>NC_071467.1:77993611-80493611 GCF_028500815.1 Rissa tridactyla
AGTTCAGAATATGCAGTGTTCTGAATCTCTTTGAAGCGATCTGCTCTCACTGTTTTTTCTGGGAGCAGTTATGTGCCTGAGGAAGACAAAAGAGCAGCTAAAGAGTGGCATACAGACTGGTAATAGATGTCATGATACAACCAAAAGACATAATGAAAACATTTTTCCCAAGGCAGAATAGGGGAATACAACAGTGACATAAGACTTCCAAAAATGTAAACAGTTGTGACTTCCAGAAAAAAAAAAGAAGTTTTATGACTACAGAACTGCGAAAAAACATCATACTTTGGACATTACCTAACATTGATTTTTTTTCTTTCTGAGCTTTTGTTAAAATTAGCTGAGGACAATATTATTTGGTACACAGCATTTGAAATCACTATTTGCCATCGGGCTCATTCTCTCTCCCACAAAGCCTGAGAGATACTTTCAAACGTCTCATTTGCTGTGGACATTGATGTGAGCTGTTTCATGCACAGAACTGGCTGTGCTCATCATCGCAGATGAGATTTCAAAGGGTAGGTTCTATTCTGATTAAGTTAAAAACGTTTAAACCATAAGCGATGGAACCTGAAATCGTTTTGTGTACCTGGAACAGTTGGCAATCTCCATGGTTGGTCCTTCACACAGCCAGCCTCCACACTGAGGAGCAGGACTGTCACACACACGTGTCCTACAGAGGCAGGAGCCAACACTGGCACCGTCAGTGTGAGTGCAAGGTTTCCACTGCGACCACGTTCCAAAATGCCCATCCACTGTCAGATTCCTCATCTAGAAACAGAGACAACAGAAAGGCTTACCTGAGGCCTGACAGTTCCTTCATACAACCTCTTAATTCTGCAGTACATGGAGGTACGGCCTTCAGTCACCAACAAGAAAAGCTGCCACTGGAGAGGTATACCTTCCAGACAGCAAGCTCCCCTTATAATTTCTGTAGCTGCATAATTCCCACCACCTCCAACCCATCTGGGACACTGGATGCCACCACTGTAGCACTAACAATAATCACAACTAACCGTTACCTTTCGTAACCATGCCTGCCTATAGTGATGCAACAGAAAGTGTAGTTTCACTTTCTCGATTACCTTCTGATGACAGTATTCCCTATTTCCTAAAGTCTACCTGTGATTAGGAACCTGGATACTGGCTGTAAAACAGCATGTGCAAGAATGCTTGTGGAAACCCAAACCTAATTCAAAAGGAAGAGGCAGCAGAGGATAATAGTCCAGGGTAACAAAACTGGATGAATCAACCTCAAATCTCCCTGATGAGTGTCTTTTTTTGACAACAGTTTTTTGAAGCACATGTCATATAGCACCATTTCATAAAAGTGAAATGTGGTTTTAAATACTACTCTCTCTAAACATCAGATGAATTATATCTATAAATCCTAAAAACATCTTCAAAAAGCAGCAGCTAACCCTACATGATGAGACAGCGTGCTCCTGCTGAAGGCAATTCTCAATGCCTTTGGCTGGAAGGGCCAGACCATTCTCATCTTGACCGGAATGTTTCCATCATGCAGCCATAGCACACGTTAATAACAAATCTTTACTGTCCAGCTGCAACAAAATGTGCTAATGGAAACCGCAGCAGCCTCCATGATTACCGGAACTTACCAAGAAAACAGGGTTGGACATGGGGAATTCAGCTCTTGTAACAAAGATAGGCTTTCATATTCTTAATTCCTTTAGCAATCTTGACAAATCTATGATCATAAATGTAAATGATAGCCACTTTTTCACTTAAATACTAAAGGATTTGCCTTTTGATTGTCACACTTTAACTTTCAGTCAAAACACCGGTACTAGCAAGTGCAGGCTAAATAGCATTAAATTCACTCAGATAAAAATAAATACATATTAGTTGTAGTCATGCATATTTTATCAAATGTGTAAGAATGTTAACACTTTAACATTTGCTTATATATTGGAATAGGAACTACACTTGTAGATTGCCAGGAATGAATGATCTGAAATACTGTCCCCCTTTGCTATTTTTAGTATTGTTCATTTTAACAGTGGTGTGGGAAGGATACATTTCACTACTGATTTGAAGATACAAGAGATGTGATTACAGCACAAGGCATGTTTCCACTGCCACACTGGGTGCTGGCTGATTCTTTCCACTGTGGTAAAGGTTCCGTTATTTCACTATTAATTACATTTCTCATGATTTATTTTTCACAGCTATAGCTTCTCCACAGAACAGCTCTACGTGTATTCTGCCAGCTACAACTGACACAACCATAATCCACCATTTCAAAATGCTGCTGACAGATGTTTATTGAAAAGAACTCACCGGCCTTTGCTCGTGCAGAATATATACACTGTTGTTCTTCATAGGACAACAGAAAATACTTAACTTCTAGTTAAGTAACAAGTAAATCCATTCTCTCTTACACTGCTGGTCTAAAAAATATAGTCCGTAAACTAGCAATCCAATTAATGTCAGAGATATGAAAATGTCTTTACTGTTTTCTATTTCTATGCTGCACCAAAGCATCTTCACTGTTGGACCTAAAATTATAAACTAAAGCTACAGTTGTCTATGGCTACCATAATTTATATCAAGTGGCAGGGAAAGTATTCACAAAACTCACCTTGAAAGCTTGAGCTGAGAAGCACATACTGATGGCAGGTTTCTCTTGACTTTTTCCCCCTTACTCCTGTAAAGATCATCCCACTGCAGTCTCTGCTGTTCCCCATGACTCACCTGCTCTCTCTCTCTTACTATCTCCCTTTCGCAAGTGATATCAAACAACTTCATCACAGGACTATCAGAAAGAAAAACGTACTGATGACGGGCCTTTTTTAGCCCTCACCAGAACCTATGCCCATTAATCTTTCACCATCTGACATGCCTCAAGTGGAAAATCACAATCAAGCAGACAATATGGCTGTACATTCCTGTCACGGCTATACTCTGCTTTCCCTCTCTACAACCCTGTTTTTGTCACCCTTTCCCTTCTGCAGATACCTCTACTCTCTTCTTCCTTCCTAATGTCCTCCAAATATCAATCTTTGTCTTGAGCCTCTCTGCACCCACCTTGTCTTGCTGGTTTGTACGTCTGCACTCTGAGTCAAGGTCACATCTTCAGTGACCCAGTCCTTAAATCTGCCATGAGCTCTTTCGTTTGAGATTATTTTGTGTAGAATTCAGTGGCCCTGGAGTATTTCCTTAAGCTGCTAATGAATTCAGGTGAGATCCCATGCTATACCCTTTCCCTGCATACAATATTTGCTACAGCTGTAAAAAAAAAAAGCCATTTCATGTTGCGTACTCATGTAAAAAAAACCCGCTTTTCTAAAAATTATTTTTACTTTCCTTGAAAAAGCTCTTTGATAATGTCAGTCAGTGTACTTTTAAATGACGGATTGCAAGTGGTCCCACTGGAAAACATTTCAGCAAAACAATGAACCTTCACCACTGTAAAAATACTGGATGAATAATGGGGATATCTGACCAACTGGAAGAAGCTCAAAATAGATGTATGTGGCATGGTATTAATTACTATCTATATTCATGCACAATTGGTTTAGTCATGCCAACTGAAACAATAACCTAAAAAAACAACTTGAGGATTAAATCAATGCAAGATAACCAAAACAAACAAATTTGTCACAAATTATCTTCAAAGTTCAGAGAGACAGTAACACAAATGCTCAGCTACCTCTCCTAGCCCCCTCTCTGATCTAACATGACATGCCAATAAATATTCAGATATACGAATAATTCCCTAGGAAATAATTTCTCAAGTGCAACGGGTCACACTTTTAATTTTGGGCTAAGCTAGTGTATAAACACGCCTCTCTCTGATCTGAGTTTAGAAGAAACTGGTCATGCATTAATCTAACAAATTGTACATAGTGTTAAAAAGATCAGTGTAGGTTTAGTAACATTTAAGATATTGGAACCAAAAGAGGGAGGATAGAAGACTTCTAATATTCTGTTATGTTCTGCCTGCAACATTATCATAAATATATATAGCAGATGTCAAGGATGCACATTAACTCAGTTGGCTACAAAATGAAATTAATTACATCTTGGCTTATATATTCTGTGAATACGGCACATAAAAATGCTATAAAACCAAATATTTAAAAGCCTCACTAAGCAAAATTGTAATTGATAGTGATTTGTCAGATCTTCCTTTAAAGTAACACTTTAAAGTGTTACTTTAAAGGAAAATTTCTATGAAGTTTCCAAATTTGTTCAATAATGCGTTACTTGGAGTTCGGGGTTTACAACAGTAAAGTGGTGAAACCATGCTTTTCAATTTATACAGTTAATTCTAAAATTTTCCTTATATTACGCAATCCCAATCTTCTTAACTCCAAAATTCCTTTGGAGGCTCGCTACATCTTTTCATCTCTGATATGCAGAATAAGTCTCACAGCTGCAGATGAATTTCTGAGCAATCCTTTGGCGCTCCTCTGCTTTGACTAGGCTGTCAGATCCTACGCAACTGTCATATATAATTGTTTTTCCAGTTGAACAGCACGGAATTGAAGTCTGGTTTCTAAACCGTTCCTCCCTCCCCCTCCACTCCCTCTTGGCCCCCTTTTTTAGTATCAACGAAAGAAAATAAGGGTCAATGCCAGAATTCAAAGACTAAGCAGTAGGCAGACTGCTTATGCAAGTATCAACCATCCAACCCATTCCAGTAATCCTTCCTAAAACAGCAACCCAGCTAGGCCACCAGCAAACCCTCCACATAACCACCTTTAGCCTATGGGATTACCACAGGGTGATATGATATACTCCATGTACTTGGAAATACTCTACAGTGCATCTAGTTACTCGCCAATCACGGAGACAAGGACTGTGCTGGTGACTGAATCCAGATTTTCTGAGAAGCAACGGCTATGCCTATATAAGCAAGTGGTACTCACATAAACTGCAAGCCTGGAAAATAAAACAGTTGGTGTTGAAGACTCGACACGTACACTATACCTATTTTGTGGGCTTACTTGGGTCTCACTCTGGCCGTGGATCAAATGTCTAGTAGTAGTTAGAGCACATTTTTGGTTTAATTTCATCCATCTGAAAGTAACGTGGCTTGTGTGCTTCAAGACTGCTTGGTGATGTGAACCAAAGAAAATGTGAAAAATCGGAGTATTTGCCCCAAAGTTGCTCCTGATTTGAGAAAAAAATGCTAAGGCAGATGAATCCAATGTAAGCCTATTTTATTAGGCCAGTATGTGAGAGCATGGATGCAAAGGACAGGACAAGGTATTGTTTAAAGAATCACTATTTAATGTCAAACACAGACAGTCACAACACAGGAGCTAGTTCTCAAGGACCTCAGAATCAGTGTAATGATTTGTATCTATAAGAGGCTGCTGCAACTTATGTAGAGATCACAAGCGAAAGCTGCAGAACTTTATAGTATTTTTGCAAATCTGCAGTTCACTAAACAAAGCCTAGCTTAAGAGAGGGGAATGGCAGTAAGATGTTAAAAGGAGCTTGTTAAACACATGGAGAACAGAATATGGATGGCATATGAGCATAGATGCATGTGCTCCAGTGGTGAATGGAGTACTGTGTCCAGCTCTGGAGCCCTCAATACAAGAAGGACATGGACCTGTTGGAGCGGATCCAGAGGAAGGCCACAAAGATGGTCAAAGGGCTGGAGCACGTCTCCTACGAGGACAGGCTGAGAGAGCTGGGGCTGTTCAGCTTGAAGAAGAGGAAGCTCTGGGGAGACCTTATAGCGGCCTTCCAGTACCTGAAGGGGGCCTAAAGGAAGGCTGGGGAGGGGCTGTTTGCAAGGGCATGTAGCGATAGGACAAGGGGCAATGGTTTTAAACTAAACCTAGGGTAGGTTTAGATTAGACATTAGGAACAAGTTCTTTACAATGAGGGTGGTGAGACACTGGAACAGGTTGCCCAGAGAGGTGCTGGAGGCCCCATCCCTGGAGACATTCAAGGCCAGGCTTGATGAGGCTCTGAGCAACCTGATCTAGTTGAAGATGTCCTTGCTTACTGCAGGGGGATTGGGCTAGATGACCTTTAAAGGTCCCTTCCAACCCAACACATTCTATGATTCTATGAATGGGGACAAGTTCAAGAAGTCCTCACTAGCGATGAAAGCAGAATTGAGTTGGAAAGGTTCCCTCTCCATGGCTCTGTGGGCAGAAGGCAAAGACAAAGCAGCATGGGTCTCCAAGGGAAAGAGCTTAGTAGTACAAGGAAGATCCTTCTTAACCCTCTTTTTGTGCTCTTTGGAGTGAGGGAAAGAATCAATATTAAAACAACACTGGAACCACATTAAAAAGGAGGAATATAAATCAACTTTGTTGTTTGTTTTTTATTATATTAAATTTATTCAAAATCATTATAAAAGAGAAGTGTTAAGCCACTGCAAATATTAACACTAAGTTTATTGCAATTATCACTCCTGTCATTTATGTGGGTGAGACTTAACTCACAGAATTCACGGACTTTGAAAGATGTTGTATGGCCTTTTACATTAGCAATAATGATCCGCAAAGAAAAGATAATACCACTAGCGATTAAATTTTTTCAAAGTACAAAATGGAGAAAAAGCCTGCAAAGAAATACTAATATCTCTAATCTTAGTGAACATTTGCTTTCAAGGTGGGAACGCAGACATTAAAGGTAAAAAACAACTACCTTTTGAAAGTACTATAAATAATTTGATCATATCATATAAGTAGTTTGATAAGAAACAGAAAAGAAACTAAATATCCTGTTAAAATCTGATGGGAACGCCTGAGGAAAATGGCACTAAATACAGTTTTCTGAGCTCAAAAAATCTATGCCAGCTCATTTTCATGACATTCGCATGGAATCAAAAGTTTTAAGAGACAAATGAATGTATTTGGACTTACTGGACACACAGTAATGCTTTGCTCCCATTGACTCATGCTCAGACTTTCTTCTAGCGTTGTGCACTTCTTCATCACCATGTCCCAGCCACAATAAGGGTCTTGGGATCCAATGCATGCACTGCAAATGAAAACCAAACAGAAAACATGAAAGTTTATCTTTGTCTGTACCGGCCAAAGATCTCTAAATAACTATGTGGCATCTCTTCATATGTCATAGGCCTAAAAGAGATAGTGATAGTGAAATTGATCCCAGTTGTGGTATGGCACAGATGAAATGACAAAACAGAAGAAAAATGAATTTGAATGCCTACACAAAGCTAGGATTTCTTTTAAGTGCATAGCTGAATTTCTGTCTGCATGCATGGTATGCCATCAAGACTGAAAATTGTACTTAATTACTAGAGAATTACAGAAATTCATAAAAAGTGTACGTTGTCTGCTCCAAGTAAAGAAGATTTCAGGAGTTACAGTTATTGGTCTTTTCTATCAGTTTTGGAATTAGAGTTATCATCTTTGTCAGAAATCAGATGGCAATGTCTACTCTTTAAAAATTAATAAGAAAACTTGCACTGCTATAGAATCCCTGGAAATAAGTTCAAAGGGGCACTGGTGGCTGCGATCACACCTCTCACATATCACATACTGCCCAAGACATTCCCTTCTAGTGGCACCTAGTGAGGAAAAAAAAAGGCTAGAGAGAAGGATGGTAGCTCAGCTTGCTACAGACTCTGAAAGACCCACTGTACAAAACTAGAAGCTCTTTTCTCTATTAAATGTCAGCTTTCTCTTGCTACTGGTAGGTCAAGTATTAACAATCAAGGCAATAGGTCTGCAGCTTCATAGATAAAGATAGGTAAGAAAGTAGGTGGAAGTCCCACTGTAGTGAAGCTTAATATGATTGTTTTAACAATTGTAAGAATACCTATAAATTACACATAAAAATAATAAATGCAAACATTTTGTCTAGATTATAAAAAACGCTTGACTGATCATTCTTGTTCAACTCAAATTCATGGGCATTATCATTCTCTCTTTTTCTGTTCGCATCACATCTGTCCAGCGAAGGGCCACAAGGATGATTAGGAGAATGCGGCATCTGCCCTACGAGGAGAGGCTGAGAGAGCTGGGACCGTTCAGCCTGGAAAAGGGAAGGCTAAGAGGGGATCTCATCAATATGTACAAATAACTGAAGGGAGGCTGCAAAGAGTGGGGAGCCAGGGTTTTTTCAGTGGTGCCCAGTGACAGGACCAGAGGCAACGGGCACAAACACAGGAGGATCCATCTGAACATCAGGAAACACTTTTTTCACTGTGAAGCTGACTTAGCACTGGCACAGGCTGCCCAAAGAAGTTCTGGAGTATCCTTCCTTGGAGATATTCAAAAGCCATCTGGATATGGTCCTGGGCAACTGACTCTAGGTGACCCCGCTTGAGCAGGAGGCTGGACCAGAGGACCTCCAGAGGCCCCTGCCAGCCTCAACCCTTCTGTGATTCTGTCCTCACAAGTGCTCTGTTTTATTCATATTTCTATTTATCTCTGGTATTCCTCATGTAGCTCCATGCTAACATCAGACAAAACTCAGACTTACTAATGCCTTAGTATGCTACTCCATAATACCATCACAGAGGATTCTTAGTGCTTATAAATTTCAAAGAATTAGTTTCTATAGTACACTCGGCAACATGGATTGCCAGTACTATATGGGAGGATAGTTCCCATCTCCAAAAGGGGCACAGAGTAAGAGACATAATAGCCAAAATTCCCTAGGTGCCCCTAATTAGTCTGCCAGTTCAAAAATAAAGCTTTAGGTTTAGGAGATTAGTGTTCAGAAAGAGTTCCCACTGATGGCTCTTGCAGCTGTGAGCACTTAGCATTTTTGTAACTCAGACTACACCTTTCCATTTAACTACATAGAAAGTGAGCACAATTAATGCAAATTATATAAAGTTTTAACTGTCTTGGCCTTCCAGTGTTTTCAAGACAAGATGTTCAGTGATCTCCTTCAGAGCATCTCTGATAAAGCACATGCTTTCTGAAAAATGTACACGAAAAAAAGTTAAAGGATGACATAATGTACAATTAGCAACTTTAGCTGTGCTATTTCTTAAGGTAGAAGTGCTCACTCTTCCAACTTCACTATTCCTTTGTGTTAAGTGTTAATATTTTTAAATGCAGTTATTATGCTTTAGACATGTTTTATTAAAAAAAAATAAAATAAAAAGTCAGTATCCTTTCACTTAGAATCACACTCCCTCTTTCCTGGGAGTAAGCTGATCCTTCTCCCACTCTGTTCTTAGACCTCATTTCTTCTTTTACGTTTGTTTCCACATTACTTTCCACTCTGACAAATCGAAATGGCTTGAACCTTTCATTACAAGTCACTTAGAAGTCCTAAGTAGGGCACTGAAAGCATATTTTGAGCATTCTTATAACTTCCTCGTATCAGAACAGAACCTAGTTTCATGGAAGAAATTAAGTTAAAAAATGCTGAAAAGTCCCAATGCTCGGACAAAGCATGTTCAATCACTCTGTGGACACCAAACATCGCCATTTCAGTAAATGAACAGATTTGGAGAACATGGCAGCAAGATAAAACGAGGCAAATCTTTTCAGAATTTAGCTAAGAAGGTCCACTGAGCGTATGAAAACTACGATTTTAAGAAGTTAATAACTCGGCTAACCTCATGCAGACGACAAGAGGTTAAGTGAGAAGAACTTCCTCCAAAAATGAGAGGCATTAACAGTCTTCAATATTTTTTTTTCTTTATACTACAATACATAAATCAATCCTGGAAACATATCAACTATTTGAAACAAAGCAACAGGAAATTTTGTTTGATGAGTATTCCTAACAGGAGAAACTCTAGTTTTGCCTTTTTTTTTTATATATAATGTTCTAATTGATCGTCCCAGTCATTACTATATATAAGTCTCATCTTGTAAAAAGTTTTATTTTTGAAATCTTATGTTCAGACAGAAAAAAGCACACCACAAAAGTTTAGTTCAGCACCATCACCCTCTTTCTGGCATTTCGGTTCACCATGCCAGACAGATTCATGAAATGAGGCACGACCTGGCGTAAATAGCTGCCCTGTTCTCAGGTATTGGCACAACAGTCTTTTGTGTTCTCCTTCCTGCCTCACATCTCAGAGGGTTTTCTTATTTATTTCTTTTAGATCACTTGCTTAGATCACCAATAGCTCTGAAAAGTAGATATATTTTCTTTTAAATGAAAATTAGAGAGGTAATATGCGGGTAAGTTTTTACCCCAATTTGCTTAATTATGTCACATTTTAAAATCATTTTCTTTCCTTGGAGGGATAATTTAATGTGTGAATAACAGCAGCTAATTATTTTGATCTGTTATGCCTAGATAAAAAAAGAAAAGAAACAGATAACAAAGTAAGTTTACAGACAGAAAATGAGGATAGAATAAAGCTTGTAAGTATGAGAAGTTACGAGAAGTTATCAGAACTTCCATCGGAAGTGTGAAATTTAAAGGGACTATTATTAACTCACAATTATGTGCCTTTACTGTCCTCATCAATGAAAATTTTATATTAACACTTTTAATGAATCTCTCTCCCAAGAGACAGCAGTAAGAGGAACAGCTTCAGTGTATACATGAAATAACACCAGAAATTGTACAAAATGGCTGTCAAATTCACGTTAAGTAAGGAAAGTAAAAAACTAGATAGCACTACACATCTTTATCCCTTTCTCCTCCCTAATCTCGGTCTAAATTAAAGCCAATGTAGATGAAAAATTAGATAAATTTAAAAATTGGTGTTAGGTCTTTCAGTTGACAGGGCCCTTTCAGATAGTGACAGTGGAAGTAGCAGAGCTGGATAATATATTAGCCATCTTGTCTCTGGAAGTCTACCTTACATCTCAGTTTCACCAGAGATGAAAATGAACATTTTGTCTGTTACTCCCAGTAGACACCAGCCCACATCTCTCAGACTTCACATGATTTGTCCCAGCACTGCTAAAACTGGCAATTTTGTGCAGGAAGGAAATTCAGGAATAAAAGTGAATCGGTTCATCCAAAGTCTCTTGATGCCACTCACCCTGTCGAGTCACCACTCTCTACAAAAATTTTCAACAGCTTTTGGCTTCCACTGATTGATTCTAATTTTCCTCTGTGTTGTCACTTCACATGTTTTACCAAAGGTAAATGATAGGTAGTTGAGTGTCTCTCCTGCCAGGCATTCATTTGGCTGCAATGGTTCGGTATGCCGACCGACAGTCATGCAACACTCAAACAATGGATTTTGACTGACTGGTAACAGAACTGTAAGTCATCCCACTCTAAAGCAAGGCAGCAATAGCAGGTCATTTTCCTCAGCTATTTTATAAGTACCACTAAGCAGGCTAGCAAAACTGCTCTACTTCAGATACATTTGAGATTATTTATTCAGGCAGAATATGAGGCAGAAACGAACACCATTCAGAGCAAAACAGACAACCCCCCCCCAACAGTTTTAGACTAAAAAGAATTCATTATGTGTGCTTCAAAGAACAAAAAACCTTAAGATTAAAAGCTATATCCTCAATACCATTGATTTCAAAGAGATTTCGAAATCTTTCAGGGGAAGAACATATTCTGCTATCAATATACATTGTAAGTGCTAATCAGGTATCCTCTTGAGCTGTAACATTTTATGTATAAACATAATGTATGTTTATACATAAACATGAATGTATAAACATAAGAGGTGCAACTTCTGAGACTGTTCAATGAAACATTCTTCTGTCTTTACCTATACCCAGCATTTTGAAGAACAGAGGATATTTGAGTCTCCTGACCCGTTCAAATAGTTTCTACTGAGATAGCCATGCCTACCTAGTTCCAATTACTGTCAACTGTGATCTCAACACTTCATGTACCAGGAACTGAACTAGGGTCACCATCTTACTTCAGAGAAGAGAGATTCCTCACTGCAAATTTGAACAGACAAATGGAAGATAAAAGCCTGTCTTATGTTACGAATGCATCGTGTTTTCTACTTCTGAATGAATACACGAATCTGATACCGGACATCCGTACACAGGTACTTATCAGTGTTCTCATTACTACTGGTTTTGTGGACACACACACATATATATCTGTGTGTATACATAGATAAGTGCAATGAAAACAGGGATCTAAAGATACAGATGAATGATGCAGAAGAACATAAATGGTAGGCACACAATTTATAAAGTCCTAGGAGCTCAAACTAAGATGTGTGTCAAATATTCAGAATCCTGCTTAACCTTTGCCTGGAACGTTAAGAACAATCAAATGCTTTAATCATCTCAGACACTCTGTAGGGACTACTATTGCTTTCTCCTGCTTGAATTTCTATAAGGCAATCAAAATCCACCTAGGTATGATTCAATCTTGCAGCATGCACTGACAATACTAGCCTTAAATTTACAAGCTTCAAATCCAGAATCAGGAATTATGTATTTTTTTTAGGAAAATTGTTTATAACATGCAATTGTCTGAATACAGACACTTCCAAGTGGCTCTACTTGGAACAAATGCAAAAGACAACTTTCAGAGTGTGCTCTCTACAAGAGAAGGTAGGCTTGCTATTCATTGTAAAGAAACAACATCTGAAGTCCCCATCCATGTCAATCAGCCAAGACAAAGCTTCCAGCCCTCTGATTAGGAAGCAGGAGCCTGGAAATGCTGGGACTACTAGGTGCAAGTAGGGTTTTCAGAGCCCTTTTGATGGGCTGAAACTAGAGCCTGCAAATCTGTCATTGGCAAATAGGCTCTGAAAATCTGAGGTACTTACATAGCAAGGCAACCCAAGAACAACAGATTTGGGGATTTTCACACAAGTTGATGGGTTCCTAGATCAGAACAGCAGTAACAGTGATTACCCAGGCTGACCATGTTTGCTTCTATATGGCACCCCATGCCTTTAAAAGACCTGCATATCTTTAGCAGATAGAAGGTAAATAGGGTACACAAGTTTCATATCCTTTCAGTCAGCTGTGACCTAGGTTATTTTGAACTTAAATGTTGAGGTTAACTTTATACTAGAATATGAATCAATTATGAAGATAGCAGGCCCAGATATAAGATGTACAACTTGGCTCCTGAAAAGTACTAACCAGATAGAATCATAGAATCATAGAATCTTCACGATTGGAAAGGACCTTTGAGATCATCGAGTCCAACCATACACACACCAAAAAAACCCCCAACCCCTGCAATCTCTGCCAGTAGAGCATGCCCTGAAGTGCCAAATCTAGATGTTTCTTAAATACCTCTAGGGATGGTGACTCAACCACCTCCCTGGGCAGGCTGTTCCAGTGCCTGACCACTCTTTCAGGAAAGTAATTCTTCCTAATATCTAATCTAAACCTCCCCTGCCGCAACTTCAGACCATTTCCTCTGGTCCTGTCATTATTCACCTGGGAGAAGAGGCCAACACCCACCTCTCTACAACCTCCTTTCAGGTAGTTGTAGAGGGCAATGAGGTCTCCCCTCAGCCTCCTCTTCTCCAAGCTAAACATGCCCAGCTCCCTCAGCCTCTCCTCATATGACTTGGTCTCCAGAACCCCTTAAAAATGTTAAGATAGCATGTATCTTAACATTTTTAGGGCACCGTTACCTCTCATTTTAGAAGTAACTGTACATATCTCCACTGGCCTGACAACATACTATCAGGAGCAGATGGCCTTTAAAGCCACTTGGTTTGGGCTCATAGAACTGGAGCATAAAAACTCCTGTCCTCGAATCCTGCCCACAGTTTCTCCCTAACTGCATCAAGAATACCCTTTCTCTCTTTCATACATTCAGGTCAACAGTGGACTTCAAACTCAGATGTTAATTTTCTGTTAAACTTCAAATAAATGAAAATGTCCACAAACAGATTATAGATTATTAAGAGAGTGGCAAATAATTCTCATGAGAAAGCAACTACTATGTAATGCAGAGCACTGTAAGCTGAGATGCATAGGATATGTACTGGCCTGACTCCACAGCAGTCCAGTATCTGATATGCTAAATTATTTTAAAATAAAAAACCTTCCAGATTTGCCTTTGTTTGTTCATTTGTTTTTAAACCATCCAGTACCTTTAACTTCTGTTTCCAGAGAAACACTTGCCAAGTATCAAATGGCTAGTGAAATGATCTCTTGGAAAGTGGGTTGCTTTAAACATGTCAGGTGATTTTCAAGAAAAACTTAACAGTAACTACACTGAACTTAAAATTCCTCAAACTTTTGGTATTTTTTAAAGCAAAGAAATGAATTACATCATGACATATGAAAACCACATGCCTGTTTTAAATTTTTATTTCTTAGGTCACTTCTTTCTTTAAAATAATATCCTGCTAATAAAATCTGAATTGCAAATATGTAGTCGTCCATCTGGTTTTCTTACCACTTTGCAAACTAAAAGGAAAAGACATTTTCCTTTGTCCTCCTAGGGTACTGCAATAAATACATTGGGAGAAGGCTGTAAAATTCTACTTGTTTATTAAAATTCCTTCTTGTTTGTCAAAAATACAATACAATGCATACATGCATAGATCACACACTTTAGAGTTGTGACCAAATATTTCAGATGCAGCAAAATGTAAATGCGTAATTTGTCTCTGATGCAGACTGACGTCTCTAGGCCAGACAGGCAAAGACACTTTCTGCAAAAACCTTAGTCCTCAAAGAGGAAGAAAGAAATATAGGTCAACCCCAGTTCTGGAGAGCTTCAATTGATTCCCTTCCCCAGTATGGGACTAATATTCTGCTTCTTTTGAGTGAGGAAGACTTTCAACTGTGCTTATTTCATAGTTTTGCTGACTTTACTAGTGTTCTCATAAGTTCCCACCAACTGAAGATAATTTTGCAGTGTATCTAATAGCTAAAAAAAGATTTCACATTTTTAAAATGTGCTTATAATCTAGTCTTGCAGCCAGGATTACGATTTATCTTAGTTTGGGAAATTTATGAAGATTCTGATTCTGGAATATTACTCTGGAATCACTAATTCAGATTAGGCCTCGAGTAGTTCCAAAATTCTACTGTAGCAGTGTCTTCCTCTGATTTAAATTGGAGTAAGGCTTGCATATTTTGAAATAACGAAATCCACCTGTATATCAAAAAATAACTATTCTGGAATGATTATTTCAAAGCAGCAATTTCAATTCCATGTGTTGGCAAGCCCTTCTGGACACATTAGCACCTAGTAATAGTTTAGACCACATTACTGGTTGTTAACGTCTATAATATTAGTATATAGAAATCATGATTCTACTACGTAACGATAGCCACAGTGTTCTATTCCCAGGGAAACAAGTTTGTACTGAGTGCAAGAATACTTCTGAGGAAGCAACATCTATAGCCAAGGAAAAACAAAGGAATGCGACAGCATTTTAAATACTTAATACAATAATCTCGCTGGAGTTCTAAGAATGAAATAAAGCACAACAAAATTTGCAATAATTGTTTTCTTCTCTTAGTTAGTCCAGTACCCCTCTTATTACTATGCTGCTACAGTTATCTTTTGTGTATGTACAGATTGTGTAGCTGACGGTTAACAAAGAAGCCAAAATAAAAATACAGAGCACAGAGAGAGAAAAGTCAGGGTTATAGCAGAATAGCTATGATAACACTCCTTAGCAAAACAATCTTTTTGCCCAATAATATTTTAAGCATAAAATGTAAAATATAATACTCAAAAATTTTCAAAAGTTGTTTTTCTACACCAGAGAAGTCACTACTTCTACAGCTTTTAGCAGATGTCACTATTTATTTACTTACATATAACATCATAGTAAGATTACTTTTCAAGCCTTCTAAGTGTGTAAAACCTATCTTCTATGAGAAATACAATTTCTTGATCCTTGCTTGGTAAGATTTTACAGAACATTGGGCTGATACCACCTTTCATTGCCCCTACTTTCAAAACTGATGCACTGAAAACTCCAGTCCAAATTATTCCATCGACAGATTTGCCTCAGAGAAATCACCGCCATCCAAGGTTGCTTTTGAAGGCTCCCGCTGCCAATAAAAGAAAGCTGCCTGGTTCTTTGTTTTAGAGGATGGAGTCTTTACTCCCCTGCTACACATCTTACTCCTTATGCTTATAGCCTTCAAAGTAAATAGCAAACACTGCAACTTTAGGGAGTTTAATAGTTATCTTCTCATGATAATCATTCTATTTATCTCACATTATAGTTAATTAGCAGGTATACGAAAGTCAGTTGTGCTTTATGCTTGGCCTACTCAACTCTGAAGTAGTACAGAGAGCTGGAGAATTCTTAGTGAAAATAATAGCTCCAGTGAATAATGTTGATGGTCTGCTGTAAAAATTTGATAAACATGTGTGAATTGCAATATTCATGTGACAACAACCTGGTCAAATCTTAAGGATTTTCCCCAAGGAGAGCTGAACTAAGGTAACTGCTCTGCTGTTTCTTCCTGAAGCATGAAGACACCAGGGCTTTTTGGAGAACTCTTTGTAAGAATCCACACGGCCCGAACTATTTTTCCCTAGCTGATTCCTGAAAACAACAGAATCATGACAAGATGTTCAAAACTGTTCAGCCATTGGCAGAACTCTGCTGGAGACCCCCCTCCATGAAAACTGTCAATCCAAATAACTAACATGGGCAACTCATAAACAACGAAAACATCATGCCATAATGGAAAGTGCCGAGCAACACAAACTACAGGTGTGACAATAGGCTCTGCCTGTGATAGGGACTGCTGTCACAGCAATAAAGTGCGCTGAACTGCACCTAGAACACAAAAAAAATAATAATAATCAAACTTAAGTCTCCAAATGTGAAACAATATTTTCATGGGCCTTCAATTACAGTGTCTGTGGGAGCAGAGCTGTGAGCTGGTAGAAGAGGACTGTCCTAAATCAGAGGGAATGTCTGTCAGAGGCAACACTGTGTCATGGAGGACTCTGCTACAAGAAAGTGCTGGAGGAACAGATTTACAAGGAAATACGAATTAGCTAAATACGTACAGCGTATCAGAGAGATAATTAAAGAGACATAATAAACTATGAATAAAAGCAGTAACCTTTAGAGGCTGGTATGTGAAAATCAATCAAGGAATAATGAAATGAAAGTAAAAAAGAGACAATCTCAGGGAAATTATCTTGACATTGAGATATTAGCTTGTGGAACAGTCTGTTCAACAGAGGACCTGAAGTTGCATTGTCTGAAACCCTTGCAGTAAACCTAAACAAAAAGATTAGAAAAGATTAGATAGTGAGCACTCTGCCATCGACACAAAAAGGCAGGACAGATGAGCTAGTGCGCCTTCAGCCTTTTGGCTTTTTTAAGGCTGTTATTTATACACAAGCATGCTCTATTTCTCAAAAATTATGTGAAGTAGATATTAAAGACTACACATGCCCTTGATCTGGGGAAGAAACTCTGGTTATTATTGATGGAAGTTCAGAACATAGCCTTGGTGCTGTTATACAGCCCTAAGTATGATAAATACGAAGTGATAAAATTAAAATAATCCAAAAAAGATCCACAATGCCCCAAGGCATTTTCCTTAGGTAAGGTTCACTCATTACTCTATTTATCCATTGCTGTAGTACAGAAGTAATAGTTAGCAACTTATAAGAAGAATGTGAATATTAAAGCACCCAGAAATGCAGTGACTAAATTTCAGATGTTTCATTACCTAGTGAAATGTATAGCCCAAAGTAAGGTGACTACACTCTCTCTACCTATAGACAACCAAATATGCTTGAAATCCAGCACAAGCCAAGAAAAAAATAGTCAAGCCAAAAATAAGTGATATGTGAAAGACTGTCTGCATTTTCCAAATTTTCTGAGTCTCTAATGATAGATGATGATGAGAAGCCTTATTTCATCTAGATCACAGCTGTAAATCCTTTCCTTTCTCACAAAACAGAGCTAGAATTGCTGGTGAAGTCTTTAACCAGGAAGACAGCATGGATGGTAACCCTTCTGGTGCAATGGATATTTAATTATCCAAGCAAAGTGATATGACTACAAAAAATATGATTGAAAAACCCCACAAGTAATAATTTTATTTCCTTTTAAGTAAGTTGTTCCAGTGGAAGACTTCACATACCTCTGAGCAGAGGAATAAATTATAATTTCAGCAGGATTTGAGCCATTTAGCTACTGTTCTATTCAGTAAAATGGGAACAGCACCACTTTTTTTAAAAAAAAACAAAACCAAAACACCCTTAAAATCCAGTCAATTAGACCCCACTGCTCAAAAACGGAGAAGAATGCCTAGCCTGCAGCTGTGTATGAGGTTTATGATTTGAGACAGCAGTCCCACCCTGCGAGGGCAGAAGCACATTTGGGCCCTGCAGCTGGGGTAGCACTGATGTGCCTCAGGAATTGTCCTGACAGAAGCACAGGTAGCAGGGACCTTGTGGAACCTCCACATGGGCACCAGTTAAGCATATGCTCTGGAAGTCTCACCTCTGGATTTTGGAGTTCACACCTCACTAATAACACAATAGGGCTCCAGGCTTGAAATGTTTCAAGCAGAACGCAGGCTTGGTGTAAATACACTCGTATTATTGAGCTCTCTGTGTTTACAGACTCCCTAAGAAAACACAGGATGCCAGCCCAACCTCCTTTTCTGAAATAAACACATCTGCTTAAGAAAATATATTTAATGTCTTATACAACCAGAACAACATTACCATGACATATTCAAGAAAAGAGAGAAGCACAAGAATATGTCATTATATTTTTCCTTTCTCCAGATATACACACATACACCCCTCCCTCTCCCGAAATATATGTCCTTCACTTAACAAAAAGGAAGAAATAAACCAGGAAGGGTTACAGGACCACCACACATCCTGTTTCAACTTGTTAAACCAAAGAAAGATGAAACTTCGTCCTATGTTGGCCCCTAAACCAACCAAAAGCTTGAGGCAGAGACTTGCCTATATATAATTTTTCCTTAAAGTGAGCTTTGCAGGACTTCCAATGGAGCTTTGAGAGTCCTACCACAACTATTTTAGTAGAAAATACCTAAAATACTCTACATAAGACAGCATAAACAACAAGGGCTGGTAAAGAACTGTAAGGAGAATCCGCCCTTCCCCGTGTACTCCAGTTTCCCAGGGCACAGCTTTTCCTTCAGTCTTGTTCTCAACCCAGTAGCCTTTCATGCCTGGCCTCCTTTCATGCCACCAATCCCCACGTAGAGCCAGGTCCCTCAGAAAAGTCTTTCCACTGTCTCCGAGCCGCAGCTCTACACCTGCGTTCTGTGATCACCTCCTTGCTGTGACCGTGTGCGTGTTCCCTCTGACAGCCAGGAACGTCTCCATCTGCAAACAGTCACTGCCTTTCACGGGAAGTATAATCTCTCTGTCTGCTGCATAAATGATGTCTCCCTAATGCTGAGTGTAGCAGCCAAGAAAGGCAACTGGCACCCTTTCTCCCTCCTTTATTAGCCCAGCTTTTCAAAGGAACGTATATTTAACAAGCTGAAAGCAAAACAAGCTAAAAAACCCAACTAAATGCATCTGTCAGTTCTCAAAAAGCTCATCACACTGGTTCGTAGTCTACCTGATGTAAAACAGAACAATTGTATTGAATTACTGGAACCACACTTCTATCAAAGGGAAGATATAACTAATTAGATGGAATTAACAATCTCTAATAGCATATGTTTTGCAACCCAAAAGTACTTTTAGACAACCTATAGAAACGGTTGTATGCTGAACTTAAAATTCCTTAACTAACATACTACAGTCTAAGACCAAGTGATATTTTGTAAAAGTTATTTCCCTTGTTTGATGGAACAACTGTTAGCTGCACAACACTTTAATCTAGTAGAATATTTACATTTATTATGATTTCCTGGTCCAGCACTACCTCTAAATAGCCACTTTTCCAACTAGTCTTAACTCTCAGTTCATTCAATCCAGTTTTCTTTCTGAACCCACAGAGATAGTGCTTACACAGTTATAATACAGTTTCAAAAAACCTCCAAATTAAATTTGTCCACTTTTCAAGCTTTAAATATATTAAACCATCAGCTATATTGCACATTATCAGATATGTTTTCTATATAAACCATTTCTTACTGTTTCATTTCACAATTCAGAATCTGTATAATGACACTTAAATATCAATATAATTCCCTGACAGTCTCATCTAGTCTTAACAAGTTAGTAAAAGAAGTCAGAGACATTTCTGATAAACAGTGTATATAGAAAGTAATTGCTGAGAGAGGTAATTAATTTGGATTCCTACTTAGTCGATTTTCCTTCTCATTTTTCCACAACCCTCTGCAAGCATTTTTCTCTAATCAAAGCAAAGTAGCTGATTCTTCATACCTGTATGTTTTGTAAAAGAGACATCTCTTCAAGGGGACCTTAATCACGTGTTCCTGAAGGCCCACAAAAAGGACACTCTGGCTGTGCAGGATCTGAAGGCTCCTGATGGGCTCTCGCTGACTTTTCGGCAGGAGTTCAATTTCCTCGAGCAGGCAGCTGCTTGAAGTCTGGTTCATTGGGGCAAGTACTTTCTTAATAGTGCCATAGTCTGAAAAGGCAAGAGGAAAATGAGTAACTAAAAATCATACTAGCAATTCTACCTACTTGGTGTAATTCAGTGAACAAATCTTCGTCCTATGCCAGATGATTTCAATGAAGCCTCAGAAGCCACACTCAGTGTTGCAGTACTTTGACTGCAGTTTCCTAAATTTCTTATAGCACAGTGAAAAAAAACTTGAAAGCAGCCATTCAAGTTTTGTATGTGTTGTAATACAGCAAAAAATAATTTTATTAGTGCGGAACGGACTTCACAGCAGTAGTCACTAAAAAACAAGCGTTCAAAGTCTGGCTACTATAAATGCACATTCATGGCAAGGGTAACTGATTTCACGTTACCAGACTGTACTACACTTTACTATGTTTAAAGCAGTTCAAGAAGCAATAAAGTCCATCATTGCCCCAGTCTGTTTTGAAACTGTATGTGTTAAAAACTATGGGTTTTAGATATGTATTGCATTCATTTAATAAAGCACTTCTGCATGAATATCTGCAGGTCTTAATTGAGTCTAGGTCAATATAACAATAAAACAAGGCTGTGTTCCTTCTTCTTACCATCTGGATTTCGTCAAATTCTGAAAAATTCTATTTGTAGCATTTGCTCTTCAATTCTAACCTTATTGTGATTTCTAAGCAAGGAGAGCTAAGCATCAGAACCCAGTCAGATGACTGATGAGATTTCTGATTCACTCATGCAAAGTTTTTAAATAATTTAAAAATACCAAAGAACATTTGTTCTGAACACAGAGGACCACATTCTCACACTGATAAATATTTTAGGTAGCTGTCTGACCAAAACTGCATTATGCAATTTTCTATGTGCCAGCAATAGTAAAAATTAAAGATCCAACACTGCAAACGCATACTGAGATCAGCTGTTACTCATGTGAAGTCTTGAAAGGCTGTAACATCTCTTGTGAGTCGGTAACAATTGCAAGACATACGTTTGGGATGCTCTGTTTTGCAGACCAGTAAGTACAGTTTTTGCCGCCACCAGCACAAGGCCAGAGGCTTGGTGGTGAGCCAGCAGCGCGGGGTCTCAGGACGGCTCTGGCCCTGCCTTGGCCGGAGCTGGTTTTAGCCGTGGCAGCAATCGCCTGGTGGCCACGTGCCTGTGGCCTCCCTGTGCTGGCTTCGCTCTGGGAGCGCCCGGGGCGGGGGGCTGGCACCCCTACGTAGTCACTGCCGGACAAACAGCCCCTGCGGGGTCACGGGGCTGGGGGAGGGCAGCCTGCGGCTCCCAGACTTTGCCTGGGAAGCGATGAGGAACAGCAAGTAAGCAACCTTAAGAAAATACCCCAAAAAGTAGCCTCATGCAGACTCCAAAACCGAAGAGGAGGTGGAGAAACCAAGATGCTAATTACTGTTAAAGTCTTCTCCCTGGCCTGAGGAAGACTGAATAGTCAATCTTAAGACCTGGAGAAGAACTGGAAGGGGGAGCACAACACTAAATAACAGGGGGCATCAGTAGGAAGTTTATATATAAGATTTTAACCATATTAACAAAACTTTAGTAAGTAGATACTATGGACTTAATTTTATTAGACAGTCAAAACGAATTAGACGAACTATAAATGCTTAGCTCAGTATATGAAGTGCATTCCCCTTTATCCATAACAAGCTTTTGAATGTAGCAGATCATGTCTGCATGTTAGTCTTCTGACTGACCTCTCAATTCCCAATATAACCACTTCATATAACTGTTTACATTTTTTGCCTTTCTCGGTATAAACAAGCTTTTCAGGATTTACTGTATGTAAGGGTATTTTTTAGAAAGAACCTTTTATTAAATTACACTCTTAATTTTCATTAAAATTTAACTTTTTCACATTAAAAAAATTTCTAATTTGACTATCACTTTTTTTCCAAACAACCTAAAGTAGACTTATATCCAAAAATTAATTAAACTTTTGCCAAGACTCAGTTTTGTCTCACAATTAAGTGATAAATAGCTCAAGTGAAGAATGTAGTTACAGGCAGTGTTTGCACCGCTGATTGTTGGATACAAAATCTAAACGATAATTACAGCAAGTTTCAAGGTCAAAATACGGACTGAGAAGTGCCCAGAAAAAAAAATCACTGGCTGCATAAGTTAGTGACTGAGTGAAAAAACAAATTATTTTTTTTAAGCACAGAAACTGGAAAAACGTACTGCGGAAGAAAAGAAGAAGCAGCGAGATCATTTTACACACGTAAATGAGCTGGTATTCACTTTACAGATCAGTTAGTACAACTCTGTATCGCTTGTCTAACTGGCAGCCAACAGATTCAGTGTGATTCATGTTACATTGCATTTAGCTGTTTCCTGCATGAGACAAAAATCAGGTACGCATTCAGCACGTGCTTCTCGTACAGACTAATATTTCTTCCTGCCACTGTGCTGAGTCTGGCATCTACAGACATCATTTGCTGTCACCTCCCCAAAGATAAAAGAGAAGAAAAAACCACATAACTGGAGGCCTCCTTCCCCCATGCCTACACACGTATTTAATTTAGAAGAGCAGCTTTGGACAAGAGAATATGATGAAAACCAAATATTTTGTGTTTCTTTTCTCCTCAGTAAATTTGTTTATTGTAGAGGGCGAAGTTACAATTTTTTATAACGTTCAGGTCTATGACCTGGAGAATATGGTTACAGCAGCATACCACCCTAGAACAAAATAAAATATTCTCCCTTTGAGAACTGCAGCATTAATGCCTTCCCCAGGACAGCTGTCATTGCTCTTGCTTGTCCTTCTTATCTTGGCATACAGTCTCCGTTCCTCCCATTTCCTTTTGCTTTCTTTCAGCATCTCCCAAATCATTCCTTTCCCATTTGTTGTCTAAGAGGATCAGCACTCATACAGAAATGTCAAAAGTCATAAATGACTGGGCTTTAAATGAAGAAGCAGCTCCAGAGATCCCACAGATTACCAGGAAGAAACACCACCCTTCGCAGCAGCAATGTGGGTCATACACAAGTTCAGTAAAAATGAATAAAATGTTATCTGAGATCTACCTCTGCCTCAGTAAACTCTCCTACTTCTGACTTCCTATAACCTATCTTCTCTGCTTTGAATTCCTCCTGCCTATGACTCTGATTTTGCATGGGCTGCCCGGTAGCCTAAACTAGGATGAGGATCTGTTTTAATTCTGCAACTTTGAGACAGACACTGAATTGGTGGCTATGTTCAGCAGACTATGGTATGTAGCTATCAACCTCCTCAAACTATACTAGCATGTAATACGGGCTATACCAGGCTTCCTTCCAGCGGAAAATCATAGCCCTTGCATCAGTACTTTCAAAAGCTAGGTGCTTTGCTCCAGTGTTTCCAATTCTACTACAATGTGTGCAACATTACGCATCCAGCCTCCAGCAAAGATCGCAGATTTCTTAAAGAACTTGTAAAAGTCCCATCCACAAGAGAGTTGTCTGTTCAGCCATTTTCGCACCACAACTGTAAAGCAAAATAAAACGAGAAGCAGGGAAAGAAATTAGTCTTGAATACGGCTCTAGGGTATGGAGGTTTTCAGGCCTGTCAAAATCTTTGAAGTCAATATTTACTTTATAATCAAACTAACTGTCCACTTCTGCCAAGAAATAGCTAAGAAGAATAGTAAACACAGACCTTCCTAATGGATGTAACTTTATGGCCATGGACACAGGGAAGTTCCAGTTTCATCACAAATGTCAAGGCTGAGTCCAACAGCTATTTAAGAATTCGAATGAATGGCATCTTTGCATCCTGAGCACAAGCAAGACATGCTGGAATAGATCCAGACACCTGACAGCCTTCGTTTAAGGATGACCGAGTACACACAGGAGTAGTAAAAGATAATGACATTGGCCAGGATGAGTAAATAACGTGCTTTGTTAACTTGTACCGTGATACTTTTAAAGAGCTCTGCAAAACCAGCAACGGAACGTTAGAAATCCAGTCACTGTGAATGAAGATGAAGAGGAAAGAAAAATTACAGATGAAATATTGGTATGTAACGTGTAGGAGACTGTGAAGAACTGAATGGAAAACCTGAGATGGAGTTGTAGAGAACAAGCTTGGAGGCAACAGAGTCGGTAATGAGCAAAAGGACAATGGGACAAAATCAAAGGATGATCTCTAAAACTGAAAAGTAATGTTTAAGATGTAAATGGTATAAAGCACAACCAGCAAAGGAGAACACTGCAAGAGTGTGGTTAGAATCATTACAACATCTGTGGTGACACTTGCAAAGGAAAACAAAAACCAAACAAATGGCAGTTGCAACAAACTAATAAACCTGTAATGTCTTGATTTTCCTAACAGAAATATGAACACTCAAAGAAGCTGTAGCTACTTCTTGATAAATATTTATAGGAGACTTTATGTTTACAAAACATTGCTGCATTCTTCAAGCAAAACCATCTTTAACAAATCATCCAAAATGAGGCAGTATCGAAGGAAGTTCATTTCAATTCTTTAAATGAAAGGAAAAAAATGTCTTCATCTCAACCCATGAGTTTTTTTTTCCTTTCCCCTCCTTTTCTCCTTCTTTTCTCTCCCCTATTGGGGGGGTGGGGTGGGGGGAAGTGAGCGAGTGCCTCTGTGGTCCTAGTTGCTAGCTGGGGTTAAACCATGACAGAAGTAAAACCTAATTTAATCTTCATTTTAGTATAGTTTAGCATAGCACCTCGAAGAAAGGGTTTGTCTACAGAAAGCAACTGAACCAGCACCAGAACGTAGAATCCAAGTCAATGTTTTCCAGAGGAGAAGCCTACCATACTATCTTTCAGTAATGTTGCAAAAACAAGTCATCGGTACCTTCTAAACTGTATGAGTTGCCAGCAAAAGAAACTTGTAATAGTCTCAAATATATCCTCAGCCCTCTTGTATGCTCGTGTTTGTGACTTCACAAGTATTCCTATACTTTCTGAGCACAATAAGGTGCCTTTACAGATCGGAAAATCTCCTCGCATATAGCAAGGAAAACTCAAGAACAGCAAAATCAACTGCACATTATAAACTAAGAATAGTCAGTGTAAATAAGGGCCTATTTTGCAATTTCCCCACAAGACCGTGTTTAGAAAAGCAAGATGTTTTAAGTAGATGAAAGAATATAGTCAATACAGATGAAAGGGGCAGTCAACGCAACACACAGAAAACGGAAGCTAAAGCTATATTCGGTACTTGAGTGACATTTGTAATTGAACTTGTATAAGGTACCACCAATGCAAGAAAAACACTATGTATATTATAATATGTGAAAACAGATTCATTGACACCTTTAACAATCTGTCAACATAATAATCAGGTTTTTTTGTTATAAAGAAAAGCTTAAAATTAATAGATGGATATTTGGGAGAAGTGCAGTTTTAAAGTGTAGTTGAAATGTAGTTGAAATTACATATATTTTCAAGTGTAATTTGAAATAGGTTTTGGAAAATTATATTCATTTTTTATTTTGCCCATTGTACACTGTTTTTGCATATTATTTGTTGTATACAAATTATTTTTCCAGTGGGAAAACAAAAACATTCAGGCAGTATTAAGACTGCTGAAATTAAAGAAAAAAAAATTATTAATGTTATATTCCTTTTAAATATTATCCATGCATGTATATACAGTGTTTACATTCATTAGATAACATTTGTATTAATTAAACACCACAGAAACAAATAAAAAAGGGTATTAGGGTTGCCTTCAAGGCAGAAGTCTCTCAGAAGAATAAATAGAAATACCAAACATAAAATTGATGTACAGAACGTTTAATGGTTGGACCAGATTATCTTAAAGGTCCCTTCCAGTCCAGACAATTCTATGATTCTATGTATAATAGGACAAAATCAAAGGAAGTGCAAGGTGACTGATGTTGTATCATCAGTATTTGCTTTCTTCCACCCCAGGAACTCAAACAAAGCTCTACCGCAAACATGCAATCGGTTAACAGCAGAAAATTATTCCAGTGACACAAGTATTAGGTTGCATAAGGGCTTAAGTGCGCTTAACACAGAAAAAAGACACAGAAAACAGTTAATGCAGCAGCTGGTTGAGCCTACAAAGGGAAAGCCCACGGCTTACAATTTAGCAATCTGAAACACCAAAAAAGATGGATATGGTACACAGAATATGAGAGGATTTAAAACATGTTATTTTTTTCCCTTCCTAAAAATAACTTTAAAATTAGTTAAATCATCAGTAGAACATGGATAATTAAAGCCTTCGCTATAATCTGTTTTCCCATATGGGGGTGGGGTACAATTTGGTTTAAAGCAAGGGCATATTTAGAAGATAAGATAAAATAACCATTCTCTGTAACTGAATTTATCTTTTACCTCCAGGTTTCTGAGATACTTATTTATACTTGATTTACAGCAATAGGTTTTTAATCATAATACAGCCTAAAGGACAAGGGAAAGACTGAGCTTCAACCCTTCTGCATTAAAAATTAAAAATATATTATGGGTAAATTTAGGACCCCTACAATCATAGAGAAAACAAAAAGAATATACTTTGATGTTAAAATACATACTAATTATTTCTTTGGGAAAAAACTGAACCTCAAAAATGAATACGGAATTATGATGTTTTATCAACCCAGAAATCTCAATTTAAAAAAAAACCAAACATTTTATTTTTAGAGCTGGTTTACATGTTCATAGTTTGTCTCTCCATTTGAAATTAAACCACTGTTTGAACAATCTGATCAGTGTCCTAGTTAATTTTTTCTCTACTTTCAATGTATTTCTTGGTATAATGAAACATATGTGATGTGATTTTTCAAGAAGTTTCAGTCAAAAATAGAGGTTAAAAATCTGAACGTGTTCTGTTTTGCAGCCTTGATAGAGAATAAAAACTGTGCTCAGCTTATGAAGAATTTAAACAATAAAACACTGACTGCCTTGCCATTACAGCTCATTATCATCATGATGATAATGTGACAGTGGTGGATACTAACAGAAATACAGATACATCTATTAGATTAAAAAGGTAATCACGTAATTGTATAACAAAAGCTTCTAACAAATATCGTAGCTGGAAATACAAAAAGAATTTTGTTGCATTTCCCCAAGAAATATTGTAAATTGTTCTGCCCTTTTAATATGGAGACTTATTTTTAAATACTAAATAGGATAAATGAAATGTTGGTTATCCTCTGTGCCATCACTTACTCACAGGAAATAGAAAAGCTTAAGCTCTCCCTTACTGAGGTGTCTTAGTTTTCCTTACTCCATCATAGAATACTGTTGGAGAAGAAAGTATGCAAGCAACCTGGAAAACTCACCCATCATTGCTCAGGGACATTTAATTAAATGCCATTAACTGAGCAACAGTAATCCATGTGATGAACTTGTTGCTATAAAAACTAGTATCAATACCACTGAAAATCTGGAATAAAAATAGATAGTACTTGGTTTCTGCCACCTGCAGAAAATATACACACGCCCCCAAGAAGTGAGTCTGCCCTAACTGACGTTCTTAGATTACCTAGTTGGTTTTTACAGTTGCAAGAATGCAAAACAACTAAAAAATCTACATAATCTACCATGTGAGCTATATCTTTAGCTGAATCATTACAGCATCATCAATGTGTCTCAATAAAGTGGTCTTTATAAGTAGAACAAGACATGTTAGATTTTTTTTAAAAGATACATTATGGGGCTTGAGAAATCTTGCAGCTTGTTCATGTGAAACCTTAGCCCAAAACAGTGAACATTTTTGGTCTTGGAGATTTTGGCCCCATGTGAAGTAAATATAAAACCAGGTCTTTTCTAGTTCTAGGTCTATTCCAGAAAGAAAAGCAGGGGAGTTGGTTTTATTTTTTTTTTATTTTTTTTTTTAATGATCCCAGATTTTAAACCAAATCATCCTCTTTCCATGCCAAATTTCAAAGGGCTTTGTATTTCAGAGCTTGTTTATTTCTGCTATTGCTAGAGAGTAACAATAATCTAAGAATCATCGGCCACATAAGAGCACAGAATTTTACAGCTTAAAAGCTTTTAGGGAAGTCCGGGAACAAATATAGTCATTGCTGGTCTGCTGGTCTTTCTACTCAACAGAGTAGAAAGAGAGAAGTTAACAAAAATGATCAGGGAAGCAAAGAGTCCCAAATTTAAGGAAAAGCAACTTCCACAACTAATCAATCAAAATTTCCTGCTTCCTGTCAAACTACACAGAGTTTACAGCAATCTTACAATTAGTCATTCAGCTGTCTGGTGTCTTGACAATTAGAAAGGAAAAATAAGTGTTAAACTGGTACACATATCATTTTAATATATTTCAGTAAAAGGCACATTTAAATTATACACAAATAGTTATACCACACAGCGTTTATTGTCTAACGGCTTCAAAGCACAGAATAGCTACTTAGCTATCACACTCAGGAAATAGGAAAGGTTTGGCTTTTTCTTTGAAGAGAGTTTTGGAAGCAGCAGAAGAAAAATATAGAAAAATCCTACTTTAAAATATTCTTCTCTAGGTAAAACCCCTTGTGTTTCTGCAATCTGGTTTGGTTTTGTTTTTAAATTCTTGGATGTAACTGCAGCAGTTTTGAAAGATAGTCTCTAAAAAGCAAGCATGCGCAGTATTTTAGATTTACCTTCTTTATCTTTGGCTCTGACTCCTTATTATTCCCTCTTCCCTATTACATTTCAAGTAAATATTGATGTGCTTCCTTACAGTACTGGAAATTAATTTGAATTAAAGCTGAAATGAAGTACATTGTTGATAATGCTTGTCAACAAAGGAGATACGATGGTACATTACACCTCCCCAGGCTTTTATGCAGGAGAGATGATTTAAGTCATCTGCCAAGATTAAGAATCTGAAAGGTGCAATTTTAGCCACAATCTATTTGCATACTCTCTGAAATGATTAGCAAGAGAGGCTTCTTAATGCCCTAGTGGCTATTCCAAGAGAAATTCAGTTGTATCTCTGCAACTAGAGGAGCTTCTCATGGCTGTATGTCAAAAGTTAATATGTAGTTATTTTATGAAGGTAGTATTCATGGACCATCCTTTGTATACGGGAATTAGAACTACTGATTCAAAGACTCATTTGAATAAAAAAAGGCTGACCTACATACTAGTTATTCCAAAATAAAGAGCTTTTTTCAAAAAAGATGTGTGTTTGGTAGGATAGAAAGAACATGAAAGTTAATGACAAACACTGCTCAACAATTATTGAAGATTAAACTCAACCCCCCACCCCAAAAAAAGGAAATTTAGTTTCAATTTTCAAATACGACAATTTTGGAATGTATCTATCAATGGAAATTAGGACAACTACCATCTCAATCCTCTTTTTATTGATTTCCAAAGAAAGCTTCTTAAACATACTGAATTCTTTAGAACACTTCTATACCCTGTAGACTTAATTCCCATATACGATGATGTCTCAAAAGCATCAAGGAGATATTCAATTTGTAGTTGAATCAGCAAAGGCTTCTTCTATTAATTACCATGTAATGAGTTAAATACCTACTTTAATACAGAAAACATCTACCACTCCTTAAAGTACAACAGATTGTAAGTTGTTACACTTAAAGTTTCCACTGGCAGTGTTTCCTACGAATCAAAAAGGCATTACATTTCAGAAGATAGTGCAATTTGAGTACCATCCCTCAGTGGCCATTTCATGTCTCTCATGTCAAACTGGAATTTAAATCCAGCTCCAGATTCATTCAAGATCTTTCAAATAAATCGAAAATTCAAGTTCCAAAGGGAAATCCTGGCTTGTACCAGGAATAGTGTGGCCAGCAGGACTAGGGCAGTAATTGTCCCCCTGTACTCAGCACTGGTGAGGCCACACCTTGAATACTGTGTCCAGTTTTGGGCCCCTCACTACAAGAAAGACATTGAGGTGCTGGAGCATGTCCAAAGAAGATCAACGGAGCTGGTGAGGGGCCTAGAGCACGTCTTAAGAAGACCAGCTGAGGGAACTGGGTTGTTTAGTCTAGAGAAGAGGAGGCTGAGGGGAGACCTTATCGCTCTCTACAACTACCTGAAAGGAGGTTGTAGTGATGCTGGTGTCTGCCTCTTTCCCCAAGTAACAAGCGACAAGACAAGAGGAAATGGCCTCAACTTGCGCCAGGGGAAGTTTAGATTGGATATTAGGAAAAATTCTTCACCAAAAGAGTTGTCAAGCATTGGAAAAGGCTGCCCCGGGAAGTGGTTGGGTCACCATCCCTGGAGGTATTTAAAATGTGTAGATGTTCTTTTACTTAATTCTTTTACTAGTTTGGAAGGGACCTTTAAAATCATCAAGTCCAACCTCAAGCTAACACTGCCAAAAAACATCACTAAACCGTGTTCCTAAGCACCACATCTACCCGTCTTTTAAATACGTTTATGGTGCTTAGGGACATGGTTTAATGGTGGACTCGGCAGCATTAGATTTACAGAACTCAATGGTCTTAAAGGTCTTTTCCAACCTAAATGATTCTATGATTCTATACCCCATATGAGTGTTGCTGCTATCTGGATCACTGTATCAACAGACTGACTTTTCTGTCTTGTGTTGCTGTGTTCATTGCGGAGGATAATCCCATGGAAATGTATCAGATTTGCTCAAGGCATGGCTACTCGATCATCTCCCCATACCAAGTATCACCATTTATACCCTTCAGAAAGTTATATTAAAATGTGAGAATTCAAACACATAACAACACTTTAGAAACTAACATCGATTTAAGAAATGCAGCTCGTGCAGAGAGGGTATAGTTAAAACTACAGCATAAAATCTTTAGATGAGGTGTTAATGAGTTTGAAAAGAGAAAGTTGTTCCTCAGGATTTGGTAAACAGGTGACTGACAACAATTTCAAGTTTGGCTCTAATACTCCACATTCTTTATCTTATTCTTCCTTGTGGAAATATCAGAAAATCTCAGGTAGGCAATACAGAGCAAAGGCACGATTCGTAACAACATCAAGTACGAAGTCCTTGATCTTATCAAGCAATAATCTCATTTTGAATTTGTATTTAATTTACCCAAGTTCTGTCTATAAAGTTCTCGGTAATAAAAAATATTTGCAAGGATCATGAAGAATGAAGCCAGCATTCTCAAAGAAGTCCAGTATAACATTTTTTTGGTCTTGCAACAGACTGAAGTAACTTGGCATGGAAAAAGACATATTCTCCTAGCTCAGAAAAGGAATGCACTTCAACATCAGTTCAAAATGAAATGCAATATCAAGACTATGTTAGAGCACCAAACTTACAGCCAAAACAAAATATATCTATTTATTGCCTTTGATCATAGTTACTGTATTTGAATCAAACAGATGCTGCCAATATACACAGTAACCTGTGAGCATGTGGTATGAGACTACCTTTAACAAGAATACCAATTTTTTTTCTTTTTTTTTTCAGAAGTCTCAAATATTTTGGTCCATTGGATATGAATTCTCATTTTAAATCAAAATATTATCATAAGAAACAATTATGTAAGGATTGCTTAGGGCTGTACTTAAGGTTGTAGTTAAAGTGAGCTATCTAGTTCATACTTACAGACCTAAATTAGGACAAATTAGGCAGCAGTGCAGACACAGGCAGTTGAGAAAAGTGTGACTGGCAACACTGTTTTGTTTGCAACATGAAAAAATTTTATGCCCTAAGAGCAGTTAGTTGGTAACTAAGCAGACCCAACATAAAGAGCTACACGTGAATACCATATATTCCAGAGAATGCCCATTTGGCAATATATTGTAACTACAGCCACTCTTGTAGGCAACATCCAGCTTTCACTGTATTAAAAAAATCACACATGCACACACAAAACTCGCAGCCCTGAGGCAAAGACAACGCCTGAACTCTTATGGTTCTGAATGGGAAATGTTACACCTGTCAAGAGATGCATAATTTTGATATCCTGGTTTCTGAAAAGAGAAAGAAATAAAACTATAAGGCTGCCTATAAGTAGATAGGACTGGACTTCTCAGATAGTGGAGATGAGAACCTCTAAAGAAATGTGTAACCTCTAGCTAAAGGAGTAGCGTAGATAATACACATAGATATTAATCACAAGATGAAATCGTTCTTTTGATATACGGCTTGCTATCTGACACAGAGCAGCAGTGAAGAATACCACACTGTACACAAAGGATAAAACTACTATCGAGTACAGGCCCTGGATCCCTGCCAGTCTCCCCAAGTTGAGACGTATTAACTCTGATTGGATCTGACCAGACAGGGAGTGCTTACTGCTCCTATTATTTTTCATTGCCTTCCTTCGTGCCACCACAATAATAAATATCTTGTACTACCCAACGCACGCTATGAATATGATAGTGTTTTCCCACTGAATAAATTTTCCAGTGCTTAGATCAAAGAAGCATTTATATGCACAAGTGGAATAAACTACTTCTCAGATAATAACCCACAATAAACCTCGCCTGATTTCTTAACTGAGTCATACGTGGCTATTTTCATTGGAAGTGTCAGAAAGACAACTGACTACTGCACGGATCCAGAAGCATCATAAACTTGGCCGACTAGAATGTTTGAGGGTCTATCCTTTACTCAAACTCATTTGCAGTTTGCATAGTACATGCCCCTATGCCTCAGTCCCCAGATGGGCCAAATCCAGTACATACACTCAGTATAAATCCAGTACGATGTGCATGGAACTTCAGCAGCAATTTCTGCTTAAAGCATAGTTTTTATTCAGAAATACAGAAGGAAAGAATGATGCCGATTTCTTTCTAATCTGAAGTAAATTAGGAAGTAAATGGACAAGAGAGAGAAGCAAAGTTGGGATTAGACACATGAACCTAAAAACCCCTCACCAGAAGACGTTCATCTCACTACTCTAGGGTATTAAAGCAGTAATAGCCATAGTATATAATACATATGTAATATAATTAATAATATGCAATATGATTATTTGTCATTATATTATTTATATAATAGTCTTGGAGTCAGGACATCTGGCAATAACAGGAAATCTCACAGAGCTTGTTAGTTAAAAATCAGCTCTTATCTTCTAGCCAAGTGATCTAATCATTCCTATTCCTCCTGAAGGTGTCATTCCTATTCCTTCTGAAGGTGTGCAGCTGTAGAACCAAATTTCCAAGATTCATGGGATAAAAAATAAAAATAAAAAAAAAATAGAAGAACGAATCTGTAGACAAGTGAGTCTCTGCTCCAAATATTATGACTCTTATCCAGTGACTTGATACATTAAAATATGGAACCTCATCTATTTTTTTGTGAACCTGCCTGAAGGTTACAGGATTCTTCACGCAAAGGCTACATATTTGGAATAACACATTTTGATTACTCTTACGAGTCACAGAACAAAGTAAATAAGGCATATCTTAACTGAGAAATTCTTTAGCTTATGAAGATTTGCCATGTCGTATGACCAGAGCTGGGTAAACATGAGCAAAAAAAAAATCCACAAATACTATTGTGGAAAGCCCTCACTGATTACTAGTGGCACTGCTTGTATTTGCTTAGTTGTAAACATTCAGATTGATTGAGGTTTAATGGGGAAAAGGCCGCAGAATGAAGAAGCTATAAACGTTAACAAAAACAGAAGTAGAAAATCACATTTGATGATTGCTTTACTGATCGCTCACACTGAATATCATACATATAATATCATCATGCTTGTGACCGAACGTTTTTTTCTTTTTTTTTTTTTTTTAGGGTCAAAGATGAGTTTCGTGTAGGGTTTGGACTTTTATTTCTCCCATGATTTAACTATTTTGCTTTCTTCTTTGGTTGGCAGGGGTTCATTGAGTCACTCTTATGCATGTCCACCTTAAATGAAAGGCTTTTAAAAAGTAAAAAGCCTTGCAGAATATTCTAAGGATGCTGACAATGCTCAGCAGTGTGCTAAGTTACCTAATCTTTTCTGAAAAGTTCTGATACCACCAAGTCGCTCCAAAGGGAAGGCTTCCTCCCCACACCACTCAGGATGGGTCCTGAACACTGACTGTGTACTCATGCAAGAGTTACACAATTGGTTCAAACATCAAACTTTGTCCCAAGATAAAGATGATCCCAACAGCTGTACATTACCAGGGGCATAACAAGATATTTATTTGAATATAGGCTTAGATGCTAATAGATAACTTGGATTTGAAGATAGCAGGAACACTGAGTACCATGTAAGACACCTCTTTTGCTCACAGCTTCGCATTCTGTGTATTAGAATTATCTAATAACAAATGAATGTAGGGGTTTAGCAAGTCTAGCTTCCCTGTCAGGAAGAAGAGGTGATAGTTCCCAAAAAACCAGAAAGGTTATTTGGGCATTCTAAGTTTATATAGTAGTCAAACCGGATTTAAAAGCTCAGCATCACTGTGACAAAGAGGAGCTGGTCTCTTTTAAAGGGAAGGTTTGAGGCTTTGTCTCCAGCTCATCATGATCTCTCCCTTCCTAGCATTAGTCTCGCGCCCATGCAAGCAAAGCCAGCTGTTCTTCAGCCAACAGCTGTTTCTTGCAGCAATTCCAGCTTCCAGTGGCAGCACAAAAGCGCGCACACCGTATGTTCTTTGGACATTTATTTATAGTCTTTAGCCAATAGAGCTGGGTAATTATAAAGACATAACGATAATTTGTGAACAGAAAAAAAGGGCTTCTCCTTCTAAAATTTGTCCCATGAGAGAACAGAATACCAATGCCATGTACTTACAGAAGGCAACTCATGAACATGCTATCTAAAATATGAACAAACTATATGAGCAAATATCAGCAACAAACTAATCAAAATCATGACCTATTTATGAGTTGATTATAATAACAAAAAATGACTACAAATAAGTGGTGGGTAATCTGTGAACCAAATAAAGGGCTACGATTCTCACAGATAAATTGCTGTCAATTAATAATTTAACCAGCTCTAGTTAGAGCCAACTATTTATTAAGAAACCTCTATAGCACTCTCCAACTGGAGCTGGCAGAATGATTAATCTCTACACACAGTGATAAAGCCAAGGGAAATCAGTACTACTGGACATTTAAAACGCTGGGTTTCATTCTCTAGAGCCCTATAGTATCATTTATAACTATGTAGCCTGGACTTTAGACATGGGCATTCTCATTTGGTAACATTTTAAAGCCACTTTGCTCAGTACAGATGACACAATACACAAGGCAGTGGCAATTCAACACTTCCTGCTTAAATTGCGTAGTAAAACAACTACGGCTTACACTATCCTTCTTTATCTTTAAAGATATTCTACATGGAAAATAACATAAATATTCTAGCAGGAATATATAGCAAGCATTCTTCGTAACATTAGCGTAAATTCCAGAGTGAACACTAGAGTCTTGAAGACAAACCATGCAAACTTTTAAATCTTTTTTTTAACTTTGAAGTAAAATGTTTCCTGCAAAGATTAATCATATAAACAAAGTATTCATTTAGCTAGGGTTTTCCTTTATTGGAGGTATTGGACACTGCAAAAGGAGGAGAGAATAAGGTTATTAATTTTATGATTTACTGCACGATTTTTAAAAAAAAAAATGTTCAAGATCATCATGTTGCTGTTAGGACTGGTGTCTTCCAACATGCACTGGTTTTAGACAGCAGGGTAAACTGATGACTGTCCTTGCCTCAAGTCTCTTAAAATGACATTGCATGAGGCCAGGAGGATAAGAAGTTACAGGGAAGTAGTTTGTTGCAGAGACGTTTTACAACTGTGTAAAAGCGCACTATGCCTTTGCCATGCAATGGCATGAGAAACAAAGCAACTGTGTTTTCTGTTAGAACAGAAGAGAAATAGTTTTAAAAGGTGACAACTGCCCGCCACAGTGTCTATGCCTCATTATGCATCTGCACTTTGATTTTCCTGTTTCTCTGTTTTTGAACTAGAAAGTATTAAAACATACAAATAGACTTCCTTCCACTTTCACACTTGGCTTGTGACTCAAATTATGACTACTTTGATCATTATTATTATTGCCTTTATATTGTAGTTTATAGACTAAAAAGGTGCTTTTCAAACTGAGAGGAAATATCTCTAGCTCCTTTCTACAAAATTATCTGCACATTACTTCCAATAACCTCAACAAACCTGAGAAAATACAGTCAGAAGTAGAACCAAATTGGAAAAAATGCAGTCAGTTTAAGCATTGTTTCTCTCTTCACTATGTATGAGACACATACAAGCATATGTTTTTACTTATAATTTTAAGGTCCATAACTTCACAGTGCTACATATATTATGACACCATGCACATTAAACTGTGAAAGCTGCACACTTTGATCAGAACCTGTAGTCTGCCAAGAAAATGACAATATTTCATCTGAGACATTTTAGCAAAAACACATGCAGAACAGTGTTTTTTCTTGTTAAGACCTTGGGTTGTTCCCTAGCAAAAAAGTGTCATGTATTAATTACAGGGGGGAAAAAAAAAATAAAGAAGAAAAAAAAAGATAGAACTGTAACAAAAATCACAGAGGAATCAAATCATGCCATACTTTGCATCAATTCACTCCCATCTAATAAGACAAACTGTTTTGATAGCATTTCCAAACTGAGTTTCACGCACACTTCCAAATCACTTCAGGAGGTTTCTGTATAATATAGAGCATTGCAGCTTTATGAGAAAAATGTTATATTTGTGGAGATGTATTACCTGTTATAACCCTTCTAAAGGCAAATGTATGAAAAATCCATCTGCATTTTAAAAAAATGTATTTTGAAATTTCTCTGTGAAATCTCTCCACTTCATAATAACTGCTGTATGTATTTAATGAAAATTATTTTCATCATTATCATCTGCACTGCTACCTACAATTTTGACTCTTAAGAGAAGGGAAAAATACTTTCTAGAACTTCTTTGAAAGGGAAGTTCAAAACCTGTTGCAACATCCCTCAGTTATCTTTAAGTCTCAGATAAAACCTGGCTTTATGGCATAAAAATTCAGGTCCAGTTCAGTGAACATCCCACTCTTTAGAGACATGTAATGTAGGCAATAGTACATCTTTCCTCAAGTTTCATATTCTCTTTATAAGTCAGCCACACCCCAATTTCATCAATGCTAAACTATAAATCCCAATAATCAAGATCCACCACTGGGCAAATACCATTTCTACTCAGGATATGGAGGGGACATCCTCAGTCCACTGGGACAGTGCAAATATTACTTTTCTGAACTCCCAAGAAATAGCAACCAGAAACCATTTTCAGAATAGCCTCAAACTAGACACCATACTTAATTTTCTTATTCCTTCTCATAAATCAATACATTTTGCAACAGTCCTCTAAATAAGGGCTACTTGCTCTTGTTGCAGCGTCCTGTTTTCTGAAAAATGCTTTGAAGACCTTTTGATATTGGCAACGTTTTTAACTATCGAACACCTAGGCATTTAAATTGAAAGGGAGAAATAAAAGGCAGAAAGAAATGGGGGGGGGGGGGGAAGAGACAAAACTATGACATACATAGCACCATTTTGCTTTGATTTTTTTCTAATGAAGAAGGAAGTAAAGTCTTTTAAAACTTGAAACACCAGAATATTGGGTTGTTTTCTAGCTTGCTCTAATTTTAACTAATTATTATAGATGATTTTTAGTTCAGAATTTCTGTGAATGCCTTCCTTGACTTTCCTTTCTGAATCAATGAAAACTGTTTCAGGGATTTCTGCCTGCCTCAAGCCAGCAGCACTGCTAGTTCTAAGCAACACAAAATGTGCAGGAACTGATATATCCCTTCGTTCTGTGTTAGAAGTCAGTGCAGCGAAAGATTAAGATGTGTTTCCAAAGTACTAAAGCACATTTTTGATATGAGCGGTAGCTGTTAAATCCCAGCACATCAGAATCTCCTAGCAGAATGATGACTTGGCAAAGGTTTAGGAAATGAAGACTGTTGACAGAGCAGATTAATGCATTTGTTTGCTTACTCCCAGTCTCCCCTTAAGTAATATTATATCTATTTAAGGTTTAATGAAATTAGATTACACTTTTATACTGTCAGGGTTATTCTCCTCTATAATATTTGTATTCTAATCACAGGGTGGATAGGTAAGTGAATGCGAGGGAGGGAAGAGAGAATTTTCTCTTAACCACTGCCCATCTGCTTCAAAGAATGGGGTTTTTCCTTTGAGTCACCAAGACAGCAAGACAGCAGAGCATTCATTTGTATTCAATCCAATCTATATGCCTACCTTTCCACTGAATCAGCTTTGTGCATTCCAAAATACAATTTTTGTAAGAATGTTGTAATGAACTATAACTACAAAAGTTATGCAGAGTACGTCTCACACAGCATAGGTTGGATCCATCCTGCTTTACATCAGTAGGTGTAAATTGTTTACTGCCAGTACTTCTGTTAGAGTTGAATGCACTCCCCTTTTGGCAGCAGAAAATACAATGACATCTATTATCACAGGGTTGAGTGAAAATGTACTTTAGCCCAACCGATTTGCCCATTGTAGTGGCATACAACAGACAGACGGTAATTTAGGTTGGAAGGGACAACAGGAGGTCTCAAGTCCAACGTCCCGCTCAAAGAACAGCTAGCTATAACACAGACTGGGTTGCTGTCTAGTCTCGAAAACCTCCAACAATGGAGACTGCACAACTTCTCTAGGAAATTCGATCCAGTGCTTGACTGTCCTCGGAGTGAAAAAGTCTTTCTTTATATTCAGTCTGAAATGCTCTGCCTGTTGTCTCGTGTCTTCCCACCATGCACCACTGTGAGGAGCCTGGCTCCGTTCTTCATGTATCCTATAGGTATTTGTAGGCTGTTACTAGACCCCCCCACTGAAGTCTTCTCTCCTCTAGGATGAACAAGGAGTTCTCTCAACTTCTCCTCCTAGGGCATGGTGATGCAGCCCCCACCAGAAGGTGGTCCTCCACTGAATTTGGTTCAGTTTATCAACATCCTTCTTGCATTGGAGGGAGGCCAAAACTGCATGTGGTCTAAAGTGTGTGGAGCACATGGGGATAATCTCTTCCCTTGATCCAGTGGCTACGTTCCTGTTAATACAGCCTGAGACACTGTTGGCCTTCTTTACTGCAAGGGCACGCTCTTGGCTCATATTCAGCTTGCTGTCTACCAAAGTTCCCAAGTCCTTTCAGCAGAGTTGTTTCCTAGACAGTCAGTCCCCAGCCTCAGTCATTGCATAGAGTTGGTCTGCCCCAGATTTGGGACTTCACATTTGCACCTGTTGAATTTGGTGAGGTTCTTGCTAGCCCACCCCTCCAGCACGTCTACGTCCTTTGGACGGCAGCACTGTCTTTCAGTGTAACTACTGGTACCCTGGTCTGGTGTCATCTGCACGCTTGATAGAGCGCACTCTGCTATCTCCTCCAGGTCATCGATTAAAACAGGACAGAACTCAGCTCCTTACCACTTTTATACATCTCATTAACAACTACCCTCTGAGCCTGATATCCAAACAGGTTTTATACATCCAGTTGTCTGCTTATACAGACCATACATCCTAATTTGGATATATGAATATTCATAGAATAGAATCATAGAATCATTCAGGTTGGAAAAGACCCTTGGGATCATCGAGCCCAACCATCAACCCCACTCTCCCCTACACCATATCCCCCAACACCACTTCTAAACAACTCTTAAGCACATTCAGGGATGGTGACTCCACCACCTCCCTGGGCAGCCTATTCCAGTGTCTAACCACTCTTTCAGTGAAGAATTTTTTCCTAATGTCCAGCCTAAACCTACCCTGCTGCAGCTTGAACCCATTCCCTCTTGTTCTGTCACTAATTACCTGTGAGAAGAGACCAGCACCAACCTCTCTACAATGTCCTTTCAAGTAGTTGTAGAGAGCGATGTGGTCTCCCCTCAGCCTCCTCTTCCTCAAACTAAACAGTCACAGCTCCTTCAATCACTCCTCATAAGATTTATTCTGCAGGCCCTTCACCAGCTTCATTGCCCTCCTCTGCACTCGCTCCAGCACCTCGATATCTCTCTCATATTGAGGTGCCCAGAACTGGACACAATACTCCAGGTGTGCCCTCACCAGTGTTGAGTACAGGGGGACAATCACCTCCCTCCTTCTGCTGGTCACACTGTTTCTAATACAAGCCAGGATGCCATTGGCTTTCTTGGCCACCTGGGCACACTCCCATTATTGTGGGAGACAGTGTCAAAAGCCTTGCTAAATTTGAGGTTCTACCCTCTCCTCATGTACAAATCCAGTCATTTTACCACAGAAAGTAATCAGTTGGTCAGATGTGAGTCACCCTTAGGAAATTAATATGGAACGTTGCCAGCACCACCTTCTCCATCATGTGCCCACAGAAGTGTGCTCCAAGGAGGTGTGCTCCTTGATTTTCCCAGGGACTGCATGCAGATCAGCCCGTTGTTCCCCATATCATTCCTTTGGCTTTTTTTGAAGATGGAGCATTATGGCAAAAATTTAACTCCAAATTTAATTTGCCACCACTTTTAATAATGTAAGTAAATTAAAACAGAAAAGATACAATAACAACAACCTGTCTCAGTCTGGTAATGACTGTAACCCCACTCTTCCACCTCTCCCAAACATACACATGCTCTATGGTGTTGGGAGCTTGTATAACATTGTATGCAGGAGTAAGCCCGGACACTGGATGAGTTCAAAATTATTAAACTTGGTCTGCTTTCAAAGTTATTGTTTATTTCCGAGGTTAAGGCTGCTGCCTTTTAGTTTCTGTTGTTAACAGAAGCAGTGGTGTTTTCTCAGTAATCTTTTATGACATGTAGTTTAGGATGCAAACTCAGTGTTAACTGCTCCACATCCTCTACACTAGCAAAGATACAACTATGGAGAACTAAGATGCTGCATCATTACCAATATCATGAAACTAAAATTATGACCTGCACCCCAAAGAAGGTAAAAATACTGCCTGCCTCCTCAAATCATAAGATTTTGAGTAAATTACGCTGTGTATTTTGGTATATCTTGGGATTTTTAAATTACCCTTATGTATTGCAGGTATGTTATTTATATATAAATATTTGTGTGGCAACTTCAAAATCTAAAAAAAATGGTAATTTTTCAGAAAAGTGAATATTAATATTTGTTGGAAAATAAAGCTTAGTACTCATACTTGATTGGCGGGGAGAGGGCAGAAGGAATGTTACAAAACCCCTACTGTGATTCAGTGAAATAGAAATGTTTCTGTCAAGAAAACTTCAAGAACACTTTATTGTTACCTGTTTGGTTCTTTTTTATGATGTGGTTTCTCACACTTACAAAACATACACTGTCTAATTACATAAAAGCATCCCATCTGCTAGAGTCAGACTAAGGATCCAGCTAAAGTAGTATTTTTCTTCCATGAATGACCAAAACCAGAGGTACAGAGAAGAATAAAAGTAGAAGGCAAGTGTACATCAAAAGAAGTATAGGAGCAATATCGTTTTAGCAGCAAGAAAGATGCATAAAAAGAACCTAGAATATTTATTGAACGCAATTTATTAATGAACCATGAAACGTAAAGTTTTAGATCCTCGCTTACTGAAGCAAACATGAAAAGAAAACTCAGTAGGGGAAACTCAAAACTGAAGACAATCAGAATAATGACAAATGACAACATTCTCGGTGCTGCCATTATAATATAAATATCCCACAATGCAGTGATAGTCTCTTCATATAAAACCAATTCAGCACACGTTTCTGTAATTCTGTTTCTGTCAGGAGACTGCTACAATACAAACAGCATTTAGTATTGGCATGATTTCACTTAAAATGCTATGATTTACCAGACAGCAGGCTGTTTCAGCTATAATTGGTCAAATCCAAGCACAGTTTTAACCTATTAAAAGATTTTATGTTACTGCCTATCTTTCAAGGAGCACAATGAGAAAGCTACGAGGATAATATGCAGAGAAATATTGTCCCACTCAAATGCACCAAATTACTATAAAATTTCTTCAGACTCAAAAGAGGCAATCTTCTCTGAAAAATGGTACCATGCTTTCAAGGGAAAATTTAATCATATATTAAATCACAATGCACATTTTTCTTGGCCTCTTGATAAACGATAAACCATAGAATGTATAATTTTCAGTAGTAAATCATAATTTTAGTAACTAAAAGGATTGATCCAGTTTCTAGTGAATCAGTAATTTTGGAATTTAATTCATTGATTGCAAGATCAAATAAATAGGATAAGGATTTTTTTCCTTTTGTTGATCAACAGATACTTTCCCTAAATTTATCGTATTTGGTGCCTACTCACTGTGAGACAAACTATGCACGTTAACAAGCCATTGCTTTTATGAGCTATCCCCTCTAGTGTACATGAGACTAAGTATTTGAGAACTACCCTAAATCTTATGCCATCAGGCTCTAAACATGCTACTCCAATTTAGTATTTCAGTCTCAGCTGGGGACATCCTTGTTCTGCAAAAACAGTTCTCTGACACCCTTGCTATTTTTAAGTTTGAAATTTTGAACCAAGAGAGCAGTACTTCTAACAAAGGCAAATTTAGGTGGAGGATTATTTTTCTTGCATTGCTAAATTCACATATAAATGGGCAAACAATAAGGCAGGGTGTAAAACTGCATAATAAATGACTTAAAAATGAAATGAAAAGAAAAGGAAATAAAAGATTTGTGAGCAGAAAAGTCAGAAGTAACAATAGCAGTAATTCTATTTGCTATTTGTAGAGTTATTTCTATCTCAGAGGATCCTAAACTGTCTTATCTTGGGTGAGACTGTACCCTGAACTACATAGAAAGAACAAAAGACAGAGAAACTTGTGAAGTCCTGTTTGTAGAATTTCCAACCGTTCGCTCCCTCAAGAGCACGTAGGTTTCATACCTTCAAAGGAGAACAGGAAACAGACACCAACATTTGAGTTCAAAATATAATACAAACAGATATTTCAAACTGCTGAATTCATCTACTCAGAAAAGGTAGAAGGTAGAGTTAATGCTGTCAAAGAGGAAAAGCTGTTGTTCAAGGTGCACTATACATATTCCATAACTAACTCACAGAAAATTAAAACTCATAGACCTGATAAACTTTTGCAGTTATCACAGCAATGCAGGGTTCATACCTGTGGCAAGATAGATGATATGGAAAAGCATGTCTTTGCCCTGCACAACATCCACAACCACATGGGAAAATCGGCTGTTGTCTTCCATGAAGTAAGGAATTGGAATAACTGGCTGAACGACCTCATGCATTAAGAAGAATTTTTGAGCATCTTGAAGATTTCTCTCAGTCAGATTTACATACAAACCCTGGTCCATGGTGCCACACTGTAAACACAGAAAAGTAATATTACTATACGCGTCAACAATAACCACAGATTTACTCTCTGATTTACAGCACAAGAAAATAAAACCCAAGCGTATATCTTGTAGCGACAGCGTGGAATTCCACTTTCAGGCCTCATTTTGGTGCTGACCAGACTGTCCACATAGTGAATGAGGAAGTTCCACTTTCCTGAGGCAGTACTACCGAGGCTCCCTAACTCTAAACAATATGGAAGGGCACCAGACTGACCACCACAAGTGGCCTATAGTAATATTTTGCTATATCCTATGTTACATGGCAGGAAGGAAAAAAAAAACAAACTAGCATCCAACAAAACACAGAATTTCATGAATAGGTTTTTTTTATAATTTACATGGACGCAGTGCTAAAGACATAATATATTTTCAAAGGAAAGCCCATGTCATACCACGGCCAGGGTCTGACAGAGGTCCTACATCACAGCATCATGCACAGTTCTAGCAGCTTCTTCAGACCCTGCATTCACTAGCCAAGAATGGACAGTGCAGCGCTCTAACTATAAACTGTTATCAATGGCAAAGGCATTTTTTGCTTTGGAACTGACCATATTTTGTATCTGGAAACTGTACTCTTTTCTTACAGGAAAGCACTCACTAATTGCACACACAAATTTTGAAGCACAAATAAACAAAGCAAAGTAAGTGGCAGTTAACTTTATCATCTTTGTGTATAAGTCTTCAACTAACCAAGGACAGAAAAGAGAAAGCTGCTTAGCACATGTGAATATGTAAACATCCACATGTTTACTCATGCATAATTGCTTTAGAGAATTAAAACAGTACTTCACAACATTCGTAAAATACGTCGGTGATGTGAAAGGCATACCTAAGTCATACTTTTTCATTCTGCTCTACTATGTCATAAATTATGCTATGAATTACAGCATGAACAAAATAATAGTGTGCAAAACCCTACCAGTCATTTTTTCATTATTGCCACGTTTCCAGTCTGAAGTTAAGTGATCATTCCAAATCCACAAATGTTAAGAAAAACTCAAATAAATAATTTCATAATGAGAGCTCATATGATGAGGAAAGACAGTTAAGCAACTGGCAGGAAACAATTAATTCCTCTGTGAGCACCCCGCTTGTCAGGCCAGTGAAAAAAAAATAAATGACGCCAAAGAAGAATTTCTCTGAATCTATCAAGCAGGAAACATTCCAACTGGAACACTCATAGTACACTGAAATACATACGCTCCTTGGTCTTACAATGGAAATTGTCCTGTTTTTCTCCCTAGAGAGAAACAGCGTTCCTCAAAACTGTGACTCCAATAGTATTCTAATCTGGAAAATATTGCATTAATATAATCCAGTCTTGGAAATACAATGTCCGATGTAACTATCGCTACAGAGCAGTAGTTCTTCTTAAAACCACATACTTCTGTCTGCTATTGCTGAGGATAAATCTACTTCTGAGACTACATACATAGAACTCCTGATATTTTATCAGAAGCATTCTACAAAAGAAAAGTCTGTCTTTCTGGGAAGGAAACCAGTGACTCAATGAATATATCCCACCTACATGCAGTATGTACTCTAAAGCACCATCAAGTCACAAAAAATGGTTACACCTAGCTCTAAGCATTAGACTAGCTTCTGGTACACATCAGTGCTGCAGCTACAGAGCCAGAAATCTTACAGAAATTTCAACAGAATGAAAGATGATACCTAGAGATCAGTTACTGTCAATTTACTTCAATACTGTGTTGTAAAAGGCCACGTTACAGCTTTTAATACTAGCGCTGGCCTACAAAGCTGTTGCTTAATGAGATACGATACAACTGTTGCCACTGTTCTTGTAAATTTGATGAAGCACCAGCCATATTAAAATCAGCCAGACTATCCAAGCAAGACATTTGTTCAACACCTCAGTCTTGACTGGGATTTAGAGATGAGCACCGGCAGTACAGTAGAGACTTAAACCATTTTTACACAGCCATCAGGCTGTCATCTTTGTTTGTATGTACCATTTTGTACGAGGTGCTCTCACAATAATTATCAATACCTTAATACAAGGTTTATAGGGAAAGGTTAATAATTTTTATTAGACTTGTGCACCTAGTCAGAAACAAGATTATTACATACTAGCCTTTCTTCAGGCTTTCTCCTTCAAAAACTTAGCCTCACGTAGACCCTCTTACTATCACTATTTTGACAATACAAATATTTCTACAATACGTAAAAAGCTACATACAAATATAGTTCACTTCTGCAATATGGCTTACTTAAATGGTGTCTTGTCACTTGGGGCTAATGCCAAACACACTGTTTAGGAAAGGCAACATGGTTCTGGCCTGTAATTCAGAGCAAATTCAGTGTCTTGTTTTCCTTTGTTTGCATAAATCAGGAAGTAATTAAAACTACCTACACAATTTACAATGGCTCATAACTGTTTCATGCTTGCGAAGGTCTCATGACCCTTACAAGCAGACAGGGAAGGCTGTTATAGGAGCAGCACTGAACTCGTGAAATTGCCTTGAGATTAAGGGAGGATGAAAGGTGGATCAAGGTGAATACACTTAAGTACCTTGGTGAAAAGCTATTGTTGTTAATCACTAATTAATGGTTTTTTCCCTTCCATTTCCCTTGCTAGAATCACACTCACTAAAATTGTCCTAGTTGGAGTGGTGACTCTGCTGAAGAAGAAAACAATACGTATGTGCTTACATGAAATACCCTTTTCTTTTTGTAGAAAGTTCCACTGAGCGACCCAACTTGGACTAATTAGTTTTATGCTGTCAGCCAACTGCAGATTATTACACCCTCTAAGGCTGACAAGTTCAAATGAGGGGCACACCACGACACAAATTCTTTTAATAGGACTCTTTGGGGAGCGTGGACCACCTTGCACAGAAAAATATAGAAAATCCTGACCACTCCTGCTTTACCCCCCTCTCCCCACCTTTCTTTTTTTCTGTCAAACAACGTTCCTTTTCCAGGTTCTAATAGCACAAACACAATGTAAAAGAGAACATCAGTTTGATCATACTTCATCCAGGAATTAATGTTACCTTGACAAGTAACGATAGTGTTTGCTTTTGACAGAAGATTGGAGTTAAGCCTTTGTTCTCCTACGCTTCAAAGCACATCTAAATTTTGTGGCAGGATAATGGTCTGTTGAAATAAGGGGACCTCTTAAGCCTTTTTTTTTTTTTTCTGGTAATTTTTTTTAAGGTCTTAGGCTATAACATACTGCAAAACTGGACTTACTAACTATGAACCCTACAGCACTTTGAAAAAACCCTCATGTAAACTGTTGCCTTTCTCCCACATATCCGTACCTGAAAATTAGGGTTAGGATTGGTATATGGAAGCCAAGCAGAGCGAGAGTTTTCCTGGTATTTGAAGGGTCCATTAAAGGCCTGAGTTATGGCGCTCAGGTTGAAAACACAAACTGCCGAGGCTGCAATGCTGTTCCTGCAAAAGAAATATATACATTAACCTAAGTAACAATGTTAAGAAGTTAATTTGCTGAAAAATAAATAAAAAAGACAATAACTCTTCAATCCTTCAAGTAATTAATAAGGCAGATGTGATCAGCTGGGAGATGATATCTAAAGATAATGATACATAATGTGCTGATTTTTGCATGGAAATTGGATTTAAAGTTTTTGTCAGCCTTGGCAAGTAGCCAGTGTGGGGGAAACTCAGAACTTCCTACCTTCTGCTGCTGCTCTAATGCCATGAGACCATACTTCCACACATAATCACATGCATCAGGGACACCTTCCTTCTAGTCACAAAGTTCAGGATGAGATTATTCTCAGGGCTTCTTTCCAGCCAATGAAAGCATGACGGAGGTAAGGATTTTCAACGTATGTTATGCCTCCGGACCCTATGGAACCCCTGGGTAAGACCTCCACAAAAGTCCTGTCTTCCAAGAGATGTACAGCAATAAGAATGCAAGTTCCAGAAACCCATCAAGAGAAAACAACTTGGACTGCATCCTTTACAAGATATTCTGTTAGAGGAACAAACAGCAGCCAGGCAAAACATACAATTTCCTGTTCTTCTCTTGAAAATACCATATACATGACAATAAACTAATTCAGCACAGTGTAAACAATATAATCCAGTGACTATGGGAGCTTGTAATATGGAAAATTGCATTGTTCTCTTCAACAATTTGAGATAAAGGGATAGATAATGAAGGTGGCAGTTGCAAAATTTCCATTACAGGTAAAATTGATGACATTTGATCCACATAGCATTGTTTTTTTTCCTTTCCGCCCCCCCCCCCCGCCTTTTTAAAAACTTAGCCTGTAATTTACACAAGGCTTAAGAATGACTATTAGAGAAACTCCCAAATGATGGAAAGAAAAAATAACTCTGGGGATCAAATTTGCCAGCAACTGAAAAAAGAGTTAGGATATATGGATTTAACTGCAGGACAGAAAAGCAGTTTGCTATCTTATGCTTCTCACTCTTACGTCAAAGAATCCCCAGATCTTGAAGTATCAGCTAATAATTTCTGCACAATCAATTGTCGTTGTATTTGATAATGTCTTGCCTATATAAACTATCAGTAAAGGCATCTAATATTATTAACCACACCAATGCCTTCTTGAAGACCATTGCTTCCCTTTCATGGCCAAAGCCCTGTGGATTTTCTGGAGCAGAGTTCCTCCAGCTGGGCATTCCATGGTAGGAGTGTCAAGGCTATTTTGACTTCTCATGAAAGATCATGCTGAACAGCGTATGAGCATGCCACCTGAGAAATACCTATCTTCTAAGACTCAAACTAGCTAGTAAAACAGACCAATGAAATTAAAAGTACTGTTGAAAACAGCATCAAATTTTCTTATCTCCAATAGTCCCAAAGTCTTTACTATTCTCTTTAAAAAAGCAGCATATTTAGTTAGATTGAATGCATTGCTCCAGTGCAGGAACAGGGTTAAGCTCATCATCCGATGTCCCCAATCAGGAATCATCACAGCCTGGTGCAAGCAGCCTCTCACTAGTGCTCACTGCCTAAGCTGCTGGCCAGCCAGCAGTCTGGAAGATGATTAGATGAGTTAATAAAGGACTGTACTAAAAGCAGGAGAAACTAGCTCAAACCCAAATTCCTGCTCATGGTCTAAAAAACTTAGAGATTGTAATTTGCTGGCATTAATTTGTGACTATTTCCACCGGATTAATGGATATTTATAGAAGGTAGATATCCAGGCATTTACAGCAGTACAAAGGGGCGCTGATCTACGCTTTAGGTGCCGAAGTACCTTTTAAAATTCTAGGCAAAACTGACCTACTGAGCAAGACTCTGCAAGCAGGTAAGAGAATCAAACAGCAAAATTTGAAACCCTGTTCCATGATCTCAACAGTGGGCTGCACAGCCTTAACGCATGGGCCGCTCTTACCAAGCAACATATGAACTCCAGTTATCGTGTTTAAAGTAACAAAGGACATTTCTGAGATGAATGCATCTTTTTTCCTAAGAGTTAAGCAACTCTTGATGTCAAGCTCAGAGTCTAAGGAGCTTTTATGTCCATCCAACATTGTACATTTTCTAATTTTACCTTGTTGATACAAGAGGTTCAGATAAAATTAGATTAAATTATTGGTTTGACCCTCAGACTCACAGGAGTACACATTGGGACTAATTTAAAATCAGTAAGAGCACCTCTTGTGCTCTTTTGGGTAATGCAAACTCTTCCCGACATGGTCAAATTACATCATGTCAAATTAACGATCGTGTCACATTACAATTACAAAATATTTATTTCATAAATATATAATGTATTTATGTATTACAAGTGTGCAAAATAAAAAAAAAAGTCTTTATAAGAATGTATGAAAAAGATGACTGAATAATCTTAAACATAACTGGCTCCCTGCTGTAAGGAAATATAAAGAATTCTTCCTTCTTTCATACGCCTTCAACAATTCATGTGGGACGCATTTGGAACTGATTTTTGTTCGCAAGAGGACAGTGGATTGGGCAAAACAGTAGTTTGAATTTATGATGTTTACTTGGCATATGTAGAAGAGAACAGCTCAGAAGCTTTAGTTTTTAATGTCACAAATAGCAGGAAAATAGAATATATCATGGAATTTACTTACACATTAGTGGTAAAAATCCCATAGATCAAGTCCAATTCCGGCAGGAAGAAAGTGCTCTGTAGTTCATTATAGTAAAATGGAATTTCTCCAGGGCGAGAACAGTTCAGCCGAGCTTTCATGAAGGTAGTCCAGGTATCCTCCAGCACGAATTTGCCACCGATATCATTTTTGCACACCCGAGCAGCACGAGAGAAGACTGTTTTCCCACAATCATGTTCCACCGCATTCTCCCGGAAGAAAAAGTAGGTAAAGTTCCCAATGTCATAAGATGACACAAAATTTGGCTCTGAAAACAACAGAAGAAAAGATTATTTATCACCTTCTTGTGATATATGTACTCATACTAACATGGAAATTGGATTTATCTTCAAGCATTAGATTTAGAAAAACGCATCTTTTATTACCGTTGCAGGGATATGCATGGCCCCATGACATCTGAGCAGGCCAGCTCATGTCCAGCCAGGATTATGAGCTACATGAACGTGGCTATACAGGCTCTCTGCTCTGGGTGTCTATTGCACATAACTGTGCTGGGCAGCCCTGGCCCAGCTCACTGTACTCTACCGTCAAAAGCGTCACTGAATTTTTCTTCTTCACAGAGAAGCATGGTGTATTTTTACAATGTAATTGCTTTATCTGTTGTGTTAACTCTGTTTCTGCTTTGCCATCATGCCATTACCCCAGATTAGCAGAATAATGGATGGTAACCGAGTGTGACTAAGAATGTGCTCAGAGCCTGTAGTGAAAAGAAAGGGAATTCTACACAAGAGCATTTGATGGTTAGATAACCTAATTTCAGCCCTATCTTGCTTAGAGCTTTTGACAGTATTACAGTATTTCTTTCTTTTTTGGAAAAAAATAAATTAAAAACAGATCGAAGAAACTGACGGTGATGCAGGAGAAATTAGAGATTATATATATATATTAAAAAAATCTAGAAAACAACCGATGGCAATATTTCTTAAAAAAAAAAAAAAGGAAACAGTGGATACCAAAGATGATAACGTGGCCCATTTCCCAAAAGGATGACTAAAACTGAGGAGAGTCCATGACTTTAAGCGAGATTGATAACTTGGTAAGTTCTTACAGGAAAGACAAGCTTGATAAACAGATTGTGGAGAAGAGCCCCCCTTGTGTAAGGAACCCTTACAGAACGCTGTTACCTCTGAGAAACAAGCAAAATTTTGTTTTTATTTCCAAATTTTACTCTAAAGTGGAAAACAAAGAAACAAACAAAATTGTTTTAAATCATCTACTATGAGGACATACTCCAAAGAAATTCAATAGGTGAACATTTCTTGACAGAACCACTGTATTGACAAAAAGATGCTCTAGTCGGATCTAAGCATTTTGCAGGAAATCTCAAATCTGTCAAAACTTTTGAGTGGAACTAGAAGGCAAGCAGGATGGCATTTCCACGCACCAGTCCAAACTCTGTCAGACAACTCTCCTCCAAAGATGGTTCAGCTCCCAGCTTACATGGCCGCCTGCGCTGCTTCCCTCTCTATCTGCTGTGTTGAGAGTCTCCAGGGCAGTTGTTTTGGCAGCAAAGGTCATCAGCTGCCCAGGATGTTTGAAGCCAAGCAGATACAATAGCTCTCTCACTCCCCCCTGTAACTTTCACTCATTATCGTATTTAGCACTTCCTTGAGATTAGTCTGTAACACAGCACATTTTCCCCACACTCAGACCTGCACAGGTGTTTTGCTGGAAGACAGCAACCAGATATTTTGAGGAGAACTTGTTGATATCCTGAGCTCTCGTAAGTCATATAGAAACAGTGCATTGGTGTCTTTAAAAAAAAAAAAAAAAAAAAAAAGCAAGCAAAATAAAGTAGTTTCACAGGACGTGTGATAGCAATAAAGGTAAAATTGGCTTGACGATATACAAAGAACTAAACTATTCTTAACATTTTCCCCATTAGAACCTACATCTTCATTCCACATGTGTGTAAAACTTCCATTACAACAGGGATTTTGCTTCAAAGGCTTCAAAATCCTTTAAACTTCACTACTAGAGTTTACAGATTTGTAGAAAAATTCTTAGTTGCTCATGAGCTCTCATTCTTTAAATACAACATGTAATTCTGTTATACATTTACATACTAAACACTGTAATCGGAGAAAGTTGAAAAAATACATTACTTTAACATTTTTAGTCTTTTTTTTCTCTAAAAATGTGCACGTTTGCTGAATAGGTAACAGGCTAGAATGATATATGAGGTTTAATTACAAGTATTAATGTTAAGATGACAAAAATATGTGGTTAAATATCACATTCTAGACAGGTAAGACAATTTTGGCAGGCATCAAATATTAAACATATCCAGACATACTCGTATGCAAAGTTTTTTTCTTATTACAAAGCCTAATTATGTTTCATTCCTTCTCAATACACATCAACATTTTCCGCTCTATGGCACAAACTCGTATTTATTTAACGGAAGTATACTAGAAAGAAAATCTTTTTAGGAACATCGGGCTAACCAAAAAAACCCAGAACCCACTGTCCCTCATTATCCAACTTCAATTTAAATCCATAACAGACCTAGCCATTTTTTCTCCTAATCTGTAATGTACTTTCTTCTCTCACTCTACACACTATCGTTTTAGATTGTTCTTATACTTATGGAAGGAACTACTGTCTGTGGAGGGAAGAAAAGGCAGTCACTAGTCTGAGTGTAACTTGGGCTACTTGTCCACTGTACTAAGATGAGGTCTTATTTAAAGCAATATCCACTAAAGGTAGACATCAAGAAAAACAATCCACCTGAAATAGCATGAAAAAGTAAAATTTTCCAACTACGCATTTGACTTTTTGTAGCCTATAACCCTGCTTGCTCTTTGAAATCATCTCAAAAATATCCCGACTGATGTAAAAAAATTCTACATATTCTGCAAATACTCAACATCCATTTGATCCACCCACAAAAACATCCTGTGCAACCATTGAACAGAGAGGCCCTGCCTTGCAATGAAGCCTGGTGATGCTTCTTCTTGCTGGAGGCCCACTGATGTAAAAAGGTCTCACATTGACAAAACAGGATCCCACTGCAGAGCCAAAAAGACTACTGGAAGCACTCAAAGTCTGGAGAATAATGACTTACAAATAAAATTCCTACTGTAGGAATAAAAACCATATGAAATGCATTCAGAATGTTTTCAGGGTTCTTGAAAAATCCACGTGAATCTTTCAAGAGAAAATATTTTAAAGTTGCACTGATAATCATAATCCATGTGTAAATAAAAACTATACTCATATTTCATGGATTGAAAACTAAGAAACAACATATAAATCTGCAAACACCTATGCATATATTTTATGGATTATGAACTGATGAAAATTTGACCTGCTGTTGAAACTTGTGAAAACTGTTTTCATTTGCATGAAAAGTAATAATCCCAGAGCTACCTCAGGGAATTCTGTGGATACGGAGGGATTACCATATCAGACTTTATTCATTTTGTTTTCTCTTTGGGAAAAGTGAACAGAGTCACTTCAAAGCTTCAAAGGAAAAAGGAGATTCCCATCTAGGAAAAATTAGTTCCTACGTTCCTAACTATTGTGCTGTGAACTGCTATTTGTTGACATGCAGGACTTCCCATAAAAGTTTTTAATGCAGAAAATGAAGTGACCCTCTTCTTTCCTGCTGAATTTGCAAATAGTTCTGGAAGGGTAAAGGCATTTAATTTGTGAATTATTAGATCACCACAACAAGTGCGAGGCTTCTGGTACGTGACAGGATACAGCTAGTATGGATCAACATGGGAATCTTAACCTGTAATACTGTCATGAGTATTGCATATGACCTTTATAGGTTTTTATATATTCAGTTTACGCATACATCAGGCTGACTAGACTTTACAAAATTAAATGGAACCAATGGAATCAGGAAAGCAAGAAAATGAGCTTGCCAACGTGACTGGCAAAAGATCTCCAGCATACAACATGGAGCAGTGCTACACAGATACACAAGCCCATGGATTGAAAGCACGAGGTGGCTAGTTGGCACTGCCTCTGGGCAAACATGTTGTAGCGTGCTATTTCTGAAGTTTCCTTACTCAATACAAAGCCTGGGAATCTTTATGGCTTCCTTCATAAAGCAGCACGACTGTCCTGCAAGGATGTTTCCCCACAGACTCTTCTAAGTTATTGCAAAAAAGACGACTGAACCACACGAAGTCAAGATCGCGCTTCAATCCCAAATAATCCAACCGTTTTTCTAAAGGCTGGAGACAAACTTACATTTTCCAGGGAGCACGGTCTCTGCTCTTAAGGAGAAGGCACTTAGAAGGAAGAGACAATGCTTCCCTTTAGATTATTCACCCTTTCCACGCAGGCAGGGAACTCGGGAGACCAAAGAGACCAAGTCCATACTCACTGCCAGGCCGGCCGCAGGTTACGCCGTCTGAGAGTGTCGGGTGCTCCTGGAGGGACTGGTGCAGCTCTGCCACGCAGCACACGCTGACGCTGCAGCCCAGAGAACGGCTCTCCTGTAGCATGAAAGCAAGGGTGCGCTGCACGCCCTGGTAGGCAGCATGAGGACAGATGGGGGGGATTCGGGAGTGCAAAGCTTACTGGGAACGGGATGGGGCACTCTTGTCAAAAGGAGCCAAATGGTGCAGCCCCACCTTTACTGCCTCTTGCTAATGGTGTACAAAGCAAACTCCTCCCTAAGTCACACCCAGGACTTCCCTGGGAAAGCAGTAGCTGGAGTGGTCCAAAACAAGGCTTGGAAGTGAGCCAACAAATAAGCAATACGGATGACCAAGGGTGTCATATGTAAGCTCATTTCCTGGACCTTTTTTATTTAGTGGTGTAGATGTAGTCTGAGTGGGTAAAAGGATGAGAGGAACTGTACAGAGACTTTCTCTGGGAAGAGCAATGGGGAACAGGAGTGTGAGAGCATCTGAGGCAGTCCTGGCCTCTTCTGGCTTCCTGAGCTTTGGAGCAAGAAAGCTGGCTTGTGCTCTTCACCCTTTAAAACTCCACATCCTCTTAAGTAGACTAATATGACTTAATTTACCTAGTTAGTGGATGCTACTGTTTCCAGAGGGAACAAAATGACAGGGAATGATTCGTCTTTTTTTCGGGTGGTAACAGCAATTAACCTTAAGGATTCTAAGGTCCTGAACGTGAAAGAGCTGTGATTTCCTGACTGTCCCTGTGAGAAGTGACCACTCACACATCAAGTGTGAGGCATTCAGAGAGCTGTTCAAAAGTGAAATTAACTCCAGAAATGTGAAAAGAAAGCTGAAATTAGAAGTTTTTCAGATGTAGACACAGATCAGATTTTATATATATATACACACGCAAAATACAGGCAGACGCATAGATATAGGCATGTGTAATATATTCAAAATCTTAGGAGTCTTGATACTGGTCTAATGCTGAATGACATCTGTCTGGAGCTTGTTCATTGACCTCACTAGATCAACGAATCACACCCTCACCCTGTTGGCCTCCAAAGACCTATTTCCTCTAAATATTTGTATTCAGCCAAATACTTAATGGCATTAAATTCTAGGAAGATGCCATTGAGTTTTTCTGAATAAGGTTCAAACTCCAGCTAGAAATGCCTTCCAAAAGGGAAGCTTAACATAATGGAAGCAATTCAAGCTCCAAATGTGCCAGTCTATTTTATTCTTTTTCACCTTAGTGACATAATGAAGTCCATTTCCTATTTGCATTTTGCCATCCCCATATATTCATTAAGTATATTCATTTAGTGTAGTCCTCTGCAGCTGTTGGAAAACAGTATAGATCTTGCATTAGACTGACCAAGCCATCACTGCTCATGAATGTTTAAGGACAAATCTTAATCATAGAGTAAAATTTTCCTATAGCGTTAAACATCTAAAAAGTAATATATAACCTGTAGTCATCATAGTTATATCCATCCTCAGGAGCTGAACTGTAAAATGTTAAGTCCTAGTATAAAACTGGTGGAAATCATTGTTTATTAATAGTTACTTTTCCTCTGTGTTTCATAATTACCCAGGACACATGCTTAAAATGCTAGTCTGTCATAGCATAGCTGGCTACCAGTCTCTTTTGACTACTATTTCTTCTGCAATGCCTCAGCTCTCCGTGATTTCTTTTACATTCTTTCCTAAATTGAAGATTTTATTGGTACGTAAGAGCAAGGACTGCAAAATACACTAAAACTGGGTATGCCTGACACTTTTTCCAATCTTCTCTTATATTGCTGATAGATTTTATAATATAATTCAGTATAATCATAAAAGTGGATGCACTCATTAGATATTACATTTTACTGATGTACTCTAATAAATTCTGAAATGCAATTATTTCTTTTCTGAAAAATAGTTTTCAAATATGGTATTTCAAAATTCCTTGGTTTATTGCCTGTTGCCTTATTTCAAATAAATCTCCTTCATTTTCAAGGTAAAATGTTCTTACATGGCATAATATTTTGCAATTTATTATATAATTTTGCTGATGCAAATTTGCCAGTGACATACTTAGTGACAGAAACCATTCTCTACTCTGATCTACGTGCTCAAGTCCTTGAGAGTCCCATCTGGAGTTCAGTGGATTTTGCGTCACCTATATGCACTGGATAGACACCTTGCATAGCTGTACGCTGGAGGAGGGGCGAGGATAAAAAATATAGAGGACTATCTTAATTCACTCAGAACCTCTAGAGGTTTGGGCTATAGGGATTTATCAAAAACCGCAGAAGTTTGAATGGTTACTTAAAACTCTGAATCCAGAATTCCACATAGACAAAAACAAAAAAAAACCAGCCTTTTTTAAGCAGGTTTTGCCAACCAGCAGGTACGGTGTGGAAAGCAAACCCAATTATAACAGCTTACCCATTTCTCTCCAAACATCTGGACTACCATTTATCTTGGTTTCTCTGAACTAGTTTTGAAGGGAGGGAGAGGATCAAAGGACTTTCCCTGCAGACTTGGTCCTCTTCTCTTTTTTGCTTTTTTTTCTTTTGGAGGTTTTTCTTTTTTCTATAATGAAAGTAAACCAGAGTTCACTTTCATAATCATCCCCTTTCCTTTTCACCCTAAGGCGTGGTATGTCTGCCACTGAAATTCTGTCTCTGCCTGCAATATTTCTGTCCTTCTCCTTTCTTTGGTGGCTGCTGTTTTTCGTATGTTCGTGTTCCCTGAAATTCGTCCATTTTTCTGCTTTCCCCTGGTTGAGATGTATTTCAGGTCTAAGTTGTTTCATTCTCTCTGGCTCACCGTGTATGATCGTTTTCTGCAGCATTAATCAGGCTGATGCTCCTGTCACACCTCTCCACAGCCAGGCACAGATGATCCACTTGCAAGGGTGCCTTTCTTCCTTCCTCTTTCAGCCTCTCTGATTGGCACCTGACATGAGCAGGCTAGATGAGATATAAAAGAACAGGCTCTGTTCTCAGTATTCTCCTAGTCTTTTTCATAAATGGAAGGAGGACCCTGCTGTTTTAGCTAGGATAGATATGAAAAAAAATCCAGCCTTTACAGGAAGTACTGCCTGCCTCTACCATCTGGGTCCCACACTTGGTCCTACACAACAACTCCACGCAGCGCTCCGGGCTTGGGGGAGAGTGGCTGGAAAGCTGCCCAGTGGAAAAGGACATAGGGGTATTGGTCGACAATTGGCTGAATAGAAGCCAGTAGCGTGCCCAGGTAGCCAAAAGCATCCTGGCCTTTATCAGGAATAGCGTGGCCAGCAGGACTAGGGAAGTGATTGTCCCCCTGTACTCAGCACTGCTGAGGCTGCACCTCGAGTACTGTGTTCAGTTCTGGGCCTCTCACTAGAAGAAAGACATTGAGGTGCTGGAGAATGTCTAAAGAAGAGAAATGAAGCTGGTGAACGGTCAAGAGCACAAGTCTTATGAGGAGTGGCTGAGGGAACTGTGATTGTTTAGCCTGGAGCAAAGGAGGCTGAGGGGAGACCTTATCGCTCTCTACAACTACCTGAAAGGAGGTTGTAGAGAGGTGGGGGTCAGTCTCTTCTCCCAAGTAACAGGTGATAGGATGAGAGGAAGTTGCACCAGGGAAGGTTTAGATTGGACATTAAGAAAAAATTCTTCCCTGAAAGGGTTATCGAGCATTGGCACAGGGTGCCCAGGGAAGTGGTTGAGTCACCATCCCTGGAGGTATTTAAAAGACACTTAGATGCGCAGTTTAGTCACATGGTTTAGTGGTGGACTTGGTTGGTTCTATTTTAGATGGGTGAGGAAATGCTATGAAGGCGTTTTGTAATAACTTAGTCTGGCGTTGGAGAAAGGAGGTCAAGGGAGGCACCTCCACCTCACATCAAACTTACTGCTCTCCTACTTGTCATTGCCATCTGGGAGAAGATACACAGCTTTGAATGGAAAAACACAGGAAAACTGCCCAAATTTTTTGTCTAGTAGAAGCTCCAGTGAAGAAGTCTAAGGATGGGTTTCAAAATCAGCAGTCATTTCCCTCCTATTTTAGGATACTGGCAAAAAGCCTGATAAAAGAACAGAACCAACCTTATGGGTGGCACTACCAAAGGAAACTACTTATGTTCTTGCAAAATAAGCAACAACTGGTAGCATATACTTTGCATATTTTCAGTCAGGTCTCTTATCTGAAAGCTGAAGATGAAATTGCACATCTGAAGAATACACGGATTTTGAGTTACGTAAAATATTACATAATAAGAAAAGCTTGCACGAGGTAATTACACAAGGCTTTTCATTAAAAAACCAGAAAAACGAAAGGATAACCCTGAATTATTATAGCTATTTCCATTAATCCTTAAAGGCAAAAGTGAAAGGATTAATTTTTGTTCTTATGTCATAATTTCTCTCCACATATCCTACTAGCAGCAAGGGTTATAATAAAAGTCCGCTAACAAACAATAATAGGAATGGAGGCAGAGCTGTATTAAGCACCGCTAACCAAGCCACCTTTGTAAGAATTTTACTTTTACCGTTACTTGTGAAGACTAAAAGTACCTACTCTAGATTAATAAGCTTTTTATCAAGTAAAACATTTTTAAGAAAGTGATCTCAGAAGAACTATTTTAAGGGTATCTAATAACCAAATGCTTAGGGCACCAAGAAGAAAAAGTGATAATATTATGTCTACCAGCAGAGCAGAACAATCCAAACATTTCTATACTCTTCTCAGCTGGAAAGGCTTCTAATCTGTATGAAATTTTATTTTAATTTTTTTTTTTTCTGTTTGGGGGCTACATCTGATATAAAATTAGATTTTAATCATCTATGGTCTGGCCACTGATGAAGTGATTTGACATCTACAACAAGGTTTTTATTTATTTAACGTGTTCCAATAGCATCTATCATTATATGCCTAGGATAAAGAAAACAACTTAAATGTATTTCAAGCTAGTTGGAGATCCAAGCAATTGTAAGCAAAGGCATCTGACAAATTATGAAACCAAACGTCCCAGTGTTTCTCCATGTGAAGAAACAGAAAGGGACTGATTGAGATTTCAATTTTTTCTTTAATCTGTTTTGCCCTTTTATTGGCTAGGTGAAGCAAACAGACATTATAGACTAAAGCAAACTTTCACACTGAGGCATCAGATCAAATATTTACTGATTTGAGGGGGTGAATTAAAAGGAGAAATACCTTTACTAATTGTAAATGTTGGACTACAGAAAAAATTTCTAAATCTAAGCAGCGGAGGCTTTTCCTCGCCAATCTGGACCCACTGCAACTTGCAGACTACAAATATAGCTATTCCATTTGCCTCCGTCCTCTAGAGCAAATGATAATGGATTCTGCCCCTGCTGCACTTTGCAGATCAACTCTAAAGGAAAGTCTAATTAGAAGCATACTACAACAGTCAACTCTGGATATGACTTAAACTCTATGTTACACTGAGAGCTTAAAGAGACTCAAATAAACAGCATGCCAGCTGTAAATCAAGGTGTACTTTTTTTTTTTAATGAAAGATTTATTTATTTGTTATCATTTAATAATTTCCAAAGCAGGCTGCTACAGCAGACTATTCTTTTTATGAAATACTACAAAAGCAATTTTAAAACGTTCTAGCAACATGCTGCCCTTTACTAATTTGAGCAGTTGGCTGAAGCTCAAGGTCTTACCGATTGCTTTGGTCAGGAGAAGAAATCAATGGAAGAGCTCTCTGCTTTAGACATAATCCTCAATGTGCGCTGTATTACCTCAAATTGTTTCTCCCAAGCACAGAAGTACTTGAACACAGACTCGGAGAGAAAGAGAGGAGAGTAGGTAGCAGAACAACACGCCTTAAAGAATAAATTACTACTTCTATAATAAGCAGCCTTTCTGCCTTCTTCATTTCTTTATGCATAAATATATTCACTTGAGTAACTTCAAGCATTAGTTTTTTCTCTACATGAGAAGAGAAGGCCAAAACATGACATCATGAGAGGGAGAGGTGGGTTCTGTGTTTCACGTTTTGAGGTTTCCTATCCTGCAGCCAGCTGGGCTGTTGGACGGGAAGAACACTGGTTTGCAGCAGTTGTTAACTCATCTGGGTCATCATGTTCCTCTTGATTGAGAATAGTGACAGAGTACTGACAGGGTTGGCAAGAAAAGTGAGAGTAACATGGTGTCTGTCTCTTCACTGTCAGATGATAAATTCCTTGTGAGGAACCCAACCTGTAGAACTGCTGAACTATGGTGAATGCTCAGGTCATAGAACTAAGGTAGTCTGGTCCTTCAACGGCACCTCCTCATGGAGATGACTGTGGTCAAAAAGCTGCTCACTGCATTTGGTCCAGCTGCATTTAACGTTGTGTATAGGAGCACCAAGAAGACAGAAATAGGCACCATAAGCAGAGCATTGATTTCTTTTTGTAGAAGAGAAGGGAAGTTCTGAGGTAAAAAAAATTACAGATGGTGATCATACTCAAAGGTAATCACGAGCTGAATAGATTACTACTCCTAATGGTAAAAGACAGCAGGTTTAATAACTGCCTCCAGATGCTTTTTTCCTCCATCACGGAAGAAAACATAACTATTTCCACTATTTCCAAAATAGGAAAATCTTTTAGGAATTGCACAGATATCTGTAACATTTGGCCCACAGTTCTGCCTATTAAAAATTGTCAAAACAGACAAAATTCAAGCAAGTCAAATCTCGAATACTGTCAGCAGGTTGTCTAGTGGGTATACAAACAGCATATTCAGAGACCCTCTGAGATGTCTCTGCAATAACTAGCTCCAGCCAACAACAGCATTTCTGTGTTGGCAGCGTTGCTGTGTTGTCCATCTACCCTTTTGCATCAGCACTTGCTCAGGATCTTTGTGCTTCACATACTATGGGTTCACTGAACTTTCCTTTTTCCTTTCAGTTACACTCTCAGTATATTCTTGTAGCTTACTTTTACGCATATTCTGAATAATTCATATTTTTAACCAAGCTATTCCAACTCTTCATCACCCCAGATAATTGAATGTATCAAGAAAATGATAATACAGAAATGAAAGTTCACGGACTTCTCCATACTCTACTAAGGTTAAGTACCTGATCAGAATGATGCTTAGTAACACATGCTGAAAATAACTGCTAACTTACCTATTCAGCCGATGCGGATTGCTTCCAGACCTATCAAGCCCCCAGTAGAAGGCAGGGTCTGATAACAAATACATGACTCTGGCAGGCCATCAACTTAAATGTACTTTATTTGTGATATCTGTGATTCTAGAAGCTGAAATCATAGCACGGGTATATGGGATCTCACCCTAGCCATGTGACGTATCAGCTCTATTTTCTTCTATATACAGACCTTCTGACAATTAAGATGAGGATCACTGTGATGAAGACTGAGAGCTTCCCATGTCTGGATCCTTCTCCGCAAGTTACAGTGAACACTGACAGCAGGCTGCATAAACACATGGGCATGTCCATTTGGCCTGACCGATGGCATTGAAAACTGAGAGAAGTGCGCTAGCCATTGAAGTAAAAAATGTCTTTATTGCGTAGCCGTAAAACACAGAGCAAGATAATCAGCTGTGGTTTAGAGTACTGCCATCGCCACCAGAGATGGTTTGAACGAGTCCGGTGTGATTTGCAGAGTAGAAAATCGAAGTGAGAAAAAACATTGCACCTTTGAAAGAAACATGGATGTAAAAGAAGAACTTACTTCAAATTGGAAACATTCACAAGCACATGTGCATGCACATGCATCCCTAAACCAAGGCTGAATTTGAATAACTGTCAGCTACTGCAGCTGAACAGATATGGACTAGGAAGCTTCCATTCCAGTTGATGACTGACTTTTCTTGCAGGATCATCTATGTTACTTTCTCACTGAAAGAAGCAAAAATCTTCACTTCAATCTAAGCACTGAAGTACTAGTACAGTTTCTTGGCACTGAGTCACATGTAAGCAGGAAAATTGACATTAAAGCAGATGAATCCCCAACTTAAGCAGATGAATCCCCAACTCTTAAGATACCCCAGAAGTCGTTCCCCCTCCCTTTCACATAGGTAACTGGGCTGCTTCCAGCCTTTTATTTGATCTGCTTGAACTGGCTCCAATTACAAAACTCATCTTGTTTGTCCTCCCCAAAGATAAAAGCCACACTTCCTGGCAATGTAATTCTAAACAGTTTTAAGGCAGAAGAATGAGCCCTAACAGAGAATGTATAGGTGTAGCTGAAGCTTTAAATAGAGAAAATGTAAATACAGTAAATCTGATTAATTAGATGAGTCTGTGGGGGAATTTTAGTGTGCCCTTTGGTACAAAACATATCCAGTGAAACTGAAAATATGAAGATTTTTTTCCCTTTGACAGAAGCACCCAGGTGTGGCACAGCAATTAGTTCCAATACCATGGCTGTGTTGACAAAGGGTTCCTGAACAGGGATATCTATACAAGGAGTCCATTTTTCCTCTCATTTCTTTTGCACTGCTGTAATTCTGTTCCATTCCATGGAGTTTGATTTTGTTTTGTTAATTAATATTCTAAAATCAGCTGACCTTCAGAGAAGGTCACAAATTTCTCCAAGCTACCTCTGATGGCTTCTTTGTACAAGAAAAATACACCAAGCAAATGTGCGTAATTCAGCATTTAGATTATGTAAGAACTGAAATACTAAAAATAAAGTCTGTCACTTGCAGCTGACCTAATGTTCTGAAGTTGGAAGGGTTTATGCTTGTACTTAATTTCAAACATGAGAATAATCCCATCATAACATGAAATGCACTGTGGGAATAGTGACTGTCGTGTAACATAGCAGGAGTTATGAAAATAAGGGTTTTTTTCTACTGGGACAGGCATAGACAAAATACAATATACCTAATTTTACATTTTATGTTAAATAATAATTTTCGCTTTAGAAGAACCTGCTTCTTTTTCATAATACACCAAATGGCAACTGTCCCTGTTACATCTCAGGAATACCTATCAGTTTACAGCTTCCCCCAGCTGGAAATCCTCACCAGGTGATTAACAACCATGACACAGGAGTCATTGCTAGAACACAATCTTATGATACATTTTGCAGGCTAGTCCCTACCCTTTGGCTATAATAAGCATCAAAAGCATCAGTCTGCCACCTAAGCAGTTTGAAACCACAACTTTTTCTGCTTGTCAAGGCTGGGACCTGCAAGGAAAGCCAGGAGAATTCCTTTCATTCTAAACTGTTTTATTTTCTACCTTAGGTTTTTGAAGGACTCAACAAAAGAATGCTCAAGGCAAGCTACTGCTCTTGGCTGACTCAGCTTTGCCATGTAAGCGCACCTGAGAGATACAGTACAGATCATCCCTACGCCTGCAAACATGACCTATATATTTAAGTACACATCTACAAACTGCAGCTGTATTCTAGTAAAATAAAAAATGTATTACGCAAAATAACTTTAAAATGAGATAAACAGTACTCTAAAAACATTCAAATTGTCAGAATGGAATTTCAAGACCTAGAGAACATGGGTTAAAAAGAGATGAGTCTCATGGTCCACCAACACTCACCATTCAGCCACTTGGAGTTGTACTGTGCAGTGCGGAGAGGAGGAAGGGCACCCAGGCTGCGATAAATGGCAGGATCTCTTCCTGGGAAATCCATGGCTGTAGCAGCATATAATTCCCCACTGGAAGTGAGCAGAGCAGTGGAGTTGTGCTGGGGACTATAAGGACAACGAGCCATGCCACTGATCTGATCATGTATCTCTGTCAAGTTATTTAACTGTAAGAGTAAGAAAAAGGGATTAAAATGACCTTAAAATTATCATTTCAGCCAAGCTGCATCAAACTGAGCAAAATCCTGTAATAAACACCAGTCATCTGCTTAGGTATTGTAAAACGGGAACGAGCTGACCTTTACATCAATCTGAAACTGTCTCATCTAGAAAGTTTTACTGTAATGGTGTCTGATCTCACTTCTGACCCTTCGGTATGTAAAACATGCAAGTTTATCATTAGCCACCGTACCTAAAATGTACTAACTTAGAAGCAACGCAAAAATAAATTATCTCTACACAGATTGTTATTATGGAAACCAAAACCAGATCTTATTGCCAGAACCAACTAAGGGATTCACCACAGCAAGTGGTCAGAGAATAAAAAAAAAAAAAAAAAAAATTACTTGTTTTGTTGGTGTGTTCTAGGAAAGAATCTCACGTGAAAAATGAGATTAAAAAAAGCTTTCCGGTTGAGCAGAACTATCTCTCTGATTTAGTATCCCTAATACTTTCATCCATAAACCACAGTATGATGTTAATACGTTATTTGAAAATAAAGGTACAATCGGTTTAAATATAATAAATGTGCCAAGGAGGTTTTTCATGATACAGCTATTCTTTGCACTTAAATTTCTCTCCCCTCCTGAAATAAATAGACAGCTTAGTCCAAACAGTGACATTTTGATTTTTATTATGACTACTGTTGATCCTTAATGGACTTTCTTTCTTTGATACATATAAATTACAAGTTTGGGTGGGTTTTTTTTTTTTTTTTCAGAAACAGAATGACAGATTTTCTCAACCAAGATTTCTCATTCTTGCCAGGCAGAAATCACTGATACGGGTACTCTCACCTTCTCCAGAACTACACAGATACAGTATGCAGCTCCCTGACTACATTTTATGACTAAACCAGTTGATGCCAACCAAACCTGAAAGATTGGCAGAAGTCTTAGAAATACCTAAGGTTCATGAAAATTGGCATGTAGGAGGAACTGAGCTGCTCATAGCTGTGCTCTCTCCCACAGCGGAGGAAAATACTGCAAAAAGAGATCATCGGTTAACTCTCCTCTTTGGCCTGCCACTAGCTAAATCAGCCTTTTACACATCAGCTCACCCATCAATACGCAAATAGCCTGGACTCAACAACAGCCTTCTCTGCCTTTTAAACTGCTGGCCCAGAACAGGGACTTGAGCCTGTGGGATGAAACGTTTAACTCATACCGTCCGATTAGTGCAGATAGGAGTGAACGCATTGGTTCCACAGGTAAAGAGATGGTTGCCTCCAACAAGAAGCACTCGAATGTAGTTCTGGCATTCCTCCTGCCATGCAGAAAAAAAAAAAGAATGTTCAATGATACTTCAAAGGATAACGGAAACTAATTACAATTTGCTTTTCATGGTTATGAGTCCACACATAAAAATTCAGGGGAACAAGGCTTAAGCATACCTGATGTATTAGCAGTCATGATATACATAGATTTCCTAACTACAACACACGCATCCATCAATGGTTGTGAAAAGTTCTTAACAGAATAACAATAAACCTCTTCAGTACCGAAGATTTCTTTTAAGTGTGTATTACAAAGGTTTAGCTAAACTCTGAAGTGATAGATGCTGACTTAAATAATACACTGCTGTCTCAAGAGATCAGATGCTGTTTTCAAAGACAGATCAGGCCAAGGGAGGAAGTTAAGAGGAAAACAGGAGAAAAAAACAGGTTGTCAGCAACATGAGTATGTTGAAAACAGTATCAATAAAATTCTTGAGATGTCCAGAGGCAGATTTGTCTCTACTAGTTACATAAGTTGCACGATATGTTTTATTAGAAGCACCTATGTTTTTGTTAATTTGAAGTTTCTCAAGAAATGTCATTACCTCAATATATAGATGCTCACCCCTCAAGTAATCTTAAATGTTTTTTACCCCATTAGAATGTGTGAAGGCTTTATGATGTTCATTTCTCTCATTTCAGAAGCTAGAAACCACCAGCAATTTCTAGTGTTTATTCAGAGAGCTTTCTGCAGTACTAAAAATCTCCCAGAACTGTATATAGGAGAGATTCAAGCACTCCTCCTGCAAAAATGGACATCCCTATCTAATAAAATGAAAAAGATCAACAATATGCTTGGAGAAAATAAAGTTTTCAGGAACGCTCTATTTGAATGCTCTCTAGCATTCATTCACAAGATAGTCTCATGCAAAGCATTAAAAAAAAAACACTTGTGAAAATACATCTACGCAACCGATATTAAATGGAATCATGTAAGTAAATCCATGCAATAGTAATGGTGCAGAAGTCCCATTATGTGACCCACAGTTAGATTAAATATTTTGCTTCTTTATCTTGAAAAAAGACTCTCATTCTGGAAGACAGGAAATATAATCCTGAATAAATTGAACAGGCACAAAACAGATTGCAAAGCAAGATCGGCAAAATACTTTAAAGATCTCTGAGAAAACTCTCAAAATTTATCACCTATACCTTTCCTCATACAAAACAAAATTAGAAAGACCCACAACCTCCTTCCTATAAAATCTCAAAAAAACCCACCTCTCTGAAAAAATACCCCCAGACCCCACATTTGCATTAGTCTCACATGAAAATGCAGTTGTCTTTGAGCCTTTAAAGGTAAGTGTGAAACAACTTAGAATTAAGATTTGATTCCCACTGGGTAAAAATACATCTTATCTTGAATTTACCAAAACTGTCATCTTAATATTCTTTCAACTAAACAGAAGCCAACATGAAAACATATAACAGAGTTAGGAAGTACAACAAGACTTTTAAAAAATAATTATTTCACTTCTGGGCAGTTTCCCTGTTTCAGATTGTTTTAACTACACTAAAAAAAAAAATAATGCAATTCCTCCTTTTTCTTTTTTTTTTTTTTTTTGGGAAGGGTGTTCAGGGACATTCACAGAATATAACACAGTAATTTAATTCTTTGTTCTGTTTCGATCCTGCCCTTTGCAGCAAGCCGTGGAATTTAAGTGTAGGAAAAATAAGTGGGTTCTGACATTACAACCTATCCAACCTCTCCTCTTCATATTCCAGAGCTCCCTGAAATAGTGCCATTGCCAAATTACTTGCACGCTGATCACCCACTCTTTCTGTTCAAAAATAATGTTAATTTTTTAAACTCTGACATTCCTAGGATTCACAAGATTCTTTTCTTTCATGTTCCCAAGTCCTGTGCCAACTTCACAATAATCCATATTGCAACAGGGCAAATAAGATATCTCATATCAAATTTTGCTGGGTACATAGTACAACAAAATCAAAACTGAAAGAACAGCTTTTATAATCGGTTATTTTCTTCATATGACAAATCCCCAACAATGCAAAACAAATTAAAAAAATAGTCATGAATAAAACAATCAACACCCAAAAACATATTGAAAAAGAACTCAAGTTTTTTAATTGTTCAGAGTCACTTTTCTAGCTCTGGAGTCAAGCTCAGCTGTACTAGTTCACTTTTTAGATGTGCAAAAAAGAGATGTGTGTTGTAGATGTGGCAAAGGACTTCAAAACCAAAGGTTTTTTTAAGTTTGGAGGGTGGTGGTAGGTTTGGTGGCCAACTTTCATGAGTCTTAATCTCCATTTCATCTTGACCTCTATGCCATATACTTTCCTACTCTCTTATAAAAATATCTCTGAAAGAAATTCATTTTGCAAGTACTTTCTACTTTTATATCAGCATACCTGAAACAAAATGCAATTATTAGAAACAATTCAGCAGCCAAGTAGGCTAGGTTGCTACTTAAGTTTAAAACCAACTTGACAGTTCAAGGACAACCTGGCTTCATATGGTTATCCATTTGCAGCAATGTTTCTTATATAGGCTAACGTTTTAAAGCACACTTGTGTTTAATTTTTAAATACTTTTTAATATGGTCCTCTCCAGAAGGAAATGGGAGACCTGGTTATTCGGGATATGGAGAAGGGTGAGGTACTCAATGACTTTTTTTTGCCTCAGTCTTCACTGGCAAAGGCTCTAGCCACGCCACCCAAGCCACAGAAGGCAAAGGCAGGGACAGGGAGAATGACATACTGCCCACGGTAGGAGAAGATCAGGTTCAAGACTATCTGAGGAACCTTAAGGTGCACAAGTCCATGGAACCTGATGAGATTCATCTGTGAGTCCTGAGGCAACTGGAGGATGAATTTGCTAAGCTACTATCCATCATATTTGAGAAGTCGTGGCAGTCTGGTGAAGTTCCCACTGACTGGAAAAGGGGAAACATAACCCCCATTTTCAGAAAGGAAAAAAAAGACCTGGGGCACTACAGGCCAGTCAGTCTCACCTCTGTGCCTGGCAAGATCACAGAGCAGATCCTCCTGGAAACTCTGCTGAGGCACATGGAAAATAAGGAGGTGACTAGTGACAACCACATGGCTTCACTAAAGGCAAATCATGCCCGACAAATTTGGTGGCCTTCTATGATGGGGTTACAGTGTTGGTGGATAAGGGAAGAGTAACTGACATCATTTACCTGGACTTGTGCAAGGCATTTGACATTGTCCAGTGCGACATCTTTTTGGGACCAGTACTGTTTAACATCTTTGTTGGCGACATGGATGGTGGGATTGAATGCATCCTCAGCAAGTTTGCCAAAGACACCAAGCTGCATGGAACAGTCAACATGCTGGAGGGAAAGGATGCCATCGAGAGGGACCTTGACAGGCTTGTGAGGTGGGCCTGTGCAAACCTCATGAAATTCAACAAGGTCAAGTGCGAGGTCCTACATCTGGGTCATGGCAATCCCAAGCACAAATACAGGTTGGGTGGAGAATGGATTGAGAGCAGTGCTGAGGAGAAGGACTTGTGGGTGTTGGTGGATAAGAAGCTCAACATGAGCCGGCAGTGTGTGCTCTCAGCCCAGAAGGCCAACTGTATCCTGGGCTGCAACAAGAGAAGTGTGGCCAGTTGAGGGAGGTGATTCTCCCCCTCTACTCTGCTCTGGCGAGATCCCCACCTTCAGTACTGCATACAGCTCTGAGGCCTCCAACATAAGAAGGATATGAACCTTTTGAGGCAAGTCCAGAGGAGGGCCATGAAGATGATCAGAGGGGTGGAGCATCTTTCCTGTGAAGACAGACTGAGAGAGTTGGGGTTGTAAAGCCTGGAGAAGAGAAGGCTCCAGGGAGACCTTATAGCAGCCTTCCAGTACCTAAAGGGGGCCTACAGGAGAAAGGGGGAGGGACTCTTTATCAGGGAGTGTAGTGATAGGATGAGGCGTAACAGTGTTAAACTGAAAGAGGGTAGATTTAGATTAGGTATTAGGAAGAAATTCTTCACTCGTCAGGGTGCCCCATCCGTGGAGGTATTCAAGGCCAGGTTGGATGGGGCTCTGAGTAACCTAGTCTAGTGGGAGGTGTCCCTGCCCATGGCAGGGGGTTGGAACTAGATGATCTTTAAGGTCCCTTCCAACCATTCTATGATTCTACTTTTATTGAAAGTTCAGATGCTAACACACACAGCCATTAGAATCTGAAATAAGCAAGGGATAAGAGACTTCAATGATATATATATATATATATATTAATCTCTCTTTGGTTATTGTATTTTTACCATGTGTATTTATATTTTTTCTTTATAACAGTCCCTACCACCAGTGCCAGTCTGAATTGCCTAATTTATTCTCTTAGCCATGTATGTTGTTTTAAACTTCTAAATGCTAACACATGCTGGCCACAAGGACATAATTTTGTCTGGCTCACTCCTGGAGCCACTAGTTATTTTAAGCAACAGCTTAAACTGGTGGATAAATGTCTGAAGTCTCAGTAACAAACATCAGCCTTCAAAAGTCAAGTGTGCATTACCCTGTCAAATGTGACAGATGTCCCTATATATTTTCCCCTTCAGCTCTTTTCCCTCGTTGGCTCCTAAAGCATAAAGAACAACAACTACTGCTAACAGCTAGAGGCAAAAATTCTGTGCAGCTTGTTTCTCAAAAGAAAGAGAGGAGAAAAAAAAAAAAAGAGTTGTGTTTAACTGACCATTATCTCAAAAATACTAGAGTTGCTTCAGGGTTCAAAGCTATCTTCAGGTTTTAGGGCACTCCATCAGCAAACTGACTTTTAGTTTTTCCGCCTGAACTCATTGCGCCCATGCTGCTCTGTGGGCAGCAGAGCTTCAAAAGAAACCAGGATTTGAATAAGTTACCCACAGCTGTCCTTGTAATTCTCATCTCCCTTTCGCCACAGGCTGGGCTGGCCTTGTGTATTTTGTCTCCAGTCTTTCCTGTCCCTTCCCTACAGTCACACGTCTGCCCTGAAAGCTGAAGTCGCCCTGAAAATTGTTATAGAAATGCAACCCCCAGTAACTGTCCAATTTGGGCTACTACAACAAGTAGTAAGGAAGCACTCTTCCTGCTAACAGTAACTGGAATTGTGTCTCCCAGGGGATTTCCTCTGAAAAGGGACAACTCTCTGCAGCACTGGGGTGAATTCCTCAGTTTTTCCAAGGGAAGGCTTTTGTGGTTTGATTAGAAAGGGCAGCACTTCACAGATCAGGTGCTTTCCTCATCTGCATGCTTAAGTCCTCCCTATACAGAGAATACAGTGACCCTGGTTTAGCCTTGGACATAAGGCAATAAAAGACAATCATTAGTCTATCCTTTCTCTGGCTTTAAATTTATCCTTTGATTTTAACCTCTGTCACATCAGTGAAAGCAAAAGAGGCATGAAAAGTTCAAAAAGACAGTCATTCCAGCTGGGTAGGTTGCCTCAGTCAAAATCTCTGCATTCTCCAGCAACTCCCACATGCAGCCTTCAGGCCACAAGTCTGTACACCAAAAAAAAAGCCCTATGGTAACGATAAGAACAGAACTATTTCCTCCCAGGATTATCTTTGAATGTAATAAAATATAAGGATTGCACTTCTCCTCTAGACTGTGAATGAGGAACAAGGCTATGGATCCAAAAGAAACACTAAATCTTTATCCAACTAATAACAATACTAAGAAACAATCTCAGAGGTCATGATTAGAATAGCGTATATACTATTTTACAGTGACAGTATAACTTCCAATCACGAGCTTCTTCAAAAGGGTGTGATGAGCATGAATGAAAATCCGCATGTATGTACTACACTAAGGTCCATTCTAAAATGCATTTCACCAGTGTGAAGTTGTTTAAGAGCAACATATGCTTCTGCGTTGTTGAATCAAATGTGGATCTTACATTACAAACCGTATTCTCAACATAATACTCAAAAGTACGCTACTATAGTCTCACATTTACCATTCCTTCTATCCATCACGTTAGATCACAGTCACTTCACTTTCACTGCGCAGTCACTGTGACTTTCAGATAGGTTGAATGTTATTCTCACAATCTTAAACTTGGAAAAATCACTGTGAAACAAAAGCACAAACTTTTATTTACACAATGCATTCCTACCATGACAGTTTCTACTCTGATACTGCAATCTGCCATATTATGTTGTCACTTGAGCACGTGCTCTTACTTCAGAGCACTGTCCTCTGAAAGCTAAGGATGAAGGCTTGAGGGTTATATTACATGAAGAAGCATAAATTTTGTAGGGAGAAATAACAACTTACAAAGTGAAACATTTGCTTAAAATATGAGGTCCCAAAAGTTCTTTCTTTTCTTACCACAAACTGACAAGTAAGCATGTAGTAAGCCTTCTGATCTATAATCTATTTCTGCCCTTTAAGCCTTCACAAATAACTTGATTCACCAGAGTTTGTCTACTTAAATTAGAAATCTTTAAGTAAAATCCAACCCATTACTTTCCTCTAGCTATTAATGCTTTCTGTATACCTAGAAAATCCTGCACTTTAATGGACAGTGACCAGTAACTCCTAAATATTTCTTTCCCACACTGGGATGGAAAGAAAGGGAATGGAGGACAAAGAACGCAACACCATTCTCTTAATGCCTTTTCCCAGTACAGTAAACTCATTTCTACAGTGAAAGATGCTCCTCCATAAAGACAATCACCTCCCATGCATGAAGCTTTACACTACGTATTCACTACACTTGCTTTTTTTCCCCGAAGTAATTCTGTCTTTTTCTCTCCTCACAGTACAGCACGCCCTGCTTCTGAAGTGAGGCCTTCTCCACCTTTAGTCTCAAATGGAAATGAATAGGCCAATGGTACAAAAAACCAAGTATTTTCCAGCATTTATTAAAAAAAGCTAGAAATGAACTGTTCAACGGGAGAAGTTAAAAAGTCAGTGATAAGATGACTGTGCAGAAGAGAATCCTCCTCTACTAGATGGTAGAAGCTTTTGGAATATCTTTTTGAAGCTTGGGGTTTTTTGAGTTTTGCACATCAATAACATATGCTGACGTGTTCTACTGAACACAAGTGCGCCCTTTTGCAGTTATCGCTGTTGATGTGTTTTCCCATTAAGTTTTAACACAATTAACTTTAATCATTAAACAGTATAATAATTACAGACATAAATTGTATAAATTTCTAACTGGGTTTATAACTAATTTGATAACTAGCTTCAGCTTAGGACCGCCACAAAAGCACAGCATTGATATAGGTTCCAGCTTAGCATTACACTTACCTGTGCTGAATAAAAGAAATTGTAGCTGGCCAGATAAGGAATTGTTTCTGAATACTAAAAATATATCAAGTCCCATGCCTAAAAAGTTGGTGAATTTCATATTATTTTCTTTAGAGTGCCAGGAGATACGAAATATAAAAGTTCCTAAAATTGCATCTAATACACAGGGAAATCAATTGAGGATTTTACAGAGTAATTACACAGTTATTTGGGATTTACAGCACTGAAAATGAAGTGAGAATACAGTGTATTACAGATGACATGTTGTACAGTCAAAACAATAAACTGGAAACTAACGTTCTTGATCATTTCAGAAAAGAATCATGTGACTGTATCTCTCACCCCACACTCCCCATATTGTTTTTTATTCCTTTGCTTGTACATCAGTGTCAGCCTCCTTTCCTGCAACTCTCTTCGGCAAGGGAGACAGTAAAAATGTATAAGGTAGAGATTTATACACTGAATTACACCTGCAATTAACATACAAATTGTATTAAAGCAGAACAGCTGTCTCATGCTTACCTTTGATTTGCCTTTACTGTAACAGGCTCTTTTAGTAGCTTCATCACATTGCCATTCCACTGCCTGCAACCAACAGGAATTAGTTAGAAATGCAGGGAACACAAGAAATATAAACCTCAGAGCTACCTAAGCCCATGCTTGAGATATGTGCGTGAGACATACTAATGATTAGCTGTGGCTGATTCTATCCATAATCACCTTATATGCTTTTTCTCCTTAGAAATGGAGTTTTGCTGTTGATGGGTTTTTGGTGTCAATCTGAAGTGAGGCTGGCCATCCTCATGATTCACTGTACCTACCGCTACAGCAGAAACAACCACAGTCACATTTGATGCTATTTAGCCACTTTTTTATGAGTTTTATTAAGGTAAAAAGTTTGGAACACAAAGAAAGGCTGAACCCCTCTCCCCAGCAGGGCTGGGCTGCATCACCACAGCATCCGAGGTCAGCTCTGCTGAGAGACCTTGCACTGTGGGAAAGTGTGCCCTGTTGTGGTTTTTGCAGTATTTATCTCAAGCATCAAATGGAGATTTTAATTTCTCAAGGTATGACTGCAGCACTAATCAGAAGCACTAAAACATCCATTCCAAGAAAGGCACAACAGGCAGACGCATACAAGACAACACCGGAACGGAGCACTGCAAAGCAGAAGCAATTTATCCTCATTTTTGAGCTGTCTCTCTGCTTAAACAGATTTATGCCAGGACTGTAATGCCTAGTCTGCATTACTACAGTTTCACTGCATGAGTTAATTCCAATTATTTCCATATTTAACATTCAACAGCTATGACTTAGGAACTCTATTGTTCAGTGGAGCAGGTCGTCTGCTTGGCATTTATGTGCCAATACGTGTACATATTTGAATGCCTGTATATGCGGTGTAGTCAAAGTGCATTTTAAACCACCCTGCATTCTTTCACTTTCACAGTGCACATCCCTGTGTTCTTTAGATAAAAATTCCACAAAACACTTCAAGTTTTATCAGGAAGAACTGAGATTTCTAAACCAACTACTGCTGCTTAATTACTGAAAGAACAGCTTTTTCACTTTTATTTACCAGGAACTAATGAAAGACCATTCATTCAGATTTAATATAGGTAATGTTTTGTACCTGTCTTTTAATGGAGACTATATTAATAGCAAGTAGACTCTATAATTAATAAAAATAATAGGGTGAAAGCTTATTTAAACTAAGGGTGAAAATGCCTTCAAAGTATACTATGCAGTACTCTGATTTGTGTTTCAACAAGCCCAAGAATGAGCTTTTCCGTTTCAGGGGAAAAAAAAAGACTTATAAAAACTAATGCCATTACTTCTCTTCCTCCACCCCAAACCTTCCCATTTACAGCATTTGCTTTTGCAGATGAACAACTACAGCATACTGGGGAATATACTGAAAACTGGAAGAATCCACTTGTGAATGACCCTAGCTTTTATAAAAAAACCTGTATCTAGCAGCATGAAAGAAATCTCATACTGAATTAGAAGAAAAAGCAGCAGTATGCCAGACAAAAAAGCAGGAATGACTTTAATTTTTTGAATCTGTAATGTGAAAAGCAATTTATGGCCATAACAGAAATCCCAGTATAAAAGACTGCTCTTGGATGACCAATCTAAATTCCTACCAACCCATTAGGACACATTGAATCTATGTTATATGGCACTAGATACAAGTATCTAATACTGAATATATTATTTCTAAACAACATTAAAAATGTTAAATACCCGGAGAAACACAAGAGTTACCAGTAGGAGGTCAGAGTAGAAAGACTTAGTGGAATACGGGTGCTTAAAAAGAAGGTTTGAAGGAAAGTTCTTGCCTAAACTGAACTGAGAAGAATATGCCAAGCATGAACAGCAGGAAGAAAGAAGACAGAAAGACTGGATTAAAGATAAAATGTACGTCAATTAATCAATTTTCAGTGACAAAATACACAGCTTTCAATTGGCTCTAAGTCCACAGTAAAAGAGTAATTTGAAGGAGAAGGATATGAAATGCAAAAATTACACAATGTCACAAACCAAGCAAATGAATTACAATTCTCAGGCACTAGAAATTTCGGAAAAGAAAATCAATAGACTTTGGAAATGGGAAATTCATAAGTCAAAAGTGACAGTTCTTCAAGCTTTCCACAAAAGCTGAGAAAAGCATAGAAAACATCTCTGCAAAGAGGTCACGGCTGGAGAATCTAGGGACTCCAAGCGCATAAGAGTGCAGGTAAAATTTAGGACAAGTCAAACAGAAGCTTTAGTAACTCTGAGCATGGTGAGAGAGCATCGGGACAGCATCTCCCCCTCTGCTTCCCTGCTCTCTGTGAAGTGATCGCAGAGTCCCAGCCCACATACTGTTTCGGGGTGGGGGGAAGAAAAAGAGGTGAAGAAAACAATCATTTCAACGTTAGCAAAGCCAGGTATCCATCCCGGGAGGGATGGACTCCTTAAGGAGCTTGCTGACTGCCATGCTTCTAAGGAGGAATCAAACAGCAAATAACGTGACAATATAGAGATACGGCTCTTGGTGAAGCCTGTAGGAGTGGCACACCCAGTACTACCTTAGCTCAGAAGTGCTGAGTTGGAAACACTCACAGACTGTTAGCTGTTAGTTGAATGGTCTTCTAGTTAGGATAAATGTCTTAGCTAGACCTCTCAAATATTAAATATTAACCATTTTACCACCACATCACAAAACCACTAATACCATTATTAACACAACTGAAAATAAGCTTTCTTCTCTTTCTTTGATGCCCACGAAATGCATGGATTTACATGAAGACATTAAATATTAAAACATTATGTAATATTTCTGGAGACCATAGTTAACAGCACATACAAGAACCCAAACAGAATGAACTACTGTAACTACGTATAAAATACATATGCTAGCAAGCTAACCAAATGGCAAACTCTCTGGGAAAACCCTGTTAATGACAACATATGCCAAAGAAGTAATATTGTTTGGACAATAAATAAGTGCAGACACACTGGTGACAAAGCTAAGTGCCATCTTTGAAATCAAGTGTACTTATAGTCCTATAGCCCTGGGTTCCACTGCTGGAGGAGACAATAACAGAGCAGGCTGCAAGTATATTACAAAGTATATTACAAAGGCATCTGAAGAGATGAGTTGTTCAAGCTGTTGTACTTTGGTCCCTAAGGTTCCTGCATAGTTCAGTAAAGCATATTTATGTCTTATCGCTGATTAAATTAAAAGAGGAGGTATAGACAAACATTTCTATATATAGCTATTTTTTTTCTTCTAATCTTATCTCACCAATGCTTATAAATATCTAAAGGGTGGGTGTCAAGAGGATGAGGCCAGAATCTTTTCAGTGGTGCCCAGTGACAGGGCAAGAGGCAATGGGCACAAGCTGGAACACAGGAAATTCCATCTGAACATGAGGAAAAACTTCTTTACCCTGAGGGTGGCAGAGCACTGGAACAGGCTGCCCAGAGAGGTGGTGGAGTCTCCTTCTCTGGAGACATTCAAAACCTGCCTGGATGTGTTCCTGTGCAACCTGCTCTGGGTGACCCTGCTCTGGCAGGGGGGTTGGACTAGATGATCTCCAGAGGTCCCTTCCAAGCCCTGCCATTCTGTGATTCTGTGATTCAGGAAATTTGGGGGAGTTTCCCACAAAATGGAAATTCAGATAGTCAAAACAGCCTAGTGGTAATATTCAGGGGGAAGACAGGCATAAAACTCTTCAAGTTAATTGTCATTTCAATGTGAAAAAAGAGGAGAAAAATGTGTCCTGAAACTTCAGCACAGAAAGACAAAATAAAATGTCCCAACAGGATAATAGCAATGTGGGTTTTGTCGGTAGAAAAGTAAGACTTTAAAGTTTTAATTCTGAAAGACCTGACAGACATATACAGATTGTGTTATTGTAGAAAGCAAGTGCAAAATCATGCTTACTTAAAGATGTTACTGCTATCCACCGCTTCCGTTAAATTGACATATTATCCTGCTTGATACCGTTTGCTGGTATTTCCATGAAGTTCAGATGAGCAGTGCAAATGCGATATGCATACCCCGTTGGGTATTTGATTCACTATGAATGTCTACATGGCTAAAGTTTATCCTGTTAGGATGTTTTCTTTCCTACATTTTTTAATGAGAAGCTCCAATTTTCACAAGGCAAAATACAACCTTTGGCATTCTGTGTACTGTTTTTAATTAATATTATAATTCTACTTAAGCTGACAACAAAATTCATTGAACCAAATTATAGGCACTCGAGTTTGTTCGCTCTGGGGAAAGAGGAGACAGGCATTTGAACGTTAGTGCTAGAGAAAATAAGGACGGGTAGTACATCAGCTACTGCTACGCATCTCCACAAAGCAGCCAGTTGCATAGGTTAAGGAGTAGGGTTTAAGGTAGCACATCAGTCTGTTTCTGATAGTAAGCTGACACTATTTCCAGAGGCATGGCTTTTACAAATCCTGCTACCAACACGGTCTCTCAAGCATCTCTGTAAATTTAATGTCTTGGCTTAGTTTGTTTCTAATTCCCCAATCTTCAGCATAACTACATTCTAGAGACATAAATAAACCTTCATTATGTAACAGTCACCAGTAGAGCAGTGCAAAACGTACGCAGGGAGATTTTTAGCCCCATGAAAGTCAGTGTGGCCAACTCAAGTCTCAAATTCAAGACTGAATTTGACAGGTACAACTTGAACTTGACCCAGCGTACTCTGATGAGGAAGTCACAGTTCACTTTTGAACACATACTGTTTTCTTCAATTAAAAAATATACACGGAGCACAAAGCTCCATAAAGATTTGACATACAACCAGATTGAACAGAAACATGGCTTTGGTGCACACTTAACCCTAAGTTTGAACTCAAGTTTCAAACTGATGGCAGGCATCTTTTTGTGAATGCTCAACTGTAAATAACTGTATCAGTGTTTTAAACATTACATCATTGATGTTTGTAAAGTGCTTCAAAACCTTCAGATGAAATCTCTCCTTTTTTTCAAGGGGTAGTGGGAGGTGAGAGATTCCAGCCAGAGAAGAAATAAATTCCAGCTCAAGCTATACAATGAAACTATTATCTTCAAAATGAAGAAAAACATACATCCAAACCCCATCTACGTTAAGTTAAAAATTACAGTATTAAAATTAATCATATTCTTTGGAACAACAAATGTATTTCAGTAACTTCTCTGTTTGGATGAACGACAGGAGTCTTGCTTAAAAGTTAAACTACTGTATCTTCATCAGGCAAACTAAATAAATGCAAAAAAAATTAGCTCCAATGGAAGCCAAAAGAAAATCTTAAATCTAAACTGATTTATCAAAATACCTTAGAAGAACACTAGATGAAAATCATGGAAAGTTTAGAAGCAGTGAATACGGTTCACACGTCCCTCCCATTTAGGGAATAAACTGTCAAGGGATTCTCTTCATGCCCAACATGCAGCAACAAAGTCAGTCCCCAGGCAAGACATCTGGAGGTCCCTTCCAACCTAAATTATTCTAAGTTTTCCAGAAAAATTACAAAATACAAAAGGGAAAAAAAAATCCAAACCCTAAGTAATTAACTTTAATAGAGCTCCTTTCTACAATTGTAATTTTAATCAGTAAATGCTGACAGGAAATTTGAAATTTGAATACGGTCAAGAAAGGACTGGTCAATTAGAATGTGTTAAGTGAGATATGTATTAGTTTTACTTACAGGTCAACAAAAAACGCGTGGCTTTCACCTACAGTGACAGCTGCACACACAACCGAGTACGATCAGATCTCCTAGAAGAACTATGCTCCTATAGCTACAGAGATACTCATAATGTACACATGTAGACAGGTACACGTTCATGAGTATTTTTATATAGGAACTGCTTTGAAGGGTAGAAATAGAATGTACTATTACATTTCGTAGAGAAAGAAGTTAATTAGTCAAGAACCAAAAAATGAACAGAAGAGTATTCCAGACAGATGGTCCAGCACTTCTTAGGCAGATGGCTCTGCTAATTAGATACTGGCAAGAATAACATTAAAGAAGATGTTTTAATTACACAATGCCAAAAATTAACAACTACAAGTACAAGATATTTCCTTTTTTCTTTTTCATTATCTGCTTGCTTTCATCTCTTATATCAAGTATTTAAACAATACTCTGGGGAGCTGGGGTACAACGGCAATAACCATAATAATATACGTCAACAAACATTGAGTAATATCACCTTATTGTTCACATCAGTCCAGCAATGGAATAGCTTGAAAAAGTTGTGACTTGTTTGGCAAGGGCATCTTGCAGCCTGCCTAATTAGCTCTCAATGAACATGTATGCTGGAGTCCAAAAGCTGACTTTAAAGAGGCCATAAAGAAAGTGTCAGGATTGTAAATGCAAAGAACGAACGTAGCCACAGAGAAGTATACCAGCAAGACATTAGCAGCAAATTAGCAGCAGCAGAGTTAGTGGTGGTTTTGATGGTTACCAGAAATTTTAAGGCGTGCTTTGGTATAATGACATCCTTGCTTCCAGCAAATATGTAAAGCCACTTAAGACAGAATTATACCTCTCTGTACTTCAGAGGAACCATTTTCCTTGCTTTCCATAGAGTCATTACCCTTCATCCTTGCAGCCATTACTGCTGGAGCTGTCTATCTTGCCAATAGGCTCCTGACAAACAGTCAACTTCAGAGAGTGAACATCCTCTGTGGAAAAACTAGAGTAAAATATTAAAAAGGGATTTCCCTTTAACACAGCTTTCCCTTTTGGCTCACCAAAAAGGAAAAGGTGGTTTCTGGGGACTAAAGGCATCCTAGTTAGGCTTTCATATGAAGTTATAGGCCAGCAGCTCATACAAGAAGTCCAACACCATATGGACAACTTTACTAATTGGCTACAGTCACCGCAGTATCTTGCCACTAATTACCGAATGTAACAGCCAGTTCTCCTGGGAATAACATTATGTGTGTTTTCATTTGTTCAGAACCAGCTTTCACTGTTCATCCACAGTTACAAAATTACAGCTTCTTATAAAGTAAGCAGTGTGAAATATATGAAAGTAAACATCAAAACATGCTCGAATTTTCCAGGGTTTGGAATTCAGTAAAAACTGAGATCCCCTGATAGATATATAGTTTCATACTTAAACCAAGTAATATATGAAGCTTTATATGGTTTCAAGGAGCTCATGTCAACTTTATTTCAAATATACTAACATAAAGTATATAAAAAAGTGAGAAGTACACACCCTGCCAATTCGTGAAGTAACCAGTTTTAATTAGCTTCTTTTATTGACTATGCAAATTAATAGTTGAAAATTGTCAGAATCGATATGATAAAATTAAAAGAAAAGGTTAAGCATATTAGAGAAGAATTTAGAATTACTAAGTCTTTCACAAACCTTCAGTGTTGGGCTACTTCACTGACTTTAATGACACAAGGCTCTGTCCAAGACCGAACTCTCACAAATGCCACCTACCCTCCACCTGGGCATTCCTCTCTTTGTCTTCTGCGAAGATTTCTAAATGTCACAAAACATTCATTTGGTTTACACTTAACAGAGACAGGTTTATAGAGGAAAATGCAGTTCCCAACCTGGAAGTCAGCAACTGAAAACTTGAGTACATTCGTAACTAGGGCTTGTACTCCTTCTCCCAGAAAGTCATTCAAAAAACCCAAAACTGTTGCACTGTGACTTTCAAAGTTTTGCATGTTCCAACCTGGCATTTTGAGGCTTTTACAGATTTTATGGACATTTAAAAGTTGAATGCAGGATTATGCTGAAGGGGTAAAACAACAAAATGTTCTTGCATTACCAAACTTGGCAGCCATTCACAGCAGGTAAGAATGAGATTTCATAACATGTTTTTAATGCACATTCTGAAATTATACCACATATAGTAAATTTAATGTATTGAATAAATTATATGTGAATCCTCTAAGATTTAACATCTGTGTTAGCACACTGAGTTTTAAAGCGTTTCCTGCTTTTTGGCAAATAAGATTGATTTTAGTAGGCTCCGAGACCTTTTGAAAGCAATATGTCATTTTATTTTTTTACAAATAGTGTTGTAAAAGTTCTAGGTGCTGATGAGAAATGTCAGGATTCTCTTTACTTCAAGGAAGTGAAAGGTACTTCAATGTAATTTCATACTCCTCAACCCCCTAAGTTGAATAAAAGAGTAAGTGGAAAAAAGAGTCCCCCGGCACCAGAGTGCCACAAAATGTTGGTTTGGCCCTTGCGCATAGACAGGCAGAAGTTTATTTTCCTGCACACCTGCTCATTGCTGCTAAGAAACATGGAAATAGGAGCGGAGGAGGTGGCACTGGAAGGTGTACCATCTTGCCCCATGCTAACTTGCTGTTTGAGGCACCCACGCCGGTGTGGGATGTGGGATTAAAGGAGGAGCCCAGGAATCAGCACTCCTTACCTTTCAGCCACAGACAGTCACAGGAGGTATAACACTTCAGAAGACTGTGCAAATCAAACACCTCCCTGAAATAATTTCTGAGAGGCACAGTCAACATATTGTATCTTGCCCCTGAGATGTCAAAGACAGCTGTATTATAGCTTCCAGATATTTTCCAGCTATAAGCTCACAAAAGCAGATGAACCTGAGAGATATGGTGCAGGATGAAATTTATAACATCTTCTAAGTCATATTGAATAACTGAGACTACAAAACAGATATCTTTCTATTTCTATATGTACGTATATAATTTTGTACATAATGTGTCATTAGGAACAGAATAACAATTTCATCAGCATTTTCATTTGTCTTTTTTACTTATAGTTTTGCCGCTAGGCTTTAGTGACGGCAAGCTTGATTCAGTTCACAGTAATAAACATCTATAGCTCTAGAGAAAATATTACAGTGACTTCACAATAATTGTCATTTACAATAAAAAAAAAATAATTTGAAAAGTTAGCCTACAAATGGCATCTCACAAGGCAGCAAAGAGACAAAAACTGTTGAAGGAACTTCAACATACATACGTCCATTAAACATGAAACCAAATCAAGGTAAGAAAATTTTAGACAAAGGAAAGCAGAGGGAAAGCAGAATGCTAACAACAGAAGAAATGTTAGAAACACCAATTTGTACAGCTTGTCTAGTGAAAACGCAGTGAAGAAATGAATGGGTCAACAGCAAAGAGACACAAACATGAGATATTCTACATCCTTCTAGTTAAATTAATTGACCAGACACTTAATTTTGGAAAAGCAAGTTTAATTTTTCTTCTTGTCATTTAAGAATAACGCATAGATATAGAAGACATTTAGAAAGTGGATGGGGCAAAATGAAACACTAAAAAAAACACCACCAAATTTCCAAAGAGTTGGCAACAGAGCTGATGGCAGCACGACTGATAGTTCACTCAGGGAAAGAAGTTTGTTTATGTTTGGTTATGTTTACTTTAAAATGATTGGATATATTTTGACAAACACTAAAATAATCTGAGATACAAACCAGCAAGAACACAGAGAAGAAAAAAAAGTAGAGGCACATAAATGAGTGTCATCAACACATAGATAATATTGTGAGCTGTGAAGAAAAGGAAAAAAGAACAGCAAACAGTGAAAAATTCCCATTAAATACAAAGAGCAAAATATGTTTATTAAAACAGGAAAGCTTGAATGTATAGCTACTAGGAAAATCACTGGAGTGTAGCTGCACTGTTAAATTATCCAGAAATCAAGAATGAGAAAGAAAACAGGAGAATCAGGGCTAAGGAGAGTATCTGCTCAGAATATGGAAAAGTCTTCAAGAGAACAACATGTACTCCAATTGCAATCAAAGAAGCAGAGGGAACAAGGAGGCCCATAATGCAACTTTAAATCACAATTGCATCGTGAACATTTGAGATAACAGTGAAGCTATGAAAAAGTCTGAATGTAAGTTAATTTTTCTCTTTATTTGACACAAGTGAATGGCCTAGAGTAATGTCAATGACACACAGAGCTTTTCACCTCCAGGTTATGTGTCAAACATCATTCAAGTTACCAATTACTGGAGGTCAGTGACAACCGGCAACCTAGTATTAGCTATATGGAATGAGTGGGTCATTTCTATGCAATTTCTAAAAGATAAACATTCAGAACTAAATGAGTAATAATTGTCAAGTGTTGCAGAGTCAATAGAACGGCTGCTTAGAGGGAAAGAAATACCCCTGTTTTATATAAAGGTATTCACCTCATTCCATGTTGACAAGGAATCTTGGAAAGGCAGTCAATGAAACAATCATCACCATATCTTAGCGATTCCTCTACAAGCTTTTCCCTCCTATTTCCCTCCCTACTGACCTCATATTTCAGAAGACATGGGACAGCTGTAGGAAGCTCTACTCAACCTTTAGACTCAGCCTAAGGATTCCAGCCAACGTGCTCCAAAGAAAATTGCAACAAACAAGATGTGATAAAGGGGGATAGGTTTTGTGTCCCTTGGTCACTTTCAGCTAGAGGGTATGTTGCAGATAAAGCACTCTAGAGCCAGGGAATTTTATTTGATTTAGTCTATTGCCAACCACCACAAACCTTAGTCCATCGAAATGCCTCAGGTAGGTAAGTCACTGAGTATGCTTTCAGTTTCCTCAGTGGATGATCTCCACTACCAATCAACTGGATTCGTAATGGCAGACAGATGAAAAAATAATTACTACTTTCTAAGAGTGTTTAAAAGATTAAATGTACAATTTGTATTTCAGACAGATTAAATTTTCATAGATTTGATAAATTATTAACAGTTGTTTTAAACCTGGGAGATCTGTTATAAATGGTCATGAACACATTTGCAGAAAACATGACTGATGGACCTATGTCATCTAATGTAACCTATTATCTGACAGACTGAGTAATCACTATATATATTATGTACATAAACAATTATATATATAATCACGTTACAGTGATAATCACTATCAACAATAGGTTAAATGTGTTACACAGTCAACTGATCCTTAATTAGGACTGCTAAAAAGTATTTATGTAATAAAACTTAATAAATAACTGATAGCCATTCAGTATATGCCTTTGTTGTTCAGTGATTATTTGCTGTGCACCCAAACCCACACTGGTGAATCTCTAATAATTCTTGCAAAAGAGCTTTTGTTCTAAAATCAATGGAGGAGGCAAAAAACAATCATAATCTGTGTGATGAGATGCCTGGTGCACAGACTGGGAATTGTGTATTTGTTATTACTGCATGAGCCATTAGCATTAGAGATTCATGAACAAAGAAAGAGAAAATAGTTCATAAAACACTGATGCCTAGCTAAATGTATCAGATGCTCTGTGAAGAGTTTTACTGATAAACTCCTGGATTATTCTACAGCTCTAGTAATTTAGCAAAAGTTTCAAAATGCACTGTTTTTTTGCAGTTTTTTCAAGTGGAAAAATCCCAAATATTTGTAAAAAACCATCACACTCCCCCAAAGACCCACGTCTGTGGTTCTAAATAACACGGTTGTCTGTGCTGGCCCTTTTCTGGAAGCTATAGAGAGAAGGTAGCCACAGAAGAACTCACCAAGCAAGGCAAAAACACTGGTATCACAAATGAGACAGAAACTTGAAGAGCAACACCCGCATCCATGAAACAAACTGAAAGGGTGATAGGCCCTTAAAACTAATGACAGAAAGCTCAAATCTCAATTTATACCAAGAAAGTCAAAGTAAATGAGCCCTTAAGTGTTGAGAAAATATCTCCTACATTTCAGTGACACACACAAATTTTAGTAACAATCTCACACAGGGAGCCTAATCCAAAAATTTATTCCTGAATCAGCTGTGTGATGTTCTCCTCCTGTAGCCTCTTTTCCATCTTTCTTGGTTTAGAAACCCTTTGATTGCTACGCTGGAAGAACAATATTGTACTTTGGTAATTTTCTCCCAGAAGCTGAAACCTCAGTGGAGGCAGCTATACAAACATGATAAATAAAGCTCATTCAACAGGATGCCCAGGGCAACTGTTAATAAGGCACTTCTATGCAGCCATGGGGCTCTTATTTCTTTTTGTAGATACCATCAGCTTTCCCCCATCAGATTATACCTTATTAACAATTTGTCCCCTGATGAGTATGTTATAGCTCTTAGCTTTTTAACAGGGGTTTATATTGGATACTAGTTTAGCATTATAAACAGAAAGTAACAAAAACTTTTTTATTACTAGCAATTATTTCTTAAAAATTCTCCTGGGCTTTTTCTGCTGAATTGAGTCCTTTGAAGTCAGTGTTCCAAAACCCAGAGCTTTTACTATAGCAAAACACTCCAAAATCAAAGGGAGTTTTGTCTAAGGAGAACAGAAGAAAGGCTAGAAATTGTAAACATTCTCAATATTTGCTACAGAAAAGGGACTACACTCCTGCACAGTAGCTTATAATAGGAAACCCTCTTAGCATATGCCTGAAGTACTGAAGGACTTTAGAATTAGCCCGAAGTCCATTCATTCATAGCTCTTACTTTCCTCTGTATAGTGAAATGGGTTTGGAACTCAGATCAAGCAATTTTGAGCGCACCTCTACAAAGCTGCAAAAGTCAGAAAGCTCTAAAACCTCAAAATTAATTTTCTATTTTAAGTGTAATGAGTATCAAAATAAAGATTTGTTATTATTCGTGCGGGAAAAAAAAAAAGGATAATCTTTATCTCTGTTTAAAAAACAAACAAAAAGAACTTCATAGAAAAAACACCACTGGATTTGTATCTGCCTTCAAGTGCAGGGAGGAATATGCATTATTTTAAAATGGTTCAATGGCACAAACAGTTGCTTAGCATTTCTCTGCTCTAGGTATTAACAGTAGCCAAATCAAAATTGACAGAGTTCAAGAAATAAGACTTGTGCTTTTGAAAGATATTGTGAGATTTTAATGGTGACGTTCTGAACAGTTTATCTGTCTCCTTGCAGATTCTGTAACTTCTCCTTGCAACGGAGGTTTCCTCCAATGTAAAACGCCTGATGAAATTTTTCAATGCCTACTGAAATTACCTAGCTCTTTTACCCAAATTCAAGGAACACATAAAAAAATCACAGAGCATCCAAGACTCATGGTAAAGCTTGCATCTATAGACATGTTTCTTTCACTCTGAAAACAGAATGGCTACAAATCAAAAGGTGTCGGGGGAAAAAAAAAAAAAAAAGATGTGAAGAACAAAGATTTAAAGAGGGAACTAACATATTTAAAATTAATCTGCAACACAAGCAAGTGAAGATATTTGAGGCCTAAACTTAGACAGAACCAAATGAGACTTTCCTGTAATAACTTTTCGTGAAGTACATTTCAGCCCTGAATTTTCAACTCTTTCCCAGCCCGCAGACTTTTATACTGCCTGAGATCTTCGGGGAGAGAATAAGGCTTTACCTAAAGTTACCTGCAGGACTAGGATCTGAGTCTATGTTAAAGGAAAGAGACGAATACCCACACTTCAGCTTTACAATACACAAACTGTCCTACAAAAAAAGGAGCACCCGTGAATCCTGCCTGCTCTGTGTGGCAAAGGAAACCGAGTGATCCTCATTTTTAAAACCAGGGTAGAGACTTCCTTTTGGCCTGCATATTAACTGTGACCTGGAATCTACATTAACCAATTCCTCAAGCAGAAGAGGAACTTCACATCAGTCACATAAGACAGGTCCTGTCTCACTGCCAGATCTTTTCAAGGACAATGCCCACATAACTTTTTTAATGGATCAAAACAATACTTTCTTCCCTAGTCAGGTTCTTAGAAATAGCACTAGATAATTTCTGGCACTGTTCATCCAAGCTATCAATATTCTGTGTTAATCATGCTGCTTTGAATTCATATACTTTTAATATTAATTCTAATCTGTGAGTTAGTGGAGAAAGCAGAGGGAAGCTGGGACAGAAAGAAGAGTGTGCGTACATTTAAAAACCATGCGAGGATGTGGGCTGCTTGGCTGGCTGCCAGATGCCCACCCAGATGCTTTCTCTCAAATTCATTTTGTTGCTGATTAAAAATAGAGTAGGATAGTGAGAAACAAAGACAAATCTATAAAATACTTCCCCACCACCACCTTTTCACACGATCAACTTCATCCTTTCACTCCGGACTCCTCTACCTCTTCCCACCCAGCAGCACAGGGGAATGGGGGGCTCCTCTCTGCCACTCTTGCCTCCTCGCACTTTTCCCTGCTCCAAAAAACATTCATAGCTAGAGACCCTTTTTTTAATCCGAAATGATTTTGAAAGTTGCAGGTCTGCAAGAAAACAGTTCCAGTTAATCCCACAAAATCTATGCTAAAGCAAGATGTGGTAGATAGACTTCAATGTGAGTTGCATGCAAGCAAGAACGAGCCACTCCACTGAGAAACAGAAGTAGCAAAAAAAATCCAAAAAACTTGAGTGTCATGACACTGTGTTGGAATTATGGAATTATTACATGGGTGTCTACATTATAGAGATCCATTATATAAATGTAATGATATAAAAATTATATATATTTTAAATGATATTATTATATCTGTGTTGGGCAATTTTTGCTTCGATTCTGCACTTTCTTTGGTAATAATTTGCATGTTGCCCTCTTCAAATCACCTAAAATCCAATGTGATTATCTTCATTTGTGATGCTCTCCATTTGCCAGAAATCAGGCCAGGGAGGGAAAAAAAAAAAAAAAGTTCTTCTCATGGCCACTTTAGCTCTTAAAAATATTGATTCTGATGCATGCCTTTGTACCTCCTTTGGTTTTTAATCACTTTTCCAAAAATATATGCATGTTTCTATTCTTACACAATAAATTGGATTACACTGAAAATTATGAAGATCCATTAACACACATTGTATTTTTATGACTAATCAATAGGGCTAACTGCATCTTTAGTATAATAATCTGCTTCTAACTCTTCTTGGTACTTCACATCTTTCTGAAACCTCCAAACCTCCACCATTTAGACTGAATTTTCCTCTGCTAGAGCGGAAAATATGACTAAAAGCAGATATTTGTAAGAATGATAGTAGAGGAAAATAAACTTTTTCAGTTGTTCCATTTGTAAAACTCTTTTCTGCCTCTTTCTTCTTCCACACACATAATCACAAAGTGATTGGGGTGAAAATAAGACAACATAGTAGGCAGCTTTTTGAGTTCTATTCTGTGCTGGACCGGAAAAAACTTCTGATTTTACAAAGTTATTAGAGTAGTAAAACTTCAGAATAGAATGAGGATTATGAATGCACTTGAGCTGCGTTTTTCATTTTTTTTGCTCATTTTTCTGCAATGATTCAATAACATCTCAATAACTTTATAGCTATGGTTGATGATGTCCTCAGGCAAGAAAACTCAATTGTTCAAAATGAATTCTTCTGCACCAAAAAAAACAGCCCTTGGCAATAACATCATGCATTCCCTAAAGATAAACTGCTACACTAGTACTAATAACAATAACACCAATAGCAATTTTAAAGCAAACGAGTAACCTATACAAGGAAAAAGGAGTACCCCAAAATGAGATGAGTATATGCTTCATTTTAGAGCACTGTCCCCCTTAGAGAAGAACACATGAAACACAGCTGTATTAACAGAATTCGAAAGCACCTAAACTAAAAGTAATATAAAATAAAAGCTACCATACCAATAAGCAAACATAGGAAGAGAAAGACAGACATAGGGCTTTAGTCTTTGCTAGTTTTCATCATCTTCTCTTACTCCACAGTCCCAAATCCACTGCCAACAAACTGCTGCACTGGATTAACAGCAGTTAGGAATTATTTATGTACTCATTCTTTCCTTACAAATGTATCCGTGAACGCCTCTATAGTGGAATTAACTCACTAAATGCGCTAACCAAATTAGCACATTTTAACTAACCAGTCCAGTAACCCACCAAATGCCTCCTAATGCTCACATGAGCAACTTCCAGTATACAGTGGTAGTCATAGCATCAGTAAATACAAACTTGTCTCAATAAATGGATAGTGCCTGTGTAATAAAAGTTTTTAATCTCGATCTTAATTACATACAAAATCATGGTTGATGTTGTGTAGCTGGAAGTTATTTTCCAACATACATTATTTTTCTAGTATAGATGTAGCGTGTCGTGTCTTACTGTCAAAAGAATGTTAGCCTTCCAGATGTGATAAGTCAAGAAGGAATCTCAATCATTTGGCTGCTGTTCTTGTTTTAATGAAGAGAGATTGGTATCTCAAGAATCCTGGGGGGATAATGCAGATGTGATGCAAGGCAGAGCACAGATAACAATTCTGACTTGGTAACAGTCTGAACATACTTAAAATGCATGCTTTCAAATCCCTCCCACTGTCTCCACCACAATAACATCTCTTATCAAAGTTTCGTCCATTTTAGGAGGTTGGTTCTCCACAAAGGCTAATCTGTTCGGATTCAATTTCAAACTGAAACATACACTTCTATAAATTAAAGCAATGGAACAAGCCAAAAATTTAAATGGGTTGGCTACTTTCTGCTCACAAGAGGCAGACATATCATGCAGCACAGGGAGTACAGAGGGAATTTCTTTTGTATCTTAGCACAATAAGTGAACGGAACTTTAATTTCACTTCCCACGTTGCATGTTTCCTGCATGCTCCTCCACCTAAACAATGCGAATGGAAGCAGAACTGGATGAAGAGAGGGCTCTAGCTAATATTACTGGCAGTCATGCACAGTAAATATGCTGTACCTCTGAAAGGGCAGAGTATCTCACTACCACGTGGGATTATGTGCCCTGGTGAGCTGACAGGGCAAGCGTCTTTTGGTCATTTCTGAGAAAATTACATACTGTAGTTGGGAAGAATCCTCAACTGGATTGAGACGGAAAAGTTCACCGTAAACGCCTGCACAGGCATAGTGAAAGCACTGAACTATTGAAGACTTAGATAAAGAGATATAGACAACTGTTGAGATGACCTTCAGGGACACTGCAGGACAGTACTATGCCCAAGAGAGAAGTTCCAGTGATGTGGTAGCAGGTGACTGAGCAGAAGGAGAGGAAAATGATCCAGTGTTGACTTCTCTCTCCCTGTGCTAATGTATGGGAGCAGAGAAGCCAACAAAAAAAGGCAGTTACAGTAGTGATTTGATCAGCAGGTGTTGTACAAAGAAAGCTGAAATAAGTTTAGAGGGATCCATAGCTCACTCCATACATCATCTTCAAAGTTACTTACAGAAACAAAACATGGAGATAAAGGGAAAGAGAAGAAGCAAAACCTTTCTCCGGTGGCCTACTAGGAAGAGAAGCCATTGAAGCACGTAGATGAGCATCCTCTCCAGTGTAACAGGTAGTGTCCCCAAACACATATTCTGAGGGATGCTAGGGGGTCAGAAAGTGCAGGAGCAATGGCAGGCTTCAGCTACCCTCCGAAAGTTTGGGTACGCATTACACTGAAGCCTGGCAGCAAAAGTAAAGTTTCAGACACAAATCAGAGTTTTCATGAAGCAACTCATCACGAGGCCCAGGAGTGAAGAAGCAGCTCTTGACTTTGCCCCAAGTAGCATGCAGGAACAGTACTGTAATAGCAACCACAATGTACTTAGATCCAGCATCACTGCAACAGTAACTGAATACCCAAATCCACTACAACATGTTCTGCTTAGTAACAGGGAACTTATATATGAAGAACATTGATACAGAGGAGCTAACTGAGGCAGATGAGAGTTAAAGTTTTGCAGGCAGCATTCAAAGATACCTAGCTGGAGACGCAGGACAATGAATGCTACCTATAAAAAAAAAAAAAAAGACACGATGGAAAAGGCAAAAGTAAACTTGGCATAGATTACCAGCAGGGCAGAAGTAGTTAATAAAAGGAAGAAAGCATCTTTCAGAAAACTAAAGCACTGTCAAAATGAAGGAAACAACAGAGCAAAACTCTGGCATGTAGACCAAAAAGAGTTTGAAGAACAATTTGCAAAAGCCATAAATATTACTAACAAATCCTTCTTCAAATACATTAAAAGCAGGAAGCTTGACAGTTCACAGAAGCAGTAAATGATCAAAGAAGTGATTAAGATGACAAAGCCACACCAGAAAAAATGTATTTTCCCCACTGCCCAAGTTCAACATGGAAGAGCTCAAGGAAGTTCTCATCCCAGAATGAGGGGGGCTGCTCATCAAAAACTGTCTCAAACCACAGTGCTGTTACAAGAGGTTATAGAATACAGATAAAACAACAAGCAACAGATCTTCAGGATGGTTTTTATGCAAGAATATTAAAGGAAATCAGAGATGAAAGTGCTGAACCATTAATCAGTGTTAAGACCTTTAGCTTACAACTGCTTTGGTACCTGAGGACTGGAAGACAGCAAATGTAATATCTATTTCTAAAATGGGCTCCAGGTTTATAAATTACAGAAAAATCAGAGAAAATGTGAGATCAATATGCTGGAGAGCAAGGCTGTTTTTTCAGAGGCATCTCAACAGACTGAAGAAAGAAGCTGACAGGAGCCTCATGAAGTTCAACAAAGGCCAAGTCCTGCATCTGGAATGGAACAGAATAACCTATAACAACACAGTCTAGAAAAAAGAGATATAGATACGGACAAAGTATGAATAAAGGATATCCAGATGATACACTCTGTTTGGATTTCCAACAGGCAATGTCCAAGTTCTCTGACCAAAAGACCTTTAAGAACCTCTTCGAGAAACTACGCAAACAGAGCATAAGAGGGAAGGCCCTTCCATGGATAAAGAAAAGGTTAAAAAGCAGGTGGGGTAGGCATACAGTCAATTTTCAGAGGGGAGGAGGTAAGAAGATGGGACCCACAGAAATCTATGGCAGAACTCAAATGCTGAACATATCCTTAGGTGATGCAGAAAAGAGAATGAACAGTGAAGTGACATTACTTGCTAAAGCTACCAAGTTATTCAGGTTAGCAGAAAGCTGACTGTATAGGGTTCCAGGAAACCCTTACAAATCTGAATGGCTATTATCTATATTGAATTTACTTTGCAGTTTTAATAAATGCAGTGTTGCATACCAGGAAAAAGAACCTTAAATAACGAAATTACTTAATTTCATGTATTCAGTGACAGGCTCTGAACTGAACATTACTATTCAAGAATGAGATCTTAAGTTACAATAACAAAAAAAGGAATTAAGAATAAATTATGGGAAGTGTGGAACACTAGAAAATGTGGAACAAATCCATTTACCACCCTGTTTTGAATAGTTTTTGCATTTCTGATCCAACCCCCAACTTCAAATTTCAAAGTAGAACTAGGAAAGATGCATAGAAAGGGGACAAAAGACCTCCAGCTTTTTGTGTTTTCTCTACAGGGTAGGATTAAATAGGCTGATTCGTCAGCTTAGGAAAAAAGACATCTGAGGAGAGAGATAACAGACAGTTATACAATCATGAGAAAGGTGCACTGAGAATATTGTTCACTGATTTTTAACAGTGAATTAAAAGTGTATTCACTATTCTTTGAATAGTAAAGAATATTTAATGATATAAACCCCAGAAGTTCTTCATTCACGTGATGAGCTGCAGAACTCTTTTCCACAGGACAACAAAGATACAAAAAGTAGATGTGAGTTAAATGTCACAGGGTGAAGCCAACATGAAAATATCACTCAGGTAATTGACCTCTTGATTAAATCTGCCCTGCTCTCATTACATGATTCTATTTTGTCCTACAAAACCAAATCAAACACAGATAAATGCTTAATTTTTATTTAAATTTCTGCCACTGAGTGGCGTGGTTCTGTTCGTGTGGTTACCCCACTTTGCAAATCCCCTGTGACAGCTGAAAAGCCGTCTGGATAAAAACCTATCCAAGACACTACCTTCATCTCAGAAAGCTCCTAGGTTTCAAATAGCTGGGAAAGTTTTCTGAGGAAATATCATTACATGTTTAGGCTTTTCCTAGGCACCTGCTGTGGGCTGAAGAAAAGACAGTACACTAGGTATGCTACATAAAACCGTCTAATTCTAACTCCAAATAGAGTTACATCACCCATTATGAGCCTTAGCTTAATTTATTTCAAATGAGCAATAACCTTTTATTGAAATGATATAGTTTGATGCTTTTTAAAAAAAAATTCAGCAAACATTAAGGAAAAATTGAACATCATTTATAATTAACATCACTAAATTTATCCTTCATAGCAAAGGGAACAATATGAAATGCTCATCAAATATGGACCAAGTTGTTTGCTTTTTTTTAAAGTAAGAGAATAAAATTAAGAATCTAAACCCTGTCTTAAGTATTGACTACACCCAAAATGCAGTTTTATTTAACATCCAAGTTCAAGCAGCACACACTGCCTCCTCTTCCCTCATACGTTGTTTATTTTACACTGGAAGCACTTTTCCAGTGATTTACAATTGGTTCTGTTCTAAGCAGGTTATGAGTCAGAGCTCATAATCATGTCACCTGAATCTGAATTTGTCTTTCTACCTATGTATCCCCCATTTATAATTTGCTCTTGCTACAGAAATTTCCCTTGTGCAAAATTTTGCATATTCTGTACAATTCCTTTTTCAGATTGCTTTCCCTGGTTCAAAGCAGAGGGAAGAACGTCTAGAGATTGTTCTGTGTCCTGTCTGGTAAATGAATGTCCTGTTTTCTTGTTGCCTGGCTACGCTCTGTGTCCATGCCGGCGTCCGTGCAATAAACACATTCTTGCTATCTGCACTGGCCTTTTTTAGTTTGCCACTCCTGCTAGGAGAAGTCAGGGAAATGTAATACTCCCCCACTGCTGACATTTAGATCTGGTTGGAGCAGGCTGATGTTTGCAACAGGGGGAGGGAAAAAGACTGAGGTTGAGATATCTTGGATGCTGCCTCACAAGGACAGCAAAAAAAGACAACACCAAAAGAAGAGATAAGTCTTTCCCATGGGTCTCAGAGGCCAGGGAATCCTGAAGGCTGGTCTTACTGGCAAAACCTGAGGTAAGGGCAGCACTGACTACCTTGGCCTTTTCCATGTTGTCACCAGCCCCCCTGGCCCACTCAGCAGAGGGCCCACATTTGCCCCAGTCTCCCTTTTGCTGCTGAGGTACTTGTAGAACCCTTTCCTGCTCTTCACATCCCTTCCCAGATTCAACTCAAGGTCAACCTTAGCTTTCCTAAGTCTATCCCCGCAAGATCACACAGCTACTCTACACTCCTCCTGGGCCACCTCCTTCCTTCACCTTTTGTAGAATTTGTTTTCATATCTTCTGAGTTCAGCTAGGAGCTCCTTGGTGACCCATGCACTTCCACGCACATCCATTTCTACTTGCCATACAAATTTTTAGCTGATCTGCAGTAAAAATCCAGGTACATTACTTTAAAAAAATTACATATAAAAAAAAGCTATTTCAAATCAGTAACAGCGGCTTCAGCTTTTGGTATACACTTTCTGGTGCTAGAGTACCTTGGCACTGCATTGATTGCATTGAAGTGCTAGCCACCTGCTTCCACTTACATGGCACCAGTCCAGGAATCACATCACTGTGTTGTTTCTGTTTAAGCCTTTGCTGTGCCTTGTCCTCGTTCCATATTATAAATACTTTCACTGTCTCATGGAACTAGCTATGGACCTGACAGACAGAAGCGCCATTCTGCCTGCAGCAGGGACTCTATTTGTGTGACATAGATGCCAAAGTCAGGGCTTTGAATTTCTCACAAGGAGCAATGAAAACGACATCCCACCTTTCAAAGCTCCTACCAAATAAAAAAGGAAAGGATTTGGGTCTGAGGTACATTTTGAAGATCAACATATCATCAAATTGTGATGTTAGCAAATCCAAGCTCAGAAAGTAGAGGGAATAAATGCCTAAAAAGTCTCACAGAGAAACAGAAGTTAGCATTTGGAAGTCCAAACAGAATTATAAATTCAACTCTTCAGTAGTTTCAGAGCTTTTTTATCTAGCTAACATGATCCGACCTAGCTGCAGTTGTGCATACCAATTATTACCTGAAAGCTTACATCTATCTAAGGGTACCAATGTCTACCTAGAGTCTAACGATGACATCCCTTCTGCTCTCCACGTCCTGATCAAACCATTTCTACTTGCCAGTACAACACTGCAATGGCCAGCAGGACCAGGTCCCAGACAGAGCTGTAAAAACAATGGATATTTCAGTTTGGCTGCCAAAGCAAATACAGAAATTTTTCTTGTTATTTCTACTAAATAATTCAGTATCAACTGAATGTTTAATTTAATCCAACATGTTTAGACTACTCCTTGTATGAGTTTCTAAAGCTGTTTTCTCTCTTAGTATAAACCAATATCTATTCAAAACCAAACTACTCCAGAAGAAAAATTCAAAATACTTCATTCAAGAAATGCTAAAATATGACGAGATTTTGTAAAATAATCCCAGATTCCCTTACTTTGGCTACAACAGCTCACTAACATTGGAGAGAATCCACTTCTTTTTTTTCATCATCATAATTCTCATCTGTTCTCAAAAATTACGAGGTTGTAGTCTTCACCTAGTTCTGAACCTTTCTACCATTGTGTTTCAACTATTTCTCACTGGCTTCCAATAGTCTCCTCCTTACCCTGAATGTCCTGTGACTATCATGTTTTAGTTTAAGCTAAACTCCACAATTTTCAGAAAGCTTCTTTACAAACACAGCATGTAGCCCCGAGTGTTGTCCCATGACAAAAGGTGAAAAAAAGCAAGGAGTAAAAGTCATAGTCAAGAGACTCCAGATTAAAAATAAAGGGGATGCTTATTGCAAAATATCCCTTACCAGTCTGCAAACAGGCAGATAATGATTTTTCCTTTTCAAGGCTAAGCCCTGTAACGGGAACCCTACTGAAAATACTGAAGATCCTCTAGTCTAAAAAAAGGCAGACAGACAAGCGGGAAAATAGAGACTTCTCAGAGTCAGCAAGTCCTATCAGTCAAGAATGGAGACATATAGATTTAAGAGATCACACGGGAATCCAGATAAACCACAACTGGAAATTAGCCGGAGAAAAGGGAACAAAAAAGTAGTTACAGAGAAAGACTGAGGTCACAACTAGAACTGATGCGTGAATAAATGCCTTTTTACTGATTTTAGCCTAAACTGTGCCTTGTACATTTAGGAATAGCATTAATCAAGCATTTTATTTTGGAGATGCTGTTTCTGAATAGATTCCGTCATCTTGTTGGTCTTCCATTCAAGATAAAGGTTTACATAATGCCAAACACAGGTGGGATTTCTCTTTGGCCCAAAGAGCAAACATGAGTGGTTGTCCACTGTGATTCTAGTAAGAGATGTTATGCCTGTCACTGAGGGAAAGCTGCAGGGAGAGAGACTCTGAAGGAGATTGAAAGAGATATGAAGCACAATTTTGTCCTGTGGTTATAACACTGGTTGGAACAAGCTTACTGGTTTTATAACATAAGTAGGTCTTCCCCATTTTCTTCCTTTAACATTACTCCAAATCACATTATGTGGCATTATTAATAACATCAGTGTGAAATGAGACAATTAGAATGCAATGAAATTGGATGAATGACTATTTGCCAAAATAAGAATAAAAGAAAACAGTACATGCCTTCAGCTTTGAATTTAAGTGTCTCACTTAGAAAAACTACACTTGATGAGCTTTTCCCACATGAATAGGTATAAACATAAATAAAACCCCCTGTCTTTCTTATTCTGCTCAGCAGTAGCTCTGCACATCTGATACAGTGATGCATTGCTGAAGCACCCTCTCCGAGTCTCGCGAGTGCTGTTTTTTACTGCAATAGTTCCAGGCTTCCAGCTGAGATGCTCAAGAAGCAGTCCCTATTTTGAAATATAGGCAAGTTATTCAGATTTAATTTAGGCACAAACTATTTAACATGGAATTCTGGTTTTGAAATTTTTATATTTCTTTTTTGATGGTGGCTTTTGGCATCAGGACACTTGCTTAAGCCAAGTTACTATTTGCTTTCCATTTAAGATGTTATGATAGTGAAAGCCAGAATGCAGATTTAAAGAGAGAAAAATGCGGCTGTGATCAAGCCAGCGTTTCTCACAAGGATCACACTGGACTGAGTTTATTATCAGACAGAAGTCTGCCAGGCAGGTTCTTGAAATAAAAGTAGTAGGGCTGAACTGAGGTTAGTGACAGACAGAGCTCCACTCAACTTCCAAGGCACAGGACAAAGACCCACGTAGCTTCAAGTTCTGCCAATAAAAATGACAGAGGAGCTTGCCAAGGACCAGCTGCAACTGGTTTTTTAATCATAAAATTATTTTCCCAGGTGTCTATCCAGCCTCTGTGCTAGCCATTCAACATAAAATATTGAGGCATGGTGTAAATTCAAACAAAAGGCAGCACCTTACTTTACAGTTAGTGTATGAAAACACAATTTGAACAGCCTGAGAGACACTGTTTAAACACTGCAGCGTGGGGAGCAGATGGGAATCAATCCCAAAAATGCAGGAGTGCGGGTGGAAATTACATACCTATTTTGAAAATAAGTGTGCTGTCTGCATACAGTGACTTTCCTCATTCATTTTTATTTAACACTTTCAAATACATAATTTGAGCCATTCCTCAGTTACGTATTTATAAAACCCCTTACTATTAACAATTTTTCATTAGCACAACGGGCACATGGCATTTTTGAGACTCTCCAAATTCATACAGCTCCATAGCATACAACTCCCGTGATGAGAAGTGCCATCCATGACATAGAAAGCATTACTTGGTTCAACAATGAGATTAAGGACAGTTGCATTACAGCCCTGTGTTGGTATCAGCACCTTACTGCAAAACTGCCCAATATCATCAACTTACTAAGAAAGGCTTTTCCTCAACAGTGCCTAGGAGCTTTATTTGCCGTTGGTTTTGCTTTCTGAGTATTTTTTATTTCCTTATCCCTCTTCTACATTCTTGGGAGAGCAAGATACCTCAAAGTAATTAAATTCTGAAACTTCCAAGGTTAGTTTACCAACTTCAGTTTGAAGGAAGGCAGGGAAAAACCAGAGATTTATAAACTGGCAGAATAGATTTTCAACAGAAGTAACTCTGTTTGAAAGGAAACTAGCTATTTTAGTACGATTTTTCAGTCTGGCTGCATCCAGAGACATGGATTGTACAAAATGGCAGAGGCAAAAATGCCTTCAAGGAGATAACAGTTTAAGAGGAAAACCGATAGCAGGGGTTTGAAATCTTATAAGTAAAGAAAAAACAATGCTATTTATTCTACCTCAAGCTCCAAACTGTCCAAGCCTTTGGCCTTTTTAAGTTGTGCTGTAATCTTTAGTAGCAGCACTTGAAAAGAACAGCTGAATGGCAGCGGAGTTCTGCCATAATACTACTTTCCAAACCGATACACCCATCCCTGCTAGTTGCAGCTCACAAATTCAGATTTTATTTTTTTTTCCTTTTCAATTTAATTTTAAAAGAGTAAGAGTTCTTAAGAGGTTTTGGATTCTTCTGGTGTTTTGTGGTTGGTTGGTTTTCTTTAACTGCATGTACATTCCCAACCACTGTATTTTTACCTCCTACCCATAAATAAATCACAGCTCTCTCCTCTTCCTCTTTTCAATACATAGAAACAAACAGACAAAAAAGGATTAGTCAAAACAAATAACAGGTGGGTTGTTTTGTTTTTAAGAGGATAAGTTCATGTCTGGTAATAAGCTGGTGATTTGAAGCGTGGGTTCCCCTCTCTATTCCCAGTTCTGCCCTGAGATGAGAGCACTGTGGTTCCAAGATGCCTTCAGGCAATCCCGGTGAGCTCCCCTTCACCCCAAACTGATCTTGCTTCTGGCCACAAATTCCTGCCTCCTCCTCTGTGCCATCACATCACAGTGAACTGGTTACATCAACTAAAATGGCCTAAATCATTCACTTTTTCCTTACAGACCAGGAAAGTGAGAGCGCTGAGCAGGAGAGGAAGGCAATGCTCAGCCACAAGCGGGGCAAGTGAGGATGTGTAGGAACGCTGACATCCCCAATTAAATCAGATCACATTGTCAACTTGAGCAGCTTGGCCACTTGAGGATCTGTCAGATTGACGCTATCATCATTCTCATCACCCATGAGGAGTTTTATCTACTTATTCCTTTGAAAACATTTGGTCGTCCTTTAAAGAAAGTTATTAGATCTAAGGAAACTATGAGGCTCAGACACTCAAAGTTAGGAAACCACACATTGGATGGATGCAGCCTCAACTTGCAGATGAAAGGAATGGAGATAAAGAAAAGCCACCTCCACAACATCCTTTCTCTCTGACAATCTCCACAGGAAATCTACCCCTGAGCATGCAGACTGTGTATTTAAGTATTTAAATTGACTTTAAAATAAATACATCATGCCTCGCAACTCTTACTGCAGTAACAGAGAAGAACTAAGTACTCAGCGTTTTGAGTGCTCCTTCACCAATGTCTAATGATGGATCTAGGATTCTGTCTATGAATCTGGAAATAACAAATGATAAGGCAAAGGCATCCAACATAAGGCTGTTCTTTAGATGTCCCTCTGGCAGCAGAGTAGCCAGACTTCTTGATGCGGCAGATGTAAAGCCTCTTTTGACATAAATGTGAATTTTGCCCAAATCAGGATTACATGCTCAAACCTTCAGTACATCATGAAATACACAAGTTTGTGAAAAAGATCAGTACACTTTCATGTCCTCAAGTTAACCTTTCATATGTTGCAAATTATTTTAATGAACAATGGAAAGAAGAGAAGGCAGTGGCATGTGGTAAGCTCCTACTAGGCTATCCATTGTTGAATAAAAAGTTAAACATTTGAGTGCTATCATCACCATTCCTCTAATCTTTACCATCCACGCTGTCAGGGTATTATAATTTTCCAGTAGGAGAATAGAGAATTTGTCTCTGGACTTCAACTAACATTTACGGAGCCATAAATTCCTCTTTTATTGAACTTAAAAAGGTATAGGGGACATAACATTTTGTGATTCAAATGTTCAGAATTTAAACTTGAAACCAAGCTATCTGAACACTGTATCATAAAGATCTTGTTATAAGAGGTGCAGCTGATAATGCAACTTGATGTACTCATATGCCATCGTTCCATAAAATAAATGGTCTAGAACCTGAGCAGAAGGATTTCATAAGCAACCTTGAAACAATGAGCGCCCCTCTACAGCTGTCCTGTACACATGGAAAGCTGAGCGAGTGAGAAGGACAGCCATATAGCAAACACAGTATCATATAAATCTATGGATATCTATGGAAAGTTTGCTGAAGTGCAGAACACTCACTAAAATAATTCTGTAATTCTTGCTAAGATTTGGACTTGGTGCTCTGACTGTGAAGTCTCCTTCTCACTGATGGTTTCAACTTCTCCAGACTGGCAAAAATTGGAAAGATCTCACTGTAACGTAAGAAGTGAAACATTCAGCTCATGTATATGGAGACACTGGATATTCTTAAACCAATGAAAGAGGGTTTCTTGAATGGAATTTCCTTTAACATTAGAAATGTTGAATACTGAATAGAAATAATCAATCTTGAACTATACAAAGAAGAACGCTAAAAATAGACATTGCCTAACTGTGTGTCGTGGTTTGGGCCAGACTGGCCAATGAGATGAATGACAGGTGCTCTTCCCCACCTCTATAAAATTCCAAGGAGAGGAGGGAGTGAGATAAAGAGATTTATTAGTTTAGAAGGAACTAAACCACTTTAATGAAAATATTAAAAAAAAAATAAAAAGGAAATAATTAAATAGATGCAATATATACAAAGTCGTATCAAGCTCTCAGGATGACGATCACGTCACTGGAAGGCACTGGGAAAGCCTCAGACTTAACTCAGCAATGGGTGGGAACTGGATTCTGGATCTGGAGTCAGGAATGCACGGATCAGCATCAAAGGCAGATGAACAGACAGAGTTCTACTTGGACACTGGCCATTGAAGAAAGAGGGCTGACCCTTTGATCATTATGCTTTTATACTGACCATGATGCAGATGGGATGGAATATCCTGTTGGTATCCCCCCTGTTGTGTCACCTGTCCTGTCCGTTCCTCTCCACCAGTGTGACCCCTCTACACTTTTCCGCTTCCGACCCTCCAATGGGGCAAAAAAGAGTTAGCTGACCTTGGTTGTTATAGCAGTAAGTATAAGCAAGAGCCTCTCTGCATACCATTCCTTGGCATAATCAGGTCTTATCACTCTGCGAAAGAACAGTGTCTCTACAATATGCTGTTAATTTCAGAGTTCAGTTAGTTGGAAGAGGCTTAGCTAAAAAGTAAAATTACTAAACAGAAAATTGGTTCTGTTTTACCTCAAACCAGGACGCTATGTTGATTTCTGCTACTAAGTTTACATGTAAATTTGTGCTGAGAAGCCCTACAAGTTTACTTTTATCATTTAATATGGCTTTTTTGTAAAAAAAAGGTTTTAAATGTCAAGTTTGTGTTTTGTTTTGTTTTTAAATTGCTAGACTTACTGAAATATTAAATTAGAATGTAAATCCAGGCATATGTATTGCATATAAGTTTTGTACTTTTCTCCCCTAACTCTCTGTTTCCCCTACAAGCAGAAAGTAGGCAAAGGTTCACAAATCTAATGCAGTTTCTGGTGTCTACTGTTCCACTCAGGGTCCCTGTCACTTATGCGTGCTTTAGTTTCACAATGAATTTACAGGAGGTACAGCCATATAAGGAGTTTACAATAAAACACATTTTTCCATGGTGTACAGACTTCTGACATTATCACCTCATCAGTACAATCATTACTCTAATTAACTCTCTTTTCCATCCTTATCGTGCTTGCACTTTACCCTACACAAATACTAATGACCCTGCTTATTTATTTTTACAACTTGTTTTTAACATAACTAAATCTGTAAAAAGCTATAGTCCCGCTCAATTTTGACATAGTTCTTTTTCTGGCCGACTACTTTTAATGCAACCTGTCTGCTCTCCTCTTCCTCAATGATTTTTAACACTTCCCTCTTTCATGTGTAAAACACACTTGCTCCTCTGCTCTGGTGCATGTTATGACATCTCTTCATAACAACATGACTCTCTGTCTCTTCAAGAAATAAGTATTACATTTTCCCTCGTCTATTTAAGTGTTAAACTTCTGAAATCTCTGTTTGTCTCTTAAGCCCAGAACAAATGTCCTCTGTGCTTGCTTGAAGTCCTTGAAGTCTCAGAGTTTAAAATGGCAAGACTAGACCTGGACGAATAACTCAGTCTTATAACAGAAGAATGTATGGAAGCTGAGAATCATTCTGGAGAGAACTTCAAGAAGAGAGATTGTAGGATATTTTTAAATTTTTTTTTAGTAATATCAATAAGTATTATTATTAAAATAATAATGTGAAGTCAGGAAAGCAATATTGTCAAAATTCCTTCTATAAGACTACATCAAAATCAACCATGATATCAAAGAGGCCTGTACTACCAAGAGTGATAAGCATTCCAGAAATGGCTAGAGGTCTCATACTTTCTACCTGGAAAAGAAATAATTTAAAATAGACACAGAAATTTTACAGAGAGCAAACATTTAGTCTTGCCGCTGACTTATGCGTGGAGGATGCTACCCTATGAACAATGTTGTACGCCTTCTCTTCTGAAAGGTAATAGCTATCCATGGGGACAGCTGAAAAGCTTCCGTTCATGTAAGTATTGATCCTCAGGTCCAGTAAAATAATGCTAAAAGCCTCTTGAAAGAAGAAAAAGTGCTGCAAATTTCTTCTAGTCATTAGGTAGGTACTAAAGCATGTCAAGACATAACTAGCTATGCCTATTAAAAGCAGCAACCTACCCCCGGCATTAACCTGTTCGTAAATCAATTGCTCGTGTGTATTCAGATCGCCATCTGTTCTCCAAAATGAATATGTTTTCATTCTTCTTACAACAGACAGTCCTGCAGAGTTGACACCACCATGAAAGAGCAAGCTCAGCTCTGCTTTTTTTTTTTTTGTCTACCAACAGGATTATTCATCAGATTTCCAATCTGCCAGCTCATTTTTATCATGCGTTTGCAGGATTCTCTGAGAATTATCAAGCAGGCAATTCAACCTGATAGACTGTTGGTACTTGCAATAAGGCACAGGAAGGAAAGAATATATCCTAGATGGAGTCTGTTAAGGGTGGCATTTTTTTTTTGCTTTTCTTTACAGGAACTTTGCAGAGTGGTTGCACTGCATAACGCATACATGGGAGACAAACAGGCACACATTGCCACTGTCCGAGTCATTTCTTCAAGGGAAAGCCTATTTTTGCAGTTCAATTGTCCTAGTAGCGATGACAGCAACAGCAGCAGAACTTACATGAGAAACCAAACATTCCCCCTGTGAGGGCCTTCAGACATCACGGTCTCAGGCAAGTCACAGAGGTTCTCTGCTAATCAAGCAGATGACAAATACAGAAGCCAGTCCACTTCTCTAAAATTTGCCGTAAGAACCTGTAACAGTCTATTTACTTTCAAGACAAGGAAAAGTAAATTTAGATACTCCTTTTTTTTGCTGTGAGTTATTCCAAACATAGTCGAGCTGCTCTGAAGCCTATGTTGCATAATTCAACTTCGTACTCTTCTTCTGAAAATGGAACAGGAGGGAAAACAAATTCCAGTAGGAAAAGGGACTGAACCAATATTCCCATGGCTATCATAACAGTGCATTAACATCAGAATCAGTAATTACAGTATTTATAAACTTCCACACAGTAATTACACTGTCTGTTGAACAGCCATTTTAAAGCAACGTCTATACCACAGGCAGGTGAGATAAAGGATATCTCAACATGCTTCAATTAACACAAACATCTGCTGCTCCAGTCCCCTGATATTAGGAAGTCTGGTGCACAGTCTGTGTAGAAGTCCATGCTTCTCCAGCTAACGCTGCCACCAACCCACAGGCCAGCAACATTAATACACCACCGGTGTGCCACGTATCTGCACAACCGCTTCTAGCAAGGTCTATACTGTACTGTGAGGGTAGCAGAGCAGCATTATCCAAATCCACCCACTCGCTCATCTATCAATCATTCAAATTAGACATAAACTAAATGAGAGACCTGAAAAGTTACGAAACTTCAGCTCTGTCACATGAATGTCAGCATAACACTAGCCAGCATGAACAGCACACCGGCCCGTGGCCCTAGAAGCACACCACAGGCACATCTGAGAAGTCCTGCAGGCTTCCCCTCCCTTAAAGCCACAATCTTATACCATGCAAATACATTAAAACTGGCCAGGACTTTTCTGACAATAGTAACAAAGATGCCTGTGGAAAGTTTTGATTTGACAACAACAACAACAAAAAATCCACCCATCACCACTGTTTCTAAAACCTTTTCCAAGTTTCGCTACAACTTTACTAGAAAAGCTTCTTGGAGCTTGAATTAAATAACTGCAAAATGAGAAAAAACAGAGTCTTCTGAATCCTACTGTTTAGGAAACTCAATTAAGCTACAAAAGAGACAGGTCCAAATCCATGCTGTGAATCAGATGACAAATAAAGACATGAGCCAGCCTCTCACACTCAAAGGCACTATATGCTAGCTGTTAAACTATTAATTCTATTTCACTTTCCAGCTCTCACTTGCCTCTTTGAGATGTTCCACTTCACACAGACAATCAAAAATGTTTATCAGGGATATGACAAACTACCTCTGAATGAGACAGAGAAGTACTTAAGCTCTTCTAGTATTCTAATCCATTATATATTTTCACTAGCCATCTCTATCCTGTTTTACGTCAGGAATGAGACTGTTTGATACAGTACAGTCTTTCAATTAATTTATCTTCATCTTACTTTATTTTAGTTACATTTTGCTTTGGGGTTGCGGCCGCAAAATAGGTTCCAATTTAGATGGACTTAACACTTCTAAAAATGGGGTTTGATACATGTCTGCTAAATCCTGCCCTGCAGAAGAGCAGGTAAGCTTATCAGCTGTACTAAGTCCATTATACATGAGAAAATCCACAGTGGTTTTCCTACACGAGGAACAATTTGGGAATCACTTGATTCAGATGCTCTTTGTTTCAATTTTCCCTTTCCTACTTTTGGTACTAAAGGCATTTTTATTTAAGTACTCCATTTCACTGTCTGCAACAGTCTTGTACCATTTGAGAGGCCAGCTACTGGTAGGAGTCATTGTGTTGTGCTGTGTGATCCCAGATGCAAGGTACAACATGTCGCCCTGACTGCAGATTTAGGAGTTGTAAATAATGTCAGACAGCCCATGGGTTTCGCTCAGCTCTCGGCAGACTATGCTTCAGCCAGGAAACTTGAATGACTACACCCAGGATCTGCACAGCCATTTGCAGATCTTTGTAGAGATGTGCATCTGGAGAGTCTCAACCACCTGTTCTGTAAGAATTTTGGCTGTAAATTATGTATATCAGCCTGGTAAACACAGCGTTAGCCTTTCTCCTTCGCTCTGCTCATCGTACACTTACACTGCCTCCAACCTGCTCCAGCACTCTGTAAACCTTCTCTACCATGGTGATTGGGTGGGTTTTGTCTCTCACGTTTTTTCATGTTGGCTGGCTTCCAGAGGTACTCTAGTTTTGTGACCATTTTGTGGTCATTTCTGAAGGGCTGCTTTTTGTGCAACGTATTGAGCCAGACCAGATGTTCTCCTTGACGAAACTACTGGGTTTAATCCTCTTTTCTCCTCAGATTTTATCTTCCAGTGCTCCATTTTCTGTGCTATGCTGACTAAAGCTCTTTCATCTATTTGACTTCAATTTGCTACATAAACCAGATTCAATCTGCGTATTGTTTGGAAAAAGTTACCTCCAGCTTTCTGGTACTTTTCCTTCAGCTGACTATTTAGAAGCAGCAGGGAGTTTACACATGGCTGGTTCTCCCAGCATGGACTCCAACATCCTTTCTGTTATGTTCGGCACTGCACATATACCTGCTGTTCTGGAAAAGTCTGGTAAATATTACTCCTTCACAGATAAAAACAAATAATACATTTTTACTTACTTTTTGCGGTAAACAAGGAACTTTTCCTTCTGTGAGCTCCCTGTCTCCATCTGCAAGGTGCCTTTGCCCTGGCATGACTCTATTTTCAGGCTAAAAGATGCATTTACTTTCCTGATAGACAAGGGTGATCAGCAGAGGCAGACCTTCCATAGCACTGCAATGTCCGTGAGTTTTGTACATCACATTGACTCTAAAATGCACGTACAGTGCCTCAGTCTGATCGGATTCATTCACAGTAATTCATTCTTTTCCTCTCTTCCATCCTGTCTAGTTATTCTTCATTGCAGCTTGCAAGTCCCAGTGAGAACGTACCTTCTAGAAACCACCTTTTCATCATGTTACTCATTATTTAATTACAGATGTAAATGAAGTTTTAGCAAATTTGGTGATGACAACACAAATATTTGTTCAACATTTGCCTGGGTAGATTTATCATCCTTATTTCTTTATGTTAATGTGCACCTACATTAAAATGCAATCGCACAATGAATAACTTCATATGTTTTATATGTAATTTTATAGAAATAAGAATCACTTGCCTTTTTTTTTCTCTCCAATTGAAAATGAAAGCAGTTCTTTTGTGTGTGATAGCTGGGTGTGGAGCAGAGAAACCAATGAAACTACAAATTTTAGTGAAATAATATTCTTTGCTTATACAGCAAGCCTGCTTTTGTAGATTATTTGGACATGACTTTTCATGCATCAGTTCCCAAGTTTCAACTTTCCTTCTCAGCCTTCTTTACTGGATAGCTGTAGTATTATAAGAGCATATAATCTGAATATAACTTAAAGAGAAACACAACAGCAATTTCTTATCTGATTAATTTCTTTTAAAATAATGTTCTTGTTGCTCTTCTCATCCCTCACCAGATTCGACTACACATGTGCCTTGGATTTCCTCATCCCACCCCAGAATGCTTGGAGAGTATCTCTATATTCCTCCCTATATTCCACCTGTCCCTGCTTCCACCACTTGCACGCTTCCTTTTTATGCTTGAGCTTAGTTGGGAGCTCCCTGTGCATCCATGCAGGTCTCCTGATACCTTTGCTTCACTTACTGTTCATCAGTATGGACCATATTATGTAAAAGAAAAAAACCCAACATCAGCTTACGGAGGACTTTGTCTACATACACATTAGCATGTGAAATTCTCCGCTCAGGTTTTATTTGTCAATGCATACACAGGGTTTTGTTGAGTACAACTCATTCAGCTCTATTTTCTCATGCTGAGTAGCACAATATTCTACAAGTAACACTACTGACAGCCACGTGACAAAAGACTGTGGAATCATGCCTACAGCAGTCTTCATAAATATAGGATGACATATTTTTGATCTTCTATGAACTTACAGCATTGTTGTTTTTTCAGACCTGTCCTGACATATTAGAAAAGCTTCATTAATAAATTCTAGCCTAATTAAAGTAAGAAAAAATGTCATTACAAAAGGTTTTGTGTGTGACAGTATAAAACTTAATTTAGATTTTTTTTTCTCTTTTTTGTTAATTGCCCAGGTATTCAGACGAAACAGTATGCAAAATTCTACTGGGGTAACGAAAATAACTACGCATCTAGGAGTCAGAAAGAATTTCCCTGAGGAAGCTTTCATCTCATCAATGGAAATTAAAATGCGTCCAAAAGTCTAAACCTTCATGCAGACGACCTTCCACAGCTCCACTTCCCACAAAGTCTCTCCTCTCACTAAATCTCGTTTTCACCTCATAGTAACAGGGCGAGAAAAAACGTAAGGAAAAGTTTGACCTTTCATCATTGCAGCTCCCCGAGCTGAGCATGAGGAGGCACAGAACCATTGTACAGAACTGTCAAAATATCTAGGCAAAGACTCGGAGCTTATGGGTCTAAGGCTATAACCCTTATATAAGCAGGATTTCAACTAACAGGTAACCTAAAAGCAATGGCACGTACAAATACTGGGCAGCTACTGCGTTTTCCACTCAATGTGGCTTCAGAATGAATGCATTCTCTCACTCATATTTAAACGTAATTAACAGAAACCAATGTGAAGTGCACATACACAACTCTGCATTTAATTCAAAATGCTTGATTTAAAGGCTCTGAAAGTCATAAAAATATAACAGTATAAATTTGCATTTTTTCCAAAACAGTGGAAGAGTGATTCAACTTTTTTTTTTCCTCCAATGACAAATATTTACTAACAAATCAATTTTTCCCTAGCGTGATTTCAAAATTCTGAAAAATCGCACTCATCTTCAGTTTCATTTAGAGACTAAAGTATTAAGGAGCTGAATCACACACCACATAAAAATGGTCAACGCCACAATGAAGTTATTATTTAACTAATAATTGACACAAATTTGTTTTGATTCTGTTCCAGTTACTGATTATTCCAAGAATTGATTTCCATAATGTTGCTTTATCATGGATACCCAAGTAAATATGGAATTCTGAGCTTTTCTCAGGTCTTTCATTTGTCTTTTAATAAACCTAACTGAATCAGTCAATTTAAAACCTAAACCATAACAAACTCTTTTGGGCCTGACTATTTCTGACTACTAGAATGGTAGCTATGCCCTGGGAAAAAGACTAATAGGTTTTCATCACGGAATTAATTTTCAAAATTGAATATATACACAACTGCAGGTACAAATATTAACTTCTAATCAAACTCCTTTTGTATTAATTCATTTCTTTTCCTTGAACCATATTGTTATAATTATTTATATCAAGCTAAATTACCATAAATATCTCAAGATACATTAACAGGCCCTACAGTTTCTAATTTCCCTTAACTTTATAATGATCTCTTCTTTTTCTTTTGGTATTTTGTTAATTTGTTTGGAAAATCAGTATACCAACCACCATCACATCATAGAATTATTTTACAGATTTGGAGAAGAAAATAAGTAGTTTTCCAGGCACTAGAGCAAACATGTGAAATCCAGAAGTACTGATTAGAGAAGCTAGTATTAAAATCAGAGAGGGGAAAAAAAAAAAAAAAGGAAAAGAACCCAAACACACAGCAAATAAACCTATAAAATTCTATAATAGATACACCAGCCCACATTCAGTCAGCAATGAAGCCTGGCTGAAGAATGCACAATAGCGGTCACACAGTCTTCAACTTCGTACTGCTATTTCAGTTTAGAAACCATGACAGAGAGAGCCTAACACACATTTTAGATGCAATTTACTCACAACAGAAACCTGCTGCATAAGGGTGACATCATAGAAACAAAATCCCTATTGTCAAATTCCATACAGATACCTAACTCAACCATTTATGCTTCCCTGTGCTCTCAGCATTCCTCCTCAGCGGGACTCGATAGAAGAACTCAGATGTCAGTGGATCCTGTGCTTGGGTGTATAGCTAGCCCCATGCACTGCACAGGGAGCCTAAGCACCTACATTTGGACTCCAAGTTCCATTAGGAGGGCAGACACCTAGAAATACTGTGATGGGGCAGGCAGGTCTAGCCCCTACAGACCAAGCGTAATTCCCAAATGCTCATTATATCAAATTGCCTTCTAAAGGCCATAATCTTTCCCATAAGGCAATGAAGAGAAATAACGTAGCTGTTTATGATGTTGGTACTTTACTTAAATAAATCATTATTTCAGTTTGCCTGTCTTCAAATAAATCCAAAATAACAGCTGAACCAAAAATTTTATATAGAAATCTCATATATATGCCTAAGACCAGATATTTCAAAGCACATCTAGTTTTCAATTTTAATAAATAAACTGATTTCCATATTTTGACATGATTTATAGCTCCCAGATTTGACAACAGAAGCATCATATTGTGGTACCATCTGGGATGGGTAAAACAATATATGCCAAAAGAGAAGAGAACATCTACTAAAAACAGGGGACAGAAGAGGCAGTAGAAAAATAAGGATAGGCAAAATGAAGGTGAAACACGTCCCAAAAGACTGGATAAGCCTATCAGAATAAAACTTGAAACAATTTTAGTCCTCTATACTCAATTCAGACCAGGACTAGTTTCCTATGCTATGACTAAGCAGTGTCTCTCCTCAAACATTTAGGAGCAACAATCCACATCTTACATTGGGCTGCGTAGTGTTGAATGGGCGAGTAACACGCTGGAAGCAGCACAGACCCTCCCTTTGTGCCCTGAACCATTTCGAAGAGTAGGACCCTCCGTCCTATGCACCCCTGCATGGGCTTCTCGCCCACCAGTGTTCTTGTTGCAGGTTCCTCAGATCTTTCCTTTTCCTTACGTTATAAAAAGTGTTCATGTTTCCCCACCCTCAGTGTGGCTGCTTTGTGGCTCCTTGAATATTTTGGAATCCTGCTTTCCTTAACCGCAGTAGCAAAAAGCTAGTCTCCTGAACTTGAAAAATTTTTTCACCTCTTTCCTAGAGATGAAGGGAGAAGAACTTTTTGCCTTATGGAAAGAGCCAGTTCTTCCCCTAGATCAGCAGCTGGGTGCATCCTTTAACAGCGTTGTGACAAAGGCGCCTTAGAGCTCAGTGTCGAGATATATATCTTAAATTTTTCTGCCTAGTGGCAAGGGGACACAAGGCTGCTCTACCATTTTCTCTTATTCTAAGTTTAAATGTCAGGGGTTTTTTAATTTCATGGGTCAAGAAGCAATGGCAGGGGATCCTACAGACCACACAGTGCCCTTATGCGAAATACTGGTGACCGCTAACATAGAGGTGTAAGCTGAAATCGCCTCCTATATGTAGAACTACCCAAAAGCATCTATGTTCATTAGCCTAGCAGAACTGCTGAATGGATCTCTGCAGTACTGGAAAACACAATCCTCTGTGACTGAGAAGATGCGTCTTTAAGCCTGCTCTTTGAATATGTGTGTCACACAAAGTGTGGCTGAACCCAAATTAGTTGTTACAGGCCAGAACAGAAAATGAAGTTCCATATCAGTACCTGTAAGCAAAACCGATAATCGTGTTTGCAGATAACTATATTACAGATATAATCTCTTTCAAAGCGCACTGTATATTCCATCTCTTTTCTAAATTGCTCAGCACTGCAGCATCTAGGTGCCAAAGAGCCAAAACTCTCTATCAAGCAATCGCTTGTGGCAGACTGTCCACCTGGGCAAGGCAATGTAAGAATTAAGACAATCTGCTTTCAGTCTACCTATTAGTATTTTCTGCTTTCATTTTCTGCAGAGTCTGCTAACATTCCTGCACTTTTTCAACAGAGAGGCTACAGAGAAAGAGGGTGATTCTCAAAGGAGAGCCTGTGTCCTTCCACATGTAGCCCCCTGCTGTCCCAGAATACCGCTTTAGTCCAGAATTAGCTGAAGCACGCCATGGTCCTATATAGTCCAGATATTTGGAAAGCAGCAGCCTGAGTTCTTTTCAAATGGATGCTACGTGGTGATTACCCTTGTGCAGCTGTATCAGTATACTTATGTTTGTGAAAATGTAAAACACGAGTGCCGCCTTGTTAGGAAAAGACATTTCCACAATTACTTTTAGTGCATGTAATGCAGCCTGGTTGACCACCATATATTATCAGAAAGGGCTAAATTATACTACTATAAAATCCACATCAGCTGTTTCATTAATACCTGCTGTAAAATATACTCACATACCTTTTGATATCACCTCAATTTCTCACGAGGACAAATGAACTCATATTATATAATGCAGGTAATCCAGGCTTCCCCTTTATCTTAGAAAGAAAACTCAGATGTTTAATATCTAAAGAGAAGAGAAGCTTTGCTGTAGTGGAAATTAAAAAAATTAGTACCTATTTTTCTTCTCTACTGTGAAACTAGAAGAGAAAATTACTGTAAACACACAAGAAATGCAGCCTAACAAGCAGAGGTAAGAAAGAAAAAATAGAAGTGAAAAATCTAAGCTTCTCTAGCTAAACGGATGTGTTCGGACTTATTTGTCTAGAAATGCACTTGCACTTGTATTTCAGTACTGGCACAAAACAATGACAGATACAGCAAATAAATGAAAAATGACAATGCCTCTGCCTGGCTTTCTTTTTCTTCTCTTTTCCCCGCATCTCTCAAAATACTAACACATACTGATAAGCCAAAGCAGCAGCAAATCCCTGCCAATTTGCTAATATTCTTTTGCTTCGCTTAGACTCTTCCTAATTTACGTGACAAGTTTCAGCTGTACTGAAGGGTAGGCAATTACAAATTCTTGAGAATAAAACCTTCCAATTATGTAGAAGCCAAGTGTAAATGAATAACATGCAGAGATGAGCAGAAGAGGAGTCATACCTCCAACTGGCCTCCTCATATGCCCTCTATGTAGTTTCATAATGGGGGCCTGCATATGAACTCAGAACATCACACACAAAAAAGCCTCCAAAAAATAGATAATATATGTAACTATGCCTATGCGGGTGAAAAATCCCATGCATGGAAAGAATATTCAGAATGAAGAGTGAATCAGTACTTGGCCAAATATGACCAATGATGGTTTCCGAATAGTGCCCATCTTCTGCGTTAGTATGTAGGTGAATCTAGGAACACCAGCTGTTTCAGTGGCAATTTTTTTTTCAACAGAAATGAAGCACTGTCTGCTGTTAATTAATTTCCCCACGAATACACTTGAGACTGACGATCAGGATTTTTGTGATCTAACATGTTTTACCTAGCTTGAGGAAGCCCCTTTCAGCTGCAGGTGAAAGAGGTAATTTGGGTAAAGATCAGACATATGTGAAATTACGCACTGCTAGCTGAATTCATCCTCTTCTGGCTTCAGTCAAGTTATAAAAGTTTGGTCAGAAACTACTCTTTGCTAGCAAAAAACACCATAATGAAAATACTAATGGTATCACCAAAAAAGAACTGGAACAGACTTAAAGCAGCCACCAAGTCCATCTCTACCTGCTACAAAGGACTACCTCTGGCTTCACAAATGCTTCTTAACCCTTCTTTAAGTTCCCAGTTGTCTAATTTAATTATTTGTGGACTTGCTGTATAATAACATCCAAGAGTTTGCCATCAGAAAGGTACCAACAGGAGGAAGAGGTACTGTATAGAGGTGGCATTGTGATACGCAGATGTACTGTGCTTCATCTTTTCTTTTCTTTTTTTTTTTTATTTTCTTTTTTAAACTCTGCTCTCAACACAACACCACCTTATACAAAAGGTAACAGTTCAAATACCTCCCCAAGTGTGGTCCTGCCTAGCACCCAAGCAGAAGTTTGCACCAGCTCTATCAGCTCTTGGTCACTCTGCAGCTTGCTCACCTCAGTCTTCTTTGGAAAGGTTTTATGAGCACTAGTTGCTCCTTCTGCTTCCAAGCTTTCAAGAAACTTGGAACAGCAGTGAAAGTAACACTAACTTATCTGCTCCGCTTACCCATTTTGCATTCACATGTCCCAGACACAAATGTGAAGGGCCCAAGAAGAAATAATGTTTTGGTGGCTGATGCCCCCTTCATATAACAAAGGGGAAAGACCATCTGTAATAGGGAGGAATGCTCTCTATTCCCCTCAGCCTTAAGTAGTACAAGGCACACGAGAAGCCCATAGAGGGTTTTTTTCTTTGGGTTTTATTTTTTGGTTTTGGGGGTTTTTTTTTGGTTTTTCCTCCCTTAGGAACCAAAATAGAATGTTAAATCTCAGTCTGCTTTGCATTTCAAATATTGCCAACCTACGGCTGTCACAACCTAAAGACATCCTTAGGTTAGTTCCCTTTTGCCTTCAAGTCTGAAATCAGAGGAAGTTTTTCTTACGTCTCCTTTTGTGTACAGGCAGCTTTATCCCAAAATAAAATGGGTTTCTTTCATGTATTTCACAAATCAGACACCTTTTACACAACTAGTGACTGTAAGTAACATATAACACAAAAAATAAACGGACTGAAATACAGTGAATCAAAGCTTTAGAAAAAACAATAAGCTGCCTTCTAAGGGGTACTATTTATTTGGCAAGTCACCAAATTAAGATTAAAAGATTTAAACTTAGATTCCTTACCTTTATCTCTGAAGTTGTTGTTGATTATAACTGAAAGTTTTTAATATCAGCATAAATTAAAGATCTGATTCTACTTGATGACTTCTTACAAGTTTTTATTTTGTTCATACAAAGGGAACTCTAGGGCACTGTCCCAAAAATGAACTTTAAGGAGAGTCTGAGTGATTTGCACCTCTCTTGGAACATCATTCTCTCTAAATTGGGCCAAATACCACCTTAGCCAAAAAGACAACCCAAGGTTATGAAAGCCTCTCACAAAAGACATAATATGATCTCAGTTTACAATAATAACAAGCAATTGTTATTTTCATAATGGTACTACTACCCTGGTAAATATTTGATCCTTTAAAAAAAAAATAAATCAGTGTTGTTAAAAAAAATTATATTCTGTATTACAATTAAGGTAAAAAATTTATAAGAGTGTTTTAGGTTATACATATTAATTTATTTGTAAAAAAACCTCAATCATGAAGTCAGATTCCCTCTTTGGTTAACACAGATAAACACAAAGTATATATTTAAAGTATATTACAATTTACTTAATTCATTATTTAGCCTACTAGACGATGCCTGCCATTAACGACTCACATAAAAGTGAACTATCATATGTAACGGGTATTTCAGACAATCTTTACACATGTAAACACCAGCAAGAATACCTTTTGGTAAAATTCATTCTTCAAAGTAGTTCCTTTTCCTGACAATTCATAGATCCAATCTTACCTTTAATTCCTTGAGTGCCTCATTAACGGGTGTGTGTACATACACACATACAAACAAATATATAGATATCTATAGAGCTAGAGATCTATATAAATCTATATAGAGAGATACATATATGTAAAACCCCAGAGCCTCAAGAATCCAGAATTTAAAGTTGAATTATACACATTAAAAAGAACCTACAACTTTCTTAGCCTGCATAATGAATTTCATTTGAATCCTGTGGTAAACTAGGGCCTAAAATTTCCTTTAAAAATAGCCTTTGAGGTATGTATATTTCTAACTGAAAGATGTACAGATTCAGCATGACAATAAAATCTCTGGAGAATTATGTAACTAGAGAGGCAGGTGTAATAGGCTCATATTCAGCCTTTTGGGCATCACAAACTGGGAACAGGCTTCATAGATGGAAGATTCACATGAGAAAGGCAAACTCAAGCATGTGCCCTTTATTTGACTTAACAATCTGAGTTTGTAAAGAACTTCATCTTATGGATGAAGAAAAGACGCATACGTTCTATCAGGTTTGTGAAAAGCCATACACGCTGCCTTGTAAAAATGTTTATGGCAATTGTGTCATAAACACTTTTATAAGCCAGGATGTATCAGCTTTTCACTCTTTACAGATACATCAGCAAACCTGTCATGTAAGTTGACACCAACAAATGTTTGAATTTAGAAGTTCTCTTTTCAAAGAATTTGGAAAAGAAAAAAAAAAAGTAAAAAACAAACAGTTGTTAGAGCCATCCTCTACATGATGTCAAAGCCCCACTATTAATCCTGACATTGGCTAGATATCACCTTTTTAAAAAAATTTTGGAAAAAAATCTATTCACTTAAACACTACTATTTAGATTTCTGCTTTTCTATTTTAAGGAATACAAGAGAGTTTCCAGGAAATCCAGCTTTCATCTTGGCCAGTGCTTTTATGGATTGTTCTACTATTACTTGAGGTGAGCAATAACAAAGCAAAACTCACAAAACAAAACTATGCAGAGTCAGGCCTTCTACGGCTGTGACCCTCCTGTTGCTGTAGCGAGAGTTACAAAATATTTGTCCTTCTACAACCACAGTCCAGTGAGTGCTTCTTTCCTAATCCATAATCGCTATGCGCGCATTGTTCCAACAGTCGGCTCTGAACAATTTGACTCTTAGGCTTCTCCGGCAAGAGCTTAAAAGGCTTTCACTCGTTTTAGTCTTCTTTATTCTGCTACACAAAGGAAATTGCTGAGACACATCAAATACCGGTTTGCTACAGACACCATATGAAACTTGCTTACTCAAACAACAGGCTTTTCCTATAAAGTAAAGAGCACAGAACCATGACATGTGGGATGACAACTTTGATGTAACCACAATGGGCAACGATGTCTCACTGCATAGTCCTAGCTCAGGTTTAGATACACATCCTGTCTGATGCAATCTAGTAGCGCGCTAACCCTCACTTTTACAAGGGATTAACTTTCACTAGACTGATGGAAACAGTACCCTTTTAATACAGGAATCTCTGCTCTGCATTTCTGTTTCAGAACTTGCATTTCAAATGGTTGTCTGGTTTCGGTTTCGTGGGTTTGGGTTTGTTTTTTTGGTTTTTTTTTTTTTTTTTTTTAGGAAGGTTGTCTTGCATTTCAAAACTATTTCCAGGTTTACACTTGTAAAAAACAGGGCATACCCATATTTTACCTCAAAGTAATTTTTGCAAAAGTTTGCAAACAAGTCATTATTTTATTTTATTCCTTTTTAGAGGGCTTTCCTATTAGAAAGCAATATCTGATAACACTGCAATGTCTGATAATATTCCAAAATAATACTTTATTTATAAAATGTCTAGCTTTTTAAAAAATATATGGAAATTTGTGAACAAAAGATTTGCAAAGAAGCTTTTGCTATAACTACAAGATTCTTACTGCTCCAGTTTGCTCCATGTAACATGAAGCCTTTTACCTTCATAATAAAAGTGTGTGGACAAACTAATGACAACATTCCAACAGATGTTTAAGCATTACAGACAAGGAAACTTGTTTATATAAAAATAACTGAAGTCCATCAACAGTCAAGATTAAGTTTTAGGCATTCCTTTATTTTCCAGATAAAAATGTACTATAAGAAAGATTAAACAGATGAATCATCTAAAAAAATCAAAGCATCAAAGCAAGGATTTGATATAACTTTTACTTTGCTTCTCACTTTTGTTCCTACCTCCCTCAATCACAATAGAGTTTCAAGTTTGAAAGATCTGGAGCTTCAAAATACTGTAAATTTTATTTGCTAACTTGGTATACTTTATATTCTCTAATCCTATTCAAAATATTTCTTCCACCGCATGTGAATGAGAGAAATTTCACATGCCCTAAAGTTTCCGAAATCAGAGTTTGCTTCAATTATACTTGAGGTAATCCTATACAACAAATTGGGATGACTGCGACTGCAGCTAGGATTCTGTCATCGCAACAAAACTTACCTGAAAGGTTTGTAAACCTCAGTGAATCGTTTGATAAATACCCTCTTGGCTCTAGGTGGGTTTCAGGTTGGTAGCTAGTAAGTTTGAATTCCATGTTTCCACAGGAATGGTTACTGCCTCTTTCATTACTAAAGCTTTCACACTTTCCAGCGTGAGACAGAGACTCTCTCCGCATCTTAACGTTTCCCAATAGAGGCTGAGAAAACTTGTGGATCTTTATGGCTCAAGACTTGTAAGAAGAGTTCAGACAAGCAACCACCAGTAACACTGACCACTGATCCTGCCATGGGGTACCTGGAGGGGCTAAATGGCATCTCAAGAACTCTCTCAAACCTACTTTTATAACTATAAGATCAGTGACTAACTTCATACTTTCATACCAGATTACGAGACAACCTGAGAGTGTTGTGTAATGAGTTTGGGAGTCCTAAACAATACACCTTACATCCTGGGTAACTTGCATCAAAACAAAGGCTTCAGCCACCTCACAAGTGATTTGGAGATGCCACAACGGGCACATCCAAGAAAGCACATCTTTTGGATAAGGGCTGTCCTGGGGCACTCTAACAGAACCAGAAGGGAAACATAGAGGAAGAAGAGGAAGAAAAGGTCTTTGAAGGACAAATATGAAGGAGACATAACGGCAGGCTTGAGAATAAGGAAGAAACTTCAATACTTGGAGTAGGGGTAGTAAAGACATGCTGGTGAAAGAAAAAAACAATAATATGCTTCGGTTTTGATTTAGAAACACAATCTCCCTAAAGGCTTGTGGAAAAAGGTTTGAAGACGGTGCTTTTGAAATCAGTGGTGCTACAGTACTGAAGACACAATAAGAAACTTTACCAAAAGTCAATTTGTGAAGACTGTCTGGTTAAAAGCTTCTGCACATTCATAAGACCAAACCCTAGTGACCTAATATAACATCAACAGTATAATTTCTGCCCTCATTTTGTATTTTTTGCTGATTGGGGTGGGAGGGTGTTTGTTCAAGTTAGTCAGCACAATTATAAATGTCTAACCTACAGATTTCTCCCTCATTAGTGAATTCAGCCAACTGATACTTATCCTAACAGAGGAAACCTGTGAACTTCAAACTATAAATTAGCAGAATAAACTACAACACTACAACAGCACCATCAGAGACCTCGAAGTGCAGGCTCTCAACAAGAACCTTCAGGACTTAACCCAAATTATCTGCCAGGATATTAAGTATGTCAGACAAGGTGAAAGTAGACAGTCTGAATTCTGGATATTAAAAGTGCTTGGTGCATCACAGCCTCAAGCTCTAGCAACAAAATCAAATAGTTATCAATACACAATTTTGGTTAATTATAAGCCAACTTCAGATCTCGTTTCTAGCAGTTTCGGAAGGTAAAGGAAGACTGCAAGCCTAATTAAAGCATACACAAGGTACTATACAAATCACAAGGACAGCCTTACCTGAATGCATTTTAGTTTTCCATATTCAACTGTATGGTGTTACTTTGTGAAATAATAGGCACAGTGCTGAATCCAACGCTAGTTATTTTTAAATTGCATATATGAATAGATTATGAAAAACCATACACTTCTATTTCATTGTGATTTTCTATTTCCACACCTTAGCAAGTTAGCTAACTTAATTAGATTTACTAAAACAACTCTTAGAGCCAAATACACAAGAATGATTGTTAGACATGATGCCAAGGTTAAAAATAACGAAAGAGAAAACCAGCAAAACCTCAGCAAGGAACACCAGTTTGAAGACTGAGGGAAGATGAGATTGCTGGTATATGGAAGACAGATAATGTTCAGGGTAAAATAAATTGATCAGGGATTCTCACTTACCTTTCTATGAAGCCTAACTGCCTCTAAAAGGCTTTGTTTCACCTCCCAGGCTCTAACACGTTTTAAACAATAGATAGCTGCCTTATAGACAAAACTGAGATTTTGATACTTGTGTTCACACTATATTTCTTCCTTGAAAATTTGCTGTTTCATTTGCCTACTTTAACTTTAGCAAGTATGAATGAAATTTTTTATTTATCATTAGTTAAAAAAAAATCTTTCCTCTACAGTAACAATAAATTCTGAATACCGAAGCTGTAAAATAGGTTAGAACATTTTTCTAAGAGAACATGATGCTCCTTTTGAGCCTCCATTTTGTATAGATCCACTCTAACAAAATCAGAGCAGAGAGTAAGGTAACATCAGGTCTGTATGGCCTGGGACGAAGACTAATCTGGAATTAAAATGGATAATATGACTTATATAATACGGGGCCGCAAAGAGGACAAAACCAGATGCACACTTATCTGTAGTTATGAAGCTTTTGAATATCTCGATTATCTGCTTTCAAACATCTGCTTACCTACATCATATAGAAGAACTAAGAAAACAAACATAAAACATACCTGTATTAGAGAGAGATCCTCAAGCTGCAACCTGAAGAGGTAGTTTCTGGGGTTAAAAAAAATAGTAGATAAAAATTAATTGTTACTAGTGTTAAAATAAAAACATAATTAATTAATACAAAAGACAGAAAAAATTAAAAAGTGACTGGTAGTCAGGATTAAATTCTTTCAGGGACTGTCTTAGCGTACAGCCCTTTGGGCTAAGGACTAAGGCAACTTCTAAAAGAGATTTTAATCTTAAAGGGCTGGCTGCATATGTATAAAGTAGATATTTATATTGCATACGTGCACATCTGAGTCATTGCTCCAGTCTTCCTTTACAATCAGTGGGAAGAAATATCGACAGATTCATGTGACTAGTGTTAGATGTCTAAATGACAACAAGAGGACAGGCAGATTAAAGCTGTCCGTTTCTCTCCACAGTGATGGGAACCTTACACAATTAGCTCAGCCACAGATATGTAAAGTTTGACACAAAGGATCCCATTATAATGGAGTGTTTATAGAAGCCACAGAGTCTTCACAATTCTGACTGAAGTCCTGTTGTACCCAGTCTAATTTCTTTGACACCCGAAGACTTTTTTCAACATACAGCAGGAGCTACAAACGAACCAAGCGTATTTTTCAAAAGCCCGTGCTTTTATTGCAAAAGGATTTCTCACTCCGCTATTTCTCAACAGCATTATCAGTGCACCTACAGAACCTGGGAGGACTTCAGGCAAACCATGAACAAGATGCGGGGCAAAGGCACTGCTTGATACCCAGGTAAATGACGGGTTAGGATACTCAGAAAGGTGAGCGTGCCCCACTGACCAAAAACACTTCCTTCAGCACATACTGGTACAATATATGTGCGCAATCACAACTCTTCCCAAATTACTGGGTGTAGTTAAAGCAGCTGCCTCGTTACACCTGTTCCGATAAACCAGTTCTGTTGGTAGCGCTCACAGAATCAGTCCACGACCCTCATAAAAATGAACGAATACACACAACCTTTGAACTGATTTCAGCACATCCTTCTCTAGTGCAGATTCTCTTTCATGCTAGGTCTGCAACAGGGCTCTTCCATGCTCCATGGCCATATTCCTCCTGCGCAACCTTTTTTTTTCTTTTTCTTAGGTTCTTCTCACACCCCTTTTTCTTCTTTCTGTTATGTCATTTTTATTTTTTTTTCCCCTCCACTACATTTTCACATATATAATATTCTTCGGTCCTATTCTGTCTAAAACAACCTTATTTAAAGCAATTCTGATTTTCCAATGCCAGTAAAGAGTGATTATGTCTTATAAATAAAAACAAAAATATTTGAAAAATTAACATAGATTACTTCAATTTAAATTTCTTCATAAAATTCTGTGATATTAATTTCTAAGATTTCAACAAATTCACTTAAAGTAACAAAATACAGATAACAAAGAGATTATTAAATTTAAACTTTAAATTTCATTATTTGCAATACTGACAAATTATCTGCAATATTACATCCATGCAACTGGTAGACGTATATTCTAAATTGAAGTTATCATAGAACCACAGAATAGTTTGGGTTGGAAGGGACCTTTAAAGGCCATCTAGTCCAACCCCCCTGCAGTGAGCAGGGACATCTTCAACTACATCAGGTTGCTCATGGCCCCATCCAACCTGACCTTGAATGTTTCCAGGGATGGGGCATCTACCACCTCCCTGGGAAACCTGTTCCAGTATTTCACCACCCTCATTGTAAAAAATTTCTTCCTCATATCTATTCTAAAGCTACATTCTTCCAGTTTAAAACTGTTGCCCCTTGTCCTGTTACTACAGGCCCTATTAAAAAGTCTGTCCCCGTCCTTGTTATAAACCCCCTTGAAGGACTGGAGTGGTGCTATATGGACTCTGGGATGCAGATATGTGTATTTATTTATTGACATGGTCTACTTAAATGGTAGATGTACAGGAATCAGGTCACTAGTCTTTCCTAGGGATAATGCTAAAGGGAGTTACTCAAATTGCAAGAAGCAGGCTACGAAAGCAAGAATTCATAACAAAGTAAAATAAAAACAAAATATTTTTTATTAGCACAGATAAATCACTACAAAGAAATAACTAAAATACATGTGTTTGAGTCTTGAAGAGGCCTGAAGCGGGCAAACAAAGAAAACAGTACATTGCAGGACAATGTGAGCACAAGGCTTCATCCATAAGCAAGCTGACTTCAAAGACTTTGAGTGAAATGTCAGGAAGCAATGCATATAGTCTTTCTAACCCATCTACACACTCTCTGTAAGGACAAAAAACATCTTCACAACCGCAAAAATACCTTGCTCAGAAATATTCAACAGGGAACATAAATACTTAGTCTGCTCCTTGCATATAAGCTTCCATCAACCATCATTGATTGTGCTTCCTTCGCTTCAGATATCAAAGTTAAAGAAACCTACAACTTCACTGCTGTTGCAATTTTTTTTTCCACTCACAAAAGCAGAACAACTTTTTTTCTTCCAGAGAAATTGAACTGCATCCTCAGCAGGTATGAACTGTTTTCTTAACTCAGGGGTATCAGACTCACAGGAGTGGCACATCAATGCCCCATCTCACTCTATAAATAAATGCAGTCTCTGTTGCAGAATATATGAGCAGACTGATCTCACACTTCCAGTTTTCAGGTCAGTACTTAACATAGTGTTGTGTCAATCTCCATGCGTACTTCATCTTGAGATATCTACTTAAGATTTAGCACTGATGTGGCATTTTAAGGCAGAGTATCAAATTATTAATGTCTTTTTATGGTCTTTCACCCTGACATCATTTCAGCCTATTAAAAAGTAAGCTATTGTCCCAAATTGTAAAAATTCTAAATAAATAAATACTTAAAAATACAGTATCATCCTGAAAAAAAAACAGAGGCTGAAAGTTTTGTGGGTTTTATTTTCCTAGAAAATGAGACTTGTATCCTATGCAGTAGAGCGCAACACTTCTACCCATTAATATGTCCAGTGTAGAATTAGAACTATTGACCCTGTGAGTGTTACGGAGATTAAAATGTCTATATACATGTGAATGAGCCAAGGCCCAGAGCTAATTAGTGTGCATTTTTCAACTTCCTGTGGGTGCCAATAACCAATTAAAATATTATTTTCAGCTTCATAAAGCCAGCAGAAAGAAAATGGAGTAAGAAGGAAAGCAACGTGCAAGGCACAGTAAAAGCATTACACCTTCGCAACATAGAGGCAAACTGGGCAAATGGACAGCAGGGAGTGACTGTGACTACACAACTAATGCTCGAACAAGTGGCAAACTAGCACTCGGAGAGCAATCAGAGCTATTCCTACCTAAATGTGCCCACTTCACTAAAACTTGCAGGACTACATTTAGCTCTACAAATACCTATTGTATTTGCTTAACATTCTAAGGCATGCACCTCGAACATGCGAGAACTCATTCAAAAAGTACATATATGAGAAAAAGCTAAAAAAAAAAAATTAAAAATAAGTGTGACAGCATAAGAAACAACACACTGGAGTTATCATACTAATAAATATGGCAGACCAAAGAAAAAGTCAGTGCCAATTTTCATGATATGTGAAGATCTGTTATGCTGCCCACGAGATAGGTGACAATATTGTTTTCAATATGTTACTGAGATTACGCCTTAGATGATTGCCATTTTTCAATCTCTGTTTAGCTTTATTCCAGGGCACTTATGCTTTGAAGGCAACAAAGAATGTGAAATAAAAATGCCCAAGTACATTTCTGAAGCATAGACAGACCTCTTAGCATGTAGGCCTGTCTCTTGTCCAAATGTGGTGGTAATAAAAGCAAGATAAATACAACTTTATGTGCTGCAATTAAACTGATTTGACACTGGCGGTAATTGGTAAGTTTGTTTCCATTTGGTGCTTAATGAATGAGGAAAGCAAATATGTTACATAAATCTGCAAACAGAAGGCCACTGCAATGAGAAGAAAACACAACTAACTCTGAGATAAAGCAGCATCCTGTATTCCTTCAGATAGCCAGCAGGCAATAAGCATTTTGCTTCACATTCACAACACTGAACAACTTTTCTAGCTGAACTATGATAACTAGAACCTGTTAATCAAGAGCCTGCTCAACCCCAACGGCAAAGACTTCCACTGGTATCAGTGGAAACTGAAAAAAGCCCCACAAAAAAGCACACTCCAGTCACCTCCTTGATGACAATGTATTTTGATCTATTGCAGTGAATACATTCAGTATGACTACAGATAAAAGTATAAAACTCATCTTCTGTATGTTCCTAAACAAGCCCATGTCAAAAATCAATTTAAAACCCATAAAGATTCAACAGTAGAGCATGCTAAATCCAGCACTTTCCCCTTTGTTTTGTGAAACGGCAAGCTATAAAACATGACTGCAACAACAATAAATAATGTTGCATTAAACACAGACATGAATTAGAAGAACGTTAAGGTGGCGCATAAACTTAGCAAAACGTACTACAGATTAAGCTTTTGAAAAACTCCTAACATAGCAAAAAAACCTCACCCCATCCCAAGATCCCATATGCATCTGTTGAAAGCCTGAATCAATAAATAGGGGTTGCAGCAAACTCAAAAATTCAAGGCATGACCAGATATGCTGCCAAATCTGGAGGAAATAACCAGTAAAAGATACCTTCCTGTGCACTTCTTTCAAGAAACTATTTCACGTGAAAGAAGAACAGTTTATTCAATTTACTGGAAGGAAAAAATTTTAAGACTGAAAATGAAAAGTATAAGCTCTGTAAGAAAAAGCTATTAAGCAAAAAGTCACGATTCCACAATCAAGACAGGCAAGTTTTGCGTAAAAGCCAATTCTAGTTCTGCGGTGTAGTAAAATCAGCAATTGGAAATAAAATCAAAAAAAAAAAAAAGAAACAAGAATAGAAGGAAAGGAGATAATCAATATAAATAAAAAATTATGATGTAGAAAATTCATTTGATTATATTAAGATACAATAGGAAAAATATGTGAAAAAGCTAAGGATGATACATTGGAAATAAAAGAAACCTAATCAAAGTGGTCTAGTTGAACAATTATAGGAAAATAGTCAAATTACAACAATGAAAAGCAGAATGGTCAGTAAGTAATTTTTTTCATCTGTATTTTGCAGGAAATAGAAGTCTCAGCAAAGGAGAGTAATGAAATAAGTAGCTTATTGATAAATGCCAAATATGTGAAAACAGCATATACAGAGAGATAAATATTTTCAGACTAATCGTGTTTTATTAATATTCAAAAGGGCAAAATGGAAGACTCAGGTGATCGTAGGCTAACCAGTGAGACACTGAGCATGGCAAACAGAATGACATATTTGGGTCAATTAGGAAAGAATCCCGTTATAAATTAAATTAATCCTCTCAAAGGTCCTGTAAAATTTTATTTCCTTCTCTGATAGTTGCTCTTCAGGATTAGCAAACCTTACTACATTTTCTTCCCTGCAGCTCCACACGCAGCCTCAGCAGTGACTAGAGATCCTAGAACACAGCACTCCTGCACAGATGCTCACGAACAGCCGGGCATCAGTTTTATGTATTCCTCACGATGGGCTTCTCCAGGAAAAGCAGAAAGGCACCACTGGCCTGTCCCTGCAGCTCTGGAGCTCACCCTCCTCCTGAAGTCTCATCATGCCATGTCATCTCAAACATGCATCACCATCTTCTCCCTGTTGGCCTCTGCTTCTCACACACAGCACCCAAGTTTCCCCAGCTGGAGATGGCCTCAGAATATTTGTCACCTGTGCACCTCTGGTGCATGCAGACCAAGGCCTTTCTGAATACTATGCTTTAGTCCAGAGAAGATGGTGAGCTTACTCAGATATCTATTTGGTAAGTTGTTGTTAGGTTCAACTTTACCCTGAAATATCACTTCAATCAAAACATCAGTGCTGTATTTCATAACTGTGGCTGACCAAATCTTTAATACTTTTTAATGTTGCAACGCGTATCTCAAAGTACATGCCTCCAGTTGTTACATTCTGGCAGACATGGCACACACCGTACAGCACCCACCCACATAAACAGCCACGCAAATCCTACCTGGTCTTGTCACCTTTTCATTGTTCAACGTATTAAACCTCTGTCTCTTTTCAAGATTAATTTGAAACTAAATTTAAATGCTGCTGTTATATCTCCTCCAAAAAAAAAAAACAATAATGGGAATAGGCTTAAATAAACAGAAATTTTAGACAGTTCATACCTTTTGCAGCCTCCTTCCCTACAGTAATCAACTTTGGCACATAAAGTTTGCTTGTCGTGTTTGGTTTTTTTTCAGGAGGGGGCAGATGGAGAAGGTAAAGAGTCTAAGGTAGCCAATTTTCAAATTTTATTATGTTATTAAGAAAATAAAACTGCAAAAACAAAATGATCAAAACCTATGTAAGTGATCACATTAATGCTAAAGGTACTTAAAAGGAAGCAGATACTAAACTCGGTCACCCACAATTGCAAAGCCAGCCTTGAATTTCCCTCCTGTGATCGTGCTGTAGTCCTCTGGTAGAGCCGTCAGTTTCCCACAGAGCCCTTCCCGTCAGCGGGAGCTCACTGCACATGGGATATTCAGAAGCAGGATGCATACCACGGTAAGCACATGATGTCAACACATCTCCATATATACCACGATCTTGGCTCCACCAGATTTAGAGGGGTGAAGACCACACACACAGTACGCATCATTGCGCTGTTAAATTTTCCGACCGTATTCTTTGAACGAGGACTGAGACCCACACGTCCACCTAGCACCCGAGCAGCCCTCTCACAAGATGAGTGCAGCCACTCAAGCGCGTCCACAAGGGCGCTGCAGTAACTCCTGCAAGGCACCAGTGTTTCAGAGGCAGGGGAGAGTCCTTCACAGACTTGACTGCTGCTCCAAGTGGGACCTCTCTAGAACAACTTCTATATCGTGGTTATCAGCCTCTGGCGAGGTGGTAGCTGCCTGCCCTGCATTTCAGTGCCATAAAGGCACACACAAGTAGACAAGTTCAGCAAGGACCAAACCGCTGGCGCTGTAGGACAGAAACCATTATGTTTGGGCTAATGTTAGTTGCAGAAGAAAGGAGCAGCTGACTGACATGAGAACACCGTCTAACCAGGAACCAAGAGAAGGCATAAGTTGCCATATTCTGCAGCAGGACATGTTCTACTGCTAGCACAAATCAAGTGTGTCATGACTTCAGTTAAAGGCAGGTACCTTCAGAACACCACTCGCCTGAAATAACTTCTAAAGATGGCTTACACTGAAATAGCCAAAGAAGTTCAATTTAACCCTGACATTTCTCTTTTCATCTTATCCCAGGTCAGCTCCAGGGCTCCTATGATGATGCATCATGTTAGTTCCACCCATTAAGATTGCAAGACACAATCAGCACAGGAAAACGAGGAACTTTTGTGGGGTTAGTGAACTGACTAGTGTTACTCTGCAACCAGACTATTACCAGAGCTGGTGCAAAGGAGGAGAAAATTGCGTAGTGGAACAAGGCATGGGCAGGAGAGGTACAAAACATTAGCTTTCAAAAATATTTAGGAACCCATTGACAAGATAGGAAAGAGAAGCATTAGGGGGAGAAAGACCTTCCTCTTTCCGCAGCAGTAGGATGATAACTTCTCTTAGATTTAACATTAAACCGTAACTTAGATTAGATCAGATCAATCAGTGGAAGGACAGACATTGATTACCCCAAACCAAGTGTTAAATGAGCAATAAAACACAGACGGAAGTTCAAAGAATAATGCACTAGTTCCTGGTGCCTGTGTATTCTCCCAATATGTAGCGCTCCGAGCATCTCATTAACAAGAAGGTCTCAGATTCTCCTGCTGGGAGCAGACAACAGCAAGAAGCAAACCTGTACAGTTATTTATTCCTTTATTAGAGATTCTTAAACCACTGTTAATGAATCCTTTAATTTGTCTTTCTGTTATTATAGTAAGTAGTGGTAATGGTTCAAATTGACGTTCCCAAACATGCTTATAATTAAGTGAAAAGGCATACTGTTACAGTCCTTCATCAGCAAGATAAGGAGTGACTGAGGCAATAAGCCACCTCAAAGCAAGTTTAATTAACTTGCAGGAGAACATACAGGAGAAAGCCACTGTTATTGGGATGCTCTGTGTAAAAAACAATTTAAGATATGTCTGTATATATATTATCCAATTAAAAAAAAAAAAAAGTTGAATAGCTTTGAGACCCATTTCTGATAAGTAACTATATAAAGTATAACTGAACTAGCCCAACTTGAATTTTAAAAGATAAATTACCATATCTTAAGAATGAACTCTAGCTACCCTCCTATCAGTTCATAATTTCAAGCACAAGACGCTTGGGAAGAGGAGGATTTCTTTCTTTATACTTTAAAGAAACAAGTTCCTTCTAACATAGTTCTTCTGGCATGGTTTGAATAAACCCATTAAGAAAAAAAATATAAGTCACCACGAAAAAAAAAAAGGAAAAAAAGAATGGATTAAAAGGAAAATTTAACTAATTATTTTTAATTTCAACATTTTTGGACCAACCTACTGCATTTGAGACATACTTCTCATTGACTCTTGTTTTACCAAAATGACTGGAACACTTTTAACAGTTTTTGATTTATAAAAACTAGAGCTGATAAGTGTTTAGTGCGCTGTCAGGGAATGAGGAGAAAAAAACGCAACGCACAATTTGCCAAGGTAATTCAGACACTGTTGTCTCCTTCCCCTGAGCTGGTCTTTTCCCCCCGCAATTGACCTTTCCAAGCGAGACACAAAGAAAACGCTGCAGGACATATGGCAAAGCGCTTCCACACAGGAAAAGAAGGGCAAGGTTGTTCTTGGGGAAATCCATGGATCTCCATGCTTACTGGCATTTCACAATACAGAAATCATTATCATATTTGATTAGATGCAAAGTCAGTCCACTAAATAACACACAGATAAATATTAATCTGAATATTTTACCAGGATTTATCAAAATAAGATAACCAAGCAGTCTCTCATTTCCTTGAACTTACTGAGGAGCTAATGCCCTGAAAGTAATCCTTCGCTGATGCCACTTAATTGTAAAAGTAAATTCTGCCCTGCCATATGGTTTTTGGTTTGTTTTTTTTTTTTTTTTTTTTTTTTCTGAAGAAAACAAATGAATTCCCTAGAAGGTTTCAGATTGCAAGAGAACTCATTTATTTTTATCTGCCAGGTCATATGTGATGTTAAGAACAATGCCTTGGGCAAATTTTAAAGATACCGTTTCATGGGAACATGGCTATACTGCCCTTTGTCAAAAGCCAACAGGCTTCATAACGTACTAACAACTGGTTTACATCCATACTGAATTTTCTATGCAGAGTGTTTCTCATTAATCTATTTTCTTTTTTTCCCCATTTTTCATAAATGTATAATCTCATACCATTTAGTACATATCTATTAAGAAATCAAGTTCCTTTTACATTAAATCTAGACCTAATTGACATAACACTGAGAAATCTGTCATATTCTTCAAATGTAAATTTTAAAACCCAGCAACCATAATGAAAATCATTCTCCTTCCCTTAATTCAGCTTCATAAATTGAACTTTAATCTTTGCTTGTCTTCACTATGCACTTTAGGCTGTTTGATCAAAGTCGGGCACGATAAATTTCTCTCTCTGCCTTTTCCCCTGTCTGTCCCCACCCCCTCCACTCCACTCCCCCATTTCTCAAAGCTATCTAAACGAATTTTTCTACTTGGGACAGTTTGTGCCCAAAATGTCCCAGGCAAGCAGGGCAACTGCAGGTTGTTACAGAGATCCAGGCTAACTCATCAGTCATTTCAGAAGATACTCCTCTCCCTCTGAAGCCCTCGCCAACAGTACACATACATCTCTTTTGGCACAGCAGATTGACAGAAGACCAAATGACACTGTATTACAATACTTCGCTTCAGATGCAATATATGTTATTAAGCAGACCTGTTACACTGGAAGGCACTAATGACTGTCAAGTGACTCTGACACAAAGACAAGTGCAAGCCTCCTTAAACTTGAAAGTTGTACTAGCTTCTTTTGCAATTAAAACAGGAGGTATAATTGAACCTGTATTGTATAGCAATATTTAGAAATTAAAGCAGTCACTACTAAAAGAAATAAGCCAGACTTAGCCAAAACCAAACTTCATTGGGAACAGCAGCCTCTCTCCCTAACGGGGGTGGTAGGAAAGGAAAAGGAGTATGGCTCAAAATCTTGCGCAACTCCTCAGCACAAAGGAAATATCAGTGCCAGGGTGGACTGGATGATTAAAGGATGAAGGTGTGTGCTAGGATTGGAGTAGTAACATTTGTAGATCGCTGCAGGTGGTGTAAGGAAACTGAAATAAGGCTACGAGACTCAGAATTAATCAACTCAAGACCTACAGGAGAACGGGACATTTTGCAGAATGAAATAAAATATCAACCAGAGACTTCTCAAAAGGACTGGAAGGCAACCTGCTGAGAAGGAGGGAAAGCAGATAAAATTGTAAAAAAATCTATTTTTGCAAAGCAACTACAGAATGCCTGCTGACATCAGAAGACTGCCTTTATTTCCCAAACTGGACAAGCAATACTAATCTTAGCAATACAGGACTAGTAATTACCTTCCCAGTTACTGCCTGCTATGGCAAACACTATAGAATAATGTCCTTTTCATATACTTAGAGATCTCTATCTCAAAAATATTTCTGTTCTTTTGTTCACACTGGTAAAATGTGACAAAACTCATTGTTTCCTGACTAACTTACCTATGCCCAACTTAAACTGATTTGGTTTTCTGCCAACACCACCATGTAGTTTATACAGCTATTTCCTTCCATAGATGTACCTGCTGATGGATTTATGGGCAGACGCTGGGCACACACTCTGCCTTTGTTTCCCTGCACTACAATTCCAACCTTCTTCATTTGCCTTTTAGCAGTCCTTCCCTACAGCTCTTTCTAATTTTGCTTAACCTTGTTTAACCATATATAAACAGAATGACACACACTACTACAGTTTAATGTCTCTCAAGGACCTTGTGCAAAGGTATCAATAGTTCTCTGTCACTACAGGAGACACCTTTTGAGGCATCATGGGATCATATCTGTCTTTTTATGTCGCTGCGTTGGCAGCTCCCAGCAGGAATCCAGTCTGAATCCCAGCTGGGATCTTTGCTACCTTGCTTATTAAGACAAAAAAGTCATGAACCTCTTCAGGGGCTGTAGAATTTCAAAAATGGAAGAGAATCACCCATCATGAACATCAGTGACAGAAAAGGGATTTAAGAATTTCCAGTAGTGCCAAATTTTCACAACACTGGGTTTTTTTTGTTTCTAAGACAGACAGAGAAACTTGGGAGAAGAGTTCACTAAACTCTACTAAGGTGAAAAAAATAAATTATAAACTTAAGCTGAGCCAGGACACAACTCCTGTCTGTCAAAATCATTCATCTCGTTTAGAACACCACCACCTTACTAACGCAGAAGTCTAGAGGTGCAAGCATCACCCCCTGTTTTTGTTTGGATGCTGGACAAGTAAATCATAATGGGAGTCCTTCTCTTGGCAGTGTAAAGGGAGTAACGTAAGTTTATTTGTAGCTTTGCCATATGCCACCACACATTTCCCTTCCCTACCATTGATTGGGTAGAGAAGGGAAAATCATGTAATTACAATTTTCGCAAGTCCGCAGGAGCTTTTAACTACTCAGATCTTACTGAAATCACATTGCACATAGTTCTTAGTTTTTCAGTACAAAAGTATTAGTACAAGAAAATAATAAAAAAAAAAAATTGTTGGAATATTCTAAGAGAAATAACTGTATATCAAAAGATATTTCACCAGGAAGGAGGAATTAACAGTGTGTACTCTTCACTGTCTCTATGAGAGCACATTTGTGGCTTAGGACAGAAAACAAATTCTTCTAACGGCTCTTCAGATGTGTGAATCCTGTGAAGCAAATGTGCAAGAAACTTGTACTAAAATAGAACAAGTACAGTAATATTAATGCTCTGTTCAGATGGCCCTGGGTGAAAGGTGCGTTAAGAAAAAAAAAAATAAATCAGTGCGGGCAGCTGAGACTATGAAAGGCTGCAAACACCACTCCTGCAAACAAGCAGAAAACTTGACATCATATTCACAGTGAACGGATTCATTTTACATGGTAGCGGGAACTATATGCAAAAGGTGCATAATGAGTTAAGATCAACACTTGCATTTTTGGGACTACAGCACCATAATAACTGGTTCCTAGACTCTGAATCTATGACTCCATGACATACAGTGACTTTCACCATACTGTCTGGCACAATGCTTTAAGAAGAGAAAAATGTATAGTGAAAAGAACATACTAATATCAATAATAAGTACAATTAGAGCAACCCGCTGGCAGGTGCGGTCGTTCTAAAGTGGCCAAACACAACAGTGCTGCAGAAAAGCTTCGAATTTAGAATGGAAATGCAAAATAAGGAAAGAAAAAAATCCAATAAATTCTGTGAACAAATAACAGCCAGCTATACTGGACTGTGGAAAACAAAGATTTGTGTTGTGATTTTAAAAACACTGAGTATTTTGAATTTTGCAATTTTATCTAGAACAGGAGATATGAAGCTCTGAAGCAGCATTAACTTATAGAGAAACCAAATCAAACCTATTGCTTTTACTGTATTGGGTCTTTTGCAAAAGGCAGAATCTGCAGCTGGCATTTTTCGTAGTCACTAACTATTCAACAACATCATCCAAAGCTTATCCCATAATGATTCAAAAAACTTCATTAAAAGCACAAGTTTAAACGAGCATATTCTTTGCTGAGATTTGAAGCCCAGATAAACAGTACGGAGAAGAAAAAAAGGGAGGAAAAGAAAAAAAAAAAAATCATTTTTTCATTGGTGATTGAGATCTATACAGCGTGCATCGATCCAACACACAATGCTGTGGCACTGAGGAGAGGCTCAGACAGCTCTGACTAATGCTGGCTGTCTTTACAGAACAGTGCCAGTTGACAGCCTCATGCCTCATTTTATTTGTCAGCTTATAGAAGAGAAAAAACATGAGCGCACAGGATAGCCCACCTCAGGTGGCCAGAGACATATATATATATATATCTCCACACTCAGAAAGTTTTGCCCCTGTAGCTAAGCGACTTCCATTGGCACACGCGGAAAAAAAAAAAATTCTCGCAGTGCATTTTTGACTCTGTATTTTGAACCTCATTTTCAACTAAGAAACAAACTGGGAAACAGAAATGTATTCCAATGCTAAATCTGACAGAAAAATTAAGTGACTTCATTAATTCCAGACGCAGATTTAAATAATAAGTTACATGGTTAAAATTTTTTGTCAACCAGGGGATCAGGCCTAGTCAGCATGGGTTTATGAAAGGCAGGTCCTGCCTGACGAGCCTGATCTCCTTCTATGACAAGATGACCCGATTATTGGATGAGGGAAAGGCTGTGGATATTATCTACCTAGACTTTCGAAAAGCATTTGACACTGTCCCCCACAGAATTCTCATGGAAAAACTGGCGGCTCATGGCCTGGATGAGCATACGATCTGCTGGATCAAGCACTGTCTGGATGGGCGGTCCCAAAGAGTGGTGGTCAATGGAGTTAAATCCAGCTGGCGGCCGGTCACAAGTGGTGTCCCTCAGGGCTCGGTGTTGGGACCATTTCTGTTTAACGTCTTTATTGATGAGCTTGATAAGGACATAGAGTGTATCATCAGCAAGTTTGCAGATGACACCAAGTTAAGTGGGAGTGTTGATCTACGTGAGGATAGGGAGGCTCTACAGAGAGACTTGGATAGATTGGACCGATGGGCCAATGCTAACGGTATGAGCTTCAACAAGGCCAAGTGCCAGGTCCTGCACTTGGGCCACAACAACCCCATGCATCGCTACAGGCTCGGGGAAGTGTGGCTGGAGAGCTGCCTGGCAGAAAGGGACCTGGGGGTTCTAATTGACAAGCGGCTGAACATGAGCCAGCAGTGTGCCCAGGTGGCCAAGAGGGCCAATGGCATCCTGGCTTGTATTAGAAATAGTGTGACCAGCAGAAGGAGGGAGGTGATTGTCCCCCTGTACTCAACACTGGTGAGGGCACACCTTGAGTATTGTGTCCAGTTTTGGGCACCTCAATACGAGAGAGATATCCAGGTGCTGGAGCGAGTGCAGAGGAGGGCAACGAAGCTGGTGAAGGGCCTGCAGGATAAATCCTATGAGGAGCGATTGAAGGAGCTGTGACTGTTTAGTTTGAGGAAGAGGAGGCTGAGGGGAGACCTCATCGCTCCCTACAACTACTTGAAAGGCCATTGTAGAGAGGTTGGTGCTGGTCTCTTCTCACAAGTAATTAGCGATAGAACAAGAGGGAATGGGTTCAAGCTGCAACAGGGTAGGTTTAGGCTGGACATGAGGAAAAAATTCTTCACAGAAAGAGTAGTCAGACACTGGAATAGGCTGCCCAGGGAGGTGGTGGAGTCAGCATCCCTGGATGTGTTTAAGACTCGTTTAGATGTGGTGTTAAGGGATATGGTGTAGGGGAGAACTTTGTAGAGTGGGGCTGATGGTTGAACTCGATGATCCCAAGGGTCTTTTCCAACCTAAATGATTCTATGAAAATGTTTTACTCTACTTCATATGCTAAGAGAGGAAAAAATGGTGTTCAAGGACTGTTACTGCTTCAATGTTGACACCTAAGACAGTGTCACTGTTGATCACAGCTTGCAAAGTACTGTCCTAACTGTGCAAAAATTGTGATTATCAGCGACTTTACCACAAACTCTGCAGTCTTTAACAGATCTTTCCTGGCACTGTACTGAATAATTATTAGAATCACCCAAGCACAAAGAGCCATACTATGTAGCCAAATTTGTGATCATCGTAAGTTTTATGCTATAGTAACTTTTGTCACATTGTCACATAGCATCTGCCTGTTCTACTGTATGCATCCAAAATTTGAGAGTACTCCAGGACAGTCCGCCTAAAAATGAGAATAGTGTAAGCTATTGGATCCTTGATACCAGGCAATCCTTCTTTTAACTTGAGTAAGGAATAAGAGAAATAAACACACATAATGTTCAGTTTAGTGGGTCTGGAAGGCAGGGGAGTCATACAAGAGCAAGCTGATGTTAGAATTTGGATCAATATTACTTATCAACAAAGAACAAAATACAGTCTGATGCAAGAAGAAAAGAAAATAGATTTCTCACCTGGCTCCAGCAATAAGCTCTTTTTGTCCTGGGTCAAACGTTAACTGTGAAAAGTCCACAGCATCTTCTGCTCTGAACACATGTAACCAAGGGGCAATTTCTAAAAACAATCAAGAAATAGAACTGTTACTGTAAATGTCACAGTCGTAGTACATCAGGTAGTCAACATTACATTTGCAAATACTGTGGGGCTGCAAGTTTTCTCAGCATGGTCCTCTAAGGAAACAGAGGAGACTTTTACCACCATACCACATAATTTCCACTACAGGCCTGTAAAATATATAGAGCAGTTACTCAATACACGCTTGAATGAAGTATTTAAATTTTGGTCTGATTTATAAGCTAGATGTGTTTTCCTCCTTAGGTAAAGCAGAAAACACCACAGTAGAACTGCAGCTCACTGGTACATACTCAAGTGAAGTCAGATTAATTTTCCGCGCATCAGAAGCAGCTGAGAACCAGGGGGTTTGGTTTTTTTTGCTTTGTTCTTTAAATAAGGACCAATCAAGTGGAAAACAATGAGAAAAACAAGCAAATTTGACTTTTCATCATTGTCACAATAAAAAGGTTGAGACATGAGGGATGAAAAAGGGGAAATGCTTGATATTCCGGTGAACTTTTGGGGTTTTTAACCTGCCTTTCTTAGACCAATTTAGTGCTACATAAAACTGGGCAGACAAGGGGGTAAGTTGCTGAAAATCGGCAAGGAGTATTACTTGTATTCAGAATAAGAATCTATTCCTACTTTCGAAGTTAAACACACATAAATAACTGCACACCAAATCCTTAAATATTTGCATTATTAGTAGTTATTTTTGCATTCATATCACTAGCTGGATGAAAACACAGCATGACTTTTTTTTATTATTTCTTTTACAGAGACACACAGAATATATAAAATTTCTATAATGACATAAATGGTTCTTTAAAAAACAGTGCAGTTGTACAAAAGCCCCATCCTCGGGAGTTTCTCCCCCAGTTCTCAGGATATTGAAGCATTTTGCTTATTTATTTATTTTTAATGTAGTCACAAAGCAGTGGTCTGGCACATATGTGAAAGGTGAAGTGGGCTATATATATATGGCACAATAAGCTGTGGAACTATCTATTTGAAGACTATAGATGTGAAACAGTCAATAAAAAGACCAAAGGTGAGCACATGGTCATGACCGTTTAGAATACGGAGTCAACACCAACCTCCCTGAGAGCGCGGTGGCAGTGTAATTTTTGGTACTGCTATCACCAGTTGCAGCTCAGGTTGCCAACACCCGTTCTAAGCTCCTTTCTTTGCTCATGAGCATATTTTTCCTTTTGCAAATGTCTGGGTTGAAATAATCCATGTCTGGTGCCTGTTTCAGGATGATTTGTTCCTAATTTAGATATTAAAGTTTTAACACAAGTAGGTCATCCATTCCTAAGGAGAGGGCCCAGGAGAAAAATGTTATCCTGTGTCAGAATGTGTTCAGCCATTGCAGAGAACCATTAAACGCACTATACAGAAGCTGTAGTATCATATACTTTGGAAAAACAGATGGAACTGTGCAGTAGAATCACTTGGGTGTCAGGAAACTAACTTCTGCATTTTTAATGACAGCCTGTATGCATCTGGGCAATTTCAGGCCTACAATGCAAGTTTGCACATGTTCTACAGAACTTGTAGCGAAATTCACTGTTGATTCCATCTGTGCTGGATAGGTTCTCAAATAAGGGTCTGAACACTGAGCAGGAGAGGGGATGGGGCCGCATATTAGATAACTATGATTAAAGTTGCCATCAGCTACTACTGCAGATGCTGTGCATAGAACCTAGCACAACTCCATAGGAGGAAAAAAAATATGCGCACACACATATGTTATAGGCCTATGTAGCCTTATACATACTTATATATCTATTTATATATATGTCTACACAGGCAAGCCCAACAGATGCATTTCTTAACTTTTTTTGTACTCAGTTTTGCAACCTTAACTTTTCAGTTATGCATTTTTTAAGAAACAATCAATTGCATTGTTCTAAAAAACTGAGAAATTACGTAGGACATAAAGATGAGGAAATCCAGATGTAAGTCTCGAAGAATCTCACCTAGTGGAGAAAAAGACCAAAAAAAAAAAAAAGAAAAGAAAACTAAAGCTAAATAAAATTCTGTTTATCAGCCAATGTATCTAAAATCTCCATAAATTCCCTCAGACATTTCCCATATGGGCACAGAATATGTACATGGTCTTCACAGAAGAAATACACACACACACACTCCCACCCAGCAATAGCTCTCAGTTCTGAGAGATGTAGAGAGGCTACTTTTCCTTGTATCAAGCCTGCGACTAGGACAGAAATGGATGTAAAACCATTTTATAAAGTAGCAGAAATTCAGAAAAAATCATAATACTGATGAATAACTGATAAAACCACAGAACAAATATCCTATGGAAAAAAAAATCAGGGTTTTGAAGACATAATAGAGTACACAGGCTGGGATTCCAACCAAGCCAGTGGGCAGAGGTCACAAGACGGGCTGAAAGGACAAGCCAGGACATGGGTTTAGTCCCTTGGCTGCTACATTCCCCTTCCGCGTGGTTGCACAAGCCATGGGAAGTGTTGCCTCGCACATACCAGGAATTTGCACTCTTTGAGATGGCAGCCACAGTTCCCTGGGCTCTCTCTGCCTACGCTCGCGCCCACAGGTTTCTGCCTCTCAGGTACAATCTTGCAGAATCACACACAAGTCTACTCCTAAACTGCCAAAGTACAACTCAGGCTATCAATGTGCTAAAATTCAAATTTGTATTGCTGTGTGTAAATATGCAGAGCTGAAAATGCCACAGGCTCAGCAGCAGATCTGCACACAGGTAAAGCCAGACCTGCTGTGAAAACAGCAGTCTCTGAAAGAGAGACAAGGCAAGCAGCTGAGGATGGGATTACTTCAGCTCCGTCTTGGTACACAAATGAGACCCTTGGTCTCCTGGAAAACGAGGAAAGCAGTAGCTCCCCTTAGAATGGGTAGGCCAGGGACATCTCAGTACACAGAGGTGTTGCGGTGCCAGAAGACTGCAGGGAAGACTGAGATTCAAGGATACAATTCTCTTCCACTTGTCCTGCTGCCTCAGGAAGGCACAATAAAGCTTCAAGGTACAGCAAGCAGGTGATTGAGACCATTTCCAGGTTTGGAGCAAGGGGCCAGGGGCCAAACAGGGCAAGGCAAGCCCAGGCTAGAGAATGAAGACTTGCTAAGACATCTCTCTCAAATCTGACTCCCCTCTGTCCCTCAAAAATATAAATTATTTTATCCTGTCTGTGTTGCATTCCACAATGTTCTTGCTTGAGGGAGTAAGGTTAGGAAGAGCAAATGGCAGCTAGAGCTGGATTTTTTTTCAGCAAACACTCTGAAATGTATTTCATGTGTGTCACGGCGGCATCACGTGTCATGCAGCAATAAGCCTTTAAGGGATAAAGCTACAACGTCGTGATGCTTTTGTAAGGGAAAACAAACAAAAAACCACCACCAACAAAAAAAGACAATCCACAAACCCCATGTAAACTGCAAAAGTAAAAGCTCATTGGTGAAATTCTGCTTTAAGTTACACTACAGAAAATTTATGTAAATAAATCAACAGAATAATTAGATTTATTTTCATCTAAACAAAATGAAATTAATTTTTGCTCATCTAAAGCAAAATCTAGTTGAAAAGCCTTAGGTGAAACAAGGCCTTTCAGTTCTGTTACGAATTATCTCCTTAGAGTCAAAAATTCATAACAAGCTATTAAAGTTCTACAAATTATTGTTCTTTGAATTAAAAACTCACAGTAAAGTAGTAAGCAATAATAATTTCAGTTTACTAAGGGCCTTCATGTACAAGCTTTACAAAATAACACAGCTATAGATTTTGTATGCTGCAACAGTACTATAAATAAATGTGTAAGTTAATTAATCTGGCCTACTGACAACCTAACTGTCCTGCCTGCTGATCACAGGTGACCAGCAGCAACATCCCTCCCCTTTCCAGATCCCTCTTCTCCCCTAACCCTCCCCTTCTCCGGTATTGCCCTACCTTTCCTCTGCCCTCAGTTCATGTGCAGTGCAGGGAAACGCCTAGCCTTTTAGGGACTGCTCTTTTCTTATTCCTGATACTGAAAACACTTGTTCAGACACACCTTCAACATGGATTTCCGTCCGTCCCATCCCCCCCTCCCGGTTTAAAACTAAGCATGCACAGTTACCGTTCTGCAGACACCAGCCTCAGACTTAAAGCTGTCCATGGAAAACTGTATCACAGTATACATACCATCATGACAAACGCTGGTCTCCAACACACGCTGGGTCCTTTCATTACATTCAAGACATACTTACCCTGAGCAAAATAAGATTTTTTTTTTCTTTTAATTGCTATTACAGGACTGAAATCTGCAGGCCTTACAAACTCAAAAACATTCATGAAAGAAAATGTATGAAAATGTACAAAAGATGGACACTGAAAAAGTTGGATTCTGAGAAAGCTACAGCTCTCTTTCACATGTCATGAATCGCATACTATGGGTTTATCCTGGGGGACTCAGGTTTTGGGGGGGGGGGGGGGGGGGATAGCTTATATTTAACAGGAAAAACATTGCCATGGCTCATAAACCTATGGCAAAGGAAATGCACCGAAGTCCCCTCAGCTGCTAGGAAAGGTCAAGGGAGTCTCCTAAAGAGCTTTAAAGACAGTGGAGGTTAACAATCAAAGCTGAGCAGGAGGACATTAGATATTCATGCAAAAAATGAAGTACAGAAATCTGTCTCGATTTTTTACTTTAAATTTAGTATTTCTCCAACAGGCCATAGCTTGTTTGGTTTACATTGTCCAAGGACTCGCCAGGGGCTGAGCTCTACAGTTCTTTGCAAATGAAATAGCCAAATTCTCTCTAACCTAAGTTTCATTATTCAGCCCTTCAAAGTAGAGCTACAATAAACAGTAAAATAAATTGAGAAATGACTAATAAGGAACAGAGTGGTATGTTTAGAACTGAATTCAAGAAGTGGTCTTTAGTGGTAAATAACAGAGTTAAAGGACAATAAAGACCTCCTGATTTCATTAAAAAATTAACATAGATATTAAAAATTTCAGTAGTGTTTATGGTGTATGTATGTGACACCTCATGCCATGGTGTTGGTTTTGAAAATAGTGAGCACGAAGTCAAACATATGCATAGTACTACCTTCTTGAAGTAACTCTGTTAGTAAAATAATAATAATAATAATAATAATACAGTTGAAAACTTCCAGATTTGCAATATTAACAGAAGTCTCTGGGTGGCATCGGTACAACAAATTCACTAATCTTATCATAATAAAATTAAAATATACTACTGCATGCTAAAGTTTTTACAATTAAATGTATCAAATCTAAGGATGATACAATAATCACGGAATCACGGAATCACGGAATCTTCAGAGTTGGAAGGGACCTCTAGAGATCATCTAGTCCAACTCCCCTGCTAGAGCAGGATTGCCTAAACCACATCCCTCAGGGCTGCATCCAGGCGGGTCTTGAAAATCTCCAGAGAAGGGGACTCCACAACCTCCCTAGGCAGCCTGTTCCAGTGCTCTGTCACCCTCACTGTAAAGAAGTTTTTCCGTGTATTTGAACGGAACTTCCTATGTTCTAGCTTGTGCCCATTGCCCCTTGTCCTGTCGCTGGGAACCATTGAAAAGAGCCTGGCTCCGTCCTCCTTAAACCCACCCTTTAGATACTTGTAAACATTAATCAGGTCCCCCCTCAACCTTCTCTTCCCCAGGCTAAAGAGTCCCAGCTCTTTCAGCCTTTCCTCATAAGGGAGGTGCTCCAGTCCCATAATCATCTTGGTTGCCCTACGCTGGACTCGCTCCAGTAGTTCCCTGTCCCTCTTGAACCGGGGAGCCCAAAACTGGACACAGTACTCCAGTTGTGGCCTCACCAGTGCAGAGTAGAGGGGGAGAATGACCTCCCTCGACCTACTGGCCACACTCTTCCCTATGCAGCCCAGGATGCCATTGGCCTCCTTGGCGACAAGGGCACACTGCTGGCTCATGGATAATTTGCTGCCTACTAGGACCCCCAGGTCCTTCTCCTCAGAGCTGCTTCCCAGCATGTCCGCCCCTAACCTATACTGGTGTTTGGCATTCTTCCTTCCCAGGTGCAGGACCCTACACTTGCTTTTGTTGAACCTCATTTGGTTCTTCTCTGCGCAGCTCTCCAGCCTGTCCAGGTCATGCTGGATGGCAGCACGGCCCTCTGGAGTGTCGGCCACCCCTCCCAGCTTGGTATCATCAGCAAACTTGCTGATAATCCCCATCTTCCTGAAGCTGTATAATGATTTTAGCCTAACTGCGATCTTCTCTTCCTATGATACTCAAGTTACATTACCGTCCTCTTCACAGGCAGTGAGACAAGTCAGAAGTCTCCGCAGTGATGTGCCACGTTGACTGTATTACATCACCCCCACTGCCCTGCTGCCAGCCTCATTAACCCCTGGGGAATCTATTAAGTGAGGTGTCATGGCTGACAAGAGACGATCCACCTGTGCACTCATTCAGCACACCCTGTTTCGGGATTTATTTGCAGCATTCTCTCCTTGAGGACACAGCTAGGTGCACTCGTAAACACTCTGCTGTGACGCTTCAGGAATCCATTGTCCCTAACCATTTTAAAACTAGAACTGAGAAAACCAAGATTTTCTTCAGTAATTTCTGTGCATCACCCGTTATCAACTCAGTGTGATTGTTAAGTCCTCATTTTAAAATTCCCATTATAACATAAATATATCCATGAATAATAAATTCACTCAGAACAACTTCAGGAAAAAAAGCATTACTCTGTGTTGGAAAAAAAAAGAGAAGAAAACCAGCATGCCAGAACCCGTTGCTTCTTTTACGGTTCACTTTTGTTTATACTTTTTTCCTTAAATTTCCAATCACGAGTCTTTGTAGCTCTACACCTGGACGAGCTAGAGAGGTGGGACCCTGCAAACCTCATCAAGTTCAGCAAGGCCAAGCGCAAGGTCCTGACTGGGGATGATGTGATAGAGAGCAGCCCTGCGGAAAAGGACTTGGGGGTACTCATGGATGAAACGCTGGACATGAGCCAACAATGTGTGCTTCCAGCCCAGAAGGCCAATTGCATCCTGGGTGCATCAAAAGAACTGTGGCCAGCAGATCCAGAGAGGTGATTCTCCCCCTCTACTCTGCTCTTGTGAGACCCCACCTGGAGTACTGTGCCCAGCTCTGGAACCCTCAGCACAATAAGGACATGGACATGTTGGAGCGGGTCCAGAGGAGGGCCACGAAGATGGTCAAAGGGCTGGAGCACGTCTCCTACTAGGACAGGCTGAGAGAGTTGGGGTTGTTCAGCCTGGAGAAGAGAAGGCTCTGGGGAGACCTTATAGCGGCCTTCCAATACCTGAAGGGGGCCTACAAGAAAGCTGGGGAGGGGGTGTTTGCAAGGGCATGTAGTGATAGGGCGAGGGGCAATGGTTTTAAACTAGAGCAGGGTAGGTTTAGATTAGACATGAGGAAGAAGTTCTTTACAATGAGGGCGGGGAGGCACTGGAACAGGTTGCCCAGAGAGGTGCTGGAGGCCCCATCCCTGGAGACATTCAAGGCCAGGCTTGATGAGGCCCTGAGCAACCTGATCTAGCTGAAGATGTCTCTGCTCACTGCAGGGGGGTTGGAATAGATGACCTTTAAAGGTCCCTTCCAACCCAACACATTCTATGATTCCATAATTCTTTAACTGTATTCTCTCCTCACAGTAACGCATTAAACACACCCTTGCTGGTAAGTCATGGACTCACTGCAGATGAAAGGAAAAAAGGTACCACAGCTTGAGCAAAGAAAATAAGTGCAAATACTATTCTACGGGTTCCAACAAAAAAAGGACTCCATCATGACAGTTCAGCCAAAGAATGGCTGTACTACTTCTGAAACCAATCACAATTCACTCCTGTTTATCCGAAAGAGGCTGAGACTTAGTTTGTCAACAACATAACTTATTTTTCTAGAACTTATTCAAGACGTGTTGCTCAGCATTCGTGTACGACTCCATGTTTTAAATAATTTTGAGCAATAAAGTTAAAAAAAAATAGTAAATAACAGGAAGAAAGCAGCTATAGTTACAAACAAGTAAGTGACAATATAAGGTATCATATACAGTTGTTTTTTTTCCTCAGGTGAGCTTCTAAAAACACAGCTGCAAACAGACTTCTAGCTCAGGCATCAGGGCTTCTCCGATTTTCATTGCAACGGAGAGAAACCTATGCTACACCTGAACAAACTACCTCCTGCGCTCCTCACGCTGCAGTGCTGTGAAGCTCCACCACAACTACGGTGGTTCTATTTCTGGTACATAGTGTTTAAAGCCATACAAATGCAAGTTATACTTTACATATTTGTAAAGTCATTCTTTACATATTTGTACTTGATGTAGATTATTGTACATTACTTAATGACTGCAAGTCATTCTTTACATATTTGTACTTACTTTGGACCAAATTATTCCTCTATCGTAGCCTAGCACTGTTGCAAAACAGGCCAGAATGGGCTTTTCCCAATGGCTATATTCCTGTTGGATGCATTAACCGTGACATCATTAAAAGTGCTGTTTCTTTTGAGAAAGACAAGCAAATAATAAACCAAAAAAACTCATCTAACAAATACATTATGCATAGCTAATATTTTTCCATTTCTCTTACAGAAAAAAATCATTCTAGGAGGTAGGAGTACCCCAACAAAAACAATATGCTAATTATACTCATGTCAAAAGCTGAGCACGAGCATCTGCCCTGCTATTCTTCCATAAGGCCCATGGTAGAAGCTGAACACTTTGAAGACAGCAGCTCAGTGCAAAGCAGAGAAGGCCTGCCCATTACAGGCTGCTTTTCCAAAACCTTTAATTCCAGGCTTATGCTTTCTATATGCAATGGTATGTGGGCAGATCTGCTTCCAGGACCATATACCTCCTTAGCTTTATAATACTGACCACTTCGGCAGGTTGTCTTGCAGAACTGTATCACTAAGGTGACTGTGTCTTGCCCCTGCTGCGGAGCTCTCTTCCACAGGAGGTTTTGGGAAAGGTCCACAGGGAGATGCTGTAGAGTGCCTATTGCCTAGGCTGGGCGTGCAGACTCCTGTAGGATGCAAAGCCAGGAGCACCCAATATAGTTACAGCCTCCAGTTAACGCTCCAGGCATTCACTAACTCTTTCTACATGGTTCCTAATCCTGTCCCTTCTTTAGCATGCATTTCAGAGGCAGAGCATTGCATTTTAGTCCCAGGGTTGAAGTTATGCATAAGGAGCAATAGCCAAGAAATCTGACCCTTAGATGCCAGGCGTATGTATACTCCACCAGAATGGTTTAGAGGACAGGAAGATGCATTTTCCGTAATTTTTAGTATACAAGAAAAACAAACTACTGCATCAATAAAGCAACTCTCCAACATCTAAATCTCACAGAAAAAGACAAATCTCTTCCAAAAAAATTGAAAAGCCAAGTCAATCCTAGCCCAATGCCCCAGTGAAATTCCTGGTCCGCCTGTTACTGAGATTAGAACATAGTTGGCATGTCCCCTTTTTTCATATATATGGTACGAACATCCATATGTCAAGGCCAAGGAGGGTCATCGATGTAACAGATCTAATGGTCTTTGCTATCAGAAGGGTCTAATAATCTACATGGAATACACCAGAATCAGACTGGACACAATAGATGCAGAAAAAAGTACTAGTTCAACAACAAAAAGATGGCATCAGTTGACACCATTTCATGCTTTTCTTTAAAATGAAAGGATTAGGACCGATAGGTCTGTTATAATACTCAGTATTGCATTTTAATGAAAAAGACATTGCATGTAGCCCTTACCATACAGAACACACTTATACCGGGGCTGTGTACACCACTGACTTTAGTAATACAGAATTAAGAATATGTGGACATCATAACTGGGAAATAAAAGAATATGTATTTATAGTAGTTAATGCCTAATCTTTAATAAAATTGAAAATTAAAAATATTTCTTACAAAAATTATGATTTTTTTTTTTTGTTTAGATAATACATTGAAAAATATAGACATTCTAGTAATTAGACAGTAAGAACTGTACAGTTTTTAAAATAGGGATCCAGGAAGATATAAGAAAACAAAACGTCTTTTCTTCCCGACAAGGAAAAAAATAAAAGCAATCATTTAGGCAGGATTAGCTAATGCAATCCGATCCTCTATAAAAGAAAAGATGGAGCTACAACTTTGCCCAGCATGATTAAATCAGCAACCACAAACTAAAAGATTCCTCTTTTAAGTCTTACCACACTACATTTGGTTCCCCTTTGGAAACATGAAAAGGTGTCAGATCTCCATCTGCAGTTCAGAGCTCATCTTTGCTTGGGGGGAGGGGGTGAACAACAACAACAACAAAAAACAACAAAAAGACAAAACCAACCACAAAACTGCAGCTCCCTTTCAAGATCCAGTACTCCGGAGGTCTCTTTAGATCACAAAGAAGGCAGCTGCCTTCCTCCTACTATCCAACACAACACAGCCCTGAAGTTTGCCTTTCCTTACAAAGAGCACTGCAGAGGCCAAGAAATATGTAGCTCTAGCCTTATCTAGAAGCTCTGCCAGCTCCCCAAGCTCCTCTCCACTTTAAATCATCTGTAATAAAACAAATCCCAAGACCGTAAACCTCTTGACGTTTTCCAGAAAGTTCACCACCTGTTTATCAGGCCTTTGTTTTTTAAACAACCATTACAGCTCCAGAACAATTTTGGAGGTAATGAGGCAGGTCTACAAGTAATTTATTTATTATTAATGGAAAAAACTGAAAATAAAGCATACTTAAAGTATATGTTTCTTGACGTTAAACAAGTGAACTTGAATTTCTTTGTTAAGCCTACTGTAAACTTACTTTCTTCTACCCAGCTCCTCACATCTTTCAGTGGTTCTCTCATTAGGCACAAAGTCACTGCTTCCACGAGTCGGGTATCGCTCTCCTGGCAGGGCAGGCGCAGTCACAGCAACTGCCCTGCCCTGGTGCCCTGCCCTGCTTTTACAATTCACTCTGACCTCCAAAGTCTCAAGGTCTAAAATCCAGCCTGCATTCCTGTTTTCTTTGTCCTGCCAGAGCTTCCCCAGCTAGAAGTACACATTTCTGCATTCTTATGTGTGTGCATATGTCTATTACTGGGATAATTAAAGGGAATTTGGGTTCTGACTGTCTGTGCCCTCAGGGAAGAGACAGTAACATCTGCTGCAATGACTACTTATTTCTTATTTTTCTGAACAAGGGTTTTGAATTGTTTATGCTTCATTGTTCAAACGCACACATTGCGTACAAATACAAGAAGGTGTAAGGGAAAAAAAGATTGAACCCCCACCTAGATGAAAGCGGTTTCAGCGCTACGAGCACAGTTTTTATATACTCAGAATCATTTGTGAGTTCTACAGAAATTATGCAGCGACAAGGTATAAGCCATGATATACAATTACAGCTCCTTTGAGTTTTCTTTCTCTCATACACAGAAACAGCATGAAACTAGAGCCCCAGACCACTCCAGAGGAAAAAAAACAAAACAAAACAACACAACATTAAAACCTACTTTGCAAAGTTAGACTCGCCAGCTGGAAGAGATCTCATTAACCATACCATTCCCACTTCTAAGGAAACAAGCCCTTGACTCAAACATGGCGTACCTGATGTTGTAATATTTTTAAATTATATAGTATCAGTCATTTGAGGATAGCATTGTATTTAAAAATAATAACTAAGTATGCTTAACAACAGTTTAAGTTGCCAAGAACTGTGCTTAAAAAATTTCAGTTGCCTGATCTTCTGCACCGTATTTTGAACAACAGACGTAAAGTGACTGTCAAGTGAGCCAAGAGTTCAAACAGAATTTCCAAATCCTGGTCTCCTTTACAGCAAAAGGCCTAAAAATCTTTACTAATTGTTCAAATTAGGATCCATGAAAATATTATGCCAGCAGACTACCATGAAGAAACAAATAAAGATTAAGGAAAAATAAGGGAAGCGCCAGATCTGAAGCATCTGAGTTTGGGGGGTTCAGTTCTGGAGTTTCGCCCATGATGCATTTAAATGCAATACAGATTCATGTTTGTCTACTTGCAGATTGCGTTCAGTTGTCATTCTTACTTCATTTTGTCATCACATACATCTGTTCTCATTATTTTGTAATGGAATATTCATAAGTATCAGCCTGAATGACATCACCTTGACATAAACTCAAACCCACTGCTGTAAAAACAGTAGGGATTGCAATCTGCCCTCTCGCTGTTCAGATTCTCCACTATCTCAGCTGTGGGAAACTGCTGTTCTCCTAGTAATCACTAAACTTTGTTTTCTTGAAGCTTCAGAAGCAGATTTAGCAACACGGCTCTTGAATTGTGTATACACCTGGCTGTACAACAGATAGGAGCTCAGGGCAGTGGATACTTAGCGGAGAAAACAAACATAACAAAGAATATCCAGAGGGGGGCACTTGGAAAACAACAACACAGATTTCAGGTGTCATGCTTGTAAGGGCAACCAAGAAGTTAGCTCCATTGCATTTTACAGCTAGGATGAGTCTTTTGTGTATTAGTAAATAGCTAAATGTGCATTAGAAGAAGAAGCTTAGACAGGAAGCAGAGAGATCTGAGGGATCACTGAAAAGTACTAAAACCAATTTACTCTAGCAGGCTATGTGTGATGGAACGGTTTACAGGTTGTATCACTTCAACTGAAGATTCTTATGTATAAACACACACACATATTCAGGCAAAGGAGGAGGCATCCAGGCCAGAAAGATAAAACACATACAAACTGCACAGTTAAAAAAAAAAAACAACTCACAACCAATAGTTTTAAGATTAAAGGTGACCAGAAGCCTGTTATCAGATTAGAAGCAGATTAAAGTAGAGATGAGATGATGTTCAGGTAAGGAGGCACAAGAAGGTATACGACATAAAAACACAGATAGTGGAATGCTAATGAAAGGTGCTGAAGCAAAGATCCAGAGAGTTTAATAAAAAAAATTCAGGGAATGTTCTGGACCAAGTGAGAAAACAGTAAGGCTAAATTCACATGCTTTAAGAGACAGAGAAGAGACAGAATGCGGGACAGCATATGTATGGAAAGACTATGTTATGTACGATTTAGACAGAGGTCATACAGGGAAAGACCATAAAATTATGGGAACACACCGGGGGGAAGACAAAGGGGGAAAGAAAACTTCAGGAAAACACAAGGATTCTCATCCTGCACCAGACTTATGTTCCTTCTGTTTTAATATCCTGTTTGCATCAGCTGCTAGTTCAAGACATCTCGGGGGAAAAAGAAAAAAAAAAAAAGGTGTAAGCAGCCTGCTGTAGACAGCATTGGTATTATCAATCAAGTCTTAATATTATGCCTCAATCCATCTCTAAAAATGAGGAATGGTCTAAATTCGAAACATATAATTTAAGAGCAGAGAAGGAGGATGACAGACTACAGAAAGCTTATCACAGCAAGAGTTCTAAAATAAATAAAAAAATAGAAGGGTGTGAGAATTCTGATAGGAAAGAAAAAAACACCGGTGAATGAAGGAGGATGAACTAAGAGAGACTTTCATCCAATTTACACTGTAAATCACCTTGCAGGTCAGCTGATCCACACTTCAGGGCAGGGACTCATTCAGTAGGACGGGCAGAGATGAGCACGCTACTATAATAAGGACTTTTTCTCAGCTGTGAAAACTATGCCATGAAGTTCAGTTGTGTTTTGATGTGTGGAAATACTATTTGCTGCATCTGCACTTCCCAATACTGGCGAAAGGTTTATTTTGCCCTGGGGAGGTTCGGCCAGTTAAAAACCAGTAACTTCACGCCTCAACCAGCACAGAGCCCACATGCTCTTCCCAGCGAGCACAGCTCCCCCTTCCAGTGATGCAGAGGGACGGACTGCCTGCAGGACACACTCGACATCCTTAGTCATGCCCTCTCTTCAGAGGGGCTTAATCTGTCACTTTTTAACACTTACATACTGGCTTTGTCAACCAGACACAGAATTAATTTTGAAGGAAATCATGTTGTTTGTTTATGGGAAACCAGTACTTGGTCTCGACATGGAGTTTTGTAAAGAAACCTGCTCAATTTTTATATATGTATCGTTATCGTAGGGAACAGAAGCATAAAGCCAACTGCCTACAGACAGTTATAATAATGCCGTGGGGGGGGTTTTGTGGGAAATATCTATGTTTCAATTAGGAAGACCTTGTTTCTAGAACTGACCACCTTGCAATGACACACTTATTTATGTTGACATATGAACATCCTGAACTTCTTCATTTACATTGTTTTAGCATAATGTAATTTCTTGACTCTTCCAATCCTGCTCTTAAAATATTTTCAGGTCTGAAGCTATTTCATGCAAAAAATACAAAGACCAACAAGTCATATTATAACATAAAGAATATACAGGGTAAAGCCTGACACTAATCTTGGTAAAAGCTTTGAGCCAGGACTTCAAAGTGGAACACACTCCCCACCCCATCAACAAAAAGATGCTCCCCGGCCAAAAAAAAAGAAAGTGACAAGCAAGAAAAAGACAAGGAAAAACCACAACGCCACAAACAACAATTTCTCTTTGTAGAAATTATTTTTGTTCTAAAGGGCACTGTCAAATTCCAGGTATTTGTCATTATTAACAACTACTTTAGTCAATTTACTGTAGAGCGAGTTGTAAAATGATGAGCTCCTAATTCTCAGAAATGGTAGAGAAGAACTGCCTTTCTTTGTCCAGAAAGCCTTCAGAACAAAACCTGAAGTGAGCACTGTAAGTGGAAAGACAAGCTTACGACAAGTCAAAGTGTGGTCTCATCTCAATGTGACAAATTGCCACGTAACAAGTGAGTATCTACCTTGTTCATCCATGCAAACAAAATCAGCTGCTATTCAGCATCCTATAGTCTTGTCAATAGCAAACGAGTAGTGCCGCAGATGGCAGGCAGGAAAGAAAGCATGTTAAAAAAAGTCCCTTTGAAGAAGCACTGACTGCACTTCTCTACTTCTATTACATTCTGTCAAATAAACACAAAGTATCTCTGAAAGTTTATTTAAGAAATTGAGGGGAAAAAAGGAAAAATTAACAAACAGAAATTAACAAAGGAAAAACCACTGGAACAAGTCTTTCCAAAAATCTGGTCAACACCGAGTATGAAAACAGAGCTGCCCAGGATGAGAAGGCCAGTAACTGCAATTGTCACCATCTCTCAGGAGTTGTCAGTCTAGGTTACTTCAGAAGAAGTAACCGAGAACTGAATTAAGGATGTTTCTTGCGAAACGTCGAGCTGTACTGCCGCCGCTGCTGTGAGAGGCCAGGCAGGCTGCCTGGGCACCCTCGCCAGTGCTGGAGCCCGCAGGGCCACCTGCTCCACACCACACAACTGCATCCTGTTGGGCTCTGACCAGCCACCAGCTCAGTGAAGAGCTGGGAACAAATGGGTGATGCCAAGTCAAGTTAAAAAGGACCGACTCTCAGCTCCTCAGCCGTGCAATGGTTACTAGCCATATGCATGCTCTTCCTCTTCAGTCGACGCTTGTTAGCTTTGGACATGTTGCAATGCAGTCCTTGAAGAGAGAGAAGCACCAAATTCACATGAACCAGTATGGAGATTATGCATATAGAACTTTAAACTTCGGCAAAACACAATTCACACTGTTCCAGATGATTTAGAAACAATGGATATGCTTCATTAATGCCTTTTCCAAGGGGTAGATCAGTAAAATACTCACACTGACAGCTGTCAATAGAAGGGACAGAGCGCACGTTAAACATGTTATGAAAATGGTGGAAAAATAATAAAATAGAGAAAAAGCAAAGCAACATTGTGTCTCCTCTTGTCTTTAAATACACCAAAACTTCTAGAAGATGACAGAACTTCAGCTGCCTAGTCACTCTATTTCTTGGTTGCTGATCTGTTTCTGTAACATATTCCAGTTTGGACGCTTTACAACCTTTCAGTGAAAATGCACATCTCCATTAAAACTACATCTCTTTTGAAGAAGAAGGAAAAAAAAAAAAAGGGAAAAAACCCCCCAGATTTTAATTCTACCTGCCTGCTTCGTACAGCTAGTGGAAGGTGGCGGGAGCCTCTCACTCATTCTGCTGCTTTGTTAGCAACCAGGAAATTTCACATGCTCCAAACTTCCACATTGGGGCAACAGGGAAGAAATCAGCCATGGAAAGGCGCACAGGACGTGTCTGTGCAGCTCACTAGCCATTGCAGCCACTGCTGATTTTCAATTATCAGATACTTATTAAAATTATTATTATTCTATGATGGTCCAGCACTTGTCTGGCATGCCAAAAGAACTGTGAATTGATGCTTGCTTTAAAACACAATCGCTTCTGCCAAAAGAGAAAAAAAAAAAAGTTAGCCAGTATGCCAGTTCTTTGCTTAGACAATTCACTTCCCTGCCATACCCTGTTTTTTATGGGAATGCACACAAAAGAGACTGGGTGATTCAGGGAAATAGTAAGGGAATAGTATGCATCAATCTTCAAAGCCATCATTTTTAAAATTAGCTGTAAGCAGTTGAAAGTCACCTTTTCTCAGCAGGCACTTACGTCTCCTATACACAACTACAGGCAAACCTGATTCGATTAAAAAATATAGAACTCTTGGAAGAATTCTTGTCCTCCATAAGAGAGGCTGCTTCTTGACAGGGTAGTGCAAGCCATCTTGTAGTCCTATCGTCTAGACAAACCAAAGTTCCAATATCTGGTAATCAACAGTCTTCACTGATGAATCATCTTTATTTAAAGAAAAACCCTAAAGAGGATAGGCGGTGGAAAGCAACACACCTCAATCCCACTGCTGAAGCTGGCAGGAGATCTTTAACGTGTATTTTTGAAAACCATTGGAAAGAGAAGGAAAAAACAATAAAAACTGAGCAGCTTAGTAGACTACTATTAGTTTAAACAGTAGCTTGCAACAAGATTAGGGGAAAGAGAAGAGAGCACAAACGAAAACAAGTTCATACACCATGTATCCTTCTTCATTCAGCCCACATGTTATTTCCTCTTGGCACATGCTGAGTGCACGCACTCCATATACAAACCACATGATAAAATGAGCAGAGAAATGTACTGAGTCTATATTACTTAGACAAACATCAAGTGAGGGAATCCTGTGGTGGTTAGACAATAAGGTTAAGAAAATATATTTCTTAGGATTCCCGAACCAAGGAATCAAAAAATAACTATGCTATTTTTCTTTTCTGGTTAACCTCAAGTAAGAATGAAGGGTTTATGTTCATTTCTTCTATGGATTGAGACGTGTTATTTTTGAGCATGTTTATTCAACAGACAAATTCTTTACAACACAGCATGTATTTAAAATATCACTAAATACAGCTTCTAAAATTATGTCAACTGCTGCTTTTTTGTTGAGACAGCACAACATTAAATTCTGATTACTTTATGAGAACATAAAAGAATGAGATTTGCCCCAGAGCAGGCGATCTCAGCTGTACCCTGAACATCAATCGAGTCCAGTTCACAACTGCACTTTATTTCTGATAGAAAAGCCCAAGACATTTGACCGCAGGACAGTCAATACTTATAACTTCACACCTGAAATTGGAGTTGGGTCAGCTTTTTTTCCAGCTTACTCTCACACACCGCTAAGCAGTCGGGATGGCCTCTTCAGTTCTACCTCACGGATGGGGTCTGCCTATAGCACGAGTCTTCAGCCGAGTGTGCGAGTTTTGACAAGTCTGACAGTTTCAAAGTTCAGCAAATGTTAGGGGGGAAACAAGGTGCCACTGTAACTATTTTTACACTTTTTTTTTTCTTTTAATCAGTAATAAAATATTAGTTTCATGTACCACGGGGGTTCTGTACAGTGGGTGGCTAAGTGCTTTGAAACTTAGGGAAATATTTAGGCAAATGTTACACTAGTCAACTGATTTGCTTTGAGTTTTGCATAAAAATAGTTCAACTTCTATAAACAGTCACTGTTTCTCATAAGCATCTTAATTTTCTAAACACCGTTTGCCTATGATTTACCCCTCACTGTTCCTACACAAAGGAAATTTGGTTTCCACAGCCTTGTCTAGCTATTTAGGTTAAACACATCCCTATACTATATTAAGAGAGCGTGTTTTCCAAGAAGCTGACCATCAATAAAGCCTAACACACTTTACAGAGCTAATATTTCATATCTACATGCACATGAAAGCACATCCAGATAAAATAACATTTAATAAAAGTGAAAATTGTAAGCCTCTACCTTTAATGACCAGCTCATTTCAGCCTTTTTTTCTTTCTGAACTCTTAAACTATTTCAAGCATAAATATACTTACACATTGGAAACACATGAAGAACTAATAATCTCACACTCTGAGTCTCTGCGTGTCTCTACTGTCACCTACACCTTGTTTCCTTGCACCCAATTCTAGAAGTTGCACATGATTTATAACCTCTTGGCTCTAATGCCTCAATCGGACTGATGCTAGCATAGCTGATGAATCCTCAGTCCATGCATGTAACATATGCAGACAGATTATTTTTTTTAACCTTTTTTTTAAAAAAAAAAAAAGCCTGAATTTTGACAGAGTGGCACACCTTTGCACATCTGGAGGCAGACTCTTCCTTGGAGAGAAAGAAACTTAAAAGAGGGACTACGCATCATCACAGTCGGTCCCAACACATAAAACACTGAACTGCACGCTACCAGACTGGTCCTGTCAATCCATCCCACACTTAGAGTCTGCTTTTGTATAAATATGATCTCTGTGATAGCTCCTACCAACTTTAATCATGAGAAAATGAAATCTCCAGCTTCAAAGGAAGACAGGAAGTGTCTTATTCTAGTCTTGGGAAGACCAATGACAACAGATTATAGAGCGGAAATATTTTTGGATTTATTTATTATAGTTTCTGGGAGAGAGAAAAGGTGTGTTATGCATTCCTAACATTAATTATCTGGTAAAAAAAAAATTACAATGTGATTATTACTACTGTGTATGAGAGAGATAAAATGAAAGAGATTTTCAGATCATGTCAAAAATCCTTTGAAAGTGCATGCATCTCCCCTGCTTCTCTAACTTCTCTTTCCTCTTCCACCGGCAAACAAAGTACTTGAGTAAAGGTTTTCAACTGGTGGGTGATATTCTTGCCATTTGATACCAGGAGATACATCACGGTCTTTCAGCTAAAACTATTTAGCTGGGATAATCAGTGATAGAAATAGTATATGCCTCTCTACAAAAGGTAGCTTGACAGGATCATCAGCTCAGTGAGCAGTTTTTGATGGGCAGTGGGACAGAAAGTAAGCTGTTTCAGGAGATACACTCCCTTTCCATATTTCACCAAGACAACTGCCGGGGACTACTGTTTCTTTTTATTAGTCTTTTGCAGCTGTTCATCCATACACTACACCAGACTTTCACTCTATTAGTTTTATTTAACAGTTTATACTCCATCTACCATGACTCTCAAAGGAAGACAAATCAAATCAGTATATTGCTATTTTGGTATACCAGAAACTACCAAAAAAAAGGCTTTAGTCAGTTATAAATAAAACAAACAAGTTGATATCTCTGTAAAGTTAGTACTGAGATTACAAGCTTTAAAGTACCTACCACTCAATACCACTCAGCCTTTGTTGATGTTCAGAATCCCAAACAGCATTTAGTTCTGGTGGATCTAACATTATTATAAGATGACTTTACAGAATGGGGTATTAGTGCAGCATTCAAATTAAAGGTTTTGTAGCTGTTAAGAACTGATTTCAGGACTCTGTGTTGCTTTAGCAACACTAATAATGTCAATAGATACAGAGGGCATTTTCCTACAGGCATTCATGAAGTCAGTAAATGCTGCAGGAAGAACACAGAAATTGTGAAGAGGGATGGTTAAATCCCACCAACCCCCACCGCACAACTCATTCACAGAGTAGCTCTTCTCACACACTTCTTTTTTTTTTTTTTTTTTTTATATACTTTGATACCCCAGGTAGTCCATTCCTAACATACAAGTTCAAAGGCAAACCTCTCGGTCATCTTTTCCTGTGATCTCTTATCTTCTGTTTTCCCTTAACTAGCAGTCCTGCAACTACTAAAGTCAATTGCTGTGTGTCCACACCAGTTATGTTACCTAGCTATCAAATACTGTATACTGCATTGCAAATACGTTTCTCCGTGTACTTTCTAAGATTTACTGATGATTCCCAACAGATTATTGTGGTGAGTACAAACTACAGCTTGTCAGTATATTTTTAAGTGAAGGAAAACTTTTTCAAGATATATCAGTTCATAAAAGCTAAGGTATGTCATGGATATGTACTGCTTAATGATAGTTTTACCACAAAGGTCAAGAGGGAGTCTGGCCTTGAAAATCTTACTAAGTCTCATATTAACAATCTGAAAATAAATACTTCTATATAATTTTATTTCCCACATATATTTACAGTAAAAAGGAATTGGTTTTGTTCAGTAAACTCTTAACTGTGACATTATCTCTGGCTACATCAAAAGATGCAACTGAAACAAGAGACACAGGAGGTGTCTGTCCCCAAAAAGCCTTAATGTTGGCTGAATCATATTCATAAACCAACACATTTTTAACCAGCTTTTAGCACATGGCTCAAGTAATGAGTCTCAATTATTTGCTTTTACAGTTGCATATACCAAAAAAAAAAAAAAGGAGGATGCAGTGATCCCTTAGTTTGTGAAATTAGACGGTTAAATACCAGAATTCTAACTGTCCTACTTTAATTTACAATATTGTGTATGCATGTTATGATAGAAATAAAATTTTAAGCTAAATTATAACATGAATGCTAAGAAAACCAGGTATTTTATCAGAAGAAGTCATACTAGTTAGTCCATCAATAATTGAGAGACATAGGTCCCTCCTTCACAGTAGACTAATGGTTCGTAGTTCCCAGGTACAGAATGTAACCACTTTAGTTCACTCTCCAATACACTGGACAAGGGGACAGCTGGTACCATTACTCTTATTAAACCATTAAAATGCCAGAACAGAAATACTTTCTGTAGAAAATACAACATTATTTTCTCTAATGTTATGAAAAGAATGGAAACAAATCTTTTTTCAATTAAAATTCAATAAATCCTAATGCATTGGAACAAAAAAATTACATGTGCTTTCTTAGAAAAAGAGGAGGAATGCAATATGTAATATAATGCAATTTAATCCCTACATCCTCATAGCTACAAACTATTTGGAACTCGTTCTAAGTTGCGACACTAATGGAAAAATCTCAATTCAAGTAAATAAAAAAATCATCTAAGTTATTAAACGCCTCAGGTTTTTACAGACAATATCCTCCAAGTGTTCTTCACTTTATTCCAACTGTTCCTCAGCGGTCCATCCCAACACACAAGATGACAACCACATGTATGAAGAGACTGGCTTGGTGAAGCAAGGAGCTCATGGTGGAGCTCCAACGCAAAAAGGCTGTATGTACAAGGTGTAAGCAGGTACCAGGGACCATGGAGGAATTTAGAAACACCACATGGGCATGTAAGGATTGTGTCAGGTTAAGCAAAGTTCAATGGCAGTTAAGACTTGCACAGAACGTCAAGGGCAACAAGAGCAGCTTCTACTGCTACAACAGTAATGAAAGGTTGAACAGGGAAAATATAAGCCTGTTGCTGAATTGGGCAGGTGATCTAGTGCCAGCAGACACAGATGACGCTGAGGGACTCAACACCTCCTTTGTTTCAGCCTTCACCATCAAGGTCTCAAAGGCATCTGGTGTTTAGCAAAGTGGTTTAAGAACTACCAGCAGTAGATGCAGCCTGAATCAGAGATGACTTGCAACATCTCAACCTATACAAATCCATGGGATCAGACAAGCTGCATCCATGGACACAGAGATGGCCGGCGACTCTTCATCTCTGAGAAGTCACAGAAATGAAGGAAGGTCCTCAGTAACTGCAGGAAAACAAATGTGGAAACTATAGGCCAGTCAATCTCACTTAACTTCCTGGAAATGTCATGAAGTTAATCCTCTTGGAATGCACTTCCCTGGACGTACGGAGGAGAAGGTGACTGAGAACAGTTAGCATGGATTTGCCAAAGGTAAATCATTCCTGACCAACACAATTACCTTCTACAATAAAATGACTAGTTTTATGGATGAGGGGAGAGCAGGGGATGTCATTTATCTCAAGGCTTTCAACACTGTCTTACCGCAAGTTAGGATGTTACAGTCTGTGTCTTTGGGTGGGCAACCAGATGGGTAAAAGCTGGTTGGATGATCAAGCCCAGACAGTCAACATTTAATGGGCCTTACTACAGTAACAAGTGGAATATCACAAAGGTTGATCCCAGGACCTGTCTTGTTTAACACCTTAATCAACAATCCAGGGGAGGCAACAGAATGCAGTCTGTAAAGTTTGTAGGTAACACCAAATTCAGAGAAACAGTTGATAAGCTTGAGGGCAGGACTGCTATCCAGAGGGTCCTAGATGGGCTAAAGGAATGGGCAAAGACCAGCCTCATGAAATTAAGTGTACACACGCAGAGTCCTGTACCTGGAAAGGAACAACCTCACGCAACAGTACACGCTGGTTTTAGTAACACAGGAAAATGAGTCACCGACCTTTAAATGACACATTCAGCACCAAATCATGAACACATTTTGCAAGCCTAGTTGTATTTAACTTGTATGGAATACAGTCCAGGTTACCATATAACAGCACTTTTGTTTCCATACACATAAAGTGCACATAATGCACTTTCTGTTTCCATACCATTATACATTAAAAACAGAGGTTTCCATGAAGAAATCACACAATTCTTAGCCTACTTCTGTGAAAGTTTCTTGTGCTTACCCCTTACCTTTGTATGCAATAACTGGGTGCTCAGCTCTGTGGCAGTGGGTATCTTCTGTTGTTGTTGGCTCCAGTATTCCTAACACCCCAAGTCCTGCCAACAGCAGTGAGAGGAGGCAGCTTCCTTTCATGGTGGTCATGCTGTCCTCCACAGCAGTCAGTTCTTTTAACTGGCTAGTCTTCTTGCACTCATGTGGGAAAACCACCTAGAGAATTCAAAAAAATTTATTGAAGCACAAGAGCAAACCACAGAAAAAAATTAGTCAATTCTTGATGTTTAAAACAAAACAACATTGCTTTCTGTCTGTATAGTATTTGATTCCTCAAAAGTATGCTATCAACTGTTACTCTAATTACTTCATAAACTTACCATCAGTTACCCAATTTAGGAATATTGATTTCTTTTATCACCCATCAGGATTCAAAAACTGTTATTCTTTCCCTCCCTCCCCCTTCTACTTTAAAGTTTCATTTTGTAACGTGTGTGGAGAAAATAATGTTCTGATGTTCTGGAATGTTTTTTGGTTGGTTGGTTGGTTGTTTTTTTTAGATACAGCAAATGTATCTAAACCTACATTCCACGTTCACTTGGATACACTGCCCCTCGCCCTGCCTTCATCACAGAGGAAAAAGTGCTTTGATTCCTTGAGTGTGTAAGGTAGGAAAGAATTGCTCCTTCACATTACTGACTATTTTGACAAAACAACAGCCCTAGAGCATGTATTTTTTGCCTATCCATAGAGTATGAGCACAGCACAGAAAGTGGTATGACAAGGTTCACCTCAATGCTTTGAAAACATACTTTTGCTTTGCAGGAGGGTCACCGGTTCTGACACGGGCTTAATCCCTACCTGTTTGCCAAGACTGATGACAAGGTTGCATACTGCAGATCCTAATGCTGAAGGCTCCTTTCCACTGTAATCAATGATGTAATGGTTTTCATTCAGTACCTGAACAAAGTTGAAGTTTCAACTCCCTGATTTTTGCAACATCCAATAACCAGACACTTATAAAATAAGTAACATAATATTCACAGTGTCAATATCATTTTAGCTCCAACCCAATTCCTTTAGCTTTATCATAACAAACATTCCAAGCAGTAACAACCTAATGCTGCAACCCAAAACACTTTTGCCACTAGCAGCTTTACTGAGTCCCACAAGCTTGCTTGTTGATAGCACACAGTTATGAGACATCACTGCCTTTCGGGGGGAGGAGGGGGAGGCTGGAGATTCAAGACAACTCTATAATGTCAGAAATGTCATTCTGCTAATTAATGGCGCAATTCAGGAATAAATAATCAGCAATATTGACTTCTAATACATTTGATCTCACTGAACTACGATGTGCTGTTTAACAAGGTCAGAACTTTCCATTTCTGAAAAATAAACATCCTAAACACATGAAGCAAAGGGCTGTCAATTAAAAGATACTCCACAGGAAGACCAGTGTGTTTTAAAAGCTACACTCTGAAAGCAGAATGGGTAGTAAACATTGCTCCCTAGCATTACTGTAGCACCAGCCATCATAAGACGAACTGCTCTTCTCTCACCGTTTGGCTGCCTTTAGAAGCCTTCCAGCTAAGACCTGGACAGATCTAATCCTCAATTAATTTAAACTAAAATAAATAGATCAAAGACATAAAACATCTGAGTGGTATATAAATTTAATAGTCAATTTTAACTTCTCAGCTAAATTCTCTTACGTTTCAGAAAAAATGGGGGGAAGCTTCTAGGCAGCTAAATTCATATTCCTACCTTTCTAAGTAGTCTATCTTATGATGCCATGTTCCAATATGAATCTGTACCTGTAAATTGCTTGTGGCTCACAGCAGGCAGTATCTGCTCATAGAAATTCTGTGCACTCGCGTATAAAGGGGCATAAAGCGCCTGTTCCAATATTTTGATAGTTCATTTTCTGCAAGGATGACATTTCGAGCATTATGCAATATTCTTATCCAAATTCAACCAGTTTATGTGGGTTATATCATAGCTAATGGATATTACTAGCTTACAAGTACATTACTAACAGCTAGTTCTAATTCAGGTTTCTGTAAGATTATGTATGGGTATTTAGGAAGCAAAATGAAGGACAGATACCTCATCACAGACCCCCTAAAGCTGTTTTTCTTGCATGCAGTACAGCAACAGGTATTGCTACACCTAGGAATATAGTGCTTTCACGTGAAAGAAACACAAACTTTATTTCTTTTAATTTGTAAAGTCTCAGAAATACCCATAAATGTGTGAATATAATGGACAGAAATTAAACAAGAATATAATGAAACACTTGTACTGGAAGCTCACCATTCTGTCCCCCTGGCTGTAAATAAAGCTCTACGGTCTTTATGTAACCAGGCTCCTACATCCCAGCTAAGTTTCAAAAAAGAGTTCTACCCAGGACGCAACAAAAAGAGAATCCTGTATCTCCAGAAAGAAAGAAAAGGACCAGTGTTCTTCATCCAGATACTAAATCTGTACATATTTACGGATGCAGTGGTTTGCATTACAAAAAGGATACTGACTGTCATGGGACTAATCCTGTTATTTATAAGGACTAAGATGTAAACGCTGACAGGTCTGATGTCTTGTATCCTGAAGGTATTGAAAGGATTTCTCCCCACCTATACCTTGCGTGCAGACCTCAGTAACAGAAGCAAAGATTCCTTCACAATAATACCTTTCCTCAGCCTCTAAATTCAAACATCCTCCTCTGGAAAGACAGGCTACTTACATGCCATAGTTGGTCTCCAACATAGCTGTTTACATGTACAGTCATGCTGTGGGAGAATTTTGGGGCCAAAGAAATTTTCCTACCTAGCTGAACTCCTCCTCTTGCTGCATGCATCTCACATGTAAAGATGGAGGCAGGAAACATTCTTTTCTCTTAATCAGAATATCCAAAGACAAGGTTAGACTTCAAAGGAGAGATGTGAGTGTACTTCTGATAACATATCTCAGAGAAAAACAGCAAGAGTTTATCTCTACCTCAGCTTCTACCTGTTTGAATGTATTGTGCTATTTTATTAATTTAAGTGTATTAATTATTTTGGATGTATTGATTTAAATGTATTAAATACACTGTGAGGAACTACAAGTAGAAGCTTACTTGTAACTACTCAGAGGAGTCTTCAGAGACCCTAGCCAGACAAGAGAACAGTACATCGAGGTAGCGTACAGAAACCTCATCACAAGTTCTCGCATGAGGAAAGGACAAGCTTTAAGTCAGCTGAACAACTGGAAGGAATGGGAGCTCACTATCCACTTCATTACACTATGGTATGCACAGAAGGAGAAAGAAAAAGGAGTCCGGAGACTGCACCTAATACACTGCTAAAGCGGAGGAAGAAAAAAACAAACAAAGAAAAAAATCCCAACGAAACAACACAACCAAAAAAACACAAACAAACAAAAAACCAAAACACACAGTGAAAAAAACAACCAAGAACCAAAACCCACATACCCCCAATCCCCCCCAAAAAACAACACACAAAAGACAGACCTTCAACATGTACCCACAGCACAAATGGATGAACAGACACCTTAGAAAAGCCTTCAAAACCAAATCCTTTTCCACAGACTTTGCAGGGGTTAGATTGCTCCCCTCCTGCACATCCTTGAGTAAGGACCCCCACACAAGTCCCATCTCTGTCTGAGCTACCGGCTGTAAGAGGGAGCCTGTGGAGGCAGCACCGGTCCACCGTACCCACGCAGCTCTGAAACACTGCAACTGAGAGTCAGAAGTCTTGAAGGCAAAGGAAGCTTTCCTGAAATAGGCCTTCTCCTTGCTGAAAGTGCAACCATTGTGCCAAGAGGTGATAGTCAGCCTGACGCGTAAGACACAAAAGCCAAGAGAACCCTAAACGTGAAAAGTTTAGGCTAGTTTCCTTGCTTTCTGTATAATCTCCATATGCAAATCTCCCTCAACAATGAAATACAATGGTCAAGTCAAAACTCTTCAAAACATATACATAATAATGACCCTGACCATCTTTTTAGCTATCGTTATACATTTGGGAACCAGCACGTTGACCTATATTATTTGTATAGTTTTTCTAGCACAGATCTTTAATCAGACTTCTGACAAATTGCATTTTATGAGTCTGTAAAACAATCTGAGGATCCAAAAGGGAAAAAAAAACCACCATGGAATAATAAAATTTAATATATTTCAATATATTATTTTATCTCCATGTGTAAAGGGTCTTGTGCACTAATTCTCTCCCTTATTCACTTTTTTTTGATCTAGCTTGCCTAGAAGAAATGTAAAGATGAATGAGGCCCATTAGGTAAAGGTATTACTTTTTTACAAACGTAGTATTTTATGTCTCCATCAACAGTATTTGAAGAGGGGAGTGAAAAAAAAAAAAAGGGTAACTACAAATTTTTTATTTTAGCTGAGCCAACAAAAGATACCTACTGCTAAAGAGAAAAAGTGTGAACAGCTAAGCATGCAAGGCATGTAACTGCTACTGCTAGGTCCCAGCAGATTTGTTTAGAGACTATTCCCTCCAGGCACTGAAGTCATATATTTAAAATGAAGTAATAAGGATGTCAATATTTCTAGATCAGTTAAAATACACCATGTTGGAAGTACGATTTACCTCTGAATTACAAACTACGTTTTCTTTTGTTTGATTAAAACAACCCGCTGTACAAAAAAAAGAGAATTGCCACATTAACCGCAGCTGTCCAGCAGCAAAGGTGCTTTCAAATAACCGTCTTTGCTGATTCTGTAAGTGTCAGTTTAACTGCAATTTCAGTGAATGATCAAGTGAACTTCTGTCAATATGATTATACAAACAGCAGAGTTCAGCATGGTTAAAAGATGCCAGTTTCAGGACTGGTTCTGGGTACATGCATCCACAAGCAGGTCCCGGGTTTCTTTACACGCACACCGGTGTCTACTCTCGCAGATGCTGCTCATGTCATTTGCTGTGGGAGACTCATTCCACTTCCCCGCGGCACTTCTCTTCACTTCTTGGCTTGCAAAACAGTAAAAGTTTGATAAAAATTTACTCATGCTAACTAACTGCTCTGGATAACAGGCACCCTTGTGCACAATCATGAACCTGAAAAAAATGTACTCGTCTAATGAAATGGACTACATAAAGATATTGTCCCATATTGCTACTGTACACACTTTAAAATAGTAATAATTATTTCATCTTTGGTCGTGTCAATTTTATTAAAAATACTTAGTTTGTGTACAGTATTGCTAGTCACACCTTTTTACAATTTATTAAAAGAACAGAAAATTTGCTTGCTGCTGCAAGTGATGAGCAGACAGGGAGAACTGCTGTTTCCTCTATCAAAAAAAGCCCACACTGTTGTGTATTGCTAGTGAGCGTTCACACAAAGCAGGAAGAAGGGTATCAGCAGTCATGTAGAAAAAGGAATATGTAAAAAAGGCCCTGTCATCAAACCTACCTAAAAATCTCCCTAAATTCACAGGCAGTGTGTATGCTCTCAGTTCCCAGTCCTGGGAACACCACTGGAGCCCAGAAGGAAAGAGGGATGGAGGCGGGGCGGGCATCAAGAGGGCTGCATCAGTCTAGAATAAGAGTGCTTCCCTCTTCTCCAGTGAAAAATGGGAATGTTGTGCCTCAAAGACATCCACATTTCTCTTTTTTCAAAAATGAGCAGTGATTTATTTTTTTTTAGTCACACTTCTCCTAATAATATACAGTCACAAGGTGAATAAATATCAAAACTCATTTAAATCTTGTTTCAAAGAAAACCAGCCAGTTGTTTTTACTATAGTGATTCATCTGTTCCCCTGTCAAATGCGCAAATAAAAGCTATACCTCTTTATAATATAATTACTTTGAAATACATCCCTTACTCAATATAGCTCTAGAAAAACAATTTGTATCGCACTCAGATACACAATTAGATTAGAGCAATAGCTCAAAGATCACCTCATTAAACATCAAGATGAGACTGCAGGCTACAGAGCTTCTTCAGTGGAAGAATCCAGCCGTACCCTATCGTGTCTCATCACTGGACCCAGCAACGCAGACTGTTTGCTATGCAGCAGTGGAGCGTATTCTAATTTGTATTCTCATAAAGCGCAAGTCAGCTTCAATTAACAAACTGATTACCGAGTTCCTTCAACTTTTTTTTAATATTGCCATTCATTTCTGCAGTGGCATGAATTTTAAGATCCGTAAGAGGCAGTCACCCATCAGCTGTCATTGACTAACGCAGTCAAAAATCAATCCTTAAATTCATAGTGACATTCTGCCAAAAGTCTGCTAATATCTGTAGCTGATGGTGACAACTCATAAAAGAAGAATCTGTCATCAAAGCTAGTTCTCCAGCGCTGCTCAAAGAGCTGTGATGCTTGTGATTTCCACAAAGGAAGCACTGCTTCAAGAACATTGGCCTGAGTGAAGCAAGAAGTTTGTAGTAACACCTCAGATCTCATTTATCACGTCGTGGGCATGTCTGCCTCATGAAGTGGGGCACAGCGCCAGTGGACCACAGCTTCCTCGAGCAAGCACCAGCCAACCCAAGCAGGTCTACACAGAAGAGCACCACGAGCACCTTAGAGGTAAAAATAAACGTAGTCAAATCATCATCAAATCTCAGCTTTTTTCAAATCCCTTTTCCTCGTAGCTATCCCTTAGCTCGCTGGCCTTTTTGGTATCCGCCCAAGCCCCAGATTCCCACCTCTAGTTTCCTTTCCCCTCACAGGTAGTCTCCTGGTCCAGTCATCCACAGCACCTTCCCCCATGCATTGTTTGGGACATCCACTGAACTGTGATCCTCAGTCTGGCCATCCAAAGTCAGTTTGAGGCGGTGGAAGGAGGGATTCTCCTCCTCAGACAAACTATAAAGCTGGCACACTTCTTCCTTTACAAAATAACTTTACGTGGAAAAACAAAACGGTAATCGTAATTAATAATTAAAGTGGGGAAAGTTGGAAGGAAAATCAGAGGAAATTTAACAGCCAAAGGAAAGCCACTAAATGAGAGAAAATGAGCCAGGAGAGGGCAGAAGTGTCAGCTAATTCAGGAAAAGGCAATGGGAGAGGGAAGAACTGCAGCAATTCAGGGACCTACACACACACCCCGCGCTTCGTATTCTCCTTTCTCTCAATACCACACTTGCCTGCTCCTTTTCCAGCTGTACTGTTACTGGCAAACCAAACACATTTTCATAAGGCACAAAAGATGGTCAACACCACCAACATGGCTTCCAACACAAGTTGTGCTGTAGTAAAAATATACTTCCAGGTGTTGAGAGTAATAGCAGTTGAGTAGACAGTCCTTACCACAGGATCCTGTTGATTTTAAAAAATGACATAGCTTCAAAAAGGGATTGGGCAGATCCTCAAAAAAGGATCCACTGATGGTTATGAAATATCTAGACACTCACGTTTTGCAGTATGAAATTCAGGAACTTCCTGAGCCTGATACTGCAACAATATTCAGGAAAAGTCCCCCTACCCCGAGACATGTGCTGTTTCCTCCTGACAGAGACTAGATGGTGGGCTGGATGCACCTCTGACCAAGCACAGCCATTTGTTTCCGTGTTCTGCAAAGACGTGAGCTCTTCACTGCACAACATTCATAGGCTGTATTTTATTCACTTGTATTGCCATACAGTACATACAAGTCCGTATGTACACGTTATTCATAAAGCCTAGTGAAAAGCGAACATAAGTATCTGACTGTAAAAGTAGGAAAATCCATTGCACACCTTTTTAAAAAGCAAGCACTGCAGTACATGAGTTGCAACCACAAAGAGAAGTAGAATCCAGAATAGGCAGTCCATGGCTTTTTTTCTTTAATATTCCCTCACCCATCCAGTAGGAAATCCTGGATTTCCTTTCAGTTTGGAAAGATATCTGTCTCCTGGTTACAGCTGAGTCAGCAACGACCTCCATTTCAACAGAATCATGTAGTCATTAACTGGACTCCCTTACAAACTGTCACAAAGCATGACATAAATTACATTTCAGAAGTTTCTTTCAATTTATCCAGCAACGCTGTTAGTGGCCCTTACAAATATCCCTGGAACACTCTTGAGAGATAAAATATAATATATAAAGCTGTGGACAACATTTTTTAAAGCAACACATACTTTCAGAGACCTAATAATGCTGCCCCGAATGAAGATGCTATGCTACATATTTCTACACATCAGTAAATGAAAATTGTTTGTGAAAAATCTTATTTACCCATTAAATCTGAATATAATAAAAGTATGCTAATCCACCTAATTGAACAGGGATTAGTAAGAAAAAAAATGACCAGACAATTAAAGTATTCTTAACACTTATTTCCATCATATTTATTAGCAAATGCATTCTCAGTTTAAGGCATTGGTTTTTCCTTTGTCTTAAGCTACATTGTTATGTTGACTTCACGTAACTAAATACCTATTTTTTTAGAAGGGCAAAAAAATGTTTCTTTCTAGAGGGGAACTACTGCAATGATGACATTTCTTGAACAGCCTTCAAACTCTATTCTTCCCTAGCTTTACAGTTAACCTACTTTTTGTAATCTTCTGCTAAAAAAGCATCTCTGCTCCCTGTATAATAAGGGGCTCACAGAAAAAAGTGAATCTTGAAATTTCACCACTGGGAATTAGTAATCTATGCGGAACAAGAGTTACAGCTATAAGTAAAACTGAGACTATCAATTTGCATTAGCAATATGTTGAAACTTCACTACATATAAACAAAAAGTACTCTTAAATTACAAAAGCTCGTGCTTTGAAAGCTGGCCACCTGTCTTGCCTTCTACCATCACCTCTACCCAAATTCAGGTATGATGCAGGACGGGAGAAGGGGGAGGTGCTCCAGCTTAGGATGCTTTCTCATCTTTTTCTTTTCCATTCACATTATTATAAACTGTCTTGCATAGCAAACTAAATAAAAAAAAAAAAGAAGCAGGTTTAAAAACGACTTGATCGAATAAAAGGCAGTAGTTCAGGACTGGGAGGAGATCCATGAAACAGAGCAGCAGAAGACAATGCAGTGAGATAATCATTGGAAAAATTTAGCTGCAAGAGGGAAGTTTTATCAGCTGAGGGGAGAATGAAGAAGATGAAGGTTAGAGTTGGATGAAAAATTTGTGTAAAATCTTGAAGTATAAAAAGTAGCTTTGAGTGAAGGCCAGATAATGGAAGCAGGTAAAAAAGAGGTAATATGAAATTTAGTTGTTGCATTCTATATAAATTGGTAAGAGGTAACACAGAGATTGCAGTAGTACATGTTGAATAATTAAGAGACAAAATCATCCCATCACAGCCAACAGGGCTTCACTAAAGGAAAATCATGCTTGAAAAATTTCGTGGCCTTCTATGACGGCGTTACAGCGTTGGTGGATAAGGGAAGAACAACTGACCATCTACCTGGACTTGTGCAAGGCATTTGACGCTGTCTCACACGACATCCTGGTCTCTAAATTGGAGAGACATGGGTTTGATGATGGACCACTCAGTGGATAAGGAATTGGCTGGATGGTCGCACTCGAAGGGTTGTGGTCAACAGATCAATGTCCAAATGCAAACCAGAGACAAGTGGTGTTCCTCGGGGGTCAGTACTGGGACCGGTACTGTTAACATCTTTGTTGGCGACATGGACGGTGGGATCAAGTGCACCCTCAGAAAGTTTGCCAAAGACACCAAGCTGTGTGGTGCAGTTGATGTGCTGGAGGGAAGGGATGCATGGAGATGGACCTTGATAGGCTTGAGAGGTGGGCCTGTGTGAACCTCATGAAGTTCAACAAGGCCAAGTGCAAGGGTCTGCATGTGGGTTAGGGCAATCCCAACCACAAATACAGGCTGGGCGGAGAATGGATTGAGAGCAGCCCTGAGGAGAAGGACTTGGGGGTCTTGGTGGATGAGAAGCTCAACACAAGCCAGCAATGTGCTCTCACAGCCCAGAAAGCCAACCACATCCTGGGCTGCATCAAGAGAAGTGTGGCCATCAGGGCAAGCGGAGTGATTCTCCCCCTCTACTCTGCTCTCATGAGACCTCATCTGGAGTACTGGGTCCAGCTCTGGGGCCCCAAACATAAGAAGGACATGGACCCGTTGAGGCGAGTCCAGAGGAGGGCCATGAAGATGATCAGAGGGGTGGAGCATCTTTCCTGTGAAGACAGACTGAGAGAGTTGGGGTTGTTCAGCCTGGAGAAGAGAAGGCTCCAGGGAGACTTCATAGCAGCCCTCCAGTACCTAAAGGGGGCCTACAGGAAAGCTGGGGAGGGACTCTTTATCAGGGAGTGTAGTAATAGGACAAGGGGTAACAGTTTTAAACTGAAAGAGGGGAGATTTAGATTAGGTATTAGGAAGAAATTCTTTATGGTGAGGGTGGTGAGGCACTGGAACAGGTTGTCCAGGGAAGTTGTGGATGCCCCATCCCTGGAAGTGTTCAAGGCCAGGCTGGATGGGGCTTTGAGTAACGTAGTCTAGCAGAAGGTGTCCCTGCCCATTGCAGAGGGGTTGGAACTAGATGATCTCTAAGGTCCCTTCCAACTCTAACCATTCTGTGAATCTATGATCAGAGATTATTGCTGTAGCCATCTGAACATGCTTTTTTATATTTGTAAATTGTAAAGGAAAACATGACAAAATTTGTGCGTGGATGTAAAAGAAACCAGAAGGAAGACAGTAATACAGCAACTTCAAATAGCTGGCTTTTTAAAAAAAATTATATTCAACCGAAAACAGTACTCTACCATTTCATATGTCACTGTACTTGATAGTACTTGGAATTTAGCCTTCATAAGGACTTAATGTAATACGTTTTAAAATGTGAATGACCAATCTAAAGGACAAAATTGTACTTCTAAAAAAAAATATTAGTGGATATTCTACACATTAATACTAGGCAAACTTCCAAAATAAAGATTATATTTAAGTAGTTACTACTCAAAAGAACTGCTGGATGAGCTCCAAAATGTCATGAAATGACTACTGTGACAGCCTGGTTCAGTTAAATAATACAGGCAAAATTATCCTTCTCGTGGTGGGTTCAGTCCTGCAGTTCTTTGGTATAGTTTTAAAGGGCAGTGGTTATTAAACACATTTCAGCAAATGCATCGTGGTCACAGCTTTGACAAACAAAATACAGTAGAGGGGAATACACTTTTGTATGTCAAGTTCACTCACCCCTGTGCCCCCATTTGCACATGCATTTCAGACTCCCACGTCCTCTCAACTCTAGCTGATTACCAGCTTTTTATTTGCTTCTTCCCATCAATAACCTGCATAGTCTGTCTTTACAGCAACAGCTTAAGTGAGAGCAAGGTTTAGCAGACTGATCTAAAGGAAAGGGAGAGGTCATGCAGCTTTATCCCACATCACCGCTACGGAACACTTCTGCTCCACACCTTTTTATTTATACGTAGCTTTTCTATGAAGGTAAGCACTCAAAACATCCACTCATCGCACCAAGCTTCTGGATTCTTCCTTCAGTTCTTGGATAAGCAACAGAGAGAGCATCCTACAGGGAACACTTAAGTGGACTGAACGATCCAATGTCTCTGCACTGATTATACAAAATGCTACTATCTCACTTTCCTTGCTCTTTAACATTACCACTGCAGAGATGATTTAGGGTTTTTTTGTACATCAGCAGAAGTTTTCCCACACATTTACAAAGATTTAATACACCCATAAAAGCACTGTTTAGTGTTCCTTCTAACCCCATGATTAATCCCCTATGATTATAGGCAATAGTGCTCAAAGGGGACCCACCCATTACCATGACACTCTTCCATACTAGATTTTGCGTTTAGATCTCTGATTCAGTTGAGAACTGCAACGGAAAAATCACACCTTCCTTCCGTGCACATTCAGTTGCATTAATATCCAGATAATTCAGAGGCATCACACAAACATGCCTCTTTTTAATTAGGAACACTAACTGTGTGGCTTTTTTGAAGATGTCCATCTGAAATGCAGGAAACTCTGACAAAGCTATCAGAATCCTGGAATAAGAAGTCTGAAGGGAAAATCATGGCTTCTGTTAGATCTTTCTGGAAGTTCATCTACCTTCGTTAGTTTTTCACTAAATCCTGAATCCAGACCCAGCTATTTTACACCTTCTGTGAAAGATCAAGTTAATAAATCCTTTCCTAAAATAAACCAGGTAATATTAAAAATAATGGAAGTCACAAATATTTTCAAAGGCCATTCTATACGAAAATATCCAATCTATCAGTCTCAAAAAAAAAAAAGGCAAAGTTCAAAACAAATACAATGCTTATACTGAAAACCCCATGTATTCACATCCAACGGTTTCGTACAAATGAGGAACATCCCTGCACATGCCTGAACTTCCTGTCAATACAAACTCACTTATTTTTTGCTAGATCCTAAAACATGGCATGACAAAAAAAAAAAACGAAGAAAAAAAAGAAAGAAATCCTTCTAAAGAGAATAAATCAGCTGTATTTTCTTCCTCCAACATCAGTGTTAAAAATGTGAGTTCTATTTTTAAGTCTGTTTAAAAGTAGTAAAACTTGACACAACAGAAATCATATACTATCTGGTGGAATGCACCCAATGAAGCTGTCAAACAACAAATAAGGAGATGTCAAATAACCTAAGGTTAAATGAGAAACGGCTCTTGACATACTTGTTTCAATACCCAGAAGCCTCTGTGGGTTTCCTTCAGAGCATACATTGTGATGGTCTGCGTATTTCTGTCTCAAAAAAAAAAAAAAAATTAAATACACTCTCTTTTTTCCAAGTCTGAAATATCCTCTTAAAAAGTTATTTTAACTTACTTACATTTCCATGTTTTATCTAATTGTTAACGATGATGTTCTTTTTAATGATTTCCATTTAAGAGCTTTCAGGAAAAAAATCTATTCCATAAGGTTATTTCACAAACTAACAATGTTGTGAAAATCCAATTTGTTTGGTGACATCTTTCCCAATGGCTTCTCAGTGGCTGACAGTTTCCATCAGTCAAAGACTAAATTACATGAAGTGTCACTGATGTCTCCATCATATCCAAAATCACTTTAGATTTCTGTAGCTTTGTAGCCGTCATTTTTCATTTATCACTTTTGAATCTTACAAGGATACAGTATATGCACAGATTGCATACACTGAAACATATCTTAGACTCCTCCTTTTGAGGAATCTAAGATGCAGAGACCAAATGTGTCAAAGTCACCTTGAGCTCATAAATAGAAACATGGAGGATGATTATGCCTTCCCCCTTAGATTTTTCTAAAAATAAAGGCACTGTTTCAGCTTTCTTAGACTATTTTGCTTGCATCCAAATTTTCTAGTACCTCCATAGGTGCTTAAAGGGAAACTTCCTGACCATCCCTACATTTTATGCCACACAGTACACTCACTGGTGTCATAGCAATAGCCTATGGAAAACCATCGTCCATACTGCACCAGCACACCACCAGGCAAGGCTGGGTGACCTGCAGTCAGAGCATCCTTAGCTAGTGTTGCCCAAGACCACCAAGATCTATACCCAAAAGTCCACATAGTGTGGCCTGCACCCCTTTTTGCACTACCTTCTGTATGTCTTCATACCTTCACGTATTGCATTCTTCAAAAAACCAAACGCTCACATGGCACAGGCAGGGATTCCTTTCTTGGGATGAACAAATAACCACAACACCAATACGCTGACATGCCACAGCTGAATGTCATACACTTTGCTGGGAGGACCACATGCCCACTTAGACAACAGCCCACAGCAATAAGTGAAGGTAATCCCCAAAGCAGACCTGTATAGCCTCCACTTCACTTTGCTGGCCTGCCCCTCCATCTTCTCCCATACCAAGTCTACGTCCCTGTTCCAACACCACACCCTGAGCAAAGACCCTCGCTCCCAAGCAATCTAGATCTTCCTAGCAGTTGGTTGTATTGAAGGTCAGTCCAATACCAGCTAACAACAGCATGGTGCAACACCCAGATCCGTGCGCTCACTCATGATTGGCACCATTTTATCCCTCAAGTCATCCCCTGTCCCAAAAAGAAACCAGCTACTAGCTGCATTTTTAAGACCACCATAGCTGCTGCACATAGGAAGGGTAAAGTCCAAGAAAAGCTGAGCTCATTAGATCACACTGCATCTCCTGCCACACACAGATCTTGACCTTTCTATTCTCCCTCCACTGGAGCCCAGCTTCCGTGTCCCCTTCCCCTCAATACCCTGCAGAGAGCCAACACAATAACCTGCTTCTGCTGAGCTATAGAGAGCCATCTCAGTCCTGAGCTGGGTGCTGGCTAACCCAGGCTGTGAACATGCACCAGCAACATAATTTGGTATAAGGTATCCCAAGATCCCACTCACTCCTCAGCAGCAAGGAGGATGGCACATTCACGAGCCTGCTCCCTTAGTTCACCCTGAGCTGCAGACCTGCCAGCGCTCATGACAAGCCAGACCAAACCCATTGCCCATTTGCTTAGGAACACAAAGATCTGGCATACTACACTGGATGCACTGATGTCTGAAGAGAAGGGCAGGTTAAAAGAGAAGGAAGAAAGGCCTTTGTGTGACTCTGAGTAGCCCTGCCCTTTGCACCACTCCAACAACATTTCTAAAAGAAGCAAAGAGGCCAGTTTACTTTTAAAAGACAACAGATCCTGAAGTCCCCCTTCAGGGGATCCTTTAAAAGCATCTTCACACTGGCAGCTGAGGCATGCACTGAGAGTTGTAGAGGTTTCTCATCTCCTTTTCATCACAGAGCCTTGGCAGGTAATGACAGGAACACGCAGTGCCCATCACGTAGGTTATCTGGCAGAGTCATGGCATGTATCACATGTAAGTAAATAAGAGAGCTAGGAAAGTCGTATCCAAGATGCTGCGAGTGGTTGCGGAATAGCCCATTCCTTCTTGATGTCTCCCAAGACAGGTAACCAGCTATCCCACTGCGTGAACGCTGCCTTCCACTTCCATGCCCTAAGGAAGGGTGGAGCTCAGGGTAAGGGAATGCACTAGCCTCCCTACAAATCAAGGCATATCGACACATCTGCCCCCAGCTTTTCAGTCACTGTAGACCTCAGTGCCTCTCTTTTCTGCAACAACCAAACCCCTCTTTGATCAGCAGGAGAGGGTATTCATTTAGACACAAAGAAAATGCTAAAACACTACCTTTCCTTTCCTGTATTTGTTTTTATGTCTTTTCTCAGCCTGTCAGTGGTACTAAGTATGCTCTTCTACAGTCTCCACTGCTCTTCTGTAATCCCTTTGCAATTAAATTCCTTCTCCTTTACTTACAAATGCTCTGCTTTGATGTCATTTTTGTATTACTACAGAAAGATATCTTGTTACATGTACTTCCAGAACAGTCCAACCGTAAAGCTCTAGAAGAAGTACCAAGGAAAATGGCCATTAAAAAAAACCATGAATCCCTTGTAAATGGGCTCTGTCAATGACACAAGGAAAAACACAAGTACAATAATATGTTTTACAAATAAAAGTCCAACTAAAACCTGCCCTTTAGCTGCAGGTGTGGTGTTGAAAAATGATTAAGTCAGAGCAGAAAAGTGTCAGTTTACATAGCAGTGGTGCAACAAGATACAAATATCGTTGGTATGAGAAGGGTCTATGGAATGGAATTGTTGGAATTCAAAATAAAGAGCCCATAAGGGAAATGCTGAGGACGCTAGGCCTTTCCACTGGGAGCCTTGTGTAATAATGAAATGCAAAATTTGACCTAGAAAGGGGCAAAAAAGAAAAGAGCCAGGATACAAAAAACACTAAACAAACCAAGAAACTGGTTGACATTGTATGTAACTGGCCAAGTAAAATATTGGCAATTTATGGCAGCATTAGGAAATGTGTAACTCAAGAAGACAGACTTACCAGAGAGTAGAGACAAACTTTCTAGCATGGTGTGTTTGCCCTGCTCTACCTCAGCATGCTTCACCCCAGAGAGATGGGACCTGCATGCTAATGAAGCGTCCCAAAAGCATAGTTTAGATACAGCAATAGGTTCCCTCCATCCTTTCATACCTGGCCATCTCTCTCCTCCGTTACCATACCACTTCACCATGATGCTGATGAGACAGTCACAGAGTGAACTACCAGAAAAACTGTATTGCTAAAGTCACCACAATGCATTCTGTTTTTTAAACTGTTAACTTTTTGAATATAAAAGATCACATTTTACCACATGTTATAGCTCAATCGCTACAGCCTTATCAGTTTCTTTAGCTAATAATGTAACTACAGACAAACACATCTTTACATGGAAAATCCAGTGCAGAGTTCATAGTTCTTTGTTTCTTAAAGACACAAACCTGTATTTATACTGTAATAAATACATCATAACGAAAGATATTGAAAACACAAATTGAAACATGACACTCTCACTGTGCAAAGTCTTTGCAAACCTTCAGTGCTCTGTAAATAATAAATAACTAAAGCAGAGGTCATCTCAGCAGGTTAATCATGAGTTCTAATGACAAGATACAGAGTTTGCTCCAGCTAGGCTGTGCTATCTAGTCCATGGCTAAACAGGATTTCAATTTTCAGGGCTGTCAATCTTGCATGTTTTCCAGCATTGGATTCCACCATATTTCATAAAGACGCAACCAGAAGCTGAGTGAAAAATAATTCAAAATGCTTGCAGTGGTATTGCAGAAAGGGCTCCCAGAGCAAACAGATTATACGCACTATATTAATGCATACATTGCAAGTACAAAAATCTGTGTCATGTGGAAAAAAAAAAAATACACCAAACATGGATCAACAGAGACAACTCAAAGGGTCTCAAAACAGTGCCCTTTTCTACAAATTATGTATTTTATACAAATTATATATAAATTATTTACAACACCCGTATTGCAAGAAGTGCAACCTGGGAGAGGGCAGTTGTGCCAGTCGGGGGGAAGACCAAAAAAAAGAAAAAGAAAAAAAAGCGAGAGGAAAAGAGATTAAAATTATAAATCAAAGACCATTTAATTTCACACCAGGTGTTAAAACCCTGCTTCTAGTTGCTATTAATCTCAGAGATTTAACAACAGGCTTTAATGGGAAGAGCTCATTCTCTGTAGCAAGATACAAAGGGTCTTTCCAGTAGACACAATGACCTCATCCATCCCCCTCTGATCCTCCTTCACCTCATATGCAGAGTCAAGTACAGAACCATTCATCACTTTAGTACAAAGCTGTTTGCAGCTCAGTGGTCCGACTTTATGTTACGTACTAGTCTTCAGCTATTTGAAGCTCCTTCCTTCCACTCTGAAATTGCTATTGCTGCTTTGAAGCAATCCAGGTTCCTTTTATCAAACAATAACTACTACTAACGAGCTTTTGTTGTTGTTTCATGTGTTAAAATTCCCTGAGTTTGGCACAAAGGGAAACCTCCCACTACCAGGCACACACAGACACAAGGAAGACACCAGAAGAGTTAGAAGGGCCACCAGGAAGGAACTCTCCTTCATAGACAGATGAGCTCAAAGAATTAGGTGGGTAAGGAAATGGCTGACCTAAGCAATACTTTTAATTGCTAATGACCTATGTTATATTCCTCTTCCTTTTTCTCTTTAACTGCTCTTACCCTGCATTTCTCCTCCATTTATCTAAAATCACACCCTTGTATCCCCTCTTCCTGCAAGAAAAATACTCTTTCCTTAGGACTCTGTATATCACCATTTGAAATATTCGTCATCTTTGTCTCTGCAAGTTTTCGCCATGTTACTTAGAAATCCATTGAGTCTCCATTTCAGCTGCTTTAGCCTCATTTTTGCTACTCTTAACAAAATTCATTTTTACCAAGAGCAACTACCCTCTCTAATGAAAACTATTGTTCTCCCCTCCCATGTTTTTTGATTTCAAGTCCCCTTGGAATACTCTTTAATACTTGTATGGATCCATCCATCTCAGGTCCATAAACCACTGATTGAAAAATCAAAGACACTGTTTTCTTTCATTCCCAGTATCTGCTCCTCTCTAAACCTCTAAAATCCTGTTAATTCTTAAGAACTTTCTTCAGGAGTTTCTCATCCTTGCTTACCTCTTCCCATTCAATTCCTTCAGTTCAATTTACCTGTTTTCCACTAATCTTCTCCCACGACCCTCTCTCTTCCAGTAGCCTTATCTGTTTTGGCCATTTCAACTGCTATCATTATGCAGCTCTGTCATTTCTAGCCTTGCCCCCAGATCATCATTATGTAATTCAAATGTTTTGTCTCTCAAACTAATTCACAAATACAAAAGTCTCTCAAAGTTCAATTCTCATTCTCTTTGTACTCTCTCAAGGCTTTGCCATTTCATCTTGCTTCTCTCTCCCCTCAAAGTCTACTGTCTCTACAGCAAAATGGGTGTCCCTAGGACTTACGTAGTGAGAAAAGGTGTTCTGGTAATTCCTCACTCTCTGACAGACAGTACAGACTGTACAGGGAACAAAGCAAGAAAAAAAAAACCAAACAGATTTTTGGGGCTAAGAACTGAACTCTCAATGAAACAGCTTGAACATATTAAGATTAATTTAATTGTAATTTATCAAACGCCAAAATAAGCTAAAAAGCATTTATCTTACAATGAGGGAAAAGGCTCCAAGCTCAGTGTGACACCTGAAATTACATAACAGCTTAATATTTTTAAAAATAGTTTTATCAACAGAGTTCTCTTCTAGGACTGCACCCTGCAACCTTAGTATTTATAAAACATTGTGTAAGACCCACCGCAGTGAGCCAGGCTGGATGTTTAGCCCAAATGGAATGACCAGACTGGCTCAGATTAAATATCCAGCCTGACCCACTACCCTGTCTCCAGGAGCAGCCAAGAGCAGATGTCTAAGGGAACAGTGAAAACCAGAGCAGTCATATAGAAATGTTCTCTTCCACTCCCACCAAAACACTTACCGCACAGCTTTCCACAATTTGCAGCTCAGTAACTCCCTTACCTAGAGGTAATACCTTTCTTCGCCACCTCTTCTTTTTTCCCTCCTTCTTTTTTTTCCACCTCCTTTTCCAACATTGCTCAGCAGCTCTTTATACTCATGCAGCACGCACAGCATCCCATGGCAAGGAATTTCAGAACTGACTTGCACACTATGCAAAGAAAAACTCTTCCTAGCTTTGAAGCTGCTCCCTGGTAGTTTCACCTGACATCTTATCTAATAAAAAAATAAGGTGGCACTGAGTGTTCATTTCCCATCCACACTCCTCACAGCTCTTATGATTTTGTAGACCTGCAGCATTAGCATCTGGCCATTATCTCTTTTTCAGTCTGCAGACTCTCATCTGGCTAGTTGTTCTTGCATGGAAGCTGCTCCACGGATGCCTTCTGCATCCTGCTGCCCCTCTTCATTCTTGTTGCCCTTCTCTGAACCTTTTCCAGTTCTACTCCACTTGTTCTGAGATAAGGAGACCAGAACAGCACACTATATTTAAGACACAAACACATGGCAGATTTAGAGAGTGGCCTAATGATATTTTGATCTCCCTCCTTTTACAGCAACTCCTGATATAAATTTGTTTTTTGACTGCTACTAAAGTATAGAGATTATTTTTTTCATTAAATCGCTGCTTCTAGTCCCCAGATCTCACACCAGCTCAAAATATTTTGCCATTACTGGGCCTGAATTTCATTCAACACTTTAACGACCATTTCATCCGCCATTTTAATGAGCTTTATAAGGTTCTTTTGCAGTTTTTCAGTCTGCTGCCTTTTCTTTTACCTTCTTTTGCCCTGATTAACTTAGTTTCAGAAATAAGCCTTATCATCATACTTCTGTTCCAAGCCACTTATGAATATGAAGATCCCCCTGGGCACTCAGAGAGATGTCTGTGGAAATCCACCTGTGATTTCCAATGCATTTTTCTCCTGGTGTTTTGTTTCCTACCATTTAACCAATTATTTACACAGTGGGCAGTCCTGTTTAGTTCCTTTAAAAGTATTTTTTACAGGACTTTGAATACAAAACAGCTTTTCAAAATATAAGTAGAATAATGCATCATAAAATCTCTTCCATCTGCATGCTAGTTATCTCTTTCAAAGGACCACAGCATCTTAGCAAGACTTGACTTCAAATCACAAAAATGCTGTCTGGAAGTCATCTAGTCTGACCAACTACTAAAAGCCACAGTAGATCAGGTCAGCTGTAGCTTTGTCCAACTAAGACTTGAAAGCCTCCCCCTGGAGAGATGCCACCTCCGTCTCCCTGGGTAACTTTTTCCACTGTTGCACTACCCTCCTAGCGAAAATGATTTTCCTACAATGCCCTATCAGAACACTTCAATCTGCAATCCGTGTATGTTAACCCTCTACTACATGGTTTGCCACTGTCAAGAACATTGGCTCCATCGTCTTTGTAAGCACCCTTCAAATAGCTGAAGACTAGTATTAACCTGCTCCTAAAGCTCCTCTTCATCAGGCTCCCCTTCACGGAAATCAATTCTTTCTCAGCATCTCCATCACGTTTATCCAATGTCCTCTCTGAAACAGCCACTAATCTAATATTTTAATTAATCCACGCAAGTTTAACAAGAGGTTTACTGGTTTCTAGGCTCCCTGATTCCACATGAATGCTTGCTAAAACATGGCATCAGATTAGACATCTTCAAGTTCTCAACTGCCGAGACACTTTAAAGCAACAGGCTGCACACCACAGTCTGTAGCTGATCTATTTCACTCTTCCGTTCCTTAAAAACTTGAGTGAGCTACGTCTGGACCTGTTAAATTGGGAACATGCAATTTGTTCCACAATCTCTCCTACAAATGCTTCCAGCTGAGAAAGGCAATCTCATAAGCCTCCCATAAGAAGGGTTCCGAAACAGGAACCACCCCACGCTTTTCAGTGGTGAGCACATACCCACAAGAATAATTTAGTTTTCAGCCATGGCTTTATCTCAGATCATTCATTTCATAATGTCACTACATGCAGGCCCCACAGACTCTTCAACTGGTTTCCTCCTACTGGTGTGGTTGAAAAAAGCATTTATTAATTGTATGTTTAGACTGATTGGGGGGATATTTTTGGTCCTATTTTCCTTCTTTGAATGCAGCCGCAGCTTTTTTTAAGATGTCCTATTGCCTTGAATAGTCTCCTCTACCTTGTCATTTAGCTATACAGGCTTCCTTTTCTTAAGTCTTTTTTAGACTGATGGTAGCATTTGTGTGAAGCCTCCAAAACAGCATCCTAAAATAGTGTCTCTGCCACCTACAAACACATTGCTCTTACAGTTGCCCTTTCAGTTTTTCTTTAAAGAAACATCCCCATTTTTACATAGTTTCCCTTCTTGGAGTTGAGCGTAATTTAAGAGAGGGGAGAAGAAAGGAGAATTGCAGGTGGTTTTTCTTGTGTTCCTCCCATTTCCATTTCTTGCATTTCCTTAGCTTAGGGAGGAGAGAAACGCAGAATACCTATAACGGTCTACAAAACCATCTCACAGTCTTTTTCCAGACAGCATCTTGCAATCTCTCCATGACATCACCTTCTACCCACTGAACAAAATACAGTCTCTTACCTACCTTTTTGTTACCATCCCTCTGTAATCATTTACTGCTTCCGTTCAGTGTTCGTGCAGAGCCTAGCACAGTGGGGTCCTGAGTCTACTTTGTAGGCTCCTAGGAGAAAAGGAAACATAAAGGAGAAATTGAAGAGACAGCTCATCAGCAATTCTCAGACATTTATAGCAGCCACAAAACATCTGTCTTTCAAGACAATAAATTAGAAATGTAAGGCACTGAACTACAGTGTGAACAAGAACCAAACAGAAAGAGGCAGAAAAAAAACATTCTTTAAAATAACTGGCAGCTTGGGATGAGAATCAGAAAGGAGGAGTACTTGTCACAGAATTAACAAAATCCATGGGACACGAATTTGAGAAAAAACCTCACTGTAAAAATCTTCCTTGGTGCCCTAACCACCACTAAAATTAAACATGCCTAAAACGTGGGCTGAAATCTGGCCGCAAGCGAAATCCAGACAAAACTTTAGTGTTCCTTAATCTTTCCATAAAAGGAAGTTCAAGAGAAAAACGCAGTTACTGTCTAATGTCTCAAAACATTACAAAAGACATTTTCAAGAGAAAGAGATGCATCATTAAGAACACTTCAAGACGTTAACCCATATTGTAGAAATGACAAAGACTATAAAAACATTCAAAAAATTATCTTGCTTTTTTCTTTATTGAAACAGGTATTATATAGGTATATTATATCTCTCTCTATATATAGAAACAGGTATAATAAAGAAGGTACTGCTAATCAACTAAGTGCTACCTTTACTTGAAACAAGACAGGAATCACATAGCCGTTTCCTGCTCTCAACACATCAACAAAAAGGTGCTTCACTTCATAAATAAAAACCAATAATAGTCCATCCAATTTAAGCATTCGCTTCTTTGAGAATGCCTACAGCACAGAACAAATACACTAGCAATCAACAGTTCACCCTTGAACCTAATCAGAGGCACGAGGCAAAAAGGAGTCATTGTTCTACTCTGTTTACTCACTTATATAAAGTGACTGTACTAGATGACTGAAAGTGCTTGAGATTTTTTTCCCAGTGCTTTTCTGACCTACGAAAGTCTCAGGAAATCTGCCGAATGCATATGCAGTACTGCATAAAGACATTTTATAACAAGGAAACATCACACGAGCAAGAACCCTCCAGGTTAGACAACAAAGATCCAGATTCACCATGTCAAAATTTCTCACAAGCCCCCTGCTCCCTATCACCAGGTACTTCAGATTTTTAACATTTACATATTTTCTTCTAAATTAAGTATTTATATCATATGCACACATACACACAACCCTCCACAAAATTCAGCTATGTCAAACTCTGCTGCAGAAGCTGCCAACAGCAGATTTAGATAGTGTTCTCCATGGCATAGGGATCAACTGTAGCTAAAGGTTATAAGGTAATTTTGAATCTCATAGTCCAAGGTGGTAGGTGAAGCTTATATCGTTAAGAAGACATTGCATCACCTTTTTGCCTCCCACTTTTCAGAAAGGCAAGGACAAATTTAAATCTTGGAAGAGGATCAAGTTCTACTTTTTATATTATTATGAACTGGAGAATACTTGAACACCTCAGCACAACTACCTACCACCCGTGCACGTTGATGACAAAGTACTCTGAGACATTCAGTCTTCCAAGTAATTAATTATAACCGTTACCATGCAGTAAGTCCTACAGACAACTACAAGCAACCCATCTCTAAGATGCAGTGTGCTAGTGATTTATGTATGCACTCACTACACCAGAATGAACAGTTGAATTATTATGCTTTGAAACATTACAAAGAAGGCTGTATACCTCAATTTTTCTAAATGAACCTGACAGTACTGGTGCTTTCTATACGCACTTCAACCCACTCACTCTCCCCTCACCACTCATTTCAAGATTCATATTTCTACAAAAACATTTCCGGTTTTATTTCAGCAAAATAAAAGTTTTAGCAAATTTATTTTTATTATAAGCTTAAGAATTTCCGAGACAAAACTGGAAAGCAGAGTCTGAATCCACCTTACTGATTTAGGGAAAACACACACACACAGAGAAACAAACTCTTAAAGCTTGGATTTCTACAGATTCATGTCTTGCTTCTCTTACGCTTCTTAATATGGCAACCCTGCTGTTCCTATGACTGTGGTGGCACTCTCATCAGGCGCAATACAGTATATGCTGTGGGCAGAGTAACACAGAAGTTAGCCAGAGTATTCATTTAGTTAAGCTGAAGTTAGCCTAACTCAGTCTACACAGCCCACACCAAACCATTCTTGCAGAAATTGCAAATTAAGCCACCGACATCAGAAAACTGACCAGAATTTTTTTTATTTTTTTTTTATTTTTTTTTTTTTATTTGGGGGTATACAACCATATTTTAGTTTACTTTTGCTTAGGTTTAGCAACATTTACTAAAGCAAAAAGGCTACAGTGGCTGTGCTCCCTACCTCTGTCTCCTACCCTTTCCTTTCAAAATGACTTCTGAAACTGACGACCGGTTTCAACCTAACACAAAAACTTTAATGAAAATATCCAGACAAAACAAGACAAACTCACTTTCCAAACTGCTGGCTTTCCCTACTCTCAGTGACAAACACAGGCACGCTAGAAGGGATTTCAGCCATGGCACATTTTATCTCCCCAGAAGCACGTTTAATTTTAAAGAACAGGGGGAAAAAAACCTTCTGCAAATGGATAAAAATATACATAGGTGTATGCTTGTGGAAGTTTTCCATAAATCTTTACTATATTTACTGATAAACCGGTAGGAGTACTGTATCCCACTGCTGTTCGAATATGGTACAGAAGCCATTGGTACAACCAGGCGGTATGATTAAATTTGGTGGGGACACGGAGGAAGGTGCACAGGCAGTTAATAACCTTCACTGTCATATGGATACGGGCACCACTCTCACATCTGTATAGTACATTTTGAAAGATATTTGGCTACATACTGAATTGAGCAAAGAAATAATCATAGCATGTCTAGACACCGTGGCTCGTCTGCATGCCGAGACTTCCCGCTTCTGCTGTAGCTGCACGGCACCACTCAGGCAGCGTGCCACGGCGGCAACCTCGCCTCACCCAGTCAGCTGGGAGCTTGCCCGGGCACCCAGGATTTTCATACAATATCTAATGGCAACCATTGCTCACCTCGCAAGCCAAAAAAAGGGGTAAGAACATGCCTGGCTCCACACCACTCCATCATCTGTGGAGCTTTTGCTCCACAGAGAGCGTGACCTGAGTTAGGCAAGCTGCTCCAAGTGACTTCTGCTGATGTTGGTGGGGCTGAAGTAGAAGTGTCAGCAGCACCAGGGAGATGGGGTTTTTCCCCACTTCAGTGCTCTCACCATCTACACACAGGAGAACTGAGCACACATAAGTAAACTTCATGTACTGCTTAAAATGGTGTTGAAAAAATTGTTTGCTTTTGTTGCTATCTGGCAGCAGGAGAGAAAATCATGTCAAAACTGAAAGTGTACCAAAACTGACAGGGAGGTAAGGAAGGAGGGAGGGGAGAAAAAAAAAAAAAAAAAAGATTAAAAGATACAAATACCCTCCCTCCTCTTCCCTTATTCCCAAAACCGCCTGCATTATGCAAATATATCCCACTTTCAGGGATGAATCAAGGATGAATGGTTAGAGCAGCTGGTATATACAACCTTGTGCTCATTATACAAAGACTAACATTTCTTCTTATTATGTACACTAGCCAATATTACTATTTATCTCTCTCTTTTTGTGCTGAAGAGGACCTCACACAAGGAAAGCGATCGCACTAAATCCAGCTTATTTGCTGGACTAAAGAATGGATGCGGAAAATTGCAATTATTAAGCTAAATCTAGGCATACGGAAAAGAAATGAAAGAAATAGAAATACTCTACTTACAAAGCTGCATTTTGTTTACAGGCATTTCTAATCACAGTATTGAGTAAACTAAAACCAAAACAAAACAAATGTAGGAATTCTTAGGAAAAAAGCAGGAAAAAAACCCAACCAAACAACAATGTCCTTGAGCATGTCCCAGCCGCAACTGTTTGAGACCACATAACCAGCCCACACAAACGCAGAACAGGTAGACACGCGCTGCAGAGCAGAAGGTCAACGTACGGAGCGCTACACCCACTCCCATACTGCTTCATGTGCAGGGCTGGGAAATGTCCAAGTCTTCACAGATGTGTCCTCTGGTTCAACTCAGAAATCATATCCGGGCAAAACAGGAGCAGTACCGGGACTCCCTTAAGCTCCAACATTGTTGTTCCTTTGCTGAACACAAGCTCCAAGTCATGAAGAACCGTGGACATACACACGCACATGCTCCCACACAAATCACATAAGCAATAGATGTGACTCATTCAGAGCTTGTCAGGCTTACTTCATAGGCACAGTAAATCCAACATAATCAGAAGACAAGACACTCACGGCCCACATGAAGATCATCTTTGGAGAAAAGAAGAAAAAGAAGAGTCCCATAAAGCAGACTCATTCCACTTGCGGTAACACATGCCAACGCTCAGGAGTATGAGCCCTGGTCATATTCTGCATATTGATAGCTATACTACTGGCCAAGGCACCTTTTTTCCAGTTTTTCTGAAAGGGAAGGTCTTGACAAAGAAAATGAAATTCATGAATTACTCATAGCTTTAACTCTATTTACAGTATCACTTCATTCTTCAATAGGCCAAAATAAGAATAAATGTAGAGACTGGAGTGCCAGGAGGGGAAATGTATTGCTGACAGGAAAGCACAAATCAGAATATGTGAAGTCACCAGTCAGACGGAGTTCTCTGGTTGAAAATTATAAACCAGAATGACGTAACATTTATGTTACGGTTTTGCAGGGATTCAACTAATAATAGTTCATTAAAAGCTGCTGAACTTGCCCTACTTACTTGCTTTAATTTCATCTAGGTCAAAGTGACAAGACACGTTAGTGTAAATTTAACCTTTTAACTAACCACCACAGATTTATAATCCAAGAGCAGCACTTAGTTCTTGCCAAAAACCACAATTCCCAAAATAGCAATTTTTAAAGTATAATACATTACTGAGATTGCTGTCAGAATGAACAGTATTACCCAGTTTGAAATGGTAGAGATGGAGAAAAACAGTAATAAAGGAGAAATTATTGTGGTCTTGCTCCCACTGAAGTCATGTTCTTCATGAAGACTTCAAAGAGCAGGGAAAACACGGGCTTTATCCAACTTTCTGCAAATTACACAACTGAGTATTTTTATTTAAAATAAATCAGTTCTGATACAACTCTGATCTCCTTGAGTTTGACAGCAAAACTTCTTCTGAAAATATTTATTCTTGAGCATGACACCATTTATCCTTGTGTTTTTCTGGTCTTTGACTGAAGTCTATAGTACATTTCAAGTGCTCTGTTGCCACTGGTATTAGCTGTCCACATATCTCCAAACTCTTACGTAGTTTCCTGAACCTGAAGTTCATTGGATTGATAATCCAGGAAGTCTTTTCTAGCTCTAGGATACTGACAAGAATCACACCTTTCAGCACCTTTCAGACAAATTGTGTTAGTATTGAAAACACAAGAGGCTGAGGGTTTCATGACCAGCGAAACCAACTTCATAAGGAAGTCAATGAAGAGAATTATTAAACAATGTAGCATAACGTACACAAGATTTATTTCTGTGCACGCATGTGTGCATGTCTACAAGACTTAGATAAAAAAAAAATCAATGTTCCTAGCATTTTTTGGTGTCCTTAAGATGAAGCTCAATACATGTGTTTGGTTTTCTCTTCATTTTTTATTTGTTTGTTTTTCCCCCCGGCAGGAAGGTGTGGGTTTTTTTGTTTGTTTTGGTTTTTTTTTAATATTGCAGGAAAGATACCATGTAACAATCTTCTTGAGAAATTCTTCCCCAAAATGCAACACTGTAATGCTTCTACTTGTTCTACAATTTTCACCTGTAAGAAAAATAGTCTCAACATCACTCCACCCACCCTGATAAAAGTCATGGAATAAAATATTACTCTTCTTCTGGAATTCTGCCAAATAATTTCATGTCCTGTCTAACTGATTCTCAAATTTAAGTTGCACACTCAAAACCGATACTAGTATGTAAATCTTAAATCTCATTGATCACCACTGCAGTTCTTCAATATCTATGCCAATTTAGGAAAAACAAGCAAAACAGAATACCCTGTAATCTATGCATTTAGCCCACGTGAAACCAAACAGTTGCTCCCTTTCTGTCGTTAACCAGTTTATTTTCCAAAGAAGGCAAGTAAGCTAAGAAAGGTAAAACCAATACTATGGGTATCATAGAAGAGAAATCCTGAGCAAAAGCATCTTTAGATATGTAACCATAAAATAATATATTACGTTTTATCCGACCTTTTGCAAGAGCCAGTGAACCTTTTCAATCTAGTTTTAAAAAATTCCAGTGAAGCTTAGATGGCAGACACCTTTTAGAGAAAAAAAAGTCCACAACCCTTAGGAAAACCCTGGTTTTTATTTACTCTTCTGAAAGACATTTTCTGTACTGCAGGACACCAGCTGGTATATTTTCTGTAGGATACTTAATTCAGAGACATCTGCTTGCTAGCAGACCAAGGATGAAGTTTGGAGTTACGAGACCTGGATTATCTTTCTGGCTGAGCAACTGATTTGTGGTGCACCCTGCTCTGTCCCCATTTCACCATTATAAAATGTGAAGATGTCTTCTAGCATATCACGGTTTCTTTAAATAAATATCTCAGTGAACTGCATTGCGAGAACGGCAGTTCCAATTAAGAGTGAACTCGGGAGTGTAGTGACAATTTCGGGAAATCTTTATGGTTGCGTTCTCTCAGTCAGAGCCCAGCTGCCTTCTGGAGAAACAGGACTGAACAGATTCACGTAGGTACCACAGATGCCAAACAATAACAAAAAGACTAATCCTGAATATTGCAGCTGCTGATAATGCTCATTGCCTAACAATGCAGAAAGTATTACACTCACTATTGCCTACAGCATGCACTGCTATGGAGAAAAAAAAGAAATGATATGTAGTCTGGGAGAATCCAAGATGATAGTCTGAAGAGGAAAATAACTCAGCGCATATAGCTTGAGGTTATGAGGAAAGCGTCTGCTAATATGCAGCAGGCTCCCATAATTGTGCAGCTGAAGTAATAATACCCCAACAAAATGCCATTACAATGTGCAGTGTTTAACAACTGTGCCAGTTTTTACGCATGTCGGTTTATTCCACAAGATGGCTTATCTACTTTGTTAGTCTAAATGCTCCAAAATGATTTAAAGAAATCATACCCACTATATTTTAAAGACAGGAGACTGTATTAAATCCTGTGTAAGTCTATTAATTTTAATTGCGCTATATCAGGAAAAAAATGGATCCGTAGTCTACTTTTCCAAATGGGGGAGAGTTACTAAACAATACTGGTAGGTTTAGATTGTTCTTCGATGATGGATGCTTTCCCTTCTTCCATCTCAGCATGCAAGAGAGAAAGAAAAAACTTAACATATCCATCAACAGCGCCAGAAAACACAGCACAGTCCATCTGGTACCGTAAATCGCAAACTGATAGATGCTCCCCCCTTCCCCCAGCAAGCTTCTTAGTTCTTCTACTCTCTCTTCAGCATGAAGTCAAATGCTGTGGGGTTCTTTTTGTAGGTGGCTGTAGAGATAGCAAGAACATGGTGGCTGTGATCTGGACATATTCCAAAGCTCGTCCGAAATATTCTTACCCAGGGCCAAATGTTTTCCCCATCAGCAGCAAAAGCATTCAATGCTTTGGCATTCTTCTAGCAGCCTATCCCTCCCATTGCCACCCAGCATGCAAGCACACTCCCATCTCCCTGGCTGCTCACAGTGCTGAAGCAATTACAAATGCCTCAGGCAAAGCAAAGATACGGAGGTAAACACTTTAGTCCTGGGCATCATCCCAGGAAGGACACACATAATAATTTCCAAGCTCCTCCTCAAGAGATTATTTTTTTTTTCTTCTGTTCAGTACTAACAAAATTAAGGAAGGAGAAGAGTTTAATGTACGAGTAGGATCCCTGTCAAAAATTTCATTACAACGCCTAGTTCATCGTATGCTGTTATTAAAAGCAAACATCTACTCTCCCCTGCTGTGCACTAGGCTTAAATGACAAAGCAGGCAGCAGATCCCAGAATTGCTCTGTACTGTGCCCGCAGCTAACTTCCTTTCACAGCCCTGCTTTGCCTTCCTACAGTATCTCCAATCTTGGTAGAATCTACTTTCTTTCAAGTGGCATATTATATTCACTTTTTTTTTTTTTGAAGGTTAAACCACTAAGTAGAGCATGAAGTACATGATTCTGCATTTGACCCACTGATGTCCTACATGTTCACTTCAGGCAGCAGAAAAAGAATACCTGGATCTGACTTTGCTCCTGTATTTCACGTCTGCTTGAGGTACCCATTTCACGTAGAAACATAACATAAAAAGAGAGCAAGAGGTTTTGGTAGCTGTTGCTGGGGATGATCTGGAGTTTTTGCACTCAAGCAGCTGGGAGAACTTATGCAGAAAAGTATGCAGAGACATTAAGCATGTTATCCTGAGAGGCGTTTATTAAAATGCAATGTTAACTTCAGTATCTGGTATTGGTTCTCATTATCTTTGACAATTCACCAAGTAACATTTACAATTTAGATGTTAATTCACAACTTAATAGTATGAATCAGTAATACATACAGAACTAACTGCAGCAAACTGCCCAATAAACAGGAAACTCCTATAAGAAATGCCTTTAGGAATATTCAACAATTTGAATTGTGACACAGAAGATTTTGCTTCCTAGGACAGGATGCGAAGATGCATGTCCCGTCTGCAAGCACTTGTATCATTTTGCTGTTTCTGATCACTTGTAATTATATAAGAAAAAAAAGCGTTTGATTTAGAACATCTGAATCAGAGCAAGTCCCTAAAATTTTCCTAGAACAAGTGCAGGAAATAAACAGCACAAACAAGGAGACGAAAGAACGCGGACACACCCAGACTTGATATGGAAATCCTGATATTAGGACTGGTACTCCCTCCAGAAATACAAACAGGACTGCTGGAAAAGTTGCCATGTTCCGAAATTCTTATCCTCCTTCAAAGGTAAGAGAACTTGAAACAATGCAACAAAGGAAAGAGAAACATGCACCGCAGATAAATCTGTGAGATAATCACTCTTTGTCTAAGATACGGTTCAAATTCTACCACTGACTAAACATATACTGTTGGTGCCCATGCTGCATTTGCCAGTGTTTTTACCCACCCCGCATCTTAACTTATTCTCTTTCTACCCCAAGGTCTAATTTTTTTTCGAAACAAATTAATTTGGCTCTCACATTACATTGTGCTGCAGGCAGTATTGATACACAGATTATAAATGAAAATTCGACCACACAGAAAGGTATACTAAATTATCGCAGATAAAAACAATGTTAAAATGGGATTTAAATAGAATAACATTAAAGTAATTGGGAAAAAAAACCATAATTTTGTAAAGAATTGTAGTATTTTACAATCATTATCACAGATGACATGAAACTGAACAAAAATGTGAAAGCATTAGGAAATGTGAAAGTGCATTTAAACTCCCAGACCACTTCAAATTTCTGCTTTACTTATGCTGTGCACTAAACGTGCACATAAATATTGCTTGTAGCTCTAGATCAGATGCAGCTGCATTTTAAGAACATTTCAGTTTTCCTTTGTTTCATTGTTTTCTTTTTTTAATTCTCTCAAGGAAAAGATTTCATGGTGAACCCACTGCTTCCAGAAAGATGAGGAATACACGACACACAATTCACTTGGTTTGGGACACTGAGTTGGGCAGTTCTGGAGGCAGAGACCGAACAGAGGAGAGAAAATAAATATAAGCACTCTCTTTTTACTTTATTATGTACATTTTGTTATGGCAGGCTGGTGATATATCTCAAAGCAGTTAGAATGGAGCTTACGGGCACAAAACACAAAGCAGAAGCTATAGTCTTGTGGCACAGTAATTGCTTATCCTGCTATCCACTAATTGGCAGCTCAGAAAAATAACAATGAAAGACAGCAACAAACACTTCTTGATACACTGGTTTTACATATACGGGCTGCCTTCCTTTTTTTTTCAGAGTATAAGGATTGTCTACTTTTATATTGGATCGTCAAGAAAACACCTTATTTTCATACATGACATTAATGTGAAAGTACTGCACAGCCTTTAAATGCAAAAGCAGATGCCATTTGAGAGGCAGGCATTAAGGCACTGGGAGAAGAGGAAAAAATCCTGATTCAATAACCAAAGGAAAGCAAAACTAATATTGAAATGGAAAGGATAAGGCAAGTCATCAAGTGGGAGGTTAATAAACTCGGCATCAAGTATATCGTTCTTGTTTTCACATTCTTACATGCTTAAAACTGCAACAAGAGACAGTGCTATTTGCTGTTTCCTGACAACATCCCAATTCATGCCTCATTTCTGCATCTCTCGAAACATCTGTAAATCAGAAGAGTCATTATAGACAACTGGTTACTTAAAAATTTGATGGGTATGCCATGTGCACGATGGTGTGTGTCCCCCTGCCTTTTTTTTTTTTAATATGATAGAATTTACTACAATTTCTAACAGAGGACGTATCACCAGGATTTAAGACATCTGTTGTTTTTTCAGGTTCAGAGCTTTGTTTGCAGTTTGTAAATTAAAATCAGCTTTCCCAATGAAAGCTAAAGTTAAAAAGTGAAAGCTAAAGAAGAAAGTCACAGTCATCACAATATTTTCTCTATAGCCTATTGAGTGGCACCTTTAGAAATACCTAAGTCTTTTGACAGCAGTATGGCAAAATTAACAAGCTTGTTTTTCAGGCATCTCATCTGTACAACGGGTTGCAAAGTCAATAAAAGCCATTAGCGCTGCTCAACAGCACCTCTGTTCTGACTCCCCAAAGTACATAGTGGAAAACCTGTGCAGAAACTTACATCAAAACCCAAGTTAGTTGCCCACCTAGTACTGCTACCTGTTTATGTTATATACTGCAGAGGGACAGAGTCTCTTTCTTCAAGCATCTTCTCCCATTCTGCATTAGCCTGTTTTCCATCAAACAAATTATGGCAGAGCTTTATTAATGTTCTTTTACTTGCTTGTGTGTGTCAAGGATCCAAAGAAAGGAAAAGATGGAAAAAGTCAGAACAAGAACATAAATCTCCCACCCCTTTTTTGAGAACGTACTCTACAGAAATTGCCTCAGAAGGAAGATCAACTTCATTTGCAACAGCATAACCAAGGGGAGTCGTTTTTGTTTTCTTTCAATTTATTTTCACAGACACACTACTTCCGACGTGTGGTCCACCTCCTTAGAGGAAAAATTGGTTAAGGATGCCAGAGCTGTCCCACTGATGGCAAAGGAACAAGGAGAGCTAGAGAGTAGCAATCGTGGTAAAAATTCCATTCAGGTCACTATAAGCATTCCCACCGGTCTCCACAAAACACCACACAAACAAGACTGGAATTCATTCAACTCCAGCTTCAGCCTTTCAATACCTATAATTACTCCCAAAGGACTAATGAGGAAGCCAGTTCTCCATCTCGTAAGAAATACTGACAGAAAATCAGAAAGCAAGATGCAGCAGACAAAGCTCGCCCTTAAAATGCTGGGAGAGGTAGTAAGGGATGTAGATTTTTAATGAATACAACATTTCTAATAATTTCATCCTACAGCATAAAAATATTCATCTGCTCCATCTTTCTTCTCCAATAGTCCTATTTTTAAACCATCTGTTTCACAAAATGGCTCTATATATGTATTACAAAACGCAATAAGGCCCTCTGAGACAAATTGGCCATGACACAAAGAACGGGAGAACTATCTGTCGCGTAAAAATAGCTCTGGATGGATTTTGACAACTTGCTCTGTTCAGACAAGTTACATCATTTCAGTTCCTTCCCTACTCATCAAAAAAGGGTTCCAGACTTAGACAAGACAGGCTTACCTGAAGATATGGGTAAACTCTTGTTTACAAGGCAATAATTATGCTTGATCCTCAAGAAGATCAATCAAGATGCAAAATCCTTTATATTTATTGAAATACTGCATGTTCTTCCCCTTCCACAGAAGATCTAATACTTATGCTCAAAGACATACTGCAGGAATGATTCTTTTTTGAAATGCACTGTAGGTACTGCACCTCTTGAACTTCAGACATATGATAAAAGCAGCAAATCAACATCTCTGAAGTCTAACGCATCATCACTCCCAATAAATCACCTCCCAAACAAAATTATTCTAGTAAAAACTCGATTCACGGCCCACTCTTAAAAGGTTTTTCAGTGTTTTATTGCACTCCTTTAATGATGTAATTTTACAACGTAATTCTCCATTACTTATCTTGGATCATCACCTTAAGCGCTCGTTTCAAAGAGCAACAAAACCAAAAGGTAAGTTGTCCCCTGGAGTTCTCAAACATTTTTTCTGAATAGCAGGGTTGGTCAAATTCAACTTCAAAAACTTCATGGCAACTCTTCTGAAACCCTTTTTAAATATATAATCTGCCACACTTTGGAAGGCAAAGAGTTTTCTCCAAGAGATGTTCAAACCAAAAACTGATTTAAAATGCTAGTGCCTCATTCTGCAGATGGCAAGCTTTGAGTTCCTTCCTGATTTTTCATTAAAAAACCCCCTTAGCTTAGTCCTGCAAAACAGCTCAAAGAACCACTTCTATGTCATGGATTATTAAATTGAATCAAAAGGAGGAATGCGTTTAAAATATAACGGAAAGCTGCAACTCAATGAAAATCATCCCTTAAGCCCAGTCAGCATTTGTTTTTACTAAATTCTCACTGAAGTCCTCAGAAAACTTGCTCACTTCCAGCTACAAATGGAGACAATATTTATAGTTATTTCTATAGATGCCAGCATACCTTTTTGTTGCCTTGTTTTCCCATTTTCTAGAACCTCAGTTTTAATACTAAAGGGTAGGTAAGCAAAAGAAAGCAGAAGTAAAACCACCACCAATCCTAAAAACAAGAAATAACCATTTAATTTTATTTTATGATGCGTGCTTGGATATGTAAACTGCACTGAAACAGAGAAAGAAATATGCAGGTACTATTTCTAACATCATCTCCCATCACCCTTAAAATTCAAGTATTCTAACACACATACACATATTTATGTATACAAAATACAGAGCAATGACAGAATCACTTATCATCATGATCTAAACCATTATATAGAAGTCTTAAAATATTTTATCATAAAACAGTGCGAAAAATCAGTCACTAGAAAACTGCAGTAACTCTTTCATACCTAGTTATGAGCATCACATGTAATTAGTTCAGAACTCACACCAACAAAGGTGTTTCTTTTAAGAATAAAAGGTTGTAGCACGCCTTAAAATAACAAACCGCAGCAAGAGTCCCAAGGCAAGATTTTAGAGAACCTTAGTTTTCTAAAATCCAGGCATCCACACACTGCATTATCATTTCTGCTTCTACCACAGAAGGTGTCTCCACAGACCCTGCTTCATCCTGGCCTAGGATGCAATCAGGATGCTGAAGTTCAGAATCAGAAGCATTTCAAGTCAAGGCACAAAGTACCCCGCAGGATAGTTACCTTCACTAAAGCTTCTGTTCCTGGACTGGGCAAATCAAAGTCCCTTGTGCAGAATTGAGTACTACGGATCCTACTACTAACACTGACATTGATAAACTGCGCATCTTCAGACAAAAGTGGAAACATGTGAAAGCAGTAGCCATGACTCAGAACAATCTGGAAACTGAAGATAAGAATGGAGGGACAAGAGAAACAACAATAAGCACAAAAAGGGGCAGTGTTCAAGATGTTAACCAGAACAGATGACACTTTTTATTAATTGCAAGAAGCAAATACAGCAAAGAGGCACAAAAAGGGCCACAATCTCTGTGCCATGCACAAAATTCTTCCAAAAAAAAAAAAAAGAGCCTGCAGGAATGATAAAGTATTAGGAATCAGCTCATGGGATTAACCACATCACCATCAAGATGTTTAAACTAATCCATTCTCAGTGTGCCAGTCACAAATTACAATCTACTGCGATCTGATTACAAAAAGCAGCTGTTCCACCAAAACCATGAAAAAACAATGTCCTAATGACAAAAACCACTGCGCACTTTGTGTTTGATCTACATTATTTCCCCAGCTAGTAGTCCTCAGACTGTAAATGCAGTGCAAAAATGCCTTCCTGAGCACAGGGGAGAATACCAGCAACGACTCTTCCGTACTCTCTTTTACAGAAGGCCTGAGCACTAGTTGCATCTCTCTGAACAGCCAGATACGTGATGACGGGACAGCTTCTTCACCTCTGATGTGCCTGAAATGCATTGCTTACACTCAGCCGCTATTTACAATAAACGTCATTGTACTGTATGAACCTTCATTTTAACTCAGTTGCAGCTCTCAGCATATTATTTAAAAGCTGTAGAAGAAGCTGCTCTTTCCCTGACATGAGCACAAGCTTTTCAATTTGGATTTTGAAAAAGCTGAACTCTCCAGCAAAATGGCTGGAAATAGCAACCGCTTAGTAGTTTAAAACTCAGTCTCCAAGTACTGGTCACAGTCATCAAAAGTCCAGCACTTCACTAGGCGAAGGAGGACCAACAGAAGGGTACTTGAACCAAAACAAAACTTCCTTCTTCTTGAAAAGTAAAACAGAGAAAAAAAACCCCAAACATTTAGCAAAAAGTACTGGAGCTCGTCTCCTGCTAAGTATATCAAGAACAACTGGGGACAGCTGGGACATCTAGAAATACTCAGAGCACATGTCCAAAGACTGCCACAGTGTCCTCCTCCTTTGTGCCAGACTTCCCATGGGCTGAGCGAGCTCTGAGGCACAAAATGGTTAGAGGGAAGAAGGGAACCTGAGGCCAGAAACAAGTTTAAACTGACCCAGCTGTAATAACAAAGGCACACAAGCTTATACCACAATAAATTTCATTTTAAAGAAAACACCAGTTTGAAGAGGTTTACCTTTTTCTTCACACAGATTATATCAACAGCATTTCTTGCTTTCGCAGGTTTTTTTTTTTTGTTTTGTTTTTTTTACACACAGTAATAGGAAAGGTTTTTAAAAGCAATGTGAAAAAGATGCATAAATGTGAATACTGCTAAATTACAAAAGCCCTTAGTTGAATCCACACTGAAAACATTGAAAAGTTTATCCAAAAATGCTTTGTAAAATTATTAGCATATTACCTCTTGGGAAAATTCCCTGAGAAATGAAACAATTTCCTAGAGGTCTGTAATACCTGGAGGCATCATTGTCTAAAAGCACTAGAATTCTCTATATTTTTAAAAAAAAAAAAAAATCTTTTTGTAGGTTTTGGCTTGGGTTTTGGGGGTTTTTTTGTTGTTTTTTTTGTTGTTGTTTTTGTTTTGTTTTTTGGGTTTGTTTTTGTTTTTTTTTACAGGATAAGGATGTTCCTCTTTCAGAATGCATTTGTGAGTAACTTCTTAAGTCAGCAGCCACTTTTCTAAAGCACCCTTTCCCCTGCCATCTCCACTACCTTTCCACAACAGGTGAGAATAATGTGCAACATATGCTTTCCATAAACAGGGCGGCTGTCAAAGTCACTTGATATTTTCACGTGCTGGAGGCTCTTGCAGATTAAGGCCATGGATGTACATCAGGGTGAGGAACACTACGTGCAGGTCAATCCTCTCACGCCAAAATAGTCAAAGCAGCTGAAAATCAAGATCTTTTATCTAATGTATGAATAATCTTCACACACATCTTCTAAAGCCTAGTCCTTCGTGTCCATCTATGGAAAACATGCTGAAGAGGTGAAACACAAAGCATGTGCAACTACTGCAACATCCCTCACTAACTGTGAAACACAGTTGTGGCCCATTCTTATCCATTCAGATATATGGCTGTAAACAAGCATTTTCCTAGCGCATCTTTTTCACTAAGATGCATGCCATTTCCGCGCCCCTTCTGAAGGTTTCAGCTGTGCTTTAAAAAAAAACAAAAAACAAAAAAAACAAAAACATTGAAAACAACTAAATCTTTCAAGGCTCCCACGTGAACTACTTTCTCCTTCTTCCCAAACCAACAGCCAGTTTTACCTCCAACCTGCCTTTGCAACCAGCCGCTGCTGCTAATCTATCATCAGGCCTTCTTTCCACTCAATCCCTCTTAAGAGAAGCTGCATGCCAGCATCTGCAAATCCCTTCACAGTTCCCCTATCCCCCCCCCCGCACAACTTTGCTGACGTTGTTTTTAAAAAAAAAAACAAAAACAAAAAAACAAACCAAAAAACTAGCACAAGCACTGCTGTTTACAACACAAGACAGACCTGTTTCGCTGTTCCTGGGTACTCCCTTCCATTCATCATCCATTGTTTTGTTTCGAGGTGGAAACATTTTGCCTTGTTCCAGGTTTCCTCAGTGGTTAATAGAACAGTTCTTATTACGACTCTTTGTATCTGCCTTCTACCCTCTACTTGAGGGCACAAGCATGACAGTCAGGGATCACTTCGTATTATAATTACCTTCTCAAAATAAAATATTGAATAAAAAAAATCCTTCATAAAATCTGCATATAATATTTATAGTGAGCATACTTATACTGAAAATAAACCGTTTACATGGATAATTTAAAGTGATGGAGTGACAGGTAAGTAACACAATTTATGCAAGTAACTCAACATAAGGGATATACGTCAGAAGGGTACATGTATCTGCCAGAAAACGGCAGACTGACCTCAGCTACCAGCACAAGTCTGAAATCTAGGAAACACTGGAGAGAAATGCAATCTATTAGCTTTGTTTATGTGAAGGATATTATCTTTAAAGAGATACAGTCATCTAAGATAAAAAGGGTTGCTTCTCATAAAAGCAAAACACCATAAATACATTGTTGGATTGTGGATGAAACGCTGTATTAACTGATTAAAAATTAATTTGCATATGGCACGAAAACACAACAACAAAATTACCAGGATAAAAAGAAGTATCGTGGCTTTACACACTTGCCAGAGCCTATCCTCCTACATTAAAATTCCTAATAAGTTAGTATAAATCCTTAAAAAGGAAAAACGTCAACAAGGATAGGAGATGAAGATGTTGAGTAAAATTCTTCATATAAAGAACATAATTATCTTTTCAATATAAGTCAAAAATCCCTTTAAGCAAGAAACAAGACTTAACTTATTATTTCCTATTTACGCTACTGTTATTATACCACAGTGATTAAAGATAATCTCAACAACAATGATGATGAAGTGGTTCCATATTAATTAAGTACTCTTTAATAAGAGATGACTTTATCCATATCCCAATGAAAAGCATTTAAAACATCACAAAAAACTCATCTCTGCATTCAGCGCTAAGCATTTCAGTCACCTTGTTGATTTCAATAAGCTCAGTAAAATATTCTATTTAATATAGCTGATTAATATTAAGAAAATAGCCAGTCATCCTATGGAACTGGAGTCACAGAGATCAGGACAATAGGCTGCCATAATTAGAAATGACTAGTTATAATTTAGAAAAAAGCAATGCTTCAGATAGGACGACCCCTTATAAACCATAGACATTTAACTATTATAGTTCAATAAATTAATAAATGATGTGTCTGGAAGGGTTGCAGAGGATCACCCTCAACAGAAGTTAAAAAGAAGAGTACAGAGAGGACGAGACCTAGCTGCTGTGGAAGGAATGGCACCAGGTGAAAGCAGGCCGAGAGCGGCTGCACTGGACACTCAGGTCCCTGGTTTCAACACCCAAGCAAGGCTGGGCATGTCCCAAAAGACACACCAGGAAGGCCGCACAACACAACTCCTCTGGGTACCTTAAAGCAAAGAAACAACACAGTATTATGAGGCTTTACAATTTATAAGACTGTCTTCCAGAAATTATTTTTTACATAAAAATATGGTCTGATATCTCTATACAATGACACACATATTTTTTTTGCTAAGGCAGGAAGAGAGGAATCGGCTATTTTCCTTCCTCTAGATCTTTCTCCTTAAGAACCAAGTGAGCAACGTAAGTCTTCCTGACTCGCCACTCATCTTCACTTGCATCCCTCTTAACTCTATTTTTATAATGCTTTTTCCTATATAAAACAATGTCTAGTCACTTGCTGTATAGTGTTAAATATTCAAAACATACACATATGTCCTGGTTTCATCTGGTTAATTTTCTTACTAGCAGCTGGTATAGTGCTGCATTTTGGATTTAGGATGAGAATAACGTTGATAACACTCTAATATTTTAGTTGTTGCTAAGCAGTCAAGGCCTTTTCAGCTTCTCATACTGGCCTGCCAACAAGAAGGCGGGAGGCACCCAAGAAGCTGGGAGGCGACACAACTGGAACAGGTGACCCCAACTGACCAAAGGGATATTCCATGCCATATGACATCACGCTCAGCTCATAAAGCTGGGGGAAGGAGGAGGAAGGGGGGGGATGTTTGGAGCGATGGCATTTGTCTTCCCAGGTAACAGTATGTGTGAGGGAGCCCTGCTTTCCTGGAGATGGCTGAACACCTGCCTGCCCATGGGAAGCAGTGGATGAATTCCTTCTTTTGTTTTACCTATTAAACTGTCTTTATCTCAACCCACGAGTTTTCTTACTTTTACTTTTCTGATTCTCTCCCCCATCCCACCAGGGGGTAGCAAGCAAGTGGTTGTGTGGTGCTTAGTTGCTGACTGGGGTTAAATCACTACAACACAAAATACCTAACATTGAGGACCACAGAAAAAAAAACCAACTAAAACTATTAAAATAAATCATTTCAACATACTACAACAAAGGTTTGTCTCTGCCTTTAAGTGACTCAAAATATAAGTGTTACATATTTATTAGATGAGTGCATATGAGAATACAGCTCACAACATTTCCAGTTTCAATTTAACTTTTTGTTTTAGGACAGGAACTTCATGACTTACCATGTTTGAGCTTTTAAGCTGAGATACAGCTGCACAAATTCCCTGTGTATCTTACAAAACAGAGTGTTACCATCTAGCACAAGAAGTCACAGATGGTTTGCTACTATAAGTGTACAGCAGATAAAAACAAATACCACATTAGGACTCCCTCTGTACATTAACACAGCAGAGTTTTCATTCCATGCAATGGCTACTTCAAAGGTAACAAAGAAGAAGAAATTACTCAGTCATCTCTAACTTGCATTTCCTATGCATTGAACTTACCCAGTTTCAATAGAAAAAGTGTTCTGTGCATCATTTCTGCATCTGAAGCATTTTTCTCTATAAAGCTGGCATTCTGCCTGCTTAGAGATTGCCTGCTAAACTGCCCATCTCGGCTTGCATTACGAAAAACAGGAACAGGCACGCTTTTATGAGGCACAGAGCCAAACTGAGTAATACCTTCCAATTTATATAATTACAGAAAATACAAACTTGCTGAGATGCATATAACAAGAAAAGTAAATGTATTTCTGTTTTTAAAAATCTTTCTCACCAGAAGTGGCTACATACCCACAGTATTTGATTTCATGGAAATAGATCAGCATCTATTAATTTCTAATATGAGGAGCATTCCATAACAAACTCAGGGCAAGTACATTGTGCTCTTAATTTCTTAAATACAGGTATTTTAAAAAAAAATATACTGAAACAAACTGACACTGGAGCCAAAAAGAAGTAAAGTAAGAATCCAGGTATTTAGCATTCATATCATCATGCAATCAAAAGGGTAACCCCAGAAGTCTTCTCCCCATCAACAAAATTTTTTTTTAAATACAAGGCTTCACTATTTTTCCCTTATCATTTAACACTAAACACTAAATATTTACTTAATGCTTATAAAATGCAAAGCACTAACTTCAGTATTATCAACCACTGTTATATTCCTCATTAAATATCCATAACAGCATGAGGCTGTTAACACTACTACTTGCCAGTTGAAACAATCAGTAATTCCAGTTCTTCTAACACAGTAATAGGGGACTCGAATACAAGGGCTAGAAAAAAAACCAGAGAGTTGTGAAAGAATACAAGTGTCTTCAGAACACACGTTTAAGTCTGCTATACCATACCACATCAACACAGAAAACCTACGTTTCTGGAAACCTGTGCCCCCGTAGTGTGAGTAATACAGGAGGAAAGAACTAGCCCTGCAAAAAGCCAACCTCCAAAACCCACATACAGATTACAGGAAAGACAAGATTAGTTCTTCCTTATATAGCAAATCACCCCATATCACCTGCATTTCCAGTGATACAGATATAGCAACTCAGTGACACTCATATCCTGATTCCCTGTAATAACAAAAGCACATTTTCTTTTTTAAGAGTCAATGGTTGGTTTTTTTTCTGATTCTGTACTTCAACAAAACACTTCATGATGTGGCATCTACTATGACGGCAGAAATTTATCTCAGAAAATCCAAGTTTGACTTCAGATTAAATCACCTCAAAAGTAACTTGGAAACTATAATTTATTTATAATTGAAATTGATCTATAATGCATGTGCAATGATCTTAATGGGCTTTGCTTGGGTATTATCTAAAGTTATTCTTCTTGACTCACACACAAATTATTCCAACATGACTATCTTGGTTATTTCACAGTATCTGCTTTTTACCAGCATCCTGTTTCCCTTCATTTGTTTTTTGTTTGTTTGTTTGTTTTGTTGGTGGTGGTGTTGTTTAAATGAGAGTAGAGCTCGTAAAACCATCGTTCCCTTAGTTTTATTTTTCTCCAGCTTCATATGTTGAACAGATAGTAACTGCTTTAGAAATCTAACAGGCTCCACTGTGTTTTGCTGAAGTTCTAACTCCTCAGAGTCAAAAGACTTCCATCATCTTACATCCCCTGCTCCTCCAACATCTAGAACTTCTAAAACATCACAGCAGACTCTAGACAAATGTGGCTCACCCTTGTGTTCACATCTACTGACATGACTGTGGTTCAACCATCATATATACGTGCATACACACACAGATGAACACAATGTGTAAGATGATACTCTTCTGAGCCTGTATACAGTACCTTCTGCCCCCTTTTAGTCTAGAAGAGAGCAGGCTCTTATCTATATGAAAATACGATCCAGTCAGTTCAAGCCGCTCAGAAATCCCCTGTAAACATAAATCCAATCACTTCCAACTTTGCATTGAAAAGCAAAGATAAAAATCCAAGGACAAGAGACTACACTGGTTCCATTGTTTCTTATCTTCCACAATTCTTTATTAAACTCCATGTTTTTATGATAATCAGCTTTACAGAGTTATTCCCCTTGAGTCAACTGGTTTACTGCCATGGAACCATTGTGTAATTAGCCTAAAACATACAGGTTGCAAGTCCCTGTAATTGGGCTACTACTTATCTACTTTCTTATCCCCTCCTTATCACAGCAAACGTCTCTCTTCCAAACAGACATTTCAGAAATACATTGAGGTAAGTGGTAAATCCATCGCATACGATTGAGGAAAAGACAAGTACAACCCAAAAGATGCATGTACGGAACATCAACCACATGCTGTTGAAGCTGGAAAGTAAGAAGCAGGGATGTAAGAAGCAATTATCACAGGGTAGTAATAAACCACTTCCATTTGTCTCATGATTTCCAGCTGATAAATTTGGGAAAGTGTCAAAGCATTAAGGATGTACTAACAATACTCTGTATTGGGCCTAAGTGCATTCAGCTGCATACTCACTCCTGACTGAAGTCAGTGTCAGAATATCCAAAATACGTCTCTACCAATGAACAGGCTCCTCACTCCATACAAATCAACAAGGTTAAAAATCACAAATTTCCAAACCCTTTTTTGTACTTTTAAAAAAAAAAAGTATGTAACAGCATTTGTCAATAACAAAAATCATGATGATAATTACAAAAATTAAGTTAATCAGACCATTTAAATAAGTCATATTAAGTATGTAAATATTCCTCTTTTCAAACTATTAACTTTTCGCATTCTGGGAAGTAGTAATCCATCAAACAAAGCATGCAAATATATCACTGGAAGGAAAACAAAAAAGCAAAAGAGAGAGTACCACTGAATGGATTTATTCAAAACAGCTGTTTCCTACTTAAAAAGAATCAGGGAAGTTACAAGCACAAGTTTCGCTTTTATATCTAGAATAGCTAGACCAGCAACTCACAGGAATGCACAAGTTTGACGCAGTCCATGCTGAGACACAATGCCTTGGTAAGGTCACAGTTCAAGCAGGGACAGTACAGCATATGCCAACACCTGAACTTCTGCCAGTACTGAAATCACAGTTATGACTAAAAATCTCATCCAGTTTTGACCAGAGTAGAACTTAACAACTAAACCGGATTTAGCTGTTTAAGGGAAAATTATAGCTTGTTTTTAAAAAAGTAGTATTTTAAAAATCACTTAATCCGAGCTCGTATTTGAATGTTCAAATCAGATTTTAGCTCTCAATTGGCAGGTATCTGTAATTTTCTGGTTCTTCTTTCACATATCCCAGCATTCATAAACATGCAGGTACTTGGAGGTCTTAACAGTTCTGGAAAAGATCCAAACAATCCCCAAAAACTCGACGCTGGCCTGGCACTGGAGCCAATCCAGTAAATTTCTCCAAAAGCCCAGAGCGCTAGAAAGTACACTGCTAACATGCCACATAGTTACACTTACAGATAGTTTGGGTCCAGTAGAATAACAGGAACGGCATTTGCACTTCACTGAACTAAATTAATAGATCTGTTTTGCATTCTGTATGCCCAGCTCGCAACTTGGCTAGTGAGCAGCACCCTAATCAGGAGACAATGTATACATGTACAGATCAAAATAAAAAAGCCCAAAACTAACCAGAAGAAATCAGAGGGAAAGATTAGAAGTGAGATATGGCTTGCTTTTTTTTAAAATCCAAGAGAAAAATTCAAGTACAGTTAATTGACACGATTATCCTGGTCATGTAGAACCACCATATATGGTATCTCTTGTGGGGTCCTCAGTAGCACAAGCTGTGAGGACACTTGAGGAGAAAAATAAAAACCAAACCTTCCAGGTTAGCAGAGAGGCCCTTGACTTAGATGGCAATCATAGACAAACTCTAGCCGTGGGCCTGACACAAATTTCCTTTATAATTTCCTCCAAACTGAGGATGAAATATTAGAAACTTATGTGGCATACTCTTTGCTATAGAGTCAGTGAGACACTGAGTGGTGAAGTGCTGTGCCTACTCTCACATAAACTCATACAAACGTGGAACATGTGGCAGATTTTTGCACTATTGCTATTTCACACAGGTGGAAACAATCAGCTGCCATGCACTATTGCTCTTTAAAGGGTAGGTCAATAGTGTAAATGTAATTAGTCAGTTATTGGGAGGTGGAAGGTGGGCAAGTGACAAAAAAGCCTTTTGTTCCCACTTTATGAGGGGAAAAAAAAAAATAAAAATTCACATAACAAAATAAGTCCTCCTACCTGGACTGTCTCACAGTAGCAGCTAGCAGGGCATGGTCAAGTGTCACTGATCAAGTACAGTTGAAAATGAACTGTTTGATGGACCCAATGGGTCTGTGGCAAGTTATTCGCCACAGGAAGGAAATCCTGACTTTCTATTTAAGTTCTGAATCTGACTTATCAAAGTACTACACGAAAATAGGTAAAGCGTCCAGAATAGAAAAGACTAGATTTTTAATATACTTATAAAAGTACTGAAAATTCAGTGCAGCGTTATTTGTTGGATTTATTCATAAACCTTCTCTTCTTGCACAAACAAGCACCGCATTTTTGCGGTGCTGCTAATAATAACTTTCTGGTTGTAACATTGTTTGGAAAAATCATATTTAAAAAACTGCTGTGTGTTTAATGGTAGGCAATAAACACTGTGAAGTAAAAATATACTTAATATAATAAAATCTACACAGACACCTTTTAGTCTGATGATAAATATGGTTTTTAGGATCCTTCACAAAAGTGTAACCCCAAATGTTAGACAAAAATGGAGATTTAAATCAATATCAGCTTCATATCCACATACATAGATCCCAGACCACGATGAAATTTACTGGGCAAACATGGACAGGCAACATGCCATTTTAACTTACTCAAATTCAAGGCTTTTGGGTTTATAAGTCTCAATGGTATTACTGCTATGACTAATCCATCATGCCAATTATTTCATTCTCACTATTTCTTTAGAGAAAGTTCCCACTACCTTCTTTCAAAGGACCAAGTTGCAACAAAGTTTGGGGCTTTTGTTTGGTTGGTTGGTTGTTTTTTTCTATTCTAAGTGCCAGCTGGCCAGAACTTGGTACAGACACTGAGTATTTTGTTGCTCTTCAGAAGGGATATGTTTCCTCAGCCAATAGCCTTGATGTACAGGCACAGCAATATAAATCTTGGTACACACACCTGTCACTCTACAGGCTTGATCCACAATCCAGTTTCTCACGATGATAAAGAGGAAAGTCTGTTCTGCAGCGGGTTCAGCAGTTCTTCTATAGCTGGACCACCAGGATTGGGGTTTTAAAGAAGAAGATCACAGACACGACTGTATCACTGCATTTCTTTTGAAGATTTCTTCTTACCTTTAATATCACAATGACAACATCTTTGAGTGGAATTGCAGGAAACTCAAATTCCTGATTACAAGGACCTGGAAATTATTTTTATGGGTGGATGTAGTCTTGAAATAGCCAAAATCTTAAAATTAAAACCAATGTCTATTGCAAGAGTTTAAAACAGCTGTAGAACGCTGTATTCTAGATGGCTCATTTCAGAAGCCACAGACAAATCATCTAGCATCTCGACTGCTGAGATGATGCAGTCTTTTGGACTCACAATCCAAAACCATTTGTTTAAACAAGAATTAGTTTAATTCACTGTGTTTCTTTATAAGATGACAAGGTTTTTGATCCCATAATACAAAAAATCTGCAAAAGAATGTGCAAGGAACACAGACTTGTAGCTAATTCACTTGTATACCTTCACACCTTACATAAAAAAAGACTTGCTTCATTATAGGTAACAACCAAAAGAGTATATTGAACAAAGACCTACCAGTGTTAAAAATATTGAAGAAATCCATACAACAAATCCTACACTTCCCTCTTTTCCTGTAAACACTGTCTATCTTTCTTCTTCTGACAAAACTACATGATACAGCCATAAGTGTTACAAAGAAATTAAAAATGCAAAAGACAGATCAAGTCATCTAACCTCACCTCTGATTAGAACAATATTGCACTGGCTCTCAGCCAATGGGGTACATTTCCAGTTAGATTGGCTTATGAATGTGAACTTCATGAAAGTCTTGTACAAAAGGTAGCTATTTTAATAAAAGCCAAGGAAATAAATAATTCCCTTCATTGCACTGAAAAAAATTACTGTTTATTTTATAACCGGATTAGACCTCTGTGAGGAAAACAAACGATCCTTAATGTAGTCATGGGCTTATATCAGCATCTTATTGAAATAGAATTTAAAATGTTAAGTGATTTAAAGTACATTTATTTCTAAAAATGCTACTTTTCTATTATTATAAGTAAATGTATGCCATCAGTATAAAAAAAATAATTAATATTGGAGTGCAGTCTTGGTTTTCCCTCCACGCATCTAACTACCATTTCTAAGTATTGTAAATGGGCAAGGCAGTCACCTTCTCGTTTTGTTTTCCTTGGGTCTTTCACCAGCAACAAGGAACAGAAAAAAAAAATTAAAACCCGTTTGTAAGGACTGCATGAAAAGTGAAAATGCACAAAAATCGACAGAGGAACTCCAAAAAATGCACTATTATCTTAATCTCAAAAGAATTTATCCAGCCTCCAGTACCTTCTCAGGACAACAGTATTATCACATACACATAAAAAAGCAGAAGGAAAGAAAGAGACAAAGATGCAAAGTGACTTTTTTTTCTCCTCAACACGCGCACACACACACCCCCCCCTTAGCCTTTCTTAGAGTTTGGGCATATTCTGGCTGCACATCCTCACGACTATTTTATGATATATTCACTTATTCAATCATCCCAAGAGGTTGCTCTGGAAGCTAAGAAACTACCAGAACGCAGAAGCACTGTTGCCTTCTGTACCCTCAAAGACAACACCAAATTCAGGTTAGGAGCTATGGTGGTATAAAAAATTTCAATAGACAGCAGCCAAGGGAACTTCATATTCCCTTTGCACTGATGGGTAAAGGAAAAGGAATTTAGTCAAATTCTTAAATCTTTAAATGCTAAAAATGCTCCACATGTCAATACTGTTATCTCTAAGAAGTTAGTGAATGCCTCACAAGGTCAGGCCAGTGGTCTGTCTAGCCCAGTGCTGTGTCTCCAACAGAGCAGCAAGAGGTGCATCTCAGGAATACCACATGCCTGGACAATTTCTGTAGCCTATTCCCTCCTATTCCTCCAGCATCCAAAGCTCTTGAATTAGAGATGTTGGAGGGCAGTATTTTTAGTATCTATTTATGGACATGTTGTCCATAAATTTGACAAACCCCTTTTTGATCCCATCTGGTGCTGTCTGTCTCCACTCCCTCCTGCTGCAGCAACTGCCAGGAGTTCACCTCCGTCTGGAGCTCCATCGAGTTTCAAGTTTCTCTCAGTTCTTGTATTGCGGGAATTGGTGAACAACAGTTCCTTGCTTCCCATATTGTGATTTCCTAAAACTCAGTCAGCTCTCTTGCCCGTTCCTCTCCACCATGAAGAGTCCATGACCTTTTTACTCCCTCCTCCTACTGCATTTATCCACCTCCTACGGAGTAGTCACCCATCTCTACCCTCAAACGGCTCCAGGGAAAGGGGCTCAGTTATTTGCTGCAGCATAGCCCACTTGGAAAAATTTCAAACACCTGTGAAGAGAAGAAAGGAAGTCCATCTCACAGCTGCCTGACTTACACCTCACACACTGGACCAAAGCTAATATTTGAAAAAAAAAAAAAAGCTTATAACATTAGCTTCAATACAGACATGGTAATATCATCCACTAATATTCAATAACATCAAACATTTTACTGGTTTTAAAAGCATTTTTATTTAATTAGGAGTTCTCGGAAATACACCCATGTTTTCATGATCATTGATAATAACCCTCTGATACTAGATGATTGCCTATCTTAGCTGTGTACACAAAAGCAGTCAGAGATGGTTTGTTTTTCCCAGAATTAAATAGATATAAAGGAACAGAATTCAAACCTAATTTTTAAGACCTTTAGTGCCTTGCATGGGTCAGAGCCAATTTCACCTTTTTTTTTTTTTTCCCCAAGGCACTTTCTCGGAACCATTCCATGCTAAGGTGCAGCACTTCTTTGTACACACCTCTGTTCATATATGGAAATACTACTTATCACCATGAAATCATGTAATGCTCCAATTACTCCTTTTTCACAGCAAAGGGTCTAAATAAATTCATTACGCTTATATGCTTTTGAATCCCACTTATGCCAAACAGTTCTCAAAAAATATTTCCTCTTTTTTGTTTCCCCTATACAAAAATGTTCTTCACAATCACTGTTATGAACAGAATGAAATATTTCTTCAGGAGCAAAACACAAACCTGCTGAAATTTGGAAGCTATTTTTCAGTGTTCTCTTACAATCAACACCACTTTACCAAGTGAACAAATAAGGTAAGCTACGAGTTAGCAAAAGAAGTCATCATAGCGATTTAGCAATGATTGGAAAAATATTAATAGCCTCAAGCAAATCAGTCATTAACTGCTACTGATTTGGAGGGTGATATAGCATTAATAATTCAATAGAAACCACTTTGAGCAATAAAAGCTTAGGGTTATTTATTTAACCAATTAGATCCTTTTTGGCAGCATCCCTGCTTTTGAATAAACCATGCATGTTCTTCAATTAATCATGAGAATTGAAAACTACAAATCTGCAGTCTCTCCCTTCCAGTCAAAGAGATACATTGCACAAGAAGCCCAAAAGATTGAAGGAGAAAATAAGCATAATTTACATTCTCTCTCAGTGGATAAAAGAGAACTGGCACTTGAAGATGGGCTAATTAGCAAAGCTTGGCTACTGGTGCTTAACGATCTGTTCCTCATGCACCACCTTCCGAATCCACTGAGAGACAGGTACAAATTGCACCTATAAAAAGTTATAATCCATTAGCATGCATATGAGGTGCATTTTGCTACCACTAATGTTCAACAGTCCGCTCTAATCGGCAAGAGAGGCAGAAAGATGCAAATGTATAACCAGAACACTATACTGAATTACCACGCATGTCATTTATTAACAGCTTTATTTTATTCAGAAACCTCCGTGTGACAAGCCATTACCACCCCAGCAGTCTAAAGTCATGGGGTTTTTTCTTTTTTCAGTGTTCTGAATGCTTCAGTTTTGGTCTTTCTGTCTCTCCAGGGAATCGGTACACTTCTCACGGTCCATATAAATTACTTAATTCTCTACCATAAATTCTAAATTCCTTACAATACAGTCCAACTCAAATTCCCTGTTTTGGATTTCTTCTTCAGTGAGCCAAACAAACTGAACTCTCTGGAGTGTACCCACAACTGGCCTTACAAGCTGAATACTCAATTTTCTCTTATTCCTTTCATGAAACGTATTCAGATTGGCTCTGCCTATTTGGACAAATGCCAAAATTAGCCATTATAAAGCAAACAATCTGCTTCTATCTGATAACTGAACTGGCCTTAGCAAATGGATGAAAGGGAAATATAAAAGATGAGGGAACCCAGCCCAGTCATGGCCCTCACTTCCACAACTCATAATGAAGTTGTGTCCTTATAATTAAGTCTTTTGATATTTAAACTGGGATTTCACGTAAAAAAAAAGAAGGTGATGTTTATTTACTTTTCATGTTAGTCATCCCAGCAGTAAAGCTTCACATTTTGAAAAACAATCTTTGTAATGATAATTTAAAAAAAAAAATAAATATATATTTCACCTTCATTACACAGACCGGAATCTGTCACTTTTGAGAGAAATCAATGAATGCAAAAGCAGTATAGATCCTAGATATGTGTAGATAGATAGATAGATAGAGATAGACAGATAGATACACACACACGAAATTACAACAGTAAACTACCAAAAAAACCCCAAAACAACACAACATAAAACCACCAAAGAAACCCACATCCTTCCCCCTCAGCTTTTCCAGAGTAAACTAAAAATCCCACCCAAAAACTATTTAATTTTATTTTAATCCAGTAAAATACCTAGTTCTAGTGCAGGGGGTGGGGTGTTTGTTCATTTTAAACTGTCAATACATCATTTCTCTGTAGTGCTTTGGGGTGGGGTTTTGTTTTTTCTTGGTTTTAAGTAAACATTGTTTAAGGCATGATTGTGTCACTGGCTAACAGTAAATTGAGCTTCAGCATCTGTTCTGCTAAATGATGATGATTCTGTCCCACTGTTTCTCAACAATGCCCAGACTAAGAGCGTGTAACTCTTGTGAATATGTAACTGAAGCTTTCAAGTCACCAACACCAGGCATCAACCAGCAGCTTCCTCCTTTCTACTTCCAAACAACTCATCTTCCTTTCCACTCCTAATCTTTGACAGCGTTGTCCTCTTCCTGTCACAGTTGCTTCCCACCGTCCTATTCTGCAGGGCCCCTACTACTACATGTTGTAAGCACCTGCAGCAGAACAGGCATAAAGGGTTTTCTTCCTCCTTTCCTTTAGCCATGTAAATAGAAGGGGAACAGTGAAATATATAGTAATACAATACTAATTAATCTCGATGGGATCCTAGATTTGAAGCCATTCCTTTTTCTTATTGCCAGACAAAAAGAATTACATCAAAGATGCAGTAAAAAAACATGATTGATATGAGAGTACAGCCCTGGAAATTTGATTGATATGAAAGTACAGACCTGGAAATTAGACTGTCCACAGAGGAAGAAAACCTTTAAGGGCAAAATTCACCCCAGGATTCTAAAAGAACTGGCCCATGAAGACACTGGTGGGACAGCAAAGAGTTTTAACAACGAATCTATCAAGACAAACAAAAATACTTGAGTGGAAAACGAAAGCCCCAGCATCTATCTTAAGTCAAGCAGGAGGAAAAACGCGAAGCAGCCCGCCATCAGGAGCAGTCAGGCACACAGGGAACTACTTTCTTTCAGGATGGAATATGGTTAATTACCAGAAGTGGAAACACACTAGAAATCCAGGAAGGACACAAATGCAAATAAACCAAAATAATTCTAATATGCACGTGTATGACTATTAAAGGAAAATTCATTTCTTGCCTTAGAGAACAGACTTTTCAGGATGGAGTGAAATTTGTACATAGTTTCTATAAAACCTTGTGGTAATCAGATAAAGCTACTTTATAAATAGCTATATATTATATGCAAAATACATTCTGAATATGAACATTTCCTTCAGATTTCTACATTTGCATACTGTAAAACCTCAACAATAGAAATTCTATCTGCAAATTTGCACTAACAACTTTTCTTAGCTCCACACCAAACTCTTCTCAGCAGTTGACAGCCCTTGCACAGTAGCTGTAACATCTCCTGCGTTGCACTCATCACTTTGCATTTCATATAATCACAGCGTTCTTTGGTTTGGAAGGGACTTCAGGAGGCCCCTAGTTCAACGTTCTGCTCAAAGCAGGGACAACAGTGAATTTAGACCAGGCTGCTCAGGGCTTCATCCAGCATGCTCCTGACAGCCTCCATGAATGGAGATTTCACAAACTCTCCGGGCAACCAGTTCCAGTGCTTAGTTATCTTCATAGTGATTTTTTGTGTTTTTTTTTTTTTTTCCTTTGGAATGGGAAATTCCATGCTTCCGTTTAGGATTTATCTCTCATTCTTTCACCATGCATCTGCTACTAGGCCTCCTCACAGCACCTCTTATGGAAGCTGAACAAGCCCAGCTTCCATCTCCGCTCTCCCTAGCATCTCCAGTCGCCTGACCATCTTTGTTGGCTGTCCACTGGATTCACTCAAGTTTATCAACAATCTTCTTGTAGTAGGAGGGCAAAAACTGCCAAAATCAGACGCAGTATTCCACACATGGTCTGTAACAAGTGCCGAATAATGGGGAATATTCAGTTCCCTCCACTTACTGGCTAGACTCCTATTGACATAACCCAGGATGCTGTTAGCCTTCAGCATTGTCAGGGCACACAGCTGGCTCATGTTCAGACTCCTGTCAACCCACCCCCAGATCAACTAACTCTAAATGAAGTCATCTTAGTTGCATTACGATTTTTATACTCACAATGATATCTATATATATTTATCCAGATTTTCCCAGCAACAAAACTGACACTCTGAGCTACAGTGTAAAACTTTCGCATACAAAAAAAAAAACAGGCTAGCAAAGATAACAATGGACACATTCAAGTACCATAACATTAAATAAATAAATGCCACACAAAAAAACCCCACAAGTAACGTAAATCAAATAAATCAAAAGCTTTAAACAGATGAACAGGCACCCTGACACTGACTTTTCTGCTTTTACAGTACTAGGACTTCGTTGAGCAAGCAAGCTCAGAATTGGTGAAATGAAGCCAAGTTAACTATTATCACTTTGAGTCACTGTAGCACCTTGCGCTTCCAGTCAGAGGCTAAGCTCTACGGTTGCAAAAGCATTTTCAAAATTATATTTGAAATAATCACCCACCAGTGTCCCTCAATTTTTAAATGTTTGAAAAAACTTCTGATGAGCCTCTGTATGCATAAATCATTAAGCAGCTCCAATTTCTAACTTTGCACTTGCATTTGACAAGCTTTGGAAAAGCTTTGTTTTCCCACCTCAATATGCAGCAATTTGATTATTTCAAAGAATGTCAAAGCATGCAGACATCTGAACAAGTCATTAACAATTCAACAAACATAGAAACATACTCTGAAGACTAACGGATCAAAACAATGTGATCAACTAAATTATTGTGTTTGCAGGATATCCAAGTAATTTCTTACTTCAATTAATCCAATATATTTAAATAATTGACTTAAATCAATAAACATAAAATATTTTGTCTTCATTTTAGCATCCTGCAGTTCACTGGAACATAACAAGCACTAATTAATCACATAAATAGAATGAAAATCACCATATGAATGCTGGAATAATTCACTGTGCTTATGATTTGAGTTATAACATTTTTCGTAGGAAGTGCATTAGCTTCCAGCCTCAACACTAAATATTTAAACTTGCAAAGTTTGACCTTCATGCCCCTGAAAAATTAACTTGACAAACACAGAAGGCTTTCACAGTAAATTTTCACACTGACCAATAAATTTCAAACAAATCACAGTTTTGGTCTCAAAACTCTTGTCATAAAAAAATCCATTACACTGCAAATACTGTTTTTTAAAAAATAATAACTAATTTTTTGTTTGTTTATTTTTTCTTTAACTAGAATCTAACCATTTAAACATGCAGCATTCTTTGAGTACATAAAATACAAATCATTTTCAGAGGTCTGTATTACCAGAACTACTCCACAATTTCAACACCATATATTATTTTATATGAAGTAAGAACAGTGACTCTTGCGCTAGGCAATTTTTATGGCCCTGACACCACGATCCAGTGATGAAAGATAAAAGCAGTCTGGCCAGCGGGCAAAGAAGAAAAAAGCATTGCCACTGCAGCATTGCACTCTCCTTCCAGAACTGAACCCCCTCCAAAGCAGATCTCAGGTGAACTTCTGTTCATGCTACTGGCAATCTAGATTAATGGATGTAGAAAGAAGGAAAGCATCTATATAGGTACCTGTGCATAATTCACACTACAACAACAAGGAAATATCTGCATGTCCCCTTGATGAAAACGCAATGCAAACCTTATATTCAGTTCCAAAATAGTTATGTGCTTACAACAGAGTAGCACATTGTAGTGTCAACTGGGATATGCTTTCAGGCCAAATACACGCAAACAAAAGATAACATCTAGGCAAGCACGCAGCCTGATTGTGACAAGCAGTCTTTAAAGTCCTAACCCAGCATTATCTCTGCAAGAAAAACAAGATCAACCCTTTTAACCACATTTGTGCAGTCTCCTGGTCTTCCAGAAGGCTTATTTAGAAATTCAGAATCTAGAATGTAGTGGAAAGACGTTCAGCAAGCTCATGTAATGTCTTCAGAAGCAGCTCAGCACCACCGTGCAAGGTAAACACTATACAAAAATCACTGCCTTCTCTAGCAAAGCAGGTCAAACAAGACTCAAAACTCATCCATGGAGATCCTCTAGGTGTAAAATTTCCTAACTGGAGAATGCTCACCTCACATGCGGAGATGGAGGGATGGATGTCCTTGGGAAGCAAGCCCCGCTGGCCCTGGCAGGGCCTGTGGAAGCAGCCCTTGCTGCAGGCAGGAACGCTCCCCCTCTGAGCTGCCACCAGCTGGGACAAGGCCCCCCCGGCCCGCTCAGGCACCATCACTCACAACGCCGTGAGGTCAGTCAGATCAGGCACTAATCCAGCCAAAACCTAGTTCTTTTGTTTCTGCCTCTGCTCCTCCCTGGTTCTTGAGACGAATAAAAAAGCCAGTAGGGACCGCGAGTTGAACTGAATTACCAACAACAGCGTAGTAACCACCTCAGGCAGCACAAGAGAAGGCCGAGGCCACACGGGGAGGCCCCTGTGTTGCCGGGCCGGGGCTGCCCCGTGCCGGACACAGCCGGTTCCAGCCGGCTCCAACGGCCCCAGCGCAGGGCACAGCTGAGCCCCTCAGCCACGGGCGGGCGCCGCGGGGAAAGCCTGGCTCAGAAAGGGCGAAACGCTGCCCGGCAGCCAGGGCTGAGGGAAACCGGGTGAGAAACAGCCCTGCGAGCCCCGAGGGGAGAGCGGGAGGAGGGGAGATGCCCCCCAGAGAGACCCCGTCGGGGCAGGAGAGGGCGGCTGGGTGGGCACCTGGCAGCCAGCCACCATCAACTCACCACACACCCATCGGGAACACCCTTAGACCAGGTGAAACCAACGCTGAAAGCACACTGTAACACTCTCAAATGTTGCTGTGCACCCTCGTGTTTCATCATCCATATTTAGTGCAAAGGCAGGCACACGGGTGCAGTGTCAAATTATCAAACAAGAACATAATTTCAGGTTTCTGTGTTGATTTAAGCTCTCAGAGTTTTGGGTAATGATGTTGCAAATGGTGCTGGCTTTTAAAGGACAAATCCAAATGTTATGCGCTTTTTAAAAAAAATAAAAATCCCTTGTTCTTTACAGAAATAGTGCAGCTATAAAAGGGCAAAAATAAGTCAGAGATTTGAGGTCCCATATACCATCTGCAACTATTTTAAACTCAATAGATATCAAACAAATAGGCCATTTGTTTGCAGTCTATCTTCCATATTTTCAGAATAATATTTTGTTTTAAAATACTTGGGTTTTTTTAATCAAACAGCAGTATTTTTCCCTTCTTCCCCTAAGAGCTCATACCCTACCGTTATTAATATCCAGCATCCAGTATCACAATTACTATCAATTTCAAATGAAATAGGGCTTTGATATCAATAAAAGAACTTCTTCCACTTCTGTTACAGGCAACCGTGCCCTCTGACAAATCAGCTGTCCCAAAAGAATTCACAATCGAACTAGTAAGCAACCCCTGGAAGGCTCCTAGAAGCCTTCTCCAGTTATCCATTATGAAGTGATAGTACTTAGCTACCAAAAAAATTTGGGGAATTGCTAATATGCTGTTGAGCCTCTTTGCTGCAGGAACATCTGCTGCCCAGTGAAGGAAGGGAGACTGAAAATGCTGAGACCCACCCACCATTTCTGACACAAGAGGGTAAGCTAAAATTCCCCCATCAGAAAGAACAGTTGAGTTTACTCCTATCTGTATCTCCTGCCAGGTATTTCAGTGGCACTATCTTTTTAACTAAATTGACTTTTACTAGCCTGAGTCATCATCATCTGACTTAATAACAGTTTTCTTTAGTTTCTCCATTACTCAGGAAAGTATTTCCATTAGTAAAGGAGACTTCATGGAGAAAGGTATTGAGTAAAACTGGCAATGCAGTTTGAAAAATGTTGTACTATCATTTACATGTCCAAAATGGTTAAATTAACTCCTTAAAGAAGCAGTTCATCCATAATAAGGGGAAACTTAAGCACTTTAGCTATCATCACATGAATGCTACAGAGACCCAAAGTGGGTAAAATATATATATTGTACATGTAAACAGTTGGAACGACTCACTATGGAGAAAACAACAGCTGATGAGGTTTTAAAATAGGGAACAGGGGAAAACCCAAACTCCTGCATAGGGCTTACAAATCAGAAAAGAGTGAGCTGGGCAGCTCATATTAATTGCAATAATTTTACTATTTAAATGCTTAATCCTAAAGTATATGCTGACACAAAGGTCTATAGGAAAAATGACTGGCTTAAGTGAGGTCAAAAAATAAGGGTCAAAGAAAAACGGAGGGCAAAAAAAAGATACTACCAGTTATGTTTTTCCCCTCCACTTCTTGACTCATCAAGTGTAGTAATTCTGTTCTAGCCCTAGGGCTGCTTTTGATTGGACTCAATAGCTGCTACTGCATACTGGTCATACCACTGTGCTGGGGCTTGCAGAATAAAACTGTGTCAAATTTAAATGCAAGATGAAGAATGCAGTGAAGCACTATGCCAGTAAACTCTGCCAAGAAAATTATTTTGGGGTGCATGTTGCGCAGCAGCAAGGGTATAGGCAAGGGAAGGGAGGCCATCCCACTAAACCAGCCAAGATGGGAGAAGGTGGATCAGAAGACAGCAGCAGCTGTTTTGGAGAGGTGTCAGCAGCAAGAGCCGAGACTACCTGAGACAAGCTTGGGAATCCCTGCTCTGACCAAATGCTTTCCCCCAAAACAACATTCTTACGCTACCATGCTGAAACACAGTAGACTCGGGGAAAAAACTCCTTGTCTGCACATAATTTGCCACAAGTGGGTATTGGTAGAGTAATGTCAGGGTTATAACATAGGCATTCAGTAGGTATCTATTAATTTTATAAATGCAATATATAAGAAAGCTTTTTTAAAGTTATTAATTATTTTTATTTAATATACTGTTTTCCTTTACTATGTACGATACTGAGAATCACAAGAATATTTTAGTGGATATTACTTACAAGTTTATTAAAAACCTGCCAGCACTTGCATTGAAGTTGCTTACTAATTAGAAACTTTTCAATTGTTTCAATTAAATCCATTAGGATTGTGCTAACAGTTTAGTACTTTAAGCAAGAAGGTGTCTAAAAAGTTAGCATGTTACTAACATTTTTACTAAAATGTAGTTTACCAGAAAGGTCTGAGGGCAGGAAAATGAATTAGAGATGAGCAAACCAGGGCAGCTGCTATAGAGAAAACTGATTCCCTTCCAACCCCTCTTCAGCCCACTCCCCCATCCCCCCGCCACAAGTCTAGGTCCAAATGACTGTAAGATTTGAATTTAATAAAATAAGTGAGTTTGCCACAACTATACAATTATCATATAAAAACAGTTGCATTACATTTGAATATTCTAATATGTATTCATGGAGAAATTTATACAAATTAGTTTTGTATTGGTTTCAGTATTCTGCAATATTAAAAAGGGTTCCACTACTAAAAAAGATGCAGTATACGAATGGGAATGCACAGTTATTAAACATTTTAAACATACTTTCCTTTTAATTTGGTGATTGGTTCCTGAATGTTTTTTTGGGACAGGCATATAAAAAAATACTAATTTGTCTACACATATCAAGACACATAGTGAAGTTACCAAAAATATCTTCCTACTGTTTTCTAAATCATAATTTCTTATTAATTTATGCTCAGACTTGTTGGTCATTTTTTCTTCCAAGTACCAATAAAACAACTCAAGACCTACCAGGTCTTTAATCATGGCCCATATATTAACCATTCTGATTTGTTTTAAAAGAGAGTTTTTACAGAGAATACGAGTAGGATTTCCTCCAGGAGAGATACTGACCTGTGAAAGTATTATCCTACTAGTATCCCATTTTTTACAAAAACGAAACAAACTTGTGACTTCACCGATAAAAGCCTACTATGCTTCAGGGTCCTTTAGAAGCAGCAGTCTTCTCTATGTAAGGATACAAAATTATAAGTATATAAATGCCTCGAGAATAATCTCAACTTCATGCATTTTTTTTCTCCAGATATCTTAGGCATCACAGCAAGTTATACAAAAATGAAGCGTCACTGATTAGCAATCACTGACTGAAAGCAGAGAGTTCTTACACCAAAGCACGGAAATGTTTTTTTCCCCACCAATTTATGTCACTGGGGTTTGCAGATCAAACTTTCTTTGATCCAGCAAAAGGTCTTTCTTAACCTTTTGCAAATATGTTAATATGTATGCTCTTCCAAAACATAACCAAAAGGCCTATAATCTGCATTTTATAGATGACCACTTTAGAGATTTATCTAATCCCTGTTTTTAATGGCTCTAAATCTTTAACAAAGAAAGTCTGGATCTGTATACCACATTTGTTTCAGGCAACCTGAAACAACAAAGTGAAGTGAAGTAAAAAACCAAAGAACACAAGAATTGCCTTAAGAAGGAATATATTTGTTTTATCTTCCACTGGAAGTATCTACACACGAAATACGACTTATTCCAGGGAAGCAGAAACCACAATCCAGGAAGAATTGTAAGTATCTTTAACAAGTACACTAACTGTGCTGAATTAGATCAAAACCATTAAACCATGAATGCACATTTTTTTGTAAGTGAAGATAACACTTTTTACACCAGCTTAATGTCTTTTGCTGCGGAACAATGTCATATTTAATAACAAGAATTATAAAATTCAGCTGTTCAAGGTTATGCATTTGTGGCAGTCGTCTAGTTGTGCTTTAATATAAATCACGGGTCCAATATCGCATCTCAAGGTAAAAAAAATATCATCAGTGTATGCTAGTTTTAAAGTCTTAAAAATATTTGAAACAATTATTTCAAGCAAACTACCGTAACAACAACAGCTGGGCTGATAATTAAGTGTAATTTTTTTAAAAAATGCATTTCTATTGCCGTTAGTTATATTTAGGATAAATAAAAAGGTCCGTGCATTTCAAGCTATGAAGTTACGATGCCTGTAGTGCAGCTGTTTGCACAGGATCATTCACCGGCTCAGGCCAGGCATTCTGGCACTGATGTATTAATATTCAACTCGGCAGATTACCATAAGCAGAGGCTGTCGCAAAGGATGAGTGGGAGGGTGGGACTGTAAAGTATATAGAAAATGACATCTATCTTTAGGAGGTGGTTAGTTTAATTATCTATGAAGTTATTGATCCTGAGTGAGGAAGCAGCTGAGCAAGTGTTTTAGGGAATGCCATGAGCAGCCAGCTCGTGATTAAAAGAATACTCATGTCCTTAGAGGGAACTGGAAAGCAAAAAATACTTTGGCGGTTGGGAAATACCCATTAAGCAGAATCAAAACAGAAACTTAAAATATTTGTGTCTGTCTATGTGTGCCAAGTCTATGGTGGATTATTTCATAGAGAAAATTCCACATGACTTCAAATACAAGTTTTTAGAAATATTTTCCTACTTTTCTCATTAAATTTCCTCAAAATGAGTAATGTTGAAAGATATTCAGATTTCTACAGATAAGTATAGGGCAAACTACAAGTTTCTGGTCAAATAACTTTCCCATGAGCCACAGAGTGGGCACACAAGTATATTGTGCACCAGAAAAAGAATAAGTGTTTATGTTCTGTGAAACAGAATACTAGTTTAGACCCAAAATGTCACAATCTGGGAACCCAAAAGTTTAATCCAATTCTATAAACAAGGCCCTTCAATTTTTTTTATTTTTTTATTTTTTTTTAAGGTGAACTCTTTTAACCATTGGCTCAGACCTCCTTATCTCATTTGTACCTTCACCACCTACGACCCTGGGTATAGTAAGGTTATCCCAAGCTCCTGCCAACATCACCTTTCTGGTGTCTTTACGTGAACATACACAAATAACAAGCAATAGAGAAATCACTTCAGTTTGAACAATAAACCAAATGCTGCCATTCCTCATTCCCTAAGTACCCATAAATTAAGCTGGTTTCACAAGATAAATGTAAGATATGGGATAAACAGAGTTCCTTATCGGCAACATGCTGCGCCCAAAGTCTCAGTAGTGTAGCAAAAGGCTTCACACTTGTCCTCTTCAAACTGAGGGCAGGGCTTGTTTACACAAGGAAATGCCCACGCAGTTCTGCGGCTATGGTTATTGTGGAACTTCTCGTAAATAGGTCAGGAAAAAAAAAAAAAAACACGCTCCTTTCTCCTTCTCGTATACTGCTGCAAACTATTTGCCAGTGGGAACCCCTCGTCAACTTGATTAGGGCAGCATTTCACTGAATTTTCTTTTCAGAGTTCATCTATGCTGCAGACATACCAATTTAGCTCTACGTTCGTTAGCTTAGGTATCAATAGCAGTGCAGGCATGAACCCGATCACGTCCCTACAAATCTAAACTAGGGGTGAAGCTCAAGTCACCAGTGTTTCCAACCTATCAGCCCCTGAAATAGATCTACGAAAACTACCCTGGGAACATCTGTGTGCATATCAGTCACGCGTACCCGCTACAGTGTGGTCATACCCAAGACTTTGTACCTACAGAACTTGTATTTGGCACCTCAGCATGACCCACTATTACTGAACTGTTGCTAAAGCTCTTACTGAGAAGCATCTTTACAACTATTTTGATTTTATTAACAAGTGCTTATCCACTAGTGCGCAAATATTATGATTAGAGAAGACAAAAATTAAACATATTAAGACAGAATAATTTATTACATAAAGGAGCTATGCCACAGATCCTGAGACAGCAGTAACACAACTGAAGCCAAATTTGATTACTCAGCTCCTCTCTGAACATTTGCCTTAATTATTTTTATTAATGTTTTACTTTTTGGAAAACCTATATTCATATGTCTTGATTCACAAACCCTCAAGATATAAGTCTGCCTGTGCTTTCGAAGTGTAAGTTAATGATTAATAGTGAATAGTAAATACGCACGCAGAAGAAAATGCTAAACTCTTATACCAGGAGGGTCATTTTGTTCATTTCTAAATTATCAATCTTTTCATCTGTTTCACTAACATGCTTCATGAAAGTCTTGAAGTCAACCTTTTCCACTCTTTAGCCCTATAAAATCGGGAAGAATGTGCAAGTTACTGCTTTGAACATAATATGATATAATTCTATTTTTGAGGTATTTTGCATATTTGGGGGGTTAAAATACCTTCTCTATAAAGCACAAACAAAAAGGAGTAAAACCTCAAAATCTTCCTGCTCCAAGCACACACTTCTAGATACACCAGATTTGTCTTGTAATCAGCCATATCCAATCATGTATTTCTTTATTCATTTCATCAACAAAAATATTACCTCAATACACTATTATACCATCACAGTCCCATACCCAAGTCCTATGCTGTTTTGTTTGTTTTTTTTTTTTTTCTTAAATATTTCACTATTACAAATAGTTTCCCCCTTGAAGGCTACAAAATAAGTTTACTTTTGTGTTTAAGGGCAATTTTTCACTCATAGCTTTAAAAAAGAGTCAATGAAAATGTGTCCTGGTTTCAGCTGGGATAGAGGTTTGTTTTTTTTCCTAGTAGTTGCTATGTTTCAGATTTAGTAGGAGAGTAATGTTGATAACACATATCGTTTTAATTAAGTCAAGGACTTTTTCAGCTTCCCATAGAAGCCGAGAGGGAGCGTAGACAGGACAAGCTGGCCAAAGGAATATTCCATAATATAGATGTCATGCTCAGTATATAAATGGGGGCTGGCCAGGGGATGGGAATCCACAATCGCTGCTCGGGACAGGCTGGGCAATCGATCCTCAGGTGCGGGTGTATCACTTTATTTTGTATATTCTTTTACTATTAGTTATTGTTATTATTTTCCTCTTCTGTTACTGTTCTATTAGACAGTCTTTACCTCAGCCCATGAGGTTTTTTTCTCTGTCTTCCCCCTACCCTGCCGGGAGGGGGGGCCTGCATTGTCCTACTCGCCAGCTGGGGTTAAACCATGACAAAATAACATTCATATCAAAGGACTTGGGGGGTTGAAAACTGTTCTTTTTTTTCCCTTTTCCCTCAAAAATTACTTCATTCATCTCAATGTGCTTTTCTTTTATAAGTACATGTAGAATATTAGAAAACATACTCATGTTTGAAAAAGCCTGAATGAAGTCCTATTTTGACTACCTAGTCACACAATGATGACTTAAGTTTTTGCTTTTTTCTTTGTATAAGAATGTGCAAGTAAATAGTTGAGCAAGTATAAAGAAAAACACCAACATTGATTGTATTCTAGAAAAAGGCGGCCGGTATTGCTTCTCGATCTACAAAGAGAGTGAAATAACTGTGCTGTTTACCACACCATTTCATAACCAAGACTCCGCCCACATCAGGTTTTAACAGTTAATTTAGGTGTCTTATTTTGTGAATATGTGAATACAAGCACTATACACTTACATAGTGTTGAAGTACATACACTTCATTAGTGTTGAAGTGCATGACACAATTAAGAGTTCAGTTTCTCTTCTGAGTTTTAAAAAAAAAAAAAAAACACAACCCAAGCTTATCTGTGAAACTCAGAAATCCAGTAATTTGAACTGTAAAAAACTATCTTTCCATTAGAAAACTATTCTCTTTTAAAGCCAACTAGACAAACAATTCCTCAACGTTCTAAAAGATAAAACATGCTTTTCTCCTGTGTCTGTGTATATCACACAGTCACACTGTGCTTTCGAATGGCTACACTAGTCACTTGCTCAGCACCAAGCTCCACACTTATCCTGAGATGAGTCTGCACTGAACAGACTAGTCCGTAAAACAACAGGCTCGTGAATGTTTTATGCAGCACAAACCAAAGACTGATTACGGAAATAAAGCGATAAGCAACACCATCAAGGAATAAGCACCTAGGGAGTGACTGCAGTCAGGTCCTTTCCCTGCACCTCCTTTCATTCTACCCTGGAGTCATTTACCAGTGGGATACGATTTGCAGATGTGGCTAGCCCCCACGCTGACAGGCTTAAGAGGGGTCCGGAGCTGGGGGGTGGGGGGGAGGCACGGGGGAGCATTGTGGCCCTTCTCATTATTCTTCCAGACAGCATTACACCCAGCCAGGCATCAAGGACACAAACATGAAACATTCTCCACTCATTCATCCCCCACACCCAGAGAAGTCTGCAGAAGGTTTTAGGAGAAAAGCAGCTGGACTGTCGAGGCCAGTTTGCTTTTTCAACAGACCCTATTTTAAGGTCTCATTGTAACTACTACCTATATGTTTTTATTTTCAACGTTCTTTTCCAAAAAAAGCTGGTCAGTTTAGGACCAACTTTACTTAGGAATGTAAGGATGCTACAAAAGGCAAGAACAATCAACAGTTCATTTTGGCAAGGCTCAGCTACCAAAGTTTATCCTACGCAGGAGGATAGGGCTGAAAAGCACTTCATTTAAATTAAGTCAAAATTTGTTGATTTGTCAAACTGAAAACAACTAAACAGATATTTCTGTTGGTTTATTTTGAGGGAAGCTAGCAAGCTTGTTTTTAGAACAGTATTATCAGCTATAAAAAAAGAGCTACTGCTTTTCACATTAATGGATTACACTTGCCACAGTGAAAAAAAAAAATAAAAATCAGAAATACTTTTTCCACCATCAAAAGTACAATAAATGCACACAGAATGAGAATTCCTCAATGTTTCTCACCTGTAGGCACCGTTGTATTTTTACTTTTTTAAGCTCTCTTGGATCTCAGTGGTCACAAAAATTCCAGACTGTCACTACAAGAAGCTCTGTTAAATCTCGGTTCAGTGAATGTACAGACAACCAAAATGCAGCTTTCTGCACAGTATCCTCACTCCATGCCTAAATCCTTGCTGGGAGAAAGCAGGTACTGCAATGCAATACAGATGGAAAAGGTACAGTATAGCATACCATGAGGAAAGTTATTACAGGTCACGTCTACATTAAGAGCACCTTAGCAGTATAGTAACTTTACCCCTTCTACTTAAGGGGTAACCACACTGGCAAAGATATCCCAGGATCACAGAAGGGGATCACAGAAGGGCTGAGGTTGGCAGGGACCTCTAGAGGTCATCTGGTCCAGCCCCCCTGCTCAAGCAGGGCCACTTAAAGCTGGCTGCCCAGGACCATGTCCAGACAGCTTTTGAATATTTCCAAGGACAGAGACTCCACAGCCTCCCAGGGGAGGTTATACTCTGTATCAATACTTCCAAACTGTAACACAAGTCAGAGAAAGCCAAAGTTCCATTTTAATGCTCTGAAGGTCTTTCCTAACACCTTTCCATCTTTCTGCACAACTACATCAGTGTTAGGGTACATAGGGTAGACAGAGGTCACGCAGGTAGATAAAGCTGATATATTAAACGTCAGCCTGTCCTTGAGATGTGTCCCATCAAACACAATGAAGCTGGTCAGCATGATCCAATAGATACATCGCGCTTTCTCTCAGACCATACGTAGTTATGTACTAGCAACTACGGATACGCAGGCACCAAGCCTGAGCTGCCCTAACACTCACAAAGACCAGGAGTGGAAGTAACTCATATCATCCTATGTATCTGCTCAACGCTGGCAACTATCACATTAATTTGGTCTACAAGAGGTGGGAAGGGGTCCCCAATAATTAATCTGTGATTCCGCTGGTCTCTCCTGAGCCAGGATATTAGTCTCAGCACAGAGTGCCCCTATCCACCTCAGGTAGGATTATGTAGAAGATTACTGCAATGAAAAAGTAGCATTTGATTATTTTCCATTTTCAGGGGTAGCAGTTTCCCAGACAGCTATTGCATAAAGCAGTCTACCCTTATTTCATGCCATATATATTGTGCAGACTCATAAGGGAGCATTAAGGTTTGGTAAAGAAATTGGTTATGATGATTTGAGCAGTAAAACTTGGAAGGAAATAAAGCAGAAAACTAGGATGGTGTCTTAGAAATTAATAGGAATTAAACAATTATTAACAAAAGAGAACACAGTACTTTGCGGCATTTCTTTGTGAAAAGACTATTCAGAAAGTTGCATTCTGCCTCTACAGAAACACACAGGAATGGCTAAATTAAGCTATTAAAATTTTTTAAAATATGTGTTCTTAATGAGAAACTACATGGACCATGAAGTTGGTCTGTGACAGATTGAGATTACTTGTCACAAAATAAGAACACCAGCTTCTCACCAATGGAATATATTGGACTGCAGTTCTAAGTATCAGCAGAAATGTTAGACAACTGCTATATTAGAATTAGAAAAGGACTTTAAAGGATATTATTACATCACAGAAAGATTAGGTATATGCCTAAGAGGGCATTTTCATTCTCAATGACCTATGAAGAAAACTAAGAGGAAATCGAAACAGAAGAGGCTTAAACTCCCTATGCTTTCAAAGTCATTTTTTGTCATAGCAAAGTTTTATTCAACAGTTTTCTTCCAAGCTTTCTGACAGGTGAGCAAAGAAGTAAATGCGCAGGCAACAGTTACTGGTAGAAAAATAAAGTGCATCTCTAATACATTTCCAGTGATTGGTTGGGAGAGGTGTTGTTTGGGGTTTGGTTTTTTCTCTTCCTTTACTTTAGTAAGTGGGAAATAAACCTTCAAAATCTCAAGTTTGTCATACTTACTCCTGAACAAAGAGATGCAATTTGTCTTAGAAGAAATCTAATTCAAGTTGATTTAGCAGTGAGTTGAAGAAACAATTTCTTTAAAGTCTTAAACATGACACCACCCTTCTTGAGGAAGCGGGTAAGAGGCTGCAAGAGAAACAGCTGGGAAGCATGCTTAGTACCTCCGCATCACTGGATCTCCACTATCAGTATCTGCTCTTAGAGAAACCTCAAGAACTCTGGCTTCCTTCAGGTGCTGTACCATCCCATGGCACAAAAGAGAGACAGTGTCTGCATGGAGCAGTCAAGAGGAGGCAGAGCAAAGGTGTCAGCGGCAATGTAAGAAGTCAGGATACAGAACACAGAGGTCTGGGCACGCTGTCATTCCTGGTCAATACAGGAAGAATTGTGCTTGCGGAAACAGAATTTCCCTGAAGTTAACTTAGGACGAGAGCGAGTTTACCGGGCCACATGTGGAATCCATAGGAGAATATAGAGTATAAATAGAATATAGAATATAAAGGATTTCCCACAGAGTCCACTAACATGACTGCAGAAGCGTTTATTACCTTCAGGAATCTTTAGCTCAGACCCCAAACGCCGCGTTGCACATCTAAAATTCTGAAGGCCAGATTGAGATTTAGTAATCCTACAGTAACAATAATGTTATGGTACATAAGCATTATATTTGGCTATTCTTTACTTACTGGTTTATGAGGCAAAGATGACCAGTTCAGTCCTCTGGAAAAAAACAGAAACTTCACAGGAAGAAGTGGATTTTCTCTGTTTAAGAGGCAGAGGCTTCATCTGCAGATAAATAAATAACAGGATGAGGAAAATATATGGGATGTGATGCTCCATCAGCAAACAGCACATCTGTTACTGATATTTTAATATCTTCACTGTCACCCTGAAGCATACCATGTGCAATTAAGAGGAAATTGCAATGTAATTTTTAAAGTAAATTATTGTCAACAGGCATACAGCACTAAGCCAAATGCAAATCACTAAATCAATTCAGCACCAATTTTAAAAGTTTTGATTAATCCTCAATTCATTGCTACGCTATTATAATATGTTATTAAACGCACCCACTACTTAAAGACTCCCTCATTTCATTTGTAATTACAGTAAATATTGATTGCAAGGGTGGCCTGGAGACAGCTCCAAAATGTGCAACTCTGGTCCCCGGAGACAGAGCTTAGTGACAGTATTCTGTTCCCATGACTGCCCTTCAGACAGACTCAGTGGAGATATAAAAATTCAATATATTAATTTACTGGTTAAAATGAATACCTACTTGGATTTTGCTCAATTAAGCAGAGAAATTTGTTAGAGCGCACTTTTTTTTTTTTTTTTTTTTAAATAGACACCTTAATCAATTTTATCTTTAAATGCTGTTGCGGAAACTGTTCCAAAGCAGCTCCGAAGGCAGTCTGAAAAGTGAATCTAAGTCTCAGAGTACAACTAAGAGCACTGGCTACCATTAACTCTCTTTTCCCTGGTTCTTCAACAAAACCAATGCATACAGAGATAACAGAGGCCAAAGCCAGTTCATCAGGAGTAAAAGCTGAGCTCTTCTAAATAGAGCGAGTGATTACACCTCTGTTCCAACATCTGCTCCTGCTGCTGTGGGGAGGCAAACACAACTGTCCTCCTTCATCCCACTCTCCTTTTATACCTCCCCTTCTGCTAAGGGGAGTTCTCCAGCCTCTCCCTCTAAAACCTGTGTGCCCCATTCCTGACAGGTGCAGACATTCAAGGCTTGGTCACACTCTTCTTGCCAGGTTAAGGGGAAGCCTAGCAGAGAGTTCTCATTTACAAACTCATAAGCATCTCCAGGCCAGCCTCCCTACAGCTCCCCATGGGACACCAGCTATAAAAAACAAAAAAAAACAAAAACACACAACTTTTTGTCTGTGAAGCTCCCCCTTACCATAACCAAGCTGATACACTGCAGATTTGATTGTGATTTTTCATGCACTTCAATAAAGAATAAAAATAATCTGAATTTTAATTTTCACACAAATAGATTAAACAAGCCTGTGAAACATATCCAGAATATTAGCTTGCGTAAACACACGGTGTACACCTCCTGATGAGTTATTTTGAATGGTGCTGGTCTAACTACAGGCTCCGGCATGGTTTCATTTAAAGGCACCACCACCATTTGTCAGAGAATTCAGTCACACCTCAAACCCAGTTCCACTGGAAGATTTTGCAGAACACAAATGCCACACCTGCACACACCAAACCAATATATTAAAAAATGGACATAAAACCAGACAGCTAAAAGGCCAGCATGGGTCACAAATTAATTCATCCACGAGTAGTACCTCATTACATGAAAGCTCCATCAGTACAACTTGCAATTTGATTGCCATCAGAATATAATTATCATTTCTCCCGAACATTTTACCTAGCTGTATGTGCTCTATTAGAAGCCACCGAGGCTACATCTGCACAAGCTGATTAAATAGTACCAATAAATATTCCCAGGCACTGGAAATTTCATTATCCATAATGTTTGTTAGAATGACCCCAGCACAGCTTCCATCAGAGCTAGCTATCATTCATCCCAACACCTCCTATGCATGCTCCAGGAACCAGCAGTATCCAGGAAATAGTCCCCATATACAGTGTCCCTTCTGAAGGCTAGAAAGTGTAACAGTATCAGCGCAGGATGTCTTGTGCTGTTTGGCTTCAGTGTGAGAGTGGTCCTGGGCACACGAATTTAGAAGTAGAGATGCATCCTCAAAGATTTATATTTCATAAAAAACCATCATTAAAAAGAAAGTGGAAGCCTGTGCTTCTCCTAAAGGTAGGCAAAGAAGAAAACCTCAAAGTGGCTGACCCTTCAGCCCATTGCAAAGAATTGTTTCCTCTACATCTTTCTTGCTATAATCAAATACAGATGGGATCCCTATTTGTCTGTCATTCCTTTCAGTGGCCAGTCCAGCCCAAACCACAACATTAGACTAAAACATATCTCCCAACCCAAAGCGCCACCACACATACGGAATGCCAGGAATTACTAAAATAGGCTTCCACTTATCATATATGCCAAGGAGCAATCTACGTGGAATTTTAAACTAACCAGTTTGTTTCACGATTTGACACGATCCACTAAAGCACCATTTGCAGCACTGTAACTTGTCTTCCCTCTTGCAGTCAGCTGTGACATAAGAAAATGACCAGACTCATTCTGTCAATTGTTTGAGGAAGGAGGCTGGACAACAATCAAATTAACTTTTTTGCAGTCCATCCATTTACACACACTAAAGATTGAACGCATTTCAACCAAGAACAAAATTTCTTCTTCTGTTCTTTCTCCATGTTTGCGGGATTCAGAATGAAACAGAGAGAGAAAAAAAAAAAAAAAAGAATGCGTATGCATGTGCATATATCATAGGTTAATGAAACTAAGGCCAGGTCTTGTGTATGTGTACGCTCAGAACAGCTGACATGAGTTTCCATAATGCACCTACAGATCAAACTCGGCTGTACTGCAAGTTCAGATGACACTGTGCACGCAGATTAAAAAAAAAAAATCTAAATAGATTTTTTGGAACTTTGCTCTCATTAAAGTACCTCAATAAAGCAGCCAAATATCCAGAAGTGATCAGTAGTAAGAGGATTACATTTTTTGCGGGCACTGTTGGATGCTGAGAACTTTCAGACAAGGGAAGGCAGAGTCATAGTGTGATCACTTTCGCCATCTGGTGCAACAGCAATTGGCTCAAGAGTGAATAATAATTATAGCAACAAAAGTCAAAACTATAATGCTGGTATAAACACAGACTAACATGGCAACACTGTCACTGTCTGGCACAGGACTCAAGCACCTTAGCATCAAGCTCAGGCTGTAGAAAGCTGCTGATTCCTGTGGATCCACTTGGAATCAGCACTTCACACAGAAACGGACCTCCTCTACCACCAGCCCTTCCACAGGCTGTTCCCCAGTCTAAGGTTTACCTATAACTCATCTGTAACTATGGCCACATAAGCTTGAAATGAGAAGGGCATCGAGACACTGAAAATTAATGAGCCAACAAGAAATATTCAAAGGCCACTTTTCTGGACAAAACTTTTCCCAATAATAAAGTTAAGGACACAATGTCCGTAACTACACTATATACATTTTGGGATGTTTCACTTCATTCTATTTCTAGTCTAGTCTCCTGGAGTGAATGTCCATTAGTAAATAGAGAGCACCTTTTTGTTTAGTTTCATTGGAAAGGGATCCAATGTCTGTGATCCAAGGTTTCTTCAAAATGCAAGCTGAAACAGCAATAATCAAGACATTTGCTTTAGCTAAGCAGCCCAGGCCTATAGCAGCAACGTAGACACAAGCGCTCCCGGAAAGCTTCCCCGAAGAACAGCTTCCCCCAAAGCCAACGGCAGTAGCTCAAATCTTTCTTCAGGTCAGCCTGGTATATACCAGGTCTTCTCACCTCACATCCTATTTCACTGTGTTTAAAAATACACACCCTTCCCCTCAGCTCCGCAACCACAACCCACACCACCTGCATACTCTGATAGTCCCCCGGCTATGAGCATAATGTGTTGCTCCCTGTTACAGCCTGTGGATGAACAAACCAACCCCAGAAGGAGAAAGAAAAGCAATCCCAACTGCCCAGCTTCCACGCTGACCCACAGAACACACAAGCAGCAAGGTCGGACGGGCTGGCGCGACTCTCTCAGTCCCTCCTACCCAACACGGGGCTGGAGGAGCGACGGTGCGGGGTCCTGCCAGCTGTCCTACAGCTAGTGTGGCCCTCACCACTGCCTCACACCGAGGTGACATCTACAATCAACCAAAATGATTTCAGTGAAATACGAAGGAGAATCCTTCAGACACTGCAGTGCTGGGCAATTAGACAAAAGAGTTCTGGGAATCTGAATAATTATATTTTCTTATCATTTGTTTTTTACCACATTGTCCCTATAAAATATTAAAGCAACATAAAAAGCACACAAGAGTGTATTTCTACTCCATTCCTCTTCTTTTTCACCATTTTCTTTATTCCCCCTCCCCATGTTCCTCTTTGTTCTTCCCCCCTTCTCTCCACTCCACTACCCCCCCTCCTGCCTGTGCTCTGCACCAGCAGAGCTGCTGGAGCTGGTGGGATGTTGCTGCCGACTATCAAGGCCACCCGAGACCTCACACGATAAGATCTTGTCTTCACCCACTTGGACCGCAACCTCTCATGGCAACTGCAGACTGAAGAGTCTGGGGAACTTTCATATGAACAGTATAGTCACTGCCTGGACAAAGATTATGGCAAATACAGGGTCTTGCTCATGCTAAACCATTCTGAAGACTGTTCTCTAAGACACTCCACTGCCGCTGGTGACAGGGGAAGGACGGGGCACCAAGAGTCTTCATAGTGCTGCTCTGAATTCCACCTAAATTTGCTGTATGGTCAACCAATGTGGCTGAGCTAAGCAAAGAGCTTTCTGCTGCCAGAATGGATGGACCCACCCCACCCCTTACTTTATCTACTCCTCAGAGTTCATAGTGATGTTCTGCAAGCCAGTTCATCCCTCTGAGCAACAGAAAACTTTTCTCATTTTTGGGTGAGTCAGGTCACTAACTAACTAAGTCTGTTCAACAGAGGATGAGCCAGCACACAGCCAGAACGAGGAGTGCCCTTGCAGTGGCCACAGGCACACAGATAATCTTGGGGGCATCTTGTCAGGCTGCATCTTGAGTCAGGCTGGAGAAGGAAAAGCAACATCTATTTCCACATAATTGCCAGATACTCCCTAGACACTAACATTTGCAATACCATCCAACTTCAGTATGTTTGTGTAAAGGCAAAGAGAAATACTGATGCAATGTTTTTACAGTTCTGCTATTTCAGTTTCCCTCTGCTCTGGCACACAGGCCAGAGATAATGATCTTCCACCTCAGCCAAATTGTTACAGGGTTAAACTTCAGCACCTAAGATTGAATGTTGACTGAGAGTTATTAAACAGATACTATCCTGTGGTTCTCTAGTAAACACACTGAAAAATTACTACCATTTACAGTGCTTTCTGTTTGGAATATTATGAATAACTTTTAAGTGGAAACGAGAAAACAGAAAGCCTATTGACATTCTCCACAGAGACTTTCCACCATTTGTTAGTCACATATTTTGACATCTTGCATTGAATAAGTGTGTTGAGTGATGGGAGCTCAAACGTTACTTATCTCCTTTACGTACCGCTGTTACAGCGCACTATTAATAGGAAACATGTCACCTCCACTCTGTAGTTGTTAAGGAGAAAAAAAAGCAGCGCCAGGCTCAGGCCAAGCATTGCAGTCACATAAGTAACTTGTCTAGCAATCTCCACGGTCCTGGCCATGTTCCAGTCCTTGCGCTAAGAGCTGATCCCTCATCATCTGCCGGTGAAAACAAAAATGTCCAGAGTGATCTTGAGTGGTACCTATCATGTTGACTTTTTACCCCTGTCAGTGCAACACTTTCACTCTAAAGGGTGAGGTCTTTCCTGGCCAAACTCTGGCTCCTTTGGAAAAGCTGTCGTCCAACAGGTGTACGGCCCAGGTCTTGGAACAAATACAGCCTGTCCAAATTCAGTGAGATCTTTTCCTCTTACAGACAAGCCCTTCCGATCCCCTGAGCCCTAGTTAGTTCATCTATCAAAAGAGAAAGGGTGCAAGCTTACTACTGCTTCAGCAAATAAGAAGTATAACCACTAAATGCCACATTTTATTTCTGAAAGTTTCCACATAGTTTTAGCTGAATTATCCTGCATCATAAACACAGTATGTTTAGACAATAGCAGCACACATAAGGTCTATGCTTTCTCCACTTAGCTCTCCCTTTAGGCCAAAGTCAAACGACATGAGACATATGCAAGTATTATAAATCACAGCCTTCAACACCAACAGTTCGCCAGCCTGCTTACGCATGGATGTTGCGGAGCACACTCCCTTGGATGAGGAACCAGTGGAAACCAGACCATGTGTAAGCAGGCAGAGATGCTCCTGCACTAGCAGTGAGTCTCTGGAGACACCTAAGGAGCAAAAGAAGCTGCTTAGTAAGCAAGGAAGAATAAGAGAGAGTAAGGAAGCTATTTAGAGGGAGGTAAATAGTTCAGTTGAGACAGCATCTCCTGAAAAAAAAGGCACGAGCAGAGAACTACCTGCCCCTACAAGATGGGATTCATTTGATCTGAAATTCAGATTCTTACGGCTAGTTGAAGAGACCATCACAGACACATAAAGCTCAGGAGGGAAAACAGTAATAATCAGGATCGTCTGGTCTGTTAGGCCTGAGATAAAAGGAAGGGGAGAAGAAGGACAAAACAAACTTTGACAAGAAGGCAGAAATGGAACAGAAAAGAAATTGAAAGGTTGCCCTGTGAAAAAAATGAAGGACATTGTATTACTAAAGGAAAAGAGAATAAAAATCAGATGATTCACCTCAACGACTTTGGGGTTAGCTGGAGCAGAAAGGAGGGAAGGACTGTGAGGAGAAAGGACAGCAAGGCTCCAGGAAAGGAGAGAGAGAATAGACATGGCACAGAAAGCCTGCAAAGGCAAGATGAGCAAACCCAAGGTACTGGCGGGGGACGTGCAAGATTGGGGCAAGCTTAAGAAGCAGAATAGGGAGTTTGCCTTGGTAGTAAACAAAAAAAATAATCTTGTGAGCTGTATAGCAAAACCCATATAGATGCTATATTGGAAGCCAACATTTTGGCCTTTCAATATATGAAGGAGGCTTATAAGAAAGACGGAAAGATATTTTTTTACGAAGGTCTGTAGTGACAGGACAAGGGGCAATGGTTTTAAACTGAAAGACTTAGATTGGACTTAAGAAAAAAATGCTTTATTCTGAGGGCGGTGAGACACTGGAACAGGTTGCCCAGAGAGGTGGTAAATGCCCCATCCCTAGAAATGTTCAAGGCCAGGCTGGATGGGGCTTTGAGCAGCCTGGTCTAGTGGGAGGTGTCCCTGCTCATGGCAGGGGGGTTGGAATAGGTATCTTTAAAGGTCCCTTCCATCCCAAACTATTCTATGACTCTGACGACTTCCAGCCTCCACCCTTCTTCCCCTTAGCAAACAGCCCTGAAATTCACTGGCCACATTCTGGTTTATCCCAAAGTTGGTTCACACAGCAGCAAATCAGTTCCCCTACCAAATCCTCCAAAAACTCATGTAAGGGTGGTCTGCACTGTAGATCTAATCATTGATAACGACCCATATCGCACACTTTTCACACAAACACACATGATGCCTTTCTTCTAGTGCATATGGCAGGCCTGCTGGATTAAAAAGAGACTTACATAGTAAAGGTGGGATTTATACACTTTCTGCAGAGAGACGCAGAAAAGTGAGGAAAAAGAAAAGTTTCACAAGTACAAGAGTAATACTGTACAACTGGCCTCTTATAAACTTCTCCTTTGATCCTAAAGCTTGCAGTAAGCCTAAGTATGTTTAGTGCAATCACATGACTAGAAAATATCAAGGTTTCAAAACCAAGATAAGACAGGGCTGTCAAACAGAGTCAGAAAAAAACAAATCGAAAACCATGTACTCAAGAGGTTTCTGTGGTGTTTTTTTTTCTTAACCTTATCTAGATAAAGATGATTTTTAAAATTAAAAAAAAATAATCAGTCAGGATGAGAAAAAAAAAAAAATTACCTGGCACCAGGAAAACATTCCTCTGGCACGGAATATGTATTCATGTTCATCCTGCAGATACTCCAAAACCCTCCTTAAAACATTCTCTAAAGTTATGTATGATTTTCCATCCTGATAAGTTAGCTTCCTGTCAGTGTTCTTTAAAACAATCCTTTATTACCTACTCTTCACATTTTCCTCTGTTTTCATTTATTAGTCATATAATCATCAACTACATACATTTTGCATGATTGCATCACGTGTTTTCTGTCATATATGTATTGCCCTTTACTCTTTGCAGTGCTTAAAATTTTGTACAAAATACCAATAATAATAAAATAATAAATAGTATGATCTAAGGAAATTTGTAAGTTTTGAAGCTTCTTATAAAGCTCAGAGAGGAGACTAGAGCCTGCAAAAATGCAAGCCACTTGTCTTGAACTGAAATTCAAATTGATTTTTGAGCACAATCTGACACTGACCAAGTACTTCAGAAAGTAAACAGAAATTTGAAACATCACAGACAGACTGCGCAACAGTCTGTGATAGCGAGGCCCATTTCAATCCAGCATCAAACCTGGCAAACTGTACGCCCAGCGTACATGTGAGGACAAGCCCTCGGCAGACAGAGAGGAAGGAGCATCCCTACTGTAACTGACAATTTCTGACAAAGTCTTCCGAATCAGACTGAGGCGCTGGCCAATTATTGAAAATACTAGATGAAGAATGGTAAGAGAGCCCTGTGTCAATCGTACATTAAAATATCAGGAGCAGAATACTGGGGCAATGAGGACCCTTCGATTGGTGATGAGCGCATATCTCCACCTTCCAGGTGGCAGGCAAAGTGCACTCGCCCGCTACTACTTCTCTTCCCCACCCATAAAATGCGTTCCATAATCTCCAGTGAAAGAGACATACCAAGTTCTACAGGTCTGCAACAGATGGCAACACTCACTACATCTCAGCTAAAAAATAATAAAAAAATAATTTTAAAAAATCACCACGTTTTGAAAGTTAGATTAATAACTCTTTCACCCATAAAAACTTTTAAAGAAGTTCGAATCCAAGAAAATGTAAAGCTTAAGTTATTAAGCAGGAGCAAAGTCAGGACCAGTGAAAACTTAGTCTCGGTACTGCTACATATACAAAGGTTTGAAAAAATTAGTCACAAAGGTGAACGAGAGGAAAACAATAGTGCAAGAAAAGGTAATCTTTGATTTCCTTGACCTGTCATCCAGTCCCAAAGAAAGCTGAAGAATCAAAATCCATAGCTCATCTTCCTCCTCAAGGTGAAGAGCAGGAAGAAGTTATACATATAATTGTCATGGTCAACATCAGACCTTCCAACCAAGGAGAACAAGCCACTAAATCTGAAACTCCCCCAGGTTCTTATGCACACAGTTATGAACCAAAGATAAGCAAGAGGCTGATTCTGCATAGACATCGGCTCTGTTCCTCCTCCCACAACAACAAAAGAGAAATTGAAAGGTTAAAATGAGTATGAAAATCTAAAAAAATTAAAACAGATGAAGGTTCGAGTAATTGAACTGTTAAATTTAGGTAACCAACTAAATGAATGACTAGACACCAACCTCTCATCTCAGGTAAGGATTTCTTTAAAATAAATAATAACAGTAACAATAATAATGCATCTTTCAAAATCCAAGGTTAAAGGTGCTAAGGTTGTAGCCATCTACCCAAAAATAAAAGATTGTTTAGATAACGAAAGTGATGGTCAACACCACCTTTGATAGACAAGAGACTCTTGTGGAATCAAAAGACACAGTCCAGCCACTGCAATCACACCTGCCAATACATCCGCGTGCTGGAGCAGTCATAGGTCCTGATAATGACACCCAGGGCAGGAGAGCAGGGGCTGTAAATCACAGCCTTGCACATTTAGAAAAAGAAATTGTTACCAAGTTTTGGAGCAACTGTTAAAAAAATACATTTTAACGGCTGACCAGGTCAAGCCCTTCAACCAAATTTCTACAAATGTTGTAATAAAGGTTCGGTGCGAAAAAGGAGCAGGTCACACTTTAATCTTGCAGCTGGGATCAAATTTCCTTGCTACAGAGAACATTGCCCATTGATCTGTGGTTTTCAGCCCAGCTAACAGACGTGTAGAAATTACCAGAGCTATCTAGAGGCATCTTTAGAGGAAAAAAATAGCTTCTCCCCTCTATAGTTTAAACGCATTTTCTAAATGACAAAGTAGCGGCCAAGGTTTCCGATTATCCAGGGAGCACAGAACCTGCTTGACAGCAAGCAGGTCTGATTAATACCTGCACCCTCGTGACTTTATCACCCCTTATTTCAAAAGGATCAACCTTTAATTTCTGATAAAGATCACTTCTAAGCTTCTGAAACCAGCAGAGAGATAGTGTTGCTGATAAAAAAGAATTCTGCTTGTATTCTCAAGAATATCACGACTCCCTTAGAGAGGGGTAAAAAAAAAAAGTACAAAAAATGTCACTTTAGCTTCTTTTGCTATCCCATGTAAAGGGTCAAAGGAATTTGGTGGCCCGCCACCAATTAAGTTCCTGCAACAAGTGGTCCTCTGCAATAAAGATGGAAACAGAGCAGCCAATCAACAGACCCAACATTTTCTTGCAGGGCAGGAAAACATGTTTGAACAGTGACCCTTGCAGAGCTCAAGCTGACCACAAGTACTTCAAATTCCTGCTACAAGCTCCTTGTTACTCAGCCACTACTGGTCTGTCACCTGATGCTTGCTCGGACACGGTTGCGTTACGTGCTCGGGCTCATCAGCCAATGCTGGAAGCTGCTTTGGTTTCACTCACTGACTTGCTGCTGCGCTGTCCTTTTCCAGCAGCTCCCACGTTCAGCCCTGCTTCTGTTTCACACTGCTCAACAGCTGGAGAGGCTGGGGGAGGGAGAGGTCACCTACAGATTGGTTCTCACTTTGATAACACCAAGGGTTAAAAAGGAGAGAACGATAGAGTTGAGGTTTCCAGCCAAAGCTCGGGGGCAGCACTATCCCTTTACTCAGCTATGATTAACAAGTCACTTATGCTACTTTCCCACAGGCACCTCCCTTGCTTTCTGGGTGCCTAGCTTGCAAGTGGGATGTCAATAAAACTGTCACGAAGCAGATATAAAACCTCTGGGTTAGATTTTCCAGTTTTAAAGTTAGCTACAAATTTTCTAACTTGCAAATTCTTGACTTTGATTTTCTTCCATATCGGATTTTTTTTCTTAAGTGCTGCAGTAACAAAACCAGCAACTGAACACAAAAAAAGCATTACATGTTGTTAAAAGTTCCAAACAGCAAATGAGTTTGAGCATGTAGGTAGAGGAGAAAACGCGAACAGCCTTTAAGTTTCTAACCAAGAATCTCAATTCACTGCTTGCCAAAGAAACAAAAGACATATGCGACAGAGAGCATAGCTATGTCATCTTTTGCAGAATGCCTTATACCTCATGATCTCCAAGCTGTCCAACAAACCCACGGGAAAAAAGACGACTTGTAGACACGGCAGAGTTGTGTTAACTTAAGTCTGGCACTGCACTGCGCTGCAGAGTTGCATTGCTTTCAGATGGGAGCGGGCTCCCAGCCAGCCAGCTTGAACCACAAACAGAACAAAGCTGACTTCTGCCTTCAAGTGTTGTGTGGGCACGTTCAGAACATGATAACGAGACGCACTACAGGACACCAAGGAAGAAGCAGTGCCTCTGCGCTTCTGATTATACAAAGTTGGGGGTTTTTTGTTTGTTTGGCTTTTTGGTTGGTTTGGGGTTTTTTTTGTTTTGTTTTGGGGGTTTTGGGGGAGGTTTTTTTTGGTTGGGTTTTTTTGGGTTTGTTTTTTTCTTTTTTTTTTTTAATACCAGAATGCATTCAATGCAGCTGGGCCAAGCAACATGGAAACAAGGAAACTATGGGAGCACCCTTAAATTGCCATCATCTTCAGCGTTATAGTAGTTGACTGAACAATTCAGATACTTTCCTGCAGAGTCATCTCTCTCTACTTTTCTGACCAGTTCAGAGGAATTTGTAAGAGGGCTGGATTCCACTAATACAATTAGCTCAAACTGACTTTACAGTCAAGTCAGAGTAGAAGAGAGATGATGGTCACTCTCAGTATCACTTCTTTCGTGGTTAGAGGAAACCACTGGTGGATAATCCATGAGACACCCTCTTGTTCAAAGAGCTAAATACACTCTCTCTCAGATTAAATCCAGTGAACAAAGGACTCTTGACTGCAAAATAATTCATCCAGAAGTTACTTGCATAAGGATTGCAAAGTATGAACCCCCAGTAATTATTCAAGGAGAGGTAACTCCCAGAAAAGACGGTGCAGGAGACATTGCAAACATCTTCTGCATTTCAATGAGTTGCACTATCTCAGGTAAATTGTGTTGTCTTTAAAGAATAAATAAATAAATAAATCAACACAAATGGCAGTGCTGGGTTTAAAATATTCAAAGTTTACACCTACATAGTATCAAAACAACCTGAAACACATTTCATGGCTGAGGGATCAGTCATTTAGAGGTAAACAACAGAGCCCCAAATTTCAGAACTAACGGCATGAACAAGAGATCAATGCCAACTAGTAAAGAAATTATTAACATATGTGGTACAGCTCTAGCAATGTAGCATTAACTGCTAAAACTGCAGTATTATACTAAAGAACGCAGATGGCATTCGATATCAAAATAAATAAGAGCATCATGCATGCCTTGCTGCAAAAAAAAAAAAGCTACATAGCTCTTAATTTGTTTAGCAAAAAGTTATGTTGTGTACTTTGCAAACAAAGAACTTATAATCAAACTTCAAGTTAATAAGTGCAAAAATCAATTCTAAGACTACATTTGTTAAAAAGCAACCTTCGTCTCACAGATTTCATGTCTGTTCCCCGAAGCTGCGGAATATTTCCATGCGTGCTGAAAGAGATGGCAGCCAAGGCTTGAAGCTGAGCAATATTCTTTTTCTAGCCCACTCAGAAATAAAGAACAGCACCCTTCAAAGCTCTTGAGAAAAAGGAAGGCTTCTCTCGACATCTTCCCTTGTATACTGCTGAATATGAAGAGCAGACAACAACCCATTGATCGGGGGAGGAGAGAGAGAGTTTTTCAACTCACTGCTTTATCTGATTTATTCCAAAGTCTTGAAACTAAGAAATAATTATTGTATATTCTTCGAAAAACTGCAAAAAAATGCTTGAGCATGTTGTTTTTATTCTGAAAGTCCATCTTCCACAATCACAAGTATCCCAAGGCTGAAAATCTGTTTTCTATAATGATACTATCCAAGCTGTAATTACGCTTGCAAGCAAGAAGAGGTCAGCTGACTTTTCATCTCTACCTTAAAATATGGGAAAGCAGTTAGCTTTGATGCTAGTTTCTCCTGTTCACTTCTTTTACCAGTATCATTCACAGTTTCTAATGCAAACCAGATAAGAGCGCAATTCTGAATAGTACAAAATAGCTAGGTGTGTCATTTCCACCACCTGTTCTTTACCAAAGCAGAAAATATTAACCTCACTCTAATTTTTCCATTTTTACACCGCAGCTGAGCTTGTTCTGCAGCTCACACACAATTTACGTGACTGAAAACAGAAAATGCTTGAAGTGTTGCCAGAAATAGTCACTTCTTTTACGCCAGGAAACTCACATTGACATCTCCATGGATAAACCCAAAAGCCAGGACTCGAGCTCACAATGGAAAAGGGCTCCTACCATCAGCCCCTTTGCTACCCAACAACTGACTGATGGTGGTTGGGAGACCAAGCTCATTGGCACAAGCCCTTGTATCACAAGTGCAGATCACTCTGCATCGCTGGCTCACGCCGCAGGCGGGACAGACTACCCCAGACACCCGCACACGCTGTGAGAAGGACCTTCCCACACTGAACGTGACGCTGAAAGTTAAGCATTACATTTATTATACCAGAACGTTTAGGTTCTAGAACAATTTTACTGTTTCCTGCTGAATATTCTTTGTGATTTTTGTGTAACCTTACCACCAAAAAAAGAGAAAAAGCTGCATACTGTTATCATGGAATAGTTTCCAGCCAAGACTTTTGTGTCAGTAAGGGTGAAGTGAACATTGGAAACATCCCTGGTGCCATTTTATACCAATACACACAGGAAAGTTGTACTTTTATTTGTGAAGCTACATCGTATATAACTGAACTACAGCAAAATAAGTCTGCCTAATTTATTAAATAGTTTATCCCATTGTAGTTTTGATCAGAAGTTACTTTTTCCTTTAGAAAGAAATATCCATTTTTTTCGTATAAAGATAATCATGTTATTTTTGTAAGACATAGGAACACAAACCATCCAAAATGCCTTCCTTAATTCCTTAATTTATTGACCAACCATATACTTTTCTTTAAGTACAAATATTGGTATTTAATACTCAGCACTAAAAATTCACATCTGAAGATGAAAAGCATAAAATAGTCATGTAATAACTCAGGAACAGCTACACTCTTCAGAGCTATATTGTAAATGTAACGCACACAATAACCCCAATGGAATCTCTGAGAATAACTGGATATGCAAGTATTTCACAATAAGACCAAAGTATTGAAAAGAAATATAAAAGTAATCGATAAGTATACAAAAAGAAAGTTTTTTGTCATTTCCAAATAGATCCAAAATTGACCTTATTGTCTCTATCTCACACAGCTGATCATATTTTATTATGACTTTTACTAATTCGTTATTCTTAAAAGTCACAGATTAGCACCTTAATCCTCAACTGGCCCTTCAAGGGGACTACTGCGAGAACAAAACGTTCCTCCTAGTACTTGGCTTTATCAGAACCCGGCTCATGCACTAACACAAAGCTATTGTTTAAAAAATATCACTATAATGTAGAACTCTGCAGAGACAGTAAAAACTGTTGCATATAGGCTGCTTCCATGCCATGGGCCATGGTGCAAGACTGCAAACAGCTTTTGCTGCCACACTTAAGCCAGAAAAGAAGCGAAGACAGAGGATTTGGAACACCATACGAATGATGACACAAAATATAGGCAGTTGCGATTGTTTAGCAATTTCTTAAGGTATGAGTTTGGAGGCTTTATTTTTTTTTTTTTTTTTAATATCCAGGCTTGGTTCTGCTCACACAACCTGTTTTTCCCCCAGTGCTCTTTGGGAGCCCAGGTTTCATCTAGAAAATTCTCTACAAAAACAGGAAAACAAAATTATATTATTAACACTATGGTGTCAACAAAGCTAGATGCAGAAGAAACTTAGGCAAGAGCACAACAAATGATTGTGGCTTTTTGATTACCAACTTAGAAGAAAAAAAAAAACAGACCACTTTGCTGGAAGCACTGGAGGGTGTAACTCCATAATTCAGAAGAGAAGCCAAGTATAAACAAAGGAAGCTGACAGTTTAGAGGATTAGATTACAGCTTCAGTCCAAAACCATTAGAGTAATGAAGATATCTAGGACGAGAAATGTACATGCCTGTTTATTTTTTATTACCTCTTGTAAATGCTGCTTGACTTTGCTTAGGTTCAGTTATCATGGTCTCTAGAGACATAAGCTCCGGCACCGAGCATCTACGGGACCGAACCTGTAGATCCAAGGAGAGTGTGTTTCACTTACTGCAGTCTCCCATTCCTGACACGATCCCGATGGTTTCCTGCGGCTGAGCCACAAGGTCTCACTCCCAGGGAGCCGTAGCGGCAGGTATGGCCGGAGCACACCTTGCCGGAGGCGTCGGGGCTGGCACAGGGAGACCTGCCCACCCAGCAGCCCCCAAGAGCGTGGGTGCTTGGAAGCGGCGATGAAAAAATTCACTAGAAAAAGCTCAGAGCTATCATAAAACAGCAACTGTGCGCGCCCGAGTGAAGAGTGAACACAGTATGCAAAGCCTCCTGTCTACCAGTGTCTGCATGGATCCAGCCGCAGTTTGTTATGATTAGTTGGCATCGCTATTTGCTGATGGCCTACCAAAAACACTGGTGGTTGGAGCCCAGCTTTGTAGCACTAAATCCCTCCCATCAGCACTAAATGCAGAACTGGGCACCACTATTGACAGTTTTACAGCAGAGAAGAGAAAGAACAGATAAGTAACCATATTTCAGTCACCAATAACGAAAAAAGGAAGAAATGAAAACTATGAATCTCAGAGATAAAGTCACAGCCATTTGCATCTGAATAACCCAACACTACCTACAAGGACTAGAGCGGGGAAAAAAAAAAATACAAAAGAAAAATATCACTCAGGCCAAATAAGATTTCTTCACTTCCTTCATTTTATAAGGAAAAGCATTCTAAAACTTAAATATGATTTATGCTGTGTCCTCATGATGATCTACTGGATGCTCATGCTAAAGAGGGGTTTAATCTACAGCCACGTTCTTTTAATAGCACCTGCAGTCTATGTTCCAGGACAAGTGCCAGTCACTAATGATCCTCCTGTTATCGATTCTCCCTCGATAAGATGAAAACTCATTTTCCTGGTCTTGACACACAAAGACCCTGTCTTGCTTATTACAAATATATACACATACAAATAGTTTGGGTAGTGGAAGGCATTTAACAGGATCAGGACCATCAGTAGGGCCAAACATGAAATCCACTTCTGGCACAGGGATCTTGCGAACAATCCTTGCTACCTTACTACTACGACTACCGTAGCTGCTCAAAATCCTCTGGCAACGGGAATTCTGCAGGGAAGTATTTGTACATTGGACATCTCTGTTAGTGTAGATTTGCTTTTAATCACAAAGTAATTTTCTGTATGTAAAGAAAAGGAAACAGGTAACGTAACACACATAGAGATGAGGCTAGCGGGCAAAAAAAAATGGCACATCATGATCCCTCTGCCAACCACGTTTTTTTCTCCACTATTTCCTTATCAACAATAGGAATGACCAGTTCAGATGACAGGCCAAAACACATTTGAGGCGTTCAAAACTCGTGAATTCTGCTCAGAACTGGGCATCACTCTGTGGGTGCTTAGTCCAAGACACCAGGGACAAGTACATTTCCTTACGTTTAGAACCACAGGCCACAGAAGTTAAACAGATTAGAAGCTCACAAAAAGCTGATTTAGGAGGGTTTTCAGGGACAAGAGACCTCTTAGGTGGCAAATTAACATCAAAGGATGTCTCATCTCAGTAGCTGGACAAGTTATTTGAGACAGCACAAGAAATCCCTCTGCACACCTGACACTAAAGTGGGAACTCTGAATCCATGGAGTATTTCCCATCTCCAGTAACAAGGCTGAAATAAGAAAAGATGCCCCACCTTTTAAGATCATAGTTAGCTTCATCAAAGAGGTATTTCACAGAAACTTTATACATTCTATTCTCCTACTATACACCAACATTTTTATTTTTTTAATGTATTCTGGAGGAACAGATACTTACCTAAGAGTCCCATTCTACATAGCTGTTAGAGAACGCACAAAATTCATATCACTCTCCTTTTCATTATTAATTGTTAGACTTCTAACTCAAGGATATCTTTATCTTACCCCAGTACCAATCTGATTAATGGATGCAAACCTTTCACCTTTCAATTACACAGTAAATTTTGACTGCTTCATGAACCTGATTAAGCCTGTCATACCCTTGCCCATACATAACATAAAACGTGTGTTCAGTACAGAACCAATTATCTTTGACCGATGAAGGAGGCATTCTTTCTTACTTTGGGGTTTGCAGGGGGCAGGGGTGTCTTTTTTTTTTTTTTTATATACCTACCAAGTCATCTTAGCTGAGGTCTTCTCACTGCAAGAACAGTGCAAAGTGGATTGTGAAACAGCACTATCAATCTCACACTTTCGAGATGCTAGTCTTGGGTCAATTCTCTACAGGATATTTAGGCCAAGGACTGAAAGTCCTCAAGCGCTAGAAGACACTAAATGCACAAACACATGGTTCGAGCAAGGCTGATTGACCAGATCTCCACCAGTCCCAACCAACCTACACTCAGTGATTCTGTGACAGTGACAACGCATACACAGCACCCACCTGAGTCAGCCACCAAAGCGGCACTGGGAAACACTGTCAATACAGAGGGCAAGCGTAGTCACTGCCCAGCGCTCTTTCCCTCTGTACTTAAATGCTTGTCTAAAAGACCAACTTAGAAGTAGTAGGATAGCCTGGAGGAACAATTTTTGCTCTCTGTTCTGTTAAGCCAGTACCCAAGAAAGCTGGAACAGTCAGCTTTGAATAAGTAAAGTGCATTCTGCAGTGTCTATGGGCAAGTGGCTACATTTACTTTAAATGCACGGTTAAAACACAAACATCCATGAGTTACTTGGCAAGCAGAACACTTTTTCTTTCACTACTGGATATCAAATGTCAAAAAGATCCCATGGAGCCAAAACAACCAAAACATCTGTAAAAAACAAAAAAGATCTTCTAATGCCACCAAGAGCATAAAGATCTAAAGATAAACTCAGACGATATTATCGCACAAAACAGTTAAAGCAGAAACATGTCCAGTTAGTCCTTTTTCCAAAAAGCTACTCATGCAAAAACAAATTCCCCTTTTATTTCTTTTCTTTTTTTCTTTGTAAAATATGTCTCTGTTTGGGAAAGTGGAAATTTTCAAACGCACAGATGTTTGTGATTGCACACTAGCAGCCTGCTGGGAACCATTAATGGTGTAGAGAGTAAAGTTATTCAATCATCTTACAAGTCACTTTTCAAAACTGTTGCCTTCAGTCAAGGGAGTGATTAATGGCATCCTGTAATGACACAGATTACCCCCTGCCCATGCGAGCTCTTTGATTTTAATGCAGTTAAGCTACTGAAGTAAACAAACCAATTTGGGTGATCAACTAGCTCTTTGTCTCATTAAAAATTATTTGACTAGACTAGTGCTAAAAGAATATTGCGTCTGTCCCCAAATTCAATTTGGCATTGTGTAATCATAGCAGCAATTACATTTGCAAAAAGTTAAGAAATTAACAGTGGCAGAAAACGGTCACCCTTTCATTAGAGACTTTCATTAGGGACTTTCGTGTGTAACGAAATTAATATTTTCTAATCACCACGGTACAGCAAACATGCTTCTGTATGTTTCAGAGAGGCCAGCAGCAACTACAGTCACCAGGTAAAAGTCTCAGCAAGCATTTGCAAATTTGCTGTTCAAAACCGAGCGAGCACTCTGCCCCTCCCCAGAGGGATTTCTGCAAACGGCAAGTCCAGCATCCCTCGAGAACACCTTCCGCGGCCGGCTGTCAGGCTGCGCTTGCCACCTCATGTCGGGGCAAGTTTTCCTTCCCTCCCTTGTACAACCAAAATTATTAGTGCGAATGTAACTAAAATGACTAGTGCGAATGCAGAGAGTTGAATTATCAGGGCTGAGGCATTTTGTTTCTTTACTTAAACATCAGGCTCCCACTTGAGTTTAGTGTACTGCCAGTAGGAAACTTGAATGCGCAACAGCCGAAGTTATTTGGCTACCTTTTGGCTACTTGACAGAGACAAGTACCACAGAAGTCACAGAGAGATGCTGCGTGGTCGGTAAGCAGAGACACACTTTGGCAAAGCTGATGGCAAACCGCTGCCAGAAGAGAACCGGAGGGAGTATCACTCTGTGCGTGACCCGATGATCGCACTAATTCCTTTTAAAGCGATGCAACAGGACCGTGCCTCAGAGCTATTTACCGAGCTGATACCACCGGCTCAATGCCGAGTGCCAGGCGGGCTCCTGCCCCGAGGCTGGCTGCAGCCCTGGCTGCGAGACGGCACCCTGCGCCAGGGCAGTGCCACACCGCAGCCTCAGGTGCCATTTGCAGGACATCTGCATCACCTTCCCAGCATACCCCATAGCATTAGCATCGTCTGTTGCTGTTGTTATCACAGAGTACCAATGTGAGAGAGAAAGAAATCTGAAGTCCTCATGTAAAGCGGAGCTGACAGCACGCCATCCTTGGTTTCAGAAAATGTCACTGGCCACGCATTTCACAATACATCAAAGATTGCTTTCAAACCTTCAGGCAGCTACCCGAGTCTCGTTTTTCATCACATTCCTCCCGACAAATTAATACCAGCCTTCCGCATCTTACGACCGAGAACAACGTATCTGTTTCCCACACATCCTGATCAGCCTCTTTGCTCTGAACTCACTCCAAGCCCATCTCCCAACACCCTGCTACTTCCTGACCACTCATCTCGACCTTCCTTTCATCCTTCTCACACAGAATTTTATCAACTGTTCTACACATACCCACGGCACCGTAACCTGATAGAAACTTTGTAAAACCTGCTTAAATTCAACAAAACACAATAGGTCGCAGGGAGGATTAGAAAATAAGGAGAACTTTGGCAGCGTGGCACGATCAGCATCCAGAAAATATACTAAATACAGTTTGGAGATCAACACAGAATAATACAATCCACATACAGAGGTCTGGTGAGCATTTTAATCTCCCAGTGTCGGCTGGCCCAGGACATCTAAGTAGAAGATGTTGTAATCTGGCAAATTTTCCAAGGAGGGATAATCTACAAAACCAAAAGCAAATAAAGGCAACAAAAATAAACAAAGCTTAGCAAATAGAGGTAGCATTTTATTTTGTTTATCAATACCTAAATTAAAGGGGGGGGGGGAGGGGGAAGAAGGCTCCAGCCATCTCATCCTTCAGAACATTTAATCTGTAGCAAAAAGGGCAAAGGTTTGCTTCAACTGATCCTGTTATACAGTGTTAGAAAGCAGACTTTTGTCACCAATCCCAACTTTCGCACCACATACTCTCAAACATGGGAGAATTTACCACCCCCAGACTGTAAAAGTCAATATAACTGTAACTATCTAAATCCCTTTTTAACTTACTTCTCTCTAATCTATCAATTTATGAACTCCCTCGCTGTATTTAATATGCAAAGAAACTTGCGAGTTTCTAAGGAAATATAATCATACATTTCCAGCAAGATGTATCTGTATGTTGTTCTGGTTCCAAATACAAAATATAAGAAAATTAAATTGACTTGCTAATGTATTACAAAAAGAGCTTACATTTTTACAGTATGCTTCCTTTTTAGTTTTTAAGTTTTGTGTCCTACTTTCTAGTTATTAAAAGAATTCTTTGCTTTTTAATTTTATTTATCTACTCTTTACCCTTTCTTCATTTCTTAGTACGACAGGATATTATCACTCCTTATGGGGAATGCTCTTTGGTAAATAGGACCACTACTTTAAAGCTGCATTTAACTCCTCTTACTCACTTCCTCACCCTGAAGCAGTTTGCCATTGAGCACCTACTCTTTTGAAGGAGTTTCATACGTAAATCAAATTTCAAGAATCAAAACCAGAGCATTAATTGTTACCATAAAACCTGAACTTTGCTATGCAACGAAGCTACAGGTACTGAAATCTAAAAATCTGAAGTCAGCATTAATGGATGTCTGTGTCACTTCCATCACGACTTTCTTATTTGACCTCCGCAAAACGTCTCTTGGTTTAACGTGAAGGACAAAGTAAAAGAGGCACACAGCCTTTTTAGTGGAGATTTCTTTGTTAAAGCTGGTCTTACTGCTAGCAGATGCAGCTTCTTATAGCTACATCTTGAATGATGTTTTCTCAGATATAAATCTTCTCCAGTCTCTTACCTGTCCACAAAAGTTGAGAAATTTCATTGTTTTCAATTATGTTTTGCAGAAAGTGGATAAGGGTGATCTGACAGCGTCAAGATAACGGAAGAGTGTTTAGAAGTCAATAACTGTTGTTAATGATTTCTACGCCTGATAGCTAAAATTCCAATTTTAGCTTCCTAACAGAGTCAGGAGACTGCAAAGAACTCAGTAAGGCATCAGATAAAGGAAAAAAGCACCCTATTGCTCAGTCAATAACCACCCTGAAATTATAAAAGCAGAAAGACATGCCATTTTCTGAAGACAGCCCAGGTGTTAATCATACAAGGAAATCGCTTCAAGCATAGTTTGCTCTTCTCTCCCCCACCTTTTTTCTTTTTTAAATAAAAGCTTGCTTTTCTCCCAGCAGTGTTTACATTTACCTAAGGCAGTGAGTTCTTACAACATCTTGCATTTTCAAATGCCATTCAAGCTGTTTGTCAGTCTGTCCTAAAATGCCATGTCATAGTGAACTAGTCACGTGTTCTACTTCTCATGCAAGGCTGCAGTTGTCACCTAAACAAGCAAGATGGATTTTTTCCTCCCATATCTAAGGCAACTTTGTCTAAAATTAGTGTTAAAACTAACAATAATATGGGAATAATTTCTTTCTGTGAAGTTTAAATCCTTTTTATAAAAAGAGATGAACCGTCCCAGCCACAGACGGGGCTTGTTCACAGAAATGAATCAAGAACGCTTCACTCCTGGGGGGTGCTTTTACTGAGAAGCAGAGGAGCTGAGGGCCAGGGGGGAGGAGAGAGTCCAGAAATGAACCTGCCTTCAAGAGTTTTCATGAGCACTCCGGCTTGGCCAGCACAATCGTATTTGAAATAGGCATTATTAATAGGCATTTGAAATAAGCACTGGTAATTTTCAGGAAGGGGGCAGGGAGTGTTGTCCTTTTGAGGGTTTTTGTCATTGATGGGGTTTGGGTTTTTTTTTTAAAGAAGTCTTGGAAAACAATTAGAAATTTTTGAAAAAGAAAGACTGGAGAAACCAAAGCTCTTCTGAATTTTACTATTTTAAATGTGTTTTTCAACTATTTATGTTGCTGTCCAGATAAACCCTAGAACACTATCAGGATTTTTTTCTTTATCAGAGTATTAGTAGCTCTTACGTGCTTACTTTAAAAAAAAAAAAAAAAAATTAAGTTCACTAGTTCACTGAACTTGGATATAATTGACCTATTTACCTATATAGCACCTTCCATTGAAGCAGTTTGAACTCCTTTACAAAAAGTGTTGCAAACAGCACATACAAGTTAATTTCTGCCCCTAACCAGGAGATTTCTGCCCCTAACATTATAGGCCTGTATTTTTTTAATGTTATACATTATTTCTTTCTTTATATGCCTTTATTATAGGCACCATGCTAAGATAATAACCATAACGTCACTAGATCCCATGACACAGTATTCAGCTTTCCCCAAATTCACCCTGCGCTATATACTTTCTTAGAAAGTTCTTTTTGGTGCTTGCATTTACTCCTTCCCTGCAGCTGAAGAACGAGGAACGCGTACGCATAAATTTCACTTGGAAAGTAAACCGGATCTGCAGAACTCATTTCTGCTTCAAGCTAATGCAGATGATCCTCCTGTAACGCTACTCACCTCCATGGCAGCAGGGCTCTAATCCTTCGAGATTCAAATAAGAAATCAAGACCCTTGTGGCACCATACCATACTGCAGGTGTGTTAAGGTCAGCTTTATTTTGGTGGGGTGGGCGAAAGCCTACTTTTCTTCCTGAAACCACAATAGCGCCGACTTAACAACTAAAATAAAAATCCAAGCTTGCTTAGGCCACTGGGTTTCGGTTTACTGAGCTGTAGTACTTCCATTTCCACGAAGACACAAAGCATCTGAAACTTAGTATTTCACAGATGAAGAGGAACCAGGGAAGTTGTTCTTGCTAGCTCATCCCTTCAGCACGTGGTGGAAAGGGCAGGCTACTGCACAGGTGCTGGGCAGCGTTCCACTTCCAAATCCCTTCCCCTTCCCCTTCCCCAAGGGCGGCTTTGTGAAGGCAGATACAGGAGAAAAGAGAACGCCGTCCTGAAGACCCACCTTCTCAAAAACGGTCTCATAATGCCAGGAGAGAGGAAAAAATGCGATCAGTTTAAAATAAATAATAAACCTTTATTAAATATTTCATGTGTGGATTTTTTCCCCCCTCAGCTTTCAAAGCAAAAATGCCACTCAGATCCCATCACTATTTTGAAGCCTGCCACCAACCTGCTACGGAAAATAAACAGAATAAGCCTCTGCCATGAATCTCTGGACAAATTACGCTTCTGCCTTACCCACTGTACCTGTCGTATCACCGCTTCTCTACACGTGAATAGCATTCTCTTTCCTGTAACAGCAAATGTTACACCTAGAAATTCAACCTCTTCATCCCAGCATTACCTATACTCTTAGAAGTGATACTAAATGAAAATATTAGACACCATTTAAATTAAGGATGAAGAATTTTTTTATCCCCCAAGAAGTTGTTAAAATGCTTACAACTATTCAATACGACAAAGAATCACATAAGAATCTATGCTCTAAAATACGTGTGAGCAAAACAATAAAGATCTGCAGACAAATCTGAAAACATGGAACAAAAGGCTCTCACCTTACTTAAAAATCATGTTTTTAAAAGCCATAAGCCAGTCTTTTTAGTGATAGTCTCCAAAAAAAATTATTAATATACTCTGAATTAAAAAAAAATACTATGGTCATACATAGTTAAAATGTAACAAATAAAGGAAACACTTTTTTTTCCAGATGTTTGTCATCTCTGAGAGAATATTTAATACGCACACGGTTCTGTTGTTTCTCGCATCCCCCTCCATGCACACACAGATGTATATATTGAGAGAGAGTGAGAAAGAAACACATGCTTTTGTTACCACTCTCTGTAAACAAACACAAGAACTAACACCTATACTCAATAAATAAGTCATAAGAAAATCCTGTCTTGTTTCTACAGGTCGTTCCGGTGTGTTTTAAAGAAACCTCCTGCCCATAGTCCTTAAAAAGCCTATGTCCCTCTATCTTTCCAGAAAGGGGCAGGAGAGGGCAGGATAATGGAAAGAAAAAGCCAGTGCAGACTTTCCCCACTCAACCGATCAGAACCTACTGCAACTTGCATAAATATTCAAGCAATTAATCAAACCATAATACCCGAGTTCTGGTTTTCCTCAGGCTTTACATTCCCCTCATACAGGGGATAGCACTTTTCCTCAAGCTTATTTGGCCAAACTCTATTGGAATGCTACAAGTAAAACAGTACAATGTGAAATAAATCACTCTCGCTCCCACCAACTGCCTGTGTGTTTATATACATTATCAGAAATAAGTCAGGATCTACTTATACTCCCAGCTGAAGACAGCTGGAATTGTGCCACCAACTTCCATTCACGCAGGGCCATGTTAAATGTCTCTGGCCAAGACTTTGTTTTAATACCTGTGAAACACATTGCACATTTTGATGCCATATAAAGAACAACAGTAATAACAGTAAGTCAGCCTTGCATAAAACCGTAAAATGTTTAAAATAAATATGTGAAGACTTGCTTGAATAACCGAGGGTGCTGAATATATTTAGTGCTTGTGACCACCTGCATTATTATATCCAGGATACAAAGCTAATTTTAGATTTCTGGATGAATGCCCACTATGGGATATGCTATTTTTACTAAGTTCTGACACATACATCCAGTGGCACATCTCCACTTCTAAAGTGGTACTGTAAGGCTATTAAAGCTTCCAGTTACCACTTGGCTCAAAACTGCAAACTACTACAAAGTTCTTTCACAAAACTCTTCTTCCTATTATTCTGATTGACTTTACACAATAGAACTTATGAATAAAATCAAAATAAACACTCGGAAACAGTATCATTAGAAGAGGTCAGCTATGGTATGTATTAGTCTTCCCTCCTCCCCCAAAGTCTCTCTTCTCAGAACCCAAAATAACAGTATTTCACATATATTATTGCAACTTTCAGTTCAACGTACAGAAAAATCATACAGAAACAGCCTTCACCTTCGAGGCAGGCTCTTCTGGGCATCTATACTATACCGACCGTACCTGCCTCTGTCTCATGGAGTGGCAAAATACAATCAAAAATGTAAGAAACAAACATGGTGATAAATGTATGACTACATTCCACATAACAAGATGGATGTTGGGGACCACCATCATCAACTTTCAATTTAGACCTCTAAGGCACTGAGTACAACGGACAATTGAGTTTTACAGAAGAGTTTATAGTACAGAGCTGCTGTCTAGTTTTCCCAAGGAGTTATTTTTAACCAAGGTACAGGGTCAGCAAGTTTGGAATGAGCTTTAGCAATTACAGTTTAAGATTTCTTCCTTTCTGCTCACATGCACTTCTTCCTTTACCTGCCACATTTCAACAGGTGGACTGAGACTGTTCTGAGACCTCTCTTCCATTATGACAGATTTTAATCCATTTTTAATCATAGGGATTTAAATGTGAGCACGATATTTGCCATGCATCCTGAAGCAAACAATAAGACATAGCTTCTGCCAAAATCTCCAATGAAGACAATCCCAATAGTTAGGAGGAAATGCCAGACAGAAACAGTTACATGAAGCATAAAACCCGCCTGAGAAGGAAAAAGTCTTTATTTATCAAATTAAATGCAATTTTTTCATTCTAATACTTCTGATCTGTTGGTGGTTTTGTTTTTTTTTTATTATTTTCTCAGGTATGCTTAATTAAATTCAGTCATCATCACCAACTTTGTTCAAAAGAGCAATTAATGAATATGGCACAGAAGCAGCTTAGCCCTGGAGGAGCCTCTGACATTTGTTCACAGTGAAGACTGTTCATTAATTGCTCCCTTTGTTCTAAGCCTTTTAATGATATTTTTGACACAACACTACAAGTCATTGTGACTTATTCCTCACAGTTAGTGACATCTGCACTACATTAAGTTAATAAAACTATCTCTGAAAGATTTTCAAAAAGATATTTAAAGACACAGGGGGAAAAAGGTCTGGATGTGCTGACAGTGGAATAAAGAAGTTATATTGAAATTCTTACTATTACGTCCAAGTACACTTTGTATTAAGATAATTTAAGCAAACATTTTGTATTCCATACTCGCCATAATTAATGGAACTCAGGCAGAAGTCCACCATGCTATACTATCCTATTTGAACTGTGCTCCCACACCAAACTGAACCGTAACGCTTCATAGGTCTTCTGCTGATCATAAGTTCTCAGACAATGGAGAGGACTGGCTTTTTGATTGCTTCAGTAAAAACCATTGCTTTTTTTTTTTTCTTTTTTGCTCTTTTGTTTTTTGGGGGGTTTTAGGGTTTTTTTTGTTTTTTTAAAAAAAAAAAAAAAAAGGAAAAGGTGGATAGTAAAGAGCCTGCCTCTGGGTTATGAAGAAACCACACTGAACCAAAGATCTCTCTCCAAGAGCTAAAACAAGGTTGTTGCCATTTCACACTTACTTCTGGAACTCAAGAGATAAGCCATATCCCATAAATTAAAGCACGTACCCAGGGTGCCCTTCGTAAGTTTGAAAAATTAACTTGTTTATCTCCATAACACGTCCATAGTATCATATCATCCACAGAAGAGTTCTACTACAAAGCTCATCACAATTCACAGAAGAAACACAAAGCAAATAACAAACAAGCTGCATGGAAAGTTCGTACCTGGAGAACAGCTGAAAGCCCTGTAGATCCACAGACCTTCAACGCACAAATAAAACAGTGTCTATCCTCAGAGCTGGTGACATAACTCCAATTATCCTGACCCAGTTTTCTAACTTGAGATTGACTTTCTGGAATTCATATTATATAGCAAGTCCTTCTGCCTGCCAATTATTTACATTAACACAGCCACCAAGTTTCATGCAGTTATAAGTGTGAGAAACTCTATGTTAAGCGTTTCATTAGCTACATGTATATACCTCTAGGTGCTTAAGACAAGTAGTGCAGCAACAGTGGATATGGTTAGCTGGAGCCTTGTTCCTTGATCTGGTCCAAGAGGAGTCAGATCCTGTGAAAAGCCAAGGTGAACCAAAAGAGGGTAACACTGTGAGCCCGAGTGGGGTGCTGGGTGTGTAGTGGCGGAGAGAAGGCAGAAAGGTTTTCACAATTTTGCAATTGCCCATATCTAGTCTACTAGCTCCCACTGCATTGTTCTCCTATGACACATGGGCTCTGGTTTCCTCTGAAGCTTTCCATTCCCACTCATCCAAAACATCCTCTCACGTCTCTTATTTCTACTAGCTGTTTCTCCCCTCTTGCCCACTACCTACCTCACTACCTTCACTCCTTGAATGAGGCATTAAAAAAAATAAAATCACCCACCCACACAAGAGCAGCTGCTCTTCTCTGTACTGAGCTTCAGGACACACACAAAAAAAGCAGACAACCACATGGGTGCCAGCAGGCTCCTGCCAGCCCAAGCACTCCTGCTTGTGCAGAGTCCAGCAACTGCAATACACCCATCCTGGGCTATGGGAATGCAGGAAAGGTGACCTGCATGTCTTAGAATAACAGAATAGTTTGGGTTGGAAGGGACCTTTAAAGGTCATCTATTCCAACCCCACTGCAATGAGCGGGGACATCTTCAACTACATCAGGTTGCTCAGAGTCCCACCCAACCTGACCTTCAAGGTTTCCAGGGATGGGGCATCTACCACCTCTTTGGGCAACCTGTTCCAGTGCTTCACTACCCTCATTGTAAAAAATTTCTTCCTTATGTCTAGTCTTAGATGTGATAGAGGTACCATGACACTCAGCACACCTTCCAATGGCTAACTGAAGGCTGAGTTTGCAAATGGCTTGCTCAGAGAAACAATTTTACCTGCTGGAATCGCTTTCTTGGCTGACTTGATAGAGAGTGAAGGCAGAAAACAGTTAATTCCACCTAGATACAAAATTCACAATAGGCTCTCATCTTTGATGGATTTGTTGGAGAGGGATCAGCAAACCACACTAACACCGCCATTCACATCTTTTTATTTATATGCACCAAAGAATCACTTGAGTATCTAGAGAGTCAATTGTTCACTCATATATTTACACAAATACAACCTATTAGCAGAATGCCCTATACCTTAGGCATCATCCTGCATGTGACAGATCTAGCAGAATTAAGTAAAATTACTAAGCAATAAAGCAAGGGTTATTCTAATTTTTTTTTTTTTGCCTTAAGATGTAAACAGAGCAAAAAGGAACTCAACAGAGCATAAGAGCTCATTTTATTAGCATTGCTATGCTAATAGGTAGATAACAAACCCTGTGGAACATTTATTTCCAAATTTGTTTGGACCATGAAGCAGTGCTCATGTTAAACCCTCAATATTCCACCCCCCTTCACTAGCATTAAGCAGCCTAACCTTTGAGTACCCCATAAAAGCAACACACCATTGTACATTATCTCAAACAGCATATTAGGACCTATTGATCCGATTTTCAGAACTACAGCTGCAGTTCAAGGGAACGGAAGGGGAAATAACCAGAAGGATTTAGAAATTTAAACATAAGCATTTAAGCAAGAGTGCAAGGCAAGATATACCATCAAATCAGAGGCAAACTATGGAGAAACACTTGCACTTACAAAGTGGTCATTAGCTTTCAGTAAAGAAATGTATATTAAAACTTCAAACTTTCATGTCCATTCTTATTACTGTAGGACAATTAGCTTGTCTGTCTAACTTAACCTAACTTCATAATTTACTGAAATTCTACTGATTCAATTGTATCTTCTGAATCCAGTCAAATCACATTATGACCTCTGCCTTTAATAGACCCCACTACAGCCATCGTGAAGGGTTAATTTAAATTACATTTCTTTTATTAATTTTTTCACTCTCAAGCAAAGCTTGCTCCATTCTTCCCTGCCGTCCAGCTTGCCAGAATAAAGTTAAGAAGTTTATGAATTTCAGATATTACACATAATCAATATTTGATGTCAACATTTCGTTGCTCTTCAAAGAGATGAGCTCTTCAGAGCTCAAAATAAAACTATCAACTACCAGAACCGTGTCCTGATCTCTATTTCAATTCACTTTGTCTTTTGGCATGGTCTCGTGCACTAACCACTGGACTGAAGCTGGTAAGTTCCTCCCAGCAGAAGGGCCTCTCTGTCCTTCCACTATTGCTTTGTACGTCTGGGATGCTACAGTAGTATTTTGGCTAAACAAACAAAGGGGGCAGATGATCTAGCCAGTACCACTCTTTGACAAACTGGAAGAGATTGTAAAAACATGTGTGTGAATGCATATCTGTGTATGTATATAGAGAAAAAAAGCATACACACACAACCACGCACCACTATAAATATATATAGGAACTAAAAGGTAAGGTTAATTTTGACCACACATACAGTAAACCAAGAAACATTTATAAATGCTGTTTGCAAACATTTCTTTAAGAAGTTACAAATGTCATAGATACATTTTATAATTAATATAAAGCTTTTAAATTACACATAGGTTTTACTGTCAGAGGGAGCATCACTATCATCCAGTCATCTAACTAGAATAATTTTGGTCACTGAGCCTCAACCAGCAATCCCTACACAGAAGCTACTGCTCAAATGAGTTTTGCCTCTCATAGCATACATTTAATTCTAACACATTTGTCACACATTACTAAAGTATCCGCCAACACACTAGTTTTACTATACAAATGCGTTATACTTGATCTTTCTCTGATGTTTGAGAACCTTGAGCAAACTGAACACATCACCTGTGGGATACAGGTGGCTTCTAGTCAACAGAAATGCTAGAGGAAGGCAGCAGTTAGCTAGCAGTCTCCAGCTCACTTCATGCCATGCTCCATAAGACACCAGAAATCTCACTGTTTCGATGGTTCTGCATGGACTGACTTGCATCCTTCCCTTCACATGCTGAGCCACAATGGAATGCACTGGGAGTGATCACACCAGACAAACAAGTATGGACTTGTGGATGCCCCATCCCTGGAAGTGTTCAAGGCCAGGCTGGACGGGGCTTTGAGCAGCCTGGTCTAGTGGGAGGTGTCCCTGCCCATGGCAGGGGGTTGGAACTAGATGATCTTTAAGGTCCCTTCCAACCCGAACCATTCCGTGATTCTATGACTTCGGTGTGAATGGAGATTTCATCCATAGACACCTTGGGGCAAAGATGCTATATTTCCATCCATTTTTAAATGGCCAGGTCTACCACCAGAAAAACAGATAATGGAAAATTGACACAACACCTTTGTCTAGTGATGAGCTCCTAGGACAAAGGGCTAAGGAGTACAGTTATCAACCTAAATGCTGTTAAAATGGTGGGAATATCTTGGGAACTACTGCTGCAAAAAGATGCCAAATGAAACAACATTTCAGAAGAAGATACTATTCGTCTATATTGCTATTACTAAGGCTGAAGAGATTATCAATTAGGTCTGCTCAGCGCTTCCTCCCTGGTCAGCTGCCTACAACAGCAATTTGAAACTCTTTTCAGTCACAGTATGACATGTAAACCTGAACAGTATAAAACTAAGTCTTGTTAACTCAAATTCTTATGACTCAGTCAGAAAAGTAAGGCTCCCCTAAGCACTCCAGTTCACATAAGCCTAATGCTTGTAGGACCAGTTATACAATGATGAAGTCAATCCAGATGTTACCATGAAGTCAAAAGGGGTTTTTTTGTCTTAATGTTTTGGGATGCAGGGTGGCATTACAAGTACCTAAAAGACAACATGAATGATATCCAGGAATAGCCAGACAGTTTTTCCTAAGATTGATCATCCGAGTTATAAACTAGCTATAGATACTAATACAAACAGAAACACTGTTCTTCATATGAAAATTGATTTGTGGAAAACAACTTTTTATGTGGAATCAAAAACATTCAACACTTACGAGTAATTTCTTATAAGGCTTGGAAAGTTTTAGTCACCAAATAAGCAAGAAGGAAACAAGGGACTCAAACGTGCCATAAAGCAACACAATGGAGAAAGTGGCAAAAGAAGACAAGCACCTGGCTTGGCAAGAAGCAACCAAATCTGCTAGTTAAAACCAGAAACTTCTAGATCCTCAGGTTCTGTGTGTCATTGAGTTCTCTAGAGCTGACCTATGGCTACAGACAAACCTTTGAAGGTGCCAGTGTGTGCAGAGAGCTGGGAACACGCGTGGTGTTAACTGCTCTGCTCATTTCAAATGCCATTTTCAAAATTTTTGGTATTGGCATTGTTAGCAATTTGGGGCTTATAAAAAAGTCAAGGTTGATGAGAGTAGCAGGGAAAAAAGACTACTCTTTTAAAGGACTTTTTCCATGGGGAATATTAAATCTACAAAATTAACAAGTACATGCAATTATGAGCCAGGCCTGATTTCTACAAACAATTTACAGTAGATCAAAAAAGGTAAGTTAAGCACATGAATTGCTCCTCTCAAACAAATGGAGCTCCCTATATTTGCAGTTATGCAATTCTTATATTTTCTCTTATTAAAATATTAGTGATATACCTCTGCAACAAAATAGTTCTTTTTTTTTTTTAACCTTCTGGTAAAGAAAACAATTACAACATAGGATCTCTACAACTGAAGCTGAAGGACAAGCTTTGTCAACAGTCATCCTATAAAAAGACTAACGTGTGTTTTCCCAAGAGGCAGGCAGCCAATCGCAGGCAATGCATTCATACGGGTACTCAAAGGAAAATAACACATTTGCTTGGGTTATTTTAAGAGCACTTCATGATTACAGGTTTGAAAGACAAATATAAAGACTCAAGTTAAATATCAGAATTAAGTGTTTACCTCTACTTCAAGACTATTTTTCTTCAAACCCCAATACTGATCTTGTTGGCCTTCAGATTAAATAAATTTGCAAGCCTGTTTTCCCTGCTGGTTACAGCTAAGTGTGCAAAAATGGAATTTTCTAATAAAAACTAGTTGCAAACTTACTTATAGAAAGAATACTGAAGGAAGAAAAAAAGTCCTTCCACCCAGACCATTACTTTAATTTAAAACAACAGACAACAGCAAAAAGAACGATTCACATGTAGAGCCCAGATCCCTCTTTTTGCTGTTGTTGCTAGTTACATTTTTTTTTTTTTTTGTTAACAGCAGTTAAAGGATGATGCCCAAGCTGCACTGGTTTGTCTTCAATATTAAAGACTTATCTAATGCTTTAGGTAAGGAGTCTAACGCTACGCGCTCAGGAAAGCAATAGAAGATAAATTGGAAAATCTTGCAATTCCCTTGGACAATTCAGATGAGTCTGTAGACTGACCAAGCTTTACGACAGAATTACATCACTTGTACAAGTCTCCAGGGCCTGGGGTAACAGCATTTTAAGACTCATACCCATATTCATCAAGAGAAGCTTTCCTCCCCACAAACATCAACTACTTCACCTCTCGCACGTCTCTAGATCCTTATGCATGAACTCGTGCTTTTAGCAAATGAATGTAGAACAGTTATGTCATTTGATACTACCAATTCCAACAGCATGTATCAAAATCCATTATCATTTTTCAACGAGTAAGGTCTGACAGAAAAGCTCTGGAAGACTGAGCTCCAGTTTTTAACAGGTAATTACCCTGAATTTCCCCACTTCCTGACACACTCAAGTGCAATGCAATGAGTCATCGCCTCTCAGGTACGTCAGCCCTCAGCAGATGAGTTTAGACTGCTGGTGAAGATGGGCATATGTCTGTGCCTCACTCCATTTGCAACCACCACAAGAGAGCCTACTGCCTCTTATAAAACTAACATAACAAAAATCTGTATCAACACACTTTCAACCGCTGAGGCCAAATGCACAAGAGCTCTTCTGCCAGTCCCAAATTTCATTGCTATTTGAGGGACTAATCGGAATATTTATCTGCACACGCAATCCTCCTCTCCCCTCCTTCCTCACCCGATAATACTCATTGCACACCTGCAGTTATGCTGAGACCAGTGCCTATGGGGCCCTACTGGGATCAGTGGCCATGGGTACTTCAAAGACAAAAACTGTTTTTAAGATCACTTGCCTAATACTGTTTACAGTATGGATCCACATGAAGAGTTACACTGGCACAACTAGAAGGACCCCGTAGACAACTGACTGACATAAAGACCCAGAATTGCCAAGGAGGACAACAAACTACAACACACAGCTGGCACAGCATCCTCCACCTATACCTGCCAGCCGCCGGGGAACACAGCATACAGTGGTTTTCAGGACACAAAGAGAAGCTTTTGTTAGAGGACAAGAGTTAAGATTTTTGTTTTATTTTAATTTTCTAATATTTTATCAAGTGAGAGTCAGAATGTGGCTTTACAGTGTCAGAAACAGGTGCAAGAGACAATACTACCAACCTTGTCTTTAGCTACTTCAGCATCGCAAATAGTTCTTAAGGCTCATAAGAGTCATTAGACTCTTGGCCTACCCCAGGCTGATATGCCTTGAAGAGCACTACCAGGGAACAGTCTTCTCTCTTCCCTTCCAAAGCTGAAATCACATCTTTTGGCTAAGCTATGAGTCCCACCTTGCAGTACCGGGTAATATAACATCAGATGTTAGTAGCAATTTTGTGCACTTACTATATCCTAGACATTCTTACTAAGCATTTCAATATCATTGCTTAGGTTGAAAAAGTAAGCAAGGAAAAGCATGCACTGGAGAATGAGAAGCTAGATAAAAATGAAAATCACACACACACTGGTTTTCATAAGAAAATCTAGTAAAACCACCATACAACCCTACTGCAAGTTCAGAATAAGAAAGCAAATGAGACACAACAGATGAGGCCACCAACGACACAACTCAGATTAAGTAACGTACCATCCCAGAAGGGCTGCTACTTTTTGAAGGACCTGCCAAGAAGCCCATCACAGAAAACAGCAGTCATTGACTGTGGACAAAGTACAATCCCCTTTCACCGCCTCCAATTTTGACACTGACTTAGTAAAGAAACCCTAAAACTTTGCTGGACTTTGAGACGCACAAAGCAATACATATCCTGCTGTAACTGGCAAGGCCAGGAGTTTTCCCTCAAGTACTCAGCAATTTCACTTCTATCAGACAAAGTCAACAGAAAGGGCTTCATCCTGTATGTCTCCTCCCACATCAAAGGCATTTCAGCAGTGCTCCTAGGGTATACTTCATAACTAGGGGGCTGAGCCAATGCGAATGTTAGTGGGCTTCCACTGAAAACAGATCACTGAAATGATCTGTATTATGAAAAAAAACAAAACAAAACAGAAAACTGCACAAAAAAAAAAAAAGAGGCAGGAATTTCTGAAGTGACTTTGTGCTGGAGAAAAGACAGTTCAGAACAACTGCCTGAATGTTTTTAAAATCACAACACAAATGTTCACTGGCAGACCTTTGTCTCTCTAGAGTTCACCAGCAATAGGAATAAGTGATTCCGCAACAACCTTACTGTGGGTCAGAAGAACAGGGCCCAGAATTATTAAAATACTCTCTTTCTAGCTACAGAAGCTATATATAAAGTTACAGTTAAATTTACATTAAGCATTCTCGATTCTCAGTCAAACCTAAGTCTAACCAGAAAGCACATTTCAATAGCCTTCTGGGTTTCCACCTAGACTAGCAATTCAGGGAAGGAAGGCAGCAGCGGAAAAGCCAGCTCAATTTTGAAATTTGGAGAAGGGGTAGGGAAAAGAAGGTGGGAAAACCTCGCAGTTTGCAGCATGGCTCATCTCTTCAGGCCATCCAATTAATCTTACAAGCCAATCTTGCAGCCATCACGTACACTCTAATTCATTCATCACACATCTTTAGCAAAGCCCAAGAATCCATCCCCAACAGAAAAAGAGGACACCAACAGGCTGCATTTCAGCATTCTGAAAGTTATAATTTCTGTAAGCTTCTCCTAAACCAAACAAATACTGCTAAGTGGTTGCATCTTGCTGTTCACCTAGCAAGGAATTTCAAAGTCAGCCAAAGATCCAGAGCTACTCAATCAACATCCTCCACATGAAACAGTAATTTCCATTACAAGGGTTGGTAGCCATGAAAACATTGACCAGTTCTGTCAGAAATGAAGATCCAACAATACTAAGCTATACTGGAGCCGGATATACTGGATAGCTTATATATAAGCTATCCTGATTTTAAAAATTGGAAAAGGAACAAAAATCCATATTATCTTGCTATTACACAAGAAATTTTGTAATGCAGATGAGCTAATTAGAGATCAGTTTGGAAATGATAGTGCAGCTGACATGTTACACAGCATTTAAACTTTTTCTCAAACAAATCATTCAAACTGTTTGAAAAGAAGAGATAACCTTTGAAAAGGTAAGTTTTTAAGAGCTGAGTTAAACTCCAGAGTTTCTCCTACAAAGGCCTCAGCGCAGACTTCATACCAATCCCAGCTTTCAGCTACTGTCACTGACAAACATCAGCTCCTTTGTGAAGTTGCCTGATTTTCTAATATACCCTGGGACACAAGTACAGATTTATTCGCAAAAGGTCTCCAAACACAGATTAATTTTATTAACATATTTACACAAAAATGAATATAGAGATAAAGAGTTGATTTATACAGCAGACCACTGGATTGCATCAAAGAACCTCAGGGAAGACACACATCTGAGAATAGACGCATTAACAAATCCATTAAATGACGAGAGATTTACATGCTTTACACTTTGGAATACACATTCTAGCAAAATCAAGAACATGTCACTAATTAGAGTGCAGTTTTGGGGTCATTAACTTGGTTTACATTTGCTACCTTCCTGACAAATGTTAAGCAAATGTGCTCTGCTTAGACGCAACCTAGCAAATCTCTTAAATAAATAACCGGACAGATTTACAAAGCAAACTAAAATAAAAGCTCCGACCTTTTTTTTTTTTTTTTGGAAGCAGTTTGCTGTTTTCACAACAACAGGTTTTAACAGCAAACCGTACCTCAACTGCCCGGTTCAAGCTGTGAGATTCGCCAGGTTCGTGGAAGAATTGCAGATAGCAGAGTGCCACCTGTCTTCCACGGGTCACAGCTGCAATGCTGCAGCCTGAAAACGAGCCGACCGCGACCAAGTGACAAATACAGCTCGAAAGGGTCGGTTTGAAAAACGTTCACAGCGTTTGACAAAAACAACTCCTTCTTTTGAATCAGTTACAGCTTTAGGAAAGAGCAAATGTATAGCCTGTAACTTAAAACTGTTTCCGATGAGGAATGTATACGCATACTAAAGAGGATAAAAGGATGATAATGAAGAGAAACGGACTGATTAACAGTAATTTGGAGAAAACCCAGCACCGACAAGAACTCCCATTAAACATCTCCATAAAATGATGTTACAGAAAATGAGAAGTTCCTCAGAGCTGCTTCCTATAATTCCTAATTACGGCAGCAGCAATACCAATTCATCTCAGGAGCTGTAGTAACTTTAGAACATATATTACCAAACATCAAGAGCATATCAAAATTTTATAAACCAGATGTTGAATCTAAAGCGAAATTGTGCATCATTGACATTCAGAAGTTGGTCACCACAACGTATTAACTAATTACTAGCTACTGCTTTATGTTAAATAACATGGTATCGGATTGCACACACCCTCCCTCCCACTATCAACCGATAGTACGGGTAGTACACACCTACTATCAATCAACTGATAGTACTATCAACTATCCACTTACGTGTCCTACAGCCAACACAGCCCTCGCAGACCGGAGAGCAGAAAGGGGTCCACTCCTCCACATCCCAGGAGCTCAGCTGCTCCTTTGGCTGAATTCCTTCACACAAACTCTAACATTAAACTGAAGTTTGCAGGAGGCTTATGTTGTAGTTCTGCAGTTCATGCCTCGTAACATACAGTTTACTCACTGGAAAGTAATGAACTCCATTCAGTGAAAACACTGTATTTATATAAGACTACATTGTGTTTGTGTAAGACTACATCAACAGAAGTTAGAACCCACGTGGTTTCCCTAAGTAGCTGGGGGAAAAGAAAAAAAAAACCCACCACACAACTCTTTCTCTCCTGAAAACAGCAGCAATACATAGTTCCCTCCCTTTGCATCTCTTCCCAACAGGAAATAAGTACAACAAACCTGATCTAACCAAAGTTTATGGATCATTACAAAGGGCACGAACACTCCTACTACCTGGAAGTATTTTAAGAAAACAGCACTGGTTAAAGATTAAAAGAAATGAGACACTACAGATATTAATGCCTTCAGCTTTCTCAGCCAAAACAAAACTGTTACAACATCCTAAGGAATAAGCTGTACAACTTAAAAGCAAGTGTTTACACTACTTAGTTCAAAACAACCTCTCAAACAGAAGAGTAAACTGCCACCCTCCAGAGCAAAGCCTCAGCTCTCAGCAGGACTCCTCACAGCTGTTCAGCATTAAAATGAGAAAATGAGATGAATCCATTAGTAAACATAATAAAATTAGATTATCAGTACCTGCTGGAGAGGAAGGTGGGAACACAGCACAAAATACAGAAGTCTACCAAAATCTTTCACAAGACCAATCAAAGTACCTAAGGCCATACTTAGCCTTTGGAGGCAGCAGTATGCTTCTGATTGAGTACGCTTTATATATGTATATCACCAAGTTCAACAATTCATAGTAAGTCAAACTTTGCTAAACTGAGTCAGAGTCTTACTCACATAACAACCAGAAGACGCTGAAACTGCTAAAACTAAGCTTTGAGTGCAATTTCCATTATGAAAAATTCTATTTTTACAGCACTCTATCTGGGCTAGCATCATAGCAGCCTTTGATGCAAAGCTTCAAACTAAGAGCATTTAGTCAGCTTTCAGAAAACACGGTCTTCGAAGACGCTACCTTAGGGCTGCCAGAGCCCGCTATTACAGTAACTTTAACAACAGTTTTTAGTTTTAGGATGTTTTTCTCAGCTGTAATCTTGCAAATTCTAACCATCTTTGCAAGGGCGTATGTACACGCGTGCACAGACCTCTCCTGCCAACACTCCGGTTTACTGAAGGAACGGATGGCACTGACAGCTCCCCCCACCCCTGCTGCCCCCCCAGGAATAATTCCGGGCAGATTATCGTTGCGTCAATCTAGCGTGCACATTTAGCATCTGGAACGCTACGGCAAACCCTAATAGCTGTGCTTTATCTCGTGAGCAATCCTCACGAAAAGATGGATTAATACAACAGACCGAGGTGTTTCCTTCTGCGTCGTTGTGGAACGGTAACTCAAACTCCACTCTTCAGAAAATGCCAAAATACGGTTACACCACAAACCGGAGCCAGTCCAGTTAAATAACAGCGACAACAAATGTACATCGGGACTTCAAATCGTCCTGCGAGAACATCCCACCAAAAACCCCACGCTCCTCAGCCAACTGCCGGTGCCCTTCACGCCGCTTCTCTTCTGCTCTCACCCGAGGAGGAGGCAGAGCAAACTTCACTTGCCGAAGTGCGACAAAACCCCTCCAGAAACGTTTCGGAGCCACCGGCTGCCCTCCCGCAGCCAAGCGCTCAGCGACCAACACGCACCTCACGCTCCCGGGCGAGAGCCGCCCCCCCGCGCCGCTGCGACCCCGAGGGCTGGAGCGGCGGGGGGTTGGGGGACAGCCCAGGTTTCAGCCCCTGTTGGAGATACGGCCGCCGGCCCCGCTGGTTTCTCTTTTCCCGAGCAAACAGCTCTCCCCGGCTTCGGGGAGAAGGACCGCCCGTTTCCAAAGGCTCGGCGGACTTTCGGGGGTGGGGCCGGGCAATGCCCGAGACGGGCTCCCACCTCCCGCAGCGCTCCCCGCCGCCGCTCCGCCTCGCCGCCAGCTCCCCCTGCCGGCACCCCGCCGCTGCGGCGGCCCAGACCCCCGCCGGCCCCCGACCACCCCTCCTCGGGGGCGCCCCGGCGCAGCCCCGCGGAGCCCACGGGAGGCAGCCCCGGGGATGGAGAGGGCGGCCGGGGACGCGCTATCCCCACCGCTCTGCGAAAGCCGCCCCCCTGCCAAGCACCGAGCGGGAAAGGGAACGGAGAGGGGCCGGGAAGGGGTTACCTGAAGGCTCCGTAGGGCGCAGGCGGCCGCCGCCGCGCTGATGCCCCGCTCCCCGGCGCGCCGCCGCCGCCTCACGCCGCCATGGCCGCAGCCTCTCTCGGCGCAGCCCCCGCCAGGCCGCCCGTCCCTCCGCTCGCTCCCACCAAGTTTGCGGGGCGGCAGCTGCGCGCCTCGCCCGCCGCCCCCCGCGCCCGCCCGGACCCGGCGCCCCGCCGCGGGGGCGGAGCAGCGGCGGCCGGGGCGGCTGCGGCGGCGGCCCGTGGTCCGGTGCGTCCGTCACCGGCGATGCGCGGGTGGGCGCACAGCCCGCAGCCGGCGCTGCCCGCGGGCTGGGGGGATCGCGCATTACTCCCGTCCCTCCCCCGCGCTCCCCCCTCCGGGCCAGCCGAGAAGTTGCAACTGCTTGAGACATTTGTGCTTGGGGTTTGGGCTATTTTGGTTTTTATTTTATTTTTGTACATACGTATTTTTTTTCTTTACTTACCGCAGCCCAAAAAAAAAACATGACCCGAGGCTTCTCCTCGCAATCAGATCTGAGCAGGGCCGCCCCAGCGCCGGTACAACTAAGCACAACAAATCCTGGCGAGCTGCGGCAGGGCGACAGCGGGAGGGAAGGAGGGAAAGAGGGAGGGAGAAGGGGGAGAGGCGGCGAGCGAGGGGCAGCTCTGCGGGTACCGGGGTCCGCAGGGGCTCCCGCGGGATGCTGGGGGTGGGGGGGCGGGAGCAGACGCAGCGCCGGTGCCCGGGACTCCGGGGCCAGGTGAAGGCGCCGCCGGATCCGGGCTAGAGGAGGCGAAGGGGAGCCGGGCGCCAGCGGCTGCCCCGGGACGGGAGGGGAACGGGAGCGCCCGCCTGTGCGGAGGCTGCACCCAGCCGGCTCCCCCGCACACGGCGCCCTCCGGCGAGCCAGATCCCCGCGTCCCGTCCCCGGGCCTCTGACTGTGGCCGGCGCGGAGACGCACAACCCCAACCCCAACCCCGTCCCCGTCCCCGTCCCGCTGAGCTGTCCGGGCGAGCCGCCAGCCCCCGCGCTGCGCTGCGCGGCTCGTCGCGGAGGAGCGCGGCTGCTGACATTTTTCGCGACCACGTAAAAAGCCTGCGGCGAGTCCCTCTCCGCCCCCCTCTCCTCCTCTCCCCTCCCCTCCCGGCACGGGTCGACGTGTCAGCCCCGAAAGTTTATTTTTAGGCCCTGGGAGAGTTCCCTATAAAGGTCCCGCGGCGGGAGCGGGGCGGTGAGACGTGGCAGTGCGCGGCCGAGGCGCGCAAGCATCTTCCCCCAGGTACGTACGGCTGCGTTTCCGCGCTGACGGGGTTTTCGACGCGTGCTTTTGTGTTTAGCCAGCCCATCTGTGTTAAAGCAGGAGGTTATTTTTGTTCGTGCATGTATTGTAATGAATTCCATCAAAGTTGGTGTGGGTTGGTTTGTTTTTTTTTTTTCTTTTATGGCAGCATTTGCACGTTTCTTACTACCAAACCGCAGCAAAAACTGACTTGCGTTGTTTGCACAAGACTAAAAGCAATGAGAGTTTATTAAAACAAACAAAACCATGGAATTGATCCATGCGAGAGTAATCCTATAAAAATATACTTAATTAAAACAACCAGAATCAAAATTTATCTGCAAGCCAAAATGTTGCAAATCCAAATTGCCTTGAAACATCCAGCTCAAGGGCGAATGTGACTTTGGCTGTGTTATAAAAGAAACTTGTTCAAGGAGAAACTTTAATGAAAGTTTGAAATTATCTTTAAAAATGAAGCTCTGGAATTTGGAACATTCTTTCTGTTTGCTTCTTGGTATTAGGGAAAAAAAAAACCCAACCTCAACCAAACCACAAAAGAAAATACTAAAAGCCAAACTTTTTTTCCATTACAGTCATGTAACCCTGACAGTCAAGGATGTTTCCTTATTTGTAACAATACAGTTTTCTAAGACACCAATGTAATGCATATTTACGTAGGATCACTTTCCTGTGAAATTTCCTTATCTCCAGAAAATACTTGTATAGAAAATAAAAAAATCCATTTTATGCCTAAAAATTGCCATCAAAGTGACTGCAGATATAGGATGATTCACGTATGGACCCCATTGACTTGGAGTATTTTTAAGATGTATCTGTGTGCATCAGCAAGTCCCATGCTTTGTATGTATCACCACCTATTACAACAGCTTTAGACTACTTCTTTTTAAAGAGGAGGTCTACTTGTTTTTCCAACTGCTGTGGAAAAAAAAAATACCCAAGCAGCCATACTTTATCTCGGAAAAGTAAGCACTTTGTATGCAAAAACAACAGCCAGTAAAAAAAGGTCAAAATTTTAGCACTTCGATTGATGTACCATTTTAGCCCCTAACAATTCATCTGCAGTTTGTCTATGAAACAATGGGCACACATGTAAAAAATTTTAAAAATAAGAAAATAAAAAAAGACTTTTATAGCTTTATATGATACTGGATTAATGATGTACAGTACATCCTAAGCAAAATTCCACTGAAATCATACTTTCTCTGTATCATCCCCAGGGGTTTTAAGTCATGTGCTTTATAGCTAAGTACCAATCCCATGGAAGAACAACAATCACGTCAATGATTAATTCTGTTTCATTTTATTTCATTCTGAGAAGCTCATGGGCAAAGGTGCATGAAACTGGCCTGATATTAACCATATTTGAAATAAAGCTGCAAAAATGTAACATTATTTAATGTTACGTGTTACTCTGTGCTGTGTCTGAGTGTAAAGTTAAGTCTGATGAGTTGAGCGAGTGAGAGGAGCCATTTTAGGCAAAGCAATTCCCAGACATACTCCTGCAAGTAGTGGCTGAGGGGTTCTGGGGTCTGTACAGGTACCTTGCACAGTGGTGTCTCGATCCCAGGGTAAGCCTCTGTGTGTTACTATAAGCAAAATAAATAAGGATATCCTAGCATAATCTAGAAGTATTAGGCTGAGAGTAGGAGAGAAAGGAGCAGGAGAAGCCCTACTATCTGATTTAAAGAAGGAAAAAAAACCCTCGGAGGATCCAGTCCCAGTTCCATCCAGCCTTCCTTCCAGTACAGATCTCTTCCTCCTCTGCCCTGTATTTGCCTGTCATTATATTTCTCACTGTTACTAATTCTTGATCCCTCCTTCCAACAAAATGAAGCCAAGCATGCCAAGGGATGTGAAAGCGGGAAGGTACGGCAGTTGGAAGAGGAAAGGTTGCACAGCACCTTCAGGCTTTTGGCCAGTTTGGTGGGAAGCCAGATTTCAGCTCCTCCCTGTGGTGGCAGGATATAAGGAGTGTTAGAAAGCAGGGAAGGGGGGTGAATTTCCATCTGTTTAGGTCGGAAAGCCATGGTGTAAGGGAAGGCTTGTCTTCACATTACCCGTCAAAAGCACCTTGGATCGTATGTCTGTCTTTCATCATTTAGAAAAACAAAGTCAGATACTGTAAGCCCAAAGTTTAAGTTAGGTTAAAAGGAAAAAGAAAGGAAAAAAAAAATTAAAAAAAAGAAGGAGGAATTAGCTTCAGTAAAACTGAGCCTTGAGCTATGCTTCCATCATAGGGAAGAGACCTCGCTTGCTTCACAATGACAGAGTTCAAAGGCTTTATTTCCATTGCATTTTGCTTTTTTCACTCCACTGAAAACATTAGTTATTTCTGTTTAATTCATGAGAAACACGCAGGGAAAAACTTTGAAATCTCACAGTTAATTGCCTGCTTTGTTTTTTCAACCACATCATCTGTTACTCAGGAGAAACCCTCCTGGTGACCAGAAACTTTCCAGAGCAGACCAGCCAGGAGCATGGTGCATGTGAACAACCTCCCTTTCTTGAGCCAATGCTAAAGAACAGAGAGTTTGTGCAGTCTGGTATCTGGCTTACGTGACCTCCCTGAGAGACCTATTCATCAGGTCTACATCGCTGTTTCTTTCCCATTGAGATTCAGGAAAGTATTTGATCTGCTGCATTTGAGTTGTGTGAGTCCTCAGCATTCCCACCTGCATCGAGCAAAGTCGATCCAAGGCTGGATCATCGTGACTGCCATATTTGATTGTCATCCTTATTTGAATGTCATCTGTACCTCAGATGGTTCTGGTAGGGAAGCATCCCATTAAAAAGCAGGACGCGCAAGGCTGTAGCTGTATATCCCCAGTAGTGCCCATCCCGGTAGCAGACACAAGTTCAGACTGAGCAAACTTTTAATTGTTTTAGCAAAAGACACCATTGCAATACTTGCTGTAAATCCCAGGGAAATAAATGTCAGAGTTACAGACTGTCTCCTGTATTCTGTCAAATTATTGTCTCGCATTACGTGCTGTATTTAAAGGTTACACCGACCAGTATCTGTAATATCCGTGCATTAGGAACGGCAAGATGAGATTCTAAACTACTTGGCTTTTGAGAGCTAGATGTTCTTCTGATGAGTTTATATTTACCGTTTGTGATCAAAAGGGAGAATAAAGTATTTCTCATGGTATTTGTATGATTTAGGCTCTTTACAAACAAAATGGTTTAATTTTATGAATGCTTAGGTGATATTTTTGACAAAACTACATAATATAAATAAATGCGCACTTGCATTTGTAAATCTATGAGCTGATTTTTACTAATTGCCTCTTTCTTTTCATTACGGTCTCTGACAGATAAGGCAGTTAAAGAAGCTGTTACATGAGCTTTAAATAAGGGCTGTCTAACTTCAAGTCCCTAAAAGTAGTCGGATATTTGGTGAAAGTGATGAATTCTTGGGTACAGATTCATATGATCTGAAAAAGCCATCCATTTCCTGATTCACCTTCATATCTCCTCCAGGAAAAAAAGGAATATTTTACAATGAATACCTGCAGTCAATCAATTTCTGTGTGTGTTTTTATATCTTTCAGCCACTTCCTTGAACTGATACATTCAAAATGAAGAGGAAGACAGGAGTGAGAATGAAGAATGCCTTGGAGAAATCCAGTCAAAAAATTTGAGGAGTAGAAATAATAGGAAATATTAACAGGTCTGCTCTCTTAAATAGGTCAGAATATGGACTGAAATTCTGAAAAGTAACAAACCATGATTCCTATTAAATTTGTATCGAGATTCACAGAATTTTTAAATTAATACATAAAAATATTAGCATGTTTTTCCCTCTGCTTTGGATGATAATGTATTCTGCTGCCTCACACAACTTTCTTTATATATACTAATTTAAGTTTTAACTTTTTGGTTGTTAGTCCTAAGACGCCTTGTTAAAGTAAGCCAGGCTGTATATTAGCAATATATTAGTTGCTTCTCTCTGTCTGCAGGTTGAATGCTGAATCCAATGCTGAATCATTGGATTCCTGTGCTACTACATCACCCAGCAGTACAAGTGGAATTTGGATAAAGAGTACATACATATGACCTTCTCACTGCCAAATGGTCTAAAGCACAAGATATGCAGCTCACGTAGAGTTCAGGCTTTTGTGATGGCCTTTTTGGGGATATGTGTGTAGAGAGGATACTTGGCCTAACTCCTGCCTTCCTAGGATTAGAAGAAATCGTAACTGGCTGGGTAGTCCTAATACTTGGGCAACGTTTCTGTGACACTCTTCTGGCATTAGGAGCTCTAAATCAAGTTAACCCCGGGAAAGCGCACTGAGCAGGCAGTGAGGCATATGGAACGGGTAGTGATGGTGGAGTTGTCTGTGCACAAGAATTTCATAGTAAATTCTCCAAGTAGGCCAACCCCCTAAGTCACTTTTAAAAAGTGATTTAGCTAAATTAGAGCAAACCCCTGTGTGAACATTCTTGGTTTGCTTTTGGGCATATCTTAGATCCACTAAAACAATGCATGTAAATTAAGTAGAAATGACCAAAAAAAGACTAATCAGGAAAGGCTTTTCCTATGAAGAGTTTCACTGGCTGTCTTTAATGAGAGTTCATTTACCCCTTTAGTTAAACGCAGGCAGCATATTCATGTGACCAAGTTCTCACTCACCCTCTGCCCTTTCACTCTCCAAGACTCACAGTGAACACAATAAGCTAGAAGTAATTGTCAAGAGGGTTTACGTAGGAAGTAAGACAGTCAGGAGCTTAGTAAGATGCCTGATGTATTATAATAAATTCATTTTTCCAGCATACCTTCCCTATCAGATCAGATCATTTATCAGCAATAAAAGTTACAAGTCCAATTCAAGTGGTATTTTCTGCACTGGTTCCTACACGGTGTTCAGTTGCCTGTTAGGAAAAAAACTAGATGGTGTTATTTACAACCAGTCTTTTTAGTCTGGAATCGTTAAAAAACCAAAATGCTTAACAACTTGAAAGTGGCGATAGAAGCAGTATTAGGCAAAGACAATAGAGAAAATAAATTAAAACTAATGAGTGTTCATCACTGAGAAACTAAAATCAAAAAAGATCAAAACCCTTCTGAATTTATTTACTTTGCTGATTTTACTTGGATACTCTAAACACCCGCCTCACAGTCTGGTCTTCTGTCCCGTCATTAGTCTAAGTCACGTCAGACTAGAGCGATAGGAGTGTAAGGAGGTACCTACGTCGCCCTAGACTTGAAAGGGAGCCCAGCCCACAGCCCTGCAAAGTGTTTGTGCATCACAGGTGGCACTTGTGGATTTAGCAGCTCTGTTCTGCCTGTCTCTGATCAAGGTCAAACATGTTAAGTGTCAAACATACGTGAGGGAGATCCCCCTGCCAAGTGTTGTTTGTAAGAGCAGATGCTGTGGGCTGTGAATTGGGAACCGTGGATATTGGACTCGCATCATACTGTTGTTAATACCCTGGTTTGCATCTGATCACTGCCCCAAATCCCTCCCGTACAGGACACAAGCGTCATTTTTTTAATATTTTTCAAAAGTCACCAATGAGCAGCACCAAAAATATGTGCAAACCCCGATGAGCTGAACTCTGCAGTCGCGCCTTTAGCCTTCATCCAGTGCTCTGCCTCAAAGCGATGCTCAAAACAAAGGGATCCCACCATTTCCCAGACAGCTGTGAACTTTCCTGTCAAAATATAGCGCATCTGTTTATTGCAGGCAGTCCATTTAAAAGCATACAACTTATTTTCTACTGTAAGTTGGGGTTTTTTTCATTCAAATGTGCATAAATCAGCCTGCATTGTGACTATGTCAGTTCAGGGTATAAGGGAGCCCATGTTCCTTGATGAATAAAAGTAGGAAGCAGTAGATTAGAGGAAGATGGAATTAATGTGCGCTCGGTGATCCATATTGTGGTACTACCTAACATTTGAGTGTTTAACTTACTGCCCTTAACATTCTGCTAATGTCCGATGTTTGCTCTAAGTCCAATTATTAAATTTGTGTCCCCCTTATTGCTTTCTGTAGCCTGAAACAGTGGTAATTATTGAAATTATTTCAATCACAAGTATGATATTCAAAGTGGTTTTATAGTTTTCTTTGTATTTTACTTAATAAAAACTGTTCCCTTAAAAATATAGCGGGTTAATTATTCGTAGTTTTGGCTGGACACATGAAAACATGTAAGAGATTTTGCTGAAGAGCAGAAAACCTAGCCCGAGTCAGCTCCAAGAAGCCAAAATTTGATTTTCCAAACCTGACGTTTCAGAAAATAAGCCTCACTACAAAAAGCTTATCAGGAGAGGGGATGTCCAGACATACTATCAAAGAGCAAGAGCTTTTTTTTTTTTTTTTTTGCAGTTAGACCCAGTTACACTTAGATTACTGAGGATTTTTATTGCATAGTAAGACTTGGGTGTTCATAAAAGAGATCAGGTTAGAGGAAGAAAATGAAAACAATGTTAACCTTGTAAGTCAGTCCACCATCGTGCTTTAAATGCTACCGGAAGACACCAAAAGGAGACCCAAGACTATAACGTCCACATGCCTTGAAGTACCTCTTGTCTCTAACGGACATCCTCAATTCAGAGCAGAAGCTGAGGGTCTGCGAGGTGGGGTGGGGTGTGCGCTGATGCTGCTACGTAAACAAAATAAGACTCGTCGCTGTTGGTTCTTCCGTCAGCCATATGTTTACAAAGATTATGAAGGCTAAAATTTTAAAAGTAGTTGTAGCATGACAAAACTGTTACTGAAATAATTTGCATAAAAATGCCCTATTTCGATCGGGTTTGGCAGCTGTGGACAGAGATTCTAATTTAAAAGACAAGAGTGAGTAAAGGAAGAAATACATAGGAGCTACGTGGCTATATTCTAATAATCAATTCCTTCTACTACCGAAAGGAGTGTTAATAATAGGACTTACTCAACAAGTGGAAAAAACCTTTAATTATCTCAAGAAAAAAAGGAGAAAAAAAAAAAACTTTGATCCAACTGCAGCCCAAAGCCTCCATGCCTGCCGACATTCTTGACTTTTCACAAAACTAGGCTATGCTTTATGCCCCAAAGACACAGAAACTTGGACCACAAGACAAGAACTAATTCTAAAGTTAAGGACTGATCTGAAGAAAAATATTCCCAAACGCATTCATTTTGAGCACTTCGTAAAAGTGGATAACTAGCACAAAAGAAGAGACACGTTTGTTCCAAAGTGTGTATGCATAGAAGGAAATCATCTAGGAAAAAAATAAAAATCTGACACATATTCATTAGCATCAGGTTCTGGGAGAGTTTTACATAGTGATTTCTCCATGAGACAGGAGCAAAGACAATGTCATAGCAGCTGCATGTGGAAACAAGCAGCTCTGTGAAAAAATCTGTTGAAGCCTGATTTCCCAAGGCTGAGTCTTATGTCTCAGGTCCTCCTGCTTTCCATACACTGGGAAATGTGTGAACTCTGCTCATCCATCCCCCATGTTCTTGCTGTTCTCCCTGTGTCTTCTGGCCTCCTGCCCTCCCAGCCTAACGCCCCCAGCCGGGCAGGGTACAACTGTGATGACCATGCATGAGCTCGATACTGAGTGCTGGCTCTTTGACCAGTGGACTACTGGTGACCACTAGCTACCATGCACACTGCCTCCAAGAGGCTGGCAGGGGTCAAAAATGTGCTCTGTAGTCCAGATGGGACTGTTCAGTGATTTCAAAGACTATTAGAGATTGACTGACAGCTTAATCATCATTGTAGGCAACCAGGATAGAAAAAGAAGGTTTTTTAAATCCTGGCATTGTATTTTCATAAAGCAACTTCTTTGTTGTGGGGTTTTTTAGTTAGATCTATAAGTTTTCTCAAATTAGAGCAACAATGCAAATATTTGCATATACACCCAAAGTGTAATAAAAAACCAGCAAATATGTTCTTTGCGTCTTTGCTCTTTGAATGTTTATTTAATTCACCTGATTTTCCTTCTGATTTGTGAAGCACTGCTGTAAAAGGAGGGGCAACGAGGCCTAGATATTTGTATAGGACAGCCACATTTACATACTCTTCTTTTTAAAAAGAAGTGGTCTCAGTAAGTCATCTCTCTTGGAGGAATTAAGCACAGACCATCTCCTAAAGACATATCAGATGGTTCAAGTTTGTTACCTTTTTACTGGTTCAGGTAGTTCAGGAACTCAGGTTTGGTCTACATGCATTAACGACTGGTTTTCTAAACTATTCACGTTGTTAGGTTTTTTTTTCTTTTAGAGAGGGAACTGGAGAGATGTTCTATTGTTTGAGGCAAAAAGCATATGAACTGGAAAAGTTCTTTATGGTCATAAATTCTTTCATTCTGCTGCTGTGACCAAAAGCAACGTGAAAGGTTAGAATACTGCTGTTCATATAATTTTATTTCACAACAGCTGAGGAAACGACAAGAGTAACATAACTTCCAAACACTTCTAACTCAATGTTTAATGGTTGATGTTCCCAGGGTCAGCAGGCACGGAACTGCCATCAGGAATGTCTGGACATTCTTTACAGCAGATTGTCAGGAAGAGCCTCCCACTTGGCTGACTCAACGGGATCTTTCTTCCTCACTAGATGCAGTAAGAACATCTGTAAACATTTTGAAGTTTTGGTCAACAGCAAATCCTTGGCAAAGATTTTTTTCTGATTTTACTGGGAGCAAGAATGGGTTATATCATTTCTAGGTTGATAAAAGCAAAAGCCTTTTAAGGAAATGAAGTGCCTACATTTTCTTGCATACCAATGGGATTTGCAATTAGAGGAAAACTAATAGATACTGTAAATAAATAAAGCTCAAAGTTCCTGCTGTATTCAGTGACATCTTGCAGTACACTGCAAGTCTTAAAAGTGACACAGCATGAAAGAGTACCCTTTAAGACTGAATCAAGTACATTCTGCTTGGAACTCTTTATGAAGAAACACACAAAACAAAATTCAAATGCATATTCTGTATAGTGAATATGACTGAAGAAATCAGCGAGGAAAGACTTAGAGGGTGGAAAAATACTCTTTGGGTTTGTTAGTTGAGATCATGAAAGAAAACCAGAATTGTGTCTTCTCATTTTAAATTATAGCTTTCACTTCTCTAATTCAGATCACTCATCCAAAAATACAGATAACTAACGTATATCCTGTTTGATAACTATGCAACATCAAGAGTATACTTTTTTTGATCTATTTAAGAGCCCAACAAGACTGGTTACTGCTGACACTGCATTGTCATCCATAAGTATCATACCTTAGGAAACCACAGAAGAGTTTATCTCTCTGTGCGTTTACTCAGTGGTTAGCACGACAGGACTCCGGTTTGGCTTGGATCTACCAATGGGTGTTACCATTATATCAAAAAAGTTGATAACGGTCCTTCTATTTGACAGAAAGTTACACACTATGATTTTCTGGGGAGGTTGTTACAGATTAACTCTTCAAATATGATGGGGGAAAAAAGCCATAGGTTTTCAGATGTTATGGTCATATATAGAGATCTAAGAATCCCACAACACTGCCAGGACCTAGGAATGGAATGTCTAAATATATCTAATTAAAATATCCTTAAGGGTACATTTAGTTTCTCAGAAATTAGTTACCTAATAAACATATGTCTTTTCTTGGTATTTATTTTCTCCTTTTTCTTACAATTCCCTTCCCTGTAACTGAAATTAAAGTGCTGAAGGAATGAACAAGTCCTACTGATTGTTTTTTTTCTGGTAAGATTATAAATGAAAACACATTTGACTAAAGCCTGTGGAAAATGTAATTTGTTATGTCACAGCAATCACTCAGCATGTGTACAGCTGGGTTTGACGATACCAGACCCTGCTTGTTGTAAAATCAATAGCAATGGCCTCAAGGAAGGAAGGGTAAATGAAGAAAGACTGATGGCTTGTGGGCTCAAACTAGTTTGGGTCAATGGGAGCTAAAAGAGAATGTTCTAACTTGCCAATGAATTACTATTCCAATGCCAAGGCAGAGGAGTGGAGGAAAAATTAACATCCCATGTCTCATTTCAAAAACATTCCCTGTCTTTTACAGAAGTCCTTTTGATTATTTCAGAATAGAGAAGGGGGAAAACATTGTGCTCTGTATCTATACATCACTTAAAACATTTTCTAAAAAGAATAATGAGAGGATAACAAGAATTAAATATTGGATTTTCAATGGAGCTTGCCATAGACTGACTACAATTCCACCCACTTAAAAGGAATCAGCACACCGTTTCTGAAAATCCATCAATGCCCCACTTGTTTGTGTTAGTTCAATTCAATGTGACCTTATTAGAAAAGCTCCACCTTGGAGAAACCCAAGAGCCTTGCACCAGTGTCTGGATCAAAACAGAAACATTTTTATCCCTCCAAAAGTTTGCTATTGCTAGCGTAACACTGAAAACGTAGTGGAAGCATAACGCTCCAGTGCAAACAAGGCTGACATCTCCAGGATCCCACCATGGTGTCAGCCACTGATGGTGGACCAATAGCTCGGACAGTGCTGTTGTTCTGGAACCGCTTTTTAAGCTGATCTCTAAACACTGTGTGAACAAGCGTACAACGTACTGCAAGTTCTTCTGCAAATAGTAATAACAGAGGACCACATTAAACAAGAATCATAACTCCCTACAAATGTCCCCCTACAGCATCTCCTGACCCTGTCTGATAGCTGGAAAATCTCAGACTCTAGGCTAAGCTCAGCTCCACAATAGAAAGTCAAGAACAAAGAAGGAAAGCTGTAAATGCTTCACAGAATATACTCACTAACGTGAGTGCTTACTTCTATTTTGTGCCTAGGGCGGGAGGATTGTTTGGTATGAAGGAAAAAGAAATGAAAGAGAAGCAGAGATTAAAAGCAAGCAGATGAGGAAAAACAGTAAGATACAAAAAAAGCAAAGTGTAAGGAAAAGGGACAAAGCAAAAATATGGTACCCTTCATTGTGTCAACCAAGTAATAAAATGTTTTCTCAGTACTGTGCCTGAAATCCACCCATCCTTTCCCAAACAGTATTCAGATAGTCCCTCCACTCAGAGCACTCAGATTCTTTAGTGTAAGAGCTGGAATTAGGGCAATGGTCGGTCTAGCCTAAGTATCCTGTCTCTGGTGGCCACCCATATCAAATGCTTAAGAAAGAGTTTAGCAAGGCAAACATAGAGCTGGCCGTCAGTGATTTATGATTTAAAGACATCCAGTAATACAGGATTTTAGTACATTGATACATCCTTCATAGACCTACATTTCCATAATTTATTCCATCACTGACTTTATGCATCCACAGTATCCTAGAATGAGGAATGCCACGGCTGAGGTATGTGTTGAAAAGATTCCCTTTGTTTTTAACACCTTCCCACCTAGTTTCCGTTGTCATTGTGTCATAAGACACAGTGACTGATCGTTCCTTATTTGCTTTCTGCAGATCTCACACAATTTTTTGAATCTCAATGTTCTGTCTTCCCAGTTTCTTTTAGGTGGAGAGGCCTTGCTTAATTTATATAGTTCACAAGGAGAAGTGATTTGCCACCTTGCCACCACTTTTTTGTATCCTTGACGCTTCCATTATATTGTTTTTGAGATAGGAGGAATCAGAACCGCAAACAGCATTTTAGGCTTAGGCATGTTATGGATTTATATAGCATTAAACTTCATATAGAAGCAATAGGATGTTCTCTGGGTTGCTCTCTACTCTTTTTTACTAATTCCTAACATTCAGTTCTATTTTTTGACCACCACTGGGAGCTGAGCTGATGCTTTCACAAAAGTAGCTATTTTAACTCCAGTATCTTGTTCCTGACAACAGCAAGTTCAGAATCCATCACTGCTCATGCAAAGTTCATCTTGTGTCCTTCCGTGTGCATCCCATTACACTTACATACGTGGAATTTCGTCTACCCTCTTATCATACACTCACACTGCATTCCGAGGCCTTTCTGCAGAATTTGTAGTTGCTCTTCATCTTTGCTACCCAAAATAATTCCGTGTCATCAGCATGTGCTCAAGTGCTTCTTGCAGTACATGAAGACTACCAGATGAATTTTCATCAGATTGTATTAAACAAAAATGCTAAAAATTAGTATTACAAGTACTTGAGCAAAATGCAACAGAATGCTATAGCTACAAATGTAGAGAGTATTCCACCCTGATCTTAGACAGAGTTTGAAAAAAACCCCACAAAAATTGTCAGGATTACCACCTTTACACAGAGGGTTTGATTTCCAAACAATTTTCTACAGCTTGGATTATTTCCTTGATGAACAGCATCAGTCTAAGAGATTATTACCAATTTAGTTCAAAATGATCATTTTGAGCCATAACTTTAAGATTCAGTATTGAATACTGACAAGAACTTTTTGAGCTCAATGTAACCAAAAAATCCAAGCCAAAATTCCAACTGGCATTCAACTGTTTTAAACAACAGTCAGATAGTGAGTCTAGTTATTTCTAGAGCTCTGCTATGGTTACTTAGGAACTGCAAATACGATGACAGTTAATTGTGAATGCATAGCACCAAACTAGCTCACAGCTTGCATCAGTGCAACTCATTTCAGCATCTAGTTACAGCTATAACTGGCCACAATTTAAAACATGGAAGGAATACATGATTTAATCACACAATTGTTCGGGTTGGAAGGGACCTTAAAGATCATCTAGTTCCAGCCCCCCTGCCCTGGGCAGGGACACCTCCCACTAGACCAGGCTGCTCAAAGCCCCATCCAGCCTGGCCTTGAACATCTCCAGGGATGGGACATCCACAACTTCCCTGGGCGACCTGTTCCAGTGCCTCACCACCCTCACAGTAAAGAATTTAATGCTTTTGGTCAATATGTGCTAAAGAGATTAAAATTTCAAACACACAAATCTCCTAGATAATAGGTTGGCCAGCATTTCCACCTACTTTTTATTCCTTATTTTAACAAAAAAAATAATAGTAATAGTTAATTGATGTAAAAATACATTTTTCAAAGACCCCATTAATACTATCTGCGATAAATGAGGAAAACTAAAAAGAGGGGTTGTGATGAAAAAAAAGGTGGATGCAGAAATATCTCTTTTGTGGAAAAGCTTAGTTATATTCTTCATGTAATATGCCTCTCTGGCTTCTGAATACATTGAAAAAAATTAAAAGAAATCTTTGCAGTCAAAAAGAGAAACATAAGTTGTTAAAATGAGAAAAAAACAGAATATAGTTGAAACCAAACAAATACTAGGATCAATATCCTTTCAAGGCACCTGACTATGTTATGATAATTCCTATTTTCAGGGATTCAATTAATGCTGAGTATGAAAGCGTGGCTGAGTCATCGCTCCCAGTGCATGCAGCGGGTTCATAGCTGACTGCATTTCCTTCCCCTTTATGCAGAGATTTAAGAAAAAAGTTGAACAGGTAGCTACTTGGGAGACAGAAGAGAGGGAATACTGCATTCAAAGACCATGTTTAACAAGTAGCCACAGGACAGAGCTGGACTTTTAAGACAAGTTATTTCCTTATATCAGTTTAATTCAGTGTGGCTTCTGTAGAAGAGTTTTGGCTTACCAATTTACCTCCGCCAATTTACACGGCTATTAAAACCACTATTTTAGGCTACAGAGGTTTTTCTGCATAAATATCACTACCACAAAAAATACTCTGACTGGGTCACAGTTCTTTAATATTAAGAGAATTTCTATTTCCTGTCTTTGAAATACGGCATTACAACTTTGTATCCTATCCATCAAGTACCCTGTCAATTTTAATATAACAGGGCATTGAATAAATTAAGCAATTCTATTTAAGAGTAAGGCATCAAACTTTCTTATGAAAAGATTGCACTTACAGGCAAGAGAAGAGGCAACACACCACGTACATGCAAGTAAGCATTTATAGTGAGCTTAACTGTTATCTTAATCATCTAGTAAAAATATAAGTAAAAGTTACTATGAGTCCAGTTACACTAATACCAATATTTACAGCACAAAATGAGTCCAGTTACACTAATACCAATATTTACAGCACAAAACATACAGAAAAGTCTCATTAATAATAATACTTGTAAAACATTGCTATTCAAGAAAGCCTACTAAAGTCTACCCCTTTTCTCTGGTGTCACTATCACCCTCTCATTTCCCTCTAGCTCCTCAGGTTGATGGCACCAGGCTTCCTTGGGCAAGAAAGGGCATCACAGCCAGTTGTCAGCATCCCAGGATTTTCATCAGGGTTAGGTCAATGCTGGTAAGTGGGAGCACCTCCCCTGGGGCTATTTTTTTAAGATTTCCTATCACAGCCTGCCTCCTCCTCCCTGCTTCCCAATCAAAGTCCGGGAGCTGCAGCTGCCCTCCCCCAGCCCCGTGACCCCGCAGGGGCTGTTTGTCGGGCAGTGACTATGTAGGGGTGCCAGCCCCCTGGCCCGGGCGCTCCCAGAACGAAGCCAGCACAGGGAGGCCACAGGCACACGGGGTGGCGAGCCTTTCAAATCATATTAGATGTGAAGAAGTGTTAAATATCAGTGAAACAAACATATATAATACTGGGTGCATATGAATATTTTAAAGGGTGGAGAATACATGTTAGGTCTCCCATTCTGAGATTTTTCATGGATTTTTGAGTTTGTGGAAACTTGGAAAAGACTGCAAGATAGCACTAGAACCATCTTCCCAGCCCTTGGCAAAGTAACCCGTACCTAGACTTGATACTTGCTTTTCTTGGCAGGTGTGTATCTGTCCCTAAAAAAATCCAGTCGAGAGGGCACCACAGACTTCATGCATTGCTACCTGTATTATTACAGGTTTTTTGTGCTCTTTTACCTAAATAGCCCTTGTAACACCATAAACCAATGCCTTCTTTTCCTAACTGCAATGGAGAGCAGTTGATTTTCCCCATTTTTCACCTATCTGTACTGCTTATGTAGAGAGTAATCATACTTCTTTTTTTTTTTTTTTCAATCAAAAAATACCAATTCCTTCATCATTTTCTTATAGGTCACATTTTCTACACTTTCAGTAGTTCTTGTTCTTCTCTTCCTGATTCCCTCCTGGTTTCCTGTCACCTACAAAACCCATTATCATCTTTATCTGAAGGATCTCAGATACTGCTTCATTCCAGACCTCTCTTCTCTTCCCGAAAACATTACCTTCATTGGGTGAGATCAAGGCATGCCTTGCTGACATGCCCTCGGGAGTGCCTGGCTGCCGTCTCAAGTTCAGTATAGCTAAAACAGAGCTCTCAGTCTCACCTTCAAGCTGTCTCTTCCCTGCCTCTTCTCCGGATTCTTAAAAGACTCTTCCCGTCCCGTCAGTCTCAAACACCCGTAACCTGGGCGCCAGGTTTAATTTAGACTCTCTGAGATGCCCACAGAACCATCTCTAAAACTTGGCCTTTTTCATCCACTCATGCTGTTAAAATTCTCATTAAGGTCACAGTTATTTTACAGCTCACTTACTGTAACATCTTGGCCCTGAAAAAGGCATTTGTGTCCCAGGCATATCTATTTATATACTGCTGCCAAGACTGTCTTCAAAACCCACCGGTTCGATTAGCTCATGCAGCTCTTTGCATTTTTGACAGTTCCCCTCACAATAAACAAAAAAACCAAAATCATTTTCGAAGACATTGACAGCTAATTGTCATTCTGTGCATCATTTTTCATTTATTATCCAGGGATGAGGTTCAAGCTTTAATTAGTCCACGTATTGCCCATCTGCTTATTTGTTCAAAAATGCTACCCTTCAAGCCGACATGGAACTCCCCACAGACATGCATAACTTAAGGCTTTTCTCTTCCATGCCCCGCTTCGTGCTGACCTCTTCACTGTAGTGCCTAAAAATCCCCCTCAAAAAAACCAACTGATAATGATTGATCTGCTAGTGCGTGGGAGACAAGTCCATTTGATTGGCATTGTCCCATAATCTCCTTGTACATGCTGGTTTGTCTTATTTTTTTGTACCCTTTGTTATGGACGGACAATATCCTCTTTATCTGTAGTGAGCGCCTGAGCTGTGCTTGGGTGTCCTGAGAACAATAATGGTAACAAAATTAATAGTTATATTGTACCATATGGAAGCTGAACCGATCCTACCCAGCAAATAAATTCCTCAGCTAGGATCTTGCACAAACGTTGTCGTTTAGAAAGTTTAGAAAAGCACAAACGTCTGCCAACATTGCAACATATTTTTTCTCATTAGAGTTGCAGAGGCAGTAGTCCTGCTAAAACTAGTATAATTATATATAAATGATGTTGGCAGACTTCATAAAATATGTCAGAAGGACAGAACCAGATGTTTCCTGGCCTGCGTATCCTCAATAGGTTGTACACCATCGCTTTTCAAATAAAAGTGAAGTCCTTTTTAGTGAAGTCAGTTTCTCTCTTCTTGCTGAAAAGACCACCTGTTTTCTCATATTGTATGGAGACTAGTACATAAGTTATCAATTAAGTTTTCAATCACTCAGGCCTTCTAGGCAATTCTGCTAGTCTGACTTTGTCCATTTTCTATGTTAAAAATGCCGGGGTTTGTTTGTATTGAATCCTAAATGTTTCCTTAATCCTTGAATATTGGGTAAATATTTTAAGTCATTTGTGGTTTCTATCCTGCCTTGAGAACTTAAAAGCCTAAACCTACTTATCCCGTTTTTCTCTTCACAGTTTCATATAATTTCCATTACCAATGCTTTTTTATTATTCCTCAGGCTGTAATACTTGCTTCTACACACATACAGGTCCCTTTACAATTGTATGAACAAGTAGTGACATAAACCCAAAACCTACTTCTCCAAGGTTAGGTGCTGTGGTTTCTAGAAGCAAACACATATACTTTGCTGATAAAAGCAACTGTACATTAGGTACCCTGCATCTCAAAGATTACTAGTAATTAGGAAAAAAGACAGTAAGAATAAGCTGTTGAGGAGTTAGCATGGGTTATCCAGCAAGTAACTTCACTTAAACATATACACATCTCCAGAAGCTTTACTGTTAGAGCATTAAGGAAGAATCTACTCATAAGGAGGGAGGTACCAGCCCCACCTACTATACACCCTAGGACTTCTTGATAGACGTTTCCTGATTAAGTGGTTGGTGTTACAGCCCGATTCACACTGCACTGTTGAGATTTTCTCAAGCAATGAAGGCTCAGGGTTATATCTTTTTCGTCTCAAGTTACATATTCTGCTCTTGTTTATAGAGGTTGAGATGAATTGCAAGAAATCCATTAAGTACAACTGCCTCAGACAAGTAGAAGCTATTAGGATCAACATAGTTTAATTCTTTCTGTTTTTTCTTGTACTCTGAGTAGGGGATCAGAGGAAACTCATGCATGAGGCCTCATTCCTGATATTTGCAAACATTCTGATATTAGACTCTTTCTCCAGAAACAAGAAAAAAGAATCTGAGGTCTTTTTTTGCTGGTGAATAAGTCTTTAACTGGACTTATTCACCATTGAAACATTGATCCAAGTATATACCATGAAAGAGAGCATTTAAGACTGGTGAGAGATTGTCTCCTGAAAAAAAACCAACTTATAAATAGTTGCCAGCCATTGGTTGGGAAAATAACAAATGGGCTCTTCCATACTTGTTCATATAATGACTTAGAGATGTCTGGGAATATCTGGTCAATGGAAATCTTTAAAGGAAGAAGGAATGTCCTCCAGGTTACCCTCATTTGCTTGCTTTCCACATTATGTATCATCTCCATCTGGGTTCATATACCAAGGATCATCCAATGGTCCCAGTGAGCAGTCCTTTATATAAACGAGCAACAGAGGTTTTGTGAGGAAGTTGCATCTTTACAAACATCCTTGGTTTAAGCTGAGACAGGAGACATACTGTTTGACATTCCACAGCTTGATATACCAACCTTTGCCAGCTCTGTAATGGAGCAGAGTGACGTCTGGCTTCAGGCATTGCATAAGTGCAAGCTGACATGTGGCGTAACAGTCCGAAACAGTCTGAAATCTGTGGCTGACAGATTTATCTGGAGGTTACAGATGACCATCCAGATGGACTGGAAGTCTCTCCTCTGGAAGGTATGCAATTGCTATTTGCAGTCAATTTGAGCTCCAGGGAGTGACAATTTGCTTCATTTTCTTATCCGATTCAGCTGTTTGTAACAAAGCAGAAGTTCAAGGACTGTAGCGTTGTCCTGAAAGCTACAGCTTTGAGTAAGTGAACAGACATAACTGCATTAACTCCATACGCACAACCAGTTGATGATCACTTTCTGTAAACATCCTTAGCACTGGGGAAAATCTGAATATTACTTTGCTGTGAATCACAGTGCTGTGAATCACTTTATTGGAAAGAAAGAGCTCACAGTATGGAAGCATGCATCCTGAAGGAAGCTAAAAAGTGTCCTTAAGATTTTAAAAAAAAGAGAGAGAAATAAAGGAAAGGAAAGTTACCATCTTAAGTCTGAGGCAATCCAGTTTTCTCAGTCAAAGACAGAAAAAAATACTTTTATTTTTGTTTTGGAGAAATTAATTGTCAGTAGTAGACTTTTCCCTTGATTTCCAAAGATGATTCTTATCAATCAGATATCCAATAAAGCAAGGCTATATTTTTCTTCACATGCTATTCATGAAAGACATCCATGAAAAGGATGAGAAAAGCCACAAAAAGAATCTGTAATTGCTGAGAATACCCGAAAGAGATTACTTCTAGGGCCTGACTAATGATTATTGTAGCCCAAACTTAGCCTAGCCCAAAAGGTAAAGATGATATCTGAAGACAGCGTTTGGAAAGAACTGTCACTTTTCTTCAACGTATCAACCTTGGGCTATCTTGGTTATATCATAAATTGGTTGCATTTGTAAATGATGTTAGCTTTTTAAAAGGAAAAGAAAATTATTTTCTTAAAGCATAATCGGTTGGTTATCACTGCAAATGCATAGGTACTCTGTAGCTGTCTGACCCCAGTATTTGAAGGGCTTCCACCAAAAGACCACAATATATTTAGGCAGATATTCTTCCTAGGACTTCGCATGTCAGTGTGTTCGGTTGTTTAAGAGGTTTGTGCCTTCAAAAGAGAAAAACATCCACTGAGTTCTCCTCTCTTTAGAATTTTTCATGAACCCTTCATCATTACAATCATTATAGCAAATTATATGGAAAAATCAGTAATTGTGAGGACCAAACTTCCAGCGTTACTCATGGAAACTTAGATATACTTCAGAAAATTTAGCCTTTTATAATTTAGCTTGACACTGAAATCTGTTTACAAAGGCAGATGCTTTGTTCTGTCAGTAAGCAGTATTTACATAATAATGTTAGTTTGCTAGGCACAGTTGGACTGAAATAGTGGAGTACTTACTTTACTTATTTTAATCTGGCTTTTGGAGTTCTTTATCCCTGGGAACAGCTGTCATTAGAAAAAGCTGTTTAGCTTTCTTAGCATCTGGAATGGTAGTAGCTGGTGTCCTTTTTGAATGACTTCAAGATGTCTTCTCTAATAAACATCACTACCTTGTCTGCAGGACCTAAATGGATTGTTGATTGATGGCCCTTTACCCCGATCATTGATTTTTCAGTCTTTGGGGCAGTACCAACTATAGATGTCACCTCTTGCAAAGTTCTGAGATCAATTGGGAGCAATGTAAGAGCAGAACAGTGTGTACTGATGTCATGATGATAAAGGTGAAGGCTTCTTGGGAGAAGCTGCAGTGTATGACCTCATGATTCAAGATCTGTATCTTTTTTGTTTATTGGGTGTTCATCGTCTCAGTCTCTAAAAACTTATCTGAGAGTTCTTGAAACTGAGGCCACAGGATTATTAGGTTATTTTAATTAGCAGTATCCTGCAGATAAAGTGGGAAGTAAATTTGCTTCTGCACCTTAGTAAATTCAAAGGTACATTTAGTCTGGATACTACTGAAGAGGAGATGATTTACACCAACAATAAATTAACTGCAATCATTTTTAGAATTATGACTGTAGTTTGGGACGATGATGTAGAGCCTGTTTCAGTGTTGCCACTGCTATATAAAGGGATAAAGAAATTATATTACATGTAAGGACTAGAGTGCCCTTAAAAGCTGAGCTAGCTGAGGAACAAGCTTCACTGATGTTCCTACTAAAATGGTATTTTGACGTCTGTTTTCAATCAGGAAATATAGGCAAACAGGATCTTTCTTTTTTCTTTTTCCTTTTTTTTCCTTTCTTTTTCTCTTTTTTTTTTTTTTTTTTTTTTTTTTAACCCCTCTACACTTTCTCTACCTCAGAGCAGGAAGTTCAGCACTAAGAACCAAGTTGGTCCAGTTCCTTGCTCTTGTCTGCCTTGAGAGCTACATCCTTGCTGACAGCAAGAGACAGATCATAGAAATCAGAGATAGAAAACCTTCAAGTTCTTACTTTTTGCTTTCAGAGAGCAATCTCATTTTGTTGTGAGTGTCCATATTTCCTTCTCCAGGAAAAGGATGACTGACAGGTGGAGCAGCTGAGTGTTTTTTCTTAAAACAATGTGGACTGAAGCTCTCCCCCTCTGGGAGGAGGATGAGCCTCTCGTGTTTTGAATCCAACTTTTGAAATCACTGTGATGTGAAATATGCTGAGAAATATTTTTAAATAAAATCAGAATGAAAATTGGTAGATTTTACAAGGGATTAATTCCAACTGGCTTGAGAAGGACAGGTTACAGAATGAACTACAGATGAGCAGACATTCAGAGGCAGTGTGAGGGAGTTAGATAACTGCTGTCACTCTTTCTTTTACATCCTCGTTGCACGAAGGGCTGAAAGAACTTCTATTACTGATCATACACTTGGGCCAATCAACAGTACTGTTTGAAGACTTCAGTGTGGTATACAGTGGCCCACATGTAGCTAGAGTGGTTTCCATACAGATGAGCACTTATAGAAGAACCACAGATTCTGAGTCATCAAAACAAAGGTCAAAAAAGGTCCTTCTGCAAAGTTAATAGCATCTGTTCAGAGAGCAGGAGCTTTAAAGCTTAGATACTTTATCACTGAGTTCAGCACTGACAGCTCAGTCACTGAGCCAATTTTTGTTCTGATATCGACTTAGGGAATACAGATTGCTGGGGTTTGGTTTGGTTTGGTTTGGTTTTTGGTTTGGTTTTTTTTGCTTTGCCTTCTGTTGTTTTTTTTTGTTTGTTTGTTTTTTTCAATCTGGACAAATACTTGCTGTTTCAAATGAAACAGTTTAAGTCCCTGCACTAAATAGGTCTAAGAGTTAGACTTGCTTGTCATTTTTATAGAATCATATAGAAAGATTTTAAAGACAGTCTGATTTCTGGCCTACAGGACATTCAGTAGATAAGATAAATTGTCTTTCTGATGAACTCAGATTTCACTAGTTATTTTGAAAAATAAGCATAACACACAAATGATCTGGTGCAGTATAGCAGTGCCCAGAAGGCACTTCCTAGTGATTACACATAGCCCCACCCACTACATATATGAAAATACATAGAAAGAAATATTACTCACCATCATAAGCTAGAGGGTGTAAGAAGCAGGGTCTGAGAAAGGAGTATATATAGGAAAAGATAAGCCTGTGACACAAGGATGATCTAGTGCAAACCCAATCTTAGCAGATAGACATCCTCTTCCAATTAGTGGTGCCTGTAGAAGAGGTTCTTCTCTCCCAGCCACTTGTCACCATCACCTTCAAAAGTTATGGCCACTCCTCTGCTAGTGGTGTAGGTTGCACACATCATGTAAAACTGGCCAGGTTACCTTGGACAATTTTAACCAATTACACCAGATTTACACCAGATTAGGAAAAGGAAGGTGTTGTGATTATTACAAGACTGTGATATACCTGAAAAATATGTAAAACTTTCTCATCCCTAGTCCTCCAGCTAAAAACTGATGCTTGGCATGTCCAGAGCACAAATGCCAAATTCTTTGGCCCACTCCACATTTTCCCATTTTCCTGCCTGTTGATGAGGACCAAGTATCAGATACTCCTGTGCTACCATATTTCACGTCCAAGCCATAAGACCAGCATCTCTGAGAAAGCTGCATACAAGTGAGTGGAGGGGGTTGCTCCCAGGGGAGCAACATTTCTTATTTTTATGTAAATAAGAAAATCACCTATATTATTTAGTTGTGGCCAAGCTTCTCTGAAATATATTCAATGACCCAGAACATATGCCCAAGTACTTGGACCACCTCCATCTCTCTTACTTGCCAAAACAAGCAATAGCAACCATCTATACAGACAATAGAGGAATTCCAAACCTCAGTTCATACTGTATAATTGCCTTATATCAGAGAAGGGATTTTTCATAAGCTTGCAAAATTTGCAAGGTTTATGTTTTGTTGATGTAAATAGCATACAATAGACTCACAAATGAGGACATTTAACTGTTGAGTTATGCTTCTTTGATTCAAGATCATAGGATTGTTTTATTTTGCTGTAAATCTATTGCATATTTCATTGCTACCCCATCAGTGGAACCGGCTGCATGAATTTCCTTTACCAAGGGAAAATACATTTATTCCTTCATGTAAACATTTGTGTCTTTTCACCTGTTCACGTACAATGGAATCAGGTCTAATAAAGTAATTTAAAGTGAATCTCCCCTCTTAACCAACTTACACAAGCGTAACACATGGCTAGCAACTGACTCCAACAACAGGGACTGCTACATGTGCACTGGATGGAGGTCAGCATCGGAGCCTGAAATACCCAAACCATGGTCACCATCTGCTCGGCACCTTTCAGTAACAGGTCTCAGGTGTCATATCTGATGGAGCACTGATGGGAGTTTGCCTGTGTCTGCAGCTGCAGCCAGGCAGCATGCAGTATGGCTTACCAGCATGCTGCTGAGCCTCCATCAGCTACAGGTTCTTTCTGTTGTGTAAATGAGGCCCTATGCAAAGAGAAGTTCCCAAAGAGCTCCATGCATTTCATCAGCACCTCACTCCAGGGGACCAAGTTCCTCTGAGGCAAGTCCTTCTCTTAATAGCAGCTCATAAAGTCCATATGGGAGTTAATAGCCAAATTTCAGAGGGATCGTCACTTCCCCTTCCCTTTCTGTGCTACCTCAGAATGCTGGAGAAGGGTTTTGCCGCTGTGCTGGGATAATGAGCTGTCTGTCTCAATCCTGTTGTGACTCTTCCCTGATGCTGATCTTGCCACAGCTGCTGCATGGCTCTCATACTTTTTCAACAGGACAGACAGCATATTAATCTAGAGCTCAAACACAAGGACCCCTTCCAAACCGATGTTCAAAAGAAGTGTTTAATCTCCCTTCACTACAAAGCACAATACAATGATCCAAGTGGGAAAAGGTGGCATAAGAAAATGCTTGATGTATTGCACTAATTTCAAATGCAAATTGAATATTATTTTTTTTTTTTATAAAGGCCAAATCCCACCTTATGCACACACTATTGATTAAGAACTAGCTGACGGAGATCTTTAACAGAGGTATTGGAAGAGCATTGTCCTTCACAGAGGGGATTTTCTATAAAGGTTCTCATCTACATTCAAATCCATTCAGCTTCTCCTGGCTAGAAAAGTAGACAAGAAAGCAAGCCACGTGTTCATCCAGCTTTTCATGCACTATCCGAAGGTGGCATGCACCACATCATAAAAATGTCTGTAGTAGGAACTACAGAGGATATTGCTGAAGTAAAGATCAACACGTGCCCTTTTGTCATCCGAGCATTCTACTGCTGGTACCTTTGACAGCTGCAGATTGCAAAGCTAGTTCTTCCCAGCCTTTCTGGATGAACAAGATACTTGTCTGCTTCAAGTAGGCTATCTTTTGCTCTGATGAGATACTTATCTACATAGGAAAATGAACATTTACCTGTAACGTAAGTAACGTATGTCTCGGACAATACAGAGCAAAGGGTGTTATGCAGCTGGTAATTGTTATGGGAATGCTTTTTGTAAGCTGCATTGATTTTAAATCACAACATTTCACAGCAGGATGAGACAAACGCTGGCTTCTCGTGTGCCTGTATAGTTTCTGCGCTGATTCTCCTAAAAGCTGCCTGTTGCACATCAAGCAACCAGAAACACATGCAGGATATTTCTGAAGCATTACAGTGCTTGCTACAGTACTCAACACAGTAATTAGCTACAATTTTAGAGTAGCACATACAAGAGGACTTCAAGCTTCCTGTCAGTAAGTTACATTTCTTCTCTGTATAATTTTTATTAATTTCCCAGCAAAATAAAAGAAAGGATTAGAAAACGTTAATACAAAGGGTAACAAATCCATCATTCCACAGTGTATAGAGCAAAAATAAACTTCCCTTTTGCGTTGTTAAAGTCTATGAGCTATGCTACAATAGGCTACTGTATATGACATTGATGCCAGAGCAAGTAAGGAGAGAGCACTGATGAGTCTTGAAGGAGAGAGTTTAGGGGGTTTTTATGGAGTATCGCCCTACCCAGGTCTCATATTGTACTTTAAGAAGATAAAAGTTTGGGGAGTGGAGATAACTGCCGAGCTCTCATAAACATAGAACACTGTAAGACATTTTATTTAGTGCCATCTGACATACTAACGAAAGGGCCAGTGCTACACAGTATCATTTTGTGCATATTTTATCAAGCAAAAAAGAGCTTACTGAGAAACATCTAACAAGAGACAGAGATATCTAGAAATCTCTGGGAATAGCAGGGAACATCCTTTCCCTAAGAGAATTGCCAGGAAAGCACTGCAAAACTACCTCGCTTCACATTGTTAAACTTTATACTGGCAACTGTTGTAATAGATGAAACAAAAATCAGCAAAAAGATAAATAACAATAGGTAACGTTTGCATGGTATAGGGTAGGTAGGTGCATGCATGCTCTGCCGTGATTGCTAGAACATGGGAGGTCTCTTTGGCCCATGCTTCACCTAATGAAATGTCATATGAACAGAGTAGCAAGTGTTGACTGGATGACAGCTGGCTCATAGTGTTGGCTAGGAAAGCTGCTGAACACAAAATGAAGAGTGGTTCATCATACCGAGCAAACCGAATCACACGCTCACATCTGAAAGGGACATTCAAACAAGATGCGTTTTCATACTAAGTCATCTGGCTAATGAGTGACATCAGATCACTCTTGTGGGAGAGAGCACAAAAGCTCAGCAATAACTCCCAACATCATACTATGCCAAAAGGACAGATAAAGATAGCAGAAAGCAGTGATCAGTTGTAGCAGGCTGAAATTACTTCTGGCCGCAACTTTAGTGAAACCAGAATTCAGATAACACAGCCAGTGTCGATATTTGTATTTTAAAAAGGGCTTTGAGAATTCAAGATGATCAAGAGCCACAAAAACATTCTGTAGTTTGTGGGAAAAGGTTCTTTGATAATTCAAACTGTCACTTCATTACAGGTGAAAAATGAAAGGCAACTTGCTCACAGTACACCTATCTTTATTGTGGAAAAATTAGTGAATACTAATGGGGCGCTGAAACTAAAGGGGAAAAAAAGGTGCACCAGTGGGCAGAATCCCACGTCAGACAAATTCAAAAGAGAAAGTAGGCACAGCTTTTACCTAATATCCTAGTCAACTGTAAAGTTCCTCAGACATGGGTTTTTCCGATCAATAGACGGGGAAGATGGTGAAATAGAATGGGTGGCAATATGGGGCCATCTTACGGCACAGGCTCATCAGGGGGTGGGGACTGCATTGCAAAGAGTGTTCTGACACTCGATTGTGGTAAGTTTCACGAAACTGATGCACATCACCCCCCCCTGCTTTTCATGCAGAAGGTGAACCTAGTGAACTGGATTTATTGTGCGTGGAAAAGCTTCTGTTTCACGCACAACACGGACTCACAGCTCTGGGCCTTCTAGATTATTGACAAGTGTAACAGGATATACAGGAGGCCAGCCAGTGTAATCCAATGCTTCCTTCTGCCATTAAACTCACTGAGTCTATGATAGCATAGCCTAAACAATGGCAAATAGGTAGTATTTACTACCACAGTTGAGATCTATGAACCTATTTGGAGTAGGGTAATCAGAACTTAAGTATTTGAAATGCTAATCATGTTTACCTCCTTAATAACACCTTTTAAGTCAAAACATAATTCACTTGGGGCTACTGATTTGCTGAGTCAGTCAATTTTGTTAGCATGCAGCACTCCAGGGCCTTACCCCCACAAAATTTACTGAGTTGCTAGCTTACGCTACTTCGTCCTGTAGTATATATTCTTTGTTCCAGTATTTTTTTGACATGCTAGGTTCAGCTGTTAACTGTTCCTAACCCAGATCCTCTTTCTTGATTTGGGCAAGTAATCATTCACTTATGTTTTCTTCTGTGCAGAAATACGATTGCCCCAAAGAGAATGCGTGCAAGTATCAAAGGGTGGTAGTAATGTTTCCTGCTCCAGTTAAGCAATGCAGGTATTGGTACTGTTTCTTTTATATTTCTGCATGCCCTTTGGTGTCTTATGTAAAATATTTTCACTGCACACGTTCCCCGCTTTGTGGGAAATTTTTTCATGTTCCTCTTGAATACTATGATCAATGTCACACATCAGATTCTTGCACAGAAAATTAATATAATCTCTGCCTGGTTTCAAGAACACCTCACATTAAATCCATGCAGTTAGAAATTATTTATCCATCAGCCACTGAATCTTATATTTAGATTTTTATGGTGTTCTAGGAAAGAAACATAATCTTGGTTTGCAAATACACAAAGCTTTAAGCCTTTGATCCCACAATCACAATCATTCATGCAGTACTATTGAAAGAGACAATATAACTTAGAAGTGTAATGCAATTTAATGAACACGCTTTCATGCTGTGAAAGCCTTGCTGCTTCCTATCCTCGTTGTCTGAGTGGAACCAGAATTGGAAGAAACTGAGAAATTACAGTATTTGTTTGTCTGTCACATTAGAAGAGCACCTGAAAAACTCGAAGTCAATTGAATTACTGAGAGAAAGACTCTACATATTAACTGCAGGAAGAAAACTATCAACAGATACATTAAGGGCACTAATTACAAGAAAGAAAATGTAACAAAGGGCAGATTGTGGGAGCAGAAAAGGGGAGTTATGGTCAAAATGAACTTTCTGCAAACAGCAATTAAAGACTCTACCTCAATAATTACAGATGACCCATCAGAAAGAAATTTATCAGAATTTAAACGTACAGTACCTCTAATATTCACTTCAGTGTTTATTTCTGACACATTTTTATTTCAACAATATTTAAACACATTTCAGTTATCTGCCACTAATAAGATAGCACCTGTTGGGGTTGGTTACAAAAAAGTACACATATTCCTGTCAGACAGAACGATCCGATCTTCAGTTCAAATGCTCTAGCCTATCTTGCCAGGTACTATTCTAAACCCTTGAGCTATCACGGCAGTTTATATCCCAAACCATACAAACTGTCAGGTGTTTGCCAGATGTAAGTGCTGGTAAGCCTGAGGGCTTTCTAAATCTTATAGCGAGACTTTCAATATATCTCTCTTAAATGGGCGAATATAGCATGTTATGGGCATATTTAAAATTGATTCAGAAGATGAGAAGTGGTAGGCGTTTTCAAAAGGGAAGAACTTCCATGGGTGGCAGCCCTAACTGCTCAATGATGAAGACTGAAATTTAGACAGGAAATTACTCTCACACTGAACCCAGGTACCTTCCTGTCTAGTAGAACATGTAGCCACACTGCAAAAGGAAGGTTGGACAGAAAAAGGTCTACAGAAAGCCATGTGTGCAGAGACAGTTACATTAGAAAACCTGAAGCTTATGCCTTGGCATGCCTTCAGAGACCTCGGCATCTAATTCCTCAAAACAAGAAAGCACCTGCTTTTACTGAAGATCCATTATTTTTTCAAGAGGTAAGTGCCTAACCATTTCCTATAAAGCACAGAAGGAGGAAAGAGTGGCTGGTGGTACCATGGCTCTTTGCAAAGCCCCGTTAGGACTACTCTGATCGCTAGAACTCAGTAGCCAAAGCACTTATGGGAGATGCGGGTTTAAATCTCTGCAGGGGATGAAGAGGTAAAGGAAGCAGGGTTTCCAACACAGCAGATGAACTCTCCAAATACCACCTTACTATTTAAAATAGAGGATACTTTCTCCATCTTCTCCTTTGCCAGCAGCATTTTACATGGTGATCCAAGTATATTTTCTAATGACCTACCGGGTTGGGCTGCCTGACCAGCCAGCAAAACAATGTCTGTCTGCAGACACTGTTAGGTCTTAGAAATCTAACTGTTTAGCATTGTTAACACACATAAGTGTGGGCACTCAAAACCAGTTGACAGTAGATATATAAGCACTTTTGATAATCTAAGTAGTGAGACATATGTGCAAATGGTTTTTTTATGGATCTATATTCTCTCAGTCATGAAAATTTGAAATACATTCAAAGTATGTTCTTATTTATATTTCCAAATTCTGCAGGGTCTCCCTTTTTTTTAAGTGTGGGTTTGGCTTTGTTGTTTGGGGTTTTTTTTCCATAAAAGCTAGGGAATAGGAAGAGTCTCTCTGAATGAAATAGTTCATAATTTTTTGTCATTTTTACCTGGTTTGGGTTTCTAATTTGCCACATCAAACTAAATCATGATGTATTTCAATACCAGCAGCACATAATGAGAGCAAGTTGACATTCCTGAGTCCATTTCATTCTATTTATTTCACTGATGTTCAGAGATGTGAATGACCAATGGTCTGAACAGCAATTTTCCTCACAAAAGGATTAAATAGGTAATTCTATTACCCTGGCGATAACAGTGAAAGGTGCCATATATCCTCCTGGAGGTCAAAAAGAACTTTCAACCAAAGCTTTCAAGAAAGCATCCTGAACAACATCGAAATCAATTTAATTAATTAATTCAGGATTCAATTTTACTCTCGCTATAGCAAATCGGAGCTTTTTTAGTGCTAAATGCACTAAATGGGGGAGGAGTAACAGGTTAAGAAGAAAATGCTTCATAGAAATCATTACTGAGACAAACACCCAGAAGAACACACAGAGCTCTCCTGACGAGCGGCCACAGGTCAGAAGACCCAACCACCTCCTCCCAGCAGCAGCTCCAAGCTCCTCTTCAGATTCTCCCTCTCCATTCTCATTCCCTTGGCTGCCAAAAAGATTATTAAAAACCTTCTTTAAACATAGGTTACTAAGCATAGTCAAGGAAACACAATTGAGAGATTTGACTTTTAAAATCTGACTTGCTAGAGCAGGCTGTCAAAATTAATGACTGTGAAAGCACTGAACCAAGTGTCTTCAAGGGTGTTTTAGTATATTTCACTGGGGTTTAAAAATAAAACCACACCTGATGAGTGCATGCATGTACTGTGTCTGTGTGCTACGGTTTGCAAGTAATTCCAGTTTGTGTGTTGTGATGAAATCACTTATAGAGATATTTTTAAAATAACGAGGAGAATTGAATTGGAAATGTTGGCTTCATTTTCAAGTTCAGAGACTTGGAGAGGCTGGATTTGTCAACCTCCTGTCCGTTTTCCTATTTATATTGCGTGAAGCAAATATGAAGGACATCATTGTTATGATGGAGAAAGGAACCCAGAGTGGTAGCAATGTGCTGGTTGAATTGAATTATGTGGAGGACTGAAAAGTCTTTGAGAGAATGACCCGCCATATCCTGAACAGCCTTTCTATATGAACTTCATGAGGACAAAATGTGTCAATAAATTGCATGAGGAGGGGTTTAATTCTCAATAATTATTGTGTGAAATGACAGGATATTTTGGGAGCACATAAAAGGTCACTGGGGACTGAGTCTCTCAAGTCTCTCAAACCACTTTTTTTTTTTTTCAAAGGGGATGGGCCAAAGTCTGCAGAATTAAAATGTCAATGTAGCAAGACACAGTGAGTCCATACCTTGGAAGATGGCTTTATAGCAGCATCAGTGCCATTTTCCAACACAGGCATGGAAGGTATCAGTGTAGAAAGAAAAGAGGAGCTGACCAAAGGCCAGCCACGTAAGGAGTAACAATGTAGATAGTGAAATGGAGGCTTCAAGAACGGAAGACAAACAGCATTGACCAACGGCTAGTCGAGCAATCACGAAAGACGAAAAACAGGGAGATGCCATCTGCCACCTCATTCGCCCTGTCCTGGATGAATAAGTAGAATCAGAGAACTCCAGAGACACCATGAGAAACTCTGGTGGTCTGAAGGTGGAAAAATGTCTGCTCCGCCAAACCACTGACAAACACTCGTGGCTGTAATACTCTCTGTACATAAGAAAGGTTGCTCTGGAGCAGCCTCAGGCAGGTCGCCCTCTCTTGGCAGTATCCTGCTGTGCATCAATACTAATTCAGCAGACAACAGATGGTCACACTGTGTAGGCATATTAGCAAGAGCTCCATTGTTGTGTAATTCTTTGACAGAATTACAACTACTCAAGTTATGAGCCCTTAATAGCTATTTTCATGTCATTTCCATTTGTATTCAAATATGGCTCCTCATTTCTTGTTATTAAGCAGCTGCATTAAGGCTGTATTCAAAACCAGGTCCTGGCCCTGAAAAAAGTCTTAGTTATTTCCATAGGTCTGTAGCAGGAACTATATACTGCCTTTTTTGACGTCTTCTTTGTCACTTCACCCTTCTCTTTCTTTCCCTGGATTGATACTGTTGTCTCCTCACTCTCCTGTGGGCTGCTAATACCTCATCCTTAGAGGTTTGTAACTGGTGGATGAAGACGCTTTAACTGTCTCAATCTTAGAATTAGAAAGGGGGCAGCTGGAGTTCTTTTTACTGCAGAAGATTTTTTTCAGGGGAATGGCCTTCAGTTAGCCAAGATAAAAGTCTATGCTGGATTATAACAAAATATATTATTTTACCAAAAATAGAGTGAAGATAGTCAATGACCATTTTGCTGAAAACTGAAATACTGGAGAACACAAAGTTCACAGAAAGGCACTGTGAAACGTTAGGGAACAAGAGCTAAAATATCTGGAATGAAAAATGGTATGAAAACAACAGTAGACTGTATTAGGGAATGTTAGTAATATAGCACCTATAGGAAATAAATTTTAATAAGCCATAACAGATGGCATCAGAGTGCAAGGGAACAGAAAAAACAATGTAAAGAGAGCAAGAGCATGAGAACTCATTGTCACAAGCCACCTCACGCGCATTGCGTCTTATTACTTTGGTGCTGCTACAAAAATATTAGGTGCCTTTAGTGTATCTAGAGCATTTAATTATTACAGGATTCCACTGAGTCACCATGCAAAGCTAACAGAATATAGTTAACCCTATCTTCATGGAGCTAGAAAATGAATGTGAATATGCATAGGAAAGAGCATCACAGAAAGGGCATGCACTGGGAATATGTGAAATGTGGAGAAAAACCACCATCAGAATCATGCAAATATTTTAAAAGAAAGTGTTTGATAACAGTGCATCTGCAGTGTTATTTCAAGGTGACATGGTGAATAATATATTTCTAGAATGTAACGTGCACTCCAAATCTAAGTGGCAATGGTTAGGTAGCTGCAAAATGAAAAACCTTCTTTTGTGCCTTACGGTCAGATAACGGGATCAATCAAGAAAACTTGTTTCTTTCACAGAGCATGAATGAGCACGGCCTGTATATTGGACTGTATCAGAGTTAACAAAAATATAAGCATAACAATTGAGATCAACCTGTTTTCCTCCCTTAAAGAAAGATGTGGGATGAATAGTGATAGAAGGGGTCTCTCCTTTTACTCTGCATTCACAGCGATCTATATACTGAAGGTCAAGCAGAAAAAATAAACTAACAAACAAGTCTAAAGACAATAAAGGTTTTGGCAGAACAGAAATAGTCATTTTATCAGTGACATTTGAAAAATACGTGTTTCAAAGAACTCGGTATAAAATAGTCATCTCCAGCAAGTAAAGTTCAGCAGGAAAGCACTTTGACTGAGTCATCTCAATCTTCCCTAGATTTTTGTTTTAATAACAGGTATTGAGCAAAGAACTAAGTCATCAAAGGTAGAAGAAAAAAGTATGTTACAGAAATATTACATCCTTTCCCAGGATGACGGGGAGAGACGAGTAGGATGGTACACAAGGCACCACAGATTTTAGAGAAATAAGTGGATGCAATCTTTTAATAAACACTTTTTCTTTTTTTTTTATTCATGTTCAAAGGTTTATGCAGGGATCTCATTTCAGTTATCTCATGATGATTATTTTTAACTTTAACCTTGTAAAACAGACACAAGCTGCCACAGCAGCTTATTTTATATGGAATTAAATGTCTAAAACACAAGCAAAAGCAAAACCAAACCAAGAGACATAATGAATGCTTAGTTTGATGTTCTCTGTTTTAGCTTGTACAGGCTACACGTATGGTGCAACACCTTTGAGTATGTCTGTGCAGTAATAAAAGATATGACTACACTTAATGTAGAAACTGGAAAAGTAGCTTTGCACTGTGTGCATTGAGTGTTGTTAGCCCTGCAGCCATTGCACCAAGGCGTGGGTGCAGTTTAGCCTTCCTTAAGTATTTACCCAGATTTGGAGAGTTTGCAGCTTGCACTGCTCTTCGTGCCACAGCAGCAGCAGCACAGCTGGAAGCACCTGAGCTGGCAAATTCCAGCTGAGACATTTTTATACAAATTACCATCATACCTCTGGCGGTAGCATTGGCATTCACACACAGCTTCAGGATTTGTATTCATTTTACGTGTCTTTGCTTGAATGTAGGAAAAAGAGATCTTGGGGCCCATCTCAAGGCAAGGTGACAAGAACATTTACAACCCATAAATTTCTTTTTTAAAAATAAATATGACCTAAAGGAGTTAAACAGTATTTTTTAGAATGAAAAAACCCCAAGCAAATAACCAAACCTGAGAGAGAAAAACTGTAAATAATTTGTCTCTTGGTGTTCCTGTTCTGTTTTCTTCCTATGATAGCTATGTCTTCTTCCCAAGATACCAGGCCTCAGGCAACAGCCAAATAACTGAGGTCTCTGGAGTTGTGGGCACATGTAAACTGTAGACATGGAACAAGGCTTTCGACTGAATGTTCAAAAGGTGTGACAGTAGCTACTGCTGTTACTTTAATTAAACAATATACCCGTTTCCAGTCGTCTACAATGAGTAATCACAGGAGGAAAAATGGTAAAATCTTTGAAAGACAATCCCTAGGCAGAAGAGAGTCCCATTGATATTCAGTTCATTTTTCACTTCTAGAGGAATATTTCTTGAAACATACTTCCATAGCAATTGTTCTATAGGTATGACCCTTTATTTTCACTACATAGAAAAACAAAGCTATTATCCCGATTATCCATGAGCCACCAATGTGCCCTTGTGGCCAAGAAGACCAAAGGTGTTCAAGGGTGCATTAAAAAGACCGTGGCCAGCAGGTCAAGGGAGCTCATCCTCCCCCTCTACTCTGCCCTGGTGAGGCCACATCTGGAGTACTGTGTCCAGTTCTGGGCTACTCAGTTCAAGAAAGACAAGGCACTACTGGAAAGAGTCCAGCGGAGGGCTACAAAGATGATCAAGGGATTGGATCATCTGTCTTATGAGGAAAGGCTGGGTCTGTTCAGCCTGGAGAAGAGAAGACTGAGGGGACCTCACCAATGCTTATCAATATCTGAAGGGCGGGTGTCAAGAGGATGGGGTCAGGCTCTTCTCAGTGGTGCCCACCTACAGGACAAGAGGCAACAGACACAAACTGGAACACAGAAAATTCCATCTGAACATGAAGAAAAATTTCTTTACCCTGAGGGTGGCAGAGCACTGGAACAGGCTGCCCAGAGAGGCTGTGGAGTCTCCTTCTCTGGAAATATTCAAAACCCACCTGGACGTGTTCCTGTCCAACCTGCTCTGGGTGAACCTGCCTTGGCAGGGGGGTTGGATTAGGTGACCTCCGAAGGTCCCTTCCAACCCTGACCATTCTGTGATCTTTCATGTTGCCTACTGAAGAAAACAAAAAAATATTGCTGGGCATGAATCAAACTGAAAATGGACTATATTTCGATGGTTTTTACCCCATATGCTCCTTCATACTTGATTGCCATGGGGGTAATTTTGGTTTAAAGTATGTGCTCTTCTATTTTTGTTCAGCTTCTAAGATTGTTCACGTGAAAGAAACCTGAGGTTAAAAAATATGAAGTGACTCAGTATGCACAGGCAAAATTAATAACCTCCGGGAGAAATAACTGTCTGATTCTTACACAACACAAGCCTGGGTCTCAGCCAACCAGTGTCATTTTTTCAGCAGTTGTTCCTGAGACACTAACTTTACAAAACCACAACACTACTAAGTGGATGGTACATTTTAATACACTTTATACCATGCACCACAAATACACCATGTCAGTGTAAACCACCTCTATGCACACTCCCTTTCCATAGCTGATTGTGAAGGAAAGTGAAAGCTTAAAGGATAAAAAATTAAGGTATTTTAGAGGGATTAGGAGGTGAAGACAAGCAGTGGGTAAGTAGAAGTTAGTATATGAAAAAGTAGCAATTTAGCAATTTAAATTGAATACAGTCTCAAAGTCCCAACCTGCTTCCTTAGTAGCTGCATGAGCCCTGTTTAGCTATTTTTAAGTAACTTTCTAGAGTGAGAAACTAAACAGGGATATTCATTAGTTCAGGTTTATTTTACATATGAGAGAAAGTAAGTTGAAATTGTCTGTTAGTTTAGGAACTGGCACTAACAACTGAGTTCCTGGCAGCAGCAAGGGAAAAATACAAATCATTCACAGAACATTAAAGAAACAGAAGAGCAATGGTCACAAACAAATTGGTGACATGCAAAATTTAAAATGGTCAAGAAATTATTTTAACTGTTTCTCAGTGTTCTTTCTTGCCATTTCATTTCACACTGGGAAGATTACTTGCACACCCTTTCACTCAAACACTTTTAGACGAAGTAGATTCTATGTCCAGATATAGATATGTATAAATAATTAATCCATTCACTGACAGTAGCAAGACACTCCAGTATATATGTTATTCTGTTGATAAAGAAAACTTCAGATAGCTAAAAATATAAAGCTTATCAAGGCATGACGGTACAGCACAGTGCTGTGCGGGAGGACACGGCTTACTCTTTCCTAACTTGGAATACAGGAATGGCTGGGAGCTACAGCAGACCGACTGCACAGGGTGGGTCAGGAAGCAACTGCATTATGCGCAAAAGGTAAGGGACTAAAAAGACATCAGCACCTCTGGGTTTCACCTGCACTGTTCAGCTGGTGAATCCACCAACCAAGAAACAACATGGCCCAGTTGAGGACCAGTCAACCTTACCAGCACAGGAAGAATATTCACAGGCATCCATGAGTAACAGAAATACAAAGAAACCGCAGCGAATGCCACAGTTCACTGCTGCATTTTACAGAGCATGAAAATACCCAACAATTCTCTTCTAATTTGTGATGTCTTAGAATCTATTTAACAGAACTAGAGTTTTTTGGTTTGGTTTTGGTTTTACATTTTAGATTTGTGGAAGACTGCTCATGCAAAACATAGGAAGCTGCTATGGAGTAGACATGTCTCCTGTTAACATTGGACCTAGCATTCTTATCTTGCATTCCAGTAAGCCCAGAGACCTCTCTGGAAACTTCCATTTGTCCCTTTAGGTCTATTGACTTGGCTAGCAATTTGATTTTTCAGTGCAACACATTGCAGTAATCACGCTTGGCAATCACAAACGTGGATTAGCCTAGCCAAGCATAGGAAGACAGGGTGGGTGCAGTTTCCTGCCCAGCCTCAGGCAGAAGGGGACATTTTGCACAGCTGGCATTGTGCATGTTTGCAAAAGCAACATAAATATGCAAAAGGCCCCCCCCCCGGCTTTACATTTTGACATATCCCAAAGTTCAGTCTAGTTGAAGTGCTTCCTTTTGCCAAAAGAAACTGTACGTGATTAGTGGGAAGAAAAACATCACCACCACACATTAAGAAACCCGCAACATTCAGTCTAGCAGCAAACCAAAAGTTGTGTCAAAAGCTAGATCAGCATCTGTCACTGCAACTACATTTCCTAGAAAGGACGAGGGGGAAAAGGTATGGTGAGAAGTGCTGAACTGCTTGCAGATTTCCTTTTTGACAATCATTCCCTCTTGTCTCTAAGTAACCTCAACCTTATCAAAACAGAAAACATCACTGGCAAAGGGTCTTCTACACAGTGGATGTAGTTTTGCATGTCTGGTGGAGCGATCCTCAATTTACTAGCAATATTTTAGTGAGGAAAAGAGAAATAACTGTAGTTTTAGTAGGAGTGAAGACAACTTATCCCCTTGATAAAAAGATTGCTGTTTGAGCCTGCCATTCTTGCTTTCTGCCTCTGACCCATGATCAAACTCTTCTTTTGTTCCCAAAAAGGAATTGCAAAACTTTGATCTGAAATTTGACTGGTGTTAGGCAACCTTTCCATTATAAAGGAACATAGGTTTTGCCTAAGATATTCCTCTACAGAGCCAAGCATGATTCATGCACCAGTTGCCAATCAATACTGGATGCTTTAAAGAAAGACAAAAACTGAAGCTGAACAACGCTTTTTCATCAAAACATTTTCTAGAAGAAAAATAGGATTTTTGGTAAAAAATCTTCTAGGTTTCAACTGAAAAATACGATGATGCTTTTGCTAACAACAGTATATACAAAGTGGTGGTGTTAGTCAGAGAAGTAAAGGTGACGGAAAGGTAAACAGATAAAAGAGCAGCTACAAACTGTGGAGAGACTTTTTCAGGGAACTGATGGAAAGAGGGAGGAAAAACTTTTGAAACTGTCCCAGGACAAATACAGGGGCATTTCTGGGCCAGTCCTCAACAAAACCCATCATGCAATTAAGCAGTACTCCTGGTACAAAGCATTTGTCAGTAAACTATCTATATGCTGTATCTGTAATAAAATTTATGAAATAATCGGGGACCTACACTTCTTTCTCAGCCCAGTTGTTCACATATGTTAACCTGCCATAAAGAACAGAACCTTTTTACACACTGAGAGCTAATGCCAGAGAGTCTGTGATTTCACTAACCCACATATTGAAATGGAAAACACTTAGTGAATTACTCCGCTCTTTAGAAAAGTCAGCTTCAGCTTTCACCAGCTGAGACATTTTGCATGTGACAGTCTCAGAGTCCTTATCCAGTCTAGATCCTTATACATGATACAACAAGGAACGTGTACATTATTTTCATTCATCCCTTTCTAAGATTTTTGCAGGAGATTTTAATATTATCTTCTGCTTGTTGCTCCATGGACATGCTACCAAGGATATGCACTACCAAACAATCCTCTTAAATCAGGGCCACCATATCTATAATAGTCTACGTAATCAGATAGCTATAACAAGATAATCTACCCAATTATCACCCTTAACAGCTTCCCAACTGCATTTGTGCCTGCCAGGTTTTGTGCTGTGCCGCAGCACTGCTGGTATCTCATGAAAGAAAACAGTCATTGGACAGATGGGACAGCTCTCCCTAGCAGTGGTGTAACCAGCCAGATGTGTAACCAGCACTGCCACAAATCTGCTATTAAAGTTTATAATAATTGGTGTCCTTTGATTTTGTTAGGCTGCTGTAACAGGCCTTTACAGAGAAGCTATCCAAAGAAAAACTTCTCTGGACTGCCGTTGGTTAAGGATCTGGCTAAAACAACCCTAAGCAATAAATACTCTTTAATTCTGCATTTATTTTACACATGAGAACCAACAATAATCAGAACTTCTGGGGAAAGGAATGTACCCATTTTTTTCCCCTTGATTTTTTTTTGGTTTGTTTTTGGTAGCATTTAAAGTTCCATATACAAGGTTCAGTGTGGACACAACCACGAGGCCCCACATCCTATTCTCATCCTAGCTGGTAAAGAAAACAGAAGACTTAACAGACTCACAGAAACATTCAGGTTTGAAGGGACATCGGGGGTCCAGCTTCCTTCACACAGCAAGATTTACATTGAATTCACATCAGGTATCCCAGGTTTTGAAAACCTCCAGGATCATAGACTCCACAGCGCCTTTGTGCAACCTGTTCCAGTATCCAACAATCCTCACAAAAGAAAACAAAACACAAAACCACCTTCTATCCAGGCACAGAGTCCCATTTCATTTAATAAGCACTGTCTCCGATTCTCACACCATGCACCCCCGTAAAGAAGAGTAAAGACTTTTCAAAGAAATGAAAAGTCATTTTCAAAGGAATGAAAAGTCAAGGAATAAAGTCTTGTCAGCTTCTTGTGTGTTTTCATGAAGACTTATTTATGACTGTACTGTATTTTGCATTTATTCTCCAGTTCCAACAAACTCCCTGAAGTGCCACGTGATACAGCGTCTTTCTCTTTGCTCTCCTGTTCTCTGCCTGCTTTCCCAGTAACCCCTTGCTCTGCTCTTTAGCTTTTCTCCCCAAGATATTAGTTTTAAGAAGCATACTTCAAATTAAGCATTCATTCAAGAACAGACTGACTGGAAGCCTTTAAAGAACGAATAGTCCAAGCTCAGTTTGTCCTTGTAAACCTCCTGAGAAGCGTATCCCGTCCCTCCACATCAACTTTCTGTGAGAAGGAAACACATAGAGAGCCCATAAAAACACCACTGTATCGGCTAGAGCTGATGTTGACAATCACCTGTAGGCTATGTATTTCTGTGTAGAGATTTATAACGCATTAAAGTAGTGAGTCAAGGAACTATATTGCTTTTAATGTCCTTTCAAAAGAATGGGGAAGCTCAGTTACTGAGGCTCACTACTGCTCTCACTGCTGGTTATGGAGCCTATTTAAAAATCCAAAATACTCTTCTCAAATATCAAAGAAAAAAACCCCAGCCCTTTCATCATTATTCCATTTTATGTATGTTCTCTATTAGCTTCTTCTGCTGCCCTAATTTTCTTTGGTCTTCAACCTCATCTGCATTTCCATCTCCTTTTTCAAAAAGGATAGTGTGAAACCTATCTCAGCTTTGGTCTCAACTCCTTTTATTTGCCTAAATAGAATTAAAGTGGAAAAAAAAAAAGGCTATTCCATAAGTGTTTTCTTTGCTACCTTTAATACACTTTTCCCTTTAAATTTCTTCTAATACTTTTAGTTCATCGTCTTCTATAGTATTTGTTTTTCTTTCTCACAAAGGTGCCTAATCTTTCTGAATGTAATATCATTTTCCCTTCAACAGTATCCTCTGTTGCTTATAAGGGTGTCTTTTGATGTCTCAGACCTTTTCTTTATGGGCTCACCTTTCGTTCTGCTTTTATTTAGAACTATTCAACCAACAGAAGCCCAAGACCATGTTATTAAAAGTGTAAAACTTAAAAAGCTTCATCTTGAGTGTTTGAATCACACTCTTGCTTTCTCTGGAAAAACTAAGTAAATATGTCAAGTAACTAGGCACAGACAAGACTTGATCTAATGGGTCTTTATACATACCTAACATGTCCTTATACAAATATGTAAGTGTATGCAATAGGGACACAGTTGTCTTGGTTTATATCCAGGTGGCCAACAGCTGGAAAGACTGGGGCCAGAATGAAGATAAGCTCCAGGTTTCCTGAAATGATAAACAAAGGCGTGCACGTATCTACAATTCATGGGGCCCTGGCACCATTTTATTGCACTAGACATCATTGGAAATATTGAGACAGCAGACTTTGTATATATTTCTGCTGTCATTCTCTCTAACTAGCATGGTCTCTGTATCCACTGCTGAACAAGGACACATGTTGCTGCAAAACGAGGACTGTAGATTTCATATCAAAAGAGATAAGATTCCACTGTTTATAAGTGCCATACGCTACAGCTTAATAGGTTAATTAATTATTAGTAAACCAGAAAACCAAATGCAAACATATTTCTGTGCAGTAAAGTTGGATTTTGACAGTGAGACTATATATTTCACATACTTTTCATGTATTGGATATTACAAAGAATAACCCTAATTCTTTTTACATATATTTCCAAATTTACCTTCCATGCTTGCATCAAATGTCTAAGAAACATTGAGAGGTCTTTATCCAATAAGATGCTTTAAAATAAAATGCATAAAAATTCCAGAAGTAGAAAACAGAAAGAACCGCGTGCACCGTGGCTGGAGTCCAAAGATCCACATTGCCCAACCAACTGCCTGAAACACTGGACCATGGCACCCCGTGCCTTCTGGTACAGTGAGAGGGATTTTTTAATTTTTCCCCCTCCAGTGGCCCAGCTTGTCAGGAGAAGTGTAAAATGCCACCATTCAGCACGGGTGGCTGTCCTAGGGGTGAGGAGTACCCTCAACCTGAAGAGAAGAGCACAGCCTGTGCCCCCTGTTTCCTGGTTACGCGCTGTAACCAGTAACTTACTGGTAACCTTCTGTAACCAGTAAGCTGTCAGGTATATGGTAGGCATTGACACGCACACACACACCATTGCACCTTCCAGATAGAGCTTGTGAGAGGCCCAATGCCATCCACACATTCGGCAAGCTCAGAAGTCACACCAGGACAGACATCGCTCTTCTCAGCATCCCAGTCCCACCAGGGCAGCGAGGCAGGAATCTCGCTGACTGGAGAGAAGCAGCTCTGGCTGTAAGACTAACACAGATCTCTAGCATCAGCAGAATTGCCACTTCTTCAGAGACAGAAATAGTCAACTGAGATATTTGTGAGATTACCTTTCCACCAAGCAGAGGTATCTAAATCACAGTGAGGGACTCTAACATCCCTGGTATACCTAAACAGGTCTAATATTGATTATGTTTCACAATGTATACAAGACATTTATAGACACTTAAAATATTATACAATCTAAAAGAAATAATGCACAGTAAAGAAAATAAATTCCCACAAAGAAATCTTCACTTACAAATGTGTCATGACCCTATTTTTCCAAGGTACCTGCAAAGGAAGGTGTCTACTGACGATTTCAAAAGCACCTAAGCATGCTTTGAAATCGAGGCGAGATATATCTTGAACATACTAGTGTTGAATATACACACCTTGAATATACAAATTATAACTGCTATTAATAAATCATTCCGTATTATCAATTTTTAACCCATTCCCTACTAGTGAAAGTAGGGAGACCTAAGACAAAGCTGGTGGCATATCATGGCTTTTTCTCATTAAATATTTATGCTTATGGATGAGAGCACAATCACAGTTTACTTTGAGCTTCCCTCCCCAGAGATCTTAAAGGCTACACTTCTGAGTCCACATGTCTCTCAGTATAAACATGTGCTTTGTTATTACTGTTTACCTTTTCTTTTTCCAAGTTTTATTCCGCAAACACTAAGATTGCAGTCACCTAGTATGGACAGTCATTTGTCTATACTGTCTGTATGTTTAGAGGAATAAAGGCAGCTGTGCTATAAGTTATACACAGTGAATTTATTTATCCAGTTATGTGCTACTTATATTCATGCATAGCAAGCCTGAAGTCTGCAGTGGCTACATTGCTTTGTACGGTTCCAAGCACACAAGAAATGGCATCATAATTCCCAGCCTAGCACAGGACAGCAACTTGCCAGGTCACCAACATGTAAATGAAACCACCAGCGTTTGAGGGTCAAAATCAAATGCCATCCTCTGCATCGCTGATCCCTCTTAACGCCTCACCAAAGCCTCTCTGTGAAGGTTCGGCTTAAAAGGCTGAAAAGCTGAGTGGCCAGCCAGGCTCTGGTTTTATTGAACTTCTTAAAACCTGACAGGCAGGTCTAGCCCTACATCTTATTCTCTGCTGTGGGGTTGCCGTGGTTTAGCCTCAGATGGCAACAAAGAACCACGTGTCGCTCGCTCGTGCCTTCCAAACACAGGAAGAATCGTAAGAAAAGGCAAGACTCTTGGGTTGAGACAAAGGCAGTTTAACAGAACAGCAAAGGGAACAGGCAAACAACAACAACAACAACAACAACAACAACAACAACAACACGGATAGGGGAATATACAAACGCGATTACGGAACCGCCGCTCCCCCCGCCGCTCGCCGCTCGCCGGCCGGACCGGGGCCGCCCCAGCCCGCTTTTAAGCAGCAACTTCCTGCCCCCTCCCCCGGCAGCTCAGGGTGGGCGTGGCTCACATGGCATGGAATACCAGGAAAAGTTAACCCTATCCCCACCGGAACCAGGACATTATCCACCCCTTATTCCATACCATCTATGCCATGCCCAGCAGGTTCCAATGAATTGCCACCACTTTCCCCTGTTATATATATATATATACACACATATAATACCCTTAGTTTATGGGTCATCCCTCCAAAGTGTCCGTTGAGTTCTTTTAATCCACGGCTTTGGGCTCCATCTGTTAGAACAGTCTCTCAGGGCAGGTGAGATGCTGGGTGGTGCTGGTCTGTTGCATGCTGTATTTTTCGGAGCTTGTGACTGGTGCACCTGGTGTGGCTCATGCACGCAGTCTGTAGGCTGAAGATGTAGATCTTGAGGAAACTGCTATAACAGCACACAATCTGATTCATTGGCTATTCTCGCCCAAAATCAGATCTCCATGAGGTACACATCGGACTTCCCCATCCTTCCGCATCACCCACCAAGTGCACCCAGGTCCTTGGGCAAAAGCAATCCCACGGATGGGTTTGCCTTTGCCTGAGGCAGGACTAACCCAGACTGTCTTCCCTAGCATATTCTTCATGTGCACTACGGGGACTTTATCCCCTTCTACAGTACGTGGAAGTTTTGATTGGGCAGGGCCAGCCCGATTGTTAGATCCCCTGGTGTTAACTAGCCAGGTAGCTTTTGCTAAATGCGTATCCCAGTGTTTGAAAGTCCCACCACCCATTGCTCTCAGTGTAGTTTTTAACAGTCCATTGTATCGTTCTATCTTCCCAGAGGCTGGGGCGTGATAGGGGATGTGATACACCCACTCGATACCATGCTCTTTGGCCCAGGTGTCTATGAGGCTGTTTCGGAAATGAGTCCCATTGTCCGACTCAATTCTCTCTGGGGTACCATGTCGCCACAGGACTTGCTTTTCAAGGCCCAGGATAGTGTTCCGGGCAGTGGCATGGGGCACAGGGTATGTTTCCAGCCATCCAGTGGTTGCTTCCACCATTGTGAGCACATAGCGCTTGCCTTGACGGGTTTGTGGCAGCGTGATATAATCAATCTGCCAGGCCTCCCCATATTTGTATTTCAGCCATCGCCCTCCATACCAAAGAGGCTTCAAACGCTTGGCTTGTTTGATCGCAGCGCATGTCTCACATTCATGGATGACCTGTGCAATAGTGTCCATGGTCAAGTCCACCCCTCGGTCACGAGCCCATCTATATGTCGCATCTCTCCCTTGATGGCCTGAGGAGTCATGGGCCCACCGAGCTATGAATAGTTCACCCTTATGTTGCCAGTCCAGATCCACCTGAGCCACTTCAATCCTAGCGGCCCGATCCACCTGCTGGTTGTTCTGATGTTCCTCCGTGGCCCGATTCTTTGGTACGTGGGCATCTACATGGCGTACTTTCACAACCAGATTCTCTATCCGGGCAGCAATATCTTGCCATAGGTCAGCAGCCCAGATGGGTTTGCCTCTGCGCTGCCAGTTGCCCTGCTTCCACTGCTGTAACCATCCCCACAGAGCATTTGCCACCATCCATGAGTCAGTGTAGAGATAAAGTACTGGCCATTTTTCTCGCTCAGCAATGTCCAAAGCCAGCTGAATAGCCTTCACCTCTGCAAACTGGCTCGATTCACCCTGTCCCTCACTGGCTTCTGCAACCCGTCGTGTAGGACTCCACACAGCAGCCTTCCACTTTCGATGCTTTCCCACAATACGGCAGGACCCATCAGTGAACAGGGCATATTTCTTCTCATTTTCTGGCAGTTTATTATATGGTGGGGCCTCTTCTGCACGCGTCACCTCCTCCTCTGGTGACATTCCGAAATCCTTGCCTTCTGGCCAGTCCATGATCACTTCCAGAATTCCCGGGCGACTGGGGTTTCCCATTCGAGTTCGCTGCGTGATCAGTGCAATCCACTTACTCCATGTAGCATCGGTTGCATGATGTGTGGTGGGGACCCTTTCTTTGAACATCCAACCCAGCACCGGCAGTCGAGGTGCTAAGAGGAGCTGTGCTTCTGTACCAACCACTTCCGAAGCAGCTCGAACCCCTTCATATGCTGCCAATATCTCTTTTTCTGTTGGAGTGTAGCGGGCTTCGGATCCTCTGTATCCACGACTCCAAAACCCTAGGGGTCGACCTCGAGTCTCCCCTGGTGCTTTCTGCCAGAGGCTCCAGGTAGGGCCGTTCTCCCCGGCTGCGGTGTAGAGCACATTTTTAACATCTTGTCCTGCCCGGACTGGCCCCAGGGCCACTGCATGGACTATTTCCTGTTTGATTTGTTCAAAAGCTTGTCGTTGCTCAGGACCCCATTTAAAATCATTCTTCTTCCGGGTTACTTGATACAGAGGGCTTACAATTTGACTGTAATCTGGGATATGCATTCTCCAAAAACCCACAATACCTAAGAAAGCCTGTGTTTCCTTTTTACTAGTTGGTGGAAACATAGCTGCTATTTTGTTGATCACATCCATTGGAATCTGACGGCGTCCATCTTGCCATTTTATTCCTAAAAACTGGATCTCCTGCGCAGGTCCCTTGACCTTACTTCGCTTTATAGCAAAACCAGCGTTCAGAAGGATTTGGACTATTTTACTCCCTTTCTCAAAAACTTCTTCTGCTGTGTTTCCCCATACAATGATGTCATCAATGTACTGCAGATGTTCTGGAGCTTCACCCTGTTCCAGTGCAGTCTGGATCAGTCCATGGCAAATGGTGGGGCTGTGTTTCCACCCCTGGGGCAGTCGATTCCAGGTGTATTGGATGCCCCTCCAAGTGAAAGCAAACTGTGGCCTGCACTCTGCTGCCAAAGGGATTGAGAAAAATGCATTCGCTATATCAATCGTGGCATACCACTTGGCTGCCTTGGACTCCAGTTCGTACTGGAGTTCTAGCATGTCCGGCACAGCAGCACTCAGCGGTGGCGTGACTTCATTCAGACCACGATAGTCTACAGTTAGCCTCCACTCTCCATTAGATTTTCGCACCGGCCATATGGGACTGTTAAAGGGTGAGCGAGTCTTGCTGATCACTCCTTGAACCTCTAGTTGACGAATCAGCTCATGGATGGGAATCAGAGAGTCTCGGTTAGTGCGATACTGCCGCCGATGCACCGTTGTGGTAGCAATCGGCACCTGTTGTTCTTTGACCCTCAACAACCCCACAACAGAAGAATCCTCTGAGAGACCAGGCAAGGCAGACAACTGTTTAACTTCCTCTGTCTCCAAAGCAGCTATGCCAAAGGCCCAGCGGTACCCTTTTGGGTCCTTAAAATACCCTCTCCTGAGGTAATCTATACCAAGGATGCATGGAGCCTCTGGGCCAGTCACAATGGGATGCTTTTGCCACTCATTCCCAGTTAGGCTCACTTCTGCCTCCAGTACAGTCAACTCTTGGGATCCCCCTGTCACCCCAGAAATACAAATGGGTTCTGCCCCTCTATAGCTTGATGGTATTAAAGTACACTGCGCACCCGTGTCCACTAGAGCCTTATACTCCTGTGGGTCTGATGTGCCAGGCCATCGAATCCACACCGTCCAATAAACCCGGTTATCCCTTTCCTCCACCTGGCCGGAGGCAGGGCCCCCCTAATACTGGTCATAGTATCCATTACTCACTTCTTGCATAAATGACTTGGAAGTTCCTTCAAGAGGATCAGAAGCAAGATCAAGCCTTCTGCTTTGTCTGGGGAACGGCCCACTGGAAACTGGGGCGGCACTTTTCCTGGAGGGATCCCCTTTTGTGGTTGTCCTTCCTTGCAACTCCTGTACCCGTGTCCGCAGGATCGAAGTAGGTTGTCCGTCCCACTTCCTCATATCCTCTCCGTGGTCCCGCAGGTAGAACCACAGGGTGCCTCGTGGTGTGTACCCTCTGTACTCTCTCTCTTGAGTGGGGAAATGCCTGCTTCTAATAGCTGAGATGCTGGCCCGTGCAGGTGGGGAGTAGGACATATTCTCTTCAAGTTGCTGGACCTTCCGCGACAGTTTCTCCACAGCTGAGACAAGGGGGGAAGAGAGACTTTCTTCATATCGCCGGAGCCGGCCAGCTACCTCATCCACCGTTGGTCCCTCTTCACCTTTCCATTCCATTACTGCCAGGGAGTTGGCATATGATGATGGTGCGCTCCGTACAAACTTCCGCCACATGGGCCTTGTGCATCGCACCTCATCAGGGTCTGTGGGTAAGTCTGCATTGTCCAAGTCATAATAAATCATCTCCCGCACGGCTAATTCTCTCAGGTACTGGATACCTCTTTCCATGGTAGTCCACTTGCTTGGCTGACATACAACATCCTCGCTGAAGGGGTACCTCTCCCTCACGCCTAACAGGAGTCGTTTCCAGAGGCTGAGGGCTTGGGTCTTTTTCCCGATCGCCTTGTCAATGCCGCCTTCCCTAGACAGGGATCCCAGCTGCCTGGCCTCCCTACCCTCTAATTCCAGGCTACTGGCCCCATTATCCCAGCACCGGAGCAGCCAGGTGACAATGTGCTCGCCTGAAAGTCGGCTAAAATCTTTTCGCATATCCCGCAGCTCACTCAAGGATAGGGATCGAGTAATTATCTCTGGTTCTGCCTCTTCCTCCTGCTCTCGTGATGGCCCTGGTTCATCATCATCTCTTACTAAGCGAACTGATTTCTTTGTGTACTTCTTCTTCTGTATGGGGGCAACTGATACTGGCATGGGTTGGTTCCCTGGTTCAGTGGCAGTGGCTACCACGGGGGTTGCAGTAGCCGCAGTGTCTGTCGCAAGGATTGCAGTAGCCGCAGTGTCTGTCGCAAGGATTGCAGTAGCCGCAGGGGCCGCCGCAGGGGCTGCAGCAGCCGCAGGGGCCGCCGCAGGGGCCGCCGCAGGGGCTGCAGCAGCCACAGGGGCCGCCGCAGGGGCTGCCGCAGGGGCTGCAGCAGGGGCTGCAGCAGCCGCAGGGGCCGCCGCAGGTCTGGTTTCCATCTCTTCCCCTTGAGGGTGCTGCATAATTCTGAGCAGTGCCTGGTAGATACTGGCCAGGGCCCAGCACAGCGCGGTGAGTTGTGCCTCTCTAGAATAGCCACAGCATTTTCCCTTCAAATATTCTACCACTTTATCAGGGTCCTGTAATTGTTCAGGGGTGAAGTCCCAGACCATTGGAGGTGAGTAGTTCTCTAGGTACCTGCCCATGCTCTCCCACATGCCATGCCACCCCTGACTATCCAGCCTCGGAGCAGATCTCCGGGTGGTAGTCTTAAATAGTCGCTTAACCCAAAACAAGACCTGGAACGTATTCAGGAGACATAGCACTACGAACACGCTAGTTTGAGTATCCCAAGGATATTCAAAATTCTCAAAAGCTGTCATACCTGACCCGAAGGAGAAAAGGGAGGCAAAAGGGCTGGGGAAATTATTAACAAATTCTGAGAGACGGTGTCCAATGTACGGACAGGACAGCAAAACCGCATAAACACCCCAAAATAGCCGTCTGAACAGTGATGTTATCATATCATAAACAGATATCGCACAGGACAGCAGAATGATAATCCTCATCCCTGTTCCAGACATGGTAAACAGCATCGCAGGGAGTACATAAGCCATATAGGAATTTATGTAACACAGCCATGAGAACAAACCAAGCAACATGATGACCAGTGACTACTTACCTAATAAAATAAATGCATACAAAAAAAACCCAAAACCGTTTTTTCCACGTTCTAGTTGGATTCTGTCGTTATCTCAACCCTTCGAGCCCCACGTTGGGCGCCAAAAGGACTGCCGTGGTTTAGCCTCAGATGGCAACAAAGAACCACGTGTCGCTCGCTCGTGCCTTCCAAACACAGGAAGAATCGTAAGAAAAGGCAAGACTCTTGGGTTGAGACAAAGGCAGTTTAACAGAACAGCAAAGGGAACAGGCAAACAACAACAACAACAACAACAACAACAACAACAACAACAACAACAACAACAACAACAACAACACGGATAGGGGAATATACAAACGCGATTACGGAACCGCCGCTCCCCCCGCCGCTCGCCGCTCGCCGGCCGGACCGGGGCCGCCCCAGCCCGCTTTTAAGCAGCAACTTCCTGCCCCCTCCCCCGGCAGCTCAGGGTGGGCGTGGCTCACATGGCATGGAATACCAGGAAAAGTTAACCCTATCCCCACCGGAACCAGGACAGGGGTGTTCATCTGAGTCCCTACCAGCAGCAGAGAGAGAGAGACGCATTCGGGGACTGTGTTGTCAGAAGCCAGAGCAGCAGGGCACTTGGGAAATGCAAGGACAACTACAACACTGAGACACCGGCCTGCTGAGCCTAGGTCCTCTCCTCTGAAAGTAGCCAGCTGAAGATATTTGGAGATCGTTTTAAAAAAGGGTCCATGTATACGCTCCCAGTAATCAGACATGGGCCTTCTGAGTCTGCATGCAGACCAGATGGGTATTTTAATCACCAGTTGAGCTATTCTTTATGAATTCACAGAGTTGCTTTAGAAAGCAACTTATACTTCTAGCCCTTGCAAGGTTGCATGGGGAATGAATTCAAAACACAATTGTGCATTGTGGAAAAAAGTACTTAATTTAGTTTTAAATCAAATAATTCCATTGGCTGATTTGAGTCCCTATATTTTGAGAAACAGTGAATCAATTATTTCACTCGCATTCTTTGTGCCAGTCCTGATTTTATAGCTCTCTATGATACCCTGCCCTTTTCCAAGCAGGAAGGTGTGAAGTTTTACCTTGTTCAGAACACATTCCCTGCTGCTGACCAATCTCATTGCAATTAATCCAAACCGGTTATGGGAAGAGCAGTGTTAATGTGATTAAAAGCTAAACCTGAATAATCGTCGCACCCCAAATTTTGAATTCTCCTCCCTTCCAACAGGGTCTTGAAATAACTAAATGAAGTTTACACTCAGGCTGCGTACACTAACAAACAGCTGGGCCGACTGAGCCTTTCAGGAAATCTTGCTAAGGTGGACAGAAGCAGCTCTGATTTAAAAAGCGCTGTGCTGTCAGAAGGGCTTATTATATTAAACTCAGCACAGCACTTTCAGAGCAGAGCTAGCTTAGGGCAAAGCAGAGCATAAATTGCCAAAAAGGCTGGGTAGGCAGGTTGCACAGCGCGTAAGGTAGAGGATGGCAGAAAGGCAGGAACATCCCTGATGTGAAGAGGGAGACAGATAGTGCACAGGGGAAAGCCCGTCCCTGTGGATACACAAGCAGAGTGTTCCTTTGGAGAGACAGGGAGCAGAACCGCAGGCAGCCTTCAAGGTGTGACCTCAAGGACCCAGCTGCGGGACTAGGACCCACAGAAAAAAAATCTGCCAGATGTTTTAGTGAGAATAGTACTTTTTTTCCAAAAGGAATATTCTTAAAAAAAATCTTTTTGTTTTATTTGGCATTTCATAACTTTTCTGTACTTCGTTCCAAGGAATTACAATAATTCAGTGTTTCCTGTGAGGAAACAATTACCTTAGTAAACAAAATAAAGTAATGTTACAAAGAGATCTGAATAAGGAGATCTGAAACCTCAGCATTTGTGGAAAGGAGTTTGTGATGTACTATCAGAGTCAGTCAGGTAAAAAAATCCAATACAAAGGGAGAAGACCCCTTTAACTCACTTTACTGTTTATAGAACTATTTAAGTATTTTGTCTCTGTGGCCCTGTATAGCTAGATATTAAAGAACAGATTATCATACATAGAGTTCTCCTAAATTAATTATATGAATGCTGTAATGACACACTAGCAGTTATGTTTCACTGGTAAAGAACATCAGTTCATTCCTGAGTGCTCATTTAGTTCAGGTGAGGTCACACTTTGACCCTGTGTACATGCTTCTCCTGTTATAACCACTCAGCACTTCATTGTTGGCTACTATCCTAATGAAATGAAACTTAATGAATAGAAATAAGGAACAATAAATGTTACGTCAGGATTCTGTGGGTAAGTAAGTGTGCTGAGTTCAGCTTTTGTGGTTTGCAAAAATATATGAATTCCTTTAAGGATTTATTTGATTAATATCTTGTCAGCTGTGATTTTTATAAATTTTAAAAGAATCTGTTCTTGTAATATTTACATAGGTTTAGTTGTATAATATTTAACCTGTTAATCACTGTTGAATTAGTCTTTATGGTATTACAAAGATATACAATTTTTTCTAGGATATCCCAGTTTGCTGGGAAGTAGCTGGGTTGTGTGTTTGGGTTTTTTTAGCACATGATTACATGTATACTACTGATATCAATGAGATTACTCCTAAACTAAGACAAATACAGCTGAAAATAGAATTTGGCTAAGCATTTATGCATACTTAAATTGCTTAATTATGATATTACCAAGATTAAAAATGTGTGCCTTGCAGAATAGTTAATTTCACTAAGAAAAATCTTTTGCCATCATTTTCTGATTTGGCATCACTGTAGTTATTTGTATGTAATGTATTACTATTTTACCTGCTGTATAATCAGACTTGCTTCATTTGTCAGCAAGTTCTAAATTCTTTAATAGAAAATAATAAAATTATCTTATTATACATTGTGATTAAATATATCTATATTTTAATGAAAATTTATTTCAAAATATATCTTCCATAGAAAGTAGAGAAAAAAACCATAAATTTTTGTAAGCCCAAACCATGGTCCTTATTTAACAGCACTATTGTTATGATGATTGATTTCAACTGCTTCTTTTACAAAGAAAACCCAACAAATGAACAAAACCCTACAGGGCCCTCAGCAAATATCTAGTTTTAACTAAGTAAATAAATCCATTGAAGCTAAGGGAATCACCTGCATGCAAGACCTATGTAGTTACTGAAGTGGTGACAAAGCTGGTTTTTCAACACTTTGAAGAATGAGAGAGCACAAGTAACACAACTACAAATCAGATGTTCGCCAGGGCAATCAATACACAGCTGAAATGTTGCTTTAAGGAAAAAAAAACCAACCATATTTGGGGTTGTAAAAGGGCATTGTATCATAAAAATCATTGTTCCAGTAGCTCTTCTGAATTGTAATGTCCAATATAATAACTGCTTTGCAATCAACTAGAGTCTACTCAGTCTGAGAGAAACCATGCCCAAGTGCTTTTGACACCATCTTAACAGATTGTTTCCCAACATTTTGGCCAGTGGACAAGACCCTACTTGCAATATTTCCTGCAAATCGTCCAGGTCACACAATTTCTTTCAACATAAGTCATAATTTTAGTAATTGCCTTTGTAAAAAGTTGTTAGTTTATAGAAATAAAAAGTTTTGTGCCCCAACAGAAATAGCAAGGTATCTTACAGGGGATAAACAAAGCACAAAAGCTACCGAATATCAGCAGCACGAAGCATGGGGATGATTTGAAGGACAAGTCTGAAATAAGTCTACTGGGAACAGGGACGTAGTCTTGGACATGTTACTGGGAGTCCTAAACTGCCCTTGCCAGAGAGATCACCAGTACTCATAGGTTGCCCTCAGCAAAGCGGAAAGGAAGAAAGAAACAGGCACATTAACTTCAAATTGTGCGCAGCAGGGCATCACGGCCTCTGAATTCAGATTCACTGAACTTCCTAGCCAAAGAAAGAAACATTTGTCACTGTCAACTCGGATGCTGAATGTGAAGTGGAGATACCCTGTGCATGCAGTTTGTATATCAGGTAAATAGCAAACGGTCAAGTCTCTGAGCATGGACACACATGACAATGTTCGAGCAGAAAAGGAGAAAATGAGTCTTAAAAATCCACATTCAGATGCTGAAACCACCCTGTGAGAGGCAGGACTCTCATATGGAAACATGAAAGAGTATTCAGATTCAGAACAATAATTGAACAATATATAAAAAATAGCGGACAGTTAGGACTTTTGCGTGCTTCTTTTGAGCTATGGAGTCATGAAGAGGCAGGACTTTACAATTCAGTCTGAGACACAGTCTCTTAAGAACTAGTTACCTACACACGCTAAATAACTCTCTGTCCGTAGACACACTATCTAATGCCAGGATCTCTGAGAAAATGCAAATGGCCACAAGGGAGACAGAAAGGTAGAAACATATTACATCAGAAATGCATCAGCCTACAATAGAGCAAAACCTCCCCCAGTGCAAAGACCTTGTTGCAACACAGAACCCATCCCCTTCTCTGTTATGAACCCTGGCACGACTGGTACTGTTCCTACTTTTTGGCTGAACAGTCAAGTTATTCACCTCTGAAGTCTGGGCTCAGATTCTAGCCACTTTTCTTTTCTGATAAGAGGAGAAAGTTGCTCTAAACTCCTTTACCCAGGGGTGAATAAGGACCAACTCCGTGGCACTGGCAAGTCAGACTATTGCATCTGTCAAAGAGCATCACATAGGAAGAGTGGCTTGAGGGCTCCAAGGAGTACAAGCAGACTACAAACTCTTTCCAGGTTCCATTTTTCTGAAATCACAGCCTATCTTGCTTTGTAGGGGATGGGGAGAGTAAATGGATGCACTGGAACAGTTTGCCACAGTATCAAAAGCTTCTTCTTGATCCTGATATGTACAGTACAAAGGAATCTGGTCCCATGTCTTACTGGCAGCAAGAAGCCTGAGAGCGCTTCCTCCAAAGAGAAGGAATTTGAGAACAATGCATTACTCTCCTCTTTAAAGCTGAATGGCACACACCAACCTAACACAGCTATTAAGTTTCTGGCAAGGAAGCAGTGTCTCAAAAATACAAAAGTCAAAGCAAAAATGTCAAAGAAAAGGGAGTTGACTTCTAGAAGGTATCAGAAAGGGATTATAACTTGGAATAGTGTCTGCAATGCAATGGTACTCAGAAGAGATTATAGAGGGTGCAACATCTTTCAGAACCATGATTTGAAGAACCTGACCCGTCAGCACTTTGAGGTGATGTTAAAATTAATTTTCCTAGTGACTAAGGAAAATTAGTCCTTAGTGATCTCTAAGACTTTGGAGCAGGACACACTTCAAGAATCAAAAGGCTTCATCCAGGCGTCAATTCAGAGGCTGGCAATAGATGGCTCCTATGCAGAGAGAGCACAGCTCTTGGGTATGACTTTCCACCTACACAGTGGGTGTATCAGCCGACTTTGAAAACGGCCCACTCTCTGCTTAAGAATATTTATCTTCCACTCCTCAAACAGGCTGAGTACTTGAGAAAAAAGAAGCATTAGATTGGGACAGACCTCTGAGATAAGATCCCGGAAGGACTATATGCAAATATATGTATTTTGTAACTGATTTAAGCTGGTTTATATACTGTTCAGCATTAATACTTATTTTTAATCAGGCTCTACGGGTGAAAAAAAAAAAAAAAAAAGTAAAGCATTCTTCTTTTTAAATTTGGGTTTACCAAACCAAATTTTCCTTCAAAAATGACACTAATATAAAATAAGGTTATTAAATTATTTAACAAATATAATGATTTCTAATTTTTTTCATAGAATATATGCAGAGAAGTCATTAGCTGGTTAGATGGCTCAAAAGGCATCCATTTTTCTAGGTATTTAAACTGATTTTATAATCCTTCACAGTAGCAATCTTTAAATTCCATTTAAAGAATCCAAGTTTCAAGACACTATCAAGAACAAAATGTATTGTATCTGCTTCTGTATGTATTTCTACCATTTTGCTGTATGCTGTTTAATTTTGTAACTGGAGGAGTTTATCCTTAGCACCATATCTTGGCTTTAGTTTAATTGGCTTAATTTTGCTTGTTTGCATCTCTTAAAAAAAAAAAAATCACATTATAACCTCCCTTCTTTCACAGCCCATTAAATAGTTTTATATCATATAAACTTTATATTTAATATAATTTGTTTACACCTCTAATTACTCATTCTGTTCATCCTAAAATTATTAATATAGGCTATATTCCACTTTGTGGCGTAGACCATTATTCCTATGAGCATTTTTTATTGTTTGAGAAGCTAGTCAGTCATTTACAAGAATACTTTAAAAAAAAAAAAATCCTTCCAGCAAACACGTCAGGTGTTCTTGAAGCAGGATTTGATGTGATTCCATTATAAATTTTTTCCCTGCCAGATTCTGTTGGTTGCAAGTACTCATACATAAACTCCCACCCTGTGCTACGAAAGAACATACACATGATTTTCATTGCTGACATAAAGTTCTGATGGTTGCCACTTTCACTTCAGAATGGCTCCTTCCTTCAGCTGTGCTTCTAGTAATAAGTTACTGATATAAAGACCGACACCTGTCAGAACTTGTTTCCTGAAACAGTAGTAAAAACATTCCTCCTCTTCCTTCTCTGCACTGAGCAGCTTCAAAGTTACAAAGGCACAAGGGCAGAATGAGTGAACATTCTAGAATTATAATTTCAAAGGTGCTTATCAACAACAGTAAACGAAGACACTGGAGTAACTGTTGTTATTCTTTGCTGCTGATATCAACCTCAAAATTTACCATAAATTGAACAAAAACACAAGTTTGGAGTAACCGATTCTAATTTTAAGTTTGTGACTTGCTGGGAACTCAAATCTCTCAGTACTCCAGCTTGCTTTTCTGTAAAATATATCTGGTAGTTCATGCCTAATTCTCAAGACTCTGGGGGTTGGGGGGAAGTCTGATTTGAAACTTAACTTTCAACACTTAGATTCAAAAATATGTTATCCATTTACTGAAGTTCTCCATTTCCTTGAAGGGAAGGCTCTATAAAATTGCAAACTAATGCTGTATCCAGGAGTTCTGCATAAACACTCGGACAAGGAGTAAACTTAAATGGAGCCCTGCTACCTCCCTTACAACCAGTTTCTGCAATAAAGCAGTGCAACAGTCTTCTTTTTGTAAGCCCTTCTTTCACCACCCTTTGCAAACTAAATTATCTCTAGGATTTACAGCAGACATAACCCAGGCTCTTTTTGTTGCTTGGTTTTATACAAACCATTAAGCGGTTTGTGCTGTGCAGAGACTGATACAAAAAAAAAAAAAAAAAAGACGGTTTTGTGACAACCTTTGTGTTTGCAAAACCTTCCCCGTCACAGCTGAAGTTACGGAAGAGAGTTTACATAACTTCAGTCACAATATTTTTTCTAATGATATCTTGTTTGTCCATTAATAGTAACCAATGGAACACACTGCATCCAACAAACTGTAATACAGAATTCCTTTTTTGTCTGGTTTAGTTAAAAAGTTTAGAAACAAAGCCTTCTGACCAACCACTGAAATGCATTAATCAAAGTTATCACCTCTCACAAAGTTGGGAAAATACCAAAAAAACCCTGGCACCCGCAATCTTACATATGGTAGTCCTCTGACTGGCAATGGAGTGGAGCCATCTTAAAGTGTTTTAGTTTGGGGGGATTTTTCCACTGTTCTGACCAGCAAAACATTGAAATCTTCAAAGATATGCATTTTCTGAACTTACACGAAGATGGAAATAAATCTAAAGCGATTCTTTTGTTATGGCAGTTGATGGAAAATATTGCATCATGCTCAGAGAAGAACGATCACTTTGAAAATCCAGAAGAATTACATAAGAAGTCAAGTGAATGTCAGTTCCTGCCCAAAGTAAGGGGACTGTTTTCCTTGTTCATAGTAAAGTAGAAAAACTGCTCACTGGAGCTGAAGATTTGGGGTCAGGAAGGAAAATTGCCAAAGGAAATATGTCAGAAGATGTCTTTTGGAGAGGATGAGGAAAACAATGACACTAAATAAATCTAATCATTCTTGCCAAATATATGCTGCTTCCTGTGAATTAAATATCCACTTTACCATGGAAATAATCCCCTGTATTAAAATTTTTCCCTGAATTATATTTTGCTGTTACTGTGGAGTCATCATCAAGCTCTTTTTCTGTCTAAGTCTTCTGCGCAAGTAATTAGAATTTCAAATAATTTTTTTCAAGTGTGCCATTGTAACCATTCAGTCTCCACAGCCATTCACAAAGACGTGAAGGAAGCACTGTTTTAGACACCCACAACCTTTAGGTGAGGCAAATGTAACACAGGATCTACGGGAGGCCTTCTGGTCTGGCAGCTGGAACTAAGCAGGATATCAGAAGACATCTAGAATTGCACAAGACACCTGTGTCTAGGCACACGACAGGATCCCCAAATAACAGCCACTGGCAAGCAGTACATTCACAGTCTTCATGAACCATGATAAAATACAGGATGATCTTGAAGGCATCTCTTACTCTTATTTCCTAAAATATGGTGTTAGTATAATCAGTAGCAATATCAAGTTCTAGTAAGGAGAGCTTGTGAGACGTGACACTTGTTCGGCATTATCAAATTACCAGTTTCCCCCAAAGCAACAACGGACACATCACCCTTCAATTTAGTGACGTTTACTTCATACACCATTGTTTTCTTTTTTCTTTGTTATCATGATACATTTCACCTTCATTTCTGGTGCCTGACACGTCATTGCTCCCCTTGTTATTAAGGCCGGTGGGAGCCAGTGAGGGCCACAGCCCTGATCACAGCAATTTGCACATGGATCTAGTACTTCCCAGACCTCCTCAGAGGCTACAAAATATTCCACCTGGTGGCCAATGTGTAAACTATGCTTGTTAAACTAAGTTTCTCCCATCAGTCTCAAACCTCTCTGTGACGCTCGGTAGAGAGATCCAGAAAGAGCTGTATTTACAGTGGAACTAAATAAAAATTAATACTTTGTGCGGCAGTAGTGGGAGCTAAAGAAGAACTCTGCCCACATCCAGAGAGCTCTATAGGAAACCTGACACAAAAGGAGACACATTACTGTATGTATGATCTTTGTATTTAAGAAAGTAAATAGTTTACTTGCATCTAACATTTCCTTTGTGTCCTAACATTAATGAGTTTTGCAAGCAGTCGCAGAAGAATCTCATGATGAGAAGCAACCAGGCAACAGAATAGCAGATGAAATTCAGTAACAATAAATACATGTAATGAGCAACACTGACTGCACGTACAGTAACAAATGAGGTTACTACCCTCAAGAAAGAGGTCTTATAGTCACTGTAGATAGTTCTGTGGAAACATATGGCAAAATGCTCGCTAGTGACTCAAAAGACAATAGAACATTAGGAAATAAGTAGCGAACAAAACAGAGATCACTATGCCATAGTATATATCATTAATGTGCTCAAATCCAGAATGATCTGCTCCTCTCCATTTCACAAACAGACCATTACTAGACAAAGAAAAAAGAACGATAACAACACCTCTGTGTAAAAAATAAGGGAACACAATTAGATGCTACAGTGAGGAAAAATGAATGATAAAAGGGGTACAAGAGCAGGATGCAGTGGGTGAATAGGGAGCGACCATTCACTGCTGATAAGTGCCAAGGCTCATCAGATGAAAAATGTCAGGCACTGGGCTCAAAGCAAAGAGCAATAAGCATTCTTTTAACAGAGTATAATCAAACAGCCTGGTTACGTTAGGATTTTCTAGAATATTACAAATGAGTTCAAAAAAAGGCTTAGGCAAACTAATGGAAGAAAATTCCATCTTGAACAGTGAATCACAAAGAGATATGAACACTGGCTCAGTAAAACCTTACAGTAGTTCACTGTAAACTGTATAGTGGATTTATTGTGAAGGAGTAAACAAATTTACTGCAAACAACTTCTCTTTGTAAGTTTACAACAATCCACCAGGATTTGGGGCCTACAGGAAAGATGGGGAGGGACTCTTCATCAGGGAGTAGAGTGATAGGATGAGGGGTAACAGTTTTAAACTGAAAGAAGGTAGATTTAGATTAGATATTAGGAAGAAATTCTTTACTGTGAGGGCGGTGAGACTCTGGAGCATGTTGCCCAGAGAAGCTGTGGATGCCCCATCCCTGGAGGTGTTCAAGGCCAGGCTGGATGGGGCTTTGAGCAGCCTGGTCTAGTGGGAGGTGTCCCTGCCCGCAGCAGGGGGGCTGGAACAAGATGATCTTTAAGGTTCCTTCTACCCAAACCATTCCATGATTCTATAACGTCTGGAAGCACGTGATATTCTGAATTTGAAATCTAAAGTGCACAACTGGTCTTAAAATTACTTTTGCTCCACAGCTGAAACAAACACCAGGGGATGTGAAAACCTTGTCAGGCGATTCCCACAGAGTAAAGGCAAGACAATTTTAACGGGAGTAAGGAGGAAATTCTGGGGTATTGTAAAAGCCTTCCCCTTTATGGTTCATATAAATTTTGCACAGGACACAGTTTCTATAGAAAATAATTCATAGCCCAGTAGCCAGGGCATTACTTTGAGAATCAAGAGAACTTTGTTGTCCCCTTCTTAACTCTGCTGCTGATTTACTGCGTAACTCCCTCACATCCTTTGTGCTTTAATTATCTCACCTACAAAACAGAGATAAAATATTTTACAAAAACAACCACTTTATTGAGATCTATGAATTAAATGCTCATTTACTGATCATCAGCCTATAAAATGAACCTGACAGAGCAGCCCTATTTGGAGACAAAGGTAGACTAATTTGAGTAATCTGGCAGAGGTTAACAAAGAATAATTATACATTAGAACAGCTCTAAAAGGTGTCTTTTACCAGAGTCTGTGCATTGCCAATGTCTTTATTCATTTTTCTGATGAACCCCTTTACAAGATTTCTAGGAGATTATTCTCTGAGCTTTTAATGAATTTTAGATCAATACATACACCCTCTTTCTCTGGAAAATGGGAAGATGATAGAGGAAGGAGACTGTTAGGATGGTCTCTGTTGAGAGAATGATCATACTTGCATCTCATTTCCATCAGATGACTGGTTGCCCCTGCTTTCTTAGGATGATGGTAACTTGTTTAAAGTAATTTTCCAGTGTTAGGTACTTGAATACTACGTAAGTAATGCCTTGTTTGTTCAAGTAAGGCCTTGAGAATACATAAATGTCAAGGTCTAAGTTTCTATTAATAATAAGGTTTTGTCCTCTACCAAGCTACTAGCCAATCCAAGGATAATTATGTTAGCTACTAAATGTAATATTTTAAGTCCATTTGTATGCAACAATACACTTTTGATAGTTTTCAGGTTTTCTTGTTTAAAACAAAAAAAAAAAAGTAGGCTGCATTTCTGTTAACCTAAATCATATTACTAGTCCACAGCTGTACCTTTAGTTAAATACTGTGAGACTACTGATGGAGAACAGTGTGACCTTCCTGATACTGGGTTGATATTTCTGCTGGTTTTAGGTGGGAAAGAGTTACATTTCTTCATAGTAGCTAGTATGGGGCTACGTTTTGGATATGTGCTGAAAACAGCATTGATATTACAAGGATGTTTTAGTTACTGCTCCGCAGTGCTTACACAGCATCAAGTCCTTTTTTGCTCCTCACGCCATTCCACCAGCGAGCAGGCTAGGGATGCTCAAGAAGTTGGGAGGGGGTACAGCTGAGACAGCTGACCCCAACTGACCAAAGAGATATTCCAGCCCACATGACATCACGCTCAGCAATAAAAGGTGGGGGAAGAAGAAGAAAGAGGGGGACGTTTGGAGTGATGGCGTTTGTCTTCCTGAGTAATGGTTACATATGATGGACCCCTGTTTTCCTGGAGATGGCTGAACACCTGCCTGCTGATGGGAAGCAGTGAATTAACTCCTTGTTTTGCTTTGCTTGCATGTGCGGCTTTTGCTTTACTTATTAAACTGTCTTTATCTCAACCCATGAGTTTTCTCTTTTACAGTTCGGATTCTTTCCCTCATCCCATGAAGGGGGAGTGAGTGAGCATCTGCATGGGGCTTAGTTGCAAGCGAGGGTTGAACCACGACAACATTACACCAGGTCCCTCTAGATTTTGCTAGTTGTCTATTCCTTGTACACACAAATCAGAGAGTTAATATTACCTTTACATATTTCTGTATAGATGACTTATCTAAGAGATAACTCATTCTTCCCCCTTTACTGTGACAAACAGCTAGGTCATGCAACCTTACTGTGTTGGAACCTGTTGCAGGGTGTGTCCAGTTGAGAATATTTGATTCTGGAACACGTATTTACCCAGAGATCCCATGTGATGTGTGTACTTTTAGCCCACAGGGCACTGGGAGAATCATGTTACAACAAAAACAAACATATTACAAAACCCAGTCAGACTACGGTCACATATCACCTTGAGGCATGTTGCTTACACCTTCAAAAAAATATAAAAACAGTAAGAGATCTGTAGTTTGAAAAATGTAGTACACCCAACGCTGGTTTTTGGATCCTTAGATATAAGAGTAGGAAAAAAATGTCATTCAAAGTCCTGATATACAGATCTATCAAGATGACCACTTTTTAGGTAGAAATATACCAGTATGAAACAGTCAACCCGCCATAGTTCAAATATGATTAAAACAAGTGTGTTTATATTTCATAAGCTGTCTCATATTTCATTTGTCTCACAAGTAGAAAATATAAACTGTTAATATGCTATGTCAGGACAATACCTGTGTGCACTCAACAATGCTAGTGAATTTATATGCCTGAAAGTGGCATGCTTTCATTGACAAATGAAAATACACAGAATCAATTTGAACAGTAAATTCAAATTGATGACACATCTCAGCAGCTGTTTATGTAGAATAAACATTCCAGATTGCCCACAAAATGAAACAAATTTACCTTACCTTCAATCACAGGTTGAATGCCAAAGAATGAATTCAAGTTTCACTGTGGTTGTTATCGTATGAGGTATGCCGGTAAGAGTTCAGCCCCACACAACAACGGCTCATTTGGAACTGGCAGTGGTATTTTGAACAGCAATGAGGAAGAAGAAGAAAGTGAAAGGAAGGGCAGTAACTCTAAAGTAAAAAACCACCCACCAGTCCCCAATATCTACATCCTCTGAGCACAGGCTCAGTTGCCTGCATCTACGCTAGACCTTCGAATCAAACTTATTGACCTTAAGATTTCATTGATATTGAAAATGCAGCAGTAGTTTTAAGAAAAATATTGCTTGCTATGTCCACTTCAGTTTTCAACATGGAGCTTTCTTAAATAATGCCAGACACACAGTGCTGTGACTCACCTTGGTATGACTTTATTAAGCTGACCCAAATACAAGGACAATGAAAGGCAAACACTTTCTCTCTAATCTGTTTCTCCATTTCTTGTTAGGTTATATACCTATGCTTCAGTACACACTATCCTCTCGCAGGTCATGTGAAAAGAAGCATAAACACATTTTAAGAAAGAGATTATGAAGACCTACAGCAGACTTGAGGGTCTGCTTTTAGACTGGTGGGTGCTTTTTATTTTTTTTTTTAAGGCTATTAATTTAAACTGTCTTTTCCATGACGAAGGTAGCCCAAAATCACTAGACTTACATGGGCTATGAAGCACTATCCAAAACCAAGCACACCGATTTCAGGAATTACAGGCACCTAGAAAATATAACAGAATTCATTTCTATTGGAACAAAACCCATCTGGACGTTTAGGGATAGTGTATTTAGATAGCGGCCATAGGTAAATTTATTTCCTCTGAAATCGTTATGAGAAGCAATGTGAGTTAACTTGTCTGGCTGGTTAACGGGGTCTGTCAGTGCAACTCTGAAGAGAAACACAAGGGCTTAAAAGAAAAAATAAAACAAATCTCAGCTCACCTAAATCGACCAAAAAATAGTCACATTTGAAAGTCTAGTGCAGAATGCTTATCAGAGATGACAACTTAAATCCTACTGATACTATGTTTTAATATGTTTGATCTAGAACATTAATAACCCATGGGATTTACAACAGCATACTGTATTAAAGAAATCTCTAATTCTAATAATTTTACTATGATGGACACTACTAATTTAGTTTTTTGCTCTCAGACGGTGCACATATAAATTTAAAAAGAAGTGACCGGTCTCGGAGGAACCCAGCAGAAAAAGGGGGGAGTAGCTCATTTTTTTAGGATATAATGGACTCTATTCAGAGACAGTGGTCTCCAGGCTCCAAGGGACAGCTTACAGAAAAAAAGAAAGCAGGTACAGTTATTACAGTAAGCAACTGGGGTCTGTAAAAGAAGAGCTGTGAAGCATCAGAGGTCTCTGAATGTAGACAAAAAAGCCCAAAAAATCTTTTTAAACACTACGGAGACTCTGTAAAATATGCTGCAATCCACACCACCACCAAGCTCACAGGAGCAAAGCCTGAAAGCAAGGATTCCCCCATACAGCAGGCAAGGGGAGAGTTATTTATGAGTTCTCCTTATTTCTAATCTGTTTCTATTCTATTCACTTCACCCCGCCATTTAAAATCTAAGTACCTCCTAAGCAATATTCTGATAAAGGCCATCTCTTTTGGGTTTAAAAGCCATTTTGGTCATTGTCTTTGGGGAGTCAGTTAATAAGTGAACGTCTAGGCAGATGCACTTCAAAGCCTTGGCCAGCTCGGTTACATTGCACTTACAATAATGTTTTCTGAAGTATGACTCTAATTACACTGGACTTAGATTCTCTCTAAAAATAGAACTCCAGCAAGCTACAAAGGGCATGGATATTCTTTGATTCTAAGATCTATACCATACAATTTCTATTATCTTATCAAGTACTGCTTGGTTGAAACTGGCTGTTAAGATGTTTATGAATCGCACCTATTCTGTGACATTTACCAATTTGCTTCACACAAGCAGCACTGCTCTCTATGAAGCCATGCCCAGTAACACAGTCAATTTTCAAATCAGGAAAGTAAGTTATAATACAAATAAAACAATACCGAGTGGAACTGAATGTACAAGAGTATTTTTGAGGGGTGGAAAGGTGCTGGCTCTGTTTTAGTGTAGATTATGTGAAGAAAAAGACCTTAAAGTATTTTTTCCAGTTAATGTTGTATTTAGTAAATTAATGATGATTAGACCACCACGCGCTGCAATAAAAATAAATTTCAGGACTGAGACCATAAGTTTTAAAATAGACAGACTGCACACACTCTGCCTGCTGTGATCATTAGGAGTCCCCAGGCATAACTCGCCTGAAGAGAGAGGGTTATATTTCGAGTTAAGACTAGATTCAAATGTGAGAAATTACATTCTTACTTTCTTTAAGAAAGAAAAAGAATTTGAGCAAGGTATTTATTAATATCTCAAATCAGTTTGCTGAGAAGACTGGGCTCAGACACATTACATGGTGAATAGCTGTACCTTGCTAACTGATATCATATCTGTCTTATTGGGACAGGGTGCAGCCATCTATTCGACTCCCTCTTGACTCAGGCATTATAGTGTTTACTAGGTGGGGGTGCGACAGGTATATTTTGTGTGTGTAGTTTCAGTCCTGACCATAAACCTTACAAAGACAACAGTGTGATACCATATAAGCATCATTAGTTCCACAGCAAGCGAAGTCAACACAAACAGAAGCATAAATGAGCAAGCAGAGCTGACAGTGTGATACGTTGCTGGTTATGCAGATATGAGGTTTGCTACATCCCTCATCAGCTCATGTGCTTTAGAACAGTTCAGTCCTTTCTTAGATGTGCCCCACACTGGTTTGGGAAAAATATAAATCAGATTTGCTGGCGCAGAATTACTTGAGAACAAATGCTTCAGCAATAGCTGCTTCTTCATGCACGCTGATTGCTGCACCACCTCCTGTGCACCACCTAACAACGTTCTATGCAACACTAATCTCCACCTGCCCTGCTGGGGTCAGTTACAGTACAGTTCAGAAGGGACAGTTGAAAGGCTGGTTGAAAAGTTACCTCTTCCTATTAAGTTGGGAAAAAACAAACAGGTTGTTTTGGTCTTAATTTTGGTCTTAATTCAGAAGGTGTGTGCGTGGTGGCACAGACACCTCACCCATTCTCTTGAATGCACTATTTGAAATACAGAGAAGTCCCTTCCCACACAGCTTTATTTTGGAACGGTTGCATGTTTGACCAATTCCCAGTAGGACAGACCTACTGCAGATTAGGAGCGCCTGTTCAGAAGTAGCTTACCGTTCTTCAAAAATGTATTAAGCTAATTTGAAGTAAGTCACTCTTGCTGTGGAGGAGCTGTATGCAACAGCAGGAACTAAGCAGAAGTACCTAATCTGATAGAGTCACACACATCCCATCTGCACTAACCCTGTGCAAGCGAGCCCAACGTGCTGTGCTGTTTTGGTGCTGTGCTAGCCTCAGAATAACCTCTTTGTAACTGATTTCACTAAATATGCCTGCGTTTGCAGCATCTTAGGGTTTACCTAAACTAGAAGCCTGTTGAAAACAAACTAGGACATGAATAATACACCCCAGCTGTTGCATACGAACTCCCTGTGTGGATATTGTATTCCACCTGGAAGGAGCATCTGTACTGCAGCAAGAATCGAGACTGCAGCCTGCGCTGCCACATCTGATTTAATTTCACTAGCTCCCACACTAACAGCTTCCACAGGAGAGGTGTAGTTACTGACGGTGTCAGCACTGCAAGAGCACTGCGATGATGGACCCGACCGAGAAGAGAGCACTTGCAGGTGGCTGGAGAGTGGGGACCCATTTTGTTGATGACATGAAGGTTTGTGTCAGCCGTACCACGTCACTGTCAGCAGTGAGGTTCCTGTGGGCACCTTCTAACCAGCTGCAGGCAGTCAGGCAGATTAGCATGAGCAGTTTGAACAAGAGGTGGGAGGTAACCTAGTTTAGTTTGCTTGAAGCAAATGGTTGTCAGGACATGGAGGGAAAAGCAGTATCAGATGACTAAAATCTTTACATTTTCCTACAAATAAAAGACTGTGTTCCTTCTGTCCTAAATGAATCAAAGAACCTGGCAAAGGCCAGCACAGCCACAGAGGCTCAGTGCCAGTCCCCGAAGGGCAGCATGCTGTATCAGCCCACCAAAGCAAACAGGATTTATGATGACTAATCCCAGTTAGAAAGGGTGCAAATAGCACTTGGGATTTCTTGAGAGCTCACTGACCAAAAAAAAAAAAACCCACCCTAAAAGCCCAAACAAATCTATCTTGCACAATTTATTTCAAATGATGTTGCACATGCACAAACTTCACGTTGCAGGCAGGGCTCAGTATATCCACCAGTTTATTTCCCCATTCTGAAACCTGAGCTGAGATGCCATGGAAAAGGATATAGTGAATCCCAGAGTGAAAAGTTCCAGATTTTTTTTTCCTGTTTTCAATTCAAAATCCTGCAGAGCTTTATCATCATTGCCTTGTAATCCCTTAAATAACAGCCATCATTTCTTCTAGGCCAAACATGTCTACTGTGACGGGCAGCTACAGGCAGGAAGAGACACCCACAGAAAGGCACGGTAGATTTTCAGAGGAAGATTAATTTAGAACAATAAGAATAAAGTGGTGGCGGCTTTGGGGATAAGGCGTTTCGTTTTGGTTTTTAGTTCATCACCCAGAGTAGAAGAATGAAACATTTCTAATACACAGGACCCCTGCTAAGGCTAAGACAGGAGAAGTAACTGAGAATCCAGGTAAGCACAAGGCATCAGCCATATTTCTCAAGGGATTTATTCATCGAATGACACTGAGCTCAGGGGAGTAATCGATAGCCTTGAGGGCAGGGTTGTTCTTTGGACAGACCTCAAGGCTGGAGAAAAGGCCTGACTAGAGCCTCAAGAAGCTCAGCAGTAGTAAAGCAATGGCAAAGCAAAAATCTACATCCAGGAGAGAATAACCGCAGGCTGGGCACCCGCTGGCCAAGGAGGTGCTCTGCACAAAAGAAAAGTTCACAAGTTGAACATGGGTTAGCAGTTTGCCCTTGTGGTGAAGAGGTCCGAACACGGACCAGGCTCTGTTAGCAACAGTGCAGCCAGCAGGTCAAGGGAAGGGATCACTCCTTTCTATTCAACACTTGTGAGACTGCACCTGGTGTACCATGTCCAGTTCTGGCATTCCTAGGGCAAGAAAGACATGGAAATACTGAAAGACATGGAAATACTGAAGCAAGTCCAATAGATGATCACTGAGAAGAGTGGGGAGCTGGAGCACATGGCATCCAAGGACAGCCTGAGAGGTATTAAGAGCCTGATCAGGTATTAAGAAATTTCTTCACCAGGAAGTCAGTGACACACTAGCACAGTTGGCCAGAGCGGCTGTGGAATCTCCATCCCTGGGAATAATCAAACCTCAACTAGACAAGGCTGTTACAAGCAACCTCAACTTAGTTTTCCCTTCTTTGAGTGAGGGTTAGACCAGGTGACCTTCACAGGTCCCTTCTAATCAACGTCGGTATGAGATTCTACATAATGATACCAATATAGTAATATCTTCCTATTTCTCCAAAGTACACCCTTCCTTTCAAAGAAAAGCTTTACTGTTCTTCCATTTACTTTCTTCACTTAAAAAAGATCCAACAAACATAATAAAGCCCTCCCATATCCTCATTTTTCTTTTGTTTCTTACAACAAACCTCAAAACACCTTCTTATATCAGAAAAGTTCTTTCCAATCTGCTTGGCTAGAAACGTTCTGCTGCCTGGCATGCCAGCTAACAGCACCTCTCTGACATCTAAGGAACCTGTTAGTACCTGGAAACTAGCTCCCTAGGAATTAGGTCATTACTTAAGAGAGAAGACTAAACTGTAAAGGTGACTTAGCTTGTTAGAAGCTATTCTTCTGTAGCTTCAAAGCTATTCTAAGAAGGACAGGCAACTGTTTCTTATTTAAGTAACTTTATTGATGACTATAAGATTTATGGCTGATGCACAGTGAGAACCCTTGCTAGCTGAGAAAATAATTCTTCAGCAAAGCTGAAAGTGGAGTTTCTGTTTCAAAATTCATCTTCTTTTCCTCATTATTTACTCCACATTTTGTAACACGGAACAAGATATTTAGTTAGCCTAGCACACAATCAATACATATACTTCTACATACAACAGTGTCTGGAATGTCATCCTAGAGGAAGTTGAAAGATATTCTGTATTATAAACTACTCTCAGTTATATCACTGCTTTCATCTGCCCAGTACAAATGCTTCTTTTTCTCTTCATAATATTATGTTTTTAGAGTTTCTTCTGATTCGATTTGGGTTTCTCTGTTTTTCTTGCACTTCAGTTTATTCCATGCTACCACTTAAATCATTATACTGAGATCAGGATTTATTTCCTGCAAAATTATAAAAAGAAGTAGGTATGAGGAAAAAAATATAGGACAGGCAGTTCAAATTGCTATTACAACTGTATTTTCTGTAGTATATCTCAGGTGACTTTTTTCTTTTTATTCCATTCTTTCAGTAATTTAAGAACTGAGATACAAAGCTCACGAAAGTAAGGAATGTGTTAGGTGGTCAGAGAAGAAAAAAAAAAAAAAAGCAACGTAATGAGGGACAACTAAGACAACATCAAAAGCAGTGTTCCTGGGCCCAGACTTGTACCTAAAATTATGCATTGCATAAGGTCTGCAGATTTTTTTTATTTATTTATTATGCACTGTCTATATAGCACAGTTCACACAACTCATTACAATACACATAAGGTTCATAAGTACATAAGGTACATAGAGTAAAGTGTTTTGGGGTTATTCATCTAGTTTCAGATAAAAAAAAATAAAGTCTATTCCAGTCCAGCAAAACAGCTCAACTGACAATTACAAATTAATCTATTTATATCAAGTTTCTCAGGTCACAAGAGAAATTGACACTAATCACCAACTTGCTGCTCCAGCTATTTCACTAACAATAGTAATAAGCTAGCATTGCTTTTACAGAATAAAAGCCTGAGGTAAACAAACTGTCCATCAAGACTTAATTAAAATATAATGAGGAACAGGAAATGCAGTTCTGGGTACTGTTTAAGGTTGCATGGCACTATTTAAACATTGCATCATGTGTCACATCTGCTTATTGACAAGGAAGCGTATGTGACACCAGAGCACAGAGTTACTGAGATAACACCATGCATTTTAGTTTCAGTCTTCATTTTATGCATGTTGAGGAAAAAATCATTTTACCCTTTGCTTTCCTGCACAGAGTGACCATCAACACAAGGGTCTCACCAAAAGACTGCGGAAGTCTGTGAAAGTCTTTCCTTTAATTTACATGGGCTTTTAATCATGTTATGTACGTACTATTGCTCCAAAACAGAGACATTTTGGGTTTTTTTAAATTGCTTCTCAAAACACATATGCTTATTGTCTATTTTGCAAGCAAATTACTACTTTGTAGGTTTCACCTAAAAAGCACACAAAAATTTGGCAAGAAACTGGAAAAGACTGGAGAGCAAGCACTTCATTTTTAATTCACACAGCTGCTTAATGTCAAAAAGCCACTAAAATCAGTGTCATCATACGGAAATGTACTTACTTGAATTTATTATTTATAACTTGGTTTAGTTATTTATGGAGTTTTAATGGAAAAATTCACACATTTGGGCCAAAATTCATCACAGAACAAAAATATATATATTTTCAGATCTTGCAGGCTTTATATCTCTAAATTAAGATATTTGTGGCATCATCAATTTTCCCAGGATTCGCGCCTCTCACACCGAAACAGAAGAGTTACAAGTGTAAGGTAGGGCTTTGTTTACATGCTTTCTGTAATGCAGTAAGATGACATGAACCTGGCTACAAAACCACGAAGCAACGATAATATTATTTTGTTATTCTAACTATTCACCAGGCATAAATGTAGTGATAACAGGTATTGTAAAGAATCAATTACCAAAAAAAATGACCAGGACTAAAAGGTTCTTTGTTTATAAATTGTTTCAAGTAGTACCCAGCATAGGACCTTGAACTACAAAAAAAACACAAACCCTTTTTACAGAAAAACAAAACCTTAAAGACACTTCTGCTTTACAAGCGTTCACCTCAAAAGTGAGTCATTCAAGTCAACCCTGCATGACCCAGCTCAATTCCAGAAGGTACGGGAAAACGGACTATAAAGTCAAGGACAGATAGCTGGACTTTCAACCCGGCAGTAGAGGGCTGCAATAGGTGACTCACCAGCAAGCGTCAAGTACCAGCTTGGAGACTGTGGCACAATACTCACCTGTGAGGTTAGGTGACAGGCTAAAGTTGATTAAACTCATGCAATGCGTGCATCAACAAGCACTAGCCTGCAAAGACCTCAGTTCAGTTAGATTCAAACTGAAAAATTTGGATGATTTCCTTGACAAATCCTGACAGCAATAACAAAGGACTGTTTAATTTCGCCCTCAGCCTGGGATAGCGCGTCAAATCTCTCTTACCTCAACAGTCTCTGAATGAACTTCTGCTCAACTCTAAGGACACTTAGAGCCACTATTTTGATGCCACTGCTTCTGACCAGAAGACTCCAGCTGGGGGATGGGACTGCTGGTTCCTAGTCTCCACTAAGCACCAATTTCAGAGTGCCTTGATGTACCTTATAACTTGTAACTTGGTCTCCACACCTCTGCTGAGCCCCAAAATATACTTCCACTTCCTCAGACCACCTTAAAGCACCAATTTTAGCTTATTTAACCAAAGTAAACCGCTGAAACCATTAACTGGTGCCCTCCACATGACTGCAGATCACCTCAGACAGTCCTTCCATACCACGGGTGAAGGAGCTAACCACTGACTAAAAGGAGCATTTCAGGTTTCATTATCTAGATGGCTCCCGCAAAAGTTTCCATTTAAATTATTTTTTAATTCACATAGAATTTGAAGTAGTTCTGGTTAGAAAAAGCTGGATTTCTAGGAAATAATCATTAATATAATAAGTAGAAGTACTGTTCCAGAGCCACATAAAATACCCTACTTCTGGCCTAGAGAATTCAGAAAAGAAGAATTTAAAAACAGTTATATAATTATTTCACAGCATGTTTTCTTCTTGTTGGAGGACAGCTGAGCCAAGGCATCTTAACAAAAACATTGCTGAAGATATACTACCTGCAGCACAAATAAGTGCTGAAAATGCCATCAGTAAACAACTGTAAGAAATATAAATTATGAATTCCTATATAACTTATGGAGACTCTTAAGAAATTGTATCCAACTACACAAGCTCAGTTCTTCTGAGAGTTTACTTGTGTACCCTTCTAACGGAATCCATTCGCACAGATAACTGCCTTAAGCTTACCGACTACTGTTTCAAAAGCAGTGAGGATTAGTGCAAAGCATCTCCTTCCTTTACAGAGGGTATTTTCTCCTATTTTTATGGTCACTTACAGAAAGCCAATACAACATGTCATTGCAGTGCTGTGACAAGAGATCCATAATACTCCTTCCAGCTTTATGTGCTTCATTAATCAGCCCCTAAAACAGGACCCATTGAATGCATCTCATAATTCGATAAATGTACTGCTTGCTTTATAGGTAACTCTAGAAATGTGCTACCAGCAACCTTCCTGGATTTTATCTCTCAGCTCTCATTTTGATCCCACCTACTGTCAGCTATGAGAAAGAGCACTCTTCCCTTCCTGAAGCTCCATTTGGCGACACACTAAGTGACCTGCTTGGTGCCGGCCACTCGATTCACAGCGACTTGAAAATTCTCCTTTTGGTTGAGCAAAGACTGGGGAAAGAGGAGACTAAGCGGCATTTACAGCTGTTCCTGATGTGACCACATGGACCAAAGTCCTGTTCCTAACACTTCCCACAACAGCTACAGTGATGACAGCACAATTTATACGGTCTTTTTTTTTTCCTATCACTTGACGGTGAGGTGAACTGAAAAGGCACATGCAACGCACTGGGTCGGGGTTATTACTTGTCTGTCCTGTGCATTCTCTGCTTGGTTTTTCTCCTTAGTGGTTTCTTCCACAGAAAAATGCATACAACTCATGGCCTTCTTTCTGTGCTTTACATCCCGTGCTCTCTGCAAATTTTAAGACTAAAATACATGCTAATTATACTTTGAAACGTAAAGTTCAAGCCCCAAAAGAGTGACAAAAGTAAAGAGCATTTCAGCAGTCAGTATTAACTCTGACATATACATCATGTTTTACTTTCGTAGCTTTTCTGCCTTTCTCTGTTTCTCCTCCTCTCCTCCAATCCTGAACTGCTTACGCGAGCAAAGAGAACAACTCAGATATAATTTATCTCAAACCTCTAATGATCTAGACATTTTTCAAACTTTTAGATTCTGAATAACAGCTATGATTTCATCGTTTTTAATGTTCTGTGTTTGGATTTCATCCAAAAGTGGAAGCAGAAATTATGATTGCTTCAGATGCATCTTTGATAAATAGTGCCAATGTGTTCATGCTACATGGGACACAGTGATAGATGTTGTCCACATCAGAGCCATGAAAGCTTAAAAACTCATAAGGGAATGAGTTCTGGCAACAGTTCTGGTTCACTTGCCTGCCTAAAACCCATCATTGATCTTTGAATAAAAAAATCATTTGTGTGCATTTTCACATACATAAAACCTTCATCTCATGACTATACCGAGATAACTGCATAACAGATATGTACACATCAGACACAGCAGACTTCTGCAAAATGCAGAATCCTACTACATAAAAAAAAAAAATCAGTACTTAGGTTGGCTTCACAACCTTAAAAATTGATGCCAAAAAATTGACAATTTGGACAAGCTTTGGTTGTAGGCATAAGACCAACCCAAACAACAATAAATTTTTTCATGTCTGCCCCACAGCATGCACAAAGGCAATGCAACGTCTGAACAAAGCAACGCTATGAATAATATTCAATAGAAAACTGATCATGATGAGGAGCGATTTTAAAACTTTATCTTTCTAGTTTACACTTCAACTTAAAGCCAATGGAATTCAAAAGGATTCAGGAGCTTGTAGATTAGATGGGGTTTGGATTAGGCCTTTAGTTCTTCTGGCTGCCCAGATGCACTGATTCACAGAGAAATTGTGTCTACCTTCAAAATGGGTGGGGAAGGAAATAATTTTCCCTTTTAACTTGATCTGTAGAAATAAACAAATTAAAACAAAAATCAACTTATTTATGTTACTTGTAAAACTATGCCATGTCATAATTTCTATTATTTCTTTGATAAAAGTCTTACCTAGGGATACTCTGTCCCTGTGGTGGGAAACTAAGTTATACTTAGCATGTCTGAAATTCCCATTTTGACAGGTACATGGGAGCATATAGAGACAGAAGAATACCCTCTAACAGAAGTGTATGGCAGCTTGCAGACCTTCACAGGATGAAGGTACATCTGAATAGAAGTCCCATTGTTTTAAGACTGTTAAGACTGAAGAGAGAAAATAAAGAGCAATCAGAGGAGAGACACAAAAATGAAATGGAGTTTTTTAACTTCCAGACAGATAGTGTCTTGCTTTTTCTGCCACTTTCCGTACATTATTGGAGCAGTAAATGTAAACCAAATACTTATTAGAAATACCAGGGATAGGAAAAGGGCATATTAAAGCTATCAGAAGTTTGAATCAGAAATTTTATTGACTGAATGAGGCTTAATCAATTATAATACCGCTAATTCTAATCCAGCTCATCTGTTCAATCTGCTTTGTACAGTTGAGCTACTCAATTATTTTCCTTATTATGTCTTCCTATTCTCACTGTTAAAAGTCTCATCCTCTTCCAATTCTTTTTCCTTACTCAGTTTGGAAGCATGCTCTGCTGCTCTTAATCCAGCCCCTATTACCCCTACCTCTATCCATCTGTCTGTCTGTCTCTCACTGCTTCCTTTCACCATTAGGCAGAGCTTTTAAAATTTCAAAATCTATTTCTTCTGCTTCTTATCAGTTACCAGCAGAGCAGTCTAAAATGGTATACAGTCAAGCCATTCAACCAAAATTGCTCTTAGTGTTTCCAAGCCTCCTTATTTCTGTTCAGTCCTCATCTATTTCACATGTTTTTGTGGCTACTAACTGTATGTATTTTCCTACTATTCTCCATAAACTGCTAGAGCAATGTCCAAGTATGGCTTTTCATTTACTTTGCTGCCTGCCGTTTCTGCGGTTGCTTTTCCCCCAACTTGTCACATCCTAGGGGACCCAAGCTAAAGTTCTGCTTGCTGCCTGCCAGGGGCAGTTTCAGTGAGACCATTAACTCTTTCTGGAGTCAGCTACAGGCAGAGAATATGATTTCCTCCTTCCATACTGCTGTCCCTCCTCACCCAGTCCTACCCTGTCCTCTGTGTAGCACGGCTTTCCAGCATGGCAAAAGCAGAGGACATGCCGGAATAACCCACCCAGGGGAGAAAACCCTTGGGACCTGGTGGTACACATAGCACCCTGTCCTGAGCCCCACAGGCAGCACAACCACCCCACACACACTTGTTAGAAACCAACCCTGAGCACCCACCACACTTCTCTCTCAAACCAGCACCACCAACCTCATGCCTGGCCGCAGCTTCCCCCCACCTTAATGGCAAGTATAGACTTCTCAAAACCTTATGTCACATTTAGGATGGACCATTGAGACCCTCTGCTGTACACGCCCACCCACACTGCTATACCAGCAACAGAAGCTCAGACAGCCCTTGTACTAGTCATACAAGACTCTCGATGGAGAAGATTTATTCTCACTGCCAACGTGAACATCGAGAGCAAGAGAGGTTTGGCCTTGCCAGTAAACATGTTTCTCTTGGCAGAAATAATGTGCTATTTAACTAATCCTTTTGTCCTGACTTGCCACCCTGGGGAGGTGCCTCAACCTCCACCTCACATCACCACTGGCAGGGACAGACTGGCTAGTCTCTACTACCTCTGGCTATGCTGATCACTTTGGACCAGATCTATAGGCTACATCCGATGAAAAGCACCTGGATCTAAGGGAAATCAAGGAAGTAACAGGCATGCCAGGATCTGGCATGGCCCCAGCCTCTCAAGGGAAGTAAGGAGCTATCTGCTTTTTGCAGACTTTTCGGGCTGGGCTAGCAGTAGAAACTACTGCTTGGCACTGTCTCTGCTGGAGCTGAAGTCTCTCAGTCAGAGTCCAGTCCTTAATCTTCTTGGCCCTCTGCCCATTAGTCATCTCTTCACGTCCTATGTTGTTTTATGTCATCTCAGAGGCAAGATTAACCACTTACTTTACTCTTCATGATGCCATGAGATTTGCAAGTTCTTTCACCAGAAAGATTAAAAATCCCTTCTTATCATACAGTTATTTCTCTCCTCACCTCCCCCCCAGTTATTTTCCTAAGCATCCTTTATATTGGGTTTTCTTATTTCCACATCTCAATCTCTTTCTCTTTGTTCATATTCCTTACCTTACTTCTTCCAGGAGACACACATCAAAGAAAAAGAAAATAGAGCAACAACCATATGCTTCCTTTCTGATCTGTATCCTTATTTACATTAGTAACAATCCCATTATAAAGAATGATTCGTGGCAGTAAGAAACAGTGAGTGTAAAGCCAGTTTACTTTAGCCCTAAAATGGACTGAGAGATAGCAAAGAAGACATGGAAGACTAACATATGCAGAAAGAACAGCTGTTTTTGAAAGAACATGTTTCTCGAAGACTTAATTTACTCCATGAAAAGTTTCACTAATTAGGGCAAAAAAAGTGTCCACATGTGTAAGGTATCTGGTTCTGTAAAAAGACAAAGGATTTTCTTGTGCCCAAAGCACTTAAAGTACTAGCCAATAAATACTTACAGACTTGTACCCAATGGACTTTTCAAAGTATTTTAGGTTTTCATGTTATTTTAAATGCAGCTTACTGTGGCCATTGAAGCTGATGAAAAAATCATTTTGATAAAAAAAAAAGAAAAGATTTAGTATGATGCAAAACATTCAAAGCAACACCTTGTAATGTATAACATACACAAAGAAGGTTTTTTTCCCATTGTAATTCTTGCTACCTTTGAGAAAATAGCATGACCTTGAGAGTCATCATATTAGGACACAGATTTTCTTTTTTTATTTTTATTTTAGCAACTCGTTTAGAAAGGAACTCTTAATTTGTTGCTACTTCTTGCAATGCCATTTAGAAAATACTTCAAGAATTCCTTCAGAAATAGCTTACCACCCCCAGACTATCAGACATTTTCACTTTGAGGTTAAAGTGCTGTGATCACATACACAAAATGCATTGCGCTAATTTTGGTTACCAGCATATGAATAGAATTCTCTTTTCTCTCAAATTGGTCACTTTATTCTACATACTTCATCATTTAACTAAATAATCTTATAGCACAGTGCTGAAACAGGAGGCGTTTTGTTGTCAAAGAAGAAAATCTGATTAACAGTGTATGCTTAAGCAAATTCACAGGTTTCACTGTAAAAGAAAATTGTCACCAACATTTGTCTTCTGCGTATAGTGCTATCATTAGCCACAGTTAAACTTGCAGCTTGGAATAACATGTGAAGCTAGGCTGAGAAAAATCTATAACCTATTCTTCAAGAAATAATCCTAACATGGTTTCAACTGTTGCCTCTTGGCTTTATAATCACGCCAGACTGAAGTTTGGGAGCACCTGATTATTGCCTTTGACACAGACCAGATGAAATTAGGGAATTAACTGTTTTATACACCATCACTTTCAATCCACATGCTAGTTTTTGCCTCACTTGTGAGCTCAGGATACTACAAGGACTTAAGTAATGTCCCAGCAGTTCGGGCCAATGGTTCATCGAGCCCAGTGCTGTCTCTGCATCTCAGAAGCATCTCAGTAAGAGACGCTTCTCAGTAATACCTCAGGCCCACTTCCTACAATCTATTCCCTCCTCCAGCATCCAGACTTCATGAATTAGGAATGACGGACAGTATTAACCTCCCCTATGCTTTTACTATCCATCTACAGAGCTGCTGTTCATAAATTCATGCAACTCTCTTGAACCTGCTGATACTATCTGTCTCCACAGTTTCCTGTAGCAGTAAATGCCAGAAGTCGACAACCTGCAGCGTAAAATACTTTCTTTTGAGTGCTTGAAATTGATCTACTACCGTTTTCTTCTAGTGTCCCTCAATTCTTGCATTTTGGAATTGATGAACAAGGGGTCCAACAACCCTTACCTGTTCCTTTCATGATTTTGCAATCTTCAGTCACTTCACCCCTCAACCTTTTCTCCAACTGAAGAAAACTGGATCCTCAAAGTCTGCTTCATCAGCTTTATCATTTTAGTAGCCTTTCCTTCTATTCCTTCTGCAATGGTACTAAAACCTCCTTCAGGTCAGGAGGCCAAAGCTGCACACAGCACTCCAGATGTGAGTGCATGAAGATTTTACACAACAGCAAAATAATGCACTCCATTTTGTCTTTAAAATTCTTCCTTATCATGGCCAAGATTTTTTTCACTCTTTTAAAACTTTTTTTGGCTTCTGCTGCAAAATGAGCTAATGGATTCCAGAGGACTGTCAAGACAGTCATGACGAGTCCAAGAGCTCTTTCCTGAGTTGCAACTGACAGTCATGAGTGCATTAAAATATTACATTCAGAGTATCCCAATCTAGTGAATAAAGCTTTAGGAAGAATAAGCCCCTGCCTTTCCAAATCTGCTCTGCAAACAAAATTTTGGGCTGTGCGCAGTTAAAGCCTAATTGTTTATTTGATCTTAGCTTTTGTTTACAAACAATAGATCACAGCCTTGTTCTCCAGCCCTCTAGTCATAGAACCATAGAATCACCTAGGTTGGAAGGGACTTTCAGATCATCTAGTCCAACCCTTGACCCAACTCTGACAAAAACCATCACTAAACCATATCTCTAAGCACTATGTCTACCCATCTTTTAAATACCTCCAGGGATGATGCCTCAACCACTTCCCTGGGCAGCCTGTTCCAATGCTTAATAACCCTTTCAGTGTGAAAAATTTTCCTAATAACCAGTCTAAACCTCCCCTAGCACAACTTGAGGCCATTGCCTCTTGTCCTATCACCTGTTACTTGGGAGAAGAGACTGACCCCCACCTCGCTACAACCTCCTTTCAGGTAGTTGTAGAGAGCAATACGGTCTCCCCTCAGCCTCCTTTTCTCCAGGCTAAATAATCCCAGCTCCCTCAGCCACTCCTTATAAGATTTATTCTCCAGATTAGTCCCCACAGTCCAGGCAATCTTTCTATAGGAAACGTCTCCCACCTCTTTTTAACCTGGCTTCTTGAAGAAGCAAGTCTCATGCAATTACACTGTCTGCATGTGATAATTTGCCATTTCGTTCCCTAGTTACCTTTGAATCTACTAGCCAATTTCAAACACATTAAACAAAAGGATAAAAATTTCCAAGGTCATTATATCCTTAAGCTTCATGGAAATAGGGAACTGGAAAGAAATGAGACCCCAATCAGTGCCTCCACTAAAGGAAAAGCTATAACATGCAGTCACCCTTAACAGCAAACCTGCACAGAGAGAGGTTTTCAGTGCTTCAATTGCACAAGACGTTTCATTTGGAGTTTGTACTTCAGTAGACATCAGAGAATGTAATCATAAGATACAAATCCATCAGAGACCAATCTTCATTAATTTTAACACTTGTAGAAGTACATATTGATTCACCTCGGGTAATGACTCATAGGAAACCATTTAAATTGTTTCATGGTAGGAGAGAAGCCTGGGCCAGATGCAGCCTCAGCTGGAGTTGACAACAGCCCCTCTGTTCTGGCTTGAAGATCCTCTTGGATTAAATTTTCTAATTAGCAGTGTGACTAGTGCCCCGCAGACAAGTACAGAAGGAGAAAACAAAGGAAAGCATAAGATACAAACTTCTTTTACTGCACCAAAACCCATACTTGTCAAACACAATTGCATCTAACTGCAGAACAGGGGCTGGCAGTCACTTTTGGTGGACAGGATTAAAAGTAGGGAGAAAAAGGGGGATCGTACCACCAAGCAGGCTTCCACTGGGAACTTCGTCAGCAAGGAGGCCAGAGCTCACTTCCAGTAACAGCAAAACCCTGTTGATGGCCGAGGCAGCAGCACTGGGTCCATGGTGAATGATTTGCCTGTGCCAGAAGACCTCCAGGAGAGGCAGCATCATCCCTTTCCCACTCTGTCCCAGTCTCAGCAGGGGATGAATTATGCTGCTACTCAAGGAAGCAAAATGCCCCCATGCACATAGTTCACATGGTTCCCACCCAGCGCCGTCCTCCCAAGGAGATACTGCATGTCAGGGCCATGAGGAGACCAACAGGCCCGACATGGGCCATGTCTGGGTCTCCCAACAGAGCCCGCTAGCAACACCTGGCTCTGCCCGTGGTGGTCAGACCCCATGGGCTTGTCCACCATCAGCAAGGTCCTGCCAGCGCTGGGGCAGGCTCAGCTCCAACTGGCCAGCCCCAGCTGCCCCGCCAGTGTGCCCAGCTGCCAGGCAGGGGCTCTGCCATGCTGCCTGTGCAGGCAGCGGTAACCAAGCCTTCTTTCCTGCCAGCCTTCCCCCAGTGGCACCCCACTCTGAGCACTGCCTGCCAACACATCACCTGGTGTGCTTGTGCCTGTGTTTGCTGCAGCCTTAAACAGAAACCCAGCAATATTGTTCTGATGGCAAGTTACTTAGCTCACCAAGAGTATGTGTTGATGTTGGCCTAGAAACTCCAAAACTCATTGTTCTCAAGAAAGAAGAGGCAATCTCTTGCCTTTTCCCTCCTTTGAATTTCCACTGAAAGCAGTCATCAACTCCTCAATTGGTTTCCCTCCTTCAGCATTCATTACAACTTCCACAAGCTTTCATCAATAGTTCTAATTTGTTCTGCTGAATATAGCTAATAATCCATTTCCCTTTCCCTTCCAGCAACTGTGAAGAAATCTTAACTTGAAATAAACCCTTGGAAAGCCACACTGTCAGCTGAAGAGCAAAAGTCTGTAAGAAATACCACTGCAAATTCAGGCAACAGAAATGTTGCCTCAAAATTCATTTGAGAGCAGACCATAACTGGTGATGTGATAAGTAATAGTGATAAACCAATGTGATAAAAGTTCTTTTTGAGCAAAGATTCCTCTTCCTTTCATTCTGGAATTCACATCCTGTTCAAAATATTTTTTTCCTAGTACAGCCAGAAGCCAAAATTTCAATTTTCAAAAAACTGAAAAAGTGAACGAAGGACAAAAAACCCCACAAGATGATTTTTTTTTTCCCCCCTCATGTTTGCATAGCTACTTCTAGGTATTATTTATTCAGTTCAGTTTCTGATAAATTTAAGTTCATTGTTTGTTAAATTTGTTGGGGGGAGAAGCTAGTGAGACAATTACCAACTTATCATAGGAATGTAGCTATTGCACAGAAAAAAAACTTAAACAAAACAAGTTATTTTTATTGCTAAAGTCAAATACAGGTCTAAAAAACAAGCCTGCTCATACTCATTGCTTTGATATGCTGAGACAACATGAACAACATATGCCACAATTTTTCCTTGGGAATAAAGTTGTTTTGTTTCTTCCCCCTTTTTTTTTGTCTTTCTGATAAAAAAAAAAATAAAATAATCTGGTTCTAACAACCTGACACGCCATAAAGTTTAGTAACTTTCTACATTTTCAGCCAGAGTCAGATATTTCCCTCAATGAAGGAACTCATTTTCCTATCTACTACCTTCAAAACGTTCAGTTCAAAGTATTCCCTTGATAAATTCAATAAGGCTATTAAATTAGAGCTTTATGTATGTAGGCAGCAGCCTCATGTGAGAACTGACCTGCACCAGATGATGCAATGCGAGTGGGAAAACAGAAGTTATAAAGCTAGAACAGCTTTCCTCTTCTTTTTGGCAAACCGATAACTGAGAGGATCTGTGTTAGTGCCACTGTACTAACGTGATCTTACATTGCAAGCTAAATGATACACAGGCATTTAACTTCAGCCTTTAGGAGCTAGAATACTGTTGCATCCATAATTATAATTTTCAGCATTACATAAAATCCTGATGGAGAACAGCATGAACCTTCAGTGCAGGTGTGTCTGTGACAACAGAGTTGTTGCACATAACAGAAGTAGCATGTTATTATCCAGATCTACATCACTCCTTAACAGGAATCTCTTCCATTTAAAAACACAGAAAAGAAAGGAATGGTTATTATGGCTTCAGTAATAAGCAGCACAGAATACACAGTCTGTCCCAAAAAAATGAAGAGTGAAGGTTGGCAGCTTGCTTGATCATTTTAAATAATCTAATTCCATGGAACAGTTCAGAGAGCAGACAGCAAAAAAAATTAAAATAAAAAAAAAATATGCAGAACTAACAGGGCAACAGCATCCCATGGCGGTAGCAATGGTCTGTGTGCTGGGGGCAGCAGGGGTGGGAAGAGAAAGGGACCTGGAAATGAAAAGCTAAAGATTATATTAGCTTTGTATAAAAACAGCCTAAATCATCTCAGGGTGTCATTAACTTGAATTTTGCAGACAGCCTGAAACAGCAGAGCCAAGAGAAATAAATATGGCTCCTGTCATCTTTAATGGCCTGTTAACAATACAGTTTTTGTGAATTTGGCCTCTTTATTGCTGATGATTTTAGCAGTAGCATTCTATCAGTGAGCTCGCAGCGTGATCCCAAGTTAACTCCCTCTAACACCTCTCTGGGTGGAAAGATCCAACAGAAATGTAAAAAGCTGCCAATGTCTTCAGCTCCCCTTCCCCTAGCATTTTTTATGGTGCAGTCAAAAATTTCAACTCATGATGGAAGGACACCGAAAAGTAAAACTGAATTCGCTAGCAGAAATGTCCATTATGTTCCTGCTTAAGAGTATAACACGAACACACAAAGCTGCTCTAGAAATCTCTCAGTGCTGAAGAGCCCAAGGATTTTGCTACTCGGCACACCCAGGGCCCTCAGCAGAGAGGAATTAACCAAAGCTGAGAATAATGCTGTGACCTGCATGGTTCGTAAACCCCTAATCATAAAGGATCACAGCAAGGCATTGCGAATCAATGAGGCAGCAAGGGAAAACATTTGCAGTTGAATTTTATAGGTGCACTTTGTCTCTTTTTCCCTAAAACAACAAGACAATTCTACTTTGCTCAGAATTTCAAATTAGGCTTTACCAGCAACAATATTTTACTAGTAATTAGTGCTAGTGGAAATGTTGGGTTTTGTTTTGTTTTGTTTTTTAACTTCTGCTGAGGACATCTTTCCTGCTAATAATCTCCAGATTTTTACATCATTCGCTTTTTCAAATGACTAATATTGTGTTGGGAGAAAGCAGGCTAAAGTGCATCTTTACTGACAGAAACAGCACAAATTTAAAGTCCTAAAAATGCAAGCCTTACTCACGCTGTTGAATGTTCATTAAAAGCAACAACCCCATTAAAATGTATCAGGTTCCTTGGGTGAATTCACCAAATACAGAAGAGCAGCTCAGGGACTCAAAGGCTATGTTGCACCGTAAAGGGATTACAAAAAACCTATCAGCATACATAGGAATAACTCTGGTACTGGAAAAAACTCAGTCATGTCAATTTAAGTCTCCCTTGGAAACACCTGAGGGTAAGAAACACAGCACCGACGGCATAGGCAGGGTGTTGCAGTCTCCCAACTCCATGCTGCGCTTGCTACAACCTTACACAAGGTATAATAATGGAGCACAAGTTATTTTGAAGTACAAACCAGAAGAAATGGAGGAGGCCAGAAAATAATCTGGTATTGTTGTCCTGATACCTGCACGATCCCACAACTGGGTCCCAGTCAAGAGCTTGCTATCCTATGAGCCTGTTCCAGAATTGTAAGTTAAAATGAATCCAAACCACCAAGCTAAACATAGATTAACATCTTTGCTCTCTAATGTCACACTGAGAATAGAATAGTTCTTTTCAGCTTAGACAAGAAAAAAGCAATATAAATGCAGCGTTTTTCTTATTCTCTTATAGGGAAGATTCCTACAGAGGAGAGAAACGTAACTGTTACCATTTCGGGGGAGGAGGGAAACAGCATTTCTGAGGATTGCGACTCTCGTATTTTTTTTATAATATCATTTCTCAAAGCTCTCTGCATTTCAGCCCAATTTAAATTTACTTGCCATTTCCTAGTAGATCAGCAGAAATGGGCTTTATTCTGTTACAGAGTATCTCTTTGAAAAGAGAGAATCTGGAAGTGACAGATCAATGGGGGGAAAAAAAAAAAGCAGAAGGCTTTTGCAGAAAGAAAAAAATTTCTAAGACAAAAGGGACAACCTGATAAGGAGACAATGTTGAGATCACAAAGTGGTACTTTTTTATCTGGTTACATAAAATAGCATCGCTACTGTGCCAGGAGCACAGTAAGTTACAACAGTTGTAAGAACTGCAACTGCATCTAAGTTAAAAATAAGAGTATGATTTGTTGTGATTCGCCATCCACAGCAGACAGAACTGCATTTAAACTTTTAAATTTCACTATGTGCTGTTACTGCTTTTGTGAAATTCTAGGCAATTCTTAAAGAAAAATTTGTAGGCTTTCAGCAAGCACGCCTCAAGCAGTGCCTTCCCTCTGATGGCCTATGTAGCAGTGTGTTTCTAGTTCTTAGTCCTGAGGCTTGATTTTAAGTTTTAATAATACTAATCAAGTAAATATTTCCCAATTTCTAGTTTAAATGAAGGTCATTAATTTAAAAATACCCCTCATATAACAAGAAAAGGTGACCAATGCTGACCCTTCATATTCTCATGAACTGTGATACTAGCTGAATTTACTTTCTGCCTTACTCAATGAAGTCAGAAGCACTATTTTCTTTGCCTTCCATAGTTGTATGGTTTTCTATGAATATACACAGTCCATAACTATTGTTTAAATGCTCGCTACATACCTGTTTACCTATGGCTGTACGTTGGTTACAGCCACAGCAACACAACTTGGAAAATCTTCATGCTAGGAGCACATTCAAGATCATTCATTTGTATAAGCACTTTTCTGCAGTGCCTTGAGAAACAAATAATCTTCCCTGAACTACCTTTCTCTTACATGGGACTATTTTGCTTCAGCTCTGTCTTTTTGTTTGCCTCCATTGGTACTAAGGGTACATTAGCTTTTTACGCAACTAAGCTGCCTAGTGAATTCCATTATTCCAATAATAAACAAAAACGCAGCACGGTCTCCTTAATCTGCAAGGCTGCCGCAAAGAAAACACATACAAATCTTTCTTTGATGGGTCTTAATTTGTACTTTTCAATTTCATTAGACCTTACATGCCATGACATGAAAACTGCACTTCCTGACTCGCTTTCTAATTCTGCAGATAAATGAACTAACCACAATGCAAAACTGATGGAGGCAAACAGGAAAAAGAAAAAAGAAAAAAGAAAAAAAAACCAAACAGAACAACCAACAAGAAAAAACACCAAGTTGCATGCACGCACACGTTTTCAGACTTAAACTTCTCTTTCATAAGTCTCAACTAGCGATTCCACCGCTTTCACAAAGGTTGACAAGAGCACGACAGCTTTGCTCTCTCAGAACAGAGCAGCTGAGAAGGAGAGAGGGGATTTCGAAGCACAGCCCAAGGAGCCACTATAGAACTGTATTATGTAAGAATCCTGTGTTAAACCAGTCTGCACTTTTCAATACAGGGCAGGTTATGAAGCATTCGGTGGGGCTAAATATCTTCACATGTATCCTGATTTACCAAGAAGTAAAATGAAAACAAACAAAAAAAAGGAGGCAAGAGGTATCACCATCCAACCACAAGACAGACACATCTTCTGAGAACAAGACTGAGGGAATGAAGGGGATCTTTTTTCTGGTTTTATGAGGAACAGCTAATGCAGCATCCTATCAAACAAATCTTCCTCGGTATTTCTGGAAAAGTTGTGCAGTATTAGTGACATGTTTCTAATAACATACTTCCAGTTTTACTGGCTGGTCAAATTACATTAAAGTACAGTATTATTTTAACTCTATCTAAACACAGCTGTAAAGATTTTTTTTGCAGCCAAGGCACTTTGATATCTACAGTGAATTTAATTCACGCAGACCCTTTTAGAGTATCATGCAATAAAGAACGGTTTCCAGTCTTTTTAACTCACGACACCTGTGCTTCAAAGAATACACTACCTCTTCTGAATTAATCACTATTTATACACAGAGCCAGTTATAGTAACTATCTTTAAGAAATGGGAAAGTCAGTGCAGGCAGTGGGGCTTAGCTTTTGTTGGCAGAAGTTTTGGAAGAAAAATAGAGCCGCTTAGCAAGAATATAAGATTAAGGGTCATTTTTATCCATTTCTTTGAGGCTATTTGTCTCACTGTGAGGAGAATTAAACTGCTTTAAATATTAGACTCACAGGCACAAGTAAGAAAGAAACTTTGATTTAGGAAACAGGAGGAGCAGACATCTTTATCACAACAAAGGAGCATTGTTGAAAGTGCGTAAATCAATGTAAAATCTTGCTACAGAGAGAATACAAAATTGATCTCTGGAAAATCTTGGTTAGATGTGGTTAAAGTGACTCACAGTGAATAAGCCGGTCATTTAGTTCATTTTGTATCTTGAAACAAACTACAAAACACTCTGTTGCTATAAATGTTTTCAGAGCAGAGAAACCACCAAAATCACCACCTTCTCAAAAGGACTATTTGACACGGTACTTAAATTTTGTTTCTTCTGCCTCCCTCTCGTCTTTGCTTCACACCTTCTCTCCCTGCCTGCTGCACAGATTCCCACTGAGCTGATCTTCCCATTTCCCATGGAAGAGCTCCCCAGTAGCACGCTGCAGCTCCAGCTTGCACGTTTCATCAGGACATGAAGGCAAACGGCTGCTCAGGCTCCACCAGAGCCAAAGAAGATGGGAGGTCTACTCTGCCACCACAGACTCTCCCAGATGCTTTTTGAGTTCAGCTGAACATTTGGCTTATGTTTCTCATGACAGGTTCAAGCTGCTGCTTAGTGCTGAAAGAGTCAGGGGGGAGGGCTACTTCCTATAGAAATGTAAAACACGTAGCTGATCCAGCTGCATCCAGGCTGAGGACAACAGGAAGCCCTGGCCACCAACATTGCACTCTTCAAATTTGTCTCTCTGAAGCAGTGATGCAAATGCGAGTTTCTTGATGCACTCTTTCTAGAGCCCCAGCAGCTATGGGGTTTATGTTTCTGTTGGGGAAAAAAAAAAAAGGCATCTGGGAACCATCTAGTGCTTCTGACTACATTTTTCAACAGAAAATGAAAAGGAGCTGCTGAAGAAAGTTTTGAAATACAAAAGGAAAGCTGTGCTACACCCAAGCAAATGGTAAGGTTTGGGACAGTGTATTTAAAGAGGAGGGCTCAGGAATATTAAAAAGCATCTGGTAAACTTTTCTTTAAAAACAGAAGTGAAAACTGTGTATGGTGTTAATTCTTAACAAGCTGACACTTGAAGGGGAAAAATATGTTTGCAGGACCCAAAGACATACATGTATAGAAGTAACTGAACTATATAAATGAAAGGGGAAAACTGATTATACAGATGACATTGACTCTTCAAACCATCCTCAGAAGCATTTTCAGGTCAGCAAGTCTAGTCCTCTGCTTTTTCTTCATGTCATCTCGTATAAATCCATTTGAAATATCAAGCTCCATTTAAAACACTTTTTAATTAGTATGAACGTATTTTTTCATGCCCAACTTGTACATCAGAGAACGTGATTCAAATGTATCCAGTGTTACGTGCATGAGCAGACAAGAGGACATAGAAACATGCGGTGAAGTTTGAACAGACACATGCTTTTTTTTTTTTTTAAAAAAAGAACAAAGTCTTTTATACTCATCAATTGGAGTTCTGACAGATGAATTTTGACAAGCCTAGAAGGAACATTTTAATCTGTCACCACCCCTAACTCTTCACATCATCCTTCTATAGAGGTTATCACATCACAACAGATGGAAACGCATGACTCGGTTGCTCTGGTTCACAGTGCAATGTATCAGTGTACACCATTGATGAAGATGTGGTTTGTGTGAAGACATCAGACCATGAACTGAACCTACTGATGCTGTGCACACACGTCTTACCAAATCTGCAGATAGGGTGGCACATTTCAGGATGGCAAACTAGATGCAACAGTGCCTGTATCAGTGCAGCAGCTACCTTTATTCGCTCAGTGAACATGAGCAAGACCCCTCAGCCCTCAGCAAGACCCAACTCCTCGGATGAGTTGACAACACTAACATTGTCCAGTTGCCTAATGGGCCATATCTTCTGTTCATCCCTTTATTTCAGTTGGCTCACCTGATTAGTTTTTATCCTCTGCAAAAAGGCTAAGTACAAGTGAGATGTCCCAAGGCCTTCACTGTCTGATAGGAGAGTATTTAGAAGAAAAGAATGTAACTAATATTGAGAAAAATAAATTAATCATGGTAAATAGCCCAGAATTAGATTTTTCTCAGAAGGAAACCAGAAAAAGATTTACTGCTTAAATCTATAGCCAGTCTCCTATTGTCAGAGTCATAGCCCCTCTAATTTTATGTAATTTCTAAGTGAATGTTACATCAGAAGAAAGAGTATTCCAGTCTAATCCAATCACACTGTTAATAATTTCCTCCCAACTTTATAGAAGTATCACCCAAAAAACTGTAAAGAAAGCCAGTGGCTAACAGATATGACCCCTCTACCTAAAATTCAGTTGCCAAACATGAAATTTTTTTTCTAGAAAAAAATGTGAGAGGAAATTTAGAAATTAAATTTGTTGCTTGATTTGCATTTTTCATGTCTACATTCACGCATAGGATTATGTTTACAAACAGAGTTAATGAAGTGCTTTAACTTCAGCAGAAATCAAAACCTAATTTCATTTCAAGGGGAAATAACCGGAAACACCCATTTTTTCCTCTGTCTTTCTTCCCTAGCACCACAAGAAAATAATTACTTCCCTGAAGTATAAACAGAAGTCTGAAAAAGCACAGCAGTGATCTTCAAGGATACACCTGGGAAGAAGTCAATTAATAACCACTAAGAGGAGTAAAACATGTTGTTCGGCACACTGAACAAAAGCTCAGCTAGTACGTAAGACAGAGCAATAAACTCAGCTTCGGCACTTAGGCAGGAAGGAAACTGCTTTTGTACCCAGTATATCTACATAGCCTACTGACTCGGATCAAAGGATCCTCCTGCTTCCAGCTCAGACCTTTCCCCAGCCCTCCTTGGAAGGCTGCTAGCATACACAGACCAGTTGATCCCTTCACATCTAACTAGCCTGGTTCAGAACAAGAGTCTGTGACACCCATATGTCCCCCGTTGTCTTCCTTCCCAGTCTTCTTCAATTAAGTTTCAGAATTGCAGGGAAGCGCACAGGTGCAGGTGATGGGCTGTTTCCTGCAGCTCCGATTCCTGTCCAGCCTGTCATTTTTCAGCTGTAAATCTGATCAGAAACACGCTGCTCCTGCAAGAGAAGCAAGGCCAGAGGAAAGGGAAGGCACACAGCCTGCACAGCGGAGCCAGTACCCACGACCTAACATCTCTCAGGTGAGGTGTGTTTTGCTTTCGCATCCCAAACTTCCAGACATCTGTCCCCTTCCACGGCTGTCTTCTAGTCATCAAGCGGGCACTGGAAATCCTTTAGGTTAAAGGTCTAGCACCTCATTTTCACTGATGGCCTCATTATGCATTGCTCATAGAAGTTTTAATCTGTGGGTATTGTTCCGACTAGGTTTATTTTTCTCTTCCAGTATTTCTCCATTTGTGTATGTGTCATCTAATGTAAGGGTTGTGGTGGTAATTGCTACCCTTCTGTGGAAATGCTCAGTAATCACTGCAGTAAACCTTGCATAACATCCAGAAAGCAGCTTAAAGTTGGCTCCAGACAGCCTTGATTTACATATCGAAATGTATTTTTGTAAAGCTAAACTAAACGTGTGTTTGTCAGACAATTCATGTACTCAAAACTACCACGTCCTCAGCCTTTTTTCCACAAAACGGCTTGCCCTTATAAGGGAGGTGGAATTTACTACTAGGCTGTCAGCGACTGTCAAGCAGAAGCCCTTCTGCTCAAGGAACACATGACAATCCCATTCCCAAACCTAAAATCAGCCTGTTCACATTGCATAACCAGTCATACCCCCTAGGAAGAAAACAAAACAAAACAACAAACAAACAACAAACACAACAAAGACAAAAAAAAAACACAGAAGAAAAAAAATAACAACTATTTCCCTTAGGGTGAAATTTTTCTAGGGTCTTGTGCCCATCTATCATCTCACTAGCTGTTTTGGTGTTTACAGCTACAGTATGCAGCAAAAATGAGGCCAGACAGCAAGGCAGAAAAAATTGCTGATGGCATAAAATTGTAAATTACTTAATTTAATTAATCAGTTAAAAATAAGATGATCGAAGTCTTCCGAACAGAACAAGCAATATTAAGAATCAAATTCTGCATCACAATTAGACAGTACTTCACCACACCGAATATATCCAAAGGAACTACTTTCAAAAAGGATTTAATCAATAGCCGACAGTAATAATGCCCACCAGACTGAATAATGTGAATAGCAATATATGCAAACACATGTTTCTTTAGAAAAGCAAACTTCTGAAATGAGGAAAAAAAAATATCTGTAAGAAACTGACAATAAATGAGCTATAGTTCCTTCCAGGCAAAAAAAAAGAAATTATAAAAGCAGTACAAAAGTGGAACCTCAGCTAAAAGCTTCAAAAAGCAAAAAATGGCCAAATAATAAAAATACATATATAAATAAAAAAAAAAATAGAGGGTGTGGAGTGTGACAACATCACAAGAAAGTCAAAAATCATAAAAGAATAATGATGAGAACAGGAGAATTGAAAGAAGTGGACTAGGCTATATGAAATTGAGATGAAAGACAACTATTTAGAGATCACTTGTAGTTTACTATGTCTTGACACAGGCAGAAGGAATACTCAAATAACTGTATAACATTTTTTTTAAAGAAAAACAACAACAAAAACAAATAAAGAAAGTTATAAAGCTATTCACAGCCAAAAAACCCTGAAGAATGTGTTTCAGAAAGGTGTTGGAACTGAAATGCTTAAAACCAAATCTACTTACTGCAGAACTGTATTTCCGAAGGTCAAATTAAAAAAAAAAAAAAAAAGAAAAGGTAGGTGCATAAAATGGCACTAAGGCAAAACCGAAAGTGACTAGACCCCAGACTACAACCCAATTCTGCCTTCTCTGCTTTCCACTCAGTTTCCACCTCATCTCGAAGGCAGCTGAACACTACTACATGCACTTCAGTGTCTGATCTGAAGCCCTGGAACAGTAGCTGCATGCCCAGAGGTGTTTCAGGTCTGTACAGCAGCCTTGCTTGTACCAGCTCCCTTGCTGGTACATCATTCATGCCACAGCTTGAATAGGATTCAGAAACTGGGATTTTCCCTACTTCAGTTTGCTGAGGCACTAGCCTGGTTGCCACCTCTGAGTATGCTCACAACATCACAAGTCTACAAAGGCAACTGTAGCTCTCTGCCTGATTTCAGGATTTTTGTATTAAATTTTGTGTTAAGCAAGCTTCTGGTAAAATACAGAAGCTGACCTGGAAGCCAGGACAGGATGACCATACATTCCTAGCTGAACACCGAGGATGGGACTCATCTAATGGCGGTGTCCAAGTTCCCTCTGTAGTCAAGAGGGGGATAACCAACACAGCCAGAGAGGACTAGACAGCAACTAATTCATCCTATATCAGACATTTTGGTCAAGTCAACCACTGCTGACTAGCTGACTCCATCATGGACTATGGTGGAGTTTTGACACCGGCCTAAAATTAACACCTACTTGCTGGCACCTTAAGTCAGGTGTGATAAATCTTATTATGGTTTAGTTGCTCTTTCATTCACTCACTCAGGTCCAGAGAAGTCCACCTTCCTTGCTGTACACTGGATACAACTGGAGGGAAGAAGTTCCTTACCTGAGCCTAGCATGGCAACAAGTGTATACCTCACTGTAAGATGAGAAATAAATGTATGATCCCTTTCAGCCGAGAAATGCAGCAAGCACCAAACTTTTCCCCAAATTGAAAAAGTATTCACACCACTTTGTTAAGAAAAAAATGCATCAGCTGCTCTCAAATTTTCTCCCATAGGAGAAGATAAGGCTCTTATCTATTTATTTTTATATATTTACATAATATCTATTTATACTTAATATACCTAAATATTTACCTTTTTTCCTTTTAAATAAGATAAAAGCAGGACTTCTGTACTTGTTAGGGACCCTTCAATAACAAATGTTGCCAGAAGCTCAAAAATGAACCAGCCATGTAACTATGATAGGTGCATAGTAATAATATATGCTGGATGTATTACAGGAAAAACATGTTGTCTAGGTGGAGTTGGACTGGAAAAGTCATCCAGATTGGTAGACATGAGCGATGTGTCACCAACCAGCTGTAGAAAGAGATTCCAGGGGAAAAAAAACAAAAATTAAAAAAAAAAAGAAAATAAACAATTGTTTGAAGGATGAGAAGACAAAGAGTCCACTGCAACCACAAACTGGCATTTAAAAATTGCTGACTGAAAAGAAAACACCTCAGAAAGAATTGCCAGACCTTTAGTGAAAGTCCCTGTCCTTTTATAGAACAGTTTGACAAGATGTTGTGGGAGGAAAGGAAACAGAGACAGGAACTGACATGGAATTTACAGTGTAAGGCTACGAGAGTTAAGTGATGCCAAGGAATGGTCTATCCAAGATGAGCTAGTAGGAGGGCACGGTACCCCCCTAGTGAACTTCAGCATGCTCTGATACTAGTATGAAATAACTTAACCCACAAATAATTACCACTTCTGGAGATTTCCAGACAAGAGGGCTTTATGACGGAAAGTACTAACTTTTACCCATACCTGTTAACATGGAGAAAGGTAAAAGCACACTCTACCAGGCAATTAGTGTCCTACACAAAGCGACAGTCCCTTGCAGAAAGTTCATGGCACAGAGTGGCAACGTATTTTGCAACTCAGACGTGAAGAACCTGTTCCATCCTTTGCTATTAATGGACACGTTCAGCAGCCTTCTTACAGAGAACATCACTACCTTTGCAGTAACATTCATTGCCCTTAATAAATCCTAGAAAAAGAGAAAAATAGTATAGGCAGCAAATGAAAAGACATAAAGCTTTTTTGACCTTTCTCAATCCAGCTTTGTTACAGAAACACAATGATCCATATCTCCAAATCAGAATATTTTAGATTATTAAAAAAAAAGCGCCATCCAGTTCCGTAGCCTAAGATTACAAACAAAAAATACCGCATGTGTGCAATATTTGCCTTGCAGTGAGGCGGATAAATTGTGAGGGGGGGAGCTACTGAGCCTTAAAGGTATGCCATTATGGGCTATTTTCAAATCAGAAAAACACAGATGGCTTCCCAGATCAGATTACAGTCCTGTCTCCTATAAACAAAGTTTTTTCATTACTTATCGTAACTCTCAAATACCTCAGTTTTTCAGTGATTGCTGAAATGTTGCTACTTACGTAAAACTTTAATGGACATACAGTACGTTCCTTCCTCATCGCTGCAGGTGATCACTGTGCGTCCTGGACCAGACATAGCAAATCACTTCAGCACTAGGAGAGAAAAAACATAGACAAAGAAGAGTCTTACAGAAAAAAGTAAGGAATTACTGGTTAGAAAACAAACAAACAAACAGCAACAAAAAAAACCCAAAAGCTAACCCTGACAGCAATCAGCATTAGTCCAAGAATGCACTATTTAACATCTTTAAAAAAATCTGTTACTGGACTGCAATACTGAAAAGCAGCGTAAGTCAGACACAATAATATTAATAAAATACATCACAAGTTTTTAGGTAATGTTATTCCTTTGTACTATGCAGTTATTACCTAAGACCATGTCCCACTATACAGTTTTGTACCAGCAAGTGATGAATAATCTTCCAACACACACATTTACTGGGGCAGGACGAACTCGTGGAGGAATATTAACTTTGATTGTCATAGGAATAAAACAACATTCTAAACTATCTTTTCTGAGCATTAATAAACTTTATAACTACACAGCATGGCAGTATAAAAAATGATGACCCAGTATCTTTTTAGATTTGAAACACTTCATTGTGAACCACAATTACTGATCAGCTTTATGAGCAATGTAATGTCACATTCAGTGGTCCTCACAGACTAAATTGACTAATTAATAGATGTCCATATTTTCATGCTGGACTGCAATAAATACCAAATATCACGTGACAAGACAGTAGAAGCTGACCATAACTTACAGCCTTAAGCTACTTATTTCTTGTAAATCCCAAGAAAGACTGTCTGGGACATCAAAGTAGCTTGTAAAAAACACTACCATGTGCAGCCAAAGTGAATAAATTCAAGTTTGGCCTCTTCTTTCCAAATTCTGTATGGTACTAGAAGGAGCTTACTTTTCTTCATTTAGGCAAATCTGGTTTTAGAAAGTTCAAAGAAAGACAGGAAGCAACTGGCAAAATGATTCCATAGATCAATAGAGACATGGACTATCTTCAGAATTTTTATTTTTCATGATGGAAAGACATTTAACAAACGCCCTTGCAAATTAATGAATAATCCTAAAAATAAAGATATCCCTATCTGATCACACAATTACAGCTCAAGTACCTTTGCTCACTGTGTTTAAAGCTAGCTATATCAGAGCAAACTTAATGGCTGTACAGCTTTATCCATACGATGCAATTTCAAAAACAATCAAAGAGCTCTATTTTATGCCAGGAATGAGCACATTAAGTTAAGAACAGAAGTCACAAAGGTTTATTAACAAAATCAACCATGAGTGAAGAGATGTAAAGACAATTATCCTTCTGCTTTGCAGCTGAAGCTTTAAATCAAATGTACTGCCATTGAGAAAGGAACAGACTGCTTTTGGGAAACAAGAAATTACCTTCATGTAGACAATGATATTATCAACCCGAGCAAAGATGTCTGCACTGAAGTGAAAAAATGGGTGTAAATGGTGGAAATCAGCAATTCCCTACAATTGCAGAGATTTGTGTTCCGCAGTCGGCTTCATGAATTGACCTGTGTGGTCAGCAGACAACTGACTCCCCTGCTAGAACTCCGGGAAGGCAGCCTTAGACACTGTGGCATGAATACAGTCCCCAAAAAGCTCCTCTGAAGTGCTGAATAAGACACCAGACTCCTGGAGCATGGGGACCCCGAGCAACTGCACACAGAGGATGGCCATCATTAAGAGCTGGGAAGTGATTTCCATTAAGCAGCTAATATCCATCAGGCTGGGTATTGGGAAAGCAGCAAGGATTAGCTGCAGGCAACTGATAAGTCCCCATACTCTCACTAAACCTCACCTGAAGGAGCAGGGGTCAGTCTGGGTGCAGAGGACGTTAAAGGAGACTGAAGAGCTGCAAGCTACCTCTGTAGTCTGGTCATAGCTGCCTGCAGCGTCTGGAGGTCACACAGGAGCGGTGGGAAGTACGTGCAGTTGATCCATAAGGGAAGACCAGCCAGAAGCCAAGGGCAACCACAGCCCAGCCCCACAGCAGGCAAGCAGAGCTAGGCTGGTGAGAGCACCAAGCTTCAGCAGCAGACCAGCAGCCACCAGACAAGGGCGAGGCAGCAAACGAGGTCTGAGATCAAACTGGGAAATCCAACCAACAATCCTGGACTAGCAGAAGAGAGTACTGGATACGGGCATCAGGCTCAGGCACAGACCAACAACCCCAGGCTGACCTGAAATAATGCTCCTGGGGCTGTGGGCGCAGGGTGTAGGTAAAGACTCCAGGTGGGGCTAGTTAGGCCCATTAAGGCCTATTAGTGTCCTCACACATATCACATGCATATAGGGAAGCAGACAAATGTAACCTGAAAGCTCACTGTGTTCCACACAATGTTAATGCTTCTGAATTTCAGACCTCCTTTGCTTGGCTGTACACATTACTTGGAGACCCTCTTCCCTCAGCTTTTAAAGACTCTTCTGATTTATAGAGTCTGCTATTTAGATTCTTGCACAACTTATGTTCCACCATTCCATATGGCATGGTTGTACAATCTGGACTGAGTTCATGGAGAACTGAGAAAATACAACAAACCTGAGCTGCTGCTCAAAATGAACAGAGTATGAGACCTGTGTTTCTTCAGAGATGTGTTTAGACTGCAAACTATACCATGCTAAGATACTTTGTTAATTGACATGCATAGTTTTACTATAGAAAATGTATAGTGTATCTACAGAACAGAAAGGTACAAAGTAGCATTACCATGACAGCTGCTGATCAAAAATAAATAAATAAAGTTGTCATGCAAAACAGCCAGTATCCACATTGAGAAGTTTCCAAAAGAGTTGGCAGGGCTTGCCACCATTAAACCACTAAGTAACTGCTAAAAACCATCAAGAGTGCTACATTTTATTTACGCTCCAGAATGTAGAGATGACTTGCACACAAGCAATACTTTTATTCCCTGTTCCCTTCTTCCCTTTGCCCCCAAAAGTTATAAAGGTATGAATGTCTGTTCGAAGGCAAGATGAACCTCTGTGGTTTCTGAAGGCCGAAGTAGTAAACAATCACATCATACTTCAGAGTATGGAAGAGTAAGCAATTATTATGATACTGTTGTATAGCTCTGAAATAAGTGACCATTTGTATTGCAAGAACATACTTGAAACTGATGCTTACCCTGATGTTTTTTCTGCTCCATCCAAAATTCACTTAAATGTTTAAAATACGTAATAATACCTAAATGTTATCAATCCTAAGGCTCTCATCCACCCAAATATTCTCCTTCTTTTAAAATACATTTAATATAAAAATCTAAATTATGGTAAGATTGGTAAGATTGACAGCTAATTATGAGAGTAATTCCATTGATTTCTAGACCATTAAAGTCTGTGAAAAAGTATTCCAAGACAGGAGCAGAAGTCATACAAACTAACATAAAAATAGTTGCATTGTCATGGCAATTCTGTGTTTTACACAAGAGATGGGCCTCCCATATGCCAGTTCTTTCCTTCTCAGTTTTAATCTTCCTTATTGAGTTCTGCTATTTGGAACAAGCAAAAGCATAACAGATTTTTAATTGATAATTGAAGATTTGTTGGGCTAGTTGCTAACTCAACAACGTGAGTCACTAAAAGCACAGAAGATATTTCAGAGCCACTCCCAAATCTTTTAGGTTTGATCTTTGATCAAACTTGATTAATGGGACAACCTGAACTGTAAGAAAGTTGATGCCGGCATGTTGAGCCACGGGTCTACGCTGAACCTGAAATTAAGACACCGAGCTCCAGGGACAGCTTCCTTGACAAGGGTGTGATTGGAGAGTACTATTACCACGTTTTCAGGAGAAGAACATGCTGTTCCTCCTGTGCTGGCCAGGTCAGAGGAGCAAAGCCATGGCCCTGGCTGCTCTTTCCCCTTTGTTGTGACTAAGGCTTCTGCAAATGTAAAGGCTATAATTGAGCCTAAGCTCTGAAAAGATGATAGTGAAATGAAGGAAAAGCTCCCTGCATTCTCCTTTTCCTGTGTGCATCCAAAAGGAAGAACTCTGTTTCAGCATCACATGCAATGATAAAAATATGGTTTCTTCAGTTGAGAGGGAGAAACTGACTGGGAAAGCAATCTGGGTGAGAGCAAGCATGAAACAATGAAATTCAGTGTTTTGGAGGGAAAAAAGGAATAAGGGCAAAACAAAACAGCCGACATAAAGAAAGCAGATTTCTGTGACTTACTGACTTACTATCACGAAACATGAAAGGGAAATACAGGAAAAGTAAAAAACCAAGCTGGATCACTATGAATAAGTATGAAAGAATAGCACAAACATATAAGAAAAAAAAAAAAGACCAAGGCACAAAATATTATGCCACTGACAAACGATGCCAAGGCTAACAAGAAAAAAAATTTATTATTAGTAATGGAAAAAGAGGTATAGCATGGGCCCATTACTCAAGACAGAAATCTACTGACATATGGCACTGGAAAGGAGAAAAGTTTAGTAAAGTGTAAGGAAAAAAACCATGAACTATGGTAATCGCCCAATTTTAGTTGAAGTTATATTAATAGCATAGGAATTCAGCATAAAAGAGAGAAGAAATAGTTTGCCTAAATTAAATATTCTCAAACTGTTGAGTTAGGATGAATTTCATGTAAAAATACTTAAAGACCTGACTGAAGTAGTCTCGCAATAATTAAATTATATCTGTAGGACCTCAGGGGAAAACAAAATAACAAAAGGCTATGAAAAAACCAAAACAAACCAAAAAACAATATAGGCCATATCTTTAAAAAAGGTGGAAATAAAAATCTAGGGAGCTTTCAATTAAGATCCATTCCTAGAGATATACTAGAATAAAACAATATTGTAAGTGCAAAGATAGCACAAAAAATAAATTATAGCTAAGACAGGTTTCTAATGAATAAGTCACATCAAACCAAAGTAATGTGCATCTTTGGCAGAATCATATGTCCTGTGAATAATGGAAAGGCAGTAGAATTTATAAATTATAAAGATTTTGGCATGATCTCATGTAGCATTTCTGTAAGGAAGCTAGGAAACCAAGGTCAAAAGCTACAAAAGGTGCAAAACTAATAGATTACTGCTGTGTATTAACAGGGCTCTGCATTGGTCTGCGCAGTACTGTTGGAGATTTTCATCAATCATCTGAATAATGCAACAGAACATCTACCGTTACTAAATTAAAAGATGTCAGCAAGCTGGGTTGTAGGAAAGAATGAACTCAGAAGGATCTTAAGATATCACTAAGTAGTAGTGATTAACATCCAATCATGCAGTGCAATTCCTGGGATGGTAATCCTCAGTATAAGCATCCCTACTATGCTAATCTTAGAAGTATTTAGAGTATTACAACAATGTACGTGGAAACTGAAATATTAAAAGCCACGTTAGTTTCTGTTTTATTCAAACCACAGTGGAAAGAGAAAACTACTATAATACAAAAATACACAAGATTTATGTTTTGTTTCAGCCTGTTTCCAAAGTTAATGTGCAAAGCACTCACATTCTGTTGTAATATACTGGTCTAATCAGGAAAAATGAGGGTAAAACAGAAATACAAGGTCACAGTAAGCATTTAGAAACGGATCTAAGTCAGTCTTGAGGATACATGTGGTTGTCATTCACCTTTAGAAGTCTAACAAGCAGACAACTGCATCTGAGCTAGCTGCCTACAGCACCTTTATGGTCAATAAGCAGAAGCAGGCACATCAAAGTACAGTTTATCTCATCCTAGGATACACACCTGACCATGAGTCACACCTGACTTCTGCATTCTTCTCTCCATGGACCATAAGGGAGGCTACATCAATAGCTCACCCAGGCATCTTTAGTTTGAGAAGTGTAGTCTCGTCTGCAGTATTAAGGCAGATATTCTGAAGCATACCTGTTGTTAGAAGACCATCAGAGTGGTGCCACAGTTCTGTTTGTTTCTAACTAGATTGCCAGAAAACAAATAAAGACCACAGGCTGCCCACTTCAGTCTAGCTTTCTGTTGCCAGTTAGGCTGAAGCTGATACAAGAAGGATATGCAGTGCCATAAACAGGCCTTCATAACTCTGAGCTCACATTTTTCCAAAACAAGCAGATGACATCCTTCCTTCTAAGCTTTCTGTGGTTCCTCCGATTACAAAGACACTGATTTCTATGCTGCCTTTGGATAGAATTCCCCATTTGTTCCCTTTCCACCACAGCTCGCTATTTCTATCAGATGGTTCAGAAGCGGGAACGTTCCTGTGGCTCTGCGTAACATGTTTAGGACTGCTCGAACCCTGTTCCAGCGACATCAGCAGGAGTTTTGCCTTTGATTTCAGTAGCTCTAAAATTTCACTCACGCAGGTTTTGGACACAGATGAGCGTAGGGTGTGATGTTCAGCATTGTACAGAGAACTCAAAAAAGGAAGCTTTCTTGCATTGTTCCTCTATAACACACATTTTCAGTAGAGACATACTGCTGGGTGATCTTGCCACAAACTTGTAAGAATTTATGTTTTATCATTAAAATGGGTAATAAAATCGTTCAACAGCACCTTAGGGTGATCAGGATAAAACAGTTGCCACCTGTTCTTCAGAAAGGTGTTTAGTATGCTTTTTGTTGTTTGTATGTTTTTTGCTGTTGATAATGTTCAACAGCCACTTTCAAATGCAGCTTTCAAATACTGCTTAACACTATATACCCAGAGGTAAGCTGAGCTAGTTCTTCCAAGTGGGAGGTTTGGGGAATATCAGTGGCTGGTAGTTACCAATGGAACAGTAGAACACCACAAAAATACTCCTGACTGGTAGGTGAGACAAGACAGCACTCTAGATTTCAGGGTTAATTGTGTACATATTCCTCATATTTCACACAACAGCTACTTCCAGTTCTCATTGACTTCCAGACCTCAAAAATACACCAGAGTTATTTTAGAGAGAAAATTAAACGTAACTCATCTTCCTTTTTCTTTCATGTGCTGAAGAACTGATGTCAATTGTGGCTGTGTAACACACAAAACATTACCATTTGATATCAAGGGTCATTGACACCTGAGTGAAATATACAGCTATGAATGAAGCTTCACAACCTCTTCCATGACTTTAAGGGAAACTGAGAAATTTTGTAGGAGATCATGAACTTCATCTCGCAGAACACGCATACAACGGAATACTATGTTATATGATGGCAAGTAGGCAGAAGCAGTACTAAGTTTCAGCTGAGGAAATAAAGAATCCCTTACTGCTCTTGTGATGTAGGGTATTCCACTGAATACTGCTCACAACTGCCATGAAGTAGTTAAGTTTTTGTGACGGACTGTTAAAATTTTTTCTCTTGCCCAAAATTCAGTATAGGATGTGGCAAAGATACAAATACATATTCACATCAGGTCACACTGAAATAAACTGAGAATATACTAGCCCTTGAGACAGCCGGGAGCGGGTTTCTAAGAACGAGAAGCTGCGACTGTGCAACACTGGGGCCGTAGCTGCAGCTCTGACCACTGTGGGTTTCCTCTCTGGCAGTAGAGAGGAGGCTGGGAGGCTTCGCTTTTAGATCACCTCTGTTTGATTTATTTTTGTCCCCTCATTTTTCTAACAAATTTTCTTATTTATGAACACTTCAGCCTTAGATTTATTTTTTTTTTTCTACTGTGATTCACATTCTTATCAGAGTCATGAATTTCTGAAAATCAAATAAAAACCCGAGGTCAATACTTTCTGCACTCAGGGAAAGAAAAATCTAGTTATCTCACCAGATACTGCTAATGTGTTCCCTCTGTTAGCAGAATACATGAGGAAAGGGATGATTTGGGGAAGCTGAGGAGAAAATGGTCCAACAAGGAAGAAGAAATGGTTCCTTCCCCTCTTTTCTGATGATAAATACAGCAAGACATAATTCCAGCATATGATCCCTGGAAAGCATATGTACTGGATTGCTAATTGGCCGAAGTTTTATCTCTCATGGCCTTAGCACAGTGGCAGAAATAGACATCTGCTATGGGTTAAACAGTTGGTCTTCAGTGTCATGCTGATAGTATCGTACAAAAAACCCTCAAGCACAACATATATAGCTGCATGAAATATTGATTCATTTTTAAATTCCTCACCAATTATTTTGTTGCTTTCTTACCCATACAGTTAATTATCACACCTAGTTTCCAAATACAAGACTAGATGAACTCAAAGTAGTCCTGAGATTGCACCACACACAAAAGTCAGTCTTTCCAAAGAAGGATGTAGAAAGATAACAAGCTTCCTAGGAGATGAAGGACACATAAGTGTTGTCCAGACACAAATCAGACAGAGGAAAGAAGAAAAATTTGCATATATATCCAAGTAAAAGAGTATTTATGATCATCTATGTCCTCTTTCAAAGCAGAAAATGGAAGATTTATGGAAATGGAAGAACAGGTACATTTTTGTGCCTAATGGTCAATGTCTAGGACAATACATTACTCCATACTTGCCCAATTTTTATCTCTCATTAAACTTCTCATATTCATTGTAAGACAAAACAGCATCCTGGACTAATCAGACCTTTTTCTACCTACTATTGAATTTATTATTTTCCTATATGTTCTCTGCTTTAGGACTGTTCAGGTAAAACAAAAGTAGAAAAAACCAAATGCATCTAAAATATTGGAATTCCATACCATACCAGTACAACCTAGCCAACACCTTTCTATTATAATGATTTGGCATTAATTTGGATCAACCTTTGCACATATTTATGCCTAAGTAATTTTTCTTTTTTCAGTACATCTCACAGAGCTAGCAGAACTGCCTACAAGTAAAGTTATCCATCTGCTCTAATGTTTGCAGGATTAAACAATTAGTAATTTAGAAGTATGATAAAAGAACTTTACTTTTCTCTGAAGTTGAGGCCCCTTACAGCATCCCTTCCAATTTACACACTCAGTAAATTTCTTCATCATGAAATGAAGCATTTTGAGAATATTAGAAGAGCAAAAATCAAAGGTGTATTCACAGAGATTTCAATTCCCTCTCCAATTTCTCTTTGTAATATAAACATTTTTACCTCCACGGCAAAGTAACTTCACAGTGAAAGGGGGAGAGAAGCATTTTTCCATTACCTTAAAGGTCCAGATGGACCTTTAAAACCTATATTACTTAATGGAATTCCTAAACTGGCAAACTTTTTCTACTTTACTCACCGCTTAGTTAGACAATATAATACAAAGCCAACCTATTAATGAAGTCTTTTGGTAAAAGTGCCTTGGAGCAGTTCTTTAAGAAAGAAAAACAACGAGTTCAGCAATAAGTAGGTTCCAAAACTTAAGTGCAATCACAGCTTCAAACCACCTGGCAGATGTCAAATCTCAAATTTGTTTTAATCTGAAATGCTTAGAAACTTTTAAGAAAGTTTTTCAGCCCTTTTCTCAAAAAAAAAAAAAAAAAAGTGAGAGTATCTCATTAGTTTATCCAAACGTTTTCAGCAAGGTATTATCTCCTGGTTTCATATGGGACAGAGTTAATTTTCTTTCTAGTGTTGTTGTTATGCTTCAGATTTGGTATGAAAGGAATGTCAACAACATTGTTTTAGTTGTTGCTAAGTGATGTTTATGCTTTTGAAGGATTGTTTTCAGCTTCTCATAGAAGCTGAGAAGGAGTGTAGACTGAACAATGGAATGGCCAAAGGAATATTCCTCACCACAAACGTTCATGCTCAGTATACAAATGGGGGTTGGCCAGGAGTAGGGAATGCGCCATCACTGCTCAGTGCCAATTCACTGGGTGGTGAGAGTGACTTGAGTCATTATTATTATTATTGTTATTATTGCCATTTTCCTTTTCTGATGTTGTTCTATTAAACTGTCTTTATCTCAACCCATGAGTGTTTTTTTTTCCCTTTCCCCTCCTTTTCTCCCTCTTCTCCCTACCCTTTTTGAGGGGTGAGTGAACGGCTGTGTGGTCCTAGCTGCTGGCTGGGGTTAAACCACATATTAGAACTTCAAGCACCTGTAACACAAGGTACTAGAATAATAAACTTCATCTAGATATAATGCAGGTATACAGCTCTGGATGCTGCCATAGCTCTGGAGAGCTGAGCTTAAACCTGACAGTATCTAAGAGCCAAGTTCAATAACCTGGCTCAGGAATTGGGCTGTGATTAGACTGCGGTTGGACTTTAGTCCAAAGCTGCAAGAGGGAGCCTTTAACTTAGTGGTCAAAATAAGGCACAATCCTTGTTCCTAATTCGCCGTTCATCTTCATCTTTCAGGGGTGGGGGAAAAAAAACAAACCTGCAACTCTCTTCTGTTCTTTAGAAAAAAAGCTGTAAGAAACAAAGAAAGAAACAAAAGACAATTAGGAAAACAGTGATGAAATAAAGTTTCGAGGTGTTACCATTTAAATCAGTCGGTTGAACTCTTTCTTACAAAGGCACAGGAGACAGTGACTGCAGTTCTGACCGCGTAAGAAAAGCAAACCTCTTCCAATACCAGCTGAACGCGTTCTGTGAAGTACTCCATTTTGGGAGCATTTATCTGAATACATTTTGCACAGGAAAGGGAAAGTAGAAATTTCCAAATTTCCAGGACACTACCATATAGACACCAGTGGCATTACTGACATTTCCTTTCCTTCCTTCAAGCTTTCACTGCCTTAGTTTTCTACCTTCGTTATCTCCTATTAGTGATGCTTCCATGCCCTGCTGGTGAAATAATACAAATCTAAGCACAAAGGGAACTTAAAGCCTATTCCAGGTGTACAGGAATAAATCTGCTGATTTAAGAAAGATAAATTCTACCTATTGTTTCATTACAATGGATTTCTGCAACAAAGAAGATGAAAGTAGCAAAAAGATATTGATTTTAAAATACAGCACCCTCTGACTTATGTCTAAGTGTCTCTTTTCTACTGCTCAAACCTTGGGCGCAGGAAGAAACTCATGGCAAAGATTCCCTGTGATCTTTCAAGCTCATCGTTGCCAGCAGCAATTTTTCCTGCTCTCTCATCAGAACTTGTTGTTAAATTAGTCACCTCAGGAATGCAATTAATGTGACTTATGTGAAGCAACACCAGTCGCAAGGCAGGAGCTGCCTGTCCTGCACACCGTTGCAGGATGAGGCAGAATGGTTGCGCAGTAAAGTGTTAATGTTCCATCTCCTCTCCTGAAAATGGGAACGGTGAAATCCACAGGCATGCTCTGGGAGGTGAAATGAGTCATATAGTGCCCGCTGCTTTCTGCCTTCGTCACAATGAGATAAAGGTCAGCAATATTACAAAGGTTTAATTCACACTACAAACCGACTCAAACATTTTCTATTATGACCCACTTGTTTCTGCTTTTCTTGGTTATAATATCGTCTTTCTTATTAGAGCAGAAATGCTTACCTCTGTCCTGATGTGAAAACAGACCGGAAACCGACTCCCAGAAAAGTCTGCATGAATGAAAAGTCTCACAGGCCATTTTTAATTAAATGTCATCTCACCTCAAACAACGTTGGCCCTGGATCTCGGAAGGACATCAGGAAAGAAAACAGCATAAAATATTGTCAAAATACAGTTGATCATCAAAATATACTGATCTATTAATTAAGTGAAAGTCCTTCCAAAGCTTTTTCATGCATGCATGCATGCATATTTATTGTTAATAATAAGTCAGTGCACCCCACCTCCACAGTAGTGACCAGTGAAATAACATATAAAGTACATCTGTGCACAGTTAACAGTTCAAATAAGAAAATGCTTACTCATGTTTACCTCAGAAAACTGAATGAAGGACATTCTTTCTAGTCCGTGAGTAGCAATATTCTCCTCCATGGGCAAGGAGTCCCAGGTCACAGATAAATGGTATGTCTGTCAAAACGGCTATTTTCTTCTACAAGATGAGGCTGAGGGATCATCTGTAGTGATCTAAACACCCTCAGAACAGAAATATTTGAATAAGCGTTGTTCATCCAACAAACGAATATAAACTAGACATTCCTGTGGACGTTTAGCGAAGAGTGAAGTCCAAAGCTCAAGGAATCTGACCAGAATATTGACCAGAACAGAATATAACAGAATATAAGACCAGAACAGAGTGTCCACATAAAAGTGATGATAGCAGTACTGCAACCAAAGTTGCACATGTGGGGTATGCCTATTTCCTGTTTTCTATAGAGGACATCTCATTCAAGCAAGACCAAAAATGAGAAAAGGGAAAGGCAGAATCATTCCTCTTGATGGTAAAGCTTCAGGATGGTCTAGAGCTGGGAGAAAACCAAAAACTCTTTACAGTGAACAACATCACACCATTCCCAGGGAATGATACAAATACTGCCAAGGAGAATTTACGTCAAATTGACTGGGAGCAGTGCATGGAATAGAAGGGACTACTTAGATGCCAGAGAAAGCCAGGAGCAAAGGTGGTGTTTTTCCTGATGGTCTTGAGATCCCACGCTGTGGAGCAGGACAGTGCCACCTCAGTGAGGACCAGTGGAAGACAGACCAAGAGTGGGTACATCCAGTATTGGTGGTACAGCCTGATCAAGCTTACTCTTGGCAGTAGCAGAAACACAGAGAGGAACGGGATTCCCTCAGGTATGGTAATCTTTGCCTCAGCCTGGCAGCCTGAAACCACAGAAAAGATTCCCAATCTTACAATCCTCTGTAGATCCCAGAGAGGCTGAGAGGTCCCAGAGTCACCATATAGGTTTAGAAATACATCTTCAGTGACACAAAACTACTTAGTAAGTACACTTTAATCACCTTGATCCTAGGATTGGGATCCTAGATATGAAATGCAAATGCAGCAAGTGGGATGGTACCCTTTACTGGATGCCTGAATTTACACCCCTGTTCTTACTGCTTACATGCGTTCCAGGCTGACATGTTCTCCAAGCAGGCCAAACATTTTTTACATTGGTACAGCATTGTATCAGTCACACATCACAAGAAAAGTTCACATGCCTGCAATTTACCCTTTGTCTCCAGGCCTTATTCAGTTTTTCATAAGGATCACACATGCTATGTAAGTAAAGTTGGAAAACTCCATATTCTGTGGTTTTTTTCTAAATTACTTCCCTGCTACCCACCTGCCTGTTTGCTTTGATCAGTTTGTGAAGGTCATGCTATCACAGCCGCTAAATGAAGAATGCTGTCGGACTATGATATTTTAATGGACAGAAAACACTCCAAGTCTCCATTCTTGCTAGCTAGCCTGCAAGCACCTTCTTATTATCTTCCAGTTTGACAAATCAGGGGAAAAAAGTCAGTGAAGACCCCATCTACATATAAACTTACAACAGTTTTAAGATAGTTCTGCAAAGCCAAAGCAGAGTACAGTACGGATGCTTATTTAGTTTCCAAGTAGCATGTCTTCATAGAAATACAGAATAATATAGACTTGAGGTATCTAGTCCAAACACTTGCCCAAAACACGTCTCATTAGATCACACTGCTCAGGCTGTGTCCCATCAAATCTTGAAAACCTTCATGGTGGAAATTCTACAATCTTCCAGGAAACCTGTTCCTGTATTTGATGACCCTCATGGTAAAAAATTATTCTTATCTAATTAGTTTCCCGTGTTCCAACTTTTGTCCTTTGCATATCATCCTACCACTGTGCACCACCAAGAGAAATCTGACTCCATCTTCTCTGCATCTTCCAATCTCTTACTGCCCAGTAGTAAGATCTCTCCTGAACCTTCCCTTTTTTAGGCTGAACAAATACAGTCCTCTCCCCATATATCATGTGCTCCACTTCCCTGGCCATCTTGATGACCCTTCAGTGGTTTCATTCCCGTATGTCAGTTCCTTATATCGGGAAACCCAAAACTGGACACCATACACCAGATGCAATCTCACAAGTGCCACAAAGGGGCAAGAGCACTTCTCTGGAGCTGCTGGCTATATTTGTGCTAATACAACCCAGGAAGCAGTTGGCCTTTGATGCTCTAATTGGTTGGCCTTTATGTTTTAGTTAATTCTACTTCAAATCTATAGTTCACTGAAATTTAAAATAAGCTAGTCAAAAGTGAAACACCACTATGCAAAGGGGTTGTCAATGGTTTAAATACAACCAGTAGGAACTAGTTCAATTTCTGCACGTATTTACACATGGGTCTTTGTTTATAACCAAGAGTTGTGCTGATTTAACTAGCATGGCTTTCCTTCTACTCTGTGGGCACAAATCAGCTCAAAAGCATTTCAGCAATTAAATTGAAGACATTTTCATACCACTGTCAGTAGAGCGACTCCTTACTTACATCAGGGCAAATGAGAGTTAAGTTCTAAGACCTGTCTAGTAGAAATTAAATTTGCAGTAATAAATGCAGTAGATACTGGTAGTCCTCCCGCACAACTCCAGACCCGTGCAATAAGCCCTGTCCTGAAAGTGCTAAGACTTTTCAAACTAGTGATACTTTTCAAACCAGTAGGGCATTGTCATACAAGAACTTAAATGAGCATTTACTTTTTGACAGGAAAAGGTAAAATATCACAACATTTTGCATCATATTGACTTATTTCTTTGACTTAGATAAAGAATAGTAGATAAGAAGATTTCTCAAAGAGCAGGATAAATTTTTTTTCTGGAATGATTTTAATGAAAGCAAAGGCATTAAAGTTTTACACAGAACATTCTAAAATGCCAAAGTATTAATTCAGGGTAATAACTCCTATAAGCATTACTGAATTATACATTTGAAATTACAATTTTCAAAAATGGGATTGGGTACATTATAAAACTGAAAATAAATTTCACAAAACCTATTCTAAGTATTTTCTATGCAATGATTTGTGTGAATTATTTAACATTTTCATTAACACTGTCTGGAAATGTACACTTTTATCAGACTCATGTCTTGAGGTTCTTGTAATGTTAAAGAACCTAGTTCTGCAAGTTTTCCTGCATAGGCATGCCGCTAAAGGCACACATACACATTTCTAGAACTCAGGAGATTCAGTACTGAAACTACAAATTAATGCTGAATGTCAACACCGTTTGAATCACATTACGTGTACATCGTTCCCTTCCAAGCGTTATACATTTATTCTATGTATTACTTTAAAAAACAAACAAACAAACAAACAAAACCTCATAAACTTTTGCCTGGTTTTCACGCTCTTTCAGAACCATATAAAATTTAGGCTTGCAAAGGGATACAGAATTCTATCAAATAAAGGTTTTTCTTTAAAAATTCACGCATCTTTTGTGCCTGGTTAAGCAACAGAAAAGAGCTGCATTCCTTAGTGCAGCACTTGTTTTGAAAGAGATGTGGCAGACAAAATAATCAAATCAAAATTATTCAAACACTAGTTAACATCTGACTTGAGGTTCAAGTAAAGATTTAAACTAGAACTTATGTTATCAGAACCATCCAAACCATCCCTAATACACGAGAGAGGGAGACACAGACAGATGATCGCAGTTATTGAAAATTAAAGCTGCTTAATTGTTTACACCAGACAGAAGGCAGTCGAGCAATGTACTGCTACGGAGATTTTATTTCTCCTCTCCACTTCATTAGCACAATCCCTTCAGTGCATTAAAAGTTTCACCAAATTCAGTGGGTAAAATTTCCACAGGAATTTTCAGCCTAGAGATGTGGAGGTGAAATAGGTGCCTCAATGCTCTCCTAGACACTGAAAATATCTTAGATAGATCCTTTTGTCACTGGTGAGCTTTACGGACATCTAAACCTCTCCATGCATATGCCTCTATCAGTTAAAATTCAGGTCAGTTAGCAGTCAGTAGTGAGTGTTGCTGATTATGCTTACAGATGGCTTCAGTTCGTGACTCTTTAAAACCAATATACTGACTGGAGAAAAAAGCAGAACTCAGGTTTTCCTGTCCTGTACCTAACCATAAGCCCAGTGCATCCATTTCTCTTTTTCCAACATTAGACTTGCCAGTTGCTGCCATGTCTCCTTGTCAGCAGCTCCCAAATAAATGTACTGAACTGCGCCTTTCTAATTAACACATTTGAATAAAACCCAAATTCAGGATGTCATTGCATTAGCTTAAGACACGCATAACAATCTTTTTCACGGTGTTACCAAAAATGTCCAGCTGCCAAAGATCTACTAAAGTGATGGAGAGAAAGAAGTGTGCACCTTTGCTACAACTTGGCAGACATAAACAAGGCATACATATTTTGTATGGATTTCCTGACGGAAAATACACAAGATAACAAGAACTATCTTCAGCATGTTGAAGACTACAAGTAAGGTATAATATGGGGCATTAGTAGGTATCTTGAAAATTTCATCTCTGCAAATGTTATTCCTATCACAGGAAAAAAAATTCTAGATCTATTTTGCTGAGGCCATTAGCCTGGAAGTTCAAGTGGTGAGAGGTATTTCTTGCTTAGAATATAAATTCACTTGCACAGTATATATTTTGCAAAAAGAGAGAGTACGGTGGTTTCCAGCCTTTTTAATGAGAGAGAAAAAGAATTGCAGATTTTATTTAAGTTTTGCCTTTACTTTGGCACTTGTTACAGGTGACTGCAATTATGTGGAGGCACACACAATATTAACACTTCGATATTTAACTTCATAATATGCCTATCTAGACAGGGTGTGAGATGTCTAAATGAGGAATCTTGTACGCACACTATGTCATTACACAAAATCCCATCTGAAATCATCTTGCCCACAAAGCTTTAGTTATAAAAATTGAGAATATGACTATTTTCCAAATGAAACTCAAAATGTCAATATAAACAATTTTATATTCTTGAATGATTGCTTATTACATGATTTCATATCTTATGGTAGTCCAGTAAAAGTCATAATCTCAAACCACATCCGCTAGATTTTACAGGGGTATGGGATACAGATATACATCTGTAGAAAAGCATGTGAAACCACAAGATAAAATTACATGTTTTCCATAGAAAATACCTGTGATCCACTAGTTTTACAAAGAAAGCAAAAGAAGTGCAAAGGACCTACCAACAAAACCTTCAGAGAGGCTACAATGCATTAACTCAATGAATTAGTACAGGCTTATACCACAAAAAACGATTGATAAGAAGCTCACAGTCTCTAAATAAGCTGCACTTACATTCTTGATTAGCATAATATGAATAAAGAAAATTTCAAAAATGGTACTGAAGCTATTTTTTAAATTACTACATTGATAGAATTAATGTGTATAATCTCTTTCAAGGTTGATGATTACAGCAAAAGCATTCCTTTAACATTTATATAAACATAAACTTTAAAAGCATACCAAAATAAGAAAAATTCTATCACTATCCTCACACAGTTGTCCCACACACCGACTGAAGTTAAAATGCCTTTTTTAAGTTAGAATCCTGTCATTCGTGTTTTGCACTCAAAAGGCACAACAATATTTCTTCTCAGCTAGAACTCACTAAAAGTGAAATCATGGCAAGACCTAATTCTATGAGCATTGTTCAACTAGCAGAACAGAATAGCAGCAGGAGTAGTGTTACTACCTGAAATATAATAGGAAACAGGGCTAAGAGAGAAACAGTCAATGTAAGCATATGTCTCAGTTATTATTCACTCACATATAATCCAAAAAACACATTGTTTTCTGGGCAAGACATTCTAGAATAAGTACAAAACTAACTTCCTTGCTAATAATGTGAAGCATGGGCAGATTCACAAATCTGTTGTTGTTCACAAGCTATGCAAATTTGCCTTTTGTAACACCACAGAAAGCCAGAAACTGATGGAGAAAAAGAAAAATAACTGATGCCAACCATTCAGCATCTAACAGCACAAATGAAAGAAATTGATTTTTGTCTTATGGCAGGGTGGCAGCATTGTGATCGACATAATTTAGTTGGTTGCTTAGCATTTGGGTCAGCAGGATGAAACTGCAGTGAGAAGACAAGACTAAGCATTCTACAATATTATCACAGTGTTTCTGTTTCTGGTGCATTTCTTCACCAGCGAGAAGATGCAACTTTAAGGTTAGATTTTTTTATAGACAGTTTAGTATCAATAAATTTATATATTAGATCCAAATTCCCAAAATCTTGTAACTGCTTACAGGGTTCTGGGAAAGCCAAAACTTCTGAAATTTTGCAGAGTATTCCTTGAAATATAAGGATAGGATTCAAGCCAACAGATTTGGAGGGGCTTTTTTTCTTAATATAAACCTGAAGAGACAAGAGACTAAATCAGTGGCAGGCACAACCAAGTTCTGAGTAGAGAATTTATAGGGAGCTAGAATCCAGGTTAATTCAAGAGAAGAAAGAGCACTTGCCACTGTATCAGCTGCAAAGGGTCAGATATGACAACAGCCTAAGTTCTTTGCCATAGGCAAAGCTCCAAGACACGTCCTGAGAAGGGGTTATGTCAGAAATAAAAAGAAACAACAACAACAAAAAAGAAAATATTTGAGATGATGATAGCTCCATCATCTTCAACAGACGCAAAAGCCCCATCTCAGAGGTGATGGATGAGTAAATTGGTTTGAGGCTTAGATGCTTCCAACCAAGGACAAACAAGAGGAAAGAGAAGCTCTTTTCTTTCCAGTAGGACAGAACATACAGCAAAACTACATTCTGAACTCCAAGAACAGGAATGGTCATTAGCAAAAGTTCCAGTGTCTACAAAGGAGGCCAGCACTGTTCTCCATGTCTTGGGCTCATCACGAACTACACCCCAAACTTAGAGATAAGACCATAGGAAAGGACACACCAAAAAGACAATGTCTTTGGCACAGTCACACTCCGCTGAGAGACACAATTTGTTGTGTCATGGTCCCAGACTGGCGCTGCTTTCACACAGAAGGTTCTTGTGGAAGCTTCTGTTGCTTGTGTTTTGCAGACTTCTCTGAAGTCAGTCTTGGCTAGCAATTATGTCTGTCTGAAACACATGGTGAAGTCACACTTCTTAGAGGGCATCAGATCAGCCAAACAGATGGGCACAAATATAAGAAGTGTCTGCTTCAAGCTTTTTTTTAATAGATTTTCATCCAGACATGCTATAAGCAAAAGTGAGCGGTGTCTATAACAATAGCAAATAGAGGGAAGCAGAGAAAGGTAAGCAGCCCCTTCGGGACTGAATATATAAAATGAACTCCATCACGAAGCAAGACCACTGTTGCAACTCCAGTTGGAGTTTCCTGTAAATAGCACTTCCTACAGATCCTCTCTCACGTTACAGTCTCAAGAAGCTCTAGGTTAACTATACTTACCCTATCAATGCTGTCTTAAGGGGACTCTTGACAGCAACCAGTCTATGGTATGTTCAAAATCAGACAAGCCTATATATACCTGCCAGCATTTCCTGAAGCAGGGATGTTTTATATTGAAGACACTCTTTTTATTCAAAGCTTCAATTTCTCCCACCATTTCCTGTTTTCTGGGGACCTGCTGCAGCTCCTGGGGAACTGACTGGCTAGTAGGGTGGTCTCTGAAACCTTCCCAAAGACACACTTTTCCCTACGTACTCATAGTTCAAAACATACACAGAAAGTTTCATCCATCTCTGACTCTAGTGGGCTCAAAAGCCACCATAAAGATTTAATTCAAAATGAATCCTTACTCCAACTTTAATTTTGTGGTCTGGTCAGTAACAGGATGACTAAGGTAAAGCTGCAATACGATATAACAGTTTTAACTCTACCACAAATTACAGCCACTAGACATTTTTCTAAATATCTATATGTAATTATAAAAATTGTAAGATATTTTGATACTGCATGATGCTGACTAGGAACAAAAAACATGTCATAGAGCCCTGGAAACCAGAGACCTTTGCAAATTACAGCAAAATAAGAATGATATTCATTTAACTTTTATAATACAGTTTTATAATGTACAAATTATATTATTAACTAATCTTGAAACAACTTTGAAATGTTCAGCCTTTCTTTCAAACTTTTTTTTAACTTTCCGGTTGCTATTAATGGAGGCTTGATTTTCTAAATCACACTGCCTCATCAGACCTGTCCCCTTTCTGAGACGATTGAAGGAAAGCAGAGAGCAGCCCAGACACCCATCCAGGCAGAGCGTACTAGGAGAGAAACTGCCAGTCAGGCATGGAGACCGAAAGGAGGGCAAGTACTTCTCCTGCTCTTTCAAAAATACAGAAGAACCCTATGACTCAAGAAATTGCAAGTGTCCCATCAGAAAGCATCAGAGGCATATACCTGCCTTCTCCCCACTCCTGCAGTTGTGACTGAATGTATTCAAACAAAGCACAAAAATGCAAAATGTCTCTCCTGAGCAGCATCCAGAAGCTGTAGCCCTAGGATTTTTTCCAACTCTGACAAGGCATACACACATTATGTTGTTCAAATTCCTTGACACTGTCCATATTTGATAAATTACTTACCAGTAACTAGAGTTCTTCAAAACATTTGTACATATGCTTTCCATTCATGTGCAAACTACATCCTAGTAACTTACATCTTTCTTCCAGTGACTTCCCACATCCATTTCCACAGAAAGGTTACTTCAGAGCAACTTCAGGCTTAGTTAGCAGGGTCTTGCTGTCCTTCATTTAGGCAGTAACTGAAGGATCATCCTACACAGGCATGTCCACAGTGAATACCTCTGCAGGAATGCCAAACTTAAAAGGCTGTGATTCAGCCCCAGAGCTGTATTAAGCAAATGCTGGGATGGAAAACATTTTTCAGTGAGGTCCCAGGCATAGCATGAGCTCTAATGGAGTGTACTGTCAAGGTAGAGAATGCTTTGACTATGTGAAAATGGATTTTCCTTTGGACCCGTAGCTATTAATTCAAATAGACCTTCCAATATCTGAAGGAGTGAGTGCTGTAAACATAAGAAGATAGAGCTCTCTTAAAACCAAAGGTATGAGGTGTGGCTTCAGTCTTAAAGGAACTGAATTTAGCCAAGAAAAATGTCTTGAGGTGACACTTGGAAACTACCTTGGCAAGAAATTTGCCAATGCATAGGAATGCATTAACTTTGAAATAAGCTGTTTAGGGGTGGCAGAAGGAAACTGGCTAACTTCTCCATGTGTCGCTCCTACCTGTAGATAGAGAAATGCATATTAAGTTCAGCGGGTCTAAGATCAGTCCCTTCTTGAACAACTATCAGAAAAAAAGCCAGTGACCTTCTTAAATTTACAGACACAAGAGTTTTATCTCCTTTAGCCATGGATGGATTGTTATCTTTCTTTTTTCTTTAGAGAGGATGGAGAGCAACACTTCCTACGTGAGCTAGTCTGTCACCAAATGAAGTGGAAAGTAACAAGTAAACCAGAAGGTGGTGACAGTAAGAGTAAAGGAAGAGATGGGTGACAGCTCTCTGGTAGGCTCTCAGTGATGTTGGCAAGCTAGCAAGGGCTCAGGTGTGGATGCACTGCCAGAAGAGGCCTTGAGTGAGGGAATCTCTTACATCTTCTTTCCTCAGCATGGAACCTGAGGTTAGGCTGGCACTGGGAACTAGGGGTTTTGCAAACAGACGAAACTATGAAAGAGAGCAAGTATCTGAAGACAAAGGCACACTGCAACATCAGAGTGCCTTTTTCAAATAACAAAGGGCACCATAAATCCTCACCTTAAACATGGTGATTCTAAAGAGTAAATCTTCGACCTAGGAACGCGTATCCCTCATGCAATTAAACAAATATAGCTAGGATCTGTCATGTTTACCAGAGGCAACTCAGTGTTGCACTTAACTATGAAAGCTGATTTGACCGAGGACCAAATTGATATGACATGTTCCCCAGAACATAGGAGCAGATGCCACATAGGTCTTTATTCACAGTAAGCAGGAGATGCCTGGGGAAAGGCACACAAAGGAACACAAAAGTTTACACTCTTACCCAAAGTCTCCAGACACCTTTAGTCCATAAATTTAGATTCCTTGGTTTTTCATCTCAGAAGTGGCTGTGATCATGAGGAGAGGTAGCAGCAGCTGAATATACAGAAATATGACCTTCCTTCTGTTCCATTATTAGTCTTTGTGGTCAGGACATGGAAACATGGTCAGCTTCAGAATAGCTTCACTTACGGACAAGGAGGGTCAGGATGATTCTTGTCCAATGTCCTATTAGTCTATTAGAATGTTTAATCTCACTCTGCAAAAGACAGAGTCTCCTAGCTCAATGCTCAGAAAACTGAGTAAGTCCATTGCATGTGGTGTACTTATGGTAGGTTACCTCTGTCGTCTCCATTGAGACAGAAATATGGAGCTTGAACATAAATCAAGGAAGGCTGTCGTTCAAAGTCAAAACTGGGGCCACACTATCACTCAGAGGCAGAATTGCAGTTTCTACTATTGAGGTTGTCCATGCAGCATGCTGTACAATTGGAGACAGATGCTTCCCGTGGTCTCACGCCACCTTTCCTGCATTCTTCATTCAGTAAAGGATTGCCAACAAATAATGTATAGGAGATCATCTAATGCCGTACAAGAACCTAGGAAGCCAGTTTTATTCTTTCTGGCTTAATTTAATATAGCTCAGAACATTTTCCAATAATACTCTTCATCCATACCTGATCTTTTATAAAGAGATGACAAAGACAGCCCATTACAACCCCCAGCATGCTTGCTGTATTGTATCAAGGATTAGATCACTTTACAAATGTTTACTTAGCTAGTATATTAAAATCTGTCCACACCCGTAGGACCTCAAAGATTAGTTTCCTTCCACAGGAGGAAAAACATTTGCATGAGGTTTGCACTTCTTTTTAATTGTCATGGGCATTCTGTGGGAATTATGAAGTACTTGCCCTGTCACACGAAGCTATTTAAAAAATTAACTGCTGGGAAATGACCCACAGATTTAGCTCTCATCTGCCTCCAGTGATGATGGTGGTCTGCAGTCTTGAGAGGTTACAGATTTTAAAAAATATTTTCTCTCAAAGCAGTATTGTTGCTAAAAACAAAGTTCACCTAAGCGCATGTGGAAAGGAAGAAAATGTTGCTTTAGGGTTTAGGGGTGGCAGAGCTATAAGGTAAATTATATCTGCATGAGCTACAGGATGAAAATAATTCTCTAACAATCCCCATCACAATGATAACCAACCACCAAAATGTCAAACAAAAGGCTGGAAACCTTTATTGAATCAGATGCTTGTCAGTCTTCTGACAAACGTGTCAGCTCTGGGTATTTTAGTCAGCAATTTCCGTAACAACCAAATGGCCTTTTGTACGCTGAACATGAAGACAGCCTTCAACTGGCACGGAAAATAATAAATCTCAGGCTTTTGAACCTTTAATTCTCACTTTTATTTTGGAAGAGATAAATGGGAGCTTTACTGATCTCCTTGCTGACATTGATCCAGAATGTAATTTTATTCAGAAATTTTATAAATTGTATGCCTCATTTAAAAATCCGGAATTAAATGTTGCGTTCCAATGTAGGTCATCAGCACAATTCTCAGAAAAAACTTCAAGACAGCAGGCTGTATGCACAGCATAACAATGCTCATAAATAACTACCCAACTGGCAAAGGAGCGCACACTGTATTGAAAGCCAGTTTGAGGGGCAGATTGGAAGCGTTCAGACCCTGCATGCTCTGAAGCTGGGTGTTTCATAAATGTATTGCTTTTGGCAAGGCATCCATATCAGCTGTATCTCTGTGGGTAAAACCCTGCCAATCACAGTCTGCTTTAAAAAAAAAACAAAAGTCACCTTTTCTCTCCAAAAGGGCCACAAGGGACTGAAACAGGTGAGGGACAAATTCATAGAATCATAGACTGGTTTGGGTTGGAAGGGACCTTAAAAATCATCCTGTTCCAACCCCTCTGCCACGGGCAGAGACACGTCGCACTACACGTCCCACTAGACCAGGCTGCTCAAAGCCCCATCCGGCCTGGCCTTGAACACTTCCAAGGAATTCAAACCAAAAGACTAGTCTGTTTATCAGCCGTAGCTCTGCCTATTTGGTGAAATTATGCCAAGTTTACTCCAGATTCACACCATAGCTCTGATGACAATCTGGGTGTAAGGAACTCAGTTGAGGAAAAGTTGACAAAAGAGAATCTTACTTTCCAAAGTAAATTTTTGTACCTCCGACAATCCTGATACCTAACATTTTTTGTGACCAGATAACAAAAGATGTGGAGTAAAATGGACTATTTCAGACATCTATGCCAATTATGACTAGCCAGGAGATGCACCCTCTTATTGACAGGTCAACTGGCTGCTATTTTCATTACTCAGCACCTAACCTACAACTTCCTATTATCATTGTTTTAGAGGGAGGGCAAATGAATCTCCAGCACTCTTGGGTGCGCTAGCATGAGGTTGGCAGCTCTTAGCAAGAATCATTCAAAAACAAAAGATTAAAAAAAAAAAAAGGAGTGATGACAGGCACGGAGTAAGAAGGAAGTTTTGTCTCTGTGCCTGTTTAACAGTTGGCTGTCAACAGTCATGTGGCAAACCCAGACATCTCAGGGCCCAGGCAATATCTGGGCTCAAAAAGGTGACATATTGCTCAGGTTTGTTTCCAGATGGCCCAGAAAGAATCAACTCGCAAGTCCAAAAGAGACTTGGTTCAGGAACTCCTGCTGTCACTGCTGTCAATCAGTACCCTTGTGATAAATTGTCTTAAGAGTTTGATTGAGACTTCTACTTCTTACTTTGCCTAGAAGAACTCAGGATTATGTTATCTTGGTATTATTCCCTCTGACTCTCTCAGAAATGCTGAGTATACACTTAAGACAATTGAGCACATCTTAAGAAAGAGAACTTTTGGGTAATGAAAAGTCTTCTAGATATTTTGGTGCTTTTTAAAAGTATGTATCTGTAAAAAAAGAAAAAGCCGTAGTTACTGCAAAAGCTGCCTACTGACAAATTTGAGTCCTGTAACTCAATTTGTTCATGTAACACAGCACACTAGAGTCGTAGCATTAAAGCAGTAACATAACCACACATCATCACTTTGTTGTTTTTTTGTTTTTTTTTTTTTTACAGAATTTGGTGTCTCAAATTGCTTTTTTTCTTGTTTTAGAAAATAAGTTTTGCAGCTTACGCACTGTAAACTGATAGCCGTTATAAACTGCCGGTAGGGCAGAAACATATTGATTTGCTTTCAGGATACTGAAGCTGAGACAGGAGTGCATACATGTCTGCTGGAAATCTTGCTATCAAAACCACCCCCCTCCAGAACGTCCACCAATTAAGAATAAATAGCATATAATTAGAATTCAATGCCATTGTGAAGGATTTACAAATAAAGTCTGCTTTTCTCTTAAGACATGAAAAATAAAAAAAATAGTAAATAGCAAAACCTGAGTATTAGGAAATAAAAGGAAAAAAACTAACAAACTGTCCTGAAAAATAAAAATAATATTTCAAATGACCCTCGTATCTCTTTTCCTTACATACTTGGCCTTTGTGAAATCGTAAATGGAACTTTGAGATCTCAGAAAAAATTTTCAAAGGAGATATTCACACAGTTTATTTGACATCATCAAATTTCCAGTACAAGTTTAGAGACTGGTTTTTTTTCCCTTTACAAACATCAGACCTTCCAAAAACTTATTCACTCACCAAAGCTAAGCCAATGATAAATTTGTAAGTAATAGAAGGCTCCTAAGATTAAGAAGCCTCAATTACATCTCAGAATTATCATTCTAGAAACATTATGAAAGAGGTAAGCTAAGCATCAGAGGAAAAGAAAAAAGCTGTGAGAGCAGGAGAGAATTCATTCAGGCTGCTTATCAACCTATGAACACTAATCGATGAAAACAGTGTTCTGGTAGTCATTGCATTTCAGTGCATGCTTCTAAAAGGCCATTTACTCTTATAGTTACTCATGAACTTCATCAGAGCCTGACTTCAAATGTAACGCTAAATGCTGTAATTCAAATGCAAAACCAGAAATGTAAACAGTGGCACAATAAAGATACTGGTTTATACGACTTCTTCACATCAGTGATTACTTTCAATAAATCCACAAATTCAGATGCATCAGGAATAGTTAACCTTGGAGAATAATTGAGCTAAAAAGGCCCATTTAAAGAATAAACTACCTAAGGACTGGAATTTTCGGCTACCTATTTTGCAAAGAGACTGTGGCAGCAAACTCAAAAGAAACTCAGAGTCAAATAATCAGGGATCCAGCAAGAGTGGAGAAAGATTCTGAGAATGAAGAGGCAATATGACCTTTTTTGGCCAAGCAGGTATCACGTTGCATTAGTCAACACAGGAAAAATATGGAAGAGGTGAATGGAAGAGAATCTATTGCTGGTCTGGAAACACCATTCTAGTCCTGGGAAATGACACCTGGTTTACAGACAGCTCTGACAAATGTAGTCCTTATAGAAGGTTATCTGAACGTGTCAGTCTATGAGTCAGTACAAATATGAAATAACTGAGCTGATCTTTTCCCTGCGCTGCCTCCTGTCACATCTGTCACTTCAATGCGAATATAATATACATGGTGCATATGAATTTTTTCTTTTAATAGTTTACTTATTGTCATTTTCATTTTGATGGCTATGATACTGACTAGACATCACAAATTTCAATTTTTCTTTCTCCAGACCTAGCTGTTTGATCACAAATTTTACTCTTTGTGTTGCCAAAGCACAAAAGATAGAAACACTTTGTACTTCCATTCTGTAGCGAGATGCGTTGGAGTGTCACGCTGTGGTTTGTGCCATATTCAGCAGGCCGGAAGGTTGCTGTTCTGAAATGGTGATCCAGATACCCATATCACCTAGAGCTGGTATCTGACCTTTTCCTGCCCTTTTCCGTCAAAGCAGTAAGGAAGTCCCAGAACATTTCTGACCTGCTGCAAACCTTAACGTCCGTTCTGTGAATGTAATTCAACATACACGGAAAACATCCTTTTCCCTTCTTCAGTTTCTATGATACAATACTTACAGCAGGATTCTGTTCTTCAGATTAATGCACATGAACCACACTCTTCACATTAATGCATTCAGAAGTACTTTCAAGAACAAATGCTGTTATCGGAGATGTGACACGTTACTGCAGGACTACCTGTTTTGTGCCAAAGAATTAGCTGATATCACCCATTCACCTGGAAGTTTTCAGTACAGTTTCTGTTTGTAGTTCCTTTTAGATATCATTTTGATGATTTCTACCTGGGAAAAGACAAGTATAGAGGCACTACCCAAGATTTCCAAGAAGTGATAATTAGAATTTTGAACAGAATAAATCACTTTAACAGGTGGTAAGCTTCAAGAGGCGGTTTGACATTTTAAGAAAAGGTAACGTCAAAACCAAAAGTGACCTGTAATGTCATCCCACACAATCCTATGCTTAGCACAACAAGTGCAAAGCCCAGAAGTGATAGGTGTAACGCAGCTGAAGTAGACGTGCTGAGGAACAGAGTGCCCCGGTGCCGTGCTGGAGGTTAGCCCCAGAAACCAGCGCTGATCATACGGATCTGAACTGTACTGACTTTACTCTCCAGATTGCCAATCATAAACAGGCACTGCTGCTGGAATCTGGTATTACCACAAACTATTTGATGATTGTTGTTCACCATTAATAATGATGAATCATAATGGGACCCAATTCTGACAGACATGATACAAACAGAACAAAAAGAAACCCTTGTCTCAGATGGCGAAGGATTTGGATGGGGGAAAAAAACATAAAGAAGTCAGTGAAACATGGTGAAACAGGTGTGTTTGCAGGTTTGGTGAGCTCTGAAGTCAAATAGTAGCAACAGCCCCAAAATTTTAGATTTCCATGCCATCAAAGCAAACAAGGGTTTTGATGAGGGAGTTAAATAAAAATGAAGTCTTATGGTTTTGCTAAGGTGCACCTGAGAATATGAAGAGCAATTTGCAGATTTTGTCCAAGTTAAAAGGAAAAACTGATTGTATCTTGCATATTTATGTACTTGGTTCAGGAATATTGTTAGGTAAGACAGTAAACTTCAATCAGGCATTTGATTGAAATTTCTGTAGGCAGAGGTATGCTTTGAAGCAACTGTACAATACAGTGAGATACGTGATGAAATCAGCTTACAATTACATACTGTTTACTCCGCAGTCTAAGTTCAGTATGATTTCTTTAAAGGGGCCAAAACGACAAGCTGTAAAATGCAAAAATTTGATTAAACACAAAAAGAGTTCAAAAAACACAAATCAGAGTTCAAAAAGGAATAGAAAGAGAGGAGATGGATCTATGAAGACCTCTCGCGAGGAATGGCTATTTTTTTTACCATTTATTTAGTTAGGAAGGTCTTTTGTTTAGGCAGAAAGATAGTATGTTTATACAGGCTGCCAAGACGCTTCCTCCATCTGTCCTTATTGAAAAGACTACCCTCTTACCTTCACATTTGGACTTCTCTCCTATTCTTTTTGACTCTACTCCTCAAAACTGAGACTGCCTTTGTTAATGATTAAGCAGGTCAGTGATTTGCTGTCAATATTCTAATAGGAGTTCACTTGCACCAGTCACGTTCACATACTTATCCTCAGATTGCAACAAGCGTTGGTTCCTGATGAGTAGACGTGGACTTGCAGAATGAAGATCTCGGTAAGTGAAGAGTCTATCGATTTTTTTCCCCCTCTAACTTAAAAGAAGGCATGCAAAAAACAAACATAGTTTTGAGCTTATTTATCTTACACTTTCAGATATGAAATGAAGAAGGGCCATGTGCATGTGTTAAGAAAGATGTGCTTTTTCAACATATGTAATATCAGCAATGTCAAAGTTCACGATTATGCATTTTTAAAGGACTTTCTGGAGGGCCTGGGAACATTCGCTGCGTTTAAATTAAATGGATGAGAATCTTATGTATTTAAACAGGTTTATCTCCACTGAAATTGTAACACAGAACAAGTGGCAACAAGACCAAAAAACCAGCCTGATTTCTACAATAAAAACCAGTAAACTCCAAAAAGCCTTTCAGAGCCTCAAAATAAAAATTCTAGTAGAAGGGATTGGGAGGAGAGGATCGTCTTTCCTATTTTAAGTTTTAATTAATGTGCTTCTCGTAAGACAAAGGAAGAAGCTTCGTTACTTATCATATTGAAGAACATTCTTCTAAAAATAGCCACATCTTGCCCCCTAAAAACTTACAGCCGAACTAATAGGCAGCACAGAACTTATCTGACATAGTTTGAAGGCTGAATAGGCATATACGTATCTGTGTTTGCATCTATATGAACACATCACTTTCATGTCCAGCTATTCAGAATAAGGTTAAGGGCATGAAGTTATGACTTATCGCTCTTAGTCTGTCCTTTGACAGGTTCCACCATTACAGCTTGCAGGCAGTAGAGGACTAGCTACTGATGAAATAGAAGATGAAAAAATATCTGGCAGACACTGTTTTATGCAAAAGTCTGATTTTTATCATAATTTCCACACACACTCTAGACTGTGGATACAGTATTGCTGTTATTGCTATCCTTTCTTCAGGTGAAGCATGCATCTGTTAAAAGAAGATCTATGCTTTGCTCATGAAATCCAGGTGAATCTGTTTATATTTAGCTTTCTGTAAATTTAAAATATTAGGCCTTCAACTGTAAGTTAGCTGCAGTTATCCTTGTAAACACCTGCACTGTGCGAAAGAGGGTATCTACACTGAGCTTAAGCATCAGATCTATGAAAGGACTGACTAGAGAGGTGCTGGAGCCCAGGGACTGCAGCCATGCAATGGACACAGATCGCTAATAAATTTGACAGGGAGAGCAAATGTCCTCATAACGAAATTCAGAGAAGTGCTGGCACCCCAAAGAGCCTGCTTTAGACACCCAAATGAAGGCTACAAGGAACTCACATCTGAAAATTTTCCCCTGGATGTACTATTTAAAAACAGAAAAACAAAAGTAAAAAAAAAATACCAAATAACAAATTTCACAGCAAGGATTATTTTTTCTTTAAATTACAGTGAGAGCAGGGCACCTCCTTCCTTTGAATCTCACTCCAATATCAGAAACCTGAGTTCAGCTTTTCTTGTGCTGAAGGGAAGGGAATATAAACTAATCAATATATTCCAGAAGAAGGACTTGTCCATGGAGTTACAGGGGAAAAGATCACTGTCACTCTTGCCTACTTTGCATACAGAAATAAATGATTCACTGAGTTGAGAGAGAGGGGAAGAGGTGAGCATCACTCTTCAGCCTTGTCATTACGCTGCACATTCAAGAGTGTGAGAGAGTAGGGGTTTGTTCCCTTTTCAGTGGCTATTGCTATTTTTTTTAATCACCATCATTTTTCTGGGTACATTATAAGTGTCTTCAACTAGGCACAAAAGATAAAGCACTCTAAGATTAATAGATATATTTAAAAAGCCATGCTAATATTATTTACATTGTAGAGCAAAGAAGCACAATTCATTTTTTGCAGAAATACATCCTTTTCTATTAATCGGAGATCTGACTACCCTAAACATACTGGGTCTAAGACTATTGTCTTTCGTATTGATGCCTTCCAGAGATCAAGGGATATTTAGGGATAATTTCCAACACCTACGCAAAGAAAATTAACTTGTTTTATACAACGGAACTGCCTTAGCTGGAAGAAGAGACACCCATCTTATTTTAAAGAATATTATCATTTTTCTCTTTGTTTCTCTGTGCGCTGATGGTGAAATTTTGTTGAACTCCAACCTTAGGGCACCTCTTTCCTCCTGAAGCAAGGTGATACACATAACTCGGGGCTGTGAAGGCTAGTGCAGTGTCTAGTCTATCTGTTCTTCCCCCTGTATAGATAAGGGAAAATGATGCTGATCAACGTAGAGAGTACTTAGACCTACATTTTATAGTAAGTTCGATTTGAAAACAATTCACTTTTTTCCCATTGGACAAGACAAAATATTGAATTTTAGTAGGGAATTCTTTGAAGAGCATGTCCTCACTCTCTCTGATTTTTCTTCAGTTTTCATATGTCATATCTCGATTGTAAAAATCTCTTCTCAGCCCCATTTGACCTCCGATTTCAGCGGTTATCCATTTTTCGAAAGCTGGCTTGTTTTGACTACCTAAGTGCAAATTCCTTTGTCCTTTGGCTGTTTTTGTGAAAACTAGTAAAACGTAGTTCTCAATGGTCATTTAAGCTCACTGCTTTTTTAACTACTGTAGGAAAGCAGGAAGTAGATTCCCTCATGTCTAACATAGCTTGGTTTTTTGTTACGGGGAGAGATTTCAAGCTCTTAATCTCTTTATCTGAAGAGCCGCAATTTTTTTTTTTATTAATTAAAGTGTTCAGAAGGGAAAGATACGATTAAAAAATTAATCAAAAACATAACTGATAAGTGTGCTAACACACCCAGCTCAAGTCCATTTTATGCCTTTGCCCAGTCACATCTCGTATAATGAAATGCACTAAACCATTAACGATACTTGTTCAAATAGCACTTGGAGAAGCAGTGAGCAAGATTGGCTGTGACCTGCTGCAGAGTTAGAACAAAATTTAATTAATTGCGTATTAAAACTGTCCATGTTGGTCATGCATAAACAACCAGGATGTGCATATACGTTCATTCTTCAGGCTTAATTTAAGCACACAGATGACACTTACTGGAGTATACAAAAATATATAGACTATATAAGGTTAAATAACTAGTGGCATAATTATGTTACACTTCTTGATTAACTTACTGATAAAACAACGAAATGGAAACAAAAAACTGTCATAGAGTATTTGCAACTTGCAAATTTAGAAACTAGTTTTATGGGCCACAGCTCCAGCAGTAGAAACCACCCCTAATTAATAATGCCTGAAACATACTAAGAAAACAAAATTGTTTTACTAATGAGAGTTTCCCTAACTGGTATACGTAGTTTTAGGCAACTCAACTGAAGAAGTGTGAACAACACTTAAGAGTGAGACAGAGTAGACCAACATTTGACCTGCAAATGTAGAATAACTAGAGAAATGAGTGAAAAAGGAGATAAAAATATGAAAATAAAAACAAAAGTCATGGAAAAGCTGGAACTTAAGATAAAAATGTGAGGTTATTCTGCCTAATAAAGACAACATAATGCATCATTTTTATATAGATTTGGAGTTTTTTTACTTGTTTAAATATTAACAAAGTTCATGTTTTGTCACCAATATAGGATTCAGAGTGGAATACTACAGCTTTCACAGCAATCATCAACCCCTTCTTCATTTGGTAGAAAAGAGAATATAAATAATTCAAGAACAAACCATTGAACTTTTTTAGTTCCAAACATCATTAGTGTATCTTAAAAGCAGTCAAAATATGAAAGGCAGTTACATGAGCATTTATCATTTATACCGGTTTTGGCATTGTACTTTTTATATTCTGGATCCAAATAATTAAGTAGGGAATTGTAAAACATAATCCCATGCCCTGTGGCAGTGCGATTATGATTAAGTACATAGACGAGTTTTGCATGTTTAAAGGCTAGTTACTTCCATTTACAAATGAGTTAATGCATTTCTATTTTGTTTTTCAAAATAAAGGCCTATTCTTGAAAAGAACTATGTTATTTTCTTATTTATTCGATATCCTATAAACTTTTTATGCTGATGTCTAAAAATATTTTGTCCATTTCTCTTATTAATATCTTTATACAAAGAAGCCTAGTACACCTAAAAATACCACACGGGAGAAAAACGTAGCACTATAAATGAGGCACCATGCCCTGCTCAGACAGTAGCATCGTGCATTTTCACGTGGCAGCTGAGTAGATCATTAACAATACTTTGCATATCACAACTCCTAACAATTCTCAGCAACTGGAATGCACCGCCAAAAAGAAGTTCAATACAAAAGGCACTATCAGAGCAGCAGATGTGCAGAAGTTCAAAATCTCTAATTTCCTCCAGTTTTATTTTGGGGGGAGAAGATTGTTAAGAATGAAGCAACAGGAGAAGCTTGTAACTTGCTCCAAGCATTAAGGAGACAGCCCATTTCCTTTTGAATTCCCTGCAGCACAGCACATTCGATATCAGTCAAAGCTGGAGTACAGCTACCATCCGTGTGTGTACAGATGTTGGTGACTCCATTTCGGCACGGCAAAGCAGTGACACTTTGAAATTCTCTTGCACGGAATAACTACAATTGACACAATTTGCCTCTGTGCACCTGAAAGAACACTTGTGCCATTTTCTATTAGTTTTTCCCACAACGTGCCTTAACATCAATGAGTAAATAGAAAATTCAACAATGTGCTAGAAGAATTTGGAGTTTTATGGAAAAATAAGGTTCAATAACCTATAAGAGCCTTCAGAACCATCACCTTCTAGAATAGTTTGCAATCTCCAAGTACTTAAGACTGTCACTGGTGCGTTTTTTTAATTTTTCTCACAACAATCATACAATTAACGATTGCCGTATTGCCTTATAGGAGTAAAATGATAACTTTATTGGCTTTCCTATGTGTTAATGTCAAAGTTTGGTGCAGCAGAATTTATTGGAGGTGGAGTCGTTCTTGCTCATGACCCTGCTGCCACAGAGCCACATTACTTTCTCACCATAATTCACAAGCAATTCCTATTCCTCTTACTGTTTTGCCCACTTCAGCTTAAGCTACTGTGTGATGCAGCTCAGCCGCGTGGCAAATATACCTTAACATTTCCCGATGAGCAGTTTCCTTACGGAAATAAAACCCTGCAACTTACTGTATCCAAAGGCTGTGAAATTCTTCCGCTGACCACAATTATCCTTCTCTACAATATATTAAGACAGCCTGGAACACGAGCATCATCATGAAACACATGCCTTAAATTAACATGGCTGGGACACCAAAAGTTTCAAAACTCATTTACATGTACTAAACTGCTGCATGTCTAAGGACAACATTTCACTTGACAGGCTTGGCGGAGCTGATTAAACTTAGCCTCTGCACCGGCTCTTCCCAGTCACTCTCGGTTTCTGTTATCCTCTGTGAGCGATGCATGCTATTGTGTAAAATCAAAGGGCTACAAAGACGGCATACAAAATATCTCAAAGTGTGCAACTTAATTGTTTCTGAAATAAGTCGCTCTGCTTTGTTGAAAGAGAAAGCCCTCACAATCCAATCTTTTTCCCGCTGCATGGGAAATAGTCGTTATGGTTTTTACCCTAATCATGGCAGACACAGAAGCTGCTGACATTTCAGCACCATTAATTTCTTACTCAGGTTTCATTAATTAGCCTAAAGATTGAAAGAGCAGAATAACGTGATCTATGCAGATAGGGATCTATTGACAGTACTTTCTGGTTTAGATTTTTGTTACAGTGGAGCACATCGCTGCTGCATTTTCTCTAAGACCATGATTTGCCTAAACACCAGAATTTCACTGATGATTCAATCAAATGAAAAGGCTACTGTGGTTTCTTCAGACAAAGCAAAAGGCAGTAGGACTCCTAACGACTCTACTCTCTTGCATATATGTAGAACGGATATACATCTGATTCCAGCACATCCATTTAACAGCATGTGTCCACGCAGAGTAAGCAATCAACACATTTCAGTGATTGATAGCATCATTCCTTCCCAATTGCGGGGGGGCGGGGGGGGCAGGGGGGGAGGAAGAGATCACATGTCAGACACCAGGTAAAAACATCCATCTGATTCAGGTTAGGGCATACCAGTGGCAGAGGCCACCAGTCTGTTTTCAGCTCCTGTATTACACAGGATATAAGGCTGTGCCACATTATATCTGTTGGAAGAGTAAGTCTCGAGTGTAAGACCTATGGTGATAAAAGCTTCATTCTCAACTGCTGGGCGCCCCATCAGTCACACACATAACTAAGCAGTTGATCCTCTTGTGGATTAAAGAGCCAGCCTACATGAGAAAGCGTCTCCTACAGACCTGCAGTTCCACAGCTTGCTCCCTTCCCATGGATCCCAAGTTCCTCTGACTGAAGTGGCTGCTCAGCATCATGTGTAGAGGACTGGACTCTGCGCCGAGCAACACGCATTACAAAGGAAACCCTCAGAATCAGCCACCTCGGAGCCTGCCTGGGGATGGATGATCATGCAACACTGTTTGTCAGAGCATGCACGTGTGGGTGCAGGGAAAACGTCATGTCAAGCGACTGCTGCTTCAGCAGGCAATTCTTTTGCACGTCAGATAAACAGGGCTCCATCCCCTCTCATTCTCTGTGGTGCAGGGACAAGATTTACAATTTTATGGTGCACAATGCCATTACAACAGCACCAGCCCATAACTGTTGTGCTCGAGGAGCTGAAGGTGCTGTGTGGCTGGGTCTCTGTATGGAAGGACAGGAGGATGGAACCACCATGGCAGTTACGTGCACCACTCGATCACCAGTGCTGACCTGTGCACTCATGCAGGACAGCAGCCAGAAAATCCATTGCTGACATAGGTATTTTGCTGTCATGGTTCATTTGCTCCAGGGAACTGCTTTTAAAGGGCACAGGTGATGCATGTTGCTTACCCAGAACTCCCACCCCCATGCCTTGTGCCTACCAGAAGCATTTTGTGCTTCTGTAAGACATGTGCAGAAAAAACAGTAGACTCAAGCAGGGTGAAGTCAGGAGTGCTGGCACCAGGAGGTCGTTGCTAATGCATGTCAGAAAAGTGTCCCTGGATGTGTTACCACAGACGGGGGTCTTGTGAAGGATCTAAGGTTATGAATCTCAAAGCAGCTCTTCCAGACTCTCTCCTACATCATGGTTTCAGAAGCCAGGGTACAGAGATCTAGAGTAGCACCAGGTTTGATGATGCCAGCATACCCAAAAATCTTTTTAAGCTCTCCAGAACAGATGTACATCTGTGCCACCTCAAAGTTCATTGCTGTCCTGGGTCTTCCCAGAGTACCACCTTATTTCTCTATAATTTTATTCAGTGTTGCTCATGTCTTTTGCCTCGTGCACAAGCCATAAGATTAATAATAGAGCCAATGGATGACTCTGCCACATGAGAAATTTCCATCCCTAATAACACAGATGAGCAGGCAGCAGCATCTCCTCAAGACCCCAAGTGGCACCTCACCAGAATTTGAGTCAGTAGACTTTGCCACAGCAAGAGGAGAGGTGAGGAGAAAAAAGAATTTTAAAAATGGTGAAGGAAAAAAGGGGTTCAACAAAGGACTAATGTAACAGAAGGTAAAATAGGGGAAAAATGAGAGAGGGTTACACACCAGGAAAAGTGTAGATGGATGAGGAAGGAGCAGCAGTCGAAACAAAGCACTGAGAGCTGGCAAAGGACTGATACATAAGACATTTAGTCCTTGATACAGTGCAAGGACCTCTTCATCATGTTGCAGGGGTTCTCAGCGGTTCAAGATCCTCCTGTTGCATGTTAAGTGCTTCATGGTGAGGTGGTACCTTTGTTGGTTCAGACCCTTATGGCTGTTCCAAAGGGCCTCTAGTGTCTGAGAAGTTATTCTGGATTAATTTCCTCTGGAAGATATCTAGTTCACACGCGTCACGACCACCCTGAAAACCAAGCCCACCGTGCTGTAAATGCAGAGAGTCAGGGGGGTTGCTTCAGAAACGCATTAGTGCTCGAAAACAGACTGCTAATATACACGCTGCCTCGGAGTTTGAGATCAATATTCAGCTACTGTTTACTTAAAATGCTGACACCTAAACACAGAGGAAAACCAATATAAATGTTTGGAGGCACACATGATGATACGCTCCGTAAACAGTTAATTCCAATTGGATAATTTCATGGCAATAAGTTCCCTAATTGCAAAAGGAAGCGCTCCAGTCTTCTAATCGTGAGTGGATACAGGAAGGTCTCTCCATCATACATTATTTAAGTGGACTCAATCACAACAGCCCTAAATTATGTAAATAAAGATCTCATCTCTGGAAACCCTATTTGGAAGGTTTAAATTACTTCAGCAGTGAGAATTAAAATCACTCACGTATGCCAAATAAAAAACTCTGCACTCATTGAACTGAGATCATGTTATTGTTAAAGCAGAATTATAAATATGAGTTAGATGTTGGCACCAAGTCACTCAAAATTTTAACCTGAAAAATCCTTAAACAGAAATATGAGAAATGCAGGAAACTCTTCCTTCGGGGGAAGAGTTTAAGGCTGTATGATGCAGTATAGGCACTGATATATTCATTATCTAACAATTTCCGGATCTGGATATCTTGTCCTCAAAATATCTTCAGATATCTGCCTGCAAAGCCCATACCAGCAAAGACCAATTGCAAAACTTAAATGTGGTCAATAAGCAGGGCCTGGACTGAAGCTAGAGGAGAAACTCCATGCTCCTGACCTACCTGAGAACATCAGCTTGCCCGTCTAATGAGTTGGTTTATCTGGATTCAAAACACCGGTGAAGGGAATTATTTAATATTATATGAAGAACTATTACACTTCGTTGTTTACATTGTGTTTGCAAGAAAATGATGAAGGTTCCTAGTCAAGGTCTTTGTCTTTGAAAGCAACAACTACAGTGAGCTCTCTAGATCACACATAGCAATGAAAAATTTATATAAATGAGGAAATCCTGAAGGTACGGTGACATTGTCATAGGCTGCCAGAAAAACTGTTGTGCCTTTCCTGACACCAGCTGCCCAAACTTTAACCGAAACTCCAAGATACACTAGTCATTAGTGTCCCACACCCTTACATAGTGAGAGATGTGCGTAGATGAAAAAATATGATAGCATTTTTCACAGTAATTTTCACAATGCTTAAACATTTCTGTTGCATAAAGTTCAAATAGCTGCATAAAATACAAACCATTTACGTTTTCACTCTAGCCAACTAGTTTCAAAGCACATGCCGTGCACAAACCACTCATTCCTAAGCCTTTACAGCCGGCAGTGAAATTATTATTTGCAATAGCCACAATTACAGGACTACTCACTCATCAGGAAGAGTCCTTGTCAGACAGTTATAAGGAAGCCCTTTCTTTAACAACAGCAACAGCAAACTAAAAGAAAGGGGAGCCACGTTGAAATACCACATAGCTCTTACTAGCAGTTAGGCTCTATCAAAGGGTAAAAGACATCTGGAAACGTCTGGATAGTCCACAAGACAAGTATTGGGGTCCCCCCAATATAGGGGAAATATTGACAAACCAGGAGACAAGCAGAGGTCACTAAAACAGTCGGGGAGTAGAGCAGATTATGTAAGGCAAAAGTAGCTGAGTTTATTCAGACTGGAAAAGAAAAGGCTTCAGGCTGTTCTAGTCAGGGCTGAGCAGGGGAGGAGATAGAGAAGACAGAGCCAAACTCTTTGAAAAAGTTCACAGCAAAAGGACAAAGTGTTATGGCCACAAGTTGCAGTAAGTGAAACTTTGACTAGATATAAGGAAAAAGAAAACTTACAATGAGAGTGGTTAAGAGCTTGAACAGGTTGCCTGGAGAACCCATGAAATTTCCATCACTGTAAGCTTTCAAAACTCACCTGTATAAAATCCTGATTGACCTACTATGAAATTACCTGCTTTGAGCCAGGGAGTGGATTAGATGATCTCCAGGGTTCTCTTCCAGACCTAAATTGACTTCATGGTTCTAAGTGCCAAGAGTCATACCGATATCAGGGCATGACTGTAAATCAATGATGAACACATCCTGCTCCCTACTTTATATCTAAACTCATTACTGTATGTGTTAGATAGATGTAATTCATCATGCTTTCATTATAGTTTCCTTTAAGGATAACAGTGTAACCCATGACAAATACATATTGCTGTGCAAAACCAAACCTGTACGCACCGCTATACACACACAGCTTTGCAATAAAAAAGAAAACCAGTTTAAGTTTCAACCTTCTGAAACAGAAAGGAAAAAAAAAAAAGTATTCCACCTTTGAAAATCTTCTCATCCCTTCAGCATTTACCTACTAATAGTCCTTCCTGTCTGGCTGAAGCTTAGTCTTTGATCAGAAGTCCAGGCTACAAGCTCTTTGCGTGTAACCTGCTCCACAGCATAGCAAATTTAATATATCAGTGGACCTCAAGGTAAGGAGCATAGGTGAAAACCTTTGCAAAAAGGCCAAAGCATGAATGCAAAGAGTCTGCAGAGCACCTGCAAAAGTGCTCGGTCCCGAAAGAGCCTGCCAAAGTGCGTGCAGTTTATGCTATGGCTTCCTGAAGTGTGCCTTACTTACCCACCTGTGGGACGTTTTGAGGTGGCTGTCCATCAACTTTTCCTGGTGAAGTAGTTCCGCTTTATATAAGTATTGAAATGGTATCAGAAGGAGACAGTGAATAGGAATGACTTTCTAAACCAGCAGCCAAAATGCTCCCTTGCAAAAGAAAACTTAACTTCTGGTTGAATAGCCAGGAAATGTTTATACGTACTAAAACGTCAGTAGAATTTGAAAACACCCTACAGTCTTGCCTCTCTAGAGATGATTTTGTTTTTTTTTTTTGGAGGGCAAAACATGAATTTTAAAGCCTCTTCAGACAGATGAAGACCCGAGTCCATGCTTTTCATAATCTGGATCAATACCCTGAGACTTGCACCCTTGATTAGAAGAATGTTACTGTTACCACCTCCCATTCCTAGTAGCGCACATCTGTTCCTGAATTTTTTCCTGGAACCTCTGCACAAATCCAGCTATCACATAAGGCTTCAGGTACGCAACAGGCGCAAAAGCACATTAAAGCTGCTCCTATAAAAACTGATTTTCCTTCCCAGCACAATACCAAAAGCACAGCCTTTTTCCTCTATTATCAGTTTCTTACACTTTCTTGAACTCTGCCACATGTGGAAAGATAAATTATGTATTGATTTTTCCTCTGTTTAATAGCCTCATGAACAAAGAGGCAGTGATGTTGAAGATGGTGCTTCTGGGAGACAAGGGACATCACCAGCAGAGCGTTTTGAATCATGGCTCTCTTCTGGGTGTTTTTTCTTGAAGTTAACAGACTTATCACCGCAGAAGCACACTTCCAGAAAGTGCATTCTGCTGATTGCTCCTCACATCAGAGCAAAGGAGAGGCATATGCATCTATCAGTATAGTTTTTCTGCCAACAGTACAGCACAACTAATGGTCCTTTTCTGCCTCTGTCCCTCTCCCTTTGCCCCTTCATATATTTTATGAGAGCATACCATCCTCAGTGTTGGTGCTTTGTGGCTGCTCCCGTACCTGGTATTGTTAATGCGCCCATAAAAACTATTCTCCTAGTAGAACTGCCCCAAGTAATGCATCACGGGGAATTTCAGCCTTAGGTGAGCAATCACTTTACCATAATTCACTGTGCTGTGCGCAATTATGACTACAGTAGGTTACTTCTTTATTGAACACTTCAGTTCAGCACTTCAACACTTCAGCTATAAATAGCAGAATTTTCAGCATTCAGCAGTCAAACAATATTCCATTTCTCTCCTCTTCAAGCATATTTTGTGATGGTGAGTTAATTTAGCTAAGTTAACAAATGCCATGAGGATAGCTCCCTCAAGGCATTTTGTTATTTCTTATTTGTTTTCTTATTTGAAGTCCTCAGCCAGAATAGAGACCAACTAGGCTGGAGGGTGTCTGAATGAAGCCAAATAGTTTATTACCACAAAAGAGATACCACAGAGTTTTAGGCTTTGCTTCAAAAACATACTGACAATGTCAATCATCGTTTGCTCTACAAACTAAATAATAACACCTATTCCAGTGGGGACCACTCCATTTCTTATCAACATTTAAACACTAAAAATTTCTTTCATATTGTAACATAAAAAACTCCAAACATTTGAAAAGCACTATTTCAACTATCTGGATTTCTGATCAGAAACTAGCAGCAAGCCAAAGACTTTAATAGAAAAACTAACAAAATTTTGCTAAAACCAACATAGATATTCAGGTTTTGAGAAAACAGCAGAGCACATCAGAATTTTCATCTCACTGAAAACATTCTACATATCATGTTTGGATAATTTTTTAGTGAATAGTGTGCCTATATTAAAAAAAAAGCATTTTTGTTCAAAATAAAAATCCTCCCATCCAAAAATAACAAAACAAAAAACCTTTCTAGAGGCAGAGGTAAAATTAGGTAACTTCAAGGCTTTTTTCCAACCCTGTTTAGGGTTGGGTTGGGTTTTTTCGGTTTTGGTTTTTTTAAACGTTTCAAATGTCTGAGATTTTCAGAATACTTCATTTGGCACACTTCCAATAAAAGTCACATAAAACAGGCCCACAGCAAGATCCACAGTTGGAGTTGAGGAGGGCAAGCACTCACATTTTGCTCAGTAGCTCCATTTTTAATGTATTCATCAGGGCTGGGAGATATGTGGATTCTTTTCTCTCCCCTCTCTGAAGAGAGCCGTGCTTGCATGTTTCCTTCCTCCAGATGAAGACTGTAAACAATGGACTTAGTCTTTCCCGCTCACCATATTTGAGGGCTATCTATCTAAGGGCTCAGTGAAAAAGGGGCCTCCAGCAGCACCTGGGGTACTGTGATGGAGAGAGCATCACACCCAGAATGTCCCAGCCTAGGAGTTACAGATCACTCTAGGGGTGTGGATACCATTCTACCTAGGCAGAGGGCAGACTGACACTCCATGTCTCAGATGTTGGCTAATGCCCTTATCTGCAGGCTACTGGCCTCTCCTTGACCCCTGTTCCTGGCATGAAGTCCTATATTATCATTGGTTTTATTACAAGTACACAAAATAAATAGCCTGCTTAAGGTTGCAAAAAAATCCTTTCAATCACCAATGCATTTTCCTGATTTTTCATTCAGCTTTTCTTTATTTATTTGGTTGGTTTTTTCCATTTTTTATACATTGCACTGGGTCCTAACCCCTGCTTCAGCAGCTGACTTGAGCGAAATAAAGGAAGACTGATACTCACAATTCTAGCTATAGTCAACAAGGGAACAGATTGCAACCTATTTGTCACAGCTCTGCTCCTCAGCCTCATTCCTCTTCCTGAAAGCTCAGCCTCTGTCCCACAGAATAGTTTGTGACTCTACTGAAGAGTTTACAAACTGGGCAGCTGCCAACTCTTGAGCCCACCTCAAGCAAGAACATCCCACAGCAAAGCTTCATATTTGTTAATGGAACCTCACTCTACTTGCTTGTTTCTCCAAAGACATCGTTCAAGGATGATTTCCTTATCACTTACAAGAAACTTGTCTATAATTTGTTGGGACATTATGTAACAGGCATTGGTGGACTTTGAGCACATTTTGCCTGTCCTAAAAAAAAAAAAAAAAAAAAAAGTAGGCACACTGTGTCCTGAATTAAACCAGACCCTCAACTCTATCCTATAGACATAACAGAGCCAGCTACCTTTATGCATAAAGCAACTTCAAAAGCCAGGCCAGATACTTAATCTTTGTGGAGGAAAGGCTACTAGGGGCAAAGAAATAGTTTAAGTGTAAAGCCAAGGCATAACGTAGAAGCAAATGGTGTGACAAGTGGTGAAACAGCATCGCTAGAACAAAAGAGGTGTAAGGCAGCTTCCTTTCAGCTCCTGCCCCAAGACTGGCTTCTGTGCTAGTTACCCATTGATGGTCATTGGCTTTCAATGGAAAGTGAAGTAACTAGGATTTCCCTTCAAATGTAAATGTTTGAGATATCTAATTTCTATGAAATTGTGAGCTATTGCCTTTTCCCTGCTTTAATTTTGTGGATCTTTTCCGAACCAGACTGTAAGCCAAATGACACATCCTCTTGTCCTCTTCTCCTTGTAGAGAATGCAGGCTTTAAGGTCACCTATGGTGTATTAGGATTCTCTCCCTGTCATCAAAAGAGGAAGAACACCTCTGTTACAGAAAGCAAAGATGAACCAGAGTCCCCAAATGCAGATTTTGCTCTAAACTCTGGATGTGGGGTAACATGTGGGAAAGGATTTCTGGTCTGCAGCTGATACTGTTTGAAAATTCAAGTCCCTACTCTAATCTGTCCTCTTCTACCTTACGTGTCCACTCACTCGACACATTTCTAAGGGTCTAAATTACTGTGACAAGCATTTTTATATGTCGTGTGATGCTCAAAGCACAGGGCCGGCTTTCATTTAATCAGTATTATGTATAGAAAAGTATTGAGGCATTGAACTCTATTTTACAACACGATGGTTCATACCTGTTTCATGATGCTTTTTGTCTAGTTGTGCAAAAAAAGGCAAGGCTAAGTGTTATGAGTACCTTAAAAATGGAGAAGGGATAGGGAAACACATAGACTAACAGATCCCTGAACTCTGAGATTTAGCTAACAAAAAATAATTGATAAAGCATTTGATTGTATTTTGCTCTTGTACTTGAAGATACAAAGGAAGATACTATTTTGTCTGTACCAACAAATGTAATGCTGTAAAGAACAGTGTTCACTGATCAGCTCAGAGCAATGTTCCGTACTATTTTTCAGGTTGAAAAGTATTTTACTCCACAAATAGCCCCATTTGAGTGAATGGTAAGGTACTATATCCAGTGCATAAAAGCAACATATCTAAGCTTCACAGAATTAACCATTAGGAAAACTATAACACTGAAGAAACCATCTGCATAAATGAAATTATTTTATTTTTTTCACTCTCTATAGAATAATTACTTCCCGTTAACTGTGCAAAGAAAGAAATACAACAGGACAAACACAGTTTTGGTTAGGCTATACAAGCATAGACCCTATCAAAATTCACGTGAAATACAGCTAGAAAGCTGAAAGCAAATCTATTCACACTTTGTTCCTCCCCACTCCTGGAGATCCCATATCTAGTTCAATAACTCAGGCTAAGTGTCAGTGAAAACTGATGGGCATTTGTTACAATGCGGTTTAAAACTATGGGATTCCAAGAGATTCGCTACACTCATCATCGCCATATAAAAAAATAAAATAAAATTTCACAGAGTTCCTTGTTGACCAGTTACTTGTGTGTTTCATGCGCAATATGATTCCCCTTACCAGGGAAACACAGACTGAGAAGGCATAACACTGACACAAAACACACAATGCTACAGCATTACAGCCTAGTTTACCTTCATTGCTGTTAAGGTATACAATGGTGTCACCATCTCAGCTGTGTTTCTCTGCTCCCCGCCCCTGCCCCACCTCCTCAGCAATATGGGTTTTTTTTGAAGATCCAAGGAAATTAAAACAGACTTAATGCAACATTAAGTGCAAACATTTGAATATGCAGAGGTCAAGAAAATAAAAAGTTATGGTTCCCATATATGGTTCCTATATTGTTTAACTGTTGCATTAGAAGGATTTAAATTTTCTCATCTGCTTTATGTTATAGTTTTATAATATACCGTAGCTTACTCCAATATGCTCCGCTATTGGGATCACTGAATATGGAGAACTGGATATTTTGGGATGTTTTTACTAGATAAGATAAACTTTAGGAGATTTCACAAGTTCCCTGTGACAGGTAACTGGCAATTGGGACTGAATTGTCAATAAAAATTTTGAGCATTTCTGTCCAAATTTATAGACATAGTTTCAGAAACTCTTCTAAAGTTTAAAAAAGTTCAAAGTGTGTGTTCTAAATTCCAGCAACAAATGCACCTCAAAGGTAAAAGTTTGGACATACCAGGAATTCAGATTTCAAATACCAGGAGTCATATACTTCAGCATAAAAAGGGGGCACAAAATGCTGCTAGTTCATGCGAAACAAACAACTATACTTTTTAAGGAAGAACTGGCATATATTGGTATATATTTGCCACGAGAATTTGTGGCAGATCCAACTAGTTAAAAAACACTCTGAAAAACAAAAAACATTAAAATCACCAAAGCAAATGCCAGCCCATTCATATATTTAGGAAGCTGGGGTGTTCCCGATAATGAAGCGCAAATTTGTAAAACACACATTGTCCTATAGAAAGGAAAGGAAAAGGAAATATCATCACCTGTGGAAGTCCAATGATTAAGTCCATCATACTTACAAATACCCGCTCCAGTAATTAGGCTGTCCCACTTATGCTTCTTCAAGGCTGGTACTATGGATGGCTTCTAACTTTCTATTCCCGACACCACTTGCAGTTTTCTGGAGACGTCCGAAAACACGGGCAGGTCTATCTCCACACACTCCAGAGGCATGGCCCCAGGAGGGCTCTACGGTGTCTGTTACCTGAAGTAATCCCACTGACGGGGCAAACATGGAGGCCAGCAAGTTCTCCTCAGCTGGACTCATGCAGTGATGCTCACTGTGGCTATATGGAAGGTGGCTCACCACCTCTATGTTGTTTTTACTCTTCAGAAGGGAACGGGGTAGGCATACTCCAAAAGAAAAAAAAAAAAAGAACACCACAAAAACATTTTCTGTAGGTGTACATTTTTTCCCCTCTCTCTTCATAAACTTTGTCCTGCTTCCCATGCCCACTCATTCCAGACTGACATTTAGCCAAAGTAAATGGCTCACTGTAAGAATGTTTATGCTGCTCACTTGCCTGCTTGCTATCCAACAAGAATAGCAATGTATTATGACCTCCAAATGCAAAACAGAATTGTCATTTTGCAAAATACTCCAGAGATTGCAAATGCCACTGAGCCTCATGCTGTTGGTTAGCTGTCCATTCCAGAGGCCAGCACAGTTCCTACTCTTCCAAAAGCCTCCATCTATCTTGCATGGCTCTGTATTGCTCTTTTCCCTGTTGACCAGTAAAAATCCATAATGAATTTAAAGTTTCAGACAATAACACTTACATAAAGAGCAGGGAACCAAACACATGCCCTTCTCATTTTCCTCTCAAGCCTGAGAAAAATCCTGTGTGTCACAACAGTGACAGGCTGAGCGGTGACCTGGCAATTCCTCTGGAGTCCAAAGTAACGACTGTCTTAATCTCATTTCCTTACTTACTTACTCCAAAACTTCAGCCAAGCCTGCCACGTCTTCCCGAGTCTTGCTAAGCTAGCCCTCACTTTAGGAATACTGGATATTATCTACAGGATAAAGCTGAAATTTTACTGTGTGCCTTTTCATTTCAGCAGTATCTTATATTTCTCTCAGGGTTGAGGTAGATTTTTTTCCTCTCACAATATCAGCAAAATTTTGATAAGAAGTAAGAAAGGTGCTCTGTTCTTCCAGTTTTGATTCTCTAATTCCTGAGCCACCTCATCATCTGGAAAGCAAAACATCTGAAAACCATCTGCTCGCAGAGAGCGCTGCTGGGCATTCCCTTAGAGTTAATACTAATCCTGCTTCAGAGGATCGATTTTTCTAATCCCAAATCCTAAAAACACAGCATGGAAGTATACCACGTATCCCTAAATTAAGGGAACATAAAAGAGTCAGAACTATGCATGACTTACATGCAGTACAAATTACACTATTTTAATTAAAAAATACGGTATTTCACTTACTCCGAAAACTCAGATTTTACTCTTTTTCCTGATAAAACCTGTTGGTCTGTCTCCTCTTCTTCTATTTCACCTGCTGAGGACCTTCAAATTAAAGAAATGCTAAATGAGCATCTTTACAGAACTAAGCTGCATTACTTTAAGTTTAGCAGAGAGGTTTCTTTACCAAGAGTCCAGCATTGAAAGCCGCTTCTGCTTCTTTAAGGCCTGAAAAACTACAGCTGGCATGACCTGTGATGACTGCAGAGGAAGCTTGATCCACATCTATTTTACATCACCTCTGAACTAGTGAAGTGCCATTAGTTTCAGTAGATTTACTCCCAGTGTGGGGCCATATAAACAAGAGAAAAAAGCCCACAGTGATAGAGCGCTCCAGTTCAGGAAAAGGAGGCCTTGATCAGAGCAAAACACAAGTCAGTTAATGAAGAAGGGAACACTAACATTTACACATGTTTTTTTCCCAGTAGTTCTGAAACATAAATCCAAGAAAAATACTATTTATCAACCATTAACTGCAAAATAAAATACACATGTTATAAAAAAAAATAGAGCTGAGTTTTAATTTAAATTATTAATTATTATGAATGAGACCAAGAATATCTTAATTAAACCAGTTTGCACATACTGTTTGACTCGAGTTTAATAAGATATACTGGGTCTGGCTGGTATGGAGTTAATTTTCATCATAGCAGCCCATATGGTGGTGTGTTTTGGACTTGTGAATCTGTGACTGAAAACTAAAACAGCATTGATAACACAACAGTGTTTTGGCTATTGCTGAGCACTGCTTGTACACCATCAAGGTTTTGTTTTGTGGGGTGGTGGGTTTGTTTTTTTTCCTTCCTTTTTCCCACTCTGCCCCCCCAAGCAAGTAGGCTGGGGGTGAGAAAGAAGTTGGGAGAGGGCACAGCTAGGACAGCTGACCTGAACTTACCAAAGGGACACTCCATACCGTATAACAACATGCTCAGCAATAAAATCTCAGGGGTTTACAAAGGAAGCAGAAGGGGGAACACTCAGGGCTACAGCATTTGTCTTCCCCAGGAACCATTATGTGTGATGGAGCCCTAATTTCCTGCAAGGGGCTAAACATCTGCCTGTCAATGGGAAGCAGTGAGTGAACTCCTCCTCCTGTTTTGCTTGTGCTTGCAGTTTTGCCTTCACCTATTTTATCAAGTTACCTCACTTTTGTCCTTCTGATTCTCTCCTCCACCCTGATGGGGTTAGTGAAAGAGCAACTGCGTGGGGGTTTAGCTTCCAGACTGGGTCAACCCACCACGTAAGAGAAAATAAAAAAAATAAATAGACTTAATTTCATGTAAAGAGTCCAAGCTGACATATGTGATTCTAGATCCCAGCTTTTAGATTGGGAAGAGTCCTGTAGATTGATCAAGTTGTCTGAGAGTAGAAAATAGCAGGAAGTGAAAAACAGACTCTCAATGTCATTTATCAAATTAATCAAGTCTGATAAAGGCTTAAGGAGACAATATCTGCCCCCAGGCAACTCTAACTATTAAGAAAATCAATTAGTAATGGACAGAAAACTAGAGCAGAGAATGGAAGAAACATCTAAAGCAGGGAGATAGGTTTACTGAACATTAACCTACTGATAAGGAAAAGGAGAAAACTCAGAGGAAACAGTGTAAGAACAAAGCGTAAACAATTCTCGATCAGAGAATTGAAGAAAATCCCTTGACTATGGGCTGGCAGCAACCTTCTTTAGAGAAAAGCTATGGCCGCTGCTGGAGGGCCTTAGGAAGGAAACATTTTTCCATGAGCACCTAATTGATTAATACACTAGCCGCCTACAGTAAATTTATTACTTCTGCTGCCAAACTTTTTCTTTCTAGTGCAAGGGCACTTAACACTCTGGGACCAGAATCTTCTAGCAGAAATCAGACTGGCACCTCAGAAACTTCTTACTCTCAGTTTATTTTGGTGTTATAAAAAGAACACCAAATTCTGAGCACTCAGCAACTTGCATTTATGCATAGGCTGAGGTTATTATGCATAGCTGATACACGTGCATCATATATTCAAGCACATCTTTAGTCAGACCTAAGCTACAAGAGGGATAGGACAGTGAGAGCAGAGACCCCCACCTCACCATGCTATGCAGAGAGAAATATTCATAATGACTTCTTCTGCCCCAATAATAAGGAAGTTATCAGGCTTCTAACTTTATCATTTCGATATCTAAATCAATAAGGGGTGGGGAGGGAGCCCAGAAGGCGTGTCCCTCACAGGGGAAGAAGAAGAAGGAAGAGTCTTGAAAAATGCTGCACTGTTTGCTCGGAGTGGGAGACCTTAACGAATAAAAATGGAGAAAGCACCGGAGATAATTTTGCAGTCCTCATATTGAAGCCTGGCTCTGATCCACTGCACTGCATAAACTGAAGAAAGATAATACAAATGGGCATAATTTTGAGTGTCTAGTGAAAAATTAATATTAGCTACCCAAGAGTTGCCCGCTTCACTGTCATTCTCCACGAGTTGTGCTACATTTAATTGTTCTAAAACTACTGAATCAAGACATGATCTTGGGTGTTCTGCAGCTTCTCCAGTAATTATTTCAGGCCTTTCATCACCTGCATTTGAAAGAGGAAATGAAGGTAAGAGTAGGGTTTGTGGATTTTTTTTCCCCTATAGCTTGTCTTATTATGCAGCTGAATGCGGTCGAGCCTGTGCGTGTATGGCCAGCAAGCAGAACAGAACTGCTGAGCACCCACAAATGCTGCTGAAATCAATAGGAACTGCAGGAACGTTGTGATTCTGAGAAACAGCTCATCCTTCTTCAGGAGCCTAATATATGTAGAAAGGCTTATTCTGAAGCTGTGTAAGAAGATTTCGGTACTGGTGGGGATTTTTCTGTTTTGTTTTATTTCCTGAGGACAAAATCAGGTACACTGTGCCAGACAGGCGAAGACCCAGGGCAGGGCAAGAAGAAGAAAACCTCTGTCTCAAGAAGATGAGCAGAGCTCAGATGCATCCCTGAACCTATTTGTGCACATGGGCAACAGATCCCCAACCAGAACCATTCTATAAGCAACACATCACTGAACGCTGCCAATTAATCAGCCCAGCTGAGGTTCCCAATGAGAAAAGTCCTTCTGTTACCTATTTGCGTGCATCAACCTAGCTGAGTGTGGGGCATTTAGCATTCAAGGACAACGCAATGAAGATATCCTATCAAGAGCACTTTAAAGCTTGTCTTTATTCCATCTCCTGTTAACTGCTGCCATCAGAAGGGCATGAGTGGTGCATAGTGGTCATAGCAGAGGGGTCACAAGTACTTTCAAAATCAAAAGGCCAGGCTGTGCAGCCTATCTGCCTGCATCATTACTACTAGAGGTTGAGACATCTCAGTGTTAGCTAGATGAGTGCAAAAAAGGCAATGTGATAACAGTTCTTTAAGGAAAGGTTCTTGTTTTAGAGTACATGAACTGTAGTTAGCACTGCAAAACTTGTGGCTTCATCAAAGAACGTGAAGGAGTCAAGAGGGAGGTCTAAGATCTGGAGACATTACCTTGACTTTTTCAGCGAGTTCTCCTGGGTTTGGATTTCATCCCTTTCCCAGCACAGGACGTAACCGAGAAGCAGGAAGACAAAATGCAGTAGATCCCCTAGACAACGCAAACAGCTAGTATGTGGCTCGGGCAATGGAAGGTGGCTGCCAAACAAAACCAAAAGGTATTCTTCTAGCAGTGTCCTCAAGATACTCTGTTGAGACAGAAGATGCAGAACCTGGCATAAGCTCACAAAGTTCTGAAGAGAAAGGCAATAACAGCTAGAAAATTGAGACCATCAGCTGCAAAAAATGTCTAATGAGGAAATTAAGAGTAAATGAAATGTCATGATAGCATGATCTGCCTTATGTGTATTGTGCACAATGGAAGACAAGAAACAAAACATACTCTCTTGATGTACTGCAAAACTTCTAAGAGGTGTCCAGGAAACCTACAATACAAATACAGATAAGAAGCACCATTTGAAGGAGAAGAAAAATATTCTGCTCATACAAAAAGTTTCAGATTACTAATTTTGAAAACAAAAGGGTTTTTTTTCCTCCATTTATTTTAAATCAATATGTCCTGATGGGGGAAACTGTAATCTTACACACTGCAATGTATTAGGCTATATGCGGAGGACAACGCGTTTTGCGGCTTTGAATTTTAACACATTACAGCTTGAACATTATCAAAAATCTCCTTTTTTGTTTCTTAAGACATGCGATTTCCTGTCATGCATGCATTCTTGCTATTTCTCTAGAGAATTTAGAAAAAAAAATAAAGATGTCAATATAGAAGTGAGTATTGCATAATTTCTTAAATTAAAAACCCAGATAGTTAAACCTAGTGGCCCATTACCACTTTTCTGCCAGTATCCTTGTCACACTGGTCCTTTGTCCCTGATTAATTTTAATAATATCCTCTATTTTCCTGCATAGGAATTTATAGATATGATTGATATGCAGAACAAATGCATTTAGAAGTACACTCCAGAGTATTCTGGAGTACTGTATTAAGATCCTATGTGAAACACCTGAGCAGTTACTGTTTAATACTGAATATTTAAATTTGCCCTCATTTCATGAGTGAAGACAGCTTTTTCAGAAAAGTTGGTATTGGTTGCTTTTAGAGGAAAATAAGAGTAGATCCCAAAAAGACCCTACTGAGAAGACAACGTGTGTCAGGGAGCAGCAAAAAACAGTGGCTCCCCATAGGGTGGGGAGCCAGCAGAGCCCATCAGCCAGGGCCCATCCCACCACCCCAGCCAGGAGCAGGGCAGCTGGAGGGCACTGGGGAACCCCCAGCCCTGGGCATTGGGCACCTCCCTGGGGACAGGCCGAGGAAGGGCCGGGATATGGGCCCCTCGGTGGGGCACAAGGCTGAGAAAGGCAGGGCTGTAGTGAGCTGGAGACAGGCCCTGCTGTGGCATTGCTGGGGCAGGGATGGCAGGGACAGTCAAGGTTGGTGGCACCCCCAGGGCCATCACAACTTGCACAACACCATCAGCAAGAACCGTAAACAGGAGCACATGACAGTTTTTGGTTTAAATCTTCTGAGTTTCACAGTCACCTAATAAAATTTTACCTGATACTAGTAAACCCTGTAACATCTAGTTAGAAGTCTTCACATTTGTTTGTTTTCCAGTGTAAGAAGTTTATCGATTTACAATGGCTTCACTGAAAAGCAATTGAAGACTAGAAGTAGAAAAACAGCTATAAGGCTGAATGAGGAATATATAGGCTGCTGAAGAGGCAGGTAATTTAGCAACAGCAGCCACAAATAAGGCCAAGGTACTCAATGTCATCTTTGCCTCAGTCTTCACCAAGGTCTACCATACCTCTGTCATTAGTGAAAGGGGTCATGGACATCTACCAGCAGTGCATTAGGACTCAGGGATTACTTGAGAGAATTCAACCCACACAAGTCCATAGGATCCAACAGGCTGTACCCAAGAGTACAGAGAGAGCTGGCTGACATCCTTGCAAGGCTGCTCTCTCTTATCTGAAAGTTCATGGAGATCAAGTGGTCCCACGTGACTGGAGAAGGGCAAATGTTGTATGCATCTCCAGAAAAAGCCAAAAGGTAAACCCAGGGAACTCCAAGTCTCACTTCGATGGCTGTAAAAAAAGTCACAGAACAAGTCTTTTTCAAGCATGTTTCTGATCATGTGAAGTAGATAAAGTGACTGGGAACTGTCAGCACAGATTTACTAAGCGTAGATTGTCATCTAGGATAAAATTACTTGATTTGTGGACGAAGGAAGAGCAGTGGATGTCATTTACCTTCAGCTTTAGAAATATACTTTACTCCTCACAATATTCTTATATGCAAGTTATGATGTTATGATCTGGATTGGTAGGCAACTAGATGGGAAAAAACTGCTTAGATGATCAGTCACAGGAGACGGTAGATAACCCTTCATACTCTATCCGGAGACTAGTAACAAGTGGAGTACCACAGAGGTCTATCCCAGAACCTTTCCTTTCTAATATATTTACCAATGACTTGGAGGAAAGTGGTTGTATGCACTTTCATCAAGTTTGCAGATGACATTAAATTAGGAGAAACCGTTGATATGCTTAAGAGCAGGACTTCTGTTAAAAGGGATCTAGACAGACTGGAGGAATGGGCCAGCAGGAACTTTATGCATTTCAGCAAGGACAAATTCAAAGTCCTGCACCTGGGAAGGAATAAGCCCTTGCAACAATGCAGACAGGGGAGTGACTGGCTGGTGGACAGATGTAGTGAAAGAGACCTTTGTTAGACAGCCAGCAGTATGCCTTAGCAGCAAAAAAAAAAAAAAAAGTCACAGTATCCTAGGTTGATGTATTATCATAGCTAGTAAATAAAAGCACTTGATAGACCACATCTCAAATACTGCGTCCAGTTGTGCCCCCTCAATAGAAGACAGACATTGGTAAAGTGGAGCAAGTTCAGCAGAGAGCTACCAAGACCGTCAGGGATTTAGAGCATTTCACCCATTAGTAGAGGCTGAGCTAATTGGTCTTGTTCAGCCTGGAGACAAGAAGATTTCAGAGGAAGGTAGTTGCAGCCTTCTAATATCTACATGGAGGTCATAAAGATGATGGAGCCAGGTTCTTTGTAGTTATGCATGATGGAAAGAAGAGAAACAGCAAGTATGAGTTGAAATGAGAGATTGAGACTGACTAAAGGGAAAATTTTTTCACCATGAAGGCAGACAAGCATTGGTCAGAAGGATTATGCAGTCTCCTTCCTTGTATGTTTTCAAGGCAGAAGTGGGTAATGCCTGAAGTAACATGGTTTGACCTCATAGCTGAACCTACTTTGAACATGAGGTTGGACTAAAGACCTTTTTAGGTCCCTTCGAAACTCAACTATCTTATAATGCTGTGCTTATATTGTCTATACTATACTATATTATACAGTATAGAAGGTCTCAAAATGTCTCCAGATCAAGGCATTGGATGTCTTGCAAGTTCTGTCATGAGACAGTCCTACAATTCTTTTACAGAATATGCTATATGATATATCCCCTTGACAAGTCAAAATTGGAAATCGCAGCTGAACTGCAGAATCGCGAAAGTGTTCAGGTCGGAAGGGATCTCTCAAGATGTCTAGTCCAATCCTTTTGCTGAAGTTGCGTCAGCTAGAATAGGTTGCCCAGGAAAAGCAACAGTTGCCGAGAAATTTTTCACTCACTCTGCTATTAAAGAAAAGTTCTCTCCTCTCCAGAAACTATTCTTTAGAAAAGAAAAAAACACAAACACACACGACATCTCGTGACTTCCTCACCTGCAAATACCAACACAGAAACCAATACATCTTCTCTTCTCCTCTGAAGAGTAGCAAAAATATACTAAGCATTCCTAGCACAAACTTGGTGAAGTTCCAGGACTGTGCAAGTCTGATAGAAGATGACTGAAGCAAAGACAAATATTTCCTGCAAAACCAAAATGGGTCTGGTCTCTCCAAGTTCTGATTTAAAGTGTTCAAGCAAACTTTTGGGGGCTTACTTTCTTTTAACTCATTGAAACCTAATTGCAACATATGTAGCTGAAGTTGAGAACCAAATCCTTCAGAGAGCAACCAGAAGTAGTGATACGGACCCCTACGCTGGAATTGTCAAATGCTGTAGTAGCAGAGTAGACCAGGACTTTGTTGGAATTGAATGTTACCTACACATTTGTGTAGTTGTCTTTATGTATTCTGAATCATAGTTTCTGTCCACCTTAATATTGGCATAGAAGAAAGTAAGAAAGAAATTAATTAAACAATACGGACACAGGATTAAGGATTTTCCCTGAAGTTATTTTGGAAGGTGAATTTTAAATATACTAAAGAATAAAATTATAACTTGCTAGATATTCAGACAGTATATTTCTCCCCCAAAAGTGGTTACACTTTCTCACCTCAGGTGCCCAATGATTTACTTAGGAACTGATTGACTTCTAATTTAATGATCTCTAGTCAATATTTCATCCAAAATAGAGAAAGTTATCATTGTTTTTATTAAAATCTGGAGATTTACTAGTTCACTTTCATAACTCAGGGGCTATAATTATAATTTAGATGTCAATGAATTCTTCTGGATCTACCATGTAATATAATGTTTCCTAAGTGAATTACAAATAGAGACTTCATAATACTTCTAGGACTCACTTCCAAGGTACATAAGTTTCCTAAGGTGTCACTATATTCCTGGAAAAATCTAACTTTAGTCAAAGACTAATCTCTATCATCTATGGAGTTATCTCTTTTCCTCATTAAAACACATGTTATCTATACCAATAAAGCTGATTATTGCTGTTTCTCTCCTCTGGAGATGAAATACCTCTGCTGCTGCCAGTAGAACGTTGCATTTATATGCCTTTGTCTCAAAGAGAAAATATCTTTTCTCCACCAACTCACATTAAGATAAAAGGGTATTGATTTTCAGGACCATGAAGGACAAAAAGTTTATCAGGAATAGTCAGCAGGGATTTACCAGGTGCAAATCATGCTTAACCAACCTTCTGTGATGCCTTCTATGATGAAATGACTAGCTGTATGGACCAAGCGGAGCAGTGGATACGATACACCTTGGCTTTCATAAGGTTTTTGACACAACCTCCCACAACACTGATTTGGAAGCTGAGAAATTATGGGCTGACTGGACCAATAGGTACTTTGAAAACTGGCTGGACACTGTGGTCACAGTAATCAATGGCTCAAAGTCGAGTTGGCAGTCAACAACAAGAAGATAATAACAGAGTTGCTTCAGGGTCTGACATCATTCTTTATCTTCATCAGCAACCTAGGTCACAAAGAAGAATGCACTTACCAGAAAATGTGAGGGCAGTACTAAATGGAGGGATGTAAACATGGCACCTTCAAAACAAGAGTGACAAAAGTGTCTAGATATTTGCTCAGAGAAAAGAATCATGATTATCCCTCAACTTTTTGGCAGCTCTCCCATGCAAGTATTTTTTACTTCCTTTAAGTGACACTGAAAATAGTCTGCCACAAAAAAAAAAAAAAAGACTTAAAGAATTAATAAACTACAAATAAAAAATTTAATTTAAATCTGTAAGAAAGTAACAAGATACTGAATTTTGCTCACATTTTTCAATACAAGTATGGCACAGGGTTGCATCCCCACTGCCAAGTAATAAACACATACAACCGAATTTGGCTTCTCCTTCCTGACTACGAAGGAAACCCCTGGATACGATGCCTGCCCTGGCAATCTGTCTGTTAAAAAGCCTGCCTCCTACCATGCACATTATTTAATATCTGCATATTCCAGTATTATGCCAAATGCATAAGTGGTTTTGCCTATTACTGATTAGTGATTTCAAATAACAGAAAAACAGAAATGTATTTGTAAATTGCATGAGTTGGTGGGATCCACCTTATCTCTATCAGCAAAAAAGTTTTCTTTTTGAATCAGTGCACTAAAAATCGAACTACTCATCTTTAACAAAGCCAATGAGCTACTTACTGTTGCTGCAGCCATTTGGTCTTACTGAGCAGAAAAGGCCCTGAGAGCTTAGCAGCAACGAAAACCAGCAGTGTTTTACCAACGTTATTTTCATCCCAAATCCAAAATATAGCACTATACCAGCTGCTTATAAGAAAGTTAGTTCTATCCCAACTGAAACCATGATATCCTACCTAAATCCAATATGCCTGGGCAGGTCCAAGTAGCAACAGAATAAAGGCAAGTTTTGCCCAGGATATTGATATGAACATTCCACTCACTGACAATATTTCCATAACAATAACAGAAAAATACTTCATGCTGTATAGTCCCATCAAACCAGTGAAATTCAGTAATTGGTAAAATAATCGGTTTAACTGGCTCAAAAAAAAAATCTAAGCCTACAAGCATTTTAACTTCTGGTCCTAAACACTCTAAAGAGCTGTCAGGGTGATGCTTGCTTCAGTAAACCATCTCCTGCAGTTCTGATAATAAAGTTTTTATTACTTTCATGTAAGTAGATAAAAACAAGCAGCTGAGTTATGAGAGAACAGCAATAATGCCTGATTTTTTCATTTTACTTCTAATAAAATAAAAATATAGTAGTGCCATGCAAAAATGGGAAAAAAATTACACACACTCAGGATTATAATTGTCATCATACTTCTATGAAACAGGACCTTAATTGCAGAGGCTACTCAAGAGTCCTGCTTACAGTATTAAAAAATAAAATAAAGTAAAAGCTCCATTTCACTCAGTGGAGATAGGTACTTGCTTCATAAAATACCCTCTTATTTAAACTGACATGAAACTATTTTGTTAAGGTTTAAACACCTGCCCTAGTAAAACATTAGCTTTTCAATTGGATCAAACTAATTTGATTTACAGTAAGTAGGAGGAACAGTTTAATTAGCACTATTGAATATACTCTGCACCAGACTAGATTTTCTTCTCAGGATCAGGCAGAACTCATTAAAATAGAGAACTCAACCTTTTGCTCATAATTACCTTTGAATGACCAGCACTTCAGACAATTTTCTCATTGCAGAAGAGGAACTGCACAAACCTACCATTCAAACGCATCTATTAATTTAGTTTTATTTTCTGCTCAGCCTTCCAAAACTAATCTTTTAACACTGAGGTTAGGAAATCGGAGAGTGAGCCTCAAGAGGGATGGGGCAGAAGGTTTCCTAAAAATAAATAAAAAAAAAAAAATAGTATTTGAGCCTTGAGGGGGAAGGAAGAGTCTAAAAAATAACTTTTGTGAAATTTCATAAGAAAAAAGGTCCCCAAACAAGCCCTGTAAAAGACATGTTCTTCAGCATTGCTTCTGTCTTCACACACATGTCTTCTGAGACTGGAGAGTTACACGACAGATGAAATTCACTGTTGATAAATGTAAAGTTATGCACATGGAAAAAGAAAGGAGATTTGACTTACAAAGTGACAGGCTCTGAGCTGACATTGAGATTGCCTCTGATGAAGAGAAGAACAACGTACGTGGACAGAAGCACAAAGGTAGGGTTTCCTGCTCTGCATTTATTACCCAGAAGGCATGATCTGACCTCATTGTACACACATAGCAATGTGCGCATACAAGAAACCGTATGGAGCCACTATTTTAAATTAAATCTTAAAATAAACTTTGTGACAGTGAGGAAACAACTGAGACACAACGTAATTCTTCACCATCTAAATGGCCAGCACAAGGTTCATACATCAATGTTCCCTCTGGATACCCTTAATCCAGGTATCTAGAGGAAAGGGCACTAGAATTCCTACAGTAACCATGTCAACCAAACATTTTCCATTGCAGGAAGAAAGTTTAAAATTTGCTTTTGCTACGCTTAAAGCACAGCCAAAGATCAAATTAAGGAGTCTTAACAAAACAGAAAGGACCTCAGCAGCACCTCTGAAAGGATCCTCAGCATATTCCAAGACTCACCTCTAAGTCTGCAGGTTGTCTAATGAGTGATCTCAGTGTTGTCTTGTATACAAGAATGATTTCCCTTGCTAAATCCAGAAAATCTCTGTCCTATGGTCATCCTACTGTGTAGATCTTCATAGACACCATTCACTGTTGCTACAGCTGCATCACAGATGGGAGGCCACTATTAAGAAATGTAGAAGCACCTTCTAAAAAGTGACTTTCCCTCTGCTAACTTACTTTGCTAGCATCTTGACCTATAAATTTACTGACAATCAATTCTTCTTTCACTGCATAACTTCAAGTATTGGTTTCTTGATAATAGAAAGAAACAAGTTAATATGCAACATTGTTCATTACCAGGTGCTGCAGAGTCCTGCAAATCTTTCAAAGGTTATTGCTTGCTTTAATGAACGTGTCTAAATTAGGCTTCAGTACTGACAGCAGCGTTCAATACATTTAATAGCTACAGTAATATTGCTGTTTACAATTACCAAATATGTTTAATCAACTACTCTCATGTAAGCATCAATAAGGAAGATGGCCAAGAGCATCACAGAAAACACTTTAATGATTTAATGCTTCGAGAAGAGTAACTGTGATGGTTGTGGATCCTGCAACAGGGAAAGTATTGAGCAGTAACAAGAAGTACAGAGTCTGATGAAAGAGTCAGCACTGTGGCTGGATGATACCTCTTGAAATCCTCAGGTATGCTCTCACCAGAACCCTGCACAGGAAACCTGATGCTCAACAAAGCATTGCCCAAAACCCACACAAATTATACCTTGTATCTTAACTGTCCAAAATCAGCACAAGACAACAATAATCTCCAACAATGTACTACTAAAATTTTAGCGAAGAACTCTGTCTACCTTAGACAATCAAACTGGATTTATATTTTTCATTTCACCTCATTAATTCTATTTTTTCTTTGACACGTCTTTCATTCAAGCCCCAAGCAATCCATTCATATAATAAGAATTATGATACATGGGACATGATCTTGTCATGTCCCATGACAAGAGCCTCAGATTTGTCTGGTAAATAACTACTAGACAGGAAGCTTATGGCTTGATGGTATTTTCATTTAGTTTAGCATATTTTTTCTTTAATTTTATGGCTGAATGGGCTGAAAGAGCTCCTCATTCAGACCAACACCAGACCAACATGACCGACACTAGAAGCAGACTTTTTCTCCTCAGAAATAGGCTTGGAACCAGTTAAGCCAGGCCTAAGCTTTTGATATCCTTCTCAGAGACTGATTTAAGAATTCACACCACAGAAAAGCACAGGAAGATTACTCTGTACTACTGAGGAGAGTAAGGTTTGTTCTTAAAAGAAATACAGAGAAAATGCAATTTAAGAAACCTTAACTATAAAAAAAAAGGTAATGTGTTTGACAAAAGCACAGGAATTATACTGAGAAAAACACACTTTTTATAGCTGCAATTCAATTATTATCAAGTATCTTATGGTGAGGCTTGAATACAAATGGAAAGAAACAAGATTACAATCTAAATCATAAAAATTACTATATTTTATGGTGTTTCACCAGACTTACATCTAGGAAAATAGTGAATTACATAGTTTCACAAGAATAATTCATATGAAGATTTGCTCTACAAATTTAACCACAAAAATCCTTATGGTACACCCTAATTAAAGGTCTCTATTTTAAATTCATGATTATCTGTAGCACCCAAGTGATTAAAAAGAATATGATTCAGAATTGTTAAAGGAAGAAATCTATGTAGGATTAATACAAGAAACACATTTCAAAAGTTCAAATCCTTCATCAATGAGTGAGTGCATTGCTATTCCTCAGAGCAGCATGCACGTGAGCAATATTCCGTATGAACAGAAATACTATTAAATGGATATCACTATTAGGGGGGGAAAAATAATTGTTTTTTCTGTACATTTTTCTCCCCTCCCCCCTACAAAAGAGTAAAGACACAAAGAAAAACATGTTTGCAATAAATTAAAGCCCTAGATGCATCTAAAAATAATTATGATATGAATCTTCCAACATGTACAGGCCCAAAGGATTTTAGCTCTGAGGAAGCTCAGAAAAAAATCTTTCAGCCTATTAATCTCTTGCAGTGTAAAGAACAGTAAATGCCTGAGAGGCAATCAAGACAATTTATTTGGGCACCGCTTTCTGACAATCTTAAAGAACATTTTTACTCAAGACTCAGAAGTATCTGTTAAGTATCAGAGTTTCCAAATCTTCTTACTCCTCTTTTTATTTTTTTTTTTTTTTAAATCTCTTCACCTTTTGTAGGAGCTTTCCCCACACTACCTGACATAGAGAGCATTTGTTCACTTCAGTGGGCGGTGGATCAGTCTCTTAATCACATGACCACCTAATGTAAATATTCACCATAAAACCAGCACTAAAATAGCGAGCCTGATTTTCCTTTTCCTAAGTCCTCCTTCTATTTGTAATCAAACCAGAATTGTAAATCAGACCATCAAACAAAAACTCTCCCCGCTTGCTGCTCCAGCAGGATTGGGAAGTCGGGGAGCAGCTGCCTGGGGAGATGCACAGGGTCTGCAGACGTGGGGATGTGCCTTAGCCAGTAGTTGCTTTAGCTTGGCAAAGACGGACTTCTGCAAGCAGACACTTGCGTGTCCTCTGGCGGAACTGGTGCGAACACCTCCATGCTAGCAGCAGGTCCCTGCGCAAAATGATTTAAGTTCTTGTGGACCAGCTGCATCTACTTGGATGGATGAAATACAATCTCACTCTGGGCTTATTTTGTACAAACAGCAGAGAACAACTGAAAAAGGCTTATTGTTCAAACAGTTTATTAACAAGTCTAATTAGGCTGTACTTCTAACCAACCCTACCAAGCACTACTTATTATAAAAACATAATCACAGAATAGTTTGGGTTGAGGGTTGAGGTTGAAGATGACCTTTAAAGGTCATCTAGTCCAACCTTCCCTGCAATGAGCAGGGACATCTTCAACTAGATCAAGTTGCTCAGGGCCCCACCCAACCTGACCTTGAATGTTTCCAGGGACGGGACATCTAACACCTCTCTGGACAACCAGTTCCAGTATTTCAGCACCCTCATCATAAAAAATTTCTTCCTTATATCTAGTCTGAATCTTCCCTCTCTTAGTTTCATGCCATTACCCCTTGTCCTATCACAACAGGCCCTGATAAAAAGTTTCTCTCCATCTTTCCTGTAGGCCCCCTTTAAGTACTTGAAAGCTGCTATAAGGTCTCCCCAGAGCCTTCTCTTCTCCAGGCTGAACAACCCCAACTCTCTTAGCCTGTCCTCATAGGACAGGTCCTCCAGCCCTCTCATCATTTCTACGGCCCTCCTCTGGACCAGCTCCAACAGGTCCATGTCTTTCCTGTGCTGAGGGCTCCAGAACTGGACACAATACTCCAGGTGGGGTCTCACCAGAGCAGAGTAGAGGGGCAAAATCACCTCCCTCGACCTGCTGGTAAGACACATAGCAAACACATTCAAAGAAATCAGGTTATGATGAGTCTGTCTTTCCATTGAACATGTTCAATGTAGGCAGATATTACCGAAATGCATCTTATCCACATTTCTACTAGTCAGAAAGACTAACTCAAAACTTCCTGAAAACAAGTCGAGAAGCAAGTTAAAACCAGACCATACACTACCATTCTCATCTCATGTATTGCAAGACCTTATCTTATCTTATGTGAATGTCAGTTGGTTGATGTGCACAGTAACTGCTGTACCTTGTTGTGAGCAGAAATTGCTGCTTCTTCTGCCAGGAGTTCAGGAAGTGAGGCCAATCTTTGGAAATCCTGTTACATTTTGATGAATCCATAGAGGTTGATTGTTGAATGAAACTCCTCATGCTCTCAGTTGCAAAAGTGTGCAGATGTCCTGCCTTGCCCAGCACTTCCTATTTGAAGAGGTCTTCATTGATGGCAATGCATTTTCCACCCTCGTTCCACCAAATGGATGTAAACTGGTTGATTTCCACCATTGTTTGGAACTGGGATGGATGACAATTCATTGGCTTCACCCACACTCTCATTAGAAATAAGAGGTACTCGTTTGGTCTCATGCCGCCCATCAGTGCAAGGTTGGACATCCTGCCCTTCCTTTATCGGTTGTGCGGCAGCATCCCAGTGTGCTCTTTCCTTCTGTCCTGAAGGGCCAGGAGAAATTGTGTCTGCCAACTCATGTATTGTCATGCAACTCTTTGCTGCAAATATGTAGAAAGAAGGCTCTGCCAGGCATAGGAGAAGGTTGCCCAAAGCACAAGGATAGTGTTGGATAAGAAGAGGAGAGGAATTTATCCAGTTCTCATCTTTTTCAAGTGGTATAAACATACAGAAGAAAGGAAAAGGAAGAAAACCTTTTCTGAAAAATCAGAAAGAAAGAAGGAAAACTATTAGGTAAAGATGTGACAGGATCAGCATCAGCTTACACTTTTTCACTGTGGTAATGTAATGCAGAAGCATCATCTCCAATACAGAGAATCCTTTTCCTGACATCTCCTGCTCTAATGCAGCAAAGGTGCCACTTTCCAGCACAAGGCAGGAGTTAGGGCCAACCTGTTTTCTTCTAACACCTTTCCACCACAGACAGGTACAAGAAGGCAGTGCTCGCATGGAACTAGCTCCATTTTCAACCGTTATTTGCTTCTCATTGAAGAAACGACCACGAGCCATCCACTTCTCAAACCAATGCTGAAGGGAACAACTCAATCCTTAATTGTCTTTGTTGTGAGACAATCTGCTCTTTGCTGTGATTCAAGGAAAAGTCCAGTTGGAAAGACTAGGTTTCAAAGACTATTTGTCCAAAGCGCCCATAGTCCAAGAGAATCTGTCAAATGTTCTTTTAAATGAGAAAATGTTGTACCAACACTGACTGTTTCCTATTTTAAATAGTTTAATCCTTGACGCTAGAGCTATATTACCAAAATTTGGTAATTAAGACCAAGCAGTGATATTTATATCAGCTAAATAACAGCTATAAAATCTACAGCTTCTGGCACAGATTACACATGCAATACAAGTGGAAACAGTTTATTAAACAGCTGAACAACTGGGAGAGTGGGGGGGAGCATGTGTGTGTTGCTCAAGAGGAATCAGAAATTAAGGAGAGGGAGAAAATACAGGGGTAGCATCAAATTACTCCTGAATAACAACTTCCCTGATGTCTATGGAAGTTTCCACATACTGGAGCCGGGAACACAAGCAGAATTTGTAAAACACTGATGCATCCCGCTGTTGCTACTTGGCCAGTGGCAATGGCATCTCTAAAGAAAAGCAGTCCCAAGGGCTAAGACACAGTCAGAAGACTAAACAGAGAGGTACTATATATGTCAAGCAGAAAGAAGAATGCTTACCTGACACCACTTCAGTACTGACAATAATGTCAAAATACTATCAGCTCCCACTTAACACCTTTATTTTACTGCCCGGCCTCCAAATAAGGCCTTTCTTCCACATATAAGTAATATAAATACTTTCTGATATAACCACAATATATGTCCTTTTATAAGTCCTTTCTAAAGTCCAATTTGCACACCTGCCTGGTGCCTACCCCAAACTTCTCTGAGGTTTTTGACCCTAGACTCCAACCCATCCGTTCTGACTGAACCTCAGCCTCATTTCTTCTCCAAGTACTCTTCACTCCGCGCTCCCAGGTCACAGCAGGCCTTAGCAGAGCCCCCAGTTCCCTGCCTACTCTAAATGTAAAAGAAAAGAGCAGAGAAATTGTGTTCGATACTTGCCAGCTACATGGACTCCCTAGACTGCGCAGTTCTTTCTGCTTTGTTCTCCAGATGAGAGTACAGCATGGGGGAGGAGGGAGGAGTTCAGCTTATCTCTCTGGCAGACTTAATTGGATGCTTCTCTCTCTGAAAGTCAGCAAGGAAGGTAGCAGAAGGCACCTTTTTTTTGGTTTGTTTTTAACCTAGACAGGACCCAAAAATGGAGAGACACAAGCTGAAGGTCCCACTTCCAATCAAAATTCCAAACACTTAAGAAAATTCCAAACACTAAGCAGCTACCTACCTTAATCAGATATTCAGGAAGCAAGGGTCAAATTTAGGTCTTCTCAGGAGCAGCAATCAGGCTGCTGGCAGGATGCAAAAACATAGCCAGAAGCAATACTTCATGAAGGACTTTCTACCCACATCTGCTTTCACCCAGCGAGCAGTGTTCAGTGGCCCCACTGCCTCTGGCAGAAAAGGATGTGAAAAGAAACACCACCAACATTCAAGACGGAAAGAAACCAAAACCAAACAAAACCACTTAACAGTGCAAAACCAAGACAGCTGGTGAGGAATTCTGTAGAAGCACTGTCCTGAAGACTGATTAAGACAGATTCTTCCACCAGGTGCTGGAAAGCAGCAATCCAGTATCAACAGCATGCGTACAGTAGCTGCTGCAGATAGGACTTTTCAATAGTAAAGTACGTCAGGTGTCGTATTAAAAAAAAAAAAAAAGGGTGGGAAGGAGAGGGGTGAATGGGAAAGGATGAAGGATGGTGGAGTTGCATCATATAAAATATTTCTGAGTTTGTGAAGACAATATATGCATCACATCTAAAAGCTGTGGGGAAAGAACGCCTGAGGAAAGAGGAAATCTAAAAAGGACAAAGAATAAAAGTGTTAAGTTTTTTTTTTACAAAAACTGAGCTTGCTAATGCCTGTGTAGAAAACAAAGTCTTTTTTTAATGATAGAAACAATGAAGTCCAATAAATCAATGAAAGGGCAGCTGCTACAGGGTTTACAGAATTTAAATTAAAGAACAAAACATAAAGGAAATTACTCAACTTTCCCTGCAAAATGTTCACCATTTAATGCCATGTTATGTACAAAACGCACCATTGAAACTTTTCTAAGCCATCTTTGAATCAATATCTATATCCTGTAGCTTTGCATTTGTGGAGATCTGTAAGAACTTCATTTTGCAATTTCTAAAATACTAGTTTCTAGTGTTTTAATTAAACATGAGCCATGTAGCAGAACTAATCTCACTTTTCTAAAACAGTGCACATAAATATGCTGTATACATCATTCATTTCAGTCAATGAGAAAGTTGGGCAGCTGAAATGTGAAGTAAACATTCATTTGAGATAAAACTGGGATTGGTAGAGTTACATTTTAGTCACAATGCTGCACTTCTGTACTGTGATCTTTTGCTAAAAAATACCGGTACTCTGACCATTTTCAAAAGTATGTGCTTCATTTCACTTTTAAATTTACTGATGTTTACTCTTGTAATTCAGAAATAAAGAACATGGAATTACACAGGAATGCCCAGAATAAATTTGAGGTAATTTCTTGGTAGAAACATGTAGAGGAATACAATCAGCAGTTTCTAAGAATGGTAAGCGCCTCCATACTTCAGGTTTAACTCATGGGCAGCAGCATATTAAGGATCTGAAATCTGAGTTATGACTGCAGTGTGTTAATCTAGGATGAAATTCTCAACACCATTCCAAATTAAGTATGACATCTTTTTTTTCTACCTCCTAAAATACAGCTGCTACTGAAGCTTAAGTGATTATGGTGTTCAATATGCTCTGCAGTTGCTCTCCTAAAGACTTAATCACTGCATGTACACATCCAAAAAGCCCTGGAGCTAAATGCTGTACCATTCCAATACTTCTTGACAAATAAAATACAGACAACGTACAGTAGAGGTCTGACATTTGGGTAGCCAGTAAAATTCATTCCTTTACTGAAACTACAATCAGAAAGATTGCATTTTCTAACTGAATGGCCCTCTTGTCATTAAACGAGTAGTATACGTACTTCTCGAAAAGTAAGAATTTGTTCAGGAAGGAATGAAACCACAATATATTAATGACAAAAATGAAAACAGCAAAAGGATTTCACATTATGTTATGAACATTTCGATTTTTTAATCTGTCCTGCTAACAGGCAAGTGTGCAAATGGGGGCGCAGAGGGTTGAGTGTTTAGGTTTGATTAAAAGACCATTCAGAATAAACTGAATTTTTAAAATGTCTGGGAAACAGCATAAATTTTAAAGATAGATATATGACTATTTTAGTCACAAAATTCAATTTATCATGCTACCCGAAGAACTAACAACATAGCATCTGTTGCAGATGAATTCTTTTAAAAAGCTGTAAATTAGACTGGTAGGAAATAATCTCTGCCCCAAATAAAGAAGACTTGCAAGGAGCTATTTCAGGTAGGACAGAATAGAATTACATTTGGTTTACATGAAAGAGATCTCATATGACAGCTAATGAAAATGAAAGCAGAACTGTAACCATGGATGTTTACTTTGTGTCTATATTGAAATATACAAAATGGATTAGTAGCTATTCTATTTAGCTTTTGAAACTGCAATTTTACTACTGCTGTGATCTCTTTTCAAAACCTAAGTAGAATGCAAAACTTAATAGCGCTTTTCTGATCAAGTTACATTTCAATTACACATGCATAATAGTTCTATGATGCAAGTTAGACCCATTCGTAGATGACACAAAGGAATGGAACAAATTCTGCTTAAATAACAAACTGCAGGCAACTGTTTCTGCATGAGTTCCCTTTAAAAATAATCCTTCTTCTATTAAAAATTGAGAAGAGAGGGACAACTATCCAGCTAAACAAGAGTAGATACAAGAAACCAAGAGGAGGGGGAAAGGCAGAAGGAACCAATCCATTACACTGTTATACTGAATACATAAGTAGCATTCCCGTCAAGAAGAGATCCATGCTGGAGTTAAAGGTAACCATGTCCTGAGTGATATCCTGATATGGGATAAATCTATTAGCTCTACAGACTTAGGAGCAATGTTAAGGGCTGCAGAATAGAGGGAAGATAAGAATCCCCCCTCGCAAAAACAGAACCAAAAGATCTTGCTGATGAAAGAGCTGGTGCAAAGATAATTGTAAAACATAGTAGATCCTTACACTTTCAGTAACACCCTTCTGCTGAAATAACATCTTGTCGAGCATTTGGCTCTTACACAGGAATGAAGAAATTTTCACTGTGGCACCAAGACTAGGTCTAGTGTTTCCAACCAGTGAACTCAAGAAATTTATGGAGCGAGTTCCTGAACACTAGGAAGACCTAGACTTGAAGAGAGAGTTTACAACAATATTTCTGTTGCTTTGAGTTATTTATCAAGGAACAGAAAAAAAAAACAAACCCATGAACCATTTCTAATTGTCCCTTCTATGTGGGTATATACTTGCTTACTTATGTATATAGAGAGCATTGTAAGAACCTCCTTGTATGAAAACACAAACTAGCAGAGGCTGGAAATGGATGAAACATTAATCCTTTCCACACCTCCTGAGGGAGCGGCCACAACAGGAGTGGACCAGGTGGCAGCCCAGCACAAGCAGCAGCTGCTCCAGGAAGGGCAAGGAAGCCAGGTTGCCATTCTCCAGGAGCGCACAGACTTGCGGCAGGCATCTCCATGGCCACCCCAGCTACCCAGGCTGCTAGGTACTGCTTCCCTCAGACATCCAGCACAGAATCCCGGTCCCGTGAGCCTCTTCTCTGAAACGCATCCAGGCTGAACATTTCAACAAGCACTGCTAAAAAATATTTGAGGCTATTCTCTGAGAATAAAGTCTAGCAGGAAGGCTCCTGGCAACACACTTCCACTGCACACCCTTGTAGCAGGGCACATCAGACATCGCAATCCCTTGGTTTGAACCTGATGCCTGGGCAGAAGTAAAATTCTTGGTTGCATCAGTACTGACAGCAATTAAATCCAATGGATCTGGAAGGTGTCCAGGCCTGTATGGTGTAAAAGGTGTAAAACAAGCTACTGCAAGCAGCCATATCCTTTAATTTTTCCTCACAGGACAACTGGGAATCTCACTTGGCTGGAACTGCCTACAGGGCCTGCCAGATGAGCCGGTTTCAGGGGATGAGCTCTGCTCCTTATTTTTGCTTCATTTGGATAAACAAGTTGCTAGGGGGGTCAAGATTATGCTCCCAATGACTTTGTAATGGAGAGTCCAGGCATTATTTTAAAGGCTGTTTGTATAGGTGCTATGCAGGGAATTAAGTAAAGGGAAAATGCAAAAAGAGACAGGATTTTTTTCCAGATAGATACATTGCAAACCCAAAGCATACCATCACACTCAGATAAAGCTGGCTGACAGGATCTTTTTCCTAATGTACACTTGAATAAATTCATGTACACATCAGAATGGACTGAAGGTGTTTTCTTTAGAGGAATACTTTACTAAACTGCACTTTAAAAGAAACACAATACACCAATTACTGTGGAAATTCTTGACAAAACATTTTAGCATTATTTGTGAAAGGCCTGGCAATAAGAAGAAACAATGAACTCATACCAATTTATAATGTTTGACTTACACTGCAGAATTCCTTGGCTATCAGAGCATTGCTGTATGACTGCATAAAGTTAGACACCACAAAGACAGCAATTACAATACACTACTCTCTTTGCGTCACCTCATTTATTGCATTTCAGTGTTGAAAGTCAAAAAAATGAGAGCACTAATCAAGCAAGTGACAGTGCTAATCTGTCTCTTCATCTGAGTTTTGAACAGAATATGCATCCTTAACAATTTCAAGCTCTCAATTTGATTGTTACTCAAAAAGAATGTGTGAAACAGTATATTAATTGTGATCTGGAATTGTCCATGTACACCAAGTGTGTGTCTGTTTTATAATTTATTCTTAATTAGCTTACAGAGAAAGCGAGAGTGCATTATGCAGCAAAAACTCTAATTTTTTTAAAAGTTTACAGTCATTTACTAGCATTATACCAAATTGATAATTAAGCCTGGAATAACAGCACACCATTACTGGGCTGCAGCAAGGCTTTTACCACTAAGCTTCATCAGAGAGTTTAGAAAACAGCCCAAATACTGTTTAGTAGACATGCAACTGATCTTCTGTATGTAGTTGCCAACTGGGATCCATGAGACAGAACTCTGGACCAAAACTTGGGACACCTGGGCTCACCTCATGACCTTTGACAACACACTTCGTGTTTATGTAGATAAATACTTGGCTTCTTCTGACAACTAAGATTAGAAGACGACAGGATAAACAGCAAGAAGGTCGCTACACGTTGCTAGCTGAAACACCCCTTTTCACGTCAATGTAAAATATTGCCAAACTTTAAAGTCTATTTGCATGCTGTGTCTCTGCTTCAATTTCTACTCTCCCCGCTCTTGCACACAACTCTAATGCTCTTTCACTCAGTTTTTCTGCACCCTCTCTCATTCCATATGAAGCCTGACTTTTTCCACGCACCGAGATGGAAAGATTCCTCTCCTGGGAGTCACCCACCGAAGTAGCCTTCTGCCTGCAGGATGCTTGCACCCTTGGTTACAGGACTTGGAAAAGTCTGTACCAAATGAGTTCCAGGACTGTAGGAGACAGAAGGATGGTTATGCAGTTAAGGCAGCTCAGTGCCTTCTTGAGAGACCTGACTGATTTGATCTTCACCTGCTCTGTCCCGGAGCTCTCAAGTCTTCGGCAAACTGATCACTGAACATTCTGTGTCCATCTGCTGAGACTCCAGACTTGCAGAAATGCTGATCATGCAAAAAAGCACATCTGAAGACACTGGGAAGTCTATTTTCACAATAAAAAATGAAATAATTCCAAGTACTCTGGGCATTTAAAAAAGCATACAAAATTAGAGAACCTGACAATCTCAGCTTTAAATCTCTCTGTAACTCATTTTCTTCTCTGTAAAACAAAGAAATTATTTCTTCTCAGCATATTCTTTTCACAGCATCTCTGTGATACTTGTGATACAGTAGGAAACTTTGGTTTAGAAATTGTCTTTTCAGGAGAAAATTTAAATCATTCATTAAATAAGGCATCAGGTGAGGTATGGAGGGGGTGTTACACTGTTTGGTGGTTGTGGGTTTTTTGGGGGTTTTGTTTTGTTTTGTTTTTCTCTTCATTCTGGCCATTCAAATGAACCTATCAGTGCAGAAACTGCACTCCTGTTTGCTGAACACTAAGGTTTGCACTTAAACACTATCTTAATGCTGAACACTGCCTTAATACATTTCTGTACTTCCTAGTTTCTGGGTACTTAACTCTGCCTCTCTGTGGTCCCAAAGATCAGCACACGTCATATCTCAGGGAAAAAAAAAATATATATATATATAAAAGTGCATGGAAATAAGAAATATTTTGGAATATTAAAAACTACTGAGCTCAGTTTCAAGTTCAGATTGAACTTTCACAGCAATTCACATTTTATGTGCGCCAGCTCAACCTTTCTCAATTAAAACTTGGATATTTGTCAATAAAGATTTAGAGATCAGTTCATTTATCATGTTTGCTTGAGTTACTCATTTCTAAATCACATCCCCGTTCCAGCTACTTAGCACACAGCAGCATTGGAAGGACTGATTAAAGACTATGGTTTCTGTTGCTCATGCCAACTATGACAAAAGTGCTTTTCACTTAAAAGAAGGAAGGACTGCATCTAGTGTGATGAAAATACTGTGCTGAAATACAGCAAAATTTTTAAATCTTATGATAACAGTATTTTCAACAAAACAGATGCTCTGACAAAACTGAGGCTATGAAAAGCTTGGCCTGTTAAACACAAATACTGTGAATTAAGAAAAGACGATCGGCAAAATACCTGTTTCAACTGAAAAATGTTAAATATCCCAGTAGCAAAGAACCAGAAAGAATATTCAGTTTGTTTGTAGTTTTCTAAAGAAATGTCTTCATGTTCAGATTAAGCACAAAACTCATCATGGAAAGACATGGCAGGGACCAAGGAATTAACGTGTAAAGGGAAACAGAATGGAATGCTGCAGGGGTGGGCATTCCTGCAACCATATGGATACAATAGCCTGAATCTGCTTGCTTGCTACAGAGAATTCATTGCTCAGCTGTAAACAACCCTTCTTATTTGCACAGGATTTATTTCTGGGTGAAGTAATTTTTGTTTGTTTGTTTGTTTGTTAACATATGGCAATGTTAGATGATTTAGTCATTGGTTCAGTTATACTTTTCCAGTCTTCCTCTTTTTTCATCCATGCATGAAGCATTAGTTATCCACCTTCGTGCTCATGACTTAAAACTATGTTTACTATACTGGTGAAAGCTTTGGCATAACATCAGTGTGAAAGCACTCAAATATATATATATTTGAGTAAAAGTCCTGGGGCAAATACTGACTATGACTATACTGCGGATGCAATTGCTATGTCCTTAATTCCATGTCAAGCTAAGACCCAACTACAATTATCTGCCCGTTCCTTCCTCCCCCCTCCAAGTTATAAGTGAAGGAAACCAAGTACCTGGACCAAAGAAGCTGGAAAGGAAGAGGAGCACCCCAAAGTTCCCCTGTGTTTCAGTCCACTTTTTAACAGTGCATTTAGACAAGCAACCTAGTTAATTGAGCAATATGGAAAAAGTATCAAGAGTGAACTGCATTTACAGCCAGTAGACTTTGCTACTTTGCTGGTAAAGCCAGTATAGATTAGATCTAAATATCTCTTGCTATATCAGTCCCTCTTATCTTTATCCTGCAGTCTCCAGCTGATTCTTACACTTTTAATCAGATGCCAAACCACCTCTTAAAAGTTGGACTGAGCAGCCTGATAGAAAAGATGTAGGCTTGTCTTGGATCTCCTTTTTGCAAAGGAAGCCTCTGGGAATTCCTGCAGCCTCAGAGGAGTTTAGTCAGCTTTTAAACACTTGATGCAAAAACAGCAAGGAGAGAGGAGGAGAGAGGTTCTTCAAAGCTTCTGAACAAAGGAGAAATAGGGGGTCATAAGAAAAGTAAAACTGCAGTTAGAAACCGTAGCTGGAATTCAAACCCCAAGGTGGAAGCGAGATGTCCAAAGAAAATTACTACAGAGCAAATTGTTCCTTCTCTAAATACTCAATTCAGTAAGCAAATAAAAACTAAGAGTAACACTCTAAATCTTTTCCCCATTTGAAGTTTCTTCAAGATTTTTATGTTGGCTTTGGAAAGAAAGAGGTTCCTCCTAACCCATTTTCCTTCTTGAAACTATATATTTCTGTGTTTCCCAGTCAACGAAAAGGTCTTTCTGGTAATATGAAAACCACTGGTAGCAAGCAACAAGCAAATGAGTCACATTCATGTGGGTAAAGTTTGGTTAAGGTTTTTGAACTCAGAAAATAACGAGACCTTAATCCTAAAGTAACAAAAACCCAATGGTTTTCGTATTTGAGAAGTGGAAGTTTCAGCCATTTATCAATAAATCCAGGCCATTTCCAAACTCTCCATAGAAAAATGAATCATCAAACCTTTGAGACAGTCAAGCCTTTTAAAGACCATAGGGATTGTTTTCTCACCTGGAATAGCATAAAAAAAAACCCTTCTTGTTGTTTCTAGAAGTTCTTCAACTACACATAAATGAACAAACGCCTTTAACTTATTCCCTGGCAACAGAATCTCTGGATATTCAAAAACACGGCATTGCAGGTAAATATAAATATGCAATAAGTGAGTATATGGAAATAATAAGAACAACAATTTAAAGACTATTATGTCCTATGCATTTTGAAGAAATTCTTTTTTGTCAAAATAAATCTGATGCTTTCCCCTGGAGAATTAATACTCCAGGAAAGGTCAAAATGCACTATCATCACATTGTAATAAATATAAATACACTTTTTCAGTCCTTTGAGGAAAAAGTTTAAATATCATAAAAGTATGCTTATTTTTCTCAGTTCAAAAAAATAAAAACAAACAAAAACCAATCCCAAATTCCTTTGACAGGTTATAAAAATATAAAATAGATATATATATCTCTCCATTTTCTACTTGTACCTCAAGAGAAAGAATTCGTTACGCAGCTGAAAAAACTGACCTAAAACTGTTGCCATCTGCTTATATGAATGGACAAGAAGAAAATTCAAAAGAAAAAGGAATAAAAGGAAATTTCTAATTCATTTCCAATTACACAAGAAACCAATGATTAAACACAAACTTCTCGGCTGCAACATGTATGTCCATCTCCTGCCCTACCTTTACAGTGAAGCAGAGAACTGGGGAAGTCATTCCTATTTCCTACCCATGAACCATGTCCTAAAGTTCTCCTTAGCTTTCTCAGACACATGCAGATTTTCTTTTACAGAGTACAGGCTCAGGAAAATTGGTCACATTTCTCTTAATACTTGGGTTAGTATTCCACCTTCAGCATGGAGTTGTACTTATCTCCCCATAGCTGGAAGGTAAGACTAATGCTGCAATAAAAGATGTCCAGATGCAAACTGGATTTTTTTGTTTGCTTGTTTCAACTAGAAAAAAATTGAAGCAGCTCATAAAGTAAATCTTATGGGGTTTTACATAAACATTGATCCTCCCTTTTCACCATATTCTCCACTTTTCATATCAGCATGTTAATAAGTGCCCTGCACTGCTCATCAGTGTAATTGTCTCCTCAGATAGCTCAAAAGTTTCTTGAGATAACTAAAAAGCAAAAGGAAGCATTTACTGAATAAACTAACAATGTCTGAGATCTCCACTTTACAGGTATCATTGTGCCATGTTAAGGTTCACATCTAACATACCAGCTTTTCTGTTCCCTTACTTCACACAGTATGATTTCTTTCTAATATTTGTAGTCAAGACAATAATTAGAGTGGAATTAGAGTGGAGAGCTGTGAGAATATTTATCTGTGCATCCGATTTTTTTAAGATTCAACAGAATTGAGTAGTGATGAACAATAATAATATACTGGTCTCTATAAGTAATGTGACAGCTTTCTGAAAGTAAATCCGCAGGCATGAAGAAATCATCATCAATGCCAACTAGTGTTAGTCTGGTCAGGTTTTTGTCCCATTATAAGTGGCACTCTATAAAGGCTGCGGAACTAAAAGTTTCAGCTTAATGATTGCACACATAACCTTGCAAACGTAGCACACAACATAAAACAAAGTGGTGACTCCTTCAGCAAATACACTGAGGAGTGAGGGTAGTGCAAGATTTGAATAGCCGTGATCTTCTCAACACAGACCTTAATGTTAACTTTGCATTCCACCACTAATTTCACAGCACCAACAGTGCTATTCAGTGCTATTAAGTTTATGGCTAATAATTCAGCACAAACAACTAACATATCCGTTTGTTATGTTAGCCAATAGCAGAACAGGCAGGTGGTCACACTTAAAACTTTACAGAACGTGAAACTGAGTTCAGAGTCCCCTGATGTCATAAAACACCTCTATGTTCATTCCCAAGGGAAAAGGAAAAGGACATTGCACGTGCCAAAAGCCTTAACCGACCTTGAGAGTGCAAGATCCCAAACTAGACCCGGTGATCCCACCTACTGTTCCCTACACAACTACAGAAGCCCACAGCTTTTCCCCACACGACATTGCTATGGGCTGTAAACACAAATAGCCACGACAAGTTGAAACCTGAACTTTTTAGACAAATAAGCAAAAAGCCCACAATATAAAGCTACGTAACTACCACTAATATTGGTACTAGTAGCATTACTTATGCTTAATAATTAATGTAAAGGTTTGAATCGTAATTTAGTTTTAATTGACATAAGTTTTAGTCTGGAAAAATGCTACTGAAATAAAGAAGTTAAAGCTTTTCTTATTTTACTGTATTTATTACAGAAAGCACTTTCACCACCTCAGGGCTGCTGGTGGATTCCAATGGCTAACAGAAACAGAGGTTTCTAAGGAGTCTAAGGTGAAATAGTGTAGGTTGTAATCACATTTATCACATTCTCCCCACAGGGACAGTAACAGAAGTTCAGTATCTGCCCATAGGACTTAACAGTGATTTGGAAAATGTTTGTGAGGGTTTTTTAGAAATTAAATTTTCTTCAGTCTTCAGAACTTTCAGACTGTCTTATATAAGAACTTTCTTTTTATAAAGTTAACTACTATTGTGAACTACAAGCCAATCGAATCTACTGCTTCAAGCTAAAATAATCAGCAGATGCCAGAAAACACATTCATCACAACTACTGGTTTGTATTCTGATACCTGCATGATGGTTTGGTGTTTATTCTTCTGATCCATCAGCTGGCACAACATGCCGCACAACAAAAAGGCTATGTTCCACATGAAGGCTGTTGTGGCAAACATAATTAACTGTACAGCTTTCACAAACCCATTTATTTGGCTTGACCCACTATGCATTAAGTTCAATCCAATATAGAGGCATACAATAGAAAGATAGCTCAAAGAAGCATCATGCTCAACTAGGCAGAGCAATTGTTCAGTATGCAATCAGCTTGATAGATTTATATGATGCAGTTTAGAGCTGTCTCTTCAGAAGTGGAATAATTATGGGAAATCTGGCAGGTAGGGCAATGCTGAAATAATCTATTTTTAAAAAATAATACAAAAATATGCTAGAATAATGCTTTTGTGTGTTAATATAATGGGAAAGCTATGCATGTTGCCTTCATATTATGCCAGCAATATATTATTGCATAAGAGCTATTAGCCATTACTGAAAGACCCTGTGTTCGCAGTATACAATGTGATGATACCATGATCCAATCTTTCTCTGCTGAAGTCATAAAACTTTTAATCTTTTCAAACAAGTCTGGTTTTAAATTACCTGAGCATAAAAATTTCAGACATGTCTTGTCTAGCTCTTCCCATATATCCATATTCATACAACTATTTAGAGAAAAGAAAGATGAACAAATTTTTGTGAAACTTCAAAAGAAACATGACACCAGTCTGAAACCACATATGATGAATCTCAGACTTTTTGTGAAATCTCATTACCTTTTGTGAAATTAAGAACTTAGGACCCAAAATTCTACTGGTTTCATGATCTTCCTTGAAGCAAAGATGACCAAGAAATATGAGCTCTACAAACACCTGAGGGAACCATTTAACAGTCTCCACAGACATATAGTAAATGTAAGAAAACACAGAAGACTGGAAAATATTCAAGAGAGATTTTTAGATTAAAATACAGGTGTTCTGAAGAACCAAGGCATTTTGCAAGACCAAGATTTAGAATCTAAGCAAAGAACACAAAAATAGGTAGTAACAGAAATTACAGGGACACAGAAATATACTGTAAAGAATCAGCAGGATTAAAAAGGGCTCTAGGAATGCTGGATGCAAACAAAATGAGAATATGGGAAATAAGGAAGCTAAATCAAGCAAATTATTTTCCTCACAAACTACAAATTCACCTCTTTTCATCAGCTCAGAAATACCGAGGTTTCTGTAATCTCTTCCCTGCCCCACAAACTCACAGTGATTAGAAAAAAGCCCAGCAAGAAAGCTGTGGGTTGGGCTGCAGCTGCTCTCGACACTGAGCAGCAGGACAAACAAAGCCTGAGGCAATGGAACTACACTGACAGGAAACTAAATGGAAAGTGTTGTATTAATTACCATGAAATAGATAAGCTCAGGGAGTCAATGATGCCAGCAAGATCCTGTCATTCTCCAGTCCTAAGCAGTTAACCGTGGTTCAAAGAGCTGAGAGCATCTGCTTTGTCTCATGCCAACTACTACTGGTAAATCTTTCTGCAGACCTTTAATAAAGAAAACACAACTAGGTTTAAAATTTTAGGTTTAAAATAACATTTCAACAGCACAACTTTCAGCTGCAAAGCATTTCGAGACCCCCATGACAATCTTCAGAAGAAAAAGCGGAGCTGGGCTAAAACTCCTGTGAAAATCTGAACCATTTTGCTTAACACAAGACTATACACAAAGAGCAACAAAACTACCAAAAATTATAAAGGCATCTTTGGTGCTGGCTCACTCAAATTCATTGTTGGACATAGCACACAGTCTTTCTCAGTGACTTCAGGACCTGGCAAATGGACACTGCCCTCAGACTCTGCCTGGCCTGGTTTTAGCTGTTCTGTCGTCCCAAGATGCACAGCAATGCCACAAGACACTCAGTTGCTGACTGGCAGAGCTAGAGGCTCCTTAATAAAAGGCAAGCTCTGTAAAGGAGGAAAACCAATAAATAAAACAATGAAGAAACATGTACAAAAGGAAGGGCAGAAACTTTGCAGTTGAATTCCTATTATCTGGAATTTAATAAAACATCAGTGAAATGCTGGTTAGAAAATCCTTCTTAAGAAAAAAAACCCAAACCCAAAGGAGTTAAACAAAAACTGTAAATGCATGAACTATTTAAAGATTTCCATCATCAGAGTTTGCTTGTAACAGATCAGTTTGAGATAAACTTTTTCTTCTGTACACTTCATGGAATAGTCTTAAATTGAGGCAACAGGTTTTGCTTTCACAAATTATTTTTTTTCAGGTACCAATGTTTTATTGAGCTTGAAGGTTTGTCTGGTAATGCCGATATTCCACCTTGACTACTCAAATTATTCCCAAACCTGGTTCCAATGGGAATTTAAAATTTGTAAAGTAAGTCAGGTTTAAACCTGAGTTTTGGTTTTCAGTGTTTCAGTTGGTATCAGTGGGAGCTGTGGTGCTCTCGTTCCCTCAAACCTGTTCGAATATAGCTCTCAATAGAAGGTGAGGAGGAGTAATTGATCTTTTCTAAGTCCTTCACAAAGCTCAAGGTGGTACGTGAGATTAAGTGAAGTACAACATTTAACATATACTAAAATGAACATGGGAAGATGCTTGTCTAAATATAAAGACTATTTAACGCTACACTTCAGCCCAGTGTCCCAAAGTGCAGTCCCAGGTTGCACGCTCACTGCGTATTCAATCTGTTGGCAACACAACAGTATTAAAGCAGAAACTTTTGAGCAGATTTAAAAATTATCGAAGAAGTTTCCACAGAGGAGACTGACAGGACTTGCAGGACAAACACATTGCAAAACAACCGTTGCCAAAGAAATACCTGGTAATCATAGAATCTTCATGGTTGGCAAGGACCTTTAAGATCATCGAGTCCAACCATACACACACAAAAAAAAAAACCAAAAACAAAAAACCCCACACAAACCCCTACAATCTCTGCCAGTAGAGCATGCCCTGAAGTGCCACATCTAGACGTTTCTTAAATACCTCTAGGGATGGTGACCCAACCACCTCCCTGGGCAGGCTGTTCCAGCGCCTGACCACTCTTTCAGGAAAGTAATTCTTCCTAATCTCTAATCTAAACCTCCCCTGCCGCAACTTCAGACCATTTCCTCTGGTCCTGTCATTATTCACCTGGGAGAAGAGGCCAACGCCCACCTCTCTCCAACCTCCTTTCAGGTAGTTGCAGAGGGCAATGAGGTCTCCCCTCAGCCTCCCCTTCTCCAAGCTAAACATGCCCAGCTCCCTCAGCCTCTCCTCATATGACCTGGTCTCCAGACCCCTCACCAGCCTGGTAGCTCTCCTCTGGACACGCTCCAGCACTTCTATGTCCCTCTTGTACAGAGGGACCCAGAACTGAACACAGCACTCGAGGTGAGGCCTCACCAGGGCCGAGTACAGAGGCACGATCACTTCCCTACTCCCACTGGCCACGTTATTCCTGATACAAGCCAGAATGCTGTTGGCCTTCTTGGCCACCTGGGCACACTGCTGGCTCATGTTAAGCTGGCCGTCCACCAGCACCCCCAGGTCCTTTTCTGCCGGGCAGCTTTCCAGCCACTCTTCCCCAAGCCTGTAGCGTTGCTTGGGGTTGTTGTGACAGAAATGCAAGACCCAGCACTTGGCCTTATTAAACCTCATACAGTTGGCCTTGGCCCATCGATCCAGCCTGTCCAGGTCCCTCTGTAGAGCCTTCCTGCCCTCAAGCAGATCAACACTCCCACCTAGTTTGGTGTCATCTGCAAACTTACTGAGGGTAATAAATGTAATTCATGCTGGATATGCTATCCAGATTTTTTACAGCAGTCAGAAGGAACCTTGAAGGGTTTATAGCTACTGTAAAATCTCCTTTGATGCTTACATCTACTGAAGAGGGTGCTCGAGCTTTCATAAACCTTTGTGTTCTCCCCAGTTTTCTGCAATTCTAGAGTTTACAATGTCCAAAGAACTGCCAACTGTCCTGACAGACATCTAAGTAAAAAAATTGTGAATGCATAAGTACCTTGAATTTTTATAGAACTATTCTTAAGAGAAATTTTGAAAATAAAAAAAGTGATGCAAGTAGTTAAGTATTTGCCATTCCCATAGCTGAAATTTCAGCCTTTAAAAAATAATCAGCTTAAGAACTTCAGTATACTTTTATCCATACTTACATAATTAAATTCCAGATACATGAATAGTAATTATACTTTTTAAAATTACTAACTCATTACTCTTCTGTCAGACTACAAATTGCCAGACATAGCACTATCTCAGCAATCATCTGAATACTTTTAATGGCTTTTTTGAAGTGCATTCACCTGCCTGAAGTAACAAAGTAATCTTTTAACTTCAACTTTTAAAATAAACTGAACAGAAACTCAATATACATACACATTATTGGCAGATTACTGAGTTCAGATAATGACGTCTATTCCCTTTTCCAATAACCTCATGCAGTATCTGTTTGTTTACCTATATGTGGTTTTCCATTGAAAGATTAAACATGCTTCAAATTCTGATGACTGCATGAAAATATAGAACATTAATGCAGATACAACTGTCTTCTGACATCCAGTTTTCTGAAAACAGATGACAACTCTTATTGGCTAAGCTCATGTCTCCAGAATACTACTAAAATTGAATTTCTGGTTATAAAAAAGTTTATCCTCAAACATACTAAGGAAAAAAAAAACCGCTTCTGTATAATTTGCATTATTTTTATTGCTTCCATCACAACAGGGAAAAAACGTTGAAGTTCTTTTTTTTCCCCCCTCATAATAATGTCATCCATATTTTGTACAATTACTGTCCATTTATTTTTTTAGGACTGAACATACTTTTTGAAAAAGTATAAAGTTCTACTTGACAAAAAATTGAAAGAAATCTAATATGGAAGCTGATAACTCAGCTTCACCTCTTTTTAAGATGCGTCCATCAATTTTTCTGCAGTAAGGAAATCAACAGCTCTCTTCCAACTCTAGTGCTTACCTGACAACTTAACTCTAGCCAGCAAAATCACCTTGCGGAAATTGCTCTTCAGTAATAAAAAACTTTTGTTTCCCTGTACCAACATCAAAACAGGAACTTTTTGTTATGCAACAGATTTGATCACAGTCAGTAAATTATGATTTCGTTCAATGTCAACATGGTTTCACTCCTTCATGGGAAATCAACTACTAAAAACATAGATAAGTAGGCAAGTAGTTAGGGAATATCTGAAATTCACTTTTTGCAAGCATATGCACGCATGACCTCAGATCACTGTTGTTAAGACAAAGGTTTCCTAAATAGCTCCTTTTTCAAAAAAAGCTATTTACCATAAGACTGAAACATGAGGTGCATGAAAACTTCTGATTTTAGAAACACCTTCACGCTTAGTGATTTCCCATTTAAAGAAAAACAATCCAAGAACAGTAACTGCTTGAAAACCTTCCAACTACAGACTTTTATCAACAATTACAGTAAAATTATGATGTTGTAAACAAACCATGTTTTCTTTTTCATGATATGCAAACACTTCAAGGAGAAAGTCTCTGTCAGGATGAGCAAATTACACAAAACCAGATATACTACAAAAGGATTTAAATAGGAACCCTTCATAATGAAAAGCAAGCACTACAGCATGCACGAACTGAGCTGCAAGATTTACTTTCAATTTATAACATTCTTGCTATTATTCCATTCTTGGTTTCTTATCATTTAGCTTGATCTGACTAGCAAATATACTGCATTCTGAAATTCTTTTGCTGTACAAAGTCACTTCATTGCTACAAGAATTGTAACTTGAAATCTTAAACTTTCCATGGCTGTTTGGTTTTGGGGTGTGTGTGTGTGTGTGTTTTTAATTTTTACCTCAAATTCTTTCTTCTCTTTAGCATCTGGGTTTATTAATTTCCAAATAACATTCATCTTCACAAAGTAACGTCATACTTTTGAGTGTCATTCAATCACAGATTTTAAATTACATTTGTGGAAAGGAATTGATGATTGACTATTCAAAGTTTTCAAGTAAGTTACATTAAATATGAAATACCTTATTTACCTTCTTGGTGTGAATGTAAGACACAAACTTGTGAAAATAACAAAACAGGCACCCTAGTTCCATCTACTGACCAAATATTCTCAAGTAAAATATATCACACTCTTGTCTTAAAAAAGAAATTTCTTAATATTTCACATCATTCTGAAGATAAACAAAGTCTTTTCCATTAATTAACACAAATTATATTGTTTTCAGTTGCAAGACTGTAGTATTTAAAGCTTTGTTGTTTTTTTTAGATTCTGTCACCACAAAGCACATTAAAAAAAATAAAGTATTTCAAAAGGGAAAGAAAAAATTCCACCTATGTAAAATATACTAAACTACAATAAGTATATTAACATGGTACTGCACATGTTTTCACTGTGCTACGGCAGAATGCTTTACTGAATTATGCATTGCAAGAGACTGTAAAATAAAACACATCATAAAGGACTACATATTAAGAAGCTGTTAATTATAGTCCATATTTAAGTTTTTATATGAATTAGGTTATGCATAACATAAGATCAGGAAATCAAGACAGTTTACACATACCAAATAATTGGTAGACAGAGCTAAGGATTTAGGGTATAATCCAAATTGACACTTTACCAGATAGCAACATGGGTTATCGGTCTGTTATTTGTCCTTTAAGTCCAAAAAAAAAAAAAAAGACTTATAATGACAGAAAAGTGTTGCCTGAAATGATTACAGACAGAAAATGAACAGGTTTGTCCTCATCACCGACAGCATCATCAAAACCCAGGGGCTGGGTCAAGCAAGGAGAACCATGCCCAGTGCTGGCAGCAACCTTTTCCTGCATCCCTTCACTCTTCATCTGGGTGACGGAGGAGACAGCGGAGTAGACAGCAGTTCCTGGATGGGGAAACGCTGGGGTGAAGTCTTCCTAGGACAGCGAACTTTCCATGTCACTTCCACACCATAACAATGCATGGATGGCACCGATTTGCTGAAAATATGGGGAACACAGGGGACAAGAGAGGTAACAGAAGTTTAAAGGAGTTGCTGCTCAATCTTTTCCTCTGGTGGTAGAGAAATTGCTTCGTCCTTGGTTAGGATCTTAACACCAAGGCTATCCTTCAGTACTGGCTACTGAGATGTGGGACTCCCAATTTGCAACCCCTGCAGCAGGAATTGCTTAATTATTCATACAGAATGAGTGTTCTGAGCCTTCACACTAAGGGGCACAGACTTCAAATTCCCTCAGGCAGAGAAAGGATTACAATTCAGGCAACTAGACTATTTTCCACTGAAAAACAGAACACTTTCTTATATTTAATTTCAGCAAGGAAAAGTATTTCAATTCAGTTAAATTGTTACATACAATATAAATCCAAATAGCACTTAAGTCAAAAACTTGGAAAATTATGCAGTATAATAAAAAAGATCTGGCATTTATATAAATGAGACATGATTATTCCCATTATATCAAATAGCACTCTCCCAAATACTATATTACCTGGACAAGATACTATAATACATAAGGAGCTCTTTTCAGCTTTTGTAAAACTTGCAGTGTCATCCACATATTTTAGAAATTAAAAGAACACAGCCAGAGCAGAAATATCTATATACAGCTTTGTATGGCATGTTGCATAGAGACCTGTGCAATATTTATCAAAGCTTATTTACTTACAGAAAATACAGTTCCAGGGTCAAAGCTATTTGTGAATTAAGTCACAATTCAGTGAATAGCTTTAACCGAGGAAAAAAAAAACAAAACAAAAAACCCAAAAAACAAAACCCCACAAAAAACAGAAGTCAGTGCTTTCCTTCTACGCTTTCCTTCAAAAAGTTAAAATCCAAAGTCATTTTGTTTGCAGGCAAGCTAAGTATTCTGTGCTATTCTCAGAGTATCTACACTTTGTTCATTTTTCTATATAAAACCATTTTTGGTCTGCCATTTTCATGGCCTTTATCATACTTGGTGATCAAAGACTTAGATCTCATTGCATCGATATAATTTCTCCCTATGACTATGAACAAAACAGGAATATATAGGAAGAGTCAAAAAATGCACAGGAAGAGGCAAAATTTAAACACTTAACATATATCATGAACAATTTTGCCTTTCACAGACTTGCTACCATTGTCATAAAGTAAGAAATTAATTATTAAATAAATGATCAAGAAAAATAGTTGAAATCCACATCAGACAAGCACCAGCTCAAATATCAGATTTACCAGGAATTGGTAGAAGGAGCAAATGCTGCAGAAGCAAAGACTGTGAAGATGTCAGAAGTCACCCACTGTTTTTGTGGAGGAGCAGCATTACAGCAAGCCTTTGTATCTTCATTGCTTAACCTTCATTAAGATGATATAACAACAACATGAAGACTCTTACGTTACTATCCAGCAAGTTCTGAGTATATAAAGCAGTGGCAGAAAACATCAAGCCTATGCGTTGAATAGGAAAAAGAGAAAGCAGTTATTGCAAAAGCAGAAAACGCACTTCTCTAAAATATAAACCAAATAATAGTACAAGTGTTTGTTGTGATAATTGCATTGAAATAATGGCTTCAAGAGTCAAATATATTAGCAGACAATTTTTATTTTGCAACATTAAACAGTCAAATTATTGTCAGGGTTTTGAGCACAAAAGCCTCAACCTATCTGGTCATCGTGACAAAAACAGCACGAAATGTACCCAAAAGTGTGAAAACATGGACACACACACACAAAGAGCTAAATAAAACAGTTTTGGAATTTAAATCTTTTGCAGAACATGGTTTAGATAAGAAAAACCTATATCCTCCCCCCCAACCCCGAGAGAATAATAACACTCTAAATGGCTGAAACTAACGAAAAGCTTAAAATCTTCATTAGCTCTTGTTACATCTGAGAAACCAATGGCTTTGTAAAAACAATGCTGAAACACCAAGTCTCATAAACACAATAAACTTCCAAGTCCTCACTAACCAACTGGTGCCAACAGAGGTCAGTCTGGCCAGGAGCTCCCAGGACAGATGAAAGCCCAGGGCCAGGAGGGAAGCAGACAAGGCAGGTGCAGGCTGATAACGAACAGGTATCAGGATTGAGCACCGGAACCTACATTAAACAACACCAGGAGCCAGGTCATGAGGAGCAGACAATCAGAACGTGGGAGCCCCCACAGAGTGTGTGTCCACAGTCCAGTGCAATGAGCATCAAGAAGCAGAAACCTCTTACCTGCAGAATGGATAAAATAAAACTACCCATCAGGCCCACAGCCCCATTTGCACCTAGTCATGCTTGGGCCTTCAGATGCAGGACAGGATGGGAAATAGCTGATACTCCGAATCCCCAACCCAGCCACCATTAGTTGGTGAATGAGAAATCTGAAGTTTCCTTCAACCATTTGGAGATATGACTTGAAGACGTTATAAAAGATGATGCGTATTCTGTCTGCCCAGGGACGTTCACTGACCAAATCATGGCTTTTCACTGAAAATAGCCAAAGTGGACACTGAGAGCCTCTGTGCTTACTATGTCTGGCAAACAGTCGTACCCAACATAATTATTCCAACAAAGTCTCTTCACATATGGTTATGGGTAAAGATTAAAGCATACAACAGGCTTCAGTCACAGTTCAGTCTTCCAATTGTTACTGAAATACGAGTTATACCAGATAAAATAATTCAAGCATAGGCATGTACCTAGAGAATTGTGTGACAGAAGTGTTACATCTGCCTTGTATTCAATTTCTTTCAATATCTCAGTCCCCTATTTAAGGAGAAAGAATTGCATGCAAGAAAATTATTACTTGGCTACCTTATCGTTAATAATTTGCCTAAGAAGTGGGGTTCAACTACATCTAGAAAGGTTTAGAAGCAACAAACTGAACATGCTGTGTAAGGATTACAGTGTAAAACGTATGTTATGTTACAAATATTGTGACATGCAATACCGACCAGTAAAAGGCTAAAAGGACCGGTTTGCTGCTGTTTAATTGAATATCACTAAAACTATAGTCTTCTAGGTACAAGGTTAACTATTGATTTAAAAGTCTGCATCGCAATTATTGTTTCAATTTTCTTTCCAAGAGGTTCAAATGTTACTGTTTCTAAGTGACCTCTGCTAAGATTCACATGCAAAATGAGTGCTGCAACCCACTGAAAGAGGTTATTTATTTCCTGTATTTTTATATTATCCATACTGAAAGAATACTAATAAAGGAGAATGTGTAAGTAATGTCAGGAACCTGATAAGCAGAATAACAAAATGAGACTTCTAAATGATCTAAATGCATGTAAAAAGCAGACATAGAATATTGACTGGGGTAAAACTAATTCAGGTTTTGTTTTTGTTAGTTTCATTAAATTCTGTCACAGTTATTTAAGGAATTCAGAGTAGCTCAGTAGGATTTAGCATAACTGCATATGATCGGCTAAATCCCCACCTGCCGAAGTTGTCTGCAACGTTGGTGTTGAGATCAGCTTCGTTTTCTTTAGGCCAAAGGACAAAAAAACCCGTTCAATCAGCTAAGAGCCAGCAAATATAAAAATGTAGCAGGTCCAGACCAATTACACTTCAGAGTGATTTATCACTAGGAAAGGCTAATTAATATCTGTACTCCCTCCATCTAGATTTATTTTAGGATATGGTAAGTTAATTCTACTTTTTAAGTCACAGAAACACGACCAATAGTGTCTTGCCAACAGTAAGAAAAAAAAAAAGCTCCGAGCTTCCCACTGTAATATGCCACTGCCAGACACCTCTGCAGCACGTACTTCAGAGAAGGCTGCACCTTCTCTTCACGTCTAGCAGTATTTCAGTCCTTGTCACTAGGTCTCATGTTTGGCATTTGGCCTGCTGGCATGCACTTACCCAGTTTGTTTCAGAAAATACCAGAAAACAGCGATTAAAAGAACCTGATCCTTCCAGAAGAGGCAGAAGCCCATGTGAAAACTCCCCTGGGTGAGCATCCAGGTTCTCCTCGCTTGCTGGACACATGCTGAACCGTGGCTTTCAGCTGCTCTAGCTGCGGCTCTGCCAACGCACAGGCATAACTCTGACCTCTGGCAAAGGGACAAACACCACCTTGTTTTGCAGATGGTCTCTGATCCTCATATTCAGGAGGGCAAGACTGTTTAAGAAAGAGCCATTCACTAAAGCTTGTATATTCAACATCTTGTTCTTCTCTGTGTATTTTTGATGGACATCTAGTCTAGCAACATTCCAGATAGCCATCATCTGATTTTTCAGTCTCTGCTTTTCCCCCACATTCCTTAATTGAGGCAATCAGCAACTGCAGCCTAGAGCTTATTTTAAAAAGATTCATTTTGGTCAAGCATTAAGACAATTCTTTATAAACTTTGTTCTCTAGAATATACCATCTACTTTACTGATTTTTCAGTCTGGCACCTTGAAAAAGATTTACCATAAGGGGCTTTTCTACCCAGGAATAAGGCTGCTTTAAAATACACTTTAACATATGTGGTACAGGCACTGATTTAAATCCTCCTATTGGTATCTTCTAAACGAAGAAATTGCATCTAACGTTGAAACAAAAACTCTACCAATTTAGTGAGAACTCCATAAACTTAGCACGTAGGAAGGAAAAAGGCAGGAGGGGAGCAAATGGCACAGGGCACTGCTGATATACAGGTAAAAGTCCGACTTCCGTCTGGAGACCAACTAACAGAATTTGACACAGAAATTGGAAGGCAACTGAAAGGAGCAAAAACAATTTAAAAAAAGCAGAACAAGGATTAGAGTCCTTGCAGGTCCTGAAACTTACAGCTCCCCTATAACTATAACATACCAATCAATTGTAAATAGATATTCATGGAACATGCCAAGATTTTGAAACTTTTTATTTTAAAATGAGATGGTATCAAGTTATTCTTAAAGAACAGGTGCATTAATGCCATAGTTTCTGAAACCTTAGTGCCTTGAATGTTATGAAATATAATAAATCTGTTTCTGAAATCTTTGGTGCCTATTGGTACCATGTACCAGTAACATTCTTAGCCTGCAACATAGAAGAAAATACATTTTTATTGAGACTGACTAGCATATGGTATAAATTCAGAGTGCTCTATGCAGTAAACAAATTTAAAAGGATTGTAATCTATTCCAGCAGATTATCCATCTAAACATGTTGAAAATTGGCATTTGCAGTACAGATGTTTGATCCTTAAAATTGTAATTCTGTTGTACAATTGCTCAAAAAACCAAACAAACAAAAAACAAAACAAACCCCACCCCAAACCAGCTTTCTTTATGACAAAACTACACTACAGTTAGGCAGAGTTTTTACCAGTTTCCTACATTATTTTCACCCTTAACAAACAGGTCTTATTTTTCTTTTTAATACAAATTGCAGGACAAATGTTTTTTCAAATAGTTTTTATCAGCATAATCTGTTAAATATTAAAGCAGTCTACGGAACAGGCATTTCCTAAAGCATATAGATATAATAGACAGTGTAACAACTCTCTAATAAGGAAAACAATTTAAATCAAAAGATAGACATTTCCTCTCTATCACTTTTCAACAACCATTTTGAAAGCAGGTAGTATATAGGCTTCTTGCTCCTCAGATGCAGATTTAATCTTTTTCGATTCAGTTGTCCTTTTTGCATTGTTCGTTCCCTTCTTGGCCCTAGATGAAAAAGTGTATTGATTTTTACCTAATCTTATGACTCTTGCTGTACCATCAATGTGGCATGACAGAAGTAGCGTTGCTATGGCTGGATAATGCTACCTAATTGTTGGCGACTACTGTTCTCCCTAGCACCTTTTCCTATTTTATGTAATTCTAGTGGTATGAATAACATGTGTGAACATATTGAAGCAAAGTACTACTCTGCATGAGGCCATGCAGAGGAAACCCTTTCAGTCTCAGGGCTGGGGAATTTTTCAACTAGGGGGAAAACAACCCCAAACAAGTAATTCATTTTGCTGCATAGAAAACTGTCTCAAGCAGCCTTTTCTGTATACTCATTCTGAATTGCCTTTTTTTTTTTTTTGGCAAGACTAGGATGATTTTGCGATAAGAGGCAGAAACCAGCAATGCTGTTTACAGCTTTGTTCCTGGGCTGACAAACTTTGACTATTTACTTAACTGGTAGATAGGCAATTTGATTGCCATGGTGGAATTAGTGTATTAGTTCATATGTTGCTTAATACACATTTTCCTGCATATGGTAGAGAAAGCATTTTGCCATGGGTTTGTTCATATTTAGAGTTGGTGTCAAGTTGTTGCCTCATATTTTAGAAAAAATAGTCAAAGCAACTAATCTAGGAAGATTCCACAGGTGATTTCAGCAGCCTGTTTTCCAAGCAGACAAATACAACATGCATCAGTGCTGGTTTTCAGCTGGTTAAACTGTTCACTACCAAACAGCTTCTGAACCAGAAGATCAAGACAGTAACTGTACTTAAAACTGGTGGTTACGTCAGGGCAAAATGAGTTTGGGTGTGAACAGAAAATTATGACAGCAAGAGCTGTTGACAAGTCACACCAACAGAAAACTTCTTCATTCAATTTTACATGCTATTTTGATGCAGGATAAAGTTATTAGGGCATAAGGAAAATAGATCTTCTCTCAATTCATCTCATTTGTACCCACGAACACTTACAAATACAAAAATAAAAGTGAGAAATGAGAACATGTAGGCTTACTAACACAGGCCATGACAGATCAATCTGATGACTTCATAAAGAGAAAAATCAAGTTTCATTTATGTTTAGTGAATTGTCCTCAGGGAATTAAGACACAAAATATGCATAAACGTTAAAAAAAATAAGGCAAGTAAAACAAAAAGATATGAAAGTCAGGATACCTATGCAGGACTGTAGCCAATTTATGTTTTAATGCTCTCATTAACCACAGATTTAAGTTGTTCAAGGATTTGAACTCCTCTGTCATAAAAAATGGAAAACATCAAAATAGAGAAGAACCAGGCTGACTCTCACACAAAAATGGACCAAGATGTAGTACACTATGCAAAGCCATATACTTCAATACAAATTATGAGCCCTACTCCAAGGTAGCATGTATAAACAGTGACAGAAGGATGCAAATGCAGTTAAAAGCAGTAACCCCGAGACACCAAATGTAGTTACCAGCTAATAAAAACATAAGACAAAACCAAGATCATGAACGTGACAGACACAACCACGGTAGGTGCTACGTCTTGCAGTCATAAGCAGTAAGAAGGCACTAAATCGCATGTGTGAGCATCTGACCTTTATATCTCTGGCTCCACAGTTGTGAAAGTGCACAGGTACTGCCACCCTCAGGAGCAGCCAATTAAAAAAATACATTCTTCCAGCTGTAGACACAGACGTGCAGTTGCAGACTTAATCATTTTAATCACAGCATTGCCACCGATTACATCTGTGGTCTTGAACAAATTCTCTCTTTGCTTGAGTTTTTGCAATTATAAAGGGTGAAGATAACACCAGCCAACTCTACAGAAGTGTTGCTAGATTTACTATTCAGTAGCAGTTTGAAAATGAATACTGTTGTATAAACATTGCATTTTACTGCAGGGCTGAATGCAAACTAATAACTAGCATTCCAACTGCCATCTTCTACATCTACTTTTGGGGTTTTTTAAACACGTGCAAACAAATTCTCTCAAAGTTAATAAGAGCAACATGTGATTACTGAAGGGAGAACAGACTTGTGTCTTTCTCCAACCTAGAAATCTCCATTCAGTAACATTCAGCTTAGTCTATTGCCAGAGTATTCATATCAGAAGATTATTGCTGTATTTTCATTATATCAATATATTGTGATTTTTTTACTGACATATAAAAGAAATTATGCTACTATAAGAAGCAAAACTTGGTTTTTGACATTTCCCAAAAAAGGCAAACAGTCTGAGAGTCCTGCTACTCTAAGCCTCCAAACCAGACTCAGTATCAACGCCTTTGAACTAACCTTAAGCCACGGGTAATTATACCACATCTTGGTGGAAAACCATGTTCCTAGTAGTGGCTCTGACAATTAGCATCTGTATCGCCAACAGGAATTTGAGAAAGGCTTCCCATTTCCACTGGTACAGGATCTTTGTGCTGCTGAGAGACTTTCCAAAGGGGAAGCCCCTCAGTTAAAGAGCCTTACTCTTAAGTATGTGCTGGAAAGGGAGAACTCTGGTGTTAGGTCTTTCCCTCTAGTGAAGGAAAGTTTATAATTAAGCTGTGCCAGAAACAGACAGCAGTGTAAAACTAAAGAACAATGTTCTACTACTATCAGGCATCAGGAAAACTGGAGTGAAATTATCCTCTGCTTTGCAGAGTTCCTAAATTGGGGGAGAGCAAAGTCAGCAGCGCTAAAGCAGTCTTTATAAAAGCCCAGCAAAAACATTGATGCTGTGTCCCGTCATGGTAAGACAGCAAGCTTCAGGAAGTCTTCAGCATCCAGAACTGCTTGTTTCAGTGTCTTCAGAGACCACAAGGATTTCTTAAGCAGACCCTTGACTGAGACAGCTGAAGGTACAATTGAGTCTGCTTACACTGCAACATAACCTGGGAAGGCCTCACTAGGCTCATGGCGTAGACAAAGCTGGAAAGTAATGCGGTCATTTGTACCAGCAGCTGAAAACCAAAAAGCACAGTCTGATGAATGAGGTTTGGGGAGGGCTATTCATTTGGGAGAGCGGGAAGGCAGTGACTGGGGAGGAGGAGGTTGCTAACAACAATAAATACAAAGTGAAGCTCAATACTTTTTATGAGGTTATCTGCTGTGGAGCTTAAGCTCTGGTATCCTTGGGTTCAGCACTGCTTGGAGCACCCCAACAAGAAAGCTCCATCATTCACAACCCTGGCACTTACAAGCTCAGACAGTGAGTCACCCGCACATCCAACACCAGGAGGGAACACTCTCTCACCACAGTAATAAAGGCACTCAAGGCCAATAAAACATCCACTGTGCATTTCGCACAGAAATGGAAAGAGACTTGTATCGCCAACATAGATTCTTCGGGCATACAACAGAACAGAAAGATACATGAATCATAAGCAACATCTAGTTTTACACCCATGAAAACGAAATTTTTACCAGAGTCAGATTAAAACAATACCAGAGAAAGGATCACTTTTGATTCATTAGCCTGAAAGGGATTAAAGGTATGCTTCAGGCTCTAATTCATCCTGACTAGAGACAGTGTAAATATCACCCAAGTGGGCAAAAGTCCCCACTCTTATCATCTGATGTTCGCAACCACCCAAAGTACAGACAAACATGAGGAAAACAGCTATAGGCAAAGCCTCATGAAAGATCCAGCATCCGGGTTTCCTTTTTCCTGGAAAGTGCTTAGACTACCTAATTTTCATGCAGTAGACAAATAAGCCTGAGAAGCGTGCTGTTTGATCAGCAGTTTTATTAGAATAAGCAAACAACCTAATACAGATTTCATGTCCAGGAGGCTTACAGAAAGTGCTAACTTCTTCTAAGAAACTTAAACCATTCGTTAAGTCAGTCTGGATCTGACCTACATTATACTGAATGCGCTCTGGTAAATAAAACCCAGTTGCTGAAGCCAGCAACGTTTTTCATATTAGAAGCTGCTTCCTAATCTTTAACTTCTAAGGGTGATAAATGTAGTTTCCATTTTAAATCTGTAATGCTGTCACTCTGAAGTTATCTTGTTGTGAAAGAGGAAAGGGTAAATAAAGAAATTATCTGAAAGTACTATAGAAAAGCACTTCAAGATGCTCACTAGTTGCTTTAGCTCAGCCAATAGTATTCTTGCACCAACATACTCTTTATCAGAACAGTAAGAGTACTTAACAATCAAATGAAACCAGAACGCCGCCTGTGATGATACTGTTAGAAAAGAAATTTATTTTAAAATACCACACAACAGTGCTGCTTTGCTAGTTGTCTTTCATTCCCTGGCTTGCTTGAGACTGACAACTGAAATTAAAAGTATCTGAATGGCCTGAGACCCCACCATCCCTGTCAACAAGCAACATTGGTATTTTCACATCATGACCATTACTTGTTCTATTCCTGCTCAAAATCTTTTTAGAATTGCTTCAGTGTGAGATCCGTGTTTACAAATAATCTTAATTGGTATTGATCATACCCACAAAGTTTATTTATGCATTGAGCATAAAAGGTAGTCAGAGTATAAATTCAACTTCTACATGTGCTGAAAAAAAGAAAGCAGCAATAAAATATACATGAACACAGATTATGAGGGTTCTTGTAGACAATTTAGAGAATGGTCCATTTGAACACAAACTATTTTGTTTTGTGTGTACAATCTGAAAAGCTTGAAAAAACAATGGGAAAGACAGAAAAATAAGTACATTTTGAAGAAGTGCTACATAATGTTAGAAAAAAAAAAAGACAGCATCAAACCTTAGGGGGCTAGAGTGACAGTGACAGAGAAGACCCTTTAGATTTTGGCTATGACCCACAGCACTCCCATTTTTCTCTTCCAGAACTTACACTGATCCTCAAGTTTTTATTGTTCATTTTGTGTGCTCTCCTCACATGTCCATTTTCAATCAAGAAACAAGAGAACTTATGCAAGAGCTAAACACATTTCTGCTCATCTAAATCAGAGTTCTGGCATGGACAGACACAGACATTACAGCATTAAGGAGTCCATAGTCTATTTAGACAGGTTTCAGCGGCAGCTGATCAGGTGTTTTTAAAATACAAGTTTCATGTTTAAGCAGTTCCAAAAAAAAAAAACAAACCCAAAAAGCCTTAAAGCAGATCTATCATAGATTAACTAAAAAGCTAGAATTATTAGAATGCAATGGGAATACGCAAAACCACGTGGCTGCTCTCATGTAGTGAAATATGAAGTAAACCCATATTTTTAGTTCAGGGATTCTCAAGCGTTCATTTCAGACACATTAAAATTTTCCAATGGAAGGACACAACAAATATAGCAGTATATTGCAATTATAGCAATAGGGCAGCAAACATAAACCTGCTGATAGTAGAACTACTTGTTAAATTACTTTTTGTGGATTCCTCAGAAGGTACCCACAAACCTCAGGTTGAAAGCCATTAATTTACTGTTTCTGACCTTGCAAAGACCTCTGCTCACCTCAAAACTTTATGCCACAAGCTTTATATGGGTCTTCAAAAACCTACTTTATTTTTAAAAACCACAACATATGCAGTAAGCTGAAAAATATCCCCAACACATTTACTGGTAAGCAGGTTTTACTTAATTTTTTACCAATGCCAGCAATCCACTGGATTGTATTACAGTGATTTTTCAAGGACTACGCCACAATTCGCAGGAAAAACATCAGTCCGACATTTCAACCAGAGCCTCCAACAGAAACCCCAAATTTATACTAAGAAAAAGAAATCAGCAAAAGTCCCACCTGAACAAATAACTCATATCCAAAGAACTACTGAACGGATAAAAGGCATGTATTCATTTACCAAGTGGTGAAGTATAATAAAAATGTTAAATTAAGTACTTAAAACTACTAAATAGTCAGAATTGTTGTAGACCAAGGCTATTTTTTCAGTCTAAATACCATACGGGTGGATGTGTTTTTCTTTCATTTACTGGAAACAAAAGTCATGCTATGTCAGCATACGGGCTGCTAAATAAATCAAGGAGGTTAGTTAAATACACATTCAAATGTTAGAGAGAAAGAAGACATTCCTTAACATATTTAGTCTTCCTGCAAAGTTGATGGGGGAAAAAGGCAACTAGTTTACAGAAAAAAAAAATTAAAGTGAGAAGATCTGATGAATTTATGAAGTCAAATAGTCAAATTGTAAAAAGACAATATGAAAACTAAAAGCAAACACTAAATAAGAGGAAGAATTCAGAAAACTATCCATGTATAAGTCTCCCTCAGTAAAGCATACACGAATGAATAGAAAGATTATCATACAAAGAAAAATACTGAAAATATTAATTCTGCAGCTATCTCACTCAAGGGTGACTTTTAAGTTAAACATAGATGCCACACTGTCTTATCAAGAACTCAAGAAGTCTTCTAGAAGAAACATGTTACTTCTGAAAAACAAGCTGGGGCTACATTGTAAAACTAAAGAACTGCAAACTTGGCAAATGTAAAAAACCAAACCTCACTCAGAGCAGAACTTACTGTCATTAAATCTGATGTTAAGCTGCCCTCTTCAATCATGAATTTGAAGGATTCACGTCCTTTCTTGAATAAATACTTCAGTACTTGTAAACCATCATGAAAAATGAAACTACAGAAGTCTGAGGTCTATCAAGAATTAGTGTTCATTCAAGTGTAGTGGTATCAGACGTGAACCCATTTCTGAATGAAAGCTCATCACAGCCCAACCTTCATACAGATGCTCCTATCCAAAGAGAACTATGCACAGCTGACGTGCAAGTCTGTCAAACTACTTTTGCAATAGTTCAAACTGTCATACTTGGGCCATAAGATTCCCTTCGTTCTTTCCTCTCATAGCTCAAAATATAAGAGAGAAACAAAATGCTACCTCTGCTTACTTCTTATTTACTTATTCTTAGAATGGTATTATCATGCTAATAATTTTTAAAGAACACACACATGAGAAGAGCAATGCTCAAATCGTTCTTAAAAAAATTTATGCAGAATTCAGGAGATCTCTGTCGCCTGCTGAGCTGTGTCCTTCATTAAGGGTGAAAGACTTTCCCAAAGCCTTGGGTTTGGAACGTTCCCCCCGCCAAAGACCCCACCATTCAACCGGCTTATTTTAAATTTGATTCTGTACCTTCTTACTCAGCTACAACTCATGAGTCCGAAATAAACAGCAGCTCAGAGACAGAGGATTAACTTCCTTAGAGCAATATTAGATTAAGTGACAGCATTTATCAGACTCCAGAAGATAAGTCAAGAACTTCAATACACCCAGTAAACATGGAAATGCCTAAAGCTCACAAAATGTGTGCACGTTTCACAAACAAATCTGGACACGCTTGTCTGACATTGCTGTATAGCTGTTGTGACTGTGCAGTATACTATACTGAGCAACCTGTGTATCAGATGGCTCTCTTGTAGCCATACCCCTCTCCTTCTCCCTAGAAAGCAAGTTTATGCAGAATAGAAAACTACAAAATTAGAATTGTAGCACTCAAGCACTGCATTGGTACAACTGATCTTGCATCACAAAGCTTGTGGGAACATCATGTGTCTCAATGGGAAAAAAAAAAAAGAGAAAAGAAAAAGAAAAAATTTGAAAGTCTGAAAATAATACAGGTCAGAGTTCTCTAGGAGTCAAACAGATGAAATTCTACAATATTTCAGGAAAGCATTACTCATTCAGCAACGTAGCAACTTTTTTGCCAAGATCTGGCAGGGCAAGGATGGAATGAAACAAGTGACTCCCAAAAGGCAAGTGATTCTACTAGAAGACATAAACAAAGATAATCTATAGGTTTTTCTGCGTATCTGAATTACTTTGGTATTGAACAGCATGTGTAGCCTGAAGGTTTCCTTCTTTCGGCTTCAGACTTACTCTATAATTTGATTAAACCAGTTCTCTAAGGCTTTCCTGGTTTTCAGAAGAAACAAATTTGTACTCTGAAGTAGCATATCAACGAAATCATAATACACTACCCTACTAATTGAAGTGTATCAACGTAATAATACATGCAGTGATAACTGAAGCCACAGTTAAGTATTTAATCTTGTAAACTATCAAATGAACATAGCAAGTGATAGAAAAATTGAGGACAATGTAAGAAAATGCTTTCCCAGTCCCCCTTTGTAAATTAGGGCAAAAGATAGGCCAGCGGGACGAGGTGGTGGAGTTGCTCTTTATGTTAGAGGGCAACCGGAACATATGGAGCTTTGCCTAGGGGTGGATGAAGAACGTGTTGAGAGCTTACGGGTAAGAATTAAGGGGCAGGCTAATATCAGTGACACTGTTATGGGTGTTTACCATAGACCACTGGATCAGGAAGAGGAAGTCAATGAGGCCTTTTACAGACAGCTGGAAATAGCCTCAAATCACAGGCCCTGGACTTCAACCACCCTGTTAATTGCTGGAAAGGCATTAGAGTCAGACTTACACAGTCCAGGAAGTTTCTGCACAGCATTGATGATAACTTTGACACAGGTGGTGGGGGAGCCAACGAGAAGAGGTGTACTGCTGGACCTTGTACCAACAAAAAAAGGACTGGTTGCAGATGTGAAGGTTGTGGGCAGCCGTGGCTGCAGCAACCGTGTGAAGGTGCAATTCACGATCCCGCATGGAAGAAGTAGGACAATAAGTAGGATTACAACCCTGGACTTCAGGAGAGATGACTTTGGTCAGGTTAGGGATTGACCTGCTGGAAAGCAGCTCTGCAGAGGGACCTGGCAATCCTAGTAGATAACAAGTTGATTATGAACCACCAATGTGCCCTTGTGGCCAAGGTGGCCAATGGTCTCCTGGGGTACTTTAAAAAGAGCATGGCGAGCAGGTCAAGGGAGGTCATCCTCCCACTCTGCTCTGCCCTGGTGAGGCCACATCTGAAGTACTGTGTCCAGTTCTTGGCTCCCCAATTCAAGAAAGACAAGGAACTACTGGAAAGAGTCCAGCGGAGGGCTACAAAGATGATCAATGGGCTGGAGCATCTGTCTTATGAGGAAAGACTGAGACATGGGTCTGTTCAGCCTGGAGAAGACTGAGAGGGGACCTCATCAATGCTTATCAATATCTAAAGGGCGGGCGTCAAGAGGATGGGGCCAGACTCTTTTCAGTGGTGCCCAGTGACAGGACAAGGGGCAACAGGCACAAACTGGAACACAGGAAATTCCATTTGAACACGAAGAAAAACTTTTTACTTTGAGGGTGGCAGAGCACTGGAACAGGCTGCCCAGAGAGGCGGTGGAGTCTCCATCTCTGGAGACATTCAAAACCAACCCGGATGCGTTCCTGTCCAACCTGCTCTAGGTGAACCTGCCTTGGCAGGGGGGTTGGACTAGATGATCTCCAGAGGTCCCTTCCAACCCCCACCATTCTGTGATTTGCTTTCCATTTCACACTTCAGCCATGGCAACAGGAAATACAGCACATTTCCGTATGTAACAAGGAATACTGAACCTTCACACCACTGTCTATCCCAGTTTAGGCCCCCAAAAGTAAACGGCCAGAGCAAGAACCAGCCCTCTGCTTCACTTTAAAAGCATTCATAAATCTCTCCTTGCCTTGAGGACAGCACTTAGTACTCCTGGAGCTCAGGCCATCACATCATTAATTCTATCTCACCCTCTTCAACAAATATTTCTGGAGCAATAGGTGGTAGCTAAGAAGTACCAAGAAGTTACCATAGGCAGAATTGAGAAATTCAGTTTTAACAGGCAAATGACAATGCAATAGATAAATATATAGTCAAACACAGTAGAAACAGTATCAGCTTAATTCCCTGCAAACTAACTTTACTGAAAATAGGCAGTAAAAACTTGGGTCAAAGCACTGCACTGCAGATAAGTCACAATTCACTTGTTCAAAGTCTTTTGTCTCCTCTTTTCCTTTATAATCATTCAGGGAAGGACTCTGCTCGATTAGCTAATTTACCCTTTGTATGGTCTTTTTCAATAGAAATCATGTCAGATTTCCTTTGTCTGACATTCCAGTTTTATGGCCTTGGGATATTAAAGTAAATTCAGCCAGTTTAGATAAAGCCACTGTAGCCCTGTCCTGTCACTGCGTAATAATTATAACACTTAAATCACAGTAGAAAAAGTTTAGTACAGTTCTACAAGATGCACTATGTTACACTGCAGTGAAAGGCTGTAAAAGACAGCTTGCCAGATATCAGTGTTCTTCAATACATACAGTCTCCACATTTACAGCTATGCCTCGCCACCTAAGGCTGAAATCATCTCTCCTTTGCCGACTCCAGAGTGGATATATTTGCCTCTTTCTTCTCCTGCTTTGTGTACATTATCAGGATCCAACTATTCAACTGCTGCATTTCAATTCCTCGGTGTAGATTTATATTTTACATTCTCCTTCCTCCTCCCCTCCCACCAAAAAAAAAAGAAAAGCCTGGGTACATGTGTAACTGAAGACTATACATCCCAAATAACATTTAACTTCTCTTCAAGTCACATACTATAGTCCAGCAAACGTGCTTTCCCAATGCCTAATAAAATGTCACAGGCTTTGTATTTACCTGAAATTACAGGGTCTCAGCACTTCTCTTGGCCTGAGCTAATTTCAGCTGCGGTAACGATTGCCTAGAAGTCAGGTGACAATTCCCTAGCCTGTTTTAGCTTCGTTCTATATGTATCATATATGCAAAGGTCTGACAAACTTACATAGTCACTGCTTAACAAATAGTCTGTACGTTAACTGGGTTCAAGGGAGGCTAACTATGAACTTTTAACAGGTGAAAACAGTCAAATCTTACATGGGAACCAAAAGAAAGACCAAGTAAGCAGAATTAAAAAAATAGAAGAGTGCTGTAACTATATTAGAAAAGAAAAATATCACAGCAGTGCCAGCACCCCACTGCAAACCAGTATCAGCAAAAAGACCGGGAGAACTTGTTTCACTTCCAAGGAAAAGCCATGAACCGATGCCATGAGTTTGAAATCTCATCAGATGGCATAGCTCAGCAAAGTAGAGGCGAAAAAGAAGCCTGATTGAAAACCTTCCTTCCAATCTAACTATAAATTAAATGAGGTCTAATCAGATTTAACCAAGATAACCAGACCAACTATCTCTGGAATCAGAGACAGTCTTCATGACACACTGAAGTCTCACCCATACCTTACCCATGGTTTAAACATACAGAAGTAGTGACACATCACTGCCAAGAAGGTGACTTTTGAAACCCTTCCTAAATCAGAGAGGTTTGCAAATAACCATGATTTTTCCTAAGGCTTACACCAATAACTGTTCAGTAAGAGCTCATTTTCTGCAGTATTGTCTTCACATAACAAGTTAAATAAAAATAAATTAATATAATCAAAGGCTGTACTTGTGTTAATGAATAAACAACTTGTTGTATTTGCTTGGTTTATCACATTCAACATTAAAAACATATTCAAGGTTGAGGTGTAAAACTGGTGTCATCACCATACTCAGTCTGCATCAGTTTGATGTATGCAGCATTATGCCTACTTGGCATACATAATGAAGACAGTTGGGCACCATGGCTCATTTGAGAAGCCACTTGCACACCACTTCCAACACCAATAACAAATGCTATGTAGGATCAGAAAGAATGCACATATTAAGTTTGCCAATTTGAGCATTTTAACTTATACATATATTCCCCTTAACAGTAGTGAACCACGTTTTATACCATTTTCCATATTAAAGTTTGCCACTTCATAAAACTTTCTCATCATTTTTGCTAACTACATTAAGCCATTTCACTACATGTTTCACTAACATTTTTGTGCTTTCACATAACCAGTGTACTTCCGTTATTTTAGTGAATATGTATCTCCAAATCCTCGGCTCCATTCATGTTAGTCTGGTCTTTAACAGGTGAAGTCAAAGCTGAAAATTTCAGCACAAAACCAAGATGTTTACAATTCTGTCTCTGGTGTAATTTCCAAGATTTTTGTTTCACACCCTCTAGAACGTTTCATATCATAGGCCCACACAGTGTCTATTCCCTCTCCAGTAGTATGATCTGGGACCCAGCAAGGGAAAGGAAAACGACAGGCAATGATTCTGGCATTACATTCAAGTTCTTCTTCTAGCTTCTTCTCCAACTCTGGCATCTGTTGAGCAACAATAAAAAGCTTTCAGAAGCAGTAAAAACCAGAAGCATTCAAATTTGAACAGAAGCATTTGAATTCAAGTGTTTAAAAGTCCAAGGTTTGAGGAATTTTTGGATGAAAAATTAGGAAAGTATTCATGATATCCATTTTGTCTTCGATGCATTGACAAATATCTAAAACTAGAAAATGGTTATTGTGCCCTAATTGGTGAGATCAAGAGAATCATAACTCTAAGTCCTAAAAATTCAAAAACCCATAGATAACCCCTTAGATAAAAAAAAACACTTAAATTAAGAAAAGAGTTTACAGATTCCAATTCATGATTCTGTTCAGTGGGATTCTTCACTGTAAAGAATGAGAGTTCAGTCCCCTGAATTTATGCTATTTATGACATCCCAAGTCATATGAACTATTATGTGATACTCAAAGGCCAATGCCTCTCAATTTCCAGCCAAACACCAAAACAGATCCTGGGACACTCAAAATGTCATAAGGCCAACAACCCAAAGCAAACATTCTGCTGTCACTGAAGGATAAAAGTACTGTTATGTTCAGTACTATTGAAAATGAGGTTTGCTGGCTCCAGCCTGTTAACAGATGCATGTCAGTCCCTGCAGAGGTACTGTATGAAACAGCACATAGAATCATAGATAGGTTGGGTTGAAGGGACCTTTAAAGGTCATCTAGTCCAACCTCCCCTGCAATAAGCAGGGACATCTTCAACTAGATCAGGTTGCTCAGAGTCCCGTCCAACCTGACCTTGAGTGTTTCTACAGATGGGGTATGTAACACTTCTCTGGGCAACCTGTTCCAGTGTTTCACCACCCTCATCGTAAAAAAATTCTTCCTTATATCTACTCTAAATCTACCCTCTTTTAGTATAAAACCACTAACCCTCATCCTATCGCAACAGGTCCTATTAAAAAGTCTGTCGCCATCTTTCTTATGTACTGGAAGGCCACTATAAGGTCTCCCCAGAGCCTTCTCTTCTCCAGGCTGAAGAACCCCAACTCTCTCAGCCTGTCCTCATAGCAGAGGTGCTCCAGACCTCTCATCATTTTTGTGGCCCTCCTCTGAACCCACTCCAACAGGTTCATGTCTTTCCTGTGGTGAGGACTCCAGAGCTGGACGCAATACTCCAGGTGGGGTCTCACCGGAGCAGAGCAGAGGGGGAGAATCACCTCCCTCAACCTGCTGGCCACAGTTCTTTTGATGCAGCCCAGGATGCAGCTTTCTGAGCTGCGAGCACACATTGTCAGCTCACCTCCACCTTTTCATCCACCATTACCCACAAGTCCTTCTCTTAGCAGGGCTACTCTCAATCCCTTCATCCCCCAGCCCATACTGGTACTGGGGATTACCCTGACCCAGGTGCAGAACTTGGCCTTGTTGAACCTCATAAGGTTCATACAGGCCCACTTCTCAAACCTGCCCAGGTTCCTCTGCATGGCATCCCGTCCTTCAGGTGTGTCAACCACACGACTCAGCTTTGTGTCATCTGCAAATTTGCTGAGGGTGCACTTGATCACACTGTCTGTCATTGATGAAGAGACTGAACAGTACTGGTCCCAATATGGATCCCTGAGGGACACCACTCATCACTGATCTCCATCTGGACATCGAGCCATTGACCACTACCCTCTGGATGCAACCATCCAGCCAAACCCTTATCCAACGAAGAGTCGAGTCCATTCATCAAATCCATCTCTCTCCAATTTAGAGAGAAGGATGCTGTCGGGGACCTCGTCAACTACCACTGTGCAGCTCTCCTTGGTCAAAGGCCTATAGTCCAGCTTTCCTCCATCTGCAAAAATTGAGCAGATAACGAAAGCCAAGGAAATATAACTACTCTTCCAGAACAGCGCAACACCCTGCCCAGTCAGATACTCTATCTCCAATAAGTACTTTATAATTCTGCTATGGATTGAAAAATGAATTAACCAATCTAGACTTCAAAGAAATTTCTTTCCCAACCCAGATAGTGATTATGTTCTGAAAAAAATAAAACTTGATAGATTCAGACATTTTTGTCCTTTGGAAAAGTATGATGTTACACTTAAGTAGATCAGTGCACATCCATTTGGAATTCCTTTTATTCTTACATACTGCATCTATCTCAGGGAGTAATTATAACGGCAAGCTCCACAACTGACTTCTATTACATGTAAAAAATCTATTTACTTTGATAACATGACATAGCATTTAGATATTAAACAGTTAAAACAAATACAGCTCAATTTAAATCACAAAGGACACAAAAGAAATTAAAAATTCAGAAAAAAAGAAGAAAAAACACAACAGAACATTATTAGAAAACAAGGCTGACTCAAAAAAATGTATTTCCAAAGGCTGCAGATACCTCCCACTATCACATACATGCAGGGTGTGCCTTTGATCTAACATCCCATTATAGCTGCATTTAAGCTTACAATGGAATATTTTAGGAAAATTATAGTCATAGATCTAATATATCAAAGAGTTGTTGCTGAATATTTTTAAGCATTCTGTGCTCTGCTTTCATCCATACAGCAAATGCTTTTAAACATTTTTGCTACCATACCTTAAATAAACTAGAAAAATAAGCCCATTTTGGTGTCTCAAACTGAGCTGAGACACCAGAAAAGGAAGGACTAAGTTGTTACAGAAATAACAAATATAGACATAGCCTAAGTTTTAATGAACAATTATGAAAATTATTGACAACTCATATCTATATTACCTCAAATTGGAAAACTTCATTAATAGTTCAGTCAAAAAGAACTGTATCCTTGAACGAAACAAAGTAGTTTTTAAGCTAAATCTCTAAGTAGTATTAGGTGTTATAATCATACTGTATTTTATATCAAAGTGGGTTGGATTTTTTTGTATGTCTGCATAGATATACAGTTTAATAAACCTTTTGTACAGTATATAATCAGTTAAAATACACAGAAGCTGTGAACACAAACACCTGCAAAGAATTCTGTCATCCCACCTGGAGCAAGTAAAAGTCTCTTTGCAGTGACTCATAGACAAACACACCTTCCCCCAGATGCTTGCAAGAACAGAGAGGTCTTAGTCTTCCTTGAAGATCAATAAAACCAAGTTCTGTAAACTAATCTTGGATACGACATAAAAGCACTGTGTGACAGCATCAAATCAGACCAGTATTATTAAAAAAAGCTAAAGAGATCTATTGCTCTCAGTAAAAAAGACAAAATGCATTACAGTTTCTAGAAAATCAATTTAGTCATTCGGGAGACTAAGCATCCACAACTTCCACAGTAAATTTAAAGGGGATCATGAGCAAACAAATGCTCAGGAAACACAGTAGTTTATGTGTTTGTAACTGTTACATTTATGAGAGTATTTTTATTGGAATAATTTAGCCTAGTATTTACTGAAGTTATTCTGAGCCCTATAGCTACTCTTTCTATCACAGCTGTTACTAATTTATCTCACTTTATACTGTTACATTTAAAGTTAAGCCAGTATTTCTGCTACGTTTACTCACATTTTCCCCAGGGCACTTGTTTATTTCTAGTTTACTGAAATATCTTTCTTCACCTGCCCCTCAGTGCAATTGCAGAATTTCTGACTGCAAATTCAAATATTTATACTGCCCTCTCCTGGAACTCAAGCTAGATACATAACATACAAACCTGGCAACATCTGTAGCACAAGTAACATCATAGTTCTCACTAATATGCAACCCAAAAAAGCAGGGCGGGGAAAAAAATAAAGTGTTTTCAGTTTCCACCATGAGTTACAATTTGAATCTCAAGTAGGTATTTAATTCCAATGCTGTTAAAGACAAAGTAGAGAATAAGGATGCTTTATTACACCTCTTGTTCCATCTTCCTCTTACTACTACAGAAATATAATTGGTGTATGTTGTACAGCATAGCATCACATAAATCTCTTTACCCATTTCATCCCACATCTGCCTTAGCAGAGCAAGAAGCAACACAGTAGCATTTATGGGATATTTCTGTTTTACTCCTCCACATGCATTCAACCTATATAGAATATTCTAATATTAAATCAAAACTTCAAGAATATTTAAATATTTAAGATTTTTTTTCTGTTCTAGGAAAAAGAGAACTAGATCAAGCTGAAAGCCAAAGTGAATGTAAAGCCTGATGGAATGTATCGAATATATCACTAAAGCAGTCACTATGCAACTCAATTTCTACACCGGTTTTGAAGAACGCATTTTCCCCAGGCACGCAATGAACACAAGCTACAAAGCCTTCGTAAAAGGCAAAGAATTTGTAGACTTGTACTCTAGCAATTATACTTGAGTATCTGTCTCTCTTCCCATACCCTCACAGTCTAACATGGGCAAAGGATTATTTTAATACACCAGCTGCTGGCCTATTTGGGGTGATGTGTTTTTTGGAAAAGAACATAAGTTCAATCCTCTAACAAGGTTCCCAAAAATCAGCTGTAGACAACTTCCTACTCCATTCTCTCCCTGCAAACTCGATGGTTTTCCAGTACGAAAAACTGAAATTTTCAAGAACTAATCTATCACCTTCCCCCCCTAGCAACTTGAGCACAGCCATTTTCATTTTGGTTCTGAACTAATGGACAGAAAATACTTCTCCAAAAAATACATATATTTTCAGAGCTCCAGTCTGCATACTATCCCAGGTTTTATCATGGTAACATTAATAAGCAACAATTAAGTATCAAAATATTAGTATCAACTACATTTGACATTCTGCAGGTTGGTTCATTTTGCAGATGAACGTACTAACACTGAATGCCTCGATATTAAAATAATTAAAAATGCAAAAAATAGTAAACTTACCATTTGAGGTACCCCAAAAACAACAACATTCGTATAACGTGAAAAAGAAACCTAAAATAAAATTTGAGAACAAATCTTAATGAAAATGGCATTTATGCTTGGAGAAGTTCTCACCATTCTTTTCCCCTAATCCTTCTAGCTGCACTTCTTTCAACAGGGATTTGGAACAAGAATAAGAAAGGAACTCCAATATCAACTTTGCATCACATAAATTTCCACATAAAGACAACTTTATACTGCTGAAAAACAAAAAATTCTACTGCCTGTCCAAGAATATGGCATCAATTCTAGTAGCACAGGAAGTATTATTTTGGAAAATACCTACATGACTTTACTCGTGGCTAAGTTCTTCTACAGCTCCTATATATGTTAAAATGTTGTATGTTTTAAGTTTGCCCCTACTTTTGTTAAATGTTAGCTAGCTATAAAAATTTGCCAGGCATTCCAATGCCTGGGTTCTTCCAGTCAGTGCCCTGAAAATCCTCCTAGGCTCCTCTCAGAACAAAGATATAAACAGTACATTTACGCTTTTCCCCAAAACTCCTGGTACCCACTTTATCCATTATAAAATGCCATTCTTAAAAAAAAAAAAACACCACCAAAACACAAACCAACAACACCACCACCCCCCAAACAAAATAAAATTAAAAAACAAACAACAAACAAAAAAAACCCCAGAACTTTGACAGGAATAGCAGGGGAGAGGCCCACATAAATATGACTCAAAAAAGCAGTAAAGAAGCAGTTGTGACTCAAATGATTGAAAATCGTGAAGAAAAAAAATCTCAGTCACATGTACATAAGTTACCTTAAAGCAACACTCAAAACCATGTATCACATTGCACAGTGAGAAAAGAACGCATCTAATGAAACGTCAGATGAGACTGTGATCTTGCACATTAGGTGAATAAGGGTCTTGTTACTGACTCCACAGGATCAGCTGCCAGTGAAGCCTGACATTACAGCACCCCACATCATTCATCAGGCACAAGCATAACATAGTGTGCTCGAGGAGTCTGTACTGAAAAAGGACAGCACTTCACTGAAGGACAAAACCAGCAGAGCAGTGTATTGTGCTGTGAGTCTCGTTTCTATGGGCTCAAGTACTTTTCTCAAAGCCCAGTGCAGCACCTTGTGGCCAGACAGCATTCTGGTTCTTTGAAGAATGCATCTCCAAATCATGGAAATCTCTCAAACATCCCAGATTCATTCTCACATACTTCACCACCTACCTTCCATAAGTCTGAAATATAAAATTTGGTGTTCTGATGTACCCCATCTCTCCATGCACGGTATCTAGAGTACCAGACTAGCCAGGGATTTAATTCATAACCAACAGCTTTGAATCCCCTTTTTGCAGCTGCTATCACCTACAAGGAAGAAAACAAATCTTCACTTAGAGACGGAGAAAGTGTGTTCATCTAAACAGGAGCACACAGTTGGTTTTATTTACAATATAAATTAAAAGAATGCACTTCTGTAAATCACTCAAGTTTTAATCCCCAACATATTAGCAGTATAGCGAACAAAAACTCAAACTACATTTCACTATTATGATTAGTCCCATTGAAATTATTAGATATATTCAGACCAACAAAATGAACCACTTAAACATTCACAGGGCAAAGCTGTAAGGTTGTAGTAAGTCTACGATTTACATAAAAGTTTAATTTAACATATTCATGACACTACCTTGGAATTAAAGAGTACCAAAATTGACCATGGAGAGAACAGTGAAATAAATACACAAGCAGATATGCTCAAAATTGGAGCACTTAACTTATTTGAAAAGCAGTGATTGGTAGGCACTTGAGAGATCCCTGAATCAGAGTCAAAATGACCTACCAATAGAAAGAGTATGAAAGCAACCTGTTGACCCACATTTAAAAAAAGATGTAGGTCAAAAATTTAAACATCAGCTAAAAAATTGAAAAAACCCACACACATAAATCCACAATACCACTTTCACCCAATGTTAAGCTTCATATATCATTTTAAAAGGCAAAAGGTAATTCAGATAACACATAGATTTTCAAAGACATTCCTCTAAATTAGACTTTAAGATTTAGAATTTTTAAACTATATTGCAAGCACCTTCAAAAAAGATCCAAACCAACCAATTTTTTAGAAAAAGAAAAAAAATTAAGGAAAATACTAAAAGGCACCAGTTTCTAGAATGAAAGTTTAAGTGAGAATTTAAAAGGCTTAAACATTTGGATCAGGAAAAGACTGACGAACTATGAATTACAGAACAAGCGAGGTGAAATCAGGAAGTACACATTTGTTAACAGAACTTCTCAAACAGCGTTATCTGAACAGTGTGTTTCACGCTACTAAAATAATGCATCTTCTATCATGCACACAGCATTTGAAAATATACTAAAAAATCTGACATTTTTACCATGTTTGGAAATAAAAACATTTATCCACCAATTACAACCGAGTAAGTGCTAACTATTTAAAAGCATCTGAACAGAAGCTCAACTTTTTTCAGGACAGATGCGTTAAGGCAACACCATGCATTCCATTTTAGGCACCTGGCCCTCCAAGTAGTCCTCAGTCTCCATTTAGGCACATATATATATAAATCAGAATTAAAAACACAGTACCTAGACAAATTAGGTGCCTCAGATGAGGGTCAACAGCCAAAATGCTAAGCAGAGAGGGCATCAGAAACTCCAGTTCTCTCATACCTACATGCTTTTCTGTTTCCTACTTGGGCACAACTCCTAAGCCACCTTCACAGATCTGGATTTCCAAATCAATTTTTTTAGTGTGGACAAATGGTTCACTCATTCAAATGAAATATGGACAAAGGTAGCGTTCAAGAACTTACTTGTTTCAATCAAAAACCCACTAAGTGCACCATCCTGTTGCTGAAATTTACTTGAAGCAGACATTTAGGAAATGGAACACAAAACATTGCACCTACAGAAAAACCCACACCATTCTCTACTATACCCTCACCACCGCATTTCACAAATAGGGGTTCAGACAATGTCTGGGAAGCACAGTATCGCTTTGGCAATTCTCACCATTTCTCTTAGTAATTATGCTAGTTCCACCACAAGCATTTTGAAGCAGGGCAGCCAGCATCACACAAAGGTGTAAAGACTTCAGTTCTTACAATACCAGAATTTTTATTCTTGTAATCCATTAATCATTTCCCATTTTCTTTTATTCTTCTATCACCTTTATACAACAAGCATAGAGCTGCAGCTCCAAAAGCACAGTGCTATTTAATCTCAGTTTCACATGCTGCAGCTATAGACCTATGTGGAATCACAGTTTCTTTGGCAATCGTAATACCAATACTTCAACTGCACCTTTTCACATGAATGCAGTGCAAATCCTTCCAGCCAACAGGATGAGGTTATTATTTTGCACACTACCTTGTGAAGCTGCAGGTAGGACTGGCACAAAAATTTTGATTACTCACCTAAACTGAATGTAAGCCTTTCTCAGCTTTGAGCCTTTTCCTAAGGCTCAAACAAAAACACTGGATGCCAAAGACAAGACATTCATAAATACGAGAAAACAACAACAGCCGCAGCTAAAGCATTTTGCGCTTGAAAGGCAATACAAAAGGAAGGCAACATTCATAACTTACAATACGGCCATCCCCGCTACCAATGTCAACTAGGGAGCCACTTCTGTTTTCTAACATTTTCAGCACATTCTGGATCTGGGTGGAAGTTGCAGGAACGAAGGGCAGGCACACTCTCCTCAGCGCAGGGGTCACAAAAGGGGTGACCACCGCATACAAGGCCACCAAGGTCCCACTGACACCAGCAGTGACCATCAGCCCCCAGACACTCCTTCGGGAGCCAGCCTCGCACACCTCCTGGGGGCCTGCTGGCTGGTTCTCCTTCACCACCACCTTCGACATCACACCTGAAGACAGATATTAAAAAGTGTTCTATCCAACAGCTTTATTACGTTGCTTGCTAAAAGCATAGCAGTATATTGTATCAAAGACATGAGACATCAGGAAAAAACCTTATATACCTCTAGCTGGTTCCTAGACCCCTAGGGAAATGCTACTGTTAGTGCTTTTGAGGAGCTGAAGCGCCAGATCCATTTTTCAGGGCAGCTTCCTTTCAGGCCCGTAGTCCTCCCTCCCCGGCCGGGCAGCAGCGCTCCCGGAACAGCTGAGGGGTGGTGCAGAGAGAGCCCTCCCACCGGGGACCGCCCGCAGCCCACACTCAGGGTAACGTCCTCAGCAGCTCTCGTTCTCTTCAGGAGGAACTTTTCTCCAGAGCACAACGTTCCCCCATCTGCAAGGCCCTCTACCAGCTACGCCCCCACGCCCCACGTGCAAGTCCCCAGAACTAACGGACAGCCCGCCTCGGCCGGCAGTATTTATAGGGGAGGGCAATACCACTTCGCCATGCGGGGGGGGACGACGGGGGGGACGAAACCTTTCTGAAGGCGCTCGGGAGAGGATCGGCTCGCACTCTTCCGCCGTGTCTCTGTCTCTATTCCTCCACGTCACCCGGAGCAGCCCGCCGCTGCCGCGCCTGGCGCCCGCGTTCTACCTAATAGAGTATCCTCCACTTCCCCCCCTTCCACCGACTCCCCTTCCGCAGCTGTGGGAGGGGCCCGTCGCGCAAGGTCCACCCTGCCGGATGCTTCCAGAAAGGTCGGCCGGAAGCGCCATATAGGTCCTGCCCGCGAAATAGGTTGTGGGGTTGCTGGCTGCGCAGGCGCGGCGCTTGTACGTCGGGCGAGCGTGCTGCGTCACGGGGTGGCGGGCGCGGCGGTCTGCGGAGCGTGGTTGTCTGGTGCTGGGGAGCGGTGGCAGCAGCAGCCATGTCGGCCATGGGGACTCTGGCCTTTGACGAGTATGGGCGCCCTTTCCTCATCCTCAAGGACCAGGAGCGCAAGACGCGCCTTATGGGGCTTGAGGCCCTCAAGGTTAGCGGAGGGGAGGGGACGGCCGATCCGCCCGCGGGCCGTCGCTGGGTGGGCTGGGCTGGGCTGGGCTGGGCCGGGCCGCGCCGCGCCATGCCGCCGTTAGGGGTGGGCGGGGAGCGGGCGCTGTTAGGCCTCGGCGGGAGGATGGAGCCTGTTGGGACGAGGTGGTCCTGCGCTTGTTTTCTGATCCATGTCAGGCGCAGGGGGCCTGAAGTCTGGTCTAGGCCTAGGCCTGCAGGTGTGGGAAGGACGGAGGAGGAGAAGAAGCGATCGCCCCTGGGGCTGGGAATCCGCCACCCGCGGCGTAGAGTCGGTGTGGTGTCCGTGCCCTGAGTCGTGTCGCTTCGGGGTCGTCTTCCCTGTGGGTGTGGCGCCGTCCCGGTGGCTCCTGGTCGCCGCGGGCAGGGAGGCTCTCCTCAGCTCCCCTCACAGTTTAGTGCCCCCCACACCTTATTCTCCCTCCCCATCATCTGAGGCTCCGTCGCTGTTCCTAAGAAAGGCCGTGGCTGATTCATACGTGAACGCGTATGGTTTAAGTACTGATGGAAGAACAGGGCAGAGCAAAATTATACTGGCTTCTTCTTCTTCTCGTTGCTTGCTTCTGTTGCTGCCCGGCTTTAAACCTCGGGGCTGTCATTTTAGCTGCTCTGCTTTTGCATGCCTTGGCGGTGCACGTGCAAGCTGTGCAAGAAAAGGCACGGGAAATGTTTTTGTGATAAAAACAATACACATGTGTTGATTTTTATTTTTTTTTAATCATAATTAGTTGTTGTCAGTTAAATTACAGTGTTTGTGTTAGCTTTTTTCCCCTGTATTTTTCTTGGTTTAATATTATGAATTTTGGTATGCATGATAATGATTTAACTTATTTCTCCTTTGTTTTATAGTCTCACATAATGGCAGCAAAGGCTGTAGCAAGTACTCTGAGAACATCCCTTGGGCCAAATGGTAATTCTGAAATAATTTTAATGGGTCTTTCTAGTAATTGTTGTTGGTGATTTTCTGGATTTTCCTTCACGCTTTGAATGTTTGTTTTGGGTTTTTTTAGGCTTGGATAAAATGATGGTGGACAAAGATGGTGAGGTGACTGTGACAAATGATGGTGCTACCATCCTGAATATGATGGATGTAGATCACCAGATAGCCAAACTTATGGTGGAGCTGTCTAAATCTCAAGATGATGAGATTGGGGATGGAACTACTGGAGTTGTTGGTAAGAAAAGATTTTAAATTTAACTTTAGCTTTTACAGTTTTAAAATCAAGCTGCTTCAGCTATTTTCAGAATTTTTTTCTGAAGTAATGGTAGCTTTTCTGTAGTATTCTGGTCAGTTATTGTATTAGAAGCCTTTTAATCAGAAAGATGCTTTTTTGTCTTTTCTAGGTATGGTTACATTTGAAGTCAGTGTTGAGACTCCTCTTTTTTCTTTCAAAATTTTTCTGCATAATTTTCATCCATAATCTTCTATCTGTCCCGCCTTGGTGCCCGTGCTTCTTTTTGGTCTAACAATGCAGTTTTCTTCCTAAGCATAGCAAGTAGGGGGTTGGTTAGGGCTATCTTGTCATTTAAGAAACCTCAAACTGTTAAAATATTAGAGAAAATATCAGAAGGCATACTTTTTAATCTCTTGATAATGTATTGAAAATGATCCTTCAATCTGTGGAAGAGTAAGCATTATTTAAAAATTTGTTTTATAGTTTTGGCTGGAGCCTTACTGGAACAGGCTGAGCAATTACTAGATCGTGGTATTCACCCTATCAGAATAGCAGATGGTTATGAGCAGGCAGCCCGCATTGCTATTGAGCATCTCGACAAAATCAGTGACAGCTTTCCAGTTGATCCACAGAACATTGAACCTCTGATCCAGACAGCAAAGACAACGCTAGGCTCTAAAGTGTAAGTCACAAAAACTTTAGAAGAATGTTTACGTTTCCCTTAAAACTACTTTGAGCTGAAAGGAGAAATCCTGGTGTTTAGTTGTGTTTTGATGAGTTATTAAATTGTTTGTATTATTGGAGTGGCTGCTGAAGGCTTTTTTAATGTTTGATTTTGGCTAATTTCTCAATGGATCCATGTCTCAGGATAAGAAATTGTGAATCCTTTTTCTGTAAAGGGTCAATTCCATGTGGTTAAAGAGATGCAAAATCAATTTAATTCTAACTTATTCTGTTAGTTCCAGGTTTCTGCGTGATAGCAAATTCCAAGAGTAATGCAAACCTTTAAAAACGTAATTATGTGTTATATTTCAAAGGTTTGTTTTGGTGAGTTCTTTTTCCTAAAAAAAAAAAAAAAAAAATCTGTAGGATAGTTCCGTCGATGCATTTTTCATTATGTTCTCTGTATATTTTATAAATTTAGACATTGTAAGGGCTTCCTTTGCAGAGCTGTCCTAGAAGTGGTTTCTGTGACCTGAATGTTTCTCTAGTAGTTAATTCTCCTCTCTTGTCTCAAATCTGTATCTTGAGACTATTTCCACAAAGACTACTTAGACAAAACATATTGCATGTTCTGTTTTGTCCCACTTTTACCATCTTTTATTTCTGTGAACAAATGGGCAGGGCCCCTTCTTAATGCAGCATACAAAAGTTGTTTGCTATAGTGATCCTTTTCTGTTTGAGATTGATAGAATCACTTTTTTCTTCCAAACTGTGGAAATATAATGCAACTTTATTGTTTTTCTTAAATGTAGAGTTAACCGTTGTCACAGACAGATGGCAGAAATTGCTGTAAATGCTGTACTGACAGTAGCAGATATGGAACGTAAGGATGTTGATTTTGAGCTGATCAAAGTACAAGGCAAAGTTGGAGGTAGACTGGAAGATACACAGCTGGTTAAAGGAGTGATTGTGGATAAAGATTTCAGTCATCCACAGATGCCTAAAGTAAGTGATGTCCCTTTGTGCATCTCTCATCTGTAATGGCTTAAATAAGATTGTCTGGCCCACTTCAAATGCTGTGCTAGCATTTCTGAAGTATTTAGGCAGTGTTGTGGTTTGGCTTGGTTTTTCAGCCATATATCAACAAAGGGGAGCATTAAATTCTTCATGTTGGAAGAAACCAAGTTAGAATTTACATCAGTCTTGAGAAATTGAGAAGTAGCGGGGGGGATTACTGCACGACTAAGTGACGACAAGTGCATGGTTCTATGTTGAAGCAGAAATAATCATCTATAGTGTGTAACGTGCTTAAGATGCTTAATGCAACTCAGTATAAAAAGATGCTCCTACTGTTCTTAAGCTTTATGAGTTGTCGTCTTGTCCTGTTGGGAACACTCCGGAAACTGTCCTTTTATTATATTTGGTGTAGGTAAGGTCTCCAAAGTCTTTGTGCAGCGTACTTCAGGAAAGATGGAGGCAATTTAGAATTTCTACTATTCTAAAATATCTTTCCAGTAGGTGACACTTTGTCCTATCAAAAGGGAATCTGGTGGAAAATATCAGTCTTGTAACACATAAAACATGGCTGTGAAGATGAGTACGTAGTATTCTTAATGGTCACAGTAGATAGGAGGGCAAATAATGGTTTAGTTTAAGGTTTTTTTTGTTTTAGAAATCTAAACTATAAAAAAGCATCACTGGTAAAGATTGTTAAGCGCTTAAACAGTGTCTTGAAGCTGTGGAATTTCTTCTAAGTGGGCTAGAGAGACTCTTGATGGAATTGTTTGGGTATAGTTAATTTCACTTCAGAATCAATCAAATTATCTTCAAGTTTCTTTAAAAATGCAGAGATAGAAGGATAAGTCTGTATGTTGTGCAAATATGAGAAAGAGGTGTTACTGAGGTCAAAACTTAACTTGATATTTTTTTTTAAATTGTACAGGAGCTTAAAGATGCTAAAATTGCAATCCTTACTTGTCCATTTGAACCACCTAAGCCTAAAACCAAGCATAAGCTTGATGTCACATCTGTGGAAGATTACAAGGCACTGCAGAAATATGAAAAGGAAAAGTTTGAAGAGATGGTGAAACAGGTAGGCTTTAGGATTATTTCTGGTTTCAGTGTTTTTCATAGCCTTTACACAAAATAGCATAGTGCATTGATTTACTTCTGGAAGTGAGCTAATGATCCTGATAGGAGCCGACATGCAAGCAGTTGTAAGGCTATGAATAAAAGTTAAGTTTATGTAGGTAAGAGATACACCCTGGTTTGAACTTCACTTTCATCTCTATGTGTGGCAGATGGTTCTTTGTCAGGCTTGTGTTTTGAGAAAGTGAGGAGAATTAAAACCATGAAGAAATTGTTTTTCATTGCCTGCTTAGTTCTGAGCAGAAGACTGATGTTGTGCGTTGCTTTCAGATAAAAGACACTGGTGCAAATCTTGCTATTTGCCAGTGGGGTTTTGATGATGAGGCAAATCACTTGCTGCTCCAGAATGAGCTGCCTGCTGTTCGTTGGGTTGGTGGACCTGAAATAGAAGTAAGTAAAATCTAAAACTGGGCTTTGTGCCAGTTCTCAAACATGTGTTAAGTAATATGCTATGCCAATTAAAAGTTTAGGCTTTCTGGGTAGAACTGCAGTAGGTATTGCAGAACAATCACTGGGGGGAACCTACAACGAATGGGATTATGGTTTATAATCGGTGTATATGCATATTACTTGTTAAACGTTTTAAGTGGCTAGGAATGTTTCTGCTTTAGCCTCGCTGTTCGCAGAAACAAGGCATCACCTGAAATGCTTTGAAGTGATGGGAAGATAACCTTTTGGAGTGGGCATTTGTCAGATTCTCTTCCACTAATTTTGTGTTATGAAAAACGTAATGGAAAAGTCGTCTCTAAATAATTGATGATTGTTTGATTTCAGTTAATCGCCATTGCAACTGGAGGACGCATCGTTCCTCGTTTCTGTGAACTCACGGCAGAGAAACTGGGTTTTGCAGGCATTGTCCGAGAGATCTCGTTTGGAACGACAAAGGACAGAATGCTTGTCATTGAACAGTGTCAGAATTCCAGAGCTGTGACTATTTTTATTAGAGGAGGAAATAAAATGGTGAGATGCTTAGTTTGTTACTAATTTTTGATGCATACATTGATGAATGTGCAGGTTCTTTCAAAAGCATATTTTGAATGAATGAATATTTGAATGAATTTTTTTTTGTCTAAATTTTTCTTGCAGTGTGGACAAATAGAGGGAGGGAAGGGTTGTAGGCAGTGGTAATTATGTGGTAGAAGTGTTCTGTTAGGTTCACATCCTAAGTTTTTGAATGAAAATTTTGCTTTTTCACTATTAGACCATATAGTCCATAAATGTAGAAACAGTTTTATCTGTGGATGCTGTTATTTGTTTTTTCTCATGGATCATTTGCTTTTATGAGCAAAGACATATTACCATTTCTGAAAGATTCAGTTTTATTATAGAACCAGGTATGTGACTTGTGATTTAGTCCAGTTAAAAAAAATGAAAAGTTAAAAAACACACCAAAAACCACACAGAGACCATTTTAAAAGCTTATGTGCTTAACCGGGTTCTTGGTTGTACTGTTACTGTTAAATTAGATTTAGTATAGGTCAAGTTCTGCTTTGAGCAAAAACCTGAGGAAGAAAAGAACGTAACCTGTGGTCTGAAGAGTCCTTTAGGAAAGCAAAATTACTGTTTTAACGATTATCATAACTTGTTAAATCCTTCTACATGTGTTGAAGTTGGGAGTTGACACAAATTGCAGTCTGAAAATAATATTGGCATTTAAATTTAAGTGTTTTGTGTCTTTGAAATATGCATGATTGAAAGCCTTATCATGTAAGTCTTTATTTCAGTTTATAGAACAAATAACATTAAAAAGGTGTGTATTTTTTTAATGCTTTCTCTGCCACTGGTTGTCTAACACTTTATATTTTGAAATAGTATAACATAGCAGCAGTAGAGCTGTTTTAGACCCATAAAAAGATTCTGCAGTTTATTTGCATTTCTATATTAGGAAATATATCTTCATAGCCTTCAGTTGTGTATGTTGTAAAATATGTGCTATTTTGTAATTCCAGATTATTGAAGAAGCAAAGCGATCTCTCCATGATGCATTGTGTGTAATCCGAAATCTTGTTCGTGATAATCGTATCGTATATGGTGGTGGCGCAGCTGAAATTTCTTGTGCCTTGGCAGTCAGTGAAGCAGCAGATAAGGTAAGAAAGGAACAGTTACAACTTTAATTTATGAAGGGAAAATAAGCATCAAGTCCCTCTTAAGAGATTCCAAAAAAACTTAAAGAGAACTTCCAGAAAGTGCATATTATGGAACTTTCTGACATTGACTGATAACCAGTGTTAAAATGTTTCCTTCCCCTCTCTGTAAAAAGTCGTTACCAGGACATTTTCCCTTTTATGATAAGAGCAATTTAAAATTGTTTTAATTTGCAAGTAGATACCATCCAAAGGTATTAATTCAGTTATTGAGATACATATTTCCAAGCAAATCCGCATATCATGTATATATTGTATAGCTAGTGCGAAAATGTGCTTTTTCTAACATTGGAGTTAATAGCTGTACGAATTTAAATTTCTTTTCCCCTAGTGCCCATCTCTGGAACAGTATGCTATGAGAGCTTTTGCCGATGCCCTGGAAGTAATTCCGATGGCGCTTTCGGAGAACAGTGGTATGAATCCAATACAGACTATGACTGAAGTGCGGGCTAGGCAAGTGAAAGAAAATAATCCTGCCCTCGGCATTGATTGTTTGCAGAAAGGAACAAATGGTAAGAACTGTGGTGTGGGGAAGGAGGAGCACAACAGGGTTTTCTTTCTCACAAGATCAAAAGACACATCACTTCAGTTACGAACTCTTATCCCTTGTCATAATAAATGGGAATGTGAGTGCAGAGATACACGCATGTCTATCAGGTAGACAATGTATAATTGCTTGAAAACCTTTAGTTGATGGCAAGCTTAGTTGAAGATGTTGACTGACCTTGTGGTAGGGGAATAAAAGCTACTCATATGAGGAAAGAGCAGGCTGTGTTTTCAATACTGCACTTCTAGTGATCCAGTTTATACTGCAGCCCTAGAAACAGCTGTTTTGAGAAGCAGCTTGTGAAAGAAGTAAAGAAAAGTTTGGAAATATCTTTAGGTAGTGTTGCTCACACCAGTATGTATGCAAGTACAGACCTGTAACAAGCGTGTGAAGATGAGGAAACCAGTGTATGAAAACCTACGTTCATCTCAACATACGCTTTTCACACGGGTTATTCTGTTGCTTTTTTCAGTAAAGAAGTTGGTAAATTTTGGAACACGATGTAAGGCATTGTGTTTAAGTAAATTCATAACCCTTCTTTGATTAGGTGTTTCTGTTTTACGGAATTTGAACTTCCACTTCTTTAGTGGTTGCTCAGCCCCTAGGATGCTTCTAATATTTGTAGATGGAAACTGTACTCTTCAAAAAGTAATCCGGAAAGGTGAAAAGCTACGACTGGGGAAGGCTTAGTTGGGAAAAGAGTTAGGATCTTAATGTTCTAAGATCTTTGGTAAGAATGCAGACATAAAACTGTAGTTTGTACAAATTGTTTGTCAGTTACGGTGGCCAAGAGTAATAATCCTGAAACGTTCTTTAAAATTACATGTACATTACTATCTCAGGTTAAATGCTATATCTAGATTTGGATTCTTCTGCTTCTTTTTGGCAGATATGAAGCAGCAGCATGTTATAGAAACCTTGATTGGTAAGAAACAGCAGATTTCTCTGGCGACTCAGGTTGTTAGAATGATTCTGAAGATCGATGATATCCGTAGGCCTGGAGAATCTGAAGAGTGAAGGTTGAAAAGCAGGAAACATTAAGGGGGCCACAGCAGTAGCGAAGACGGTAGTATTCTGATGCTTCATCTTCAGCTATTTATTTTGGACACTTTTTGTTTCGGATACTGTAATGGCTAATTGTTGGAAATAAAACACACTTTAGCACTGTTGGTTTCAAGACTTGTTTCAGAAGTATCGTTGCATCTTTTCTTAGACAGGTGTACATATTCATAGAAAACACTTCTTGAATATACACTAAAAAAAAAAAATATTGATAATGCAGTAATAAAATTCCATTGATCCTTTTCCATTGTGCCTGCAGCTGACTCCCTTAGCTACTTGTGAGCAAAGCCCACACGTTCTCATTTTAAGAGGTCTGTCGCGCTGCAGCGAAGCAAGCAGGAAATTATTGTAGCCTCCAGTAATTCTCCTGTGTTAAATATATCAAGTCCCTTGTGCTACCCTTTAAGTGTGTTCCTGATTTCTGTGCAAGGAGGAATTTTTTCAGGGATGTACGCAATCAGCCAGGTGGGATTTTTTTCCCAGAAGTTTTGTCAATGCCACCACAGTTAAGTGCCCTTACTTTGTAAGTCACAAGCGTGATCTTGGAATGGTAGAGTAAAATTTACTAGTAAGGTGTCTTGCTCGTGAAATTATTAGCAAGAATCAAGTGGTAGATTGGAATTAATGTGCAATTTTTTACAGATTTCAAAAGATAGGTCTTGAAAATACAAACATTACTTGCATTACATTTCATGTGCATAATTTTTAAGTTTTGGGGTATAGTAGTATAGAGGAGACTTTTACCGACCACTGTTAGCTAGCAGGTCATCTTCTTCTAATTATTTGCTATGATTATACATTACTCGAGTCGAACAGAATCCTTCACTGAGTGTTGATAGAGAAAGAAGGGTAGAAAGAACAAGTTTTATGGTGGGAAAGTTCACGGACCGCTTATATAATAAAGTATATTTCCAGAATTATTTTGAGGAAGAATCCTGCAAAGCTTTATTTTCACTGTTAGAAAGTGAGTACTGGGTTTTTCTTTGTTAATCTTTTGCCTTTTCCCAAATTAGCTTCATTTACATGCAGTTCAGTGGACAACACAGTTAATCAGCTTTACTGCTGATGACGTCTGGCATTCTGAATCGATTTATGGTTGCAATTGTGAATCTAAAATCCCATAAATACACTGGCTTATGTCGAGCCATCTCTTACTTTGTTCAGTAACACAAAAAGAAAATGGGGTGTAGCTAGAACTTAAAAGGGAATAATTTAATAGTACTAATGTACCCCTCCCACCTGATGGTGAGGTTGTTCATGTGATAGTAAGGGAGTGAGAAAAATTACATTTTAGTAGTTTTTCCCTTCAACTCCTGTCCCCTGTTGATGTGGACTAACCCCAGTGGGCAGCTCAGCAGCACAGAGCTGCTCGCTCACTCTGCTGCAGGGAATGGGGGAGAGAAGTGGAAGAGTAACAAGTGAGAACTTGTGGGTTGAGATAAAGGCAGTTTAATAGGTAAAGCAAAAGCCGTGCACTCAAGCGAAGCAAAATAAGGAATTCATTCACTGCTTCCCATCGTCAGGCAGGTGTTCAGCCAGCTCCAGGAAAGCAGGGCTCCATCACGTGGAACAGTTGCTTGGGAAGGCAAACACCAAAACTCTGCGTGTCTTCCCCCTCCTTTTTTCCCCAGCTGTTCATTGCTAAGCACGGCGTTACGCGGTGTCCTGCCAAACCACGACACGTGGCGTGGGCTATTGCTTCCGTTAGTTCAGGTCATCTGCCTGGTTGTGCCCCCTCCCAACCTCCTGCGCAGCCCCAGCCTGCTTGTTGGGGACAGGGACAGAGTGAGAAGCAGAGGTGGCTTCGATGCTGTGCAAGCACTGTTCGGCAATAGCTAACGCATTGGCGTGTTTTCAGCATTGTTTTGGTCACAAATCTAAAGTACAGCACCGTACCAGCTGCTGTGAAGAAAATTAACTTCATCCCAGCCAGAGCCAGTAGATTGTCCTGTCCATACCGGTGAATCCCACTACCAAATCGTTTCAAAGCTTCACCTATCAACTACTTCAGTTACATTTTCTTTCGGCATAGCTTAGAAATCCTGTCTCCTTTGAAATGTGAGGTGCCAAGAAGAAACAGGTAGTACTGCAGGTTGCTTCCACTGCTGTGCTTTTGGATGTCCTGACGAGGTGTGGAGGAGGCAGAGGAGGGAGGGCTCTGTGCAGGCAACGCTGCAGCTGGAGGAAAGAAAGGCTGCGATGGTCTATGGGGTTGGTTCACACCAACTTGGAGCTTACAGTCAGGAACGCTGGACAGATGTTCAGCATGATGTGCTGGTAGTTTCTAAGGATGTGTGAGCAGAGACCTGGTCGGAATTAGGTGGTGTGTTGGTTTGGGGTTTTTATTTTCTTCCACGGGCAGGTGGTGACTCTAAACTGCTGCCTAATTCAGAAGCCTCTAGGAACATGGGACAACTTATTTTAAAAATTGTGAAACCATGTGGTTTTACTGGTCTGACTTACGGAAATAGAGGTTTTGTGCTCTGCATATAAGTATTTTTTAATCTTCAACCAGATCTTAGTATGGAAAGCCTGAAACTTGGTGATGGAACTTCGATAAAATTGTAAGAAAAGAGGCTTGTACTTCTGCTCTTCAACATAACAAATGTATAGCGTTAGCATTGGCAGTAATTGTTGCGTAGAGGCAATTGGAGGACAAATGAGTTTCATCACAGCGTGCAACGTGCAACTGGAAGTGTTAAGCCAAATTAATGAAAGCAGCGCAGCTCAAACTGGTACGCTTTCACAGCAGGAGCAATTGAATTTGTGCTTTGGCAGAACAGTGGGAATACCAGCGTTGTGATTTTGTGCTGCGGCCTGCCTCTGCTCAAATAAAACAGAGCAAACGCATCTGAATAATGATATGCAGATTAATCATGGTGGGTTTGTAACCATCAGGAAACAAAAGCCTTGCCTAGCCACGTATTTGGGGCTGGGGGACATGGTCCCTCCCTGCCTTACTCCAGGGAAAAAGCGAGGTGCACCGCTGGAGGGCAACATTAGCGTAGCGCTGCCCGAGCAGGCTGTGGCCAGATCTTTCAAAGGCGAGCTGTAGAAGCCTGGCAGGTCTTTCCCAGCATCACTGACATGGCACACATATGTCATCAGCAAGGCCCCAAATTCCCCTCAAGGGCTCAGTTACTTGAGCTAGTTGCATGAATGGCCCCGTGTGCCCTCTTAAATCATAGAATCACAGAATGGTTCAGGTTGGAAGGGACCTTGAAGATCGCCTAGTTCCAACCCCCCTGCCATGGGCAGGGACACCTCCCACTAGACCAGGCTGCTCAAAGCCCCATCCAGCCTGGCCTTGAACACTTCCAGGGATGGGGCATCTGCAGCTTCCCTGGGAAACCTGTTCCAGTGCCTCACCACCCTCACAGTAAAGAATTTCTTCCTCATATCTAATCTAAATCTCCCCTCTTTCAGTTCAAAACCCATTACCCCTCGTCTTATCACTACACCCCCTGATAAAGAGTCCCTCCCCACCTTTCCTGTAGTTTTCACATCATCCTAGGGCACTTAGCCCGGCCCTGCCTCTTCACCCTGCTTGTTCTTGTTCCCCTGTTACCAGCCAGCTTTTCCCAGCCTTATTTTTTAGTCTCTCCCGCTGCATTCCCAGGCCTGGGCTCCTTCTCCAATCTCTCGCATTTCCACGCTGACCCAACGTGTGCTTGTCTTTGCGGGCACAGGAGGCGAGGCTGCAGGAGCTCAGCCGGCAGAGTCCTCTCCGTCCCTCCCGGGCACAGCAGGCCCGCAGCAGCTGTGGGGTGCTGTGCCCCCAGGGCTGGGCTTCTGACTTGGGGTGCGCCGCGGTCATTCAGAAAAATCGGGTCTGAGTGGATTTTTTTGCAGGAATAGGGTGAAGCAGAGCTGTGAGACAGCGTGCCTTTTTCTCTACAAACTGTCCCTTTTTAATACAAATGTATTTTTCCTTTGCTTAGGAAAAAAACCCACCCTGTTGTTTGATCATTTCTGACTGTGTTCTGCATGGGGTAAGATGCCTCGTAACGTGGGCAGCTCTCGCCTGAAGGATCCGATCTGAGAAGCTTACAGGCAACCGCAGACAGGGTCTTAAGTGGAGCAAGTCAAGCAGTCTGGCTAACATGCGGGTCTGCTAGCTCTCTCTGCAATATCAAGACACCCGGATATTAGGCCACCTAGACCTAGACCTACCTAAACTAAGCCGACTGGCTCCAGAACCTCCCTGGGCTGTACGTCTTTGTGCTGCGGCTGTACAGAAGAGAGGGCACTGTGGGAGCTACTCCCCTCTGTGGCAGAATGGCACGACTGTCCCTTGCACTGTTAAGAATTACTGTTATATTGGCCATGGGGATGGTTACTACGCCCCTGGACTCTTACCATCATCCAAGGAAGGATGATTCAGTTGTGAGGTTTGGGTCTGGGAGACGAGCCTTGTTTGTCCTCCCTGCATAGAAGTACCTCTCCATTTCACATCTTGGAGGCTTTCCCAGGAACTCTGTGCCAGGGAACATTTCTCACCATGTTAAAGAGCCAATTAAATGGACTGACGGTGTTTGCTTTGTAAACAACTCATCTCTGTGATACAAGAGACACAGTTTGCTAAATTCAAATGAAGCGGGGGGGGAGGGAGGGGAAAGCAAAGCTTTAGTGTGTTCTCTGTAAGATGTGGACCCTGCAATACCTGCCTGATGTACGTGCACTACGATCTGCATCCTCATGAGATTCCTGCCTGAGCTACCTGGGACCAGCAGGTGTGTTACGGTGAGGCTCCCGCCCCGCAGCAGCACGGGCACTGGGAGGAACAGGTGTCTGCCAGCTCCCTGGTGTCTGGGTGCTCACTGAGCACCCGACACTGCTGTCAGGGCGCTCCATCCCAGGGGTTTGGCTACTTGTGCTCAAGGCCAGCTCTGGCATGGCACACCCGTGTCATCTGGAATCAGACTGCTGGGGAGAGTGCTGGGGGTGAGAAAGAGTAGGGAGAAGCCCTCCCGCTTTTGCTCCAGAGCTGCAGTTAAGCTCAGGCCCATGCCCATGCCCTTGCCCCTTTCCTGAGCTATGCTTCAGCTATGCCTGTGCCTTGCTGATACCAATGCTGGTTTGACTTCCTGGCTTGTCCTTAGCCTTGATTTGTCAAGTTGGACTTGGCTGGTGGTCTTGACTCTTCAGTGACCCTGGTCACCGTGGCTGGGCCAGCTCTGCTTTTCTTGCTTGGGTACAGTGATGTCAAGGAGCTCTGGAGGAGAACTGTGGCCAGAAGTTGTCTGGAAGGAGCACCTCAGAAGGCCATTGAAGGAGTCCTTACTCTTCAGGGTGGACAGTGGGGTGACATCTCTCCTGCAGTGCAAGCAAAGGTGGAGCGAGGAAAGGAAAGCCGGGGAACCTCAAGGAAATTTAAAGTTTCCATCTATCTGCAGACTCCTCTTAAGTCAAAATCTGCTGAAATCTGGAAAGTGTCTTTGAGGAATTATCACCGTATAGTTGCCCTGTTATCTTTATTTTTTTAAGAGATGGGCTATTGGATTATGTTAGACTTTTGGTCTGATGTGGTAGAGGTGTTCTTATTCTCCAAGTACAACTATGTTGAGGCAAGATTTTCAAACTTTGTGTTATAGATGAAACTAGATGATTTAAAGAACAAGGAATAGCTGGCTAACACTGGGGAACTGGCAGATTGTTTCTGATTCTCATAAGGCAATTGTCAAAATTATGTACCTGCCTAAGGCTTTTAAAGAGGCCTTTAAATGTACCTCTTTTCCTGGAACATAGTCCAAAGTTACAGGAAGAGTACATTCTTCCCATACCCTAACTTCTGGTAGAAAACAAATGAAATTGTTTTGTATTTGGGTCAATATTGTACCACCTCAATAAGCAAAAAAGCTTTAACTCATTAAAATTTACAGAGATGCAACTGAAGCAGCATTTCTTTCCCTCTTTAAATCTTTTTATTAGTTGCATAGCAAATTAACAGTCTTGAAAAGATTTTCTTGAATACACATTTCATTTGAAATATATAACCCAAATATTTAAAAGTCTGGTTTGAATTTAAAAATTTTGTGATTTCTGATACGGTATACTGCCTTATTACACCATGAGAAGAAAACCGTCCGTTTCTCTAAAACTTGTAAGTAGCCAAGCTGATTCCTCAAAAATGTCGGGTTTTTTTTTTCACTCCAGATCAGGAGTGAGTGGTTTCCCTGCTGGCACAAACAGAGCCCATGTACACTGGGGGGACTATCTAGTGTCACCTCAGCTGCTCTGATCTCAATGCATCAGGGCTTCTGACTGTCTCAGTTTCAAGAAGCTGCTTTGATTTATGTGCCTTATGGCACCTAGTTCTCAGAGTATCGTAAAAAACCTGTCCAACATTAAAATTTTTGAGTTCCCGTGCTCTAACTGGACTGTCTCGTGGTGAACTTCTCTGCCAGCTGCTCATATTCATCACTCACTGACCGTTCCCATCACCCAGCTCTCAAGTGAAAAGCCCTCTGCAATCTCCTGACCTTTCTCCCACGCGTACACCACTGACTCCTCTGCTGCCTGCTGCCAGGTATGTGTCCCCAAAACCCACTGCTGATGGTCCTCACACTCAGCTGGGTTTTCCAGGGACCCTTGAACCATCTCTTGGTGCGCTCGCTCCAGGTGGTCGTCAGCTCTCCCTGCTCTCTGCTGCTGTTTGAATTTGAGTCTTGGTCTGAGCTGACATTAGCTGGTTTCCTGTTTTTCACATCCAGCTACCGTGCTGGCTGGCATTTTGCAAGTGCCTTGACTAGACGGTTAGATATGAGGTCTTCTCATTAACACGTCTCTTGTAATTGGAAGAAGGCCAAAGGCTGGGAAAGGCAAGTTTCCGGCACCGCCTTTGATTTAAGGGCAGCACTAGTAGTTAAGGTTAAGTCAGTGTGAGTGCTAGTGACTGGGAACGAGCTCAGAGGGACGGAAGGTGATGTGTGGCAAGTGCTGGGGAAGCATGAGTGACTGGCATCGCTTGTCAGCTATGTTGACTCACTCCCTAAGAAAAGCTGCTGCTACAAATCCCATGGGAGCTCCATTTCTGACTCCTCAGGATCTGGGTCAGGCTCCCTCTCTTGCTCCTTCGTGCTGGGACCATGCGAGTGCCCAGGAGATGGACAGATCAGCACAGCCTTGTCTTCTCTTCCTTGAAAAAGAAAGTTTGCAGCAATTTCTCCTCTTTTGCTAATACAAAAAGTATGTACCCTCCAGCTCCTGCTTGTTTAGGGAGAGCAGAGAGCATAAGCAGAGACGTGCTTTTTTCAAAGCTGAGCAGTGTTACTGCTTTTGAGTAGAAGTGCAGAAGCTAACGGGGCCAACAAAGTCCAGTGGATGTTTAGCAGTGATTTCATTTCTTGGCTGAAACTAAGCATGGGAGGAGATGAAACTCAGTTCTGGAGGGAGCAGTTTAGAGCTGGTGGAAAACAGGTCATGTTACTAAGTCCCAGGCAAATCTGGATTCCTGAGGCAGGGGTTAGTGGGTATGGGTGTTTGAATCCTTGGCGCCCTCCCAGCACTGGAAGCTTCAGCTACTGCAACGCAGCAGTGGGAGCATCCGAGGGACTGAGGTGTGGTAATGAGAATCTCTGTAGTGAAACAGTCCCTTTAAGTTATTGCAAAAACCAGATCTCACTTAGCTTCAAGAAATTGCTCTGAGGATGAGGCAGAATGAGGACGGGACCTTTGCACACCAGCAGTAGTGCCGTGTGGGATTATAATCCCTACCTCCAAGCCTGACCTGTAGGCTCTGCTCCAGGTCATTAAAGGAAGACAGGCTAGCTCCTAGGAGGGTTTAAGTAGTGCCACAGATGAGGTAGCAGAGGTCTTGTCGAGCACACAGAGAAGCTAATTCAGCAACCCTGGTGTCCTGATTGTCCAGATCAGAGACCTGGTCCTGCTGGCTTCTGGTCTATATACCAGGATTCCTGTGGAAGACAGGACCTAGGTATCCAGTAGCAGTGGACAGCCAGGCTGTGCTCCACCATGGAGCAGGGATACAGAAAGGATGTGAAGGAAATCGTTTACACGTATCCCAGTTTACACGCCGCCAAAGTTTACCAGCCCCTAATCCAGGCATGTTGAATTTATCCTGTGTACAGTTTTCTCACTGACAGAAAATGTGTACGTTTATCCTCTCTGCTTAATAACATAACTGAATCTCATGGCAAAGTTGCAGGCCTGAAAAAGGTTTGAGAAGGCTATAAAGCCCTTTCTCAGGAACTGTTTATAGCTATTCCCTAATCATTAGCCTACTCAACATACTACTATATGGAACTATACATGTTCCATACTACTATAAGGAAAGACAATGTGGGGGATGTGAAGACAATCCAATTGATTCTCAGCTCTGAGGCTGAGAAAACTGTCTCAAGACATGTATTGGGTGATTTTCTGTTCTTAAATGCTTCTTTACAGCCCCGGGACACAGGCAAGAAACTAACTTCTTCAGTGACTGCCCAGTCATGACTGGTGTGTTAGTGCTTCCCTGACAAGCTATACTAAAGCGTGAGTTTTAGTCTTTTAATCTAAGCAATATGTGTCTACATAAGATCTTCCCTTGTCTGCAGGCTGACAGGCAGTTGCCCTGGGTTCCTAATTGCAACAAAATGATCTGGCAATGAAATGGTGGGCAGATTTATCACTGAAGTAAATACATGTTTGAATCACAAAGGCAATGAAGCTAAGGCTAATGAGGGAGATTTGCAAAGCAACAGCTTTGTGAATGAGCATGGAAATTTCTGCCAGCATCCCATGAGATTGTGGAATGAAGGGAAGAGCCAGAAAAGGGAGTAGAATACTGTCCTAAAGTGAGCCTGCCTTGCAAATGGTCTGGTTTTGCTGTTGGTAAGGAAAGGTTCCTCACTTCTAGCAAAGAGTTTCCCATTTCTCTTTCTTTTTCTTTACTATCATCTGATTAGGATTACCTATAGGAAAACAGTGATTTCCCCATGACACTGTCCTCAGACCTTAAGAATAAACTGAAAGTTTAAAAGCAGGGATGTGAAATCCAACCTAATCCAACCACTCCTGACCTGCTACTCTCCCCTGCATAATTCTAACATGTGGATGCTACCCAGCCATCCTCCACTAGCAAGCCGAAAACAGTCCCAAGAGCCACTGAAGAACAATAAAATCTGTATCAGAGCTTGGCAAAATGAGTAGCTGTGCCAAAAACTGGGAAAACAGGAAGCAGGACCTGGGTCCACACAGGCGTTATTGTCCCTGCTTTCCCCAGCATTATGAATTTAGAGTCTATATGGATTGCAGTGAGGTATGCACTTAACATTGCTGATGTAAGATCCAAACTGCATGACTATAGACTGGTCTGTTTTAATCAAGACAAAAGAAATGAATCGTTAAGTGACCTGGAAAGGAACTACTGGAGCTGTTGCCTTTCTTTCATTGGGAATGCAACTCCAGCAACTGAAATGCCCCAAATATTTTGCTTCTGTGGAAATAATGTGCAAGGTTGTGCAGACAGATATCTTTGTTAGACTTCAGGAATCATCAGCCATTCAGCCCAGCAAAAATCATTGTGGCTACTGCGAAATGCTAATATCTTTGAATGAGACCAACTTAAACTTTCACGTCATTCTTCCTATAGTGGTTTGGTCGGTGGCGAGAGATATGGAATTTAAGTTGCAAGTATGAAACTCAGATTTTTCCTGGAGTTATAACTGTTGTGTAGCTGGGTGGCAGGGTTCTGTCTGTATCCACCCCTAGCATACTTAAACCATTCATTCCCCTGGTGGCCCAGGAACTCCCCAGCTATTCAGCTGCATGGATGAGGCAATGGATTGATCTTGGGTAGTGGACTGACCTGAGACGAAGCAACCGACTGAACTCCTAGCCACCTTCACAATAAGTGTTTGAGTAATTGCTGCAGGAGTCTTCAGATGGGATTTTGGACTGCCCTGGAGATCCTGCTAGGCAGCTCCTGCTGTGCCCGGATCAACTGATAATTTTTCAGTGTCTAGATTAACATCCTGGGTGGAGAATGTGGCTATCCCAGAGACTTCCAGGGGAGTTCTGATATAGCACTGATCAAACTGTACAGAAGTCCTACTTAAGGACTAAAGTAATTGTCTTCCAGAGCTGTGAGACTCATTACTGCCCTCTATGCGAAGAGACTAATGCCAGGTCTCCTACAGATGAGCTCTGCGAAGAGCTAGAGTCTGTTGCTGGACGGAGGTGGTGAGACACAGAAAGCCCTACTGAAATTCTTCATATGTTGGCTGAAATCACACAGTAGTGAGAGCAAACAAGAAATATTGGTTCTGACCTCTGGAGGCAGTGGGGTGTTGGCACACACAGTGGGAAAGCGATGGTGACTGCAATGCTTTTGCAGGAGTCCAGTGAATTGTAAACTGAAGACAAGGTGTAGGGAAGTCAAGGCTTTTGCTGCAAAGAATATAGTCTTAAGATGAAGCCCAAGGGATGGGAGCTAAAAGCAAGAAGGGAAGGGGTGGAAAGGAAAATGAGAACTCAAGGGTCAGGACTTCTGATTCTTTGCCAGACTCTGGGAGAGCAGTGATATGTCTGCTGGTTAGGGAGACCCCTAAGTCGAGATTATGGAATACTGTTCCCAGCTTCAGTCTGCTGGATGACCTGAGTTACAGCTCAGGACTTTGCTCTGTGTTCAAATTTCTCATCAGTGAGGTTTCCACCCATTGAACCAAATGGATTCTTGGTGGTGGGTAGTCAGTTACCTTCTCCTCTTGATGTCCCATCATTCCTTTGGCCAGTGCCACCTGGCAGCCCTCACATACCACATGCCATAAACTCATGCCTCTCCCGCAGTGACGGAAGGAAAGGAAAGTACAGGGGCATCCTGTTACGGCCAGGTTTCTGCCAGCCCTATCCAATTCCTGACATGCCCTTGTGCAGTCAGGAACCAGTGGGAGGCTGGCAGGCTGCTCAGAGGCAGGGCAGAATCGCTGCCTATCGTGGCTCCCGCGTAATCCACAGATTTCCATTATGGGGCAGTACAGAAGGGACCAACCAGTTCAGCAGTTCCTGCGTTAGCCCAGCAACAGTAAACTCAAACAGAGATTGGCAATGGCTGCCCTCAAAGACAGGCACAGATTCACCACGATGTCCAGTTCCCTCTGCCCTAACCTCCTCCTGTGCTGGGAATAGAAGCTGCCCAACCTGCCTGCTGAAGTCCACTCCTGCTACCAGCAGTACCCAACCAGCAGCTGCTCATGGTGCAAGTGTTTTCTTGTGTTTCTAGACAAGTGATAAACAGTCCTGGTTGCATGAAGTGCAGCAATCTTCTCTGAAGTTCTCTGAGCAGTATGGGTGTGAGGGAGGGGAACCTGAGGACAAAAGTGCATGCCTCTTCTTGCTACAGCTCCCCAGATCAGTGGTGCGAGGAAATGAACTTGTTCAAATGAGTCATGAGTGAAAGAGAGTAGCACCTCTCCCAGCCGGGTGAAAGGAGACACTGAGTCATACACTGAGCACCCTGTATTGCTTCTTGACAGCATAAAGTCTTCCAGGCTTTTGCATCAAGGGATACTTCTTTTGCGGCAGGACGACCCAAATGAAGGCAAATAATGGATGGGCAAATGATACAGAAACAGGGCTGAAGGAGTGAGAAGGATGAAGCAAAGAGTGAAAAGTAGAGAAAAGAAACAATACCACACAAGGAAGGTCCCTGAAAGCTCCTCAGGAGCTGAAGGACGAAAATCCCTTGTAAGTGCCTTTCTTCAGCATAAGGGATGTTAGTCCATAGCAGCATGAGCACTGTAATGGTACCAAATCCTCATATACATGGAGCAGCTCTCACCATCCACATGGTGCAATGCAGGCAGAGCAAGGAGTCCAGTGAATTGTAAACTGAAGACAAGGTGGGTATTACCCAGCTAGGGTAGTCTATACCCTTGAGCATGGCACATCTACAACTGCCAACCCTCCATGATACACATGTGGCTGTATGCAATAACACTATGAGTCTTGGGCTAGGACGGTCTTGTGTCTGTCTGTGGTCAGATCCATCACGTAAATCTGGTCTACAGTGGAATTCCTGCACTCAATCTGTATTGACCTGTCCAAAGGTGTGGAGGTTTGTCACCTGCTCATCTTGCTCAGTTTCATGGGTTTGGGCATGTAAGCACATCCACACCCATGAGCCTCGGGGAACTGGCCTGTAGGTGACACGCCACTTAGCATATCATAAAAGTACAAGCAATTAAATGTGGTTTGGTTCTTGTCAAGAGGGTTGAGCAGTCAGAAGTTATCCGGTAGATTCGGAGAGGGGTGCAAGGTAACACAGAGAGAGGCTCTGCAGAAGGAATTGTCAGGAGTTAAGCCTGCCCAGGATGCCCCTGGGGAAGTCAATTATGAGTTAGCTCTGTGTTTGGCAATCTCTGCAAGATATACTGTCCTGAAGAGAACAAGGCAGACTGGCAGCTGCAACAAGTGTTAATGGCAGAACAAGGGGATGTGAAAGCTGTCGCTTTTTCCCTACCTGGCTTTGGAGAGACCAGATTCAGCAGATGTCAGCCAACGTCCGTGAGTTGCTGTCCTTGCTCTGTTTCCACCTCCTACTCAGCCAGTGGAAGGGCAAATAGACGTCTGAGGCAGGCGCAGAGCAGCACTGGGGACAAGGACAGGGGACTCAGAGCTGCCGGCTGAAGTGGCTGTTTGCAGACTTCTCAGCAGCCTCTAATCATGGTAACAGGACTGCTTTGCCTGAAGCCAGCTCTATATAGATAGATGTCAGATACAAACTAAAAAACAGACTGTTATGTCACTTAAGGCAAATTTTCTCCGAAGCACCTCACTTATTTAAATAAATCTGTTTGGTCAGGGATCGTCTTTCTCACTATCCCCTAAGAAATCTGTCAGCAAAGCTCAGGTGGGAGCTGCACTCAGTCAGGGTTAGCACATAGAAGGTGGCTACCAGGGCTCAGAGTGGAAGCAGGAGCCTTGTGTGATCCCACCCTGAGACACGAAGCCAGCCCGAGACACGAGTCCTTGATGGGGGGCAGCTTGTAAACAGCAAAGAAGGGTTAGAAGTGCAATTAGTCCGTGTGACAACTGTGACCATCTTCTGTCACCACTCTGTGTCAGGCCAAATTCCCCTTCCTCCCTCTCTTGCACAAAGCTGGGCCAAGGCACAGGGCTTATAAACATGCCCAGCTGCCTGTCAGCCCAGGGGAAAAAAACCAAAACAAATACACACAGAGCAACGGGCAGGCCTGTATATGGGCAAGCCCAGACTATTGGTTGGCATGGCTGGCTGTCAGACCTTGGATGGGTCAGTAGGGAAGCCTAGGATACCAGAGGATCATTATGGGGTTTAGTAGCAGTCAGTCCTCTTCTTGTGGTCAGCACTGATGCAGATAACCCAACGCAGCACAAGGAGAATTAAAATTATAGTACAGGTAGCAAGGTATTGTGCAACCCAAGCTACAGGATGTGGAAAAGACCGAGGCAGTTCCTTTGATCTTTCTGTCTAAGACATTTCTCTCTGGTTCATGCATCTCCACTCAGGGATGAAGGATAGAGGAAAAAAAAAAGTCTAACAGCTGAAGCTCCATGAGCTATTGCACGTGTCCCAGTCAGGCACCAGGTGTCTTCTGATCCAGCCACTTTCAATCCTGCAGCTCTTTGTCCTTTGGCACGACAACAGGACTTTATGACTTCTCATGGCTTCCCACCTACAGGCAGCTCTAGAAGACATCAGCTGGGTTGTAGTTGTTGCCAACATGCCGCTACGTGAGTAAGAATAAAAGGTAACAAATTCCCACCATCTTAATCCTCCAGCTACTGTCTCTTTCCGTCCCTGTGCTCAGAAGGACAGTTGTTCACAATAGGGTCATATTTTGTGGTTTTTATCAAAGCACTGGCCTGCTTTGTCTTTGAAATGAAAGTCAAAACTCAAGAACAAGCAGCGTGGGAGGAGGCAGGCACAGGCACTATGTAGTCTTGCATCTGCCCTATCATATTCCCTGGCCTGAGATGCTTTCCCCCACACATTTTTGGGATCTGGTGCTCAGTCCTTCTGCAGTCTCAAGACCTAATATCTGTGTGCAAAATCGGATGGGTCACATCGGATTGTTACCATGTGGTCTTGTTAAGGAGACAAGGCTATGAGGGAACTCTGGGGAATACAGAGAATTACTCCTGTACTACTCTTCCTAAGAAACCTCAGTCACAGTCCTAGTAGTGATACATAACAGGGTTTAAGTAGGAAAGAATGGAAGCATCATAGTGTCAGAGTCAGCAAGGCAGAAGGAATATTACGTACTGCAGACGGAATATTATATGCTGCAAGCTTCTAGAAATGACACCAGAAGTCTAACTGGAGAGGTCCTGAAGGCTGGACCTCTGCCTTTTATCACCAGGTCAGCCAGTCCAATAGAGCAACTTTCAGTAGTCTTCCTGTAGAAGGAGGAGATGACACTGACCCCACTATCCAACCCGTTCCTGCCCTCCCTTTTATGTCCTGAGCCTGGCCAGCATCACAACGCAGTCTATATGTTGGGGACATTGCTGACCTGGACTTAGTCCAAATAATTTGCCAAAGTGTTCTCTTCAACAATTAACATTTTAATTCTGAGATGACTCATCTGTGGCACTGTTTGACCACTATCATGACCTGGGGCAATCACTTTCATATCTGCCTGCATTTTCACGTCTCTGCCTAGCAAACAGCTCCCATGTCCACTGCTTCCCACCAATACTTCCTAACTGGAAGAAGTGTTATGACCAAGGAATCTGTCCTGTTAACGGATTCAGGCTCAACCCGTCACCCCTGCAATGCCAAAGTGCTGGTCTGTGCCTTCCCTACACCCTTCAGGCTGCGGTCTGCATCGCAGTTCCCAGGCTGCTGCTGATCGTGACTATTCAGGAGCCATGTGGAGTGTGCAGTGCAGAAGAGGGAGCAGAATCCATAGTGAGATGCACAATGGTAGCCAGAATCATAGATCACGCATCCTACCAGAAGCCATGGGATCTCTGCTCCCAGCCTGCATATGCAGTGTGCTGCAGGCACCAGGGCACTAGGGCCTGGATTCACCCTTCTTGGACCGCAGTCGCTGCAGCCAGAACTCTCATAGTGCAGCGAGCTCTGTAATTTACCCAATTTATCTCTTCGTTCCATCCCGGAGAGGAGTGAAGTACCACCTCTTTCCCTCCCCTTTGGAGCCACCTGATGCCTCTTTGTGGACGACACCAGATCCACCCCATACCTTGTGCCTACTTTAGCTGAAATGTTGCCCTTTATGGCGGCGGGCACCCGGCCAGCCCTCCTGCAGCCAGCGGCTGGGCGTGCAAAGGGCCAGCGTGTCTGCACGCAGCTCCGTCCCATTCAGCCTCTCCCAGCAGCTGCTGCGGGGGTGATAGGGACAAGCAGATCTTTTTTCAGACCCCCTGGGGATAGGCTTCAACAGGTCCATTTATTCATTGATTTAAGAAATCCAGCTGCAATTACGGTTAAGCCGCTGAGAAAAGGAGCCCAGGCTGGGGACTTGGCTCAGGGCAGGGCTTTTGCCACTGTGCTGACTGCTGTGCTTGCTTCATCGTAACCCTGTCCACACCACCATCACAGGCACGATGCAGTCGCAGAGCTGATTCCATCACTTAGCCACATATCAAACAACTTTTTTGCAGCAGAATCCCCTTCTGACAAAGTCTCAAGGCTCTGTGATAAAGGAGACAGAGAAACAGTCCTGGTCATCGCCACTGCTCAGTGCCAATAGCCTCTGTCACATCATCCCTGATCGTCATTGGCATGATTGTCTCCTGCAACAAAACAGCCTTGGTCCTGTTGGAATTGGAGAGTTTGATCTGTTTCCCCAAGGATGTCAGTGTTCCACCAGTTCAGGTTTGCCTTAATTTGGAATAAACCCTAAAATCGTGCTAATCCTTTTTCGTCAAGACGGTTTTGCACCTTGCACCCAGCCCTGCTGAGACCACTGACTGCCACGCTGAGCAGTTCCAAAGCAAAGAAACTGGGAGCCCCAGACATTTCCAGCTGCAACACAGAGCGTCCTCAAAAGGAAAAAAGTCAGAATCACAGCACGGTTGATGCTGGACAGGACGTCTGGAGATTGCCTAGTCGAACATCCTGCTCAAAACAGAGACAGCTAGAGCAGGTTGACCAGGGCCTTGTCCAATCAGCTTTTGAATATCTTCAAAGACAGAGACACCACAACCAATGTTCGGCCACCATCACCATAGAGCCATTTTTCTTATGTTTAAATGGAATTTCCTGCATTTCAGTTGGTACACATTGCCTCTTGTCCTGTCACCCAGTACCACTGCAAAGACTCTGGCTGCGTTGTTTTTATACCCTCCCATGGTTATTTACACATATGGATAAGAATAGAATAGAATAGAATAGAATAGAATAGAATAGAACAGAACTATAGAATGGTTAGAGTTGGAAGGGACTTTAAAGACCATCTAGTTCCAACCCCAATGCCATGGGCAGGGACACCTCCCACCAGAGCAGGTTGCTGGAATAGACTAGACTAGACTAGACTAGACTCTTTCAGTTGGAAGGGACCTACAACGATCATCTAGTCCATCTTCCTGACCACTTCAGAGCTGACCAAAAGTTAAAGTATGTTGTCAAGGACACTGTCCAAATGCCTCTTAACCAGTGACTGGCTTGCGGCATCGACCACCTGTCTAGGAAGCCTGTTCCAGTGTGACCACCCTCTTGGTAAAGAAATGCTTTCTAATGTCAAGTCTGAATTCACTTAATGTATGCTTTATTGACTTTGCACAGTATATCTTCTTAATCAATACAGCATACTGTAATTTTCTTTACATCAATAGGTCATGCTTCACAAAGATTGTGTAGCATAACACTATGAATTTACTTCATCAAACACAACTTTATTATCAAATAGAATGCTGAGTGTCGCATTCCAGAAAGCCACATTCCTGTTCTATAATTTGCTATTGGTAAGCATCTGCATCAGATTTTCCATTACGTTTCACTGGATAGTTGTCGGTTACCTGGCCTATAGATCCATTAGTCTTCAGGCTTCTCCACTTCAAATACAGGAACTGTGTTGGTACCTTAACACTCCTCTGCTATTCCCACAGTAATCAAAGAGTAATTAAAGCCAAATCTCAGTGGGCCAGAGTTGAGCAGCATTTGTTACTTTTTTGGGTAATGAAAGATTCTAAGAGATGGAAGCAGAGAGAAGAAAACTGTATCTTGAACAGGATGAGAATGATGCTGGTTGGGGAGTCAGGAGGAAGACACAAGGGATAAGTGATGTAGAGAGCAGGAAAAGTACAAAAGAGTAGTATGGAGGTGATGTTACTGAGAGAGAAATGAGCGAAAGGTGTTTACCAGGTGATGGGTAGTAGAAAGGGAGTGTTAGTGGGGAAGGTAAGTAATGGTAAAATGCTAGAGGGTGAGAAGAAGCTGGAAAAAGAGAGCTGAAGGTTGAGGAACTACATAAGAGTGTGTGCAGGAAAGGATCTGAGGTGAAAGAAAAGCTGGGATGATAGAAAGTAAGGTGATGGAACTACGCATTTTAGAAGTTATGAAGCCACTGAGAATGGAAAATGAGCTGAGGATGTTTCCAGCAATAGGATTGGGCTAAGAGCTGGAAGGGATTACCAACAGCATAGTCCTGGGGGCTGGAAAGAGGCAGCAAAGTAAGAAGGGCTTCTAACCCCTAATTCTCTCCATGCTACCTTTTCCCAGGATTAAAATGTGCACCTAGAAAGACATTGGGGGATTAGGAGAGGTGCGTTGCTTGGGAATGGTCAAAGTAGTAATAGGAAATGGGAGAAGGAAAGTCTTCTAGAGGGATAACCGGGCATCTAGAAGAGTGTGAATTGCATTCTCTTAGGATCTGAAGGCAATGCAAGGGAGGAGGTGTGCTTGGGCTGGTGTTGGGTAGTCTTGGAAACGGTTCCTTGTGACTGAAGGATTCAGGAGAACAGAAGCAGAGAAGAAGTGGTAGTAGGGGCTCATACAGAGCGGGGATGGCTCTATCAGGAGGGCACAGTCAGTCTGGAGGAGGATGGGGAGTGAGAGCAAGGCAACGGCGTAGGACTGCTGGGAGGTATTGCTACAGGAATTTTGCCAGAGTTATTTGTACGGATAAATTTATGCAACCTGTGGTTACAGCTTCTCTGTTAGCCTTTCCCAGTGATGCCCAGGCTGACCACCCTCACACTGCTACTGTCTTCTCAGCTGAATCTTACACGTGGACGTTCGTGGTGGTGAGTTCACATTTCCACATGCACCTAAGCCTGTCGAGGAGAGAGAGGGGTGAATTGTACTTCAGCAGGGCTGTTGGTGTTTGCAGAATGCCATTTTCCTGAGTGACGGTAACTAGAGGGGGACACTTGTGCAAACTGACACTGAGACCCCTGCTGCTAACAACCCTCGGCGCAGAAGAGCCCTTCTGTCATTTGGTCCTGAACACAAGGAAATGGGAAGAAATGCATGTCTGTGAGCAAGTTGCAATGTGCAATTCTCCGTGGCTTTCTCCAACAGCCCACCTCCATGGCTCCCACCACCTTCTCAGTGCCATCACCAGTCCCCAGCTACCCTCTGCAGCCACATGCTGGGGGCTCCCCAGCATCTCCACCCCACTGGCCTGAAGCCACCCTTCAGGGGTCCTGGTGGGGGCCCAGGCGGCATCCAGGAGTGGTCCCTGCCTTGCACAGGTTGTCCTGAGGTGGCCGCAGGCTCTGTCATGCCCCTGCTCTCCCACAGCAAGTGGGCCCCCACAGGCATTTTATTATGAGGGAAAAAAAGCCACATACAGAAACACAAAAGTACATATTTTGCTCTATTTTGAAACAAAGCAGGTGCTGCAGCCCGTAGAAAATGCCCTGGAGTCCCTGTGGCCAGGAAGACAGAGGATACTTCACATGTGGAGAGTGGTTTCCAAGAGAAGCCCAAAGGAAGATCAAAGGAAGCACACGGAGGTGGCACTGGGCAGCGCTGAGCCGTGGGGTGAGGACCGCCAGTTGGGGAAGGAGCCTGGCTCCATGGTGTCAGGGACAGTGCTGCAGAGAAGTTGCTCTCTGAGTCACCATGGCCTCTCACACCCAGGCCACTGTGGTGCCCCAGACCCCGAAGCTTCTTGCAGGGTGAGACCCACCTTCCCTCCCCACAATGAGGACCGGGCTCTAGGGCTTCACCACAGCCTCCTCGCTGTGCCCATCCTCCATCCGCCAAGGGCAATCGACATAGCGCAGTGCCCCGCTGACAGGGCTACGCTTGGCGGGATCCAGGGCCAGCAGGCTCCGCAGCATCAGGGCGGCCTCAGCCGTCAGGCGTTTCCAGTGGCGGGGCAGGTTCTCCTCCAGGCCCGTCTCCTGCCACAGCATGAAGTCCTCAAAGAAAGGGTCATCTGGCAGGCTCTGCTCCCAGGGGAAGTAGCCAGTCAGCAGGCAGAAAAGCAGCACGCCAAAGGCCCAGGCGTCCAAGCTAGTGTCAATGGGCACCCCCTGGGCATTAGTGGTGTTGCTCAGCTCGGGGGCGGTGTAGGGGATTACCCCGGCCACCAGCTTGAGCTTGGTACCCTTGGGCCGCGTAAGCCCAAAGTCAGTCAGCTTGATGCGCCGACACTCAGGATCGAAAAGCAGGACGTTCTCAGGCTTGACGTCACGGTACACGAGCCCTCGGCTGTGGATGAACTCCAGCGCGCTGACAAGCTGCTTGGCACACTGCTTAGCGGCTGGCTCGGGGATCCCGTCCTGCACAGGGAGGGAGACAGGGTGTTACGGAACACGAAGGGCTCCTTAGCAGCCCTGCCAGCTGGGCTCTCACCTGCATGCTCTGCACTGGGAAGGCCATTGCATTTCTGGTCTTGCAAGCCTGAAGCTGCTTCAGCGCCGTAGACCCCAGAGAGACACACAGCCCATTGCCTTTATTTGCCTCCCTCCAACCCACCCAGCTTACACAAGGGCCACACGCTACAGTCCCAGTCTCCATGGCCTTGTAGCAGCACTCACCCGGGGTTTGATGATGGAGATGAGGTCTTTGTGCAGTGCTGGTTCATAGAGGAAGCCATAGTACTGGCTGGACTCGATGGCAATTCCAAACATGCCAATGATGGCAGGGTGGGTGGCGAGGGAGAGGGCCACGCAATACTCATACAGGAAGGTGTGCAGCTTGGTACTGGCTTTTGGTAGCAGCTTGAGAGCCATAGGAGTCCCTAGGGATGGGAGAGTAGGTTAGACTCTCCTGAGAGTCTCTCACACCAAGGCCAGACAGAGGGCACTGAGCAGCCATGGGTCTGGACACTCACAGGCATAGGGAGCCTCTGGCCCAAAGCTTTGTGTGGTTTTATCCTGTGGACACCAGATCTGGGAGCAGGCACTGCTGCTGGTGTGAGTTTTGAGCCAGTCAGTGCATGCACAGGAGCACTGGGCAGAGCAAGGGAAATTCAGGCTACGTGGGCCCATCAGTCTGAGCTGGGACTACTGGGGAAGAGTAGTGTCAGGACCCTGTGGGCACTCATAGGCCTTAATGGCCTTGGCCAACCCCACCAAGGACCTCCACTCACACCCTCTGTCCATGGGCCTTAGGGCAGGATTTAAGGTCAGGCTCGGGACTCCACTCCCTGCCTGAGCTGTGTGGTTGGAGTGCTGTTTTCCAGCTATATCACATCCATGATTGTGTCTAGCCATGAACCCTATTGATTCTGATTTGTGGATTGACTTCCTGGCTTGACCTTGGACCTGCCTCATCACTATAACCATGCCTGATGTTCTGGCCTGCCCCCTGTCATCACCTGCTCCCTTGGCTGAGGGCAGTGGGATGGTCCCTGGCTGGAGAGATCCCTGTCCTGCTGGTCTCCCTGGGGACCACCCACCGTGCCTGGTGCCTGGGCCAAAGGAACCACCAGCCCACCCAGCGCCCTGGCGAATGGAGAGTAGGCAAGGCACAGTAGTTCACAGGGTGCAGTCGGTTCCTTACCTCTCTGCCTGTGGGTCACTAGCATCACGTGGCCATACTTGCCCCTGCCCAGCTCCCGAATAACCTCATAGTGTTCGGCCACCTCAGTGCGCACCAGGTTCTGAGCTGTGATCTCCAGGAGCTCATCAAGTACAGTTGGTGCCGCTGTCCCTGTTGCTGCCACAGCTGAGCTCTCGGCCATTGCTGAGTGCTGCAGAAACATCACAGCCCGAATCAGGAACATCACAACATGCACAGAGAAAACCAGATTGGACACACCATGCCAACCATGCCATGGCAGGGGATATTTCTGCTACTTGGAGCCTGAGAACTCTTGCAGCTGTGCTGGAGTTGAGCTTGTGCTTTTATACACTACACCTCTGGGCAAAGCCCCTCATCATATAAAAGGTCCCTGTATTGAAAGGAACCTCCTTCAGCCTTCTAATCCTTTCTGGCCTCCAGACAGATGCTTGGCTCTCTCGAATTGTAGTCCCTGGTGCCTCTTGTTTCAAAGACCTGGCTCACCTTTGTCAGCTGTACTAAAGCTTGGCCTTCCAGGCCTCCTCTTATTCTAGTCTCCAAGGTGTGAGGCAACAAGCAAAACATTAACAGAGTCCCAGACTATCAAGCATGACCCATCCCTCTTGCTCTCCTTAGCCTACTCCAGCAAGACCGTGTCTCTCTACTCAGAAACCCACCCCTACTGCTTATTGAAGAAAGTTCTTGAGGTAGCAGCAGAGACAGACTTGGCCCTTAGTCAGAGGCACAGCTAGTCCATAACAAAAAAAGGATTAGTAGTCAGAGGCAGCTATGCTCTGAGCAAGCCAAAAGGAGCTCAGTACCTCACATGCCTGCTGACATTTCTGACCCAAAGTCACTCATCTGTGCAGCCAAGAAACTTAGGCAGGAAGGAAGCTCGGACATCAATAGCATTTTGAGCTACAGCCAGCTGCTTCTTACCCATTTCAGAGAAATACTTTTTCAGCCCCCCCCACCAGCTACGTTTTAAGGCACCTGTGGCAGCACCTTCCCCCCTGACTACCTCCCTGTGCTCTGAACACAGGCACCCCTGGGCCTGGGAGCCCCTCCTGGCTTTGGAGCAAGCTCACAGAATGAGTCACAGGATGGTCAAGGTGAGAAGTTACCTCTGGACATCACCTATTGCAACGTCCTGCTCAGAGGAATGTTAACTCAAGCAGGTTGCTCAGGATTGTGTCCAGTCCAGGTTTGAATATCTCCAAGGATGGAGACTCCACAACTGCTCTGGGCAACTTGTTCCAGTCTTCAATCACCTTTAGCTGACCTTCAATCACTCACTAGTGCTGAGTAGAGAGGAAGGATCACCTCCCTCAACCTGCTGGTAATACTTTGCCTAATGCAGCCTAAGAGCCTGAGATTTTGCTTTGACGTCTTCCTGTTTGCTGCCCAGCCAGTACAACTTCTGAAATTCCACACAGCAAGAGCATCACAGAAACTGCAAATGGACCCACTCTGCCACTGACATTTCCAAACTGGTGTTGCCACATATAGGTGTTAAAACTAATAGCTCAAAAAGCCTTTTAAAAAGTCCTAGCTTGGCATATAGAGAAAAAACTTAAAATGTAGTTGATCTGTGAAAGACATAGACCTTCCCTTGATATTAGATAGGCTAAAGCCACACTAAATAGAGAGTGGAGCATCAGGAGAGATGTCTGCTTATCTTGTGCAGAACGTATTAGATTTATATTTGTGACGAAAATATCAAAAGATCTTTTCTGTGTGTAAGACATTCCTTCTCCTATATCAAATTCATGGTCATATACAAGTTCTTGTCATCAAATGGTTTGTGATCTTCTCAGATAACTTAATTTCTCAAACTTGAGTTAGATAAAATTTCTTCCCTTGTAGGCTGGCCACCTGTTAGTGCTATCTATTCCAAAGGTTAGAATCTTCTTGCTGCATCCACTTAATGTATTATTCAATAATGATATTCTTTTCAAATATCTATTAGTTAATCTGTTTTTATTTCTATTGAATAATTTATTATATGATTCAGCTATTCCATTTTTCATATGATTCATTACTTCTCTCCTATTTTCTGTGAGAAAAGGTGCTTTCGTGAATGGGAGGATGTGCTTCTCTGTATATTCTTGGTTCTCACACCAGCTTTGGCAGTCAAAACATTTCAGTCAATAAGTTTTTGCCATTAAAAATAATCCAAAAAACTCTTGTTGTATTCTTTCACTCTACATTTCAAGTGAACTGCAATACAGGTGACAAGGATCCTTACTTCCATGTGTGGCCCACTGGTATGGGAGGGCAGATTGTTTGGATACGGAGAGGAGCACCAAAGGGAAATAGCCAGCCTGGAAAAACAGATCAGCCAGAGGATATGTGTAGAGTGTCTTGAGGGACAGTGGCAATCCCTGTGGGTCTGGTCAGGCCTCCATATGAAGGAAGCCCTACCTGCATTCACTCCAGAACAGTTTGCAGGCTTTGGTCCTTGCTGCCCTTGAGGAAACTGATTACAGGACACAGTCCATACTTCATGAAATAGCCAAAGCTGTCAGGTGTTTCTCTAAGATACCACTTCCATTAGCTAGGAAGCTAAGTGAGGGACCAATTTGTGTCACCACTGAGTAGAGTGTGCCTAGGTGCTCTTATTTTTCCTCCACTGTCCTTCCTGTGCTTCATCCCTACCAGAGGTCCTGTTATCAGGCTGTTGATATGTGAGAAACCCAAAAGAGTCTCTAATTACAGCAGCAAGAAATTCACATCCTTTCCACCACTGGGAGATGCTTCCCAACTTCCTGAGGAGCTGAGGAGGAGCTAGCCTATGGAGATCCAATGTGTTAGTCTAAGTAATGTTATTCTGGTTCTTTAACCAAAATGCTTAATATGTTTGGTCCAGAAAATCACTTCATACGTGTCAAGAGCCAAAGATAGTGTAATCTCTGCATAACAGAGATGGTGGTATGATGACAGAATCACAGAGTTGTTTAGGCTGGAAGGCACCTGCTGAGATCACCTAATCCAATCCCCCTGCTCAAGCAGAGGCAGCGGAAGCAGGTTATCTAGGAAGGTGTCCAGTCATGTTTTTAATATCTCCACAGATGGAGCCTCCACAACCTCTTTGGGCAACCTATCATGCTTTTTGATCACCTTCACAGTAAAAAAAAGAAAAAAAAAAAAGAAAACAGGTGTTTTCTTGTGTTTAGATGGAATTCCTTATGTTTTAATTTGTGCACATTGCCTCTTGTCCTGTTAAGGAGCACTACTGAGAAAAGCCTGGCTTCCTTTTCTTCATTCCTTCTCAGCGGGTATTGACATACACCAACTGAGCTTTCTCTTTTCTAAGCTGAAGAGTTTCAGCTCTCTCAGCCTCTACTCATATCAAAGATGCTCCATTAAAACTGACCTTGAGCATATGGCATGTAGGGTTCATTCTCTTGTCTGACCTTCTACAGAGCTTTAACCCAAACCAAATAACCAATAACATTTGGGGCACCTCTCACAAAAACTCATGTAGGCTTGATACAAAGCCAGTCTTTGGTCAACTGTAAAAGCTAATGTTAACATTCTTGCTGCAATGTATTTATATGATATCCTAATCCAAATTTACCTAACATGCTGCTGAAGTTTCTCAGCTAGAGAATTGAGTGTTTTAGTGCCTGTTGTATTTCTTCTTCTGACTCTTGCAGGGTTTGCATGCGCTGTGGTCAGGGGTACAACCACAGCCTATGAGAACATATTTTAAACTACTTAGATTGAGTAAAACTAGCAGGGTACAGACTGAAACTCAGGCTTTGTATTTAACCAATGCTTTACTTCGGCTTCACAAACGGTTTGGCACACTGCTTCTGTGGTGCCTACATCAGTTAGTTTAAAAACAGATAGGATGCTTCCAGAAATTGTAGTCACATTTTAAATTTTGAATAAACACCTCCATGCTTTCTGGTCAAGACACCTCTCAATCTTCTTATAAGTTAAATGCCTCCAAACAACCTTCTGTCCAATTCTCAAACCAAGGCCTTTTGTCCAGCTCTCAGATCCATTTTATGGCTCTTTTCTGAAGCCTCATCACTTTTTCTCCTGGGGGAATGCCTCCTGTGACGCATTCAGCTAGAATTAACCCTCTGCCTCATGCTGAGGCCCCAAGATCTCTTTAAGCAGGAGCACCACACTGAGAAGCTGCACAATCATCTTATACATCTGTTATGACTCCAGAGTTTTTCCAAATTACTCGGGAGTTTTTTGGGGAAAAACTCCACTTCCTCTTCGCACCCCTTTCTGGGCGTTGCCTGCCTTGTTTCTAGCTGAATACTTTTGCACCACCTTTAATAAAGCACATTTTGCTCAAACGGACTTAGCGTATCAAGTAACTCAGCTCGGTTGGTGTCCCTGTTGTTATCAAACCATTGCATCCTTGCATCCATTTCTGTCTAGGGACTGTGTAAGGACCCTATCTGCAGGGGTTTCCCATCAACCTGTAAACTGCTGGTGGGAGTTCAGAGCAGTTCTCAGCCCCGTATTGGTTCATACAGCACCTGCCGGAAATGTCCCATTCACTGATCGTTCCCTGAAAGCTATCTGTACAACTTCATCCTGGCATTGGTCAAAATCAATAATCCACACATTTTTAACGAATTTAAAAATAAGCCCAGTATAGTGGAAATCGATGTATTTTATTGGTGTCCTCATCCTACACAATCAATTTTGTTAAATCCTGACTCCGTTATAATACTTTTACGTTTGTCAACGATCTAGAAGAAAGCATTGAAATCATCCAGAAAATGTTTGCAAATAACACAAAAGGGGTTTGGGTAGATAATGCATTGCTTGATAAAACTAGTGCATGCACATACACACATACAAAAGTGTTTCAAACGACCAAAGAAGTCAGGAGTTTAGTCCGGTATTGGGTGACAGAAACAAACAAAAAAAAGAAAAAAAGAAAAAAAAAAAGAAAAAAATTGTCGTATTAATCAGAAAAATCTAATCTTCATGCTGCTTTGTAGATAAAATGGGCACTGTGTAAACCCAGAAGTGTAGATCTGGTGTAGTCTCACTTCCTTTGCAGGCCTTAATATGTAGGATGATACAGAATTACTCTAGAAAGAATCTTCAGTGATGTAGATAGATATACATTTTAATGGTACAGATACAAGTCTAAGAGAATAATGTACAAGGGTTACTAATGTTGCAGATTCCGCTTTTGCCCAGAAAGCATCAGATGCAGGAAGCATCAGCAGTGAGAGGCAAAGCAGCATTTTCCAGATGCTAAATTAAGAAAATAAGCTTCACTGAAAACAAAAAAATAGGTGAAGCCATTCAGCTTTACATAGACTAAGACAGATTATAACAAAAGAAGAAATCTGTTCTGAGATGATGTGCCTCTTACAGTGAACTCTGGTTTCTGCAGAGGTTCCTACACAGATGCCCTGAGACAGTCTGAAATTTAATCTCTGAAAATCAGCTGAGTTAGGAAAGCTGTATTTCTGAAGAGCTGGCCACCTGCTAATGACTTCTGCGCCAGAATTGAGAATATCGTGCACCAGTGGCTTTGGTATTTTTATTAGAAATGCATTTCTTCCATTTGGTCGGCTTTGCATTCTTCTTTATCTACTATTTATGATGGTTTTTTGAATGTTAAAAATATATATTGACGTGAAAGACTGGTTTCTCTAGGGTAAATTTCCTGAACGCTTCTGGAGGCCAGCTGATGGGTCAACAGAATTAGTTATTGGATGTTTTCCATGTTTTTAATGGTATCGGTGAGATCACAGTTCAGCAAGCTAGCACTGGTGTCCACAATTTGACGGAAAAGGGACCAGAGGAGAACCATGAGAATGACAACAGGGCTGACAATTACGGGGGAAACTTCCAGGGGAGCAGTCTCTTTAGCTTACCAAACAGATAGCAAAGAAGTGACTCTGTCATCCGTATGTACCTTTGTGGGTACTAGAATTCCACAAAAGAGGGCTCTCTCAATTAAGTAAAAGCATTATAATAAAAGCAATAGCTGAAGGTGAAATAAGGCAATTTCAGACCTCAACTGTGGTACAGATTTTGTGAAGAAGGATGTTTGCCCCTAAAAATCTTATCAAACAGTATGGAAGAATAGCCTTCCATCTCTGGAACTTTTAACTCAAGAATGGCGCTTTTTTTCCCTAAAAGGTCCATTCCAGCGCAAACCATGTTTAATACAGGCAAAGGATCAGAAGAGATTATCACAGTGGTTGTTTCTGGCCTTATTGCTGATAGATTTATGAGCTTCTTTCTAAAACTGGTCGTCAGGCTAATGCTTAATCTCACTGCGGAGAACCGCATTACTGTCCCCCTTAGCAGAACTGCGGGTTGCTCTTGTTGGTCAGAAACACCTAGCAGCCTTCCCGGAGAGAGCCCCATAAGCCTCTCCGCAGCAAGCAGTATTCCATAATCTCCACGCAGCAGCCTCCTTGGGCAGAAATCGGCAGCAATCTCACAGGGACCAAGCAACATCACACCCTCCTCCCAACCAACCAGCTGGTACCACCCCACCATCCCGCTTGGACACAACCGGACACAAAGCAAACTTTCAGGGCAGAGCCACCTAACGAGCCCACGATCAACCAGACGTGGGAAACGAGTGCACTGGAGTCTCCAAAACCAATTTGTGAAGGGTGGGTGCCCTTTTTCGTTCCTGTCCAGTCTCCTTCATCCTGCCACGGCTGTAACTTCTCTTCCCACGCTCCCTCCCCGTCCCTACCAAGCCTCTCACCTTCTCCAGCAGCGCAGCACTGCCGGCCGGCCGTGGACTGCCTCGCTTCCCCCGCTGCAGCCTCTGGGCTGGGTTCAGCCTGCGCCGAGCAGCCGGAGGGGGCTGCCAGGCATTACGGGGAGAAGCGTGACGCTCCGCCCCTTCCCCATGTCCCTGGTCCTTGGGGGCACAGTGCCTCCCCGCTGAAGGTGACCTCCGGGAGGGAAGAAAAGAGGGGGAATGGGGGGAGGAAGAGGGCTATCCATCTGCCCCATTTATAGTGGGGGAGGTGTTGCAGGGATCGGGGTGGGGTTGTGGTTTCTGCTCTCGCCATACCATCATAAGCCCCAGGGACCCTTTGGCAGACCCACCCTTTTCAGCCCTTCCCTCCAGCTTGGGCTCTCATTACAGCTGAGGGAGCAAAGCCGCTCCCTGGGCTGGTGCATGGTCCTTGATCTGGGACTGTGCCAAGTAAGGGTACGGCCCTGATGGCAGGGCTCAGGATGACCATGGGCTGCCAGTGCTTACTCTTGGCCACCAAAGGGGCCAAAGACACATCAGTAACAATTGCCTGTGCCAGTGAGCATCAGAGACCAGGCACAAACTATAACTGGTTCAAGGTCCCTTCATGGGGCCCAGTGGGTCAGGCTCCTCACGCACACCAGCACTACACCGGAAAAGGTGAAATTATTAATGGTAACTACAATGACTTGCAGATGTTTCATCTATCTGCAGTACCTCCACCTAGACTATCTTCCTGCACCAGAGTCCTCTCTTCCACTTGAGCTTGGAGAAGAAAGCAACCCCTGGAGACACTGACACCATGCAGGTCCTAGGCCTTGGCTCTGAAGCACAGGGGTTTGCTCATAAGGAGATGGATCAGTTTGTATGTTGGAATCAGTGATGTGTACAGCTGTGACACTCCTATGCCACTGGCCTCCCTGTTCTCTAGAGATGGAGCCATACAGGGGACCTGCAAGGCTTAAGCACCTGGTAAGCCTCTGTAGTGAAGGAAGTAAGGTGAAGGAAGCAAGGTGAAGGAAGCCAGAGATGACAGAGGTGAAAGATACTCTGACAGAGTGGCAGAGCAGACCCCATAACCATAAGCACTCTGCGTCTCCAGCACAGGACTGAACCTTGTTGCCTGCTCTCTGACAGGAGGGTGATTACGCCAAGGGCTTGTCACTCAGTGCTCTGCCCCATGTAGGGGCAGTAAGGCGAGAAGCACTGGACTGCCACCACCTACCTGTGAAGAGCGAGGCTGCTGCTGCACAAAGATGGTGCATATCAGAGGGCAAGAGGAGCAGCACAGTCAGGCTTACAACTGTCCCTGTGCTTCTGGGTAAGAGGTGGGGATTGAGGTTGTGGTGCTGATGCCTAAAGGTCTTGTGCCATTCAAGGCTGCCCCTTCACACTCATTCTTGAAGGATGCTCCAGTGACTGGGAAGGGCCTTCAATGTGCAAAGTCCCTACAGGCAGGAACATTACAGCTGGGGGTGGTGCAAGCATATAGGAGAAATCTATCCAATATCCAAGGATTCGGTACCGGGATAACTGGTGTAGTGTAACCAGTGCTCCCCAAGAACATGGCCCCTGCATTATCTGGACTTCTAGGGGACAGAATGGGTGAAACGACTGTTGCTTCTACTGGAGCCAAAAGTCAGAAATCAAACTAAGAAGTATCTTTGGGGACTTGCTTGAAGTCACATGTAGAAGACAATGCAGAGCTGGAAATATGATGTAACCTAGACCACTTTCGTCTTCTGTAATGTTGGTCCCAGGCTGTGGACTTGAGATTATGCTGTCTCCAGCCATGGAGAACAGTTTGCCTTCACCACCATAAGCAGCCCACAAAGAATCTTGCAAAAAGCAGTAAGTCAAGGTCGGTTGTGGATGTGCATCCTTCCAGCAAACTCTGTAGGAAACCGTTGGAGGTGAATGGAAGAGGGGAGGAATTTCTAGTAGGTACTAAAGGCATTTGTGTTCAGATTGCCTAATATTGTCCACTGTAGAGACTCCTTCAGATGCATGTTTATGCTTTGTGACACACAAGCATTGGGGGTGGCCTATGATATCTAACAACAAATATTTTATGAAAATGCATCCTTTTCCTCCTCTGAATTATTGTTGGGTTTAGCATGATAAATATCCTGTGCCTTGCATGCCTGGCTCAGAATAGGCAGCACACAGAAAAATAATGGAACATGCACATGCCCAAGAGCCAGACGTGGCAGCCAGTGTCACAGAGTCATAGCAGTGACAACTGCTTGAGGAACAGCTGGACTAAAGCAGATGAAATGAAGGAACCTCATCAAGAAGGACTCTCCCACACCTCTTTAGTCCTTCCTTCCCTTCCCTTATCTCTCTTCCTTGGCAGACACACAACAGCCCATTTCACACCCATCAGAATAGCAGTTCTTCAAGTACACACTCTAAAGGATCAGGGTTGAAATCCTATTAATGAGTGCTCAAAATCAGACAATGCCAGATGCATGGTTGCAGCCGGAACACTGCCCCTTCAAAGAGAAATCCGGCAGGCTCCAGCAAGTACCCAAAAAGCCACTGAGGGGACTGGCTGCTCCAACACACCACTAGCAGGACACTCAGTTTCTCAAGTGTTGGCCTTAGTGTGAACCCTTTCTCTGCAATACCTCTGCTTAATGACGCTGGTGGTTTCCAGAGAAGGTGAGTTGGGTGAAGAAGTCTGTACTCCTGGTTTGAAGTTACCCAACCCCACATGGCTCCTTAGTTTCCATTCTGTACTATCAAAGGTGCCATCAGCATCTAGGGTGATGGAAGATTTGGTCCCCTTTTGGGCCCAAAAGAGCACTCTTTGACACCGCACTGGTGTGGAGGCTTATCAGCTGGGACACATGTGAAAAAAAGCTGCTGAAATAGGAACATCAGACTCCTTTACCAGGACCTAAAATGGCACTGCTTTTTTAGTGTTCTAGTCTATAGCAATACTCAGGTTATCTATACAAACTGACCATAAGCAGCTTTTCAGAGCAGTCATCATCCTTCATTTCCAGCATGCATTTTTTCTCAGCCCTTTTCAGAACCAGCTTTGCCCTTGATGCTGGAATGGGAATAGCTCTTTGACTTTTCCCATTGCTTTCCTACTTCTTCTATTAATAATTCTGCAAGCTGACAACAATCTCCTCCCCTCCAGCCTCAGCAGGCAGGCAAGCAAGCCAATATGCAGGGTGCTACAGGGTGGGGGCTGCCTCCTGGACGGAGAGCTGGGACCCTGAGCTCTCCTCGGCACAGGCAGGGTGCTCAGAGGAGCCCACCAGCTGCGCAGACCATTTGTGCTCTGAGGTCATTCAGCGCTACCCCATCGCTGAGGAATCTGCTGGCCGTCTTCCTGACAGCGCTGTACAATGTCCCACCTCGCCTGCCAGCTAACACAACACGCTCAAGCTGAGGCCAGGCCCTGCTCCCCAGAGATGTTTCTCAAGCATGCTCCCCAGCTTCAGCAGAGCCCCTCATACCTGAGACCTCTGGTCACCTGCTGACTGCCATATCTGCTTCAGAACACCCTGCCCGGTCCCATTTCAGCCTCCTCCCTTCATGTTGCTGTTGGGTGCAGAGTGGTTCGTTCCAAGGGGCAGAGCTAATACATTGGTATCCATGAGCACTGATCCCAATGCTTTGCAGCAATGCTGGGATGGTGCCCTCCCACCCCTGCACGGGGACAGGGACTCAGAATAGCTGTATTTTTAACCTTTTCTGTTGTGATCTCTCCCAGCCTGTCCTCCAGGGCTTGAAACAATATATGATATCCAGTATCCAAGATGCACAGCAGCCTTCTGCCTGAAGCTTCTCCCAATGACTTATTTGTTGACACAGGCACAGTTAGAGACTGTCCGGGTGGCAGCTGATCTTGCAGCACCCACCATAGCCTGGTGAGATGGTGCCGTCACAGCAGGCTGAGTTGGCTGGGGATCTGGATGGCTTGGAGACAGATCCTTGGGAGGGAAGGTTTGCAGTGGGACTTTGCAGGAGAAAAGGCTGGACTTGCAGAGGAGGAGTGGGACTTAGGTAGTCGGCAGGGTCAACACGTTTTGCTGGGAAAGCTTCCTGCTGTCAAGGCAGAGAGAGAGGCCTGCTGCTCCTAAGTGACAGGGAGCCAGGAGACAAGGGAGATAGCAAGGCTGGCAGGGCAGGGGCTTGCCAGCCAGGGCTTGTTCCACAGTGTCCCACAACATGAGAGCACAACATGGGAGCGGTGCTGGCCCTGGGATGGGAGTCGGGTTCAGCTGAGAGTCCAGATTATCAGGTGAGCTTGTAGGGACAAAGCAGGTCCAAGGTCCAGCTGAGAAGTTGATCTGCATGTCAGGGTCAGTCTCAGTGTTGGTAGCCAGTGCCAGACACAGTCCAGTGATTGCCAGGCAGGTCTGAGGTCAAGCCAGGGAGTCAGTCCATGTGTCAGGGTCCAGACAAACAGCATCTATGGCCAGAAAGAGCTGTGAAAGAGGTGGAGACAGACCACAATACAGCTCAGGCAGGGGCTAAAAGCCTAGAGCTGACCTGAAATGGGTGTCCTGGTCCCATGGGCAAAGGTTGGAGATGGAGGCCCAGGTGAGGCTGGTCAGGGCCATCTAGTGCCCGTGAGGCAAGGCAAAATGACGGCTCCTGCCTACCTCTCAATTTTTCAGCAGTTTCATGTCTGCCTCTAACAATGGGCTGGAAAGAAAAGGATGCTCCTGCTCCCTGAGGAAGGCAGAACCCTCCTGTGCTACCTCGCCTCATTTCTACAGCTTCATCTGCATGGGGCAGCAGGCCAGTGCCCTGCAAATCGTCTTCCATCAACCATCCCCCTGGGACCACTGCTGCTGGGACATTGTCCCCAGTGTTGGTGTCTCGCTGTGCGCAGGCTTTTCCTGGAGCCATCCCCAAAACCGGGAGGAAGCACCTGCTTTCTGACAGGTCTGGGTGGCCGGGGGGCTGGGAGTGCTCGTGGGTGCACATTTGGGGCACACAAGTCAGCTGGGCTCTGGCGCTGGCCGGGGGCATTGCAGCATCACAGTGCCAGGAGGCTCCTCCCGAGGCCAGTTTGTGCTTCCCCAGTGCCCACCCCAGGGCTGCTTCAGCCAAGGGCCAGAAAAAAGTTTTGTCCAATTTTCTCTGAAATACATCCAGTGATTTGGGGTCCTCGCTGCCTGTAACACTACCTTCTTCTCTAAAGAAAAGATGCCAGAGGAGAGAAGCTGTAATAACTATAATAAATAGGTATAATAAAACCTTGATGGGAATAAATACGATGAAAATAAATTACTACTCACTGACTCTTCAAAAGACAAGACACAAGAACTAGAGGCAGGTCCAAAACAAACACAAGGCTGACACAGCAAGCCTTCAGCTGTGGACACCTTGCCTCAGGAGAGCATGGGTAATAAACATTTATGTGGTTTCATAAAATAACTGGATGGAGACACTGCAGAGGAAAAGCAATTAAATACAAAGATTCAACATCTGTCTCAGACTGCTGGAGGCTAGGAGAATATTTGTGGGATTTACTACATACTTCCTTGCTTTTATATCTTCCACAAGGAATTTGCCACTGGACGGTCTCACAGACAGGATATAGCATCAAACAGTGTTTTATTCTGCTCTGGTTCAGCTGTTCTCATTCATTCCACTAATGAAACGCTGCGGTGGCACGAGTGTGCTGCAGCACCCCTTGGGCAAAGCTAGCAAGGCAATAAGCTCCATGGCCCTGCTTTGCCACCACTTCTCCCAGAACAGCCCAGAGCTGCTATTTAAATAGCTGGCTAGTGATTGTCTGTCCTGGGCTAGCTTGTCACCTTCGCAGCCCCTCCCTGCTAGGGTGACAGCTTTCAGATGGGTCAAGGAGGTATGATGGAAGGGAGTTTGCCTTGTGGGTATGTCAGAGGGCTTCCAGAGAAGAAGTGGATGCCAGCCCTAAGCAGTAGCATGCTGGATTATTTGCCCCTTCTCTTCAAAGGCCACCTGCGAGTGCATTGTCCATGGGATGCTACCAGAGGAGCGGGCAGCAAGCCAGCCTTTTAGAAAACAACTCTTTGTCAACTGAAGGAAGCTCTTGGCTTCATGTTGCAGAATTTGGTGAAAGACAGATCTGCATTCACCTAACCCACCACCTTCAAGATTTTATAAACCTCACTCATAACTTCTCTCAGCCTTCCTTTTCTCCAAACTGAAGAGCTACAGCCTTTTCTGTAGTTCCTTGTAAAGCAACTATACCATCCCTTTGATTGCTGTAGTTGCCCTTCCCTGGGCCTTCTCATACTCCACCATGTCTTTCTTGAGACCAGAACATCCCCCACTGCTCAAGATCAGGATGCATGGAGGTTTTATTTAGTGCTAAAATGGCACCCTCTGTCTAACTCTAAATACTGTTGCTAATCGTGCCCAAGACTTTTGGCTGCTGCTGCATAAGCCAGGGTAACAAATGACAACTCCAGGATCTCCTTCCTGATTTACAGTTGCAGATCTGAGGTCCGAGTTCAGCATCACGTAGATGTGCTAGATTATTTTCCCCAAATGTATTACCTTACAAGTATCCATGTTGAAGCTCATCTGACACTTCTCTGCCCAGCCACCTAGTTTTGTGGGATCCTTCTGAAGTTCCTTGCCATCAGAACAGTATTTGACCACCCAAGGAAAGTCTGACATCAGCACGACAACGACACAGGATTTCCCTTTACAGAAGCCACACCGACTCTTTCTCAATAGACTGTTATTCACATACTCATGAGTCTTACCCTTCATTATGAATGCCACTCCCTTATCATGGATCAAAGTCGGACTCACCAGCCATTTTTTATAGTGGGGGGTTACACTGGCAATCCATCAGTGCTCTGGCACAGAGACTTTAATGACAGGTTGTATAGCCTGGCCAGAAGTTTGCAGTTCCACATTTGAATTCCTTCAGGACTTTCAGGCAAATGTCATGCAGTCCTAGTGACTTATTAACATTTAAAGTATCCATCTGGTCTTACTTCAAACTAAGCTGTCTCCTCTGACTAATCTACTGCAAGTATGGAATCAGCAGTGGAAATCTCCCCACAAAACAAGGCATTCCTGATGGAAGGTGGAAGAAGCAATTATATCCCAAGGCTTCTCTCCCAGACAGACATAAAAGAAAGGAGCTTTAAAGCTTCCTATATTCCTTGGGAGAAACATCTGAAGTTTGATGTCTTGGCAAATCCATCTTTCAGCAGCTGAATTCTCATGTCCCTTTCCCAGAAGCACAGTTGCTGGTGTGGCTGTTGCTGCACCTTCCAGGTGATACTATTGAGGGGCAGAGGCCCTCAATCAAGACTGGTCTGGGAAAATATAATACGTGGAAACTGGACCCAAGTGACACTAGGGGGTGATGTTAAGCTAAGGAAAAGTGCATTAATTGTATAGATTTATTTAGCTGCTTTGAAATTCAGTTCCACAGAAGTGATCTGTTAAATCCAAGCCCTTCTCAGCTGGGGACTCTCAGACTCTGAGCTTCAGCTTTCCTTGTCACTGTGGTCCAATGATCCATATCTGGTATGAGATGACACTAAGTAAATCCCTAGATACGTGAATGGCTGAGGACCCGGGACAAAAGTGAACAGGGAAGAGATATGTGAATATGCAGACAGAATCAAAACAGGCAGAAAAACGTCCTTATTCCAGTGAGACATTCCTGGATGGACATGTGGGGTGGAGGGTGTGGATTTCAACATCAACAAAACTGCTACCACAATTCTTCTGTCTCCACAGAAAAAGGAGGCAGGACAGTCTTTTGCTGTCTTCAGGCAGCCCCTGATCCCTGCTAGTCTGGGTTTACCTTCATGCTATCCTGCCCTGTCGGAGCTGTAGGACCTGTCTACTGTCCTGCTGTGGTCCCTGGAGATTTTTCAGTTTGCAGAGCCCATCCAGGGAATTGCCCTCTGAGGGATGATCTGCAGGCATGACACAAGCTATAGGATTCCCAGCTGTGCTTCATCCCTAGAGGAGCTCAGATGCAGTTTAAGTCTTCCAGAGAGCAGATTTCATCAGCCTCTGCAACTGCATGAAAATTGAGGCTTCACTCATCAGAGGTTCAGAATCCTCCCACATCAGAGAGTCAGAGAGAGTTGCTGGTGTTGAGGTGTTAGCAAGGATTGTTCCAGAGATGAAAGGAACTCATCCTCCAGATGATCCCTGATCTACCTCCCCTTCATACCCTATCATAACTGGTGGCTCTACCAGTTCTCAGTATCTTCACATGCATGGTAAAGCATTACCTCAGTTTCTAACAACAGAACCAGGCAGAAAGGGTATGTCCAGGACAAACATGTCCATCCTATCGTGTCCTGAAACATTCAGGTTGTCATCTTGTTCGTGTTATCGTGCAATGGAAGGCTCTTCTGCAATGTTTTTTTTTTCCTTACCAGGAACCTCAGGTATTAAGATTATCTTTTCAAAGTCGTCTGTAGTTTTGGCTCCTTGAGTTGGACAGCCCAAGCCTAAGCATCAAAGCTGCCAGCAAGGCACAGTGGACACTAGAGGTGAAGACAGCAAACAGCGCTCAGCACTTCTCAAATTCATGGTCTCGTCGTTCCTAGCAGGACCCCAAAACCGTGCTCACTGTTAGAGGTCTAAACACCAGAGATGTCATGTGAGGCAGTAACGTATCATTATTTCTGACAGTATGGCAGTACAAACAGAAAACTGTGAAAGAATGTACTGAACAGGTCTGGAAAACTCCTGAGTAGGCTTGGCCAATAGGTGCGGACATACTAAGATGCTAAGCTAGAATGTATTATCCAACCCATGCAAAAGAGGCAACAGAAAAAGAGGTTTTGGCCTCGAGTCACATCTTGTTCTTTTGTACGTCCATCAATCCATAGTAACTCCACCAACTACCACTGAATTACTTCAATTTGCAGCACATTTTAGCTCAAATTGCACTTACATGCCAAAGGAGGTAAGTTCAGAATTATTTCAACAAAATTACGTAGTATGAACAGAAACTAGACCTAGAATAATATTTTTTTAAAAAAACCACAACCAAATAAACAAAAAACCCCACAACCAGTACAAAATAGTAAGAACTTGAATGCACAGTTCAGTTTTTAAAAGATTTTATTTCCTGGACATATCTAAAAACATTTTTTTAAAAAAAAGGGGAGGGGTGGGTTGTCCGCAACCTTTCTAAAAACACAAATGCCAGTAATTTCTGGGGAACCCAGAGTACTCAAGTGACTGTGTATCATTGCCCAACCACCTAGTTTCCTGTGATAAGTGACATTGCTGCCCCTTACCACTGTGCATGTTTCGTTCAGTACCAGCTCACTTCTGCTGAAAAACCTCGCAGCGCAGCTGAGCTAGCAGAAATCACGGGCTTGCGCTGCAAGAAGCTGGTCTTCCCATGTGGGCACATCTATATAGGTTCACTTAAGTCGTGGCTACCGGCATCAGTCTTTCGCTCAGATGAGATTCGAAGTGCTTTTCTCCACAGCCACTGACCCAGACTTGTGAATGCCGCCAGCTGTCGGTGATAAAACCATGACGTTAAGCAGATATTTTCCTCCATTAGGAAAGACACAGGTCAAAGCCTTTTCCATATTGGCCATATAAACTCTTTAAAAACTACCCATCTCTTAGGGTCCCTGCACTATACTCCTCAGTTCCTTCAGAGGAGGAAATGGTTAGGGTATTTGTGATGATCTGGCTGGAGCATGAATTAGGTGCCTCTGTGTAATGTTGCCCAGTGGCTCTCAGCCACAGCTTGAAAAGCTGAAAGCTCTCCAGCTAATGCGTTATTTTATTTCAGTGATCTCATGTTTAAAGCATCGTTTCCTTAGTCTTAGGCTCTCCCATAGGGTCAGTAAATTCCACATTCAAAGAAGATTTTAATTCCTCAGTGAGTGACAAGCTGGAATGATGATTTGATTCCTAATCCTTCTCTTGAAGGGTGAATGGAGCATCTTGTCATTAGTACATCAGACAGATGCTATTAAAGATATCATGGGAATAGCAAACACCAGCAATTCACAATGAGACAGCTGGAAAATAACAAAACTTGGGTCCGCTCTCCACCTCATCAGCCTGCAGAGGCCTTTGCTAAGACCTCCCTGCCTCTCTCCTACTGGTTTAGCATGATACAGTGCGGACATCTTTCCTCTCCTTTCTCTTCCAGCTCTTTTCCTTCCTTCAGAACCACCATTTCCCAATTTGCCCGGGGGTAGAAGGAATTAATATTCAAGACTTGTTCCACTTTGTTAATTCCTGGTTTATTTCCTTCTCCTTTGAATTGCTTTCCAGCTCCTTGTCTTTCTGACAAAACATCCTGACGTGTTCCTCTTCAACCCCCTTTGCACCTACCACTTGGCGTTGGCCCAGCAGAACAAGTACATTTGGAGAGGCAGTGAAATTAGGGCTCAGCAAGGGAAGGGGGTGGGTGAGATCCCAGAAAAATCCCAGGTACCCATTTTTTCCCAAGTTGCTTTTGTCTTACTGAGGATTGACTTCCACCATCCCACCAACTTCGCTGTCTACCTCCTGCCACTATTGCTGCGTTCAGCAGTTCCTAGGAATTTAACTTTGCACTGTGGCATAAGATCTACAAATCGCCCTGCAACAGCCATGGAGCAACACAAGGCCACCTGTCTCTTACAGTGCCATTGCTTGCAGGGTGATGGAGAAAGGCTTAGTGACAGCGAGGGGTGTTTATCTTCTCAAATCTCTAGGGCACCTGGAAATAGAACTGTCCCTGCCTTGCCTTGCCGGTGCTGACCCACTGCCTCTCCTTTGAAGCAGATCTCCCTTTAGCTCTTTTCACAGAGGTGCTCTACCTCCACCTAGTACCCCTGGCTTTATACTCCTCTCCAAATGATGTACCTCTTCTAATGATATCTAGTGTTCAGAGCTGATTCTTGGCCCATTACGTCAGGGAGATGGAGGGGAGGCATGGGATACCCATGATTTTTGGGAAGCACCATTACCACCAGTGTTTTTCCCCACCCAGACACCCCACTTCTGCCTGTCCTGCCTTACCATCTGCCTCCTACACCTTTCACTTGCCTATTTGTTTTTTCAACCCTCTGTCCTCATGGACAGACAAGACATTTAACAGATACTTGGCCAAAGGACTAACCAAAAACAATCATCTGCAGAGGTAAGGTATATGTGGACTAGTGAAGGTGGCCTTCAAGGGTCAGCCCCAGGTCTCTTTTCCTCTTGTTCACAGTGTTTCTTTTCCTTCCCTCGGAGGTCCTTGAATCCTCTAATTTTCCAACAACTCTCTGATTTTCAGCAACCAGCACCACTCTCTGCCCCCTTCAGTGCCTGACTCCCACACCTTTCCCTTTCACAGGCAACCATGTGCTTCTTCTTCCTCCCACCTGGTGACTCTTCACTCTTTGCCTGTTCCAGTTGCACCACTTCTGCCTCCTTCCTTCCCTGCCCTACCAGAAAGATCCTAAAGCTGTGCCATTTCTTCCTATTTTGTCTGTTTCGGTCTCTGCTGCTCTGCCTCTAACCACCTGCCATAGGTAGCTGCTTGCAGACATTTAGTCTCCAAAAAGAGAGAAAAAGGCAAGAGTGAAGTGTTATACAGACAGATAATTAGGGCTGCACCTCAGCAGTATTTTGCAGAGGCAAAAAAAGAAAGGATTATGTGGACTCTAGCCATCTTGCCAGCCACTGCAGTACAAGCCCAGTCCCACTTGGAAGCCCTTTGGCTATGAATAATGATTTCAAACTGACACAACCTGCTGAGATTGTTTAAGCGAAGCGCCCTGCTGACAGGGCTATGCAGCTTTAGCCTGGCTCAGGCTGTGGGTGGAACAAGTGATCTGCTGGATCAAGCACTGACTGGATGGGCGGTCCCAAAGAGTGGTGGTCAATGGAGTTAAATCCAGCTAGCGGCCGGTCACAAGTGGTGTCCCTCAGGGCTCAGTGTTGGGACCATTTCTGTTTAACATCTTTATTGATGACCTTGATAAGGACATAGAGTGTATCATCAGCAAGTTTGCAGATGACACAAAGCTAAGCGGGAGTGTTGATCTACATGAGGATAGGGAGGCTCTACAGAGAGACTTGGATAGATTGGACCAATGGGCCAATGCTAACGGTATGAGCTTCAACAAGGCCAAGTGCCAGGTCCTGCACTTGGGCCACAACAACCCCATGCATCGCTACAGGCTTGGGGAAGTGTGGCTGGAGAGCTGCCTGGCAGAAAGGGACCTGGGGGTTCTAATTGACAAGCGGCTGAACATGAGCCAGCAGTGTGCCCAGGTGGCCAAGAAAGCCAATGGCATCCTGGCTTGTATTAGAAACAGTGTGACCAGCAGAAGGAGGGAGGTGGTTGTCCCCCTGTACTCAGCACTGGTGAGGCCACACCTTGAGTATTGTGTCCAGTTCTGGGCACCTCAATACAAGAGAGAGATATCGAGGTGCTGGAGCGAGTGCAGAGGAGGGCAACGAAGCTGGTGAAGGGCCTGCAGGATAAATCTTATGAGGAGCGATTGAAGGAGCTGGGACTGTTTAGTTTGAGGAAGAGGAGGCTGAGGGGAGACCTCATCGCTCTCTACAACTACTTGAAAGGCCATTGTAGAGAGGTTGGTGCTGGTCTCTTCTCACAGGTAATTAGTGACAGAACAAGAGGGAATGGGTTCAAGCTGCAACAGGGTAGGTTTAGGCTGGACATTGGAAAAAATTCTTCACAGAAAGAGTGGTTAGACACTGGAATAGGCTGCCCAGGGAGGTGGTGGAGTCACCATCCCTGGATGTGTTTAAGACTCGTTTAGATGTGGCGTTAAGGGATATGGTGTAAGGGAGAACTTTGTAGAGTGGAGATGATGGTTGGACTCAATGATCCCAAGGGTCTTTTCCAACCTAAATGATTCTATGATTCTATGATTCTATAAGTGGACGGCTGTTTGCAACAGCCTTGACAAAGCCAAACACAACAGCGTCGCTCCCTGTCTTGCTGTTACCCAGCAAAGCGACATCAGCAAAGCGTGGGCTGGAAACAAGCAACAAGAAGTAACAGTGCTCGCAGGGCACTGGTACACCCGTTTTTCTGGCTTCAAGTGATTTTAATGACGTGATTTTACAGTCGCATTATAAAGAGTCGCACTATAAAGTCACACTATAAAGAGAGAACACTTATCTGGTTATCACAGCTGAAAATACAGATGTGATGTACATCCTGTATACATCAGGAATACACCTGTGCAGGAGGTGAGCTCTGCTTTACCTGGCCCTGTGGAGCCAAAAGCTGATTTCCCCTGTAGTGGATAACAGACATGAGTGAGCCTGCCCCCGGTTATCTCTATGTCTCTCAGAAAGAAGAAATCTGAGCGAGGTGGGAGTTAAACCAGCTGGGTGAGCAGAACAGGGAAAACCTGGGTCAATAACAAGCGTTGATTCTATTCAAACCATCTGACGGGATGACCTTACCTTGTGCTGCTAACCCACCCTGCTGCGCACAGCTCCTCGCAGCGACAGTCCCACCGACAGGGACAGATTTCACAGCTCACTGCTCTCTACCGCAACAACACAGAGCACTACAAAGTACAGTGTTTGCAAATACACACACCAACAGGCAAACTACCCCTTCCCCCCTGCATCTCTTTCTCCTTGCAAACACCAGTGCCTAAAAATTCAGCTTTTTGCTCAAAGGGGTCAGAGGGAGTAGTAACATTTTGTCTTTACTGAAGGACATCGTGTTTTCACTTGTGGTTATCCACCCATCTGAGGCAGCTTGGCAACTTTCTTAATTGTCAAAAGATTCTGGAAAAAAAAGAAAGAACCTTAAAGAAATCTTCAACGATCTGTAAGCTCAACACCTGGAAGAAAAACTGAAGAACACTTTAATAGTGCAGTTGGAATAATTTGCAATCCCCTTAACAAATAACATTATCATAGCTTTGCTGAAGTTCATGGCAAACTACCAGCCCAGATGCAAAATTTCCTCATCAGCTCTTAATATACCAGTGGTGGGAGGGGAGGGAAATGTATTGCCACAGGTGCCACCATCTGCTCCACGGCCTGAAAGGGGAACTTTGTTTTGGAGCTTTATTAGCCCATTCCACTCCCCGCTTTCTGAAATTCAGCATTCTGTTATTTGCTGGATTTTGATATACTTCAGTGCCGAAGATGAGAAACAGGCAAATAAGTAAGATGTGCTGCGGGAAGTTTCTGAAGGCATAAAGAGGAAGCAGGGACCAAACTCCTACCACTCTTCCCATGGGAGCTCTGCAACAAGGTTCTTTTCATGGGTCTACCTTTATTTTTTCTTATCTTAAATGAAATGAAGCTAGATTGCTCTGTGTCCCTGTGACAAAACTACCTATCTGAAAAATGGTCCCCTTACTGCACCTTTCTAGAGGCTAAGCTACCATCCATTACCTGCAGTGAAACACGTTGAAATGTCATTAGTTAAAGGAACAAGGTTCAGTTTGATTAAAACCTACGCTAGGTAGGCAACTACAGTCCTAAATAACAAGCTTGGTATGCCTGTGGATGTGGCCAAAATGAATTACAAGGCCCTTAGGTAGGCTGGAGCTGAATCTATGTGTGTAGTCACCTCTACCACATCTTCCATCAATTCCCCAAGTTCCATCAAGTTCAACTCCTGGTCAGTCCTCTAACCCTGAAGCCTCACTAACCCAGCACAGCAATCATTCAGCTTCCTCCCTGGGGTCTGCTCTGAAGAAGACAAAGGCAAAAAAGTCCTCCAAGGCCTAGCAAAAGAGTCCCTCGGAGCCAGAGGTTGCCGCTGAGGAAGGAGAACCGCTCCTCGTGCTCGTACAGCTGGCGCTGTGCAGAGGGACATATTTTTAAAGCAAGTGCACAGTCTTTTATAATCTACCATAAAGCATAGATGTCATCCTGCCTGCAGGCTGGAAGATATTACGTATTTTTTTATACTGACTGAGTGCACATTATTTTATGGGAATACTGGCAGTGCTGTGCATGCATGCGCGTGTGCGTGGGTGGGTGGTGGGGGAGTGCTTTTCTTTGTCCTTGCTGACTATGGCCTGTACGCTGAAAGCCCATTCCCGTTTGAAATTTAGGAGTCAAAAAAAATGAGAAAAATTCTTCAGATAAAATAGTGACTATCCAGTTTAGACACCACAGTAAAAAAAAGAAGGACAACAAACGAATAAATGCTAACTTGACCGAGAGGAATGCAGAAAATGGATCAGAGCTGAAGAGTCATCTTGTTGCTTAAAAATTTTTGCCATAAAGATTAAACTGAAAACCCATAAAAGAGCTCCCACTCAGCATGTAAAAAAAGGAAGCAAATGAAGAACAAGAAGTTAAGTCTGTGTATTATTAACCCACTTAATATCAAATGCTACCAAAATATTTGTGTGAGAGAGCAGAAATCAGAACCTGGAATTCAGCTTCCAAGAAGGCAGAGGATCCAGTGGTTCATATTCAAGCTGTGGTTTAGTGTTTTCTTTTACATACAGGACCTCATTCTGCTTGTGAAGAGGAGATTATCAGCAATGGACAGGATACGTGCTCTTTTCTTCAGGACTCTGATCTTCACCATGTTCTGTTTTGTCCTATCTCTCTCTAGTCCTTGAGGTTTTCCTTTCACTTTAGTCCCCGCAACTTTCCTCGCTCAGGCATAAAGGTTTCCTCGCATGCAGGCCGTGAGCCTTCCTCAATATAACACTTACTCAGTGACCAAAACCCCACTCAGACTACAAAAGGTGAGATTAGGGCTCTTCTAGGTTCTCCCTTCCCTTTTGCCCACTTACCGTGTGATTGTCCCCAACAGGGTCCCAGTTCCCCATATCCCCAGGGTTACCCTCAGCCCGTTCCCTCTGCCCTCCTGCTCCCCGGCATATTGGTTGCCCCCGACATTTCCTTAGTCCACTTCCCTCCTGTACCCTCCAACAACCCCTAGGCAAGCGGTTCAGGCTGCCTGTGTGTTGACAGGCCAGCCAGCAGCCTAAATAATACAAAGAACCGATGAATCCACACCACATTATTTTGCTCAGTGCAGTGAGTCTGTCTCCTCTGTGCCATCCAGATTTTCTAGAGATGTGGAAGGACTAAATCGCACCGAGGACTTCACTGTTTTGTCAAATTTGTTTGGAATAGATCAAAGGGTTCTAAAGTTACTAGGAAGGAACTGTCAAGAGACCCAGGGGAACAAAAGCATCTGCTTGAGGTCCCCTGATCAGGCCTTACACATGTCTACTATGTCTGCCCTGGTGGTTTTTCTGCAGCTAATTTACCTTAAACCAAGGCTGCTAAGTTCAGTAGAACCAAACATTATAAACCTGAGTTTGTGATGTCAAACTTATACACCTATATATCAGTGCTCTCCAGACACAATGGATATTCTCAAATGTGAGTTTTGAGAATGTGTACGTGTGGGTTTTGGTAAAGTAAATGTTAACACTGGCAAAATTCTGAGTTTTCCATTGTAGGTGCCGTACTTCTACAAAAAAAACAAATGCACAATGAAATGCAATACCTGTCCTACAGCAAGCCACTCTGAATTCTCCAAGAACAATGAATTTTGACAAAATACTCCTCAGTTTCACAGTCTTCCCTTGTCTCAGGAGCAATTTGGCAAAGCTTAGCTCAATTTTCCAAGACATCTGTTCATTCACATAAAAAAACAAGCCAGAATGGTTTGCCAGCCAAGATATTACCTTCTGAGAAACCAAGACTCTTTTATTTAAAATCCATGTGAGACAATAGTTGTAGGGAGTTCAATTTCATCATCTCTGTCTGTTCTTATAGCAACCCTGATAAACTGGGCATGAATCCATAGCTGGGAATTGAATTCACATTTTACAGACCATCTATCTGAAGCACATGCCCACGTTGCTTTCTTCCAGGAAGGTTTGTGCATTGCTCTCCTCTCATTACCCCAGAGCTGCACAGGTGCATGTATCAGACGTGCCTGTGCCAGTGAATGGAGGTGTCTGCAATTCTCCAACGTGAAACTGTTTCTTCTCTGGATGCTGAGTCCAGAGGATAGCCATGAACTCATGGTTCTGAGTACAGAACCACGTCAGGACTGGCAGGAAGCACAGACATCACTGTCCGGCCCTTCCCTCCGTCTGTAGGTCACTGGGAAGCCCCACAGATCCAGCCCAAGGGCAGGATGAGAGAGGGCATAATAGAACTTCTCACCTCCTATGTGGAGGGACTGTTTTTGCCAGCATGACTCATGGCACCAATGCCCTGCAGACCTGAAGAGGCTTTCCCTGCGCTGGTTGCACCCACTAGGAACAGGCTCATCTCTCCTGAAATCAAACAGTGGAATCATAGAATCATAGAACGTGTTGGGTTGGAAGGGAAGTTTAAAGGTCATCTAGCCCAGCCCTCCTGCAGTGAGCAGGGACATCTTCAACTAGATCAGGTTGCTCAGAGCCTCATCAAGCCTGGCCTTGAATGTCTCCAGGGATGGGGCCTCCACCACCTCTCTGGGCAATCTGTTCCAGTGTCTCACCACCTTCGTTGTAAAGAACTTCCTCCTATTGTCTAATCTAAGCCTACCCTGCTCTAGTTTAAAACCATTGCCCCTTGTCTTATCGCTACATGCCCTTGCAAACAGCCCCTCCCCATCTCTCCTGTAGATCTCCTTCAGGTACTGGAAGGCCGCTATAAGGTCTCCCCGGAGCCTTCTTTTCCCCAGGCTGAACAACCCCAACTCTCTCAGCCTGTCCTCATAGGAGAGATGCTCCAGCCCTCTCATCATCTTTGTGGCCCTGTAAGTAAGCAGACAGGAACATGATGCGCAGTGCCCAAAGCAGAGAACAGCGCTAATCACTGACTGAGGGCATAAGCCAAGAAGCAAGGGAAGTTTTTGCACTTTTACCTCAGAGGTCTGCGTGAAATCTTTTTGAAAGATAGGAGAGTTTCTTTAATATCAGCTCAGTGTGGCACAGGGAGAACCATTTTCCCATGGGAGACAGATGGTACGTTGCAGAAGGAAGGGGAAGGAGTGACATGAAGAAGGGGTTCGATTGGTGGGATGGCTGAAGAACTGCTGAGGATGTGGGACCTGAGGTGGGACCCACCTGGTAGGAGACGCTGAAGCTGAGGCACTATGGAGTAAAAGGACACATGTGTGGCTGCAGCTCCATCGCAGACCACTTAGGGCTGGTCTGGCGTGTGTCCCCAGCTTGAGGGGAGCCAAAGAGTAAGCAACTGCGTGAGGGAGCTGGCAGGCATGGCTGGCGGAGGTGACTGCGAAAATAAAAATATTGCGGGGCAATGGAAACAACCGAGGGGCTGCACCTTGAAGGATAATATTCTGTGAAAGATGAAGGGGCTCCCTGGGCTCACAAGTGATGCACTGAGGGGAAATTGGACTGTGTTCAGATTTTAGACGCATCTGCTCCTTCAGCATGACAGACGCAGGCAAGACCTCGCCATGCGATTACTGTGAATTACATTGAGGGGAACCAAAGGAGCAGAAATACAGGGATGTTCCCCTAGTCACCGGGGATGGGCTGTGCCTAACCCAACCGGATACCTAATTAAATCACAGTAGAGAATAACCTGATGATACTGGAAGGATTTGTGGAGGGGTTTTTTTATGAACTCTGAATAGGATATTCTGTTTCCAAGAAAATGTCCCAGCCTTTAAATCAGAACTATATTTACCTCAAAGGGGAAAATCTTGGAGATTAAAATCTTACAGCTCAACAACTCTAAACATGGCTTTTAGGAGAGCATTTCTCAAGCATGGGCAGAGTTTCAATGATTTTTTATTATATTGACATTAACATAAAAAAGTGAAACTTTCAGATTCTAGAAATCTAATTTTAAGATATGCAAGAACAAATTTATAAATCTTTTTTACAATTATAGTTTTCAGCATTTGAAAAGCCATTTCTAAGCATCTGCTTAGAAGATAAGTGCAAATAAGTAGTGTTATTGCAAAAGAGTTTTCCAAAACATTTTGATGGTTTTAAGAACATTTTAATCAATATAGTCTGTATTATTTTTTTATTTCCTACAATAATGGATTTATTTTATGAGCATTTACTTATGCTAAAGATACTTATTCAGCCAGTTGATCATATCCTTTCTTCCTTCCTCAATATAAGGTTTATCTTGAGGATTGATATCTTCTCTTTTGCGATGTACAAACCCGTGCGTCTGTCCAGGGTAAATTTTAACTTTATAATCAACTTTACAGTTTTGTTTAAGCTTCTGCTCCAGTAGGGTGACCTGTAACAGAGAATGTTCCATGTTGGCCGAGTATGGATTTAACATGTTATGCATTTACAGTTGTCAGATCGTCCTGGTTTTTTACTTCTCTTGGAGATGACACAGTGTGTCCTTGTCATCATTTTCTCTTCTACTAATTTTATACCCAAATGTGTTTCTGGTACTACACTTCCTTCATTTAACTAGGCTTTTTTCTCCAGTAGAATAACAGCATGTGACTTTGTAAAACCGCTAAAAAAAGTTTATGGGTTACTGTAATAATACCTGTAAAGGTAAAAACGCCTATTTCTCAGTGTCATGAGAAGGTTAGTATGTAGTGATCACTGTACAAGTTCCTGCTGATAGACTTCATTAAAAAAAAAAAAAATGGGGCAAGATTTTGAATTAATTTGAAATTGAGGGAGGAGAGGCACAGATACAAAATTGGCAGTTCAAAGCTACTGACACTTTTGGCAGGGAAATTAAAGCCAACACCACTCAATGAAAGTGTATCTTCCTTTTTGATCCCCTTGGTGGATAATCATCTTTCTTTGGTCATTCTCCACCCATGCTCCCCAGGAAGGCTGTTGACAGAGTACCAGAAAGTTGAAGCTCTGCAGGACAGTGGGAGAAGGAGAAGAATAGCCACAGGATTTTTTAATTCTCCTGCAACTAGTAATTCCACTGGTACAGGTGGGGACTTTCTGCTGATTTTATGCATCATCAGTATGACTAGAGGGTCTCCTATCTTAAACTTGACAGAAGTCTTCCTTTGGGTTCTTGCCCTTTTCCTCCTAGGAACTCTCATATCTAAATCATCCATATTTTGCCACAGAAACAGAAACCATTTTTTCATCTCGCTGTAAAACTTTTTGATTTGGGGGATAAACAATGCAAATTTGTGTAGAACTACTGTAAGAGTTAATGAAAGAGGAAGAAAAGGGCAAATTAGTTTTCCACTTTCTCTTAATTAAATATCAAATTACAAAACAAGCATGAAAAGCATTAAAAAGACAAATATTTCTGATGGGAAACTCACCTGCTCCAATGGGATGTGGTCATCCTTTTCAGCAAAAATGAAGAAGGTGGGATGAAGCAAACTGGATCTGTCCTCAAAGAACCTGATCACTCCTAGGGAAGAAGGAGTGGCCTGGATAAGAAGTCACGCTAAAGTGGTTAAATCACTACCAAAGCTATAACGTCAAAATAAAAGACATTCTGATCAGTTAGAGCTGATCAGCTTGTAATGGAAATAAACACGCTTTCCTTAAAATTCCCTTTTGTTGTGAGACTTTCCTGGGATTTGGGATGTCTTTAAAGACAGAAAGACCAGCTCTGCCTGAAAAAGTCAGGGAAGAGTTGTTACATTTGCCCCATTCTTGTGGTTTTCTTTGGGCATCTGCTTCTGACCACTGTCAGAGACAGGGTCCTGTGAAAGGTTGACACTTCGGAGCTGCTTGCCTCCAGCCTGGCATGACCATTTTTAAGATAATTGTAAATATTCATCATTCCAGATACAGTGTTAGGACTTCAGTGTACATATATTTATATTGATATAAATTAATAACAAATTGATATTGCAATTGTGACTATTCAAATATATTTGAATTTAAGTAAATTCTAACTAGCTACCACCCTGGCCACGTAACAAGGGGCCACTGCCAGGAGTAACATTGAGGAATAATGTGTTCATGTCCTGACCTGAAGGTCTGCAGCCTGTGCAGCCCCCAGCCCCAGATGATTCATTGGCAGAAGACCCTGCACACTAACAGAAGGACAGCAAAAAGGTTGCAGCATATCACTACTGCCATGTCTTTCCCTGTTAGCCCAACAGGGGAATGGAGTACAGACATGCGTGTCAAACAGGTTTTCCAAACAATGAAAACAAGACGGTGGGCAGCAGCCTGTCCTAAGACTTACACAGACTGAGGTAAGCAAGATACTGTGGCAAAGATCCACCTCATGGTAACTGCTGACTCCTAAAAGATATAAAAGACGTGCCCAGAAACCATTTTGTCATGACTAGCCAAGAGGAACCTGAGCCATCGTGAGGCCTTGGCATTTGGTGTCCCTTGTACACTATGTTGCACAGAAGCGATCCTGGCCGTGCCACTTGAATACATAGATCTTGCTGGCTATGATTAAGTGCGAAAAAGCGAGTGTGCAAAATTAAATTGCTTAAAGATTTTGTATAATAAAATCACCTTCTCCCATAAGATGTCACACTGAATTTTGTTACAGCAATACTCCCACAGAACAAGTTCCTGCACCAGTCACGTCTACTCAGAACGCAATAGGTATTTGACACTTACCATAGAGGGACACCCCCATCTTTAAATGAGGATTTTTCAGCATCAGATGTTGTACTGCTGCTCCACCCCAGCAAAACCCAATGACACCGATCTTCTTTGCACCACATTGTTCACTTAGATACTTCAGGATGACATCAACTTCTCTGAGACATGTAAATGAAAGTGAATTAAGGCTCTGGCTCTGTTCCCCTGGCCTCCAAGGTGGCTGCTGCTCAGAGACTGGGCATCAGTCTGCCTGTGGGAAGTGGTGAGTGAATGTCTTTGCATTACTCCTGTTTTTTCTCTTTCCTTCACTTATCAAACTGTCTTTATCTCAACCCATGAGTTTTCTTTCTTTTGTTTCCCCTATTCTCTCCCCTGTCCATCTTGGGGGGACTGAGTGAGCAGCGGTACAGGTGCTTGGCTGCTGGCTGTGCTCAACCCGCAACACTAGTTTACTATTATTCGTTTCTAAAATACAAGAGAAACTCCAGGGGAGAAGGCACAGGGGACAATCAGTCTTCCTAGATCACTGTTACTAGAACCTAAGGTGATTTTATAAACAGCAGTCGGATTAATTTCACAAATGGCAATAGGTTTCTTATAGGCTAACAGAAAGGAAAGTTTAAGAGAAACACAGCCAGCCAAGAGCATCCCATTATCACAAACGTGACTACAGGCAAACTATCTCTCATTGGGGAGACAAATATTTCATTAAATTGTGGAAGTTAATTTGAAATTGTTGTTTCAAAATCAGCAGTAACATCGTGAAATCAAGCTACGTGTCAGATAAAAATGGGGAAAAATATAGGTAGAAGAATGGGAAACTAGTACGCTTTGAACTAGCCAGGATCTTCTAGGGAGCAGGACCAATGTTCCCTAGTTAAATAGTGTCTGGTGGCTACGTTTGCACCCTATCTGAAATCATGGAAGTTGTACCTGCCTGTGGGAACCGAATCAAACTGTAGTGGAAGGAGCGAGCTGCATTTTTTAGCCTTTGCCGGTTCTTTTATTTTGAGCCATTCATCTCACTTCTACTCTCTGCACAGGTAAACAGTGGGTGCTTTTATTCTTGTTCAAAGTTCTACTTTTCTCCAAAAAAGCACCCCTCACATTACTATAAGCTTGACCCATGAGCTGCATGAAATTTCTGTTTGTGGACATCCAGCTGTATTTGACCCATTAATAATCTAGGATATAATCCTGCATCTTCACTGAGACAAAAATTCCTATGCAAGAAGGATGTCCACTCGCTGGACAAGGAACGATGGTTGTACTTGTCTATTTTGCCGGCGTTTCGGGTTTTCAGCCACTCATCGAAAGTCGCCCAGTCATTAGAAGGTTTCCAAGCTTCTTGTCCCACAAAAAAATCTGGGCAGATGGCTCTGCAAGAAAAATATAAACATTTTATGTCCATTAAATAATATGGAGAAAGGATTAAAGGGAAGTCTGTGTATACTATACAAAAAAATTAATTATGTTGAATACACATAGAATTTAATCTACATCAAAGCACCATACAAGTAACCATCATTATTTTTCCATGTCTAATGAGGAACCTTAGCATAACTTCCAAATGCATTTTGCCCTGTTAAAATTTATTAATTAATTCAACAAATTGTTAACGGCAGTTGAAAATCCTTACTGGTTTTCTACCAGATTAAAAAAAAAAACAACCAAACAAAAAAAACCCTACAACTGATATGGTATGTACATTTGGGCTAGAAGTAATGCTAACCCAGTAACACAGGAAAGAGGATACCCAATATGCTTTTCATATATTTGAGAACCTGTTTCTTTCTTTTGCACAAGCTGGTACACTCTGCCTTCACAGAATGACTTTCAGCTTCTCTAAAATTTTTACCGTAACAGCAAAGTTGCACAGATGCTACGTTGGGAGGGAGGAAGGAAACAGGCTGCTTCGAGCTCATGGAGGACGAAAGATGCAGAATAAGATTTTTCGCTGTTTCCCCTATCTTCTTCTGTCCTTGCCTACTATCTCATTACGATAGGACTACTCAACTACTTTAGACTTCTCACACAGTTTTAACAAACAGGAAACTCTTTAGAGAAACATGTAAGTGAAGCCCTATGAAATTATTTGTGTTTGTATGGTTTGTGTAAAAAAAGGAAATAGTTGGTTCAACAAACTTTCTTTTTAAAAATACACTTTGAAAACAGCGGTATTTCTTACATGTATCCATTAGCTGCAAGCATATCAGCCATGTATCTGGTGTTTGGGAGTTGCCATCCAAATATATCATGAATCACAATCACAGCTTTGTCTGTGCCAGCAGGTGGTTTGCAAACGTACGCCTTGATGTGCTCAACTTGCACTTCCTGCCCACGGCCTCCATAGTCAAACCTGTCTCCAATATCACACGGGCAGGGCCTTGATTCATTAGCCATGTGGGACACTGAAGAAGAAAAAAATATTCAGTTGTGACTACCGCAGCATACCATACTGAAAAAGATCAAAATACAGCAGTATCATAGGTTATTGAATTTTTGAATCATTACAACAGTATTGTGAACACACTGATTACTGTTAGATCTAAAATGCAACATTGGTCAATAGAATTATAGAATCACAGAGTGGTTTGGGTTGGAAGGGACCTTAAAGACCATCTAGTTCCACCCCACTGCCCTGGGCAGGGACACCTCCCACTAGACCAGGCTGCTCAAAGCCCCATCCAGCCTGGCCTTGAACACTTCCAGGGATGGGGCATCCACAACTTCCCTGGGAAACCTGTTCCAGTGCCTCACTACCCTCACAGTAAAGAATTTCTTCCTAATATCTAATATGAATCTAAACCCATTGGCTTGTTTTTTATAAATAATAATCTTGTTAGATTTACTTATGTTACAAACTCTTCAGCAGGGACTCGGTAAATAACTAGAGCTTCCATGCCCTACAGTAATACAGTAAAAATAAAGTTAAGTCCAACCAGCCAGGCAACCATCACAAATTATTTAAATAGTGATGAAGCCAGTTCTTTCACTCTTCTTCACAAGTATGTCCTTGTCAGGAATGCAAAACTTTCTTTAGCAAAGATGGTAAAGGCTTAATACAGGACTTAGCATTTTGAAGAAAAGAAAACCCAAAAAACCCACACAGCTACTGTGTAGAAAGCTCTAATTACACTTAGATTAAATGTGATATTTTCTTCCAAAGACTTAAAATATTCCATAGCTGACTTTTCCAGTGTCAAGAAATAATTTTTCTAAGCCAGCTTTACCATCAGATATTACAGACTTTTGAAGGAGGATACTTAAGGAAGGTGCCAGTAAAAATATACCAGTGAAAGGCAGAGTAGAAAATCATATTTATTGAATATTAATTAAGGAATGCATTCAAACCCCAAGACAGGAAAAAAGAAAACTAAACATAAGGAAAAAATCCTTAAATTGAGCCAAATGTTTTATGAATAAGGTAACAGTCGGTCATGGTTAATTTTTTACAAACTATTGCTGAAATGAAAATAAACAAGTAATGCACAAAGGTCAAAAAATGCCAGCTGAATCTAACACAGATTTACGTAGCTCCTTGGTTTCAAGTTAATGATTTTATGCCACTGACCGTAGGTTAACCAGCTGGGTGAACTGACTGCATATTGCTGCAAAATGACTCGAATAACATACCTGAATATGCATAGAGTATCTCCAAAGAACGTGGAGAGAATTTAGATAAAGCTAAATTCCCTACCGATCAATTGTGTGTACCAGGAAAATTTTGCTAGTACAGAAACAAGGATGTTCAAACTTGATTATGCCAAATATACTCACAGAGAGAAATGGGGAAAAGCAGGTTACTGAACAGCCCCTGAACTAGTGCAGCTTCCATAGTTGTGGCACTAAAGGGACAGCTTTAGGGAAAAAAAAAAAAAAAACACAAACAAGGAAAGAGCCCTACAGCCAGGAGATTTGCATGGATTACCAGGGACCGAGATGTTCTGGATTTGCAGACCTTAAAATTGAGAATATCCCAAGCAGTATTAGCAGGGCTGGGGTTGAAGGTCTTGGGAGATTTCACTTTCACAGATCAATTCAAGACAAGCTGTGTCTTATTTGAAAGCTGTAGTAACCCTGGGCACAAATTTATACTAATCCTCTACTTTTCTTTTTTTTTTTTTTTAAATAAGCCACACCCACCCATAGGTGGTTTTTCCCCACACTTAGTCTCACATATAGGACTTCTAATTTAAAATAAGTCTACCGGGAAAGAATGAATTAATAGATGAGCACGTAAAACAAAACACAGTTTAAATACATAATCAGAAAGAGTTGATAACTGATTTTCCATCCACAAACTATTTCCTTTGGATTAGACTAAAATACAACAAATCCAGTGACTGAATATTAAAGAAACATGCATTTCAGAACTCCAGAAAGGCAAACACAATGCCCTTGGCCAGTGAGTATATCCTTAAAGGCTTTAATTGCAAATACTTCACATTATCCGATAAAATGCAAAGCAAATGTAAACCATGAAATATTTAAAGATGCAGCTCTAGCAGCTGAGGAAAAGAGCTCCAGACACGAGCCCGCGAGGGGTAGTGTTGGCTTGTATGGTTTATAAGCCATATAGACTCGCAAGCTTTGTAGCATAACCAAAACGTTTTGGGGTTTCTACATTTGCCATAGTATGCATTACATGCAAACAGTATCTTTTTCCATTTCTGAGATGCTACTGAAACATTCCTTAAGAATCACTCCCCCTCGCTTAACATCCAACAAAGCTATTCTTTTAGGAGGATCTGTAAACCCACAGCCTTGTTGTTCCATTTCCACCTGCAAGCACTTGACCATTTGAAGACCAAACTAACTTCAGTTTTCAGAAACTTGAACGCACAACCAGGAAAATATGAAGATCTTGCTGTGTAGCTCTCTCACTTTGCAGACTCTCCTGAGTCTTCCTCCTGAGAGGTCTTCCTCACCTCAGGAGGGACACTAAAAGGTTTCTGAGCCATCACCTCAAGCAGTTAGGGAAGAAAGCAGCACCCTGATGGCATCTAAATGAGCAAGCACTCTTTAAAGAGTATATAGATAAAATGAAAGTGCCCCAAACATGCTGAGTCAGACCTCAGCATGCGCTTGTTTAACATTCCTCAGGAAGAAAAGCTGTAGAATTTAAATAAAAAAAAAAACCAAACAAAAAACACCTAACCGACCCCCAGACATACCTGTAGCACAGGAAGCGTGCGAGATGGCAGAGGCAGGTCGCAAGAGCTCAGGGTGGACAGTCACCACTGAGCGCGATCCCCAAATAAAGTGCTAACTCATACAATGGAAGGGGTGAGAGCAGGGATCAGGTTTCTTCAAATCAGAGTTACGTAAGTTACTGCCTTTATCTTTGCATACCGCCGAGTCACGGAGTTTTAAAAGCCTCTTTTTAAGTCGTTATTTTTATTGCCAGTGCAGGCAGGGTGTGCTACTGTGGGGAGTTCTGCTACAGCCAGGTGCTAAACTTTCTTTTTAAATTACACAGAAGAGCATTAAGCATTGGAGATCTTGTCTTTTCAGCTTAGGAAACATGTCGACTTGGCTGTGCAATTCATTTAGACAAATTTTTCTTCTTCTTCAAGGGCGTTTCTTTGTTTTTGAAGGTTGGGGTAGTATCACTTGTAAACATTACGTTGGCATCATTATTTCCTTAGACAAGTCATCTATTGGTAAAAGACATATCTAAAGTCAACAGCAGGGTGAGGGAGTGAAGTAGAGACACTGGTTTCAAAGCTCTATACACGACAAAGCTTATATAGTATAGGAACAATATTTTCTCTTTCAGAGTGAAAATAACATGTAAAAAGGTAACAGTTTGTAGACTGCTATACGTATCATTACAGTAAGTATTTAAAATGCTGATAGATTTTTATACTATCACAGGACATTCTGTACTTTTTTTCCCTTTTAGGAGTAAAGTGACTGCCTGATCCTTGTATCCCTCCCATTCTCCCAATTTTCTTTTTATTGGATTATTGGGATTATTAGCAATCCAAAATTCACTATTTCCTCAGAGGCACATCTGAAAAGTCGCACTAACTGTTCATGTTAGTCTACCACACTTTTGCTTTGGGAAAGCAACAAGCCTTACAATTTAGTCCTCATACATAAACTGTTTTTCTATATTCTAAATAACTTTGTCGATGCTATTTATTTACTATTCCTAAAATACAGTCAAACAAATGAAAAAAAAAAAAAAACTACCAAAGAATTCCAGAGTGAAGTCATAAGGTTCAAAACCCAAACCTTTTGGTTTGGTTTGGTTTTTTTGGCTTTTCCCACTTGTATACGACAAACAACAAACTACCACACACAGGGAGCTCAGATACTCCATAGCAACTTCAAAGAACAGCAGTAAAATAAATGCAAGAAAAATTGGCAGTTTAAATGATTCCTAGGAAAGAGAAATGACAGCAAGGCTTGCAGAACCTTCTCTCCGGTGGAGTTGCTTAACCACATTTCCACTCCCTTAGTCACAGTAATGTGGCTCCAGAAATTCTTTATGCATAAGATTATTCCCCTTTACCTTCATATTGACATTAAATTTTAGAAATTAAATGACTTTTAATTTGATTTCCTGTTGTTTCTGTGTTCCTTGCTAGGCAATCCATGCAGGTTTTTTTTTACTTAGAAGTCAAAACTGAATTCAACACATTTGCGATCTCTGTACGTGCAGCTGGCTGCACTTTGTGCTGTGACCACACACCTCGTTTGCGTCTCGCACTTCCTGCTCTTCCTCAGTGACCTGCAGTTTTATCATGAGGATGTGGCTGTACTTGTAGTAACTTGCAGCCACCCTTTCAACTTCGAACAAATGCTGCATCTCTGTTTGTTTTTTTCTTTTTGCTTAGGCACGGTGGTGGTGTTACAGCACGCACGCCGCTGCAGTTATCTATGAATGCCTGCTGCTCTCTAAATACATGACCTGATCGTCCTCTTGCATATCAGCTGACCTTCTCAGGCTAATGGAACTCCATTAATGGGGAGTTATCCAGGTTTTACACTGGGGTAATTAAGGCACAATAAACTTCCAGACCTCTGCCACCTTCTCCTGAAAAAAAATGTGTTTTGAGAGCTGTATCACCCAGGTAACAGCTGGATTAATACATTGCATATAGATGGCATCATATGAAAAGCAACAGTTAATCAGCAGTCGCAGGCTGGAATTCTCTGAAGACCTCCCCATGGGACAGACGGAGGGACATTAGCAGCACGTAAAGGAGGAAAACATGGATGGGAAAAAGCAAAAGAAATTAAAATCCCATTGAGAGAGAAACGATTAATACATATTTTTGACTATTTTTAAATGACGCACTGCAACGTATATTTCTCTGATAGCCTATCAGTTTAATTTGTCATTAGTAAAATTAAGGCTTTCCTAAATAACATTTTCTTCCCATTAAATCGCATAGCAGTCTTTATCAGTAGCACTGAGGTGAAAAGGGACATACATTTTTTTTCTTTTTCTTTTTCTTGTAACTTTAGAAGCACCAGCACCCAGTTAAGATACTAGGCAGCTGGTTTCAAACTAACGAACTTAACGAGCCTTTCTCCCCATGAGGCATAATTAAACAGTGGAAGTCACTGTCATAGGGTACACTAGAGGTCGGCGTTACAAGCAGGTTCAAAAAGGGACTGGCAAACCCAGAGGGTCCATCAGTGGCCATCCGACACACTGCTCCAGTGGCAACATCCAGCTGAGGAATTCCCTGAAGGGCTGGCTGCCAGGATGCGGAGTGAGAGGGGAAATTCCCTACGCAGCTACTGCTGGCCACTGACGGAGGCTGGGTGCCAAGGTAGATGCAAACTTGAGCTGATACAACATGAAGATTTTTGTCATATGATTGATGGAGAAATTATGCAACAAGATACATTACGCAAAAACATGTAACATTTCTTCCTTAAGCAGCAACTATGGTTTGTAAGCCACACGTTAAAATGCCCTGTCTGCAGATTGCATTGTATTTTTGAATTCCTGAACTAACCAGGAAGTCATCTACAGAGTTTCACAGGTAATCTGAGAAAGTACTACGCCGCATGAATAACCTTAGCCGCAAATTTTGAAACAAGATATGCCCACTTACTTCGCATCTGACACCAGGGTACAAGTAAAAAAAGCCTAATCTCTCCAAATGAACTTCACCGCATAATGTATTGGTGTCCCTAAATTTTGGGCTTGTGATTTATGCAGAACTTAGATGAACAGTGGCCATAACACACAAATAGACTGATTTACTATTAGTCTAAATTATTTCAAGGATTCAGATAAACCTCAAGGAACTGAAATACGAGACTTCTTCAAAAGAACATAATATAAAAGTATCAATTAGAACCTGCTGACAAAAAAAATCTAAAATATTCCAAAAAACTCTCCCTCCAATTTTCTAAAATGTGTTATCAAAAATCTCCAGTGTATTACATAATTGTGTTCAAATTAAGTTGCTTGCTCTTCTATTAAACATATTTATTCAGCCAGTTGATCATATCCTTTCTTCCCTCCTCAATATAAGGCTTATCCTGAGGATTGATATCTTCTCTTTTGCGATGTACAAAACCATGAGTTTGTCCAGGGTAAATTTTAACTTCATAATCGACTTTACAATTTTTCTTTAGCTTCTGCTCCAGCAGGGTGACCTGTAATATAGAGCATAGTAATAGCCATATTAATGTAACCATATTCCATGCTGACACTCCTCATTTTATTCAGAATTCACCTCAGAATTTATCATTCAGGCTAGACTCTAATAACTAAGCTCCATATGGGCACACCAAAAAGTAAAATTATATAAAGAAAAAACACCTCTGCAGTAAGGGTCTAGAAAATTTGTGAAAATACAAAGGCAGGTCCAAGAATCCACAAAGATATGGATATAACATAGGTATTTCCTACATGTGAAATATATGACAATGCTAAATACACTACAACTGAACAAAAAGCTTCTAACAGACACCTAGGGATGCAATTTGGTGGTTCCTACACTGTTTATGGGTTCCTAGGATCAATAGAAAACAAAGTCATACTGCAAAGGATAGCTCCCACAGCAGGGTACTCCAAAACAGCAATGTGATTTTGATAAAACTTTGTTACTTGGGTTACTAGCCACACTTTTACAAAAGAGAGAGACTTAGGAAAGAAGTAATATATCTAGCTTTCATTCTTTGCCTAGCTTACATCATCCCTTCTATGCCTAGGTCCATTTTTCAGCTTATTTTTTTGACCTTGAAGCACTATTATGAGGCTGAGTTTTGACTCCCAATTCAGGATGGAAATTTAAACATGCAGAAATGAAAGAAGACGGAGGTTATTAGCATACTTGATGAAGAGGAATGAAATCATCTTTTTCAGCAAAAATGAAAAACGTGGGGTTCAGGAGATTGGATATATCATCAGAATCCTTGATTAGTCCTAAAAAGAAACAAAAAGCCTCTTCAATTGACTTTTAAGGTGAAATACAAATTTAAGTATAGCACTCTGCTTCTGCAGTGAAAAGTTTTCATGTCTCAAGCAATATGTAACGATAAATACCATTTTTACTTTCAAGCCACTGTAACCATGGCTCCTAGAACACCCTCCTAGATTAAAACTCTATTTAAGCCAGTTTCTTAATATAAAGACTGAATATCTGTATTAATAAGATGATGCTTTCTGGGCATACAACCTCAAGTTCATCTGAACTGACTGGGAAAGTTAAGACTTTAGTAAGTAAACCAAAATTTACATTCTGAGAACATTAGCAAGGGCAGCTTACCTATCCCAGCTTCTTGAGCAGAGCATAAAAGGAAAGCTGCTGTTAAAATAACCACAACCTAACTTTACAGAGTAGCCAGATCAAAAATAACACTCCCTGAAGTTCTAGCTCTGCAGCGTGCAGAGCAGTAGTAAACAGGAAAAGGGAGCTAAATTCGGAAGGTGACCAAAGGACATGTCTGTCTGTCCAGACCTGAAATAAACACATGACTGCTATGACCCATTCTGAAACTAGGAACAAATATCCACACCACCATCTTCTTTGCATAATATCTGCTGGGAATAGCATAGAATAGCATAGAATCGCATCACATCGTCTATACTATTTCAGTTGGAAGGGACCTACAATGGTCACCTAGTCCAACTGCCTGACCAATTCAGGACAAACCAAAGGTTAAAGCATGTTATTAAGGGCATTGTTCAAATACCTTTTAAACACTGACAGGCTTGGGGCATTGACCACCTCTCTAGGAAGCCTTTTCCAGTGTGTGACCAACCTCTCCGTAAAGAAATGCTTCCTAATGTCCAGTTTAAACCTCCCTTGGTGCAGATTTGAACCATTCCCATGCAAAATATGTCTTCATCATCTGACAGCCTGATTTTTAGAAATAATGCTAGATCAAGTACATAAGCTTATATTACATCTTTGTATTTACCTACCATAGAGAGATACACCAGCCTTCAATTCCGGGTACGTCATCATCAGGTGATGTACAGCAACACCACCCCAGCAAAAACCAACGACCCCTAATTTCTTTGCACCACATTGTTCCTTTAGATATTTCAGGACTGCATCAGCTTCTCTGGAACATATAAGCAAATGCAAATTATGCACCCAAAGTAAACCTAGTATTTGAAAATACGAAAAGAAAATGTAGAGATGCATCTAAGTGTTCCCATATCATGCTGCTACTTTCACATACTTTAAATAAATCATCACTTCAGACAAATATTAGGCATTGCTCATCTGAAATCATCAGAAAGAGAAAAAAAGATATCTGAATGAAATTAAATAAAACCACAACATGAATAACGTACATTGAAGGAAACCTAAAGGATGGAAAGTAGATGATTAATTAAACAACTGCCTAGGAATTTAAAAAGCATAAAATTCTCTGAGAAGCTGGATGAATTTTTGCTTTGTAAATGTAGATAGAAAAAGTAATAACAACTTCTCTAGACAATACTACTCATTAGAGAGTAAAAATGCTGACAATAACTGTAAATTAGCATCTGAAATATTTGCTGCAGGAAAGTCAATGTGACAAACATGGTAGACGTTTTCAGAATTTACAACGTAGCTTGAAATATACCTTGCCCAGATGCTGTATTCTGAAAACACCCATCTACCCCTGCAGCAGGTCTCACCATGCAGAGGCAGTAAAGAGAAAGTATTGGTGGGAGAGAGGTAGCAGTTAAGTCTTTTATATCACCTCAAGACCATTTTTTCAGACCCAGTTCCTTACCCCTGGGGCACGCAAGCTATATATGCCGCCAATACATCAGCCTCGCAAATACCGCAATATTCTCTAACACACAAACAAACACAGAAGCAAATTAAGTGCCAAAAAATTCTTTCTTCACTGGAGCTGACACTTGAAACATGTGAATTGCCTGCAATAAATGCCAGGCAGGGCCCAACCCTTCCTTCCCATTGCAGCAGAGAGGGGACAGATTCCAAACTAAAAAAGTTTCCACGACAACTGAACCCTCTGAGACAGAAGCCCTCTGGAAATGATTCAGTTATGTCTCTCATAACCTTCTCACCAAATACCTAAGCCTAGCAACCTTCAGTGTAGCCAATGCCAACAGTCCAAGACAGATTATTTGCTCTCCCAGGAAGCTGATTAGTTTAGTTTCTAATTGACCCCTTCTCAGTATGGTCTTGCCAACAGCTTCCTTCTGTGTTATTAAGGCAGCACAGCACCTCTGCTAGTGACAGGTCTTTGCTGATAAATGCTCGGGCAGTGTTGCACACAGGAGAGGAAGACATGATCTCTTTGGGGCAGGACCAAAACAACAGGAGATTTTACTTGCTAACATTAACAAGTTAAAACTAACCAACAGCTTAAATTCAAAGCTAACTGGAAGTCACAACAGGCCACAGATCACTGCCTGAGCTGTGTTCCTCAAGGACTGCTTCACATGTGAAGCACTACCTTCTGTTTCTCAATAATCCCTACACACACTTCTTCACTGAGGACCTAAGGGTCATTTATCAATCAGCCAAATGGCTGCAGGACATTACCCCTACACCAGGATTTAGAGGCCAGAAGACTCTAGTCCAAGTTACAAAGAAGAAAACATCTTTGCTTGGCAAAGGACCTTTGTAGCAGCCTGAGTTCAACAGCCCAAGAACACACACCTCGTATACAAACAGTACCAAAACTGTTTTGATGAAGAGCAGCAGTTGGTATTTGCCTATTATTTCACCTGTTCCAGCTGTCCTCCTTCTTCCCCCTTTCCAGTGTTTCATCTTGTTTGGTTTTTAGTCAAATTTGGGAAACTGTCTGTCAGTGTCCCTTCTAGTCAGCTTTGTAACACTCTGCCTAGGACACATGCAATAACAAAAGAATCCCAAGGTGTTATCAGCATACTGAAGAATGCATATTTGTCTCCAGAGGTGTTGTGTTTCTGCTGCGAGGAGACACGATGATTTGGACCACATGGTCTGCCTTTGAGGTAGAGGAAGAAGCCCTTAAGCTACCTGTTAGATTCCCTCGGGAATGAGCAAAACAAGAGGTGCTGCACACACTCCTAGAGTTCAGGAAGACGCCAGTAAAGTCTGTTTCAAAATCTGCAAGAGAAATCTAAAACAGGTATCATATACTCCATTACTAGAAGGAAAGTATGAGTTAAGGAAACCAAATGATGTTCTAATATAAATGGGCTGATGTGCATCCAGGAAATCTAAGCTATCAAGAAAACGCCAACGCTGCTGAATACAACTCAGCTATCCATCAGCTATCCTAAAATGCAGGAAAAGGGACATAGTTACACCAACAGCCGTACAAAACTGGAACCAATACAGTTTCCTCAGCAGTGGTGCCAGGATAACATCTTTAGGAGCTAATGAAGTCCTTGATCCCACTAACTACAAGAACATATACTCTGCATGTAAGTGCAGGCTTGTACCTTTCTCTTGGCCTTTACTACATCAAGAGTTTGACTCCGAGGTTGTAGAAGCAAACAGCTCTATTCTCCCACTGCTTTGTAGCTGTGCAATATAACTAAAGTCCTAGCAGCGGACTCTTGCCTCATGTTGTCCAAAGTTAGCGTGTTTTTTTTTCAAGGTGGCCAAGACACCGTGAGTTCAAATCACAGAAAACTTGGTCTAAAAAATTCTTCACAGTGAAAAGAGGAGGCTGCATGCCAAATCTGTGCTCAGGGCCCTGAATATATCCACTCCTCCCTCCCCCAGGGGTCTGCTGCCAGGACCCAGGGTCAACCTAGAGATAGTGCAGGTGAGGGCTGCTCTGTTCCCTCTAGTGACCATGGGGAGAGGCTCACAGACAGCACTGTGGCACAGCCTCAGCAAGGGCTGACAACTTCTGTCTCCATGGGAGTTGCTTTTAAGCTGAGGCTCTGCCACTTGGCCGTGCTTGAGCTACAGCTCCCACTCTGTCCCACCAATGCCTGTGCCTGGCCATGGGCCCTGTTGACCAGACCCCTGTACAGATCATGGACCCACAGCCTGACTTCCCAGCTTGGCCTCAGTCCTGCCCCATCACTACAGACCTGCCTGGTGATCACTGGACTGTATCTGATACTGGTTAATGTCTCTGGACCTGACCCTGCCCCCGATTTCCTCATTCCCAGCTTGACCTCAGACCTGCTTCGGCTGACCCCAGCTGTCATCCTGGTGCCTGCCCTGCCCGTCTTTATGGAGTACCATGGGATGGGGCCCTGGCACTTACAGCTTATACTCTTCTTGTCTCCCAGCACCCTTTCCCCTAGGGAGCCACCGGCCCTCACTGGGCCCTGACAACAGATGATCCAGCCGTCAACTACCTGGGGCCAGTTACACCATGTTGGGTAAGTACAATGGCGCAATCAAAAACTCTCTTCATCTTTCCATACAACATCTTAAAGTATCAGTCTGTTGCACTTGGTGAGACTCAAGCTGAGAATTATGCTTTCTCACTGCTTGGGTCACTGGTCATTTTTAAACCATGCTTTTTGAAGCAGAGGAAGCAATTAGCAGCCTATGATATCAACATCAGATAACAAAACTCTTAAATAAGCCACTACTGAGACAGTTGCCCTTGAATTCTGTTCAAGGCAAAATAAAAGGTCACTGTTTCCATCCACTTCTAAGGAGTGACTAAAAAAGCCCACCTCCACTGATACATTAGCTCCATCCAATCTCAAAGGAAAATAAATAAATAAATAAATAAACAGTATCTGACAGCAGCAGGAGGCAATGTGACATCCAGCTCCTTGACATCTTACTTGTTTATTTTCCTGGCATCTCGAGTTTTCAGCCAATCATCAAACTTGGACCAGTCATCAGAAGGCTTCCAAGGTTCTTTTCCTGCAAAAAAGTCTGGGCAGATGGCTCTGCACAAACACACACACACAAAAATCAAAACTGAATGAATTAATCAAACACTGAGATTTTTTTTGGCCCTTGATAGCATGGAAAATTTCTATCCAGCCATAATTTTGTTTTGATTTCTTTTTTCCTGAGAAAGCAATGTTTTTAAACATCATTGTTAACTGCTTTACAGAAATGCTATGAGATTTAGAAAACATTTATAGGTATCTATATAGGTTTTTTTTCAATGACTAAACCACATAATACAGTTTGTGATACAAATCTGGAAAATATAAATATTTTTATCCTTAGTGTTCTACCTGTTTTGAGTACATAATTTGAAATTATAAACAGTAAACCAACAGATTATATTGTAAAGGATGATCAAACTAGGTCCTGCTTACAACAATTTTAGATTTTGCATACAACATAATACCATTTAACATAAATCCATCATCAATGGGTTCCATTTAAACAAAGACAATTACATGAAATAGGTAGTTACTACGGAGCTTACTTATGAGCTAGAAAAAAAACCCCACACACCTGGTGGACTGAGGTCAGGAAACAACAAGTGAAGGGAAAACATGTGGGAAGAAAGGGAAGTGTTTTATCACAGATGTCATTTGTTGACTGGAAAAAAGCGAAGTACCGTAAGAGTCCACTCAGTACTAAAGAGTTCCTGCATCACGGGGGTGCCCAAACCCTGACTTCTGTTGCGTTACCAGAAGCTGAGTTGTGACAGTGCAGTCACCAGTGGATAATACAGTCTCCTCATGCAGTAGGAAACAAGCAGGGAGCCTGGAGGCTGCTATCACTAGGTTGCCCCCAGATGCTCCTTTGTGTTCTCCCAAGCCCAGCCCACAGGGAAGCAATGTGGGAAACTGCTATCATCTTTCACTTATTAAATGCCTTTGGCTCTCTCCCTCCTCAGACACACAGCATGTACCTCAAAGATCACGGTGAAACAACTGGATCAGTTTTGCCTAAAGCAGACCAAAGTATGTTGCTAGCATTATTTTTTTTTCTGTGTTTGATCATTCCTGTTAAAAAAAACAGTGACATCCACAGCATACTTGTGTTTGGAAAGATCTGGGCAAAATTGCACAGTCTTTGGATAATTATGTGTCAGAAAGGCTATGTATTGCTTTGAAAGTGAACCTTCCCAAGGCCGCATAGAAGAACAGGTTCTTCCCCTCTCAAACTAGCCTGGCAAGACACTACAAGCCACCAATCTTAATGTGGTCTCTGAAATACAGCTCTCACAGCTCCTCATCCCATACTGCACTAGGAAAAAATCAAGCTATTTTCATCTCAATAAACACTGGTGCACCAATTCAGCAGCATCTTGAAGCAATCAGGGAAGACGCACATGGGCTCTCTTCACTCGGGTACTGCTGCCTGAAAACTCTCAGCTCCCCTCCTGCCTAGAGCAATGGAAACACCAGCCGCCTTCCCTTGACCGCTGCAGTATTAGCAGTACAGGTAGAGGGAAAGTAGGTATTACAAAAAGAGGTATGACATGGCATGGATCACAGGGAAAAATTACAGGAAGTAAGGTAGTGTGGAGAAATACCAATTCATCAGACACTGGGTACTTTTGACTGAGCAGGCTCTTACAGTAATAAGGAAGCACACTGTCACACTAGCAATTTGCCAGTATCCTGCACAGCATGAAAGGTGTACGTCCAGTCTCATGTTGAGAATGATTGCATTTGGTCACAAGACAAACATACTTCCAATCATTAAGCAGAACAGGGGAGGCCAAGTCCTCAGGAAAGACAGTAGCCAGGAGCAGACTACAGACCAATTCATTGTTCCAGTGTATCAGAAAACCCTGATCCTCACAAAGCATCTCTCACAGAGACATAAGAGCTTCTTTCAGCTCCACAGACAGATCTCATCCACATGGCAACTGTCTGCTGACATCCGACTTCCCTCATGCTCCACAGGCTGAAAGCATTAAAGGCACCATCTCTCAAAACTAGACCACTACAGAATTAGGTGGAGATTTTCTTTTTGGAACTGCAGGCCAGTTCCAACCCTATATAAATGTTTGTAATGTATAGTGCAAATGGAGTATCTTGCAGCATATCCAGTTATTGTAAGATGTTGCTGCACTTTGTAATTTAACTGCTGCTGGGCACTGAAAATGACTGTGAAAGATTTGCAGGGGAAAGGGGGTTGTATTTAATACCCCATGTATGCATATGGTTCATTCATATCCACATATTCAATATCATATTCAAAATATGACATTCATTCATATTGCTAACAATTTTTTCAAATCCCATCATATAATTTAGCTTGAATGACTGTTTATTTTTAAAAAGACTTCTAAAAACAGAATACACAATTCTGTTTCAGAACACCATTTTTTAAAGCCATCTCACATTGCTGGGAAAATTATCAGAATCACTTTTTGCTGCATTGTGTTTTCAATATTCTATGCATTCTATGTATGCAGTCACTTCTGTAAACAGCAAAGTATGAAGGAAGCACGCTGTACTCTGCAACATTTCACAGCTATGTTCCTTTGTGGTTTTGTGTTATGGAAATATATCACTTAAACTGCCCTGGTAATAGCTTCCTCCCATGTATGGCAATAACAGTTCCAACGTAAGGCTAGAAATCATAGAGAGTGGAATTTCTTGGAGAAGAAAAGATTTCTTACATGTATCCATTAGCTGCAAGCATATCAGCCATGTATCTGGTGTTTGGGAGTTGCCATCCAAATATATCATGAATCACAATCACAGCTTTATCTGTGCTGGCAGGTTTGCAAACGTACGCCTTGATGTGCTCAACTTGTACTTCCTGCCCACAACCCTCATAGTCAAACCTGTCTCCAATACCACATGGGCAGGGCCTCAATTCGTTAGCCATCTAGGAACCTGCAGGAGAGCAAAAAAGAGAAACAATAATATAATTGATTTGCAACAACAACTGTGATTATGGGTCATTATCTTCATGCAGTCCCCACAGTCCCCTCCAGACACCCAGTAATACCCATGTGACACTGCAAGGTTAGAAGTGAAAGCTCCAGGTGTTTATTGTAACCAGGCTCTTGACACCAGCCCTCTCTGGTTAACGTAAATATTCATGAATTCCAGGTCAGACAGCATAACCCAGGAGTGCAGTAAGGCCAGAAGGTCTTGCGTCAGTCCACCATTCCCAGCTTTGTGCCTGGAGCAATCCAGCATGTGATGGATTCCCACAAACTGTGCTTCAAACCATTCCTCTCATGTGGTCTTACAGCTCCTCCTCTCAGGCTGGCATCTGGTAACTCCTGTGAGACCCCACCGTCAGCATGCTGCTTTTCTGACGTCTTCCCTTCATGTTTTCATTGTGAATGTCCCCTTTTCCTTCCCCCATGGGGAATCCAAGGATGCTGCTGCTGCCTACATGCACTTTACTGGTCCCTTGCATCCCGTGCTGTGTACAGCCCTTTCCCAGGGAACCCATCATTAACTGGCATCTCTGAAAGTTCTAATAAATCAGCTCAAAGGAGGTAAATCAGCAGAGGGTTTTCTCTGAGTTACACACTGTAGCACCGTAGGCCACTGTAGAACACCTTTTTAAACCCAACTAACTTTTGGTGCCCTCTACTCTTCCCCCTCCACCAAGCAGTAGGTGGTCATACACAGAGTCTTTTTTCTACCCTAGTCTGAGAAGCTGTTTAGCCTAGCTCTGCTGTCACTCCCAACCGGTCAAAATGGCACTGTGTGCTTATTAACAAGAGCTAGTCTCTCTTCCCATGTAAGTGCATAGACTGGAACGATATTCCTCGCTCTGGCTGGTCCCCTTACTAAAATGAAATGCAGCACATTGGCAATAAAAATCAAATCCACTCTTCAATGCCTAACTATTTTTTGTTAGGAATATATCTTAACCATTTATCCCCTTCTAGATTTCCTAACTAATTCAAACAGATGTCAAGACCTTTAAAACACTTCCAATACTCTCTCCCCTCTTCAATTTCTCCGCTGCAAATATGTGTAACGTGGTAAATGGTATTAGAAACAAAACAAGAGAACACAGGGAACAACAAAATGAATTACTCCAAATCCTGCCTCTTTGCACCAGTTACGCTCTTTTCACTGGACAACGTGCTTTGGGCTGATCCATGGAGAGGTTCCCAGCACCAAGAACTAGACCCCTTTAAGGATATCTCTCAACAGTTTTTTTTGAACAAAGCTCATCTCCCGACCTTCTGCAATTGATCACCACATAATCTCCAAAAGATGCAGCTGGAGTTTAACTTGCCAGTTAGACTGACTGTAGCTTTGCCAGCATTACATCGAAGCAGAAGTACCTTTTCCAAATCTCAGGCAAAGCAAAGGCATGAGACTTCAAACGCACTCCGTATAACTGACCAGACTTAGAAAAACTCTCCTACCATCATCAGCATGCTTGCTGACAGTTTTTCTTCACAAGCAGTTCATCTGAGCAGTAAGCTGACAAAAACTGGTTTCTATTTAAGACTTGTTTCTTTTAAAATAACTGTTTAAAAATATATGCTAAAACACAAGCTGTGTTTAAACAAAAATAACAGTATTGCCAAGGTTTAATAAACAAAACCAACATGCTGCATCAATGAGTTTTTTTAAAAACGTAATGCCTCAAAGAATGTTTAAGAATTATTCACAGAAAGGGGTAAATCATCTTGTACTGCTGCGGCTATCCCTACACACATGCCAAAATTCACAGCGTAACCTTTCTTTCAGCAGAGTGAATACCTGTTAAAAAACAATAATTAAACTGACATGGATGCAGATTTTCAAAAGTATGTAAGAATAGTTCACAGAAGGGTTTAACACAACGTTAAGCAGACCATGAACAAAACACTTCTCTCCCCACACCTCACAGAATTTATCTGGTACAGATAAAAAACATTTAAATAAAAACTGCAGGAACCCAGGATTTTTAAAGTCGCTTACTAATTTAATTCTAATTTTCACCTATATGTAATTCAATCCTGACAAATCTAAGGAGCAGAAGGTTGTTAGTCTAGGAATCTGATTGTATATGCAGTTTAGATCAGCTCTTTGCACTTGTAGGCAAGATCGGCTCTTTGCATTTGTGAAACTTCAAGTGAAACACAGTTCAAACTTGTCTATGGCTGATGCACGTGAAAGCTTCTAACACATCATCTACTCGGGTTTGATCTCCACCTAAGAAATCGGCTGCAGTGCCACATCTCTTGACTTTTCTTTCAAAGCTTTACGAAGTGTGAATTTCATCACCATTTTAAAATGCTGCATGTCTTTTCAAAAAACTGCTCGTTATACTTTACAGTATCACAGTTTTAGACACTTTTTCACATTTTATCAAGCCCACACACAATATATTTACAGCCAGATCTGGCATTTCCGTTGCCCTGATTTACCCTTCCCAGTTTCAAGATTTAGGCTATCACACAAGCCCCCTCTATAAAATAACACCAAATAGTAAAACAATTTTGGTAAGACCCAGTTTATGCAGAGAGTCCAATCTGTGAACTTCTAATATTGCGGCCATAGCACAACAGCACCTGTGCTTTTCTTCCACCCACAGTGGTGAGCCTGGGGCTACAGCATCAACACAGAAACAGGTAACAAGCCTCAGAACAGCCCTAGGTTGAAACACTGCTGTGCTTTCTCCTTCCTCCCTCTCCTTGCTCAGAAACACTTCATCAGCCCTTTTCCTGCTTCCTCTGTGGCATGTCATCAAGGCAGCAACTCCCTGCCTTCTCACCCAGCAAGCTCTGATCCTCAAGTGATAGGCGTGCCAGACACAAAACTGGAAAAAATGGTCTCTACGAGAGTCAGTACTGTAACAGAGGCTTCTCCTACCTTTAACGAGCGCTGGTGATGCTTCGATGACAGACGTTCAGATTTACTAGCTGCTATTCTTTGAATGCTATTTCTTCAGTGATATGTATTTGGGTTGCTTAAGGTTCTTCCTCTCTCAATTGAGTTTTAGTTTGCTGAGTCATTTTAATGTGATTTTGCACTATTTGGCCAATCAAGTTTAAAAACAGGGAACTGCAAGGAGATTAACTCAGCGTTTTGGAACTAAAACTTTTTGTCAGTTAAAATTCCCTTAAGCAGCTTAGTATATTTTCATTTATATTTGTTTGTATGAGAAAAAAGATCTTACTCATGATGAGCAAGCATAAACAGAATACGCTCGGGGTACAATTCAAATCATGCTTTTTCCAATTCACTGGCTTATCAAATTTTAATGATATCCCAAGCCAATCTGATTTTGCCATGTACAGGAGATAAACTGATAAACATTCAGTAGTGCAAAATAAAACGCGGGGTGTGACAATGTAGTATCAAATGAGGGCTCTCTCTGAAGAACTCGAGAGTCCTAAGGAGGAGGTGACATTCCACTTTCTATCATAACCCAGCAGGCTACAGTGCCTTGCTGCACGCAGAGACAACATTCAGCAGCTTTGCTCGCTACAGCTTCCCCCTTAGTAGGACACCAGGTTTCCTCTGACAGTGGTGTACCATTACCGCAGGATTTGACAGGGACCATTCAGAGTGTTGATTATTGTAATTAGAGCCAAACCCCCTAAAAGCCTCTTCACGACAATCAAGGAGAGGGGCCCCATCTCGTGGACATTTCCTAGAGCAAGGATGGCTGCGAAGCTGTCACACATAGTGATTTTAATGCAGTACTGAAAAGCTAGCTATGATTGCAATCTGCACTGGATCTCGCCTAGAGTTATGTCTGGGCTGAGCAGCTAAGGGTTATGCCCAGAAAATACCTCCTTCCTTCCTCCCGAGGCAAACTATCCTCCCCTTTCCACAGGTGTGAGGAATCCTGCCTTGATTCGGCTTCTAAAGACCTGGAGAAAAGTTTACGCGTTGGCTGCAAACTCCTCACCTGCGCACCGGGGAGGGGGGATGAGGGCAGAGAATGAACAGGGAGGATATCAGGGCATCCACCACCACCAAGGTCGACCAACCACGCCTGGGGACAATTTATCAGGGGCCTCAGAAGCTATGGCACCCATGGCCGCGTGTTGCGAATAGCAGGAGAGCCTGTATCTGCACCCAGCATGGCTGGAGCCACCCTGTGCCAGCGTTGATGATGCAGGGCTCAGTACATTTGGAGGAGAGTAGAGGCAGGCTTTCACACCTCTTCTGTAAAAGCTGTTTACACAACCTGCAGCTGCGTCCCACACGTGCTACCCCACAGCTACAACACCCAGCTCGTTAGCCTCATCTAAGGAGGCTCTTTACTGAATGCTTATTTCTAATAAGCTGTGTAGTATTTGGGAAAACAAACAGGAGAAAGCCGTTGAGCATGCAATGCATACTTCCAGCACACTTCAAACAGGTTTTTAACACCAACAACCCAACAGCATTTTTCAGTTCACAACAACCTACAGCAGCCACTGCTTTCCCAGATCCCTCAAATTTGTACTTTTCTGATTAGCAAAAGCTTCATTGCACTCGCCACTTGTCTCCTACAAAAATGATGTTATGTATGGCACTGCCTTCACAAACCCACAATTCTTAGAGGATTTTTCTGAGGTCACAAAGGCACACAGGGACAAGGGCCTGGAGGTCTCCTTGCGGTATGTGGGAATGCTGCAGGATCAGGACCTGGATGTTTGGCTACACCAGATACAGCCAGTGACCTGGTATGGCCACCCGGGGACATGGGCTAACACGGACTCAGGTTACTGGCCAGAAAGCACCACCTCGACACAGGGATTTTGGGGGTCTGAGGAGGAGGTTTAGGGTTGAAGGCACCCGTGGAAGTCACCTTGTCCAATCTCCCGCCATGGGCCAGGGCAGCTTCTAAGACAGACCGCGCTGCTCAAGGCTCCACCCTGAGGGGTTCTGAAACTCTCCGAAGAGGGAGAAGCCATCACTTCTCTAGGCTGGTTGCTCCAGAGCTTGGTTGTGAAACACCCTCCCCTCCTCAGAGCCCAGCGCTTCCCCCAACGCCTGCTGCTGCCTCGCCTTCCCCTGCGCCCCCCCGACAGGGCCCCCCCACCGCCCCGCGAAAGCGGCAGCAGCCGGGGCTCCCTCAGCCCCCCAGCCCGGCCGTCCCGAATCCCCAGCCTCGCCTCGCCGCGACCCCCCGCCGCGCTCCCGCTTTCCAGCGTCTTTCTCGCCAAGAGCGGCCCGCTCCGTGCCCCTCCGCGGGCACCCCGGGCCGATGCCGTCGCCGGCGGGGGCTCCCCCGCCCCTGAGGGCGCAGCCGTTACCAGTCACGCCCGAGGGCCGTCGCTGTGTCGGGGCCGCGCCCGCGGCCTCTGGCCAGCCCGGCGCCAGGCCTGCGAAGGGCGGCACGGGCCGCCGGGATCCGGGGCGGGGAGGGCTCCGGGCAACAGCCGGTGCCCGCCCGCGGGCGCCTCACCCCCGCTGGGCGGAAAACGGCCTCAGGCTCCCGGGGCGGAAGATTCCTAGCGGCCCTGGGAGGCCTGCTCGCTGCTGCCGGCCGGCACTGAGGGGAGTGTAGGGGCCTGCAAGTGAAAAAGGTGTGTGTGGCGATGGGTGGCACTTCTCCAGGTCCCCCCAGTGCCGCCTGAAACCTGGTCTGGGGTCGCAAAACATGTCCAAGGAGGTACTTAAAATAAAAAACAAAACACATACATTTTTCTTTTATCCTTCTGTCTCAGTGTCAGAAGGAATTTATTTCACTATAGCAGGAGGCTTGGTTGTGGAGCATTAGGCCGCTGTTGCCAGCTTTGGAGAAGCATGGCGCCCCAGCCAGGTGAGCCACTGGAGGCAGCCATGTGCTCACAACAGGGCATCTCTCTTGGCTGTAACACAGCGCTTATATTTTCTATTTCAACTTTCGTTCTCTCTAACCATTGAACATCGTCCATCACTATGTCTATAGCTATACCTATTGATAACCATTGATAACGGCTGCCCAAAAGGCAAAGACAGATGTGCCGCATCACCATGCAGATATTGCCTGGCAGGCCAGAGAGCTAGGCAACATGCAGTTCATACAGTGCCTCTAACTTCATGACTTCTCTCCTCACAGCGGTATTATTTAACGTAATCAGCCTGTTGAGGTACGCAGACAACCAGTATAGTTACACTGATAGGATAGCAATGTGCAAAACTGTCGGATATTCCTGATACCAAAGGGAAAATAATGTCCATGCAGATAGCAAGCTTTGATTTATGGCTACGTTAGCAAGGCAACAGTGTGAGAAACTGACAGATGATGTAGAAAATAAAAAGGGACCTGGGTCTCTTAGAGGATCTCTGAGTAAACACAAGTTGCCAAGTCATTACCAAAGCAATGAAATAAAAAAAGTACAAAAAAAAAAAATTAGCAGGTCAGCAAAACTGGAGTGTTTATTGTTGTTTATATGTTGTGTACTTGAAAGGAGATAAAGGTGATAAAGGGGAAGAACTTGAGAGAGGAACAAGGGATATGATGTAAAGCAAACAATACAGTCGGGACTGAGTGGTGGTACCTGTTTGTCAGCCCTGTGCCTGATCACCACAGTTTGGACCAGGAGGATGAACCCACTGTTTTCACAGTGTTCATGCCTGGGTTACTTCCACAGCCAGGAGGGACTGGTTATGTTTTTCCTTGACCTTGATGAAGGACTACTGGAAGTCCCCTTCTTAACGTTTCCAAGGGAATATCTGGAGGTCGCCACCTAATGTCATTCCTTCCTAACTCCTTAACATAGCCAAATGTTTGTTTCACACATGGGAAATTCTGCTCAGTACAGCATTGTATCTGAGACAAATGCTTTGTAGTTAATAAAAAAAAGTCTGTATGCAAAGCCAGGATATTTTTGTGTTAACACCTATGACCACCAATTATCATTCCAAAATAAAGCCTGGAACTACTCAGGTAAAGTCAAGATGAAGTCATACTCACTAGCATAGACAAATCGATAAACAATATCATTACTATTGATGTCATAATGCAGAATAATGAAGGCAATACAAATCAAGATAAATTAAAGCAACTTTTTAATGCCTAATCATCCTTTAGTCCAGTTTTGATTTCACAATCTTGCGTAAATCTTGTAAAAAATAATTAAGAACTATAAATTAAAATGTTCCTATTTTTGTTTGTGACAATTTTCAAAACCAGATAGTTTTCCCTTGGCTATTTCCTTCTCTCAAATTAAATCAAACACAAATCTCGAAGCCTAGTGTTACTTTATGCTTTTGTCAAATAAACGTTTTGATCCAATCAATCATATCCTTTCTAGCTTCTTCAATATAAGGTTTATCCTCAGGTTTCATATCTTCTGGCTTCAATTGTGCAAACCCATGAACTTGTCCAGGATAAACTTTAATTTTATACGCCACTCTACAGTACTGTTTCAGCTTCTCCTCCAATAAGATGATCTGTAAAAGAAAGAATTTTTCCATTATCTTGTGGTTTGGGGTTTCTTTTAAGGTTGCCAAACGCCTTTTTGTCTTTTCTCAACTGTAACACTTGAAGCAGATTCTGTCGCTTAACAGGTGAGAAAACCCCTATTTGAAATATAAGACTGAAACATTTTTTAAAAGTATGTATGAGTCTCAGAACCTCAACCGTTACTGCAAAGATGGTTTGGTAAACGCCATTGCCGTAAAGAAACAGGTGCGTTTCTATTCAGAGACTTAGGCTTGTAACCTAATTTTAAGCTCTGATCTTGAGAGGACATATTCCCTCAGTGACTCCTAGTCCAAAATATTTTGATAGGCTTAGTAACAGTTTAAGAAAACACAGGTTTTGGTTTTTTTATTTTACTGTATGACAAAAAGACACTGCTCCTGCACAATCTTCTTGCAAGCACACACATGCTTACACATGGAGTACTAATCATATGATTGTGTACCTGTATACATGTGTAGACACATTTTTGTGCTCATTTCCATTAACAACTCAGAAAATAGGAGAATGAGCACTTATTTTGCCCCTGCAAGCTTAATTCTACCCATTGTGCAGATTAGAGACAGTATTGTAATTTATTTCATGTTCACTTTTTTTTCCCCCACGGAACCCTTTATTTCTCACTGCAGAAAGCAATGTATTAAAGAATTTTTTTAAATGCAGGACTTTTTTCTTACACAATCTGCCCAGGAGCTCAGAGAGAAGGCTTCAGGAGAAAAAGGTATGGTTTCAATGTGTAACGCACGATGGAAAAAATGTATTTATGAAAATGTGCCCCTGGGAGAAAGACATTCACCAGAAAAAGAGGACAGGGAGTAAAGGAGTCATTTTCCTGTCCACAGGAGACATGTTTGAGGTACAGATCAACATGCTGAATAACACAGAAGTAAATATTGGCTTCTGAATTCCCAGAGCACACTACCAGTTCCCCAGTTAGACCCTACGCCTGCACAACAAAATATTCTAGAGGTGGTATGTTACCCTTGTCTCCGAAGAGAAAGAATTTATGCACAGAAGAGGGCACCAGTTTCCTACCCATATATTTATCCAGCCTCTCAGATAACGCTTATGGTAGGGGTTATATCAGAATATAGATGGCAGCCAGGAGTCAAAACAGAGTCCACAAGTTGTCATCATAGTACTTAAAATTCACACCCACTTTTCTGACACAGCTCATTTTGTCTTCTTGTACCAAAAGCAATTAGTCACTGTTCCGTATCATCAAAAAGTTCAGTTACAAGGCAGAAATTATCTTTTTCCATTCAAATGGAGAAAATTCAGTGGTTTAACTACCTGTTGTCTCAACCATAGCAGCAGTATCCCAGTTTTTGAGATGTTTGGCTCATACCAGTTGGATCTCCCTGACCAGTTTCACACTCTGCTTGTCCAGCCACTCAGAAACCAATGACTGTCCTTTACTGCATTTCTCACCTCTAAAAAGAAGCTTTGAATAACCTAAGCAAGATACGGGGGAAGTTGAAATATAAGCAGAACAATTCAGCCTGTCTGATTTTTCTTATCGGAAAATGGTTTCTAGCAAGCTAGGATTTCTGTGTAGGATAAAAGAACTACAGGAAAAGGAAAGTAATTTCCAGTGCAACTTACCTGATCATAAGAAATAGTGTGGTCTTTCTCACCAAAAATAAAAAATGTTGGATTTAGTAAATTGTATCTTTCTTCGGAGTCCCTAATTATTCCTGTAGTGTATTTGAGAAACAGTCTGTTAGTGAGATTAACAGTCTTGGAAGACAAATGGCAAATTAAAAGACAAAATTTCTATTTAGGTTTACTTATTAAATACTTCTTTTAGGTCAGGACAGTTTCTATTCCGAATGAGAAAAAAAGCATTTGCAAATTATATTTCCCCACTCTCCAAGCACTAAAAAAAAATTAGAAAATTTTTGTGCAAGAGGAAACATTTTTTTCTGGTTTCCACCATTCCTAAATTTTGATACCAAGACAGCGTATTGCTGAAATAATGATAATTAAAATCTGCAACTCACCTTTGAGTTGAGTATTGTTGTAACAGAAATTGTTACAAAGCAATAACTAGACTTACAAACTACACATAGTTGTTTGAGCCCATGTAAGATTCCATGTGTTCTACACTACCATAGAGGGACACCCCAGCGGTTAATTGAGGATTTTTCAGCATCAAGTGATGTACTGCCATTCCACCCCAGGAAAACCCAACGATACCAATCTTCTTTGCACCGCATTGTTCCTTTAGATACTTCAAGACAACATCAGCTTCCCTAAGACATATAAACAAAAGTAAACTAAGGAATCTATTGCAGAATCAGTACTTGACAATTTAAGAAGTAAATTAAAAGAGACACATTAATTTTTCTGCATCTGCACACCCAATCATTTAAAACAGAGAATACTTAAACACACATTTCAGGCTGGAGTGGTGGCTTCTGTTCTTAAATGGGAGTTAACATCTCTGGTCCTAGTTTAGGGAAGTACAGGTGTAGGTACTTAAATACTTACCTGGATTGTGACCTGCTCCTTTGTTTTCAAAACAAGCAAATTTTTAATTGAATCATTTTGTCTAGGACAGGACAACTAAAGGCAAAACACATCTGCAAGTAGAACAACATCTTGCATTATGGACTGTAGGAATAGATAAGCTTCACTGTGCTATCTCTACAGAGTCCACCTATTATATAAAGATTTATCTTGATTATGTCGTTCCTGTTGCATGAGCTACTGTTAAAATATCCTACCAAACCCACATGCAATAATACTATGCTAAAGTAGCAATTACTCAAAATTAAATTGTCAGTAACTATAATGTTTAAAAAAACAGGTATTGCATGAGGTATAACGCAAAAAATATGAAAATTGTTTTTAATTGCTAACTTCTCAGGTCTCAATAGTTTTATCTTTTTTCATTATCTACAGAGTGTTTTTGAATTTTAAATGCAGACTGCATACACTAATAACTATATTTTCAAATATTTGGTATATTAGTGTGGTCATCACAGGTTTGGTTAGGCTGACAAAACAAGCAGTATGAGAGTGACATGAGGAGGAGATGGTATCCTAGGCCTGTAGCCAGGGAGTGCGCTGTTGACTGGATGGGCTCTCTCGGATTCGGTTGGTTTGGAAGGGCACTAAGTCAGTCATGGGTATGGTGGATTCCTTGTGCTTTGAAAGAGCAACGGATCTGACCTCGAGGGCAGCTACAGGTGAACCCTCAAAAGACAGCATAGGCATGTCCTCGAGGTCTTAATTATTTAAGACAGTGCCCACATATCTGCTTACTCTTTGAAGTAGGATTTTTTACAGGTGCTAGTCATTCGTCTTTTCCAAAAATTTCAGTATCAGCTTCTGCAACTATATGGTCAAAAGCTTTGCTGAGAGATGTTGAATTTGGACTGGGACCACTGGGACTTCTTGAAAGATTCAGAAGAATACTTGCGGCTTACAAGATGATAGCTGAGTAATAGGGTCTCACTGTCTCATGATCATCTTCTGAAGCTTTAGGCTGTGGTGATAGATGCTGAAGAAACAGTAATGCCTTCCATAATTCAGGGAAGCCCTGTTACAGGCACTTCGAGGCTCTACAGATAGTGGGCCCTCTATTTCACGTTGAGGAAAGCAGTGTAGTTGATCAGGTGTATCAGGTTTTGGGCAGTCTGGCAAATTTTGATCTGGTGCTGCTCAGGAGAATATCGTCTACAGCTATCATTATCTACAAGGCAGAAAGCAAGATGGGCAAGTGACATCTGACAGATAACATGTGGAAGAGTTTGCCTCCTTATCTTGAGGAACTGGAGGCAGAATCGGCACTTGTGGGTGAGAGTGCTGGATATTTCAGAGCCTGTGAAACACTGGCTGTGAGCCTGTGTGGCCAGTATAACACGGTTAGAAAAGGGCCCAGGAAAACAAGATGGGGACAATAAGCAGAGTAACAGATGGAGCAGGTGATCCTTTCCAAATCCCGGACAAGACAGTGCCCAGAACCACAGAAGAACCGCCCAGAATAAGCAACTGTGTGCATGCAGCCAGCTTGCCCTGCTGTGAGGGGCCACTTTTAACATTTCATACAAATTCCCCTCGTTTGCTGGATGCTCTTTAAAGTTCAAGTAAAAATATGTATCTTACTTGTCTACTTTCATAGGATCATGAGCTTTCATCCAGTCAGCAAAGTCAGCCCAGTGATCAGTAGTTTTCCAGGGGTCTGTCCCCTTGAAGAAGTCCGGGCAGATGGTTCTGTGTGAAACATGGAATCAAGTCAGCTTTCACATCCAGGAGAATCTGTAGATGTCTGAATGTCTCCTAATGTCTTTTATACTCCAGTGTACACATCTGCATGGTTACTATCTGAACCATATTCTACTTATCCTGTTTGGCGGTCAGCAGAGCTAAAAGTATATGCCTTTCTATGGAAAAAAAACCCCACAAATAAAAACTCTCATTATTTCCTTAGACATACTTAATACAAAAGTAAGGGGATTAAGTAACCCTCCTGATTCTACATAAACATTTGTATATCTCTGCTAGTAAAAGCTATAAAGCAACTGTTCAAAAGGTTTGGTTCTGAATGTTTATCTTTTAATCACCCACGCTGCCACATAAGCACAAACACTGGCACTTTGTGACTCTCCTTGTGGCTTTGCGCTCAGGGAGCCATTTTTGGTGGGTCAATTTTAGTAGCTTTGGTGGCCTCGTGGGAACATGTTGTCCCTTTGAGGTTTCATTCGCTCAGACTGAAATGGTGTGGTTGCCCTATGCGTATGGGAAACCATATGCCACACTTAGCTTTAGGCCTGGTGATGTATCAGTGCATTTAAGAGGAAGACAGGAAAGACAATTGCTTACATGTATCCATGACCTGCAATCAAATCGACTATGTATCTAATGTCTGGGAACAGCCATCCAAATATATCGTGAATCACAATCACAGCTTTGTCTGTGAAAAAAGATGGTCTGCAAACATATGCCTTGATGTGCTCAATTTGTACTTCGTGTCCAAGGCACCCATATTGAGATCTTTCTCCAGTATTATATAGAAAAGGATCAGCCATTTGGAAACCTAAAAAAAGAGAGCAAGAAAGTCAACACAGATTATTAAGGGCAAATAAAGGCAAATACGATCTGCAGAAAGTAGTTCAATAACTTCTGCAAATAACACTGACATCCTTGTCTGAAAGGAAAAAGTAGAAAAAAGCAAAAGCAATGTTCCAGTGCAGAATGTCTCTTAACCCATTTTGTGTTATTAAGCTGAAAATGAAGAGAAATACCAAAAGCAAAGTTATAAAATTACAAAAAACCTGCGCATGTAGGTCCTGACTCTCATGTCACATTTGTTTTGCTCCCATGCCACTCCGTCTGCACTGGTGTGAAGCAGTATGGCTTCAGATGTCACTCTCACCCCAGGCATGGGGCCATCACGCCTGTCTTCATGGGGAATCCCATGCTGGTTTCTCTGAATTATGTGATGGGTAAGGACCACAGCACTCACCTGATAAAGAAAACTAAAGTTTTCAGCGCTTCTGTCAGTGCTGGCACCTGCTGGCTAACCTGAGCCTTCGGTAGCAGCATCACAGCTGTCTGGGAGCTGATGTGTCAGGCGCAGTTGGTGAAGGACTGCAGTACGGATTTGTAAATTAGATTCTAATGCCTTGGGCCCATATGCCCTTGAAAGGGATTGCAAGAAAACAAGCAAATATGCAAATCTCATTCAAAATGTGTGAGAGTATTTGGGTTTGCCCCTTCTCCAAAAATAGCAATTACAGACAATGAGCCAGTAGCTGTGCTACAGAGATTGAAGTCAAAAGTTGTTCTCTCTGCATCAGGAGCTTGGAATAGACTCTGTGCAAAAAGTAAAATGTGACCCTGTAATTAAAAGTAGTGTTATAATGCATCTATACAAAGAATCCAATTAACTCTGCAAGGCCAATGTTAATAGTAGCATTTCCTAGCCATGTACTGACTTTGAAACTGTCCTTGAGGATGCAATACACACACCTGCATATACACGATGACTGTCTCTGCTTCATCATTTCTACATTAGCCTATTGTTTCTGTTTGCATTGTAACGTGTACTTCAGAAAACTATCTAGTCTTCATGGAAGTGAGGCAAATTCTGGTGAAAAATTATACTTTCATCAGCTCTCCATTAACCACAGCAGCGGAGAGTTATGTTTCACTGAGTAATGGGAAATTTTGCCTAGGCAATACAGACACACTTGGAACCAGACTGAAGAATAGAGAGTCGATGCCGCAGAGACTCACCATTTGCTTATGCCTTACACAGCACTTCCCAGCTTGCATGATTAACACAGGCTCAATAACAGCATCCTGATTCTATATGCATTTAGACTGCCTTATACCCAAGATGATTGCCCTTCCCAATGTATAGTGCAGAGACACTGTTCTTCCTCATCCTCTCCCAACCCTGGGGCTGCTGTCACCAGATCTGGCAGGGCCAGCACTGAGTTTGAGCTTGATTACAGCTGTAATCCCTGGCTGATAGAGTGTGGCGTAGAGATACAGGAATTGGGCGAATGTGGCTCTACAGCTAGAATCAAGTTGCTTCGAAAATAGCAATAGTGGGTGATCTCATGTCATAAGTAATCCTCTGTGCTGTTAACTGAGAGCCGATTACATTTGTTAATTGTTCTCCCACCTTTCTCAACATCTGAATGACAGGGTTGGTGCTAGGAAGCATAAAGTACCCTGATCTTCAGGACTGAATCCTACCTTGTTTTGGCATTATATGAAAGTGGAAGTTGTAACATGCCTGGGAGAGAATCTCCTGGTTTAAGCCCCCCATTATAGGCCTGAAAATGCTTGAGAGATGTCTGTTCAAGCAAAGGACAAATGAGCTTGTTGAAGTGCAAGAGACTGCCTGGAGAATTCCCAGGCACTCCCAAAGGTAACTAACACCACTGGCTTCTGAGATGGCAGCCACTATCTTGCTCCACTAAGGTCTTTTGTTCAGAAGGGCACAACCTATGGTGTCCCCTTCAAGGAAGTAGTGTTTAGGAGGCATTAAGCTTTGCAATAGTTGTGAAACAGCCTACTCCCAATCTGTTGGTTGCTTCCCATAAATCATTTCTTTGGCCTGTCTTGATTGATGCCTAGCCAGCTGGCTCTCCTCCAGGCACCAGGCTGCAGAGAGGAGAACGTCAGTAAATAGTCAGCCACACCTGAACTGCTTAGAAGTCTTTGATGGAATCCTGTTCAGTCAGAAGCTTTATTTGTTCCCGCCCGCTTCGTCCCACGCAACATGGTGTGGCGAAGCAACGAGATAGGGTACTTCCTACCTGTCCTGTCTCACCTCATTCCCTCTTCCCAACAATTTCAGCCATTACACTTTTCCTTTTCCCGCTTTCCCCGTGGCACGGTTCCCAGCAGGCAGCATCTCACCTTTGTGCCCCGCTTCTCATCGCTGAGCTCCAGCGGAGAGGAGACACAGGGCCTGGTGGGAAGCTAGAGACAAGGGAAAAGCTGACCGCTGCTAACAGGGAAAAAAGACTGATAGCCATGAGTCTGCTGTCACCCTTCTGCTCGTTAACAAAAGGCCTTCTTGTAGCCTCTCCTTCTCACCAGTGGTCCTGCTCTTCCTTGGATGTCTTGATACCATTCAGCTTTTGTGCAAGTAACACAAAAACTGAGGAGAGTTATTTATATCACAAGGCAAAGGTGGCAGGACAGTGGTAGGTAGTTGAGTAGTAGGACAGACCCGAACTACTACATTTTTAAAGAGCAAGAAATCACATGGTTAAATCCTGCTGAGTCCTAGTTTTCAGTAGGAAAAAACAAGTCCCTTCTTGGAAGGTGAGGCTAAAAACCTTTTAAAATCAATCAGGTAAAACAGGGGCAAATATAGTCCTACGGATAATCCCTACTTCTCAGAAAGGGAGTATGAGCATGTGATCTCAAAGTGCTGTGCTGTTTGGCAGGACCTTGGACTAGTAATGCCAAGATGTGACATTTCTGCCCTTTTCTTAGGTCCAGTGATAACATTTTAAACTCCAGCAATAATTAATTTCAATGGTAAGTGCTCCAATGGACCAAACGAGGAAAAGAACGGAAATTCATTGCCATAAGGGCAAAATAAATTACTGTGGTCCTTTAACGTGATCTTGCTACTGATGGACATAAAGTGGTTACCAGTGTCCTCAGAACTATTGCTGTGACACAGTTTACAGCAAGGACTCATAACAAAATCCAGTCTTTCCCAAAGGTGACAACCTTTATCTTCACCTTATCTGCTCCATAATATTTGTCTTTGTGCATTTTTTTTTACTAAAACCAAAATAAAAGTCTCTCTTTAAAGGACTGTTTTTTGCTGAATGTTTTGTGCCTTTTCAAAGAGCTGTATATAATTGCTTAACCATTTCAGATTTCTCCCTTTCTGCACAGTTAAAAGTAGGCTTTCTCTGCTGCCAACTCAGTCTTTGTGGACCAGTTTGCCATCACATACCTGGAGTACAGGATCCTGTTTTAGCCCAGCTCACTTCTGCTCAGTGGGATACCAGCGAGATTTCTCTAAAAACAAAAAGAAGAAAACCAGTTCTGCTGACAGCTTTGCTCCTGCTGCTGCCCATCCAGTTTCCAGGTGCTCTTCAACTCTTCTGCAGCCTTTGGGATTGGGAGGTGAGGAGGAGAGGCTTAGCACAGGAGTCATCCCGAACGAAAGGGGTGGGGACAGATCATGCGGCGAGGCAGGGTGCAGCAGGCTCCACATCAGTTGCCTTTTACTCTACCTTTTATTTATTTATTATTTCAGGAGTTTAGAGAGCAAGATGCACCCAAAAGCTATACTGCATTTTTTTTTCCATCTCTCTAAATATGTGTAATTCCTAACAAAATAATATAGAGAAGTTGAAACAAGGCTGCTGAGTCTTATTATCAGCACACTTCCGTTTTCTGGGAAAATTTCCGTTCCAGACCTGTATACTACAAAGCAAATGATGTGTGTGATGGAGCCACTTAAGACACTGCAGAATCTTTAGACCTCAGCATTTATAGCCGAGACATTTAGCATCAGTGGTGCATTTGCTGATGCATTGTCAAATTCAGAGGTGCCTTTTCTTATAGTATATTCATGCACTTTTATTGTCCATAATAAATGTCTTTAGTGGGATTTGTACCGAATTAAGATGAATCTGTCCTGGAAAACTTGCAGCATAGAAAAATTACGGAAGTCTCCCTAGCACACAAATCAAACATTACAGCCACACCCACAAGTATTCCCAACAAGTCCAAAAGTGTTTCAGGTTATTTTTGATTAGACTTGCTTTCGACAAGTTAGAAACATTTGAGTCTGAACTGGTTGTTATTGATGGTGGCTCATTGAAACTTTCCATTCCTATTTCCATAATGGCCTTGTATGCAAGGAACATTAGCTTAGCCCTCAGGCTGATGTCTACTGTAGCTTTAATTTTCTCTGTGTGTGCAGGTGGTTTGTGTGTGTGTGTGCGTGTCGGGGAGGAGGAACAAGAGAGACAAAAGACCTCAAAGAAAATGACAATGTCTTTTGAAGTCAAAGATCAATAAAGAAATTTTGATCCTAAGTGTATATGACAGACAAGTCCCACAGTCACTCTGTAGATCCTCAGCAGTACTCTGAGTGGTAGTGACCACTGTGTAATCTGAGAACTAGTTAATACAGGTGATAGCTGGATTCAGTTCACCAAACTTCAGACATCTACAGTGAGGACAGCTACATGTCAGCAAGGTGTCTACACTCCCACAGTTGTCATCAGGGTTTAGGTGTCTTCTTTAGAGTGAAATGAATAGTCCCCTAGATGCCACCAGTTCTGCTGATCACGGAGTTTAATGGCAGCCTACCCACCTAGTGCAGGTGTAGGTTGCTGCGCTGAGTGCATCATCACTCAGGCAAGATCAGTCCCACATCTGTGTGCTGTGGGAGCTACACGAAACTTAAAATTAAGGTTTGTCATGACCAGACAGAAGGTGTTTGTCCTGTCATACCTGTCAGTAGCTTTGCGCATCAGGTTTGTATAAGAAACCATTAAAAAGATTGCTTGTGTTGCAAGGGAGGGAGTGGGAGTCTTCACTGAAAAGATACAGTTGATGCTTTGTTATTAATGGCATCTTGGTTGAGCTTGTCTTACCTGACCTAGGTGGGCATGCTGTACTCAGATCCACAAGACTGAAGTAGAGTCTTGCTACCTTGCCCCCCAGAACATGAGTCTGTCCAAGCTGCGGTCCCTTGTGGAACAGATTGGGCCAGCAGGAGCAGACATCTGATCCCACATGCATCTCACCACTGTAAATCCTGTCTTCATGCCCAGCATCTCTAATTGGGGGTGGTTAGGGTGAAAGGAGAGCAAAGGACTCGCTCTGCTGTAATGCAAGTCTTTGCCTGCACACCGTGGTTATGTTTGACCTGCAAACTCTAAATCATTTAGATCTCCCATACCTGAAGAGTCTGTCTCTTTCCCTGTAAGATATAATGCCCTCTGTAATGGACTCAGGATTCTGGAGTTCATTGCACCCATGCATTTCCTACAGTTTCAAGCAAATCATACTTTTTTTTTTTTTAAACCCGCTGTGAATATCTCTATTTTTAGGGTTTTCAAAAAAAAAAAAAAAAAGAAGAAGAAGACAGACAAGGGTTGGAATGAGCACAACAGATTCTTTTGTTCAAACACACAGTGGTCAAATTTCTCCTTCACCTGAAACACACAGCTGGTATTTGTTTGGGTTTGTTGGGTTTTTTTCCCTGAAGGTTTGCACCAATGCTCCTCCAATTGCTCTTCCTGGTTTTATAGAAATGGGTGTGGAATAAAACCCCAAAGTAAATCCGCACAGCTGTTGGCTGCGTTTTCATCTGTATGTTAACATAAGAAACAAGATCCTAGGACATGCAAGAGTGCTGTCCCGAGGCAAAATAGAAAGGTATTCTCTCCCAGACAACTACTGACAGATAAAAACCCAGAAAGCCAAGTACTCTGCTGGCATCTAGTGCAGAAGTGAAAGAATCCAATGGAGAGACCACTGGACAGGCTTAAACATGGCCTATTTACTATCACCTGGTACAGTATTTGGAGCGCTGCTGTTAGCAACAGACTTGTCAGAAAGCTGATATCATTACAAATGTTATATTTATGTTGTGGAAAACCTGCTCAAAGCACCTGAGATGACTGATGCTCTGCTTGCCCCCGAGAAGCTGCAGAGGAGACAAGAGGGATGGTGAGGCTCCCCTTTCCTCTTGTGCGGGTCTTGCTGTCGATAGCAGCCTTGTTGAGGGGTTACCACCGCTGTGGGCACCTTGCGAGGACGCGGTGGAAGGGCTCTCAGGAAGGGTTAGCGGAGAGGCATGGTGGCATGGGGCCAGAACAGCTCAGCTCTGCGGGGCCAGCTGTAATGGCAGTGAGGGCTCCGTACCCAGCACCTGCCCTGAGAGCAAGAGGCATCCTTTGGGACTTGGGTGGCTACAGGAGGGGCGCATAGCTAGTCCTTCTCACACAACTTCACTGAAAAGAGAGGGCCTAGTTCATGGGCTTGTAATTTGGAGCTGGGTTTGCAGCTTTTGTTTCTGCATGTTATTCCGATTCCTCTCCCTCCATCCAGTAAAAGGCTGCACTCCTAAACTTATCTACTGAGTCGTCGCTTGGGAGGGAAGAAATATAGTTTAACAAATTTGGTTTCGTTTTCCAGGTTTCTGTCTTCAGTCTCTAGTCAGTGTTTGAATAAAAACACTTGGAAATTGGGCCAGCTCTTGTTATTGCAAATCAAGGCTTGGCGGGAAGCTTACATGTACAGATACTTTCACTGTCATTGGTGAAAACTAGTCTCACACTTACCATCTTGTTCTTTACCATGTACCTGGCGTGGCAGTCTGGAGTTCATGGCTGCCTTTGGCTGGAGCATTAAAAAAAATCTCCAGGAATTCTGTGATTAGGTTAGTAGTGAGCCGTATCCCCACTCTTTCCCATGCTTTCCCATGTGTCTAAGAAGAAAGGCTCCAAAGTCTCTCCTGCGTGGAGTGACCTTATCTGCTTCATCTGGTGTGGCGCGGGGAGGCACGGCCGCATTCCCTGCACCCAGCAGAGCACCTGCCATTCCTCACAGGGCACCTGGACCCAGGCCAGGGCCATGGCTGCTTCTTTGCTATTAATCTTTGCATCTCTCGCCATGCTCCCACTCCCCTGCCTTTTTATTTGCTGCTAAAAATTAATAGACCGCATCTGTCATCATCTCTCCCCTTTGTCCGTCTCCCCTTTGTATCCACTCCCTTTCCTGGCTTTCCACTCTGCTCCATTTCTCTAAGTTATTTGAAGCCACCGGTGTCAACTGGTTTCTGGTTGTCCCTTTTAACGTCCCCCTGAGTGTCCTGCCTTTCTTTTAGGTAGGCCAGGGTCGGCTCTTAGAGCACACAACTCCTTTTCTCCCTAAAATCCAAAGTATGGCTCTGACCCAGGGACAGAAGGATGATTTGCAAAAAATTATTTTAAATAGGTGTGTTGCTAATTTGCCTCTTGGCGTGTAGAACTGGTTGACTCAACAGCTTCTAGGTTTCTCCTGTCTGGTTTGGATTAATTTTTACCTAAAATGTGAATGTTTAGCCTCAGATTTCCTATTTTTGCCGAAAGAGCTTGTGGGGTTTCAGAGGGTGTGTTTTGTGAACTTTATAGAAAAAGGGTGGAGTATAATTTTAATTATGCCAAAGTGATAACAGAAAAACTATTTTAATATTGTGGATGACATGCAAAGAGGCGTATTAAAATTACCTAACACTGTCCAGGTGTTTCTTATTCAGTAGTTCATAATTTATAAAAAAAAAACCCTTTTATTGTAATTTCAGTACAAGGCACATGATTTCAAATATTACAAATAATAATGAATATTAATAGCAAGATATAGGGAAAACTGAAAAGTTTTGGAGCCGTGACTTAAGAATAGGTACTCAAGATCAGAGGCATCATTATTTTTGCACTGAACGCTGTAAATAGACACATGAGCAAGACAATAGAATTAAGATTACTTGGATAATTACATGGATTAAGGGCTGATTTCCTAATCTAAAAACCTGAACATCTATTTTTGCATGATTTAAGAATATGTCTATTATTTTGTATTACCAAATATTTTGTCTTCTTCTCTAAAACTACAAAAAATGTCATTTATAAATGCCTATAAAGTATTTTTCTTTGCAGTTATCCACCTTTCAGAGTATTACCTTCAAGGATGAATTATTCCATATATTTATGAAAGCTGAATTTTGTATGCAGAGTTTTCTCCATAAAACAGTGATTTAAAAATCCATATATTTCATTTGTTCCATGACACAAGTATTTTTTCCTTTTCTTTTTATTTTCTTTTTTTTTTTTAATTTACTTTTCTTGGTATGAGTTGTCTCCTTAGACAAAACTAATGCTTATGTTATATTTCAGGAACTTTCTTGGGTTAATTAGCTGGAAGTGGGACATTTTCTTTGCTTGTAAATAAGGCTGTGTTTACACTAAGATATAAACACAATTTCCTTCTTTAGTACAAATAAGTTGCCTTGGACAAAAAGCTGCACCTTGTGCCAGTAGAATTTACCCCACTTTTCAGAAGAGGCAATTTTCAGGAGTAGATGTCTGACTTCTCCACTGTAAACTCCAAGCGTGCACTTGAGCAGTTTGACTTGCCTGAGAGGTTTTCCAAGAGATCCTATTTAAAGCCAAGAGGATCCCAAAATTTCCATTTAGATATGTTACCCCCATAGACTATACATCTTCTAGATGAACATTTAGGGGTTTTTTCCTAGTTGGAAAAAGGGGAGATGTTTGCTACTATCACTGATTATTGAACAGTTCTGGCAAAAATGACTGTATTCAATCAGTGTTTTAAACTCCAAAATTTTAAACAGAGTGCCAGAAAAAAACCCTTCTTCTTCCCATGTTTGCTCAACTTTAAAAGTCCTGTTTTGCAAACATGTCTACGCATTAGTAATCTTGGACTGGATCCAGGCAGCTCTGGACTGTGTCCCACAAAGCAATACAGATGCTCAAGTGCAACATCAAAGCAGCAAGTTTAAGGAAAGTAAATATAAGAGCTTCTAATTATATTACAAGGTAATTACCATACATAAATCGATTCAGAGAAATCAAGGTACTTTATTAAATATGTTTGCAGAGAGCACCTGTTTTTACCCTTTTTCTAAAGCAACATAATGAACTTTGGCCTAGCAGAAAAAAATTACATTTCAGTGTAATCCTGCAAATGGTTGAGTCCGTGCTGGGCGTGAGTGTGCCTACCCCACAGTCTGTGCCAGTTTAACGAAATCCATTTCTTGGAGCCCCTAAGGATATACTGGAGCAAACGCATAAGGGAGGATCTCAGGAGAAAGGGTCCAGGCAGGGAAGGGGCCATCCCACCACGTGTCTCCTGGCCCTGGGCTGCCCCATGGGCATTACGGGCATTACGTGTGGAAGGGAACGCTTGGGCCAGGACGACCAGCCAGACTGCAGTCACTGGCCGCCCTCTCTGGTTCAGAGAGGACATCTGCTGCGTCTGGCATCATGTGGAAGAGGTTGTTTCCCCCTGCCCACCTGGTCATCATCTGCCCCTGCCCACTGGACAGTTAAAACATTTGTAAGGACTATTTGTGCTGTAGCAGCTCTGACAACAGGGGGAACTCCCAGGCTTGCTCTTCCATAGCTCATTTGTGAGCTGCGAGTTTCAAACTGGAGATTTCAGCAAGGATAAAAGCATGAGCTTAGGCACTAAACTTAGCAGATTTGCTGTTACAGAGATGATATTACCACCTCCAGTCAAGACAATTTCCAGCATACTGCTTCCTTCTGGTCTGAAACAAATGGATCTCAGGTACCTGATAGACCCACAATGAGGGGGCCCATTGTGGCAAGGCAAGGCAAGGCAAAAAGCTTAGGGCCACCTTATGCAATCCTTTGCAAGGTTCCTCTCTCAGGTGTTTTGATTTTCACTTTTTTTTTTTCCCAGAAAGCTATGGAGCCTGTCTGTCTGTACTTGACACAGCAGCTCCTGTAAGTCAGGCCCCTTCCAGAGCCCTGTCTTGAGCTGCAGCTCAGACCTCAGACGAAGCTTGGCTGTTCATTACAGCCTGTTCTTCTGGTTCAGGAGGCAAAAATCAGCCCAAACCTGAAACCCTTCCCCAGCAAGCTGGAATCAAAACCCCAGTCACCTGCCTCTCTTCAAAGAGACCAACAGCCTGTACCACAACTTATTAGCTTCCTCAGTTCTCCCAGCTTGCTCGTAGGTTTGCTTGGGGAGCCAAGATCCATTTTTTTTTTGAGTGAATTCACCGCTTGCCTCTACCAAGCCAGACCCCAGTGGGTTTCCTTTTCTCCTTGTGCAAACCTTCTCATAAGCCCAGATACAAACAATGAACAAGTTCTCCAGGGTGCGGATGATCTTCGGGCTTGTTATCTGGATAAAGCAGGGGGAGGGAAATTAGCCATCTTCTCCGGAGAAGAAATTCACAGTGCGTCTCCGCCATCACATACGCTTTCTCATGAGAGAGTGATAGATTGACATTAATGGGTTAGCATTTGTCTGAATGTTCACACAAAAAAACAAAACTTGGATATAAAGGAGGTAGCAATAACACTGTGGGAGGAAGTCTTGGATAGGCTGGTCCTGAAAGAAGGACCCAGGACTTTCTATCCAAGACATATGCCCTCACTATAGCATTGAAGATTTAAGATAAATATGCTAGGTTAGAGATGCATATTCAGGCTACTGCTCCACCATGCCCATTCGTGTAGAGACTGCCATAACCACATGGCTACTTCTTACCTTCTGTCTTCTCTGGGACACCCTACCTTTGTACAGCCACTTCTGTTTTCACGTAAACAGGAACCAGAAGCCTGATTCCTCTCATTCCAGTCAGATACCAGTAAACTATTAGCTATCCCAACACTCCCTCTCTGATTTTAAGCAGAAGTTGGTGCCTGCTAGTGATCTCTTCCCCTGAAATTTCTTCAAAAGTGGCACCAAAACTGAGTTTCGATCACGTGTATTTTTCTGATGATACGTATTTATCCTTAAAAAAATCACAGCCAGCTCATTTCAGTTCCTCAGAGTTAAAACCCATGGTTCAGCTGAGCACAGCCATTTCTGTATATTATGCAACAATCATGGTAAGTTCTTTCCTGTGAGAAAAGACATAAATGCTAATATTTTCAAACTTAAAGCTCTGAGAGCTAAATGAGTTCCCAGGGACAAACACATATTATGTGAGTTGAGAGCAAATATGGCATGACTCAGAAGAACAGCCATGAAACTGCACATTCCTCAGAGAACTTGTGAATTATGCAAATAGAAAGTCAGAAATTAAACAACAGACTCATGCCTTGGCATTTGTAATTAAGGCTCTTCATTACCACACAAGATGCTTTTATAATATAAGTTTGTTAAAAGGCCTGGTTTATGTTTTATGCTTTGATGGGATAAAAAGGATTTGTGAAGTTTGGGAAACAACTGGTTTCCCTAAATGCAAACTAGATTCTGCACGTTTCACCTGGGTACAGTTCAGAGTAATTTCTCATGTGTTTATGTTCATCTTTCAGGCAGCTGAACTGCTGGCAGTCGTGTAGAAGAAACCTCCCAGAGAATCTGCAGACTTTAGAGGCAGTTAGGAATTCTTTGTATTCTTTAGATACAGTATATTTTTGAGGAACTCTTTCTTTCTGTGATCTCCCAACAGCAGCTGAAAGCCAACAATTATAACATCCTTGTCACACTTGTAACTTTCTTTTCTCTTGTACTAAATGGCTCTCCAATTATCTTAAATACAGATTTTACAAAGAAGAAAGTACATTTTTTTCTGGATTTGTTTTTTCTGAAAACAAGAAATATATGGGTTTTTTCCAGCTTGACTGAGATGCTGAAGAAGAAGCCAAGCCAGTAGAGGACCCAGTCCTACAATGCACACCACTTTCCCAAGGCCCCAATCACTTTATTCCGTGGGTTCCAGGAGGGACTTTGATTTGCCCATGGAGCACAACACTAAATACATATGGTGATTTTGTAAGTACAATGGATTTAGGATGGACATCCGGGTGAGTGAAAATTTGTATCTTTCAGCTTCCAACTTGCATTAAAATATGGTCATATTAAATAACTGAAAATCATTAGGCAAAGAATCTTACTGCGTGTCTGTGATTATATGTGATAATAAAGTGCAGGACACTAGTAAATACCTTTGAGAAGTTGACAGAGATCAACACAGCAACTGGAATGTAGCAGGTAGGAAAAGTGTGACGGAAAAATAGATGGAAAAGTCACTGAACTGTAATTACATTTTAGTAAATGGTTTGTTGGTCTGCATATTATAAATATGGGTTTTCAAAAACAGAAAAAGGTCTTTAATGTCTGTCTTCTCATGTGTCTTTCAGTGACAGTCTAAATTCAACCCTTTTTTGGTCATGATAGCTGATCTGGAATTGATCCTACATCCAAAATCTACAAGCCAATCCAAAGCATACCGCAGGTCCAGGAACATTTCAGATATAACCGTGAAAGATATATTAACATAAATATATCAACATATTTAACATAAGCATAAATTTTCACAATGCGGTTTTGGACTGCAGTAAGAAAATCTAAAACAGAAAACCAAGCGCAATCTCGCATTGCTGTACAGATTTCCAATTCACCTACATTCACTGATCCCCATTGCTTTGACAAACTAAATGGCTCTGCGCCCCCTCTCTCTTGACCTACTTGGACTTCCTCCTGTCATTGCAAGATAAAGGCTGCTGGTGAGAACACATCGATTCACACACACATGCTGCTCAGTAGGGCTGCGCTGACGTGCTGCCAGATTACATCCAATCCTTTATGGCCAGGCTCACACAACAGGCTCCTTGCGTGAGACCATTTGGTCGGTCAGTGTTGGAGCGCTCCCACACCCCTGTCCCTGCCCCCTGCCTCCTTCCCAGTGGGGAGCTAAAGCCCCTCTCTTTCCTCCTGACTTTGTGCTGTTTGATACTGCTGACAGGACATTTTCCCAGGTAGCATTTTCCATGGAATTTCCTAGATTTGAAGCAAAAGTTCACTGAATGGCATGAGGGTGACAGTGACCCCTACCTGGGCCCCCATCAATAAGGTAATTCTTCCCGCATCACCCTGAACAGAGGGACAAGGGCCAGGCCCTGGGGCAGGAGCTGGGACTGCTCCTTGCTGGAGCTCAAGGATTGTAGCACTTTCTGCAGCTGACTGGAGGCAGAGACCATGAGCCATGGGCACATCGCCCAGGCACTCCTGGAGGAAGTGCTAAGTCCTCAGATCTTTCTCCCCAACCACCTTCAGACCCAGCTGGAGCACAGGCAATGACTGACCTGGCTGAAGGGGGTTTGGGAATCGTGGGATATGATCTGGGGGTTATTCTAGTGAAGGTACAGGAAGATACGGCAGCCTGAGGCAGGACAGCAGATTGGCAGCCCCTGGTGACTCACTTGTTCAGTTGCCACCAGTGGTGGCAAGGTGCAGGTCAGCTCTGCAGGATGCTGCTTCAGATGGTGAAGGCTTCAGACACCTGGAAATGCCTGAGGGCGGGGGGGGGGGGGGGGGGGCAGGGGAGCTCTCAGGTATTAGGCTTCATCAGGTGGCAGCATTCCAGGCAATAGGTTTTCTAGCATCTGCAGCTGCTCATTTCATGGCCCATCAAATTGCCAGATGACCCCAGCCAGGTGCATACCACTGTGGTCACTGCCTGGCTGCCCCACTGCAGGCCCTAGAGATCCTCTGCTCCTCTGCCACCCTCTTCTCAAAGTCTCTAGACCACCTCCTGGGGCTGGAGGAGAGGTGCCCTCTTGTGTTACCCGTGGAGCTCTGTCACCTCTCTGGATCTGCCCATGCTCCTGCTCCTGGTTTCCAGGTCTCAGCTACCATGAGACCCTTTCACCCCACGTTCCATAATATTCCTGTGGACCGGGGTTAGGCTGACTGACCTGTAGCTTCCTGAATACTCCTACTTCACCTTGAGGGTGGCTGTGACACTTGCCTTTTCCCGTTTTCCCCCCTATTACCAGTTCTTGATGACTTCTGTTCTCTCTAGCCCATGTCCTCCTAGTCACCTGCACAAATACACCCCTCCCCATTTGCCACACTCATCTTGCCCATGCTATTCACCATAATCCTTTCCACCATGCTTTGCGTCTGTACAGCTCCTGGCCACTCTTCCCACACTCCTGCACGGCAGGGCTCTGATACAGAAGGAGAAAATCCATTTGCCCAGCTTCAGTTTACCCCCATCAGGAGTGAGGTTGGGGGAGGAGGAGAGAGTTGTCCATGAGCCTTTGCTTTCCTTTAAGTGACTGTGAGGTTCAGGCCTCCCAGAGAAGTCCCTGCTCTTTACTGTATAAATTCTCCCCTTCTCTTCCATACAAGCAGGATCAGGAACTGTCTCAGGGGGACCAGGAGTGTGTAAGAAAAGTAGAGACAGTGCATCCCCTCAGGAGGCTGTAAATCATTTGAAGACCCCTGCTTTCCTTCCTGGTAGAAGATTATTACAAGAAGAGAGAAAAGGAAAAAACTCAAAGATAGAGGAAAAAAACTAAAGAGGACCCCATTTGCCATCCTGAATATGAGAGTCCTGACTATAAAATTTGGTTTCTGACAGCAATTTGTGTTCTCAGGGCTCAGCTGATAATGAATCGGAAAATACAGGCTCTCAGAAGACTCTTCCTTCTGAAGTAGGGATAAACTAGACACTTACTTCTGAAGTAGGGACTTTTCCACAGGTTCTCTTTTGAAAAGGACAGATTCCAAATAGGCTAGTTCTCCAGAGCTGAATGGGGACGCTGAGCTGAGGTGAGGATATAGAATCATAGAATCATTTAGGTTGGAAAAGACTCTTGGGATCATCGAGTCCAACCATCAGCCCCACTCTACAAAGTTCTCCCCTACACCATATCCCCTAACACCACATCTAAACGAGTCTTAAACACATCCAGGGATGGTGACTCCACCACCTCCCTGGGCAGCCTATTCCAATGTCTAACCACTCTTTCTGTGAAGAATTTTTTCCTAACGTCCAGCCTAAACCTACCCTGCTGCAGCTTGAACCCATTCCCTCTTGTTCTGTCACTAATTACCTGTGAGAAGAGACCAGCACCAACCTCTCTACAATGGCCTTTCAAGTAGTTGTAGAGAGCGATGAGGTCTCCCCTCAGCCTCCTCTTCCTCAAACTGAACAGTCCCAGCTCCTTCAATCGCTCCTCATAAGATTTATCCTGCAGGCCCTTCACCAGCTTCGTTGCCCTCCTCTGCACTCGCTCCAGCACCTGGATATCTCTCTCGTATTGAGGTGCCCAGAACTGGACACAATACTCAAGGTGTGGCCTCACCAGTGCTGAGTACAGGGGGACAATCACCTCCCTACTTCTGCTGGTCACACTGTTTCTAATACAAGCCAGGATGCCATTGGCCCTCTTGGCCACCTGGGCACACTGCTGGCTCATGTTCAGCCGCTTGTCAATTAGAACCCCCAGGTCCCTTTCTGCCAGGCAGCTCTCCAGCCACACTTCCCCGAGCCTGTAGCGATGCATGGGGTTGTTGTGGCCCAAGTGCAGGACCCGGCACTTGGCCTTGTTGAAGCTCATACCGTTAGCATTGGCCCATTGGTCCAATCTATCCAAGTCTCTCTGTAGAGCCTCCCTATCCTCATGGAGATCAACACTCCCGCTTAGCTTCGTGTCATCTGGAAACTTGCTGATGATACACTCTATGTCCTTATCAAGGTCATCAATAAAGATGTTAAACAGAAATGGTCCCAACACCAAGCCCTGAGGAACACCACTTGTGACTGGCTGCCAGCTGGATTTAACTCCACTGACCACCACTCTTTGGGACCGCCCATCCAGTCAGTGCTTGATCCAGCAGATCGTATGCTCATCCAGGCCATGAGCCGCCAGTTTTTCCATGAGAATTCTATGGGGGACAGTGTCAAATGCTTTTCGAAAGTCAGGTAGACAATGTCCACAGCCTTTCCCTTATCCAATAATCGGGTCGTCTTGTCATAGAAGGAGATCAGGTTTGCCAGGCAGGACCTGCCTTTCATAAACCCATGCTGACTAGGCCTGATCCCCTGCTTGCCCATTATATGACTTGTAATGGCACTCAAGATGATCTGCTCCATGACCTTCCCTGCTACCAAGGTCAGACTGACAGGCCTGTAGTTTCCCGGATCCTCCTTTCTGCCTTTTTTGTAGATGGGCACTACATTTGCTACCCTCCAGTCCATTGGGACCTCCCCAGTTAGCCATGACTTCAGGTAGACCATGGAAAGTGGCTTGGCGAGCACGTCTGCCAACTCTTTCAGCACTCTTGGATGTAACCCATCCGGTCCCATAGACTTGTGCGCATCCAAGAGGTGTAGCAGGTCACTGATCACTTCCTCTTTAATTGTGATGACCTCGTTCAGCTTCCCCTCCCTGTCTCCTAGCTCACGAGGCTGGGTGCCCAGGGAACAGCTAGTTCCCTTTAGTTCCCCTAAAGACTGAGGCAAAGTAGGCATTGAGCACCTCAGCCTTTTCCTCATCCTTTGTGACTATGTTTCCCTCTGCATCCAGTAAGGGAGGGAGATTTTCCCTAATCCTCCTTTTGTTGTTAATGAATTTATAGAAACATTTTTTGTTATCCTTAACAGCTGTAGCTAGGTTGAGCTCTAGCTGCGCTTTGGCTCTCCTAATTTTCTCCCTGCATAGCTTCGCTATATCCTTATAGTCTTCATGAGAGACCTGCCCCCTCTTCCAATGGTCATAGACTCTCCTTTTGTTCTTGAGGTCCAGCCAAAGGTCCCTATTTAGCCAGGCCGGTCTCCTTCCCTGCCTACTTGTTTTTCGGCACACAGGGACAGCCTCCTCCTGTGCCTTTAAGACTTCTCTCTTTAAGTATGTCCAGCCTTCCTGGGCTCCTATATCCTTCAGGGCAGCCTCCCAAGGGATTTTGTCCAGCAGTCTTCTGAACAGGTCAAAATTTGCCCTCCAGAAGTCTAAGGTGGCAGTTTTACTAACCCCTCTCCTTGTTTCCCCAAGAATCAGAAATTCAATCATCTCATGATCACTGTGCCCTAGACGGCCACCAACCTTTACTTCCCCCACAAGTTCTTCCCTGTTCACAAGAAGCAGGTCCAGGAGGGCACCTTCCCTTGTCAGCTCACTTACCAGCTGTGTGAGGAAGTTATCTTCCACACATTCCAGGAACTTCCTGGATTGTTCCCTCTCTGCTGTGTTGTATTGCCAGCAGATATCCAGGAGGTTAAAGTCCCCCACAAGAACAACGGCAAGTGACCACAAGATTTCCCCCAGCTGCTTATAGAAAGTTTCATCCGCCTCACTGCTTTGGTTGAGATGCCTATGGCAGATTCCCACAGTGATATCAGCTTTATCGGCCCTTAACCTAATCCAAACACTCTCCACCCCATCATCAGTATACTTGATTTCTGAGCTCTCATAGCATTCTCTAATATACAGGGCCACTCCTCCGCCTCTCCTTTCCTGTCTGTCCCTCCTGAAGAGCTTGTAGCCATCGATTGTGGCACTCCAGTCGTGTGAGGCATCCCACCACGTTTCTGTGATAGCCACTATGTCATAGTTTTCCTGGTGCATCTTGGCTTCAAGCTCCCCCTGTTTGTTGCGCATACTGTGTGCATTGGTATAGATGCACTTCAGATGTGCCAATGACTCCAGCACCTTTTTGTGAGTGTGGGCCCCATTTCCCACCAGACCCCTCTCGGGTGCTTCCATGATTTCTAAGCGTCTGTCCCTTCTCTCAAATGAAATGGCAGAGTGAGAGTCCTCGCTAGTCAACCATCCTTCAAGCCCTGGCATGCCTCCCTTGGATTTATTCCTGACAGGCCCAGTTATCTCCCCTTCCCCCCTCATATCAGATGCTCAGATACTCTTCAGACCCTCTGAGAACAAAGTCATGAGAAACAAATACCATGCACTGCCATTTCTGTGTATATCATCATCCTTGTGAGATGACTCTTTCTTTAGCACCTTTAGCTAGGCTGAGGCCCTGGCAGAGGCCCATCTGACATCATGACTGCATCGAAAAACAAGTAAAACAAAACATTTAACTGATTCACAAAGAAGAGCCAAGACAATATAGCTTCTGAGTAGTAAATGTGTTTGATGTTCCATGTCAGTCACCGAACTGAAAATCTATTTCACTGAGCCAAGCATTTCGCTCTTCCTGTTAGACATCAAAAGCATTAAGTGGTTTCTTAACAGTACTCCCTGATCCTACAGTAAAGTCTGTACACCCAGCAAATGCATTATTGCCATAGGGAAACAAGCAAATCTGGGGTTTATGCCCAGATTCTCAGTGTGCAAGCTACAGTGAAGTGAAAGTTACTACAGAAATCAGACCTCATAAACCTCATAAAACAGAGGTCATCGACTCCGATCAACCCATAACAACTCTGATCTTCAGACCATAGCTCACTTTTCTCTGCCAAGAAAACGCCCATACTTTTTCCTGTTGCTGAAAATGTTTGAGAAAAAATAACAACAATTCATTAGAAATCTAAACCCTTCTGTATTTCCCTCCTAGTCAGTGCAGGAGAAGCAGAGGCAGTAACGTAGGTGTCATTGTAGAAAGTATCTGTAGTGACTACGTGGATCATTCTCCACAATAGACATGTTTTCTTGTTGGCAATGCTCACAGTTTTAAATGAAATAGAACTGAACCCTGCCCTGAGGAGTTCAATTTAATTTGGTTGGCAGTCCTAACCTCCAATAACATCTGGAAGGTCACGAAAAAGGTTTCTGGCAAAATAATATCGTTCCTGCTAAATACAGAGGATAGTCCCTAACTGCTGGGATCTGTAAGAATATTTTCACAGATGTTTGAAGACATGAGAACCAACATGTCCTCAGAAGAACTTATAAGCGGTCACTTGACAACAGTAATGTGTTTCACACAACACCCTCTATTACCAAGGAGAACAAGAACTGTGAAGAAAAAAAATAAAAAAATCACTCTAATCTAATGACACCATCTAACTACCTAAAAGGTTCACTTGAGGTTGATGGAAGTGTTTTAGGTAAAGAACCATACGTCTCAAATGATACCACAGTTATTAGGCACAGGATATTCTGGAAGACAAATACAGCCCTTTTTTTTTTGTTTTGAACCCAGGAGTCCTTCACTGAGCAACAGCAGCTACAGAGCTCTGAATCCCAGGTAGGTTAACACCTACCTGGTTAATGGCCATCGGCTCCACTCTCGGTGTAACAGTGGGGTCTCACCAAGTTGACAGGGCCTATGTTTTAAACAGAAAATCCACTGCAACGAATATATGTGAAAAGATCCCTGCTGCATTTCAGCAATGTAACTTAGTGATGACCTTCTGCAGATCTTGAGAAGAGTTGTGCAGTTCTGCAAATATTTCTTTAATGCGTGGAAATGGATATGCGTCGATCAGACAAATATTACCTAGCTTCTTGAAATCTAGACATAGAGAAACAGTCTTGATTTTCTTCTCAGTCAAACCTATTCAACAGCGATTTCTCCTGTAATATCATTTTAGACTCGGTTTTTTACACTCTAGCGGAACCTCACCTTTCACCGAAAACGGTAGCAGACATAGTTTCTTTCCTGGTTGAAACATTAATAATCCATAGAACAAACCCTGGTGCGTAGCCAAGCACCTCCTCAGGAATATTTTCTAAAATAAGCAGATCTGGAGCCTATATCATGGCTGTCTCTGATGGTGCTGAGCCATTATGTCCATCCCTAGATGTATGTCTGGTGCAGTACTGCTACACCATTTATAGCATACAGCAAGTGTGCAAAACATGAATCACAAGTCACATTTTCATTCAGGAAGTTTGATTTGTCAGGTAGCTCCTAATCCTAGCCTAGGTTCGATAAGAAGCAAACACCAGCTGAAAGGAAACGCATCGGTCAATACCGAGGCTTCAGAGTCAGTATCTCGCATCAATCCAACGGCCTGGGCCATCCTCCCGGTGCAGCAGTAAACATTATTGCATACGCAGTGCTTTTGAGACTACTTCTCTCTGTCTCTGAGCCAGGAACCCACTGGCACAGCAGCAGCTGCCTGCTAGTTAGGGGCAGCCATATGAGATGTGGTGGAAAAATGGCCAGTCACCAGGGAGCAGGTCCTCCAAAGGCCCTGTGGCTCACAGGGAAGATCCAGCGTGGCAGTGCCTTTTACCATGTGATTCGTAGCCCGCAGACCTTTGTGCTTTCTGGTTATGCCAGGCTAATTTTTCTGTAGGCCATACTTTGTGCTGTATACCAGAGTGCCTGCTCTAACAGCTTCTCTCTTGCCATGGAATCATAGAATCATAGAATAGTCTAGGTTGGAAGAAACTTTTCAGATCATCAAGTCCAACCATCAACCTAACACTGACAAAAACCATCAGCTAAGCATCATCTCTGCCCGTCTTTTAAATACTTCCAGGGATGATGATTCTTCCCTGGGCAGGCTGTTCCAACGCTTGAAGTTCTAGGCCTCCATAGTGGTGGTGCATCAGTTCTTTAGGAACCAGATACATGTTCACCCCAAATACTGCCTGATTTTTTAAGATAAGCTGGCATCTGCTTGGTTTTCCTTAAGAGAATCCATTATGTTTTCCACATTTCTGTAACTTGCTGTTCATAACCAGCAGAACCACTTTTGTGGTGAGAGTCAGGCAGACAGTTGAGGAAAAAAACTAGGACAGCGCTGAAAAAAAACAAGCAACTGGTTAGGAAAATAAATACATTTTGAAATATTCAGCTAAAGAAAAACTGAAAAGCATTAACTTTTGCTGTTTGGCTTTTTCAATGCTCCCAACTTTCAAAATAACTCTAAAAGTGTAAGGGAATAATTTTCATGAAGTAATTTTAAAATGGGAGAAAAGATGGAAATGTCATAGTACAAATGCTGGATAGTTTCAATTTTGCAATATTTATTGTGTATTCTCTTAAGAGAACTTTTGAAAAAATTACCATATATTTTTCTAAGCATTTAAATGTTACAAAACCAAAATATTTTCCCAAAATAAAACCATGTTCAAAAGAATCTTGTCTTTTTTCTGATCCTCACACCGGCTCTAAATATGCCCTTCCTTTTGCCATGACCTTCAGTGATTTGGAGGTACATCTATTTCTGTCTTTGGTTTCCACCTGAAAAATTTCCATATTTCCTCTGTTATCCAGGTAATAACTTATTTGGAGCAGAAGTTTTTTTTCCCAGTATGTTTGTTCAGTGCTTGTGAACTTGATGACAGTCAGAAATGAATAACAATCTCCTAACATTCTCCTCTGTACTGAAAATTAAAAACAACTTAAGCTGTGGGTATTTCTTAGGTGAAGACCACCTATTACCAAATAGATGAGGACTAATAATACGTTCACCAAAAACACCGAGAAGGCTGAAAGAGAGAGATTTAATTTAACTTAAAATATTTATTTTTTTTTCTTTTCTGGCTGGCCTTCAACTCAGGTTTACCTGTAAGCTATTTTGTAGCCCATACTAAAACACTGCACAGAAACAAAATTTTGGCATTAATTCTCTCTAAATGCCGAGAAGATGGTATACATGTAGGGCTTGATAGATAATTTAAATGGCTGAATAGATTGATACAGACAGGAATGAAATTATTCACTGGTAACATATTGCGACTTATTTCAAAAGCTTTCATCTAATTTAAAAAGTCTACCATGAAAGACTGAAATTGGAGAATTATACACATTAATCATGCAATGGCCTTTTTAATGTGAATGATAATTTAGAGACTTTTTACATGACATTTAATTTATATTTATCACAACAGAGTAACAACAATGGTTACATGTTTGGGAAATAAACAGTGGTAATTACAAATATACTTGGAAATTGAAGTGCCATGTCTTGTTTTTTTCATGGTTTTTTTCATCAATTTTTCCTTGTTCAGACAAATTGAATATACTGGCATTTCTCATATCCTCAGTCTATGCTGGCACTTTGTTAATACGCCAGGATAATTTGTCAATTAGAAAGTGAGCTTACTTTTAAAATAAACTGTTTTTTTTTTTAAGTTCTAAGCGGGAGTTTTTTCACCTTGCCTTTCTGAGAGGGAGGACACAGCAGAGCCGAATGTGATATCGTAGCCCGCGTGTTTTATTGCAGCACTTTACTCTAAAGGTGTGGCCTCTGGAGAGCCACACCACACCTTCACATTTCCCTGCATTTTTTGTTTTCCTCATGCAGGCCAGTATCATATATTCCACAAGCAGCTCTGGTGCTTGAAGGTCATCTTGAAGGTACTAACATGGTTAAAGTTGAGGAAAAAAAGAGTTATAAAACTGTACCCTGGGCACGCGCCACCTCTGCACTTTTAATCCAGACTTGAACTACCACCCACTCTACCGCTGACGCCATGGCCCGAGCCTTAATGCAGGGGATGTAATGACTGGTTGGAGACAAACGGTCATATGTCAAAGAGAGCTGAAAGCTGCTACACCTCGTTGATCGACTAGAGGGGGTTAAGATAGCTGCCACAATGGAAAACTAACATAATGCACACGTGCGTTTCATCAAGATAGAATTTCTGTTTACCCTTATTACAATGAACTTCTGTTTTCTTCCTTAATAAGATTCGTGCCCGCTCGCCAGAGACCACCTGAGAACTTTCTGCGCAGCGGGCAGAGTACAAAGTTTCAACCTACGCTGCCTCCACTACTTATGCCAGAGAGACCCCAACACACAAATGATTAAGCTGAAAAGAGATTTCTTTTTTCTGGTGTTTTACCGAAGAGTTTATTAGTTCTGTTGGAAAGGTCAGGCTCGGGAAGGAGAGAGGTGGGATTTGAAGGAGAGGACAGTAATGACTGCCCCCTGAGGAGGAGGAGGAGGAGGAGAAGGAGGAGAAGAAAAAGGAGGAGGCGAAGGAAGAAAAGGAGGAGGAGAAGGAGAATGAAGAAGAAAAGGAGGAGGAGAAGGAAGAGGAAGAATAAAAAAAGGAGGAGGAGGGCTGTTTCTAGGGCCACCAGAAACCCCGTGGGCTCCGGTCCCCTCCGCTCCGCCAGGGGGCGCCCGCGGCGGGCGCGGCGCTCTCTCCCCGCCGCCTCTCTGGTGCGGTCTCTAGGGTGCCGGCGCCGCCGGGCCGCGCGGCCCCGCCCCCCGCGGTCACACCACCCGCTCGGCCGGCGCTGCGTCAGCCCGACAAGATGGAGACCGCCGAGGAAGGTACCGCGCTCCCGCCGCCCGCCTCCGCGACCCGGGGCCGGCGGCGCCTCTGCCCGCGCTGCCTGCCAGGGGGAGGGGAGAGGCGGGTGTTGGGGGCGACGCGCTGCCCGGTAGCCGGTTGGGCTGGGCGGGGGCTGTTTACGCCCGGAGGGGCTTTGCCTTACCGGGGTTGCAGGTGCCCGGGCCCCTCCTCCTCCGTCTCCGCCGGGCCCGTCCGCCACGGCGGGAGGTGCGGGGGGAGCGGTGGGACCGGTGCGCAGGCGGTGCCCCTTACATAACGGCGGCCGTTGGGAGCCGGGGGTGGGGTGGGGGAGGGGAGGGGAGGGGAGGGCGGCGCTGTGGGGACACCCTGGCGCGGGGCTGGCCGGTGCCGGGGCTGGCCTTCGCCAGGGGGGCCCGTCGGAGCCTCAGCCGGCTGGCACCTTCTCCGGATGGGGCTTTGCTGCAGGGGGTTCGGGGGCGAGTTAGGGGTTTTGCGGAGGGGGATCCCGGCGGGGCAGGCGGAAGGCGGGGGGCTTGCACAGAGGAAGGGGCCGTGAGGAAGGGGCCGCCCGGAGTAGGTCCTGTAATATCCACTCCCGCAACTTAGCGACTCTTAAATTTCCACTTTCAGCGGTATAATAATAATAATAGCAGCTTTATCTGCTGGTGCTTCTTTGGCAAGGTTGGCTTTGTTACATATGCTGTAAAAAAATCTATTTGGGAGATTGAAATGGTAAAGCGATGCAGGAACTGGCACGTTTCTCCGTCTCTTCCGTCTCTCTAATACATAGTAACTTACCTCATTTTTAAAAAAGAAGCTGTTAAAGAGATCATAGTCATGTTTTTTTAATGTGTAGTTTCCTTTTCTTAAGAGTATTGCTTTACTGGAGGCCAAATGTGGATATGTTTAATCAGCACTTTTGCTCTGCTCAGATAATGTTGAGGAACTACGTAGCTCAAGCTGATAATGCAGAGCTTTCATAAACCAGGACATCATATTATAGCGTGAACCAAAATAAATAAAGGATGTGTGTTGTGCTATGTTTCTTGCAGTATTTGAGCTTTGTTTGTCATCTTAAGCAATAACTACAAATACATGTTGCAGTAGCAAGGCAGTTCCAAGGGAATTGTTCTGTGTCTTGGCTTTTGTTACTTTGGCATCATTTCGAATGTAGCTTTTTTATCTAAAGGCACTTGACTTTCCGGCTTGAGAGTATTAAAAAGAAAAAAGCTGGAAGAACATGAAACACCAGATGAAATAAGACAGCACCTTTGTAGAAATGTCCGTTGGGTTGTGCTGTAGACGTCTCTAGTACTTGTGAGAACAGATGGTTTAGCAAACTTTTTTTTTTTTTAATCTAACTACCTTTAAAACTGCTTGCTGCCAATCTGTCGTGCCTCTGTAGACCCAACAGTTACTTATACTGATGAAATTAACAATGTCAAACTTTGATTGCTTGGCCTCTGGTTGCCCAGAAAAATCTGGATTGTAGCAAACTGTGAAGTGGATAATCAGAAAAGAGCAGCTGAGTTCCCACCACTCTAGTAGCTGGTAAATCCATCTCAGTGGATTTAATTCAAAGAGCATAGTTGATAATTTGTTACAGGCTGTCAACAGTGGTAGTCTTTGATCATACCTGCTTTTACAGGGCTTAACTTGGTGGACAGAGAGACCAGGAAGAGAAAGAAGAGGGGGCTGTTAGTTACGTCTTAAGGTGTTGTCTCCTTTAACTAAACCTTCATGTTAAACTCTACATTTGGAATTTGGACTTTTCTGTTTAAATAGATACATAAACACACACAAAAACACATGTAGCCTTAGATATTATATTGTAGTCTTATCAATGTTACCCTCGAAAGCTCTGAGTAGTAGGATGAAGGTCTATATGCTCACTTTCCATAAATACCCCTAGAATGTTACAACTTCTTCTACAGTTTCAAACTTCAGTTCCCACTATTAGAATTGCACCACGCTTGCCAGAATGCTGAAGAGACTTCCCAAGGTTAGAAAGCTTTGAACGCTAGCAGCAGCAAAGACTGCGTTAGTGCCTTAAGGAAGAGGAAGTGCGTGCTCTAATAGTACTGTGTGCCTGAATTTCTGCTACAAAGTGTCACATGGGCTTTCCTAACTATTGGTAGCCCATTAACAATATTATGGCCATTGTGTTCTTGTTGGGTTTTGTCCTTGACTGAATTGTATTGTGGAGCTAGAAAACTTAACTGAATGGTGAAAGCTCAGGTAAGAGAGGCAGTTTAGGGTAATAACGATCAGACTGAAGTGGCAGCTTCTTCTCCTTGGAATGAGTGTGAGAGTTGCATCTCTGTAGCACCTGAAAAAAACAGATATCATAACGTAATCTTCACTTTTGGATATTACGGTGGTGAACATCCAGTTAGAGAGGTGATAGGCAGAGAATAATTCTCCAGGGGAACAAAAAAGAACTGTATTGCCCAAGGTCACGCTTTCCAAAACATATGCATGATGAATAGGATGCAAAGTGTGCGTGCAAGTAGAAAAATAGCATCTATTACACAATGACATTACCTCTGAAGATGACAGTAGGTCATAAAGTGCATAGCTTTACATATTGACCCTTAGCAGGGTTTATTGATTTGAAGCTGTCTACTTCTTAACAGTCTAGGTTGTTACTCTTGTATATGTTTATTTGGATTTATAAAACAAGGGTGTCTAGAAGTTCTCATAGCCTTTGAAAAAAATAATATTTAGACTTGAGTTATTTTAGTAAGCTAACAGAGGAAATCCTTTTCCAAACAAAGAATCTATTTGCTTTCAGTAAAGCAAATTATGCTTTCTCCCAACGGTCTTGAGAACAAGTGGACAATCTGCTGTGAAATCCAATGGCCCCTTAATGAGTGGGTTCGGAGAGCTATGGGGGTCTTTCAGAGAACAGTGTGCTTTTAACTTGCTGTCTTTGGTGCCGGAGAGTATTCTTAAAGCAGCCGTTTCACGTGCTGGCTTTAGTGCTTGTCTGACACTTTCTGAGGCTGATCCAGTGTACCAAGTTGCCAGCTTACTGTAATGAAATAGGTGTGTTTGAACGAATGCTGCAGGACGGTGGGAATGCCACAGCTAGTGGGTAGAACCTGCCTGTCAGTTGAAGAGACCTGTCCTGTGCAGCCATCGGGAAATACTCTCTGTGATAAAAGAATCATTTGTGAGATGGAGTAGTGGTTCTGGTCATTCTCATTGGCAGAGAAACCAGGGGTGCTCGGTGTTTGCAGCGATACATCGTTGCTTGATATGGCTGTGATGGAAGTTCTCTTTATGTCTCTCTGTAGCATCATTGTTGTGGTATTTAATACATGTTTCTGTTAATTCTAGGTTTTTGGCCTACACGAGTGAATTCAAATCTCTTATAGATAGAAGATTATTTCTTTTTCTTTGTAATCACTTAAATTCTTATGCTTTATGTGTTAAAATTGTTCTAAGACCATGTGAACTATGGATATGGTCATTTTGTGACCTCTTTATAGAAAAACATTAATATTTTAATGTTTGGTACCTTTTAGAACTTTTTGTAGAAAAACATTAACTTTTGGAGATTTCAACCAAGAAAGAGGATGGGTGATTCAGACTTGAAATTGCATGTTTTCAGTATCCTTACACCCGTTGGTATTTTTCTAACAAAGATCTCTGATGCGTATCTGTTACGCTCTTGCAGGTTTGCTGAGTGGCGGTTGATAGAGAAATAACTAACAAAAGAGAAAATCCAAAACTTAAATCTTCTATAAAAATGGACATTTTATGTTCATTTACTTAATAGAAGTAGGAGGAGGAATAAAGGGAAGATACCATTCATCTGTCAATAAGCAAATAAAATGCTTGATTTTTATTTATACTTCATTGTGTGTTTAAATGCTGTGGATAACTGAATGGTATTAAAGTAGGCATCTCTTCTTTAGAGGGAGAGGTTTACACTCACTTCTTTGCCCACAAGCATCTTGCAGTCTTTAGTTCTCAGAAACTATCAAAAAAAAAGACAATACAGAAGGTGCAGGATCTATTGAAATATTGTTGATATTGAAACTATGAAATAACAAATAGAAAATGTCTTTCCTCTTGTGACTGGACTGTAGACTGCTAAATGGATGGCCGTATTCAGCTCAGGTAGCAAACTCGGAAAATACCTATTTGTTTGTTATGATAGGGTTTTTTCCCTTTCATGTAGAGCACGAACGAACATCCATGTTAGATTCAAGAATAGCAAATGGTGTGTTTAAGTAAACATTAGTAAATCTCTTCTGCTCAGCCTTGCTTTTAACTTCTTCAAAACTCAGATGGAATTTTTTCATTTCAAAGTCTCCAATTCCAGGAAGATTATCCTTAACAATCTATATGTTATTTTAGTGATAACTTATTTAGTCAAAGAACACCTCTGCATGTAGTTTTACTGTGTCTATTTCCTAGAAATCTTAAAAACATAATAAGACATGGTTTGGGGGTTTTATAATGTGACCAGGCAGATAACATTCTTGTTGCTTTTTCTGGTGATCTCTCTGTCTTCATGTCTTGCATCAGATGAAATCTCTCTTTCATGCTCTTTCAATTTATTCTGGCTTCATTTTGCTACATGGCAAGCTTTCTGGAATTTAATTGTACAATTTGTCTTGTAAATTTGAGTTCTTTAAACAGTAGTGTAATAAGCTTTATGTCCTTGTCAGCAGATATATGCAGAGTCTGTCGGTCTGAAGGAACTCCTGAGAAACCCCTATATCATCCATGTGTGTGTACTGGCAGTATTAAATTTATTCATCAGGAATGGTGAGTTCTGTGTTTGTGGGGGTTTTAATTTTTTTAATATTTTTTTTTTAATAAAACACATTAGCATGTTTCTAAAAATAATACGAGTAAGTAGTAAGAAAATCCAATTTTCAGTGGAAATGCGTTAGGGGTTTTGATGTTTTTTTACATGATGGCTCATTACAGTTTAGTAATTATATATGAAAAGGAAGTATTGATAATTGTTTGTATTCAGGACTACAGTTCTGTTTGTATGTCAACTTTATGAAAACTAAGCAGAAAAATCAGTATATTGGGTTTTTTTTCTGCCCACTTATAGTTGTGAATAAAAAGAATATGTAACCTCATAGCAAGAAATAAAAATACCCCAGTACTTTTTGGTCATTTTGAGGTGTATGTTTGATCAGGGAAATGCTAAAGTGAAAACTAATTCTGGTCTATAGCATGCATACCTTTTGATGGTATTTTAATAGATATTCTTTCACAAATAGAAGAGTCTGAATCTTAGCCGTGTGCATATATGTGTCGTATCTTGAAATATTTGTAAGGATTGGGGTCACTAGTAGGTGTCCATCTTGGGATCTGTGCTTTGAGTTATTATTATTAGCCTTTTCAATAATGTACTCAGAGAATGTAATTTATCAGTAATGTAAGTGATGTAATTGAAGAGTCGCTGTTACTCGCAGTCAGCTTACCTTTTTTACTCTTTGAAACTTACTTGATGGCCTAAATGGACTTAATAAACATGCTAATTTAAGTCCTGCTTGATAGTACCGATACCCTGATTTATGTTTGAAAACAGAGAATTGGTGTTTTTTCCATAATGGAGGGATAAGGTGGAGAGGTGTAATACTGTGTATTAATATGATCACTTTTTATTGCAGCTTAGTTCAGTGGCTTAAACACAGCAGAAAAGAATACTGTGAATTATGTAAGCACAGATTTGCTTTCACACCAAGTGAGTATGTTTTACTGCTCCTATCTTTTCAGAATTTTTCTTTTGTTCTGTTGGTATGTATGAAGTGATTACTTTTTCATTCAGCATGATAGATCCATACTTGTGTTTTAATTTCTGTATTCTTGTTGGAATTGCAGTTCTTATGCATATTATTGAAGACTGTGTGAATTGCTTAAAAATGGATAATCTGGTTCTTTCATAATCTTACGTGAGCCATAAAAGAAGTGTTATTCTATACCTTTTCTGACTGCCTCGGTCCCGTTCTTTTGTTAACAGTGTTACGTGTATGGCATGATTTCAGCTTCATTGGTGAATTTGGGTGTTCGGAAGTCTGAATGTTAAGGTGAAACCACAGCAAAATCTGAATTGGAAAATCAGTTTTCAGTTACCTTTGAACTATCCACCTGCACCACTACCACGTGACTACTGTCAGTTTCGATTCAAATGATCTTGGCAGATAATGCAAATTATAATTATGCCACTTGCATTTCAGTCAAGATACAGTAACTACCAAGTATTACATCTCCTTTTATGTTAGACTCAACTGAGTTAGGCAACTTGTGTTGAAGAATGACTGTATTTTTATATAGTTCCCAGAGGATTCTTAATTACATTTTAACCAATAGTAGTAGAAATAAGTGAGGTCCTTCGGCTTGGTGACAGGCTAGGCTCATTATTTATTATTGCTGTTGCCAACGTATTGCCTGTTGAACAGGTAAAGTGGTTCTTGTGCTAAGTATTTTTCTCATTAAATTTGTTTTTGCTGATTAATTCTTCACAGCTCGGTTCTTCATGGTGCAGATATGTAATTTTTTTTTTTTAAGCAGACAACTATCTGCACTGTAGAAGCTGTCTTGAGTTGGGAAAGATAATGAGGTTTGACTTTTAGGTGTGTGGTGCGATAAAAATCAAAGCTCTGTTTCAAGTTAGCTGGTCCCAGTTAGAAGGACAGACCGCTCATCCCATCTCCTACTACCCTTTCACCTTTTTTGTTTTTTGTTTGTTTTTTTTTTACTAGTTTTGTACATTGGTAGGGAAAACTGAGGCTAAGGAGCCAGATGGTTTAGTTCATGTATTTTCTGTTCCAAAAATCTTGTAATTCACCTTCCTTCTGTATATTGAACCTCAGAATTTTCCATTTCTGCCAACAATTAATTAAACACATTAGGCCATTTTTTTAGATGATCAGCAGTGAAATGTGCAATGTTAACTCTTACAACTGTGAGGGGAACAACATATTTTATGTTGATCGTAGCAATGCTTTCATGTTATTTTTTTTTTAAATGCTACAGAGACCTGTATAAGAAATATGAGAGATGTCATCTGCTTGCAGGTTTTATTTGTTAAACCTTTTTATAAAGGCATTACATTCTATTTGGAAGCTTTGCAAATTAAGAGTGATCCCCAATTCTGGAGCTCCCTACAAGCTAATTAGCCACTTTCAAAATTGCGTAATGCTACTAGGTCCTCTGCAGAATTTAGTGTGCAAGACCATAAAACTGCATTTCAGTGGTTTACTAGCTGTTAAAAAGATAGCAGACTTTCTAGTTTGGTTTTTTTTTGGGAAAAAAAAAGACAAAAGTGTATAGTGTTTTCCTTAGGCTATAGAAAAAAGAGGATGAGAAGTTCTAAATAAATCACACTTTATAAGTGTGTTACTGTTGATACTAGAGAGCTTACTCACTGCCCTTATTCAACCCCAGGAACAGAGGGGTTCCTGCAGAAGTTTAATCCCTGACTGACATAGGTGTTACCAGCACAGCTTGTAATGTAGTTGCAGATTACAAACACGTGAGAAAACATAATGGAGTTACTGTGGCTTAAGTTACCATTTGTCTTAAGAGCCTTGAAATTAGTAGCAAGTAAATGTCTTTCTCCCCCATGTAATAGGGTACTTCCTCCACGTTCAGCCTCTAGCAAAGATCTGCTTATCCTCCTGTCACACACTGGCCACTCCCCAGACTGAGCACCCTCAGCTGATAATGTTTTCTTCTTGGCTTTCCACATTGGACAGCATGGTTTTGGGGTTTTTTTCCCTACGAGGCTGCACACGGTGGTAGCATATGTCAGGTACCTAGCACAGGTTCCTCCAGCCCTCTACCCAGCCTGTCTTCGTTTTTCCCTCGCACCCAACACTCCTACAGTTATGGTTTCCTTAGTTTCTCTCATCCCTCTTTATTTGGAAGATAATGTGGATGCTGGATCTGCTTGTGGGAAAAAGTCACAGGTGTTGGAGAGACAATGATATGGCAGAGGTGGGATTGATGTATACGCCAGTCATCTAAAACAAAGTTGGATCTGGCCTATGACCATGCCAGGTTTAAAGCACTTTAAGAAAGTTAACTCACCACAGGATGTGGTCAAATAAATGCATTTACATAATTAGCATCTGTCCTTCAAAAGACAGGCACTAACTTGAGAATAATAGTACGGTAATACCAGCAACTCCTCTTTTAGTTTAGCTTGGTTCGCTTGTTAAGGCTGTTGCTTTCATTCTGTCAAAAATGCCCTTTTGCTAATACAACTTTTTGTGTATAGAGTATCCATAAAATATTCCTAGTGCGTATATTCTCTAAGTCCTTTATTATCTTTAAGTTCTGTAACATCCTGTGACTTCTTTAGCACCTGAACTACTAGGTTAGTTACTGTTTGGAAGGAATAAGAGAGTAGAAGATTCAACTTGCATCTTGGCAGGTGTACAGAGGAACTGATTTTTCTTTTGAATAATTGAATCATTCTCTAAAAATGTTTAGTCACGTAGGCAAATGACTCAATTTTTCAAATGCACACTTTGAAGCTAGATTTTGTATGTTTTAAAATTCATTAATTTTCTGCAGTTCTTCAGCTGCAGAAATTAATGCAGCTATTGAATTAATCCATGAATTAATGCAAATATTGAAAAAGTAGCTTTGGACTTTTTTCTTAATTATGTCAGGGTGCTTGTTCATTTTTAACTTGTATGTTTTCTTTCTGAGTTTTTAAAGAGCAACTACTCTATATTCTTTTCCTCCCCACACATGCACTTTCCTTTGTCATGTGCTAGGATGGACTTTTCTTGATGTCGCACTAAACATTCATAAGCACTGACCCATGAAAGATGGTGACTCTCTATTTCCCATGAGAAGATAGTTTTCAAATCTTCTCTTTTCTGTAGAAGCTAACATTAACATAAATATTTTCAAAAATACAAGTATGGAAGTAGACTAACCTGATCTTTGGCTGGAGGTTGGGATAGGTTCATTCCTCTGCTTCCTAAGCAGCTGTATTGCTGGTAAGTGGTTGATACAACGTCACAAGCTTAGTTAATACAAAGTCTGTAAAACAGAAGGAAGCCACGTGGGTAGGATGTTCTTCAGTTTATAAATTATTACCTGAAATAAGCTTTTGATTTATGCTCGCAAAGTTACTAATTCAAGGCTTGCATGTGCTTGGACCTCACTGTTTGTATTGTTGTGGTTGTGGTTTCTTACTGTTCTTCCTGTTTCTTGTTGCTTGCCACCTTTGTAACTGTTAATAGGAAAGTTTGTTGGATCAGGAACTACTTGTTCCTGTGAATCATTTGGATTGATTGAGCTCCTAAGATATCCTATAGCACACCGAGATTCTCAACATTAAATACCTAAGGTTAGGGGTTTTTTAATTAATCCATAAACCTTGATACTTTTTTTTTTATCTTAAAACCTTCTGGATGCGACTAGCATGTTTAGCTTAATGTGAAAGAGTTCATGGTTCATAGATTTTAAGGCAAAGAAAAATAAGTATCACTGACATAATTGTAAAATATTAAATTATATATTCATATTTTTAAGTAACTTTTGCAAAAACCATTGCTTAGTAATTGCTTGTTTGTAATAACACTTAATTTATTAAGTTCCAAACTTTTGGATCTTTCGTTTTGTACAAAATGTAATTATACTGAGTGACCCATTTTGTTGGGCTCATCGTTCGAAGTAATTAAGGTTTTATTGAAGGATATAATGGGCTGATTTTTTTACTTGTTCATTTTGACAAACTTTAACACAGTAGTTCACAGCCTCAGCATTTCTACAAAGTATAGTTTGGAAAAACATAAACTTCTGGAACAAAATACTGCATGCTGGCACAGAATTCAACATCTCTGCTGCCAGCTCCAGGGTGTGGGGTAAACATGCAGTTGAGATACGTGTGCGTGTCATTTCATATATTTTTGTTTCGTATATTTGTGTGGCTTGCATGAGAAAGGGATGTGTCTTTTTCTCATTTTACCTTAGCAGTCTGGAGCAAAGTCTGTATGTCTGTGAGTGTAAAACATAGAATGGTGTGGATTGGGAGGGTCTTTTGCAAATCATCTAGTCCAACCTAAAGAACAGCTGGCAACCTGTGTTTTACCAAACCAGTGCTTTAGCCCATAAGCTATAAAACACACGCTTTTTACTAATGAGTCATATAGTCTTGTTTCATGGTCGGTGCACAAGGATGATTGAGGTGGCGTATACATGGCTTGCAAGTGTAATAATAAATATAAAATCTATCGATAAGAGGACTGTAAGCGTGGAGATTCTGTGAAGTAGGCGAAATGACAGTTTTACCTAATCAAGGAAAAACAGTTTGCTTTCTTCCACAGTAGGCATGCACCTGTTTAGGTTATGGGCAAATAAATAGGCTGACTTGGATGGGGAAAGAGTGAGAAATGAAATAGGACACAGTTACATTGTGACAGCTGTCGAGAAAAATAAGACTATTAAAAAAAAGTTTGAGCCTTCATAATAAATAGTGGTAGGGATTTTTTGACACAGCATGTGTCAGAACGCTGTTGCTTTTCTAGTGTCTTTCTGCAGTTCTGCTTCCCTCACTGAAAAGTAAGATGATGCATTATAGGAATGGACTTTGTGGGAGGCGCGAAATCTGTTGGTGTAATATAAACTGGGAAAATAATATAGGATCTTCATTTCTTTCTAGGGGGAAGATTTGCATTTTCAAAATGTTACTGGCCAGTAACATGAAAACTATGGATAACTTTCTTTGTATTTTATACTAGTTCATAATGATCATGTATCTGACATAAATCTATAAATGTTTGCATGCTTCAGAAAGTGTCCACTTTTTACCTTGTGGCGGAACTAGCCATAAATGCAGGATATAAACATATTTAAACCTGCACCTATTCTCATTCATTGGTAGTAAGCTCTTAGGAGACAGGGAAAGTCTTGGACCATTGCTCTGGGACCAGTTACATATTGCTGATGATTCGTTGTGGAGGTGGATTTGTACAGGGATTCTACTGCTGGTGTTGGACAGGAAAGAGGAGCAAGAGAATTTCGGGAGGAGGAAGAGCCTGATGTTCTCTCTGTATTGGTCCTTTTTTTCTGTTGTGCAGCTGGCATTTATAACTGCAGAGTGCCTGTGCTCCTGATGTTGCTCCTCCTTTTTTTCTTGTTTTTTCTTTTTTTAATACAAGCAACAAAAGTGAAGTCTGAAACTGTCCAGGTTTGCTAATATTTATAATTATCATTACATCTTATGTTATCATAACAGAACGTGGGGGTGTTCAAAAAGCCCCTGTTACTGCTCAGATACCGCTCTGATGAGAGCTTCTTTCTTTACTGCCCAAGTTATGACTTAATATTGCTCATGTCCCCGTGCAAGGGAGACTGCGGGCAGTATAGTTTTCATCTGGATTAAGTTTTGGTACTTTGAAAAGATTGGGAGAGAGAGGTTAAATTGAAAGTGTTAGTTTGTTTTATTTCTTTGTAAGTTTGGTGGGAATTGTAGCATTCAGGTTCAGCAGATTGTCCCTGTTGTATTTGTCAAAGTACAGTGATGTGATGTTTGTACTAAATAGCCTCTGAGGAAATGGGAACGATGAGAAAGCTTCCTGTAATAAACTTAAAGGTATCACTTTGGAACCTAGAGCACTGGGAACTTTTTTTTTTCCATTGTCCTGTTCTGGATTTTTTTGTCACCTGAAATCTGTTGACAAACTGTTTCCCTGAAAACTACTAATTACTGTCGTCTGCTTTCTTCCTTAGTTTTTCTAGGAGAAGGAAAATTTCTAAAGACAGCCTTGTGTTTTTCCTGCCTTATTTGTGTCAGTGTTTTAGGAGATTTTTGTCCTGAGCTGTCTGCTTTGGAGAAACAGAATTAATATTTGTGTTCCTGAAAAAGTTAGGCCCAAAGGAGGGTGGAGGGGGTAGGGAGGGTGGAACAAAAACCCACCACCCAGCCAAACAAAAAAACCCAACCCACCCAAATCTAGTATTCACAAGTAAAATAGCAATTACACTGCACAGGTGTGACTTGGGTATCCAAAAAGCTTTCTAGTAGTTTTCCTATGGCCTGGACAGCTCAAAGTTGAACTAAAGGTATGAAAGCTCACTTATGCTCAGCCAAAGTCTGTTTGAATTTCATGCTGTAATAGGAAAAAAACCAAAAAACTGTTGCTTTAATTGGCCTCTAGTAGGGAGATTTTTATTTGGAGGAACTGTGGTAAATAATGCAGGAAATTGAGTTGGGAAAGTTTACTAGAATGGGAGTTAGGGAGGGAGGAAGGAAGAGGAGGACAAGTGTGCCTAAGGGAATGAAGAGGATGTGCAGTGCGGTGGCAGGGGTCAAAGTCTCAGGCCTCACAGTGGTAGTGGGGAGTGGATAAAAGGGGGTGGAACGTGGAGAGAAAATGGCAGTAGATGACAGGCACAAATGGGGGGATTAGCTATGAAAATCACTGGCAGCAAGCTTCAGTGTTGCAGTGTGCTTGCACACCAGGGGTTCCTGTCATGCTAGGAATTTTTACATTTCACCTACCCGAATGTTGTAGGACAGAGAAGGGCTTTATCTTATCATCATGGTATAAAGCTTCTAGTGGTAGCAGCTTTATGTTTTGAGGTGTGGCAAAGCAGAGGAAAAACAGCAGTCTTCCCCCACCCCCAGCTCCTGAAATCATCAAAAATCACCAAATTGTTAAAATTTAGAGGATGTAGCTTGTCTTCTGTGAGTAGTAGCTATCTTGTGCATTTATTTGAATGCTCTGCTGTAATCCTGAAGCCTTTAGGAAAATGAGTATGTAGAGGTGCTAACATTGATAACCACTTCAGCTTTACCAAGTTAGGATGGGCATCCTTTTTTGCAATCCTTCGTGTGAGTGTTCAGTGATTCTGAAAGATGCATTTTTTTCAAAAACTTTAACCCTCCCAACTTCCCCCTAACAAATAAACATTAACTTTGCTTTAATGATTTTTCTTGTAGCCTCTGTTGCAATTCCAAACTGATGATCAAAATAAATTTTTTTGTAAATAAGAATAATAAGCCTCAAAGTATCTGCTGAGTTCAGTTATGTCTGACTGATACCATAAATGTGTAACACATATACTCTAGGTAGGTATTCTTTTAGCACTCTTAACAAATGTCTGCTGCTCTCCTCTGATAATTTTCCAGAATGTTTGTTCAGTGTGAGCTGAGAGATCATTAGTAAATCTTCAATTGGCATTTTCTACGGTACTTACAAATTGTATACTAAATCTGTTTCTGTAATAAGAACACCATAAATTGGTAGACAGTCAAAATACATTTGTGTTCTGCTTTCAATTTACTGCTCTATGTTCTTTCAGCTAAACTTCCCTAGTGTTATTTTTAGTCCTTTTTTTTTTTTTCTACAAATTCCAGTTCCTTGCCAGATACCTGACAACTAAGAACCTTTGAAATTTAAAACCAGTTGCTATTTGTCTTATGGTTACTGTTTTTTTTGTTACTTTGTCAAATGTAATCCGCATGTTGAAATGCACCAAACTCTCCACATTCTTTGGCTACTTCTTCATGTTGATGCTGCTTTTCTGTGTTCTTAAGTTCTCTTTACAATACAGAAACTTCGGGAAGTATCCCTGGAGAGTAAAGAGGAGGGTTTTAATCCTGTAGAGGCTTCCTCTCTGAGATTAGTAAATGGATGATTAGGAATGTAGGTGAAGGTAGCAGCGATGTTTATTAGAGAAAAGGAGGGGATGCAGGTAGATGGCATGAAGCGGTATTTCTCAGACTTCTAAGTCAAAGGATTGTCAATGAGAGGGGAGAAGTCTTTTCACTAGTACTTATAAAAATTGAGTTTCATTGTGTAGTTAAAAGTATGTGATGTTTTAAAAAATAGCCCATTAACTAAATGTGTTAAAGTCTTCAAGCTCAGCTGTTTCTAACATAACTGTTAAATATCCAGGCAGCAATGTCTTTGTGCAATTCCTAACTGTAGTTTATCTTATTTATTCAAATCTGTTATTGATACTGTGCATTACCACTTGTTGGCATCCGTATAAGCACGTAGAAGCTAACTGAATATAATGAAATTGTTAGAGATAGATGTTTTCTAACTGTTTGCAAAAGAAGAAGCCCTGTCACTGTTTTTCTTGGCTTTTGAGTAGGGTTGGGTTTATGTAATATATAGGTGTTGAATTTAAAAAGTCGAGAAAATTTACTATTATGAAAATGTTTATATGGGCTGAGAGATTTGCGTTATGTTCTATAATAGCAGTGACCTTAAAAGAAATCTTGCATGGTATGAAATAGGTATCTGTTGAAAGTAAAAGTCATTCTGTGTAAATTTCAATGTTTGTAGTTACTTAATCAATTCCCTTCAGATTTCCTGTCTCTGTAGTGCTTTCATTTTGCTGATTTTTGTATGTGTGTGTGCTCTTGGATAGCAAGTGGAATCTCACTTATCTAGCACAAGCAAATTGACAGTATGCAAAGTTGCTAATTGCTCTTCTTTCTTGAACTAGGTTTATAAATAACAGACAGGGGTGTCTTTGAGGTAGCGCTGAGTGGGAGGGCTACTGAACTTAGAATCTGATTTTTCTTGCAGTCTTGAGCTTATTTTGATATAATCGGAATTTACAATTGATAAATAAAGCTATTAAGAAAACTTCTCTGAGTCAAAAACTAGCATGGAGTTTATTAATTTTCTCATTCCACTCAGTACACAATGTAACAAATGCATCGTTAAGTTGTTTTTTTTATTTGTTTGGGGTCATCTCTTGGGAATCTATAAAATATGCTTATTCTTTTAGTAAGCTTCTGCCAAAAGCAAACATTTTGTAGTTGGCAAGACTTTTACATAAATGCTTCTTTAAAGGAAGAACTGTTTCATAAGTGCCTTTTCTACACAGTTTATTCCCCAGATATGCCTTCACGGCTTCCAATCCAAGACATCTTTGCCGGACTGGTTACGAGTATTGGCACAGCAATACGATACTGGTTTCATTATACACTTGTGGCCTTTGCATGGTTGGGAGTAGTACCTCTTACTGCATGTAAGTATTAATTTTTTGTACTGTAATAATCTTATATGCAGGAAAACATGTCACCTCCTGCAACAAAGTTTTGTGAGACCACGGTTGGTTTATTTAAAAAAAAAAAAAATAATCATAATTTCAAAGACATTATTTCACTGATTTTTCACTCAGAAGTTCTAGCTATTTGACTCTTAAGCCAGTAGTGCAATGCAGGAAGGTGTTAAGAGATAGAAGAAAATGCATAAAAGGGATTTTAAACTTCTTATTCCAATAAAGGGCTTCTTTTCAATCATCTTCTTTAAAATCTACATGGAAGTTTTTATTTGATACCATTTATTAATATTAGGATAGAAGAATTGTCCTAGTTTTTCTAACCATCCATAAATGAAGGGGCAGGCTTTTTTTAGTATGAAAAGTGAAATTCCTTTACAGATGTACTTAAATTGATTAGTAAAACTCCTCTTAAAATATCTTAAACAAAGTAGTAAAGGAATTTAACAGAAAAAGAGAGCACACTTAAATTACTGTAGTGTTCAGTTTGAAATTCACTTTTCAAATACTAATGGAAAGAGAACGATTGTTTCAGCAAGCTAAAAATATAGAGAAGAGGAAAAAAGGCAAAAGGTATATAGTGTTCAGTCAAGGAAATGACTGGAAGTGCATCTTTTTACAAAGAGTAATATATGCCTTGAATAAAAGAGCAGGGAGCTAGTAAATGCATCTCCCTAGACAGTTTCTCAATATGTTCTGTGCTTTTATTTGTAGCTGGCACTGGCTTAGTTTGAGAATAGCACAATACTGGCATTAGCTATAAAAGAGTGATCCTGTTTCTGCAGTCTGTCCTTCCTGTGCAAGAAAAAGAGCTTTTCTGGGCATGGAGTAAACAAGATTTACCAACTGCGCTGCATAAAACTAAAAAAATATTGCAAATTTCTTCCTTGAATTTTTAGATGAGTCTTGGTTTTCTACCGTTGTCTTTCAAAATGCAAATGTTGTATACTTTTCTTACTAAAACTTCTGAAGGACAGTAAAATCATATTCAATAGATTAATTAAGGTAGTTATGTTTCATAACTGTCTGAAAACTTGATGCTGGCTCTTCAGTAATACTGAAATGTTACCAGAAGTCACCACCTACAATTTACTTACGTAAGACTTGATTGGTTGGTTGGTTTTTTTTACAAATGTCCTTTCAGGGTTTTAGTACGCATTTACTAAGCCAATATAACTGACTTCTGATTTTGATTTACAAGTGACTGTTTGTTTTTTTTTTTTTTACTTTGTCTTAATTTCTATCTCATAAGATTGCACGTGTACCCCTATTTGTGGATTCCTTTAAGAATTAATGTACCGTGAAGGGTAACATATTTACAAAGGAAGGTGTCCAACATGACAGGGACATTCAGTCTTAACAAACCCTGAAAAATCCATTTACTTTTGAAATTTGTCAGGATCTGGCTTGTGGATGTAATTTTGTGTAGGTCTTGTTTTCTTACATTAAATGCTTTTAATGTAATCTTTAATTTTCTGTAATATTTAAATATTAATGTAATCTTTTGCCTTCCCTGTTTCTGTCATATGGCTCACATAATGGTGTGTTGCTGGCTTCACAAGAAGTCGTCTTGTTATTTTATGTCAGGAAGAAAAAGGTGCAGCATAAAACACTTGTCAAACATACCAAAGGAGATGCATGGTTGAACAAATCTGTGTTCCAGATTAACATGCTAGTCATGCAGTTATCCCGTTGTGGGATAAATTCTACATTCATTTTTGGCAACTTCACTTTACTGCATACCCATCTTATATGGTTGAGTAAAAGGAATTTATCTGTCTGTGTGTACCCTCAGCCTCATCCCAGCAGGCTGTTGCTATTCTGTTAGCACAAAGCATATTTATGTTAGTGGATGAAAAAAGCCAGTTATACAATTTGCTATGATCTGTTCAGAGAAGTAGGATTAATTGGGCCAATTGAATCTAAAGTGGTTTTATTCTTTGTGATATTTATATTTAATTGCACGGTTCCTAGAATGAAATAGCCAAGGTACCTATGCAGTACACGGGGTAAGAAATAGGTGTGTATCTACTGAGTAAAGTGAATGTGTACACTAATCAGTAGGAAGTGCTAGAGTGGGAGTTGGGTTGTCTGAAGTGCCTCCTTTATCTATAAAACACCAATATAGCTGAAAAGAATGGTTGTATACACGTTTCATGTAATTGTGTAGAGGTTAAAATGGTAGAGATGTATAATAGAACTACTTAAATTGGAATGAGTAAAGTATAAATGGAGTTGCATATGTGAGCACCAGAAGAACCAGCAGAAGAAGGGCTAAAAGGAGTATTTGCTGTTTGCCAAAGAGCACCGTATATGTAATTTCATTCAAATCAGGAGGGAAAACAAACAGACTAAAAATAAGGTGTCAAGAAGGAGTTATAAGATAGATAAGGAAAAGAGGAGAACTGTGAATTTTGCCTCACTCAAGAGGGATGAAAAACAACGGGGCAAAGATTCCAAATGGCATCACCTCAGTAAGAGTATGAAAGGCAAGTCTAAAATCAGTTCATAAATGCCAATCAAGAATAATCCAAGAGATAAGATAAGGATTTACTAGCTGGTGTGCTTTGTCTTGAGTGTTGTCCACAAGTGATCCTGTCCAGACCCCTTGGGCATGTGTTTTAGTGCTTGTATGAGTGGGCAAGTGAAATCTGTGAGGAAAAACAGCTTGCTTGGAGATTAGTTTGCTTAGAGATTTTGTGTAATAAAGTCCCCTCCCTCATCCATAAAATCTCACAGTGAGTTTTCTTACACTGGTTTCTTACCAGTGTAGTGTAATCAGGAGTTGTAAGGCTTGTATTCTTTGACCTTTTCAGCCTGCTAGAGTTCACAGCGGTGTCTTGCCCCTTTGAAGTTCCCCCACCATGTAGCTAGATAGTAGGCAGAGGCAAACTATTGAGTCTCACTGGCAGCAGAGGATCAGTACCATCTTGCTAAATTTGATTTGGTGACTGTTCAATATGAAATATGCAAGTAGTACTGACTGCGGTGAGACTGAATGCTTTCATTAGATCAGCTACAGCCATTGTCACTTTTGTGTTCTAACTTACTCTAGACCTTTGAATTTTCTTTTACTATTTTGTATTATTTTGTGTCCAATGTCAGAACTTCAGCAGGAGGGCTGGGATTGCACTGGGGATATATGCTTTACCTTCCTCCACGTGCTATATTATGTCTTATATAAAAGGCGACCATAAACAGTAGACCTTTTGGGGCATTTCTGGTGGATTGATTCACGAGAGATATAGAAATATAAACTTTCTGTAAATCCCAAACAATTTTATTCAAGAGGTAATAACTGAGCTATTTATTCTAGGTCACAGACACCATAGTGTGCTAGTATATACTTGGGTACCTATGCCTGCCTAGAGGGTAGAATGAGAATCTTAAGAATTGCATTTCTGGGTATGGGTGTCTTAATTCTTCTCTCCTGTTCTGAGCATCTGTCCCCTATGTCATCCTCCTATGGATCTGAAGCTAATTTTCTGAAGCAGCCTTATATACACTGTTAACCTACTCTTAAGATTATGTGCCTGAGGAATCGTGGTAAAAAACTAACTTTAATTAGCATCAAGTACTAATCAATAAAACAGTTAATTAAAATGGATAATGAAATTGTGAGACTCCTTGCTATAATACCAAAAGTTTATGCAGGTTCAAAATATGATTGAACAAATTTATGGGGGGAAAAAATCCATCATGGATTAATTATTACTGAGATATTATGGCACAGGAACTGATCTGCTTTGCTGGAAGCATATAAGAATGTACTGAGGAAGTATTGCTGCAAGTGTCTTTAATCCGTTTTCATATTCTTCCTTAGGCATCCATTGGTGTGACCAGTGCTGGAGACAGGTCTAGATGAATCTTGATTCTAACCTAGTATGACAATTCTTACACTTTGAATATATACTTTATCAAAAATGTTCAGCTAAAATTCAGCTTTTTTTTCCACATGGTTGTATATGGTTTTGAGTTCTGTTAGCTCACTGATAGTTGAGGTATTATTTTTTTTTACTTGTCATAAATTTAGTTAGGACACCAGGTGAAAAGAGGGTACCTATGGTCTTTTCCAAGTGAAGCTATAACCAAAGTTGAATTTATACCACACTTCCATTTCTTCATGCAGGTCGTATCTACAAGTGCTTGTTTACTGGCTCTGTGAGCTCACTACTGACACTGCCATTAGATATCCTGTCAACGTAAGTATTTAAACAGTTTGATACAAATAACTTCTAGTCAGACTACCGTGAAAATGGTTGCTTTGGAACTTAGTGTCCGTTTCTTCCAGCTATGTTTATCTTCCATTATCTTAGGCGAGCAGCTGCCTGTTGCCCTTTGCGTAACGAGATGTATAGCCAACAGTATTACAGTAGAAATCTTTCACTTTGAAGTTCTGTTATTCAGGTTCTTTGGAGATGGAAAACTGACTTTACAAAACGGTCCAGGTTAAAGAAATTTGAATTTGATGTGAAGAAAACTTATGCTGCAAAATTACACTTAATAATTAAATTAATTTCCTACAGTTTAAATCAGATGCCACATAGTAGAATATTCATATATATTGCTAATAATATTAACTTCACATTCTGTTTGCATTGTTACATTTTTATATTTTGAATTTAATTATATCCATCCTGTGTCTCTTATGTGATAGGGATTTTTTTTTTTATCAGATTGCCTTCTAGCTGACACTTTTAATGCTTCAGTCACCATATGCTATTGAATATTGCCTATCTTTGTCTTTTTTAAAACAATTTTATTTAAAGTATCAGTAAATACCAACACAGGGTTTCAGGCTGGTTCTTACTTTTTTCGTTATCTTGAACCTGAGCAACTGAAACTCAGTTTGAGTAGAATCAGGTGCACATGAAGCAAATTTTTGAATGAATGTCCTGTGTGATTCAGCTAAGTCATCTCAGCTGAGCATCGTCATGCTCAGCTAATACATCATCAGATTTGAGACATCAGGTCATGTTACATTTCATTAATTTTTATTAATGGAGAGAGATGCTTGCTTGAGATGAATAACAGTATTTTTCCTTTTATCTACCAGTAAGTGTAGATTTTACTTTTATTTTTCTGAGAAGAATCTGAAACAACTGAACCTAGAGCACCTCTTTTTGCATCTGTTACAGTCTAGGGAGAAAATAAAGGACTCAAGTATGTGTCAGATTTTAATGACGTGGAGCTTTGACATGTATTTCTTTGACAGAGTCAATTTCAATAGCATCTCATGTCGTCTTTTCATTTTGGACTTCTTGTCCCTATGGTATTCACTGTACTCTGCAGACGCAAGTGTTTGTACAGCTGCATGGAGAGCCAGAGTGATACTTCTTGGGGGATGGCAGGGTGCTGTGGTGGCATATTTCTTATTTATTTTAAAGAATGTGTTGCAGTTGGTTAGTTTCCTGAGCAAATTCACTGTGGTCAAGTAGTGCAAGAGTGGAAACACAAGTGGGAAGGGGTACCTGGGATTTGGGATGAGGGTTGCTTAGGCCAATTTAAGTGCCTTTTGCATTGTATGAAACCCTAGTTTCAGTTGGCTAACTGAAATTTGTTTTGCTGCTGCTTTACAGTTATGTATGACTTGATAGATTAGGATTTTTAAAGTATAGAAATGATATCTGGGGTAAAAGACCACCCAAAATGTAGAGCAGTTGAAGTCAAACCCTGCAGTCCCATTCTTTTGGTTAGGGTAGCTCAGCAGATAAAATGTTTTGGTGGACTAGGTATTATGCGTATAGCCATTTAAACAGATCTTTTACTGTAGCAAATCATTTACTTCATGAGTATTGTGTTTCCTTCGCTATTCTTGAAGATTGTTTTTCCTGAACTACTCTTAAAGCTTTTCTTCATATTGAGTCAGATCCTGTTTTGCAGGAATATTTATGTTTAAACAGTAGTAATTTCAGAAACCAAACCAGAAGGAAATAAAACCTTTTCCAAATCATTTAAAATCATTTGTACGTAGGTACGTACAGCCTTTCTAAAAGAAATCCTTGAATAGATTTAAAAAAAGATTAAATAAAAATTACCTCTAGATACTTTCTTCTCCTGGACACATAAATAAATTCAGCTTTTTGCATAAATACCAGTTTATTTGTTGATTTGGACTAGGAGGGCCTGTTTGTAGTAGTTAACAATGACTAAGTTTACTCTTAGTAGTGAAACACATTTGTCATAAATGTGGGTTTTTTTCTTTCTTTAACAGGGAGAACTTACTGGCTGACTGTTTGCAGGGCTGTTTTGTGGTAACATGCACCCTGTGTGCATTTATCAGCCTTGTTTGGTTACGTGAACAGATCGTCCATGGAGGAGCACCACAGTGGTTGGAACAAAATCAGCAACAGCCACTCAATGGTGTTGGTCAACAAAATGAGGTAAAACTTAACTGCTCAGCAGTTCATGATAAATTTAGAAAATGTGGTTTTGTGAATAAATATTATCAGAACCCAACAGTAATGTTATTTTACTGAAGGATATCTTTATTTGTACATTAGCAGAAGTTGAATGTGTGTTCCTGTATAAACTCAGTCACCCCACTGTTACGTTTTTGAAGTTCTGTAAAATGGAGTGTTAATGGATTTATTACACTATCATTTTTGTAAAGTAACTTTAACATTGTTTAGATTCTTATGTTTGTATCTTTAAACTTATTTTAAGATAATTTTGTGCATATAAACCTGAATTGTCAGCCGTAGTCAATGAAGGTGCAGCTTCCCTTTATTTTGTCTTTTTCATAAGTATTTCAGTAGTTCATGAGGTGACAATTCACTGTTCTCACAGCAGTTGGAGCTTTTATTGAAAACTCTGAAATTGGAGCTTCTCTGCCCTCTCCCTGCCCCTCAACACCCCACACACGTGCACCCTTTTAGTGCTTACAGGAGCCTCTTGGGCCAGGAGAAGAGATAAGCAATATGTGCGGGGGGGGCGGGAATAAAAATTTTGTTTTCTTTTGTAATAAATGTCAATTTTTTAAAGACAGACATAGAGATCCACAGCTTGATGACTGACTTGTGTTGTCCTTGCATTATTGTCTATCTAATGTATTGACAGTTTTCGTAAGATTGAGAGAGTTCCCCTCTATTGAGCACTGGTGAGACCACATCTGGAGTGCCTTATCCAGTTCTAGGCTCTCCCAGTACAAGAGACATGGACATACTGGAGTGAGCGCAGTGAAGAGCCAACAAAAATGACTGGAGCATCTGACATAGGATGAGAGGCTGAGAGCTGGAACTGTTCAGCCTGGAGATGAGAAGGCTCAGGGTGGACCTTATCAGTATGTTTAAATGCCTGATGGAAGGATGTAAAGAAGACAGAGCCAGAGTCATCTTCGTAGTGTTGCATGACAGGAGAGCAGGCAGTAGGCTCAATTTAAAATATAGGAAATTCCATTTAGAGAAAAACAAAAACACCCACCAAAACAGAGGTGGGGTTTTGATTTTTTATTTTTTTTTCTGTTAATATAAGTGTGATCAACTACTGGAACAGGTTGCTCAGATTGGTTGTGAAGCCTCCGTCTCTGAAGTTACACAAAAGCCAACTGGAAACAGCACTGAGCAACCTGCAGTAGCTGACCCTGCTTTGAGTAGATGGGTTGACTAGACAATCTCTAGAGGCCCTTTCCAACCTCAGCTACTCTGTGAAGAAGTCTGAATGTTTGTCTTCCCCTTTTAAAAGGTTTAATGGTCCCAAATTTAATGCATATCTAAAAATACATATTTAACATTTTTCTTAATGCTGTTCACTTTTTCTATATACAGGATAAAAGTACAGAGAGAGGTTGATCAATTTAACAGAATACTAAATCCTGTTTCTGCAGGCTCAGGCTGTGGTAAATGGAGGTGTTGAAAATGCTGTCCTTGATCAACCTGCCAACCCAGCTGCTGAGAATGCAGTTGTAGGTGAGAACCCTGAAATTCAAGAAGAACAAGTAGATGAAGAGGAGGAGGATAATGAAGATGAAGAAGATGCCGTAGTAGAAGATGCAGCAGATGCAAATAATGGAGCACAAGGTAACAGGTGACTCAAAACAGTAATGTTCTAGTTCTTTTTAAATATAAATGAAACCACTGAAAATAGAACTGTCATAATTCAAGGAAGCTGTGTAAATTCCCACTTCAGCTTATTTATCTTGTTTTTGCAAATTTCATATATTTCTTTTGAGTGCTGAAGCATGTGCTTGCTGAAAAGCTATCAGCAGTTAAGAGCTGAATGTTATGCGCTTAAGTCTGTTCATTTAAAACATAGCATGGAGTGGTTATGTCTTGGTTTGGATGAGTCTAACAGCTGTAAAAATGGCCATTGTCCCCTCAGATGACATGAACTGGAATGCTTTGGAATGGGATCGAGCAGCAGAAGAGCTTACTTGGGAGCGAGTGAGTAAGAATAATGTTCTTGAATTGAATAACTCGGGCTCATACTTGAAATAATTAGTAGTATTGTTGTGTTAAAATCCATTTGAGATAGTTTTCACACTAGACATCAGTATCCGGATCTATCAGTAAGAGACTTTTGTGACCTAAAAAAATTGTCATATTAAAAACAAAATGTTATGCTACTTGTTAACTATCAAAAAGGCATTTATTTGATTTGAAATGTAGTAGCAGCTTAAAACGTGTTTTAGCACAGACTTCTCTGAAGTCTTCAACTTGGTCAGGCTTAGAAATGAATTGCAGCTTGCATTGAGGATGCTCGGCCAGATTAGGAGCATGTAGGTGTTGCGTTACATATTAATGCTTAAGTTTTGTATTCACGAAAACACTAAAGAAAAGAGAGAACCAGAAATTTTGGTTAATCTACTTTATTTACATACTTCTAAAGGACGAATGTTTTCTTAAAAAATGATGGAGCATTTTAATACAGCATTGCTTCTGTTTTGTTTATGGATCACAAATTCCGTAATTAGAGCATGAGGCGCATGTACACTGCAATCACAGAGTAATGTAGCGACTCAAGAACCTAGTGTTTTGTAGCTGGTTTAGAAGTAGCCAACATCTGAGTTCAAAGCTCACCACATGCAGCAAAACCTACTTGAAGGTAGATAACAGCAGTTTCATGTGAGGTACCAGCATCACTGGTGCCTATGGCAGACAGTCGTAAAGCTTGTCACTGTGTTCTAGGCTGTGATATAGGTGTTACTTTTGATTGCAGTGTAGTAGAAATACAGTTTTCATCATGAGGGACAGGTCTTGGTCTTTGTTTTCTATCTAGTGAAAACTTCGTGGTTTGTTTTGAAAGACATTTGGTGAAAAAGGGCCTAAATTCAGGTTTCTGAACCATTCTACAGTGTATCTCAAGACAAAAGTATTATATTTCTGAACCCAATTTATGTGATGGGAAATGTTGACGTACTCCTATTGAAAATATTTTGATGCCTCTCCATGAGCATAGAAATCAGTGTCGGCAACCTCTCATAACCATTTCCAGTCAAATGTGCTGGCATAGGCAATAGACATCTAGTTGGCATTTAGTATCAAAAGTGAGGTAGGCTTTTCTGCTACTTCATCTTGTGAAAATAGCACGCAAGCTTTCTGAATTTTCAAAAATATTTGCATCTTGGTTTACTTTCTAAGATATGTGCAACTTTAATATGTTGGAACTTAATGCAAAATCCTGGTACAAAATAGCCTTGAACCTAATACTTTACAGTAGTAATCGTGGAGTAGGAGTGTTTGTATTGAAAGAGTGAGAAATCCTTGAAGTGGGGGGAAAGGACAGATTATTTTTTCTTAATAGATGATCTATTTTTGGCTGTTCTGTGGACGCTTTCCGTAATAGCTGAGTGGAGTGATGGAGGATTTGTTTCCTGTCTTCCCTAGCTGTAAACCAGTTCTGTTCTAAACTTTATAACACACAACATAGCAACATTATCCTGTTACTAGTTGTTTTTATACGTTGAAGGTAAAATGCTAACCATTGACTTTTCTCAGTGCGACACAAACTGATACTTAGAAATTAGGAAAAAAACCAAATTGCTCTTGTATTTTAACATCGAGTTGTTTAAACATGTTTTTAAATAACAGTTCAATCACTAAAATCTTTCATAAAGATAAAATCTTTGTCAGAGTCTTCAAAGGCTTGGGAAAAAATAGCCTATAAATTAATTATATGTTTGGTTTGCCATATATAAATACACGTATATTAAGATATTCCACATATATATCACTGCCTTTGATCAACTGAGTATACTGTGTTGAACAAGAACTTAGTTTCTGTCTCAGTCTTTAAGAATTTATGTCCAGGTTCTGTTGGTTGAGCAATAAAAAAGACTCTTTAGACTGTATCAGCCATTAAAAGTTGGTGTGAAAGAGGCTTCTGTGAGGCTTATTTTAGATGTGTGTTGCTTAGTTCTTCTGATGGATAAATAAAATTAACTTTCTTATCTTCACAGATGCTTGGACTTGATGGTTCTCTGGTTTTTTTAGTAAGTGAAATCCTGCATTTCAAGCATTTCTATAGAAGCCACTTTTTTAAAATAAACTGTATTTTTTGAAATTACATCATTCTATTTGAAGTCATTGTTCTCATATATATTCTTTAAAGAGACTTTCATAGGATGTCGTGTTCAAGCAAATTGTCTTAAGAATTTCAGAGTAGTGGGGTGGGTGTGCATCATAAAAGTGGAATTTCTTAAAAGACATAGGTAACTTTGGATGATGTACTGCACTGTAAATAAAAATTAAACACTTTAAAAAAGCATAAACTGAAAGTACATATCTGTTCTAGCCTTAAGTTTTGCTCTTTATGTTATGATTAAAATAGTGTGCTCATTCAGACTTCTCTGATTTGCCTTATTACCACCAGAACACCACTAGTGAATTTTTAGTGTAGACTAGATTTAAAAATTTAAGATCTTCAGTTACATTTCTTGACATAATTTGGGATTTTTTTGTTGTTGTTCCTCCCTAGAATTTTTTCCCCTCTTGAATACTATTTTAATCAATATCAGTATCAAATTTCTATTTATTTATTTTAAATTTTCACAGTAGTCAGTCTGTCTTGTGGAGCACTTATCTTTTAAATTGGTTCCAAAAATCTTTATGATTACGATAATTTAGCAAAGCACTCCTAAAAAAGCTATTGTTTTTTTAACTGTTGACTGTGAGTGAACCCATGTTGGTTTTCACCCTGACAAACTCTTACATATATAATGGGTATCTTCTAGTGGGCTTTTTTATCGTTTATTTAAAGGGCTCTCTCTGCTGCCCGTCCTGCCTGAGCGCTGGAGATGTCTAGCTCTGATTCAGTGCCAGGGGAGAGAGAGTGCAAAGAGTCAATGGCAACAAAACTTTAACCCATCATAACTACATTCGTTGGGTATCATCTGCCAGGTGACTGACTTTAAAAAAATAAGTCAGTCATATTTTAAAGGGAAAAAAGATCTGTGCTCTTTTCCAGCAGGATAAATTTTACTTTATTTCATGTGTGAAAGAATGTGTGATTGACCTTAAATATCAATATCAAAAGAATTAAAGTTTGAGTGTACTTACGGCTGAGTTCATATCTTAGCTAAAAGTAGCAATAAAAAAGAGACGTGCTGTCATTTCTAGAGTGAGAGCTGTCAGTTTTGTTAGCAGATTTCTTGTGATAAAGTCAAATTGCCAAAAGTTCAGATGAGTATTTTTTTTTCATTTATAAAATAAATATCCACATACATTTCATATAATTGTTTTTAAGGGTAGAACTATTAATTTTAAAATAAAAGCTTATCTTTATAAAATAAGGGTGTTAAAGGAAATATAAGTGCTCTTATCTAGGTAAATGTCTGTAAATGTAAACATGATTTCACAATCTGTCCTGCTTGCTTTGGTCTTTGCATTAGAGCAAACTTCTTGGCTCTACCATGAGATGTACGAGTTCTGGTAGTAATAGGCAAATGAATTAAAAAGTTTAGATACAAAAGTAAAGTCACTTATTTAAATGACTCATATTTATGCACTGTTTCCTTGTTGTCTTCCTCCCTCCTTCACCCATATTCTTCACAGGAACATGTCTTTTGGGTGGTATCTTTAAATACGTTGTTCATACTTGTGTTTGGTGAGTATCATTTGCTGTTAGGTTTTGAAAAGATCTTTCTTTGTGAAGTGATAAGAGGGTAATTTTTACGCTATTCTCTCACAATAAATGAAGTTGTGACATCTAAAAATGGAACCACAAACAAACTAGAAATAAGAATAATAAATCTTAGTTGCTTCTAGTTTTGTCATTTTAATTCCTTTAATAGGTTTAAAATAGGAAATCTACCAAAAGCTTAACGATGGCAACCAAAGCACAGACAGTAATATTTGTTTGGAATACTGTTCAATTAAAGGAGGAACCTCCTGGAATTTAATTTATGAGCAATTGCACTACTCTTAGGAATGGCTAGGATATTTTTTCTCCTTGTAGTTTTCCCTAGATACAGTTAAATCACTTTGTACATCAAGTATCCATTTTTGGAGCTCAAAATCATGAGGGGGGTGCACAAGAATGTAGCTGATTCTGTAGAGTTGTCAAGTATACTTTCATTTTCTATGCAGAATTTCTATGGAGCAACTTTCCTTAGCTCATACAACTTAGACTGACTTACATTTTGGAAAATAGTCAATTATAATCAGTGGTGTGTTTTACTTTATTTTCCTTTCTCCTTCATGTAGATGCTAAAGCTGAATTGCAACTTTAAATGTTTGCAAGACTCTTTCTATTTGTAGTACAAGATAGGAATATTTCCATGTTCTGATTCCATGTATAGTTAGCGCTAGGAAAATTTCATGGACAAAAACTTGTCACAGCTTAAAAGAAAAAAAAATAATAAAAAAAAATCCCCAAACTGTAGGTGTATATTTTCCAATCACTTGAACTGTAAAAGAAAAGGTTAAAATACCTACCTTATTGCAAATAGCAGTAAGCTTCCTCTTAAGAGTTTATGAAACTTCTATTTTATATTTACTGCTTATAACATGCAGGGTAAATTTGCATTTCCACTCTGGTTTTACTGCAAAAAGGGAGTTAAAAAACTTAGAAATATTTTTTTTAAGACCTTCTGGAGAGGCATTAGACTGTGATTCAGATATTATTTTTTTGTACCTTACACCTGTTGAGTGACGTGGGAGAATAACAGCTCTTCTCTGTACCTTGATTTTGCCTGTTTAGCTGCTAACAGCAGCTTCTGGATTATGGTGCTCGAGCTCATTAGTGTTGTTAATTTAACACAACTGTGTGCAGAAGCAGCAGCATTTTAGTGACAAGATAGAGCATTTTAGATACTTGAAGAGTTACTAGACCCAAAATTTCACTTGCTCTGAATTGTCAATTTAGACAGAGATTGGTTATGTTGCTCTGTTTTTTTTTGAATGGTCTTTCTTGGCAGAAGAGTTTGAGCTTTAAAAGCTGAAGTCATACTGTAGGTGAGAAAATTGTGCTGGCAAAGTAAGCTCATGATACTGAACCAGTGATTTGAGCATCTGGTTACTGAAACGAATCAGCAGATCGAAAGAAAGTAGAAAGAATCATCATGTATATTTAATTCACAAAAAACTGTAACTGTTCTAATAAGAGTTGGAAAATAATTGAATTATTTCTTTGTGATAATTAGTCTATTTTAATCTCTAGTTATCAGAAGTTAATCAGTTTTTTTAAATTTAGGGCTTTTTAAATAAGTAGATACTAAATATGAAATCTCTAAATCCTTGATTGAAATTCAATAGTAAGTGAGTAATAAGAATAATTAATAAGGTTGTCATATAGATGTGTTTTCAGTGGCTCTAAGTGTGCTTTAACAAGTGGGAAACTAACAAGTAGACATAAAAAGGGGACTGACTTTACCAAGCAAGCGAGCAGTAGAACTGGGAATTTCATTTGTGCCTCTCAAGCCTATTTTTAGTATCTTTCCCATTAAGTAATGCTACCTAATTCACAGCTGCCAAATCCCTAGTTATTTGTAATTACAGTCCTGTTGAGTTGTCCTCCAAATGTCACAGGAGGTACTTTCTAGAAGATAAAACAGAAGGAAAGAATTTGGAACCTTAATTACTGGTACAGAAATTCTCCTATGATATTCTCTAGGACAAGCTAGTTAACTCCAACTTAAAACGAGCTATAGAAAATATGAGTTATTACTCACAGAGGAGTTTGTACTCATTCATGCTTTTTATTAAAAGGGATATATTAGAAATTCTTTTAAAGAAAGTTGTTCAAGAAACATGATAAACTGTCCACTATAATCTCATAAAACACTGTCAAAAAGGTACAACTTTTAAGTCATGAGTCTGATGTATATAGGATTTGAGTGTGATTTTTTTTTTTAAATATTTTTTTCATTTTGCTTTTCTTTCTCTTGTTGTCACTGGGCAGGAAGAGCTCAGGTTCTCTCTTTATCTTTTACATTCTTGCTGTTCCCAGTAACTGCTGATTTCTCTGAAAGGGACATAAATTAAAACTTTCTGATTGTTGATTAGGGTAATACAAGTCCTGCTAAATCTTTTCCTAGTTTTTTTTACATGTTGGTCATATGGAAATGAGGAGGAGAGAGAAAATCATCAGGCTTTTCATTTGAGGGTGTGTTTAATGTACAGTCATCCCCAGAGTGGATTATCATGATACAGTGAAGGCAACATAGGCTGCAGTTACTGCAGCCTCTTTACTTCCTATTGACTCCATCTGCTCCTGTGGGAAAGTGGTGTTGAATTCTGTAGTCCTTCATACCTCGGTTAGGAGACCACAGGGTGAGCTAACTAAAACAGCTACGTGATCCTGTTGCAAATACCCAGATGTCCAAAAGTGAAGAAAATGCTGTGGTTTTTAATTCATTCCTTCTGAGACCTCAGAATTGGCAAGAGCGAGTTCTCAGGATTGGTGACAGTTCTTAATACGTTAATTCAAGGTAAAAGACAACTCAGTTGCTCGTCATCCCTTCACTGAAGCCTCATCTTTCTCCCCCTCATCTTTTCTTCCCTTTGCAAATTTCTGCAGGGCTTGCGTTTTTCACAGTATTCTTAAAGCACTAAAACTGAAACCTTGCTAAAGCAAGTCCCATCTGACCAAGATGTAAAATGGCTACTTAAGTCTTGTGATGCATGAGTGAAGGAGTGAATATACAGAATGGGTTCCTACAGCAGTCTATGAGACCGATAACACCCTCAGTACATAAGACTGAGAAATGGAATTAATTTATACACAGCAAGATGAACTAAGAAGGAAAAGACTGTCCTCTTACTCTGCATAGTTTTGTATTGTTTGTAGAGTTTCAGTGTGAATTCTCATCTGATTTTTCAGTGTTTGTAAAATTATAGAAATACAACACTTGAAATATTTGCACAGAAAGTAGGTTTTTTTAGTTGTTTTCATAAAATTGATGAGAAGTAGAATAATTGACATGTTACAATACACATCCTGCAAATAAGTTTCTGGTTAGCAGTTTTCATGGCCTTTTTTCACTCTTCTTTCTGCTTACATTATGCAGCATTTTGTCCGTACCACATTGGTCACTTCTCCATTGTTGGCCTGGGCTTTGAGGAATATGTAAGTACTGTTTTGTAATTTCAAAAATGTAAAAATTGCTGATATTTAATCACAATATTTTTGTAGCATCCTTCCACTTTTATCTGTGTTCACAAAAGTAACCTGGAGCGTGTCTCATTTTTTTTCCTCCTCAAACCTTTATTTAATCTACGATTAAAAATGTTCTCTCACTGCCTCCCACTTCCTCCATTATTTACATTTCAAGTGAGGTTTCCCCTTTTTACAAAAATATGCATATGTTTTGGGGTTTTTTAACAGCCTCTTGTTCCTCATGTACACTTTAAATTTGTGTACTGAGTAATTTTTGTAGTTGATAATAGGCAGTGAAAGCTGTGAGGTAGTGTAAGGTGACACTTTTTGTTTCATATATAGAGGTTGTTTCATGTTTCAAGAAAGTAATTGTTAGACTTTTCCAATAAATGTAAACATCATCTACTCTTGATGGAGATACCAAAAAAGTAGATTATTAAAATATGTAAAAACTAAAGAAACATGTGATTCTTCTTGAAGAGTTGAGATTTGGAATTTATCTTAATTACCTAAAAATTTTTGAGTGATAAATTTTCCCTTTTTTTCCCTCCCCTCCAGGTTCAAGCATCTCACTTTGAAGGCCTGATTACAACTATAGTCGGATATGTTCTGCTAGCAGTGACTCTAATTGTTTGTCATGTATCCTTTTGTCAGTAGTTACTTGGTTCAAATTTTACATGTAAGACATTTTTCTGGCTATATTTTGAGGAGTCGCAGACGTGATGCAGATGCAATTCATTCACCGTTTTGCTGTGCTCTTTTGGTGAAATTAGAAGACAAGGTCTTTTCTGTTCTCTTGGACACTTAAAAGTTGTCAATGTGACTGAATTCTTCAGAACACTTGCCCATGTTTAACAACACAAAATCATAGGCTTATTTGTGTTTGGTTTTTTCCTCACTGTCCTTACACTATTGCTGTGGGCTACATAGTTGCAGCAGAAAGAGAAATGGGACTATGAAAATATGTAGGGTATGATGGGAAATTTATTCATATCTTTTTGATCCTGCCAGATCTTTAGAGTGCGGATTGTTTTAGTTTCTCTTTGATGTCTCTGAACCACTGAGAGTTTGCAGCAAGGATTTCTTTCGGGTGATAACCCTCGTTACTACAGAGAAAATTCAGTTACAGCAGAGTCCTGAAAGCTAGAAGGATTTGGTCACAAGTAAAAAGTCTGTATTCTAGCTGTGTGTTTTTAAAGGGACTACACCAACTTCAGTTTGAAAGAATATACATTTATTAACAGTTTTCCGTTCAAGAGTACACAAAGCTAACATCAACTTTAGACCACGCTATGCCAATGTGCAGTGCAAATGTGGTAAAGCAGTTGATTGGCATGCCTCTCTTTTGCCTCAAAAAAAAAAAAACCCAAACAAAAAACAAACACCAAACTGTAATATGCATCCAGTGTTTCTTGGAAAAGGTGAGAATTTGCTTTGGACTTCATGAAAAGGAAAGCTGCTGTTTAAAGTAGGCCTTACGTGTTGAAACTTGGCTACTCGGGGCAGATGTTTTCAAAGGCAACTGTTTGTTTCTTGAGAAAACATTTGCATCCTTAATTTCATAAGGGTGGTAGTATTATTTTTATTTATGTATTTATTTACTTATTTTAGATGCATGTTTGCGGGGGGGGGACAGTGGGAGTTATCCAGCACATCAGATTGTGACTTCCAGGGTCACAGCCAATTTTGAAAATAGAGCCCTGATAGAATACATTCTTTTGTATTCTACTTTTGTCTTTCATAAAATTTCCTGTTGCTAAAAGCCACGTAATACAGTGTTTTGTATTAATCAAACTGTGTTATAAAGTATTTTTCAGTATTATTTTCTTGACAAAACTACTCAGGGTTTGGCAGCACTTGTTAAGTTCCAGCGATCACGACGCTTATTAGGAGTTTGCTATATTGTTGTCAAGGTAACCCTATTTTTTTGTGTGGCAAAAAACCCTCTCATTTAAAATTACATCATAGTTTTCTTTGCAATTTCTGTTAAACTAGTGAGGTGTTCTTTTCTCCTTTTCCTAAAGGTTTCCTTGTTAGTAGTGGTTGAAATTGGTGTGTTTCCTCTCATCTGTGGCTGGTGGCTGGATATATGTTCTTTGGTAAGAATGAAATAAATGGGATAAAATCTTTTTTAACAGTGTTTATATTTAAAGGAAAAAAATGTTCTGATAAGAGTTGTTGATATGTGTTTGACAGCACTCTTCTGTTTTTATAAACATACTGTTTCCAGACGGAAAGGGTTTTTTAGGTACTGCTTAATGCTAATTTTGTCTTCCTTTATGTTACTAAATACAAATTAACATGCTATTATTAAAATAATAATTTTTACTGCACTTATTCAGTACACAAGTGGTCTTATAAACTTCTATAGGTAGCCATCTTATGTGAAATGATTTCATATTTTAATAGTTGTCCGGTCTCATTCTGTTTTGAATAAGATACATGCTGTTTATGCTTGGAATTGAGATGGACGGTTTTTCTGTTCTGAAAAATAAGTGATTAATTTCAAATGGAGAAAATTAATTTCTTATAGCCTTAGTAGAAATAGAATTTTACTTAAGGGAGTGCTGCTTTGAACTGATTTATAACTTATGTTGTGTATGTTAGGGTTTGAGTTTACTTCTTTCTTCTTTCTGTCAGAAGAAAGAAATTGATCAGAAATCGATCTTTATTTGCTGTTCTTATTGTAACTTATTCTTTTTTTTCTAATTAAATGTTATAATTATTTGTGTTAGCACAAGGCAGACACTTAAATTAAATGCCTAGTGGTACTATATATGAACTAGGTTAAACAAAATGAGTAATTTGGAGGCTCGACAAACTTTATTCATGTTTGCTTACTGTGTACCTTCTAGGAAATGTTTGATGCCACTTTGAAAGATAGAGAATTGAGCTTTCAGTCTGCTCCTGGTACCACAATGTTTCTGCACTGGTTGGTTGGAATGGTTTACGTCTTTTATTTTGCATCCTTCATTCTTTTACTGAGAGAGGTAAGTCTATAAGAACAACATTGGTATGTAACATAGCTAGAGAAGTTTGCGTGTTGAACTCTTAGTTAAATCTTTCACATGTGTCTGGTACTGTGTTTTGTGCATATCGGATTTCAGCTTTACGTAAAAAGGGCCACACTGGTACTTACTGCAGTGGAAAACGATGATTTAGAGTATATTTTACTTAAAGATTTTTAGCTTATGAGGAGTCCTTAAACACGGACGTTGCCTTCAAACAAATCTAAATACATTTCAGTTGTTTAAGATTAATACTTGAAAATTATGCTTGTAATTGGTTATTGCTTCTCTCTTCTTCTCTATGATAATGCCTCCTGTGTTCTATTTCTGTACCATTTTGTTGAACATTATTCCACAAATGCCCCTATTATGTTCAAAACTTATTTGCTGCAGCAGTGTTATCCAAAATGAAAAACAAATAACACAAAGTTAACTTTCTCTTCATATGTTGTTTTCTATTTCCTACTTCAGGTATTGAGACCCGGTGTCTTATGGTTTCTCAGGAATTTGAATGATCCAGACTTTAATCCTGTGCAGGAAATGATCCACTTACCCATTTATAGACATCTCAGGAGGTTTATCTTATCGGTGGTAAGGACTTCTTTCAAATATATTTATTTGGAAAGAAAATTTCGTACATTAGCTCCCATATATGCTACTGCTTATTTAAGGAAAAACACTTTCACCATGTGAAAACTGATTAGACACCGTATGAAATGATTAGACACTGGAACAGGTTGCCAACTGAATCTATGTCTTTTGAGATACTCAAAACTGAACTGGATAAAGTTCTGAGCAACCTGATGTAACTGGGTCTGCTCAGAGCAGGGGCTTGTCATATTATCACTGTAAGATACTGAAAACAATGAAAGCTTTGTTTTGGTTTTTTTCCTTTTGCTTGTTTGTCTGAAGTTTGCCCAATGTGCAGTAAGGGAATTGTCTCAGGCTATCTTTGTCAACTGTGAAAACTGATATACCATAAACATTATTATTTGGCGTACTGTATTAGTACACCTAAAGTGCTTCAAGCAGTGAAAGCTCATAGAGGGATCTTAGTTCTATTAGAGAGCCTTTCAGTACGTGAGAGGAGCTGACCTGTCCACCTTTCAGAGTATCTTCTCCTTACATAATCATAATTCTTTAGCCGCCTGAAACTTTGTGTTACAGCAAGTGGCCCAAATATAAGCAAAGATCTGCTTGTTACTAAAGGTCTTAGAGGTATGTTCTCAGACTGTGTTGGAACTGGTGGTTACTTGAACTTCACCTTTTGATTTGCTTTGGTAATTAGTTCAGAACTCTTACCAGCCTCATGCTAGAATATGGGACTCAAATGGCGATCATTTACAGCTTACTATTTCAAAAAACAAGTCATACTTTTCAAGTTATGTTTCTTTCTCGCTATTTTTAAGAAATTTCTTGTGTAGAATGTAAACTATTAAGTTTTAAGAAAAATGGGATTTGATTTTTCTTTGTTGCACAGTTAAGCACGTGATTTTTTTGTGTTCTTAGTCTCTAGTGGTGCATTTATATGGCGTGTAAGAATAAGTTTAAATATACTTGATTTTTAATCTGGTTCTTTAAGGAAACAGGTTTTACAAAAGTGCATGTCATCATGCACCTGATCTTCCCTACTAAATTTTGATCTTTCAGCTAATTTAAAATGTGAGAAAATAAGACCCCGAAAGATCTTTTGAGGCTTCTACTAGTTGCATGAAAACTCAGCCACTAAGGAAAGAAAGGAATCCAAAATTAGTAATCCCAGTGCTGGGGGAGGGGGGAAAAAGGTAGAACTGTCTGACACTATTCTAACTGTCAGCTGGCTAGTTAGTGCTTGTTCAGCCGCAGTCCTGTTTGGTGAGGGCACGATAGTGTATTGGTCTGCCTGGGATGGTATTAATTTTCTTCATAGCAGACGATGTCCTTCTGTGCTTTGGATTTTATGCTGAGCATGATGCAGATGGGATGGAATACCCTGTTGGTCAGTTTTGGGTCACCTGTCCTGTCTGCTCCTCCCCGCAGGTGCGACCTCTCTATGCTCTTCTGCTTCCAGCCCTCCAACAGGGCAAATAGTGAAGTTAGCTGACCTTGGTTGTTATAGCAATAAGTGTAAGCAAGAGCCTCTCTGCATACCATTCCTTGGCATAAATTATAAACAATCAGGTCTTATCAGTCTCTGGAAGCGGACAGTGTCTGAACAATATGCAGTTAATTTCAGAGAGTTCAGTTAGAAGAGACTTAGCTGCAAAGGAAAATTACTGAACAGAAAATTGGTTCTGTTTTACCTCAAACCAAGACGTTAACACACAGGTGTTTTGTCTGTAGTTGAATAGTGCTTGCAGTGTCAAGGCTTTCCCTCTGCCCTGTTCCTTCACCCCTCCAGCGAATAAGCTGAGGGGTGGGAGGGGGGTATACGTGGGATGGCTGACCCAAACTGGCCAAAGGGATATTCTGTACCAGATGCCATCATGCTCAAGCATGAAGCTGTGTGGGAAAGGAGGAGAAAGGGGCAGATGCACATGGTTATGGTGTTGGTCTTCCTGAGCAACTGTTAATGCGTGCTGGGGCCCTGGTTTCCAGGAAGTCGTTAATTACCTGACTGCTGATGGCAAGTAAAGAATGAATTCCTCTTCTTGTTTTGCTTGCGTGCACAGCTTTTGCTTTCTCTACTAAACTGTCATTGTCTCAATCCACAAGTCATCTTGCCTTCCTTCTATTTCCTCCCCGTTCAGCCAGAAAGGGGAATGAGTGAGCAGCTGGGTAGGTCTTTGGCTGTTAGCCAAGGCTAATCCACCGCACAGAGGAAACATGTCAGAGATGGGTGGGAAACTAGGTTTGGTTGTTTCTGCTATTTGGACTGACTTGTTTAAATTCCTTGTTGCAGATTGTCTTTGGGTCAATTGTACTGCTCATGCTGTGGCTTCCTATACGCATTATTAAGTATCTCCTGCCTAACTTTCTTCCATATAATGTTATGCTCTACAGGTAAGTATTTAATTTTAAAAAGATGTTTTTGCAGTCTCCCTATAACTAGAAAAAAGTGTATTAGCGCTCTGTGAGCATTAATGTGACATTGTTTGGTATGTTGTTTGTTTTTAATTTATCTAAACTTCATTGTCCTGGAAAAGTAAAAAGATAAAAGATGTAGATACATCATACAATTTGTCAAATAAAAAGCTACAAAGAAAAATAGAAGGTATTTTGTATTACTTACATAATGATAACTCTGGGTTTTATATGCCCTTGAAACACATTCCCCTTCAACTTTTTGATGGTGAAGTGGCTTCCATGTTTGTTTTTCACATTCATTCCTGGTTATCATTGCTTCAAGAATAAAAGGCTATCTGTAACTGCAAGTCTTTTTAATGATAGCATATCTTTCTGTTTCTAAATAAAAATTGAAACAGCAATGATAGAAGCAAATAGAGGAGCAAATATTATTCTCTAATACAATCTTTCTCAACATTTTTTTCTTAAATTTCTTGTGCTCTTGGGTGCCTAAACACTCATGAGCACTTAACCTGTGCTCAGTGTAGTATACAAGGAAAAATGTCTGCAAAAACCTAAGAATTGTTCCTGTTGGCATCCAATTTTTTTTTTATTGTGGTGGTGTTATGAATCAGTGTCAAAGATTACCATCAGAATGTTCCTTATGTTTGACTTCCTGCTCTTGCCATTGTTTCTAGTGACGCTCCAGTAAGTGAACTTTCCCTAGAGCTCCTTTTGCTTCAGGTGGTGCTTCCAGCTTTGCTAGAACAAGGACATACAAGACAGTGGTTGAAAGGTCTCGTACGAGCATGGACTGTTACTGCTGGATACTTGCTGTAAGTATAAAAAACCTAAATCAAATCAAGCATTGTGTCTAGCTTAGCCTTCTAACGTGAAAACAGCATGCTTTCAAGAGAGTTATCCCAACAAGTACCTTTAAAAGCTATTTTACGGACAAATGCATGATGAAAAACTTCTATAGTGATTTCCTATGGAAGTACCCTCTTCTAAGCAGTAGTTGTACCTACTTCTGGACTAGTCTTTGGGAAGTAATTCTTTTGGTACACTATTACAGCATTTGCTTAGTAAAAAAATCTATACAAGTATGGTAACAGCTTGTTAACTTCCTGTTACATGGAAAAATTAGTCATAAGTGTCAGTGGAGCATTTCCATGAGTCATCTAAGTAAAATTCCTGTGCACATCTTGCATTTCTTACTATAAGAAAGAAAAAAATAAGGAAAAATAATTTAGAACGTTAAGCTGAAGAAGTGAATACCTTTTAAATTGGGGATTTTAAAGTTAAAATTTCAGTCTCTAAACTAAGGGTAAAACGATCTTTGTCAGTTGAAGTAAATGATTATACAAAGTGAGGTTCTTTAATTTAGACCGCCCGGCAGAGTTCTATCACTTGAAACTATTTTTCTTTGCTAATGATGCATGCAGGAAATATCAACAGAATACTTTTTAAAGTAGATTGAATCTTTCTAGGACTGATGTTCTTAGAAAGTTGTGAACAGGTTTTGGGCAATTTAGAATCCTCTTGAAAGACTCTGCCTGATTGTACTTTTGAAAACATGTCTATAGCAATAGAGTACCATCCTTGTACAGTTTATGTTTTAAGGCAATTGTTTCCAGTAGAGCTTAGTAGCAGTAAAATAAAAGCTGTCAGTTGAGCTGCCTTTTTACATAAACTGAAATATTGATGCAATTTTCCCTTTAAATGCAAAACTTTAATACTAGGTGTTGTTTTTAAAGGAGTCAAACAGAAAATTGATCTTTATTTGTGGCTGTATTCCCACTGTTCTAATCTGCATCCACACTAGCATTTTTTCTTCTGTATTCTGTGTTTAGGATGACATTGAGTACATTATTAGAAAATGGTTTATTTTACTTTGTCAAGATTCTGCCAGTACTCCTGTATAAGTTTCATACAACTTGTACCCATTCTGAATACACCTATCTTTCTGTAAGATTCTCCTTCATATCAAACAGAACAAAACTGAAATTTTGATTGTTACAGGGATCTCCATTCTTACCTACTTGGTGACCAGGAAGAGAATGAAAACAATGCAAACCAGCAGCCTAACAACCAGCATGCTCGCAATAATAATGCCATTCCAGTTGTGGGAGAAGGTCTTCATGCAGCCCATCAAGCCATACTTCAACAAGGAGGACCTGTGGGTTTCCAGCCTTACCGTAGGCCTTTAAAATTCCCGCTCAGGGTAGGTATATCTAATGCATTAAGAGAAAAGGGAAAGGCATTTGAAAAATGGGTATAAATTTTGGGGGTTTTTTGTAAGAAAGATTTGGCCCACATGTTATCTATCAGAAGTCAAGTGGTGGGTCATGCTGTTCTATGTTCTGTACAGTTTGCATCTTTCTAAAAAGTGAACTTACAGTTATCATAGAATCATAGGATGATTAGGGTTGGAAGGGACCTTAAAGATCATCTAGTTCCACCCCACTGCCGTGGGCAGGGACACCTCCCACTAGACCAGGCTGCTCAAAGCCCCATCCAGCCTGGCCTTGAACACTTCCAGGGATGGGGCATCCACAGCTTCCCTGGGCAACCTGTTCCAGTGCCTCATCACCCTCACCGTAAAGAATTTCTTCCTAATATCTAATCTAAATCGAACCTCTTCAGTTTAAAACCGTTATCCCTTGTCTTATCACTACACTACCTGATAAAGGGTCGCTCTCCACCTTTCCTGTGTTGTTGTTACCAGACTGTGAGTTAATCAAATATAAACTTAACCACTGTAAATGATCTGTGTTTTTGGGTATAACTCAAGAATGGAAGTAACAGTTAAAGTTAGAACAGTGTGGTATTGCTCCTGAAATTTCCTTAAAATGCTTGATCTACCAGAACTTTTTTTTTTATATAAATCTCAACCTAGTAGAACTGAAAGCAAATTTGGAAGCTTCTGGGTGTTTGAAGTTGAGGCTTTTTGGGGGTGAGGAGGTAATTCCTCCACTGCTGTTTTTACCCTCTGAAATGGCTCTCCAGAGGAATGCATGGGCTTCAACACTGTTGTAGAGGAAACAGTGGGAAGAAGCAGCTCAGGGATGAAAATGCTAGGGAAGCAGAATGAACTTGCCCCTCTCATAGCAGCTGCTGCCTCTTCAGTTTGGTCATAACAGGAAGTCAAAGCATGCCCTGACTGAGACCAATTTAATCTAGCATAAATCCGCATGTACTGCTGAAAGGAGTAGTGCTGGTATTCTTTCCATGGTAATTGCTCCTTTCTTCCCTTCTTAGCATGAGTGCCTGTGCTAGAACATACGCGCGATGAGCTGGAACAGGAAACTGGTCCAGCTGAAAACTGAGGTAATATGCAGAAGGCATTACTTAGACATGTTTGAAAGTTCAGCTAAGACTTTATAGTGTTATTTTTAAAGAAAATATTGTACTTGTGACATTTTCACTTAGACTGAGTCAAGTTCAGATGAAGTTCCTGGGATGACAGGTTAACTGTAATTAGTTCCCTGTTTGGCTGCTGAGGAAGTAATTAAAGTGGATTCTTACTGTGATTTGGCAATATATAACAACTGTAATGTGGACATGTTGCTTTCAAGGAAGGGGGTGTTAACCTAGGCACTCATTAAATCCTTTCTAGAACTACCTTTGCATGGGTTATTTTATTTTTGTGCATGCCTCTGGATAAGGACACCTGCTGAAATAGTCTAGTGTAAGCTTTCAGTAATTTGGGGTGCTGACCTTGACCTGGTCATAACTAAGTTTCATATTCAGCTGTCAAAGACTATTTTTTCTGGTCTACTTACCTTCATCTAGACATTTTAAGTTGTTCTTTGGAGAACTCTACAGAATGTAGAAATAAAAAGAAAATCTGGTTTGACTGAATTTCTTTACGTTCTGCAAGTGTTTGTCATATCTCTTGATGAAAACAGTCTCAAACACACGGTAGCTCACTGATATGATTCGGTGTCCCTGGTTCCACTTGCTTGGAATATTTACATAATGTCAGGATCACTGTAAGTGCTTCAGTTATGATTTTTGGTATATTGACCTTGGTTTACTTGGATAAGTTCATCTTAGGAAAAATGTGTCTCCCCAACAGACTTCCACTATGGAACAACACTGTATTTTAATTACTTTCTCAATTGGGATTTTAAGCATTTGAGACAAAAAAAAAAAAAATCTAAACATCTGATCTTTTCTATGCTTTCACTAAGTTTTTTCATTTTAACCAAGTTGTAAGAACCTAGAAGGTGGTGGTTTATATTCAGTTTTTATTATGTACGAATGTTTTCCACTAGAACTCACTCATCGTGTCCATATCGATTGAGTAAGCAATAAGAATTGATTCTTCATTTTGTTTCAGTCACAAATAAGCATCTAAAACTATGGGTTTGATTATTTTTTTTAATTAATTTAAATTATTCTACATAAAAGCCTGTTATCAGTTTTGTCAAGCAACTTGGATAATTCTTCTAACTCATTCCTTTTTTTAAAAAAGATTCTCTTTTGGGGACGTCCCAAAGCCTCTCCAGAACAAATGCTGATGTGTCGAATTTTCCTGCTACTGTCTTGTCTTCCTTTAGCCTTCCTTTCATAACTCGGACTTCCCACAAAGCCTGCATACTCTCTGGCAAGCTTTTTTGGGAGGATTTTTACATTTTATTACTTTATTGTTGATCCTTTAAAAAAACTTCAACCTATCTATAAAAGTAAATTTATCATTACTTTTCATAGTCTTGGTATGTTATTTCTAAAATCCCTTTTGGTTTGTCCTACTGTAGTTTGGAATCTCACTTACCAGAATTCATCTGTTTTCCGGGGTTTTATTCCCCTGTGGATTTATTTCCAGATTCTGGAAATATTTTCTTCTAGAGCCATTTGTATTTTACTGTTTATTATGACAACTTTGGGGAGACTTTTTTCTTCTTTTCCTTTTTTTTTTTTAAAGCCTTATGATTAGTAGTGTGAGTTTGTGCCAAACCTTCACTTCAGTGTATCTAAACACATCTCCTGTGAGCATTTTTCCTTTTGACTACTATTTTCAATATTCTTTCAATAAATGTCCTCACTTTATCTAGCTTGCTTTTTTGAAATAATATCATTGTGGTGGAGATTTTTTTGAGAGAAAAGGGCTGTCCTTGCAAGATCTTTGAGTCTGAATATGTTGTGGTCGCTGTCAGTACTGCTTCTGTGATACAAGTGACTGGCTGCCTGTGTGGTTTTTACATCCAAGTCAAGAGTTGCTCTTCCACTTGTATGTTCTCATGCTCACTGATCCAAGAAGCGGTCCTGTATGGTGTTTAAATCTTCACATCAGCTTTAGTCCTTCATGTATTGCTTATTCCTGCATGGACTGACTTTTCCCCAGCATTCCCTAACTAATTATTTAGACCGAAGTAAGTCACACCATGTGCTTCTCACCATAGAGAAGTTTTTTTGCCTGCAGTTCAGTTGTCAGCTACTATGTTTTTCTTCTTTCTGTCATTTGGGATCCCTAACCCTAAAGAGGATATTCTGTGTGAAAAAGGCTATGTGGTTGTCACCTTGCAAGTAATTGGGTATTCTGGAATCATCCCTCTTCACACAAGCTAATGTCTAAAAAATCACAAGATTTTCCTTCCTTTAAGCAGTACTGAAGATCCTAACCTAGAGGTGAGACAATCTATATTGTCCCCGAGAGTCTCATCAAGGAAAACGTGTATTACAAATTTAACTTTCCCTCAGTAGGCTGTTTTGATAAGGTGTTAGTTTCCCATAGTAAGCTTGCTGCTTGTGTGGCTTTGATTAACGAAACAGAACTTCATAGCACATGATGCTTGAGACATTGAAATATTTGAAGAAGTCAAGTACATGAGAAATCTCTGAGCACTGGAACTGGCTGCACTGAGAAGTTGTGGAGTCTCCTTCTCTGGAGATATTCAAAACCTGCCTGAATGCGTTCCTGTCCAACCTGCTCTGGGTGAGCCTGCTTTGGCAGGGGGGTTGGACTGGGTCTCCGAAGGTCCCTTCCAACTCCTACCATTCTGTGATTGTGTGATAAGATGTAAACCTGGCTAAGGAGCTACCAGCTTTGCTGTCAGCTGCTGGTCACATAAACCTGAGGGCATCTGGAAGAACTTTCTCAGCAAGGTTTTCCGTATTATAAAATCACTGGCTTGCTTATCTGGCATACAGAGCTGGAAACCTTTCAGAGTTAATTGAGAGTCGTGCTGGTCAGTGCAGAAATAAAGAGATTGTTTTTTAAAGTAACATAACGAACTTTAGTTATTCTGGATTCAAACGTTAATTTTTACTGTTGTTACATGTAATGCGAACTCTTCAAAGAAATACACAACACTTTAGGTGTGCAGCACGTACTCTGGATAGGTTTCTTATCGTTGATTTATTTACACTGTTGAAACATCAGTTGGTATTTGAGCCATCCTTTCTAGGATGATACATCTTTTTACATTTTTTTTTTTTTTTGGCTTTGGTTAAGTAACTTTCTTAAACTATTTCTTTCTCCTCTTTCAGATATTTCTTTTGATTGTTTTCATGTGCATAACATTACTGATTGCTAGTCTTATCTGCCTTACCTTACCAGGTAAGTCTATTATTATAAAACTGTAATTAAAAGCAACTCAGCATGTTGCCATGCTCAACAATGGCAGATGTTTTTAAACCATTGTTTAAAGTTAAGAGGAAAAACATGGAAATCTATGTCTTATTTTTAATGGTACATCATCAAATTGTAATTGTCTAAAATCTAAATGGTAGAGGTAATACCCATATTTAAATGGCGGAGATTGCCATTTCCTTTGTTTTGTTGTAGAATAATTTTCTTTTAAGGGCAGGGCTCCAAATGCTGAGACAATCTTTGTAGTAGGATTGAGAGAAAAAGAGAATTGATACTCTTGCACCTGCTTTACGGTTTAGAGAAGGAAAATATATAGGTTGTTACTGGGTCTTCTACAGTATCTTCTTTAATTAAATATTCTGAAGGTGTCGTCATGACAGGTCACTAGGAGACTTTGAAGTGATATACATGCCACTTCGCAAATATGTATGAATAAGTACTTTAACCAAATCAAAAGCACTCTGTAGGGGTTTTTAAATAATTAGAACAGCTTAAGACATGTAAACTCGTCTGAATTTTATAACCTGGCTACCACTGTAGTACCATGTCATTTTTACCTGCTTGTATTAAAGATCCTAAAGTCAATAATGTGTTGAGAGCAGAGTTATGAATTTTGTGATGGTTTTAATAGTAGCACATAAAATGATTCCACTATAATAGTGTTTCTAGTCACTAGCATTAAAAATGAAACGTAGCAAATGAGTCTCCCGTTTATGTTGGAGAGCTTCAGAAGCCCCATGAGTAAGTCTTAAAAAATCATATGAGGCAGTGAAGTAACCCAAACATAGCTCATAAGATTTTTAAGTTCAAGCTTATGCACTAATTCATTACTGCCTTTGTAGTTCTGAAGATTAGCGTTTAGGCTCTGAATAGTACAGTATTCAGGGCTTTGTTTTGCTGTAGTTCAGATCACGTTGCTGGTGTAATGAAATTTCAGGGAAAAAAAAAATCTATGTATTTGGCATCATCTATCTATCTGTTTATGTAGTGCTTCACACATTCATGCCTTATGGGTATAGAACCAAAATCCTGTTTTATGCATAATACTATTTGTGCATTGATATTTAACAATAAAATTGATAAGTATTTTTTTAATAGGCATCCTTCCTTAATACATCAAAAAGCATTACTCTATTTAACAGTGTTTGTGTTTTCAGTATTTGCTGGCCGATGGTTAATGTCATTTTGGACGGGGACTGCCAAAATCCATGAACTGTACACTGCTGCTTGTGGTCTCTATGTCTGTTGGCTAACTATCCGAGCAGTGACAGTGCTGGTCGCCTGGATGCCACAGGGTCGTAGAGTGATTTTTCAGAAGGTCAAAGAATGGTCTCTCATGGTGAGTCTTGAGACAAAATTTTACTGAATTATTGAAAAAGGTAGCTAACAAAACTTGTTGTTTCATTTTTGCTTGCAGGTTTTACTCTGCAATGTATATTATATTTTCCTTTTCAGACCGTTTTGAAGCTTTTGCAGCTTTATTGCATAGAGTAACTGTATTTTTTGGAAGCCATTTAGCACAATGTTAAGCAATGAGGGTAAATAAGTTTGTGTATATATTCTTATATATATGTGTATGTTTTTCTGTTTTCCTTTAAAGATTAATATATTACATTGTATTATCCCATATGTGTTATGTCAGCAAATATATTTACATTTTCACATACAGCTGGAAGCTTAACTATTACTCAATTAGCATTTGTCATTGTCAAACAAAAAAAACACCTAGTAAAGCTGATAGATGATGAACCATATCTCTACAAAGTAGCTTGATACATATTTTCAGACAGATCTTTGTGATTTGTCAGATCTATGGTGTTGAAATTAATATTTTTAAAGAAAATATACTTTTTTATTACCAGGAGTTCAGATTCTCATCATAGCAACAAATTTATATCCCATCTTTTTAGCTTGGTTTTGGTTTTGAGGATTGCTATAGTAGATTTCTTGCCTAAGTATGGTAATTTTAAACATTCATAGCATAAATGGTATCTTGACATACTTGTGTGCTTACTGGACTATTACAGACAGAAGAGCAGTGTTAGTATGTATTTCATGTATTACCATGTTTCCCAAATCCGTCACTTTCATTTAGAAAATCTTAAGCTTGTTTAAGAAAATTCAGAGCTAAAATGTAATGCTTTACTTGTCCTTTGTCCCTTCTCCTGATCATGTTAATTATGCCAGACTAGTTTTGTATCTGATTTTTGGATGATGCATGTAAATCAAGAGAATTCTAGAATAAAGAAAGATTCAGGCATGGTATTCTAACCAAGTGTTTCATTTTTAAGTCAGAAATATTCCATAATGAGTGAATTTTTAAAGTTTGGTTTTTCACTGGAGAAAAATCAGCAGTTTTGGAAAGATTCTTCTCTAATTTTCCAACATACAAGAATTCTCAATGTAATGAAGTGCCATAGTATTCCCTACTGATAACAGTCAAAGGTGGTTTTATGGTTTAAAACTATATGGACACCAGTAGGCACAGTCATGCCCTTTTATGGAGGGGGCATGGAATAGGACCCAATCTTGAAAGCTTACATTGCAAAACTATGTATGTAATAAAAACTATTTCTAAGGGAGTATATGTGTGAATTAAAGGTCTGTATAGTTTTTTTTTTCTCCAGCTTCATCTGTTTGTGTAGCTTGTTACATGTTGAAGTTTAAACAAAAAGAATCCTCTGATAAACAGATGTATTGGTTTTTTTAGATAATGAAGACATTAATAGTGGCTATACTGCTAGCTGGTGTGGTTCCACTTCTGCTTGGTCTTCTGTTTGAACTGGTCATTGTTGCACCCTTGAGAGTTCCTTTGGATCAAACACCTCTCTTCTACCCTTGGCAGGTCAGTCACTTCCATTCTTCTTTGGCTGTTGATACATTTCTTTACTTAGAAGTAGGGGGTGTAGGAGTTCTTGTTTCATGTTGATTCGGTGCTTCAGAACATTTCCCACGTGTTTCTATGTGGCAGAGGAAAGACAGCTAGTCTGGGTGTGAGGATTACTTAAACCAAAAGGTTTTGCTTAGGAATTTTAAGTATGAAAAGCTGAAATTTGTGGGTTGACATCAGAAGATCTTTGCATTTCAGTGATCAGATAGACACTTTTTTTTCAGCAGCAGAATTGTAAAGTTACGTACAGAAGTTAGTATAGCTGTATGTACATATGCACAGATGTACATATTCTGTCTGACCTTTCTGGAAAACTTTCTGCCTGCAGTTACACAGCAAGAGGTTTGGCTAATCTTTTTTTACATACAAGATTTTAAATCAGTGATGATACACGCTGCAAATAAAATTTTGATATGCTTTAGGATCATTCTGGTTTTCGGTTGAGATGTCAAATCATTAATACAAGATTTGGCGGTGGTGGTGTTTTGTTTTTCTTCGGCCAAGCCTCACAGGTTAAGGGAATGAAAACTTTTTTCCTGCAAGTTGGTGGAAGAAATGAAGGTACAGTGGATTGAGTGACAATTGCTTGTATCACCTGGGTTGAATTATGAAAGGATTTGTAACTCAAAGAGAACCTAACTGAGGGAACCATAACTCAACAGATTTAGAATGCACATTACTAAATGACAAGGAAGTGTTTAGGGATAGTGATTTTCGAAGATGTCCACAAATAAGCTTTCATTTACTTTCAGTATCCAAATGCTTGAAAGTCATAATACAAAGAATTTCACTGCTAATTTAAATATTCCATTATTTTATAGTACAGGTATACTTTGGAGATGTCTGTTTAAGTAAATGACTAGTAAGTCAGGACATCATGTGATTGCAGTGGTAGATAATCATGGTTTCCAAACAGTTTTGGAAAGGGTTTGTAGTGCTTGAGATTCTGAAAATTCCTAACTTTTGCATGTTCAAAGTACAAACTTCTTTAAAAGTTTGTAATTAAATACACTAAAAGATTTTATTTTCATGTGGCAGAGTTTCCTCAAAATATCAGGTTAGAGGGATTTGTGACTTGCTCTAAATTAAAAAGGAGCTGTAGAAATTGAGAATAACTTCCATTTTTCACAAAAGACAATAGAACTATACATGCTTTGAGCAAACAGGAAGCAATTTTTAACACTGACATTTTTAGTAATAAGTTCTTAAATTTTTTAATGTATCTGGGGTAATAGACATTAACAAAAGCTGTCTTTTTAAATAATTGGTTAAAGAAAATGTATTTCCCAGAGGTTTAAGAAAGTTAATGCTGTCTTAAGTCTTACCAGTTCTGTAGCTGTTTATTCTGCCTTGTCAGCCTATAGTTTGCATTCTGGTTTTGGTGGGTTTTATTGCAGAATCTCTTACCAAATATCTGTGATTCAGAAAGGACTGACTCGCGATGTGCAGTGTTACTAAAGGCCTGTAGTTATATTGAGTTCTTTTAATTCCATGCTGTAATAATTGCAGTATATGTTAAAGCATAATTTTTCCTCCAAATATTATGATGTTCTTTTGTGAAGAGCATTGCCTTGCTTTGTTTAGTTTTTCTCACATCAGGTAGGGTTTTGTGAACAACTTAAAATTTAAAAGATGAAAAAAACCCTTGTTTCCTGACTTCTGTGGGCATCTTTGTATCTTGTTTCTCTTCTTTTTTTAAGGGAATCAAAATAACTTATTTCTAGGTAAATGTTAGCGGTGTTAATTAGTTTGTACCAGAATGTTAGTCTGTTGCTTTAAGTAAGCTTAAATCTTTGATTTTGTATTTGCCTTTGTGGTAGCTGATTTTATTGGTTCCATGGAACTGAGTATTTTACAGATGTCAGTTAAGCTTGAGGGCATCCTCTTTTTCTTAGGAGTTTGTGGAAGATGTCACCTCTTGTAAACAATGTCCCATGTAAATAGAAAAGTAATTATCTTTTCACTTATAAGTAATAGTAGTAAGTTGCTCTAAAAGCTTTTGGTTGTTAAGCTATTTAAAAAAATATGTTAATGCTAACAGTCCATTTTTACAAAATTAGGACTGGGCTCTTGGAGTTCTGCATGCCAAAATAATTGCTGCCATAACACTGATGGGTCCCCAGTGGTGGCTGAAAACTGTTATTGAACAGGTAGGAAAAAAATTGTTCGTGTGGATTATCTGTATAATAAGTTTTGAACGTTTTTTTGAATGTGTGAGTCAGAAAACATAGTTACTGTTGTAGTAATGGTGTAATTTAAGTAATTGAGTAAAACTCAGCTGGTCTTGTAGAATCCTTTTAAATCGTGTAGCCATTCAGGTACACTTAACAATAAAACAAAAATAAACCTCAAAAATCTGAAATCAAGAAAGTGCTGTTTATACATATATGCAACTTTGTCAGGTTTGTATTAAAATGAGAAATATCATTATTTCTTCAGACTAATTCACACGTGTCCAAATACTGGACACTATTTATGTCCACCACTCAAGAACAGCAAATTTCTGCCTTCTCCAGAGCCGTAGAGACCCCCTCGTTCATAGATGAGTGCACATGAAAGGCACTATTTCCAGTCCCCTTTGATTATTAAGCAAGACAGAAGAGTTTCTGCGAGCAGTTCTGAGTCACATGACCTGTTGCTTTCACTGACGGAAGTATTTTTTCCTTGACTGTAAGCTTTAAGTTCTACGCTTGTCATCTCAATGAATTATCACAGTTGTTTGTCAGAAAGTAACTTTTCAAGGCAGCGCTATGTGAAATGGCTATGGGGTGTGTGCTCACCTCTGTACAAAAGGTGACACACCTCTGCCTCTCAAGTCTAGCACATAGTCCCAGTTATTAAACCATTTACGCTTTAGGTGTCACACTGGAGAAATGTAGTCTTAATTCTGTGAGTACCTTTTGATGCGTACCCTGGCTCTTCCATCCATTTTGAATGCCTGTTTGTTATACAAAGCTCTCCTGAGCCATCCTTAGAGCTGGTGACATCCAGGCTGTTGCGACCAAGGCCATTGTCTAGCTCGATGTGATCGTAGCCATTTGAAATCTGTCTTTTTCCATGATTCGTCTAGTCATGCTGAGACCTTAGTGCTACAAGAATTTAGGAGGCCCTGTCGTCAGGCACAGACTCCACATGCAGAGACTCTGGTCTGTCCAAACAAGTACAAAATAAGATCTTATTTTCTGCCTATGTTACTATATTCAATAGATTTGCTCTATTAGCATAGACAGGATCCTCTTTCAGCAAGTTAACAGCGATCCCAGGTCACCCACAAAGCCACCATCCACAGCTCTAATGATCTTTCAGCTGGTCTCTTGCACTCCTGCAACCAAATCACAACACTATTCCAGATTAAGTTGCTCCCCTGGGCACTTTTTAAATGATTTCCTGGAACACGCATGATGTAGATTGTGACAGAGTTTTTCCTTCTTTGACTGTGGCCTTCATGGTTTCCTTCAAGTTGGGAACACCTGTTTCCTCTCATAAGGAAAATTGTGTAAAACCTTGCAATTATTACTGTAAGTGCAAAGCATGGCTTTCTTGATTGATCCATTCTATTTCTAACTTGTTCTTCTCAGGTATATGCAAATGGGATTCGTAACATTGATTTACACTTCATAATCCGTAAACTGGCGGCACCTGTAATCTCTGTTCTCTTACTTTCCCTGTGTGTACCATACATCATAGCTTCTGGTGTTGTACCTCTATTAGGTATGTATACATTCAGTATACCTCTTTATCATCTGGTGGTTTAGAGCAATGTAAAGATATCTGTGGAAATAAAACTTCAAGCTCTGGGTTATTTAATAAAAAAACCAAACTGGCAAAAAACACACTCTTCTGTCAGCGAATGTTTCTGCTTAAGGATTGCTGTGTCACCATAAAAGTTTGGGGGGGATTGAGAAATGCAATACATTATTCTGACTGGCTTTTTAATGAAGAAAGTGCAGAATACATCAAGAGTATGGGACTGCATAATATCTAACAGCAGAAATGTAGGTATCTAGTTAGTTTGGGAAAGGGATGATTAACTCATTTCTTCTTTGGACAATCAACCTTTAATTTTAGTCTCTCTTTGAGAGTTATACTGAGCTGAGGACATCTTTTCTGATTTGTCAGATTCTAACAGAACCTTACAACAGGTGAAAATACTGGTTTTGTTTTGAGGCTTTCATTCAGTATTAGAATAAAAATGTAAATTGTGAATACAGATAATTTTTTTTCAGACTTTCCTGTCCATTCATAATTGAGGGAGATCATTTTATTAGAAGCAGAGTAGATGCTTTTTCACGAACAGTTGTCTTTGTTGGTAGTTAGTTTTGATGTTAACATGTTCAAGAAATCCTGGTTTATTCTTTGACCTCTCACTTGAATGCAGACTTTTATAGTCTCAATGTTGTTCTGATATGAGGTATACAGAAGTCAATAAGCAACAAGAGCTGATAAGCCCAGGTTTTTTACTGTGGATTTTCACTGTGTTAATGGAAAACTTTCAGCTTTAATGCTCCAGATGAGAAGGAGCAGCAGCTGTCATGTTGGATCTCTGACATAAATGGATGTGTTTTTTATTTCATAGCCCTTCTGAAATTACAGTGTAACAAAGTATAGAAGCAGGTACAGAAACAGAAACGCATGAGTTACTTCAGCAACGTTAGATTACGTGAGGTTTGTGTCTTGTTTTGTAGGAGTTACTGCTGAAATGCAAAACCTCGTTCAGCGACGGATTTATCCTTTTCTGCTTATGGTGGTGGTTTTGATGGGAATTCTCTCCTTCCAAGTCCGCCAGTTCAAGCGCCTTTATGAACATATTAAAAATGACAAGTGAGTATATAGTGTGGGTTTTTTAATTTTTCCACCTTAAATTGTGATAGCAACTTCAGATTGAATTCAGGTGCTGTAGATACTTAGGACTGATAGGGATTTTAAGAAGCTTTCTAGACAAATGACCCTCTGAGGCAGACCTAAACTCTTGGCAAATGTTTTATCTGTGGTTCAGGTAGATAAACACAGGAACAGACTGTCTTTATAAATGGAAGACACTCCCCTATGTCTAACCTGAAATGTGTTTTACCACAAATGAAGCCACTTGCTTGTTTGTCTTGCCCTCTGTAGTCCTGAAGGACAAGTGAATGTAATAATTATGACATATCTGGAAGTAAAATTATGTCTCAATCTGTTGCTTATAAAACCACTTCTCCATCCTTTTCTGCCTGTCTTTCTTCTTCTTTCTACTCGTTAGTCCAATTAACCTATTCAGAATGTTCAGTTGATTTGATAGAGTTTGTTCTTATCAAAGTTTTTACTGTTTTCTGATATCTTCAGTAATTATTACTTTGTATTACTGAGACGCCTGAAAAAATGTTAATTTTCCCAGTGTTTTTTCTGGTTATCCTGCCTAGTTTAGTCTAAGGCTTTTTTGTGTGATTCTTATTAGGGTAACACAAAAAATAAGGTAATTACTTCTGTGTTAGTTACTTAGAAAAATAAATTTTTTAGACCCCAGCAACTAGTCTTCCTAGGCTTCTTTTGTATTGAAAAGGAATAAATGTGTTTGTTGTGTTCATGTCCTGAGTGATCCTAGAACGGTTTTGCTTTCCACTGACTACAAAAGGAGTCAAACCTAAAATAAAGTTCTTTGAATCTTAAATATTAGGAATTGACTAATACATTACCTGTTTGGTGTAAATGTGAAATTAATAGTATCTAGAACTATTAAGAGAACTGTAACTAAAATTAAACTCTCAGTTTATTTTTTAGCACCTTTTATTTGATCAGCTGATTTAAATCCTGTTCCCCACCTGCCTTCATAACATGTTCTGTAATACATATAGCTGGTATTTTTATTTACAAGTGGGCTTTGACCTAAATGCTAGTATCTTTCAGGCAGAACACATATTGAATTGCAACTTGCATTAATGTTACAAGTTGCTTTCTTGTGTAAATAAGGCATAAGGATACAAAGCTTTGAAAATACCTCTAAGTGAAAACTACTTTGATATTAAATTAACTTCTTAAATGTTATATCCATCCTTGTAGACAAAAAGGTTGTACAGCATAAGTTAATGATCTCATTTCGGGCAGTATGCAAACGTCGTCATGCTAGCCAGTAGAGATTTATGGTTTAGATATATGCTTAATTAATTAAGTCTTTCATGTAACAAATATCAAAAGCATATACATGTGTTTGTGACATTCTGAAATGTACAAAAAAATATATGATAGCTGTTTGGTTATGGTACTGTGAGAAAAGGAGCAGTGGTGAAAAAGTTTCTAAAGGAAATGGCAGGTTTCAGGGGAAGAATTCGTAGGTGTATAGGGCTTTTCTGCATGGAGAAACAGCATACAAATAGGAAGCATGGAAAGGAATTTAAATGGCAAGAAGTTGGAGTGTGAAACAATGGTAGAGAAGTAAGGAATAATGTGAAAGGTAGGAAAACTGCTAAACTGGTGAGATGTCGAAATCGAATTTAAATAAAGGAATCTCACAGCCCTTAGGCTTTACATGGGGTAGCATTAGGATATTTTCTCTCCCTTTAAGAAAGATTAAACTGCAGTAAAAGTTTATTCCTTTACAATTTTTACTTTTTTCAACCAGGATGTTTTTCATTGGATATATGAGCTGAGCCTCTCTTACCCAATGCATGTTCTGCATTGTGGCAGGTTCTTTTTTTTAAACTTAGAACCTCATTAGCGTTTTCATTTGGTTTTATATCTGAGTGGTTGTTCCAGATGTTCAAGTGGCAGTGGGCCAAATAGACACTGTGAAGATGCTCTTAAAAGTGTCATCCAGCAAAGCAGCTGGGTATGTGAACAGTGCAAACACGCGCTTTGTATTTCATATCTTCATTCAGCTTGCATGTGTCTGAATTGTGTGACGAGTGAAGTTAAGGCTGTAAACACAAACCTGTAATGTCTGTATTACATTATGAAATGCCTGAATAGTAAGAAAGAAATTGAGGATGGTTGAAGACCATTAAGGGGGAGGATCGCTTGTAGAATAACTTTTATTGAAATGAGAAAGCTAATTCTGCAGCAACAGAGATAGAGTGAATTTCTGTTACAGAATTGTATTAACTCTTGTTAATTTCTCACTGTTTCTACTATAATCCTAGGTACCTTGTTGGGCAACGACTTGTGAATTATGAACGAAAATCTGGTAAACAAGGCACATCAACAACTCCACCTCAGTCTTCACAAGAATAGATGGTCATATTAAATATCTTGACCTTCCCTTTGCCTTTACATGTCTCTTTCATAGACTCTTCTTCAGTCTTTGGATATCTCTCCCAATAATACTCTCAGCAGTGTTTTGGCTTCTGTTAGTAGCATCCAGATAGCAGTTAAGGCTCTCTTCCTTATCTGCATTTTCTGATGTTATCAATGCTGTCTGAGGTCTGTATATGTGTAAATAGAAGTATCCTGACACCCTAAAACCTTGGATTAAAAAGAATGTGCATTGTACATCTTTTAAAAAAGTATATTAATTTATTAAATCTAGTTGTCACTTTATTTTGGACTGCTGTTCTGTTGACAATGTGCCACAAAGCAATAGTGCGAAGAGGCAAGATGTTTTTATAATATTTGGAGCTTACTTTATGGTGTTCATAACAGTTCTTATTGTAGTAATATAGTATGATTTTTCATGAGTGGAAAGGCCACACAGAGAATATCAAAAGTAAATAACTGTCTTACAGTCAGCAATGAAGTGGCCGTGGTGAGAACATAATGAACTATGTATCTTGCTGTCAAGTCTTTTTTATTATTTTGTATAACACCAAAGCTGTTGTACATTTTTCTATTGCCTGATCGTTTTTCATGTGTCTGAGTTTGTAATATTGTACAGTTGCTGTTAAATCAAGAAAATATTTCCTCTTCTGAGAATTCAGATGTAATTGTTGAGGCTCAGCTGGGTTTTTCTGTTTGGTTGAGGGGGGAGGGGGGTTGGCTTTGGGAACCAGCATTTCCTGAATTGAAACAGTAAGTAAAAAATTTACTAAGGCTAGGTGATGGAAGCATTTAAAGGTACCAGGGAAAATTAGATAGGTTCACAACTTAAATTGTAGCTAATTTCTTATCAGTAATAGAATTTTTCAGGACCTCAAGAGGAGGCATGAACCTTATCTGATGTGTTTGCACAGAAACAAAGAGCATAGCGTAAGCAACATTCTGACCTGGTCCTTAATTAAAAAGCTTGAAATCTTTTTTCTCTAAGTTACCAAAGTTGCAAATTGTAGTATGAATTTTATATTGCACAATTACTTAAAAAAGGAAAGAAAAAAAGACCCACAACAACAAAAATTCTCTTTTCTGTCAGAATTGGTCACTGTGAATTTTTATGGGAATAATATTGAGGAAGTGATTCATCATGATCCATTTATTGCCTGTGGGGCAGGGAAATACAGATGTTATTAAACAGGCAAGGAAAAGTTAAGGTATCTTTGCAAGGACACAGTCAAACAAGAGCCACCAAATCAAGTCTGTGTTATTTCTAGATGTAGATGGAGTTATTTTGCAGTAATGTTTGGGGTTTTTTATGTAGATATTTTAAAAGAAAATACATAACAGTATCACAAAGCTTTAAATGGCATCAAACCACATGCTTAGATTGCAGTATCTTTCCTGGATTAAATGGGGAAAACAGGAGCATTGCAGTAATCAGAAAATTGACTGAACATTTAACTTGCTACTCGGTACACTGTCCTTCAGTATTCTGTACTTAAACCTATGTGTATGTAATTAATACTTGAGAATCTGGCAGGTGCTTTGAGAGTGTCATCTCCTTTTGTTGATATTGCATCTCTGATCTGGTGTGTTTTGAGCTAATGTGGTCCAGGCTGTGATGGTGGTAGTGCATTTTTTGGTGTCTGGACTCGTGTTCTAAGGCAGCGAGCACAAGCCAAATGCATCTGAATGTAGTGGCAGGAGCACTGGGCTGTCACTCTCAGAAGATCAGAAAGTATTGTTTTACAGAATTAGTTGTCCTGATGGTTTTGAACCTTTGGAGTGATTTATTAAGAAATTTCCAGTGAAATGAAATCGTAGAAAAATAACCAATATATTTCTCTCTCATTCACTGTTGCTGACTAAATGCTAAATTGAGTATTCGCCCCATATATTTTCGATGTGCATAAATGTTGCATTTGACTATTTACAGTGGTGTACATTGTGGGACAGATATATTTTTCACAAGATTAAATTCACTGGTAACATACATTCTTACTCATGCCAAGATTCCATCTTTTGACATATCTTTCCGTTCCAAAATGGTCTTGCCACTCAAATATTGCGAGCACTACTGTGCATCATGCAGAATTTGCAGTAGTGCGGTTCTTGTAACTTGGTGTTTTTATCCGGACAAACTGGTCTTAACATTAAAATTTATTAAGAAAGCCTTTGTGCTGTTTCTTATTACTGTTATTTTACAAGTTGTGACAGAAAAAAAATGAATCGGGCCAGTCATGTAATGTGAGCTGTAGCTATTTTAATGTAGCTTACATTATCTGTATTCACTCTTTGTTATGGAGAACTGGTTTCGAATCAAACCGTTGTGGTTTTGCACTGCTCTACAGATCCCGGGTTGAAGTGAAGTTTGTTTCTGAAACTGTCCATTGCGACCTTTCCAAAAAAATCTCATCTCCTTATTTCCTTATTTTTACGTGTGTTTTGGGAAAGAAGATGGAGGTTGTATAGAACCAGAATTAAAGAACATTACTTTTATTGTTTTCAATTTTAATAGTTTGCCTTATTGTGCTGTGCGTATTCCTCTGGGATAGAAACTTGATAGTAAGCATGTAAATCAACTGGCTGTTATGAAGACAGCTGATGAGCTCTGTACCAGTGGCTTCCATCTCTGCTAGAGTAATACAGCACGCAGTGGTCTTTATATTACTCTTCAAGTGGGAAAAATTCTGTGTGTGTGTGCTTCCACCACAACTTCTGTTGACTTTGGGTCTTGAATGGAGGGGTAGGAGATACGTTCTGGCTTAATTGTATCCCCTTTGTGGGGTTGAGTACCTAATGCTGTTACTCGTTCTACAGGGCTTCATCTAACAACTGTCACATGCCTCTGTGGCTATCTTGTGCATACTGAAAGAAGTTAATTGCAGCATGGCTTTGACTGTTTTTACACAGATTATTTTATATTGATTAAAAATAATTACAACTCTGTATCCTTTCTCTGACTCCCCCTTCTCCACTGGGTAAAGCCTAAGCTACTTGTTTTTGTTTCCGAGGGCCCTCTGGGGCCTGTGACTATTTTCTGTCAGTAACTTCCTCAGTAAGATGGCAGCTCCAACACCAATTACAGTATTCACATCACTTTTCAGCTGAGTGCATTAATTCTTTCCTTGCTTTCCCCTAAGCTTGAGCAAAGGTCTTCATAAAAATCTGTGCAGCAGTCCCACTGTTCTTCAGAGAAGTCTGTAAAACGCCCTTTACCTTACAAAGCATGGATAACTGATTTGTTGATTCCACTGCCTGGCATGCTGATCAGTGTCATTTTGTTTCCTGTTACTCCATTCTCTGTCCTTTCGTTGTATCTAGATTGAAAATTCTTTGTGGCGGGGTCAGTGTTCTTGTGCTGCTTGCCTTGGGAATGGGCACTGTACAGCCTGAGCAATGCATGGGGTTCATCAGAAATGATGATATGGGCAATACAAACGTTAAAGAGGGAACTGAGTCTTGGCAGTATAATGAAGTTCAGGATGCAAAAAAAAGAAGCCGTCTTCTGAAACAGATAAAAAACTTTTACAAAGCATAATGGTAAGTTAGAGCTCTCTTACTCTGATATTTCAGTTCTTAATTAGATTAGCTGGAACTAAAGAATTGCATAGTTAACAGCAATATTATCAAGTCTATGATTATTCCAGACAAGCTGTGCTGCTGGTTTTAATTTCTTCGTTTAGAAGTCACCATAAATTGAGAAACAATATGCTGAAATCAAGGTTACTCAATAATGGAAATTTTTAGATAACGGTATTTCCGAAGGTCAAATTCTGTTCCAAAACAAACGGAATGTTTTGAACTCAATAGACTACTGAGGGACGGAGCAATCACAAGATTATTTCACGACTCCGCACATCAGTTTTGCTGCTTATTTGCTGTTACCTCTTAGTTTCTGAGTAGTGGTTAATGCTAAAGCTGCATAGGTGCTTTTTTATTTTCCCTGTATAAGGAGAAATCAAACATATCTGGAGTTTTCTGACATCGGGGGGAGAGGGGGGGCATGACACACCGTTAACCTTACTTGTCTGATTTATATTAAATCACTTGGCTTTCAAGGAGTTTCTTTTCCTAGAACAGGAGACTAGTTTTACCTAGAGAGAACAGAATTCCTAGTTGCTTATAAAAAAGAGAGCACTGCAAAGCTCATTATTTATTTATATTGAATAGAATTTATGTATTAAAACCTAGGTAGTGAAGAACTGCATTGGTGGTGTACCTTGTTCAGCAGATGCAAGCTGTATAAAGGCCCTGGTTGAGTTTGGTAAGGAATGTGCTGAATTGAAAAATACTGCTGTATTAGAATGGAGTATATGTGGGATATTTTGGCTGGTCCTGACCAGGAGTCAGGGAAGCAGGAAGCAGCAGCAGAACTTCTAAGCTGAAATCAGGCAATGTTGCTATAAAGCAACAATTACGTCCATGGATGTACTTTTTAATGCTCCTTATATGACAGAGTAATGGGTAAAATGCACAGGGGAAAGCACTCAGTGTCTAGGAAGAATCAGAGTTACTTCTTTCACTGAATCTACCGTGTGTATTTACTACCTGTGTTTTCATAGAGTTTCATCAGCTTTTTCTTAACATAATTTTTTTTAAGCCTTCATAACTTTGGGCCAAGATTCTCAACATGACCCATCAATGTCCCTCTCTCTGTGGCTTTTCTGTGATCTCTCTTTCTTCCTCATTGAAAGGGATTTATTGACCTAACAGCCATGTTACTTACCTGTGTAATCCCAAATTTCCTTACATAACCTTGCATTAACCTGTGTATAATTAGCAACTTGTCACACCACCAACCCTTGAAACTGAAGCTGAAGCCTTCCTCCCTCACCTACCTCTTGATCTTAATTTTACTCACCATCTCAGAACTTGTTCCACTCTTTGTGATTTATGCTGTTTCCTTGTTTTAGTGTAATTACATGTGAAAAGCATGCTGGTTTTAGCTAAAAGTGTTAATTCCCTATAAGTGACTTCTTAAAAAGGGCACAATGATATCCCAATATGTCAACCTTAAGACATGAGTAACTATGCCATACTTTGTGTATTGTTAACACAGGAATAATGAGTAGAAAATGTCCAGTACATCTGGTTCTGCTTATAAATCAGGAGACTGCGTAGAAAGGATGATCATAACTCATGTAACCGCAGTTAAATACATGACGATCTCTGGCCATTCAGGGTCAAAGGAGAAAGGAGAGTAGCACCCACGCTCCTCTTTTTGCAAAAAGCAAGCAGCATATCCCCCAGAGGTTTTTTTTATTACTTGATGAAGTATGTCTTGTTAATTTGTTACATGCAAGCATTTATACAAAGATTACTTTAGTCACGCCTTTATAGATTAAGCATGTTCTGCAGCAGCATGCAATTAATTGGTCTCTTATTTTCCAATTATTTTGCATTCTTCTATGAAAGTTTTAGCCTTTTGCTTTTTCCACCAGTTTGCAATTCATATTTAAAAAAAAAAGTGTTTTAAGAATACACAGTGTTCTATTCTATGAAATAGTCACAGAAAAATTTTCCACTTAAATGCTGCTGTTTCCCATAATGTGGTCTGTCAGCTTTATGCATGATTTCACTGCAGGGGACCAAATAGCTGGAATAGTTGAGGGTATGACACTTACGGTTTGAGCATCTTCAGGATAGTTCCAAGTGTGTCCAAGGACTGCACATCATAGAGAATAGGAAACTTCTGCTCTTTACGTGCTATCCTTAGACACCTTTGAAAAACTGCATTGTGAAATTAATTTAATTTTATTCTGCAAACCCCTGCAGGATAACATTTGCTACAGGTCTTTTTTTTGCTATTGTGTTCTTAATTGTTTTAAAGCCATCTACCCATTTAAAGAACAGGTATGATATGTCTGAAGTTTGCTGGTTTTGTGTAGTTGCAGGAATGTGGGAAGTATTTTGAGGCCCAATACTTGTCCTGTAGCCTCTGCAGAGTATTCATAGAATCATAGGATCAATGTGTTGGGTTGTAAGGGACATCTAGTCCAGCCCCCCTGCAGTGAGCAGGGACATCTTTAATTAGATCAGGTTGCTCAGAGCCTCATCAAGCCTGGCCTTGAATGTCTCCAGGGATGGGGCCTCCACCACCTCTCTGGGCAACCTGTTCCAGTGTCTCACCACCCTCATTGTAAAGAACTTCTTCCTCATGTCTAATCTAAACCTACCCTGCTCTAGTTTAAAACCATTGCCCCTCGTCCTATCGCTACATGCCCTTGCAAACAGCCCCTCCCCAGCCTTCCTGTAGGCCCCCTTCAGGCACTGGCAGGCCGCTATAAGTTTCCCGGCAGAGCCTTCTCTTCTCCAGGCTGAACAGCCCCAACTCTCTCAGCCTGTCCTCATAGCAGAGGTGCTCTGTGTTTTGTGAAAGATTAAACAGTTGTTAAAATGTGTGCTTTTTGTTTTCCAGAGACCACCCTTTTACCTCTGTCCTGCATGGCCTTTCATGTTCATCAGTGGGGACATAAGGTGGATTAAGAAGGGCTGGCTTCAAATAAGACTCTGTTCTCTTTCAGGTTTCTTTGGAGCAATGGCTTGTGAAAGCTTTCTGAAGCAAATAATCCTATTACCAAGTTCATTTGAGTGCTTGTGCTGCTTACAGCCCATGTTAGAAGGGGCAAGAAGGGCATTGCTTTATAAGCAAGGGATGCGCCAGTGTCTTCACAAGAGAACGCCATTCAGATTACCTCCGGTGCTGTTTTTATCCTCAGAGGAAAGAGCAGAGGTCTTGTAGTCTTCCGCCAGGATTTAGAGGTTCCTTGGCGTTCTCGAGCAGTGGGAGAGCCCATGCTGCCCTGTCAGCAGGCGTGGTGCCAGGGTTGGAGCAGCAGGGGCCGGGACCCTGACACCAACCTCCCCGTCCCAGACTCTGCCGCCAACTTAACCGATAAGGCATTTCAGGTCTTTTCAGAAGTTCGCAGAAAAGGCAGCCTTGGTGTTGCTTTCGCATTTTAAACAACGGAGGCAACAACCCTCGTCCCTCGCGTGGCCCCTGCCTTCCCCCGTTAAGCACCGGGCAGGTCTCCCGCCCACCCCGGGCCCCCCCCCCCCCCCCCCCCGGCGCGTTGCCCGGGCAGCGAGGCCGCGGAGCGGGGCAGGTGAGGCGGCCGGCCCGGCCTCCCGCGGGTAGCGGTGAGGGGGGAAGCACTGACGGTGGTGAGGAGGCCGCGCAGGGGCGGCTCGGCCGGGCGCCGCCGTTGCAGGGAGCGTCCGGGGCGGCGGTTCGGGCCGTTGGGCGGTTGGGCTCCCGCAGTCCGCAGCTCTCCCGTTGCCGGGGCCTGTCGGCGGCCTCCGCGGGGCTGCCTCGGGTAACGAGCGGGAAGGCCCGGGAAGAGGGAGAGTGTAGGCAGGCCGCGGGGAGCCGTCCGGCCTGCTGGGGCAGGTAAGGGGACGTTCACAGCCAGCCGGGCTCCCGTTGGACCCCGGGCTTGGCGATGGACGGCTGTCGCCGGCAGCCAGGCAAGTCTGGTCTGCCTGCGCATACCTGTGGGGTTTGGCTTTGTGCCCGGAGCACCTGCGGCTAGTTTTGGGTGCGTGAAGGGAAAAATAGAAAATAAGAGCCAATCGGAGGCGGGGGAGCTCAGATGGCTTTTGTGTTTAGCGAGAGAGTAACAGAGCACAAACAGAAGGTATCGCCATGGGCTGACTGTGAAAAGTTGCAAAGGCTCGCTGGCCGCGCTGCGTTTTTCTTTGCTTATGAGGTGTGTGTGGTTACAGGAGGTTCCCTCTGAACATCAGGAAACCCTTTTCCACTGTGAGGGTGACCGAGCGCTGGCACAGGCTGTCCAGAGAGGTTGTGGCATCTCCGTCCTTGGAGATATTCAAAACCCACCTGTTATGTGGCTCTTGGCAGGCCTGCTCTAGGTAGTCCTGGTTGAGCAGGGGGCTGGATCAGGTGGACCTCCATAGGTCCCTGCCAGCCTCAACCCTTCTGTGACACTCTGATTAATGCCTTACTATAGAAAAGCAGGTCTTGTGCTTTTTTTCCCCCCCTCTACTTTTCTGATTAGTTTTTTATTCTTTTCTTTGATTGCTTGCCAAGGGCACATACACACATGTGTGTATTCCTTCCTCAATGTTTTTCTGTTCTCTAGCTTATCCAGAAATCCCCAACTTTTTGCCTTCAGCTTTGGTCCCTTGGCTAGAGATGCTTTTTTGAATCATTACTGAAAGTGAGTGACCATTGTATTAATTAAATGCACACTCTGAAGTCTGCCCCTGCTGCAAATTTGCTGTGTAGAAGTAATGAAGATGTACCTTGTCTGTGTTTCTTCAGAAATGAAGGTCACAGAATGGTTTGGGTTAAAAGGGACTTTAAAGATCATCTAGTTCCAACCACCCCTGCCATGGGCAGGGATACCAAGTTCTAAGTATGGTTTGATCCTCAAAGAAGCCTTGAGTCACAGCAGTCCCATTCCTCCATAGCTGAGTTTATTAATTTTTTTTTCCAATACTGGAAAATTCACATGACAGAGGCAGAAAGCCACCTGCCAGATACTCTTTTATTTTCACCTTAAAAATAAATCTAAAGGGATAAAACCTGCTGTTACATTGATTCCTTTCTTGATGCCATTGCTTTCACAGCTTTTCCCTTCTGTAGATAGGTGACATGTTTTCAGCTCTTGTTGCTAATTCAACTTAAGTAGGCTGTAGTTTGTCCTTGAAATAATGAGGATAGTGCCCAGATTTCCCACAAAAATGTGCTCCATGGCTATAATGGGAAAAGGACCATACAATAACCTATGTCTGTCCCTTCTGTTGGATCCTGGGGAACGGGATTCCTTGCAACATGTAAGTTACATCCTGAATGAGACAAACCTACTTGTAGAGCTGTATGAGCAAAGCGCAATGCGCAATTGCAGCACACATGAATGTTTTGTTTGTCGCTGATATGAAGTCTGCCAGGAACACAAATTAGTAACTTTTTGCTACTGCATTTTTTTGAATACGTAAACAGAGTAGAGACTTGGTAGTGTGTATACTCTAGCTTCTGTACAGAAATGACAAGACTCTCCTTAGCATGCAGTAGTGAGTTGTCAACATAGCTAGCTTTCATGTTGGCATGTGTGGTGTCACTTGTCTGGACTACCTGTTTTACAAGTTCGTATTGTGGTAGGTTTGAGCAGATTAAAACTATCTAAAAATACCTGTTAAAGTAGCAGTTCTCCTTACCTGGAGCTGTGGTTGGTGTCTAAGCTCCAGTCTTTTACTTGGTGTTGCCATCAAGTTTGTTTTTTAGAATTGCACAGTACTCATCTGTTTACCCTTCGGAGTCTGTCAGTTCTCCAGTAGCCCCAGCTGTCAAGTAGGACAGGAAGGAGTTTGGGTACAAGCAGTATTGGCCCCCATGTGTACACGCAGTTTTTCATTCATATTCTGCATCTGTGAACTGCTGTTTTGTTATTATTTCTTTCAGGCCATTATAACCGAACACAAACAGACCATGCCTCTTCCAGAAACCATGTTTTGTGCTCAGCAGATCAAAATCCCCCCTGAGCTACCTGATATTCTGAAGCAATTTACTATAGCTGCTATTAGGACTCAGCCTCGTGATGTTTTGCAGTGGGCGGCTGCGTAAGTATGATGTTCGCATAATGATGTATGTTTATGCATATGGATCCACAAAATCTCACTGCTCCTCTTTATTGTACAGTGGAGCTGGCTTTGAATATTAAACCAACCTGTATATTGCATACACGCTTCTGTGCATTAATGCAGCATGTGAGCCTTTTAAAAATAGTGTAATGTTTGATTTATTTTCTGTTTTGTTGCAGTTTAGGACTGCATATTTCTGGAATAGTTTGATTTCCATACAGAAAAAAGCATCTTTTTTTAGAGAAGGGCAATGAAGCTGGTGAGTAGTCTGGAGAATAAGTCTTATGAGGAGTGGCTGAGGGAGCTGGGGGTGTTTAGCCTGGAAAAAAGGAGGCTGAGGAGAGACCTTATCGCTCTCAACGACTACCTGAAAGGAGGTTGCAGTGAGGTGGAGGTCTGTCCCTTTTCCCAAGTAACAGGCGATAGGACAAGAGGAAACGGCCTCAAGTTGCGCTAAGGGAAGTTTAGACTGGATATTAGGAAAATTTTTTTACACTGAAAGGGTTATTAAGCATTGGAACAGGCTGCCCAGGGAAGTCGTTGAGGCACCATCCCTGGAAGTATTTAAAAGACGGGTAGACATAGTGCTTAGAGATATGGTTTAGTGATGGTTTTTGTCAGAGCTAGGTCGATGGTTGGACTAGGTGACCTGAAAGGGCCTTTCCAACCTAGATGATTCTATGATTCTATATAATTTTTTTTGTTATTAATTTCTCTGTTCTGAAGACCAAACTTCCCTCCGCCTCCTCTCATGTGGGACTTAATTCTTGGAATTTAAAGGAAACCTAGAAAACAGCTTTCTAATTCTCAAGCTTGCTTAGATTACTTTTTTTTGTTTCCAGGAACAAAATTAAGGAGTCTTCTTAAATGTTACTTAAATAGGAAAAGAGCCTAAAAAGTCACAACTTTTAGGTGATAGTCCGTGTAATAAATCTCTCTCTGTAAAGTTGATTTAAGATGTTTAAATGTTTCTTCTTCTTTTTTTCTTTTACCTCAACTGCTCACTATCATTTTTTCCTGTCCTGTTCTTTGTGTGGACAAGCTCTTGAAAGGTATCTATGAGATGTTCTCAGTTGGACTGAAAAACATCTGTACCGTGTACGTGAGGGTGGGGAGGCTTTTAACAAAGCCGGGCTGGAGTCTGGCTTGTCCATTTAAAAAGAAAAAACCTGAAACTGAATTGCTGCAGCTGCAGTGTTGGAGAAAGGTAGTGGGAACAGCTTAAAACAGCATGGCATTTCTTAGGGATGTGATGGAGGTGGGGTGCGGCGTACCTCTGGGTGATGGATGTGCAGGAAGCTTGCCCCAACCAAGCAGCAGAAGCAGAGCAAGGCTGTGGTTTCAGATGTGCTGCCGGTGTAGTGCTTGTCCCTGTGAATAATCAGATGAGGAAACGGATCCGGCTGAAAAATAGTTCAGGTGTTATATGTACTTACATAGATACTATGCATCTATTTCTATACAGTCGCACTAATTCAGGTGTGCAGTGCTGTAAGTATTTGCACAGCATGGGATAGCTTGGGCATGGACGTGGCTGACCAGTGCGGGTGAGGGAGGAGGACAAGTGGAGAAACCCTTAAATTAGACCTACCACTGACTGAAAAGTAAGTTTTCGTGGCACAGTTCAGATTGCTGGCCAGTCATGGCAGAGGTGGTTGCTTTTATGTCTGTGGCAGCCTTATTATTAAAAGGATGTGCATCTAATTCCCTTTCTGCTCTAGTCTTAAATTTTATTTTGTAGTGGACATAAATAGCAGAAAGACTGATGAGAGAGTTGTAGCATAAATAGGTAGTTGTGCTTTTCAGGTAGCTTGTGAGGGGAATGTTAAACAAATGAGCCCTCAGGTGCTCGTCAATCAAATGGGAAAAGCCTGCGCTTTGGTTTGTGAGCACACTCTAATGTTAATAAATCGCTCTCTGCCTTTGCCAAGAAGGGCCGTGTATATCACGTACAAAATAAGTTGAAGAATTAAAGAATTACTAGAGTGTCATAAAAAGGAGTGTGTAAAGTCTAAAGATTGTGGTTTCCACTAGAAAGAGAGGTGGTATCTGGGCATGGGGAGAAGGGCAGGCAGCCTGCCGAGTGCTGCCACTCCTGCACATGAGCATGCAGATTCATTCACTGAGCTGTAAGAGCATTTACTTCTGTGCAGCTTGTAATGGACACGGGCGTTGAAGTGTGTTTCTCTTCCCTTTTCCTTAGGTATTTTTCAGCCTTGTCAAAAGGCGAGCCCCTTCCTGTGAAGGAGAGGATTGAAATGCCTTTAGCAACGGAGAAAACAGACGCTGGTTTGACTCCAGGACTCCTTAAAATCTTGCACAAACAGGTACAAAACGGCCTTTATCAAATGCACAATGCCATCGAGGAATGCTGGTGTCTTGGTTGGGGAGACTGACTGTCAAGTATTTGATTTATTTTGGGTAGGTTCTTAGTTTCATTCTGGTTTTCAGAGTTCTTACTGTGGTGCCGTGATTTCTTTTAAAGCTTTCTCCCAAAGGCATGGTGAATGTTGCAGAACTGAAGGAAAAATGGAAGCACTTGTGCTTGCCAGAGGAGCAGCTGAACGCTATCCTGCAGTTGGGCAGCTTCGGTGAGGAAGTGGAATGGATGAAGTTTCTGGCACTTGGGTGCAGCATGCTTGGCAAGGTACGTATGTTCACAGCAAGAGCCCTCATATCCAAATGCAAACTGTCTTATGTGATCATATATGAGTTAGACCATAGAAAAATTAATGCAAATGAACTTTGGGGAATGGTGATTGCTTTTGCAGCAGCTGGCAAAGCGGCTTGCATGTTTACTTCTGTTCCCCATCAGCTTTTGGTCAGGGGAACTTAACCAGAAAGATGGCTAAGTCCTCAGTTTACTGGGGTAGTAGAGCAAGTAGAACAGTCTGCAGGGAGCTTGAACCATGAGAAAGAGGATGATAGAGGAATGAAGCGTATGGCATCAGTGTAAATGTTCATGGAGAACTGGAGGGAGAAATTAAAACATCAATTTTTAATTGATTGTGTAGTCAATTAAATTTTCACAGAAGCAGTTAATGTTACTAAATCTACATTTAATTCTTTTAATGTCAGTAATAAAATCTCATGAGAGCATTTCAACAGAATGAGAGATTATAAAATACACTAAGCTGATGTTCTTATGAAGTATAATGCTTTAATGATTTCTACAGTAGGGAAGAAGGGGCAGTAAAAAGAAAATACATATTAAATAATATTTTTAGAATGTTGCAATATGTGGAAGCCCTGAATGTTGACCTGGCCTGGCGTTGCAATTGTGTGCGTGTATATATATGTATTCATTTCCACTGTGTATTTCTTGATTCCAATCCCCCTCCCAACATGATTTTGTAGTTTGGGTTCTTTTCTTCATTTTAAAAAAAGTAACAGCAACATTATTTATTTTAAAAAAATCAAATCAAAACAAAAACAGAGTCTCAGGAACATTATTCTGATGGAGCTAGACAGACTGAATTTACCTCCCTCTATCCTTTCAGATATTAAATGAATGATTTGATTTCATCTCTATATAATGAGACCTAAAGTTCAGTGTCCTAAACCAGCGAGGAAGATGCACACAAGAAATTCACATTAGTTTCCTGCAGCTGCAAATGGTGTTCATAATTGAATAGGGTCAGAGTTAAGATACAAGAGTAGCCAAGTATGAACTTCTTAAGAACACCAGTCATCTGAAGTATCTTTCTGTAAAGCACTGATGTATTTTTACAGCCTTGGAGAAACAGGCAGCATATTAAATTGTCTTTCAAAGGCGATGAAACCAATGTGAATAACTTTGCTGAGTTGAGAGAGAGACAGTGGCAGGAGCAGGAATGGCAGTAGACATGTGGCAAACTGCAGAGGGTAGAGTCTGCCGTCATATAGGCAGCTGCCTCTCCTTCCCCAGAGAGGCCTCCCAGGGGAGGAACTACATTAAGTAAAACAGTTAAAGGGTTATACAATGACGATTCTCTGGCCTGTGCTCTAGATCTTGAGCAGATATGCATTTACTTTTAAATATTGCTGTTCTGCTGTTACTTATCTTTTCAAAAAATCATTGTTTTCTTGTTAATGAAGAGGTAAGGGTAAACCAAAAAAGTTACAGCAAAAATACTAGTACTTGGGTTAAAAAAGGCCTGTGTGCGGGATTCTTCTTTTTGATTGTTGCTTTGTTTTAATGGCATCCAACCAGTCTTTGAATCAATGAAGTTCAATGCAGAGTTTTTCCACGCATTTCCCTGTAATAGCTTAGCAAGCATAGGGCACTGGATAATAGACACTGTATTGAATAAAGGATTTTTTCAAAGTGTATTTGGAACTAATGCTTTGAGGTAGGTTTGTTTTTAAGGGAACTCAGACATTGTTGGGCTTTGACTAAACTGAAATATTCTTGAAATGCTTTTTGCCTCGGGGCTTTTTCTACTAACTACGCAAATGGAACTTGCATAAAAATAGGGAAAACAGTAAATATCAGCACTCCTAAAAATTAATATAATATTTTGTCATAATAAAAATCATCAAACAATTATGAATTTTCTGGGGTTTGTAGATATGTCTGTCTTAACTGCTGCTGAGAATTCATTTAGATTCATTGAGATAATAAATACACACACACATATATATATCTATATCTCACTAGGTATGGTGATGCTGGAGCTTTTACAGTAGCAGAACAGAGTAATTTGGCCACACTGGAGATAGGGCTCAGACTACCCCGTGCAATCTTTAAACATTATGGGATTCTAGTATTTTTTGCTTGTGTCTCTACTAGAACTTCATTACTGTTTCCATCTCTGCACCTGCACCGGAGGGTAAATTTGGGGTTGAAAGCTGGGTAATGATGATAAAGCCTTCATCTCGTTTACATTCACTTTTAGCGGTTTACAGTGTGGATTTTGTCATGGTACGCAAAGAATGTTCATGGCTCTGTTACTGTTCCTCTCCTTTCTTGACTGAACCCCCTGCAGTCCTTACTGAGTTCAATGAAACAAGCCTGTGAAATCTTAACAAGGGACCCAGAAGGTGGAGCAGCCCGCATTCCCTTTGAAACTTTCTCGTTCCTTTACTCATATTTGGCCAGTATTGATGGAGAGATACCAGAAGAGAAAACTGAATCATTCCTCCACGGAATTAAAGAACAAGCGTAAGTAAAAAGTCCGTGCATGGAATTTTAATGTATTGATCACCTCTGGGTTCTCCATAAACCTTTAATTTCAGGTGAATAGTCTATCTTCACTTTGGGCGTAGCCGTAATGACAGGAGTAAAGTTTGACTAAGGTTACATCAAAGGTGTACATAGTTATTTCTTGTTAAGTGGTCAGCCTTGGGGTTTGAACTCTTAAACGGTAAACTGTTATTTATCCATCTTTCTTTGAAATATTGAAGTCCCTATCTGGTGGTGTAATTTTCCCTGTAGGAAGCAATTATATACAGGTTTGTATCATCTGCATGTTACTGGTACTGGAACGAGCAGCATCTTATGGGCTGCTCTTTTGATTTAAGATAGATCATAAACCAGAAATCTCTGGAGAAACTGGGAATTCACACTTGAATTCTGAAGTTTCTATTGTGTTTCTCCTGAATTACTTCTCCTTAGAAATTTTCTTGAGAAAACATCTAGTATGCACCTGGTCTTAAATGGTTTGGCTCTTCAGTTTTTGTAGTGTTAGCTATGGTAAATTGTCCTTGGAATGGTCTTAGTGTTGGTTGCCTTCAGAAGATATAAAAGACAAAGGCAGGACCTGAATACTTCATCCTGTTTTGCTCTTTGTACCAGGCTGGGGTGGTTGGGTACATTTCTAGTCTGTTGTGTTCCTCTTTCTGCTCGCTCTGAGGTGGGTTTATAGTTTGGTGTCAGTAAGCCATGAACTGACGCAGTTCTTCAGAAGCAGGAGACGTGTAGGTTGAAGGTTAAGCAAAAACTCATGGCCTGGCTCTCTGTTTTGCTAACAATGACAGACGTGGTTCAGGTCTTCTCTGTGCTGTTGTGTAATCTTTGGCTTGATTCATAATGAAGAGGCAACCCCATCGTCACCTCTTGACTTCATAGGGTAGTTTGTTAGCAAATTATGGTTTCCCCCAGTATTATTAGGTGCCTTTCTTACAGGATTGGGTAGAGGGTACCATGTTGATGATCGAGCCATTGAAATGCCATTTTCTGATGTGCTGTCACCTTTGTTGCTGCTCACAACTTGTTTGTTCTGACTACTTCTGGACACCTGCACTTCATGATGATCAACAGGGTATTTGCACAGTTTGGCTAACTATTTTCTAGAGCACAGCGACACTATTCTGTTGCTTTAGACTGGTGCTTGATCACATTTTTGTCAACTTCTGCAACAGCAAAAACTTAAAATTCATAGGCTGGTACTAACAGCACTGCTGACAAGGCCTAACTCATGCTAACTGTTACAGGTGAAAATCTCATCTCTAATAGACTTTAGTTGGTTAGGTGAAGTCTTGTGCCCACAAAATTCAGTGTCAAAACATCTTAAATTTTTAGCAGTTGGAGGAAGGATCCATCAAGATACTGCATATATTCCTGCTAGAATTAGCATGGAATTAGCATTAGGAATGTATGAAAATGCCAGTGTCTTCCATCCAGGTATCAGTGATAAACTCTCACTCGTTTTATCCATAGTCACACAAAATGCACTTTATTTTTAACCGATTTAAAAGATCCATAACAGGCTTGTCCTCCTACTGCTGACTATGTGGCATGTTTGCATACAGATACTTACTCTTCCTACCATCTATCTGGAATTGGTGCCCACCAAAGCCACTCTGTCACTCCCCTCCTCAGCTGGACAGGAGAGAGAAAGTATAATGAAAGGCTTGTGGGCTGAGATAAAGACAGGGAGATCACTCAGCAATTACTGTCACGGGGAAAACAGACTTGATTTGTGGAAATTAATTTATTACCAATCAAATCAGAGTAGGATAATGAGATATAAGACTAAATCTTAAAAAAACACCTTCCCCCTACCCCTCCCTTCTTCCCGGGCTCAACTTCACTCCCCGTTTCTCTACCTCCTCCCCCCCAAGCAGTGCAGAGGGATGGGGAATGGGGGTTGTGGTCAGTTCATCACACCTTGTCTCTGCTGCTCTGTCCTCCCTCCTCAGGGGGAGGACTCCTCATACTCTTCCCCTGCTCCAGTGTGGGGTCCCTCTCACAGGAGACAGTTCTCCATGAACTTCTCCAATGGGCTGCAGTTCTTAACGAACTGCTCCAGCATGGGTCCCCCACAGGGTCACAAGTCCTGACAGTAAACTTGCTCCAGTGTGGGCTCCTGTCTTCTCCACGGCTCCACAGGTCCTCCCAGAAGCGGGCTCAAGCATGGGCTTCCCATGGAGTCACAGCCTCCTTCAGGCATCCACCTGCTCCAGCGTGGGGTCCTCCATGGGCTGTCGGTGGATATTTGCTCCACTGTGGACCTCCATGGGCTGCAGGGGGACAGCCTGCCTCACCATGGGCTTCACCACGGGCTGCAGGGGAATCTCTGCTCAGGCACCTGGAGCACCTCCTCCCCCTCCTTCCTCACTGACCTTGGTGCCTGCAGAGCTGTTGCTCACATCTTCTCACTCCTCTCTCTGGCCGCAATTGCTGTTGTGCAGTTACTTTTTCCCCTTCTTAAATACATTATCACAGAGGTGCTACCACTATTGCTGATGGGCTCAGCCTTGGGCAGTGGTGGGTCTGTCTTCAAGCCAACTGACATTGGCTCTATCAGACATGGGGGAAGCTTCTAGCAGCTTCTCACAGCAAGCCACTCCTGTAGCACCCCCCCTCCTACCAAAACCTTGCCACGCAAACCCAATACACTGTCTTAGATTGCTACCTGCTCCATGTACATGGGAGTCAAAAAATGCAGGAGCACACAAATTGAACTGATTTGTTTTGTCATTACTGTTACCAGATTGACCGTTTTTATTAAGAACCACTTTTTAACCACACTGCTCTTGCTTACAATCAATGTAACCCTCAATTGTATCCTGTCCAACACACTTGGATTTACCATGTTAAAGTGTTCATTTAGAACATTTGTTTTATTCCTTTCCAGTGACCAACAAAGTGGCATGGTGCTGCTCAGAAACTTTCTGACCCAGACCTCAACACTGTTTTGATCAAGCCCACTCTTCAACGGCAGGTGAGAGGAGGAAAAAACAAAAAGGAATAAATATAGGCAAGAAAATAATTTGTGTTCAAAGGACCATTATTTGCACATTACAATACAAGCAGATCCTCTTCTCTGGCACTTCCTTTTCTGTATCCCACTCTTGAAATGGCTCTTCAGTGGATGTTAATTGAATACATGGCTATACTGTTCTCCTGCCTCTCCAATACTGATACTTACACCTAGGGAGTGATACCTTCACTCATATGTTTATAGCAAGTAAAAGGTATTTTGTTATGGATCTTCCTATCCGTACTTCGTAAGTGCATTTTACTTCTTTTCTTACAAACAAAATTAAATTTAGAGAAGACTGGACAGCTATCATTGGTGCATTTCTCATTATGCTTCTGGTAGCACCGGCTTTGCCTTTTTTTGACCCTGACACAAAACCAGCTTGTCTTTTGACTACCTTGTCTGCATGATCACACTCTATTAAACAAACAGTTTTACCAAGCCTTATTCAAGAGAACTTCATGAGAACCTTGTGGCTGAGTTAGTAGAAGAAACATCAATTCAAGAAAGGATGGCAATGGTTCCATTTGTTTTCCCTCTAATTAGGAGACTTTCAGAACTTAAATATCTTTTTCCATTCTTAGGTAGACTTGTCTTGTTTTCTGCAGGAAAAGATACTGCATTTGACACAGAGTTCAGCTGGGCTGAGTTGAACAGCTGTGCTAGATACAGAAGTCTAAATCAATCAGAATTAGACTAAGTATTTAGCAACAGGTAATCACATTTAATCGTGGAAAAAATTGAGGTAAGAGACAGGATACTAGTGGCTACAGTAAAACTGGAGAGATTCCATTGAGAGTCAAAGCCAGGAACATATGGAGTGCCCTCTGCTGGCACCTCGATCAAACAGAATGAAGTATTGCAGGAAAGATGGATCTGCAACCTTTTATTTTATAGTTGCTTATTTTGTTAACAAGCTTGGCTGATGATGACTGATCTTGCTGTGTAATTGCGTGAGGAATTAACAGGACTAGAAATTGATAGAATAAAAATCTCACTAAAGTGAGCTATATTCTCATCATCTTTGCCAGTTTACATTGATCCTAAATTTCTTTAAGCATCAGCTTAGGAACAGTAACTTTCCCATTATTGTCCTTTTAGCTGCAGTTGAAGGTATTCTAGCCTGTTGGAGAACTCTGAAATCCGCCCTCTCACCTCTGGTACATGCTGTAACTGGGCAGTAAGTGCTGTCTTTCTGGGACACTGCTCCCAGAGGTGACAATGTCAGGTGGGAGGGGAGCTCTCTTCGTACCTTTTGCATTTGTAATTGAACCCAGACTCCAGGGACTAGCTCTGTTCTAGATCCACTAACTATGGGCCAGGAAGGCAAATTAGTACAGCCTCTCACAGAATTCATTCTTCAGCCTTGTCAGAATAACCTCAAATAGATGAGAGAGATCAATATAATTTATTAACAGATGCACTAATGTTACAGATGTACACATTCTCTGATATATACAGCTTCCATCCTGACAAATCTCAACACTATTTCATTTCTGTCTCCAAGCACAGCTCTGATGCAACACCAATATTTTGCACACGGTGTTACTCTCCCTGGCACAAGAGCAGTAATGGCAGCTCCTGTGCAAGTCTTTTTTTGAACAGCTGACAAACAAAATAATCAGGTTCTTGTTTCTACTTTCTTCTTTTGTGGCTGTGATACTTGTCTTCATCCCTGAAACAAAAACGCAAACATTGTGTGGGCTGTTAGGTTCAGACTGACAGAATCTGAAGGAAAAAAAATACTTGGAAAATGGAAAGCTCTCATTAAATGTAATCATGTCCTCTTCTAAGGAAAAAAAGTAAACTACTTTACTTAAGACAGTTTATTTCCCATGCTGTTTTACTCAAAGCCTTGTCACACAGTGCCATAGTGGCAATTAGTTTAGGATGAATGGCATCACTGTGTAACGAAGCCAATTTTGAGACAAGCAATCATTCCTATCCATACAGTTATCTACAGCATTTCTTCCCTCCACGCTAGGGACAATGCAGCATTTCTTCTGCACAACCGCCTAAGTCTTTGCTCAAACACGGGTGCCACCCACCTACGGTCTTGCAGATGCAAATGTGCCCTTGTTGATGGTATTAGAAGGTCTGGCCTAGATTTGTTTTCTTTTGCCTAAAAATATGTCCAGAACTACTGAAGAGCAACAGCATTGTTTTGAAGCATCTACCATGGAAAAGCTTGTCAAGTGATTGTATGTATATACATATTAGTGAAACAAATAATCCTATTCATCAAGTCCCTAGAGCAGAAATCAGCATTAGACATGACAAGCACACTAAGTTGGTTAAATAGACAGTATGTCCCCCTATGCATATGTTGATGAAGGAGTAAAATAGTCTGCCACAGTACTGTGCTAATCCTGCAACACGCTGGTGAAAGTGTCACCTTTCAGATGTTAGAATAAATTCTCAAGTCTGGATCAGTTTACGATCTCACAGCACATTCTGTTTAGTATTAGTAGCCTCACGCCACTGGCTTGTTATACGGTACGCGAGATTAGTGTAGCTTTTACTTGGACTAGATATTCTGATTCTCGGCACTAAATTATCACAGACAATAGCTACAGCTGCCTGACTCAGAAGCAGAAGTCAGCTGTCACTATGTATGCTCACCTTTCTCTTTTTCTCCGAGAATCTCTGTCTTTGCCTCTTTCACGACTCCTTTTTCGTTTATTTGGACTCCTGCTGGTCTCTCTCCTGTGTCTGGTGCGTTCAGTATCCTTACAGCTTCCTGCAGACTGCCGTGAGTCCACTGAAGCTGACCGCCTGTCTTCCTTTCTGAAAAAAAGTTTATTGATTTTATTCAATAAAAATCGTGTGACAGTCAGTATTGTTTTCAGTACCAGATTTGTAATATAATGACCTACTAACAGTGTTAAGACAGAGGACATATCTTTTATTAAACCTCTCTATCTCCTTAAGGAATACAATACCTCCCCCAAAAGAGGCATAAAGTCCATGCTCTTATATGTGCGCATCTCAGCACACTATTTAATCCAGTTATTTCTTACAAACACTGCCCCTTAGACTTATCACCTCTGCTCATGAAATAGGAGACAGTAGAAGGGGTTTGCTCGGTTTTGCTTTAAATCCCTAACTCTTCAACCACCTGCCTTAAGCTGCTACCTACAGCTGGAGAACCCAGCAAGCCTGATCTCCTGTACGGTCTTTTCATTCACCTTCATATTAATGCTAAAAACAAGCACCTTGAGTGTCACTTTTCAGTTTGTTTCAACGCCATTGTCATCTCAAAGATCTCCTGAAGAAGCACAAATAGACTATCGCTAGCTCATGATTCCATTTTCATTTCAGTGACAAATGTTTGGAAGAGTGTGCAGTGTTGCTTGAGACAGGAAGAAATACGTATACATAAAACACACTCCCAGTTAACACAGCAGCATTCATACTGAGAATTGTAAAGGGTCCCCATATTTAGTAAGTTATGACAACCTTTTCTCTGAGCTATTTTATATTATATCTACCATAGCATTTCCCGTCATGTGGTAGGGAAGGGGAAGAAATTTTGTACTTGGATTTTCATGCATCTTTCTGTCCCCAGCTACGACATACACATGCATTTGGATACAAAGGGAGCACTCTTCATTCCCCAGCTCCACCAGAAACTACCTGTTCACCAGGACCACTTGCAGCTTAGCTCCTTGCCCCTGAAAGAAAGCTAATAATTCATTTTACCTGTCCTTCGTGCAGACAGAGCTTCTCAAGCAAAAGCTTAACAGAATTAGTATAAAATAAACTGTGCATATGTCTCAGCCAAGGTTGATGTATGACCTATTAGAAAGAGGTTAACATTACAGGCTATCAGGCTGCTGACGTTCCTGAGGAATTTGCCAACTGTGACATACCTTCCTGAAGATTTTGACTTTCCTCCTTCACATATCTCTGCATTATCCAACCTATTTTCCTCCTGCCAGTGATTGCTGAGTTCTTCCATATGCACACCAATCACATCCCGAATCACCTGGAGATTTAAGACAGATTAAAAAAAACCAAAACGAAAAGCAGCATGTCATGGCAGTAGCCTGAACTAGCAAATAGACAGCAGAAGTTAAACAGCTCCAAAACAAAGTGTCCCCCCCAAGTGTATATATCAGATATTTGAATGGAAAGTCTTATTTGCAGAAACATTTCATCATAAATTTAAACAGCATTTTAGAATAGACAGTCAACTATAGGTTGCTGTCATTTTCACACTCAAAATTTAATAGTCAGAAACGCTCCTGTTATTTCTAACTTGCTGCGACAAACCAAAAAGATTCCCTTATAGTTTGGAACTCTAATAAGGCAGGGTACAAGAAGCGGAAAGAGAGAGACATTACCTTTGCCTGAAAGGGTGTATCATTGCTTATGCTGATATACAATAAGCACTTGTGTAAAAAAACTATTTTCAGATCTCACCTCAGTGTAAGACTTCTTTGTTATATGAACATTCTTAGCCCTGTATGACTGCCGCCGCCTTTTGTAGTCTCGCATTTCAGCCAGAATTTCAAGATGGGACTTCGGACCTTTCTGACTATCATCTAGCAAAAAATTGGAAGTAAAACAAATGGTCACTAGCACCTGCCAGTATGCAAGTCTGGTGCTATGCTATGAAACATAAAATATATTGTGTTTTTTCTGGTTTCTCCAGTATTCAGTAACTATTATGAATTTAGCGCAAGCTTCCTCTCCAGCCTTCTTGCTGGCTGTTTACACAAGACTAAAAAGCCACCAAGCAAATCTCATTACATGATCTCAGTGTCTTAACAGTGATCCAAATCGATATACAGGCTTGCAATTTGGTCAAACACCTACAAAATTTTCAAAGCCAGTATTACAATAAGAGAAAAAGACTGAGAAAGCCACATTCTGGAAAACATTTACCTGTGTAGGTGACAAACACTATCTCCTACCTCCTAGGCATAGCAGGACCCACAGGATAACAGAGATGCTGATGTTGCACTTGGTATAGTTACAAACTGGCACAACTCAACAGGGATGAGAGACCTCGGTCCAATACACCCATTTGTATATTGCTCAAGAGCTCCATCAGATAACTGCCAACCTTTCTTGTTCAGCTTTTACTCTTAGGTTATCTTTAATCTCATCATCGCTTACAAAAAATACCATTCCAAGCTGTGCAGTAAGTTGGCAACACTAAGCAACCTGAAGTTAGTTGCAGCAAAGACAAAAGATCCATCCACTAAGATACACACAATGTGTGTGCCAAAAGCAGAGCACTGAGCCTTTCTCAAAAGGAAAACAACATAAAGGACACCAAACTAGCGTTTTCTGATGCCAGGCCTTCGTTGTGGCTTTTAAGAACAGTATGCTTTTCCCAATAAAAATAGCACAAGCGATTCCGTTTGGCTTTCGACAAAACTAACTACACAAAGTGGAAGTTCTGAGACATAAATTCAACAATAGATTGTTCTTCAAACCTTGGGTGATTTTTGCTGCTAAATCCACAAAGAGATCACTGTCATTTTCCGTGATTTGGGATCTAGACCTCTGTTTCTTTGTTTCCTCAACAACGTAATCATAAAGAGCAAGGCGATCAGCTTGAGTCAGGTCACAGGTGAAACGCTTGTGATTTTGAGGAACTTCTACAGGCAGTAACGAGTACGATCCTGGAGGTTGAACAGACAGCTGTTATTAGTAAAACAGCGTAATTATACAGGAAAACACTGAGAAGCTCAACAAACAATGCAGTAAACACCCATGCTCTTTTCATCCTTCCTCTATGTATCTGTAAGACGTTTCGTCCTTCGTAATTTGAAAGGATAAAAATTACTCAAAGCAAAAAAAAAAAGGCCCAAATCCCTCCAAGCCCCGTGCAGGCTGAATAACCTCTCTTGGCTGCTTACACTGTTAGTTACAGGTTTCATATGCTCTGAAGAGATTGTACTAGATTAAATCAAAGGGCACTATATTGTCCCATCAATTTCAGTTCTTGGCTTAACTAGTTAAAGCAAGAGAGAGGAGGCTGCAGCTCTAGCTTGTGGGTTTGTCTTACTCCTAAAATTTTGTGTAAAGTACTAGCTGCAAAATACCTGTTGTTCTGCCAACAAGAATGAAAGCTCCTAGGAGACTAGATAACTGGACACTGTGCAAATCACTCTCGCTCACACTGTCACTTTCTCTAAAGAGCTTTTACAATAGACTGCCACAGGCATTGATAGCTAAAAGGGTTACAAAGGCACTTTCAAAATGCTCCATATATTAGTTCAGATAAGTTACAAAAACAGACGCACTGCCCGCACACTCTTTTCTCCCTGAATGATCAGCCTGGTATTCACTCTTCCCATGCCCAGTTAAAACACATATCCTTCGGACAGACAATAAATCCATTCTCAAGCCATTGCAACAGCAGCAAAGTGACTTTCCTAAAAATACAGGATAGGATATTGCCTGCAGAAAAGCATTTTACTCCAGAACATTCAAATTCTCAGCAACCATGGACCTGACCTCCATAATCCTGCTCCGCACAACGCAACCTTCCCCCTGCAAGGCACAATCACACACATACGTACGTCTCCAGGCAGACAGAAGAGCCACCACGTAAGACAGGGTGTATGCAGGAGCCTTCACAACAGCAAAGCTGCTGCTTCTCTAAATTATTCAGCACTTAATGGAAGCCGGGCCAATCTTTCACATCCTGCTTTCACTCAAGACACCATAGAAGAGGAACCACAATAACTCTACAACAACAGGCCTCAAATACAAGATTTCCTCATTACTGTACTTGGAGCCTAAACCAGAACTTTTCTAATCCGAACTAACAGATTTAAACATGAACATTAGAATTTTATTTTTAAAATGCACTGTTCTTACAGGGTCATGGAAGCCCATAAGAGCGCCCTAATAGTTATGTGCTTGTGATTTTACAAGAATTTCACAACTTGTGATTAAGACCAGCTTTCCTGTCCTACTATCTAGCTATTCTAACATTCTAAATATGATTAGAATTTTTTAAAAACAAAGAAAGAAAATTACTTCCTTTGATACAGTTAGTCAAAAGGTAGTTTACAATGAAAAATGCTTTCCATTTGTTTCTGTTGCCAAAGACTTTAAATTAAACAAACAATCCCAAGTCAGTAAACCTTACAAAAGGCTGAAGTGACACACAGTTTTAGTGTGATCTTCAGAGAAATGCGAGCTCGCAGTGAAAATTGGATAGCAAACACTGGCATCTAGTGGCTCACTGATGTACCTCTGCGATGCACCACTCGATAAAGGGTTTATCTGCTTCTCTTCTTAGATGCACTTGTGTCAAATTAATGAGTTACCACTTTCCTCCAGAGGAAATGCACCCAACATGCTCCGAACACAGTGCCCATCGCATGAGAGCTCCTTCCCAAGCAACTGCCTGTTAAGGCTCCATTTGCTATGCCAGAGAAACAAAGACAACATGAAAAACCATGCCTGACCAAGCGCTGCTGTATCTGACTGTCAGGAAAGTAGAACAAATGCACTTTTCCTTCTGCACACATATGCTTACCGAACTAAAGGACTACAGACCATAAATGCTGTATCTTTCAGGTGTTACAGTAATTTCCAGACCATACACTGCAGCTTTACAGTGGCTTCTATAGGCAGCCCTACTTTTCTACTGTCTTGGTCTGAACTCTCAAAGAGAGGTGTAGCTCAGTCTTAACCTGGTCCCCAGACTGGTCACAAAATACACTGAAAAATGAAACATAAAGGAACTAATGAGCTACAAGCAGTGGCAAAGGACAACATCGTATTTGCAGAGGCGTCAGCATATTTCTTATACAACTTCTTACTTGAAACTATCCAACATAAAACACGTGTTGTTTGGGTTTTGATCTGGGGAGTGGTGGACAAGCACATACAGCTCATGGCTAGCAATTATTCCTTAAACAAAACATTACATGAAGAACAAGGCTGGAGGCAGCATTAGAAGAGTCTGGGCCACAAGGAGCAGAAGGATAGTGTCAGAAAACACAGGCAGAAAGTAAAGCGTAGGTAGTCGAATGGGAAGTGAAGGACCAGTGTTTTAAGAAACTCCTAAATTTTTGCAGTGTTGATTTTCCAGTCCTGAAGAGAACTAGAGGTGTGAGCACAACAGACTCAAGTGCTCTCATCTAGCTGCCCCAAGCAGAGAAAGTAGTTATGCTCCAAAATATACACGGGAAGGAATATTAAAAATAAATCAAAAAAATTCCTCACAGCAGTTCACAAGCAGAATGAAGGAAGCTGTGAAGGGGGAGACAAGAGCAGCTCTCCACATGAGAGCTGACGAAGTCATCTTAGTATCTGCTTGCTAACTTACCTTCGCTGTAGCCCGTACCTTCTTTCACACTTTGAGCTCTAGCTTGCTTAACGATGTGAAACTGTAGATCTTTATCTGCAGACAGAGAAGACAAAAATATCGCAGAACTTTCACATCAAGTACTTGGTAGGGTTAGTTTTTTATTCCCCAACCTCTATTATGAGAGTTATGGTATGTTACAGAAAATCGTAGTTTTATTTATGCATAAGGGAAGGTCCGAACTAAAAAAATCATTTTAATCTAGTCCATATTTGAACTGAAGGGAGGAAAAAAAAAAAGAGGGATTTCTGGATTACAGGGATATAGAAAAATAAATGTATGTATATTGCAACTCTCTTCTGTATCATTACTATATCCCTAAATTCTAGGGACAGTTTTTCCACCTTCTAAGCATGTGTTTTAATACACTTTCTGCACTTGATGCAAAGAGAACACATAAACAACTTGGAAAATAACCTGAGAGGAAAAAAAAAGATCCCCCTTGGATCTGAAAACAGCCAAGTGACCCACAGAGCGGAATTACACAGTGACAGAAACATAACATAATTACTGCAAAGTACAACGGTGCGATAATAAGCCTACTGATGGAAACACTCAGGGGCTTTTTTTTAGGAGGCCTTGGAGAGTTTATGGCTGACAAGGCTGACCGGGCTACTGCGAGGACCAGGACTCTACCCCATGGGGTCTCCCTTCAGCCCCTCACCCTCTGTCCCCCCCGAGGGCCTCCCCTCAGCCCCTCACCCTCTGCACCTCCCCAAGGTGTCCCCTCAGTCCCGCCCTCTGCACCCCCCGGGCCTCCCCTCAGCCCCAGCTGCCCCCCCCTCCGCCCCCGGGGGGTCGCAGACGGCCCCGTCAGGCAAAGCCCCCGCTGTCGCTCACCCATGGCCACGCTGGGAACCTTCAGGTTTTCGTAGAAAAAGCTGGAGTCGTACATCTCCGCCTGCGGGACCAAGCTGCTCAGTCAAGACCCCGGGGCCGCCCCCAGCCGCACCGGCCCCGGGCTGGGCCGCCCAGTCGGCCGCAGCCAGCGGGGACCCCCTCAGGCCGGGCAGGCGACACACCCGGGGCAGAAGCTCCAGCCTCGCACCCCCTCCAAGCCCCTCCGAGCCGGGTGCCCCGGCCCGGGCGCTCACCTCCTCCTCGGCGGAGTATCCCATCTTACGGAGCCGGCAGGACGCGGCATGCCTCTCCAGCGACGCCCGGGGGACGCGGTGATGGACGTCGTAGGGGCACGGCACCCGCTCCACCTGCCAGCGGGACACGGCTCAGCCCGCACCACCCCCCCAATCCCCCCCACCACTTACCCCCACGTCCCCGGCAGAGCTGTCGCCGTCTTACCGGGTCCCCGAGCCACACCGCGCAGGGAGCCGCCATCGCGGAGCGGGCGGCGCAGCCGCCGAGGTCCCGTGACCGGGGGGGAAAGAGGAAGGAGCGGAGCTGGCACCATGTTTACTGAGGGCGCTGCGGCGCCATGTTGCTCGGCGGCCGGTTCCGGGGGAAGGGAGGACACGCTGCCGAGGACGTGCGGCGCGGCGGGAAACCCGAGGAAGAGCCGGGCCGGAGGCGGGGCGATAGGGGGGAGAGGTCGCCGCCAAGCGGCGGGAGGCCGCGGGTCCCGAGCGGGGAGCGGCTAGCGGCCAACGCAGGAGGCAGCGCCGAAGTGGTGCTGCGGGGACGTGCCCTGTCTCCGGGGGGCAGGCGTGTGCAGGGCTGAGGCCCAGCGGGCGGGGAGGGCTCCGGGGGCCCGGTCCGGGACCGGCAGCTTGAGGAGAGCGCCCGTCGCCGGACACCCACCCCGGGCCTCAGCAGCGGCGGGCCGGCTCCGGGCGCGCTGCAGGGCCTGGCCCGCACCGTGCGGGCTCCTCTGGGGAAGAGGAGTTTGTCGGCGGCGGTTTTTCCGTGAGGGGGCTGGTCCCTCCCTGCTCCTTTTGGGGCTTTGCGCCACTAAAGAGCACAGTGAAGGCTGAGGGCAGCCGGCTTGTTCTCCACGGGACCCAGGCCTGAGTTGTTCGCCAGCTTTAGCGAGGGCCAGCTGCTTTTCTGAGTGCAGGTTGTGCCTGCCTGGGTGCTTCAGAGCGGGAGCCAGACCCCCCCCGGCCTGTTAGCGCTGGGGCAGGAGGAACATCGGCCTCCTCAGCACCATCGAGCCTCTTGATGCCTGTTCCCTGCTTGAAACACGATGAACGCGGTGCAAGAGGGCAGCCCTGCCGGCAGCCTCCGGCCATGTGAGGGGATCATAGAATGTGTTGGGTTGGAAGGGACCTTCAAAGGTCATCTAGTCCAACCCCCCTGCAGTGAGCAGGGATATCTTCAACTAGATCAGGTTGCTGAGGGCATCATCCAGCCTGGCCTTGAATGTCTCCAGGGATGGGGCCTCCACCACCTCTCTGGGCAACCTGTTCCAGTGTCTCACCACCCTCATTGTAAAGAACTTCTTCCTAATGTCTAATCTAAACCTACCCTGCTCTAGTTTAAAACCATTGCCCCTCGTCCTATCGCTACATGCCCTTGCAAACAGCCCCTCCACAGCCTTCCTGTAGGCCCCTTTCAGTTACTGGCAGGCTGCTATAAGGTTCCCTGCAGAGCCTTCTCTTCTCCAGGCTGATCCATAAGGATCCAGGGATCCATAAGGAGCATGCTAACGCAGGGCTGGGTTCTCCCCAGCCCCGCTCCACATGCACAGGCAGCACATGCGGGTGTGGGATGCATGGCTGCGGCGTACCCCAGGGAGTCCTGCCTGCTACCTGGCCAAAATTAGGAGAGCCTTCCCCTAGAGGCTGAGGGAGCATCAGGACTCAATAAGACCGTAACGCAGGATGAGGAAAGAATTCCTGTCCTAAGGAATAAATTTCACATGATTGACATTTTGTGCTTGCCTATTTTTGTCATCGATGAGAAAAGCACATATGACTAGAAGGAAGAGTGGGTTTAACAAGGTGGGGGGTGGGGGGGAGGCAACATGACAGATGTAGCTGCCAGAATGACTCTTGTACATCTGTTTTCGTTAGGAGATTACAACCCTTTCTTTCCTGCACAGTGAATTTGAGACTCAGATGGGATTTTAGCCCTTTGAGAGATTTACTGTCTCTAGCTATGTTTGCCTGAGGATCTTTGACTTTACACGATACAGAATACTTACAGTGGAAGAGTTCCCAGCTGCCCTTGCAATTTTGTCTATGCTGTACTAGAGTACGCTCGCTAACATTAGCACATTTTATCAAAAGGGTAATAAGAGCAGCTGGGTAAAATTGTTCTGACCATCTCCACTGGAAAGTACCGTTTCTTCAAAATTGCAAGTGTCAAGTTCAAAAAAGTATCCAAGCAGATTTTTTTTTTTAAGAGTAAAGATTAAACAACATTTTGATTTTGTTTACTTATAAATTAAATTGATAGTTAGGAATCATGATCAGAACAGATGTTTTGCCCTACAAAATAACAACGTTTTGAATGATTCAGAATTATCTTAGGGGTTTGCTGAGTAGGGGATGCTGAACAGGGAGGCTGGGGGGGGGGGGAGTCCCAGCACCCTGGTGGCAAGACTGAGTGTGCTCGTCTCAGAGCAGCTCTGCTAGTTTGCCTTTGTAGCGATGCTGCTGCTTCTCCCTTGCCCCTAGAGCCCACTTGTCAAACTCATTTTGTCCAGGGAAGGAGATGTGGTGTCCAGGCTGATAGCATGGGCGTCACTCAGCAAAAAGCTACTGAACTAGAGAGAGATTTTTGTAAAGATGAAGCACACAGGCACTTGAATTCCAATTTTTTGTCATTGTAGCTATTACTCCCTGCTATCTCAGACTTCAGCTAAGACGCCACACTCAAAATCTGTAGCACAGGTTCATCTGAATCAGCTTCATTATCTACAGGGACAGGAAGTGAATTTCTCTAGCACACATGAATCAATTTATAGAAATATTCTTTATGGCATAGGCAGATTTTTCAAAATTCCCTTCACTGGACCCCTGACCAGCATTTAATTTTCATCATTTGCTCTCTCTGTTCTAGTTTTGCTGCCCTTCCAGCTTGTCCCGAAGCGCCAGTGTGGAGCAGTGCAGGTGCTGATGGCACCCAGAGAAGTCAGAGACTGCTCAGACCCTCGCTGGTTCCTCTGCAAGGGGAATGGAGCTGATTTATTCCTCAGCTGTGTATCACCCAGAGCCTGACGCAGGTCCTTGGCTCCTGGATCTTGACGCTTATTCTTTCGTAGTTTAGTCCAGGTCACAATTACAGCCTAAGGTGTATTTTACAAACTGCAGTACACGGGACACTTCCAAATTGACTTACAGCCATCAGCTCTAGCATCTGTTAATGACTTATTGATTCCTCTTTCTGTATCTCCATGTGATCTCTCATGGATTCATCAGATTTAGACCAATTTATCAGGTTGGCATCATCCTTATCTTTGAAGCAGTTGAAAGCTTGATGTTGTCCCCACGTGCTGGATTCGTATGGAAGCTACATAACCATCTGAGCTTAAACATCATGACAAGACGTTTCGCTGCAGGAATATTGACGGAAAACATTCTCACTTGACAGAGCTGGGAATTCATCGTTAAACAGCCAGAAGTAAATCCAGTGTCCTCTTGCATGCTGAACTTTTAATATGTGTGTGGTTCTGAGCTTGCATGGGTTTTTCTGGTTAAGCCCTAACACCCTCACAGTTGCTGCACTGCGATCCTTCATCCCTTGCCCGCTCTGTCTGCCCTTCCTTTGCTCGGAGCTTTCCCACCGGGCAGTGCCAGCTGCCCACTCGGACATGAGGTTCCTCACCTGCCTTTTTCTCCCGGGTTTTTAACGGCCTGGTGGGCACAGTCCGGCATTTGCTTTCAGCACGTTCATTTAGTTAACAACCGTTGTGATTAAGCATAATCCCTGCGAAGAACGAGAACCTCTTGCACACTTTTTGTCACAAATACTGCTGAGATGGAAACCAACTCAACCAAAATGTGGCCAAGGCTCCATAAGTGTGGAAACTGGCAGCTTTTGGCTAGTGACTTGGCCCCTGCTTGCGCCAGTGCCCTGCATGCCACAGGCATGGAGACCCTTCCAGCATGGGGCTGCTTGTGCTCTTTGCCAAGGAAGCGCAGAGGAGCCTGCAGTTTTCTTGTGAAAGCAGGCTATTGATGTCCAATTGATGGCTGCTTGAAATTATGAGGTAAGAATTTACTCATCTGCTTGCTGTTTCCCTGTGTCAGTCTCCTTGGGAAGCCTTTACAGCTCTGTGCTTGACATGAGGCTGTGTAACTTGTCCCAGCCAGGAGGTCGGGTGCTGCCTTAGCTGCATTGTCTCTCCTGGAGATAGCTCCCTGATAGCGAGCGCGGGCTGAGCAAGAGAGCCCACGCTGCACGCTGCTGCCCAGGGCTGCAAAGCCACCCCCAAGGTCAGTCAGCTGATGCTGACAAAGAGGAAGCCCGACATCAGGCATAATTCCCTGCCCATGGCAGAGGGGTTGGAACTAGATGATCTACAAGGTCCCTTCCAACCCAAACCTTTCTATGATTCTATAATGCAGTGTAACCGTCCACGCCTGCCTCAGGCTGCAGCCCCAAAGGCATTGGCCTGAGGGCGGGTGCAGCAGGTTTGGGAGAGGTGCAAGGGAGGCTGGAGCCTCCTCTGTCAACGTCGTAAATCAGGATTTTAGACGAAGGTGCTGGCTGCATTCATTGGAGGCAGTCACTTAGCAGTGCTGCTTCTCTGGGAAGGTCTGAGAGCAGGGTCTGAGTGACCAGTGGGCAGAGGACAGCAGAGGCGACAATAACATGCAGCTACTTTCCAAAAATGTAAGCTTTACTCCTGCTGCTTCATTTTGCACAGTAACAGGTCCCCACCCCGGAACAAGAGCTCATGAATTAAGTATTTGTTGATTTGTTATGTGGCTGAAAGGTGTTACCCAAATTACGTTTCCCTCCCTCTGTGAATGCACCTAAGGCTACAACAGCAGATGAACGCTGCTCCATGCGTCGCTGCCCCAGCGTTCTGCCAGGCCTTTGTCCTTGGGTCGCTGTTGTCCCTGCCTGGTGTGCATTAATAGGATTGTATTTCCTGAGCATGGGGCACCTGCCCAGCTGATCACCTGCCAAAGATCAGATGGAGCGGGCCATCCCCTTGCTCCCCAACCCAACCCTTTGTCAACACTACACATGGAAGTGCCTTCCAGGGAGGGACACCATCCCTCCCTTTGTGCCACCTGCCACCTCTGGAGCACCTCAGGCTGCCCAGCGAGCCAGCTGAGTCCCAGCCCTACATCACTGCGCCACAGCCAGCTGGAGCCCTGCCACACTCCGGCAGATGAACTGCCACATGGGGCAAGGCAAGGGCCGAAATAGCACAGACCTTACAGCACTGTCAGCACTTACACCACTTCAAGAGCTTCAGAACAACACAGAAGTCAGGTGCAGCTGGTTCAGCTGTCGCTAAAGTCTCCCTCGCACTTGCCATGTGGGCATGTCCTAAGTGTGCCTCACTCTGTGCTGGTGCAGGGGACTTCAGCCCCAGTCTCTGGGGGATTCTTGCCTGCGTGGGGCCAGCAAGCGATGTCTGGACACACAGATCAAGCCGCCTGCTTTTGCTGCATCTGCAGACTTGTACAGCATTAGAGGTCGCTTGGAAAATGTGGCCGATCATGTTCAGCACTATCAGTGCAGTGAATAATGATAGCTGTCCCTAGGTGTTGCCATTTCTTCTCATAAGGGCGTGTGAAACAAGCAGTATTACTTTAACCTGAAGCAACATTTCAAAGGAAGTCCACAGGAAGGAGAAACTTACTCACCCGCAACAGTCTCTTTGGAAACAAAAGTCAGCAGATGCAATGACGGGCCAGGTTTTATAACAAGCTTAATATTCTGGGTGTGGATTTGCAAGCGCTGCCTACAAGCATCCTTCCTCTCGCAGGAGGATTAGCACAGGGGATTACAGATGCCCTTTGAAGACACTGGCATGTGCTCAGATGGTCACACCATCTCTGGCTTCCCAAGTGCCTGGGGGCAGGGAGAAGGAGAAAGCGAGCGCAGGAGAGAAACAGAGATCCCACTCCGTAATTGCCAATGGGGAAAGCGCGGTGTGGCTTCAGCTCTCGCAGGGACTCATAATTCAAGATCACCGCATTTGCTGAGCTCATCAGCGATGGGATTTCATCAGGCTCAGCACAAAAACTGCACCCCAGTGGCATCACGTTTGGATGCTCAACCTCTCGGCTGAGACACGAAACAGAAGTGCTGCTTGCTTGTGGTCAGAAACAGTCCTCAGGCACTTGTGCATGCCTAAATTAGCGTCAAACTCCACGTCTTGGACAGTTTCTCTCGACTCTACACACACGCGCCATTACAAGTTTGCAGTTGAAATACTGCACTCACCACACGCATACTGTGGTATCCACATCCCTCCATTCCTCGGTGCAGGCTTCTTTCCAACCTCCGTTACTTCTTTGCAGGCTTTCCCCCATTTCCTCCCCAGACCCGTGGATTTGCAGTCATCCCCACCTCTTCAGTATCCCCACCCATCATGTCAGTAGCTGCATGGTCTTAGGTCTTTCTGATTCTGTTCACTGGTATTCAAAACCTTCATTGAAAAGCAGGAATCATAGAATGGTTAGAGTTGGAAGGGACCTTAAAGATCATCTAGTTCCAATCCCCCTCCCCTCCATGTGACACCTCCCACTAGACCAGGCTGCTCAAAAGCCCCATCCAACCTGGCCTTGAACACCTCCAGGGATGGGGCAGCCACAGCTTCTCTGGGCAACCTGTTCCAGTGTCTCACCACCCTCCCAGTAAAGGATTTCTTCCTAATACCTAATCTAAATATACCTTCTTTCAGTTTAAAACTGTTACCCCTTGTCCTGTCGCTCCACTCCCTGATAAAGAGTCCCTCCCCATCTTTTGTGTAGGCCCCCTTTAAATACTGGCAGGCCGCTATAAGGTCTCCCCGGAGCCTTCTCTTCTCCAGGATGAACAACCCCAACTCTCTCAGCCTGAAGGAACTGCTCCACTCTGCTGTTACAGTATTACTTCTAAACAAGAAGTGTTCCTCAGCCAAGCAAAACGCCCCGTTTTGCTCTTCCGTCATTATTTCTGCAGTCCTGAACCGTCGTGCTGCGTGTCCCCTAGCCCATGCTTTGTTTCTCACAAGAAGGCGCCGCCTTGCAAAGCAAACAGTGGCCTGACTGGAGCAAAAAGGAAGAGCACCCACCCCACCCTCACCCACTTCACCCACCGGGTGCGTCTTCCATCCCCGCACACACAGCACCCCAGCATGCGCTTTCCTACAAGTCTGCATGAAAAATAATGTTATTTTCTTTTAATGCTTGTTTATTCCACTTTCCAGACAGTCAGGCAGAAGCTTGCATGTGCTGTTCTTCGTGCCTGTCAAACACACTGTGCGGTGAAGTGTCTCACCTCAGATATATCTCTTGCCCACCACAGCAGAAGCAATATAGAAACACTAAGAGGACATATCTTAAGACGAGAGCTCCATTCACATCGGCAAAAGCTGTTAGCAAAGGAAAAGCACGTCAATAATCAATCCAGGGTCCAGCTAATACGTACACACAGTTGTAAGCCATGTTAAAAGAGCTGCTTTAAAACTACATCATTTAAACTGCATACTCAAATGTAGGAAAAGCCGGATTTGTTGCTGAGGGCCCATGCACGGTGCTGCAGCCTCTCACGTCCGTGACATGCATGGAGAACAGCAGCAGATCGTACCCGTGTGTATCATTACGTGGCAATGCCCTGGCGGGACAGGCTGAATTGAGATGTAACGCACATGGCTGTGAATTACAAAACTATCGGTAAGGCTGGCAGGCAGCGGGATTACTCTGGTCTATTCCTGGCTCTGGCGGCAAAGTCTTAATGGGTAGGGCTGTGATTACGAGCAGCATAAGTAAGAGCCCATGGCTGGAAGGGCTCCCTCTGAAAATCTCTGTGGCTGCCTCTGGGGGATTTGGAGCTGTTCTGCAAGCCACGTCTCCTGTCCCAAGCCTGGCAGGGAATCCCTCCCTTCTTCCTAAAGTAAGAGGAAGGATATTTGCGTGTCTTACAGGAATGGAGATGCAGCCAGGGAAGTCAGGGTATCTAAACGCAGTCTTGCTTTTCCTAGGCTGTAGGTGGCCACATAGGAAACCATAAGACAAGTCGGGTAGAAACACTGATTTAAACCAGATACTCGTACAAGGTATAGCAGTGTTGTCTCGGCTCTTAAATTCTTCACTCAGCATTGGAAAAAAGCACTGGTCACTGTGTACCATTAAAAAATGCGAGATCCTGCGAAGCAGGCTGGTTTTTTTTTTGTTTGCAGACATAACCCCAGCGCTGAAGATTCAGGATCCCGTTCCCTGATACCTGGGCTTCCCCCTGGTTCCTCATGGCATTGCTCAGGTGCAACCACCCGGGCAGCAGGTGCCAGGCGGGAGGCAGAGAAGAGCTCCTTGGCCACCTCCTCGTTCTCCTTGCCCTGGCGTCTGTCGGGGCAGCGGTGCAGCATGTTGTAAACACGCGGTTTCTGGAAACAGCCTTATCTGTGGCTCCTCTTGCTTATAGAAAGCAAGCCTGGTTAAGTGGGTTGGTGCTGGCTTTTACTGCTTGGCCCGGTGGTGCAGAAGCACGCTTCAGGTTGCACCCCAGGTTTGTCACGCTGATAAATGAGAAGGCCACCACCAGTTTACCCCAGTAAGTGATACTTACTCGGTGTAAGAGCCAAACGCCAATCAATCCTTTCTTAGAAATCCCATCTCCCCACGGCAGCTGCAAAGCTAAAATGTGTCTCGTACCAGCACTACTCCTGGGAAAGGGCCAAAGCTGCCCTGGGCAGGGGGCGGTGGGACTGGCCAAGCACCTCAGGAGGCTTCCACAGGGTTTTGTGTTAAGCACTGAGAGGGGAAGAGCAGGGGGAAGGAAGTTTTGGGAGGCAAACAGCTCTGGAAATGGCAGGCAGGGCTGTGAAAACCGCAGCAGAGCTCTGCACCACCGGTGCGGACACAGGGCCACTGAGGGAGCACCTCCCTCTCCTCAAAGCGTCCATGGCTTTGTCTTGCCACACTGGCTCTTCTGCGTCACGTCCTGCCTGTTGCAGGCAGCGGTAGGGGATCTCGCTGCCTGGGAAAGGCGTAGCAACACAGTTGCAGTGATATTTCAGTAATGAAACAGTTGCACAAGCCCTTTCCTTAGCTTCTGGAGGAGTCTGATGCCTTTCCATCACCAGGGGTAGCCCTCAAACTCCTCCCAGCGGAAATCTGGAGCACGTCCTTCACCCTGCCTTTCCCCATTTTACTTTGGGGGTTTTCTTTCCCAGCCCCACGAGGGACCCTGGAAACCTTTCCTGTCCCACCAGTGACTCCTCTAGCTCGCCCGCCCAGCCTCCCGGAGGCCCAGCACAGGCTCCAGGAGCAGGCAAGGACAGCAGAGGGCAGGTACCTGCGGTGGGCAGGAGAGACGCAGCAGCTCTCCCGAGCCCCCTGCCAAGGGGCTCCCCAGCCAGCCCGAGACGTGCAGCACTCTTCTCCCAGCCAAAATGGAAATGCTTCCAGGCCAGCGTTTGCATTTTGCCTGGGTTTTTCTTCTCAGGGGCTATGAAACAGAGATACTAGAAGATTTCAACTAGAGGAGCTTGTGCCAAGCTCAGACTGGAGGCACAACGGCTGCGCTCAGGCAAATCCCACAGCAGTAACCTGCCATGAGCAATTCTACAAAAACCCCGTTTCCTGCAGCCAGCGAGTGGACTTTTTGTGCTTTGAAAATTAACGTCTCAAATTAAGATCACTCCTGTGCTTGTCAATAGTTTGGCCTATTGCAACGCTATTTCAGACAACACAGAGGATATTAGAACTTGTCAGCTATTCCTTGATCTTTGTTTTTTTTTTTTCCTCTTCTCTGCAGTTTGAAATGTGAATTGTTTAAAGCCCAGAGGACTTCACAGGACTCTGTTCGTTATGTCAAGATGACAAGAGAAGCGAGGCAAGGTTCCTTCAGCTTGGCATTGCTCTTCTGTTTCTGAACTATTGCTTCTAAAAAAACCTTTCCCACAGTAGCAATTCCCCAGTCCAGCATTCTCTAGCTCTTGCTTAGAGTCTGATATTATTTAAAAAAACCCCAAACAATTCCCAGAAACAAAACAGGCCTCCAGGTTCATTTGTCTGGAGATATTTTTCAAGAGGCTCCTAGGAATTTTCTAATATCTCTTAATTTCCCCTTATACTTCTCCAGCCTCACTCATGACCTGTAGGAGTAGGAAGCCAGAGATTTTTAAATTAAAGAGAAAGTCTCCAAGGAAATGAGACAGGCGTTTTGTGGGGGTTTTTTGGGGGGTTTTTTTGGTGGGTTTTTTTTTTTGTATTATACACAAATATGTAATGTTTATTTATTTATTTATGCATACATTTAAAAGGTCATCAGTGTGTATGTATACATATATATGTATGAATGTATGTGCGGATATGCATAAAATGTCAACAGTATGAGTAAAGATATTCTCAATATTTTTAGCTGTTCTAATGAAAAAAAATACTGGAGGTCACCTAGGATGGCAGTAAAGGCTTATAATCATTACCCTTTTCTGCAGAAGGCTTACCTGCAGAAACCTTCCAGCTTCGGAGAAAATCTCCACACACCCTTTTTCTACTAAGCCCGGTAAATTCAACAACGCTCTTCATCATGGGATCTTTTCCATTTAATTAGTGGGGGGGTGGGGGGGAGGCTACTGCAGATTACAGTCTGATTTTCTCCAAACCACCCTAATTTTAAATGAACTGAAGGGCCTGTGTGAAACCAATCAAGGAAAGAAAAAAAAAAAAAAAAAAAGAAAAGTGAGGTGGGTAACAGATGGTCCCACAGTTAGGGGAGGCGCTGAAATGAGCTCAACCAGACTAAGCTAGAAGAGGCTTCCAAACAAATAGGCCAAAATAGCCACTGCTAAATACTGGAATCATTATCAAATATACCAATCTGCCTGCAAGACAATGTTTCTACTGAAAGCAAGACTAAAAAGTACAACCTCCTTAATCTGCATATTTGCCACGAGTGCCTTTATGAAAATCATGCATTGCTGTTTCCTTAACTGCCAGTACTGAGCTTTTATAACATACTTCTCTCTGTCCTGTCAGACCAATACAGGTGTGAAACCAAGAAATGCTTGGTTTATCCTTCTTACTAGGAGGCAGAAAAATCTGGTTGCAGTTAATCTTACTTGTTTTCCTGTATTCACACCTCATCTGAAGACTGATGAAGGCCCCGATCCAGCAAAGCAACAAACACCACGCTTCGCTTCAAATGGGCCTTGCTCTGTCGTTCCAGTGACTTCAAACCCATGGGGAGACACATGCTGACAGCACGTGCTGGAGCACATCTGGGGGCAACCTGCCAAATTCTGCATGTTCTGACACCCTCGGGAGAGCCTCCGGCTGCGCGGGCAGCCAAGGGCAGAAACGGGACCTGGCCACGGCTGACTGTGCCGGAGGATGGACTTTTGGATTTTGAACAAAGTTTGTAGTCACTACTTCTCCCTCCTGCTGTGAACGTAGAACAGCCTGTGCAAGGTGCCAAGTCTTGAATTCTCTTGTTGCATTTTTAACCAGGATGTGTGGTTACTGTGACCATATTCAGCACATCACCGTTTTACCTCCTTCCTCCAAATATACCAGGGGCAGGATTTGAATTCAAAGTTGTAAATTGGAGAAACAGACTGGAAAAAAAAAAACCAAAACACAAGGATGAAGTTTTGTTAAGACAAGTGCAAAGCACTACACTTGGACAGGAATAATCAATTTCATGAGTACAAATTGGGACCAAATAGCTAGGAAGTGTTGGAGAAAGGGTTCTGGGGATTACAGTGGACTATAAATGGAACACAAGCCTGTGGCAGACTGCTGTGCAATAGGTGAGCACTATGCAGGACCATACGAACAGGAGACTACCAAAGAAGACCTACAAGAAATCCTGCAAGTACTTATATTCTGTTGAGTGCTTGTAAGGCCCTGCCTAGATTGGACACTGCCCTTCAAAAATGAAGGAGACCTGGAATAAACCATCAGAGAGGCTGTGGAAACTCCAGTGCTAGAAACTTGTAAGTACGGATTGGCTAAATGCTAAACTGACACAAGTAATATTTACTCCTGCACTCAGGCAGATGGCATACTGGAGTCCATGTCACCTCTGTGGTGACCAACCATAAAACACATGTCGACAGGATGGAGCTTCACACACTCAGGCTGTGCACAGAAGCCTTGGCTTTTATCTCGTGGTCAGAGCACAGTACTTTTGTACCTGCGCGTTTGAACCTCAGAAGACAGTATTATCCAGGTAACTATCATCCTCATGCTTCTGTTAAGGGAGGGTTCAGATGATCTCTTGAATGCAAGAGAAAAGAAACTGAGAGAAGGAGGAAAAAAGAAAAAAGCATAGTCACCAAAAATCTCTCACCTCTTGTAGAAACCCGGGAGCAGCATCAGGGAAGACTCTTACAGAAAAAGAAAGCAATGCTTTGAATCACCTGCGCCTGTTTGGTTTGGTTTTTCTTTTTTCATGGAAAGCTTTTAGACAGTAAAAGCATTCTATGGCGGGCCCCTGTCAGTTCTCCTTTCTCCGTTTCACATTTTTGTGATTTGTAGGCAATAAGGAAGGTAGCTATGCTGTGCCTCTGCGCAGGCATTGATGGCAGGGCTCTTCCCTGAGTTCCCCTGTGACAGGATTCATTGGTCCTCTGCAAAACAAGGTGCAGCAACACAGATTAGCTAATGAGATTATGCTCTTGGTTTCCCTAATGGAGAAGGGTCACGGGAGATTAGGGATGTTCCTGCCTGACCACACGTCACTAAAGAGAGATGTCCACAAAACCAGCAAAATGGTTTCTTAACAACATGCCACCCATGTCCCCCACAGACACGCTTAGCTTTACCCTTCAAATCTTGGTAGCAGGAGGGAAAAATCTGATTGCAATTAATCTTACTTGACAAATAGAGAGTGGAGCCAGAGAGACAGCAGGGCATGCTGAAGGCAGTGATGCTGGGCTGGGCAGCAGAGCCAGGATGAGAATCCAGCCTGACCTGGCTGGGACTCCCCTGGGGGAGCATCGCTCCAGGCGCAGGGGGGTTACACCTCCCCTCGCAGCTGTGAGTAAAAACACCACAAGTATCCATAAAGCAAGCACACTTTTTTCAGTCCTTGCTCAACTCTAGCTACCAACAGTCAATAAATATTCTTATCGCTTTTGCAAATGAGTCAGGTCCTGCGTTACACACTGTATTACAGTGCTGTCAATGTCTGCTCCTCCCATGCTGCTGCACGCAGAGCGGCACTCTGGCTATCTCACACTGAAAAGGAGGTATTTTAGTAGCCAAAGTGAGACTTGGCAAGCAGCACTGCTGTCATGTGCATCAGGCTGGACTGCGGGGTAAGGAGAAAAGCAGCCAGAGGGGAAAGTGTAATATTACACAGTACGAGAAGAACTCTGAGATCTCATCTTCTATATATGTAGCAGTACAAATAACTTTAAGTGTTGGTATGAGAGGAAAAAAATATTCTTTCATATATACATGCATAGAAAGAATAAAAACAACATATCACCATATCACAAAGTAAATCGCACTCAACACAGATTTTATTTTTTTTCCCCTGAGGAAAGAGATTTGTTTTATACCTACACTTTTATTGAAAAGATGATGGAGGGACATACTATTTAACTGTTCATCATGCTCACCTTAAGTGTTTATTCCTTTTATTTTAAATGCACATAGTTTTAAGATGTTACATGTATTGCTTTATGTACTTTTCACTGGTCATGCTGGAAGGTAAACTTGCCCTGGAATAATTGATTATCTCACCTGTAAGTAGCACAAAGGCAATACAAAGATTTTTGCTCTTTTTAAGCTGTGATAGCCAATATGATGGGCTTTTTCAAACTTGCTGTTTTAATGGTTTGAGCTATTTCAAAATATGTTCAACTATTTTGCTGCCTTGTTTTGAAGCTCATTATTTCCCAGCTGGGAGTACAGCAGACTGTGGGCTGAGGCAGCTGGCAGAGGGACAGAGAGGAAGAACTGCCATCCCTCAACAGGCTACACCCACACTTGCTGGGGAATTGGTTTCCTCAAAGCACAGCCCCAATTTAGGTTAGCTGGCAGCAATTGAGTTTTGAAGAAAAGTCTTATGATACCCAGTGTTTAAAGAAACAGTCAGGAGCTCTAAGATGTATTGCTACCTCTAACCCACCTTTAGAGTGGCGAACCCCCCCCACAATACATGCTAGATTAACAAAATCTTTAATCACAAGTGAAGACACTACTTTCCCTCCTCACACTTCATTTTCTTATGTTTTAAGCTAGGCACATTCAGAACTAATGGAAAAACCCACACAGCTAATTTTCATTTTGGCATGATAGCTGTATCAAATGCTTGATACAGGGGAAATACCAGTTAACTCCAGTCAAGCTTGTTGAGGGGGGAAAGAAGAGAGTCCAGGCACTCTTTTAGAGGTCTAAGAAAAGAAGTAGTCAGAGTGGACTTTTGAGTGATGAAACATGGGGATTCTCAAGAGCTATTTTAATTGGTGCTGTCTACCACCACAGCAACAGATAGGGCTTATTCTGATCTTTCACTTCAGAAACTGTTTGACAACGCAGCTGGGAAAGTGAGTTTCTTGTGTCTGTGTGGCTCTGTCTTCCAAAATACACAAGAAAGCGCTCACAGTGCATGTGGGACTTGACTGTGCATTTTTCACACAGGCAGCAAAACAAGGGAGGACCACAAGGCTGGGCCATAAACACCGCTGCTGCTGAGTAAGTGCTTTGCGTTTGGCCGCCATTGGGAACCCTCAAGGGTACCATCCCCCTGGCTCACAAGTGACTCCTCTCATCCCCTCCAAGTGAGCCCTCATTCAGCTGGTGTCAAAGTGTGGTGACAGTCCAGAGAATGGCAATTGCAAGCTTAAAAAAAATATACAAATAAAACATCAGATCACACATGGCAAACTTCTCCTTCTGCTACCACTGACCTTTTAGCATAAAAGAACAGAGTGCTATGAATTCACCAACATTAGCCACTATGGACCAACAAAATTCACTGCTTCTTAGACATTTATCCTGCAGTAAAGCTGGTACTACTGAGTTATGGTTAATTATTTACTAATGACAATTTTTAGACTACTAGTAAGATTGGTAATTTAGGGGCTTGGGGCTTCTGTCTGCCCAGTCAGAGGGCAGAAGCTACAGGCACTTTAGGGGAGTTGTTCTTTTCTCTGTACTCCCAGTGCGGTTGCCAGCTGTAAATAACCATTTCCAAATTAAGGGAAAGGCACAGTATATCCTAGAGACTTTCTGGGATTTACAGAGACTCATTGCAACTGTATTCACTTGGCAATCACAGCAAGTTATTGGAGCTGCCCTACTCTTCCTAAAGTGAAGGCTGCCTCGACTTTACAAGAAAATAAAGTATTAGCTAAATTAAAAAATTGAGCACTGGGTCCTCCCAGCCAATTTTCATTTCTGCTCTAGGATGGCCATAGTCCTGTGACTAACTGCTCCCATGCAACTGATGGTGTTGGTACTGCATACAGATTAAGAAATACACTCATATACCGTGAATTACAGAACTAGAGCCCTTAGACTTTAAATCCTTTGGGACAGGAGACCTCTTTTAGCAGGAGTTATATACAAGGCATAATAAGAGCCCTATGCATAGCATAATAATGGCCTACTACATCTACTCATTATTATTGATGATCATATTATAGTATTATTAACAATTTGCTTTATGCCAAAGTTTCCCCAAAGAGCAGATGGATTGCTGAAGGCACTAAGAAGTTTTCTTTTGCTATCCTAACCTGTGGCAAATACAGAACACAAACTCTGTAAAAAAAAAGCAAAACACAGGTATTTTTCATCCTCTAAAAGGGCACTTCCTTAGGAGGAAGTTAATTATTTAACAAGCATTTAATTCACCCTCATCAACCCACTTCACTTGGTGTTCTGCAGCTGGCTGCTCTGGTCTGCTGTGCCTGCCCCCAGACTGCCAGCTCCATGCAGCCTCAGTGTCCCCAGCTGCTAGAGCCATGGCTGTCACACACTCAGCCCCAGGCACCAGCCCTGCCACTGTCCTGTGAAGCTGCTGCATGGTCCCCAGCCTGTCACTCACCTGCAAGCAGCCAGCACCCATCCAAAAAGCTCCCAGGCGCTGGACAGGTGGATAGGGGACTGCCCCCATCAACAGTCTGGATGCAGCCATGTGGTTTTGGGAGGTGGGAGGGAAGAACTGTATGCATGCACACTGTACCATGCTAGGCTCAGAAAACAGGACTGGACTGCCAGAGATGTTGCTTGTGGGTCTCAGCGCACTGCGGTACTCTCTCTTTTCACCTCTACACATCTGAGTACACTACTACTCTGACTGGAACCCTCATCTTCCCAGATCATAGAATGGTTAGAGTTGGAAGGGACCTTAAAGATCACCTAGTTCCAATCCCCCTCCCCTCCATGCGACACTTCCCACTAGACCAGGCTGCTCAAAGCCCCATCCAGCCTGACCTTGAACACTTCCAGGGATGGGGCATCCACAGTTTCCCTGGGCAACCTGTTCCAGTGTCTCATCATCCTCCCAGTAAATAAATTCTTCATAATATCTAATCTAAATCTAACCTCTTTCAGTTTAAAACTCCCTGATAAAGAGTCCCTCCTCATCTTTCCTGTAGGCCCCCTTCAGGCACTGGAAGGCCGCTATAAGGTCTCCCCAGAGCCTTCTCTTCTCCAGGCTGAACAATCCCAACTCTCTCAGCCTGTCCTCATAGCAGAGGTGCTCCAGACCTCTGATTATTTTTGTGGCCCTGCTCTGGACCCACTCCAACAGGTCCATGTCCTTCCTCTGCTGAGGACTCCAAAGCTGGACGCAGTACTCCAGGTGGGGTCTCACAAGAGCAGAGCAGAGGGGGAGAATCATCTCTCTCAATCTGTTCGCCACAGTTCTTTTGATACAGCCCAGGATGCGGTTGGCTTTCTGGGCTGCAAGTGCACATTGTTGGCTCATGTTGAGTTTCTTATCAACCAACACCCCCAAGTCCTTCTCCTCAGGGCTGTTCTCAAGCCATCCTCTACCCAGCCTGTATTTGTGCTTGGGATTGCCCTGACCCACATGCAGGACCTTGCACTTGTTGAAGTTCATGAGATTTGCATGGGCCCACCTCTCAAGGTCCCTCTGGATGGCATCCCTCCCCTCCAGTGTGTCAACCGCACCACACAGCTTGGTGTCCTCAGCAAGCTTGCTGAGGGTACACTCAGTCCCGCTGTCCATGTTGCCAACAATGATCTCCAGATCTAGGACACAAGTCCTAGGTCTTGAGACCCAGGGCTTTTTGGCTTTTTTCCCCCCTGCCAAGTGCAGCAGAGGGAAAGTCTGCATCTGCACTATGTCCTCTTGAATGACCATTCAAGCAAGCTCTTCGCAGAAGTGGGGGAACGGCAACAGGTATGGCTGCATGTGTCCCACCTGAATCTACCATCATCAACCCTTGCTATAACATCAAACAACATGGCTCTAGGGTCCTTAACAGGAATGGATTTAGGATGATGAAAACTTCCCCCTCTAGCACTGGCTAATGCAGTCTTGTAGTATCGAAGGAGAGGAGAGTAACGGATATAGGGACCCTCATACAGCCAGCTCGGGATTGCATCTGTCCTTATTTAAAAAGAAGCCTCAAGAAAGTGTTTGCATGTAGCAGGAACCTACTTTCAGCAGGTGCCTGTGCTGCCCTTGGAGCAGTGCAGAGACACCACATCATACAGGTGACAGTCAACAAAATGGGCAGATAAAGCAAGAGCGCAGCAATAGCCCCAAGCATGTTTCCGGGGCATGGAACCTCTTCATGGAATTATAGCTCTGCATCTCGCCTGCTGACCTTTCTCCCATCTGATCCTGCCAGCACCTGCTCAGATTTTAAAGTGGTTAAAAAAATTGATCAGCAATTTTTTGCTTTCTCAGACCTCTTTCCTAAGTCTCCCTTCATCAGTTTGAGCAGATCCCAGTTTTGTGACTTTGCTGGGAAAAGACCATTTTTCTAAAGTTTAGAACAACTGTCTTTCCATGGAATAGCACCGTTGGTTCTGTGAGCATTGGTGTTTGTGTCCAGTACAGAGTAAAAAAGACAGATTACGCAAAGGACTGCCTTTCAAAGAGAATCCTGTGGTTTGAAACAGATAAGCATTGAGACCCCCAGGAGCAATTAATACCCAAGCTGAACATAAACACATTTTCTAATCCAATGCACTGTTTTCTACTCCTAAATGTGAAAATTATGGAAAAGAAAAAAAGGCTTTAAACTGCCATTACAGACTGCTAACCATACTGTAGCAAGACAGGATTGCGCCTAAAAGACAACCAGAGTCCTATGAAAGAAGCAAGGGAAAAGTTAACAGCACCAGAAAGAAAACTCACTGCTGTGGAAATTGGTCATTAGCAATATGGCAGTACTGCAGCAGTTCAGCCAAACAGTCCAATTTGACTGTCAGCCTGCTGGTTGTGACCATTTTCAGGATGCAGCTGGTTGTAATAACTCACAATTATTTTTTTTTCCCCCACTTACCACTGTAGGTTAAATCCTGATCACTCTTAATATCTGTTACCAGTAAAGAAATAGCATACTTGAATAGTAAAAATAAACTGTTACTCACAAGTTTGCTTTATGATGGACCTATACATTATTTAGTTACACTTTCAATAGGATCCTGAATTAAGGCTTATATGTTGTTTTTAACTAACAGCATGTTAACTGCATATGATCAGAAGGCTTGTTCAAGCTTAGTAAAAAACAAGCAGACTTGATTAATAAGTGCCCCCTGAAATACTCACTCTAATCAGAAACTTCACATCAATTGTTTTAATACATCAAAGACCAGGAGAAATAGAGATTCACTGATTAGCTTATTAGTAGCATTCAAACCTTGTCTGCTTCTGCACTCCAAACTTTGCTTTGGTAGATTAAAGAATTTCTTGGCTCCTAATCCAGATGTTATTTTCTCAAGAAGCTTTCAGGAAAGGAGGGCTTGTAGCTAGTGGAAAGGTCTTATCTGTATTTCTAAATGGAACATAATTACATTGTGTGAGCTGGGGGAACTCATTATGCTGTTGGTTCCTTCACTTTCCTCAAAGAAGCTGAATACATCTTTTATTTACTGTGGGGATTATTTAGAACCATAGAATCGCCTAGGTTGGAAGGGACCTTTCAGATCATCTAGTCCAACCATCATCCTAACTCTGACAAAAACCATCACTAAACCATCTCTCTAAGCACCACATTTACCCATCTTAAATACCTCCAGGGATGGTGCCTCAACCACTTCCCTGGGCAGCCTGTTCCAATGCTTAATAACCCTTCCAGTGTAAAAGTTTTCCCTAATATCCAGTCTAAACCTCCTCTGGTGCAATTTGAGGCTGTTTCCTCTTGTCCTAATTTCATCAATACTTGTAAACAAAAGACAACTTCAGTGAAAGATAAGACCCAAGTACTATTTCTTTCCTCTTTAGAAAATGTTTGGAGCATAACATTATGAAGTTAAAATTAAAACAAACCGAGTTTTATAATTTTACTTCTGGATGAAGTATATTTTCCTGACTTGTCTCTGTTTGCCAGTGCTGAGCCCATGCGTCAGCCCCGAATTGAAGTAAACTCACTGTACCATTGACAGTATGGCCACATCTATTTTTAGGATGAGTGTGTGCTCAGCCAACATGCTAAGTTAGCCACACATAATGTAAGCCTCCTTTCCAGCTGCTGAATTAATTAAAGTTACATGTATAACGCCCTAAGATGGAGTCCATCACTCTTCTAACAAAGGGCAAACCGCTAGGGCTGCTGAGTGGCTGCCCATTCAGTGCAACGTGACCATCTATAGCACATTACATGTGAGGCTACACCTCTGTAGTAGTGCCGTAATCAAGCAAAGGTTTTTTTAAATGCTCCAGGGACTGTTTTTCAGACACGCTCTTCTCCATACAACTAATGGGCTCAGACAGCTCCATCTGTAACGAGCATATTCTCATTAGAGTATTGTCTCACGGTAGCACTCTGCAAATTTTTTTTCTGATGCAGTCAAAAATTTGAAGTGAAATCAAAGCATGAAATAGCACAGTAACATTTAATACATTTCTAGTCTTGCCACGTAAAAGCCCTGTGGCAGTAACAGGAAGAATTACAGAAGGGCTGAGGTTGGCAGGGACCTCTGGAGATGATCTGGTCAAACCCCCTGATCAAGACAGGCTCATCTAGAGCAGGCTGCCCAGGACCACGCCCAGACAGCTTTTGAATATCTCCAGGAACTCCAACAACTTCTCTGGACAACCTGTGCCAGCACTCAGTCACCCTCACAGCAAAAATTGTCTCCTGATGTTCAGGTGGAGCCTCCTGTGCTTCAGTTTGTGCCTGTTGCCTCCAGTCCTGTCACTAGGGACCACTGAAAAGAGCCTGGCTCCATCTTCTTAACAACCTCCCTTCAGATATTTATATACATTATTGATAAATTCACCCTGGAGCATTCTCCTCTCCAGGCTGAAGAGTCCCAGCTCACTCAGCCTTTCCTCTTCTGGAAGAGATGCTCCAGTCCCTTCATTTTTGTAGCCCTTCACTGGGCTCGTTCCAGTTTACTTATTTCTCTCTTGTACTAAGAAGCCCAGAACTGGACACAACATGCCAGGTGTGGGTCCACCAGTGCTGAGGAGAGAGGAAAGATCACCTCCCTTGACCTGCTGGCAATGCTTTGCTTAATGCAGCCCAGGATACCATTCGCCGCCTTTGCGGCACAGACACATTGCTGGCTCATGGTCAACCCAGTGTCCCGCCCCCCCCCCCCCCCCCCCCCCAAGGCCTTTTCTGCAAAGCTGCTTTCCAGTGGGGTGGCCCCCAGCCTGTACTGGTGCATGGGGTCATTCCTCCCCAACAAGGGGCAGGACTTTGCACTTCCTCTTGTTGAGCTCCAAGATCACCATCAGCCCATTTCTTCAGCTTGTCAAGGTCCCTCTGGATGGCAGCACGACCCTCTGGTGTCTCAGCACTCCTCTCTGTGTGAGGTCATCTGCACTCTGCCCCATCATCCATACTGTTAATGATACTGAACAGGATAGGACCCAGTGTTGACCTCAGGGGTACACTGCTAATTCCTGGCCCCCAACTAGGTTTTGTGCCATTGGTCACCACTCCCTAGTCCCAGCCATTCAGCCAGCTTTTCCATCCACCTCACTGTCTGCTCATCCAGCCCGTGCTTAATCAGCTTCCCTATGAAAACCTTTTGGCAGGCAGCACTGAAAGCCTTACTGAAGTCTAGGTAGACAATATCCACTGCTCTACCCTCAGCTACCAGGCCAGTCCTTTCATCATAAAAGTTTGTCAGGCTGGTCCCATGGTTATAGAACCCAAAACACTGTTGCCAACACCAGCTCTGCGATAATTCTTGACCTGTACTATCAGTGCCTTCCTCCTCCTCATGCCCGTTCCCCTCACCAGAGGTATTAAACACCACCTGTGCACCCATGTCTCTGACTACTGTCCCTAAAGCTCTGTAGTCACCTTTGATACCATGCAGGTTTCCCTGGCAGTACCATTTGTGTCCATACAAAATAACAGCAGGGGACAGTAGTCAAAGGGTTGAATGAGCTTCAGCAGTCTTGCCACAGCACCCCCAGTCCTGGAACCTGGCAGGCAGCAAACCTTTCTAGATGATAGGTTGGGGAAAAAGACAGGTGCCTCTGTCCCCTGCAGCAGGTTCACCTGTTTACATGGACTCACCATTTCTTCCAGGTGGTCTTGCGTGGTTTAGATGAGGTGGACCAGATCCGTTGCTTGCAGGGATATCTTGGTTCCTCTTCAACTTTGAGGGTTGTAAACATGTTTTGCAGTTGTAAGCCCTTACTTAAGTGGGGCAGGAACATTTCTCTTGGTGCCAGAAGTCACCAGCTTCCATCCTTTCCATACACTAGCAGTTGCCATTACCTTAATATTAGGGCAATGCTTCTCTGACACAGTTGGGGTCTGGAGTTCTTCAAGCTGTTGTGTCTTAAAGAAGCCCCCACCTATCTCCCTTTTTGTCCTCTCCAATGCTGCACAGGCTGCTTACTTCCTCCTGTAACTCCTCCACTCAGCAGCACAGTTCCTCCAAGATGGCCCATACCCTGCAGGACAGTAGGCTATCTCTCTGGACATCAGAGACTCCCTGCAGCCCAGGACTCAGAGGGCTACATCTGCTATCTAGAGCTCAGCCTGCATCAAAGCCTCTGCCCTAGCAGGGACAGCTGCTCCAACACCTGCTGAGCAGGGCACCCTGTGGCTTGTCACCACCACAACTGAGACTGTCACAACAGGGCAAACTCAACTGAGACCCCCTTCCTTACACCCTGCTGCACAAACTGCTGCCTCTGGGAGCATAGCCTGGGCCATGGCTCTTATATAGTCCTCTCCTGCGCACTGGCTAAAGGGTGCTTCACCCTCACTAACTGGGGGCAGCTGCAACAAGGCTCCAGGCACCCTGGGTCAAGGGCAGTTGATTATACTCATTAGCAGCTGCTAGAGCTTCCTTGCGTCCATGCCCTGGTGTCTCCCCTTGCCTCGCCCTTGCCTGGCAGCAGCGGGAATCCATCCCCCAGTTTCTCAGAGGGTTCCCAGGTGTACCCAATGATCCTGGACATTGTCCCCCAAACGGCCAGAAGCTCCCAAAGCAGAATGCAGAGACTGCTGCCCAAACAGCTGCCTCTGTTGGCTGCACCTGAGAATATGTTATTAAAATATCCAAACACTTGTTCCTAGAGACCTTTGTGTGCTCTGTGTGTCTTAGCTCAAGTATGCATTTAATCTGTGTGAATAACCTTCAAATGTAGTATGTATACATATGTAAATGTACTTTATATATATATGTATAGATATATTATATACATATATATACACACATATATATGTATATAACATATGTGTGTGTGTGTGTGTATGTGTATATATATATATATATATAAAAATTTCAGGTCCTCTTTGCATTTGAGATGTAGGCAGCCTAAATCACTGGTTGATCTCCCTGGTATGTTGAACTGCCCATGGTCAGAGCTGTGCATAAACATTTCTGGAGAGCCTGCTTGAAGTCTCCTTGTGTTTGGGACCCAAAAGACTACTGGGTATGCCCAAGGTAAAACTCGGGGGAGGTTGAAACATAGCAGCATAAGAATAGCTGCACCCCATCAGACCAATGGTCCATCTGAAAGTGTCCTATACCAGATAGGGGAGCACAGGGTCAGGGCAAGCAGAGGTCTCCAGAGATCTGTGCAGCAGAGAGAGTCTCCTTAACTCCCTTTATAACCCCTCTGCCCAACCGTAGATTCAGGCCGGGATGAGTTAGGATTTAATCACAAAATCAGCTTCTTTGACCACGTGAATCATTCAGGGTTTACTGGCAGCCATTAAAACCAAGTGAGCTAAATGCTTTCTCTTTTAGAGCTATCCTTAGGGTATTTAATTAAAAATAGGCTCCTGACCAAAAGAATTTCATCAGATTATCTTTCATGAAAGCATTACTGTGAAAGAACGTAATTGCTTAGGAAAGACTTATCCCATAACATGTTACTCTATTATAAAAGACATTTCCCTTCACATTCCAGGTATTCTGCCAAGAAACGAAGGACCGTAGCTGTGTATATGGCTTTTTTCCTCTGTATAGTGTTTTTAAATGATTTGATAAGTATTTGACAAAAAAATGTTTCTTTGCTTCTTCATTAAAGCAGAAATTAAGCTCTTGTCTCTCGTGGAAGGCTGTGGTGACCAGGTTAATTCTGAATTGCCAGTCACTTTCTTGAAAACAGAGTTAAAAAAAAAAGACTCAAACTGCTTATACATGTCAGAGTTTGCTTGACTTTTATTATGCTTACTTAACTTAAACATGTAAGGAACACCGTGGAGAAATCCCATTATTGTTCAATTCAAAAAACCAATTGTGTTGTAGGTAGAAAGAGCAGTATTGGTATTCCGCTTCCTTTGAATTCAGTCATTTGTCCAGGAAACTTCAGCATGTCACGTTCATTAATGCATTTCTCCTTTAACGCATCTGTGAATTGCTATTAGTCACGTGTTTACAGCCAGAGAAATGAGGCCTGGAAAAAAGCAAGTGATCCATCTATAGCCACACAAAAAGTGAGCCTCAACTGTAGTCTCAAGCTAACGCGTCAAACTAACCCCTGGGACATCCCGCCTCACCACCCACCGGCCCTGAAAACATCCTCTTACAACTGAAAGCCCAAGCTGCAACCTTCACAGACTGCAGCGCCCGGTTACTGAGACGTTCGACAAATAGAATTTCTGTTCTGCAACGAAATTCTGGCATTTTCAACTTTGATTTTTTATATCACAATCTAATACATAATGAATTAATTTAAAAACATATTCTGATATTTTGATACCACATACAAGTCAAAATAGAATAAATTACAATGGTAAAGTCAGCGAACAATGTGTCTTGTTTTACTTCTAATGGTTTTTGAGCATTATTGAAACATTTTGGTGAGATAGTGCGAGCCATTGTATAGCTTTGCTCCCATCTAACATGCTGTGTTAAACATGCCGCGGTACCGCAAAGTGTCTAAAAAATCTGCATTTTTTCCATGGGAAACAGCCCTTACAAAAAACTTCCTCCGGTGCAAATCAATAAATGAGGTCTTGTAAGCCAAATGTTTTCAGTTGTACTTGTCTCATTGTCTTGTACAATCTCAGCATTTTCCTCCCTGTGATTTGAAGGCTTGTCTGCAGTCGGTTACTAGTGGCATTGCCGGTGTGTAGCAGGACAACCAGGAAAAAGCCCGAACCTTGAGGTCCATCCATAAAGACACAGCAGTCACCTTTGCCAGATGTAATGGGTAGGATGGACAGCAAATTGTAACTGAGAAAATCACAGTGCCGGGCCAATCTGTTTGCGACACACTTCAGACAGTGTTTCTGCCTGCTTCCTTATGTGTAGTCTAATGGTAGCACTTCAGATAGGTTTTTTGCAAGGCTAGCTTTACTGCATGAGTACATCTCAGTAACAGTGACATCCACTTGATGAATTTGGGTTGCCATCAGCTGCAACATGGGAATAAACCCCGCTCACCACCACCACCAGCTCTCTATGTCATTGCGACAATGCGGTATCTATCTGGAAGGCTCTTCTGCCTTCTGCTTCCAGAAGATGCGTTACACCTCTTGGCGCTGAAATCTATATCACTTCTGGTTGGAATTCAGAAATTTTGGGCACTGGTAGAAATTGTCAAGTCTTTTGAGCGGACCGTGTGAACCTCCTCCTGGTGGAAGGCTTTTGCTTACCCAGCCATTGGTCAGTGCTGGCAGAGACTTGGCTGCTGTTGGTGCACCTTTTTTGCTTCCATGTGTAGGTTCCATCCTGGTTGCTTGAGGGGATATGAGTTAATTTGGAAGGGTGATGGATTATTTCTCATCTGACGTCTTCCGCAAATTCCCTGGTGTCAGACTAGTACCATCCCCAGCCTCTCCTCAGAAGAGGCTCTCCAGCTGCAAAAGGAGAGACCCTGCGAGCGCATAAAGGACAAGCGCATGCTGAGACTGATCTCCTCCTCCAGTACTTGAGATGCTCACCCTGTAGCAAAGAAGCACAAATGCCAGAGGATTTAGGGAAAGAAGGGGTGAGGGGGGCCATGAGTCACTTCTTTCATCTCTTTTTGGTTGGAACAATTTCTCTCCATCTGTACATAGCTGGACTACTGTTAATTAATATTCCTGAAGCATGTTTGAACTGTGTGTGCTCTAGAATTGATTAGGGTTTTTTACCTAGTTAGGGGGAGGTTACACCAGCAGTCCAGAGACTGCATCACTTTTATTTGGGGCACAGTTCAATGCAAATTGTCTGGCTATAGGCCAGGCTTCGTCTCCTTAATCCGTAGGTTCTGCCATGACAGAGGAGCAGTTCGAGCGAGGGGATGACTTGTCTTTCCTCCAAACTACTTCAACTGCAGTAGAGTTGTTCAACAGTGTAACTAAAAAAATAATTGGGCAGCGAGGCTAATACAAGGAGGGAAGAGCATTTTAAAGGGGGAGTAATGGGTGCTGTAATTACCTCTCCTCTGGTCCAACCTGTTCGCATCAGAATCTAAAGGCAAACTTGCTCCTTTTCTTTGCACTGGTGTCAGCCTGATAAAATTCATGTTTTGCTTACTTGTTCTTTGACAAATTTCTTTTTGATCAAATAATAAAAAGAAAACCCTGTTGCTCATTTGCCCGAAAATGTCACGGTCCCTGACTAATGAGCTGTTCCATCACCTCTTTTACTGCCTTATTCTCCAACTAAAACTGATGCAGTTTTTCTTAATGGTAAGGGAATCAGTAACCCAATTAAACAGGGGAGCATTTTAACCTCCTGGGGAACATGCCATTCAGAGACAATATTTTTGCCCGAAAAATAATTAACCTCTGTGGAGCACAGAAAGCACAGATCCTATGCACTGAAGCCTTTCTCAGATGTCAGATACTTAGTTTTCACATCCCTTGGCCCTCGGTGCACTTTATTATATAGAGCCCTCTAATAATGCTATTCTGAGACCAACGGGACGTTAGTGCTAACACAGCCTTGCCCTAATGCAGCCTGCGCAGCGAAGAAACAAGACATCAAGACCTTAGAAGTACAATGTGCCAAAAGACACCACACGTCGTGTAACAGCACACCCCTCCATTTAGGCAGCGGCTGACCTGTTCAGAAGGAAAAGGGCAATATACATTCATTGGGAAAAAAGAGTTAAGGAGGGATATTTAAAAGCACAGCACTGGCCTAAAAGGCTGCTCGTATTCAGAGTGGTGGCTGAACTCTCCTACTGGTAGGAGGCCAGATATCCTGGGTGTGGGTTCACAACATTCTTGAAGTGGTCTCCACCTACAAGTCCTAATGCAAGTCTGATTCGTAAGCGATTTGAGACGTTTTGTTAAAACCTCACTCACTCGCTGGGAGCGCTTTTTACTCTTTTCCGATCCCCGAAGCACTGAATACTGACACCAAAAGCACTCAGTCTGCCTGGATGCTGTGATAAAGACGTACGACTGCTGCAGTAAGCACTTTCTTCTTGTTCTCCAGAGTGCAGTATGGTGGCCAGCAGCATAACCAGACCTCCCTCCTGTGTACATCAGCAGCTATGGGTTCAGCCAGGTGACATTAACCTTGGCTTAATCCATCACCATCACTTGAGTAACAGCGCAGTTGTTATCAAATACTCGGTGCGGTCTTCTTTTCTCCTGGAAAGAGATTTTTACTTTCTTAGCTGGTCCCTTGGCTGATATAATTCCGTGAGAGCTTGGAATAATATGCTCCTCACTAAATTTGCCATGTAATAAGCCCAACAACATTGCACCAGATCAATGTCCAGTTTTCCTCATTTATCACCCTAAATCAGTGCCTTTGGGTAAACTGTGTCTTTCATCAATTCAGCATTTGACGACGGTAACTTTATTCACCACACTGAGAAGGAAATATTTTGTTTACTCCGTATATAACAAATACCCCAGAGAATTATTCCTAGATTAAGCATTAGGAAAGAAATGAAAAATCTTGTTTCACTGGACAACTAATTACACTTGCCGGGGATGGCAGCTTAAAGAGTAATGTAAACAAACACAGGGATGCAGTAATTCCCCTCAGGACACGCCATGTGCACTTCTGTAGTGAACAAAGTCAGCTGAGACCCTCTTGGCCAAAATGTCATTAGTGACATTAAGAAAATGCCAGTGCTTGCTGATTTATGCAAAGATGAGGGACTCATCAGAACTAGAGAAAATGTTGCCAGTAAATTTTAAGTCCACCAAAAATGCGGTTTCATATAGTTTTTGCAAGTATTTTTGTCATTCCGACCCTTTATCCTAAAACAAACCAAAAAAATGTTATGATTTCTTACTTGATTCAGCCACTGAACTAAGAATATAATTATTTAGACTGGAACAACAGACTTCACACTACAAGGTTTCTAGAAGATTAAAAAAATGACCTTTTTAAAAAATTTAAATTCCATGTGCCTCTACAGGGAATATCTAGTCACACCAACCTTTCTCATTCACTCACAGTTCGCACGTGTATCCTTTAGCACCTTTCCTCCCTTTCCTGCCCTTAGACGAATCCTGAATAGTTCAGACCAGCAGCAGTCTCCAAATAATTTGTACGGGAAATATGTTATTATCCCTCTCTTGTGCCATTGAGGTCTGCACAACTGGCAGAGCTGCAATACTCGGGCTAACTGCTGAAAAGCTAGGTAGGATTTTTATTCCTTAATTTTGGGTGGCCTTAACTGTGGGTGGTCCCACAAATATAGGTACGGTGCAGTACCTCTGTTTGGGCCAGGTGTAGGATCCACCTGATGCTGTCGGTGGAGACCGGAGTCTCACCTAGTCTCCGCTGCCTGTCCTTGCAAGACTCCGTCGACCATAGCTGGAGCCCGCACAACTGTCTCAGATGTAGGTTCAGGTACCTCATGCCCTTGTGGACACAGAAGAGCATCCCACCTCTCTCCCAGCAGGGTACAGCTATGCTGGGGGCCCCGTGTTCTATCTGACTATGTGTCATCTCAGGTAAAAACCTGAAGTTCTGTGCAACATGGATGTAGGGAGCTCACCGCCGTTTAGGTCACTGACCTGCTCCTATCGCAAAGTAAAAATTTTTTAATGTAAACACAGCCTATGCCGTGTGCTTCCCCAAAGTTAAATAAAAAGTATCCCGTCTGCTTCTGCTCCGTCGATCTTATCAATCACATATAGCCACAAAGCAACCTAGAAAGATTTTTCATGTGTGTTGTTGGAGCTGATTTGTGCCTGCTGTACAGCAGTAGCAGAGATGCTGCAGATGCCCTACCCGCACTAAAACATGCCTATTTGCAATCAGAGAAAATTCAGCCTCAAAACAAATTCCCAAATCTTTAAATTCCTGCTGTAGCCCCGACTCCTGGTCCCAGTTCAGCAGGTTTGACTATCTCACGCACAGCATGACGCTGCTTCGGCGCTGGAGTAGTTCAGCTCTGCACCTCCCGGTTCTGCGTGGCCAGTTGTGGGCCAGCCACAGGGCAAGTGAGACTGCAGCCTCCTGCGTCTGCAAGGCTTTGCCACACCATGGGTGGCAACTCTTTTAGGGGCGCCAAACTTGTCAAAGCTTTCTGTCTCTTTTTGAAATACGCATGGCTCCTGATCCACTACTTTTTTTACTCCACATTCATTGTATTTTTTTGTGACTTCATGTCATGGCTTACTCCTTTCTGCTCTACATCCGGGTGATCCAGTTCTTCACAGATTTCTTTACTTGCCTCTAAATCAACCACTGGATGTCTTACCATACTGTTCCCGCAGTTAACCACACCAGGGACTTGCTGGAACATCTCTTAAACCCCATCCAACCTTTGCACCTGCTTCATTCCTGAAAACAAACAAACAAACAAACAAACAAACAAAAAGTATAGGGGGAAAAAACTGGTGCATGGCTTAGCCCCATACTGGAACATCTGGATCATGCATCCAAACAAAAAAATTCAAAAACACTTCACCGAACTGAAACTCACTGATCCAGTTCTTGGAAGGTTTTCCCCCATCAGGCACTAGAGCTGCCTACTCCTCTGACACAGGTGTCCACTTGCTATAGTAACTGGTACTGAAAGGTCGTCTTTTAAGTGGAGAAGAGAGATCAGTTCCTTACTTGGATACACGCCAAAGGTAAATTGTTTTATTCTCACCTATAAATCGGACCTGAAATGGGGATGGTCAAACCGTTTTAAGGGCAATCCCTTCTTCTAGGAATCTCAGGCCAACACTAAGGCGCGGTGCCTCAAGAACTGGGTACAACGGAGTAGCAACAAAATAAGCAAACTCCACTTACAGCAGCCTTTCCGAGGAGCACAGTCTCTCCAAACAACTTCACAGCATCTAAATATTAACAAGGCACACAACAGAGCAACTCATACACGGATAAAAATCATTTGGAAGACTGGCACCACCAGCCCATATTTGTCTCAACAGTGTTAGCTTCATTTTGTCTGTTCCTGAATCATTTTTCTTTACATCACAAAATCTGGAATGACTGAATATCCTTGCAAAATCTGTGACTATTTCACTAGTTGCTACAGCTTTTCCTTATTTTAAAAAAAAATCCCTTTTTGTTCAGCTTCTACAACTTTAATCAGAGGAACTGCTCTTCTTTTCTTTTTCCATTTTCTTTGAATGGCATTTACCCATGATTCTGTTAGGAATAAAGCATAAGTAAATGAATTTCTTTTGTCTGTGGTTAATATAAGCAGAATTAATATAATTGAGGTGGGAGTTCCAAATCTAACCTGCCTTTCAATTTCTTTCAATTATGTTTCATTAAAGTTACCCTATGTCGTTGGTAACAGTTATGTCAGGTTTACGTGCCAAGGAGAGAAGTCAGCTTCAAATGACAACTTTCTACCGCACCAAAACTGTAACATTTCTGTAACCATATTACTGAGCATCTACATTATTATTCAGCAGATGCAAATTTCTGCATGTCATTCCTGAGTAAATAAAGGCATTATTCCCTAACAAAACTCTTGGATGCGCCTCTTAGTTTGTGCATGATTTGCATACATTGTTTTAACTTATAATCAATAGCCCTCTACATCTTCATATTCAAATGAGAGTCTATTTTCGGGACACAGACAGGAATTGCACATCTCACTTAATTTTACTCTCGTAATACTTGAATCGTTCAAGGGAGTAGGCATCTTGACAAAAACTATGCAAATCTGATCCAGTCGTGACACGAGGAATTCCTTTCCAGAGATGTCAAGGCCATCAGAAGCTGTGTAATTAGCAGCATTGATAATTTTTGGTTTTCATGTTGCTTAGATTTTTATAAAAATCTTTGTAAGGGCTCTCCTTAATCTGTTAGCAAAAGTTATAGGCAATAAGACTGCATAAGAAAATGAGCGTTCAGTTAATTGTTTTCGCTGGTTTTATCACCTGAATCCTATTTCCTATGAATCTTGTGATCTTCTGATTTTATTTACCGCTATGGTAAATTTTCTCTTTTAATTACTTTCTCTCTACATGGCACACAGACATCACTGAAAAAGCTCAATACAGAGAAGCTTTGCAAGCTATTCTAAGAAAAAAAACCCTGAAGGCGATCCGAAATTCAGTGAAGTCTGCGAAAAACCTCCCTCCCCGTGTCCTGTGGGTTGGGTCCCAAATGAGGTGCTGCACTTTTGTGCCAGACTTCCCCTCCCCCCGCCGCAAAGGAAAGCAACGGTGACCTGGCTCCAACTTTTGTTCCTCGGCGTCTCACTCGAGCAGTCCAAACGATGAGCCCAACACGTTTGTACAGGAACGTACGTGAGCACTTATATGCCAGCCCTGTTCTTAGAGACTCTCACTGTTGGAAAATGAGAAAATAAACTACTTAACTGTGCAAGTAAATTCAGCTGGAGCCGATTATCCATCTGCTAATACAGTGCAGCCTGGAAGCTTTGCCAATGACAGATTAAGGTCAAACAAATGATCATTCCTACGAGATACGCTCCTCTTCCTAAACGTATTTTTCTTTCAATATGTTGTGAAACGCTGATCAAAGAGCCTACAATAATATTATACGAGCATAAATTTCTTGCAGTGAAGCTACAGCAAGTTTCTGGAATAACACTGGGCTCTAGACAAGCCAGACAGGGTGTTTAAGGCAGAGACTCTGCTCTGAAGACTTTACAGGCAAAAAAGGCAAAACACAGGAAAAACTGCAGAAAGCAAGTGGTGGTTTTACATTTTACAGGGGCAGAACTAAAGCAAAGGGCTTGTGGGAATGGGGCACATGAGATGTGCACACACTGAAATAACCCTGGCAACTTTAAAGCCTGCATCCAGCGGCAGGGTGGGGCTGAAACTCCCCCCTGATATGCCTAAAAATATTTTGCCCCCCAACTTCAACTTGTGCTGACTCGGTTTTGCCGAAGCACTTTTTCTAAAAGGTTTTTAAACACCAGCTTGAGACAGCTTTGGAAATCCCAACCTGCACAGTTGTGCATACATACACACACACGCACGGACTCCATGCAACTAAAGGCAAGGTCTTCGTACGAAAAGTGTTGAGCAAACCAAGTTATAGGGACTGCTGCTTCTGCAGCCCAAATAAAAGATGTCAGAGACAGACAGGTGATTAGCAGTATTTAATTTTATGACTGGAAGGTTACACAAATGTAATTCAAGCATGTATCAGATTCAGACACGGGCCTTAAATCCTAAATAGGTAAGCCTCATTCACTCAGGCACACTGCTCAAGCGTTTCAAATCTTTGCACAAGCCGCCTTGTCTTGTACCACAGCTCTGCCCACAAGAAAACGCTCTTTCCTCGAAGCCAGACACAGAATATGTAAATTGAGGATGATAACACTTTTTTTTTTTTTTTAGGTAGAGCGCTTTAATACCTACTGACGAGAAGCGCTGCCTGGAAGCTCTGGGTACCGTTACGTAAACCGAGCATCCTCACGGCAGTAATCCGCAGACACCTCACAAATTCTTGTGTAAGGGACTGGCAGGGCACGGTGCGTACGTTGCCTCCCCTCAAAGAAGCTGCTTTGCACGGAGATAAGAGCCTTCTTAGCCTGTCCCACAGCACCTCAGCTCCGACACTGCCCCATCCGTGCCGCTCACGGCACAGGTAGGAAAAACAATCGCGTGTCACTGCTTAATTAGGGATGGCAGCACAACGCCAGGCACGTGAGGCATCATGATTAAAAATGTTTTGAGCAACGCTTTTGAAGGGGGGGGCTGGTGAAAACAGGAGTCTGCTTAAAGTCAAGGCAGCCTGGCAGAAATTCAGAATTTTTTAAGGTAGTTCAGAAACTATTTTAGTCTCCATGTCTCCTTAACTTTTACATTTCCTGGTAAAAAAAAGGGGAAAAAAGGAATGACATGAGAAGTGAAGTAAAGCCTGGCTTTTTAAAGAGACTGGTTCACTGTGAAAAAAAATATGTTGTCACACACTAAAAAAGCTTTTTCAAAGGAGATAAAGCACAGAGACAGGGGTCCTGAGTACCCACTAATTTTGAGTACACTGATGGAGGTGCTTAAGACCTGGATTTTGTCAGTGCATATGAGGTGAACAATTTAAATGTGTTTAAATACTTAACACATACGCCTAATTACCTTCATCTTTGCCTTAAGAATTTCACAGGATGCTCTCTCTCTTTAGCATAGGTATGTTTCAGCTAAAGCAGTGAATGATCAGGCTTTTCGAAAAAAATGGATCAAGGACTTTGAAAAGAAAGAATCAAGACCCTCTGAAAACCAGGAACACACAGCTGGTGATCACTAGTCCGCTTGGTTCAAAGAGCTGAAAGTCGGCAGTGTTGGGAAAAAGGAGTCATCAACAGATTTACGGAAAGTCAACTTTCAAAGAGGACGCCGGAGTTTTTTTAACATGCCAGAACAGCACACTTGTCCTTTCATTTTTTTCTTTCTTGAAAGCAGCAAAACATATTAGGGAAAAAAACCACAAACCCAAAGTCATAAAAGCAACTTCCCTAAAACATAAGGAATTTTGCCTGAGCATTTAAAATGTGATGGATTTTTGAGTAACAGAACAGAGTTCCTTATAACAGGAAAGCGTAAAGCTGCCTTAATTACATCAGGACCCAAGAGGCTGAATCTCTGTTACGGCAGGTTTGATATTGATCACCAACTGCAGAAACTTCTCTCTTAAAGTCCGCGCAGATCTATAGCTAATGAAACCTGCTCCCTGCTAGTGAAAGGCTGGCCATATAAAATCACTTTATTATGTCCTTGGGCCACACGTGAAAAGTTTGCAATACAGGAAATGAAATTAAAGGCAGAGGCAGAAGAGTGGCCAAGAACTTCTTGGGTGCCTGGATGCTGGACTGTCTATTATATCTGAAAGATTTTTCTGCCTATACAGCAGAAAAATGGGGCAATACATCGTGGGAGTGCCCATTCTACTACTAACCCATAAATATATGTCCCTCACCAGAATTCTCATCCAGGTGTACTTCCAAACCACTGATTCCTAACTGCTAAATTTCAGACTATGCAGAGTTTTTACTAATTAATGACTAACTTGCAAAGTCATTGAGATACTATTGCACTGTAACCATCAGCAAGCATTGGGAAAGTGGGATCTGTATCCCAGATTGCAGCAGAATTAGCTCAGACTGGCTACAAATTTGGGGACTACTCCCAATTTGTGCATCGTTTTTAAGGAAATGTATCACGGTGGATTCACAGATTTCAAGGACCGCCACACTCAAGCTTTCAAAGATCCTGTACTCAGCAACATAAATCACCAGATCATCTTCAAAATCATCATGCATTTAAAACAGCACACTTACTATTCCTTTTACTCACCTTTCTAGTTTAGAAACGTGATTTCCAGATAAGCAGGTGATTTCAGAAGCTCTGACTTTCAGCAAAAAATGGAATGGGAGCATCATGAGACTCTGTTGGAAACCGAGACAGGTAGTTACGCAAGACCATGGCCTATTCCCATTATTCAGCGGGAGCTTTCCCACCAGTATGTATCTCATTCTCAAAAGTTATTCCCAGTTGATCTCAAAGCCTTTTAAAGCCCATGAACGTGTCTTTTAGCATCATCCTTTGCTAAAACCTCTGCTGTGACCCTCCAGGTATGTCAGCAGCCTCCCTGGCCACATGGACCCTATTTCAGAGTCTCCAGCCTGGGCACGTTGTTGGTATTGACACGCAGAAGGCAGTCCTCCTCGTGCTCTCCAGAGGAATGAGGAACCTTTGCCTCACTTCCCAACCAGACCAGTGGAGCACCACCAGAGAAATGTGCCCTGCTCCACATTTCTAATTAGCTCAAATGCTGTAATTTGGAAAGCAGGTTATCGATTGACTTAACAGATGGTTAAAATTCACTTTCTCTCAAATCCCTGCTGACAGGCCGGGGGTACCCTGCTGAGTAGCCCCTGCCTGGTGCAGTTTGGAGCTGTGGCGCTGGGCTGGGGAGGTCTCCTGACTCAGCCCATCCCACCAGCTCTTCCTCCACCCCTGGAGGAAGCAAACCCACCCGTAGCATGAAGCCAGGTGTTTCAGCGACGGGGGGTTTGCACCATCTGTGCTGAGCCGACACACCACCGCGCAGAAAGAGAAACACTGCCTATCGCAGCACTGGTGCCGGCGCAGCCCAAAATGGCTCATTCCAAATCCTTTAAATGGGGAAATTGTGTGTGAATTGAACTTGGTTCTCACAGCGCTCAGCTCTGCGTCTCTCGCAATTCTGGCATGTTTTAAAGTGTTATTAATGCATCTGTCTCACCTGCTAAGGGATTTACTGGGCAGAGGTACACACAACTGGGGTGAAGTGCGTGGAGGATGCCACTAGAAGGAACCCTGAATCCCAGTAAACAGCTACTGCTGTCACTCTGGGAGAGAATCATAGAATCATACAAGTGTCTAGGTTGGAAGGGACCTTTCAGATCACTTAGTCCAACCATCGACCTAACTCTGACAAAAACCATCACTAAACCATATCTCTAAGCACTATGTCTACCTGCTCATGGGCCACCCAGGTGACATGGCTCCCCGCCCTGGTGCACAACGTGTTTGTCTCCTCTCAGTCCCCCTCACCCAGGCCAGCCCCCAGCCCTCCTCCCCATCCCCAGGGGGACTGGGCTGGCCTCGCTCCTCACTGCCCTGGCTGCGAAATCGCTCTGCTGTCTTTGGGAGCATCAGGAGCCTTCTGACTGCGCTATTCAAATATTTAGGAATGCCTTGTGTGGTATAAAACCAGTGACACCCACTGAAAACATGCATATGATCCGCAATATATCTGTTATCCAAGAGTCTTGGATAAAGTGGACTATCCATTTTCCACCCTTGCATCTTGCTACAGAAGTTGTCCCAATGGCATCAGCAAAGGATTGTCTCTGCAGAAAGACAGTGGTGCTTCTCACACGTAGAATCATAGAATGGTTTAGGTTGGAAGGGACCTTAAAGATCATCTAGTTCCAAGTCCTTGTTTAAATGACAACATTTCTTAGCTGTTTAAAGGGCATTTCGTTATCTTTCATGACTATAATTCTAAAGGACCCAATTTTTTTACAGAAGCACAGGGGATGATTTTGGTTCTACCACAAGGAAAGGTTTATACGTAGCACAGTTCCAGAGTTAGGTTTACTATGGGTAAGCAAAAGGCAAATTTGTAAAACTAAATGTTATATATCTGGTTTTTGTCAGTATTGAGAAAGGTATTTTAATTTAGCTAAGAACAAGAGAGGTGCAGCAGAAGGGTTTTTAAGTTGAAGACCACGTCATTATTTTTGATTGGCAAAAACTTATCTCCCATGGTTTAACTTCAGAGTGTGCCGCACAGCATAGCACGGTGCAAAATCTTACAGCAGTTTTGTTACAGCTAGAATGGATTTCCCTCTCTCAGTAACCTTATTTGCAGATATTTACCTTTACAACAAAAATTAGCAACAGTCTTTCTTTTTTAAATATGTTGTACCCTATTATTCCCGAAACAACATTTTCAGCAGAGTTTGCAATCAAACACAGCTCAATATACAAGTCCCTGCTGGTAAATCTCATTGCTAGGTGATAAGCAAAATGCCGTTTTTATAAACCAATCAACAAAAAAATTATCCCCTTGCTAGTGAGTTCTCAGCTCTCTCTTACTATTTTGTGAATAAAATTGCTCCTGGAAATTTCTAGGAAAGGTCAAGGTTTATTTTTCCTGTTTGCATTATGAAATGGCATTTTTTCCAGATCAATTAGTTCACACTGAGCCCTTGTACCAATTATGCTTCATTATGTTGCTTGTAATGCTAATATGCTAACTGGTGTAACGAGCTTTTACAAGTGATATAACAAACTGCGTTTACAATTAACGCAAAGCATGTACCTTTCCCGGGCTGCCAAAATACTGTCTCCAGGCTTCCGATGGGAGAGTTATCACCTGCCTCAGCAGCAGCCCCCAGGTTGTGTTCCCCCCCATCGACTGGCCACGTGTGGGGCAGGACATGGTGAGGATGCTCAGTGCCTCCAGGCAGGACATGCCACCTCCAGGCAATAACCAGAAAGGAGATACCTGACTTGCCTCTCGCTCCTCTGCTGGGGGAAGAGAAATATACGGCACGCAGGGGAGTCCGATCGTGGGAAGGCAGAGCTAAGGTAAAGGAAGCACCCATCTTCCTCCACCGCTGGTTGCTAAGTTAGGCAGCATAACTGTATTTTCTGTGACATGTCTGCTGAAAATGGAAAAACCTCTGCTTTGGCCAGGTGCCTTTGGAATAATTACTGAACTGGCCAAGAATACAAAAGTACAGCATTGTTCACACATTAAGGAAAGTCATAAAATCAAGAGGCTTCTGAGGTAGAATACAGCCGCAGCTGGCACGCGAAGAATGCCACATCTGTGATTCCCTGTACAAGGTTGTTTGCGAAACTACACGAGGGATGGAACGGAACATGCTTCTTCCATGGCCTTCCCTTGTGACGAATAGCAGATATGGGGGCGAGATGGTACTACAGAACTGATAAGTGGCCTACACGCTACCCGAGCCAACATTTCGTCAAATGCTGATGAAATGCTGTCCTTTTGTGCGAACTTTGCTCACCACAGTGTACCAAAACACACCTCCATCCCAGAGACTGTCCGCCCCCGAGGTGTGAACACTCCTCCTTGAATACATTAATCATAATAAAAGTACGTATGACTAAAGTCACTCAAACTCCACTTTGAAGATAAAAAAATAGTATAAAAATAGCCCAAGAGAGAGGGGATGTCAGGGAAGACACCATCGCGAAGAATTCCACCGCTGATTTCCGGGATCAGTCGACGGGCTGAGCCTTTCTTCCCCCCCATAGGGACGCCTTTGGGTAAGACTTCGATTACACCGAGCGCTTTCTCGGGGACTTAGAAATTTCTCTAGAGAATCCCTACCCTACATTTATAGCCAGGCTGTATCGTTTATAATTTTGTCGCGCGTTTTGTATACTTAACAATATCTTTATTAGCACTTGCTTTGCAGACAGTGTATTTGTCACCAGCAATCCTAAGAACCTGTATATCTGTTGTTTAAATAAACTGCACTGTTTAAGTAGCTAGTCATTTCGCTTTCTCACTGAACGCGACCGAAGACTCGAGAGAGGCCGTGCTAGTTCATGAGCACGACTAGACTGAAGGTGCAGCCCACTATTAGTGTATCCAAATCGTGATAGTTTAATACATATTAAACGCGATTGGACTGATAGTGCTGAATTGGGCATCACTCAGAATTTAAACCTAGCCGCACCTGGCCTCCCACCTCGGTGAGGAGTGTTAGAATGCAAGGGGGTTTATCTTCTGCCAAAACCACTTGGCCCCTTTTCACGCAACAGTGCCTTAATGTGAGAGAGAGGACTAAAAGGGCCAATCAGTCCAAAACATTCAAGTTTTACAGTTAACCCCCCCAAACTTTTAAGAGTCCTACAAAATGTGATGCATTTGGGGTGCCATCTGGTCAGCACTTCATTAACAAATTACCCGTAAGCGAAGAGAACACAGCAGTCATATGGCTCCTGGTCTGCATCACCGCTTGCCACCGTACTCTGGGCTCCCCTTCAAACAGGACTGCGTGGACGCGGAAAAGAATCAAGTGCAAACTCTATTCTAGGGAGCTGCGTTGTCTGGCCCTGTCCTTTCCCTACTACTGTCCCCTGGGAAAGCAAGATGCTTTCTTCCCTCTTCTCTCTTCACCAGGAAACTGCATGTTTTCATCTCTTCCGCAACCACCCACAGAGGAGATGGTACATTTTCCTTCACTTAGTGCGCAAGTTCCTTCACCAATGTGAGACAGACTGTAGTGAAGGAAACCGAAGAAATCTAAATACAACTTAACTTTAAGAGCAACCAAGATATTTAAGGAAAATTTCCTCCTAAGATCTCAGTACTACACAAGTGCAAATGAATAGAGGGGGGCAACGTAAATGCAGATATCTACTGCTGAACATAAGACAAAACTCCAAAATCTAATGAGATTCAGGATATCTTTGACCGTGACCTAACGTGCCCTAATCATTAAAGCAAGAACGTTTAACTTGGTTACAACACTTCTGGCATATAAATAAGCTTTCAGATTTCCAGGATTCCCGAGAACGTGCAGTCCTTTTGATTTTATGGGTTTCAAAAGTTTGTAATTCGTGTCACTAATTTAGCTGTTGAAGTCCAACCATAGATTTTAAATTGGAAGACAGTGACCTTGACCTCTTTGTTCCAGTTTCACCAACTGAAAAGCAGAGATAACAATATTTACCTATCTCAGTGTCTTCTGATTATTAATTGCTGCTTGTGAAGCAGCTTGACTATGGAAATTTCATCCCTCGATGCTGCCTTCTCACAGAGGATGTTAAAGACTTTCTTGGTGCTGGATATGCAAGAAGAAATGGAGAGGAAATCACACTGGACTCATAGGATGTTTCCAAAGAAAATACAACCGCACGGAAGCATCTATTTCCTTTACTGAATCAGTAACAGACTTTATTTGAAGTTGTAAAGAAAACACAGGCAATGAGAACAGCGCAGGAAGGAGATATTGCACTCTCCGGGTGGTATTGCTCGTTAGCCAGCTCTGCATGGATGGTCAGAAAGCCCCTCCATACATGCCCCGAATGGCATAATAGGCTTTGAACAGTGACAGCTCTTCATTTTAATACACCGTATCCATGCAGAAGAGTATGGAGAGTAACAGAACTGAAACCCATGGAACTGCATGGGATTTACCACGAAAGTGTAGTCAGTGTTATCTACTGACTTTACCCCTCTAACTTCTTCTGTAGCAAATTAACGGAAATATATTTTTCTCAAGTGGAAGAATTCTGATAGAAAGACATGCAACAGGCTGAGTAAGATATTTAAAAATGCTTAAATAATGATCACATGGGAGGTATGGTTTCTGAAGTGGTACGTTTTACAGATAATCTGCTTTCACTTGAGCATCTCTTGGGATAAGTCCCATGACGTTTGTGATTTGTGAAAATTGCATTACGAAAACACCAAGAAAAAAGGGAACCATTGCGTGAGATGAGCGTCTATTTATTTTAACCTGGCAGTGTGGCAATTTAAATGATTTCAGGAAAACATTAAATAAATAATCTCCTTGAAGAGCATCGCATTTCTGCAGAGATGAAAATGAGTATGATCCTGTTAGAGACAAGGAAACCTAATAGATAATGTGCATGATATGCAAATAGTAATAGCCCCGCAGTTATTCTATGAGTTTCTAAAATGTTTTCAAACCACACATATCTTTACCAGGACACTAATTCTCTAAATCGCTTAAATACATGCACAAAGCCTTTCCAGAATATTTAAGCATATTTGTCTTTCAATACAAGCCTCTAGTTAATCGCATGATTGCACACCCTGGTGAAATGCCAATTAACACCAGAAAGACCAATTATCTCAGGAAGAGGTGGGAGAGGAAAAACAAGAAATCCTCCAAGCATGATTCACTGCACATAGAAGGGGCCATATTTCCAAATATAGGGTGTTATTCTTTTGATACTGTACAAAGAAATAAATGCAAACTCTGAAACCCCGTGCTGAAGCAACAAAGTGGTCTTGTATCCGTGTGGCCTTGCTGGAGACCACTTTGTTTCTCAGTATCCTGATTTATATTTAAGAACATAGAAGAAACAGTTGGAGAAAATTACAATATACTGAATATAATAACTGTGTTTGTCATAAATTGCTGTTTGTAATATCTGCTGGCCAGCATTCATTATGTTCTGAAAAGAAATCGTTCCAAGATGGCCACTTGCAGTCCTTGATGGATCTACACCACATGTATTCAGATGGATTTCTCTAATGGTCTCCACGAAGAGCCATACCCTATCCCCCATCTGCCTGGCTGTACAGATTTGGACAAGCCATTTAAACCATGAGTCATTTAAAGCATATGAGCAGTGCCAAATTCAGACATCTGTATGTTTGACGTTACATTACACAATGCTCTGCTGCATTTGAACAGTCTCTAATTCAATTTCAGCACCCATAAAATGAGCATGATATTCACCCTTACAACACGAGCTGAGATGCTTTGCTGAAACAGGTCACTCAGCGCAAGTTATGTTCTAAAGCACTCCAAATTCTCACAGGAAGGTGGCTAATAAAAGGAGATGGTACATATGAATAAATTACGGCAGCAAAACTTCTAGACTTTCCCTTTAATTTCTTTGTGGAATTATATCTGTTTCTGCTTTTGTACCAACGTCTCTCCAGTACTGGATTGCATTAGATAGCAGTGTCCAACCCCGAGTTTGAATTAGATGAAACTGAAATAGAAAGAGGATTAAAAACATAATATTTCAGAAATAGAAACTGGGTCACATATTAAGGCTTTCTCTGGGGTTTGCCAGAAAAATTAGAATTAGGATGAATTCAGCACTGACTCCTTTACAGTTTACTGATGTGGTGCAACAGTAGGGACAGATGGACATGTATCTGTGGTACTTCCATGGCTTGAAGTCAAACACCATCTGAACCTCTATAAAACTGTAAAGTCCTTAGGTCGCAAACATCCCAGGAGCAGAGAGAGGTACTCTTGTCATTCGGGAGCAAAAGCCGAGGGATGGAAAGGCTTGAAGCCCCCACAGTCATGCAGGAAATTTGTAGGAGATCTTAAGCTTCAGAAGTGCAAGAGTAGACGTGCTACATGCTTTCTCCATATGGAATAGCATCAGCAGGCTTATTCATACCAGTATCAACCCAACCTATTTTTGATTGCAGAACTTGACAATAAAGAAAGAGGAATAACTTTAGGAAAAATGTGAAGCAAATGCATGGTTTATTCTCTGTATGTGGAGAGAAATGCCTTTAGGGAGGAAAAAAAGATTTTGGTGACACCTTTTCACACATATGTGAGGAGTCCTCTGCTACCCTAGAGTTCAAAAATAAAATAACAGTTCACAAATAAATTCCCATGCACACTAGTCCAGTTAAAAACCCGTGATGATCCATTAATTATAACCTGGTAATGGAATATACATGGGATTTTTTCCATAATCATTTTCATACATGTATTAATTTCTAGTATTTTGTTCTTTCCGTAAAAGATACCAAAATCAAGGAAAAGAAAATTAAGCTTATCATTTAAGAAACATTCATTTTGCTCTCCTACTCTCAATCTTTGTTAGCTTTTGTCCAGTGAAAAAGACAGCCATTGACATTCCAAACAATGAATGTTTCCACATTATTATATGCATGTGTAGCATTTTAAGAAACGATACGCAAAATAAAAAGAAGTATTTTGAAGTGGAGATTTCTGTAACCCACTCTTCAGAGATGGCAGAGCCCCAGACAAAGATTTTACACAAACTTGTGTTTTCCCTCAGTATTTTCGTGAAGCAACATCTGAACAATAACAATAAATTTTCATCAGTTTCTCCTGAGAAATTCCCTCAGACAGAAACAAAGAGAAATATGCTGGAGAATTCCATGCTGGAGAATTATTGACAAGCCTTAAGGATCTTAACCATCAACATAGTCTACAGCAGTATATATTTGAGAAGAGCAGCTCTGTGGGAACTCTATCCATCTCTATCCCCTTCCCTTGCATTCGCTCCTCCACTGTCAGCCTTCTACCCACCACCTTCAAAAATATCAAAACAACATACAAACCCACAGCATTAGCATATTTGACGTGCCTTACCAATGCTACAACAGCTGTTCTTCACAGTCCTGAGGAAATAATCCAAAAAGAGTTAATTAAGTGGCTTCCAAACTTCCTCCAGTGAAGCTGAGCCCCACCAACCAGTGCAGAGGAGGTAGGTGCACACCTCCCAGGTGCTCCTCGCTGCCAGGGAACTGCCCGGCCTGCTCAGGACTAGCACAATTTACCTTGAGAAACCCACTGGCTACTAACCACTGCTACCCCCAGGGCGCTCAGGGCTGGCAGGGATTGCAAGGTTCAACTACAAGCTAAGCTGAGACCAGCTAGACCCGATACTGTTCCTTGAGGAAATAATCTTGTTCTAGAATAGGGCATGCTTTTGATTTCAAGTAGAAACAAAATACAGATTCATGTTAAAAGCAAAACACCAATTATTTTCATTCATAGCTAGCAAATGAAATTACAAGACCGAGTATCAAAATTTTACACTGATGTCCCTTTGGCGTATTAACTGAACAGAAGAACCAATGGGCTGGTATTACGGATACTTTAAACAACATTTCATCTGACTGAGCATCAGCTGGAAAATACCAGCGACTGAGAAAACGCTAATATTTAGCAAGATGATTGCTAATATTTCTTATTCTCTGGCTCCCTTCTCATCATTCAGCTGAAGCCTTTGATTTCTAGGAAACACACTGCAACTTCCAGCCATAGCTCCTTAGCAGATGTTACTTCTCAGATCAAGCAGGATTTCACATCGAATCTTGGCCAGAGCTTAGGAAAACTGAGGCTCCAACCCTGCTTCTTCCACAGGACTTTGTAGGTGGGGTGGTCCTGGCAAGTTCTGCTGAATCTGTTCCTTTCACCTCCCAACCTACCCCTCGAGTCGGGTAAATGTGAAAACAAGCGCTGTCTCCCTTTGGCTCTTTCTAATTGACGGGACACATTTCCTCAGTGATGTCTTCAACTTAATTCTTAACCTTTACCTTGAATGTCTTCTTCACACATACCTCACCAACAGTACCACTCAAGTACAGTACCTCACCTGACGCCTTTTTACTAACTTAATTGCACTTTTATGCCTCACAGCAGCTAACCTGTTTACAATCCTGCTACAGCCCTAGCAAAGCATCCACATAAAAAATATATTATTTGGCATACTAATTGGATTTATTAGTCTGCGAGCCCTGCGAAAAATACAGCAACTCCAGAAACAACTTTGCTTACATCCATGCATAAATATTGTATTGAGACTAACTTCAAGCAGCTGGTTTTTGAAGCTGTGAGCACTCTGTTTTGAGGATCAATGCAAGGCTTGGAGCCAGTAACGCTGAAAGCGCAAATTGGTATCAGCCTATCTCCAAAAATCAAAAAGACGCTGTCAGTAAAAAGCAATACCCTATCTCTTTTAGAGCCACATTTCCTCTAGGGACACCCCCATGGCACCTGTTGTGACCTGTGGCATGGACCAGGTTAGCGTTGGGGTGATGCTAGCTTAGGTCACGCCACCAAACCCATTCCCCACACTGCTCTTTTGGAGGCTTCAGCTCCTCTTCCACTTGTGAAGATGGGCAGATTGCTCAAGGGAGGTTTCCTCGTGCTCTGAATACTTCCTTTGGTGGCTCTGGTGGAATTGCCGTGAAGGAGAGTTCCAGTGTCCACAGAAATATCTTCTGTGCATCTCAAAAAAAGACCTTTTAGAAGCTGTTCAAAGGAGAATGAAAGTAAGGAAGCCAGACAGCTCTGATATTTAACAGCATGGTATTGCTATGACTGCTGGTACTGCCAGGTAAAGATACACGGCTCCATCCTTTCACGTGCTCCCAGAACAAAGCCACAAAGCAACGGGTGAGGAGACCAATGGCTGCAGAAAAACCTATTGGATGTGCAACCGGGAATTTATAAAACCCTTGAATCGTTGAAACTGCCTGAGTTGTTGATTTGTGGGAATACACCAGGAAGGTGCATGAACAGCGTAAATGCCTTACTAACTAAGCCTCAGGTTCTCATCCGCAGATTTTTATAGGCAGATAAACTAGGGAAGACAGAAATATCCTCAGAATTTCAAAAATGAGTGCATAGATGACAGATGGGTAAAAATAAAGCATAAACAGGCTTCTTGTTAATCAGAAATTTCAGATCCTGAAACAGTGTAAGCAACCAGAACTAAATTTATTTTATTTTACTTTATTTTATTTTATTTTATTTTATTTTATTTTATTTTATTTTATTATTTTATTTTTTAATTTTGGAAATGAGTGCTTTTGTTCTGACTAGATTTCATTTTTAAGAATACTGGCAATAACTTTCAGTGTGTTGGGAATTTTTTCCTTAGGTTAAATTATTGAAAGTGAGAAGGACACATAACACTCACTGAATCTTCATCCTAATTTTACTATTGCACATGGATCTCCTTAAATTTCAGTCTCGGAATTGTTTATAAATGGAATAGCTTACAAACCTTAATGAAGCAAACTGGGGGCACCCGATGCCATAGTCATTGCAAAAATCTATTTCTTCAAGGGAAGCTTTGTCTGCAGAGGGACAGGTGGGATCTGCTCTGGATATTTTAATTTCCTGCCTTGTTAATTTCCCAGCAATAAATTTTGATGAGATACTGATAATGATAATGACTAATAATTCTGGGCTATTTGCTTTAAGACGATAATGTTTATTTCTTTGCTTTTTTTACAAAGTTTATAAATACCCGCATTTAACTTCAATGATGCTAACTGGTATCTTTTCTAGACGAAAGGTTTGAGGCTGTCCTCTTACAAATGCCATGAAAGTGGCTTTTTTTCATCATTTGAGAGCCATTGCAGACCTATTCTCTTTACATTTCTTTCCACTGTTTTAATTTGATTTGCACACTGAAGCACAAATGACAAGAAACCCTGTTTGCCACATACAAGCTGTGTCACTGAAAGAACCGAGAAAGCAGGCATAACCTGTTTTAAATTTATATCTGTGCCCAAGCAAACTAGCCTTGGTGGGAGCCTCTGTGCTGACAAGATAAATGGCTGCAGCATCATCTTCAGGAACCATGTAACAGTTTATGTCCAATTAGCTGCACCTTTTGGTGATAGCTTATTGTCAAGCTGCACAGAGATTAAATAATTTGAACTGCAGTCTCAACAGCAGTTGTAAAAGTGAAAAATTCAGTGGGAAACACAGTGTCCGCTCTGACACCTTGCTTTGAAAGCTCGAGCAATATAGCACTGGTTTTTGAGAGAAAGGATGAAAGTGTCAGGTTCAGGCAAGAGAAAACAGTTTTTATTTCTGAGGTCCCTGCAGAAACACTACAGCTGTGGGCGCAAACGGGTTCATTTCTCCTCCATTAATAAGCTGATAAGGTAAACTCTGAACACAGGGGGGGAAAGGGTGAATTTTCAGAATCAAACTTTTTTTCCTGTATTGAAATAACTGTTGTTTCCCTCTAGTTAGAATTAGGGTTTTTCAGGGTTGGGGTTTTTTTTGCTATTCAAAGTTACAGGTACCTGCATCATTGCTACCATATTTCATATAAATTTTTAAAAAACAATCTGGTAAATAAAGCAAATCTTTATTCTTGTGAAATTATTTTATAAGATAGAAACAAAGCAAGTATATTTGAGTAATCAGTTCTTACAGATGAGCCAAATCTTCATACCCCCACATTTTTTGTTCCTCTGTATTAGGATTTTTATATTTCTGCTATTCAAAGTTACTGGAGCCAAAAGTCTTTCTGAGCTTTTATGATGAGTTCAGGCTAATAACAACACAAACGCTCCCCACCAGCTGCAGGGTCTCAAGGAAAAATAAAGTTCTTCCAAAATACAAGGGCTACCCTAAGAAATAACATTCTGTTGAGCAGACCATTGGCCACACTAGCTGAGTAGGAAACAAAGAGTTAACTAAATGGCGCCCTTAAACTTTGTGAATGTGATCAATGTAAACTCAACAAATTGATAGGCAATAAGAGCAAAAAGTTAATCCTATGGAGCTGTCGTGCTGCAAGTAAAACCAACTCGGAAGTGTTTGATTCGGGAACAGCCACATGGAGCAGTGTCAGAGTATTTCTTCTTTACAGGAAGAAATAATGGGAGACAGGCAGCATCAGCATGAACACGGCTGGCGGTATACGTCAGCTATGATCTCAGAGGTGTCTGGAGGTGAAAGAATAGTTTAATCTCATTTCTTCCCAGTTTAGCTTCTTTGCAGAAGCAGCCAATCAGGGAGCTATTTATTACTAATTCTGATTACAGATATCCTTCTGCTGGGCGCTGGGATAACCCCGCCAGTTAGAGATCAGCAAGAATCCACTGGGCTTTGTATCACGGGTGACGTCTGGGTCACACGATGTTTTCTTGAAAGCCTGTAAACACCTACTACTCAGGCCCCTTTAGTCACAGTTATGTTTTACTTTTCATTCATAACTTCTTTTAATGTAAAAAGTGTCTACCATACCCTGCCTCACCTCATGCAGGAATACCAGCCTGTTTCTCTCCCATCAGACAGACAGGGACTCGGACCCTGAATATCCACCTGCTGAAGCATATCATATATATATACAAGGTTTACTTCAAAGTGCTGTTGAAGGAACCAACTATCCTGTTTTGTTGGCCAAAAGGCTTTCCCCCACCATCTCCCTGCCAGTGAACGATGCTAATCCATGGCATTTGAAAGGGAAAAAGATTTCAGAAGAACTGTGACAAAGCGGGAGCTCCATTTATACACGCGTTATTCCTCTCAACCTAATCTCCAAACGCCTTGCATAAAAAGTATGTGCCTGACATCTCTGCAGTTGGTAACTGTCGGGGCTGCGTTATGTGATTGAATGAATTATTCGCTTTAAAGTGAGTGCTCCCTTAAAGCATCCAAATCCTGCAGAATCATTTTCCTTAGTTGCAATATTTGTTTCAAAAGATGAATTCTACACAGGCTAGTTGCGCTCCCGGAAAGTTTCGCGCCCCTCACTGTAAATCTCGGTTGTCGGCACCCCCACGGTTCCTGCAGCCGGACTTCACCTGCCCCGGGTACCGCCGGCCCCGCTCCCCCTTGCCCTCTCCCACCCGCGGCTGGGCGATCCCTTGGGCCGGCGGTGGGCGATCTGCCCTCACAGAAGGGCAACCACGGCCTCCGCTTGGCTGGCAGGAGCGGCGGCTCGGCCGGCGGTGGGCGAGGGCTCTGGAAATTCGGGTTTCCCCACCCGCCAGCTACGGATCGCAGGGAGCAGCAGCCGCCGCCGCCGCCCTCTCCCCCCCCCCCCCCCCCCCGCACACCGCCTCTGCGCCGCGCCCCTGCTGTCAACGCCCTAAGCCCGAGCCCCAAATCTCCTCAAAGAGATGCTGAGCCGATTAACGGGACGGGAGTTTGCGAACTGCCTCCTCTCCCCAGACCTGCCCTGCCCGCCGCCAGCCTCTCCCCGCTTACAGCAGCCACCGGCCCGGCGGCGCTAGACGAGCCCGGACCCGTCCTCCCCTCCGCCTTTCCCCCGCCTTCCCCGGGGAAACCCCCAGCGGCAGCATGCCCCGGCCCGGGGGCGACCGGCCGCCGGGCTGCTGCAGGGCGACCGACGGGAGGGGCCTGAAACTTGCGTGAGGGAGGGCGGGGGGTGGGGGGGTCGGGGGGAGAGAGATCCCCTGCCCGCCGCGGCTTTGCACCGGGAAGAGCCGCAACTCCCGGCGGGGCAGGGCTCGGCTCCGGCCGCCGTGGTCCTCCCCCCGGGCAACCCCCCGCGGCCGGCAGGCGAGGGCAGCCCGGGGGAGTCGCTGGCCGGGGCGCCGGGCGCCGGTCGGGGCGGAGGGGAGCTCCCGCGCCCCGGCCCCGGGGTCACCATGGTGCTGCTGTCCGGGGACGGGGAGCAGGTGGCCGGGGAGCGGGTCTGCCCCGCGCCGGCGGCGGAGATGGCCAGCGGCGAGGCGGAGAGCAGCCCCGAGCAGGGGGCGGCGGGGGCTGCCGCCGAGGGGCCGGACGAGGAGGAGGAGGAGGAGGAGGAGGAGGAGGAGGAAGAGGACTGCGAGGAGTACGAGGACTTCTCCGAGCTGCCCGACACCTGCAGCATCGCCTCGGACGACTCCTTCTACCCGCCGAGGGGGCTGGAGGACGAGGAGGAGGAGGACTGCTGGTCCCTGGAGCAAGGGGGGCGCGACAGCCCCGAGGCCCTCAGCCTCTTCCGAGCCTGCTGCACCAACAACGCCGTCGTCCTCAAGGCGCTCATCCGCCAAGGCCCCGAGGAGGAGGAGGTGCGGGAGACCGACCGCAACCGCCGGGTGAGCACCCCGCGCCACGCCGCGCCGCGCCGCCCCTCGCCCGCCCCCGGCAGCCGCGGCCATCCCCGCGGAGGGGAGAGCATCCCCACCGGGGGTGGAGAGCATCACCACGGGTGGGTGGGGAGAGCATCACCACGTGGAGGAAGAGCATCCCCGCGGAGGGGAGAGGGAGAGCATCTCCGCTGCCGCGCCACCCCAAGTGCCCCCCCCCCCAGCGGAGCAGAGCCGGCGGGGAGGGCGGGGGCAGGCGTGCGTGGGTTGGGTGACACCGCTTGCGTTTGGAGGGGCCGGGACCCCACGCAGCGGGGACGGGAGAAAGGCGCGGAGCTTCGCCTCGCTGGACGTGACTTTCCACCTTTGGCAAAGGGAGGGTCCGGTTTATGGGAAGAGAGAACGACCGAGATTCCTGTTTTCCCGCTGTCGGTTTTGAGTTGGGTCTTGCTTTCCCGCAGTTTACGGAGGGGAGAGAGTGGCTTTGCTAGTGTGGGTTGTGTTCAGCAGGGTTAAACCTTCCTCTTTGCTGGCCAGTCCATCACCTGTGGTACTTCACGCTTTTCACCTTGAGAATTTGAACAACTGATCAAAGTTTGTGTTTTCCTTTTTTTTTGTGTTAGTTTGGTTTGGGTTTTTTTTTGGGGGGTTTTTTTTCAGTTTAGCTTCCTCAAAAATGTAAGCTTGCTCCCTGTTCCTAGAATGCCAAGCAGGGCTAGGGTTTTTCCTGTGCTAAAAGCAGACTTTTCAGAGTTCTCCTGGTATTTGTTTTGTTGCTAGTGAACTATTTGGGGGTTTGGTGTCAGTACAAGTTTTGTGTTTCAGTTTTTGCCTGTTAATTGCCAGGAAAAGAAGTGTACGTCACTAAATCAGAAGGTGAAAACTTGGGAAAGAATTCCTGGGCAACGTGTCAGTGGGACATTTGAGCAACAATATTGAAGATTAGCAATAACAACTCCTCTCACTACTATTACTACAATTTATATTACAACTAAGACATTTCTACTTGTAGTTTGCATAAACAATCTACAAAAAATTTTTCCATGACTAGTCTGTGACAGGAACGTTTTGAAAGAAAGCCTGCGGTACTTTAATTGGGCAAGTGATTTGCACATTCTGGCGACATAAGCGGTCTTTACATCAAAACTAATGCAATAATTTGGGTTTTGGATAATTTGGAGGGGGGCTTTTCTTGTGTCTCACATGTACGTACTTGTATGATTTTTTCAAAAAATATCTTTAGTCTCCCCTCAAAGGATTGTTTTTAATACAGATTTTTAGTGATCTGATTTACAATAAACTTCTGCAAAAGATACAAATACAAGAAGTTGTATTAACACACCTGAGGGGACAGCAACCTATGGCATGGGGGTGGGAACAAGCAGCAGAGGGGAGAAATGTTTTAAATCAACTTTTCTGCCCAGGCCAACGTGCGGTGTAGTTTTACTCTTAGTTGGTAACGTGTGAGATCCAAATGTACATTAAAGGAGATTTTGAAGATCCTGCAGGTACATCAATCCTGTGTATGAGGTCTGGACCTGAGCTGGAGCCCAAGCCCAGCCCCGACATTGTGTAGACAGTCACTGCCCATGGATTCAGTGTGTCTCAAGTGGGTGACGGTGGCAGAGATTTGGCCCCACCGTACATGGCCTAAAAGACCAACTGCCCCATGGCTGCCCCTTCTGAAAGGGTGGCCTTCACACCACCCAGCAGAGGGTACGCAGCTGGCTGGGAAGCTGCAGGCATCCTCTGCCTCGGGGCTGGGGTCCTGCAGAGCTGAATCCAGGGGTATGGAATAGTTCAGCGTAGGCATCAGCCTTCATCCCCCAGTAGCACCTTCTGCAGAGGTGATCAGATCAGGGTTGTGAAAACAGTGGATTTACCCGTTTGGACAGCCTGCCCTTCAGCATCCCACTTCCCAGAAAGCAAGGTGCCTTTCTTTAGCTCTGCAGCTTCCCAGAAAAGAAACAAAATTGTAGCTTGAACCGAAAGTGAAAGTTCCTCCTATTTGCTCATACTGTTAAAAAAAATGTTTTTCTCTACTTAAGCAAACATTCCATTCCTGAAATTAGACTTTGACAACAAATTCTGTTTTCTGCATTTTTTTGTGAAAACAAAGTCAAAGTTCTGGAATTCAGGAACTTCTGGAAGCCTCGGGAATGATGTGGGAGACATAAGTTCAGTTTCTCTCTCTGCCTCCCTCACAGAAGTGCCCTAATCACAGCAGGACAGTCTCTCTTTTCCAGACAGCTGTGAAAGGGATGGGAGAAACCTTTCTGCTGGGAAGCTGAAACTTCAGGTGTGACTGCAGTCACGACGCCCCCACAGGGGACATGAAGGCAAAGTCACATTGTTTTGCAAAGGAAAACCACCTTTTTTGGAGAAATTTACCTGACAGAAGGGAAGTTTCGCTCAGGTCTTTTATCACCCTTTCTGTGGAATTTTTGTAGCTGTTGAATTTGCAGGTCATATAAAGTCATTGGACATTAACGACAAACAAAACTTAGTTTTCCTGCCAAAAAATAACTGAACCAATTACACACACAACTCGTGCTAATGAAATTTTTCAGTTGCTGAAACTTGTACTGTTGGCTTTCAGCGTCTTCTTTTGCTGAGATAATGTTTCTTTACAATGCTATCTTGCATGCATTAATTGGAAAGCTTCTTTTATTTATTTTGCTATCTTGCATGCATTAATTGGGAAGCTTCTTTTATTTATTTTTTTTATTTACACTGCAAACAAGTAAGTTGAATTTTTGTTTCTTCTAAGTTTTTGTTTCTTTTCTGTGAGGCAGGAGAGAGAGGGAAGAATAACTTGATTTTTGAGAAGGGGGATGGTGAAGGGAGGGTTGTCCAACTGAGTATATTATTTTCACAATCCTGATCAGATAACGTCTATTAGGTATGTACAATAGGGTTTCATTTTCATGATTTAAAAATGAGGTTTTTTTCAAAATAGACAAAATAAGTAACAGGTTATGGTATTAAGACAAACCATATTTTTGATTCTGAAAGTAGTTAAACTCAACTCGCAAAACGTAACATGAAGAAGAAACTGGTTGAATTCTTTTAATAAACTTGGGCACCAATAGCTGGAGTTTTGCCATTGCTTTGCTTTCAGATTTTTACCTCATCCCTAAAGTGTAAATTATACATTTAAAATTCAGAAGGAATTATTTCCAAAAATGCTATCCTTATTTTCCTTTATCCTTTTCATCGAAATACATCAATTGGCTCTTTTGAGTGGATTTGCCAAGGGCTGGATAGTGGCTTTTCTGCAGAAGTGTATTTTTCCCGTGCTCTGTTCATGAGCTGCAGAACCTCCCGCCAGGCACAGGTTTTCATTAGATTCACCTTCCTGCAGTAAACCAGACTCCACAACATCTGATTTATCAGTCACCGCATGTAGCCTGAAGACCGGTACCTTCTCTGTCTCGTTTTCATTACTGTCGAGACAACAACAGTTTATATGTGATTGTCTGCAGAGCATCCCCAAAGGGCTGATCCCCGCATCTCCTGTTGCCCTGCTCTCTCTATATGGAGTCCCAAAAGACTGGCTCGGTACTGCTCGTTTCCTCTCCTTGCCAAAATCTCATACTGGAATATTTGGAAAATAACTATGACAGCATATAATATACTAATTGTAGATCATGCAGGGCGGCGTCTCATTCATTAACGCTGATATATTTACCTGCCTCACGCTGGCAGTAAAGAGGGATTTTCAAATATATATGAGGAAATAAAATCGTGGCTCCGGTGAAATCTCCTGACCTGACTTGAGAGCAGAGTGTCATCTGGATAACGATGCTGCCTTTCACCAAGTGATGTGGGGACTGGTTTTGCCTCCTTATTAGTCACATTTCCAGAATTTCAGATATTTGCATCTCATAAGTTTAACGTCACTTAATATTAAATTTTGCCTGGTGACCAGGATTATATATACTCAGAGAGTTTCAAAATCTGGCGTTACCTAACTGCAGAATGCAAGCAAATTTAGAAATTTGCCATGACAATAGAGAAGGCAATAAGGGATGGGGGAGAGAGAGAAAAGAAGGCAGAGAACATTCCCTTGCCAGATTGAAAATAATCACTACAGCTTGTCCTCGGAAAGGTTTTGTGTTAACCATCCATGTGGTATAGTCTTTATTAGTAGGTATTCTGTAACTTCCTATTTTAGAGTTGGTATATGTGTGAGAATATTCTGTTGTGGTCTTTTTCAGCTTTTCATTTTTTCTGCCATTGTTCAGTAAGTCTTTCGTCTGGTTCCATAGATAACTAGAAACCAATTTGCAGTTAAACAGTTTATTGTAAGTATACCACTATATAGCAGGGATCATACATATGTGATCTTTTTTTTACCCCCTTCAAAGGTGTAATGACAAAATAATCTATGTGGCTCTTCCTTCTCCTTTCAGAAAATATTCCTGAATCCATAGATGAGCACAGTTAACTTTTCCCATTAATGCTTTGTACAGGATGCTGTTGATCAGTGCTGCTCTGGAGTAAGTTTTCCTTTGAGGCACAATAGTTCTCCAGCTCCATCTCCAAGCAGGACTGGATTTTTTTTGTTCATCTCTCCTTTTTCTGATGAAGGAAGAAAACAGAGGTTTGAATGCTGCTGTTGTTCCTCCTCATCTAAATTGCTTTTGATTTCCCCTCTCCTGATGCTTAGTCCTGGGGAGGAACAATGATGCATCAAAAGCCTGGAAGTTGCTGTTTCTGAGGAAACAAAAATAAGGTAGCGATGTCCTGGCTAGAAACTTACTTAAAAAGTTTGTGAGAACGTAGGGTTGTGCCAACTGTGGAAGAAAGCCCAGAGAAGTAGGAGCAGGAGAGAAGTTCCCAGGGAGGGGGGGTTTCACATCATGGTGTAGTGCATGAATTTGGAAGATGGTTTCCCTGCTCTCCTACTCTCCTCAGCAGAGACAGGTGGGTTTCTCCAGAGGATGATTCACGTGTCTATGTTATGCTCATGCTCTAACTGCTGTCCCCACCCCCTCTGCCAAAAAGTCTCTCTTTTGCTGACTTTTGAGAGTTTGCAGAGACCGGACACATGAGGCTTATCATTTGGGCACAATAATTACCTCCCAAAGTGGACACGCCGCATTGGAGGTCATCAGCCAGTGACCCCCCGAATTGAGTGGAGATGTTTCTCTGAGTGCAGCCTAGGTTTGTTTGTGTGTTGCGGGCGTAAAAGGACGTTTCGGAATGGCACCACTCAGCCAGTCTCCTTATTGGACCCATGCCAGGGTTTGAGGCATCAGACCTGTCACACCGGTCTCCCTGCCCTCCGCTGCAGACTGCTCCTCAGCAAGGCAAAGTAGCCCACAGGCTTTGTACTGCCACAGTGAGACTGTGTCAGGCTACTCGGCTAGTTTAGGGAGCGCTACCCTTCAGAGTTATTCACAGAGAGATGCACAGTGAATCCTCCATGGAGCTGACACCTGAATTTGTCTTTGCCGAAGGGCTGTGCTCCTAAAATCATGAGTGGCTGAGAAGGACAGGGAGCCGGTGGTTCCGTTCCCTCTTCCCGGGTGAGGGAACATTGTGCTGGATAATGCTTTTCTAGAAAGTCATGTATCACAAAAAGAGCCAGAGCTTGTGTAACACTCCATTAACCTGTTTTTATTATTTTTGTTATCTTCACAATGCTAACATGTAAAAACAAAAAGTGAGGAGCGCAGCATTTTGGGTGAGGGATAAAGATCTCCCTGTCACATATTGCTTTTCAGTTGTCATGGCACATAGCCTAAGTCATCCCATGTCAGAAAAAGGATTTGAAGAATGTCATCTGCCACAGTGCTGGGAACTTTTTTTTGTATTTTCATAGGCAGTTTCATTTCCCTCGTATTCTTCCATACAAGGTATTCTCATGGGAGGGATTGTATTGAAACTTAACATCATGACACTAAGCCATGAAAGGGAGTTTTTTTTTTAGGGTGGAAACAGTTTTAAAAAGGCCGTAATGGCAAAAGTAATCTAATTTAAATCCTTCAAAAAAGTACAGAAATACCCCAGTGAACTAAAAAAAGTCCCTGGAAATACGTATGTGTTTAAAAAGGGAGTGAGTGAGCAAGGCAAGGCAAGGCGAGGAATAGTAGATGGCAAAATACAGAAGCTGCTCAAAACAAATTGTGAACCCTTCAAATACTGTAATTCCAACTTAAGGGAATCCATCAGAAAGAAGTAGGTAAAGCATGGAAAATGTGAAGGCAGTTGGCTAAGATGGAATTCAGTGAGCTAAGCAGAGTACGGACCAGATCGATACAGATAGGCACGTGGAGGCGTTGTCAGAAGAGCGTGGGCAGGTTAGCTGTCTGCCTGCCCTTCTCGGTGTTCCTCTGAAGTGTTAGGTGAGTAATGCCTTTGTAAATCTGGCACAAGAACATATCCTTTAAAATAACTCAACTGAAGAAGTAGTATACGCCTAGAACATGATTTCTATGGAATAAAGCGAACAATTAATAAGGACCACGAGGGTGCCTAGACGTAAACAAGAGAAATGCAGGTCTTCAGTAGACCACTGGAAATGCATGACCAGACCTGCTGCATCTTCCACACAGGAGGACAGAGAGATAGTAAGATGTAATAATAGACAGGTGGTAAAATATAATTTGTACATAGTGTAAAAAGCAGCATGAGCTAACAGGTATAACTCTTACAGAAATTGCTAGATAAAGATTAGAAGACCTCATCAACATGAGAAATTTGTACAAGTTTAATCTAGTTTCAAGTGATGCAGCTTTTAGAGAAACCAGATGAAGAACAGTTTCCTTGAAGAATTTTGACAAATTGCTTAATGCAAAGTGTTTGGAACAGGAGGGATGTGTTTAGCCTGACAGTAGCCCAGAAGTAAGGGTCGTAGCAATCTTTTGTTCTAGTTCAAGCAGTGTTTCATGTTAGTATCTTAAATCAAGCGTTTGGACTTGCAGACCTCTTCAGGGATGCAGCAATGATCCTGGTTGCCCAGCTGAGCACAGGTTGACTCCAGATGTAATAAAATATAGCTGCATTTAAAATCCAGTGGTAGTCTAACAAGACCGGTTGTCTGGGACATCTGTCATCAATAATTATGACGGATCTATAATGATGTCTTTAATAGAACATGTCTGTTACACAGGTAAGAAATGTGACCTCGGGACGCCTTACTGCATTTTCCAGGAGAATCTTTGAGGTTTATTTCACAGTGCACAATGTGACACTCCTAATTCCTTCATCCTATTTGGAAATGAAAATTTATATTCTCATGGAGAAATTATTCAAGAGGGAATATTGACACTAATTTTCTTCCTTAGAAGTTCCTAAGATCCTTTTCCTGAGGTTTTATTGAGGCACAAAATTCCCTCCAAAATTAAAGATTTTGATAAAATTTGGTTTCTTGTAGCTTGGTATTTTAAAAGGGTTATTTGGACGTGATGCATAGGTATTGTAAATGGGCAACTTCCAACAAAAGTTCCTTCGGATGCTGAAGCTGCAAAAAAGAGTAGGTCTAAAAGAACACAAGAGGGAGAAAGGAGTTTCAGAAATGTCCACGAAGAGCAATTGTCTTTAGAAAAGTCATGTTTAAATCCTGCAATAAAGGATGTGGAAAAAGACAGTGACATTGCTCTCCTCAAGACTCCCATGCGGGAGACTTAGGTTTTTAACCACTGCCTGACAGAAGATAAGAAAACTCTAGAAGCCCCTCGGATGTGAAAAAGAAACATTTTTCCTTTTTGCTGTCTATCCCAGCAATCTTTTATCTTCTTATACAGGAAATGAGCAATTTTTAATAATTTCTTCCTGGTTTTGCTTTGCCTCCCTACTGTTGCTCTAAAAGTAAGCACTGTGGTTCTGGCTTTTCAGCTCCATAAAATGGTATCATGCACACAGCATTGGTAGTGTCAAAGGTCCTTAAAACTGGACATCTGCAAGAAGATCTGGGAATTCTCCTTACTGTAAGGGACTGCTGAGGTAACCAGTGGTTGACATTGCCTGGTGGCTTCAGGGTGGCTTCAGAGAAGTGGGTTCTTCTCAGCTCGTTCCCATGTGGCTCGATGGTTATTGAGGGGTGCTCCAACTGGCATGGCTTTGGACAGAGAGTCCTCAGAGCCAGAGCCAAGTGTGCTGCTTCTTTCCAGAATATAATTATGTCTGTTTCAGAGCTTGTGTGGTCTGAAACCTGTCAGAGGTATTCAGTCAGGGGGGTCAGGTCAGGCAGGGACTTCTTTGAAAGGATGGGCGCTCAGGTTTCACTGTATTTACAGTTCACCCCTAAGCAGAAATCAGCCACAAAGCCTGGAGCTCAAAAACTATTTTGGGTATGAATAAGTTTGAAAGAGGTTATTTTAGAGACCTCACATTTGGGATGTGGGCAGCATGGCTGTTGCAAATCCAGAATCAGTAGTTAAGAAGTAGAGGGCATCTTCTGTTTGTACGACACTACACAGAGGTTCGCAATCCCAAAAGCCTTCAGTTGCTGTTCTTGCTGCTTTAGGTTTTCCATGCTGTATCTACAGTCATTAGCAGATTTTGTCTTTTTTTAAAGAGGATATGATAAGACCAAAACTAAAACAAGCTGTTTTGTGGTGGTGTTCAGGCATTCATTTTTGAGCCATGCAGTCACTTTCAGTGTGCATCAACATGTGTAAAGAATGCATGATTATATGGAGAACACCTGCATTGTTTTGATCCCAGCAACTCTACTGATACTTGACATACCAACATACACACTAATTGAAGTGATTCATCTCTGGACACTGTTGTTCTTCTACCTCCAGGGCTAAGATTTCTAACCTACAGAAAAAAATTTCAGTTTCCGGTAGCACTTCTCCATGAGCCGAAGATAGCACAAATGCTTGGCCTGAGGGGTGTTTCAAATCTTTGGGTAAGGAGTGCTCCTTGAATTAGAATACTACTTGTGTAGAAATCAGTTTTCAGGCCTCATGCCTGGCCTGAAACAAAGTGCATGCCAATACTATTTCTCAGTAAGAAAATGGAAGTTGAAACAGAGAGCACCACTAAGAAGCATCTGATTGCTCTGTAAAACTGGGTCCTGTTGAGTTTCAGTAGCCCGTAGGAGCTACTGGGCTTCACGTACACTGAGAAAGGAAGCAGGTCCAAAAGCAGGTCCCAAAATTCCCAAGTTCTCCAAGCTAAGTACCAGAAATCATCATCTGTACCTCACCTATCAAGGCTTTCGGTCTCGAGGCAGGGTCTTTGAGGAAGACAGAATAAATGTTCCCATCTCAGGCGCTGAGTTGAGAGTTGTCTGCCAAGACACGCCACAGGAGCTGTGGATTCAGGTGGCTGGCTGTGAGGGACAGCAGGTCCTCAGTGCCACGTCTTTCAGGATCATTAAGAGCTTATGAGTTCCCTTCACATCCTTTGGTCCTGCCAGCGCTGGAAGTGGTGATGTGGGCTGTGGCTCTTGAAGGACCAGAGTAAGGGCTGCCAGGTGGGAAGGCAGGGACGGGGACACCCAGCCCCTTGTCGGGTAGTGCCCTTTTCAGAGATGTGAGACTTGCTTGTTTTTCACTCAGTCTGGCTTGTGGTTGGGTCACAGGGGACATTTCAAAAAGGGTTTTGAAATACATATTAACATTCTTTTTTGCGTGTGGCACAGGAACCACTTGGCATCATATTAATTTTAGTCACACGGTCTTGTGTGTGTGTGTTTGGGAATAATACAAGCTGTTAAAATAAATACTAACAAATGTTGAACAAGGAGTACAAGTAATCAAAATTTCTACTCGGATCTATCCAGACATTTCAGCAGTTTGCTCATTCAAAATGTGTTATACTACTCAAGAAGAGATAGACTGAAAGCTGAAAAAAACAAAGCCCCATTACACATTTTGGTAATGATTGCTGTGTAATAGACACCAACAAACCCCAGGTGATTTATTGTAATACTGTCATGTGTTGGTAGTACTTCATCTTCACGGAGGAGAATGAGAGTGAGACTGAGTAGTAACTCTTGTCTGACTTCACAGGTGTTGTCTGCTTCGTGCCAGATGAGCCTAACGTGCATCAAGTTTATTTTAAATTACATTTCATTAAAACGCATTTTTCTTCCTCTAAAGAAAAGGGACACATGATCACCAACTAAAATTCACTCTTGATTTTTGAAACAAAGATCGATTTGGAAACTGTCAGCAGCCTTTTACTTGTAGAAAATCCCGTTAGATGAGCGACGGGCTGCGTGTGTGTTGCCAGAGGAAACCATCTCCAGCATGAGAGCACGTGTGCGGCTCCGCTCACGTCCACCCTGCTCAGAGTTTGGCTCTCTGGAGTGCACCCATGATGCCCACACAGACAGCGCTTGGCCCGGGTTTTCTCTGAATCCCAAGTGGTTCTCCTAATTCGACATATTTTTTTTAGGCCTTTCAGTTCAAAGTGCTGAAACTAGTATCATTTATTGTGTTATGGTTTTGGAAATCATTAACTGTGCTGATAAAAATGGTTATAATACCTGTTTGCATACGCTGTATACTTATGTCAGATACGACAAGATAGCTTTCAAGTAGGATGACACAGACAATATGATGCTCCAGTTTTTCCCAAATTAGTATTTTTGTCATTATTTTTGGTACTTTTTCCAGTTCCTACACTGTGTTTATACAAGTTATTCTGTTCTGTGTAGTTTTTTTAGCAATTAACATAGAGAGTATACTGCCTGCTAACAGTTTTTCTGCATGTTCTTCCTATGTCATCTGTCATTGCACCGTGGAATTAGGTTTAACTTTTGTGAGTGAGGTAGAGTTGCACAAAGGCCACTTACTGAAAACTGCTGGTAGATTCTTTTTTTTAAATAGCAAGGAAAATCTCTGGAGAATGTGGCAGTAATGAAGAACTCCCACAGGCTTTACTGGCGACAGGAGTTCATCTTTAATGTTTTCGTAAATAAAGTTACTCTCAGAAGGTTACCCTTTTAAATTACTTAAAATGTTATGCCACATAGGTATGAATTTACCCATTTCCAAGGGCTTTTTCATTAAAAACAAAACCAGAAACCCTCCAACCTGGGCTAAATATAATCCTGTAGCATACCCAGTGTGTCACAATAAGAAATAATTAAGTACCGTAGGAAGAGGATGGTTGTCACAGAGTCTGTGGTTGCACATCTGGCGGTGAATTAGCAATTCAAATCGTATCCACTGTGGGAAAAACCCACAATGTGGAAATAGTTCCCATTTTTCAATTCTATTATTTTCTATTATGTCTGTTAAATTCCACAGGGAGCAATTTGAAAGCAAGCTGATGCAAAACGGGAATGACTCACGGTTGGGCTTTTGTTGCTTCACACGCTTCGGATGTATAACATTTTGAGCCTGAGCCTGTAATAACCTCTCACATATGTGTGGCTTTTTTCGGGTTTTTTGGGGGTCGTTTGCTTCTTTGCCTCTTAGTACGTGAGGCCCAGTCTTTGGGACAACCTGTGTGTAGACAGACCAACTGCTGAGGACGAGGGATGCTGCCGGCAGCCACTACAGCTGGGAATTGGGCCCTCGGGGAAGTTTTGTCTCTATTACTACCGGAGAGGCGGGCTTACAAGCAAGCCATCGTTATTAGGTTTCTGAAGTGGAAAAGTGGCAGATAACTGAACATGTTAAATATGGTCATAAAAGCAGACTTTTAAGGGATGTTTGGCTTTTTTATTTTATTTAGAAAACCTAGGTATCTCGCTGTTTGTAACTCTTATGAAAAAAGGCTCGGCATACCTGTTTAGCATTTAATTGGGAAACACAGGAAGGGTAGCTACGTGTTCATGAAAGTGTCTTTAGGTGTGTATGAAAGGAAAGGGAAGGTGGTAAGGTACTTCTGTATATCTGGAAGTATCATATGAGTTTGATAAAGGTTTCAAGAGAAGGCAGAGCCAAAGCTCAGGTCCATAAAGGAGTTCATTTAAAATATTTTTCTTTCTGCAAAGAAATATTTTCTCTGAAGAGCATGAAATAGCAATAGCTTGTTAGACAAAGGGTATAGAATAACAAGCTATATCGGTTAGTTTTGGAAAATGAAATTAGGAAAAATTTTTACACTGAAAGGGTTATTAAGCATTGGAACAGGCTGCCCAGGGAAGTCGTTGAGGCACCATCCCTGGAGGCATTTAAAAGATGGGTAGACATAGTGCTTAGAGATATGGTTTAGTGATGGTTTTTGTCAGAGTTAGGTCGATGGTTGGACTAGATGATCTGAAAGGTCCCTTCGAACCTAGGCGATTCTGTGATTCTATGGTTCTATGAAATACCACAAACATTAATGTAACTTTAGTGTTTAGATTTACAAAGCCCTTCTGAGCTAGTAAAAAATGCAAACACAGTAGAAGCGTGTTCTGGTTACACTGAGACCAGCGGTACTGCATAGTAAATGCCTAGATGTATGGAGCAACATCAGCCAGAGCAAACCTTCGGCCGCGAAGCAACAGGTTTTTTGCCTGCCGTGCTGCAGGCACTTTGTCACCACTGTGTTAGCCAAGTCCTGTCTGCATGGGAGACCGGGCAGCCTAAGCGTCTCAGAGACTCCCCGCGTGGAAATGCCAGCCTGGAAAAAAACCCACATCGCTCCTGGAGGGCAACCCAGTCGGTGGATTGAAGGGGGAGTGAAGCCATTTGCCATGTCATGGGTCATGTGGAAAGAAAACAATTTCGAGGTCCTTGGGAAGTGAGTGAAAGCATCTTCCTTGTACCCTGGGGACAGAAAATCAGTGTGATGCCCCAAGCAGGGACTGTCCCACCGCCTGCAGGCGGTGGCTGTGGGGAAGGGCTCGGGTGGCTCTGGGGTCCCCCACTGACCTCCTGCCAGCACCATCTAGCAAGACGGAGTCCACGCCGGGCTGCGTCCTGCTGCCGTTTACGTAGGGTGGGACTGAATCTTCCTTCCCACCTATTTATCATGTAGGGAGAGGAGGCTCTTGCTGATTGTGCTTTGTTTTATTTTACTGCTCTGCTGCTGTATGGGCCGCGGGCATTTCCCAGCCTGGAAAATTCTTCCTCTCGTGAGGATGCAACAGGGGTGACGACGCGTGAAGATACTCATGAGCAGAACTGCCTGCGGAATAGGAACCTGAACTGAGTACTAGGTACATGATCATCTTCTTAGTACCTTACTTGAATTAAAATAGCATGTATGCAGTTTACTGCGTTCAGATGTCTCGGTGCATTTGCAATGCTTGTCTCCATACAAGTTCCCATGAAGTGTATTACATACATGTGGAAAACTCCCTGCAAAAGCAAGATAATTAAATCTGACAGGCAAGAGCTGCCCCACCAAATTAAACCTGTTGCAATAAATATAGTTGCCTGAAGACTTTGAAAAAGTTGCTTTTGAATTTTAAAAATATAAGCAGATACCGCAGTCCTTTCCCACCATACACTACCTCCCAGTCATCATCCTGCTAGTGATATGGCGTGAAGCAAACATTGAAGTATTTAATACTCATGTGAGACATTTTAGAAGCAGTAAGCAATATAAGCATGCCAGGGCAAAAAGAAAGAATGAAAAAAGAAAGAATGAAAAAAGAAAGAGACATGGTGAATAAATGTCAGCCTTTCTCTTAAAATTTCTCACCCAAATTATTTTTCTCTAAGACGCAAGATTGTGAAATGCCTTTCACTTACTATTGTCATTTTATCTTTCCGTGGACATTTTTAGCCTGACCTAGTTTATGCTTATTACAGTCAGTGCAGTTGATTTATGGGCAGAGGCTCCATTCACAGACGGTGGTGTGGGTGTGGGTACGGTTGGAGCTGCGATATTTTGGTGTGCAGTAATGTGACTGTTACTGTGCATTTCACAGATCACAAACGTACAGCAAACGGATTGTTCTCTAAGGATCTGAGTTCAAATAAGAAAAAAATAATTACCCGGAGGTTTCTAGTAAGGTGATGCCGTTCCCCAGTGTGTCTCGGATCTCAGGTCTAGCGCTCTCTCTTCTGCTGGCATTAAAGCTATGAAATTCCCTAGCTATCAGGTGTCAGTAAAAAATACTATGATCTTTCTTTGGAGTTTCAGTACCTGATGCGAGATCCGCAGGAACTTCTACCCTCCTGTGCTGGGTCCACGAATCAGTCACCCGATTAGACACAGACAGTAACGGTGTGGCAAAACAGACCAACGTTGCCCACTAACTGTGACGAATATCGCCGAGAGGAAGGATTCTAAAACACGGGGTCTCCTTTGGGATCGGGTGCAAAGGAAGAGTGACTCTGCCATGGGCTGCGGCAGTGTAGGAGCGGGAGAGGGAACTGGGTATCCGGGGCACCAGCGCTGGACCCCCTCATGGTGCCGCTTCCAGCTCAGGTCCTGGCTGCTGTGGCTGGTGGAGCAGAGGTAACGCGCTACAGCTGCTCGGAAGGCCGTGTCTACGGATATTAAAGAGTTATGTGGGAAGTTCACTCTGCAGAGCTCTTACGCGTGTTTTCACAGAATCACAGAATGGTGGAGGCTGGAAGGGACCTTTGGAGATCGTCTGGTCCAACCCCCCTGCCAGAGCAAGTTGACCTAGAGCAGGTTGGACAGGAACGCATCCAGGCGGGTTTTGAACACCTCCAGAGAAGGAGATTCCACAGCGTCTCTAGGCAGCCTGTCCCAGTGCTCTGCCACCCACCTTTTACTGAAGTACCTCTCCCCAGCAGAGTGAAATGAGGGCTGATGGCTTTATTCTCACAGGGAAAGCCAACCATTGCGTTTAAAGACTTCGGCCTCTGGCTCTCTTATGCTGCCATGATTATTTGGACAAGTCAAGTGTGCAGAAAAGTGCAGTTCACAATTCTGCAATTAATATCCTTTGTAAACTAGCCTACTCTCGTTCATCTGCCAGACTGCAGAGTTTGAAAGCTTAGGCCAAATATATCCATGGAATAAAATTAATGTTTTGAGCATTTTAAAAGAATAAATTCATTGGTTTGAGAATTTAAAAAAAAATGAAAATTGGTACTAGTGTTTCTATAATGCAAAACAGTAATTGTAATTGCAGTTGGTGAGTTTAATGCGTATATTGGCCCTTTTTTGCTTCCTCCTTGTCATCCACAAAACATTCCTCTGGGGAGGAAGTTTTTTAAACAGCACTTAGATACCCAGTTCAGACTTTGAATACCTGTCTAAAAATACCATATTTTCCACTTCCTCCTGTAATTTCTATTTCTAGTACAGTTGTTGCATCAGTTCTGGTTTATCACTAAATTGTTGGTGTATGTCTTATAGGAAATAAGAATTACAGCAAAGCCTCTACAATTTGGCAGCCTATCAGTCACAGGGGAAAGGGCAAGTGAGGATTGTTCATGTGATACAAAGCCTAACAAAAACGTTCAAATATTGTCATCATTAATTTCACAAACTTGCCTCTCTTCCTTGCCACAGCTGCCTCCTGTTGTTTCCTTTCAGATTTTAAGGTCTTCAGAGAGTACATCAGGAAAGACTTTACCTTATTATCGGTGCTACTGCAATCGATAATATCATTCCAAAATACATGATTTTGAAGTCTACCTGTATTGGCTGAACTTTTAAGATTATTGCTCCAAAGCAATATCAGTTAGTATAATCATCTTATCTACAACAGTTTTACTGTGCAAATATCCAATATGAGATTTCCAGATGTTACAGGGAAGAAGGCGATTTTTGGCTGTAGGATTTTGATTCTTGCGTTAGTTACATCAGTTAACTGCAACAAGCCTTCATTTTGGATATTTGCTATTGTCTGTGTCTTTCCAGAGGTGGATTGAAGGAGTTGGACTCTGAAGGTAACAGGAAACAGCTTGCCCATAATTTTGAGGCAGAAATACAAAGACAAGGCCTTCTGCTCTTAAAAATATTCCAGTATTACCAAGGAGCACTCTCTCATTTTGGATCAGAAAAATACAAAAAAATAACTCCAAATGCTTAGCCAAACATTTGAAGATGTATAGAGGTCTATTTTAGGGGAAAACCTGTTATTGCTTCAAGGTGCCTGAAAACTGAGGGAGAAAAACATAAGCTTTACCATTCTTCCACTGCTACTCTGTGATCTTTTTAGCTAATAGTGATATGGAGTTCTTACAAAATATGGAATAAGAAATTGCAACTTTTGGTCAGTAATTGTAAACTATCTAAATATGTTAACTTCCGCTCCTCATGGGAAAGAAAAGAAAAAACAAACAAAACTGTATCTTCTGAGATAATGAGAAAGATGCTTTGCCTGATGAACTGTTAAACGGACGGTGACCACACTTGTTCATAGTCTTTGGTTTCCATTTCATTTCACTTCTGTAAATTTTTACCTTTCTCATCAGTGCAAGTGGAGGAAGATCTTAACAACAGATCTTTTTACTACACTGCAGCTTTTCTACACAGACCCAAGTCACCTTAATTTCTATTGAATTAAAAATAGAAGCCAGAGGAGACTGGCAGCTTCACAGCGTATCTCCAGATCAAGGCATTTCAAAAGAGTGATGAAAATTTTAGTAGACATCATAGGGAAACCAGAAATTACTTAGAAAATTGATTATGTATTCTCTGAAAAGATTTTAAATCTCTCAGCGTACTGGAGGTTTTGTCCTTAAGCAAATATGTAGGCCAGAGACATCTGACACGGAAAGGCATGTACTGATGAGGTTCCTCATGCCACAAATAATTTAGTCTGAATGAATGAATGAATGAAGATATATGGAAAGTAAAATGCTATTAAATCAGTCATTTTCAAATCAGCGTGTAAAAGCTATTTTCCTTGTACATGAGCTTAAAAAAGGAGAAGGAAATTGTAAGTTGTCAGTCTTCCAAAGAGGCAAGACCTTGATATTTTCTCTCTGCGCTTTCTAATATCCAGCTGAGTACGATGAGTTAGCACACACGTTTTTAAGAAGCTGGGGGGGGGGGAACCTGTCTCAAAAATAGAAAGTATCATAACCTGAACAAGAGTTTTCTTTTAAATCATCTCCTTCAGTTTACTGCTCCTGTGTGAGTCATTGCTGTTGTGTAGCTGATGCAATTTCATCTGACCTGTATGTCCTTCCTGAGGTGTGGAAGGCGATTTTGGTTCTCGCTTGGTAGTGTTGGGCACAATCTGGTGGGCCTCTGCAGCAACTGGAAAGTTGTCTATGAAATAAAGGGCTCAGAGGCTTTGAGCGCATCACTTCTTACCTGTTCAGAGCTGAAAGTATTAGTTGTACGTTTTGTTTCTTTGGCAAAAGAACGAGGTGGGAGAGTGAGTCCTGGGAAAGGAAGCATTCAGCATTGGATGATAAAATGCACATTAGAGGAATTAAAAAAATGCAGAATAGAAAAAGTAGACCTCAGTGCATTTGCTTCTGGAGGTTATGACTGAAGAAACAGTACATGTGAAGATTTGGTGGTAATGAAGGACAGTGTTTGCTGCTCCCGAGCCCTGTGTCCATACACAGGGTGATAGAAGACCAAGCTTTGGCACTGCCTGGTGCTGCTGGTGTGCTCAGCTCAGCTCTGTGGGGAGCTCTGCGCGGAGCTGGGAGGTGTAACGCTGCTGAGATTTACTGTTCTCGGCCCATGCACAGATGGATTTAGGGAGGCTCCTCAGGGTCTGCTGCTGAAGGAGGACAGCTAGTGCTCCACGTACGCAGTTGTGATGAAACAAAAAGAAGCCTTTAAATGACAAAAAGCTGTAGATGAAGTATTTACCATTTAGCATCTTGATTGTTGTTGGGTATATTTAGTCATCAGCCAACTCTAAAAATGCCAGTCTTCGGGTTTTGCCTCAGCCTCCTGCAAAACTGCTTGATTTATCCATGAGTGTGGCCTGTGAGTGCCTGTTAAATGAACAAGGACTAACTTTATAAAAATGACTGTTATTCATTTATGGGGTGGAAATGTATTTTTTTTGTTCAGTGTAATATATGTAATAAGGCCGCACGGCTGAAAATTTACATTAAGAATGTCATACATTGCTAATAACAAAATGCCAAATTTATAGTGGAATATTTAGTTACACCAACATGTACTGTCTTCCTTTTAACTGCAGAAATATGTCTTCATCCCAGCTTTTTGTTCTCATTATTCCTGTTCACTGCTAACCGCCCTATGCTTATCCAATGGTTGGAGAGTTTCCTTCTCTATCATGCTCTTCATCATCATGAAATAGAAAAATTGCACAAATATTCCAAAAATTGAACCTTCTTTGCAATATTTCTTCAAGATAAATGTGTTTCTTTGCTCCCATATCTTAGCAAATTCCAGTGCTTTGGAGTTGGGCACGACAAAAGTGAAGAAAATTGTGTTTACAGGTCACGTCTGTACTGTGTTAATAGACAAGTGTCTCTTAAGTAACGAAGGCCATTGCAATCAAAGGTCCTCATTTACCATACAGAAATCTCAGCAGCTGTTGATGTACCTTTATTTATACCATTAGTAGAAATACAATTCCAGTTTTCCGAGCTTGCCAGCCTTTTTGCTTAGATGGAGCTTTCTAATAGCAACAGATCAGCCATGACAGCTTGTGTGGCCTAATGCCGTCCTGAGCTGCTGGGAAGTACCCTCCTGTAACAGAAAAACCGAAAATCCTGGAAAGCAACACAGACAGCTGATGGATATGCAGGCCCACTTGCTAATTACTAATTTTTTCAAGACATGAATAATAAGGCTGCAGCTAAATGCTTAGTTATGTGAAAGTGCTAGTCCAATAATTGTCATGATGTTTGGCCAACATTGAATGCAATAGGAGATAGTCTTCTTGCGAACAGTAACAGCTGTCATAGACTGAGATGGAATGTGTCAGGTAGACAATATTTTTCGGTATCCTTTTATTTTATATAACGGTATTTATTTACAAATCTTCAGCTGGAAAGATTAGAGAGCTTTTGTGATGAGTCTTGGGCATAAGAATGTGCTTCTTTGCTTTTATAAGCTGTATGGCTTGCAGCCAGTTAAGCAAAAAAAAAAACAACACCTTTTTTTTTTTAGGATGTGGTTTCCAACTGTACATTGAAAATTCCCTGTAAATCAGATATCTTTTTTTTCTCCAGGGGCTTGGACCATCATTCAAAGGTCCCTTAGTATATTCAGATACTGCTCTCACTAGTGAGCTTCTATCAACAAAAATGCCATCCTGCAAGGTCTTGAAGTACCAAAAGACTCTCTACCAGACTGTTGTAATTCTTCAGCTGCTGTGGGGCACGGGGTCGCGTCAAGCTCACTGCAAACAGCTCTGAAAAACCTCTGTCAGATGCGTTTGATACATACTGCTTTTTTTGTAGCATGTTTCTTTTCAGCAAAAGCTGTTCTTTTGTTAAGACAACTGTTTTAAATGCCTACTATTTCTCTCATAGATATAGGTCCCTAAATTACAAACTAAATTGCTTTTATGAATTCCCGGAGTCCTGACTCAAGAAAAGCTGTTTTGCAGTTTACCCAAATATTCTCCGATTTTATGAGGCGTAAGAACAGTTTCTGGATTGTTTGACTGAAACTGTTCTGTGAAGTGGATATATTGTATTAATGAGTTAGCAGTTTTTTACAAAGCCAAGTTGTCTCTAGTAATTCCAGACATTTGAATATAAATGTGAAATTATTCCTCCCTCTTTTTTTCAGATGTTTGAGTCTATCATCCCTACTCCAAACTCAACAATATATTAATTTTCAACCCCTCCCTCCTCTTCTTTATTACTTAGGTGAATGGGGTGTATTCATTGGAAGAGGAGATTCTTAGGTCCGAACCCAGAGGCAGAAGATGCTTTCCTGCTTTTATTGCATGGAGATAGGTGCTGAGCTGAGATAAACAGGGTGGTCACAGGCTCCGTATAAAAGGGAAGACTGCACCAACGGCAGGTAGAGCCTCACTCAGCTCTTGCCACTCGGCAGTGGCATTACCAGTGTGTGCTGCATTTGCTTATTGAACTCAAGCTGCAGCACTGTAGTTGACTTGAGACAGATGCGATGGCGATGCTACTGTCTCTCACTCGGATATTCTAAATATGATTTTCACCTTTGCCAAACTGTCTGCTCATGCACTGATGCCTGTGACAGCTGCAGTGGACGATAAATCCTTATTTAGCTAGTTGAGACAATAAAAGAGAGAAATTTAAAATGGGAATGCACACTTAAAAAAAAAAACAACACACCAAAAAGCTGCTTTAGAACTATCTTCTTCAGGATTTTTAAGAAGTTGAATCTACAAAAAATAGTGAGCTTCCAGAGGAAAAAATTTCTCCTCTGAACAGATTAATTCAATGTCACAGTGTGTGTTTTCTCAAACAAAAAATCAGGCTGAGCCTCTTGCAGACAAGCGTCATTGTGGATGAGCCCATTCCCTAAATACAGCGTTAAATTAATGTGAAGGTACTTGCTAGGACTTGCAAGCCAGTAGCAGCAGTGTTCTTGATACGGCCAAGTGCTATTCTCTGATCTTTCAAAAATTTAATTCTGCCTTTTGTTAAAACAGATGCACTTTTCACAGGGTGATGCTAAACCTGCAGGAAGGAACCATTCTTTAATGGGAAGTCTGAGGCACGCTGGTTTTCCTCTCCAGTGTCTGTATGCAGCCCATCAGTTACTTTATTCCTAAAATAGACAGAACTGTAGTTTGATGTTTTTTGTAGCAGGAGTTAGTTCTTGCTCTCTAACCAGCCATGGAGTCATCAGTACACGTAGGTGTAAGTCACAAGAGCGCAACCCTCTTTGTCCTTGACCAAAGCACGTTTACATAAAAACTAGAAAGGTCTATCTGACACATATTACACATGTTCTGTTGTGATTTAAAATGTGATCTGAATCATCAGTGTTTCCAACAGTTATAAAACATGAGAAACTTGGGCATAACATTTATACTCTTAGTATTAGCAATCCTAGTTCACTATGAATTACTTGAAAATTCCATACTTTGTTTGAAGATAATGTTTTCACCCGGAACTGAAAATCTCCAGTATTCAGAGAAAGTGAATTTACCAAGGCAGTGTTTAAATAATTACAGTTACTAGTGCCTCATCTCTCTTTGTGGAGACCCACTTTTCCGTGCAATTTCTGGAGCGCTAGTAATTAGTAGCGCATAGGTGGGAAAGAGTGAAAGAGTTCTAAAGAAGTCAGGAACCACAGCAGTTTCCTCCAAGTTTCACAAGCCTAAATCCAAGGAGTAATACTTATAAATATTGAGGTTTTTGGCCTCCAGCATGGTCATCTGTGATATTGCACAGTAGCTGCATTGCATGGAGCTGTGGGATTACGGGATTACAACCCTTTAGCATCATGAGGGTTGACACTAATCCATACACACCAAAATCCACTTTAGGTCTCTGAGAAAAAAATAGACACCTCCCATCAGTTCACCACAGATGTGTGTATTGCTTAAAGAGTTTATTTGTTTTCTAAGGAGAAGCAGGAGACTTTTTTTTGCATATTTATGCTCAAAGAAATCTTTTGCCTTGTTGGAGCTGGGGAAAAACCAGGAAGGGGAATAACTGAGATGAAAGCCAGTCCAGGTAAAACCAGATGCATATCCTAGGTAAAGGAAGATCTTTCATTGAGGAAAGCTTAATAAGGGCTTTCAAGAACCTGGATGCTTTAACACCTGAAGAACCATTGCTACTCACACTAGTTGATGATAATCTGAAGAGGCAAGCTAATGAGATCCCATCAGTGGGCTCTTTGCTTGATTGAAGTGAAATAATAACACCTGGTCCCGCTGGAGAACCTTCTTCATGTCTACCAATAATATTTCAGCATACGTTTCTTCCCAAATATCAGTATTTAGCTTGTGTTTTCATGAACAACTACTGATTGTTGTTACCATGTTATCCTCTTAGTTGAAAAGAGGATGCTGACTGTTGCTATGGGACAACACATCTAGAGTGAAGTATGTAAGGTGAGTCCTGTAGGCTAAATATTAACATTTCTGTCATCTGAGAATCACTTGCCCTTCTGCTGTGCAAGGGCAGCTGGTCTTTTCTCCTCTCTTTGTTTTCACTTGGGGAGAAAGTTTACCGCGGTTTCTCGGTCTGTTCATGTCAGTTCCAGGATCAATAAGGCTTGTTATTAGAAAATCCAAGATCAATAAGGAGGGTTATTGTTAGAAGCGTTGCAGAAAAGGAAGGAATGGTGTTCAAAAACCAGGGCGCAGGGGAGGCTGGGAAGAAGAGACAATGAGGGTGTTACTTACCCATTGACGGCATTATGAAACTTACTGTCAAATAGCAGACTAAGATGGAGACTGGGATTTTATTGCTCTTACAGCTTCTTTAGATCAAAGGGTGAGGAAACAGGCTTTTGTGTGTGGTACTGTGCAGTGTTGTGTGTAGTGTGCAGGCAGGCTCCCATCTCTGGTGTCCCAAGAAGCTTACGCAGATGCTGCTCTTGGTGAGTACAGGGCCTCTGCAAGGAAGAGCTTTCACCCTGATGGGTTTTTTTCTTCATCAAGTTGCTTTCCTTTTGAGGAAAGAGACATTTTCTTTTTCAGTGGCAGATTAACCACTGACAGACAGGCCTCTTCCTGGGCTCTTTCTTTACAAGGTTTGGGTCTGTTGCGATGCCACGACCGAGAGGCTCGGAGAAAGTAAAGCAAAATGAATTTACAGAAGTAGGAGGAAAGGAACTGAAACTTCTTGGGAAGGTCTTGCCGAATATAGCTACAGGAGCTCATTGCCACAAGAGGGTGCTTGCAAGCTCATCACTGGCCATGTCTCTTCAGAGAGCTCCACAGTGAAAATGCACTAGGGCCTTTAAAATGTAGTTTACAGAAGAGACAGATTAGATACAATGATAGACTATGATGGAGTAGAAGGCTGTGCATTTATCTTTTAGCCAGTGTCAAACTGAAAATTATTGCTTACAAAGATTTTGGGAGTCATGACTTTTGGAGAGGTCTCCTGAAAAATCATATGCATTCAAACACTTTGTTTAGCCGCTTGCAACAGATCTAAGGTACAGTCAGCCTGTGTCTGACAGAACATAACAGAGAGGAAAACGTTTCTATTAAACACATAGAGAGGAGTCGAATCGTATGCCTCAAAGCCAAAGGAAGTACTTTTGACAGAGTTATGTCAGTGCATAAAATGCATTTCACATGGCTTCTGGATGCACTACAACATATGTTTTTAGAATGTGTCAAACTCTCCTTTTTATCTTAAATGCGTGTCAATATATGCACATATTTAGAGACCAGCAGAGAAGTCAGCAGTAGTGTCCATCCGGCTCAGGACTTGGAGTTCAGATCTAAACAGGTTTCTGAACCTTCCTAAAGGTCTCCTCCTTCTCTCACCTTCCTAAAGGTGGTGAGGGAGTGCAACGGATACAAGTCACATCAGGTATGGGTTACACTGTTAGACGATCCACCTCAGACTATCATTTTGTTTAGCTCTTAGGGGTTTTGCCTTTCTGAAGAAAGAAAAAAAAAAAAATGCTTCAATGATATAATTGATAGGAAGACTATTATTGTAACATCAGATTTTAAAGTAATCTGGCTATCAAGAGATTCTCCAAAATGTTTTCCATATAATTTCTTCCACAAAAGCTATATTTTGGTCCTTATTAAAAACTTGTTTTCTTTCAGTGGTTCCCAAACTCACTGCAGCTTTGTGCAGCAAGTGGTGGGAGCAGCAGGCGCTCCCGGCCCCGTATATTCACAGGAGGAAGCAGTCGGCACTTCACTGTTTTAAATCCATCGCTAGCTGGAAACACCCGGTCCAAGCAAAGCATAATAATGTGCTGTTCATTTAAGGATCCGGAAATACATTGACCCTGTTCACATCAGGATCCCCCCATTAAAGTTCAGTACATTGTTTACATTGTTTTCTGAAGTCAGACCTCTGACTTCTTTCTTATAAATATCTCTTCCCTTACTTTTAAGCCAGAGAAGAGTGACCTGCGTCTAGCACAGACCTTGAGAAACAGGCACAGCAAAGTGGGATGTATAAATTTGGCTGCCGTGCATCATGTGTTATTACTGTCAATGCTATCAAAACTTAGCACTAACATTTGACAGTATTAACACTGATTAGTATGTGCTATACAAACAGGAAAGCTAGGATTAGTAAGGCTGCATTATTTGTCAGGGATCATCACTACTTAGTAGTTGTACCTACATGACAGTTTAAATAAACTGAAAATTAACCTGATAAAAATTGTGTTACTTACCCTGTCATCTACCCGCAGTATTTTTTGTCCTTTAGAGTCAGGCACCCCATAAGCAGGACAGAGAACCTTTCCCCCAAAATGGTATCCTGGGCTGATTTCCCATGTTATTGAATCCAGAGATAATGTCCTTCTAACATATGGATAATGGCAATAAGTTCCACTAGGTGACCTGTCAGTTCATTTTAAGTATGTGTCATTTTTATAAAAAAGTATTACCTTAAAGATTCCTTACATATTCCTTTTCTAAAATTATACCTTGTTTACGTTGGCTGTGACTAGAGGTCTCTCATGCATTGCAAAGCTTTATTTTCATTTGGATTACATCAAATGTCACTCCTTTTTTCAGTTGGGGGAAAACCATCACAGTTTCTTCTCTTTCCATATAAACTTCTTCATTCTGCAGATTGCTTTGTTGCACAACAGTCTGCTGTCACTAGTGAAGGCATTTCTTCCACCTGATGAAACTTAGGACTGATGAGTACATTCCTCATATAGTCTTACCAGCTGTGACTGCAAAATAATACATTATTTTAACGAAACTGGTCTTTAGCATGAATGTGTATACCTGCTAACATCCTGAGCGAATATTTTTAAAAATTTATATGTACATTTAAATGGAATCACATTAAATTTGAGAGTTGGGGTTGTTCAGCCTGGAGAAGAGATGGCTCTGGGTAGACCATATAGCAGCCTTCCAGTACCTGAAGGAGGCCTACAGGAGAGATGGGGAGGGACCCTTTATCAGGGACTGTAGAGGTAGGATGAGGGGTAATGCTTTTAAACTGAAAGAGGGGAGATATAGATCAGATATCAGTAAGAAATTCTTTACTGTGAGGGTGGTGAGGCACTGGAACAGGTTGTCCAGGGAAGCTGTGGATGCCCCATCCCTGGAAGTGTTCAAGGCCAGGCTGGATGGGGCTTTTGAGCAGCCTGGTCTAGTGGGAGGTGTCCCTGCCCATGGCAGGGGGTTAGAACTACATGATCTTTAAGGTCCCTTCCAATTCTCATCATTTAATTCTATGATTCTGCAGCTCCCGAAGCATCCTTGGCGGGACAGGGTATGGTGACAGGCTCCTGAGCAACCAGATATTGTCTCACCCAGAGTTTGCCTCATGGGAAGATGAGGAGAACTCCCCGTAGGAGTGAGGAGAAAAAATGGGTTGCTACTTCTGGTGTAACACTCCCGTTTTCCTCCCATCAGGCTTCCAATGGATTGGAGATGTAATCATCTGACTTCTTAGTTGTCCTCTCCCCCCAGCTTTGGTCAAGGGAGCTGTGTCAAGAGACAGCTGGGTGGCTGGTGTTGGGAGAAGCGGTCGGGCAGTACAGGAGCTGTGGACGTGTTCCAGCCTCCTGTGGAACAGTATACAACCCCCAAGTCCCCATCAGATCAAGGGGTTTTGATTTCCCATTGAATTTTTTGCTTTTATTCTGTGGCTTGACCTTAAAAAAATATTGAGAAGGGTTAATCCCTCACAAGCATCTTTCAGTATTGCCATATCATAAAGCAATTTTTTTCATATATATTCCACCCACTGGAATATCTCTGGCTACACGGTGTGCATTTATTTGCCTTGTGTGTCTCTTATGGCCCCTGGCAGCAGCTTCCTGAGGTTTCTGCCAGCTGCTTATATCACTAGTGACGCCGAAAATGATTCAGACAATGTACGTGTTAGTAAATAAGGAAAGCCACGCTGATTTTATTGCCTTTTTTTGTTGTCTAATTTATTACACAAGTGGCACTGGTTTTCTTTGTTGTGTAATGCCAGCTTTTGCAGGCACAGTAAACTGAACTTTCCTGGGACTATTTTTAGAGGTGATCATGGAGATTTGGATTAGAATAGATTAAGTAAAGACTTCTGCAGAGATGATACATATACTAAGCTATACCTTTACTTAAAGACATGTGGCCTGTCTGACACAAGAGGCATTTACAAAATAAGTGAAGTCATACATATCCCACAAAATGGAGGGAAAAATGGTGGGTTATCATCCACATGTCCACAGACAGGCCCGTGTTTTTAGCTAGAGGAGTGCAGTTCACGCTGGGGAGTGAATCTGTGAGTGTTCATAACGCCGTGAAGCGAAGGTGGCAGTTTTGTGCCTTCAGTATTTAGGCGTTGGAAGGGACAGTGTCATTTAAGCTTTTTTTTGGGATACAAGATTGTGCTTCAGGCTACTGTATTCCCCTGCAGAGGAGGGGGAGAGTTTTGCGCGCCGCTGCTCCATCCCTCCTTGAATACTCTTTTGCACTTGTCTCATCGCTTTCCCCAGCAAAATCAACATCTCCCCCCTTGCCCCCCTCCAGGCACGTGAAGTTTTGTCCAAGCAACAGTCAGAAAAAATTCATTTAAATTCCCAGCTCTTTTTTTGGCACTTTCCTGATATAAATTTGTATGTGACTAAGATGTTGCGGCCCTTTCTCGAAAAGGTCAGCCTAAATTATTTTGTGCAGATAATATTAAAGCTTATGTGCTTGATGGATTTCCATAGCACATAAACACCACTTCTCATGGGGCTGATGACCTGAATAATTACCTCATCTCAGTCACCGTTGATCCAATCAGCTAAACCAATTATAATATAAGCTCGAGCCATTTATGAAAGTTTCTCAGATTGCTTTATGCAGACTGGAAGGTTTTGTGCACTATACACAAATTAGAATATAGCAGACAGTCATGCTCAGCACTAAATTTTGCTCTTTTTTAATACAGTGTATGTTTAGAATCTCTACTAACACAGGTTTCACAGAGTTACAGAGTTTTTAGTGGAGATCAGAATTTCCCTCAAATAATTTTGGTAGATTTATTTTGAAATACATGACCTGATTTTTTAATTTTTGTTTTGCTTTGTATGTGAATTATGTTATAGTGAGTGACAGTTATGTACAGTTCCGTTATAACAGTGAGTTATGCATAACAGAATATATTAAGTATATGAATTATCATTTCAATAAATCAACAAGGAAAAGTTTAAACACAGCTTCGTATTCCTTTATGTTTTATTGTTCTTCTATTTCTATTACTCATAATATTTTTTGTGTAATATGCTTTTAACTTAAACATAATTTTCATTGTTGTCCCGGCATACGATTATGGATTACAATGAATCATTATCTCATTTAATTCAGTTCCATGCAGTTTTAATCATTGCTGTTAAACCAACCTTGCAGAATCGTCATTAATACTTACAGATGCATGCAAAGCAAACTGGACAGTTGTTTATCATGATGCTTATGAAAAGCAACGGGTAATGTCAATTTAGTCTTTTGCCAGACTCAGTTTTGTCTGGGATAATAGGCAAAAAGCTATAATAAGCTGCTTTCATTCTCAGCATCTTGGTGGAAAATAAGTTTCCTGAAGAGATTTTTTTAAAAGCTAAAATAATTGCATGCTGGATGTGATTTGCTCTGCTGTTCAGCTTGAGTTCATTATTGATCCTCTAATATTTCTTGTGATCTCTATTATCTGTAATAATCTAGTGTACAAATAGCCTTACGTCTGTAATTTTGTCATAACATCTGATTTATAAAATTGTCTCCTGAGATACCCATGACCTCACTTAATCAGACTCGTTCTGTCATTAGCCAACACAGCTGAGCAAAGCAGTTTATTTTTATAGTGGCAGCACTATTCCAGTCTTACACGAAATGAAAGGCACATGAAGAAATATCAGTTTAAAAGGAATCAAAAGTTTCACAAGACTATTTTATTCTATTTCAAACATGCGAATTTCAAGTTTATGATTCTGTAGGAAATTTTAATAGAATACTTTTAGTCTGATGACAGAAGGGTCCTATGAAACTCTTACAATTCGCAAGGTGTTGTAACATCTGATTAACTTCAGGTAGTCCCACACCTGAAATGTCCATTTATGTACTCTGGGATGAAATTAAGAAAATTCATTAGACTTTATTTAGAATATATGGAAAATAAGTAATTTATTCCAGACTGACAGTTTTGTCATATATTCCAAATAAAGTATTGTTCATTTTGCTCTGTGGTTTCAAAACGAAGTGGGATCTTTCAAAACTGTGCTAGTTACATAAAAATAAGGTATGTCATGTACTGTAGAAAACTGTGGGCAAGCTCTGTGAATTGCCAAATATTCCACAGAGGAAAGACAGAGCCCTCAACACCTGGCAGTATTATGGTTTCTGCTTGGAAAAAACCTGTTACTGAGCTGAATTTCAACCTCGCCTTATGTGGAAAAATCGACAGTAAATGTTAATGTAGTTGATGTGATGGATGACTCATGCTCTATTGTTAGTCACGCAGAGTCTGTACGCAGTATTTGAAAAATGAAATAGGATCTGTTGCAAACCTCAGAGAAGCCAGCAGCCCCGGTCGCCTGTAATGAAGGAATCCCTTTTCCTATAGTTCAAAGGCATCAATGTTGTTTCACGTTTAAGGTCGCTTCTGCACAGAGGACCAAAGCAGACCTTTTTTTTTGCCTGTTCTGTTTCATCGGTCTGAGAGAATTATGGGCAGCGGCCCTGGCCACTGGCTGGGAGAGAGCAAGTCTTAGCTAAAACAATAGCCCTTGAAAAGCAGGGACACTGCGCTTGCATGCTGTGACATATGTACAGTTGCTCCTTCTGATAATTTATTATTGTTATATATTAGTGGGAATAGTTTGAGGTTTTATTATGATTTAAAATAAGTGGTGGTTGAGGACATTTGAAAGGGAAGAGAGGGAAAAGGATGCTGTTGAAGGAGAAAGGTTGAAGTCTTAGGGTGAAGACAAGGGTTTAAGAGTTATCAATCTTCCTTCTCCTAAAGCTTTCAAAGGTAGTGAATATGTCTGAGAATTGATCCTACTGACAAAATAATAGTCAGATTCAATTTTTTAAAAATACATTTTTTTTCCCACATACACTGACCACTTCATAATTGCACCATGATCCTTCATATGAGGAGCAGAATAATTGATGCCTTGGTAGAACACTGATGAGATGAAACGTCATCTCTTTTCTGTGGATAACCAGATTACTCAGGTTCAGAATTTTCTAGATAAAATTCATTTATACTGCTTTATTTTTATCTTTCAAAAAAAAAATTAAGTGCACAGCTGTATTTTCCTGCAGACTGCCGTGATACAGGCTGCCGCTTTACCAATTGCTTCAAAAGGCAGTTTGCTGAAAGCAATGTTGTATCAGTTCTACTTATTAAAAGAGATTGTTGAAAGAGTTTGTAATATATAATGGCTGTGGATAATAGTATTTATTGGTATATGAAGTTAAAGATTCCAGACTAATAACTCATGGTGTGACTGATGGATTGCACGTCCTGGCTGATCTGCTTGTACTAACTTTCAGCAAGCAGAATACAGACAGGGCCAGAAATGGATGCAAAAAGGAAAAAAAGGGGGGAAAAAAACCCCCAAAACACCAAAACAAAAAAAGCAACCCGAAACTGCAAATTATTATGGTATCATTGAACCAGGATTTGGGAAATAACCGTTGAATCCAGGGGTTCATTGCAATTTTCATTCTAAAGCTGTAACCTCCTGCACCTCATTTCAATATCTGGTGCATTTGGAAGAGCTCTGCAAAGACAAGCAGTGCCTCAGCAAGCGGTCTGTCTCACTCACCTCCCTGTGAAACACGTAAGCGGTGAGGGCAACCAGAGAGCGCTTCCATCAGCTTTACAGCCCTGGATGGTGCTGGGAACCATATGGCGGAGAAGCGCCTTGTTTTTATGTCCTCGTCCGATTGCTCGTTTTGCTTCTCAATCAGGGAGTGCTGGGCACGCTCCGTCAAACACCAGGTTCTCACACTCTTATCTGACCCACTCCAGATTCGTGCAATCGTCCTTCAAAAATGATTTTCCACGCTACTGCATCACGTAATCCCTCAGAAAGCTCCTACTCCCCATTGCCTTTCCTTATCCTTAAGCGGTCTTTGATAGCATCTTTGGGAAATAAACTTCAGAAAATGTTGATACCCAAGTAATCCTGGTTTGTAAACTCAGAACGGTGAATGAGGTTGATTGATTTTGAGATCATTTGTGTCTCATGTCCGCTGAAATCAGAATGCCAGTCTGTGTTAAATGCGTTAGATCCTGTCTGATGGAGGTACCCAATAAAAGTAGGACAAAGGTGCCTAAATACTGTAATGCAAAAGCCTCTCGCAAAAAAGAGCTAATGTTTACTATTTGTTATTGTTTGTTTTACTGTTTTACAGTTTATTTTTCTTTTAAAGAGAGCAAAAAATTAACTTATTTTTTTAAGCATCCGGTAAATATTTTTAGAACACAAAAATGACCTGTGAAAGTATCCTTCAGATACTGAATGAAACAGTTTTTTCCATTAGAGATGACAACTACTTTAAGTTACTCTTATGGCTTTTTGAAAATACCACTCTCTTCAGAAATGCCAATTTTTTCAACACTAGGATCCCCCTTCTTATTGTCAAGAATTTTAGGTCTCCAAACTATCGTATACTTAGTTTTCTGCTGTCATTAGTAACTGACATTTTACTGAATGGCTGGGTGATGTCTTAAATCTGCAGAGTTTTTGGAGTTGTAAAGACCTATATCCAGAAATTCTTAGAGAACTAAAATAGTGGACACTAACACAATTTTTTAAATGCCAAGAATGCTTACATTGTAGTAAAACTTGGATTAATCTGAACAATCCCACCAGGAGAGTGCATACGTTTTAGTGGATATTATTTCAGGACATAAATATATATATACACATACGACATTAAGCAGAATTCCCTGTACAAATTCAATAGAACGGTTTGAAGCATTACAGGTTTTTCACAAGGAAATGGAGTTGCTCTTTATAAAGCAGTGGTAGGTGTGGCTTCATACTGAGAACAAGAGTAAATTGAGAATAAAAGAAATTAGAGTAATAATTTTATCAAAATATATAATTGAGAAATACCCTGCATAGCCTGTGAGCATCCCAAAGAGTTGGCATTGCCTCTGTACCTCAATGAAGCTGTTTGCTACATAAGCCAAATGGACTATCCAGAATAACAATGAAACAGGACAGTGAAATATTAACTAACTACTTATAATGAGAATAAATCAGAAGCTGCAGTTGTCATTTGGTGTATGTCTCTGTCTCAGTAGCGTGGGTGGGGAAAAGAAATAAAGAGAATGTTTAGGCAAGAGATGCTTAGAAAAATGATGGAGGAGTCAGGGCGGGCCATTCAGTTTTCATAACTGGATTCTCCTTCTTTCTAGTCTTTTGTGGTTATGAACTTGCAGCATGCCTGTATGAGTGCGTTTTAGGCAGGTAGGGTTACCAGAGAGGCCAAGACTTGTATCTCTGCCCTAATCTTTTCTATAGTCAGACACTGACGCTGAGCGCAGGAAAACTGAGTCATGTGTTGGCAGTGAAGAGGGAGGGCAGGGAGAAGCACTGGTTTATCTGCAGCTGCCCTTCTCTACACCCCTCAGCCCCGTGCAGATGAACACCGGGCTGCCCGAGTAATCCAGAAGAGCGGAGATAATGGTTTCAATCCTAGTGGTCAAGTGAGCAGCCAGGATTAAGTACTGTAGTTCCATTTAATTACTGACAAGTGTATTTCGCTGTATTTTAGGGAAGCTGTCAGTTTGCCGCTGTGGAGTGAAATGCTACCTGGGTAGCAAGCTGAGTTCTAAGGTTTACCTCCTGGAAGTTTTACAGCTTCCAGCTGTCATAAAGCACATCAAACAGGAACTCTAAAAGCAATTTTATTTTATTTATGATTATAAAAAAAAGGGCTAGATCTAACAGGAAACCTGAAGTATTTAAAGATAGCAACAGGCAACATGAACACAACTCCTGCCTACCTCTTCCTCTTCAGAGAACAAGGAGTTGTTTTTCAGAGAATTAATATTCAGAGCAGGTCCAGTTCATCTTACTTGCCTCGTTCATTTTATTATATAATAAAATCTGATTTATTCTCATTTGGATACAGAGTATATAGCCATATAAGCATAAGCCATTTATAAACAGTTACTTTCCAAGTAGCATAATATAATACCTACTCTCTTAGGTATTTCTGAGGAATAGCAAATGTTACTTGCCAAAGGGCAGGGATAAAAAGCAGTGTTTTGGATCTGAACATTGTGCCTGGAGCTAATCACTAGTTATGCTGATACCTTTTCAGTTCTTCAGTCTGAAAAAAAAAATAAATGAAAAAGCAGACCAATATCCTTCCCCAGTGAACTTTTCTGAGTCTGGTAAGCCTAACTCTCTCTTTATATTTTTCTTACAGAATGGTCTTATTGTTGCCTGTTACCAAGGTTATGTGGATATTGTAATAGCCTTAGCACAATGCCCTCACCTCGACGTGAACTGGCAGGACAACGAAGGGAACACGGCTCTAATTACAGCTGCACAGGCAGGTAAGGCTCTTTGTTCCACCTCTTACATACCTGGTCGTAGGAGGAGCCTGTGCTGTGGCTATTATTTTCAGGATTTTTTCAAGGCCCTAAAAGAAATCAGTCTGCATAAAATAATCCTGGCCAAGCCCACTCCCAGGTCAATTTGTCATTATTTTCTTTGAACTAATTAATCTACAGTAATATATATCCAATGGATTAAGACAGAAAAAGCTATACATTTCCAGTAGATGCCATTAACTCTTTTAACTTAAAAATAAAAAAAAATGTTGCCCCAAGTGTGCAGTACTATACTGCTTTGTTCCTTTAAGCTTATTTTCCTATGTTTGCTCTGGCAAGCAACCACTCAACATTGTGGTCGTGTAATGTGCTGCGTTAGTGCTGATAGCATCTCTTTTCTCATGCCTGTTGCACCTGCCTCAGTGGGTCCGTAGTAACTGCTGAATATAGGAAAATGTATCATCATTAAGAAATATCTTAGCTGCTAAGACATTCTTCAACCACTCCATAGTTGAAAGCAAAAAAACCCTATTTATATACTCTCAGCAGGATTCGGTGTTTGCCAATGCTGCTTTTGTAACAGGCTGATTATATTGACATCGACCACGTTAATCCCGATGCAGACTGGAGTGAGAGCAGAGTTTATCCCCAGGTTTTCGTTTATCCCACCCAGCGTGGTAATATTCAGTGAATAAGTATAACACATCACATAAATGTAAGAGATGGTCCCAAAAGAAATACTAGTTTCAAGTCTACAGTTAAAAAGCCATGCGTCGATTATTTCTGTTAAAACCAAAACACTGGGCTTTAACCTGTAAGGGAAGTTGTATTTTTCTCTTACAAGTGTTAACAAAGTGCTAAAGCATGTAAATCAGGAAAAATTTGACCAAGGAGGCCATCACTTTGTAGTCCAAAAGCTGTTCCAAGGGCTGCCTGGCTCTGCAACTGTGGTTTCCTTTGCATCACTCAAGCATGCTCCTCAAAGGCAATCACTTTACAAGGAAGTGCGTACTTGGTCTTTATCATATCTTCTCACTGATGAAGAATATGGGATGTTCGTGGGAGTTCATGGGACATGGCATTTCCTCCCAGACTCTGGCTGTCTGGAGGAAACAAATTTCCGTCAGGCAATGTCAATGGACATTATAAGTCATGTCTAAAGCTCGGAGCAGTTTGGTTTTCATGTTAATTTAGTAATATTGCCACTAGACATTTCCAGGTAGTACCGAACTTTGCTTTGTGTTGTACCAAAAAGTCAACAGTGCTAAAGAATTCGCTGCAAGATAGGTCTTGAATACTGGAAAGAAAGAATTGCGACCACGGTAGTCCCGTTCATAGCAAAGTCGTGAGTATAGTAGCTTTCCAAAGAAAGTGAAGTCTCCAAAACCCTAAGCCACGTTTATTTATCTGCCCTAATGTAAATTTGGACTATAAAAGGTTTAACACTGACTCCTTCCTGACCTTTATAACTCATGATAATGAGCTCAGAATTAATCCAGAGGGCTGACATTGACATGACACTCTCTGCCAGTACTTGTTATTGATCCCCAAAGCAACTGGAAATGACTGTAGTCAGCAGAAGCTTACACAAACTCCCAACAACTTGGATGTTTTCCCCTGCCTATGATAATCCTGAGCTCCAGTGTTGACACCAGTTATTTAATTCATTATCACAAGATACTGCTGCAGTGTTAATAGAGATTACTGTGAGGTTAACGTTGCAACCAGAGGACCTACAGTGCAATAGATGCTGCTTAATTATTGGTGAATGTTAAGTAGGGACACTGAGCAGCATATTATAAAGAACCGAAAGCAAAGCTTAGGCGAGCTTTTCTTTAGTGGAGGATTTATTTGTTTGTTTGTTTTTAATTTTAGGTCATGAAAATAATAATATTATTGCAAAATAAATTATTCTGAGATATTGCTGTTATGTATATCAAAAATATGGGGTTTCCTGTGGAAAGTCTAATAGCAAATCCACATTATTTCAGGTAACTGTAAGGTGATATCAGATGGTTTCAGAAAGCGCTGTCGATTTTGTTATAACCCGCTGACCAGGTGGGCCATCACATGTGGCCAGACCCCGAAGAGGAGCTGGATGGAAAAGAGGTCGTAGTCCTGAGGGATCCTTCCTTGTGTTTCAGAGGCTGCATCTGTAACACGAGGTACAGATACTAAGGCAGCTGACAGGGAGGCCTCTATACTTTTGCTAGAGGAGTTTAAAAATCCACACTTGCTTATGCCGTTTCATGACTGCCCAGACGTGACGCTCGAATGTGAGCATCAGCTTGAATTGAATAGAATTATCTTAAAGACCAGCTAGAGTTTCAGAAGATAAGTGAACTCAGTTCCTCATATTGCTTTTAATAATGTAAGATTCTCGTCCTTCAAAGAAAGTATCTAAACCTGAAGTTTTTTGCATGGGCTGACCCTAAGTAAGATAGGCTGGAGGGACCAGTGAAAAGCAGTACTTAACAAGCTTATCAATATGGAAAAATAGCCACAAAGTGCCATGCTTAGAAAGTAAATTCCAGGTTTGAAAACTGGTCCGTTCACTTGCTCTCTCAATGTTTCTTACAGATGTGGGATCCCTTCTCAAAGAGAGCTTGCCTTCCAACACTAAATTTGTTGCAGCCAGCAGCAGGTGGTGCCCACAAGTGGGTGATGATGCTGTTAAAGCAGAAGAAAAATCATTAAACGTCAGTACAAGGACAATGCAGAAAAGACAGGAGATTGATGCAAATGAGATTGAAATAACAAATAGAAAGAAAAGAAGGAAGGAGAGCGGTGTAAAAAAAAGGGGGGAAGGGAGGAAATTTACATTATTTTTTTTCCTCAGGGCTGCTGCTGCGGAGGGCATAACTACGTGAGTAGCAGTGTATGGGAGTTGGCATACATTTAGAGAGAGTCATATTTGCTCACAAAGTATAGATGCAGGGTCCAGTTTGGGGCAAGGTTATAGAGCTGGGAACACAAAATCGGACGTGATCCCGGTTTCTGCTTATTGAGGGAGACATGAGAACGCCGACAGCTAAAGCACCCAGAGGATAAAAGGTTCTGGGTGTCTTTGGTTCCACGCATCCATCAGAAAGCATTCACCACCTATAGGCCAAATACAGGCTTTATCCAGGTACAATTTGAAATCGTGATGTTATATGACAGAGCATCTTCCTTACTATGCTGCTTATCCTGTATTACTATGCCTGTATTACGTAGACTACTAGGTAATATTGTCATTGTTATATGCATTTCCTCTGTGGCAGCAATTAATTGAATTAAGCTGCGACAGACATCTGGACTGATCTCTAAATACGGCTCACAGGTTGCAGAAGTGTACCCTTAGCATGCCAGTTCTGCTAGAAGATAGACCTGGCTTACAAACAGCAAGAGCCTGATACGAATTCAGCATCACCAAACTGGCTGAGGCCGGGCTAATTTATTTTAGAGCCGCGTACAGCTTTCATAGCAGACTTTAAATTACGTAAGACTCACCTGGTTCACGATTTAGATACACACTTCCAGTTCGCCCAGGCGCAGGAGAACTGAAGCAAACTTTATGGCCTTAAATCAAAAGCCTGTGACAGGGTTTGAACAAAAACGTGGCAGCTCTGTGTTTTGCTTTGAATTTGGTATCTGTTTGAACTCGAAATTGGAAGCAAACCTCAGAGGACAGAAGTTCCTGCAGATTAAAACTGAGGTGGTTTTCCGGAATCCCTGAGACACAAAACTTCTGAGAATCACAAACCTCTTCATTTTCTTTGTTATTTTATTGCTGGCATTTTTTCTGTCTCATTTGAGGCCATCTGTAGTCCCCTGAAGAGTTTTGGCTGAGCAAGGTCTTTCAGGATTGACTCCCAGAATCACCCCAGATTTGCAAAACATCTCTTACTGCAGCTATACTTTTTGGCAAAGGGAAGAACATCTTTAGTAGTGTAATAACTGCTGAAAAATCTTCCATCTTACTATTTCTCCTTGTTTCAGTTCCTGTCTCTGGTTTCTGTGGTCAAAAAGCAAGTATTTCAGCTGTTCCAAAACCTTCATGAAGACTGTACACTGTACCTCAGTGAAACAGAGCGTGTCCTGCAAAACAATTTGGGCACCAAGATTCTCCTGTCAGTAAGCGATACCCTGCTGGGATTTGATCCTATGCCATAAAGTCAGTGAAGCTGAAGCTAGGCTGTACTGAGTAAGCAGGACCGGGTCACTTGATCCTGCCCTGAACCCAGTTCACTTTCGCTTTGTTCAGCTTGTTGTGTGTGGTTTGCCCTTATCTTTATATTCCCTTTACATCAGACTGCAACAAGGTATGGGGAGCTCCTTATTTGGTTTCCTCTCACTCCGGCGTGGCTGAGCTGATCTGCGCTCTCTCTACGTCTGCTCGGGTTTCAGGAGTTTCCAGTTATGCTGCAACGTAGCAGAGTCCAGCAAATTCTAGGAGATAAAGAGTAGCACCTAGAAAACAGCTTAAATTGAAGGGTAAAGATTTTCCTAACTTGCTTTCCAAAGTGATTGCAGGACTGTGCTGGTACAAAGCGACTGCTGGTAAAATCTGCACCAGATGTGACACTACAGACTTTTAAAGTCGTCATGTATGAATTATAATCTGCTTCGGTAGCATTTCTAGAGGAATTTGAATGACATGCATCACAGAACATTCAGCTGGACTGCGGAGTGAGATGAGAGAATATTTTTGCAGCTCCGAGTAATTAAATTGTGATTGTTGCAGCTGCCTGACAGACTGCATTATTTTATAAGGCGTCAAAGCATCATAAAATGAATGACAAGTGAAGGGAAAACTGTTTTGAGTGAGTCATAATGCAACGAGATACTCGTCTTGTTCTGATAGTCCAATTATAAAGACTTGATGTTTTAATTGGTCTTCCAACCATTTAGCAAGAGATGTCTTCAGCTACTCAGTATGCCCTTGCTGACACCAGTTATCCTGGCGTACCAGGCACATGAATGGCAACAACCGTTGCTTTTAGAAACATAACTCACGTCATTTATTTTACTAAAAAATCAGAACATCAGCCCCATTTTTCTGTTGCTGGAGAGCAGACAAGTGGCTTTACACTGTCAGGCGGAAAAATAAAAATGTGGGATTCTACGCAAAATATTTCTTTGTCTCGTATCAGTATTATTGGCTGGAGCTACCACATGTAATCCCTTTTTAATGAAGCACCATGACAGCAAGGCTCAACTTTACCAGGGGAGTGACAAAACTGAACTGTTGCAGTCATTTCTCCCAGGTGATGGGTCTTCCTTCCGTAAGCTGTAGGAATTCCCTTTGCAGTGCCACTCACTGGGCCAAGAAACTTAGGCCCCTTGCAGCCTCAGAGTGACCATCTCCGGTTTTCAATTATTCCCTTACTTTAAATTGACTTTCCAGAGAGGAGTGCAACTTGAGAGAAGGTGGGGACCCATGTTTCCAGGCTCCTAGCCCAACACTCTGGTCACAAGTCAGTGGCACTTAACCCTAAGGCTAATCTGCATTTTTCCAGCTAGCAGTCCTTCAGGAGTCACTTTTGGTTTAACCTTGAGACAGCGCCTTAACTCTGTGACATATTTTCTCTGCTTTTTCATTTCTTTAAAGGGCACATAACCATTACAAACTATTTGTTGAACTATTTTCCCGGGCTTGATATTGAGAAGAGGAATGTGTTTGGATTCACAGCACTGATGAAATCTGCGATGCAGGGCCGAACTGAATGCGTGAAAGCCTTGATGTTGGCAGGTAGGCAAAGTGCTTTGCTGCTTCTTCCTCATCACCTACCTGTATATGCCAGACAGTCACACGCAAACACCAAGAAAAAAATTAATTGGCTCTTGGGGTGTTTACTCTGAGAGGTGCGGTGCAGCCTTCCCTGGAAATGGGTGCAGCTTTTAAAAAAGTCATGGACAAGGCGGTGAAGCCACAAGCTGCAGGTGCAGGAGCGCTCAGTTTTCCTGTGGAAACTCAGCCAGGATCTCCCCAAGAGCTCTCAGGGTGAGATTCACTGTCTCGAGGGGAATTCAGGGAGTGTGATCATCAAGTTTTGTAGATAAGGTGTTAATGAAGTTCATGACACAGCTGGGAAAGACACGCAGGTCTCTTGCTGCCAGCTCTGTGGGTGTGACGGACCATGGAGCCCCACGGGTGGACCTCTCCCTCCTGCTGGGGCAGGGAGTGGAGAGCTTTGGGGGCTCTGGCTCCTGTTAGGAGAGTTGGGTGTTGGGTTCATATCCCACAAGGGACATCGATGGGAAGTTTGGCAACACAGGAAAAAACCCTCCCTTTCTAACCCCTCTACGGGTCTGAGTCGGGTCTCCCGGTTTATGGGCACCAGGGCACCAGCAGGTCTGTCCCTGCTGCAAGGAGGGAGTCATGGCACAGGGAGGGAGCAGGTCCACCTCTGCCCACCTGCCTCTCTACACATCTAAGAACAGGAAATATGTTTCTTGCTGTTGGCCCTTGAGTGCAGTTGAATTTCGAGCCCTATGCATTGCCAGGTGAGGGGGTCCTGGAGAGGAAAGTCAGAAGGGCATTGGGAAGAGTCCCCCCTGAGAGCAGTCCCAGCATACTCTTTTAGGCACAATGTTGTAATTTTTTTATTATATTAAGTAATTGGCATATACATTACTAATAATTAATTAGCCCATATTAGTATATATTATTATATTACAGTTGCAGATACTTGACACAAATCAAACATTACAGAAATGGTAATAGATTGCATGTGAATATTGTTACTGTCTAGACTGAGAATCCTACAGGTCCATTTTATTGTGAGACATCTTGAACAAGTAGTTCCTTTCAGCCATTTTTCTGGCACAGAAGTTTAACCCCTCATAATTGGAATATTTTAAGTCGCAGGCATTTATCAAGCATAGTGATATTATATTCATCCATTTTCACAATATCCAGTTTCTAGATGTTGATATGACACACGAAATGTTTGGATGATGTGGTAACTGTTATTTTCTGTGAGGTTCTGTAGCCTCTTGTACCGGAATCAAGGTTTTGGAATCAGATAATGCATTTTGGAGTTACATTTTTATGAGACGAAATTAAAAAATGACTGTCCAAGCTAGAGTGCTGATAGACACAGATGCACTTTCTGGACTAACATGTACTTCGTGCAAATGCTAGTTCAGATTTTTCCAGTGCCCATTACAAATTATCACTTAAAATGAAACTTCAATCCCAAGACCTTATGACTTGCCAAATTGACCTTACAGTGTCATGGCTTTCTGTTATTATCACTGGAGATCTGATAGAAGCTTGTTCTTTCTGTTTTGTTCACTAGAAACTATTTCACAACCTTTCCCTCCATTCCTTGTTATTATACTTCTTGTACAAAAAGCATCGGTATCAAAGTTCAGTATGTGGCTGCTGCCTCTGGCATCTAAACAGCCACCTTCTTGCTTTCATGTTTCATAAGAAAACAGAAAATTGGGAAGAACAAACCTTTTGCCAGATAGAAAATGGCCTTGTTAGCCTCCATATCAAGTTTACCTACAGATGGTTGTATCGGCCTGTTTGTGCGTCAGAGAGAGTGAGGATACCAAAGATCATCCATTGGCAAAAGAGGTGCCACATTAATATACTCTGAGTTTCTAAACTGCAGCTTATATACACGTTTTGGTGAGTATTTTGCAGGTTTTCACATTTTCAGCTCAAAATAGGGTCCACAAAGGAAGAGTGGTACATTGCCTGCACCCATTTTAATATCTGGTTATTTTTTTAGCACTGTATGGTCTGGTGAAACGTAGGGAGGGAGCTGCTCATTCAGAATGGATTTAGAAGTAGTTTGGGGCTTAAGGGATAATGGGTGGCTGCTGATCATAAAGTGCTAGCTTGCTGAAGAAGGTGAAATAAATTGTTATTAAAAGATTTGGTGAAAAAAATCAATTTCACAAATAAAACAGCAAAATTCTCTCTGTGTTAAAATATAAAAATGCATGGAAATACAGGGGGGAAGCACCCATAATCAGCTGTGGGTCTACTTCCACAGTCTCTGACTTTTGGAACAGCTACAAAGCAGGTGTGTGTCTTTAGAAAAAGAGTTATGCCGGGAGGCTTTTAAACCTAATATCTGTTTAGTGGCTTGGGTAAAACCTCTATTGACAGGCACCTACTTATGGCAACACAGGAGGTCACTAAAGGAAAATAACTCACCTTCCTAGCTGCCTAAGCATGGATTTAACAGTCAGATGGGGAAGAGGTAACAGCAACGTGTGACAGATGGTTGGAGCTGGATTGTCAAAGCGCCCGCTCTTCCCGAAATTTGAGTTCCTGGAGGGTGGCCAAGGTCAATCACTACAAGATTAAGGCGCTCTGAGACACTTGGCCGTAATGTTTGCTCTTTCGAAGCGAGTCTTTGGAACATGTGAATTTGCTATTCGTGAGTGCACAGCGAGTGACGGGAGGAGGAAGGGGGGGGAACCCAGTACCTCACCCGCAGTTTGTCACAGGCTGCTGCGCTGCCAGCACCAGGCTGCTGCCAGCATTCAGCAAGTGAGCCGGCCCCGGCCGGAGCACAGGAACACTGGCTGTAATTCACATCTCAAGCCCCGTTGAAATCTCTGGTGTAAACTCAGTGCTGCTTTAGTAAAGTCGCCGGAGTGGCTGTGGAGCTCGAGACTGGGCTTTAAATAGTGTGTATAAAACAGCTCGGCAGCATATGCCTAAGGTCTTTCACTCCCTGTCTTTAAACTCAGGATGTCAGTTTTGCATCTCAAGGGACATCGAACCTTCTTAATCAAATAGGATGTTGATATCTCAAAGGGATATGTGTATTCAAACTAGTTGTGCTGAAAATTACCTTCAGGGCAACTTCCGTAGGAAAATCAAGGCAAGTGGCAAATGCAGTTTTCCTAAAGGAAGAGCTGTAGGCTATACTTACACTGAAACGACAATTAGTTCAATAAGACTGCTATCACATTTAGAAAGGGACATGACTATTCATGTCTCTTCCAGATGAGACATTCTGCTGAATGACAAGTTTGTTCACAAATTTCTCCTGATTTGTACAGAAAATCAATACCACTATAATAAATCACGCCTTAGAAGAGATTTTGTGATACAAGGTACAAAGTCAGCATTGATTTCTGTTGAAAGATCAGGGTTTCAATACTCTGTAGTATTGTTTCCTGAGATAAAGTTTCCGAAACACCTGGGGGGGAATCTGTCAGGCAGCAGCAGGAGTGCGCTTCTCCTCAAAGGGAGGAGAACCAAGGGTGACAGCAAGGCACGCAGAGGCACTAGCCTCATCAACAAAGGTGCTTCGTGAAGAAATGGAGCAGGGCTGGTGACACTAACCAGGATCAACCACTGCTGCAGTGATTGCCAGGGAAGTCCCTGGCGACGAGGCATGTCCCGAGAGGCAACGTAGGTCTGACCCGAGAGGTCAAACAAGAAATTAAGTCTGTGGGCCAGGGTCTGAATCAGCAAGGCACGTGGCCAGGCACAGGCACAGCACTGCCGTAGCTGCAGCATAGCACAGGCAAGGACCAGAGCCCAGCGTCTGAGCTTCAACGCAGCCCCCAGGCACAGATGGGGAGACGCCGGTGAGCACTTTCTCACACAGCTCTTTTTGCACAAGTCTGATCCAAGGTCCCACAGCTGCACCATATCAGAGCTGGCTTGTCTTTTTCTTGACGGTAACGGTAAGCGGGTGTCTATACCTCTTGTTTGTTTACAAGCAGAGCATACTGTTCATTAAAATTTATGGGAGAGATTCAGAGGTAGGAAGTTTGGGTAGGTCGGGTCAAAAACAGGCTAGTGCAGCAGGAGGACATATCTTTGTATGTATTTGTTCCTCCCCTCACAGGTTTATAGCTTCTGCAGTCGTGAACTACTGATCATTTTCCTCATGCTCTCCTTTTTCCTCTGTTTCTCTGCAACGGCAAACCATCCTTTGGGTGGAACGTTATACTGGAGCCACTGCAAACAGCTTCCTGGTTGCCATTCCTGATATCTGGTTCCCCCTGTGCTAGTTTGAAATGCTGTTACCAAGATAATCCACCCTGAAAAAAAAAAATTATCATGGTGTTCTCTTGCCTTTTCGTCGGGTCTCAGTCTCTGGACATTTCCATCTTCCAAAGCAACGGGACAGAATGTCTTTTCTTTAGTGGAAAGATCTGTGTGGGTCAGTTTTGTGTTGGCTGTTTGAAAATGGTGCTTCAGCTTATAGAGAAGCCTTTCAAGAAGTCAAACACTGTAGCCTGTTCATATCCCAGCTTAGAATTTTTTCAAAAACTCAGAAATTATCTACAGGGCCAGAGATATGCGTAAACCATAACTGAATGTTAAAGAGCTCAGTTATGTTAAAAGCAGCTGGGCAAAGCGTCTGTGCCTGCCCCAGAGAACATGCTGCAGATCTGCTGAACAAAGTCAACATTCTGGTGTGGCAAAGCTCCCTCTGAGATCAGTCGAAGTTTAAAGGCAGAATATAAAGCAAGGGATTTGCAGCTTAAGAACGCCTGAAACCAGAGGGTATACGCGCATACTCATTCTCCTGTTGCTGTCATTCCTTCACCCACATACCCACGTACTCTAAAACACCAAGACGCCTATGCCCAAGTGGTACTTCCAGGATCAGTTGGGTGAGATGCAGAGGACGTGGTGCTGGCTGTCAAGTCCTCGTCATGTCTCTGAGATTCTTTTTGCTTGGTGGCAGCAGCCTGATTTTTGGCCAGATCTTTGGTACCGATTAACGGTCACCAGCTATAATGTGTTGGTCCTTTGCAACAGTCTTGCTGACTTCAGCTACCAAAAGGGCTTGTTGCTGCTGGTTGTTCTGCAGCAATTCTTCCAAAGGTGCTGTCTGTATTGAGCTTCCTCTGTCCTTTACAGAGCTCTTCCGTGTGTGCAGCACTAGGCACGTGCCATCCTCATTGGCAAATGCCCATGCGCCACCCCAATAACAGGACTGAGAGAACTTCCCTGCAATTTTCTGGCTGCCAGGGAATGTGGCAGCATTGGATATAGTATTACATAAGTAAAAGATACAGCAGAGCAGACTAGGATGCTTGCTCCTCCTGTTGCTCTTGTATCCTCTCTTCAGGCAGCCAGGTGCCCTGGCGGAGAAGAGTCTAACCCCACTTGAAAGCACAAGAGTGAAGAACAAGGGCAGAAGCCCATGTGAGGGGGCTTATAGGAACATGGAGAGATCAAAAGGAAGGCAAAGCTGGAAAAGGACCCAGAAATATATGAGAAGAAAGAATGGCAATGGGGACAGATGTCAGAATTGGGTGGATAAAGATCATAAATTGTGAACTAGGGGAGGACAGGGCAAAAGACAATATCCACTTGATATAATTTCCTTCCAGGGCCTAACACTGTACTTCAAATGCCTAAGCCTCTGCTGTGTAGCACATGTCCCAGTTGCCTCTTATGGCTGGTCCACTCAGCGATAATAGCATGTTTTTGCTAACAATTACTTCGTTTCCTCAGGGGTGGTAATCTAAGGTAGATGAAAACAGCTGTTCTGGGCTCAGACTGAAAGTCCACCTCGTCCATTATCCACTCTCTGACATGTATGGAAACTTTCCTTATATTTGATCAGCCTTGTCACCATCCTCTCAACCTTCCCTCATTCTGCGGTGTCCTTTCAGAAATAAGAGAATCTGAATTGTACACCTGGTGTTTTCTCTGTTTTTTCCTTTTTTTCCCCCTCTATTTTTTCTCAATTTTTTTAATGCTTTTCTAGAAATTCCTTGTATTTTATTTGCTATTTTGGCCCCTGGTGAGCACTGAGTTGATATTTTCATGGTACTTGTGATCATTACCCCAAGATCTCTCTTCTGAGTGGCAAAGCCCATTACTACGTATGGGAAGGATTTTTGTATATAGAATTGTTTCTTTCCGTATTTTTCACTCTTTTCTTATGAGCCTGAGTGAATGGATTTTACAGTGGCAAGAAACATTCAATGCAGCTGAAATTCATTACGTTGTTCTTTGCATTGCTTTAAGAGAATTTAATATATATGGCCTTAATTTCTTCTTTTGTTTTTTTTTAATTAGATCAGGAGTTCAGAAAGTCAGGAAGCTGTGTCTCTCCTTATTCCATGTTTATTTTGACACAAATATTATAGTGTGTCGTATATGATGTTTTCTTGCAGGGATCTACCCGATTCAACTCTGAGGACAGCAACAAAAGTGTGAGCAGTTTCATTAATTAACACTAATTGTTTTTCTTTTATTTGAGGGGCAAATGTTCACGCGACTGACCCAAGCCGTGGACTGACTTCATGGGAATGGGCTTGTTACACGGGAAGATCAGAATCTGCCTTCATCATGCAAAGGCTGATGGACAGGCCATGCCCGGAACAGTTCTGTGATCAATATAAACCAGAATGGCCAAAGATGAAGGAACTTCTTGCCAAGGCTGCAGAGCCAAAGACTTGTTTGCAGAGGATTTCTGAGTGCGTGAGGGCAGCTGTCTCATTCCGGTCTTTCTACGGCCCAGAAGAAGACGGGGTCCTAGATCACATGGTGAAGGTGACAACAAGCTTGAGCAGTCCTTTCATTGCCCTGTCGTGCCGGACAGTATGCCCAGGCAGCCCACCTTCCGTGGGGAAACGCAGACTGGCTGTGCAAGAAATCATTAGGAAGCAGAGAGCCGAGGAGATCCGATCTCAGGATAAAGACCACTTTAGCAGCTATGAGAAGCTATTTCGGAACTCCAAAGTCACAGTGATCCCCAAGAAGAAGGACCGTCGAGCCAGCCTGCAGCCCATCAGCCTTTCAGTCTCCCAAGTGAACACCATAGCCACCAGGAAAGCAAGCCTCTTGCCGCTCCACCTGCTTAGACGGAGCAGCGTCAGGCCGGGATTTGTCATCCCCAAAGTCCGTATCAGCAAGGCTCCTCCACCCACCTTCCAGCCAGAAAAGGCCAGAAGGAGGAGCAGTGCAAAGGACGACCCCTACTTGCAGATTCCCAAATGGAGATACAAGGAGCTAAAAGAGGAGCGGAAGAAGGCAGAGGAACAGGAGAAGAAAAAAGCAGCAGAGGCTCAAAAGCAGAAGCAGGTGTCTCCTGCCAGATGCAGGACCTGATTTAAAAGCAGTTGCTTAGAGGGTTTTAGAGCCGTTAGTCTTGTTATCTGAGCAAGACAACAGACCGCATGCCTTCGTGCATGCCCGCTGCTCACGGAGCTGGAATACTGAATAATGGCCCAGTGCAGAAAAAGCTGCAGAAGCAGGGCAAGGGCTATGCCACAGTGTGTCTGATGGTGGAGCAGGAAGGTATTTTAAGGTTGAAGACCTACTAAGTTCACCTGTCTGCCGCTGATAGGAAGTTTTAAGTGGCGCAGTCCTCTTGCGGTTTCCTTTTTTTACAGTTCCAGGTGAATGACTGAGAAACAGCTTGAAAAACAACATGTGTGTGAAAGGATCGTATTTGGTGTTTGTTCATTTTGTAATGGACAAAATTAAGGAGTTGTGCTTTTGACACTAGGCATTCCTCCCTCTCCTTGCTTAGGTAGATGTATTGCGAGGTTTTATAGTAATAATGAAAAGTTTAAAATATACCACAGTGTTGGTGGGCAGTGAAAATCCAGGTCTACAATTGTTTTGAATATACTAAGCACTTTATTTTAATTCCAGTAATCAAAGTTTAAGACAGGATAGGTATTAAACTGTACAGCTCTATACAGTCTGTATGGATGCACTTCTTAACACTATTGTTTGTTCTATTGAATATTAAAAGGGCTGCATATGAAATATTTCAGTAGTTGAGGTATTCACATCCTCTGCAGGTATGAATCAGAGGCAGGGACTGATTCCTTTCGAGCAACAGAGAAGCTGAGCTAATTTTTGAATGCCACCATCACCTAAGATTTGCCTCCCCCATGAAGTTTCCCTGTATCCACTGTCTGTTGTCTCCTCTTTAGTCTCAGGGAATTCTCTGTCATTGCGTTTAACTGTGAAATAAGGGAGATGGTGAGACAGGTGGGGGGTTTTTTTTAGGTTGATATTTAAGTTCCTGTTAAAAAAAACCACCGGGTTTATTGGGAGCCTTTCCATATTATAGCCAGGACAGGAGAATTCTGCAGCTTCCAGAAGTTCAATCCATTTTCCTAGGTATCAAGTCCAGCCATATACTATGAACAGCCAGTCAGAGATGCAGGACCAGGCAGCTCATCCGCTAAAATTTGGAAATGGTGGCCAGATGTCACTGTGAGCTTTGGTAGTATGTCTCTGGGTGCCCGGAGAGGGCAGTACATCACCCCTTTATCTCAACACTGGGAGAAAACCTTCCCCAGTACATGAGTGCATCTCAAAGTGGGAGTTCCCACGGGTTGCTGCAGGTTCTTGTGGTCCATGTTAAGGTGTTACCAGTAGCCAGACTGAATGGTGTGCCAAACCCTGGCAAATTCCATCAAGGAAGGGCTGTAAACCTGCTGCTTGCTGAAGAAAGACCACATTCATAAGAGTAGAGGTCAAACGCAAACAACAAGTCACACAGCACGTGCTCAGGCTGCATTTTTGCTCAGGCTTTGCTCCCATTTGAAATGAAATGTGCTGTGGTGTGTTCTCCCGACGGTGTTGCTCTAATGGGGGCCAGGCAGACCCCAGCTGCTGCTGTCACCAGCTTCTCCCTTCAATTAAGGAGAGGGAAAACTTTTCCATCCTTTACTCCCACAGCACAAAGGCTGGCCATGGTCTCACTGAACTCGTAATGAAACTGTGCGTGTCATGGGAAAATAAATTCAGTTGATTGAAAATCAGTGCTCAGATTGGTATTGCTAGCTAGCGTCCATGGGGGTCAGGGCTCGACAGAGGTTATGGCAGACATGTGAAACAAGGATTTTCTACGCAGCCTGTTCTTTGTACCTCTTGCTGGAGTAGCTGTGCTGGCTAGACGGCATCGCCAGGTAGCCTCCCAGGTCAGAGCTGAAGGAATACCCATCCTGCTAATAAACCTCCCCAGCTCTGTGAATATAAAGAGGATTTTAGTCTGCAAGTGCATCAGTGCAGTGCAATTCATAGGCACCAACTTTGTGATGGATTTGGTGTGACCAGAATATAAGCTGAACCCATTTCTTTGGAGAGCAGGAAGACATCTTTTAGCTGCCTGTGGCAGAGATATTAGGATGGTGGGGTTTTTTTAAATTGGTACACTGGATTTAATGGTTTAACCACTAATTTTTGTTTACCACCAGCCCAGCATACTGAAGATTTAGCATTCAGATTCAGTATCTGAAAAGCAACCTGTGCTGCAGGTGAGCACTTGAATTTGCACTCTCAGTATCACTTTCAGGAGACATACCATTGGCAGCTGCTCTCAGGGATTAACATACAGTATGTTAGAATTAGGGGCTGAAAATGAAGCCTGTTTTCTAACCCTTTGTACTTTACTGTGTATACGTGTATAAGTATGTGATATTTCCATTAAAAGGTTAAACAAGCTGTTAAACTTATTTGGCGACCTTATTCTTCAGAGCGGTTTGGGGGTGCTGCTTTTCACTTTTCAGCAGATAAAAAACCCCAGCCGCTGTCACCAATGGACTAATCAGCACCACCTGAAAGCAGTCTGGTTTCCCTGGAGGGAGCTATTGTGGGTTAACTGCCACTCCTTGTGAATTTTTCCCTATGAGTTAAAGAAAACCACTACGTTTGTCCCGACGTCGGGCTTTGGCTGGCCATCTCCACATAGAGAGAAGCCGTTGCCTCAGTCACCCGCAGCCACATTGCTCGGCTGCAAGCAGGTGGTCCCCCGGCATCGTTATGGGCAGCATGGCTGCATTTTGTGCGTCTGCGTAAAGCTTGGCCCTCGCTAGGGTGGGAAGCGCAGGCACAGGTCTCTGTCCCCTCATTGCCTTCCTCTCCTGCTGCCGCACTGCATTACCCTCCTCTTCATCACCGTTCTCACCAGAAGTGCTGCTCCTCTCACTTGCTTTTTTTATTGTCTGTCTGAAGGGTCTGAAGGTTGCAGGGGGCAAAGCTCCCGCAAAACACGCTTCTGGAAACCTGTGGCAAATGGACCATAGTATGAGAGGACGCACGCCTGGCCCTCCTCCAGCCATCCAATTCCCCTTGAGCTGCTGCTGCCGAGGAGGATTTGATTTCTCTTGGATTTCAGCACAAATAGAGTGGTTTGTTTTGTGTTTGGTTGCTGTGTTTTTTTTCCAAGAGACCCGTAACTATGAAATGCCAAGCGACATCAGCTGTACTTCAAATTGCTCCTGTTCGCTCAAGCAGGACGGTTTACCTCCTACGAAACAGCACCTCCTGGCAGCTGAGGCCCCTGAGGGAACGCAGAGGCGCTCCTGCAGCAGGATGCTCCCTTGTGGGGAAGGGGACACAGATTTGTAGGGCGGAGGAAGATTTTCTACCCGCCTTCGATGCCAGGTTGCAGCCTGGCATGTTAGTGGGAACGATGCTCCTGAGTGTTGGGTGAAACCGGAGCAGGGGCTGTGTCTGCCTTCGCGGCCATTGCTTGCCTCGGTACACTGCGAGCTTTGAGGTGACAGCCAGCCTCTTGCCATCTGATGCTCACTCGCAGAGAAGCACCCGGCCCGATGGGCTGATTGACTTCTGCGGTAAGCAACAGGGATTTAATATAGTGATGGTGGAAACAGAAATCCCAAGTACTTCCCAATGTGCTCTGAAAGGATACATATCCCTGGAGAGCAATGGTGTCACAAGGAAGAGACTACCAACCCCATGGAGGGTTTTCAGGTGGAAATACAAAATTACACATAATTGGCTCCCTGTGTGACTATGTATTATTAATTTGGGGGGTTTTATGCCAATGAAAACTGCTCCTTAAGCCTTGACAAAAATCCTCACTGAGCCTCTTCATTGAATACCTTTTTCTGGAAATGTTCTTAAGAGTCCTGAGTGTTCATGCTGTCCTGTTACGGGACAGACATTAGAGCAGCTGGTAAAAAAACACCTCAAATAGAAAAATGGCATACAGATACGCAACATTCTTTAAGGGTATTTCTTTTTTAAACATCTACTTTTCAGCAAGAAACTTCCAAAAGCTGTGACTGAAATTAGGACCCAATAAGCAGGATATGCCAGTTTGCAGATGATCTGAACTGAAGCCTTCTTTTTCTTTTTCTTTTTTTCTTTTTTTTTTTTTTTTTTTCTGTACTTCATGCAGCCTGGTTGTGCTAGATCCGCTCATTGTGCCTCACAACTTCACACTCCACAGCTGGGTCAGATACCCGGAGGCTGCAGGTGGGCAAAAGGCTGGAAAGGGCGGTCGTGTCCCTTTCTCCTGCCCATGCATTCCTGCTCTCCTCCAGCAAAGCTGGCATTTCGCTCGATTAGTATTCCGCCAATTTAGTCAGCTAGACAAAATTGCTGGAGCCAATGCAGGGAAGCAGGGAAAGGAAGGGGCGAGACGGTCTTGCTCAGAGGCAGCGAGCTGCCAGGTGGCTCAGGCAGTGCTCCAGGCTGTGCCCCCAGCAGCGAGGAAGAGCTCCCCGGCACAGGTTAGGTAGCTCCAGAAAACATCTAGCAGTGTGAAACACAGAGCTGACACCCTCTTACAGGCATTTGTATCTCTTCTGAACCCCCAAGGAAAGGGGCTTGGACTCGTTTGCAGATATTTAGGAAAATTACAACCTCCTGCCTTCCCATTCTCCTTTGGAAAGATTAAACAGGCACCAGGAACAGAGCTGCTCAGCAACTTCAGCCATAAAAGATTTGTAAGAAGTGGGAATTATCCTCACATTTTTCTTCCTTTTAAATTATCACAGGTAGAATTACAAACCCATAGAGTCATTTGAGTCACTTAAAGAGCTCCTTCATTACTTGGATAATTACTCACCCAGAGAGTGTATTCAGCAGAGAGAGCAGCCAGCCAGCCATCTTCTCAAGGCAAGCAAAAACCAGACTGACAGTTCTGCAGACTCTCCCTATTGTAAATTTTGGAACTCAGTCTTCGAATTCCAAGTCACTGAAAACTGCTAAACTAATGCTAATACTAGTGGGCAGAGATAATCCCTGGAAGAGTGGACAAGAGGTAATGGAGGCAGTGAGGAGGAAAGAAAAATACATTGATGTCTATGGTTCTGATTTAAAACAAGATCGCATTTTTGACAGAAATTTTTCTGAGTATTGTGTAGACAAGAGTCAAAAGCATTCATAAAGACTTGCTCTGGTCTGCTAAGGAATTTATTATTTAAAAAGAGATTCAGTACGAGCCTCCTTCAGTGTCTCCTTAGTTCCCCAGCATTCTCTTTTGAAGATTTTTACTCAGCAATGACTTTGGACAGAGTCGTAAAAGATTTGACCTGAAGTTGGGGAATATGCCTCCAACAGCATCCTGAAAATGAGAAAGCCAAATAAGCCTGTCACCCAGCAGGCTGGCCACCAGGGACCCTCTCTAGGCTGTAGAGCATCTTGCCTACCAACATGTTATGCATTAAGAAGAGTACAAAAATCAAAATAATAGCCAATAACAAGCAACATCACTTAAGTCCTTCCTTGGGTACCTGTGTTAAATACGTTCAAGGCACCCAGGCCTGATTGCAGAGCAGTGGCAGGCTGGCTGTAGCATGCACACAGATCAATCAATGAAAACATGAAATCAGCTTGTTTAGGATAGGATGCATCAAGCAATTGATTTCAGTATGGACATATTCCTTAAGTGAGGCCAAAATTGTTCCTTTGTGTTAACACGGAGGCCGAGAGGTCATTTCTAGGGTTATAAACACAAACCAGGGCTTCAAACGTGCTGTGAGGCAAAGGCTTCCTCAGATAAAAACCTCAGAAATAAAACTCTTCAGCTCCATAACTAACTCAGACAGGAATAGTCCTGCATTAGCTCAGTTCAACTAGAAACCCCACGGGAGCTGTAAGCGTTGTCTACCTGATGATCCTGGGGACACTCTTTCTCCAGGATCTCCCCCCCACCCAAATGAAAAAAAAAAAGGAAAAACAAAAGAAAACAAAAGTGCTCATCATCCCCAGGTACCAGTCCTCTCACGGCACCTTCTCTGCTTGCAGAAGGCCAAGGAGTGATTATTTCCAGGGAAAGCCAGTTTGGAAAGTCCACCAAGACACAGAAGAGGGAAACTGTATTCAGAGATGTAGTGTTTGAAGTGTTTCTGACCAAGCTCTTGAATCCTCCAAGTAAGCAAAAAATGCAGTATCCACAGATACCTCCAAAGGTATTGCTGGCTGTCAAATTATTACACAGGAGGCCTGGAGAGTGTCTCATGGCACGTGAGAAGGGCCAGCTCACCTTGCTTCTGCCTGGACAATTCCTGTGTACAGCTAAATATGGCATTTAAAGAAAACCTCATAAACTCTGGACCCCTTTTGCTATGGCTGTGGAGCTGCTGACCACTGAGAAGCACAAATGACGTCAGCCAGAGCCATGCTTAGACCAAGATGTGTTTTATAATGCTAAAGACACTGAATAAGGACATCACAAACTTAGCAAACTGGATACCCCAAATCAGTTCCTTAGCTATAAGATACCTATATAATTAAGTTATATTAATTATTCACGATATTAAATTAGACCATACCTATAAAACTACCTATTGGTAACAGTCATACATATATGTCATTCATATATAAAGTAACAGGTGTGCTACATTATATATATATATATAACATCTATATGTAGTCATATATGTTTAGATATTTATAAAATATATACATATAAAAGGCCTCTCACCTGCTAGTGATGATGTGAAGCACTCAGCTATGTTAATGATGACCATCTCTAAGAAAGCTAGCATTAAATAATTGTTCTGTGAGAGGAACAAATCATTCAGGGTACAATGTGGAGGCTACAATGAAAAAACAGACCAGCTGCCTTTTCACTGAGCACTATGGGGCACTTGCATGGGAAGAGGCAGGGGATTCTGTGAAAAATCGTACTTCATAGTGTAATTAAAGTTATTATGCATATTAATTTTGCCTAGTCAGGTTTAAATTTGGCAGTTCTCTTGGCACATCAGAATTTACAATGTTCATAGCATTCTTTTATGACTATAAAACTGTGCAGAGGTTTGTGGATAATGAGTGGGCCAAATGCTGCTGTTTCAGCCCGCCCTCAGGAAAACAGAAGAGGTTGGGAAAATGGGTTCAGGTGGTTCCTTTTCCCCTTCCTGTCATAGCAGCTTCCCACATGAATGACAGTTTGTTACTTTGCCCAAGCCCTTCCTCCCAAATAAATCAAAAATAAGCACAAACCCTCAAGAGGCAGATGTGAAAAATCCGTGCTCGCAGGCACCATCCTGGATGCACTCAGTGATTTTGCATAAAGCACCAATCGAACAGTGAGCTCTGATATGTGGGGATCAAGAAAGGGGCACAGGAACTGCTCCAACATCTCCATTGCGTGTGTTCACGCGCATATGTGTATGCATATGATATTTTTACTTTTGGTCCCGTAGTAACTGAAATCTGCTTAGGGCAGTGTCAACCACCAAAAATGCTTCTGAGTATCTAAACGCAACCTTCTGCTGACAAAGGTGATAATATTTTTATTTTCCAACTGGACCTGGTAATGGGAGTTAAGGTTTCCTCGTGCTTGCTGCCATTATACTGAAGCCAGCTTCTTGCAGAAGTCGGTAGCGTGGGGATGCTCTGCATTATTGTGTGGCGGTGTTAATGTGGCACTGGTCAATAAGCGATGCCGTTAAGTAATGGCCCCACTAAAAGTCCTCCTCCAAAGCAAGGTGCAACAGCATTTCCAAAGAATATTCAAATGTAGTTGTATTGAAAGCAGGCATGCTGTATTATCAGCTTGGTTGCTCTCCCAGGGAAGTGTAGTGGAATAGCCGTCACTCAGGATTTACCCAGTTTCCGTGCAAGTGATATGTGGTCTTGTAAGTAAGTGATCACTTTGACCACCTGGCATCCTTTTCCAAAAGCTGCAGTCTCAGACTCCTGAAGTGTATTGTTATAAGCGAAATAAAACAACATTCGTTTGGTGAGCAATAGAACTGATCAGACTAGTTTTGCTCTTGAAAATACTTTTTTTGCGAACTCAAATTCAACTGACGTGCTCAGATAAAAAAAGACTTTGTGGATGTTTTACACAATGACTTTTTCCCTTGTGCTTTGTGAAAACTGTGGGTTTTGTTCTTCGTATGATCGATTCTATTAGCCTTTTTATTTGTATTCCTGGTCAGAGTGAGCAGTGTTTGCCAGTGGTTTCCCAGCCACCATGAGGCAGCCTTCTGCAAGAGCCTTTTTGGGCTTACACAGGGTTTCCCGCACCAGCACTATCGAGTGTCTGCACCTGCTCTTTTCTAGATGACACTTGTTCAGCTATCGCCCAGGCACAGGAACTGGGCTTCGTTGTGTGTCAGTCGTCATCTCAGTCATGGTGACTTATGGGCACTAGTTTTGCTTGCGCTCTCAAACTGGGTTCTCCACTTTCTTGCGTAATCACTTGCCCAACAACGTGCCCATTTTTGAACCTTAAATGCCCTGGACTGTCTTAGGATTTCCACGACTGACTAAGCTATTGTGCTCAGAGAAAGCCGAGGATAAAGTGCTGGACTTAAACTGCATGTCAGCTGTCCAAAGAAAAAATAGCCAGGTATCATGGTGAGGTCTTGCCTGTATTTAAAAACAAAACCAAAAAGTAAAAAACAATTGAACTGATTTAAGCGACGAGTTAAGCAGAGCAAATATGCACAGGCTCTCTTGGGTTGGTTTAAATCAGACTAATACTCACTTGATTTAATCAATCAGAACCAGCTTGAGATTAAAGTGATATAAATCATTCATCCTGAAATCAGAGTTTTCACCCAGAGAGTTGTGGCAGCTTAACTAAATTGATTTTCAATGGAGAGTGCTGCCCTGCCATGTCCTAGACCTGGGGGAAGGCTCTGCCCTGAGTTCTCTGCCGACCCATTCTGGCTTCCTTGCAGCTTTCATTTTTCCAACAAGACAATAAGGTACTTCTTTCTCTTCTACAGTTTGTCATTGACAAGCTCTTTCATACCCAGCAGAGTCAATGGCATCTCCTGGAGCAGTTCAGCACCTCTTGCCCCCCTTCGGCTAATTACCAGTCTCACTTTCATTAACGTGGCTCTCAACTGCCAGAGGCCCTTCCCCTCCCACAGTCCCCAGCACCACGCTGCAGCTTTGCTCTACCGTTTGGATCTGGGAAACTTTAAACCCCTGCGTGCAGAGCTGGGTGAGAACTGTATCGTCACTGTCCTCTGCAGGAAATTGCTCTCTCTCCGTCGAGTAAAACACTAGCTTAATCTTTAATTCAAGGCTGTCTTTTGAGGATCACAGCCCCAACTCAGGAACAAAGTGAGCCTGACAACAGTCGGAGGCAGAAGATGAAATATTAATCCATGCTTTTGTGACATCCAGGATGGATTATAATAATTCCCTGTCTGCAGGTCTTCCCAAGGCTGCCTCCTACAAAACACAGCTTGCGCAGAAGCCAGCTGTGGGATTTAACCGTGTACTGCAGACAAACAGCCCACCTCCCAGACACTAAGCTTGGGGCTTGCTTGGAGACCTCTATTCCTTCTTTATCTCCAGGTATGCTCTTCAATTGCCAGTGTAGAACACACCCATAACTGTAGCTATTCTTAGTCACTAAAAAAAAAGTCTCAGCTTCGGGATGTGTCTATCTGGACAAGAAAGAAAAAAGCACAGAAAATCTATAAACATGGTAGGCAAAATCTACAAACATGGTAGGCGAGCTCTGTCTCTTTCCCTCCTAAGCCCATCACCCCATGACACAGGACATGTGCTATATTGGTCACCCTTCTTCTTTTAGAGGATCAAGTGGCACTTCCTCAGGGCAAGAATTAGTTAAATTGAAAAATCAATAAAATGAGGTTGTTGTGAAGAGCTGAATACACCAGTCAGCTAGGATATGACCAAAGTAAAGAGATGTGAGGTTGGATGAGACAAAGGAAACCACCACCACAAGGGGATATGGCTGAAGAAAACATCTAGGGAATAAAACAGATTAAAGTCAACGTCACCATCCGGGTATTTCCAGAGCATCAAAGCTGCAGCTGTTCCTGTGGTGGCACATGCTGGATCAAGTGCAGGGCTTGTTCCAGCCAGACTTCCTTGTCTCCTCTGTGCCTCAGTTTCCCCATCAATTAAACAGAAATATTTTCCTACATCCCAAGTTAACTCATAAGGGCAGCTCTTGGTTATCAGGTAATGAGGGAAAAGGATGGGTGCGAAAACCCACAGAAACCAAAGCACATAAGGAAAACTACATCGATCAAGCAAACGGAGCACATGTCATCGATTGGGTTTGGAAAACCACGTAGATTTCTTTGTATTTTAGATGGCAGGGGCCAGAGCGGAGCCTGGGGCGATGCCGATGGTAGTCTGCAGGTGTCAAATGATGGTGAGGCCAGACACATCCAGAACGTGGATCTGCTGCTGCTGCTTACAGCTGGGGGGTGGTTGAACCCATACAGCTTCTAAAGACAAAAAAAATGTGAGAGTGCTCATGCATTCCCCACAGTATGGACATATACCATTAAAGAGATCATCTTTCAAAACCCATGAAAAAAAAAAAAAAGTACTTTCCTCGGAGCAGCAGGAAGCTGATGGTGTCTTTGGCCTGTTTTTCCCACCAAGTGCTTTCCTCAAGTAAATGAGTATTTGCTGTATAGCAAAAAGTACACTGAAAGCTTCACCTAGAAATGCAAGGCGAAAAAAGTTTTCCATCATATACCAACATCACAGCCTACTTTTCTGAAGAGCTCCAGCTTTTGGAGATTCCAGTGGGCTATTTAACAGATTTATGAAGTTATGAAAGCAAAAGCCAGGTCCGTGCAGTCTAAATGCCACTAAATCCCTGTGCTGCCATTTCCCATTAGCTGGGCTCTTCTGAAAGCCTCGTGCCAGCTGAAAAGACACATGAGGGAACAACACTTAGAAGGAATTGAAATGAACCCGGGGCAGAAGAAGAGAGGAGGGAGAGGCGGCAGCAGCAACCCAGCAGCAGCAAGTCAAACAAATCCAGGCTCTAATTTAACAGTGATAATCTCCCGCCAGAGTTATTTAAAAATCCCATTAATGTATGGACACGAATCTTCTTATGCAATTGTGGGTTTGCACCCACCCAAAAATAGCCTTTGGATTTCCAGGCCCAGGGGAGAGCAGAAGAAAGCAGCGTCACTTTGGCTTGTGGCCTGGAGGCCTCTCCCCCCGTGCCAGAGCAGGCACGCCTGTCATGTCACAGGTTACCAAACCCAACCCAAATATCTGATAATAAAGCTTATGAAATGAGTACGAGATGCTCTGAGCACGCATTGATAAACGCTTTAGGAGAAGAGCCAATGTTTCGCTACTTCTAGTCTGGGCAACATTGCTTTTTAAACAGGCCATGTAGCATTCCAGCATCATCTTGTCTCAGTTCCTTTGAATTTGTCCAGAAACCTAGCTGAGGCGGGTGGTGTTTGGATGGGATTGTAAAAGATTCCTGGGCACTGAGAGGGAGCCACGGGTGAGGATGAAGCAGAAGGTGGTAAAGGAGGCCCTGGGGATGCCACAGTCAGCTGAACCCCATCCCTGCCGCGGGCTGGAGGAAACGCAGCACTTTCGCACCTGATTTATACGAAGTTGTTGAACTATACGTAAAAATAGTCAGTACAGTAGTCGGACACCTTATTTTGATATTAACTTGAATGTGTTTTACCCTGCCTTCAACTTCAGTTTTAATGATGCTGCCAATTGCCAGCTTTGGATTTCGGAGCCAGCAATCCCATTAAGACGCACAAAGAGTACTTTCTTCTTAGAGATACTTTTGGGCAACTTGCAAACTCAGATACCAGTGCCCTGGTTACACTGCTCACGTTTTCAAGACACTGTGAAGAAAACTGTGGTGGTGGGAAGGAGGGGAAGTGGGAATTCTTGAGCACCAAGCTGCACCCAGACCTCCGCAGCACCTGCAAAATACTTGGGGAGCTGCTCATACCTTTCCTAGGATTCCTTGCAAAGCGTTTTTGCTCTTTTCAATTCTATCGGTGTCTTTCCCTTGAGAAAGTATCTACTGTGTTAGGCAGTGAATGCTGGGATGCTGGCAGGGCACTGTAGCTATTTAAAGGCTTTTTCACATCTGTTTTCGCAGGCAAACCCTATTAAACTGTAACAATACCCGCATGCATTTTACTGGTAAGCAATCAATTCCCATGAAAGAGAACAAAAGCTTCCACTGAAATGGGCTAGGAATCCAGATCCCTAAAATCAGAGTCCATATTCTAATCATCGTGCTCTAGGCATTGCTATAAACACTGCTGATTGAGGGACTTGATGTAACCATCACCAGCAGACGCAGTCACGTGTGGTGTGTAACCCCATGTATTTTCTGTCTGGTGCAAACTCAAAACATATCCTGTGGTCCAGAACAAAACACTTTTGTTCCCCCTTCTCCCGTCAGCTGCTCACCAGCAACAAGCCCTCCCAGACTCTCTGAAAGAGAAGCACATGATGGCTGGACGCCACCAGAAACACCCCACGTGTTGGGGCTCTCCGAGCTGCCTGAGCCCTGAAGACCATGCAAGGCAGTGTCCTGAGAAGTGTCCCTTGGAGTGTCCCTGGAAGTGGCCCTCCAAACTCCTACAGCATTTGGGTGTAAACAAACCCTCACACCAAAAGGAAGGGTACAAAGACCACCTTCTGGTCTTCCGTGCTGGTGGGCTGTCCACCACATCATCCATATAACTGACTGGGAGAGAACAACACAGGGAGTCTCATATCTAAGGCAAAAAGCTGTCGAGAACACTCAAAAACACTTTCTGATACTTCATAAGCTCTTTTAGGTTTTGTTGGTGCTGATTATTCAGGTGGTCAAAGGCAGCCTTGAAAAGCCTTTTCTTTGAATAACTGTTTTTTTCCCTGATGTACAGATCTCTGCCATGCCCAGACTCTCCCAACTCGGCAGACTCCAGGGGAAATTTCTGAGCAAGCCAAAGGCACCTTTTTGGCATTACTGTTTCTCCCCTGGCTGACAGGCTCTCATCTGGGATGTCGGCAGCGACGATGCACAGCCAGGAGTGTGCCTAAGCTCCCTCCAGGAGCGCAGCCCCGGTGGTGATAAAGTTTCAGGGAAGTGGGACAGGGGAGTTTTGAGACAGGGGTCACCAGAAGACCATGCAAGACAGTGTGGTGACGTCTTTGGCGAGAGCTGAAGGGAAGGACGAAGAAGAAGGATCTGTACTTACAGAAATGATGGGGCCGGGCAAGTGAAAGCTGCAGGGCATGCATGTGTGTATTTCTCCCTGACACAGTTTTTGCATCCACAGAATATATGCTCATGACTTGCTTATTCCGAGTGCCGCAGACAAAGTAGTCCTGCATAATTACATGAGCTGCATTCGCTTCCTCTCTGAATTGCATCTTCCTTAAGAGGTCTCTTTTCCTCTCCTTCCAGCCCCAACTTCAACGTTTCCAGGGTGCATTTCCAAGAAGGCTGTAGCATTTCCCTCTCAAAATATCAAGGTTAGATCTGCCCAGCTGCTACCACAATCTTTCGTTAATATCTCCCCCAAATTCCGCTTTGCTGCCAAGCCCTCCCTCAGCAAATCTACAGAAAATGCCTACCTGACTCTCAGCATTCAGTGACAAGTTTAGGGAGTGGAAAGATGCATGTTCAGCTTGAGGTCTCTCCCCTGGATGGTCTCCCACTGCTTTTAGACACCTCCCCGCACCTGGACGAGCTCTCACCTCTGAGAAGCCTAGCCCACCACAAAACAATACCAGCCACTGTAGCAAATTTAATCTGGGAGCTTGCAAGGCATGTGCAGGAGCCAGGCCACGGTGTGGCATGACAGTGTGTCCTGGAGAGGCAGCGCTGGGGAGTGAGATGCCAGCAGATGGGACAGGCCTACGTGTTATACACCGCTGGCTCTCAGGTACTCCAGGTCCACCAGGTTTTGCTGGCAATTTAAGTCCCTCCTCCTACCCCTTAGTTGATGTTTTTGCAGAATCTTGCTCTCTCCGTCTCTCTGTTTTTTCTTCCTTGATGTTGCTGATGAAAAAGGCTGTGAAGCCAGAAAAAGTCTCCTCCAAATCTGCGTTGATCACAGTGAAGCGATGCCCCAGCCAACTCCAGCAGATGCTGTCAGCAAGCTACGCTGGGATCAAAGATTTGCTCTTAAGAAGCATTTCTGTTAAGTTTGCAGAGTGAAAACAAGTTCACCTCTCCTTTCGCACTTAAAGAGCTTTTGCTGCGCAACTGATGGAAAGCAAAAAGTCTTCAGCTGTATTGTTATTAATGCCAGCAAATAACGGCTGAAAATACACAGGGCTCATAGTCATTGCTTGTAGCTTATATTAGCCATTAGAACTATAATGCTATCAAAGTAATATTCTCCATTTACATCAGGTCTAGCATTTTACCTTGAGTACATATTATAAGCTATCAAAATGCAGTGGCCCATAATGAACACAAAGGTGCCATCTTTATTTAGACACCTTTCAGAGTAGTAGTGCTAGGTCACTAATGCTATTTAGAATTGTTTCTCAGGGTAATTGGTACATCTCTTCTTCCTGAAGCGCTGCGCTTTAATCTTTTCACTCTATAATCTCAGCGCCTTACAAACGGCCACGGAAATATTTGTATTTTCGGAACATAAAGGACAATAAATCAAGAGTGAAGTCCCTGCTTGATTCTGACTATTAAAAGCATTTCAATAGTATCTCCAGGCTGAGTAGATATCTTGCCAATCGCTTTGCAGTCTTGTTTGACTATAGGCAAAGCAACACATAAGTAAAGGAGAAACTGCAGGGCAGTAACCCTGGGACTGCTTTTGTAAATTAACGTGAGGTTTATATCATTCCTCAAAGAATGGCTGTGGTAGGACTTATGTTTGTTTCTGCTGAGACATACTATACACTCATTTATCAGGAACGGCAAAATTAGGGCATGTTCCCCATGTTATTAAAATCAGGTAATACTGAATTATACAACATGGATATGCAAAGATGTGCATGTACATGTGTATTTTAATAGGGATTTTTTTTCCTTCCTATCTAGTAAGCTAATTTACTCCACGGTATTCTGTTCAACTGCTTTCAAAATAACCCAGGTTTTCACTCATACCATCTTTTCTTCTAAACTTGTTGTTCCGGCAGGAAGCACTGCATAGACAGGTGCTCTTTCTTCCAAGGCTCTCTATTGAACTCCAGTCCCCTATTTTGGAAATCATGGGACCTACACCACAACAGGCTGGGGTCATAATTGGCATTTCAATCCCTGAAAGGGCTTTACAACACATTTGGGAGTCAGCAAAAACCCCACAATCCAGTGTTAAAAAAGTGGCTTAGTAGCCACCAAGCTGCAGAATTGAAGATGGGACATAGTCATCTAACACTCGCGTTCCTCTGCAGACCTCCACAAACAGAACTCCCACAAAGCAAAGGATCTGCCCCCAGGTCTCTCCTCCACCATTTTTTCAGGTTGATATGCCACACAGTGTTGGAGAAGAGAGACATTTGGAGGTCCTTACCTCATGTAAAACATCTAGTTTGACACTCCAGTTCTGCAAAATAAATCTGAAGTTACCTTAATTTCTTGGAGAGCACCACGGAAGTTAACAGGACTCCCTAAACATAAAGTAGAAAACCTCTCTGAAAGATTGGGGGCTTGCATGGGACGGGAAAATAAGCTGTGTTGAAGGAAGCTACATCTGTATGAATCCTAACTGTCACAGGAGAGATCTGCTTAGATGCCATTGGTAACATATTCTATACCTTTTAAGGTACAGATTCTGCCTTTTAACCTGCTCCCACTGAACAAAGTCATACCTGTTGCAAAGTACCAGCCATCAGAGTGACTCACGCTCCGCGCAATGACAACCAGGAAAAAAACTTGTGTCCATAAACAAACTAAACATACAAACCTAGGAGAGAGGAATATTGTAAGTCATGACAAATAGTCAGAGCACGCTCTATACTTTCCATAAATGCTTATCTTAGCAACAGTTGGCTTATGGTGACCCAGCTATTAGCATGTAAAGCAGAGCTCTCCTGCTACGAAGTATAGGTTTCCAGTGTGTACGTTGCAGGAGCTATTTGGCGTGGTGAAAAGCGAGGCTGTGTTTAACAAACGTCCTCATAATAAGCCTAATTGAAAGGCTTATTTAAGGCTTCAGCCTTTCATTCCAGACCCCTCCAGCTGTCACAATTGTCACATTAGCAGTGTGCTAATGTTTATTCTGTTCCGGGTGATAAATCAGGCTCTAAAAGAGAATTCTTGCATTTGCTATTATCTTTTATCCAGAGAGCAGGAATTAGGTAAGGAATCAGCTTCTAATCTAGGGTTTTTTTTATCAGCAAGTCAGACTTAACACAGTGAAAAGCTACCTGCAAAAAGGATGTGAAGGTGTTCGCCCAAACTGTGTGTTCCAAGGAATCTGATCTCACATTGCTTAATGCCTCTGAGATGAATAAAATAGTAGATTTTAGATTCTAAAATTGATTGCTGTCTCTCGTTGTAGATACACACACACACATGAATATTAATTAGGTCTCAGTTCAACTAGAATATGTCTCAATTCCACATCCTACATGCGCATACACCCAGTGCTGGCTTCTGCGGCAAAGAGACATAATATATATTTCTTTATCCTAAACCTTGTACGTTAAAAGAACCAGAAGTTTGTTAAAATACGTTTGCCTTTGCAGATTTTCCTCATCCGAAGGTCCCTCCCATGCAAAAAGATCCAAGGACATGCAGATTTACAAATCAGTGAGTTGTACTTCAAGTATATAATCAGGCATTTGAAATTGAGGTCACTAAGCAGCCTAAGAAACGGTCAGTATCCAGTTCTGAAATGAGATGATAGCTCAGTTTCTTTTCTCTCATCATCTTCTAACAACAGTTTTACAGAGCACAACTGAATCCACTTCTGTGCTGATCCACTCCCTATGCTAATACTCGAGGGTTTACTGCTTTAGTCACAGCTCCTGTTCACTGCGGATTTAAATACGTCCAATAAATAAAACAAAGCGCGCAAGATTCCACCAGCATGTGCCCCAGTCTGCCGGTCTTCAAGAGACAAAGCTACAAGACTTTTAGCTTCCCCATAACCATGTTACAAACCCAGCTGACCCACCCTGCCGCTGGCGACAGTCCTTGGAGCAGCAGCTCGGAGCTGGGAACCAGAGCTCCACTCAGCCCACGCTTCTGCGATACTTCAATAACAGATGCCAGGACAACAGAGGGAGGTGGAAAAGACCAGGTCCATAGGTCTACTATGTCCCGCTGGCTCAGGACTACCATCCCTACCACTGTCCCCCACCTCCTGGGCCTTCCCTAGCAGCTGAAGGCTCACCTCCCTCCCTCGTGAACCACTTCTGGGGGCTCTCCCTTTACTCCTTGACCTCCATCAGCATTAGGAGCCTCTTAGTAGCAACCCATGGCTCCTGTTTGTGAAAACCTGCTCTGAATTCACAGCAACAATTACGTATGAGAACAGCTTTTTAAAGGAATGAACCATGAGGTCAGAAGAACTCAAGAGGAAGGTTAACCCTCACTGCAGAGCGATACATCACTTGAAAAATGAAATGACGCCTAAGATTAGGTGCACGTGACTTTAGAAACAAGGCTCTTTTTTAAAAAAAATACTAAGTAAAGCTTTCAGATAAATACAGTAGGTTCACAAGTAAAACAAGGAGAAAACTGATGCCTCTCTTCTTTGAGACACAAACACTGGCCGGCTGGTGCAATTTTACTCAGAAAGGCACTGAACATATCCGTGGTTTCGGTCACATCTGAAATACGACAAGATACTAGCTATTTCAGCTGCTGGCAGCACGCTGAGGTTAGCAGCTAACTTTTGCTTTTCATTTTAACTAAATCCACTGTTCTATTTCCAGAGACACTCGTGGTTTCAGAGGGAAGCCAGGTGAGCTGCTGTGCTCTCCGGCGCACTTGCTCCTCTCATACGTGACAAACCAATGTCATTATCCTTCTTAACATGGTATCAGACACCCATTGACACCTGAGACAGCCTACCAAAAATGGCTTGCAAGAAGTTTATTTTACCCACTTTCATAACCTGCTGCTTGTTTGTCAGCCAGAAAGAAGGAGAAAAAAACATTTTGCTGAACGAGCTTTAGCCACAACAATGTGAGAACACACCACAGGTAACACACGTGTCCTTGCCGCTGGCTGGAGAGAGCTCACAGCTCGTTAACAGCTAAACAATTTTTATAATCCTTAAAATCACTGTGGATTACAAATGCTTTTCTTTTCCTAAAGCCGCGAGCGACCTACAGAACGCCAGCCACTCCAGTTTTCTAAAAATATCTCCAACGCAAGCTGGGCAGCAGAGATTATATTACAGGGCTTCTTTCAAGGTCACTTGCAAGATCTATGCCTGCAACCGCTTTAGTGGCTGTGTCTTCATTTTGTCCCTGGCAGCGCTGGGAGTGCGTCTTACAAAAAGTCATCAGCATCCATGCACGCCTGTCAGCGCCGCGCAGTAATACATTATATTCTCAGAAAACGGTATTGTGTTCTTGTGCTCGCCTCTGATCAGCATCCTAAAAGGGAAGGGAAACAGCCTTTGCAACCGAACTGACTTCTTTGTTCATGGAGAGAGAGAACCCATGCCACCTTTCCTCGCAGGCTTCCCAGGTAAATCCCAGTGCTACCATTTTACCAAAAGACTCAAAAAATAGCATACACTACGGGCAGCCTCTTCTCTGACGGGGGATGAGGAAAGCCAATAAATCCACGTTCTTGAAGGAGACCCAAGAACATAGCAACAGCAAAATACAAACCTCCACTTTCCTAAGAAAAAAGCCTGCATGCCAGAGATGGAATAGAGAAATTCTGAGGATAAAAGGAACTCCTTAGGAACGCAAATTAGGTACTTAGCAATTACCTTTACTAATTATCTATAATACAATCATGCACAGCACTTACCAACGGCTACAGCTACAATGCAGATTTATTTTACTCATCTGTTGAAGAAGTCAGATGAAGATCTACCACTGTAGACTTGACTCAGTTTCTTCACATGGAGGCTCCTCCCGTCACTACAATCTGGATTCCTCTTTTACCGACAGAGCAGATAAAGGTAACTGCTACAGCTAACATTAAGTGTCTTTATCTTGTGAGGGAAGAAGTTTGTGTGCAAAGAAATTCAACTAAAACTGAGATTTCTCTTCCTAATTCTTTACAGCATCTGAGCAGCAACATCTCTTCCTGCTGTAAAAGTAACTGTTCCCCTTACTGACATCCCCACGTTTTCTAAAATGCAATTAACGTATCTTAATCCTACAGCTAAATGCACTGGCCTAGACTTAAACCTCATTTTGAGGTGGCTTGACCCTGGCTGGATGCCAGGTGCCCACCAAAGCCACTCTGTCACTGCCCCCCTCAGCTGTCCAGGGGAGAGAAAATATAACGAAAGGCTCATGGGCTGAGATAAGGACAGGGAGATCACTCACCGTCACAGGCAAAACAGACTTAACTTGCAGATATTAGTTTAATTTATTACCAATGAAATCAGAATAAGATAACAAGGAATAAACCCAAATCTTAAAACAGCTTCTCCCCACCCCTCCCTTCTTCCCGGGCTCAACTTCACTCCCCATTTCTCTACCTCCTCTCCCCGAGTGGCGCAGGGGGACGGGGAATGGGGGTTGTGGTCAGTTCATCACACCTTGTCTCTGCTGCTCCGTCCTCCCTCCTCAGGGGGAGGACTCCTCACACTCTTCCCCTGCTCCAGTGTGGGGTCCCTCTCACAGGAGACAGTTCTCCATGAACTTCTCCAACATGGGTCCTTCCATGGGGTGCAGTCCTTCAGGAATAGATTGCTCCAGCGTGAGTCCCCCACAGGGTCACAAGTCCTGACAGCAAACCTGCTCCAGCGTGGGCTTCTCTCTCCACGGTTCCACAGGTCCTCCCAGAAGCGGGCTCAAGCATGGGCTTCCCATGGAGTCACAGCCTCCTTCAGGCACCCACCTGCTCCAGCGTGGGGTCCTCCATGGGCTGCAGGTGGATATTTGCTCCACCGTGGACCTCCATGGGCTGCAGGGGGACAGCCTGCCTCACCACGGGCTGCAGGGGAACCTCTGCTCAGGCACCTGGAGCACCGCCTCCCCCTCCTTCCTCACTGACCTTGGTGTCTGCAGAGTTGTTTGGCTCTTGTATTCTCACTCCTCTCTTTAGTTATTGCCATTAATTATTTTTTTTCCCCCTTCTTAAATACGTTATCCCAGGGGCACTACCACTGTCACTGATGGGCTCCACCTTGGCCAGCAGTGGGTCACTTGAAATTAGAAGTAAATAAACTCCAATTACTAATAAACTTTGCAATATTGCTGATAGCAGGGCCATGGAACTTGGAATAATTATGGACAACTCTATGAACAGTATGCCAGATGTCATGCACATCTATTTTTCCAAAATTTTAATGAAAGAAGGTAGTTTTTGAATAATATAGCTTATCATTATGTGCCTGCAGAATCGAAGGGTGAAACACTGTAAGCGTCCCTGGGCTATAAATCTATCATTTGCACTGTGAGGTATCACAGATATTTGTTGTATTGCATGCACACTACACATATAGTAAATATAGGATACCTATAGGATATCAGGTATAGGATATCAGAAAGCTTCCAAAATCCCTGTGGCCATTTCTTCAAACTCTTCTGTGAATCACTTGTTATATCACGCACTGTGTAATGTTAACGGCAGTGGTATGAGAAGCTTGCCACCATTTCCGATTATAAAACTTTCTTTTTTGGAAAGAAGGTTAGGAGAAAAAAAAACCACAAAGCAATGGAAAGCATTAAATTTAATTTCCTTTAACAGACTGATTTATTACCAGGCTTAGATTCCAAACCTTCACAGAGATCTAGTGGGGATCTCCAATTTCATAGTGGAAAACAGCAACTCCCATTCTAGTTGGTAGTGTCTAGTTTTATTTTAATGAGACTGGACCATTCAAAACAGCTCATCCACTGTGTCATAAAACTTCCTAATAAATTTCACTGGCTATAAAATGTTGATTAGTTATGTGACATTCTGTAATAAAATATCATAAACCCCCCCCTGCTGATTTACATTGTACTTACAGAAAAATGAGCCCAATATACAACTTCATGCTTTATTGTTGCGTTATTGCCACATTGAAAATTACAGAAAATTTCTTTTGCAATCATTTCAAGTTAACACCTGAACAACTTCTGTGCTCGGATGTTATTGTAACATACTTTTTAAAGTATCAATAACCATCAATAGGCAATCCAGATCACCAGTTACAATTCTTTATTTTGGGCAAGGTAATGCTTTGGTAAGGACATCTGTGTATAAACATGGATACCTCCCAACAATATAGAATACGCTTTCATACAGAGACATTTTCTAACCATATAGGAATTCCTGCGTTCTAAAAGCCACTAAAGCTATCCTGAGAGTCATACTCGATTGTACTAACTTACATACCCATCTAAGTAATCAAAGGCAAAATTCAGGTATTGTCTACATATGCTGTATATATTGCATTAACAACGAGGAGCAGTAGTTTGTAATCCAAAAGCATCCATGTTCCTAACTTTTAATATTTGAATGGAAATGTGGTGTTGCTTTCAGAAGATAGAAACACACATTTCTACCAGCTATCCTAGATACAGGGCAGAGGTGCCCAGCCCCACCTAATTGCGTGCTTCTACACTGAGATACGCTTAGTTTTCCGCCGCAGTCAATGGAGTCAAGAGTGATCCAGCTCATCTTGAAAGACACTTCCATTTGGTCAAAGGTGCCATACCTAAACTCTACCGACTGTCTTGGCAACATCACCATTGACTACAGCTGGAGCCTAGACCCTACCTTCAGATGCAGGCCCAAGAGTAGGAGAGCTGAATCCCATCCAGCTCACCCTCAAGCCACCAGCTACCAGTACCAAGTGACTACGATGATCTGCTTCATCGCTGATGCAGCACGTCAACAGCTACTGGCTGAACCATCAATGAGATGCCACCGCTTTCTGTCCCGAATCTGCAAACATTCCTGCCAGCAAATTACCTCGTGCAGATATTCCACGAGGCTCAACAATGCTGTTGTATGAAAGAGCTACTCATGTGTGAATCACTTGTACACTCATGAGCAGCTACAAACAAGGCCTCAGACGTACCGACATCAGAAACAGAAAGCATTTTTAAAAATTATGCATATTCTAAGAGAATAATTCTTATGAACAACGTTCATTTCTTAAGGCAAGTACGGTTATTAATTAACTGAAAATAAGGACTACATATACAGATTGTACATCCTTCTTGGGTGTAGAATAAATATATTCATGCATACCCTTTGCAAAACATCATTTCCATTTCAAGCCTACAAAGAGACAGAAATGTCTGGTCCCTCTCACCCACATGAAGTGAGTTATTCCACTTGTGAAATGGGCCATATTTCACATTATTTTGTTGGTCATTGTTGTTTTAAATCAGCTGCTCAGGGAATAATTATTTAATCTGCAGAATTTTTTAAAAATAAAATTAAAAAAGCCCCAAACTTTAAATTTTTAAAACTCTCCTTACTGGTTTTCCATGCTATTTGATTTTAAACATAAATGAACTAGTAAAGCCCCAAGTGACCCCAAACCTTCACTGATTTGCCAGGTGAGTGTTTGCAGCACTAGCTCCAGTACCCACTTTTTTTTAAGTTATTAGAAGTTTTATAAACCTAGAGGGTACTAAAGCCTGTACTGTATTTGTAGTCACTTAAAAAAAGAAGTACACTTTAAAAATGTAGGTGAAATGTTTAAAAAAATTATTTTCCTGGGTTTTATAGAGATGAGCTGTAGAGGGAAGACCATAGAGCTAAGTGATTTTGAACTGCATAATGAAAAGATTTAATTATGTGGCCAAAACTAATCCAATTGCTCTATTTTAAAACTAACTTTTTTATTCTCTCATATCCCTTATTCACAATAAGATGACTATGAAAAAATATGATATGGAACAGAGATTAGGTATAAAGTTAAACACATTTACTAATGGTATTTCTTAGTTTTCAACAGTGATCTCAAACTGTAAGTTAAAAGAGGAAAATAGATTTTTCTCCAGTTTATTTTAAGTTCAATTCTGGCAGGTCCTGAGCTCCTTCAGCTTGCTATTGGAATGGAGAAATCATCACCTCATAAAAATACAGCCCCCGGTGAGATCCATGAGATCACAAACCAGTTGCCTACAGCAGCAGTGGTCTTGTAACTCGGATATCTCTCCCCTCTCCATACACACAGATCTCCAAATGGAAGAACCTCAGCAAGACTGCGTGAGTGCAAAGGGGTGTAAAGAAGATTCAGCTGGATTTCTACCCACTTGGGAATGTTTTGGGGCCCTTTTGTCATCTCACTAATTGAAATCAGAGGGCACAGCCACTGTGGTGTGACACCGTAGGATACTGAAGGCTGCAAGGGTTCTATGTGATCAAGCCAACCACCGATTTCTGTCTCACCACATACGACAAACTCCCTCCAGATAGTAAAGGTACCAGTACAAAAGGGCTATTCTTCCTTACCAGCTTAGCATAAAAACTACATTAACTATCTGCTTATTGCCATGCCACAACTAAAAAGTACAAGTTTTAAGCTCATTAATCACATTATTCATACTGAAGTTTTATCTTGGCAATGAGAAAATCTTATAAAAAAACCACCCTTGATCAGCAAATACTTAATAGAGAATTTTCCATCTGGGATAACAACTGAACAATGTCTTCATTGTTATTAACCCTTGAGAATTAAGGTAAAAGAAACAGCTTATTATTTTAGGGGTCAATTTTACTGATTTGACAGTGTGAATCCTAAAGGGTTGTCTTCTCTTAAAAACTTATTCACCGATGGCAGTTTGGCTGAGATTTTGATGGAGAGCTCACTTGCGAGGCTGGTGGATGTGCTGTTTGACATGTTGCGGGTGAGGAAGCTTTTCCACAGAAGGATGTGGTTTCTGATGTGCCACCTGAGCCGCAGCTGGAGGGAAGTCCTTATCACCCTGTTCAAAGAACACACCAGGAAAAATTAAAGAAATCTTAAAAGCGTACTTTCCAGTTCAAGTGGACGCAAGTTCTTAAAAATGTGAAGAGCCAATGGAAAAGCGTCACATGTTACTCTGAAGTCCCCCTGTATACATCCTATCTTGCCATTCTTTTAGCCAACTTCAAAACTTCACTTATGTTCGTTTCACTTCTTCCAATTACACACACCATCCAAGAATGTAATATCTTAAAATGACCCTGGGGGGTGAAAAAAAAACATTCCTATCTTCAGTGCTTAGTGGCTCCTCATGCTACATCACTTTCACTGCCTTTGTGTGGTCAGTTCTACTTCACCTATTTGGTTTTCACAAAGCAACCAGAAAGAGGAGAGAGTACTTTACAAATAAGGTAAGGCAGAATGAAAAGCTATCCGCACAAGAAAACCTACTGTAGGAATGACAGTTCAGTGAGAAGAAAGGCAGGATCTAAAACTACTTTTGACTCAAATCTTAGGGTTGGCTGGCTTGTAAGTTTAACATACTCCTTTAGCCAGGTCTGCTAGTGTTAGTTCTCACGTGCTGCTGTTGGACAGTTCAGGTGTAACCCTTATGCCACCTATTTACAACTGTCATTTCTAGGGTCAGTCCCATGAGGTTTTCAAAAAGCAACGGGAAACGACCACTACCACTGCTCCGTGAGAGGGGGAGGAGAATAGCACCACAACTTCCCCCTTCAGAAATGGTGACAAACATATCATAATCCAGAAACTCCCTGCATTCCATCGTCTCACAGGGTGACAACCTTACATGGAGGTATTTTATACAAAGTTGATGTATCAGACAGCCTGTTTCACAGCTCACCACATTTCAACCTACTCCAAATTCTTCCTTTCTGTTCTGATCTAACTTTTTTTAAACCTTGATCACTAGGTTAACTTTTTACATTTTTTCCACTTTTCTCTGTACTCCAAGCTACTTCCAGTTTTCAAAGATCTCCTCAGACTTGACTTTTTCTACCTTCTTTTCCCCTGATGCTGCTGTTTGCCTTTTCCAAACCTGTCTGACCCCTCACACCTTGTTGTCTCAAACCGGTGAGGGGAATGCAGCTCTTCTATGACTTGTGGGTACTGTAACGGTTGAGCAGATGACAGAAGCAGTCCGTAAGCATCAACAGGAAATGCCTATCCTCAAATCAAAATATCGTAGAATAATTCAGGTTGGAAGAGACCCCAGGATGTCTCTAGCCCAACGTCCTGCTCCAAGCAGAGAGAGCTATGAGATCAGACCAACTTGCTCAAGGCTTTATCCAGTCTGGTCTTGACAGTCTCTAAGGACAGAGACTGAATAGCCCCTCCAGGCAACCTGCTCCACTGCCTGAATGTCCTCACAGTGAAAAAGTTTATTTTTTTATGTCTAGTCAGGCCCTGCCATTTCAATTTGTGTCTGTTGTCTCTCGTGTGATGCCATGCATCACTCCGAACAGCCTGGTTCCATCTTCTTATCTTCTTGATAACTTCCTTGTAGATGTGGGAAGGCTGCTGTTAGGTCCTCCTGAAACCATCTCTTTTCCACGCTAAACAAGGCCTGTTCCCTCCCAGGGTATGTGCTCCAGCCTCTGACCACCTTGGTGGCCCCTCCACTGAACTTGCTCTGGTTCACCAACACTTTTCACACACTGGGGTATCCAAAACTGGATGAATTATCCCATATGTGGTCTGAAGTGTGCTGAGCAGAGGGGGATAATCCCTTCCTTCGATCTACCAGCTACCTTCCTGTTAATGCAGCCCAGGATGCTGTTGGCCTTCTTGCTGTCCTGCATGCGGCTGGCTCGTGTCCAGCTGCTGCCTGCCATTCTTCCAGCCTGTCCAGGTCCCTCCGAGTAGCAGCCCTGCCCTCACACTTATTAACTGTTCCTCTCAATTTGGTGCCACCCACAAACCTGATGAGGAGCCTTCTGCCTGATAAAGGCGTTAAACAGGACAGGTCACGGTATATAAACCTCCACTTGACACTGATGAGAACTATCAGGAAAATTGAAAATATAGTTGAAAAATTACTCTGTGTTCAAAAAAGCATTGCTATGTTTTGTTTATTACGTAGAGAAGAAATTTTGATGCATATTTGGGAGTTATAAAATCTCAGAAAATGATAGAACAATTTTGCTCTTCATAGCTTAATAAATAAACCTGTAGCTGACAGCTTACTGAGGGGTAAGTACAGCACCCTATCAAGTAACTGATTAGCTAAAGAAAAGGTGAGTTACAAAAGCAAGAAAATAGTTTCTTTCTATTTTGAATCTTTTGCATGCCTACTAAACTGGGAGCCTGTGTTTTTTATGTCTGAGATTTCCTACATCACTCATAAAAAAAAATCACTGCCCTACAATTGTTGAAGCGCTATCAAAATTACTAAACATTAATGCAATAATTAGTGAGAAGTAATTATGCACCTAAATGCCTAAATAGGTATCCACCTTGGTGTAGATGGAGCTCCAGGAAATACAGCAGTGCCTGTCTACTACCCCTATGGGCTGGGGAAAACTGCATCAGCTCGCTCGTTCCCCCTACAGCATCTTACAGGCAAACCACTCCATTACACACCCCAGTGATGTATGGCCATCATGATAAAGGTACCCATCATGCAAAGCCACGATAAAAAACCCCGTCACAACACACAAGGCATGAATTACTGATCATACCGTTAATGGCTAGTTAATACTAATGATTTAGCTTATGGATTTCCAGGTCCTGCCTGCTGCTAAAATCCAGGGAATAATGCCTTGAGTCCCAAGTACCTCAAGGCACATATGGCAGCTGAAACATGTATCTTCCAACACGTATCCTTACAGGCAGAAGTGTCCCTTCTCATCACTGATCAAGCTATAGCAGCAGACTTAGATGCAACCACTTTCAAAGAAAATGAATGCAGTAATATCTAGCTTAGATATGAAAAGAAGATCCAATAAACCTGAAGTGCTAAAATTCAAAGTAAAACGGTGGAGGCAATTTCAATAAATAATTTCATTTTCACACAAAACTAAAAAGAATGTTCAAAGGGACTTACACAAATATACAAACCATAAAGCCTCTTCTCATAAAAAAGGAAGGGGAATGAAAAAGATTAATTTTGCTCTGATCAGTGATAATTCTGAGAAGCCTGCAATCGTTTTTCTATGACTGAAAGAAATTTAATGGTAGTCTTACCCTAGCAATGACACCAGAGATGAACACCGTTGGTTTAGGTGGGCTGAAAAAAATGAGAGGGGTTATTAGTACAAATTATTTAGAAGGTAAAAAGTACATCATACATACAATGCAAAAAAAGATGGCGTTTTTGGCAATTAATGAACCTTTCAAATAGACAAGACAAATTTCCTCTTCGGATGACTATTGCCTTATTAGTACTTATTGAACCCAAGAACAGACCTGTAGGTTTTGGCCGCTATTACTTCACAGTAATTGTGACAGCAGTAAAAGGCCAGTCCAACAACACTCTGTTCCTTACTTAAAGCTGAGAGTCTTTGTTTGTTTGCATTGGATTCTTAATCCTCAAATTTTATATATAAGCTGCCAGCAGTACTTTAGGCTTAATATATTTGTATTGCAACAATGAAAACTGCAGCTGGACTAAACTTACTGCTGTGACAGAGAATAAAATAAAATTCAAGTTTATATCTGTCAATCAAATGGATTAAGATTCTGAGTCTTAGAAAAAACAACACCCAGAACTTTAAATCATGGATTTTCAAGCAGGTATTTATCTACTCTGTTACACAGAGGGACAATGACATTTGCAATAAAACAAATGTTAAAAAACAAAGCAAAATCTGTCCTGTTTTTTCATTTGCAGACCTCCATCCATGCCAATAGGAACAGACCCTCCACAGGTAGAATTCGACTCTGAAGCTTGGTCAGCACGAGGGATCAGTTTCCCTGGGCCACCGATCTACTCAACCGACCACCTCTACACAGAGGCCAAAGTGCAGCCACATCTAACAGTGCAGCCCTGGGGGTGGGCATTGCCACAGAGTCTAAATTATAAATGCCCAGCAATTTCAGTGGTCTCCTGGGCAAATAAAACCATACACCTGCATGGAATCTGCAGAAGGATCGCGATCAGGTGCTCCAGAAAATCTCCACAATAGAGGTAATACTTCTGTAAGAAAACGGTGTGACCTGAGGCACTGCAAAGGGAATGAGGGTGTGGAGGTGAAGTTGTGCCTCCCTCTAAGGACTCAGAGCAGGTGGTTCATTAATTGGACCAAGAGAAGGGTCCCTACCCTGTGATGTTATGGTTGAGGAGGTTGGAACAATACAAAGCAAACACAAATACAATGATTTATTAGAGGAATGATACTGATTATTATGATGCACTTTACAACTACACAGCTTGTGAAGATTTATTAATACGATGTTATGTGAAATTAAGTTAACAAGCAGCACAATATTAGACCTTGAGATAATGGTCTAATAAAATATTACCGGAGCCCTGCTTAAGTCACAGAGTTGCTACAGTCTCTGAACACCCTAGTTCTTTAATGAAGACTCATCATCCCTTTGAAAAAATTTTTAAAAGTCAGAAAGACAGGATTAGAAAAAAGGAGAAAGGAAGGGAGTTCTGCTCTAAAATACCTCCATTTAAGAGTACCAGTGATAGTTTCGGCAATGAGAAAGGATATTTTGATACTGTATTAGACTTCTATCTAATTTTCTGTTAGTATGAATTAATAAAAAGCAAAGATCAATAGTAAAACACTTTCATTTTATCCTAATTGTACTCAGCCAATTAGTATGTTACAGTCTGCATGAGTTTTCCTGGATGCTGAGTAACAAACTCAAAGAAATAACTCTGACTGCGAAAACACAGATGTACTGCAGTGGTTCACGGTACCATTCATAAACTAACACCATGACATTATAAAGCAAATGAATAGTAAATGGAAAAAAAATGTGTGGCAAGTTATTCTTCAACTATACATGGAATCTGGCTTTAGTCACACTCAGAGAAAGAGTTATTTGTTTGACATTGTATTATTAACAATATTGGATAGTGAGAAATTCAAATCAGATGGATTTTTTTTGTCCTTATATTCTTACTATGACCTTTCAGTGTTCACTATGCTCGGATGATGCATGAAATTCAAATCAACATTTCCCAAAAAGAGCCTGTATTTGCTGAACGTGCTACCACTTGTCTGCCTACCACCAGACTGTATTATCTGCTCTCTGTTCCATACTTCTTGCTTTAAAAACAAGTTAAATGCTCCATGGCTTTGGCCAAAAATGACAACCAGAAGGAATCTCTAGCATAATGGCTGTTTCAAACACAGCTTTTCCCACTGCAAATTGTAAAAGTCTTCTCAGAAACCCTGATCTCCTGTTGAAAATGTCATGCTATTAATATTAAAAGGACCCAAGCTTGACAAGTTCCCTGGGTACACAATAAAGCTGGATAAAGTCAGAATATTTGGTACATTTTCATACTTATTTTTACTTAGTTGTATGTTCTTTTGTCTAAGGAACTAGGCTAAAGATCCTGTAAGGATCATTTTCAGAAACAGTTAAGCTAAAGATCCAGTCCGAAGTTTACGTTTCAGCTAGTACCGCAGAATTAGCTAACTTATCTTTATAAAGAAGACAAAAATCAGCAATACTATTTTCCTGGTAAAATTATACCCATCGGACATAAAGCATTTATCTTGAACTCTATCATGAAATAACATATTTAGCCTTGTGTGTATGCAATTGGTTCTGGGACTGTCTTCAGTTGCACTGTCTTAGGAACAGGAGACCAATTAGGACAAACCCACAGGCGTGTGTGTGGCAGGCACCAAAACCCCTCACACTAACTCTCCTAAGGTTAATGCGGAACATTGAGGAGAGCACAGGGCAATTCACTGACACACAGGGAACACCCTAATGGGAAACCAGAGTTGTAAAAATATATCTATGCTGGAACAGATTTGTCTTCAACTTTCACCCTTGTTTGTCATCTCCACGGCTTTTTGATTGGACTCTTCTTGTGTTATGCTATATTTCCAACTTCTAAACAGAAGAACTAATGGGAACACTGGCGTGGCTTCCAGCTCAAGCACCTCTACCTTCCATCCACAAAGATCTTTTACAGAAATCTTGGCATTCATCTCTGGCTGACCTGAGTTCCCATACTCAGCTGTAGGCACACACTGTAACAAGGTTTCAATAGATTACATTGTCCCAGAAAAGATCTTGAAAAATTTAATATTATCAATTATCTTTGATGATCTATAGAACCAGAATCAGGCCAGAGCATACATAATCACACATGTACACTATGAAGAATTCAAGATCAGAGAAAGGCCTGGATAATCACTCACTGATTCACGCTTTAATTTCATTCTTAAATGAGAGAAATCTTTCTACAGATGAACTTGTTCGCAAGAAATTCAATCTGTACTGCCAGACTCCCAAACCATTGGTTTTTTGCAGACCCCGATTAGCTGCCAGAACAGTAACTCCGTAATTACACTCTGGGACATCTACTGGGATTGCAGTGGTACAACATCACTCATTATCTTCCCCAAGAACCTACTGAAAATAGAAACAAAAATGGAGAATATGCACAGGCTATCATCGCTACATTTGTAAAATGCTTTCAAGTGCTTTAAATTCTACTGGTGCTTCATGCAAAGCACAACCTACATTTCCAGTATTTTGTAAGCTGTGATGGTTGCTTTGAGGATATACTTAATCTGATGAAAATCAGTTTGACAGATGTTGTTTTGAGGATGCAGCATTCCTTTGTCTAGGCGTCAGTAAACAAGAAAGCAAAAAAATATTACTTTCTGACAAAACCTGATTTTGTTTATACATATATGTGCTTTACAGCCATTTAATGCACATATTTATTTAAAGTTAAATAATAGCCACAGGCGATATTGCGTAAGGAATACAACAGTGTGCTTGCCAAGAGTGCTTAGAGTGTGTCAATACTTTCAGAGCAAATTCTTATTTTATTATAACATATGGAGAAAAACAACACATCTGTTAAGATCTGAGTGTTCAAAGAACTTACCCTGATTTTACATGTGCAATGCTGCTAAGAACTGCACCTGTTTAACATCAGACTCTCTACTGGATTCATTTATCCTGATCGTATTCAAATAAAATAAAGATTTCTATTATTTCATAACACTTAGCTTAAATAAGATTTTTATCTGACATTGCAAGTAAATCACAAGATGGAATACTGGAAAAGATCATTAACTAAACGAAATGAGGCATTAATAATACTAAAATCTTATGCCTTCACCTTAGAGGGATTGGCTGAACTGAAGTCTGACAGACATACTGTAAAGACAAACGCAGTGACGCTGGAATTACTGTGAAATCTCCTACAGGCCACAGAACATACATGAGGCAGATGACTATTTATCCAACTCCATTTAAAATAGAGAAACTGAATAAATTAGTTTACTAAGTCAACAGGGAATTTTAGTTATTAACTATATCTATCTGTCTATGCAGTGTACACGCGCACACACATGCAGAGGCTATGCATGTATAAATATAGAAATTACACAGATTCACAGCTGCTTAAGAGTGGTCCCAAATGCAGGAAAGAGTGCAGCACGTTCTCACAGCCGCGCAGGGGAAGAACGCCTGCAGCCACTCTCCTGTTGGCAGCATCTGAATTGCCTACCACAGCGTCACACGAGGGGATGGATCTGAATCTGACGCCGGTTTCCAGTGGCAGGTTGAATGGCAGATCTTAATCTTTAAATTAAACTAATCTTCTAAATGGGAATGGTTCATATTTGCTTTTTCATACTCATAGGACTTAATGATAAGTCTCATCACTGGTGATCACCTTTTGCTGTTTAAGTGGGCCTGGCAAACAGACACATGAAATATATAGTGTGATGTGTTTTTTGGAAGACTCAGGACCCACAAATAGTGCCATAATTTTTAACTACCAAAGAGTACTGGTGGAGTTTGTAATTTGGTGTTTCCTTCCTTTAATCTAATCATCCAGCAGCATGTACTGTGACTCCTAGTTGGTGCCTAGTGGTGGAAAGCAAAGGAGAACTTTCAGTACCAGGCTGTGAACCGAAGCAGCACCCATGCAGAACCCGGAGCTGCGCCCATCTCCCTGAAGCACTGGGCAACGGCAGCGTGCAGATAGCCCGCACCTCGCCCTCCAGCACCCCGGAACAGCAGGGACTTGAAAAATGAGCAGAACCTTCTACTGAGCAGCTTGCCTTTTACTTCTTTGCTCATTGCCAAATAAACTTATCATTCACGCTCGTTAACAAGTTACTAAGGCAAGCAAAATGAAAAAACATATATGAACTAGGATGATCTGCAGTTACCCATTGATTCCCCCAACTGTTCCTAATTAGAGCAAGCTTTGCTATTTTCTACCTTGTCCTGGCATGATATTCACTCCATGAACAGAAAGTTCTCCAAATATTCTGAGCAGAATTTCATCTTCAGTCAACACAACTTCAGACTTTCATCCTCCCCTTATCTTTCTGGAATTAAAAGCATTTTGGCCAGTTGTTCAAACCATCCAGCTTAATCTGCAAAGTCGCTTGGGAATTCATATTTCCTGGTTATGAAACATGAAAGCTAACTAGTCTTAGTTTCAGTCCGATGCCTCTTTAAAGATGTCCAGATACTTCTTCATAGGGGTACTTATTTGAATTTACATAGTTGCCTTTGATTTTGGCATTGTCTGCGAAAATAAATTCCAAGATGATTAAAAGCGCACTGAGATGATTAAAAACACATTTCTCAGTAACAGAGTAAAACTAACAAGCACACTGCTCATCAGCTTGCCTGAAATACTTTCCCATTGGTTAAAGTACATTTAGGTTATTAATTTTCTGGACAGAAAAGTAATAATTAATTTGACTGACTACCAGAGGGAAATATTCTAGCTGATTGCACGGGGACATACAGTATCTGATATTCTGTGATAATTTATCCTGTTGAGGTCATTTATTTATCTCCATAGTTGTCAAACCTTTAAGATCACCCACAGGATGGCACTGTTGAACCTCTGAGTATCGTATACAGTAAGCAGGGAACAATCTCAAAGAAATCCAGGTGCTGTGGCAAATATTAAAACAAGTAAAAAGCAATACTTCCCCTTGATGCCAAACCTTGATGAAATGCACTATGTATATACACACTCAAATTCATACACGTGCCTATAGACAATACTTATGGAAAACAATTTTCTTGTCCCTCTGTATTAGTCTGTGCCCTGACAAACCCCATGAGATAGCTTCCACTCTGCTAAATTGTTCCTCTTCCTATGAAAGCAAAATTAATGTGTTTGAAGGAAGAACTCAATGCCCTATCAGGAAATTTTAATGACTATTTGTTTTGCTATTCACATAAAAGCAAATTGGGTGTCATGATCTTTTAATGAGGTGGTAAATCACTGGCCATTATATTTAATAGCAACTGATTGACATTCATTGTTCTTACATTCACTGTCAATGTATTGCGGCATATGGCCTGATTAATCTCACCAGCCTCTCATTCATCTTTGTTTTTAGTGCATGTGTTAGCCATAAAAGAAAATTATTTAAGAAAGATATCCACCATCTCTTATCTATATTGCTGTATGTAGCATTGCTATCCGAGAGTATATTTGTCTTTGATGCCTTCTTCTGATCACGAAATGAAGATTTAAGTATTTCACCTTTTCTATAGACACAGAGGATTTAGAAATAGTCTGTAATTCTCCAACTGCTGATTCATTTATTAGGGTTCAACCCTGTTATCACGCTATGTACATTAGCTCTTAGTGAACATCAATGACAAACTTGCGACAGGCAGCAACTGCAGCATTAGCCCGCTTAATATCTGTAGACACTTAACTGTGGAAAACTGAGCACTATGAAAACTGACATAAAGCAAACATTACTTAAACGCTGACACAACTCAAAGGAAACTCTAAAATAAGGAATGAAGTAGGGTAGACTCTAAGCATTTGCAAAACGGCCAGCAAAGACCACAGTGCAAAGGGGAGAGAGGACCAAGTCTTCCATGTGTTAGTCACGTGATGAAATCTACCCTGATGCATGTTCCCATGACAGTAACACACTTCCATACTAAGAATATCACGACCGTGGGCCTGCACTGCAGTGTCTCAGCTACACAGACACATTAGCCAGTTGCGGCACTGCTGTAGCTCCTCCATCTCCCAGCAGATGAAAGACAGAGCAGAATTGCAAAAACGGCGTGACACTGTACTGGAAACACACGATGCCAGTGCAATGAAGGAGACACGGAAGGTAGAAGCTAATGAGAAGATAAAAATCTCACTTCTGCCCAGGTGAATCTGTGTTTGTCTCAGAGACACACAGCAGTGGCCCAGAATTTCCCAACCTTTCTGGAGTTAGTACCTGAATTTTGCTTTCCAATGTCTCAAGCCATTAATCATTCAGCAGATGTGCACCTTTCACTCTCCTACTGCTTTGAACAATTGCAGTATTGTTTGTTATTACCCCAAACTACACCGCAGACACAAAATCAAATGCACATGCGTGTGTCTGCACGTGCATAAATACCACATCGTCTTCCACAGCCACGGCACCATTGCGAGGAGTCTTCTCAACCCAATTTTACACAGAATCACAGAATGGCGGGGGTTGGAAGGGACCTCTGGAGATCATCTAGTCCAACCCCCCTGCCAGAACAGGGGTGGTTTTTTTATAGCATGTATGAACTTTTGATTGCGTAGGCTTCAGCCTTGGACTGGCTTTTAAGTGTTTCCCATTACACTTACAACATGAACAGTATCTTTTTTTCCATCTCACACAATTAGTATGTTAGGTCTCAAATGTGAGGGTTGTTCCTTGAGGCCAACCATGCATGGTTTCCATCCTAGAGTCACACCCTACTGCTACGTGAAGCTCTCCAAAGCAAACACAGATTAAAATCTGCGTATTTTCACTTCTGTGACTGTTCATGGCTCCACCCACTGCAGAACAGACCACGATGAACTTCTTGCCCATTTCAATAGGCCATTCCTGGGAAAGCTCTGAGCACGATAAAGGGCATTGTGGAAGGTTATGAAGACACTCAGGTAGTATCAGAACCCATGCTGAAGATTGTGTGATCTGGCTGTATTGGCCAGGAACTCACTTTATTTCAAACCCTGCCAAAGTTATCGACACAATTCTCCCTATTCTCCAGTGGCAAGCAGCATTTCTAGAGCCATAAATCTTGTCACAGGAATAAGAGACCAGTAAACCCTAGAACTTTGAATTCATCTTAATTTGCACATAGAAAACAAAGAAAACATTCTTTAAGTATGCAATCTTACATTTAGAGCTCATAAAGGAGAAACAGAAGACAGAATTAAAAAATGTTTTCAACTTAAGAGCTTACTTTTAATGGTAGGAAATTCTCTAACCCCTAATAAACTTAGCCCAGCTAGGTTTTTAATGTGACAAAAGGCAAGGAACAAAGTTCTCTAAAAGGTATTCAGACAAGTGTGCATCTTTGTTTAATTTAATTTCTCCAGAGAAAGTGACCTCCGTTGACCTGAGAGGAAGCAACTACTTCATTCCTCTACTACCTTTACTATGCCTGCTGCTGAGCTGTAGCAGTTGGAAAGGCAGCATCTTCATTTTCCATCTAGAAATATCCAACCACCTGAACACAATCAGAACAGGCTGTTTCTTCCTTCCATATTTATCTTAAGGGTTTCATCTAGAAGGTCAACATTGGATATTACTACAATCATCTGCAAAACTTCCACTCGCAGTGGGACTGGAACTTGGCACCAAGAAAACACACAGAAAATGACCTTGAAGAAATCAATAGCAATGGGATTCAGAGCATTACAATCTGAAGGATTTCAAGAGGAGTTCTTAGATGGTAAGCTTTCAGCGTGAAATAAATGTCTAGCTTTTTTAAGTGATAATAAAAGCCATGACAATGCAAGTCATCAAATTAACAGATCAACATGCTGTTAAATCTGCGTATAGTTCTATAGTAGTACCCATTCATTTCAATGGGATGTAAAAATCTTAAAGCAACTACAATCCTGAATGTCAATACCACTAGTGATTTTTCTGTTAATCTAACAAAACGACTGCTAATTTTCAAGTTCAGTCTGTTAGATCTGTCACGTCCTGGTGCTCCATTTGTTTGAATGGCTTTTAATTGCTTTAATAATACAGCTAAAGCAGTTCATTTCCTTAAGGAAGTATTATAGCACCTGCAAGATGGCAGCTAACCTCTTGGCAAGATTACCTTCTACCACACAGAACATGGTTAGATTAGATATTTTCTGTTTGTGATGCACACGTAGCTTTGCTTCTTCAGGAAACTAGATCAGTCTCTCTGACAAATGAAAAAACAAAACAAGCATGCACAGTCTCAGCTGAGTTTACATTTATTAAAAAAAAAAAAAAACAACAGCCATACTGTTACTACTCTCTACTGGTGGTTTGTAATATTATTTTATACTTGTAATTTCCATACAGAGCAGAACAGAAAAGAAAAAAAAGACACTAAAAATGACTTGTTTTACTTTATCCACTACCTGGTGGCACTGTTCTGGTTAGAGTGCTGTCTAAAGTTATGTTTCTGTAGTTGTAGCTGAAAGGTGTCCTCAGCAAGAACACAGTTTTTACAAAACAGCTGCCTAGTGGCAGAACCTCTGGCCACTGTCTGGATGTTACAACAAGTGACAATACAATAGTGGGAGTTGACTTAAGAAATCATTAGCCTACTCACCTTTGAAATCAGGGACAATGGGCATAAGTAAAATGTACTTCTTATTTCGAAAATAAAGTGAACCTATCTAAGTATCAATTTAGGTTACATTAGCAAAAAAAAATAATTTCTAAAGATTCCTCGATCCCTTGAAATGCTTCAAAAAGCCATTTCTGTCATCCTGTGAGTACTTGGACATATAAACATTTGAATTAATAGCTTTTTATTTGCTAATGAATTGGGATATACCTTTTGTAGAACTCTATTAACATGCAAATGCAGAGATCTCCCCTGATTCAGTAGGTCATTTTTACTCTATGTAGTTCAACAGAGTAATGGAGTCCCAGTATGTCAGTGTGAAAATTAATGAAAACACATGACACTGCAATCAGATTTTCAAGCAATTTAAAAGTGGAAACAGCAACTGTCACAATAAGCACACCTTCCATCATACATACAAACAAGCGTGCATGTTTGTAAATGCCATACTGCATACCTTTTCATAACGTGGTATGACTTACTGACAGCTTATTCTTTTCAATTTTTCACATTTTGAAGAAACATTTTGTAAATATGAGACATTTTCACTACAAAAATGCATTTCCCATTATTTATTTCTTGGTTCCATTACATTTTCTGATTTCCCTTCCCACCATTAAGACTCCCTGAAATCTGCTGGGACGTACATCTGTGTAATGCTGACTCTTTGTTTTAAGAATTCAGTATAAAACTCATCCCCACTTAGTTTTCATTACAAAAGCAAGTGGTTAGAGGGAGCTCAAGATCTGCAGGAGCAGGAACCAGAGGTTTAATGGTACTTTTTGGCAGAGGGTACAGGGGAGGAAACGATCCTCTCCTTCTCTCCATTCCCTGCACCTCTAGCTACGTCTAACAGCCTCTTAGCCCCCAAGGGCTAGTTCCGAAACCAATAGTTTTTTTGGTTGTTTTTAATAATGACACTTTAACTGTGCACAACAGCAAATTAATGACAAAATTGTTTATTTTCTAAGGAATGTAAGGATAACATATCTCCAAAGCCAGTGCTTTCCTGAGAAAACATCTCTGTAACTTACAGCATAATGACTTCACACGCAAACAGAGATCAGGAATTTGGAACTTGTAGCGATCAAATTCTGCTGCAGGCTGGAGCGTAAGATGATGCACTGCCCAATTCAGATGAACTTTCCTGAATTCACATGATCTTAGAAGCAGCTGAAAACCTCTGCAACAAGAACTCTTAAAAATACTTTAGAGGAACTGCACACCATTTTGGAACTTAACTTTCTTCTTTTTTTATCACAGACTTATGGAGAAAATTAAAGATACCGGCCTGAGATTGCTAAATTAAAGAACAGCAAGAAAGGATTCAAATGGTTGACCTGCTCACATCAGGAAAACACACCACGAAAGAGCGTGAACAGCAGGAGATGGAGACAATAGAAATCATACTGATAGAAATACATGTATCTGAGAAAGGTCTCACACTCCATTAAGGCTCTAAATTCTGGTTTGATAACTTACAATACAGATAAATCTTAAAAACTGGGCAGCGAAAAAAAATCCAAGTTTTCATTTAATTGAAAATTAGAGATATTATTTGAATTTTTTATTCAGATGAGACAAAATTCTGAAACATAAAACAGAGAAGGTCAATGGAAAGCAACAAAGCAAGAAGTAACAATGGGTTTTGGGAAATGGTGTTTATCTGTGGTCAGTTTTCCTCAATCTCATACTGATTCCCAGAGCACCCACCACACAGTAAGTGCAAATCAAGTGGTGAGGATGGACTACAAATCAGGCTGCTCCCAGAAACACAAAGCTGAGGTCCTATGAATATCTAGTCTCTGACGGGGGCTGAAAAAAAAAAAAAAAAACCCCAATCACATGTATTCATTTTTGGTTTGGATTTGACAGGTTTGTGGTCACAACCAGATAGTTATGCTTAAGACTTCAACACAAGAACACAAGAAGCCAAATTAATGCCTGACACATTAACTGCTTGTACCTCTATTCAATTATAATCCTCCTTTCACATTATTTACCAAGGATCACATTTTATAAACTGATATGTGTTAACTTTTGACCAGCAAACAAGCTTGCATGCTCTTTTCATGTCAAATAACTACCCATTCATTCTGAGTTTATCACCATGGAAAAAACAAAAAGAGCAGGTGTAAAGAGAACACCCTTAATTTATCAAAAGGCCAAACTATTTTCTAATTTTCATCCTCTGTATTTATGGCAAAACTTTGTATTAACCAATGTGGCATTCCTATTATTAACCTGCACTTTCAAGAGAGAAGACAGACCTCTTGTGTATACTTGCTCAGAATACTTGCTGCTATGACATTAAAATTGACAGAAGGGTATTGGGCTCCTGTCATATTTATTTAAAATCTTTATACAGAAGTTGTCCATGGAGACATACCCTAGGCACCCAGATGACAGCAATGCTATTGCCGCAACATAATGGCCAGCTGCAAACTGAAGTTTAATTTCATTTTTGTCTATCAGAGGGATCCCTTCTAGTTACTTTCAGTTGCAAAGAAAGAAATTTCCACAAATTTTATAGTAGCGATCGTCATTCATAACTGTAACACATCGAGAGAAGTGGAAAGTAAAAATGTCTCCAGGAGCTTTAGTCAAGAAAAGCAAGCTTTGTTATGAAGCTCTGCTGTGAAGATCGGTAACATTTCCTGATGTAACACAGAGAGTATAACAGCACAGTCCACAGTTCAGAAAAAAACACAGTGCAGTCATGCTACTTGATCTTTGAGTGGAAGTAAGAAGAGAAGGGCCCATTCTTTCCAAGGACAGATAGTTCAAGAATTTTGTGAGTACTGGGCATAAGTACAGTAGGAGAGGAAACTGTAGAGGCAAGGGGAGGGAAAAGATGGGGAAAGGGGAACAAAACAAAACCAAAAAAAAAAAAAAAAGGAAGGAAATAAGGGGACCCTCTCCTTTGGCAGTACTGCTCAATAAGCGTCAGGAAAAACTTCCTAAAACACAGTGGAAGCTCCTGTGACAAGCCTAGATGAAAGGGCAGAAGAGACATCCAATGACACACTTCATGTTACAAGAACTAGGCATCTTGTCTTGTAGACAATAGCAATACTAGAGAAAGCACTTGAAAAGACAATGCAAAAATGCCATTGATTTGTCCATGAAGTGCTTTGATGTAGATACCGTAGGGTATCAGTAACGGCATGTTGCCATGGAATTACCGCCTCAGCCAGACAAAGAGCTCGGCTATGACCTTGTTAAGCACACAAAGGGAGACAACACTGATGAACAAATATTCCCTCTCCTCCTCCCTCTTTCCCGTGTGGGTGGGCTAACTAGTCACATGTATGCAATTCCCCACAACACATTTTATTGATGTCACATGCAGAAATGAGCCCAGTGTTTTGTAGCCTATACAGAGATAAGGAGCACTCTCACTCTTTTGAAAGAGAGCACCAAAAGATTCAAAAGATTTGCAACTCCTATAAAAAGCACTGATAAGCCATCAGCAGTAATGAACCACCAGGCAGGTACCTCTGCTGTTTCCAGAATCCTAGTTTCCATATAGTCCACTGGAGGTCCTTACTCAATCTGTTATGAATCAGAAGGTTATGACTTGAGCATTTGAAATAGGAACCCCACAACTGTCCACAGCAAAAGAAAAACGCATGGGAAATTGTCCACCCTCTGTATCGGTTCTGTACTGGCACGGCACAATCATGATGTGTGATAGAAATTACATACCTGTCATTGTGTCAAAGGGGAAGCTACGATCATCCGTGGAAGTAACAGAAGCCATGTTGATTTTAGTCTGCATTCGCTTTGCGGAACTTCAAGTAACAGTAGGGTGTTAACTCAGAACAGAAACACTACAGAAAACACGAGCTATGCCAATCCACTATTAAGAAAGTCCACCCCGAAGTAATTCCTGTCTTTCTCAGAGACTGGCAAGCAGCCTCTCATAACTTTCTCATCAACCAATCCGTGTTCAGAAAGTCTCATTTTGATTTCACTTAGTGTTATCTCACTGTCACTCTTGGCATATGAAGCAATTTGATCAGCTGTTACCATTTCTTTTAGGTATGGCAATCTTGAGGAACAAATTAATTAAAACCTTAAACCAGGCTGACAGGTGTGACTATTCAGTGGTGGTTTTTTAATGGAAATGCATATTTAGAACTTCAGAAAGGCTTGTAATTATTTCAGGTAGGTCAGGATTTGGATCAGATCAAAATATTAACATAGCAATGTGAAGGTGTAATTTGGTGGTGTTTGTGTCCTTGGAAAATCTAAGGAAAAATCTATTCAGTATCTGAGCTATTGTGCACATAATACAGCAGTTTCAAAAGCAGTTCATAAACCTGAAGCCTGGGTATTTTCATTAACATACCCAGCCGCAATTTCCAAGGGGGTTAGGCATTCACAATATCACTTGATTTAAATAGGAACACTGTACCTCTGAAAATTGAGTGAAGAGTATCAAGTAGGGTACTTGCACCAGTTCTTAATTTTCAGTAGAATGTGTAACTTAGCCTGCATAACCACTGTCAAAGCAGCATGACGAAATGGAAACACCTGATATAATCCTTGGGGAAAACGTGAAAAGAATTTGAACATGAATGCACAGACTAAACAGTATAGAGCAAGAGAGGTCATTGTTCAGCACCTCACTCACAATCCTGGGGTTTAGTCTATATAGTCGAGTTTTCAATAGCTAATCCATATTTTTCTACAAACAGTTTGGCTGTAATAAGGAAATACAATACTGAGCAAAATGTGGACTTGACAGTCCAAAAGATCATAGTCCTTTTAAGTACAGAACAGGCAATGCAAGCAGAGGCCAACTCAAACACTATTGCTAATATGACCTTGTCCCTGGACCTGCACCTCAGTATCTTCCCTGGTGGTTTATCCGACTGCAGCTTAGGCTCTGCTAGTGGTGCCCATAAACACACACCAGGCCACAGAAAACGCTCTCATCACTACAGGATTGCACTGGTTCAGTGCTCAGAGCAGGCTATCTCTGGAGGTTCAAATGCCCATGGCAGTTTGCAGCATGTTTCACCCTGAAGAGCATTGGCTTTTTTTTTTTTTTCCTTTGTGGAGCATGTCGCTGCATATATATATTTTTCGCACACAAAACGCACTCATCTGACACTGGCAGTCTATTGATGAGTAATCAGATAAGACAGATTGGACAAGTAAAGTTGCAGAGATAACCAAGAGGTGGTTCCTCGTTGTTCCACCAACCCAATTTGTAACATCTGGAGATGCCTGCGTAAGGTGTCACTCTCAGCTGGCTCTCCTGGATCATTCAGTCTCTAGTATATGCTGCTTGGGTGGCTCCTCCCGGACAGTGGCACAACAGACAAATGCTTCCTGTAAAACCACTGTTACTAATGGTCTGTCACTACACTTCGGATTGATTTAAAATTGCTGTCTTGGATTATATCACTCCTTTAATCTACATCTCTTAAATCTGCTCAGAGTATTGGAAACACCCATTCCTAACCTATTCCCTAGACATACTATTTGCAGAGTTCATAAAACAAAACTGCCTGCAATGATTCTGCTTATTTTGAGAACTAGAAGAGCCAAGTCTAAAAGACAAAAAACACAAACAACTAATAAAACAAATTACAGAACTGTAATTACAGAGCAGTCCACAACAAAACCACAGAATGGCTTAATCACAGAAGTTTATCAAGTTTGTCAAGCATGACTTCCCTTTGGTGAATCCATGCTGACCACTCCCATCATCTCCTTGTCCTTCCAGTGCTTGGAAATGGTTTCCAGGATTAACTGCTCTATCACCTTCCAAGGGACTGAGATAAGGCTGACCAGCCTGTAGTTCTCTGTCTCCTCCTGACTGCCTTTTTTGAAGTGCTTACGAACATTGGGAATTTTCTTCTTTCCTTTGTTGAAAGAAATACAATTCTTACTCTAAGAGTTCCTTTTAGGTGCTTCACAAAAACAAAAAAGCTACTGTAAGGGTGGGACTGAAATGTCAAAACTATGAATAAGATATTTTCTTCTTCAAAAGATTTTATTTTCATTTAGCTTTCAACTTACCTGAATCTTTTAAGTGACAAATATAGTTCTATAATAGAGCAATCAACATTTTTTAAGTTGAGACATATACATCAGATTACACAGTGACTCTTCTGCTATAAATCATAGAATGGCTTAGGTTGGAAGGGACCTTAAAGATCATCTAGTTCCAACTCCCCCTGCCATGCCAGGGACATCTTCCACTAGACCAGGCTGCTCAAAGCCCCATCCAGCCTGGTCTTGATCACTTCCAGGGATGGGCATCCACAACTTCTCTGAGCAATCTGTTTCCAGGCATTCTCTTCTCCAGGCTGAACAATCCCAACCATCTCAGTCTATCCTCATCAGAAGTGTGCTGCAGCCTTCTAATAATCTTCATGGCCTTCCTCTGAACTTGCACTAACAGCTCCATGTCCTTCTTGTGCTGAGGGCTACAGAGCTGGATCCAAGCGCTCACCAGAGTGGAGGAGAGGGGCAGAATCACCTCTCTCAACCTGCTGGCCACGCTTCTTTTTATATAGCCCAGGATGCAGTTGGCTTTCTGGGCAGCAAGCGCACATTGACAGCTCACGTTAAGCTTCTCATCCACCAAAATCCCTAAGTCTTTCTCCTCAGGACTACTCTCAATCCATTCTCCGCCCAGCCTTTATTTGTGCTTGGGACCACAAACCACATTTGTGCAGGACCTTGCACTTGGTCTGGTTGAACTTCATGAGGTTGGCATGGGCCCACCTCTCAAGCCTGTCCAGGTCCCTCTGGATGGTATCCCTTCCCCCTCCAGCACGTTGACCGTGCCACACAGCTTGGTGTCATTGGCAAACTTGCTGAGGGTGCACTCAATCCAACTGTCCATGTCACTGACAAGATATTAAACAGCACCAGTCCCAGTACTGACCCCTGAAGAATGCCACTCATCACTACGCTCCACTTGGACATCAAGCCGTTGACCGTAACTCTTTGAGTGCAGTCATACCAAATACCAAAGACATTTACAAATACCAAAGATAATTACAGAACTATGAACTCATGAAGTGATCGTGATATCCCCATTTACTTTTTTATGGTTTAGGATTAACTACGTACATGTATGTATACTCATCTATGAAAAGCAGCAGAATAGTGAATTTGAGCAGTATTACATTTGCCTCACTAAAACTTTTGATACAGTCAAGGTCTTAAAAGTTATTATCTACAAAAATAGTTTTTACATAGTGCTATTTGCACAATAGAATTCGATTTCCTCCTTCCTTGCATTTATGAACTTAACTTTTGTGTAAAACAATTCAACCATTCTAATATCCTCATCTAACAGATGAGCGGCTTCTGGGGTATGGAAACTTCAGGAATTATTATACGGAGACATACTGAAGTAACATGTAACACTAAAAAAGTACTGTATTCCTGGTATAAGGTCTAGCTAAACCTTGAACTCCTGAAACTGTTTGGAGAAGATTCATGTAAAATTCCTGGAATGTAAACAAATTGGGAAGCATGGACCTCCACAGTCATCTTCACAGAAACCGCGTGCATTAAAAGACATTAAAAACTTGTGACTCAGCAGCAATCTTAATCAAGTCCCTTGAAAATTAACTTGTAAATTGATTTTATTGCTTTTTTCATTAGTGTTTTCACCCTAAAATGAATGGTACAAAGCTGTCCAAAGGTTTGCTGGTGATTGTTTAACCCCACTCCATGGGAGACCAGAGTCATGACAGAGGAAGCAAAGTTTCCGCCAGAGCTACCACAGTAAATTACAAATATAAACACTAAAAATCTAGTTCTGAGAGCAGAGAATAAGAAACCACTGATAAAAGTGACACTGTAAAAACAATTCTAAAACTGCAAAAAATACACATAGGCAAACAAATGAAATTAGTGCCTAGGAACTGCCTTTTACTTTAGTTGGCCTGAGAAGCTTCATCCTGTTTATAGCTTGGACACAGGAACCTGCAACATCCCCTTAGAAAGGAATATGTAATACCCTTCACATCAAAGCTTGCTCTTGCTGAGATGATTTCCATAGCCAGGAAAAAATGCACATTCCCTAAATTAGGCTGATATCAACACTTTAAATAACAAGTTTCTCTTACTATAAGACACAGGGACAACTTTTTGCTATTGAAAACACAAAGCTTGAATTAAAATTTATGTCAGTGACAAGTCATCCTTATGTCCACAGAGCAGTCTAGATCTTTAGATCTTATCTGAAGAAAAAAAACCACACTGAGGTAACCTCAGGCCTTCTACTTTTCTGTGCACTCAGGTCTATTAATCCAATACACAAAAAAAAAAAAATCAAATGCATAGCTGGACAGCTATTCTTGTGCTATACTTTGGCAGCGTTAGTTCATGCACTGCAGACAACTTTCTCTAACCACGAGAGCTTTGTCCAAGATAACGTCCATCTCAGTGAGAATGAATCCCTTACCCATGGCAAGACGTACTCTGAGATGCTGAACTGTTTGGTTGCAACAGATGGATGATAATCTCACATGTTCTATACTACTATCCTCTGAATTTCTGAAAACCCAAGAAAAATTACCTCTGTTTCTCCCAGATACCTTAAGATCAGTGGACTGATTTGCCAAGGGTTGGTTTCTAGGATCAACTGGTTCTTGGAATTCTTCAGCTAAGGGAAAATAAATGCAAAAAAGATGAAGACCTTGAAAAGATGTACAACAGAAGTCATGGGGTGAGACTCACATGACATTACTCAGTGGGACACCTCTAGCTATACAGAAGTCAGTGCATATTACCTCTTAACTTTTTAAAAATTCATCCTGATACTTTTTGAAATATTTATGCGTGACTGACAGCAGAACTGAGACAGTTCCCACCAGGACTTGACTTCCTCCACAGCAACAAGGTTGCCTACCCTCTGCAGGTAGAGGAAATCTCTGCCACAGATGCTGATCCCTTGGAAAACAGGGATGTAGCCCAGCTGTTCAAATAACTAGCTTCAAGGGAAGGTAAGTTGTTCTGCCACACTGAAAGTGGAAGCATATTTAAGAAGTAGTAGCATTGCCACAGCTTATAGGAGATTCTCAACTGCCACTTCTTTGTCAAGAACGTTCCCTCTGGCATTTGTGAGTATGGCAAAAAAACACAAGGTCTTGAGGTGACGGCATTGTTCCCATGATGGTCTAAGGACACAGGCAAGGCAAGATGTGTAGGCATCTGCAGGTGTGAAACAAAAGTCTGAATATTTCATATATAAAGGTCCACAAGACCAAAAGCTCATCTAAATTTCCAGCTATGTTGTGAGGTCTAATGAGATATACCATCTGTGCTTGTAGATACAGCATTTCTGCTTGGACGTATCTGCCACACACTTGCTAAGGCAGAGTGAATACAGTTCACCCTGTACAAGATTCCTCAAAGCTTCATGGGCCAAATGGGACTGTCCTGCAATTTCAGCAGACAGCGATATTCCCCAAAACAACACATAAAACACCAGCGATGCTTTACCATCATTGCTTCTATGTGTTGTCCCTCCTATACGCGGTCAGAGAGGAAAATCCCAGGAGAACTGAGCACAGAAAATATGAGCTTCCCAGGTCAGGCAGGAACAGATAAAGACAAAAAAAAGTCAAAAGATTGAGGTTTGTGGAAGAGACACAGACACCTGAAGCTAAAATGGAGAAAAACATAACACCGAATGCTAAGTGATGAAATACAAGCTATAGATGATGAGGCTGAAGAAGAGATCAGACTAAGTTTTACAACTAATACGCTACGTTTCTCTCCTGTTCTCCTGGTGAACAGCAAGCTGAACGTGAGCCAGCAGTCTTCCCTGGTAGCCTATAAAGCTGGCAGTATTTCATGCTGGAGATTATACCCCTCTGCTGAGCACTCACTAGACCACATCTGGAACACTGCGTCTAGTTCTGGGCCCCCAACACAAGACATTAATAAAGTAGAGCGAGTTCAGTGAGGGCCATCAGGATGCTCAGGGTGTTGGACTACCTACGCCGTGAGGAAAGGCTCAGGGAACTGGGTTTCTTCAGCTTGCAGGAACAAAGGCTTTGGGGAAACCTAACAGCAGCCTGCCAATGCCTACAAGGAGGTTATCAAGAAGACAGAGCCAGGGTCTAAACAGTGGCACATGGTGGCAGGATGAGAAACAGTAAGCGTAAGTGGAAACAAGGGAAGTTCAGATTGTCTGTGAGGAGAAACTCACCATGAGGACAGTTGAGCAGTAGAACAGGTTGCTTGTAGGGACTGTGTAGCCTCCATCTTTGGAGGTTTTCAAGACCTGGCTGAATAAAGTCTTGAGTATTCTGGTCTGACTTCATAGCAACCCTGCTTTGAGCCTAGACTAGAGATCTCTTGAGGTCCTCTCCAACCCGAATTATCCTATGATCCAGGGCCTGGACTGTGTTCATAAGATACTATGGTTTATAAGAAGCTTAAAAGTATACTACTTGAAACCAGGCAATTTGTTTCTAATAGTGACGAACAGCAAACCTTTAGCAAAAGTGCTAACAACTAAAGTATACAGCGATCACTTCCCTGCTACTCATCTCATCAACAGCTCTTTGTCTTCATCTATTCCCGTCCAGCTTGGCAATCTGTTGAGATATTTCTGAAATCTCACCGTTGCCTTTGCTGTCAGCGTATATCTCAAATCATCTCTAAAATTAACTTATACTCCCATCTAGCATGTATCCAGGTAGAAAACAAAATTCTGCTAATATACATTGTTTAAAATGAAAGAGGCTGTGAAACTGATAGAAGAGTGGGATGAAGGTGCATATGAACTGCACGTTACTTCATGGGATTTAGATTACTCTACTCAGTTTGTCTGCTAATAAACAGCTAACAAACAGAATTCACAAACTGAATTGAACGCTCAACTCTTTTCTTTTATATTTTACCCTCATATAACCCTGCCTTTCTTCAGCAAATGGAACAGACCTCTGGTGATGAATAAGGATTATGCAGAAGGAGATCCCCTTGCTTTAACAGTTGAAAAGAGTTTAGCAAATAAACTAAGTAATGCCCAAGAGACAAAACATCTAGGGCAAAGGGAGTCCAGTGATTTCCTGGAGAACACGCCAAAGCTATACTCAGCAAATCACATAATCAAACTTTTCACAGTTGGGGTGTGTGTGTGTGTGTGTGCGCACGCGCTTTTTCTATGGTGTCTGACTTGAGATCCTCGATTCAAAGAAAGAATGTCCAACACAAATAAAGGCAACTGGAGCTATGGTTCAAAGATAGAAAAAGCTCCATGCAAGCTAAGTATTCTAATATGACTGGGTCTTACGGTCAAGCTGGCCAGCCAATGAATTGTACTCTCTGCACTTTAACATTAAACTCAGCCTCTTCATCCCTTAAGAACGTTTTAAAAATAAACTGATGCTGGAAGCACCACTTACAAGCACCATGAAAAAGTCCACGAAGAAATTATTCAGAGACTGCTGTGAAAGGAGATTTTCAAAGTGTAATAAATAGGAACCAGAGCCACAGGAAATTCAAAGGGGATTATAAAAGGTTGAGTGAGTAGCTGCTTAATGGCATAAATTCTATGAAATAAAGCAAGTTCTGAAGAAAACTTGGAGAGTTGATCATGCACATAAAGTCTGTCAGCAAATATATAGATGGGAACAGATTTAACCCTAATTATTAGTTCTAGGGGATTTTGTGGATGTTTTGTTTTTTGTAGTGTTACTTTAAAGAAAACCTTTGCACTTATGAAGCTTCTGACTGGTATGATTTAAGCGTGATGATCTAATAATTAAGAAAAGTTAAGTCTGAAACAGTTTAATATTAATTCAAAATGATATCTGAAAGAACAGACAGGTTTTCCGCAGCTCCTACTGCTTTTAGAAGAAACCACCAAACCAAAGCTCAATGAAGGGTAAGCAGGTACTATCTTTTTTAAGCTTAGTTTAGCCTAGCAATATTATTCAGACTATCTGAAATCTTTCTTGCAGCAAGGTAAGGAAAAGGAAGATAGCTTTTTTGTTCTTCTGAAGATCACTTTCATAAGGGGTGCAGGGCTGCACGTACCTCATTCGATGGTAAGCCTGCGTGGGATGAAATCTTCTGCAAGTTTGCTTTTAAAAAGCAAAGTGGGAAAACAAATTTAATGACACAGCATCATACTGACCATCACACTGATGAAAATTTGTAGGTTGTTACATTCACAGAGAATATTAGTTACTTAAGCCAGAAGGGAAGTTACAGTAGTAATGAGCTGTCATCCTCTGCACTGGCCAGCACAGCATGAGGTAAGGACGCTCTGCTAATATCTTGTGTCTAGTTCCTGGCCACAAAAGAGCAGCAGAATTAGAAGCAAATACACTTTTCTGCACTCCCTTCTGTTTCTTAAATTTAATCCCCTCTGCCATTCCACTATGAATCTTGATTTTTGATCTCCTCCTTCCTCTCTCCCTTTCCACCTAGCTCCTTATTAATTTTACCAGGCCTCTCACTCACTGTCTAATGCAGTCCAGGTCTCTCTCTCACACTCAGACAACTCCACCTCCCCATTATCTTTTCAGACAATTACAACCTTTTCTTCCAAGAGCCTCCTCCTACTCCCTGAATCTCCCTTCTTTGTCCTAGAAAGATATTCATCCCCTCAGGATCTTTAATTCTTCCCCTTATTATCTAGCTCTGATAAATTACTGCTTGGAGACGTTAGTCCCTGGATATTTCTACAGTCAGGCTCCTCTGCTGATTTACTTCTTGTTGCAGGATCAAAAAGGAACTTCAGGAAGCAGAATATTTCCCTGCTGCCGCTAACCAGTACCACTCCAGAGTTGACAGCAGATTGCAAAGAGAGAAAAAAAAGCAATTCTTCAGGAAAGAAACAAATGCCTACATATATTTAAGTGTTAACTTCAAAGTTTTCCTAAAAATCTTTCTGGTACAGTTGTGCAGTTTTGGCCACTGTCACAAGGCAAGAGCTGATAAACGTTTTATCACTTCTTCAGAAAATCTAAGCAACTGGTGGAACAAAGCAAAGATAAGAAACTGGTGGCAGCAGTAAAGACAGCTGCCTACAAAACCAGCACTTAATCCAGACTGGTGGCTGAGGTCTCACCTTCCTGAGAAGCCATTGTCTTTTCTATTTCAAAGCCAGTCTCACAGTAGTGTTTGGCAAGTGTCTTTCAATTTTGGAGAGAACTGACGGCATTCTGTGACTGCCTAAAAGGTAATGCCTAATTGCACTAGTTTGAAGTGATAACAATAAAACTTTGATGATTCACACAATTGGTTCCAAGTTTATCTATGCCAGTTGCCAAGCAGATCTTTTCAGTCTTTGCTTTGATCAGAGAAAGTGACCTCACTGTCCTTTTAATACCAACTGTAAAATAAGCTTGCAATTAGTGCTTTAAAGTTCAAGTGATTCTAACGAAATCTCTTATGACCAAAAATGCAAATTAATGCTTTAGTTCTACATCTTGATAGTTCAGGGAATTTGGATTGTTCTCTGTCCCAGATACACTAGAGTAGGGAAGAAAATATTAACAAGACCAAAAACATCAGGATGAACATACTAACATGTCACCAGGACTAGCAATATTATTATGCCTATGTTAATTAGCAAAGATTATGAAACAAGAATACAACAGTTTTTTAAAGCATGTGATGAAAACAGCACAAAAACTTGCATTATTTCTACATAAGCAGAATTTATAGGCAGCCATTCCTAAAAGCATGCATGTTTCAGCTCTTCCTTTCTCATTAAGTCAAACAACAGTTAGATAATAGAGCTGAAAAAGATTTTGGTACCAATGTATTTATCGCGTTTCCCAGCACATCAAGCTGTCAGACTAACAATTAGTTTCATTTCAAATTAAACCTGACAGGCAGTCCCTTGGTGAAAGAACATGTGTTAATTTAACTAAAACACATACCTCTTCTCTTTCAAAATACCTCCTCCACCAAGCATACAGCTTTTGTGATACTCTCCTGCTGCTAGGGGGTACTGCTCTTCCTGTCATCCCACAAATTCTTACTGCGAGCACAGCAAGCCTCTCAATTACCCTCAGGTGGTAAACAAGATGAAGATTTTCTCCCCTCCCTAAAGAAACAGACATGAAATCTGGATGTAGGTGTTCCCATCATTCATTGGCATAACCTCTAATAATGTATAAAAACAGAATGGGAGAGAGAACTTCTCCTACATTAGCCTGTTAAATGAGGATGACAACACCCTCTGAGGAACTGACACTTAATAAACAGAGTACCCTCTATACTTCATTGCTTATCCTCAGACAGATTCTTCATCTATCGAAGCCCTTACCTTTTGCAACTGAGATCTACAAAGTGGCTCCAGGATCGAGTGACAATAACCAAAGTGACACAGTGAGGACGCTTGATGTTTAGCTACCAGAAACCAAGGACACTGAAGGACAGCTGTCTTCCTGTATCTAAGTGAGAAGAAACACTCAAAGAAGTGCCAGCAAAATTAGCCTTGAAGAGTTGGTATTTTTAATTCAGTATCAGCCAGTGTTCCCTCTCATTCACAGGCTCATCTTGCCTCAGGAGGAGGTGTCAGACACACAACAGTAAGAAAACTATACAAGAATCTGTAAGGAAATTTCTTCCTACTATGTCACATGGAGGCTGGCATTTTTTTGAGGAAGATAGCTTATACATGAATGAGACCATAAGCAATGCTATGTAAGTATCTTTCTTTTTAAAACCCTGAAAGCTCTTGTTTGCAACGAAACCAAGTTTCTAGGTCAAACGTGCTTCAGCTAAACATTCTTTTTTTGCTTGGACTTTTAAAAATACACTTATAACCTATCCAATGGCCTGAAATTTCACCCCACAAGATAGAAGCCAACACAATTAAAGTACTACCTGTAGACATAGAATCACAAAATGTCTTGGGTTGGAAGGGACCTTTATAGATCATCTAGACCAACCTTCTCCTGCCATAGGCAGGGACATCTTTAAGGTTGCCTTTGATCACGTTGCTCAAAGCCCTGCCCAACCTGATTTTGAACACTCCCGACAATGGGGCATCCACAACTCTGGGCAACCTGTTCTGTGTCTCACCACAATTATTGTAAAAAATCCTTCCCCATATCCAATCTAAATCTACCCTCTTCCAGTTTAAAACCATTGTCCCTTGTCGTGTCACTACAGGCCCTATTAAAAAGTCTGTCCCCATCTTTCTTATAAGCCCCCTTTACATGCTGAAAGGATGCAATAAGGTCTCCCCAGAGCCTTCTCTTCACAGGAGAAGTGCTCCAGCCCTCTGATCATCTTCATGGCCCTCCTCTAGACCCGCTCCAATAGGTCCATGTCCTTCTTATGTTGGGGGCCCCAGAGCTGGATGCAGTACTCCAGGTGGGGTCTCATGAGAGTGGAGTAGAAAAGCAAGAATCATCTCCCTCGACCTGCTGGCCACACTTCTTTCGATGCAGCCCAGGATGTGGTTGGCTTTCTGGGCTGCGAGCGCACATTGTCAGCTCATGTCCAGCTTTTCACCACCAGTACCCCCAAGTCCTTCTTGGCAGGGCTGCTCTCAATCCCTTCATCCACCAGCCTGTATCAATACTGGGGGTTGCTCCAACCCAGGTGCAGGACATTGCACTTGGCCTTGTTGCACTTCATGAGGTTCATACTGACCCACTTCTCCAGCCTGTCAAGCCTGCTGATCAACCTCAGCTCAGTCCTTCTGCTCTCTTAGACAGGAAGTGCAAAAGCATCTGGCATGTCTGATCTTTCTCTTTTTAACAGACTTGGAGTATGTCAGACAGATTTTCATAACCTCCTCAAAGCACTCTTGCAGCATGTTTTATTGAGCAATCTCAAGTTCAGCAGCTATGTTTACTGCACGCCAGGTAATGAAGAAAACCATTCAGGATTTACAGATTAAAACCAAAACTCCACATTTGGTTCATGAACTTCAGTAAGAACCAGCACAGATCTGCACAGAGCAGTGGCATAGTTAAACTTAAGATGCAGAAGTTTACTTCATAAGTAAGTGTTTAAAGCTAGCACCTCCACACCTCTGCTTACCCTAAGAGCATAACAGCAACCTGATTGCTTTGCAGTGCTCCTCAATAATGTCTCACCTCACCTGGGCTGAGCTGAAGCCAGCTTGCTGTCCTTAAAACACGCCCAAGTCCCTGAAGAATTTGTTCATATATTACCCAAAGCAGAAGACACTGCAGATAACCGTGGATAAAATCTAAACTGGCACCTGGGGGCAAAAGAACAATTGCCTGCAATTCCTCTTGGATGATCACAGGTGGGAACACAATCCAACAGTATTTAACAACCAATTTTTTTTAGAGGCTGCTTATAGAAGTAAACATTGATGCTGCTTTTGTTTACTACGAGTTTATAAATTTACACAGTTGAAGTTTCTAACTCGCAATCGGGCTCATGTAAACAGCTCTGCAGAAACGTGAGGGGAGAAAAAGAAGTCATCTTTGTCCCCCCACAAGGCTCTTAATTCTTTTCACCTCAAGAAGGTATCTGAAGTTGGAGTTAGAGGGTTAGCAGTATAGTCTGCAAATCCAAAAGCACTACCATCTGGCTCCTGGCTGTCCCAGAGAGCAAACACAGGGCTCAAACTCTGTCAACAACCTCAGGCAACAAATTCCTCTTAGCTGATGGAAGTGGGGGAAAGAAGTTAATTCACATTCTGGCTGCAACCTAGACTTCACTCATTTTATCTGTTAACCAACATAAAAATGTGTTAGCCCACAGCCAGGGCTCCAAGGTGAAGCTTGGAACAGAGGCAGAGCGACCGCTACAGAAGAGAGATTGAACTGTTCTACCAATTGCCCGACTCCACTGACAGCACACTGCCACTACCCTCCACCTCTCTTTCTCTCCCCGCTTCCACACCAGAGACACAGGAATCTCATCAAGATGGCAAGGTACCACATGAATATTTCAGACAGTAACCAGACTGCCAGCCGCTCGGAAGCACTTCGGTGTGTGAGGCAAGGCAGACACTACAGTGTAACTGAATCTGTATCAGTTTCTCACATTGCTGTGGTATCTGATCATAAAAAAACCTCTCTACATACACACAAACCAGTCAGTTTGCTAGGAAACCTACGAACAAAACTTCATTGATGACTTTGTAGTTCATCTGAGAAAGAACACATGATAAATATTTCCTTTCGTTATCTTGTATTTTCACTGGATATTCCAGTCTTGTGTTATGGAAGCGGGTAAATAGAAATGTCCCACATCACCTCTCTATATGATTTACTGATACTTCTATTAGTTCCTTCATATTCCATAATACTACAGAATAATTTTTGCAATAATAATTTTGTAATTTAAATTTTTTGTAATAATTTTGTAAGTGACCAGTCCAACCTCCTGCTCAAAGTGGGGCAACCTTGCCATGCCTTGACGTGTCAACTTTTGACTACCTCCAAGGATGAGGATTCCAAAACTCTCGGGGCACCTTTTTCAGTGGTTGACCGCTATCAGTCTGATGGTGGGGTTTTCCTCCTGATGTCTAATCAGAATTTCCCTTGCTGCCATTTGCAGGTGTTGACTTTTACCCTTTCATTGTGGACTTCTGGGAAAAGTCCACCTCCAACTTCCCTATAACTGCTCATTAAGTAGTTTATTTACCACATAATGTGGTGATCAAGTTCCCTAAAAGGGCTTACTTTCTCCTTGCCTGTTTCAAATGCATTTTGAAAACACTGGTACAAGACACCAATTACTTTGACCAACCTCTGTTTTGCTAAGGTGATAAAGTACCCTCATAGGCGAGAATGACTTGACTTTTGCTTTCTTAAACTACTCTTTCATGTCATTTTACCACTGCTGAATCTGTTTCAAGTCTTGCCTCCTGCCATCCCAGTTCAATGATCTCTCTCCCCAGGTGGGCTCCAGCCCTAGCTCGCTGCCTCCCCTGGCTTTGGTGACGGCAGCCACTTTGGGGACCACGCGTCCTCTCTGGGGTGCAGTGGGGCTGCCCCTTTTCTCCAGCAGCTGCCCCTGCCACACTTGTGACTCCACTTGCAGTATCTTCCACCTGAAGAGAGAATGGCTAGCACAAAGGGGACACTAGTATTTTTTGACTGAAGAAATTGTTGGATTCCCTGCAAAGGCTTTTATTACTGTAGCTGGTTCCCAGTTTATGGCCAGTCCGAGAGATCTCTTGCTTTTGACAACACATGATCCTCCTTAAAAGGCTTTGATTTAGGCGAATCACAGAATGACAGGGGTTGGAAGGGACCTCTGGAGATCATCTAGTCCAATACCCCTGCCAGAGCAGGTTCACCTAGAAGAGAATCAGAGTAATGTTCTCCCCTGAAAACCTACCAAGTGCTACATTAAAAAAAAAAAAGTTAATTCCCACATGAATTAACAGAAATAAGGCTCACTACTCTGTCAGGCTTACCTTTATGCTGTAATAGTAGCCACCAGTTTCGCCTCTCCTTTCCAAAACGACCATCTCCTGAACTGGTTAAGACTAGGAAAGCCAAAATAACGGAGGTTCTCGCTTATCACACAGCCTTACAGGGGAGAGCTCTAAACGGGGGCGGCGCAAGGACTGAAGTGAGCAAACAGGTCCTTCCTGAGGTCAGACCCAGTCGCCAGCTTCAGGTCCTGTGTGCACTTTGAGCCGGCTAGTTGCAGTCTTGTTCCCGGAACACAGTACCGCCACCCACAGCACAAGCACCAACCCTCAGTGCTCACCAGCCAGCCCTGCTGTCACTCCCCTAGTTAAATGCCCTACCAATGGTGAGGAACTCCAGGAGGACATCACTAAACTCTGCAAAAAGAAGTTTTGGATTACAACAGCCCCTGGAAAAGTCATGGAAAGTAGTTTGCTGAGGGCTACTAAATACAAAGACACAAGAGGCCACATGTTTTCAGAAGATGCTTCTTGCCTCAGGAAACGCTGTTGTTGCTCTAGATTAAAGAGGTTTACTTTTTAACACCATTAAAGAAGCACCTCTGGTCCCAACTACTGCATGGACACGTGACAGATGTCAGTTCTGATTGTTTCAGGGTTGTTTTTAATTACCAGGTGACGAGCCCTACCACAGAAGTCAATATTTGTGCTGCCAATACTAATTCTACCAAATGTGAACTCTTCCAGGACATTCTCTCCAAAACAACACCACTTCCATATTATTTCAAGATGCCTAGCAGCAGAAGGACCACAGACTTGCATCCTAAATGAAAATTATCACACCAAGAGTGCAGGGATGGGGAGGCGAAGAGCAGCTCATTACCGAGTCTGAAAAGTCATGAACATCAAGTACTACACACTGAATTAAAGCAGCTGTACTCTGCATAAAGATTTTTCAGGCTTCTTCCCATACAGCGATAGTTCATCACTTCCAACAGTTTACTTTATGGAAGTGAAAGTAAGTGATGGATGTAGAGAACCAAATTAAACTTTTAGATCAAAACCATCCATGCCTTGACATCTATCCAAAGACTGACTAGTCTCACCATAGAATCTATTTGCAGAGACTACGATAGTTAGACTAATATATGGCATTTAAATTTTTCATCTATATTTACCAGGTTGTTTTCTCAATTTTTCAACTGGAAAAACACAGACATCTCTCTACAAAAATCTCTGCCAGGTTTGTGGTAAAATTATTTTTTCAGACAACTCTTACATTTCCTTCCTTTTCCATATTTCGAAAGCTAAAACATGGGTTTGGGGTAGGGTTTTTTTTTTTCCCCTTTTAGACAAACTGATTTTGGCAGATCATGAATCATCAACTAACACTGCAGTTCTTATCTCCCTTCATTTAAGAAAGAGGAAATCAAACTGAAAAATATATAAACCAAGGCTCTTCTCCTCTCTCTGCTTCTCATTCTTTTCTGGTATCTGCTAGAAAAACTCAGTCTACATTTATGACTATAGTCTGAAGAAACCGGGAAAGAATTAATCATACCCAATTTATGCCATATATTAAAGATAATGGATACAAATCTAAGCAAAGCCTAGGAGAGTTAAGGTGCTAACTCATACACTGCTATGCCAAAACTGAACTCCTGGAAGCATTCCTTGGCAATCAAATCTTAAAAAACAAACCAAACCAAACAAACTTATACGTATGCCTTAAAATTCCTCCCCTTCCCCCTGACTAATTCTCAGAATCTACCCTGGAGAGATTTCCTGAGGTACTGTAAACAGTATCAGGATTATGTCAAGCAATTAGATTTATGTTTTCTCTAGCCTTTTTTGCCTAGTGAATCTTGCAAGACTAGAAGTATTGGTAACACCTTGTGCAACAGTGGTGAATCCAGAGAATAACACTGCTTTTGAGTTGTTCCCTGAATTTGCTGTAGAGCCTACAGATATGCCACATAGACGAAACAGGTGTAGGATGCAGAGACCAGATCCTCATCTAAGACTATGTGGCCAGGTCTGCTGAGGATCTAGCCTACTTATGCTACTTATAACAGGGTTAAAGCAGCAAGCAATTTGTTAGAATAATTTAGAAGTCAGTTTTAAAATGCTTTCTAGAAGGTGCTCTGATGCAGGTTTCCAACTTCTCAAGTTCCTAAAATCAAGCATACATGTTCTGCAAACTACTGCAGCAGCGCTACTGGGTTGCCTCCAAAAATCAACTAATGCCACCATGGCCACTGAGAAACCAAATTCCCAGGTACTTCTCTTATTTAGTACCAAACCATAAATATTTCATGAGGTAACCATTTCCTCCCAACACACGTATGTCTCTATTGAAATGGGAACTGACCTTAACGTTAAGTTAGCCTACAATTAGCCGTACATATTCACCATCCTGACTCTCAGCGGGCAGCAGTGAACATGGAGGGAAGGAGACGATGTTGGAGCATGTAGAAGAGTGCTCCTTAGAGCACTCTCCAGAAATCTGCTGCTCGGGAACTTCCCAAGCCAGAGGCTATGTCCTTGTATTTAGTAGCGCTCCACAAACTATTTTCCATAGATTTTTCCAGGGGCTTTTTTAATCCAAAACTTCCTTTTGCAGAGTTTAGTGATGTCCTTCTGGAGTTCCTCACTCTCAGTAGGGCATTTAACTAAGCAAAGCAGCTCCATATCGTGTGTAGACTTGAAGATTTCACTGTTTACTTTCTTGTTGAAGTCACTGGCAACTATCAGTGGTTTCACTGTTTGCATTTATGAAGTCATATGTCCACCATTTCCATAAATACAGCTTTTGTTTATTCATTCAAATCCTAACGCATGAATATTTGCCCAGAAACTTGGCCCAACACTGCCTTCTCTACTGAAAGGCAAGATGGGCTATGGAACCTCATGGCACTAAACACTCACTGAAATTATGGCAGACTAAACATAAACTGTGAAGATTCAATCACTCCACTGTTAGCAAACATCATTATACAGGCTGTGAAAACCTGAGATGACTTCTGATGGAAATTCTGCTGTTAGGTTCCTTGTACAGACACTTTGTCCCATTTGATAATCTTCCTTTTCACCACATTTTATAGTAACATAATTAAGTTCAAATAGGAACAAATGAATGCCACTTATCTCACAGAAGCTATTTACTTGCCAAAGTTTCTCTCTTAAGTAGGTACAAAGAAATAACAGAAAAGAAAATATTAAAAACAAGCAAATAAAGAGTTAATTTGTTTCAGCAATGTGAATGCAAAATTATATTCAGCATATGAATCTATTACTCAATTCCTTTGTTTGCATATTTTTGCATGCCACCTAGTGAGCGTAATAACATTAGAAAACTTTAGCTCAGGATTTTCTAGAGAGATTATGAATGGGTTTTCAAGGGTATAGTTACTGTAAAGTTACCACAAAATAGAGGTTATATATTTTGGCTAAATATTTGATGCAACTGGTATTAAAATCTGAATGAACGATACAGTGTCAATTTGGTATGTGCAGAATTCCCCAAAAAATGCAAACAAGGCTCCTCCTTAAATAAACCGAGTTACTATGGGATATGGCAGAAGACACTCTTGAGGATCAGAAACCAGAAATAAAGCACAGGAATAAATCAAATATCATAATGATGGAGGTTAACAGTGGGAATCCTACAAGAGTCTCAGAAAGAGGTCTAAATAGCAAGATGACAATATATACTAACATTAGCGAATTATTCAGGATTAAAAAAAAAACTCGAATGTATAGAGTTACAGGGGATCTCAGAGGAACAACGGAACAATGAAGTAAAAGAGAAAGATGACACCTTAATAAATGCAGAATACACATCCTGGGACAAACAATTCTAACTGTACATACATAATGACAGGCTCTAGAACAGTTACTAAACTCAAAACAAATGTTGGAATCACCGTGTAAAGATTTTTGAAATCAGCAGCTTAATACCCTAAAGGCAGTTAAAAAGACAACTGGAGCACAAGAACAATTAAGAGAAGAAAAAGAAGCAGAAAAAACATAACTATGCCAGTGTGTAAATCTGCAGCATGCATTTAGGTGAGAAACATATGTATGCTCAAGAGACCTAGAAAAATAGGAACTAGGTCCAATGAGAGTAATTTAATATGATTAGCAAGTTCCTAAGCAGTAATCTGGATTGCTAGATGCTGGGAGAGTTCATCAGGCTCATTTTACACCATCTCTTCTTGTCCACTGCCGTGAAGTACCATCTGTTGAGGAGCACTGCACAGGCAGGCAAGAACAGAGAGAGGAGCTTCATGCGGGCCCTGCATAGCCATTCATGTTCTTTAAAACAGAAGAGGAAGAGATTATAATGAGATTATAACTCCCTTTCCTTCATTGTATTAATAGTTCTTTATTGTAGAAGACATGGCAACAGGCAGGGAGAAGTGTGAACTATACAGTGTCTTAAAAAGCCATTAGCTAACAACCTACATAAATTTAAAAAAAATGGTGAAGAGGAAGACAAAATCTGGTGCATTAACTGTGAGCAGTTCTCTTCCTTCTCCTCTTACTGGCGGGGAAAACCACTGTGTATTAATTTGGCAAATTTCCTCTTCCCAGTAAAGGTATTAAGACCTAAATGAATTATCAAAGCAATGAAAATAAATAAACAAATCTTCTAGCCTATTTGGTATGCACAGATTTCCAAAAAATGCCAACAAGGCCCCTCATTAAACTGAGTTACCATGGGATACGGTAGAAGACACTCTTGAGGATGAGAAATGGGAATAGCCAAACACAAAAATGACACATCACTGCTTTAAAACATATATGACTACTACATATCTATTTCTGTTAGAACTATGCAGCTCCTAAACATGATTTTTATTTATTTTTCAGCCTGACACAGAAAACACAAAAGAGCCAAGTCCTGATCATCAGAGCAGCTACGTTGTTAGTTGGCTCTGCATAGAAGGATAGAAGACGACATACACAGAGGTGTCTCAACATTAGAACTCTTTTCACAAAAAGAAGGTGATTTTAGGAAAATCAACAGGAAGAGGACAAGTGGCAACCCCTAACTAATAAAAAAATAATTTCAAGTGTAAGACACAACACAAAATAAGAACATGAAGACTGGGCAAAAAGGTGTCATAAAGGGATATCCTGCAAAGGGCTACAGCAGGAATAGATAATACATCATCAGCAAGACTGCAAGATTTCTGGAATTGTGCTTGCTTACAAGATATGAAGGAAAAATGTAGTATTAACTTCAAAGGCACCTCGAGGTCATCCAATACAGAGAAGGAACCAGAAGAGGAGGTGTTATCAGCCAAAAGACCCACGTTTGGAGAAGGCAGAAGCTCTGCTCCTTACAAGCTTTTGCGGTTCTGGCTTTTTTTTTTCCCCCCATTGTAAACTGGAACAAGAACAAAATCTTTCAAACACACCATCAGAAATGTCTGAAAACAGGAAATTAATTCTACAGCAGTTTTCAAAGCAATAAGAATGCTAAATTTCATTTAGTCAAAAGCCTTCTATATAGCCTTATGTGGAAGAATTTGTGGTAATGTTATTAGCGTCACTGTTGACATAAAACAGCATACGCATGGCTATATATGCTTTTCCTCTAGAATCACAAGTTAGCATGATGCCAGAAATAAAAGAATCGCAGAAGTGTAAAAATAGCCAGTTCAGTTTACTGACATTTCAGGCCATCACCTCCAGTACAAAGGCAACATTTTAACAAGCAAGCCAAAGTCAAAAGTCTAATACATTGCATGCAAACAAGTCGCTTATTACTAATAATAACATGTTGCATATTAGTATGCTAATACGTTGCATGCAAAAATAAAAGATTTTTTTAAAAATTAAAAATACAGCAATGGCAGCTTTCATAATTATTCAAAGTACTCGTGATCATCCTAACAGCCACCAAACTGTAATCACAGTTTATCAACGCATGTACTAAATGCTAATACGAGGTTACAGTCTCAGAAGAGTGACTGTCAGGACTGGTGGATAATCAAGGTCACTATCAATGTTGAAGGCGTACAAGGATGCACACACTCAGTAAGGAAATTTTGCTTACTGAATTATTTTGAAGAGTTTCAGTAGTCCCAAATACTTTCAAAAAAGACACTATAACTGAAGTTGTTCTGGCAAAATAGTCTAGCCCTGCCACTGTAATACCTGGAGCTTTGCCCTTACTATCATAAAGAAGGCTTGCAAGTAGGCTTTGGAAAGCAATAACGAACAGTCATGACAGCAAAGCATAAAAAAGTGTTTGTCTTAAATACAGTCCTCTGTAACTTGTTGTGTTCCCAGAGTGAAATTTATAATTTGAGAAGGCACCTACACAGGTATACCTTCAGCACATCGTCGTTTGCAAGCTTAATGATACTTCCCTCCACCCCAGACAGAATTCCAAGGCAAGTGACATGAACTCGGTGTGAATCACTGCCTCGAGACTGGGGAAGGTAGAGTCCACCTGCTGCGAAAGACACAGTCGAAACCCGACACGCTGGGACACTCTGATGCAGTACTGAAGTATGGGGTGCTAGATGAAGCACGCCATGGGTCTCTCCATGACTGAGAGCTAGCCTAATACTTAATTATGGCTCTAACAATCTGGAAAAAATAGTTACACTTTGAGATCATTAGGGAAAAGAACAAACCACTTTGGTTGTACCCCGCAGCAACAAAGCCAGCTCCTCCTTTGAACGCGTTAACAGCCCCAGGCTCGCCATGTTATATATAGTCTAAGGAATGAGTCCCGAAGAAACTGAAACTCATCAGAACCAAGATTTGTGTGAATGCTGCTAAAGTATTTTTAACTAATTGCCGTTTATTTAACAGGATGCCTGTGACCAAGATGGAATCATTGAAATGTTACAATAAAATCAGAAGACAGCAAGCCTACAGCAGTGAACACTTTCCCATTAAGTAATATGCTACAATGAACAGCTCTATCAACTGCTACAGTCAACTAAATAAAACTCTGCTGATAACATAACAGATGTTTTCAGTGCCGTCTTTTATTATCTCTCGTGTATCTCCTGCTTTTAGTACCAGTGTCCTGGGAGCAGTCAAGTGAAATTCCCTCCTGTTTGGCCCAGTTAACAAATGATAATTCTAATTTTATTTTAATATTAAACTGCTACAAAGTTCGGTGCCTGATGCAGCTGAAGCAGAAGAAACTTAAGGGAGAGGAAGGTGCTACTTGAAAAACTAGATCCTCCTCCTTGGCACACATGGTGTGAATCTCACACACCTCCTACTCATTTTCAGCTCATGGCAACTTCACTTCAAACATAGGTTTTTGATTCTAAATAAATGAGTAGCATCTGGTCCCCTGGCAACTTTTTCTAGCAGAAATTCATACCTTTAGCTTTAGAAAGGCTCTCACTGTTGCTGAACGTTTAAATAATAGAGATTTGGGCTTAGCTGGCATGATGAAAAGGATTTGATTATACTTTTGGCTTTGGAAATTTTTGTGCTTTATAATGCCCATGTAATATCTCTTTCGACACTGTCTGTGCCTTCAAACTGGCATGGTGACCTTCATCCCATGCACTCCAATACTTCAGAAAAATACCAAGAGAAAAGCACAAAGCAAAATGCCACCACTCCAGCTATTAGCTTAAGACATTTTACTTTTCCATACAGACATGGAATGCCGTGCTAACTAAGCTGTGCTACTCATAAGATACTACTTCCCATGCATTTTCCTCTCACGTATGACTAAGCTTTTCCCACTTTCCTCATCACACAGACTACAAATTACTGACTTCCATTCTTTTAAAATCTTTTTCTTACACCAGCGTGGCTGACAATTCAACTCAGCCTTCCAGCTAATTTCATAAGACAGCATATGTTTCTTTGGGATCGAACCGGGCTCTCGCTGAGCTGGATGGCGTATCTTCTACTCACTTTGAGGGGGGGAAATATCAGATTTTTTTTAGTTCTTTCACACATGCACACAGTACTGCAGGAATAAGAAAAGAGCTATCCATATAATGTCATAACTAGCACTTACACTGATGGATTTATCAACTTACTGCTTCAATCATCAAGAAATACTGGAAGCATGAAACGGTCTTTCAGCAGACTCACATCTTCCTGTATGAGAATGCTTCATTCATAATCTTGTCTAGCTTTTTCTCCATTCCCTACATTCACAGATATTTTCACTACTTAAATGGAGATATTCACAGCCTCTTTTCTTGCCTTACAGTAGTTCTGCATTTAAAAAAAAAAAAATCAGCATTACATATTATGTTCTCTGTACTTATAGTTAAATCTATAACTGTATATGCATTTGATGTGGTTCAACATAGGTCATAGCAATTACTTTGCTACTTCTCCAAGTAACTGGTCATCTGCAGAAGCTATTGTCCTAAAAATCACATGAAAACTCTTAATATTGGGGTCTGTTTTTATAATTACACAAATCATGCCTCTATAAACTTTTTCCGACTTGAGCATCTGGTAATTGTAAAAACTCTATGCAAAAGATTAAGATGTGAAGATGAATAACGAGGTAGGAAAATGCATTGAAGGTAATATCACTTATGTAAAGGAGTGTGACACTATTAAGAAACTATTCCCTTAATTGTGAAGTGAATTTAAGTCCAAAATAATAAAGATATGGAGGAAGGACAAAAAAAAAAGCACTAAGCACAGAATCTTTTTGGAAAATAAAGATGATAAAGATGTTTTGGAGAAGGTAGGAAGCTATTTCCCTCACTGCACTATGTTCTTTATTCTGCTTAATAATATTACAAAATTACAGTTGCAAATTTTTTGCAGCTCCTTTGCCAGCAGAACCTCCTCTTAGCCTTTGGAATATTTAACAAAGTAAAGAAAAAGTTACAGTAACATCAAACTCTAGTATGATAATGGGATAGTGTCTAATGTTTGCTGCAGCTTGCATCTTTCCCAGAAATTGCAAGCATGGTGTTCACAACCAGGTTTCTTTTTCATTGCATTGCCCCCTGACATTTCATCCTCTAAGGCCAACTGCCTTCAAAGCTCCACATCTGAGTAAGGAGAGCTCAAAGGCCAAAGACATGAATAAAAACCCTCAAGAGTCCTACCCACTGTATCCATACATTTAACCAAGTTTCAGTTTTTATACGGTCAAGCATAAAATGGCAATATAGTCTGCGAACACAAATCTTTGTGTAAAGCCATATCAGCTCACAGAGGTAACAGAATCAGGCCCCAAAAAGAGGGGAAAGAAGAGGTGGTTTGAAAAGTGGAAGAATAAATGTGAATTCCCTTAAAGAAGAGGATCTAGATGTTGATGACGGATGGTTGTACATAATATCAGTTCACTCCTTCAGAGCTGCTTCTACTGACACAGCTGCCCAAGGGACCTTTTAAGCCAACACTGAAGCGCAAAAAGGAGAATCACTCAATCCTCTACCCGCCAAAGTTGCTTATTTTCTCTCCAAAAACTTAATCAGAAGATGTCCCAACCTGTCTCTTTCTTTTAACCTTAAATATTCACCATGCCGAGTCAATGCCTGCTTGCTTTTCCAATATTTTGTTTTATAGATGCATGAACACAGGTAAAGAGGTCTTCTTTCAGCCTTATGTTGGTGAACTACATGGGAGAAGCACTAACGGGCTATTCACCCTGACCCTCATGATTTGGTTTCCATGTTTGCCGAGCTGTAACGTATCTCACTTTTTTCTTTTTTTAGCTTAGAACTCCCAAGATTTCCCTCTGTCAAACACCTGTTGACTCCACAACAGACATCAGAACTAACTGGACTGAAGCATCTTCATCCGTGACAGAAACTACCTCCTACAGGACTTGTGTGCAAGCGAGCTGAACACCGGACATCATTTACCAGGTCTTCACTGAAGGGCAGCTATTCCCAAGTGAAAGGGTCAGGACTTTGACTTCACAGTTCCTGCCCCTGCTAAATAGCCAGAATGACAGGGTGAAATACAAGGAAGAGAAACAGTTTGAAGCATTTCCATATTTAGGGTGTAAATAAACATATAAAACTGCTCTAATGGCCTAGTTGTATAATCTACTTTACATTTTTTTAAATTGTGCCAGAAGTTTGGACAACTCAGGTTATTACAAGGCAAAAATTAATTACATTTCCGTGACAGCAAAATCTTCAGTGGCAAATGAAAAAAAGAAATCATGCCTGTAGCGTAGTTCTTGGTAGTTGCAACAGAGCAAAGTGAGGGAAAGGAAAAACAAATTTACTCTGGAATGAAAGTATCTACTTGCCAGCCTGACTTTTTGAGATTTCTACCACACTTCTAGAAGAAAAAAAAGCAGGCACAGCTTAACTAGCGCATTCAGACTTAATAAGTAACACAGAGATACCTGAAGGATGACAGGGGCCTTCAACAACTCCTCTCTCGCCACGGAACTGCCTAAGTATTGAGAGCAGCTTTTTGACATACGGACACCCATATGCTTCATTAGCATCATTTTGCTTTTGAGTCACCACACTCTAAATTATCCTCTTAATTTTTTTTTCTTTTTCTTTTGCCCAATGAATACAGCTAAGGCAAATATCCACATCCTAAACTGAATTAAAATCCAGGCTGCATAATTTGTTCTTTCTGGAGCTAATGGAAAAGTCAGAGATAATGCTGGATTCACAATCTCCAGGTAAGTTTAAGATACAAAACACACACAATTTACAATGTATACTCAGAAACCACTCTACTGCATTTATATTCAGTAATTAAATCACTCTAATTATCCACTTTGTTTCAGAAATATAACAAAAGAGAAGGAAAGAGTCTTTAGACATGAAAGCCTTTGCAGTTTACCCTGTCTGTTAGAAAACAAAATGAGCCAGATATTTGCTTTAATTTTTTTTTTAAATCCAGATGCTAAGACATAATCATAGTTTCTTCTTGAGGTCCCAGACTGACAATTAATGAAGCTCTTGTGCAAAACTGAACGAGCAGCTCTTACTTCAAATTACCTGTCTTTCAGGAGCATTTATAATGGCTAGAGTCAGATGCTGGCACAGGAGTGACTGTGATACTGCAAATCTCAGTTAAACATGCATCCTAATAAAGCCCAGGACTATGAGTAGCCTACTTATTCCAAGTACTTTCTACGACAACATACGGTCCTGAAAAATGATGGTTTCTATTCATAACCCTACTTCTAATTATATGTTTCCCCTTCATCTAACATCACAAAAAAACCCCAAAAAACCACAAAACCACACACCTTCCGGCAGCAATCAGTATGACTGACAATCAATCAAAACTGCAACCATACCCAAAAAAACCCAATTCAAGTCTTAAGCAATGAGAAAAACATAAGAAAATCAATAACAGATCAGACCAGACATTCATCCAGCCAGTATCCTCTCTCCAACCCAGCTGACCAAAATCACTGTTGCTCTGAAGAACACGTGGGCTGAGGACCCCAACTTACAGTCAAGTTTACCACTGACATCTTGACCATAACAGTCCCGCTATCTTTGGCTGCCCCACACATTTTTTTAGTTTACCTAAACCAAATGATACAATCCCTCCCTTCTTTCATTGAGTCTTCTCCATATAATAATATCCAGCCATTCCTCTTTAAGTAAAACTATAGTAATACCAGACATATAAAATTATTCCCATTACCATTCAAGGTTGAGAACTGCCTTGTGGGAAAAGTTTAAATTTGTATAAAATCATCTTACCACATATTGTTTTAAGGGAACACAAATCACCATTATGACAAGTTAGTCTACCATTTCATGAAATGGCAGGCTGTCATAACAATTTTATTTTAGGAACCAGAAGTGAATAAAATACTTTGCAGAGTAAATTACAGTAACTGGATTGCAAGTTGCTAAACAACTGAGAAAAAGAAATGTCAAAGGAGATATACCTGGTGAATGTTACTGTAAAGTCACCTTTATCACAGCACAGTTAGCTACTTCAGGGGTATTTACCTGTATCAGCTTTGTTTACATTAAGACTAGAAACACTGACCCAATGTCTTTTTCTGCTAGCATGCTGCAAAAGCAATGCCAGCTGTCTCTGAAGCCACAGATACTTCCATGAACACTAGCTGAAAGCTTTCTTGCTGAACAGCTGCTCAGATTCATGCCACCATGGGGAAGACACATGCTCTCAGAGCTCCCAGGGAACTCCAGGAGACATCAAAAATCTTCTGCCTCTATTTACTGCCAATTCCACTAATCTGTCCTCAACTAAGCCTACAATGAGATTTAAAATAATCACTCAATCATCCCAGCCTCCCTCTTCACACACACTCAGATTACTCTTCTTTTCTCTCACATCACTGTCAGCTGCCCATATCACCTGATAAGAATTGCCTGAAGGGCTGTTTGCTTCTTTTGACTTTGAATGCAATAAGGAGTAGAGATTGCATCATATCCATGATACTACCTTAATGAGGCAAAGACTAAAAACATGAGAGTAGAAACTCAGAAACACAGATGTCTTTGCATCAGCTTAGCAAAGGGACATAAAATACCTGCCAGCAAAAACAAAAAAGTACACATATATTGGTGCCGGAGAACACAGAACAGAACACTAGTGGCCTCTTCTCCCCCTCCTGATAAACCTGTCCCCATCTCCTGACAAATTTCCCTCCACAGGCACCAGAAATCCCGATGTTTTAAAAGGGCACCATGAATCACCGGGAGCATACATAGAAACTCCAGGGGACTGCACCTTCCAGCACAAAAGCGGCTGATGTACTGCAAATGTAATTTAATTTTGCCAAGCAACAACTTTATGTACTATGGCCTGTGGAGTTTGCTCATTCTGTCTATGGCTAAATAACTTCTTGCTCACATCTATAGCTTGTACAGCCACCAGCTGCAGAAGTATTCCCACGGGAGCCTACAAGAGGCACATTAAACTGTTTCCTTCATAGAGGCAAAGGTTTCCCAGTTCTACCAGGAAAACAACTTCTCTTAGACTTTTAAACCAACTTACAGTTTTGGTTTATAATTCTTGCTGGTTCCCATCTAACTATGCTCCTTAAGTCCCTCCTGCCTCTTTCTTTCTCAAGAGGATTAAATCAAAGAAATAAAGAGTTCAGACCAATGCTTTTTGTATTAATATACAGGCTCAAGAATCACTGTACGCACAAGTGCCTAATAGGGACTGATAATATATCCTCTACAAGAAAACCACAGAGGAGAACGCACTCTTAAGTGCGTATTTTGAAAATAAACCAATCAGGTGGCCAAGGGAATGAATTTTGAGGTGCAACAGCTAACTATTCTCTAGTTAACAAGGTACCTCTAGAGGTCATTAAACTTTCTCCTCTGCCTTTAAAGCATAAAAATTGCTCCCGGCCCTGCTTTACAATATTAATATACAGTGTGTATTTTGTCAGCATCTTAAGATCAGGAGTGCACTCCTCCCGATTGTTCTGTTGGCCAGGCATTGTTTTGCACCGTGGACTGATCTCCTGACCTGGGCACCTGATGCAGACTCCTTGCAGATGAAGCTGAACTGGAACATGCAGTCCAAGGAGACACCCAACACCCACCAGCTAGGGTTTGTCCTTCAGTTCAGAAGGCCAAACTAAGTAATTTCCAAAACACACACACAGTGTGAACACAAAGTCCTCAGCACCAGCTGTTTCCCCCTACAGATATGCTTCTGCTGTGCCACTGCACTTGCTAAAGCGGACACAGCTACAAATACCAAGGTTAAATTTTAACCTCTCTCTACATTCTTTGAGCAAGAGGTGAAAATTATAATCTTGTTTGAAGAAAGGAATAAATCAGATAGCTACATTGTAACAGAAGTTTAGATCTGTGAACAGGCATAAGAAGTCATTCTTATTTGGATCCTAATGAGATTCTCTCGCCACGAGGTTGGCATGCCAAGGAAATGCAAGAATAAGCAGGTATATAACACACCTTAAATAAAAGGATGTATCCCCAAGCAAGGTTTAAATTAACCACAAGATGTGATTTCTTCCTTTGGACAACACCTGAATGCAATAAAAACTCTGTTCCAACTTACATTCCACTAAACAGAAATAAAAGATGACCAATTTGCTTGATGAATAAACGGCATAAAGTTTTGCTTTCCTGCCTTTCATTTGAATACATTAATTAAAATTACTTTTCCCTTCTCATAATCATGTTTCCTAGTCAAGTTATGATTTAGTAAATAAACGTTTGTTCTTATTTACACAGACATTTTCACAATGCCTATTTATTAACCTTGTTTTACATGTAAAATAAACATGATATAAGTTGGTCAACTTACCAAAGCACGAGAATGGCTCTCTAGTTTGTTTTGTTATTTTTTACCTTGGGCAAATAGCAAGGACAAACCCATGCAATAAGCTAGTACATAAGGATTTCAGGTAAATATAGTCTTGGCCACAAAGAAAAACAGCTAGCCAAGGAAAGCAGCACAAAACCAGGTGGGTTTTGTACGAACAGAAATACAGCAACAGTCCATCGAACCTCCCTGGTTTCATCTCTACACAGCAGTTACTAACAGTTTTAAGCTGATTTATTACTCTACAGTAATGACCGTCTGTTTTGGTATCCTCCACCAGTAAAATTGCTAAATTCCCACCTAAAATAAAAGCAGATACTATTAATAGTATTTATTTTTAGTTGTCTTTTAAAAAGCACCATATTGTCAAATACCTCACAGAGACAGGAACATGGGCCAAAGGGTAGAAAGAATCACACCCAGCACACAGCAAGATGATCTCATATGCAGATTGACAACCTAATGCTTCTGAGCAAATGTGCCTAACCTCTATATTTCTGCACAGTGTGAAATGATGTTGAGAGATTTTAAGGCGGCTATTGTCTTACTTGAACTGTATTTTTTTCTCTAACCTTCTCTTACCGGGCAGGATCATTCAAAGGAAGCTCAGCAAGGCAAAAATTCACAAATTCCACAATTCTCTTGAAGGAGCACATAACTTGCTACCGCTTTAAATCAATTTTATCATACAAAAACAACTGTATCTTTGGTGTGCTATCCACCAGGAAAACAAAACTGGTGATAAGGTTCAAGGTGCTGGAAATTCGCTGTCACACATGCACTGAATTAAAATGCTCACCTGCTGGTTTCCCAGTCTTGGTCATCCTTGTCTTTTTCTTCTTTGGCATCAGAATTGTGTGGGTGTTTCTGCACAATCCGCATCCCACCAGCTTTCACTAAAATGAAAATTAGATAGACACAACAAACCTCAGTCAAATCAGCGTAAGTGAAGAATGTTTTAAGGATGAGTCTCCCTGCCCTTCCCTCCATTGGGAACTATTTTACAGAACTATTTTACAGACTAGTTTTTACAGAATTATTTTACTATTTTACAGAATAGTTTCATAGCAATCACAGTTTGAAAAAGGGGCCAAATTGTTTAAAAGTGGCAAGTGTGAGGAACAGCTGCTTCAGGACTGCATCTGCCATTCTCTTTCACGTCATGCCATCTTTGCTCATCCTGAGAGGTTGCAGCCCATTTTACCACTCGCTTCCAATACCATTTTGGAAAACTCAACTCTATTTTAACTTTCCTCCACCCCTGCAAACTTGCAGCAGTCAGAAGAAGAAATGGAGGCGATGGCTTGCATAACACTATGCCAAAGGCCACAAACATGAATGTTAAACACTCCCATAAAACAAGAAGGGATGAAGAACCTCACTTGTCATTTCAAGTTAAAAACTACAGGTATAATAACAGCATTTATACAAAGAAGTACTTAATGAACTATATAATAAAAAGCAAAGGTTAGGAGGACTCTTAACTTGCATTTAGAACAGAGCTTTTTGTTTTGCAAAACATAAGCGTTTACCATGTTTCAAATCCTTGTCATGATTTAGTTGTAGAAATTATGCAAACGTGAAAGCATCCCTTTGAAACACCAAACAAAGCAAATCCACTTGTGTTCATCGTTTATCCCCTCCAAAGCGAAATATAAAATAAGAACCAAGCCAGGCCTAACACTGCAGCTACTAAGCAGAGCAACAGGCAGGCTGTTCTTAATCTGCTTTCTGGTTTAAAATTTTTTTTTTTTCTTCAACCATCGCTACACACGCTTACAGGACAAGGTGTTCAAGGCCAGGCTGGATGGGGCTTTGAGCAGCCTGGTCTAGTGGGAGGTGTCCCTGCCCATGGCAGGGGGTTAGAACTAGATGATCTTTCAGGTCCCTTCCAATCCGAACCATTCTGTGATTTTATGACAGCCTGGGTGAAGGCAAGCTGTAAAGAGAAAGTGACCTGCCCGAGGAGAAAGTGACAGCTCTTCTTTGGCCCTGGGATTTTTTTCAATAGATTTTAAGCTTTGTGTAATATTTGAAAGATAAATTTCTGATTCAATAAAGAACATTAACTAGACAGCAAATCAACAGACAAAATCAAAGAAATAGGTTTTAGAACCTTATCATGCATTAAAAAACCCCAAACACTAACCATTTTGTGTTCTCTCTCCAGCATAAAACTTAGAGTACTGAAACTGGTGAGAGGTGTTTCACATGGCAAAGGAAAGACAGAAAGGTTAGGCAACGAAGAACTGTAGTTTTAAAAATGAAACAAAAATTAAAATTCCTGTTGATTTTCCTTGATGCAAACTCCTTAGAAATTTAAGTTTGTTTGCAAAAGCAAACACTCTTGAGTTCTGTCAAGTGCTGTCTTCTAACACCTCAGTTAATCAGAGATTGGTATGTTTTATTTACATTAATTTATAAATTTAACATCATTGCACAATCAGTTCTTATTAGTTCCCTTTCAAATTACTCTTTGTGGAAGATGCTGTCTCCACAGCAACATCTGCCAGGTTACAAACAGCACTTCTGAACAACACACACAGGCTTCCACATTCTTCAACATCGAATAGAAAAATAAAGAAAACAATACCTGAAGATTTAGTGCTAATTTAGGTGGTCTAAAATATCTCTCCTCCCATATCGTGTATCATCAGGCCACCAGCCACTTGTTTTCTCTTTATCTGTCACTGGCAAAGATATGCAGCTAACACTTTACAAAAGTAAATAACCAGACAATTAAAAGACATAATAGTGACTGACCAATAAAGTAATTTAGTAATTTTAGTAATCTGATTTTTTGCACTAATTTCAACAGGCATAATACAGACAGCTAAAAGTACATTGGTGCATAATTGAACAATCTTTAGTAACCCAGGGTTACTGTGCAGATCTGGGAAATCGAAAGAAGAATCCAGCAAACAACTGCAGTAATAATGTGTATTTCTGAGATGGAAAGTGAAATAATTAGATCAGCGTCCTGAACATATAGCTGATGTACATCTCTGCCACCCATGACACAACATGCTCATACCCAATCTAGTTTCAAGAGATTTAGCTTAAGAGGAGAAATACCCTTGCAACATACTCTGCTTTCTCTTCAGATCGTATAAGTCTTTCTGTGATAATTCACCTTCCTTTTCAAAAGGTTTCAACCAAGCTACACCACATCAGGGTTAGACGGAGAGAAGATGTGATGATTACATCCACCAACCTAAGAAAAACCCACTCCATTTGTGAGATTTTCTTGGGACTCACGAGGATTCATCTACTTCTTACTCGCCTAGCATTTACTACATAATTTGACAGATGCTTACCATGGTGATTTTGTCACTTAAAAGTCATTCTTAAAAAACTGAGAGCCCAGATTTCCTCATAGTAAAACGTGCACAGAGCAGAGAGAGGATTTAAATAACTGATAAACCACCTTCCAGAACGCTGCCAGAAATCAGTACCCAGAAGAGGACGGTGTCAACGACATGGTGTCGGGATTAGGAAGAAAGTCATTCCCATGCAGAAGAGGGACCTCAGGCTGCAGTTGCTCAGGAGAGGTCTGGTGGGACCTGTGCTAAGGCAGGAGGGGACCAGGAATGGCTCCCCATGGTGGTGGTGGCCAAGAGGCTACCAGCCTTTGAAGTGTGAAATAGAGAGGGGACCATCTGCCAGCATGCTCCAAGAAGAGCAACAGCTCAAGTCTGTTTGCCCCACTGCTGAATAAGAGCCGAATTTCGCATTTAAATTTATTACCTGTCATGTTTCTCCCCCCCTGCTCTGAGAGGCACGCAGGACTGTCTTGTTTGTCCTGTGAATACCAGCCTGCGTTCCTCTTAAGGGTACGACTACTCCTTTCAGAAATGTATTAAACAACCTGTCTTAATCAATTACTACTCAAGATGATCTAGAGTCGGTAAACATTCTCAGCCTATTTACCCATTTTTCTTTTTCCCCTCACTGCCGTGCTTCTTTCAGACTGCACCCAGTTTCCAAGACTGAACTCTGAAAAAAAATCCCACCGTGTCACAGCCATACCAAGCACCACCACAGCTCAGCGATGGCTCCGTCCCCAGCTCACTCGGGTGGCAGACCTGAGGCAGTCCTTCCTGGGGACACCTTCCAGCTCCACCCAAATTGCCCACTGGTCACAGCAACCGGACAGGAACTTTTAGAAATCCAGAGTATAACCAAGAGCTTTGGCAGCTCCCCTTTATCCTTGAGCATAGTATTAAATATTCATACAAAATTTATTTCTTATGTACTCTATAATAATGGATTCTATTACATTGATAAGATGTATGAAGAGCCAAGACTGAAGGAAACACAAAGTACGCCATTCTGCAAGCTTAAGGGAGCATACATTAGTGTCTGACAAAACAAGAACGCAAGTAAGAGTTATTACATACCTTAATTTCACAGAAACCTTGGCTCAGAGCTATATTTTTTAACGGAGGAAAAAGCACATAACTATTTTCACAAACCTACTGTAAAGCTTCATAAATAAACTATTAACACAATTGCCTTGCTTTATTCCTCCACAGTATCTACTAGAAGAAATGAACAGCTAAAAGTATAATTATGTGGACCTCTACAGAGGACTGCAAGCTGTACAAACCTACTCAGCAACGTATTATAGATGCATTGATCTCACTTGCAGACGGATATTTAATAAAGCTGATGCTGGGGCCCTCTTAAGTTTCAGAAAGGAGTTCAAAGTAACTTCGTGCACCCTGTTACCAGCCTGAGGTCTTGAGGTTTCCTTCCATTGCATTATCCTTTGTCTTTTCAAGTGCTTTTCTTGTCATCTTTTCCCCCCTATGTGAAAGATCAATGCAGAGAGGAAGCTAACAGGCTGCACACAGTCAGTAAGCAAGGGCTAACAGCGCATATGAAAAACAATGGATTTGTCAATTCTGCTTTAATTTGATGATCCAAACCCTTCCTAACTTTTACGTGTCCAATTCATACTCAGTGGGGTAAAACACATCCGTAATTACAGGTAGGTCTTTATGCAACTGTATGCAGTAAAACCAGAGCTTTGAAGCTCCGTAAGTCAAAAAAGATTCCCTATTCACATTTTTGCCTTGCTAGGAATTTGCCTTGTTATTTATGAACACAATTCCACCTGTATTTATGTAGTCATCTTTTATTTATTTTTTTAGGAAATTTTTTACTTTCGTTTTATTAAAACTTGTTTGCAAACTGCCCTGTTGCATTATATTATTATTCAAGGAACTAAGCCAGCTTGAGATAGAGGATTAAAACCTATCTTCAGCCGCTATAGCCAGCACACTCACTGTGGATTTTCCAAGTGTTAATGAGACCACAGGGCTACCTTCCTCTGCCAACCAGCTCAGAACCATCTTCTTTCAGAAATGACCTGAAGATACTGCCACACATTAGTTTTTTTCTGGCTTCAAAGACAGACTTGGTGATCGCCTTCCTTCCAAAGCTGAATTGGTGCATACTCACAAAAAAAAACCCTCAGTGATGCTAACGATCTTAAAGGGCACATAGCTGAAAAAGTTCTTCGGTTCATACGTGGACGCATGTTTTACAAAGGAAAAAAAAAATAATAATACTGAAATACTCTGACAGCAACGGAAACCTTGTACTGTACTCCAGGTGTACTTTTGCACTGTGCATTGCTAGTTTCTCATGTGGCCTACAGAGGCTCACTTCAGGTCTTTAAAAAATTACACCCATTTAAAAAGACAGGTTTTGAAGCAAAACTCTAAAACATGCAACAACATCAGAAGATATGGTGACAAAGCATCTAAATGAAAATATCCACCATTTATCCTTTGTTTCTATCCCATCGACGGTGCAGCAGGAAGACATAGCTAAACCATCCCAAGGTCTTAACCATCCCTTCACACTGAAGCTGAGGTTTACCTGACCTGAAAGTGAGCCAGCTCGAGAAGCTATGGCAGCAAAAGCTGTCGACATTGGGAAAGCTAGTTTGGTTTGGTTCCCCCAACCAGCTCACCAGGAGGTCAGTAAGAGCTGATGCCATGACAAGGGAGGCTGCAGAACGAGGACAACTCTGCTCAGCCAAGAGATCAGCTTAACTGTACTGCTGGAACTGTATTTGCCATGCAAAGCAAAACCATTATTTCTCACTTCTATTATCTATTTAAAGGAATTTCAGGTCCTCATTATAAAGAGAGCAGAATTCAATTAGGGTTCACAAACTGTTTTCAAATTTAGCTTTAAATCTCATCAAGTGATTTGAACGTAACACTAACCACCCTGTGAATTAAAAGTTTCAGCATTTTTTGACTAAAACACTTAAAAAACGCCCAAACGCAACTATTCCACCAGGAAACACTAGAAGACACTTGAGAAGTTGCTGGTGCAGGGACTGAAGTTCCCTTTTTAAAGAAAACTGTAGTAAAGAAGACGAAAAACTAACCGTACGTGAAGGAAGAAGACAACATAGGGACTGTGAGCAGCTGAACCCTACCTGAGCCCCTGTCTATGGTGGGTGGCAGCTCAGTGCCGCACCAAAGGTGGGACACAGCTCCGACCTCGACCACGAGCAGTCAGCAGCGGGATGGAGGGTGCCGGAGCTCCTTCGCTGGGCAGCTGTACTTGCCCCCTACCCTGCCAGCCTCCAGAATCAAAGCCAGGAGCCTGCAGCCTGCTCCAGCACTCACTCGCACCGCAAGGCCCACGGGCAAAACGGACACAGGGGAGGACCATGAATTCCCAGTTTGCCTGCTCACACCCTGCTGCCACAGTGCTGCCAACAAGCCAGGCTGGCTGCGAGGTGGTCCAGGTGGCTTCTTTCCCCTTCCCGCCTTTACCAGCCCCAGGCGGTGGCTTCGCAGGCCTCTACCGCCTTTCGAGGACTGGGGACACGCTCATGGACGAGGGGCAGTGAAGACAACACTGCCCTTCTCCCGGACCAGAAGCTGGAGATGCCAAACAGCACGAACCCAAGGAGGAACATGTCTGAGACCAGGCAGCTCCCCGGGGGAGAGGGTGGCAGGGAGCATCTCCCCCCCAGTACCAGAGGGCCGGGAGAGCAGCAGGCAGAGAGGGGGACGGGGACCTCCCGGTGCCATAAAGCCGGACCAGGCGTCGCTTGGAGCAGAAGAGCTCGGGGAAACCCACCCGGCGTTCGCAACCATCCCTTCCTCCCCCGGGGCAACGGCGGCGGCGGGACCCGCCGGAGGCCGCCATCGCCCTCCTCAGCCGCGGGCAGCCCGCAAACCGGAGACTTGGCCGGGCCGGGCTCTCCCGGAGGCGTTGGGCCTCCCCCCCCCACAGGCTGTTCAGACGCCCCCCCCACCCCCCCCGCAACGTCCCCGTGTCTGAGAAAAGAAGCGGAGAGACGGGAACCCCGGCGGCCGTACCAGCAGGAGGGTGTCCGGCCCGCGTCTCTGCTTTCTCTTTGGGAGGCGAAGACATTTTGGGACTGTGGTGGCACCGGGTGACGACCCCGACCGCCCTGCGCGGCGCTACGCGGACGCGGCAACCCCTCCCGCCCTGTCAACGTGGCCGCCGGGACGCGCCCACCCGGGGGCGTGGAGGGGGGGGGGGGGGACGCGCCAGCCCACGGCGGGGCGGGGGGGGACGGACCGTGCCACGCCTCTCCGGGGGGGTGGGCGGGGCCGCCGGCCGGCGGCCCCGCCCACCCCCCCGGAGAGGCGTGGCACGGTCCGTCCCCCCTCCCCCGTCCCCCGTCGAGAGGTGTGACAGCCTGGATTAGAATGAAAACATGACATTTTCAGTTAGTTTCGGTTTTCCCAGGTGTTCTTTGGATTTCCCCGTGCTGGTTGCCGGAGCGGCTACGCATTCGTTGCTGTTGCAGGTCCCCCCGCTGTTTACGGAATTGAAAATCAAGGAAAACGTGCTTTGTGACGTTGAAAACCCCAGCAAGTTAATGCTTTTTTTTTTTTTTTTTAACCATCGGGTAATAATTTCATACTCCGGTGCCAGGATTCGATGCGTGGAGGCGCGCTGGGAAGAAGCATTGCATCAATCAAAAACGGACTTTGGCTGTTCTCGCGAAAGCTGGCGACGTGTCTTAACCTTACGAGACTTTGCGTTGTCTTGAGGTTTGAGACACTCGTAACAATTTGCTGTCGTTTAGACAACTATTCTATCACGCGATGACCCCTCTCCACCTGGGAAGGGGAATTGGGGAAAAACAAAGAAGCGTGAGGGTTGAAATATGAATAGATTTAATAGGATAAGACTAAATAATTAACAACACTAAAGGACAAAATGAAATAATCAACATTAATAACACTAAAGAACTAGTATTGATCCCGATACCACTATAAAACGCACAAGGATTATACTCAGGCCATTCCATCAGCAGGGAGCTGTGCACTCCTGGCAGTGGACAGCAAATGTCAGACACTGCGAGCACTGCGGCTTCGGGGGGAAGGGAAGGGCTCAGGGGTCCGGCACTGGGGCAAGGAGTTTCTCTGGACCACCGCCATCAAGGGAGAGAGAGCACTACGCAGCAAACTTTCTAATTTATATCGAGTGTGACATTCACAGTTTGAAATAATCCTGTTGGCCAACCCGGGTCAAGTGCCCGGGTCTCGCTCCTCCTCATCCCCGCACCTGGCAAGGCTTGAAAACACCAAGACCTTGAATCCCACATAGCCTAGTGGGCTATAAAATAAATATTTTCACAAATTCATACACTAGAGTCTTCTAAGAGTACAGTTTTCCCCAGCATTAGAAGATAAATTAGTCCCGTGTCGCTCAAACCAGGACAGCGTGTCACGGATAACAGGAGTAGCTGTATGAAGCGAAGCTGTGGCTTCACTGCTAAAACAGGACACCCGTCCTGAGCATGTCTCAGAAACGCAGGGCTGAAATGGGGCTTTTCCCACAAATGCAGCTGTGCATCGGGTTTGGAAGCTGGGATCCCCAGGCGAGCCAGTCTGGTGCAGAAGGAGCAGGGACTGGAAGAGGGGAAGAGAGGTGGAAGCAGGAAAAACCAAGGCACAGGAGGGCTTGGCCCGCGTGGACACGGAGACAAGGACAGAAAGTTGAGTAGGAGAGATGACGCGAGAACTGGGGAAGCCAAGTGAGTGCCATGGGGGGAGATAAGAAATGTCTCGCCTCAAGCACTGAAGTGGAAAACAGGGCTGGTTGGGTGAGAGGAGGATGAAAAGCCCAGAGGGAGGGAGGACAGACGGAAGGTAGGTCAGGCAGGAGCGAGCGTGCAGAGGATCAGGCTTGCGGGAGGGAGAGGGAAGGATCTTTGCTGCTTTCCAGAGCCTGGAGGTTCTCAGACCTCGCTGTACTTGTCAGTACACATAATTACTCCTTTCCTCAAGCGACAGGGGCTTGTGCAAATGCTAGGTTCCTGTGCTTGTGCGAGAATTATATAGGTGTCACTATGATACCATAGGATAGAATTTCATTTTCAGTTATTTATGCCATTGTTGTTTTTAAAATGTTGCAAAAAAAAAGAAGCAAAAAGGAGACAAAAATCCCAAATAAAAAATAAAGTAAAAACCCAACATTTGTAAAATCAAGCACCTAAATGAGGAGGTGCCGTAAAGGTTGTAAGTGAGATTTCACTTTTGTGAAACAGTGATTGCTTCTTCAGCACATCTAAGGCAGCATGCATTTCCCTGCTTGGCAGAGGTGCCATAATATTAGTAGCAATGTTCTTCTCAATTGTGTCAGTTTACAAAAAATGCAGAGGTATTCTTCATTAACGACAGGCCTTGAAATGCCAGGAGCTGTCGGTGGCTTTGCCTTTTCCCGCAGTCCCCTTGTTTGTACCAGCTTGCGCGAGTGGCAGCAACTGTGGGAAACTTCCAACGGAAAACGGGCAGAGTTTTTACAAAACAGTTGGCCATGGAGTCACTTCCTTTGCCAAATCAGCCACGCCTGGTGCTGACACCCCTTTCCCAGAGCTTGTAGCAAAGGCAAGTCCCTGCTGGAAAACGAGCAAATGTCAGCATCGCAAGGCAGGGCACCGAAGCACAGCAGCACTGTGAGGGAAGAGGAAATAGATCAGGCTGCTTGGAATATTTTTATTCCATGTTTTAATGTGTTTTGAAGACCGCTGGATGTTTTAGAATAAGAGCATTTTTGTGAAGGGTTGCAGAGCACGCCTCTTCAGTTAATAGGGAAGAGCGCATAATAGACATCTCAAGTATCTGTGACATTATCCAGCACAACCAAGAAAGAGTACTCTCCAGCTACTACTAATTTAAACTGAAATAGCAAGCAGAAAGAAGCTACGTCTTCTGTGGTGACAGTACAGGCAAAAACCCAGCTCCCACATTTGAAAAAACACAACAACCAAAACCAGGAAAAAAGCCCTTTACAGATCCTAAAGGCTAAGTTAAAAAAAACATGTGAAGAGAACAGATAGGAAAGTATGCAAAAGCATGCATATAAAAACTATTTTCAGTGGCAGTTGGCCCTTCACGGCACTTTTGACGGTAATACTGGGGTTTTATTTTTGTGCTGTATAGCCCAAAGTATGTTCAGTAAGCAGACTATTTCAAAAATAGGCAGTCTGCTGAACTATGATTAGGACACCGTTTTTGTCTATTTTGAAAATACTCTGCAGTACTTAACAGACGGCCGCAATTTTGGTGCTTTCGCCCAGGGCCTGCAGCAGAGCTTTGTGTTCTTTCTGAAAATACTGAAACACGTAGAAAAGCCGTTTCTGGGGTTGAAGTCGGGGGGAAATTATAATAGTGCAAGCTAGGGTCGCTCAGCGGTTAAAAGGCAGCTACGTGTTTTGCCACTCGACTTCCGCTGTGGTTTCCAGCGCACATATGCACGTGCACGCTGTAAATGCTGGGGAGGAGGATAAACTGCTCTCTATTTAGGTGTAGGGTGGGCAAAACTCTCTCAGTGAATAGTTTTTTTGCCAAGTTTATACATAAGCATCAAGTCAATGAAAACTATCGATAACACATCCAAAATAATTTAGCCTGGAAACAATTAGTTGTTTTGAAAGTTGGCCTATTTTGTTCCAACAAAGTATTTTAAGACTTTGCGATTTTTAAAGATTAAAAACTACTGAGAAACTAAATGATTTTTCTCTTCTTTTTTTTTTTTTTTTTTTCCCCAGCCAGTTAATAAAAATAGCAGTTCTCCACACAGTCCTAATCCTTTGTGACATTTTTAGCATAGGATGATAGTTTCTGAGAAATGAGAGACAAACCAAAGGGTTTCCTTTGGAATTTGATCCTTCACTTTGACTTTTTGTGTTTGCAGAGTTTTACTTGCATAAGTTGCTAACCGCTACTTAAAACAATGGGCTTATGGTCTGATACCATCGGATGTGAAAGTTCCTTGCTTTTCTACTTCCATGGAAATATGTAAAGCTTTTAGCAAAAGCCAGATAATGGTTGTTTCAGTTCTGCCCACTGCTACTCTGGATTAAGAAAAGGGTGATGTTTTGGCTTGGAAATCTTCAGAGATTGTGTGGGCTGCCACCCAATAAGGTGATTTTGTTATAACATGCTGATCTGGGAAAACAGTTTGTGTAAGAAAACAAGCAAACAAATCTGGGGCAAGGAGTAACATGTGCTTTAGTAACAATTTTCTACCCTTCCCTTACCAACTGCTGTTGCATTGACTCACTGAAGTCACTTGGGTTGCCAGTGTTTGCTGGTTTCTCCCTATCTTGATGATCTGATTGATTCCACGTAGTTACACTAACTGCACTGTTAGTCTGACAGGGAACACGGATTTATTTGGTGCCTGGATTTACTAATTCATTTTTCCAGGAAAACCTATATAATTAATTTTTTTTTTCTTTAGAATTAGAATAAGTTCCCACTGGGGCAAACATATATATCTGTTGAGTATTAAAAGTTACCGAATTGAATCACAATGTAATTGTAAAAGTCAAATGCTCTTTTATCTTAGCGATTTATTAAATTTCCTTGGCAATGTTTCTGCTAAAAAGTGTACAACAGGTCTATCTCATCAGAAAGGCGGAATGATGTTTTCATAAAGAAATGTTGCAATCTTACATTGCCACTCTTACCTTATACCATCATAAAGTTCAGGCTTCCGAGTTGTTATCAAACGTTAAATCAGCACAAAAAGCAATTTCTCAGTATGATGGATTACTGCTGATATGTGACTCAGATTCAGGAGGTTTGTAGCAAATTGGGAAGTTGCTCTGTATGCCTTTTTCACAAAAGCATTCTGGCTTTCTATTAATAGTTATCTTACACGCAATTACTACTTTTTTACATTTGCGTCTCCCCACTGTTGTTTACAGTATTATTTTAGCTGTTAAGTTTTAGACATAACGCGTGCTAGGGTGACATAATTTGTAGTAGGTTTCTTTTCTTTCAAGAACAGGTGTGGGTTGTTATTTGCCATGTGGCTGAAGTGGAAATTTATATTGACTTCATGGGAGAATTCTACCTTTAAGGAAAACCCAAATGGAAACCACTATCACAATATAGCCTCACATTAAGCTAAAATTTAGTGCTTTTCATTAACATCTTTATGAGTGTCTCTACCACTATATACTAAAAAAGAATATAAAGCAAAATAAAGTGAATAAGCCCCTTCAAGTTTCCAGAAACCTTGCTCTCGTTCTTCCTCCAATTCAGTGCAATTCAATTCTGCCTTAGGACACTACACACAGTGATAACACTACAGAAGTATTCCAATATTGAAGATTAATAAAGCAATTTATAGATGCAAAAGGAGGAAGAGAGGAAGGTGGGAGGAGGAGGGAGGTAAGAAGAAAGAGAGAAAGAGAAAGAAAGAAGGAGAGTAAGAAGAGAGGGAGAGAGGGAGGAAGGAAGACGGCTAGCGCAACAGGGAAAGTAAAAGCCATCCTTTGGAGTTTTTTCATCCAAAGATCTCAAAATTCTGCATAAAGGCCATCATTTTCATTATCCCCTGCCTTGCAACGGATAAGTGGAAGTACAGAGAGGTAAAAATAAGTTGCCAAAGCCAAACTAGAAGCAGAGATGAAAACAGAAGCCAGGCCTCTTGAGGCACAGTTCTCTCTCCATTAAGTCTCATTAGTCTGGGACTTACTAAAGAAATTGCGTATTTTATCATTAGAGATAATGGGCACATTACTGCTGCCCAGCTAGAGAGAGTCTTGTTCTTCTAGCTCTGTAGACAGCAAGGCTTTGCTCCACACGAGTGTGAGCACGCACAGCCTCTTGGGTTTTTTGAGTCCCGCGGAAGCTTCAGCGTCAGTGGGAATGGGGACTGCCATCGCTCCTGGGAGACACTGGTATGGCTCCCAAATGAGGATCAAGAGAATTAGGTGTTGTACTCAGCTTTGGCTCTTACCATTTCTCTGTTCCTCTGTTTTCCATTCTGTCTTTGAGATTGCTGAGTTGGACCTGTGGAAGCTGTGCTATTTCAATAGAGGAAGGAATTCATGTTAGTTTAAAAGTGAAAATGAACCATTGTAAAACCAATTTAAATTCGTAATGTTTCCAAGCTCATTGGGCTTGCTGGAGGTTTTTCTGCTACATTTTATTTCTATAAACAGTTAACATCAGAATTCTTTTTTGTGGCTGTGGTGGGAACTGAGAACCTTTCTGACTGCAAGCCTTGGACTTAGCACTCATTACAGAAGTGATGGTTGCTTAGTGTCCATATTTCCTATTTAGGGGCAGATGCCACATCCGTGGTAAATAACATCAAACTTGGTTGATTTCAACATCTTCAGGTTCTTTTTATTCTTTCAAAGGGAGTTTTTCCTTGTACCCAAGCGTGGACAGTTGGCCCTAGCTCCTAGGAAACAACCATTTAAGACTGTAGGGTTTGACTGTTACAGATGATAAACAGCTGCCATTAACACAGGCTCATCATAGGTCAGAACCTTTCAGTACCTGCCAGGGTGGCTGTCTTGGAGCTTAGGTGCAAGCAACCACTTCTAAGACATGAGTGAAGCTGGTATTTAGCTTCCCACAGTAATAGTACCTGACATTGGCTCTACCTGACCCCGCTTTATCCATCCAAGAGATCACAGAATCACAGAATCACAGAACCGTAGACAGACCTATTCTAAAAAACACCTTTTATTCTGGAAGAGCCTATTGTACAGTTGCAAAGTTCAGGTCTTTACTCTATGGTTTATTTATTTATGCTCCTTCCAGAGAACATTAAGTAATGGACAACAAGAAAATATATATTGTGGTGTATATTTAGTCCGAATGTGTCATTGTGTAGAGTAATGTAGTCATTTTTTAATCTTTGAACTGATCTTAACACATAACTCAGTTGTAAATCCACCCAATAATTTTTCTTTAGAAACACTACTTTACATGACAGAGAGAACTAATTGCTAAACAGCAAAAATCCCTTTTCAGTTGAATTCTCAATTCCAGATTTCCAACTATAATTCTTCTTCATTCTTATTAGAAGGAGTCTGAGTGTGTCAACATTCTTATTGATGTTTTCTGCTGAATGCTTTGTTATAAACTGAACATAATTAAATGTAAGTAGACTGGTATTTCATCACAGCTCAAGGGTATGAGGCTAACACATTCTTTCTCCTGTTATCTCTCCAGTTCTCTTTCTTCTTACATGAAAAGAATGCAAAGTATCAGCATTCTTTAGGGTTGGGAAGTCTTATGACCTCTCCTTAGGAAACTGCAACGTTTGAACAATGGTGGAAGGGTTGTCTTGCTTTACAGTTGTGCTCCAGAATTGTGTTTTAATGAGTCTATTTTCAAAATACTTGCTGGCTGACAGCTAAAGGTTATAAGGTATTTTTTAAGTATGCATCTGTATTTCATTTTTCTTTGCACAAAGATTCAGTTTGTTTACCAGTTTTCAATTTTTTCCACTCATCCAGACTACATAATTTAAATTAATTTATTTTAGTTGCTAGTGTTACAATTTTTGTACTTTTCACAGAAGTCTAGTTTTATGTTCAACAATTATCCTGTGTTAAGCATTTATCAAAATATCATTAGAAGTTTTTTCATTATTGTACTGGGTCAGGCTGGGATGGAGGTAATTCTCCTCATAGCAGCCCTTATTGTGCTGTGTTTTGGATTTGTGACGTGTTGGTAACAGGACAGTGGTTTGGCTATTGCTGAGCAGTGCTTGTACCTCATCGAGGCTTTCTCTTTTTCCCAGTGCCCCCCAGTGGGTGGGAGAAAGGGAGGGAGTGAGCAGGGACTCGACCCTTACTAAGGATCCATAGGCGCAAAGGCATTACCCTGAGCAGTCTACCAGCTGAGGAGCTGGTTTCCCAAACAAATCTGAAATTGAAATGAATTGTCTCGGGCAGATACATTTACTCAGGCCTCCTATGCTCTTATTTGGAACAAGGTGTAACACCATCAGCACTGTATCACAGACTCCTCACAAGTTTATGTTACAGTGGATCAGGTTGCTCATTAACAGATGAGCCCCTTTTGTACATGACCATCAAATTTTGCAGTGGTTAGTGTACCACGCCTTTGCACAATCACCACCACGATGCATACAAGATCTAAGTGTCCCCCAGGAACACCTGTAATTGTTTGAATGATCCTGCTTGCCTCCCTTGTCCTTCTGATTTCTGTCTGCTCCTCCTGTGGCAGCATGGGTTGGTCCTATACGGAGGTCTAGCTTGTTTACCTCCCTAAGGCAGCTTCTGTCCAGAAACCCTCTGTCCTCTAATGTGGCCATAGGGACTTCTTACGTCCCTGCTATCACAGTTCGCTGCCATGTTGTTGTGTACTACTGTCCTTTCTTCCCTCCCTTTCCAGCAAAGTCCTGAGGACAGTAAGCTGCCAGAGGCTTTCCACTTCCCATTTCACTGCCTGTACTGCATTCTGATGAATTACCAGAGGCTGTACCAGCCACTGAGCAACCTATTGACACAGCTTTCTTGAAGAAATACCGTCCCTGGATCTTGAATCCCAGCAAATTGAAATCATGATGGTGAGCTGGTAATAGCTGAAATACCAATTTGGTGTCACAGTTTGCAAGCCATGTTACAAGGCCGTGGGGAAGAATGACTGGTACTGCTAGGTCAAGGAAAATGTGTATCAAAGAACTAATTGAGGGTCACCACCATCATTTATGGACACTCTGAGAGGATAAGAGGGGGGCTGAATGTATCATTCTGAATTCATCACATCCTTTTGTCAATATCTGTCCTAGAGGAGTAAAGGGACCCATAATCCTCTTTGCAGCCACTTCATTTATTATTTTTTTTATAGGCAATTTCTTTCTAGCCCTTTACTGATTTTAAATTCTTGGCTGTTACAGTACTCCTGGTTCCCGCTCAAGGACAACTCTGCTAGAAATATTGTCTCTTATGGTCATCCTGAAACAGAGACTCAAGTTCATACAGATTAAGCGGGTAAGTTCTGGCTCCCCAAACTACCTCATCCTTGTGCTGAAGGATTAGTCCTCCTTCCTTGCCCCTTCCATCTACCCCTTAACATCCTACTTGCCCTTTTCCATGGCACAAACTTAATCTTAGTTTCCAAACCGGCATCTGGCACAGCAGTACGAAAGTTTACAAGCTGTTTGAAAGACAGCGCTCTACGTTGAAACTGAACTGCACTTCTATTGTCATTATCAACGGCCACAAGTCACACTTCTCTCCATTGTCCCCTGTCCATTAGTTAATTCTTGTCTAAATTCAATCGCAGGTTAAAAGCTCATCCTTCAAAAGACTCAAAAGGCGCCCGCCTCTGCTTCTGTAATGCTTGTTGTTAGCTCTGACTTCTCCTTTCTCTACTTTATTGCTATCTTTTCCCAATGTGGCAAAGAAAATAGCTCCGTATGGTCCTGTTCCAAATGTCTTTCCAGAAAATTAGCCAGTCCTCCATACTGCTACCAGCTCTGAACACCTAATGGAAATCCCTCTACCAACAGATTGTTCAGGAACAAATGCCCTGTTTCTTTGCTCTGCTCAGTTCCATAAGTCAGTTAAATACTTCTTTTGCCTGCCTTCTGTTCACATAGTCTTGCTTATCCTTTGGAGACAATCCTGGAATAAAGTTCTCCTACATCAAACTCACCCTCAGCAAATGAAATATATATGAAAACAATCCAGCTCCTTTTTAATCTTATGGGCACTTCTCGTATCTTATGATTCCCAAGTCTGCAGGGAAAAAATGAAATGAAAAATTCCAAACAAATAATCTCACATAATCCTCAAGTGCTTACACTCCATCTGTTGGAGTGGGTTTTGTGGCCTGTCACCCACCCTCCTTGTGCCACCTGGGCATCTCTGCTGTCCCCACAGCTATGAGGGGCTTTACCCTGGACATCTGCTTGGCAAATGCTGGGATTCCAGCAAAGGGAGCCTGTGCCTGAAGGACTTCTCTGCTCCTGCGGTGGCCTTGGGGTGCTGCTGCGATGACTGAGAAGTGCTGCATTAGAGGTTGCGTGCTGCACTGACCCCAATTAGCGGCATCACGGACCAAAAGTGAATCAAACCCTGTGCTATGATTGTAGCTGTCAGCTGAGGACGCTCTTCAGACATCCCATGCCCGACTTACCCTATGGGGTAGAGCTCAGTTGCATTGGGTCCAGTGATCATATCTGATAGACAAATGTGGCATAGTCCATTGTTACGTTTGTATAAAACATGGGTGAAGCTTTATGTGAAATAAAACTTTCTAATTAAAGAGATAATGCACACTAACTTTCAGAAATATTTTTGGGTTTGACGAGGTAGGAAGAGAAGTGTATCAGTTGGTGGATAAACCGATTAACATTTTGCTAATACTCAAGTCAAGGAGATGGCTATGTCTGGTTTGCCAGAAAGAAAGAAGCATTTTCAAAAAGTCAAGGGCAATTAATAGTCAATAAAAAGATCTAAAGCAAAGGATCGCCTTTCACTTAGGAAGTGAAGGTTCAAACTTTTGTAGGAAGAGAAATTTGATTTTGAACACATGCTTCAAATGTGTTTAAAGGAACATATTATGAAAGGTAACATTCTTCCCTGCGCCACGATCCCCTTCCATGAACCCAACCTGAGAAGGTAGTCATTTCAAGACTGGATCCTCAGTCAAGAGGATGTGAACTTCTAGCAGTGTCTCAGCTGCCTCATAATGGGTGAGAAGAAACTTTAGAGCCAATATAAATAATGACCAAAGATCTGCATGCGTTTTCCATTTCCTTTTGGCACTTGGACTTTAGAAAACTTTACAACCATCTATTTTAAATTCCGTAGGCGAACATTTTTCTTCTCTTTTACTTTAGGCTGGCTTGAATTAAGGATGATTTTGTGGTAAATAGCTAATGACTTAATCCTATAGGTGTGGCTAACCGTAGAACCAGTTTACTGGAATATTCTTGCAATGCCCAGCATCCCAATGCATTATTTTTTTTTCTTTTCTGGAGCTTGGCAGATAGGGGTTTAAACAGAAGAAGCATTTTCTGGTGACCGGTGCTAGTCAGGGAAGCAGCAGAATAGTGGGAGAGAATGCCTAACTCAAGAATTCTGCCAGTTTGGTGTCAAAGTATTTCCTAACACTGAATGAGCGGATTTTTTAAATGTCAAGTTTCATAAAGTGAAAGGCGTGCAGGACTGTAAGAAGCAGTAGGAAAATGATCTGTTATAAATATTTGAACTCTTGCTGAGGTATCTTTTCTCCTTTGTCCTCCCTGGAATAGCTAAAACTAACATCTCTATTGAGCTTAAAGAACCAGGTCAATCAACTATTGAACACCGAGCATTTGTCGCCTAGAGGAATGAATAATTAATGTAGCCTCACTAATCTGATATCAAAGGGAAGGAAATGTAATGGCAAATATCCCTATGCATAAGGGGGAAAAAAGACAATAGTAACATCCTATCAGGTCTGCTGAAGTGGTTCACACACGTGAACCTGAGCTGAGGGCGCAAACTGAAATGCCTAGTGAAAATAGGCTGAGTGAGAAACCAGAATAATTTCTTTTGCTGAGAAAAGAAGCGAGATGAAGGCAGAAAAGATTTCCGAGCCTGCTCAAAAGGAAGCAAGGAAAGTATTTCCAGCTGAAGATTTTGGACTTAGAGATGAAATCGTTGCTGCTAAGCTTGGTTATTCTCTAAGGTAATGAAAGATTCAGCTTGTTGTATTTCTGTAACTTCTTCAGTATATCCTGCCTCTGTGTATAACTTAGGCAAACCTAGAGGTAGAAATACATTTCATTTTCTATTCACTGTCAGAATATTTCTTTTTAATGGTTCTTTCTCTATTAAAAGGTAAGAATGTGTCAGGGGAAAAAATATATATATTCTGAAGATATTCCTAGAAGCTTGGTTACATTTTTGAAGGGAGATGCTGTAGTCTAAATGTTCAGAATTGCTCTAGAGCCAGTACAGTCCACAGAGATAGTGTGGAAAGAGCAGGGTAAAAAGGGAAACAGGAACTGGGGAATAGGAAGTGTAAGCACAAGAACATTTTTGGAGATCATTGAGGTCCCCAGAAGCTGCAGTGAAAGTTATGCAAGTTCTGTTTTGGGAAACAACTAAGAAACTGTGCTTGCAATCAGAGATAGAAATGTAGAAAAGATAGGGAACTGACAGAATAGAGGAAAAAATATTCTAGGAGACTGTGTATACTTTTTTTGTTATCTTACTGTGTATGGTTTAAAGCCTATTCTCCATGAGAAATTTGCACCATTTTGTTTAGGTATGCAGTTTTAAATAAATCGTACAGACAGTCCTATTTGAGCTTAAACCAATTTCTTTTATTTTTAATTCAGGCCAATGAAAAACTTGCGTATGCTATACCAAGTAAGCAGGCCTACACAACAATTTACATTAGTTAAACTTTTTTTTGTTAAATTTAGTTAAATTTACATTGGCATAAAACCTGGTTTAAATTAAATCAGTGCATCTTTCTGTTGTAAAGAAGGCTTTAAGCATGTGCACTGTCCACATCAGAGACAAACCTGACAAAAGTACGGCTGAGGAGGTACGACTGAGGATTCACCATTTTTTTGGAGAAGTACTTTGAAAAAGAAGCTAGAATCAAGACAAGTTGACCGCCTTATAGAAAAAAAAACCCAAACAAACCCACAAACACAACAAAACAAAAAACCCAAAAAACCAAACAACACCACAAACAGGAAATTCCACATACACAGCATGATATCGGACCACAAAATCAGGAATTAAAGACATTGAAAGACAGAAAGGCCTGTTCAACAAGCAGCATTAAGGAAAGCCAAGATCATTGATACAGGCAGAGAAACATTGCATTTAGCTTAGTGAAGAAACCAGTTGACAAATTCAGAGAATTTAAAGCATGTCATGTTTAAGACTCTGAAAGATGGAGGAAGATTAGGCGACAAGTGTTTGTTTTTAATGGATTGAAGCAAAGTTGGAAAGGCTGCTGGGTTTGTGTGTCATAAGCAAAGAAGAGCACACACAAAGTCACGTTCATCCCTGCTCTGTTCAGCACATAAGAGAACTTCAATCTGGACTTAAAAAAAAAATCAATGTCGCATCCTGCTGCGAGGTGGGTGGATCATTGAAAATCTGTTGTGGGAGAAGGAAACAGAACTCCTTTCTCAATAGGTTGACATGGAGATTTTCGCTTCTCCAGCAGTTCATACATCTTTCTAAAAATAGTAATCAGCAGAAGGGAGTCTGGGTAGAGGCAGACTGTACAGATCTAGGAAATAGTGTGAAGTACAGAATTTGAGAGAAGTAAAGGACAAATTTTGCAATAATTTTACTGAAAACTGTCCTCTTGTTTCAACCACCTGTATGTTGTAATGAGGTGACCATGAGAAAAATATGAAAAGGTAAAGCGTATGGGATTCTTTCAGTAACACAGAGTGGCAGCGAAGGTAAAAAAGCAACTCAGATAACAAATGTAAGCTAGGAAAAGAAAGAAGGCATAGCTGAGAAATAAGAGAATCCATGGACTAAAAATACCTAGTGCTAGTAGTAGGAGACCATTACATGGCTGACTGCAGACTAATTGCATTTGTTCAGTCATTGTGAAAATGGATACAGATGGGATGCACAAGTTTGGAAATATCCTACTGTTAAAGAGAAAATAAAGCAAATGTTACGTGATAAACCATAACCTAAGATGATGTTGTTGGAGACAACTCAGAAGATCATATGTCTAAAATATTCTTTTCTGCTTTAGCAGTTCTTTTAATTAATTTTTACTGTTTTGTTTGTTGTTTTTTTTTCCATCAAGAAGAAATGTAGGATGGTGATTGGGGGAAAAAAAGGAGGAGGCAGATCTTAGACACTGAGATAGGTTTTCTTAGTCTGCCCCTGACTGAAGTAACGTAACACTTCCTTGCTTGAAACAGAACGTAGTTTTGTGAAAATCTGTTAGAGCTGGTTGCAGAGCTTCAGTGGCTCAATGAGTATTTTGCATTTTCTTTACTGCTGTGGTATTGCAAGTTCTTACTGGGGTGCCTTCGAAGGCACAATCCAGATTTTACAAGCTTTTTCTAAGTAGAAACAGCTGGGGAAACAGCTGATATCAAAGTTAACAATTCCTCAGAGGTCTGAATACGTTCCAGATTAAAAGGGAGAAAAAGAAAAGCTCAGGCCGGTCTTTTGTATCTGGTTTTCATATACTGATAGTACACCTAGTGGCAACTGGGACTCACAGCTGTTCTTCCCGACTGCTCTGATTTTATTACACGGTTCCTGGAAAGTTACATTGGGTCCCAGCAAACCTTGTACTGGTCAGAGGGAAAGCATAAAGCATAAAAACTCCATCTCCAGCTGCATAAGCAACACACAGAGGAGTCCTACTTAGTTCTCAAAATAGTAGGAGATGGCTGATGGATGCCAGGGAGGAAATCTTCCTTGCCAGTTAGTGTCCATCATTTCCCACAGTTCAGACAGATTTACCAGTCAGAGACACCGGGCAGCCTTTGGGCCAGATGGCTGGCACGTCATTCTCTGCAGCTGAAAGACGCGTGTTACCCTTCATTAGAGAAATCATAAGATGCACTTGGCAGTGCGTTCTTCTGAGCAGAGTGACTGCGACATTTCGTGTGAGTCTATTAGAGACCTACTTCACTTTCCACCTCCGCACCACAGGTAAATCAGCTTTACTGCATGCACTTTTATTTTTATTTGTCTCTTAGAAACACCCTGACACAAAACTAGTACTTCTTTTTTTTTTTTCCAAAATGCTTTGAGGCTGCTGGATAAAAGCAGAAAGAAAATGCAAAAGACATTTTGTGGATAGATTTAAGTTTGAAGGTTAAAATAGTACTGCATGGTGAGCAACTTCAGGCTCTGTCAGTTACCCAAATAAAAAGTCGGACCTGCAGGCCCCTGAGCTCTGGTAATTTACCACAAATTTTCATTAATTTTGGCTAAATTGCTACAAACTTATGCAAGCTACATTAATTAGATAAGCCTGGGGAACTGTTTGTATTGCAGTAGGAAGAACCCGTAAGAAAGGACCTTATGGCCTTTGAAGAAAATTCTAGAAAACCACAGGAAAGATTAAAATTATACCGCAGAAACTCAGAAAATTGAATTGTCAAGGGAAAAAAAGCTTGGGAAGAAAGGAACAATAGGGAGGGGGAGACAGAGCCAGTCATAATAGATCCAATATCATTTAGAAGAAAGGGGAGGTCAGGCAGAGCAGTATACACCAAAGAATGTCTCTGAAGCTTCACAAGTCAGAAGGAAAAGCTCCCGCACTTGCTACCAATAATTCATGTTTCTCACGTTTAGCTGCCAGCAACAGGGGAGAGTGAAAAAGCACATAACTAAGAAAGTTTGGAGAGCATTACTATTCACTCTGTAAAAGACAGATATTAAGTATTTAAATCAATTTATATGCAACTGTTATGTTCTAAGTCAGAGAAAATCCGCAAGAGCGTCAAAGACGCACAAGGATTTTGGTAGCAGGCTTTCCAAGGAAAGGACCCAAAAAGCAATTACCTAAGCTGCAATATCTAAGCATCTGTCAGACATGTCTGAAAACCAGGTGCTTAAGCTGGTATGACAAAGTCGTTGCCCAAACGTGTGGGCTGCGGCTGCAAAGGAGAGGCTCTAATTAGTATTCACTGACATTTGTCCAGTCCACTGACTCCCAGCCTTGGAGGCCTTCACGCGTTCTCTCAGCCAAGCCTGCAACAGGCTAAGACTAAAACAGGCTACATTTCTCACAGTGTCACTAAAACCATGGCTCGTCTGGCCGAGCAAGAATTGAGCTTCCTCAATGGAAGGTGGACTGGCTGGAAGGTGGAGGTTGCTCGGCAGAGCAGAGTACAAGAAAAACAGAACCATAGGATCGTTTAAGTTGGAAAAGACCTTTAAGATCATCAAGTCCAACCATTAACCTAGTACTGCCAAGTCTGCCACTAAACCATGTCCCTAAGCACCACATCTGTATGTCTTTTAAATACCTCCAGGGATGGCAACTCAACCACTTCCCTGGGCAGCCTGTTCCAAAGCTTGGAAATCCTTTCGGTGAAGTTTTTCCTAATATCCTTCCTAACTCTCCCCTGGTGCAACTTGAGGCCATTTCCTCTCGTCCTATCGCCTGTTACTTGGGAGAAGAGACCGCCCTCCACCTCGCTACAACCTCCTTTCAGGTAGTTGTCGAGAGCGATAAGGTCTCCCCTCAGCCTCCTTTTCTCCAGGCAAAACAACCCCAGCTCCCTCAGCCACTCCTTATAAGCCTTGTGCACCAGACCCCTCACCAGCTTTGTTGCCCTTCTCTGGACCCACTCCAGCACCTCAATGTCTTTTTTGTAGTGAGGGACCTAAAACTGAATGTAGTATTTGAGGTGAGGCCTAACCAGTGCTGAGTACAGGGGGATAATCACTTCCCTAGTCCTGCTGGCCACACTATTTCTGATACAGGCCAGGATGCTTTTGGCTGCCTTGGCCACCTGGGCACACTGCTGGCTCATATTCAGCCAGCTGTCGACCAACACCCCCAGGTCCTTTTCTGATGCGCAGCTTTCCATCCACTCCCCCCAAGCTGTAGCACTGCGTAGGGTTGTTGTGACCCAAGTGCAGGACCCGGCACTTGGCCTTGTTGAACCTCATACCATTGGCCTCAGCCTATTGATCCAGCCTGTCCAGATCCCTCTGTAGAGCCAACCTACCCTCAAGCAGATGGATACTCCTGCCCAGCTTGGTATCATCTGCAAACTTACTGAGGGTGCACTCGATCCCCTTGTCCAGATCATTGATAAAGATATTACATAGAACTGTCCCAAATAATGTTACAGAAGTGTTGAATAAGCAAACACAATGCTATAATCTTACCTAGTGTTTTATCATTTATCTAAAGTCCTTGCTGTCAAGGTTTGCACGTTTACAGTAACCTCTTACTTGTTTCACTTTACTGTATTTAGCTGACAATATATCTTGTCTCTTTTTTGCCTTGGAACAATGTGGTCGTGTGTTGGTCAGCCACGTCCAGCTTAACAGATGGCTCTTCCTTTGTGTCTGGATTAATGATTGCCTTTCCTGTGCACCATCAATGCACAGCCCAAAGTTACTAGCTGCTGGCTGGGCTGGGACTGCCAGTTTCCCTCAGGGGATGCTGAAGTTCCTCTGCTGGTGACCAGGCTTGAATGATGGCACCCATGGGTTCCTGACCTGGCTTAAACCCCCTGTGGAAATGATTGGCAGTGGCTCTCTGTCTGAGCCAGGAGGCCCAGCTCTGTTTTCCTGTTGTCTCCACTAGCTCAGTTAGGTTGTCCTTGCCGCCTCACTAGCTGACCCAGGATGGCCAGAGCTGCAGCAAGCAGTCAGTCTTCTCCCTCACAGTAATTAATTGTTGATTTTGTGAGACTTCTTTCACTACATGCTGCGTATATGTTCAGATCAAACCGAACTGCTGTTCAAGGCTCTGAATGTTTCAATGAGTGAACCATCCCCTTGGGTAGCATGTATTCTTTTCATGAGCTAAGTTTATTGGTTGCGGGGTGTCATTGGGAAGAGGGAAGAGCAACAGGATTCACTGTGTGACTGAAATAATGTGTGGACAGAAACTGCCCAGAGGCTTGACGTGATGGCAGCTTTAACTTTCATCCCAGGAGTACAAGTCTAATAGTGTATTCTTGCCTGAGCCCCAAAGTTTATTTGGACATAGAGCCGTGTTGATGGCTTCTGGCAGTCATGATACGTGGTACCTTGTGGTCAGACTGAGATGCCTCCCTGCTGCACATAGCTTCATCAGTTTGTGATATTTACTAAAAATTCACTCTTTGTGACAAAAATGAATTTGTATCTTTTCTCATTATGCCTTTGACAATTGATTTATTTAGAGTTTCTGTACTTGAATATTTTATTGTCGTGCTTAATCACCCCTCAAATAACTAACATTTACAGATCTTCAGGGACTTCCCTATCTTCAGAGAAAGCGTTGACCAGCTGCATTTTTAACATAGCACCACAGTCTCACAGTATTTAATTAAATACCCAATTAATTTAAATTGTGAAAATATAAATGGGCCTTTTGCTCTCAAATTACTCTGCTAAGTAGTTATTATCTAGCAAAGTAGTTATTTAGTTAGTACATTTTATTTCAGAAAATTCTGTATAATAATTGCCCTACCTGATTTCAAGATGTAATAAATACTCTTAGTCTTCACATCTTGCCAAACATTTTTCTTGCTTTCATGACATTTCCTACTATATATATGTCCTGGTACTTGGGTCATGTGTCTGGTAAATTGAGCAGAAGTTTCAAGTGGCATGACTTGGTTTTTCATGACACCAGTCCTTAGGTGGTACAAATAATATGTCTTTCACTGGCTAAAAAAAGAATTTCAAGGGTGACAAATTTTAGGAGGGGGTCCTGGAACCATTATTCCTATTGTAAAGCACCGCTTCTAGCAAGACAGGCTCTTCATGCTTTATGGAAAATTAATGAATGATAAATAGAACCCAATAGAATTTTACTATTAGTTTGATGCATGGCAAATTCCAGCAGGTTAGAAGGAAGAGCAGTTGGGTGGGTGGTGTATGTGCCTACGAGTCTGCTTTAGTTCTCTGCACCATGATATCTGAGGTGGCCTTAAGCAAGTCACTTAATAATTCTTTGGAGAGAATTGGTTGTGTGCCATATTGCCTGATGTCATAGCTCTTGCGTTTGAAGTACTCAGTCACCTAAGTGTGAGATCTCACTAGGAAACTAAAATCAAAGATCCCACTTCCTCTGGTACTTGGGGAAGATTCAAATACACATCAGTGGTTTTCTAGGAGAATATTCCCAACACTGAACGGTTTGTTATCCTAATGGAAGGGAGTAGGAGAGACCCTTCCTTCTGGAACATCACTCTTAGCTGGATTGGCTGGAGCACACTTAACCTAAGGATCCATATTGTATTTAGAGACAATTGCTCAGCTGCAATGACGTCTCTACCAATACACTAAACAGGGCTAAAGGGTATTCTGTGGACCAGAGCTTTGTAAACTGGGCCTGGCTTGGCCTGGCTTGGCCTGAGTGCATCCATGACATAGCAACTAGCCTTAAGTCTCCTCCATGGGGTGCTTCTGGGTCTCCAGGATGTAAATATTATGTGTCTGCCTAACTTTCAGCTCGTAGCGTCCGAAACAATGATAGCACTTTAACACAGACTGCCGTTGATGAAGAAGAGGGTCTGTGTTGCATGCATCATGGCGTGGCATGCCAGCATATAAAAATGTTTGGGATGGCCCAGTCGCCTGCCATTGCACTGAAGGACAGTTGCAGGCCAGACAAATGCGGTACGATCTTGTCCGTGCTGCCCAGTGTCCTTGGTCTTTGGTTCAGCTGCCTCAGAAGCTGAGGGCAGGCATGGGCAAACCCATGCTAGGGAGCGTGCTAACGATGAGCCAGTAAGAACAGAATAAGGCAGTCACAGAGTGCTTGAACATGCCTCTAAATCCTGTTCTAGTAAGGTGCACAAGCGCAGCCAAAAAAGGATCAGTCCGTGTACAAGAGCAAAACTTAAAGCATCTAAGTAGTTTGACTGCTGGAAACACAAATGCTCATTGGAGTAGAAAGGAGCTTTTAAGAATTAGGTGCTTAAATTGATTTCTGGCCTTCCTGTGCCTCAGCTTATCAGCACTGAGGGTAATCACGTGCCCCTCTACTCAGCGTTGTGAGGATGAATAACATAACGATTTTACAGGATTCGAATAAAAGACTAACGAGGGCCAAACAAGGACTTTGAGTAGTTTGACCATGAGAACACTAATGCAGTTTGACTGCAGTAATATCCTTCAGTGTTGTAGACTATCTCATCTCTGTCAACTGCAATTAACTGCAGCATTGTAAATTGACCATAGTATTGTGTTGAAATTTTCCAATTCCAGATACCTGCGTAGCCATTTGGATGGTAACTGAAGCAGTAGTACATGACAAAATCTGGTTTCTCTGATATGACTGTTGATGAGTCAGTTGATATATGTAATTATCCTCCCTCCTTTCATCTGAAGCTCCCACATTACTCAACAAAGTCCTCAAAGTTTTGGATTTTTAGCCTCCAAGGTGCACTGAGGTCCCAGGTGGGCCAGGCTTCACACTATAAGCTCCATGACAACACTATGAGGTGGAACTTTCTTCAGCCTCCCGAAATTGGAGGTTCATTGCAGAGTAACGTGTTCATCCCTTCCCAGGCTAGGCTTAGTTCATCCTGTTGTACGCTGGATAGCAATCCGTCTGATGCCAGCATTTGAGTGCTGGTAAGTGCTGGCAGAAATCCCAATTAGTTGTTTTTCCCTCTCTAGACCAGGGGAAATATTTTAAATGTTCCCTAGTGTGTTGCTTTTGGAGTGCCTTTAAATCTTCTGAGTTTTATGGGGCCCCTCTCCTTCAGGCTTTGGTGCTGTTTGTGTAGTATATTACTGCTTCCAATCACCATTCCCTTTGAAGGACACGCGATAGAAGAGCTTGGTCTTTTGCCCAAGCACATAACAGGGCAACATTTTGGTTTAGAAATGTTAAGCCCTCTGCTTGGGGTCACTGGCAACTTTGTGAAGTAGCAAATGGGTTAATAACTTCAGTGTTTGAACTGGAGTGTGCGGACTGCAGGGAAACGAGATCTCTGGTTTGGGGAGCTACGTGCTTATTTCCAAGGTGATGTACAGTTTACGTCATTTGTAAAAGTGCTCTCTACTCTTCCTCACAGGAGCAAAAAACTACGAATGCTGGACAAACAGACTTGGAATAAGGCCCTGGGCATGGTCTGAGACCTTTCCTCCCCTGCCTTGATAAAAGGCAGCTCTGGTTAAAACTCCCTCAAATTGAAGCACCCCAGCAGCCTTGCAGCTTCACGAAGAAATGCTGCAAAGACTCAGCCGTGCTGGAAGCCTGTCACTGCCACCACCCAGAGCTCCTTGGGGAGCAAGCCCACGGGGATCCATGGGAAATGGGACGGCACCCTGGCTGGTAAACAAAACAGGGGAAGGACACAGGTTCACAGGAGGCTGCCTGGTGGCTGTCTGGACTGGTTAATTGCTAGCGTGTTTCCCCACCCAGCCTTGGCCCACGCTGGCTAGTATTCCCCGAGATGCTGCTGGGACACAGTTCAGAGTTAGCAAGAGTCAGGAACTGTTCTTAGCTGGCATTATGGATCAGAGCACACTGTTTTGCGAAGGAAGTGTTCGATTGTATGCATACCAAATGCGCCATGACATTTGCCCTCAGGGACAGAGCAAAGGGGATCTAGGTGATGGTGGGATTCAGGAATGAGAAAGAGTCATTAATGCACTTTGGTGGACAGTATGCTGACACTGTAGTTAGGGGCACATCTGTCCTTCATCTCATCTGGTCTCACTTCTAGCCCCCATGTACAAGATGGAGTTGAACAAAACCTTAAAGGTTGATTTCCAGACAAGGAATGGCCTGGCAGCAGGGGAGCGTGCCTTCTAGCCCAAATCATGCTTCAAAGAGCCAGTGTCTCTGCTGTGTGTCCCACACACCCCTCCTAATCTCTGTGCCCATGTAACAGTAGCCCCAGGACTTGACCCAACATGTGGCAGAGAGCGGGGACCCCACGAGATCAGTAGCAGCGGGAAGATTCATTGCAGTTACAGGCTGGCTTACCTCCTTGGAAACTTGTCCCTGTGAACTGAGCTTCAACAGCCATCATTTCCGAGGTTAACTTTTTGATGCTTTGATTTCCCGCCCCTCCTGAAGTTGAAGGACTAGCTTCAGATTGGCTTTCTAGTTTAAAGGAGAAAGTTTATATATAGCAACTTTGGACTGAGTTTCTGCGAATGGCAGTTGTTCGGCGACGTGACTGTCTTTGTGAAGGGAATTTTTGCAACTATTATTGTTCCAGCTGAGAGATCTGGACTGTAAATTGTTTAGCAATTGGTTGGTTGATCATCAGCTGATGTGTTTTTCATCCTGCTCCCATTGTAAGACTTGGCAGCTTTGCAGTTTAACTGCCCTATGCTAGATTTCTAAGCTATATTTTAATAGACCATTAAGTCTAGTCGTGGCCTCGGCAGTGTGGATTAGGCAACTGTGGGTAGATAACTGATGGTTAGGTCTCAGTGGACTAAGTCTATCAGAAATCAAAGCTATCCGACTCCGAGTTCATTTTTATTACTTTTTTTTTCAAATGTGAGCAAAAATTCTTTGTACTCAGAGGCAATTTTATCAAATTTTCAGTCCCTTGCTGCACCCAAAAATTCCCCTGACTGAAAAAAAAGAAGAAAAGATTCCATAGTATTTTTTTCTCTGAGATTTAATATTAACAGTTCTACTACAGGACCTGTACAGTTGCTACTTTTCTACCATTAAACTGGGTGACATGGCTATTACAGTTCAAAGGCAATTTTGGCATAATGGAGATAATTCCCCATCAATTTAATGCATATTTAAATTTTTAATTAGTAGTATTTTATGTTTTATATACCGTTATTCTACACAACTTCATAAAATCCAAGTGAAATATAAGCATGTAAGTATCTTTATTCTTGCAGAGAACTTAAAGACATTAAATGGAGTTACAGTCTTGCCAGAAGCAAAATTCTGCTACAGTGACAAGAGGTTTTTACTACTGTGCATGTCCCACATTTTTTAAACAGTGAGAAAAATTACTATAATGATACTTGGTAAACTTAGCATCAGTATACAAATTAAAATATAACAGATAATATATTGTTCTCTGCAATTCTATGCAGTCTAATATATGCACTTTAGCTTTCCCTTTTGAATCTGTCTGGTGATTAACTTATCAATCCTCTGATAATTATTGCAAGAATTGTGCCTCAAATGGTGATAAATCTGATGCCTGTTACCTGTGGTCATTATTTTCAGTGCTTTCAATGAAAATACAAGACATTCTTTCAAGGATTTTTGCAATCTGTTTAAATTGCAAAAATTTAATTATAAATTGCAAGTCTGTTTAAATAATCACTGTGGATTGTTTAAATTTTATGATTATTATAGGCCTCCATGCTATAATATGAGAAATACTAGATCTTACGGAATGTAGCTAAAGGCTGAGTCTTTATGGAATAGTTAGCAATGTTTGATAGAAGTTGACAAAACACCTAGACTCTTAATTTTGTTTTCTTCAGGTACTACTGAATCATGTTTCTGCTTTTAGAAATCTTTTTAAATAAGCTTAGCTTTTACATTTTGGCTTATTTTTTGCTAACTAGGAAGGAGCAGAGCTTCAGCTTGTTAAAATTGTTGAAGAACTTCAAAAGTCAGTAAAGAACTGATGTTTTATCCCAATTGAACATGTCCAAGATTTGTATCAGAAGTTTTCAAAGTACTGGGTCTATACTTCTGTTTTTTATGTATGTACCCTGCATGTAAGGTCATCCTCATATATACACAGCCTACCTTAAATTTACATCTAATTTTTACTGTTTTGGAGAACACACTGAAACTGCAAGTTGACTTTCCTCCTGTATTACCTTGTAATATAACAGGAAATCTTGCCCTCTGATATAGCACAGCTTCAGGCGACAAGCAAGTCTGATCAGCCTGGGCAGATCACACACAGAATCACACAGAATCACACAGAATCACAGAATGGTTAGGGTTGGAAGGGACCTTAAATATCATCTAGTTCCAACCTTCCTGCCATGGACAGGAACACCTCCCACTAGACCAGGCTGCTCAAAGCCCCATCCAGCCTGGCCTTGAACACTTCCAGGGATGGGGCATCTGCAGCTTCCCTGGGCAACCTGTTCCAGTGCCTCACCACCCTCCCAGTAAAGAGTTTCTTCCTGATATCCAATCTAAATCTCCCCTCTTTCAGTTTGAGGCCGTTACCCCGTGTCTTATCATAACACTCCTGATAAAGAGTCCCTCCCCATCCTTCAAGTAGCCCCCCTGTAGGTACTGGAAGGCTGCACTGTGCTAGCACAGGCTTTGTCGTACCTGCCACAGCAGTGGGCAGTAAAGTGTCAAGTCAAACACTGACATTCTCAAAACTCCGATAAACTCTTTCCTGTTCATGGGACTATCTCAGTTCCTCAGACCTGTAAGTTTCTTACAGTCAAGTTCTTATGGTGCCTAAGTTTCTGTGGGTGAGAAGTCACACAGCTGCCCAGCTACAGCTTTTTAGTCTTTTGTTGTGGTGGACCAACAAAGACCTCTTCATGAAGGGCAGGCTGGGAAGGCAAGGAGGAGTTGCCCTTTATGTGAAAGAGCGGCTGGAATGCATGGAGTTATGTCTACAGCTGGGTGATGAGCCAGTGACAGCCTATGGGTAAGGATTAGTGGGCAGTCCAATATGGGTGACATTGTTGTGGTATCTGCTGTGGACTGCCTGATCAGGAAGAATAAGGTGATGAGTCTTTCTTTAGAAACCTTACATTCACAGACCTTGGTCCTCTTGGGCTCTTTAACCACCCTGATATCTGCTGGAAGGACAAGACAGCAGGCCACAAGCCGGCCACAAGCCTCCACCAGGAGGTTTCTGGAATACATCAGTTACAACTTCCTGACACAGAAGATTGAGGAGCCAACAAGGAGAGACACTCTGCCAGTCCTGATACTTATAAACAAGGAAGGATTTGCAGAGGGTAAGGGGCAGCCTTGGTTGCAGTGACAAGAGATGGAGGAGTTCAGGATCTCGTGAAGAGGGAGCGGGGCTAAAAGCAGGATCACAGCCCTGGGCTTCAGGTGAGCAGACTTTGGAAGAATCTCGTGGATTACAGCCCTGGAGAGGAGTCCAAGACTGTTGGTCAGTATTCAAGTATCCCCTCCTCCAAGCTCAAGAATGACCCATCTAGATGAATAGGAAATCAAGCAAAGGTAACAGGAGACCTGCATGGATATATGAGGAGCTCCTGACTAAACAGGTGACCCAGGTGGAATATAGAGACACTGAACATGCAGGGGTGGATTTAATTAAGCCACAGTCTGGAGTTGAAACTGGTAAGGAACATGAAGGACAACAAGAAGGGCTTCTGTAAGTCCATAGGCAGCAACAGAAAGACTAGGGAAAATGTGGGTCTGCGCCGAATGAGGCTGGTGAGCTGGGGACAGAGGGCAGATAAGGGTCCAAGGTACTCAGCATTGTCTTTGCTTCAGTCTATACTGGTAAGATTTCCCTTCAGGAACCCCAGGCCCCCAAGACCCATTGGAAAGCCTGGAGCAAGAAAGACTTGCCTTCAGTGGAGGAGGATCAGGTTAGGGAACATTTAAGTAAACTGGGCATACGTAAGTCCATGGGACCTGATGGAATGAACATTTGAAGGCTGAGGGAGCTAGGCAATGTCATTGGGAGGCCACTCTTGATTATCTTTGAAAGGTCATGGCGATAATAAGAGGTTACTAAGGACTGGAAGAAAGCAAATGTCTCTCCTGTCTTCAAGAAGGGTAAGACTGATGGTCCAGGGAGCTACAGACCAGTCAACCTCACCTCAATCCTTAGGAAGGTGATAGAACAACTAATCCCCAAAAACATTTCTGGATGCATGAAGGACAAGAAGCTTAAACAACCTAATAGCCTTCTGCGATAAGATGAACAGCTTGGTTTACTTCAGCTTTAGTGAGGCTTTTGGCAATGTATCCCATAACATCCTCATAGACAAGCTGATGAGGTACAAGTCAGATGAGTAGACAGGGAGGTGTATTGAAAACTGGCTGAACTGCTGAGCTGAAAGAATTGTGATCAGTGGCACGAACTCCAGCTGGAAGCCAGTCACTAGTGGTGTGTCCCAGGGGTCAGTACTGGGTCCAATACTGTTTAACCTTTTTATTACTGACCTGGATAATGGGACTGAGTGCACACTTGGCAAGTTTGCAGATAACATAAGTTTGGGAAGAGTGGATAACATTACAGATGCTTGCACTGTCATTTAGAAGCACCTTGACAGGATGCAGAAATAGGAAGAGAGAAGCCTCATGGAATCCAACAAAGGAAAATACCGTGTCCTACACCTAGTGGGGAGTAACCCCATGCACGAGTACGGGCTAGAGGCCAACCACCTGGAAAGCAGTTTGGCAGACCTTGGGGTCCTGGTGGACAAGAAGTTGAGCAAAAACCAGCCTTTGAAGCAAAAAAAAGACAACAGCACCCTGGACTGCATTAGGAAGAACATTGACAGCAGGTTGATGGAGATGATCCTTTCTCTCTTCTCAGCACTGGTGAGGCCACATCTAAAGTGCTGGGTCCACTTCTGTGCTACCCAGTACAAGGAAGACGTGGACTTACTGGAGCAAGAGTGAAGAGGCACAAAGATGATTAAGGAACCACAGCATCTCTCATATGAGGAGGGGGTGAGAGAACTGGTGCTGTTCATCCTGGAGGAGAGAAGTCTCAGGGAGGATCTCGTGAATGTATATAAATACCTGAAAGGAGGATGTAGACAAGATGGAGCCAAACTTTTCTCAGTAGTGCCCAGTGACGGGGCAAGAGGCAATGGGCACAAACTGACACACAAGAAATTCTACTTATACCTAAGAAACCCACTTTTTTCCTGCGAGGCTGAGTGAGCATTGGAACAGAGAGGTTGTGGACTCTCCATCCGTGGAGATATCAAAAACATGACCCTGAGAAACCTGCTCCAGGTGACTCTGTTTTGAGCAGGGGGCTTGAACTAGACAATCTTCTTAGGTCCTTTCAGACTGAGTGATTGTCTGATTCTGTGATTGGTTTTATCTCAGTTTCCAAGGTGTGTTTTTCTATCTCACAGAGACACTAAAAGAGATGATGAAGGCTGCAAGGTGCTTAAACACTGCAGTAATAGTATGCGAAATTACCTATAAATCTGAGTTTTGAAAATACAGTTTTCCTTGTGGTATATTGAAGAAAGAAGAGGCTGGTGATATTCTCCTTCATGCCTAAATACGGTGTTCACTGAGCCCTGTGCAGTTTCAGGTGGTTTAAGTACAGTCATTTGCTGTTTGCTCAGTAACAGAGATACAGTTCTGGCTGTCCAGACACATTTAAGAACTGTAGCAGAACTTAGAATGACATGGAGTCAGTCCAGTGAGTGCTATACAAAGAGTTATCCGTCTTTGTTTTCTGTCATGTTTTAGAGATCATTTTGTAGATTGCACTGCCAAGATTCAGTTCTGGTACAAATGGAATCTTTTTTATTTATTTATTCTAAGAGGAAAATGTGTTTGGTATATATTCTAAGTACCACAATAGAAATATTCCACACTTTGAAAAGCCTAATGTTAAGTTACATTGTGTTATTGTTTTCCTGTCGTGGCGTATTTCATCATTGCCAAGGAGGGTACATTTCTGTAATGCCATGGCAGATTCTTAGTGGAATGGAGTTTTTATCTACCATATTAATGAATGGTTTAATAATACAGTAAGAAAGACTACTCACATAAAATGCTTTAATGATGGATGTCAGAACAGTTTCTAGAATGGATTTGTTTTAACAAAAGCAAATGTGCTTCCTCAGGCATCTGTGGGATTGCTACTAATAAAAGGAATGAACGTCATTAAATTGGTAACATCATGTGCATACGCTTTTATTATCCTTACTTTTTCTTTTATTATGTTTTACTAGATGTTTTTGAAACATGAATTGTAAAATACTCTTTGTCACATTTATCAGCGGAGTTGAAGAACCTGTGTTCATTGCAGCGTTCCCCACAGTGTGTTCCCCTTGTAGCATGTATTGAAATATACCTGAGCCATATACTCACAGTGGTTAGAATATTGCCACTCTGTCTATTAGAATGATGTTCCCTGGGAATAATCAATAGCAAATGATGATGCTGTAAAAAAATGCAATCACTGTTCTGTATGTGAGAGAGTGTGTTATGAGCTTTTGTTTGTTTGTTTGTTTGACTAGCAAGTCATGGCTGCATTTTGAACCCAAGCTGGAATAAATGCTTTACCAGGCAATTTAGATTATTATCCTAAAGTACTAAGCACCAAATCTTTCTTCTTAGTGTTTCTATAAAGATATAATTAGAAAAGTTATGTGTATTCTTTTCTGCTAGCATGCACAGAAACAAGACAGGTGTGGAAAGGAGAAGTCCTGAGTAAAAGTAGAAAAAGACGAACAGATTCAAGGACAGTACAGATTTCTTCACAATACCGAAACTCCTAAGGATTATAAAATAGCAAGTCTTGTTGAATGTTTCCCACTGTAACGTTATACTAGTCTCTAAAATCCTGTACGACACAATTTTATGTAGCAGTCAATACTTGCAAAATATCTAGCCTCTCATCTGCTTGCTGAAGTAGGAAAAAAGTTGTGAATTACATTTATCTTGTATAAAAACATATTTATATGTGTCCTGTGTACATCCTAGGTAATGCACTTTCCACCATGTATGAAACTCTAATTTATTTCAGTTTAGTAAACCTCAGATTAAATTATTTATTCAGTCTCCAACAACTGTGTTTTTGCTGCATAGGAACCAAGCAGTTGCAAGGTTATATGAAATATATTTCAACTCAAGTTTGAAATCCTGCCTCTGGCAGTGGTCAGCACTTGGTGCATCAGAGGAGGGCAAAGAACAAACTAAACAAAATCTGTGGTTCAGCTGTCTGATTTTGCACCACTGAACATCTAGGGGAGAAATTTCATCTTCGCTCTTGCTGAGATCATTATTAGATCTGGAGCAAGAGACATGAATCCCCTTGTTTCTAACATTTATGTCCTAATTTTGTCCAAAATGAATTTTTGGAAACCTACCGCTGATAACAGAAATATCTAATGTAATACGTAGATATAATATATGTACAAGTAGTATTTGTATGCATATCAAATAAATATATATATATGTAGGTATATCAAGCAAAACACAAGCAGAATACTGTATAATTTTAGTAAGGCATAAGATATTTATTCTGAGAAGTCTTCCACATTGTTGCTTTCATTGATGAAAACAACATCTAAAGGTCAATTGCGAATTGTTTTTAAAGTATTCCTGTACTGAGGTTTTTGCCTTGACAGCTGTACTGTAAAGCTTTGACAAGTTTCCAGGGGAACTAATGGCTACAAATGTGACTGCTAATCGAATAATACAATTTTATTTCCTAATGGTACTCCTAAATCTAATTGGCACTATGCACTTCCTGAAATCTTTGTGTCTTTAAAAAGTGACACTTCTTTCATTTCTATATGAAATACATGAATAGTCCTCATTGTTACACAGCAATATGATTTATCCTTTCTTCTACCACTCTAGAAAGCTGGGAAAAGATGTTCACAAGCAGATCCACGTAACCACTTGGACGGGATTTAGGTATCTAAGACCAACATTGCAGTCCTCCAAAACCTGTGCTCTGCTCATGCCTAACTCACTCAAAGTTACCTTCTCTTCTCTTCTCTTCTCTTCTCTTCTCTTCTCTTCTCTTCTCTTCTCTTCTCTTCTCTTCTCTTCTCTTCTCTTCTCTTCTCTTCTCTTCTCTTCTCTTCTCTTCTCTTTTCTCTTCTCTCTTCTTTCTTTTCTTTTCTTTTCTTTTCTTTTCTTTTCTTTTCTTTTCTTTTCTTTTCTTTTCTTTTCTTTTCTTTTCTTTTCTTTTCTTTTCTTTTCTTTTCTTTTCTTTTCTTTTCTTTTCTTTTCTTTTCTTTTCTTTAATATTCCTATTACGCATGCACTTCTGCTTGTCTCAGTCTTGACAGGGCAGAGCCTCTGGAAATCTATTCATGCATAAGCCGGTACTCGGCCACCTATTTTGCCAGAGGGACCCTGTCAACAGGCATGGCCTAAGAGCATTTAATAGCTGGTTATCTGCTTGGAGGGCAGCAGTGGCTGCCATTCTCCTCCACTTCCATTCGCTTCTCCTCAGCAGCTCTAGGGTCAGTGCACTGGCTCAGGCAATCTAAGTCCTCACTTTTGCTTTGCAGAAGCTGGTTCTTAGAATCCAGCTTGGGCAAGGCACACATTATACATTTCATTTGTGCCTTTTCTGTGTTTAAAGCTTCTCAAAAATGCCCTGTAACTGATTGAATAAATTGAGCACTTTATGTTGGAAAATGGCAGATTTTTAACAGATTTTATGATTTTCTGTGTTTGGTATTTCATGTATCCAGAAACCCCAAGGCTTCTGTCATCCAAACAGGTTGCCTGAAAGCAGGAATTATTCCCAATTTACTATACTAATCTCCAAATGCTGTTTTTCTTGGGAAGGTCATTTTCCATGCTATCCCAAGCCTTGAGCTCCCAGCTAAAAGTAGCAACAGGGATCCCAGATGTGCCAGTCATTTTTGCAAGGCTGCTTCTTAATAGGAGACCAGCTGCAGGAGACACAGATATCTGCAGGGCAAACCCTTCTGCAGCCTCTAGGGAAGGATGGGAAGGGAAGCCAAGAGGGTTGTTCCAGGCGTGAGGAAGGAGCAAGGTCCTGAAAGAGGCCCATATGGGAGAGGTGTGGTATAAACCAAAAGCCCCTGGAGACAGGGGAAAGGAGGTCAGCTGGTGGCAGGCAAAGAAGGAACCACTACTAGGGTAGCGGTTGCTACTTGCCACCTAGGTGGGCATCAGACAAATTGAGCTGGTGGCAAGTTCATAACAAACACATGGAGGCAATTTCTCATACCTCATGTAGCTCCCCTTCCAAACACCTTTCCACTGGATGGTGCGAATGCTGGGAGTTTCTGTGAGTTAAGGGTCAACTGGACAATTCCGGGGGGAAGAAAATTAATTAACTGAAAGTCATCGAGTACCATGTCAGCACATCTGGCTCAGGTGGTCCCTGAGTCATAAGCTGTGGAATGCTGGGAGAGAATTTGGGGAAACAGAGCACATTGTTATAATCAAAATCTCATTATGGGCATACACGTGGAACCAAGAATTTATTGTTAGCCCAGTTAATGTTTTAACAGTCTACTTGTAAAAATTATACGGTTAATATAAGAAAGCTTCATTAATAATGCAGTTAAAATTGTTATACAGGAAAACTTATTGATACATACCCCTTTTCTCTGGTGTTGTGCTCACTCTTCTGATGTCCCTCTGGGTGCCAAAATAAAGGCTTGAGTCTTCAAAATAAAGGCTTGAGTCTTCCTCAACATGAATGGTGGGGGTCAGAACAAGTCATCAGCATCGTCAGGTCTCAGTTGGGTGCAGTGCAATGTCTGTGATGGTTTACGAAACGCATGTGCCCCCAAGCCCTTTTTCAGCTCACTGGTAGCTGTGAGATAATACACGAGGTATGCCCAACCTTGCAAGAGGGCTGTGTGGGTTTAAATACTGACTGGACAAAATCATGGTAGAAACACCCCATTCACAGCTACTAACTATGGAGAGACACCAGTTCTGGTTCGGGAAGTCCCTAGGGGGATGGCAATTTGCTGGAAGCTGTTTGCACTCAGAATCTATTTACATTCAAAACCTTCTTATTGCCAAAAGGAAGCACTGTTTAGTATCAGCCCTATTAATGTTTTAACAGTCTAATAGTCCAAATTACTAGGGCATTTACAATAGCATGCATTCCAAAATTAATATAGAGAAGCCTCATTAGTAATACCGTTAAAATTGTTTCACAAGAAGTTTTTCTGTGATGCTCTGAGGGACCTTCCAATCTCCCTTTAGACGCTGAGGTCAAGGACCTGAGTCTTCTTCATGAAAAATGAAGTGGGGTTGCAGCAAGTCACCAACGCCCTGAGGTCTTTGCTGGGGGAGGTTCATGGTGGGGGTCCTTCTCTCCTCAGCCTTGGGTCTCTCTGGGAATATTTTTATGTAATGTCTTACCACAGCCTGCCTCCTCCTCCTCCCTGCTTCCCAGGCAAAGTCTGGGAGCCGCAGGCTGCCCTCCCCCAGCCCCGTGACCCCACAGGGGCTGTTTGTCCGGCAGTGACTACGTAGGGGTGCCAGCCCCCTGCCCCGGGCGCTCCCAGAGCAAAGCCAGCACAGGGAGGCCACAGGCACGTGGCCACCAGGCAATTGCTGCCACAGCTAAAACCAGCTCCGGCCAAGGCAGGGCCAGAGCCGTCCTGAGACCCTGTGCTGCCGGCTCACCACCAAGCCTCTGGCCTTGTGCTGGTGGTGGCAAAAACCACATTTACTGAGTTGCAATATACTTGCCCTGTTTTCTCCTTTGCCCTAAGTTTTGGTCAGTTTTTCCTTGTTTTGGTCATTGTCACAAATAAGATACAGCTTGTTGGACTTTTGGGTCAGTCTAGTACAGCTGCTCTTATTTGCCAATGCAAGGCTCCTTCTACGTAGGGCTGATTAGCTGAGCAGAGAGGTCATGAAGGGGGAATCAGATCTCCAAAATTCATACTGGATCTTTCTGTTCCTCCATGCCTAGTTAACAGATATTCTACAGATCACTTTCAGTCATGCTTGTGTCTTTTCTAACCTTCCCCAAAAAGGTAATTTTTCTGTGGAAAAATTATTTTGTTGCACGCCTGTACTTCTGCAAAGCCTTGAGCCAGCTCCGCCTCAGGTTAGAAATGTGGGATCCATATCATATCTTTATTCAAGCTTCATCATATATTTTACTGAAGCAAATACCCTCAGAAATCAATGGAGTAAAAGCTTTGGAGTTTGCAATAGTTGCAATAAAAAAATCGTTTAATAAATAAGCCTCCAGGACATCACAGCACTTTTGAAAAAGATGAGTCTTTCCTCATTACACTAAACTTGCACAAATATTTTCTGTACTACAGAGGGCCACATGTAAAAACAAGACTACAGCCTACCACCAAACCAAGATACACAGCTCCATGAATAGAACACAATTCTGACTGTGCAAGAACTGACAAAAGTAGAGAAGGTAGGGAAGGGACATTGGCCTCCGCCAACATGCAGGGCAAGTCACCAGATCATGGTGAAAGATGCTCCTGCTAGCCTTCGTTCAACATTTGCAGTGCTCCAGTTTTGCTCCGATTTTAGTGTCTTTTGTCTTTTTGTCTTTACTCAGTCAGCACAGTATATCAAACCCTCCAGGTGCGGAAAGGTCTATGGCCACATGTACACTGCTCTTACAGGAGGACTCCCGGGCTTCTGAGGATGATTCTGCTTTGATAACGTGCTTTAACCTCAGTAGTTTGCTACATTTTTTCTCCATTCTTTGCCACTGTTCTTTAAAATCAAATTTAAATTAAAAGCAAGAAAAGGGAAAGACTCAACTTTTTAGTTATTCCTGGACTGTTTGGCTAGAGTTATGCTACCAGAACCAGATCAATAATCACATCTGACAACTTCAAGGGAGGGTTTATGCTTGACTAAGGGGAAATAAAATAAAAGTTAGTACAGAAGGAATTTATTTGCAGAATGATCATTTTTCTCCATTACCTTACACAGAGGTGTCACAGAGATAGAGTGCACACAAGACACTCAAAAGGCCACAAAGTGTTTATTTATAGACAGCTGAAATATTTCCCAGAGGCCTAACTTAACTGCAGCACCCTTTTTATCCCAGTTTAAGTGGACTCTGATTTTAAAGGCAGAAGCTAGCCCCTAATATACATTTAAGTGATCTTCATCACTTCTCACAGCAGAAAATTCCTCCTTTTTTTCTCTTAACAGCACGCAAATGTCTTTCCATTTCGGCACACAGCATGGGCAGAGAAAAGGGGCAGGTGTGTGCCTGGCCGAAAGGACAGAGAATTGCTTTAGAGATTGAAATTGTGCCCTATATTTAACAGTGCTGAGAGAAGCTCAGCAGTGAATTTCCTTAAGAGCAAAACTCCTTATTCTGTCTAGGTAATTTCCCAGCCTGTAAAGGATGTAGAGAAATTAAAGTGCAATTCCAAGTGGTCTTTTTTTCTTACAAGAAAGAGATTTCTTTTCTTACAGTTAATACGTAAACTTTGCACAACAGCACTCCAACAGGTCCTGCATTTCACTAACTACAAGACACGGGAATACTACTATTACTATTGCTACTACTATTCCAAGTGCTTTAACTACCGACAAATGAAAATAGTAATCCACACCGCCCATTGGGTTAGTTCAGCACTGAAGTGTAGTGTTCGATTTAAGGAAATGCTTGACACACCTCTCTGGAATCAACGTCTTACTTAATGTTTTGAAAAGACAAACACACTTGCATTTCTTCTAACTGATCTTTATGCTTGCTGAAGGCTGCATATCTTTTTGGTGTTGTTAAGAGCCATTTTAAGGTTTTCCAGTAATTATTTGCTGTTTATAGAAACATTCATGTTCAAAATCCGCTCCTCGTTTCCAACGCATCTGCATACAACTTTTTTAGAGCAAATCCGCAAATTTGTGACATTTCTTGCTCTGCCCATTCAACATGGTGAGAACCAGCTACTTTTACCAGGCACTCTTCTCAGTAGCTGAGAAAAGCAATTCCTACATTGAGAAGCAGGCAAGAATTCTTTCTTCTTTTGAGGTTATTTACAAAATAATTTCTTTTTCAATCTCCTGCAGGCATTCAGGTTAGAGTAAGGTTCTGCTCTGTGGGAAGGCTTATGAAGCAGAAGTACATCCCATATCCTAAAAATATTTTTCATCCAATGCTCCAGCCACATTGGGATTTGTGTTTCTACTTTGGCAGGGCCCTAACGTCAAGCACATGGAGGAGTGCTTGAAGGACTGGACCAAGCTAAGGTAAGAGCCAAGAAAAAGCATAAAGATCAACAGAGAGGTGGGGAAGACAGGCAGAAAAAAAATATAAGCATGTGGTAGGAGAAAACATCTGTGAGAAATAAGATGGTTGGGTTTAGTTTCAATTTAATTGAAAAATACCAGACGTAACCTATGGAAAATATTACAACTAGCAGAAATAAAAAGTTATTAATGAAAGGCATATTTTTGCTATGAGCTTCAGCAAAAGTTGCTGTAAATACTTGACCTTCCTCTAACACAATTCATATTGTTATTTTCTAAGGTCTTGGCAGATACATAAAACAAATCACAGCCACACTGAAGTTTTACTCAATCAGGAGACCTTTTGCAAAAAAAATGACATTGGCGATGCCCCAGCTAAAAGACATCCAATTCAATAGCTGCAACATGCTCCATTATTTGATGTAGTCCAACTTGAAATAAACAAGGTCCCGATTCTCTGACATTAAAAAAAAATAATAATCCCAGAACGCTTCCAGGGGGAGAAGCAGCTTGTGTTGACAATGTCTCACTTTTACTTACCTATGTTAGAGAAAAATTAATTCAAGCCAGAACTGATGCAGGAAAGAACGTCTATTAGAATTATGAGAAAAAGAGAGGTTAACATACAGAAAACTATTCAAAGATCCTTGTTAGGAAAAGGAGTACGGATGTTGTCTAAAAAACATCAGGGGGCAGTGTATGATATCAGGAGGGAAGAAGAACTACTATTGGACCAGAAGCAGGGGTATTCACTGGAGCACCCGACCAGGATTCAAAAGACTGAGCTTCAACTGTCTCCCCATTGAAATGTGGATAACGACCTGCAGTTTCTTTATGCCCAAGCATGGATCCAAGCCAGTAGGCTAGAGGCATGTTTATTCTCTCTCTCTCTAGTAGTTTCACTAGTGTAAGAGAAGAAACAGAGTGTCCATCTCACAGTCTTTTACACCAGAATGCTGCTGCCCAGTGACTTCCAAATTATTGCACCCCAAAAAAAGAAAAAAAAAAAAAAGAATGCTCCAGCTTCTTCCCAAGAAGAGGTTGCTGTAGCAAAAAATATATCCTTTTATATAGCCTTCCTCTCCAATGCAATACAACACACTTTGCTTTGGTAAGGCTTGCACTTCTTTTGGGATTTCTGGAGCTGGATGGTCAAAACATTTTCCTTCGTAAGAGGTATATCAAGAGAGAGCTGCATGAGAATCTCTCACTTCAATAACTGAGCTGTCACATACAATTTATGTCTGTCCTCTCTTTTCTGTGAAATACTGACTTTGGCACCTGGCCCTGGAAGAGGGTGCAGGAGCCTGAAGGGAGCTGGGCACCTTCCTCTTCATTAGGGTGAGGCATCCAGGCTCTAAAGAGGGCAAAATGTAAGACAGACATCTCAGCTTTTTTTTTCCCGTTTTGGTTAGGTAAGCTACTTGCCTGGCAGAGCCAGCCACCTGACTTGTGTGGATCCCTTAGGCACGTATTCCTCTGTCTCCATGGATTATACAGAGAACTTAAGCCTGAAAAATCTTCTGTTTTCTACCTTGTTGATGGCTTCATGAGACCAGTGTGCAAGATCTAAGAGTTTGAGAAGAAAAAGTGACAGATGTTAGCCAAATTGCTTCACGCTCTGCCGGAAGGTCCTCAGACAACACAGAGTGTCGCCTAGTTTAAAAATTTCTGGATGCTGATGGCAGAGATCATATAAGGCTTCAGTTTAATGGAGGTTCTTGCTTACATAAACATAGCTGGATATCATGCACTCTAGTTGAGGTTATTGTACAGAACACATCTTTACTCTATTTTACAATCTATCTTATACTTTCAGCACATATATACATAGCCTGTAAATTCAATACCCAATTTTTTGTGCATCAGAGTTCAGATGACTAGAGGCCAAAATGTTCTGATCTCAGTATAAACTTTTCATTGTTTTGTCACAACAAACTTGTTAGTCTAAAAAGCAGACACTGAACACAGTGCCACTAGCTTTGCCTTGATGCTTTTTTCCTCATGTCCCATTTTCCCAAAACACACAGCAAAGTTATAAAAAATTGAAAAGTAGAACTATTAATGAGTCTCAGCCAACATGACAGTTTTTTCTTTTTTTTTTTTTCTGTGCATCAAAGAACCATACATTTTATTTTTTTTCAGTGTAGCACAGTTCCTTAAGGCATCTCATCATAAAAATGTTGGCTCCAGTCAAGGAAGGAGAGTGAAATGTTTCACCCAACCTAAGTCAAAACCTATTGAAAAATCCCTGTCAAGAACAGAGCCTAACGCCGCATTCCTTGACCACGCTTTCTTTCTGAGCAGTCTGCCTGTAGCACTGTAATTTGCAGCCAGATCTCAGAATTCCCAGAAGATGGCTGCCGGAACTGGTGAGCAGCTGAAAAGAGCATCAAAGGTAAAATTACTAACACTAGAAATGATGTGTGAAAAACTGGAATAAAAAAAAGGTAATTAACTTTGAGATTGTTGCCAGAGCAAAGGCAGCATAACGAGCACTGCAGATTACTCAAAATTGGGGGATTTAGTTTTGTTCCTAAAATAGGATGCAGATTACCTTTTGAATGTCTCCTTTTACAGTGTTGTTTGTGAGTAATCCCATGAACAGCTGTTAGCCCAACACTTTGAGCAAAGAGCCCAAATGACTGACCTGCTGTAACCTCTTTCCAGCTACCACCCTTCATCCAGACTGTGGTCGGAGGCTGATGCTGCTCCACAATGGCTGGAGCTAATGAATAGATTGTTTTCTCTCCCTGTTTTTAGGACTTCACTGAAAAAATACCAGTGAATAGCCAAGCTGCAGGCAAAAGTAATAAAGACCTTACTACATAAAAGGACAAACAGGAAGTAATTCATTATGCCTGAGATGTGCAAGGCTGCATTGCAAATTAAACGCTAAGGATTTTACTACGTGATATTTCACGTGCGTTTGATTCTTACTTTCATACGCACACTTAAAACCTTTGGATGTTCCGATTTTGTCCTTACAGATAAGCCCATCTTCTGAATGATGGATTGTTTTAGGGCATGGGCAGTCTGTAGCTGTGATTGTTCCTTTCAGTCTGCACCATTACACAGACAACTCTCTAAATTACAGTTGGGCACGGTTTCCACGAGGGGTTTCTTGGAAAAGGAGAACGTTGCCTAATTTGAATTTTGTTTTCCATGAGTTGGCATTCTTTGTATTATTACAATTGAGGCTTCACAAATGTAGAAAGCAAAATTTTGCTTCAACGTTTCAGAACACAGCCTCGTGTCTGGGTCCTCTTGCGCACTGCTGCCTAATTGCCAAATCCGTAGTAACCCTTCTTTGCTATAGTCAGTATCTATCTTACTACTGTACACTAATCACAGAGTTACAATTAATTAGGTTCTAGCATTTCTGGGAGAAAGTAGACATCTTTTATCTCATTAGAATCTTGAAGCATTCTGGAAAAACATTTACGGGACACTCTGTAATGAAGCCTTTCTTCCTGGAGCCTCACGTGGAAATCAACACCTTTCTTAGTCAATGTGTTTAGCTGGTGCATTTTGGATCACAAGGGCTGAATAAGACAACGGTTTGGTGCAGTTTTGAAGAAAATCCCATTTACATTTACCAGTTTTTGTCACTTCTTGGTATGGCTTAGGGGCACAGAAACTAGATCTACTTGGAGAAAACTCAACTGGAAGCTCTTCCTCAAAAATCACTCTAACACTTAAGTGGGGGCAATTAAGTTCTGAACTACTGAGTGGTATGCATCCAATTTTCCAGCATAACAGTTTTACTTTAGAAAGTTTTGAACTGCACATATAGTAAAAGCACTTGGGCCAGGGGATGAGGCTAAATTTAATCTGAACTAAATTTCTTGTCAGGGAGCAGCAAGAGCAGGCTGCCACACAAGGGAAGGCAGGTAGAGGGCTGAGGATGATGTCGGGGCAGGATCCTCAAGGATAAGGGGAGCTGAGCAACGCACCTGAACAAGAAGAGCAGAGCAGCAGCTCAGCTGACAACGATCACCAAAAATGTCTGTAGTGATGAAGCTCACACTGAAGATCACATCAGCAAGGCAAGGTCAGGCTCAACAGGATACATGGCTGGGCACAGGGGTACCTACCACATAGCTCAGGCAAGGAGCAAGGGCCTGAGCTGAAACACAGCTCCTGGGCATAGGGTTCTGGCCCCAGACAAAGCTTCTCAAAGCACAGCTGTTTTCGCAGCAGAGTAACACAAGGTTTCACTGCTGCACCATATCAGAGGTGATCCTGAACACAAGACGCCAAACCATGTTTAGTGAGGGAAGATGTTGCAGATCCTGTTGGTGCTCTCATGGCCAGTTTAACCCAGGGCTTGCGGGTTCTTACGAACAGGAGGAAACTCTATGAGCTTTACAAACCGAGCAGGAGCTGGGGTTAGTAAACTGTGAGATAGCAATGCAAAGAAGATTTATAGGTAATTTTATATGCTGTCCCTCATTCTCCTCCCGACTCTCTTGACTCTTCCTCTCTGTTGCTGTTTTGTTCTCTGATCACCCAGATGTTTGTTTCATCTTTCCAGAAACTGGTAGGCATTTCATTAAGCAGGTCACGTCTGGGGTTTTACCTTTTCTCATGTGGGATTCCCATGTAGGTTCAGCGGGCTTTTCCCAAGCAGGTAGCTGCTTTGGGCCAGCAGGAGCAAATTGTTTCCAAACAAATGAGAGGACACCCTTGGTTTTGCCTCCAGAATGAAAGCAAGCCCTTGCTGACTTTTCTGTGTCATGAAAAGAATTTCTGCGTCAGCCAAGATTTGCCTGAGCATCAGCCTGAGATTATCTGAGGCTCAAGTTAACTTTGTTCAAAACTTGGCCTGTCCACAGAAATTGAGCCCCTGTTTCCCAGAATCTTTTACAGGATTTAGGGCTATGTTAAATACTCCCACCTCAGGCTCAGGATCAGACTAGTTTTTCCTTATTTTGTTACAAAGTGTCACATAATTCCAACCCAAGCAGTGTACTTATGCTAATAAACTGAAATCTAGATATGGTTTTTGGTTGGTTTTTTGTTTTGTTTTGTTTTGTTTTATTTTAAATCATAATGTAGGATCATGAAATCATTAGCAGGTAAGATCATTTTGCTGTTGGTACGTCACCAACATTTGGGCTGGTTTGCTCTTTTTCCATCCACCATGGTAAGGTTGGCATTCGAGATGCACGCCACTGCACTTTTCTCACAAAATGCCAGTCAAGTAATTCCAGAGCAACTCCACTTACTCCAGTGGAAGTAGGAAGTGTCCAGTGCCTTTGAAAATCAAGCTCCTTATTTAGAGACTTACTCCAGACACACAAGTCTCAGTGAAGCTTATCTTTCAGTTCTGAAATCAGAGGATCATAAAGAGGTGTGGAAGAGACGCACGGGAGAATGATACAGTGCAGAGACCTGGCAGCTGTTAGGCACAGAAAGAAAAAAGAGGAAAGAACTGTGAAACAGGCTTTTAAAGAGGTTTGGGGGAATGATTTGAAAGTCACAGCCCCACTTTCAGGCAAGACGTCCCAGCTGGATTTCAAAATTTAATACAGATACCCTAAATTCTTAAGGTTTGAAGTCCTTGTTATAGACCTACTGGAAGAAAAATTTCAGGAAGCGTTCCCAGTATTCCCAGCTAACCTGACTGTCTTGGAAATATTAGCAAGAGAGTTCCAGGCAATTTAGATTTCCAACCCTCACTTATAGTAAAGCTAATTGTACAAAAGCCAGTGGTGACAGAGGTGTTTAAATGAGGTAATCTGATGAACAAGAATAGGAAATCTTTTATTATGGGTGGAACTTGTAACCTAAAGACTGCATTGTATATAGGTGGGAAAGAACAGACAGCATGACAAATAAGAGCAGAATTAATTCTGGTTTTATCATCCAAGTCAAGCTGGTGAATTTGAGAGCTCTTCTACCGTTTGTATTATCACCACGTGCCATGATTAGATTCATTAATCATAGAATAGATCTTCATGGTTGGAAAGGACCTTTGAGATCATTGAGTCCAACCATACACACGCCAAAAAAACCCCCTACAATCTCTGCCAGTAGAGCATGCCCTGAAGTGCCAAATCTAGACGTTTCTTAAATACCTCTAGGGATGGTGACTCAACCACCTCCCTGGGCAGGCTGTTCCAGTGCCTGACCACTCTTTCAGGAAAGTAATTCTTCCTAATATCTAATCTAAACCTCCCCTGCCGCAACTTCAGACCATTTCCTCTGGTCCTGTCATTATTCACCTGGGAGAAGAGGCCAACACCCACCTCTCTACAACCTCCTTTCAGGTAGTTGTAGAGGGCAATGAGGTCTCCCCTCAGCCTCCTCTTCTCCAAGCTAAACATGCCCAGCTCCCTCAGCCTGTCCTCATATGACTTGGTCTCCAGACCCCTCACCAGTTTGGTAGCTCTCCTCTGGACACGATGGCAGGATGTAAGAACAAATTCAGGCTTCTAAAAAGAAGCAAGTTTTAGTTTTAATCTATTTATGATACAGGTAAGGGCTTTTGAAGTGTGCCGGTTTCTGCCACTAAGGTAAACAGGGTATAAACATATAAACAGAGACAGACGTTCCCTGGTAAGTAGACCTTTTTGAGATGGACCTGCCAGCTCTTGATCATATTAGTAGTGGAAGGTGTATATAGTCGCTCAATAGACTTCAACCGTTATTTTGTAAAGCAACAGCTCCCTCAGAATCCCCCTCACCTTCTGTGTGTATTTGTACTCAGCTCTGAGTCATTGCTGCATGATCTGGTTTTCATATCTGGGAAGTCAGTCTACTTCTAGCCCATGACAGGTGTAGTCTGCCAATAGTGTAGTGTGATTTCCCCTCACATGCAAAGCCCAACACGCCAATGACATCCTGCTTATTAATGCTGCAAGGACTGGAAAATAATTATTCTGTTTCTGCAATTATTCAACTTTCTGCCCTACTTGTCTCCTCTGTGTGTGTGTGTGTGTGTGATTTTAAGAAACTTATAAACAGCTCCGTTTGTGCTGAAGACTCCATCCATGAAACAGGTTTCTGAATTATCCGAAGCTAAGAAAGAGCAGATGAAAGATGAGCGGATGGAACAGAACAGTTGTGAAATCCTCCTTTTCCTCCATTGACTTAATGATGGGTAATGACTTCCCAGTCTGTTTCTCAGCCATTTGGTAGAGCTAATATGATGACACGTTTTTAGTTAATCAGTAATAATTATATTAATATAAACTGCAGTTTGTGAAATGTAGTGAAGAAACTCAATGTGTCATTGTGTTAAACAAAGGTGCTGAGGCACTCCATGAGTTTGAAGCTTCAATTATTCCATTATTTACTAGGCATAGTACTCTTAGGTTAGGCCTGAAAACTAAAAATAATAGCATAGACTGATGTGGCTCTTGCAGGCCAACAATGCCCATGATATAACCAAATCCTCACACTAAGCACACAATGTCCTAGTAACACCAATGATTAGTGTGAAAAAAAAAAGTGTCTTACCGAAAAAAGAACTTCGGAGTAATTAGTAAATTGTTTTGTCTCCAGAGTCTAAATGGGTTTTGTTTTCAGCCTTGCTTGGTTATTAAGAAAATCCAGGTAGATGTTTGATAATTCATTGATACATAAATTATGTTATTTTGCAAGATATCATTAGTTTAGTTATTTAAGACATTGTGCATGCATGAGGTTGAAGGCAAAGACACATTTATGCTAGAAGAGCAAATCAGATATTAAGAGTTTCAAGAATCATTCCCATGCATAAAAACAACAAAAGTCAAAATGCTCCGTAAGCTAAAATAATTTCTTTCACAGCTAAAGTCATACTTCTAAGCTAAAAAATTTATTTTATAGTGACAGTTTTTTCTCTCCTGATAAGAATTCTTTCGTGTGAATAGTTTGGCATAGGAGATAACGGACAGTTCAACATCACCAGTGCTGACTCTGCTTCCCTTATTTGAGATGAAATAAGTCACTGAGGCCTGACCAAGCCAGCCTGCACTCTCAGGACTCCAAAGGATGAAATATGCTATTTGGCTGGAGTAGCCCCTAGCATTTACAGTTTTTGCAATCAACAAAGGCTGCTGCTGCCAAAAAGATTACTTTCCATAGCCTCGCTAATGCCTGGGAGCCTGTGTAGAACAATCTGCACCCTGCAGTACACACACGAGTCATGACTACAATAACCCAGAGAAACCCTCTAGCGCCCATGACTTAGTGAAATCTTGTTTCAAGCTAATCTGCAACCAGAATGCAATCATCAGCTTCACTCTTAGCTGCCCTGTTTCTGAGAGAGAGCACCAGGGACCAGAAGTGCACATCTGAGGCAGCTTCAGGCCAACGCGCAAAATTCTCTCATACAGAAAATCCCCGTAATGAGAACTTAGTGACTTGCTGGACTTTCTGCTTGGAGGGGTATTGTCCATATTTCCTCTTGAAAGAATTAAATCCTCCCTTTTGAAACTCTAAAGCCTCTATAATGCAGTAATCATCACAGCTGTGATAGTGACGGATAGTCTTAGATGCTGTGACCCCAAAAAGTAAAATATTCAGGGTTATCAGTGAGCAGGTCTTAAATGTAAGGTTTAGAAAGTGATAATTTTCCATTGAGTTCATTGGTCTATTTGCTGTAGTTTCCAGAGGTTTCAAAATGGAAATTCCTGTTTAAAAATGCCTTCTTAAACAGTAAATTCTACCTGCTCATAATTGAAGAGTTGCCTTGTAATTTCAGAAGCTACAGTATTTGAGGAGGCTCTGCACGGCACAGGGTCTTCCAAACATATCAGTTTGCCGAATTGAAGCTTTTCTGAGCTGCCACCGAAGGGAAAGGTTTGAACAGCCATGCAAATAATATCAGAAAGATCTGTTGTGCTTTGCTAAGGCACTGAGGTTTTAATTTTGTGCTCACTGCTTGGGGGCCACATTTTTAGGCACTTACTGAGCTGCCTGGATTTTGCCTTGCTACACAAATCTTTGCTCACAGACTCCTGGGAGTCCTCTTGGAGAAAAGGCCTGCCCAGCAAAAAGCCATCAGACTCTTGGTGCAATTTAACGGTGACTTTGTTATATAGGTACCTGTGGCTACGGTTTTCTTTAGTATACATTAATATCTAAAGATCTCGAAGTAGCTTAAATGTAAAAAAAATAAATTTAAGAGTGTATGAGGACCATCAAATCAGAGAAACCCGGTGAAAGAAAAAGAAATATTTTTAACTCTTCTGACACTCAACTCCCTTTCTTTTTTTGCTTGTGTAAAGTACAGAAAAGCTTTACATGTGGCGTTTGCCATCTTCCTAACCCTTCTCCTAACTTGTCAAAATCAGCAGGGCAGAAGATATGCAAGTTTATAGCACCCATGTTCCTAACACACCCTTTTGGGGTATGACAGGCTCCATAAAAATGCTGTAAAGTCACCCATACATAGATAAAGTCCCATGCTGGGTATGGCCCGAGGCAAATTAGCCACCTGCCTGCTGGTTAAAACCATGGGGAAGCAAAGTGGTCACTGGGTGGAAGGGGAGGAGAAGTAGGAGGTTCAGTCCTAAAATGCCAGGCTGGCCGCTGCTGCTATCCCAGAGGTAGCAGGCTCTCCATGAGATGGGGACCCCAGCTCTTCCCAGCAGTCGTGGTTGCCACCTCCCCCCTTCCTGCTCCCAGGCAGCCCTATGAGTAGCAAGCCAGACTCTGCAGGCCTCTTTTTTAATGACAAGGGATTGGTGTTGGTCCTTCATCCTTGGGTGAGAAAAAATTTGATTTCGCGTGTATTTCCTATGCCTTGAACCAGCTCTGCCTGTGCATGTTACAGCTGGATCCTGATGATAGACGTCATTCAGGATTTGAATATATTGAAGTCATAAATAAAATATCAGCTATACAAATCAATGTAATGCTTCTCTATGAATTAGTTTAGATTGCCTGAGAAAAGCTCAAAGGAAATGAAATTGTTGCGTCACGTGTAGTGCATACTGTAATCCCCATCAACCGCAGATGTACATCTCCCCAGGTTTAGAGTTTTTTGGAGGAAACTTCAGCTTGCTGAGGGTTCTGAGCCTTCCAGGGCTTCTTTAACCAAACTCCCTGCACTTCATACTCATGCCAACGATCAACAACAGTTGTGTTGTGAAATGGCAAAATCAGGCAGGAAACACTGGAAATGAGAGTGTTGCCCAAAAATACTTAGAGGGAGCAGGTTGGTATGGGGTGATGAACAATTAGGAGCTGAGGTTTCATGACTACTACAATGACATCTTATATCACCCAGAGCATTGAGATGGCACTATCGGACGTCTCTTTGTGGTCAGGACATCAAAAGGGTAGTTAAAAGCTGAAGTCAGGTTGTACCATAAACTGAAAGACTAAACTTTTTCAAACAAAGAAAATATAGGATGAGAACGAAAAGAAATTAAAGGACTTTTTTGCAAGTCTTCATTACACCAGCATGCCTTTGCAGGACAAGTCCCTTCTTACAGACTTGCTACTTGCTAACTTCTGACTGAAGCAAGACCTATGCCATCTCCTGTGCCTCTGTAGGGAACATCCTCTTGCTGTTACCTGTCCATCTGCTTTTCACTTTTCTCAGCAGGCTCCTTGCTGCCTGACTGCCTGCTCCCTGCCTCCCTTCAGCTGGGCCCATCCTGTCCCCCGCAACGCTTCCCTTGGCCATGCTCAGTGGCTCCCACAGGAAGGACAATCTTCTGCTCCATCCAGAGGTTCCTCCTGACTCAGACTGCAGCAGCCAGGAGAAGGCTGTGGAATGAAATAATGCATATTGCGCAGCAAACCACAAACACAGCAGATGTCAACTGCCAAAGCTACACACTTCCTCCAGTTGTCTCTCTGCTGTTTTTGTGGGTCTGTGTGCAAGAAGTAGCAGGCATTAACACTAACAGTGTCTGTTAGAAATAATCATTCTATGAACAAAGGCTCTAATAAATACCTGTGTTAACACGTAGGTAACAGAGATACCTCATTCGCGGGAAAATAGCAGAACAATCGAGCAAACTGCACATAAGCATTTTGGACATGATGATGCGAGGTGGCACATCTGACATGGACTTCTCAATCTGTTTTTATTTTATGCCAGAATTACAGGTCTTCTGTATGTGGAGGAAGCATCGGGTTTCATATATCTTGACTGTAGAAAGACATTGCCTTCCATTACAGTCTATAAATAAGTTAAAGAAACAAGGACTACTACATGAATTAATGTTATACGGGGGAAAAACTGTCTAGAAAATGAGACACTGTCATAACAATTCACTGTCAAAATGGGAGAAAATATGTCAAGCAGTGTTCCTCTAAGGGTTGATCTGTATACAGTGTTTTTTAACATTTTCATGAATGATCTGGATCAGGAAGTTTGGGAACAGAAAGTGGGGACAGTGGAAGCAATGGAAGGGAAAGTATGACTACTGAATCTGCAGATGGTGTCAAACTAGGAAGGACCTTAGAGAGCAAGCTGGATTCTGGATAATTTTGTTCAATTGGAGGAATATCCTGCAAAGAAGACAGGGTATCATTCAGTAATGAGAAGTAAAATATTTAGGCAGGAACGGTCCTTTCTGTAAACAGAGGAGGAGCAAGAACTGGCAAGAAATCATTCTGCAGGGAAAAAAAAATTATAGCGAAGAACATAAGTCAGCAGTGTCACGCTATTGCTTAAGAAAAAAAAAAAGAGAAGCACTAAACCCACCATGCTGAAAGATATTTACTATTTTTATATCTCTATATATAGGTAGAGAAAGAAGGGATTATAGCTTAAAAGACTGAATTCCACTGCAGTCAGCATTGCCAGAGTCTCAGCAGGAGGACTATGTCCACTTTTGTGACATGCTTTAAAAAGGATGTGCAAAAAAGCATCGCAGAGAGAACAATGAGAGCACTGGAAAACATCACCTACAGGGAAAAGTTAAGTCAGTTGAGGTTACTTAATCTAGAGAAGAAAATGTCAAGGAGAGGCATAATAACAGTCTTCGGATGTGTAAAGATGTTGCTGCTAAAAGCAAGTGAATAAGCTCTTATCTACGTCCGTAATAGGCAGGGGATAAAGTAATAGGTTTAAACTCAGGAGGAAAGATTCAGGTTAGACATCTGGATATCAGGCATAGTACATGTTCCCACAGAAAGAAGAAAATTTAAGTCAATTGAGGTTGATTTATCTCAGCAAGGGGACCGCACATAATGGGGACTCAGGGAATGATCAAAACTTTCCTGACAATTACTGAATTTGACGCTACTCTACTGGTGCCAGGGAACGAAAGAAATGGAGGAAATAATCCAAGTTGTGAAGTGTAGAGAGGAAAGGTGTGGAGTACAGTGTAAACAACCTCACAGAAGAGAGATTAAAGAGAAGAAGTAGGAGGCAGTAGGTGAGAGGAAGCAATGGGGAATAAATTAAGGTGGCAAGGGAAAAGTAAGGATGCACTCAGAAGATAAAAAGGTGAGGATGGAGGTAAGAAAGAGAGGACCTGGAACAGAAGATCCAATCCTAGTTGGATCCCGTTAGGTGTCTGGAGTACAGACACAGAAAGCTGGTCAGAAAGATGTGTTGCCTCCCAGACGTTTCCAGACCACGTTGCTTTCCAGACGCTTCCACTGTTCTCAGAGATCAACACTTCGGCAAAACCAGCCCTTTCTGTGCTTGGTTTTGGGTACCAAGGAACTAATTACTTTGGAAAGTTTAATAATGAGCATCACGTAGGAATTCTCCAGCAGGAGGTTCGGGGATAAGGTACATTTCTCCATGGCACCATTCCACTGGCTCATCTCTTCTTTTTATTCCTGCAGGCTCCTTCTTTACTCATCCCATACTTCCCAAAAGCTGCAACATGGGAATCAGGAGTGCTATAGCAAATGGTGTAGTTTGATGCTTGACTGCTTCTTCCATCTGCACACAGCCTTCTCCTCTCACTTCAGGCACTGCACATCAACGAAGGCCAAGGAGTTAGACATCCGTATAATACTTCTGAGGGTCTGGCAGTAACGTGCTGCTATCTTTTACTGCTACTGTAGTATAAATATAAAATAATCATCATAAACTTGCAGAGTATAGTTAACAATACTTGAAGCAAGGACGTATAAATAGCACAGAGATGGTTGTCCTTTTTGGGCGTGTAGTTACATGCTCCCACTTTTTCCGTGGGAGTGGAAAAGAATCAGCGGCCATGATGATTTATTTGTGCAATGCCAGTGTCAGTGGCAAAATGACAGGGAGGAAAACCATCAAACAGCATGCAAGAGGGAAAAATGTCTGAGCAATTTGCTTCCTGTGGCACAAAGTATAGTGTTGCATCTTTGGACTGCCAAATATTTTAGCTGCTAAAATTACACAGAGGAGGCATTTAGTGTTTGTTGCAAAAAAACCAAGTTCTTCTTAAAAATATGTTTCCCCATTAATGTTTTCAGCCACATGCCTGTTATTCATTTATCAGCTAATTCTCTGCAGGTGCATTGTCTCGGAAGTACAACTTTTTCCTCCCTCAGCAACACTGTTTAATGTGATGAACAATGTTGTCATGATGAGCTTCAATAATTTTCCCCTAGCCGATAATTCATTGAATTACAGTCAGACTAGAGGAACTTTATGGAGTTAGAAAGAGCCCCCAGCAAATCCTTCTGTGAGAAAAGGAACCGAGCACTCTGGTGCTTTATTGCCCAGGAAAGGGGTAAGATAACTGTGACACCAATTCAAGGAAGTCACAAGCTTAGACCTGCTAAGGTTATTGCAGGGTGGAGGAATGTTACGATAAGCCAGTGTTTTTCACCATCTTAGGAAAAGATTTATACATCAAAAATACAGAAGCCTCCAGTTTTTATGAAGCCCTGTTCTTCGTGCCTTTTTTTTCCTTCAGGGAATGCTTTCAAGCTGTATTATTATTAACACCAGTATACTTTTTCAATGCAGGTTGTTTAGCTTGGTAGCGAAATTCAGCAAAAAAAATCCTGATAATGGACATTAAGATCTGCCAGGCTGAAGAGAGGGTCACGAACACAAGCAAAGCAAGGTAAAAAGGTCAAACTAATAGCAAACAAATAGTCCCCAAATCTTGTGTGCAATAAAGCTCTCAGAGGCTGAACACAAAGTCCTAACTCTGTCATTCTACCCTTTTTGGCCTGCTGTATCCTCGCTTTTAAGACAGTTTCCTAATCACAAGGGAAGGAAAAATGAAACTGGACAACCCTGAGGTCCCAGCAACTGCACAGTGCCTTTCCCCGGATCCTGGACTGACACAGAAAAGCATCCCTAGTGTACAACGAAAATGTGCTAATGAGCTTATTTCCTCTCCACCTCAGAGATAAAAGAGCTTTCCTGAAAGGGAGTTGCTGTTAGAAGCTACCATTGAAGTAAAGCAGCAGCAGGCAGCAGGTTGCCATCATTTCTGGATTTCACTGCGACCAGAGGAAATTATTTTCTGGTTTTGAACAGCAGACAAAGTTCTGCATTTGAAAACAGAATTCAAAAGTCTTACAATATAAATCTACCCCCCTGCTTTCACCTCGTTTAACAGGTTCTCCCCCCTTTCTTTTCCCTGCTAGCAAAAACGTGCTGTTTCGGTAAGATTTCCTCACACGGGGATTATGAAATCTCAGCACACAGTCTTCCTCCACTTTTTCAGTAGGAATTTTCAGAAAAGATGAAAACACTAGAAAGCATTTGTTAGATGTTAGGGTATTTCCTCTGTATCAGAAATTGGACAGTCTCCAATGAGAAGAAAATATATCTTGGTTTCAACAGGGTCTTCATTAACAGGAAGACTATCTAACACTACCTTTTCTTTTTCCTTTTTGTCTTAGTGATGGTTTGTGTTTACTTTTTGCAGATTCAGCAATCCTCAAAAAGAAAGCTATGCTTCGTACCCGTCTCAGAAATGGAGAACCACGTTTCACGACTGGAGAAAACCAAGCTACTCAAGGCTCATTGAACAGAGCTAGAAAGAGCAGCTTTTGAAAACCCCCAACATACTGCTTTTCATTTAGTCAGACAGTTTTTTGTGTAGAAGAATGTTCTTGAAGGAATAGATATGAAATAACAATACAGCAGGCAATGTTCTTGCAAGGGTGGCTAAATTGAGCTTCCCTAGCATAACTAGCTATTTAAAGATGGGAAACTGTGCAGCGTTGCAGGACTGGTACTGGACAAGAGAGCGCAACGCTTCTACGTGTCAACGTGAAGAGAAAAGAAGGGGATGGATGCAGTGGCCTCAGGCGCTGTGCCCTGCCGTTTGCCTTGGTGGTGTGGTACTGCCAGAGGTTTTCCTGGGTAAGCAGCTTCCAAGGAGCCCACTCCTTCATTTCTCCCGGCTATACTGCAAGCTGGTGACAAGGATGCACCCTCAGTCTATCTTTACCATTCCTGCAGTGCCTGCGCAGGCCTGCAGTTCCCGTACCTGCATCAGGGTGTTTGAAATGATATACTTGCAGGCAGGGACAAAAAGCTTTCTGAAGCATGAAGGTATGCATCGCTTATGCACTGCCTTGGAGCAGCAGGCCAGCTCGTGCTCTACACGCTCCTCTTTAGGGATGAAAAATGTCATGTTGTCCCCATGGCATTCCAGATCTAAAGTGAACGGTCTCTCTAATTTAATACCTTTGGCCACCCCAGACAAAGATCAAACCGTCAAAAGAACAGAACACGACTTTTTCCCAGGGAACTGATCATCACGTGCCTGTCTGGAAGCAGAGAAGATGCTGTGCGATGAGAACCTCTCAGAATAAAAACACTGACAGACACAGTTCAGAGGGTGACCCGTGAAAATTTACAAAGGTAATACATGTGGAGCTGCAAGACAGCAAATCTAAAACACACCAAAAAAAAAAAAAGTAGTTTTACAGCTGCAGTATACTGTCAATTACTGCAAATGTCTTGCAAAAAAACTGAAAATACTGCAGAAAAGGCAGACGCTGTGACCAGGTTTGCCACAGAGTCCAACCTAAAGTACGTGAATTACATGAAGATGTGTTTGTGCTGAACAGAAATAGAACTGGTGTCTGTTGCAGATGGAGGGAGATGTATTGTTAAGGAATATCAGCACAGCTCCAGATCACTAAACCAATGCTGGAATTGACTCAATCATTTCTGTACATATTTGAACCCTTTATCCCACTGTTCTTTTGGATTTTTTAACCTATATTATGTGGTTGGTTGCCTGTACGCAAATATGTCTTTTGACAGATATTATGTAGATGTTGAATCCTGTATAATGCATAGTCGTACTGGTGTGCTAGGCAGAGATTTGCTTGTTGCACTTAATATGCAAATAGCAAATGATGCACTGTTTCAATACTACCAAACCCATTAAAATGTAAACTGCAGTTTCCGTTATTACAGGAGACGGTACTGTGAAGCTGCTTGGTTGTGGAGAGTTTGCTCAAAAAATTAAAGTTCAACATAATGTAGCTTTCATATGAAAAAAAAAATAAAATCCCTCTGATGTGGTGTGAGAGAGACTATTCCAAAAAAGCTTAAAAAAGTGACTCAAGTTGTTTTCTGGTTGGTTGGGGTTTTTTGTTTGTTTGTTTGTTTGTTTGTTTGTTTTTCTCGCCTAGGTTTCACTAGGAGGTGTTTTCATCAGTTTAGGGTAATCAAATACAGCTGTGGTGCTGACAGGCTTTCACTGTCCAGGACCGTCAGGGGCCTACAGTGAGAGGGAGCTGGGCTCATGTAGTCTGCGGGAGAAGAAAATAAAGGGCCATGTGGTAGCTGCCCACAGCTGCCCACAGAGATGGGGGAGCTGAATGGTACATAGCAGTTGCAGATGATACAGAGAGCTGCAAAGGACACCAGCTGTGCCTTGGGAGGTTCAGATGGACTTGAGGAAAAACTTCCTCACTAAAATGTCAGTGCAGCACAGGAACAGTTTACCTGGGAACGTGGGAAACCTGGAAGATTTTCAAGAACCTGCCTGGCAAAGCCATGGCTGACCTGATAATGTGTTGGTGGTACTTGTGCTCTGAGTGGCATGTTGGACTAGGTAACCTTTCGAGGTCCCTTCCCGCCAACATGACCATGATTCTTTGATCTGCTCACCAACATGTAGCACAAATGAGAGGTTCTGTACCATCAGCAGTCACAAAGCCATTCCAGATCATCTATCCCCATGGGCTATAAGCACAATATTAATTTCCCAGAAGAACTGCATTACATTTTTCCTGATTAGGTTTATTCCAACAGTTCACTTTTCAATTTTGCCTTCTACTTTAAGCACTTTAGGTGCAGGATATCCAAAATAAGGGTGATTTCCTGAAATAAGGGCATCTACAATAACTTTCCTGCCTTCTCCAAACAGAAAAGTTAATACAGGCCTTCTGATGGTTGTTGTTATATTGAACAAGATTGGCTAAACACTGGTGGGTTTTTTGTATCATGATAACATCTAGCAGTGCCAAAAAATCTTTCACTACTGTGTCTGTTGCTACCCATAGTAAGAGCAAGTCATTGCAGTAATGAACGGGCAGCCTGAGGCAGCCAAAGAATGGAAGAAAGGGAGTGTATATAGTGGAAAACTGAGATAGGGAGATATGCCGTGATTCACCGAAGATTGCTTAGAACAGGGAAAGATGAGCTATTGGATAAATGCTATTCTCCTAAGGTCTAGCTCAGCACTACCACAACATGGCAATCTTCCAATAATTGTTAAAACTGGTGGGGTTTTTTCCCCCAATAATGAATAGAGTGGAATTTTCAGAAAATCGTATTCTTCAGCCTCCCAGGGAAAACAGACACCTTCATAATGCTTTTGATGAAGTGCCCTGTGCCTCTGCCCCTGCTGCTTGCTGCACAGGCAGAGAAGCTCCCACAGATTGTTTCATAAAGAACTGCAGACAAGTTTTGGTGACAGCTTCGTTTCATTCACTGCCTTTGAGAGTGTACACATATTGCCCAGGGCAGAGGCACAACTCAGTGGCAAATTACTGAAGTCACAATTCATGTTTGGATATTCTAACAGCAGAGTCATGCCTGACTGATTTATAATGGGGGAGAAACAATATCTTCCGCAAACAAGCCCGTGGATGCAAAGCTATGGCCTGCGGTGTACAAAAGCAGGAAAAAGTCCCCAGCGAGTCCTGAGCTGGTTTGCTTCTTGGGTTTAGCTGATCTGACAGATTTTTGTTATGCTGTTCTGTGGTTTCCATGAACCAAAAGTGACAAACAAGGCCAGACGTCTCAAATATTGTTTCCTCCTTTAGGAATTCCAGATTCTGTTCAAAGCCCACCTCTTCATTTCTGCATATTGCAGTGATGTGCTGCCTACAAGGAGCTTAACTGAGCCTAGTTCAGCTACCAGTACCAGGCACAAGGTAAAAACAAAACCAACCATTCCACACAGCTGGACAACGGCATAGATAAAGCTTTTTGGACACTAGAAAGATATTGGTGTGGATACCGTAATGATATGCACAGTCATACATTCTCACACATCTTCACAATTCTGGAGAAGTTTCTGCAAAGCTTAATGAGAATATGGGAATTTCTATTTTTCTGTATTGTAAAGCCGAGCAGGTTTACGAAACGCATGTGCCCCCAAGCCCTTTTTCAGCTCACTGGTAGCTGTGAGATAATACACGAGGTATGCCCAACCTTGCAAGAGGGCTGTGTGGGTTTAAATACTGACTGGACAAAATCATGGTAGAAACACCCCATTCACAGCTACTAACTATGGAGAGACACCAGTTCTGGTTCGGGAAGTCCCTAGGGGGATGGCAATTTGCTGGAAGCTGTTTGCACTCAGAATCTATTTACATTCAAAACCTTCTTATTGCCAAAAGGAAGCACTGTTTAGTATCAGCCCTATTAATGTTTTAACAGTCTAATAGTCCAAATTACTAGGGCATTTACAATAACATGCATTCCAAAATTAATATAGAGAAGCCTCATTAGTAATACCGTTAAAATTGTTTCACAAGAAGTTTTTCTGTGATGCTCTGAGGGACCTTCCAATCTCCCTTTAGGCGCTGAGGTCAAGGACCTGAGTCTTCTTCATGAAAAATGAAGTGGGGTTGCAGCAAGTCACCAACGCCCTGAGGTCTTTGCTGGGGGAGGTTCATGGTGGGGGTCCTTCTCTCCTCAGCCTTGGGTCTCTCTGGGAATATTTTTATGTAATGTCTTACCACAGCCTGCCTCCTCCTCCTCCCTGCTTCCCAGGCAAAGTCTGGGAGCCGCAGGCTGCCCTCCCCCAGCCCCGTGACCCCGCAGGGGCTGTTTGTCTGGCAGTGACTACGTAGGGGTGCCAGCCCCCTGCCCCGGGCGCTCCCAGAGCAAAGCCAGCACAGGCACATGGCCACCAGGCAATCGCTGCCACATGTAAAGCCTTTTACTTTTTATTGTCAAAGATCATATTTACAGGGCTACAGCTAGGAGAAAACTTTAAGAAAATATTGCCCTTGTTCTACGTTACCTTACTTTCTAGACTCTTCCATGTACGTTTGCTGTTGGCTGCTGCTGAACTGAAGATCCTGGACTAGACGGACACTTGGTTTGATCCACTGCAGTCCTCTCTGTAAATACAAATGGAGCCAAGAGACAGTATCCTGTCAGCTATACATGATGCTAGTGCGTTTTGACCTTCTGCATTTATACAACAATCACCTAAAAAGCACATCTTTAGCAGGGAAGCGTCCTGGTTTGTGCTTCCTTTTGTCTGTGGATCTGGCGAAACAAAGGCTAGTAGTGGATCTGAAGGAAGAAGGACGATATTAGTGAGATGTGTGACAGAGTTTGCAGAGCTGAGGGCATTTTGTGGCAGGGTGAGGAGCATGATATGATGCTGAGCATGTGGTGGGAGGCCAGGGAGAGTGAGGTTAGCAGAGGAGCAGTGGGTAGGGAATATGGGAAAGCCAAGGTGGTGATGAATCCTCAGGTAAAACATCACCTTATATCAAGAGGAGGTACACTACAGATTTTATGCACGCCTGATTGACTCATGTTAGAATTCCTGTTTGGGTACCTGAGAGTTTACATCTCTCAGCTGAAGAGTGATAAATGCAAACCCTAATTTATATAATAAAAATTATAACCTGAAAAAAAAGGTTACATTGTATCCCAACTGAGTCCTTTTCCTGTGCTTGCTGAAACATGAAGGTTTTTATACAGCAGCATGATTCATTTCAATGTGGACATACGAGTGGTGTCTTTTCTTCATTATTTTCACCTTTCCTCTACTAATTGTAGTGCACTTTTAAAGCGTACGTGTTAGAAGGTGATGACAGCACTTTTGGGTTTTGGAAAACCAAATCTTCTCAGAATCTGTTTCCTTTCTCCTCCTGTGACAACATCACAGTAGTGGCAGGACGTCTTTGTCCTGCTCCCTAAACAAGCGCAATCATTTCCTTATGGAGTTAGGGCACTGACAAGTTATTACTCCTGACTTTTCAAGTCTTTTCTCCACAGAGAATGATTTTCATGTTGCGCTTTTCCTATTTTACAATGCATTCACATGGCTAGGAATACATCCATCACGGAAATGAACCAGAGTGGCTCCAATGACATCAGTGATTCAGATTTTGTAAATTAGTATTAATCTGGCCTATACTGACCTTTTGACAGACTGCGTATTAAAATTGTGTGTTGAACTCAAACATTGATTTTCACAAATCAAAATTATAAGAAATTTCTGTCTGAATGCTTTTTTTGGGACATGCCTTTTTGGAACCTGTTATTAGGAACTTCTTGAAGCTATTGATCCAGAAAGACTAAGGTGATAGGTCTGCATTTTTATATACTGCATGTTGGCTTCATAAGCCAATTGATCTAAACAATCTGCCTCACGCCGAAGCATGACTCTTTCTGTGTTAACTGTTACTTTACCTCTGTTATTAAATTACTTTCTAAATGAGATATGTCTGATTAAATCATTTTAAAGATCAAACAAACAGCTCCAAATTCGATTAATTTGCTATTCATGAGTCACACTGAAGTCAGAAGAGGCTTTGTTTAGCAGCAAATTGATATTAAACAATGCAAGTTCATGTTCATGCAGTATCACTTAGAACCCAATAGAGAATGTGCCTTATTTAAATAGTTTCTGACTGGCAAAGAATAAATCATCATGTTTATCAATTTCTTCTTGCCTGCACTGTAAAAAAAGTTAGGAATATTTACAGTGAATTCATTGTGGTTGCTGAGATGCAAAACTTGTAATCAATAGACGAAGGTGACCCATACTCCTGATAATGTGAACTGTACCCTGATTTTTCTTGAAGAAAGACGAAGATGACTGCAGTGGAATTACATTGATGTATATTATCAAGAGAGACAGGTCAGGCATTGACATTCCTGAGATGAACAAGAGGCAGCAGTTAAAGCTGATGTTGTGGGTTTTTTCTTGCTTTTTTTTACCCCTCAGAACTCTTATTTTTAAAGCCTCAGCTCCTGTAATCATGAGACTATACTAGGGTTTTACGTTTCTTTTTAAGACAATTTTTAAAGTCTTGGAGACTGCCGGACATCAAAGGTTGCCTGTTGTGTCACTTGTGTTTGCAGTTAACACTAGAAAGGACAACCCACACAAACATCACCTCTTGATCCTTCCTGATGGAGGAAAGGAGAACCAGCTCACATGGCTGCCTCCACTCAGTGATGCTTTCCAAGCTCACTTGAATGCCTTCTTGCTTGCCAGGTGTTTGCCATCATCTCGTCCTTTTCTTCCCATGTGAACTTAGCAACATTTGTGTTTTAAATATTTATATCTAGCATAAGTATTGTCCTTTATTTTATTAGCCCTGTAGGGTGAGATGGAAGACCATGACTAGTGACTATACTGACACTGGATGTCACGAAACATAATCATGAAATGTATGCTTTATTGTCCTAAAAGACAGACCTTTCATTTAAGGATGGTCATGTAAGCTCCCTTCATAGTTAACAGAGAAGAAAATAGGCACCTCCAGAAGTCAATACCAAGATGAATCCCTCTTTATTACAAAGGAAGCCTAGATAACTCACTTAAACTAGATGCCTCAGAAATGGCTGCAGCTTGATGGGATGTGTCTCACCCCTGCATCTGAGGAAGAAAAAGAGCTGTAACCTCTACAGACTGAAATTCAACATGGTGCATAATATTCTTAATGGGGAATACTTGAAAATTCATCACTGATAACTCACCCAGAATTGCAACAACAGGTCACAGAATTGCTATTTATAGCGAAGCTTATTATCATTTGTCCTACTCAGGTTGAGTGACCTTGGAATTTTTGCTCATCAGACCCTTGAAATTTCATTTATTGCCTAGTCTCTGGCAAGGGAAGGAGTCCAGCTACATGCTCTGATTGTTAATGTGAGCAGTAGAAGCACTATTCTCCACAGCGCTCTAGCTCTTCATCTGGGCTTTTTACTGACACCCAATATCGACAGCAAGGTGCTACTGATAGTCCCACTTTCTAAAGAATGGAGGAGCTACTGAGCTTCAACCTAACGCAGCTGATGCTGTCTACAGTTTCTTCTGTCCCTTTCCCCCCTCTTTTTAATCCTTCTTGTCTCTTTCCATCACAGGCATCATGAACAAACCTTTCAAGGCAGGGTGTCACAACCCAGAGCATAGTTATAAAGATACAGATGTAGAAAATATAAAACTGTGCACAGTGCAGAGAACTCCCTTCATTCTGAGGAAATAAGCGTAACCTCCCCCCTGTATTCCAGGCAGACCAACTTTTGTTGTTGTTTTCTATCCAGTGCAGAAGACTATTTTTTTATGAAATGATGCTATTTCCCACAAAGTGGAAAATCCCAGGCGGTTGCACATGTAGATAAATGCATCGACACAGTGGTACAAGCGAAGGTGACAGGGCATCCTGGCTCTTGCTGACTTAGGCTGGCATGACCTTGCAGCTGTATTAACACCCTTCCTGTGGATGCATTTTGGGCACAACTACCTGTAGTTTTTTAAATGCAAACATAACCATAAGAAAACCAACGTGAGTAGTCCTGACAGTGAACCAGCAGTCGTTATCAGGGGGTTAGAACTTTTTTATCCTCAAGTTTCACTATTTTGAGGCAATTTTTTAATTGAAGGCATTTTTGAGCATTCTTTAGTCATAAATGGCTATATTCTCAACACCTCAGTGCACAGGAAAAAGTTCTTCAAGCTAATTTCATATTTATATCTGATCTCCAAATGGTCATATGGCTTTTCTCCAGAACTGCAGCATGCAACTGCAAAATGACCCATTTGTTCTTTTCAGGCTGCAATCACTTCATTGCAGGGGCCCACTCGATATTCCAGCTTAACTCTTTCATCCATAGCCTTGGATAGAAGTACATGTTGACACCAACTTCATGTAGACATTCAAGCCCATTCAAGCAGTAACCGATTATCCATGCCAGAATTCCTGTTGGAATTTAGGCAAAGCTATCAGGACAGCAATCACAAAACTACCCCACACTTACACATGGTAAATCCTCCAGTCCACCCCAAACTGACTTTCCGTTTTCTGCAAACTCACTCTACCTGCTGGTTGTCTGCAACCATTGATGCCTTTTACTGGAGAAAGAAAAATATCTAAGAGGGAAAGTTTTCTTTAAATGCTCCTAGGTAGTCATGAAACCCAGTCAAACATACTTGAAGGTTATCCCAGAAAAGTCCAGTTTATTCAGTTGCCACAGCTTGCAATGGCACTGAGAAAGGAGTTGTAGAAGGATTTGATTGCAACTGACACCAAGAAAGGTTTTAGTGCTTGTGATTAAAACCACAGTCTGAAAGCCAGGCTTTACATACAAAGAAGAAGCCTCGGTTCCCAGAAGTGACTGCTCTCCTCAGAGACACGTGAAGCTTCCTCGAGGAAGCACTAAAATAGCAGAACACAAAACAGCATAGTTCGTTCCCTGAGTCCAACTGCCTGTTTTAAATGTAGCTGGCTTATACACTGCTGAGGAGAGCAGTCACTTCTGGGATCAAAGGACAACCTAAGAGGCTGTATTTAGCTATTTGTTTTTCACAAAGCTCTCTCCAGGACCCTCAGCAGAAGACCCTAATGTTAACAAAAAGGGAAGAAACTCTCAATACGCTTCCCACCTGGCTCTTGGGCACGTGAACCTGAATCCTCTCAGATACTCCAGAGAGGTTATCTGAAAGCCATGCTTGCTGTGAAAGGCCACCGTGGTCTTACTGTTCTGTCCTACAGCTCTTGTGTCAGGGCATATGAAAAGACAACCCTGCACAGGCTCCTTCCAGCCAGAGCATACACAGCACGTTCCCCCCTGAGAGGAGAGGAATCTGTCCATCATCTAGTGCCTCCTGTCTCTAAAGTAAGCCCTGTCAATACCACCAAAATATATTTTCCTTCCACACCACTAGTTTTCCTGGGAAGTGGTTTGAATATGTAAACCTGCTCTCTTCTCGACTCTTCACACAAATATACGGGTTAGCGCATCGGAGACTTACAAGTAATACTGAGATTTTTATTTTATAAAGGCATTTACTCTTTCTCATCTCACACACCACTGTCATTTAATTCCTCAAAATTTTCACTTTGCTTCTTCCCTCTTCTGCCATTTGGAATAGGTAGTGTAAAAGCAAAAATAAGTTCCTCTTATTTTCAGATCAGCTCTCTACACTTTCCTTCATTGTTTTAAATGGTATCCATTTCTTTGTCTTATGCACTGTGTAATATGCAGTCTCTGTGGACTCTGCAAATTATCTTCTGTAATGTCTACCAAAAGGTAAACTACTGGAAGTGCAGCATAATCTTTCCAAGCCGGACTCCTTCATTTTTAAAAAGCACATATAAAGATAACCTATTGGTATGCCACATGGGGCCTATTCGTAATCTAGTCAGGCAGTTTCAAATTTGAAACACATTATTCCAACAGCAGCTTATAAGGGTAATTGCTCATCATTAAGGAAATAGATATTCCAGTTGCTGTCTGGATGTTATGCCATCCACATTCTCTCTGCTTTGTGAACCAGTGGAGAATTCCTGACTCCAGGCACTTCTTTCCTGTCCTGTACAGTTTAAGCAGGTCTCTGTCAGCTGCTTATAGGCTGCATTCAGCGAATCTAATCTTCAGATGTTCAAGTAGCTGTGTGTTCAGAGGGAAGTCCTCCTGCTTACCACCTCTCAGGAGACCCATCCAGGACCTGGGTAGGTTACTTCATATGTATGAACAGATTCAGCCAGATAACAAAGATTTCCATATCTCTGGATGCTCTTCAAGTATTTTTTTATTTCATTCCTTTGATCATTATTTTGAAGACTTAGATAGTTTCCAAACACCCTGCAGTTATGCTCTTCTGCATCTGCAATTATGTTTCACAACAACTTCAAACACTCAGTCATGTTGGGAAAAAAACTGTGACCCTACACTGCTCTTTGTTTTCCAATGTACTGTATTGAATGGCAGCTTTTAATTTTTCAGTGAGAGCCCAGGTCCTTGATCTTTAACGAGTCAGGACTCATGATTTGAGATGAAAGAAAAACAGTATTATAGGTTGGCTTTATAAACATACTAGGCCGTTTGTATTCTATCTATCTGCTACAGTACATGTGCACGGTGTATCCTTGTCCCTCTTGCATGACAGCACACACGCACAAATTACCTAAACACATAAATATGTAAATACATAAATACATAAAAACACTCCACCACTTTTTCCCTCACTCCTTTCAATCTACACTTTGCATGTTCTATTTGTATACAGCTCCCAGTAAATCACTCTAATCAGAAAAGGTCCATGCATCGTTTGGCGTTCAGCAGACCAGCATGATATTAGAGTTGTAAAGGTATAAGCCCACACAGGTTCATGCCTGCTGCTGCTGCATGTAGGGGCCACTTCACAGCAGCAGTGGGAGACAGAGACAGGTCCTCTTTTGCAACTGCACAGGACTCTGCCATCTGGACATAAGGGGAATAACCTTTAGATTTACAGCAGTCCATAACTTACTGTGGCTCCATAGCACAGATGCATACGCACATGAGACAGTACGTTACAGCACTTTTTAGATCGTGTCTCATTTCCCTTTCTCACTAACCAGGTTATTCGCTTGGTCACTGTAGCTATAGAACAGTATATGTTTATAGTTTTGAATTTAAGTTTCCAAACAAGGTGCTCATCCTACAAGCAGATATGGAAGGCAACATCCCAGATGAAAAAAAAAAAAAGTATATAAAAGGAATCCTGAGAGATGGGTCTAGTTCTTCTTTGAGTGCTTCTACTCTGTTCATTTCTACTTCGCATTAGTGGTAAAAGATAGGTATTTTCTTGCAAAACCGTGGTTATTTAGAAAGAGTTTGATGTTACTCATGTAGTTTAACTGTACGTTTGACACTATTAAGAGAGCACTAGAACAGGCTGCCCAGAGTGGTGGTGGAGTCTCCGTCTCTGGAGACATTCAAAACCCGCCTGGACGCGTTCCTGTGCAACCTGCTCTAGGTGACCCCGCTCTGGCAGGGGGGTTTCACTAGATGGTCTCCAGAGGTCCCTTCCAACCCCTACCATTCTGTGATTATGTGATTCTGTGATTCTGTGAACAGCTGGATGCTTACTGCTTGATACATGATCCTAAAATTTACTATGAAGAATAGTGTAGGCCTAACTCAAGCATCAACAAGCAAGAGGGGACACATATTAATCACATCTCAGTGCCCTGGAATCTACATTGCCAAATCTTATTCTTGGCTTTGGTCTCCTTCATAGCATTACGGGACTAAATATTATTTGCACGGCTGAAAGCCATTTTTTATTTTTCACTCATTTGTTTTTCTCAGGAGCACAGAAAGATGACATGTTTCTAACGAGTAGGTCTACAACCACAGAGTGCTTTAAAGAGAAAATATGCTAAACATATCACCCAGACAGAATGCTTAGCAGTAATGACATTAGCTTACTAGCAGCCTGCAAAAACATTCCTATATAACAATCTGTCCGGAGATCGCAAAACAATGACACTTCACTTGAAAGTAGACCTGAAACTGTACCCTTTCAACTGCAAATATGTTAATCATCATTCAGGAAGATTGATGAGACCTAATGTCAGTAAACTTACAGGCTAACTTAACCAGTTTCCCTGTCCACCAATCTGTTGCTCCATATGTCCAAATCTACTGCAGGGAAATGTCTCAAGAGACAGCAACATATTTTGTGCTCTGAGGCATCCGTCACAGCTGGGGCTGGGCTCTGCCTCCCGAAATGCTTGCAACCAGTGCCTGCAACTGCGTTCCCCTTAGGTGTAGGTGGCTCCCAAATGAGCCTGCCTACCAGAGTTATCCAGCCACTCAGGCTGACAGGAAAACGTGGAGTGGTAGTCCAAGGTCTTACAAATTGCAAGCCTTCCCTTGAAGCCCGTCAGTTGCCAGACAGCTGATGGAAGGCACGCAGCCCAGGACTAGCCTACACAAACTATTAGAAAGCATCTAATGGTACAGGGGCTGTTGTACTGTCAACAACCATCATATGCAATGCCTTGGTTTATTCACTAAGAACAAAGACTTGATAAATGTGTAGAAGAGCACTGAGACACAGCAGTGCCATTTGCCTTGCTTTTTCACAGCACTGAATGAAAGTCTAGAGAAACAACTTCCTTGGAAGTGAATAGGAGGTGTAGTTACATGCATTCACAGCATGCATGTAGCTGCCAAAAGCCTTGATTTGTGCATCTGTTTGGTCCATGGCTAGACCTATACTTTTCTCAAATACAGATCATGCTTTGCTTCTTCCCCAAAAATCTGATTAAAAAAAGAATGCTTCCTGAAATCACCTGAAATATCAATGAAACCACCTTTTGTTCCTGTAATAGGGCAGGCAATCTTCCTTCTTCAACAGATAGTGGGGCTTAAGGCCAATCCCCAGCATGGTCCATGACGTGACCCCTTCAATGCAACAGATGTTTAAAGGTGCCCCAGGCAAGCTGGGGAAGGAAGGCCAACTGCTAGTCAAAGAGCAGCCCAGATCAAAAGAAAAGTCCAGCTGGCAACTCATTTGTGGGGAGGAGAGGGGGATTGGCAGTTGCTGTTTAGGGAATGCAAGTCTTTCAGTATCACCTCTACCTTCTTCATGCAAAAGGGCCGCTGATGAGCGGAAGTCAAGTTTGGGGAAAAATCTTGTGATGTGGATAACACTAGCAGAGAAGGGATTTTCCTCGCTAGGGTTTGTAAGACAATTCAAAGTAGAAAGTTATGCTGATATTTTGGATGCTGTTTCAGTATCAGCAAGAAATGGGTGTCAGGGAGCCTGCAAGAGTATGAAGTTTGACCATAGTCCCAGATATCTTCAGGACTGTATTTGTCTAAATGTGATGTGTGGGACATGAACGCAATCCTCTTGACTAAAATCACCGTTGGTTTCCTCATCTGTGAACTTGGTTGAACTGCCCTTCTCATAACTTTTTCTCCCAAAGTCAATAGAAAATCTCTCTTGCTTAGCACCTCTTGCAAGACTATGATCTAAAGGAAAACTTTGCATACATTTTATTATTTTATAAAATGTATATTATGAATATACATTGCACAAAATATACATATACAAATTAGAAAATATATATGCTGAGTTATATTTTTGTAAATATGTAATATGTAATATATAGTACACAAATATGTGATATACAATATATACAATAAGAAATTGAAAAGCTTTACGTAAGACCAAAAAACTCTGGTGAAAACCCAGACACCTTTGATTTGCTTTTCAGGTTATCTTTTATCAGTGCTTTTATTGCTTTCAACCTTCCTTGGAAAACAATAATTAAAGTCCACTGCAGACCACGCTATCTAAGACTCAAATTAATTCTCTCTCTTTCTCCTGGCAATATTCTGTGTGCTTTTGTAACCCCTTTTTACTCCCATCTTACAAAAATTAGGCTTTGGCTCCCTAGCCCTTAAAAACCTTTCTTACTTGTTTAGATAAAAAATGGTTGCTAAGCACACTTTACATTCATTTTTTTTTTTTTTTTATTACTTTTGCATATTCCTGCTCTCTCTTGATATACATAGTGTAGCTGGGCCAGGCAGGAGCTTCTTCGGGACAATATTTATTGAAACCTACTCATAGCCTTCAGGCACCTGTTCAGCACCTGAGTGTTTGAAAGGGTAAGTGCTGTGGTAAGTGGTACAGTGCTTGCAAGAAACCCTAGCATGAACAAAAACAATTCTACAGATAAAGAACAAGGTAGGAATACATGGATATGTATGCAGCTGGTCCCGATAGACTTGGTTGAGGACTTGATTGTTTTGGAAGAAGAATGGAAATGAGTAAGAGAGCGCAATATGTTGTTCCATATTTTAGAAATGCCCGTGAAGAACTCCAAACTCGACAAAAAATTATAATTTGGTAACACACAGGGAATGCAATACTCCATTGTTTCTGGATATGCTGAAATTTCTTCAAAACCTGGGAATCATTTTGAAATATAAAATGAAGAAGCTAATTAAGGCATACTTTGTATGTCAAAAACCACATAGTTTCTATACCAAATAAAATTTCTCATTGGGAAGTTAGAATATACAAGTAAAACTCAGGAGTGCAATATAAAAAATATTTCAGACATGCCATGTCTTGCTCTACATTGCCTTGGGTAGCCCCATCAGACTTTATTACTGTGTTTCAAAAGGAATGTAAGTGAAATAGAAGCAGTTGGTTTGAGAAGAGCAACAGGAGATTGGATAGCTGGAGCTGCTGCTTATGTGAAGGGAGTTGCAAATGACCATGGTTATTACTGGAAAGACTATTAGGAGAAGATAGAATACGGGAACATAAAATACTGTTGTAACTTAGCACAGACAGATACAAGTCAGGAAAGAGATCTTGGAATCATTGCTGACTGTTTTCTAAAATCAGTGACCTGCTGTGTAACAGCATCCAGAAAAGCCAACAAGGCTCTAGGCATCATCAGCAAAAGTATTGGGAATGTCACACTTCAAGAAGGATGTGGTTGTTTTAGAGAAGGTACAGAGCAGAGAAGCTGCAGCAATCAAAGGGATGCAGTGTGTGCTTCATAAGGAGCAACTAAAGAGCCTGCAGCTCTTCAGTGAGTAGAGGAGGAGATGAATGAGGGATATGTTTGAGGCTTACAAAGTCACAAAGGCAGCAGATGAAGCGAATGCAGAACTGGGCTGTGAACCAAATCCCATGAAGCACTGGTACTGGGGATGTTCAAGGAAACTAGTAGGAGACTGGTTTAAAACAGAGACATGAAAGCACCGCTCTGGGCTGTGGGTGGTAAACAGCTGGGGTTTGTTGCTGCGGGACATTGTGGAGGCAGACACTGTCAGCAGATCCAAAGGGGAGAGGGGAGCACTCTAATTCAGGGTCTGCAGGTCCACGCACACTTGTTAAAGGGACCAAGCAAGGCTTTGTACCCTCTAACATCTCTTACGCACAGTCACAAATTGCTGGCAGGGGACGAGGAGGGTGGGCTGCAGATAGTGGCAGTCATGTGCCTCCTCTAAGAAGTAGACTGTTATTATTCTGAACCCATCGGGCATTTCATACATTCTTAATACATAATATACTAAAGGGTAATTGGGAGATCTCATTACCACCAGCCGATAAAATGTAGGCAAGGGGACGCTTTATTTATTCCATGATCAGCAAAATGTAAACAAAAACCAGAAATGGTTTTGCATATTCCAAATTCATGGAAATCATTGTGAATGACAAGGAGTTAAGTAGGTCATCCAGCCCAGACGGGAGCCTATCCACCAATTAGGGTAACATCAAGAGGAATATTTGTCACCTAATCCCTGAAGACAGGAAGAGATTCTTTCTGCGTATAATTTGTTAATGACAGTATGACTTGGGTTGGTTGGGTTGTTTTCTGGCACAGTTATTCTCTTGCCCATGTGGAAGAAGGGAATTAATTCACAGTGTATTGCTGTCGCTTCCTACAAGGGCAAAGACTTTAAAGGGCAGGCAGTGGAAGGTAACTTCCATAAATGCAAATGCATTTAATTCTCCCTCCTTAACTGTGGCAATTATGAATTCAGGAAAGGTTGCTGTGTGCAGTTCCTTCTATGCACTGGTTTTGACTCACAAAAGAAAGCTGACGGACTTCATCAAGAGGGTATATTTGTAAGCTTCCTTCATGTAAACATTTTCTTGCGTCTGTGTCTCTCCAATGGTCACGTCTGCCAACTTTTGCTCTTTCTTATCATTGTCTGCCACTGTATAAAGTCGTTTTTCTTTTGCTTTTATATTAGAGCAGCTCAGGGACCCGTACTGCCAGAGTTGAGCTCCACGCTACTGAGGGACAGTAAACCATGGCTAGTAAAGTCTCCAGTAGCACAAATGAAGCTCTCAATCTAGCAGTTGGAAAACATTTTATAACTGCAGAACAGGAATGAAACCCCAGGTTGTGACAACGTGCATGGCTTTGTATGAATACACTAATTCTTACAAATTTTACCCTGATAGAAAGTCCAGGCCTTTGACAGCCACATTAATATAAGTTATAGGGGGTTATTGCTATTTTCTCTCTGATTCTAAATCGCATCTATTCTCATATTGAACAAGATAACTTAAGTTCCAAGATGGCATGTCCAGGCATTGCGTGAAAGACACTTTTTTTTAAACTTTGAGTTTCTAGTTTAATAAAGCCTTGAAGATTTAGACACGTTTTGCTGTTCTGGTTTTCCTCCTCTCTATGACCCTCTTATTAAATATGGATATTGTACTATGAGATACTCTTGATGTGGGGCTTTAGAAATTACTGCACAGTAATGTTGCCAAGAGCTATTCCTTGTGCTGTATCTCTAAATTAAAAGGGAATGACTGAAAACTCACCTACTATATTACTTCCATGTGAAGTTACAACTATAAGAATGTTTTGCCGGAACTTTGATTTAGAGAGACTTTAATTGCTACTGACGTTTCTGGAAGACATGTAATTGTTTCCCCTGTAGCCTCAACAAACTTGTACCGTTTCTGCAAAATCTGAGCAGTTGGAGCAAAACTAAGCAATTTCAGAAACTGTCTTCTATTCTGCTAGGGGAAAATGCATTACAAAACCTGCTAAATTTTAAATACTTTATGTTATAAACCTCCTCTCCGACCCAAATCGGCATCCAAAATTCCTGGGCAATCTGACACGCGTTTGTGTCCGTTCATACCTAGATAATGCAATGAGACAGCCCACACGTCCTCGTGGCTCTCTGTAAATGCAGGTGCCTTGGATTACAGGATATACCGCATCTGCAACATTCTTGTTGTGTGGTATCTATGCACAGCCCTTGTGCCAGGACCTGACTGACAGCAGTAAGGGCCCGGTTCAAATTTCAGAAGTCACGAATGAAACATTGACTTGCATTCTTATCCAGAAACTGGGGGAAGCTAAATTAAACCAGCAGTTCCTCAATGGCCTAATCTTTCTCACTTGTGAACAATGAATTAACCGGCTTTAAGAAAGAGCATAGCATAAAGGAAGAAGCAGAAAAATATCCCCATGGATACATTAAAATAAGACATGCTCCATGGATCTGTTTTATTAATCTCTTCTCTCCATCAGATGCCAAGAAGAGAGGCTGTTCTACTTTTTTAGGCTTCAGCCACTTCAGGCGCCTGTGCTACCACAGAATCTGTCTGCTTTGACAAAAAAGGGGGCTGTAGCTGCAAATGTAAAGAAAAGGAGCAGTAGCACCTTCTTTAAATGGAAATAAATGGGGGTTCTCTGGAAGGGTGCAGCATTTTTCTCTGTGAAATACTGCAAAAGTTTGTCCTGCTGTAAAAAAAGAGACAAAAACTAAAAAAGAACCAAACGTGTTTTTAAAGTAGAGAGACAGGAAACTTCCCTGCGAGTCCTTCTGTATTTTTGCAGTAGCAAAAAAAAAAAATGTATCAGTGATAGCAGTGGACCCGGCAGCAGGGGAGCAAGTGCTAAATACGCCGGGCCCTAGTAGTGGTGGGTCACTCCTCTGTATAATGCTCGGGCACAACTGAAACGCTTCAGGCAGCTCATCTCTGTCAAATCTCTCCAGTCATCGCTGAAGCTGCTGTGCGATTAGGGGGGAAAAAAACCCCAAAACCAATGCACCAACAAAAAACCCACCTAGAGAAACCGCCTGGAAAGCATGAAGAAACACTTAAAATCTCCAGGAAAGCTGAATCTCTCCAGAAGTCTGGAGAGACTGAAAGCAGCTCCTTGCTCTGGGTCTGCAAACAGCAGCTGCCAACACTGGCAGCTTGGTTGGTTGGATGGGGCTTTGAGCAGCCTGGTCTAGTGGGAGGTGTCCCTGCCCATGGCAGGGGGGTTGGAACTAGATGATCTTTAACGTCCCTTCTAACCCAAACCGTTCTATGGTTCTATGATTCTATGAACACTTATGACACAGAGAGTGCCTTCAGTTTTTAATTCTGATGGTTTTACTATTTTTCTGTTAACTGCAGATCTGTTTTACAGACATGTGAATGGTATTGGCTGCATTTACAGGGAGTACCAAAGAAGGTGAAAATGAAGTAATTTGCGACTGACTTAAGGCTAAGGAACATATTCTGCAATGCTGGCGATAAAACCAAACAGCAAAAAAAAGTTTATCTTGGCATCCTGGTTACTGTTGTCACCCAAGAAAAGCAAGAGAGCATACAGGTAGCACAGGCGTTGTAGGGGTTTAGCCCACATGCAGGTGAAAGAGTCACATCAAACAAATCCATTCTGCAAAGTCAAAAGAAATGTCATCTCCAAATTCCAGAAAAAGGGGAGCACAGGAGGCTGGTTTTGCCTGACAAGATCTTAGCAACAGCTGTAGTTTTGAAACTAGAAGTCCAGGACCCACTGATGTCAGAGCAGAGACTGTGGAGTTCTTAAGAGGCTACTGCACAGATCAGGTAATGCACACTATTTAAGGACTTCAATTTTACAGTGTGACAATTTTTTATCCTGAACTGTTGCTGTTGGAGTTGTTTCTGAGAGAAAAGGAGAAGGGTTTGTTATGAGCCAGTTGGAATAGGTCAATGAGTTTTGGGGATGCTCATGATCTGGGTGCAATGCTGCAAAAGAGAGCTAACGCACACCTTAGTTACCCTTCAACAAGAGCACAAGGTCGGGGACAGAAGATGTGCTGAATGTGCCTGAAAGAAAGGCTCAGACCTCCAGATAGGTATCTTGGAAGCAGTGCTGCCCAGAGACACTAACAGAGCAAGGACACGTAAATTGAAGTCTAATCAGACAAAGGCCCTTCAGCATTTACCACCTTATGCTCAAAACCGCATGTGACAGGACTCCAGATGGTGTACAAATGTGAAGAGGATTTGCCTGGACCTTTTCCTGCAACGAATTCCCCAAGCAGCTTTTAAACTCAGAAAAGCCCAGGTTCATTACAATACAAAACTCCACTGCTTACATTTGTGAATGGAGACAGCACAAAGGTACTGATGGGGTTGCAACACCAGAAAGGGCGACACCAAGGAGATATAGAGCAGGGTAAGGATTTGGCAGGAATGGTGAGTATTCAATCAAAGTTGTGTTGTTTTTGCAAGTACCTTTAAGATTTCAACTGTCATTAAATTGAGATGGAGTTGGAAATATTCCCCCAACTACTTCTCCACATCTCAACAGTAGGGTTTTTTTTGGAGAAAAGTTTCTTGTTTTAATTAAGCTCAAAATGTTGGCTTCATGGCTGGATTTCAACTCCTGCCTTCCTTCAATACTGCCTTTCTAAAGAGATCTTCCTCTAAGCAGCCTTCATCTCCACATTGTAAGACTGTGGTAATTAGTCGGAGCTTTGCTGAGTTTGTGGAAATCTTGTGAGTGAAGTCATTATAATAGAGTTTAGTGTTTCAGCCTCTTGCTTTTATTTGCAAGATTATTGGCTTGATAAAAGAAACAGATTTTGACAATGTGATGGCTGTAGATACTTGAAAAATTGTCTCCAAGTTGTTTTCTTAGTTAGGTGTGTCATACGGTCCCTTATTTAAGGAGCACAGTGACATTGTGGGTAGGAAGTCCAGGGATGTGTTGACAAGCAGGTACCATTCAGCTGACATGACAAAGTACACGCTGCCATCAATTTAATTATCAGGGCCCATCTGTGGCTAAACTCATATATTTGCATCTTGCTACCACTTTTTGTGGGTTCAAATTTGCCTTTAGGTTTTGGGGTTTTTTTAAAAAATGGATCTGCCTTCTCTATTCTATTCAGTAGTGATTCAGACAAGGTAAAGTTAGTTGTGAATTTGAAAACTAAAGATATTCCAAGTTATTAACAAAAGCACAACCTTAAAGATCTTTAGAAACAATACCTTCAGCTTCCTCCTATGAAAAGTGCAATCCCAGAAAGACAAATCCCTCCCAGGCAAGTTTGGCATCTGCCAATGCAGCTGTCTGCATGGACCGTTTAAAGTAAAATGCTTTGGTAGAGTAATATACTGGTGCAGGAAGGAGCACAATAAGAACAAAAGAAAAAGTGGGTGTGTTTGCAATAAAAGCCAGCTGATGGGGAAGCCAAACAAGCGTTGAGTGAGTTAGAGTCTGGCTGAGAGGTATACCAGGTGTTAATGGGCTCCAGTGACTGAAGTGAGTTTTGAATGCAAAGGTATGAAAAAGTCAGGCCAGGATAGGGATGGCTGCCTGCTTAATTTCCACCTCAAATATCAACTGATGTGGAAAGAAAGACAACAAAAGATCAGCTCAAGTTCGGTATTGGAACAGGAATTCAAAATTAATATGTTTTAATTTCCAGTAATGATATCCAAGGATATGTAATGGCGTTTAAATATGAAAGTCTGTAGACCAGGCTCGTACATCTGTCTTGATGAGAGGGGTAATGGTGGGAGCCAAAGACAATTTATCAGCATATCTTCTAAAACCTGTTTATTTCACATAGGAATTGATTTCAGATTTGAAAGTCTTAGAGTCCTTATGGCGAAATAAAATAACTGAGTGCAACAAGTGAAGTATGCAAATGATTTTATGACAATTGTAGCTCTTTTTCTTTCAGGGAATTATTTGCCAACAGGCTATGAATTTTGAATTTGTTCCAAATCCAATCTCAGCATAATTTTAGCATAATTTTTGTCCGCTTGCCATGATGAGTATTCATTGTTTATTTGTACCATATGAATATTCATTCAAATTTGCAATGATGTTTCTCTCTACTGATTTGGCAACAATCATATAAGCAAATAATTCATTGAATACGTGTCATTTTTAAATACATCTTTGGTCTGAAGTCTACCAAGAGCGTTGCAGCACCAAGAAAGTTTTTAATCCAGACACTCTCAAAAGTAGATGTGTTAGTGCATTTGATGTTTGGCTTTTGATTAAACTTCATGAAAGTGTTATCCTTAACTTGCCACCTCAGCACACAGACTCCAGTCACAGATTTGCAGAGCTGCTGAAGTTTGAACTACTGATTTAATAGTTTATTCACAGACTGAATAACCTATAATATACATAATTTAAGATTTGGTAAACCATCTTGTATTGCCTATAGGCATGGCTGTGTTAAGTGTTACACGCTTATGCAAGATGCAAGTTTTCGACTAAAGCTCTTAAAGGCAAGGTTAGCAAGGGGATTTCAAGATAATATAGCATAATGAGGATTATGTGTTTCTTATGTTTAATGATGATGATTTTCATTTAATTATCCAATTTCCTGCTAAAAAAAATAATAATGAAAGTGGATTTTCAAATGGAAATGGATTTCAGAAAGAAAAGCTTTTCAGTTTTCCATTGCCTCCTATCTTCTTACTATACTTACATATTTCATTTTATATTTTAAAACAAGGGAAAAACTAACTAGAAGTACATTTGTGTGTAATACTTTTTCTGCTGCCTACACAATTTTTTTTATGTCTCCCAAGCCCACAAAGAAATCATAAGGTAATTGTGAGGCTTTTCTGACTTTGAATTGGTAATGACACACCGACACTCAGTCTCATGGTAACCTTTCAAGAACATTTTACATCTGAGAAAAGTGTTGATAAAAAGATAGTAAAAGTGATCCACAGATACTGTAAAGGGCTAGTGAGGTTCAAGAATTTCTTTGATAAAATTTTCAGGCAGTAGATTGTGAACTTCTCTCAGTGATTCATTCTGGAGCTATTTTCCAGTTTACAGTTTTCACTATTGTTTGAGTAGAATAAAACCTGGGAACAGAATACAAATACAGGAACAGTAAAACTTCACCTTGGATTATACTTAGCTCTTGGCAGACCGAGAAATTCATCATGCAACTGGAATGACGAGTTTCTATTTTCATAATTGTTCTGCGTGTGATAAGGTATTTCTAAAATAGAACATTTTGGATGCAAAACAAATGCATTACAATTACTGTTTGATATGTTTTTGGTTCACTTACCTGGCTGTTTGGTAAAAGGAAAAATCATTAAGCCTTATGGCCATGTTCATTGCTATACTCTGCAGATAAGCGTGGCCTGACTGAACTGTTTAACATGATTTACCTTTTACTTGGATTAATGGAGCATATTGCTTAATCTCCTGCGCAATATCCCACTTTAAGCACGGACAACTGGTACTCAAAGTATGCAATGGGTCTGGAAATGACAGTCAGACATCTGCTATGTGTCGAAATGAACGTGTGTATGGGTATGTCTGTAAATACATATACACATACATAAATATACTCATGTATACGTAAAAATACGTATGCATATATGCATTTATCTGTGTGCACATGCATGTAGAAGCAAATATGCATGCATGCATATTCTAGATCTTCTAAATAAAACCACAAATTAACCAGCTAATACATTCTGCTTAAGAGTTTTCTCTCATCTCACTGCTAATATTTCCATGTGGGTTTTTTTTTGTTTTGAAAATAAGCAAGCAATTTCCCATCTGAACCTCCCCCAAACACATTATCTTGCCAGACAAGCCACAATTTCTTTTATTTATTTTCCATTTCACATTCTTTCTCAAAGAAGCACCACCGTCTCCCTCTCCAAAACCATAGGGCTCTGACAGCTGTCTACTCTGAACTGTTTTTTTGTTTTCCTTCTGGAAATACAGCATTCCTGACAGCCCAACACCGTGTACTGCGGCTGTTTTGTAGTTTTAAATTCTTCTCCACCCTCCACATCCATTAGTCACATTCTCTTCCCTGTGGTGGATCTCTTTAAGTTTATCTTAGGCACCATGATGAATTTACCCTGTGCTGGTTAATGATGTACTCACAGAGCCAATTCATAAAACTACGTTAGGTATTTATTAAGAGCGATGATGGAGAGGTGCAATTGTGCCTGCCTTCTAGCAATGTGTACGCAGACTTCAAATCATGCCCTCCTTAGACGTAGACTCTCCAGTTCCCATGCAGCTCAGTAGTTGATTTGAAAAATAGCTTGTAAGAGTTCTCACAGTTCTTCTACTATCAGTATATCACTGTCATATTTGTATGGCTCTACTATAAAGTCACCTGTGAAGCAATACGTATTTAATATTTTGCAATGAGGCAACTGGCCTTAAGACAGCATCTGAAAAGCATTATATTGACCTGTGCAATTAGCATGGTGTTTGCAATATAATCTTCTCATTAATTAGCTTTGCTGGAAATCCCATCAATGCTCCTCCTTCCAATAAATAAAAATGCCTCGGAGGGAAGGCTTTCATCTGCTTTCCAACAGAATTAGTGAACATTTGGGTAATATTTTATGTATTGTTGTACGTGAAAGAAACGTGTCTTGGAGAAATTGATTGTAAAATCTGAGTAAAACCCGCACGAACCTGTGGCCTCTCACTTCTTTACTGACAGGTACAAGCTCAATAAGCAACGACTGCACTCCTGAATTCAACTTAGCCAACAATGTTTGGGCTTGTACACAGAGCAACAGCAACGCCCAAACTCTTCCCCTCTCCAAAGAGAAAAGGGAAAACCCCATCTGTTTGAAGGGGTCTGAGGCAATTCACTAAGGGTGGGCAGTGAGCGACTTCTCCCAGTTCCCCCACGTGACTGTAGCAAAAAAAGGCAGCAAGCTGACAGCCAGCTCAGATGGACCTTCCAATTAAAAACCATGGGTTTTTTTCTGGAAATAGAAATTGTTCCCTTTTACACAGTAGCTAATTCTTCAAAGCATGCGTTCAGAGATGTTAGTAAAATCTATTTCTGTGCAAATGATGTGAGGCTTTCGCAAAATGCTGAAAAGATATTTAACTAGAAAAGAAGGCTGAGGACTCTGTCTTCTCACAATTATACCAGAGTCTCCACAACTTCATTCACTTAATTACTGTCAAGAACTGTTTGAACAGTTTTGAGTGTAGGGTTGAAACTACAGATGATAATTGCTCTGGTTTGAGTGTGATACCTCGCCGTAATCAGGATTTTTAAACGATGCAGTGTAAGTGAGCTAGAGAAACTGAGGCTGTTTACCTTGTCAAGCAAAGGTATTTCCCGGCGTGCCCTGCTTCCCAACTCTTCTTATTGCTCTCAACAGGGGTTGTTCAGAAACTCATTGTGGATTTCCCCTGCCTTTGTGCATGGTTCTTGTTTTGGAAGGGCACCAGGTTCTTGAAGCATCTTCCCGCTATGAAACAGGGATGCGACCCCAGGGAGCAGGACTGGGGCATTCCGCAGGGTTGGCAGGTTAGACTGAGTGCTGTGACCATCATTTTCCCGTTCCATTATTGATCTTTGCAATCTTGATGGCCCAAATTTCTGTCTGTGGTGTTATTATGAAACTGTAGATAACATGCATTAAGATCTAATTGGATTGGTTCATTAACAACGTCAGAATTGTGCTAAGCCAGCTACTGAAATAAATGCTTATGTACCAAATATGCATACACACACACAAACACACGCACATGAATTATGAATACATATAAAATATATATGAATGACAAAGCACAATTCTTTGATAGATCTCTTTAAAAGTTCTGCACTTAATTTTATTTTCACTTTAACTCCAAACATCAGCTTTAACCTTGGCTTTCAATGTTTTGGCTTTTTTTTATTTCCAAAAACCTAAAACTTTGCTGTAATATTAACAGAGTTGAGGTTTGGGAGGTTTTTTATTAGAAAGGAAATTTTGCTTTGAACGTGAGGTTATTATTTATACATTCCAAGCCAGGTGCTGTAAATAGACATCAAGATGATGGAAATGATAAAATGGAAATAAAATTTGAGAGAGCAAGAACTGTTCTCAGAGAACTAGAAACTAAATCTTTTAAATATTTCGAAGTTCATTTTTTTGTAGGTAAGAGCAAAGTTATACACCTGTATGTTGGTCATATAGCCAAGTTTAGGACTGACTTCATGAGGAACCTGCCTATTGGTTTGAAATGTAAAAGCCTAATAATTAAAAGACAGAATTTCTGATGTTCGTGTTCATATTATAACCAAAAGCATTAGATTCAAGTCATCATTTGTCCCTCATGAAACTCTGAAATTATTAAGTGTCACCCAGCGAGGAGTCAAGGTGCAATGAACCCTCCAGCTGAGTGAGAGACCAGACCACAACCTCTCAGCTGAGGCAGAGGTTCCTTTAATGGAATATGTTGAGCGATGCTAATTTTACAACATTTACCCAAATCTTACCAGGAAACAACCATCTTTGGGTGGCTGAGGAGAACGAGTTTCCTTTCCCGCAAGTTCCTTGTGGCTTTGATTCAGGTGGTTGCCAGGGTTTTCGGGTTTTCAGTTGGGAAAGAAATTGTTTCCCCTCCCCTCCTACCCACCAAGCCGTGTCCCTGATTTACGTATCTGCAACTTCTCTGCAAGTGTTTCCACTGAAGGTGCTTCCGACTTGGGCTGTCACTCATAACAGTTGGACCGAGGGCCAGTGTCGCGGTTTTGGCCAGATTGGCCAATCAGAACGACAGATGGCCCTCCCCCCACTCTCTCCTCAGACAGGAGAGGAAGAGATAAGGAGATTTACAAGTTTAGAAAAAGAACTAAACTAATGAAAATAATAATAAATAAGAAAATAGTAAATAATAATAGAATAATAAAAAATTTTTAAAAAAGGTATACAATTATACAAAACCATATCCAGCTCCCAGGATGACGACCGTGTCACCAGCAGACACAGGGAAAGTCCCAGACTGGAGTCAGCGATGGACAGGAGATGAATTCCGGAACTAGAGTCAGGAATGCTCGGATTGGGATCAAAGGCAGACGAACAGACAGGGTCCTCCTCAGACGTCGGCCATTGAAGAAAAAGAGCGAGCCAGAGCAGGCTTGCCCCTTTGATCCCTCAGCTTTTATACTGAGCGTGATGCAGATGGGATGGAATACCCTGTTGGTCAGTTTTGGGTCACCTGTCCTGTCCGCTCCTCCCTGCAGGTGAGACCCCTCTACACTTCTCCACTTCCGACCCTCTAACGGGGCAAACAGTGAAGTGAGCTGACATTGGCTATTATAAGTATAAGCAAGAGCCTCTGTGCACACCGTTCCTTGGTATAATCAGGTCTCATCACTCTGAGAGCGAACAGTTTCTGAACAATACGCTGTTAATTTCAGACTTTAGTCAGTTACAAGAGGCCCAGCTAAAAAGTAAAATTACAAATCAGAAAATTGGTTCTGTTTTACCTCAAACCAGGACAGTCAGACCTATGCAAAGCACATCACCTGTAGGAGACATGGGCTGGCAGCGTGCAGTTACAACACCTCTCGTCGGTGATGGAACAAGAAGTGAAGGCTCAGTCAGATGGACCTTTCCTGGCAGCCTGAAAACAGTGACAGCCACTAGACGCAGGAGGGGCCATTTCCCTGGAAATGGGGGTCTTAGCAGCACGCACTGCACGCTTCTCTCAAAGAAAAATCCCATTTGATTATCAAAAGGAGAGAAAGAGAAGCTGGAAATGGAGACCAGTCTACAATCATAGAACCATAGAATGTGTTAGAATGTGGAAGAGATCTTTAAAGGCCACCTAGTCCAACCCCCCTGCAGTGAGCAGGGACAGTGTTTCCATATGGAAATAGTATCCTCCATAAGAAGAGACATTGCTTCCCGTATCAGATGTTTTATGACCAAGGTGCTAACCTCTGATTGAGGGTTCTGTTGGAAAAGTCGGCAGACACTTACCTAGAGCTGAGCAAGGTCATTTCTATAATATGCAGAAAACAGGAACGTCCCTTGGCCCAAACTGGATGAGACTCATAAATAGCGAATAATTTGAAGCGAGATATTTTCTCAAGCTCAATATGCAAAATTCCCATCCTGTGGTCAAATATGTGAGAAGTTCAAAATTTCAGACAAGAACTACGTGCACCAAGAGGACGTTATCTGTTGCCAGTATAATATATATCTGATGTTAGAGACAGCATTGCTTGGTGAAATAGCCTGAAAGCTATAAAAGTCTCAACGGAGAAATTACAAGTGGCTTTACTGAGCAGCGTCTAATACTACAGCTGAGGTAACATAAAAGCAACACAGGAAAACCCCACCACATCGATATGCACCCAGATTTTCTTCATTGTCTCATCTCTCGCTCACACTCTCTATCAGTCAGAACAACATTATGAAACAGGAATGTCATATATACGTTTTTGAGGTTTTGAATACCATGTCTGGCATTCGGGCTCCAGGGAGTGAACACAATCAGATCAACTTCAAGGATAAAAAATAGTTTTAAGGAGAAATTCCACCGATTTACCTGGAAGTGATGGAGGAAAGGAAACTGCAGGCTGTGTTCATCTTCAGAGTACGGAGGCACATTTCACACTTCAAAAACCGAGCCAGAAGTTAGGACTCTGATCCTATGCAGCTTAAGACCTATGAATGGTCCCGCTGAGATGTGGGTCTCTTTGTGTAGAGACAGGGGTACTCACATGCAGAAATATATGCAGGATCAAGCCCAAATAATCAGTGGCAGTCCCAGACATAGTATCCGTAATTCCCATTTCTCAGGCTTAGTTCTGACCATCAGACCGTCAGAAGGCAGGCTGAAAATGAGCAAGCCTGCTATCCTAATTATACAGTGAATTGTGCTCTTAATCACTGTAAAATTATTTAAATCATAATAAAAATAAAAACAGATTTACACAGCTTTTCTTTTTCCCCCCTAAAATGCATCTTATTTTGTTTTTTCCTCACTGACCCTGAACGCTGTTTCATTGTCATGTTTTGTCAGGCCCCCTCACCCTTTTGGAGAGAAAGAAGTGTTCTGAAATTGGGAAGGCCTGCACAGCTCCTATTTGCTGACTAAAACTGGAAACGGTCAGCCTTGACTTCAGTCCTTTAATAATTAAGCTCTTATGCATTTCTGTTGTTGTGGTTGTTAAAATATTCAAAGTAAGCCTCCAAAATCTCCTAAAAGTGAAACTAACATCTGGTGCAGGAACTTCCATGCCAACATTTAGCCTCATGGCAATGCATATTTTAGCCTGAATTTCACCTCAAAATGAAAAGGCAAAGGGGACAGCAGTGATTCAAGACCTGTCAGGTTATGCTTACCTGTCAGGTTTCTTTCTATCACCTGCCAACTAATTAAGGTAACCTTGTCAAAGAATTAAATTAACACTCCAGTGAAATGACAGAGCTTTAGATGTTCTGGTTAGAGGTTATCCCATTTCCCTCTTCTTGGCTGCAAGTGGCTGTTGCACACATGCTTTCTGCTGCCCCACTGAAATTATTTTCCATCACAACACTGAGACATTGCAAAGATGATTAATCTTTCCTCCTCTTCAGAAAGCCAATTTTTTTTCTCTCTGCTTTCTTGTTGAATTTTATGCACAGCAGCCAGACAGCACAAGGGTTGCACAGTGGAAGGATTTTGGGTAGTAAAACCACAACATAGTGAGTCAGGATACGGTGCCCAGTTTCCCTGGCTTTCGTACAAACATATTGTGCAGCCATCGTCTGTTCGGTAGAAGACGTATTTCATGAAAAAAGATCAGGGACCAATTTTTCAAAAGGAACACATGTTTGCTAATGAGATCATCTGAAAAAAAAATATCTGTCCATGAAAATTATATTTGAAGCTTCAAACACTGAGCATTTTATAAAATGCTTGTTAGGTTTACCTGTGTGCTTTGCATTACCTAGATTCCTCCTCCGTGTAACAGTGTTTTGTCCCTTACAGACATCTGGGGCAAAGGAATTCATTGCTGTCTAGAACACCATCGGAACCTCAGGAAAATCACTGAGACAAACCCACTGTGTGTCTCCTATTGCGTACATGTAACCCCCATTTTCCAGGCAATATTAACACCACCTCTGAGATTTGTGATCTGTTAAATACAATTAAGGCAAATGGGACAGGCTAGGAACTATAGGTAATTTTTCTGCAAAAAGTCCCCAGTAGTAATATGGGAGCTGAATTGGATAATAAAGTAGACTTGTTTATGAAAAACTCAAGTAAAAGTGTCTGTTGAGTCGAAAAGATGGGGGGCAATCACTTGAACAGCGAAAATAAGACAAGCAAAAAAGGAAGCCAAAGAAGCAGTGTCAGCTAAAAGTGGAGTTAGCAGTGAATTTTACGGCTCCCAAGGGAGGGGAAGACTCAAGATATAGAAAAAAATCACTTGCAAGCTCATCCAGGCAGGAGAACAAATGATAAGGGTTGCTTATGATAGAAGTAAATAAGGTATATTGGAAATGAACGCGGAATTAATTAGCAATGCTTGGAGTGATTATTTTGCGAGAGTATCACATGAAGAGAATGCAAGAGAGGAATTAAATCATGTAAATCCAACTGGGATGAGATCGGCTGTATTTAGAAGGAGCAAGTCATAAAAGCAGGTAGGAATATGAAAGTGAGGAAAGTCTCTTGATGAAGTGCCAATACATTTGCTGAAGTGACTTGTTATGGAAAGCATGTTTGATTGCTTTCCTAAGTCTGAGAAAGTACTAAACCAATGTTCTAAATGTTTTGCAGAGCATATATTTAAATGTGGAGAAATATTAAGCTCAGCACAAATTATCCAAGTGAAATGGTGCTGCAGAATATGAAGCCCTGGCATGGATTGCTGGAAGCATCTGTATAGAGATGGGAATTTAGATGTGTTAGACAGTTTCATGGTAGTAAAGAGTGGAAAGCTTGCTGTATGTATTTTCTTGGAAAATTAGAGAAAAGAGAGAGCTACTGGAATGGTCTTTGTAGAAATGCAAAAGCTACGCGTTTATGTAATGAGAATAAGCTAGTTAGTTTGAAGAATTGTATATGTGCCACCTCTGCCAAAAAAAAAGGTGCTCAAAAGTGAGAAAGTACGAAGAGAACTACCACAGAACATGCTATTACTTCATGAGATGCAAAAGCTTGTGATGGCATATTACCTAAATGTTAACGATGGCAACAATTTCTTACCTAGGCATGAGTTAGAGTGATTGTTGGTAAGACTGGAGCCTTGATAGGTGGTGAAAGGCATCCTCCACAAACGAGAGCAAAGGACAAGACCTTAGAGGAAGCAGTTCAAATACTTCTTTCTGATTGCTTTTTCATTGCTTAGCTCTGTGGTGTAAGTGTAGCTCACATTGACTCTATTCTTTAAAGATAGTCTCAGCGTGGGAAATCTGTATGCTTCAATTTCTGGAAATGATGCTATTTAGTCGATCAAATGGTTGGCTGCTCTGTGAAAGGAAAAAAGGAAGGAATAGAGGATTTCAGTTCAGGTTGTTTCGGGCAAAGACAAGTGGGGAGATTAAAAAAATTGATTGAATTGAACTTTGTTTGGGTGGTATATATGCACCTCGGGACTGTATTAGCAGCATAATCCTAAAATGGATGGTGAAAGAGACAACTGTAGGAGAGGCCATAGTCCTCACATTCAGGCAGGATTTAGCAGCAAGTAAATTTGTTGGCTACAGACATGGTAAAGAAGCCTGCAAATGTTGCTAACTCCAACCAAGGAAAACTGTATGACAGAAGAACTTTTGTGATTTTTGTCTCTGCCCTAAAATGTCTGTCATTATCAAACAATACTGTACCCTTCGGGAATACAAAGCACGGTGGAAATGCACTCCGTTCCTCAAACACAGGCAAATAACCTGCATTATAGACATGTTCGGTGTCCTCATCTTTTCATAGGAAAACCACAGCCTGTACATATACAAAGTATATGTATAGACAGTAGCGTATCTCTTTTGTTCTCCCACCTACCTTTTGAAGCCGTCAAAAAGCTTTGTTCCAACATCTTTGACGCTCAAGTTTACAACCACATCAATCTGATTAAATCTTTCATAAGAAAGACGCCATATCATCCACTTGAGCACTTCAACTCCTTGGCAGAAGGCGCTGAAAGCTGGGTGTAAAAGCTGGACTTTTCAAATGAAGGGTCGACAGCATTTACTGAATCCTTGACTTGTTCTGCATATGGCCACCAAATATTGGCTTTGGGATGCTTGTTTTTTTGTGATGTGGTTTTGTGCATGGGTAATCCATGCCCTCCCAGCTCAGCTCTACAGATGCAGCATGGTATTTAAGTATTAGGTATTCTTGTGACAACTTTTTTTCCCAGACCTCTGTGGGAAGATAAAAGCCTTTGAAACAGAACTCTCCCTTCAAGCAGTTAACCCTGAGACTAGCTACTGCCTTGTTAGTTCTCTAGTAAGTTATATATTATTTTGGTCTTTGCAATTATTTTTTCTAACATTAATCTAGCTTACAGTTGGCATCAAAAGCCATGGATTTCGCTCACATTGTTTTTCTGCAAGAAGAAACAATTCTTTAATATGCAAATCAGAGCGGCAAAGTTGGATGAATTTAGTCAGCATGCCCTTGAAGGAAATCAAGGCTTTTATGAAAAACTCAAAGTTAGAGTTGTCTTCCTAAGTGTGATGAAAAAGCTGCTTAACCCTTTAGAACAGATAAGGGGGAAGATCGTTTCCCCATGAAAAAGAAATTATTCTTGTGTAAGATATTAACAAAAAAAGGGAGCTAAATTAGTGGGAGAGGTGATATGCAGTAACTGAACTGCTATTTCGACAAATGCTAGAGCCTTGTCTTTCTTATTTTGTCAGACAAAATGCACATTCAAACTCTAGTCAACATGATAAAACAACCTGTCCTAGCAGACACCTTGGAGGAACCCATCTGGCAAATGTCTTGACAAAGGAAATCTTTCTGTGCTAACAGGTGTCAGAATCGACAAATACAATTGACTTCAGTTACATTGCTCTAAGAGGACAGTAGACTGTAAGCTTCGAAGCCTGACATGAGATACTGCCATACAGGTTCTACATAGTTTGCAACACAGACCCAGGCAAGGAAGATTTTTCTAATGAGCGTGGTTTCCCTTCAGGACTGAAAAGCAATATTGACTTACTGAAACTTATAAAAACTCTCTTTAACAAGTCCCTGTGCATGTGCTTTTCAAAAAACACATATCTAGCCAAAAAGCTCAATTAAAATGCATGTTTGTCCTAATTCAGAACTTATTCCTCCAGCCTACATCACGCCTGGGGAGTCCAAAACGAGAGATGCTCCCTGCAACACAAAATGTTTATTGTCTCTCATCGACTGGATGAGCAAGTGAATTCTGGAACCAAGCTTTACCCAGGATGAAGAGTTCTAGGAACCCTTGTAAATCCAGTGTTAGGATCTCATTTTTACTTTTATGAAGACAATTAAGACAGTTTTATAAAGAACAGAGCTCCACTATTGAACTTTATGAATTGATCACACTTCATCCTTGATGCTTCCTGAAAGCAATAGAAAGCCAGTTATGCGTTATTTGATTGTCACTGTAAAGCATAAATGTCTTCAGTGAATTAACAGAAATTGCAGACTAACATTTTGTTCCCAGAAAAATCAATATAATCCATATTGTACTACTTAGCTCTATCAACATTAAGGAAATTAAATAAGTAAATAATGTAAATCAGTTATCAAACACCGAAAAATAACACTCATCATCCTTTCAGGGGACAATAACAACACATAAAGAGCACAAAGAATAAAACCCAGTATTTGATCTCATCTATCTACACTAAATTCTGTCTATATTTCAAAGCATCTGTCCTAATCAGAGTCAGCTTTATCAGGCCATTGGCAGAGGGACCTCTCATTCTTCTTTGAGAAAACTGAGGTCAAGAAGAAAGGCTGAATATAGCACAATCTCCCCCTGATCAAGTATGATACTTCCATTGTCTTGTGGGGATCCCCTCAGCTGGACCCAGCCTTCAATAGGGCTTTTGCTTCAGAGGCTATTGAGTCCTTTCCCATTGTATTCCAGCATGAAGGAATGCCGTGCAGAATTTTGCTCTCCTGAAAGCTTTTGATGTTATTGAAGTTTGACCCTGCATTAACAGGGAATTTTTTCATTTCCAGCAAAGTAAGCCAAAAACAGAGCCAAGAAGCTCTGTGACTTTGACAGCTGAGAACTCACTAAAGCAATATCTTATTAAAATAATCTTTGAGGTCCTTACCTATAAACTCACAGCCATAGGTGTGCTAGGGAGAAGCAACTGCCCTTCTGGTGAGATTTCATTTGGGGATGGGACAGATGCTAACACTGTTCTACAGGCCTTGGGTACCGTCTGTGCTGCACAATGACCACTTGACAAAACTTCCTTATTCTTGATGTAATTTTAGCAAGGTCTTACGCATGTGAAGAACAGACACATGTTCAGAGCTAAGCTAATTTTCCTTCCCTGAGCTTGCCAGGCCTGAGAAGTGTGGGACAGGAGCTCCTTCTGTACAAAGCGTCCTCCTCTGGTATCCCTCCATTGGGGAAAAAGCAGTGTCTCCCTGACGTGTCTGCTGTTATCCAGGTTAACATCCAGGCCCTGTTACTTCCCCTCAGGCTGATCAGCTCATGGGCACATCCGTGCTGTGTAACGCCTATCAGCTTGGCCTTGGATGCAGCTCATGTCCTTTTTTTCCTCACTTGTCACATGCTGTTCATGCCTTAATCTACAACTGTTTAATTGGTTATTCTTTATCCCTCCTGTACTTGGATGAGTATTTTTGCTCGTGCTGACTGCTGACACCACACAATTGCGCAAGGCTAAGCAAAACCTCGGCTAAGATGTATAAATACTAAGACAGCCAAAGAAAGATGGATAACAGAGTTGCTCTTACAAAAGTTTCTGGGATGATTTTTGCAAATATTGCTAAAATGGGTTCAAGACCAGACAAATCCAGAGAAGGCCTGAGGCTTAGTACATTCTGTTATTGTTACAAAGCTTAAAACTGACTATTAATACAAATGCCTCATTTCCATTAATATTATTATTATTGCTTGACAGCCTCGCTGACCTTGGCCTATCTCTGTCCCAGTGTCTGAGCTCAGTGAAGTCTTGGTTCCCCAGCGGCTCTCCTTTGGTCTTGTGCCTCTGCTGGTGCCACCCATGCTCAGGATGAGCCATGTTTCTGTCCTGCCAGATGTGGCCACTGGCTGGGACTGCGCCCCAGGACAAACTGGTGCAAAGCCCTGGTCAGTCCCGTCTCCTTCGGGGCAGTGAGAGTGGCTGTTGCCTCCCGTCCTGAGCAAAGGCACTGAAAACACACAGCCAACTGCACATCCAGCTTAGCAGGCAGCTGTACAGGGTTGTGCAAAGACCTGACAGACTCGGTGCACCTCTGCCTCTCCTGCAGGCATGCTGCCTTTCATCCCTTTCTGTGATTAGGGGAGCTCTCTTTCGGGAGGGCACTTTGAACACTCTCCAAACCTTTGCCTTGCAAGTCTTTTCCGTTATGTCAAGCTGGTTTGCCTTCATTAAGCCTCGGTTAACTTCAGTTCCCGGTGGCAGGATTTCTTATCTTGCTTATTGACGCAGGTACAGCAACTAGTCAAGTCTGCAGGGACTTGACTGGCAGTAACAGGAGAGGCGGGTACATTTAAGGAGGTTGCTAATAAAACACTGGCTTCAGCACCCTTCAGAGGCATGGGGAAAAAAAATAATTAGCTGAAAACTTATTTGCATTCCATAAGCTAAATTTCTCTCTTTGCCATGGTGCACCCACTGCCTTAAAATACTTTACTGAAAGGGAGAAAAATGAGAACGTAACAAGTGCTGCCCGGCAACAGGACAAGAGGTAATGGGTACAAACTTGAGCATAGGAAGTTCCACCTAAACATGAGGAGGAACTTCTTTACCCTGAGGGTGGCAGAGCACTGGAACAGGCTGCCCAGAGAGGTGGTGGAGTCTCCAACTCTGGAGACATTCAAAACCAACCTGGACGCATTCCTGTGCAACCTGCTCTAGGTGACCCTGCTCTGGCAAGGGGGTTGGACTAGATCATCTCTGAAGGTCCCTTCCAACCCTACCATTCTGTGATTCTGTGAGATGAACACAGCAACCAATTGTGCCCCACACCGTGCATGGCTGAGCCAGCCACTCCAGCCAGCGCTGCTAGCTGTCTCTGTTATTTCACCTTGCCACAACACTGATATATCAAGTAGGACCTACAAAGTCCTTTTCCATAGAGAACACTCCTGAAACAGCTTCTTCACTTTACAGTTGACTCCGAAAGTCATAAGTGAAAAAAAAGGTGCTTGATGGTTTTTGGTTTTTTTTTAGAGTGTAACTTCTACATCCCAGGACTGGCTGTTACTGCTTTATCTTAGAGCAATTACTCACCCCAGGCACCTAACTGGGGCGTACCTGTAGCACCTCCAGCTACAAACCCTTCTCTGCTTTACAGCACGCTGTCTTTTTCAGCCGAAATGCCTCCCAAGTGCAGTGAAATGACATGTGCCAGCTATGCCTGTTACAGGCCAGCCCACTGCTCACTCTACTTGTCTTTCCTTCCCTTCAACTCATCTTCATAGAGTACTTCTCCCTTTTTTAGCTGCTTTTTCCCTCTGGAATAATTTTGCAGATAGGATTGCTTGTTTTTAGCCATCAGCCACTAGATCTATCCAGATGGCACAGAGAAGCGAGGAGCACCTACATCGTAGTTAAGGGTGTCTGATTTACCCCACGTTTCCAGTGAGTTTGTCTAAACTGAAATTGCCCCAAATTGTTCCTGCTGTAAAAAAAATTCCTCTTTTATTGCCTTTTAGCCAAAATCACATAAGGAAACTATATTGGAGCCCACACACCAAAAAAACCCTAGAGCTAAGATGTCATTAAACAGTTTTAGATGCTCCTAGTTCCAGGTAGTGATCTATTTCAAATAGCCGGTTGGGGCAGTCACATCCCCTTTCTGCCCTTCTAGCCCTACATGGGGTGGATGAAGGATCAGGAGTTCAGTCATGGCAAGACACAGACCTGCTGTTTTGCTTCCCAAACACATACCTCCCTGCTGAGATTTTATGAAAATATTGCTAGCTATACTGCGGAGCTCCATTGGTGCCTTGAAAGACGACCTTGTGAGAGGCAGTGAGTGCCATCGGCAAGGCACAGAGTCCCTGGAAGTAGAAGAGTCCAAGTCTTTCTGCGGTAATTCATGATTTCTGGACATGGTATTGGAAACACAATAAAAGATTATATACTTAATTTCCCACTTTTTACATCCCTTAGTTCAGCGGGTCAGGCTTAGCTGTGACTGAAGTTGTTCTGGTTTATAAAACTGCTTTTATTTTTTAAATCAAAGTTAATACAGCAGGCAAACATCACACTTAAACGGGGGCATGGCAGAGACAAGACAACTCACAGCCATCATTTGTCGCTTTACGAAGCGGCTCCCAAATCCTCCTGTCTTTTAACACCTGTTTAACCTTAATTTTGCTGATTTTCACAGTCATTAATGAACTATGTATGGTATACACAGCTACTCTGGTAGATCTGGAATTTCACGGTCTATTGGAGTACATAATTTGCATTTACGTCACAGTGTTGTTAAACCAAATCACTATCTGGACCTACAAATATATCTCAAATTTTAGAAAGTTAAAACAACTTGTCTCCAACAGTATTTTGTAATTATATACATTAACATTGCTTTCCTTTTTACTTAGTCAAAACACATTCCACACATAGTTACACCAAAAATGTTATCGGCCAAATCCCTAATTATTGAAAGTAAAGGAAAAGCAAGCCGAAAAAGCCCAAACCACAGACCTTAGCTGTGGGAAGGGGTAGCTCGCACTATGTTAACAACTACGGCTTCAATTCTACTGGTCTCTGGCTTCCAACTTAACATTCCCTTCTGACTAAGTTAAAAGACATTACTGATGCCCGTATGCTGGCAGGGAGCCCTCCTCCTTGCTGGATGCTGTGCAGTGGCCTGCGGGCAGGACCTCCCCGCTCAGGCAGTCAGTAGCCCAGGCTTTAATGGGCCAACAAACCAGGCGTGTTTAAAGTTACCAGGTTTTTTATTTCAGAATTTGAGGAAAATGCAAATTTTGTTTGGGACACATAATTATCAGTGTACTAACTGAGACTTCTTTTTTTTTTTTTTCTTTCTGCATCACAGATAAGCTGTGACCGGAAGAGCAGAATGAGTTGCTGACGGGCAGGTGTTGGCTATGCCACCTGCGTTTTGGTAGTTGGAGTGGATCGTGACAACTGTTGCATTATTAAACAGGAACCAGAGGAAAAAAAAAAAAAACCTAAACAGGTGACCTCTTAAATTATTCTAATGGAAGGTAATGCAAAAAAAACTGAACTGGAAGGTCCCTGGCTGAGCTGCAGCAGAAAGCTAAGGCCGTGGTGCCTGGACCTTCCTGAAGATGCAGCACCCTCAGCACTTGCTCCATCTCGCTCCTCGGCTCCAGCACTTCTGCCCTGCCAAGGACTACCATGGCTCTGACCACTTTTGCCCACTGTTGCCGTCCCTGGGCCCCCAGCCCACACTGGGTTGCCCCAGCTTGCCCTGCTCGCCCCCACGGCTGGGGGCACCCCAAAGTCAGTGGGTCTCTTTTCAGCAGCTTTTGCACTGGTGACCCTTTTAAGTCTTGGCCAAGCGCTGGTGCATCTGCGTAACAGGAGGCCGTTACTTCCAAAGAACCAGCCACTGTTCTTTTTTTCTTGCCTTTCCCGTGATGGTGAGCCTGCAGCAGTAGCCAGGGTATTATTACAAGTGACGGTTGTCACGTTTTGCAAATTGTAGCTGTTATTTTGCAGGTTTTGATTTGCTTAATGCTGCTTCAGCACTGCAGCGAGCGGCCGCCGCCTTCACATCCACAGACCTCAGGCAGCAACAAAAGCAACACAAAACATGGTTCAAATATTGCATATATTTGAACTTTGAAATTTGCAAATACTCCTCTCCTCCTGCCACCCCAATAAAACGACAACCCAGGGTAGCTTAAAGGAAAAGATTGTGGTGGGGTTCTTTGAGGGAAAAGGTGTCTTTTTTTTAAAGGGAATTATATTTGCTATGGAAGATGTTGTTCTTCATACAGTAGATGCTTTTTTTTCCCCCCTCTCTATCAGTTGATGTCAAACAGAGACAATAATTGAATGTGTCTGTACACAGTAGCCTGAATTCTCTGCCACACATTTTCTCTTCAGCTTTGATGTGCTAGTTATTATCCTGACGTGTTTAGTTATCAACATTTTCTGTCTGTATGACATTCATGTAAAATAAGTAAATTATGTAAAAAGCAACACCCATAGCCACTAGGCTATGTATAAATGAAAAGGCTTATGTGAATTAATGTTTTAATTGAATCTGTGAAAAATAATGAATCAGCAGACACTGCTGATCTGATTTCTGCTTTCCCAGATTTAGTGGCAAGCTTCACATTTTGCTTGTCTGGAAACGAAAGGTATTTCAGTGTCTGAAACTACTCATCTGGCTGCGGAAATTAACTGCAACAACCAGTCACTGATAGTACTTTTTATCTATGTCACTCTCTTAAAGCAGTGAAAATAAAATTACAGAGAACCAAAGGCTCTATAGTAAATTTTGACAGACAGGTACTAGCAAATAACTTGCTTTTTTTCTCCTTTTATCTATTAGAAGGTTACAGCCTTTGGCATGCTGGCAGGAGCAGCCTGGATGTGCTTGTCTGTTAAGAAGGTTTCATCAGTTCTTCACCTGTTTTCACTTTGAGCCTGATCCATGGTGAAGCTGATGAAAATCTTTCCATGGGCTTCTGTGGCCTTTAAAATTAGGTGTAAGCTGAAGGTTTACACTTTGCAGGAGTTTAGCACGTGCTTTCTTCTGGCAAAGTAATACCAATGCCCACAGAGGAAGGAAACTGTTTTTAAAACTGTATTAAAAATACTAAAGTGAGTTTGACTGGGAATTAAGCTTAAGACTAATGTATTGGCATGGTGTTTAGCAAAACCTAGAGTCCTGTGCCTGGCTAGCACCAGCACTCAAAGCATGTGCTTTGATGGACTTGCTGCTGAGTGTGGTGTGCTGATCTTCTGAACGATGTGGTCCAGTTGAGATGGTACAAAACACAAGGTGGGGGAGAAAGAACTTGAAGTGCTTGTGTTAGACGGAGCTGTTAGGCTTGGTCCTCAGAAGAGCGTAGGAAGAGTTAGGAACAAGGTCTCCTAACCCAGGCTATCAAAAAACATGATAGTCACTGTTCTATTTGTTTTTCAGAAGAGCCTGGAAGGTGAGGATTCACCCTTCCCTATAGGTATCAGCTGCAGGCTTCAGTCCCCTTGCCTGGGGATGAAACTCAAATCCCCCACTTTCAGTTTAAATGCCTGAAACTGGCTTTAGGCCAGTATTTAAAATCCTGTTCCCTGGAAAAGGGCCAGCACCGCACAGTTCTTCAGCAGATGTTGGTGCACACCTGACCTCCAGGGAAAATGCTGGGCTTTGAATTGCAAGTGGCTGGAGCCTCTCCTCCTCGGCAAGCCAAGCCCCAGCCCCGGCAGCGTTCAGAGCGGGAGCTGCTTGGCCACACACCTGTACCAGGCATTGCACAGCTGATAGAAGGGGCCTTTGTGGGCTGGGTCCATGGTGGGATTGTCCTCTGGGTGCACTGAGTCCATGTACCTGCTGGGGGGACCACAGCCTGCCATTGAGGGTGGTGGGGCAAGGGGGGAGGTTTGCAAAAAGTTGCCTCTGTTTTAGGTGCCTAATGTCATACAATCAAAGAATCGTTTTGGTTGGAAAAGCCCTTTAACATCTTCAGGTCCAACCATTAACCTAGCAGTGCCAAGTTACCACTAAACCATGTCCCTAAGCGCCATGTCTACACGTCTTTTAAATACCTGAGGGATGGCAACTCAGCCACGTTCCCTGGGCAGCCTGTTCCCATGCTTGATAACCCCTTCAGAGAAGAAATTTTTCCCAATATCCAATCTAAACTTCCCCTGGCGCAACTTGAGGCCATTTCCTCTTAGGTCTTTTTGGCCTAGTCTTAAAAGTCTTGGACTTAGTCTAAGGTCTTTTTCGAGAGCCTCATCCGTCTCCTCTCCTTCACAGCAGTAGCTGCCCTCATGCCCAACACCTTCGGCTGGCGGAAGCCGGACGGGCCCAACGGTGACCTGCGATTTCCCCCTGCTGCTCCCTCCCTCTTCTCTAGCATGAAGCTTCGTGTGCATCATGTTGCTGCTATTAAATGCTCGGTACATTAGCTTGTTAGTAATATTTGATGATCTCAGTGCATAAAATCTCTTGTTGGGTGCATTCCGCTCTTATAATTACGGGTCTGTATCTGTCTTCATGCACAAGCTCTGAGTTTCTGTATTTTTAGGCCCCTTGTTTGTTCTACGCCTGCCCCACCCTGCTGCCCTTTGGATTGCTGCCTCCATCCCTCCCGCTCTTCTCACCACTCCCCTGATATCAGCAGTAACACTCAAAAACACTAAATTTGGATCTCTTTCTGCCTGTCATCAGGAGAGGATGAGTAAGAGGGGCGGAGGAGGTGAGGAAGCCTCCTTTGCAACGCACGGGCCCGCACAGCCTGTGCTGTGCCAAGGTGTAAAAAAAAATAAAAGTCAGCATTTCAGATTTGAGTGGCAAGCCTCCCTGGTGAGAGGCTTCTGCAGGCTAATGCAACCCAGCCCCAGGAAGCAATTACTCCCCAGCCTTTACGTGCACCGCGCACCGGGACTCCTAGCAACGCACAAGTAAATTAATGGCTCACTCTCCATTTCTTGGCCACAGTCGACGTAACACTGGGGCCAAGACCATATTTTTTACAGCATGTTCCTATCCAGCGGCACCAGCCTTGAGCTTTTTAGCTTTTTCTACAGGTGTAGATAAACTCTCTCTCTCTAAACGGTGGCAGCTGAGCTCTTGCAGCCGTAATTAGGGGTGAACTGGGCATTGACACTCTTCCCAAAAATACCTTTCCCCTTCGCTTGCTGTTGTAGAGCGGGTTGTTCTCATAAACCTGGCGTAGAGGAAGGGGGCAGCGAATGACTCGAGAGCTGAAAGTTAGTTATCATCTGATTAATATTTAAAATAAAGGGGTTTGTTGGCTGTGTGAAGCTAGGCATCACTCTATGGTGTCAACTTCTGAGTTTAAACATATTGCACTATGACCAGCGATTCTCCACAATACAGTAGGATTTATTAATAGAAAATATGTCAATATGAGTTTGTCTTTGTACATGTTAGCAACATGTACAGTGAAACACATTTTATTTTCTCAATCTATATTGTTATAGTTCTTTTGTGTTATCTGACATAACCATTTATATTTGGGCTTAAATATGTTATTTGTCAAAATGTACTTTCAGTGTTAATATACCTTTAAAATCATAGTTTATCTTTTAAATATTGAATTCATATTATTTTTTTTTCAAATCAATATTGCTCATGTTAGTGCAAATTTGTTAATCTTGAGATAGGTTAACCATTCCTTCCAGACCATAAACAGCATTTAATAAAACAGTGAGATTTATATAGCTCTACACAGCTGAACAAGATTCTAATATGAAGCTTGTTAAAAAAAAAAAAAATCCGACATTTTACAGTACATCAATTGCATTTTATACATTTTTTTGGAACAGTTTTGTTTCTTCTCTATTTCTGTGTGTGATCTAGTACAAGAATGAAGGGAACAGCAATAGGTAATGATACTTTCCTCAATATTGAAAAAAATGCATCATATATATCTTGCTCAGTATGGCGGCAGTGTTGGATTTCCAAGCCTGGAAAAGGCGGCGGGTAATTCAACACCTTCTCAAAACTCAGTACAGCAAGAATGAACTTTTTCAGTCGGAGCACTTGCCACTACAGAGGAATGGAAACAAAACAACACAAACTATAGACAAAAGGTATTTTATGCCACTTCGTTGATCCAGAATCTCCCACTTGAGCAATGGTCAACTTTTGACTCCAAGGAATTCCTAAGAGGAGCTGAAAGGGGGCAATGTGGGCATTTCAGTAGTTTGAAGAATGGAAATAAATCCAACTTACAATAACCTCCTGTCCTAAGACCTTCAAACGGCATGATGGATCCCTTCAGCCTGTTGGCAATCCTGCGCCTGGAGAACCGTACCAGCCTGGTGGTTATCAGGCAATCAAGAAGAACTGCAAGTTGCGAGTGACATTCTTTATTAAAAAAAAGTTTTTATACTGAAAATGTGCTTTGTTCAAAAGAGCACTGCAAATGTCACTTATCATATTAAAATCAATGTAATAAATAAAATATAAACAACCTGTGTCCAAAACTATGAATAATATTTTTATCTACCTCACTATACATCTGGCCCGCTGTGCCCCTCCCGCCCACCCTTTCTTAAATTTTTAAAAAATTTTTTTGCATGCGATTTTTTTCCCCTTGTTTACTACAAAGAGCAGATAAGGTTACATATCGTACACTGGGAAAAGCTGCCAAAAAGATTCAACTATAGTCCTAGATTACCGAGAAACCAATTCTACGTTACAATAGTCGCCTGCGTGAACTACTCGGGCTGTGTCCTATAGAGCAGGCGATGACTTGGGAGAGATTTCCCCCCCCGCGCACAGCCAGAAGCGTGCCAGGTGATGTTAAGACTATTACAATGACTAATCACAGAAATGTTTGCAACCTAAAACAAATTCCTTAACTGTAATTCAAGCAATTTACAACTATGCCATTTGTGGTGGGTTTTATGCCGTGAAAACTGTATGCTGAACTGTTGCCTGAATCAAAGCAATGAAGAAACGCTAGATTCTTTTTTTTACTTCCAGAATCCCAAGAGCTAAGATGAATATGCGAGCTCTTCTGGCCTCCTAGCTTAGTTTCCTTTTCTATTTTTTAATTTAAAAATTTAAAAAAAAAAATTTCTGTCCCTTACATTTTTTACTTTTGAGGGTTTCACTTTAAATGCACAGAAATGGTCGGTATATTTAATATTTGAGGAATGTGTTTCGGGTATCGGGTTTTCTTTTTGGTATGGGTTAAAATAAATGATTGTCCTAATGATTCACGAGTTGGACTCTTGTATAGCCCAAAGACGTTGGAGAATCCAGACCTAAGTCTATTGGGTCTTTGTTTTCCATTCCCTCAGGGAGATGGCAAGATCAAACTCTGCCTTCCTTGAGCACTTGCTGGTTGGTGGCTGGAGGGTAATGACATTTCCTCAAGAAAAGATCGAGAGATGCTATTTTAAAGGAAACGGCACCTAAAGGTGAAGGAGTCAGTGAAAAAAAAAATCTGATAACCCCTTCCTTTGAGAGTATGCGGCCTAACAATTTTGAATTGCTATCAATGGTTAAGAAAGTGAGTAAGAGAAAGCACATACTGGAGTTTCCACTGTTTAAAAAAACTGAAAATCAAACAAAAATTGAAGCTTGAACAAGGAAAACATTGGATGAAAAGAAGTCTTACGCCACACAAACACACACACTCAAACACACACACGCACACAGAATACTATGCATACATGGACACACACAAGTAAGAATGTGTATTTGTATGGTAGGTTCTTGGAAATAGACATTCTTAGCAAATATGGATGACAGATCAATTGTAATTTATTTTCTTTTAACACTGTATCATCATAAAGAAAACTGGTATAAATGAAAAAAATCTATTTCAAATATCTACATCTAAAATTTTAGGCAGTGAAAAAGCACTTCGTTGACAAGGAGTGTGGAATGATGAATGTTAATTGTCAGAAACTGCTGAATGCCTTTTTTTTTTAGTTGCCACAAACAAATCCACATATCAGAACGAACAATACTGCTAAATATTCCGTTTTGTTTTTTTGATTTTTTTTGACTTTTTTTTTTTGTTAAAACGCACCGGGGAAAAGAAAACAAAAAACTGGAAATTCATACATCTTTCAAAATTTGAAATTGAAGCAATATTTAGAACCATAGATGAAGAAACACTGTGGCATTGGTGTAATATACACAATGCACTTTTTTTTTTTTTATCTGTAATGTACATCAAATACTTTACAACAATGCATTAACAAAAGGCAAGAAACATCTTGCTGTACAGAGGAAACCCCAAATGCAACTTGAAGCCTAGATTCACAATGAATGAGGATATTAAACAAAGTGTGAGAAGCTGTTCCCCATAAGTATGTACGCTGCTCAGTTACTTGTGCTTAACTCTTGACCCACATCCACTGTCGTGTTCTCCCTCCTTCCTTCAGCCACATTCAATATACAGCACTGAACTTTAGACTCTACGGGCCAACAGTAAAGTCGCCCCACACTGTAAAATATATATATGTATACATATATTTCTTTCTAATTACTCCCAGGTTTAGCTTTCGCACCTTTTAGCCCTCTAAAAAAAAATCTCTTAATTTTTTCCATACTGGTTATCTGCGCCTTCCTATGGAACAGGCTTTAACAAACTAAATTTGCAGGAAAAAAAATGTCTTGTGGTATGCATGCACATGCACAGTTCCTGGAGCTTTTGTATCTGCCCAAGTCTCAAACCCAGGAGTCGGGAGAGGCTGGATAGTGGCTTGTTTCATAGTTAAGTTCACTATAGGGACGAGCAGCTGAATAGAAGTCGACGTAGTTGCCAGTTGACTTTAGTCCCAGGTGCATGTTGTATTCGCTTGCAGGTGGACGATGATGCACTTGGTCCTCAAAGAAGGACTCGTCATAGTTTCTTGTTGAATTCTGAAACGGCTGATATGGTTCATACTCTTTTCTGCTGGGCTCCTGTGGAACTGGCTGTGTTGAAACCTGAAAGGTAGTAATACCCACAGCTTGTTAGATACAACTTACGGTGGGCAACAGGATGGAAGGAGGAGTAAATATCACGCTATGTTTATCATGCTGCAAGTACAGTATCTTAACATCTGCTCAAGGTATTGCATGGTAGTGAATTGATTCTACAGCTTTGTCTTGTCATTACACTTCTTTACATTTATTTATTTAATATTATCATTAAATACACGTATTATTTAATATTATTGCTGCTATAGATGCTGGTCTACTTCACAAGTAGTTCAGGTGGCGTAGCTTACAGTTACTTTCATTCCTATGATCTGTGCATTACTTTCTGACTATTTTGCAGTTATATAATGCAAACATCGGTGGGCAAAACTCAGGCTTGAAGAATTTTAATGGAACTGGTAGACACTCCAAAGATGCTAAACATTAACATTCTGCAGCTGCCTTTGCCACAAGTGAGATTTAGGGTGACACCATATCCTTAAGAACCATTTATAGTCTTCAGGGCACTGACATGAGAAAGTTTCAAGCTAAATGCTCTGAAAGGTGTTCTTCTGCTACTATTAAGCTGAACCATCATCTTACCACCTCCTCAACACTTCATGCTGGCAATCTTGTGTTGTTGCTACATTCCAGCAAGTTGCCTCAAAGCTGAAATATTTATGATATGCAGAAAAAAAAATCTCAGGTGGGCCCCTAACCAACGTTTGCCATCAGGTTTTTTTCAGACAGCCCTAGTGAGTCTCTGTCTTTATAGTTGGAACACTAGCTTTCACCCTCTGCCACCTCTAGTAAGTCTGGGCAGACTTCGTGACTACAAAATGATGGAGCCTTTCAGTCCTCAAATGGTCGTTACTGGGAATATCGCTGCTCAGATGTCGTGTCAGAACACTTTGCTGATCCTGCTGACTCTGCGAGAGTCAGTAATGCTCCTTCAAGAAGAGAGGAACACTGGCACTGCTATGTCCCAAACTCTCTGATACTCTTTCAAAGCATGCCTGTATCGGACTCTATGAGTAGAGAGTAAAAGGCTGTCTATGTCCTTTGACAATCCTACAAGTGATCTTAAACACCGGGCCCAATATTAGAACAGCACAAGGGAGCATAAATACTCTAGTTTCTATTTCTAGTACTGCTATCAAGGTGTACGGGACCTTGAGCCCTTCGCTTCATTTCACATATTCAAACACAGGTGTTTAATTTTGGTCACAGGAGAAAAATCCTATAGTAAGCAACATATTTATACGACAAAAAGTGAGAGACAGTCAACTTTTGAATAGAAAATAGGGGACTTAAGTAGTATTTCTGTGTTCTTCTACACTAAAACCATTATTTCTGGTATGTCAATCGTAAACCTGACATTTCATTGAGAAAGCAAGTGGGAAAGGTGGAAAATTGGTTTTGTTTTCATGTGGTTGGTTTGTTCATTTGCTTTGTTTTTGCTCGAACTCTCACCCCAAAAATCAAATTAGTTGATTCATGACTGCAGTTAAGAGTGCACCTGCTGTTACAATACCTCATACCCTTTTCCCTAAATACTGTGTTAATTAGAAGAGCTTCATCTTTTTTAATGCAATAAAAGCATAAACATCTTCATGCACTGAACTGTCTCACACAAAGAAGGAATATGGTGCACCACAGGAAACACTGGATAATTAAAAAGCAAAATCAAAAACAGAAATGGGGGCACAGAATATCAGAAACTCTCTTCACCTCAAGTTTGTGGATTAGAACCGAAATATCAGTCCCTTAAATTGAAATTGCAGGTAATCTAGTAAAATTTTCAGAGAAAAATCTTTTGTATCCATTTTACTAAATATTCGTTTACCTGTCTGATAGTATTAATAATTTTTTAAGTGCTTTCCTTAAATGTTTTTTTGTCTCATTTCTCTAGTTGAAGAAATGCTGTAGCTTTTGCATATTACATACCAAAATTGCAAAAATATTAAGGAGTTGTGGTAAGTGAGTATAAAAGTAGCATTACACATAATGATTAAACAAAAGCCTACAAGTGCAGAAAATTGTCTGTTTCCCAGGGACTGAGGAGATACTATAGTGGAAATACCAGCTGTGTGAAGGCCACACATGTCGATATTGCAACTGTTTCTATGAGTGCATTAGCTTAGGACCCATGCTACACATTACATTTCTGTAATGCCCACCTTATCCCGACATACTTATTGCTTTCTGGTTTTCAGGGACAGGACATTTTAAAAGAGTCCCACAGTTCTAGACTGAATGGCTTGGATGTATATGCATGAAAAAGCGTCCTTGCCACTGAAGTCTAGATTTTCTCTTGCCCATGCCCCGATGCATACATTAAAAAAACAACCAGGCAAAAAGCCTTGTTACAATCATGATTCTGGAGTGACTAAATGGCAAAACGGAGGGCTGTTACTACATGTTATGTGTACTATACGCTTCCCTGCTTTTGCACCTTTTGGTACAGGGGGTTCCGTCTTCAGGCCTGTTCAATACTTGAGTTTCTGCTAGGATACCTTAGCACGTGACCCATGTGGCATCAGCAGTGGTGTTAAAATTTACGATGGCTGTACTCAAGTAGTAAGATGTGACCGGACTTAACCAAACTCATTGGCACAAGACATTGTGAGATACCAGAGACAGTAGAAACGCCCATTAATATTAGCTTGGCTTTTGTAGTCTGTGTCACACATCTCCAAATCGTTAAAAGCATTCAGCTCTCAAGCCCCTCTTGATTTCATAATGAGTTACAGGCTTAAACACCTTGGATAATTTTTGTACATACGCTGTCATAACCTGTTGGATATTTTTGAAACTTGGGCTGAAATTATCCATTAGCATAAAGAACGTAGCTTGTTTGAAGCCAGTGGAACTGCTAGCATTTGTGCAAGCAGATGACTCAGTAATCTAGATTTATCAATCTCTGATTTTCTTAGTTTCCATAGAAGATCTTACACTGGTCTTTTGCCATCTGGAACAGTAACATTTTAGTCTCCGTACTTACCTGATTGTGTTTGATATCTTCAGCAGGTGCACCATACGAATTCCTGTACAAAGTTGAGATTCCAGTGTTCTGAGCTGGAGAGAGAAAAAAGGAAGGGAAAAGCAGGTTTACCAAACATACCTCTTTGGCCTCAAAATTAATTCTGAAGGCTTCATTAAATACAGTGCCTGTTTCCCACACACAAATATCTTTAAAAGCATCTGCAGACTTCCTTTTTCTCTTCCTGCCACTAAACAGTCATAATCTTTGCTGTGCTGTACATGCATGTGCATGGTATACACTTACGAATGGTAACAGGGGCCATGTCACGTTCATACCAATCTTGTGCACTTCAAATATAAATCAACAAAATCATTACATAATTGTAATTATAGCATTCAGTAATATATTCCAGGTTATAGATGGGATTTCATATCACACGTACACTAAGCAGGTAACAGTTGTAAATATTGCGATAAACAAACATTTCATTCCTTTCACTTCCATTGGATGATGTTACACCAAATCCTGGATTATTTATCCTACAGTGCTTTTGCTATACTGTGAAATTATTCATGGGAAAAGTGATTAAATGCAACTGAAAAATGAGTTATGCAAAAAAGTAATATGCAGTTACACTGAAGTCTTGCCAAGATAGTCCGAAATCCACAAACGGCTGACGCTTTCTTCTCAGATGTCCTACTACTAAAATGCACGGATAAAACTGAGGTGAGTATGAAATCAGAAGTAATTCTAAAGACAAGGATAACATCATACAGGTTTGCAAACATCTATTTCCCACCCTGCCCCAAAAAAACAGATAGAAAGCTAAGGATTTTCCCTGCAAGGCTGATGTCACTGATCACTTTAATTTGGCTATCCAGTTTGCTGGTAGAACCAGCATGATTGTAGTTATTTCTCATATTTGAAAGAATACGAGGGTAGTATTTTGTGTGGCTGCTGTACTCGGCTTCTTACTGGGCATGCGTTATTAACTTTCCAGACGTTATAACCAAAGGTCTGATGCTGTCATGAGGATTCTCGTTATAAAAGCACACACCTGAAGTGAAAATCGAGTAGCTGTGAATCAGAGTTGTCAGTGGAATTGAAACATGTTGCTCATGCAACTTCTCTCAGGTTTCTGTCCAATGGTATAAAACCTGGAGGCACCAAGAGTTGCTTTTAATACCATCGCATCTCAAAACCCTTGAGGGTGAGGACTGAGCATCAGAGCTAAAAGCTGGGTATGGGATCCATGCTAGCCACATCACCGAGAAGAACCACAGTTACTGAAGAAGTAACCACTCTTTCTTCCTTTGGCAACCTGCTAACATGGACCCCAGCATGTGCAACTGCCTCTATCTTTCCCCCAGCCACTGCACCCTCTATGGAGAAAGGAATGGGACGGCCTTTAGCCAAAGTTGATTGTAATACGCCAATTCTGATCTTCAAAGCTGCCACGGGTTCCATGCAGAGGGTAGAATTTTTGTCAAGTTTGGTGTACTGCTCCATATTGCTGCTTTACAGATCTCAGATGGTGTTCTTAAAGATCTCCAGCATGTTCCTTAAACAGGATAAAGACAGGGCTTATATGGTGGGGTGATGAGCCCTAAAAGCTAGAAAAAGAGTTTTTTTTCTCTTGACAACCATTAACTAATAGGGGTGAAAAAACCTCTTGTTTCTTGAAGAGCTGGATGTGGTTACTGAGACAGTGCATAGTCCAGTGTAGAAAATGGTGAAGAGCTCTGGATGTCTCCAAGGAGTGCAGCAGGATCCTTTCTTTGAAGGTGGGAAGAACACAAACTCTAGTAACTTGATGGTTGGTCTTTTCCAGTGGTAGGTACTCTTAATTCTGCCAGTGTGCCAATAGGCGGTAACAGATGGAAATGATGACTGCTTGAGTAGTTTGCCTTTGGCCATAGATGCTAGTGGTGAAAGGTTGATCTGCAGAGGTTCTCTATGCTCAGGCTGCATTTTGTTGCCAAAGTTGAGCGACGTGTGAGACTTGACAGTTATTTCAGTGTTTTTTATATTCCAGCTGCATCCCCTGCTTTGGTGTTTGAAACTCTCCCTCCTGATGACAGTCTTTGGTATCAGAGAAGTCCGCATCAGCATTGCTATTTATGGTGCATCTCATGATGGCACGGCACTCGTTAGTGCAACTACCAGATCTTTTCTTGATACCATCTTTTTTATGCTGTTTTTCTGAGTTTCTTGCTCGCCCCAAGAAGTGCTAGAAGAAGTTGAGTTATACACATTCCTCTTCTCAAGACCTAAAGAGCTAGTGTTTCAGCTATTCATTTTGTGAAGTGCTACTTCTTGAAAAAAATGAAAGTGAACGAGAGTTTTATGAAGAACCTGATGAAAAATAGCAAACTGGACACATGCTAATTTGTATGTTGTTTCTACGGGCAATCAGAGAGACTTTAATGAGGGTCATGACCTATTCATCTTTTTACAGGTATATAAAAAGGCACATGGTACACGTGCCATTAACAGCCATGACTATTAAAAAACCAGAAATATTCCAGAGCTGGTGCACAGCTGTCCAATGCACTACTGTGACATTTGCACTGATGTGCTCCGAATTGTCACATGCCAGATTGAAGACGTACAGTCTCCCAGATCACATACTCTGCAATGGAAAATGGATAATATCAGCTTATGAAAATAACTGCAAGGTCTGTGTTGCTGATTTCACTGCAGTGATGTGGATACAAATTCACAAGTTAAAAATGCAAAAAAAAAAAAAGAAAAAAAAAGTAGCATTCCTTTCTTAATGTAATAAGAACAATGACACATCCAATGCTTGGAAATGAATGCCAAAGAGTTCAAGAATAAGAAATCTTGGCTTAGTCTAGCCGGGAGGCTGAGATAATTCTGTCCCTGGAGGAAATGTAAGTCAAGCAATGTAGCTGCTCGCAATGCATGCGGCCCCGCTCCAGTACCTGCTTCTGAACACGCAGGCGGCATCCCTGGGAACTCCATTCCCGCTCTGCCATGCTTCAGTGAGCAGTTGACTCTTGCTGTCCAAAAGCAGAGGGCAAATATAAAAGAAAGAAGGGAGAGAATGAGCTAGATGAGTGGACAGGTACTGTGTGGTTAGTATCTGATTTTTGCTGTTAATGTTGTATACGTACCATCGTAGTAAAATTATTAGAGAGAAAGAGAGATTAATGAAATAATTTTCTTTTTTAAAACATGGCAAGAGAAGGGAAAGGGGTACAAGGAGTAAGAAATGGAGTTTTTCCAGCAGCCACACTTCTTTACAGGGATGTGAGAATTGTAGCTGCAAATTAAATGATTCAAGGAGTGATGAGAGTGTGTATTTTATGTGTGTGTTTTAAGCAGTATCTAAACATTAGTACATGATAGTACTGAAGAGGTACTTCTAACTAGCCAAACTGTGAAGGTTCTAAAATGAGTACTATGATCAGCCTGCAGTACTTTGTGGTTGCACTGCATAAAGAACATATATACCTTCCTTTTTTTCCCCCTGTTCAGTTTTCAAGGTGATGTTGGTTAAAAAATAATCATATAGTACCCCACAGCAGTTTTCTGCAAAGCTGACAATAGCTTTGAAAATTATGTCACTCAGTGGTTTATGTGACAAAGGTATTACAGGCCGAAGCCGTCCCTGTACATCCCAGTTACTTGATTCATGGTTTAACATTCGGCTTTCAGTTCTTATAAGCGCTCATTTTGAGCACATTTACAGACACTTTGAAATAACAAGGTGCTAGCCTTTTGCCCTCACAAACACAGGTCCATAGTAAGAAAGGAAAGCTCAGCGGCACAGCTAGTCATCCTCATCTGGTATTGCATAACCTGCTTTTTCTGCTATAAGCAGCACGACTTCATTTTCTAAAATTTAGTTCAAGCCACTAAAGGAAAATGCTTCTGCGCCTCACAAATCTCAGCTAACAAAGATCATTACCTGTCGCCTTCCTGCACAGTGAAAGATGAGGCAAGGGCATGAGAAAAGATTACAGTGCATTACAGTTTCTTAAAGTAATAATAAGTTCAAGTAGCCTGAGCATCTGTAGCTACTGTAAGAGATGATGGTGGTTATTTGTGTTCTAAATGTGCAGGGACTTGCAAGTTAAGTCTCAATAACAAAAGTATAGATGATTGATTCTTGATACCTAAAGAAAGTAAATTAATCAGAAGGTGTTTCTGCTGGTGGAAGTGAGGATACAGGGCGCAGACTCTGATGCACGTATTCGTTCAGTAGGGGAACTAAGAAACTAAAAGAAACTTTAAAGTAGGATTCCCATGATAGTATACAGTAACCTTATCTTCCCCGTTCTGAAGGAAAACACCATGGCATAAATAACGTTATCACATGCACTTAGAGGTCCTGCTTTTTTTAAAAGGAATATAATAGTTTTTGTCTTAAAAATATACTTTAGGTGATAAAATTTTATTATTGGTTATTATTTTCTACAGAGAAGAGAAGATGGACAGTAAATATACAAGGCATCATAAACCTGTGAAGGGAAGAGGGCAATGAGAACTTTGATATTGTTCCTCTATTTTTTAGCTGTCCTTGTGAAATCAATATAAGTTATCATCTTCAGCCAAACTGTTTACTTCATAGACTCTCCATTTTTCCCAGAGGTTTCCTGACAACTCCCCACAATGGCAAAAAGCCAACATTTCTACTTCGAAAATCCATCAAAAAACCTTCATTTCAGTCCCAGCCCAGAGGTCATAAAATTTTTGAAACTATAAACTGAGAAGAGCTTTGGAGAAGAGCATGGAGACAGTTGTGGATAAATTGGGACTACAGCTGTGGCCCTACATTCTGTGTAAATCCATAAGTCAAAGAAAGCTTTGTGTAATACATCAGTTTGGCACAAAATACAAGAGCAGCTCAAAATATGTATACGCCAGGTGGAACCTGAAAAAACATTTATCAAAGCCCCATAGGCTCTGTGGATGTATAGCTGCAACGCACAAAACTAAATACAGGCATTGCAATATGAACTTGCTACATGAACTTATATTAGACCATCCCAGTAAAGTCAAAATGTCTTACAATTAAAATAACGAATACTGACTTTATATTGTTCTTTAATGAAATATTTATTTTATGAGCTACAAATATGTTACACAAATTTGATGTTGAATGTTGACGATCGAGACTCCTCCTAACTGACATTTTCTTTTGTTCTTAAAATGGTGCTTAATTTAAGCTCAGGCCAAACAAGCAGAGATTTGGTGACCTGAAAGAGAGAGAAAGTGACTTGTTAATTTCGTATTCATTTGTACAATGGCCATGTAATTGTGAAATATTACTAAACTTTTCAGTTTTCTATTGGTTTTGATTTTTCTCACTGAGCTCAGTAGCTGGAAAAATAGTCGATAGCTGAGCGTGATGCTGAGAGTTTTGAGTTTCCTAACTAAAAGCCCACCCAGAAGATCAATACGAACAGACAAAATACAAGCAGATATTAAAGGAAAACACGATGCAAAAATCAAAGTGGAGCAAAGGTTGCTGGGGAAGTACAAACCTCACTATCTGAAAGTTATACGGAAAGAGAAAAGAAACAAGGGAAACAGGAATGGGAGAAGAAAAACACTACAGCAAAAAGATAAAATGAAAAGGGATGGGGAAAAAGAAAACCCCAATTTTTTTTAAAGTGTGGAGAGAGAGAAGACTATCTGCAAGGAAACACAGATTTTCCACACAGAAACTCTTTTTTTTTTTTTTTTTGTGAACCTTCTGATACAATTTGGTAGCCTAAATTTGCAGATACAGCTAGAACAAAACACTAATGTTTCTGCCTTTTCGGCCTGCTGCTCTTACTCCTGAGATTCCCTTTTCATGGATCCTTGACAAAGCGGTGAAAAAAATGCAGTCCTGTCCTTCACAGTCACACAAGTAAGGACCACTGAAGTGTTTCAGAGAACCACCTTGTGCAATGACTATGAAACACTCAAAATATTACAGACACATAAAATGCAGTACCTTGACTGAATCTGCTGCAACCTCACGTAGTGTGCTGCAGATGCCGTTCAGGACATTCCTCATTTCTGTCGTTTCCAAATGCTCTCGACTGTCATTCCCCTTCTTCAGATTTTCACTTTCATGCTAATTAATGTTCCGTATTGCATTTTCACCCAAATTCGAAGGCTGGCCTTTAGGCTTTGATTGCACAATAGCGCATAACACAGTAGATGTGGTGTGAGTATTGTCGTATCCTAAATGCGGTCTTGAAAGCTAGTACGAATGGCTGGATGCTGAGTCAGCATGCCACCAGTGTCCCCAGTCGGCTGAGGAACACAAGACAGCCCATCCTGGCATCCTCTGAGAAAGACCTCTACAGCGAGCATGGGAAAAGGTAACAGGCGTTCCGAAAGTGCGAAGTGGCTCCTCGCTGTGATTCTTTGCTTGCCCCGAGGGAGCATTTGGAGGAGAGGACACCGCGATGCTCAGCACTGTATAAAATGTACGAAAATGCTCAACAGAGGTTATATAAACCTGTGCAATGGTGATGGAGACCAACACGTATTTTAGAGGAGAATTAACAAAGAGGTGAATTACTAGGCAAAAGCACTCAACATTTTATAATTGCTGCTAACAGGTTATATGATTATAATGCTAACAGGTTAATGAGCTCACTAAGGGAGAGAAGCCTTCAGTGAAACCTGCAATAGACGCCATAGCATACACAGAGAAAATGGTTCTATTTACATCAGCCCAGCTGAGAAAGTAACAGGGACAGACTTTACAAACTGCTACACAATTTCCTAGGAATGACTGATGTGCAAAATAAGCTAACTGGTTCCGGAAAGCCATTCCCTGCAAAAGACAGATGTTAGGGATCACCGCACATGTTCAACCTTTGTCATGCTTCAGAAACAACACTAGTTAATACAAGGTGGACTTACTCACTTCCTTCTGAAACAAAAACAAGCTTAAAACTGAAAAGAAATGTAAAACTGCACTTTCCTCTATGAACAAACATGGTCTTCACAAATCATTTTTACACAGCATCGTATTCATTAAGATCAAATATTTCTTCAGTTGTATTTCTCGAGGTGGCTACAACTTTGGAATCAGCCAAAGGCGGATGACTCTTTTCTCTAGTACAGTAAACCCAGCCAAGCCTACAAAGTCAGCGGTCTATCACAGCTGATTTTAAATATGCTACGCGAGCATAATCTCACCTGTCATGGTGTCTTTTCTAGAAGTGTGTTCTCCTTTATTTCCATGGTATGTGGCGTTTGTTCCAGTTGATTCATAGTCTGTTTTTCTCTCTTTTAGGCTGATCATTTCCCGGGGTGAGGCTGGGGCACTTGCTAGATCATAAAAATGGATTTATATTTTCTTGCCACACATGACTGAATGTAGTGTTTAACTCTAGAGTAAATGTTTTAGTACAGTTTATGTTTGTTAGCATACTAACATTAAGCTGTTTGAAAAAACATTACCCCATTATGGAAGAAAAGGTACTCTTAATTCAAATACAGGACAAAGGTATTCATGGGACAACCAACTCCAAGCGTCATTTTCTCTCTAAACATTTTACTTTTTCACTTACACCCAACTTCTAAGATGACCATTAAGAAAAAAAGTATAATAATAATGGGTTTTTTTCTTCCCCTTTAGCTTTTTAATTTCTTTATCTTGCCAAAACTTTCTGGTATAGGCACTTCCATTTTTTTTCTCAAAATGGTTAATTTATTTTTGTTTAAAAGACCATTAACTTTCAACTGTGTGTAAAAACCCTTGTAAAATGGTTTCCTCCCTTCTCTGTTGAAAATAAAGCCATTAAATGATTCTAATGGGGACAGGAAGAAGAGAAAGGTGTTTTTTCATAGAAAACATATAGCAAAGAATGCCTAACACTTAAAGGTAATTTGAATAATTTCTCTGTCTTTAAATATATATGTATGAAAAGTTGCCATTAAAACAACAACTGCTACTTCAAGTTATCATTAAAACTAAATCCTTCATCATCAGTACTCATGGTACGGCCAAAAAGGAGGAAAGTATGAGGTGAGGAGGAGGAGAACTGGGTTTGTACTTGATCCTCATGTGCTGGAAAATGTGATTACTGGCACTGATCGTTAAGACTTAGAGCTTGCAATGCTCAAGAAAAAGAGAAAAGCAGAGGAAAAAATAACGGCTTTTAAATAAATTGACTTCGATATGTTTAAGTATGTAAAAATAACTACAATGCCGGTGTTTACTTCCACTCCCTCCCCTGCCTCCACCCAGATACTTGCTATCTCAAAAGAAGCTCAAAAAGCAATAACAATGTCCTTGCTTCAAAAAAATTAAAAAAAAAAAAAAATTACAAAAAGACAAGGTCATTTATGAAGCTCGATCATAGTTATGTCTTTCATCAACTCTAAACTATATTTCATTTTTGTGTTTTTTTAGTTAAGGAGTAGGGAAACACAAGTGACGTTGAATTCTGCTTAGATTGGTTGTGCTGGCCCTGGTCTCTGAATTTACGGAGCAAATGCAGGACAGATGTTTTTTTCTTATGAAGCCATTAGAATTGAGGATTGCTTTTAAATTGCTTGTCAATAGTGACATAATTCTAAAGCTGATAATCCAGCAGATATAAAGACACATGACATTAAATTACCAAATAGGCTAATGGCAACTTGGTCAAATAGGGAACAAACCACAATGCAAACCTTGAAAAAGTTGCTAACACAGGGATGCATTTCGTTTCCTGTACTCTGGTAATGCTTTTAAGCACACTTTTAAGCACACAATTATGTAAAAAATTGACTAATAAAGACAAAACCATCTCTCTCTGTTCCCTGTGGGAATTATCTCTCTCCGCCCATGTGAGAACAACTGCCTTCTGGCAAGTGTTAAAATCCAGAAGTGTCCTCTTTCAGAGTTTTTACTGGAAGCAGACACAAAATTATTGGTTGACATTAAGCTGAAAAGTGATATCAAGGCTTTCTGCTCCTGTTCTTAAAGAACACAGAGAAGAAGACAGAGCTCTCTACGCTAGTTAAAGCATCTTATCACCAAGTCCTGGGGATGGATGGGACATTGTGAGTTCATTTACTTCAACTCTTTACCCCAAGGTAGGATCCAGCGCACCAAAACAATTCTTGACAGATTTTCATCTAAAACTAAAGATCTCTGATGACAGAGACCACATAACCGCTCCAAGCAGTCTGTTCCAGTGCTTTGTTTCCCTACTGTTTCCTGATGTCTAGCTTGGCTCCTTGCTGCTCATTATTTGTATTTGTCTGCTATGAAAGTACAGAAAGTTCATGCTGTTCCTCTTCACAGCTGGCTGTTACGTGCTTGAATACTTGATGTGTACCTCTGCCCAATGTCCCCATCTTCTGTCTCTCTCATTTAACAATTACAGTCCATGCAGTGTGTCCTCATATCCTGAATTTTCCATCTCCCGATTCGTGTTTGCAACTTAACAAAAATCCCTAAATAATTTTTAAAGATTTTTTGACTATCCCAATATTCTGCTTGTAATTTATTTGTGAAGGACTGGATTTTTTTTTCCCTTTGGACAGTATCTCCAGTTTCCCAGGATCACTCTGAATTCCAGCAATGCCTTTCAAGGTACATGAGTTTCTCCCAGGTTTATGTCACCTGCAAAGATAACAGGCATTCTTTGTATATTATCTGGGCCTTTCATGAAACCACTGAAGAGTACCGGGCCCAAGCAAACCTCCAAGCAAAGCATTCTTCCATTTTGGCAGTAAGTAATACCCATTCTTTGCACATGGGTTTCAGACGGTTTCGTATTTGCCACACACGACATTTTCTGGACTGTTTGTTAGCTTGCCCTAGCTTGCCTATAAAACTGATTACAGTAGATTTCATTTCTTGACTATTCTTTCCACAAAGCATTTTAAGTATGTTGTAGCAGGAATTCAGGAGGATTTTATAAGAACAAATCATACTGAACCAATATTTGGATTTGATGCGGATACTACCAGTCAGTCAGTAACTTAAACTACTATGTAGAAACATATACTCCTAGAGTTAAGCAATATCTTATGTTCCTACTACCTTTGAGGTGCTCGGATTGTGATTATTTGTTCTAGCAATTTTCTAGAATGAAGTTAAGCTGATTGGTCTGTAATTACATGGGCTCCTTTTCCTTCAGAAACAGCCACTATATTTGTCCTTTTCCAGTCTTATGATAACTGATGATGGCAGTAAGATTTAATCCAAAATTTCTTTAAGTATGTTCTTTAAGCAATAGTGTAACAGAAGTGAGGAGACAGTTCTGGCAAGAGACGGAACTAAGATCTCAGGACCAGACAGTTTCAAGACAATCCAAGAGATTTTGGAGAAGAAAAAAGAGAACAAGAGACCTTTACGGACTTGCGTAATGACAGATTTTGAAAACTGAGTAACAGCTCTCACTGTACTTTTGGCTCCATTTTCAAATTTTCTCAGTGGTTATTCTGCAGGACTAAGCATCAGCTTCTAGATAATTAACAAAACAATTTTCTTAAAAACAAAACCATGGCACAATGCTGACGGCAATAATCAGTTTGGCCAATTTTAATCTTAAACTCTTGGTATACGTATGAACGCCTGTTTGATTGAACAAGTAGTAAAAAACACACTGAAAGGCTGACTGTTTTAGGCTGTTCATCTGAGAAGATTTTCACTGGGGATGGTTTTACCTAACCAAGGTATATTCTACCTTAGAATAAGCTAAGGGGAAAATGCCCAGATTTCTGAATAGAAAAAGTAATCAACACTGCGGCATAAACTGAGATACATTAATTCATTGTATGGATCATACAGAATTAATGATAGCTGGTGTAAATATGCCATCAACATTGCACAAAAACCTGTAGTCAATCTTTTGTGAAACTTATATATGCATGTGTACGCACACTTATATACACATACACATACAATCAGAATAAAAACTTACAAAAAATAATGTGGATCCTTCAACTTCCGCTATGTGTGCAGAGCGGTCATAAACAATAGAGCAGTTTTCCTGACTAGCAAAGTGAGTAACAGAATTTCCTCATGCTGCAGATGGACTCCGTTGCCCTGAGATCTAGTCGGCTAATCTCAGTCAGGAAAACACCGCATGAGAATTCCTAACAAAAAGTTCTGGAATATCCTTTCTGCTGTAAAAATTTACAAGGTGTTAATTAAAAAAAATAAAATTCCTGTTTTGAACAGATAGTTGAGGTAAGAGTAAAGAAGGTGTTTTGTGCCCTTCCACCGTTGTTAGCAACAAATCCGGGTGCCAGTGACATTGCTTAAAGAAGGAAAATGACAGCGATAGATTACAATTGTCTTTACTTCAGTCTTGAGAGCCTGGTCTTACCTGAGCGGTTGTTAGGAGACATGCGCACGGGCGAGATGGAGGGCGTGCGTGATGAAGAGTACGGTCTTTGCCGATCCCTTTCTATTGTTGAAGATGAGGCTACAAAGTGATACTGCGACCATCCGTCCTGCAACATCAAATATTGCGACAGCAGTCAGTGGAAACGCTGTATAGTTCCCTGGTTTAAGTACAAGAGTATTTTCCTCTAGTGTTTTCCCTACATATACACAAGTGGGCTACCATCTTTTTTCTGCCACTGGGTGGCAAATGTTCTTGGCCGTGTGGGGTACGACATTCTGACTGTACTGACATACCAGGAGAAAAATTAAAATGCAGAAAGTTCTGTAAAATAACGCATTTCAGAAAGACTCTAAATAATGAAAAAGCTGAACAACTTTTTAGACTGTTTGTTTAATTGTTCTGTCTTTTTCCATGCCTCTATTTTCACATCGCAAGTGTCATTCTGGCTATGAAAATATTCCAAATCACATGACTGCTTGTCTTCACAGTGAAATTCAGTTTTTGCTTTAAATCATTTCTACCTTATAAGGAAAATTTGGAGTAAGTAGATGGGGAAGCTCCAGCATTATCAAAATTATTGTAAGTATTTGGGTATCTATACTCTAGCTATATTAACTGCCCATTTGTTCATGTGTGAGGGAAAAAGAATCAATGCATTTTCCTCGTTGCAGTTTCTCCAAGATGTACAGAAAGATATTCTATTCCTTCTATTTAAAACTGGGGTAATGGTGATGTATTTAAAAGAAAAGAAACAAAGTAATACAAACACCAGAAACAGCTAGTTCAGAAATAAGAAAAGAAAGTTTTAATAATTCATGTTTTGTTCCTGTACCGTAAAATAATGCAATAATCCCAAATAATGTACTTCACATTTTTAAAAGGATATTAAAAATAATTTGAAAGTACCATGAGAGAATAAATGGACTTTTGCTAGTGCTCTTACTAAACGACAGTATTTCAAATGTCTTAAAGTATCGATAGATTTTAACTGCTTAATGTTAAATCTAAATCAGTAACACAGAGTTTTCCCAGTCTCACAATGAAGGCATAAGCCTTTTAAAAATGCCTGCTTTCTGCTGGGCTCAGTGGAAATCGAGCCCACCACCTAGCATGGAGCTCAACAAAGTTTTTGCAATGAAATGCTGAATAACACCAAACACAATATACTATTACCAAAGATCAGCTGGAATTTTCCTCTTGCTTACAGAAAAATGATTCCCCATTGGCGTAGTAAAGAATACTCCCACTCCCTGCACCTCAGGCTACTCCAGGCATCCAACCCTGAATCCCCCCTGCCCCCCTAACCCCAGCCTCTGCCTTTGCCCACAGCATCTCTCTGACTTTGTTCCCTCCAGAGAAACCACGGGCACCTGGCTCTCGGAATTGCAAGAGAAAATGTCCTGAAAATCCCCCTTCCACTAAACTTTGAAGAAAGAGAACTCAGCAAGTGCGTGACACTTTCTCTTTTAAAAACAGCAGGAGGAAAGAAGATACTTGTACGTGATGTAGAGGGAAAAGTTATAAGTCAATGAGGATAGACAGATGTGACACCTAACTACAGATTCTGAATGTCTGTACTCCTTACATAACGCACTTGTACAAACATGCGTGTGTCTCGGTTGTAATGTCAAAGGGAGAAAAAAGGAAGAGTGAAGACTGGGCCATGGCTTTCATAGTAGATCATGACCTTCCCTAGAGTCGATAGTGAGCGTTTGTCCACAGAAGTCACTCACATTTAGGACACTTCACTGAACTGCACCTCATATTTCGTGAGAGTCATATAAGAAAATATAAGGAAGAAAACCAGTGAATTAATAAAAAATAATAAGAGTAACTTGAAAAAGTAAATAGCTAATCTTTAATACGACTTGCTTAAGCCAAAATTTTCTATATCCAATCTTTCATTTCCACCAAGCAGCTTCTACACAAGCCGCGTCCTCCAACCTAGAGGGAGGATCAATGAGAATGCAAACACAACCATCTGTAAAGCCCTAACTTCTTAATGCTAAATCAAACTGGAAATTATTGGAAACTTTTCAATATATACATATATAATATGTATATATAACACATATATATTTTTTAAAATAAATAATAGTTTATAATGAATAGCTTAAGTCCAACAATCTCAGCCAAGTATCAAGACTCTAAATAAAATACATAGCATTACTTTTACATCTCCTGTTAATAATAACTTGCACAGTGATTTCTCTAGTATAAAAATGAAGTAGCAAACATTTGAGAAGCCCATGCCTTTATCCAGCTGAAGAAAAATGGTCTCCCTCCTTCTCTGGGGTCAGAAGTTTTTACCAGAAAGGTGACTCTATAATTCACTCTGTTATAGTTTCCTGATCATTTATTTTCTTTTAAACAGACTGCTGAAGAGGAAGATACCAAGACGACAGACTCTAGATCTGATAAAAGGAGAAGGACTAGACTATTTATTAGTGCCTGCCTGCAAAAGGAGGAGACACCAGCCACGCTTACATAGTGCGAGTCAGAAATGCTTCGGTTTTTTTTGATCTGGATGGATGCTTCGCCAGGTACACTCTCCTTTTGCACTCTTGCTTCCCTCAAATCAATCCCTGGCATGTGGATCAGAAAAAAAGTGACCTGAATCTTCCCCTAAAGCTTTCCTCCTGTTTTCCATTCCATCTGTCTTGTTTACATTAATACCTGGACCCCGGCTCTGATGGGAAGTGGATGAAATAAATCCCCGTTACCTGCACAGTCCCACGGACTCTACAGGAATAGTGCATGGCACCAGTGGTGTTCTGCAGAATGTCAACAGGTACTTTGTCAACATTGTTTCCTGAGAAACAGCATTGCAAGGTGCCGCAACAGTGAGGGAGGAAAATCCAGCTGTAGTTGGGATGCTGGCAATAGCATCCTTCTGCTTGGCAGATATTTTTCCTTCTCCTCCCTGAGAATTTTCGTTTTTCTCTCTGCTGAGAGCAGTGCCTATGAAGAGCTCGTCAAATAAAATCTGCTACAAACTTTCAAGTTTGCTAGCTCAATCAGCTCTATGAAACGAGCCAGGCAAAGAATAAACTCTAACACAAGTATTGTGGTGACTTGGCGTTGCTTTTGACTCAACAAGGCATATTGCTGTCACTGTCCGACAACTTCACGATGTTTTTCAATGGCATTATAGGTAGCTCCCAGACCTCACAGTATTTCAAAACCCTAATACTTTTAAGTCATCTATCTTTAGCTGTCCTCTGCCGCAAGGAACAAGCTTCTTTCCTTGGAAAGGTAAACAGTTTGTAACAAATTCATTAAAACCATCCCATCAACAATTCCAAAAGCTATTAGCGTTAAATATTGAAACTAATTTTTAAGAGCCTAAAGGGAGCATTTTCAATTTAATGCCGAGATAAATACCACCTGACGTGATGGCTGCTTTCATTAGTTTGTTTCAGCTCTAGTGCCCGTAATGAAATTTAATTAAATTGATTTGGGTACTTAAAGGTACAGTATATAGCAGTGTCCTGCAGAGAAGAAAGCTAACTCAAAAGCAAAGTGTGTGAGACTGCATTTTAGAAACCAATTTACCAGCCACAAACGTGATCTAGGAAAGGAAGAGTAAGACAAAAAGATCTGACAAATTGGAAAGAAATTCAATGCAATTCTGTTACAGAATGGACGCATTTGTTCACTGGCAGCAATTAATTAATAGGTGTCAACTGCACACTACAGGAGGGCACAGAACAACCAGACTACAGAAATATCATTATACGTCCTTATCGCCTCTTCCAAGGTATCTTCTACTGGGCATTTCTCTTTTGACGACAATGAATATACATATTCTCCCTCAATTACACTCCATAAAGTCCAAGTGTTAAAGCTTGTTTGGCAGTGACATGTTTCTCATGGTACGTTCTTGGGAAAGCTGCAGGGATTAGATTTGGGGCAAGGGTTGGATAAGCACTGTAGAACACAGAAGTGGTACTGTAGTCTCACTGATCACTTTTTACTGGGTTAAGGAGCGAACAGTTGCCCTGTTCAACTTTCAGTTATTTTGAAAATAAATAATTTTCATCAGGCCCACAGGAAATAATTATTTTGTCAGCGTGACTAAACTTACTGTGCCAAACACTTATTGCTTAGGTATCTTATGAAAATATAATTTGAGTTTTCCACATTATTCTTGTGTTTAAAATGTAGGGAAAAAGAGAAAGCAGTTTTCTATCATATTTGCAAGAATTTCAAATTTTCAGAACTCTCTGGCAGCAGAGTCCTTGACTTGAGGAGATGATTTGCGGAGGTGGGTGGTATCAGACACGCAATTCTCTCGCTTCCTAACACAGTAATACTATGAGGACTGAATGAAAGTAAGCCCTGATGGGAACTGACACCACGCTGACACAACGGGAAACCAGAGCTCCTGCCTGAAGGATGCACAGAGGAGAGAGGAAAAAGAGGTGGCCAAGCAACGTGTGGTGGAGTTGGGAAGGAGCACCGACATCGCCAGCTCCGGTGCGGTGCCCAGTCTGGACAACCTCATGGCATCCACTCAGAAAGAAACCCCCCATCAGCTCCTGTGCTAATAGCCACGCAGCAAAAATAGGAACAAACTCTACCATCTGACTGATCAGCTATGTTGATCAGCTGCTGAGAAGACACCGACTTAAAAAGCACTGAGTGGTTTAGAAAAACTGTACTGTAGCTGCATGCACACAAACATCTCAATGCTGAAGAGCACAGTCTGCCCTGACGCCAGGCCAGTGATGTCCTGACATTGTCAGGAAGAAAGAGAGCCAACTTCTCGGAAGCAGAGGAATCTCACTAAGGAACAGCAACAAAAATGATGCAAAAAACCCAATAAGGAAACAGATAAAACTGAGAAACTGCGGAGAACGTTGTGCCCTGCCACCTCCAGGCTTACGAACTCTCCAGCATGCTACTTCTAGCTTCAGGCCCGATCCCCTTGTGACACATTTTTCTAAACAACTTGAAGCACACAGGACAAGACTTGTTTTGTCATCCTACTTCCTTTCTGTAAGCCAGCATTTTACTGGTTCCAGGAATTAATTGTAATAATAACTGCTCCTGTAATGGTAGCAAGCTGAAGAAATGTGAAGTCTTGATAGGCATTCACTTGCAGGAATCAGTAACCAGACCCACCGTGGTGTTAGAAGTAGGCGATACAGCAGCAAGGCAAAGTGCCTGTAAGTCCGTAACGTAGAGTCTACTTGCTTTGAAACTCAGGCAGACATTGCTCTGAGTTGCTGGTGTTGCTTCTTTTGCAAGCTGAAGCACTGCTGTCAGGTTAAATGAAACACCCTGACTGGTGTGCACCAGTGTGACACTGTCTAGAGGAAAAGATAAATCTGATGTGAATTAAGTCAGGGCTCATCAGACTTACACAGGTCTGGGCAATTCTTCACTGGGAATTTGTTGTCACGGCGCTAATAAGACATAACAGAAATTAGAACTGGATCAAATTATCTACATACATTGACATATGAAAGTTACGCATGTGACTTGATTGCGGTGAGAAATCTACAACGGTAACAAGGTTGGGGTGATGTACATATGTACCTCACAGAGCTCTTAAATGGGATTTTTGAAATACTGTGGTTTAAATGGTCACCAACCACCACACATCATTAGGCTTTATAACCTGGGATCATATTATTTTCTTTTAATACAAAAGCAAGAATAAATACATTCGCCAGTGCTTCTCAACAGAGATAGCGAGCCTGACTTCTCTCCCTCTGCCAGCCCCACGGCAGCGGAGGCTATCGGCGTACCTGAATACTGAGTCTGCTGGCAGGACTGCTCCCTGCGTGCCACCAAAGTAGCTGGCACGGAAATGTCAGCTGCTGAAGGAGCGATGGAGAGACAGCTGTTCTCTAAAAAAGCCCCTGCCTTCGTACCTGAAGCGTGTTTACTTTGGAAGAGGGATTTCAACTAAATTCTTACAACTTCAGCAACTATAGAAACACCCTTGAAAAACAGAACAACTAGTTTTAGATAAACTATCTATATTAAAAAGAAAAGTGTTCTTTCGTTTTTTCCCTTTGAATTTACAGCGCCAAAAACTATTATCAGTAAGCCATTCCTGAAAGGATTGTCCTTTCTGGATTTGGTTGAGTTGTTTCCAGGAAAACTCAAAACCAGCAGACAATTCCTAGGTATTGATCTGCTTTATGATGTATTCTAAATACATCTACTTCACTGATGGTTTTTTACTGCCACCAGCTAAACTACAAACAATTATAAGAAGTATATTGACATTTTTACTCCTAGGATTTTGTCTTTTGCTTCCAAAGTGGGAACTCAAGATACGTTGTTGAACAGAGGAGTAGGGACTGAGCCTGGAAGATCTTGGCAGCATTCACCTGTCTGATACGCTAGTGCTTGTTGCTCAGGTTAAATCCTTCAGACTGATTCTGCTTTAAGTCTGCAAGTGGAAATGTGGAGCAATTTCACTGGCTTCAAAAGACCAAGGGCTGCTGGCTCCAATTCTCCTGCCTTCCCTCCTCTCCTAAAGAGTTTTGAGCCAGGCCCTCAAAATAACACAGTGAAAACATGGATTACTAAAGCTCATCTTAATTTGAGGATTTTAGTACTTATGTTCATTGTCTTATTTCCACAGCTTATGAAAGCCAGAAAATTACTTAAAACAGAGAAATTATTCAAGTTTTGGGGGATTTAAAAGTATTATAATAATTTGGATAAAAGTGCAGCAGTTGCTCACAGTACGATCACTTGGCTGAAGCGGTTAAAGGAAAATAGAGTTTGCTTCCTGTGCCTTCTGATGATGATGATGCCAGTTACCTAGTGGTTACACGTTATGTTGGGAGCACGACACATGCCGCTGTGCGAGCCTGGGAGGAAGGCCACTCACTCCTCCCTTCCAGAGGCATAACCGAGGGGGGAGGATGGAGACCCCGCAGAGAGCACCAGGGGAGCAGTGCCATTTGAGCCAAGGCAAAGAGCAGCGGTGGCTGAGCGAGGCAGGGAAAGATGGAGCCAGCTGGGCGGCAGAGCTGCCATCAGAGCAGCCGCCTCTCCCAGGGGGTCTGTGTCCCCACCTCAGTGCCCGATGGCTGGGGGCTGCCCCACTCGCTGCTTCCCAGCTGGCACGGCTGTGCGATACACACACGCACCGCTTCAGCCTCCTCTCTTAGGATGTGCAGGGGCCTTCACCTCAGCACTTCTCTCCTTTTCACTCTGAATTTCAATGTACAAACGGCTTTTACTTGTAAGTGACCATTCCCGCATCCCAGATGCAGCGGAAGTTCAACTGTTTAAGAAGCTGAAAAAGAAATACGTATTCAGGGCAGCATGCGGCTTAAAAAGGGGCTCCCAGTCAGTCATTAACCACAGCAAAACTGTCTGGCAGTGGATGAGGATTATTAATTTTTCTGTAGGCTCTTTAAAGTGACATTTTCAGAATCAGTGGTTAAACTCCTTCTTTTCAAAACGAGATGTGTACCTCCCAGCCTTCATCTCAGCTTCTCTGAAAGCACGGACATTCTTTTCCTATTGTCAGTGGTCCACCCCAAAATAATTCGGAATATTTTCTCTCCCTGTTTTTCTCTTGTCATCACAAAGCCTGAGGAACTATACTCTTCTGAGACTATCACCCAATTATTTTTCTTTTTTAAGTATCACAGATGGCCGTTGCCAGTTTTCTCTTTTTCAAATGCTTTTTTGCATATGCAGTGTTCTCATCTTCTGATCACCTATCTTCCACCATAATTTTACGTCTCATCCCTTGATTTTAGCTATGAAGAGACACACGATGAGGGACATGTGTGATAAGGAAGATATGTTAATTACTTGCTGAATCTATCCGAGTGAGAAACAGCTACGTAACTATCCCTGGTTCTTTTATTTAGTGCAAGTCTGGGACGTTTCGGGAAATCACTGAGGCATTGCTGTACCTATCCATAATTAATTATTGATTTCCTGTTGTGTGAGCTGTGAAGATGACAAGACCTAATCTGATGAATAAAATAGCTATAAGAAAAGTGAATCGTATGTGAGGCAAAGCATGAAGGACAAGACTTCAGATACGGCAGAGTTCATTATTCATTTTGCTGAGGTTATATGCAGCTAAATAATAAACCTTTCAAAACACTGCAATAAAATGAAATAAATTCATTTTTCAAAGCATCACTTTGCCTCTTAAACAGAAATAAAATTGTTTTAATATATTTTAGAGGAAATGAAGGCAGTATTTGGCCCTTCAGCTAGAATTTCTGTTCTTCTATTTTCCCCTGCATAACTTATATAAGGTATAATTTAAATCATTAGAATCACAAAGAACTATTTTTTGCCTGTATCTTGCACGCACAAAAAAACTTGCACTCAAGAAAGTGTTTACGGTAATTTTTTACTTGCATTGTCATTTTCATTCCAGCAATGCAATTTCACCTATCTTAACACGTTTATGCCCTAGAAATGCAAACTCTGGCTCTTGGTCACAAAATCTCGGGGGCAGGACAAATACTACTTTATGGTCAGGGTCAGCAGTTTCTTAAGCCTGCTGGCCTTACGAAGACTAGAAACTAATCAACACCTCTTACTCTTACTTTGCATGCGTTAAACCATAAAATCAACCCAATACAACTCTTCTATTATACCTCTGAATGTAAAACATGAAAAAAAGCATTATCAGAATAAAATTTGCACCATTGTCTCTTATGGCTAAGAACATGGAAGGACTGATGATACTGACCGTCATTAAGAGCTATTAGGACTTTCTGCTTCCTGAAGAGCAGCACTGTAGCTGAAAATCGGGGATCATTTTATTCAAATGTGTAGCTGCCTGACAAATAAGGAATTAGCACCCATTTGGAAAAAATTACTATATAACCTCATGCTGTCCTTGGTTTTAGGTCAAAAGTTCTTGCATAAATACAGTTAAACTAGAGAGTTAGAGATCCCAGTGATTATTGCTAAGCTGGATGAGTTTTAAGGATATACTCCTTTGAATATGTAGTTTACTAACACATTTAGACATTAATAATGAGAAATGCATATTCTTTTTTACTGAAATATCTTTAAGAGTTTTTGATTTGGTAAATAAGAGCTCTAGTATTTTTAACTCAAACAGGAACAAACAATTGCACCACAGCCTACAACTCTCATTTTAGAGGAACCACAACTTTTTCTAAAAGCATTTTGTAAAATTAAAAGTAATAAAACCAATTTAGAAAGACCCAGTGAAACTTTTCATTTCTACTTTCTGCAGGAAGAAGAAGCTATAGCTCTTTTATCACGATGAACTGTACCAGCTAGTAAATGAAGTAAAACAATTCAGAACAAAGCACGCATAGTACAAAAGAGATTCCTTTCAAAATACGAGGTTTCTTTCATAGAAACTGAAATGGCAGAGGTATTTAGGCCATTTTTGAATTCTGTTAGCAGCTTTAGGAAGAGAAGAGGAAAGAAATGAGAAGGACTTCCCAGCAGTTTTTTTCCTCACCTATTATTAGATCACGTACAACATCAAAGAACTGAAAGTAGGATATTGATGCCCCAGCTTAATATTTCATCAAACTTTGATTGAATTTACATGTACTGGCCACGTCAAACAAACACTTTTAATCTCCTTATAGGACCAAGAAGAACGAGGAGGATGATAGCATAAGTACAGCAACACAGAGGAGCATCAGCAAAAGATGCCCCGTGTTATGCACCAGACCATCACAGCTAGATAATTTATCTCTGAAAAGACAACGTGCTTTGATTGCCATAATAATAAATGGAATTTGATTTCAATCCCCTCTGTGCTGCTTGCATATGCTGTTACTACTACTAAAAGTTCTACTGATCCGATTCATTTGCAAAACTATAAGCAGCCATCCAACGCACCGGTTCAACTTTGCTGGGAGAAACTGAGTTTCTCACCCATGCTCTTTACTATGCGTGTGCTTTTATCTATGTCTGAACCTAGATATGCAAACATGAAGCATACAAGTTAAATAAAAATGTTACTTTGCTCTGAATGGTAGAAATCATGTTCCTTGAATGAATTTTGGAGAAAAATGTTGACATAAATGAAAAATGGTTTCTCTTATCATTTATCTTTAAAAGACTTTTGAAAGTCTTTAGAAAGACTTTTGGATTCTTTTCAGTATTGTACCTCTGAACCCAGCTAAACTTTTTTTGCCATTAATGAATGTTATTTATATTTGTTTTAAAAATATAATACATTACGTAAGTGGACTAAAACTGTTCCCAGTCCCGAAAGACATGGAGATAATTTTCTTAGGTATCTGCTTTTTATTCAAGTATGAAAATCCAATCTTATTCTGAGGAACTGTACTTTGAGAAGAAAAATTCTGTAGATGTGACCTTCTGCTTATGCATAATCCTCCAGATTCTGGTTGCCTACTCGTACCTCTACCCTAAGGGTATTTCAGAAACTTCAGTTACACAATTCCCTTCAGAAAGAAGGCTCTAAGTCAAAGATACTGACTCCAGGGCTGCATTTTAAATTTTCTTTTCTTCAGAGAAGTTCAAAAGGCGGAGTACTATAGAGACAGACGTTACCCAACTATGAGATTAAATTTCTCTCTTTCAAATCTGTACTTAGTAACCTTAAAATGGTCTTGGGTTTTCAGGTGGGAAAAATCTAGTGGTTCCCACATAAGTCAGCTGGAGCTTAGCATGAGGCTCTCTATCAATGCCGAGGATGATTTAGCATCATATATATGTATGGCTCATCCCAGAGAACTGTTTGGACAAACTTTGATTCTTTTCTTATTTGTTTAACACCTGTTGAGTCTAGCAGGTTTTGGATGAGAATGGTGTCAGCTTCCACACACCTCATACTGATAATTTAGAAGAATTACTGCGAAGTCTGGTTCTTGAATTACCACTTACTACAATGCTGAATGTTAAAGGAAAGGACTGTCACGCCTTTAAGGCCCTCATCAGAAAAGCAACAGTGAAGCATAGCTGCAGATACTTCCTATGCTCATAGCTCAAACCATTAAGGTTTATTCCTTTAGGAATTCCCAAGCCTTCTTTGTTCAGACGTCATGCTTAAAGGCAGCATCTTCTAGGTCCATGCTGTCTCATGTGTATGTTTTAACATACACCCCCTCCTCCGATTTGTATATACATACCTACACACACATAGATATTTACGAGCAAAAATGCAGATACGTCGTCACACGGACATACAAGTATTCGCAGGGAGTGCAAAAAAAAGCCATTAGTTTGGCTTTAATTGTGCTTAGTCATCATACCTGATTTTTTTGGATACCATTCAGTAAAAAAGCCTGCAGCAAAATAGCGGAAGGATGAGCAAGGCCTTGCTTCAGCTACACAGGGCTGTTCTCCTGAAAATAACTATCATCAGTACTGAATCTTCAGTTCAGTACAGACTGTATCTTGCATTACTGCTAATATTTTAAATTCCATAGTAAAAATGTTTTAGAAAGAAACGTATAAACACTGAAATAACTGAAACATGACTAAAGGAATGGTAGGTGACACTGCATAGTAAATAAACCTTTGTCGAGAGTATCACAAAGAATTTAACTATGCAAAATGCAAAATGATGAAAATAAATGAAGTCTATTATACAGTAAACGATGGAATTCAGAAGCATAAAACATTTGAAAACATCTCCCTCTAACAATTGATGCAGAAACACAGATTTTGATACTCATATGTTGTCATGGTCATATAGGTAAGACCATTAATGTTTTGGATTCCAAAAGATTTTCTACCCTCTGTAGGCAGTGTAAAATACTAAAAAAAGAAATGTTATAACATAATGACAATCCCTTCTCTTTCTAGTATTGTCTGATACTATTAATAAACTCAAAGGGGGTTAGAAGGACCTAGCAAAAATATTACTTGATGTGATAGATAAGCTAGGAAAATCGGAACACGATCTACTTGACTGCACAAGTGAAAAGATAATTATTTGCATTAAAATGAAATCAAAATACCATTCAGTTTGACTTAGCATTTTTGTAATATTTTAGATACAAATTTTGTCTTTTTTTCTGAATTGTTCTTCTTAAAAACTAGCCAAATGATTTAGAATGATAATACAGGTAGGTGAAGACAATGTATTTGTGTTATGCCAAATGCTGAGAATCTCTTTCTCCCCCTCTCTCTTTTCTTTTTAAAAACTCAGGCACAGCTTATATACCATTTTTTCCATGAGTGAATACTTCTGGATAGTTCTGCATAGGCCAAAGTGTTTACCTGTATAGCTCAGATCAATTTATTCACACAATTTGCTCTTTAGGCTTAATGATTTTGCTCATGATACGTAAATTCCTACTGTATAGACAATCAGGGTATTATTTAAGCAGGCAACTGGCAAGGAAAAAGCCACAAATGTCAAAATTTACTTGACAAAGTTTTGAATGATTCTTAAAAAAACAATCCCTGGCAAGGCATATGCAGTGAAAAGAGGAGGCAAGTTAAATGATAAGTTTATACTATACAGTGATGCTGCACAGTGCTAATTATGTTGAAAAAAGTAGCATCAAGGAAAAAGAAAAACAGAATTCCAGACTAACGTATCATTCCTCACTGAAGAGGTTTTGTGTCTCTAAAACAGAATGTGAAAAGATTAACAGATTATCTTTGGTCTGCAGCTACTACCTGTTACTTCCTGCATAATAAAAAATATGCCTTTGGTTTAATGAAGAAATACTTTATATTTACATGTGCATTGGGAAAGGCAAGCCTATCTTACATGAACACTGGAAACTAATATACAGCATAAAATGTAGAATTAATAATACTCCAACACACACACAACAATCGGTAATACTAACTTTTTCTCCAGTACTGACACCAATGACAATTTCATGATTTAACAACCTAACAAGATTGTCATTTGACAAAAAGCCACATTTAAAATGCTCATTTAAAAGCGAATAACATGTATTTAGGGAAAAAAGACTGAAACAGACAGAAAAAAAGAAAGTATATATTTGAAGACTGTAATTTTTTTTGCTACATTGGTTATAGAATCTCTGTCTTCTAAAATTACTCAGATGATGCTTTAAAAAGGCTTGAATATGTTAATTGCACAGAAAATTTCCACATTCCATTTATTTAAAATCAGTTTAGGAATTTGCTTAATTCCTGATTAACAGAGGTAAGTAATGGCATATATCAGATGATGAAATGCTGGTTGTTTGAAAAATCATATTCCTGTTAGCTAAGGATTAAAAGGATTTATCCTAACACTGAAAGATATTTATGTCTAAAGTATTTAAATGAGGTCCTCTCTGATGTCTTCTCTCTTTTCCAGGAAAATTTAATAGAAAAAAAATATGAATGGAAAGAAATAGCACAACTACTATGTCCTGTGTGACCAGGAAAAACATGTCAATTCCTGTTTTCTCTAAATATTTTATCAGAAATAATACACAGACACACAAAGACACATATAAAGGTTTCTCCATGGATTTACTTGAACGTTGTGCATATGTAAGTATTTTGTTTTTGCAATAATGCCACAGTCACATTTTATTGTGAAAAAAATATTAGGGGGAAACCAAAAGACTACACTTGGTTAAGGAAATGGAATTTTAGTACATAAAATTAAATAGTGCCTCTAATAAATAAATGCCCAGTCACGCTAATTCTCATCAACTGTACTTATGGCTGAAGGAAATCTCTGTTGTTCTTATTAATAGAGATTTTGGAAATTAGCATTTGAAGAATTTAATTCACTCCTGGACACACTGATTTTTCTACAGATATGCTAGTTTACCTGGGATCCTCTTACCGAAATACTCAGCTATTGCTTTTTTCTTGGAGATGCCACTGGGCCAGAAAAGAAAGAGAAGTGCTTGATGAATTTAATCTGCTGTTGCAACATAGTGCTTATCAATAACTGCCTTTCTGTTTGAAAGGTTCAGACAATCAAAAAAGAGATTACAGAAATGCTAGAAAGCTTGCCAGGGAACTGAATGTAATGCACTTGTCCCTCTCTTGGGTATCTGCTGACCTCAGAGAGAGCAAAACTCTGAGACCTTCCTCACGCGGCTGAAATGAATGGGACCGCTCTCCTAAATGAAGCGAGACGCTTTCCATCTAGAACCTACAGGGTTCGGTAAATTAAATGGTATAATTCTAAAATATATAAAGGCTTTGTTACTTTTGATTCAAACGCCTCCTGTAGAATTCCTTTGGGTACAAATCTCAGTATGCATGAAACAGAACAATTCAACACTGGTCAGCTGACAGCCAGAATACCTGGGTTGGGGAATAGATTCTGGTTTCTTGGCTCTGGGAGAGAGTATGCTGAGCTTCCCATGACCCAGAGTGGTGGGTTGGTGAAAATCCTCTGTCATCAGTCACACTGAAGCTTGGGGCCGCCCACTGCCATAAATCAATCAATCAGTCAATCATTTGGTAAGCAGGTACTTGCATTTTCATAGTTAATATAAAAATGGGCTCCAGACAATGCCTTCTCTACAACAATAATCTAGTTTTATATTACAGTGGTGGGGGGGTTACCTTAAATTAATCCATTCCTTTTCTAAAACGGTGACATATTATTCTGAACAAGGCCTTGCCCATTGTATAGAAACAAATTAAGCCCCGCTGAAAGATCAGTACTGCAAAATACATGTGCTTATGAACAACAGGAGCACATAAATAGTTCTTTCAAGTCAAGCCACTTCTTTGAGGAACTATTATGTTCTGGACTTGGAAAGTAGATCCTTAATGTACAGTTTAAGTTCTGCAGAAACCTTTTCACCAGGTAAATTTAACCTAAAGACAGCATCTTCTGGGGGAATGTCTGACTGACGATAACCTTACCAGGAGAAAATCCAAGTCTACATTATAGCATGATGTAATTAACATTTTTAAAGGGTGAGTAGGTATATTTTATTTAAGAAAGAACTTTAGATTCTAAAACTCCTTGACTTGAGTTTTGAAGTTTATTGCTGGCAATTTTCATGGAGCATTTAGCAATAAAGGACCTGCTCATTTTATCATTCTGAAAGTCACGTGAAAAGAGAGTCCTCTTCTAGATCCAGACTGGCTTAACTGCTTTTAAGGCTTCGGGCAATTCTAAATGTCTTTTCCAGCCAATGACGGACAAGGCCATCTTCAGAGTGACTACTCTAACTTCATTAAATGCCTACCACAATACCCTCCCTGTTGTAAACGGCACACTACACACTGAAGGACGACTGCCTTTAACAGCCTCCCTGGTTTCAAATAACTGGTTGTATTTTTATTCATATGGCAGGTGAATAGGGCAAACGTTTCTATTATTCCATGCAGAACAGAAACCTACAATAACAAACGGAAAAGAAAAATAATTTCTACAAATTCATTGTGATCTCTACTTATATACTGGAAGAGAGGATAAGTGTAAACATAATGATTGAATGTAAACATATTTTGTTGGAGCCTAAGTAGTTAGGCAAAGCAAACCAATTAATAGAAAACATATTCTTTCTGACAGTTCTTCCAGCTTTTTAATACTACACACATTTAATGCTAATTGAAGCTTGGTTTTAGCTAATAAATTTTCTTTCATGTTAAGCTCATTTAGCACAACCCTTTTGCTCAAATTTCCTCATGTAATTTAACAAGCTATCTGTGTTTAAGAGTAGTTGATTATTTTCTTGAATATTGAGGTACATAAAGAGTTTACCAGCTAATGGAAATCTTCTCTCTTACAGTCACATTTGTATTTTCCAAGGTGTCCCCAAATCTTCAACCTGCTAGCACCCTAGAAACTGGCGCGGGGTCCAGTGTTCCTCACTTGGAAAAAGGTGTCCTTAAAGAATCACCGTAGTAGCTCCTTCACCTGGCTTAGGTGGCTAAATGTAAATGGGACAGGACCTCTTTCTGGAGACTGTAAGCAGCACTTAATTCTCCTGCTGATTGTACAGGTTACCAAGATGTTTGAAGAAGAGGGGTGTACCATGAGTCTGAAGCCCAGGGACAAGCAGGATAGCTCCTCTACCTGGTTGTTCCTTAGTGCTGAGCCACTGAACCATCCATGGGCCTATGGACCATGGGACCACGTCACCATTAATCAATTTTGCACATCAGATTTTAAGTATTTTGGAATAGACTCAGAGGCAGTCTTACTTGTATAAGTCTTACTTGTAGAGAACAAAGAAGTTTGAAAATGACATTAAACTTACTCTTAAGGAGACAATATTTCATCTACTGATGAGAAATTGTGATGATCACCTCTTTTTTGCTTGCTAAGCTTTAGCAGTATTTAGAAATTAATCACACTAAATAATGTAAATACTGTTTATATGGGAATGAACCTGAACCTTGTTTTCCTCTTGGTGGGATTTTTTTTCAGATTAGATTTCTGTTTCAGCTATTGCTCAGTAAACAGAGCAGGTATTTCCTCTGACCTCTTCCATGATGAAGTAGCTGCAAGTTAAACTTCTGGGATGGCTGGCAACTCCTTCACTTCCAGACTAAAGTCATTGCTTCCTCCTGGTCTGTCAGGTCGTTTTTTTCTGTAATTTTAGGACCGGAAACATTTATGCATTTTACAACTTTTCCTTGTTGGACTATGTTAGGATGGTGCCAAATTAACCATACCAGGGAGCGAAATCTTCTTTGTCGTTGTAGGCACAAGCCTACAATGGATGGCAAACACTTGTCACCTCACTCACAGATCTGAACGCTGACTATTTATTTTCTGTGCCTTTTCCATGCCAGCCCAGCCGAACAAGTCTATGTGTCCCACTGAAGCCACCACAGAGCTATGAGCTGGAAATGCAGTACACTGGATAGAACCTCTCAGTGGAGGGGACAGGGTACATAGCTCTGCAAACACAGTGCTTAAGGTATCGTGGACTTTCAGAGCTCTCCAAGTGGAAACTGAGACAACGAAGCCTATGCTCCCTCCTCTTCCTTGAGTTTGCAGCTCAGGCGGCAAGTTAGAATTCTACCCATCATTCTCCTGCGCCAGAAAAGCTAGTCTCCACCTAAGCAGGCTTTCAAGAGAATAAAAAGCTATTTGAGAGACCAACAGTTCAAAGAGTACAACTCCTGTTGTATTGGCTATTAATAAATGGGCACAATGTTCCTGCTCCAGCAAACTGAACGAAAGCAACACACAAACCTTCAATCCTTATTTTTTATAGGATCTTGGGAATCCCAGGATACATCAGATGTTGCAGACTGCTTAGTTTGTCTCCCTGGTAAAGTTCAATTTGCTGCAAAAGTGCCAGCTCTTGCTTCTGAGGCCTTACAGAAAGGACCTATGAAATCAATAGGGCTTTCTCATTGCTTTCACCATGTGCAGGATCAGCCCACTGCAGAGAAGTTCCTGGGTACCAGAACTCTGAGCTCTGGACTGTCGGAGCTACGTTGCTTGCAGGGTTTGTTCGGTCCATCTGCTCTGCCTCTCTTTTTAAACACAGCACATGGGCTAGCCTAAAACTCTTTTTTCCAGAAACACTTACATCACTAGCTTAACTTGGTTTACCAGATTTAATTTTTTATGCTTTCTACCTGACTGACTTGTGGAATAATGTTGCATTTTTCAGGATAAAAAAGACGGGTAGGGCCTTAATTTTTTGTGTTGTCAAAAGATACTGTTTGTATTCTTAGCCAGATACACTACGACCTCGAGACAGGGCACATTGCTTGCTTTGGTCAATGAAGTTAACTGAGTCGTTGCAGTTGCTGCTGCAGTTTTTGGCTTTGAACACACCAGAGAACGGGCAGTATCTGTCAGACACTGAGCAGCACAATGGAATTTGTGCACACTACTATTCTTCTTAAGCAACATAGCTGAAGCCGGCACCCTGAAATCTGTTACATTTGGGCTATTTTTTATGCAATAGCTGATTTTGACAGTGTCCTTAGAGGCTGCTTAATTTAGGTTTCACTACGTAGGCATATTAATGTTATAGCCTCGGTTAAAGCTGAAGAGCCTGCTCACCCACGATGGGATGGAGCTTGCAGGAAGCACTGCATCCACCCTGCTTAGGGCAGCCCCGCTACCGGCACCAAGCGGGGGACTAGTTTCTGACTCCTGCGCTTCTCGACACTTCACAGCCAGGAGTTTATCGGGGAGCGCTGCAAGTGGGAAAGTGGTACCAATGCGCTTCTTGGCTTTTGGTCCTTCACAGGTGTGGCAAGTCATTAGGTCACCACACCAAGGCCCAGCTCTGGATGGACTTTCTGTCAGTGCAGCTTATATTCTGCCAGCTGCAGGATAACTCCTATAATGCTGAGCAAAATTAGAAAAGCAAATGAGATTTTCATGTTTTTGCTGATACAGTCATATTTGTACTAAATATATTGACTACTACTGTATCAGCAGTAAACATATATTGCTTTCTTTCCCCATTCATAAAAAGGATAATCCTTCTTTTCTTTTTACCTCTCCTTACTTACTCTACTGTAAACATGTAGCTCTAAAATATACCACAGTCCAAATTATCTGGTTACACGTTTTCTCAAACAGTAAGGTAAGTGCTGCTGCTTTTTCTTAAATGTGATGTGATGCTTGTAATTTCCTTGTATTACGATACAAAATTGTGCCTCTCCGTAGGCCGCCAATTCTTTGAAAGTAATTGTATAGATACTTCAGTACATAGGAAGAAATTGCTGATGGTTATGCAATGGGATTTACCTGCACACTTCAAAAAGGCTGTGCAAGTGCAAGACACTGCAAAGTGCTGATCATATGATACTGTCAGCTGTATGTTCGCTCGTTTTTACTACCATATGTATTTTAATGGGACAAAATAAAGACTGCATTGACCCAGTATCTTTATATTACATAATTAGCTGATTATAATGCAAATCTTTTTCTAATGCAAACTTTTTTATAATGCAAACTTTTCTAATAGTTGTATCGTAAAAACATTATTTTCCCAACAGTGGTGAAACTCAGCCAGCCAGCATAACAGTCAACCTATTATTGGCAAGTTCAAGAAATATTATGGACTTTATAAAGATTACTGTATGTCTTTTAACAAACCAGGGTATCTTAAATTAACTATCTGAACATTTTGATTAAAAGTAACAATGCTTAGCAGCATATGTAACGAGCATCCTGGAAGCTACCTCAAAGGCTAGCCTGCCCTATTTTCCATACCGCAGGTGTGTATTTGTGGCTGCAGAAAATGTTCTTTAAAGCATGCAGGGCACCTAGTACCCGCGCATGCTTAGTGTGTAAGCACATTACCAGGTATTCACATTGGCAGCCAACAGAATGGCCTTTAGGTAGCAGTACATTCAGAAGCCATACAGCATATACACTAACTCAAGCATGGAGCAACCCCAGAAACTGCTTTTCCATCACAGCATATACATACAGACAGAAGGTTGGAAATGAGCCAGACGTTGTAAGACCCTCAAAGAGATTACGCTGCAATAAAGTTCAGCCTCTACAGTGCAGCCACCCACACGCACAGAAGTCAGGCTATGCATGCTTCCAGCGTGTTACTGCCTTGCGTCAAGAAAAGCCTACCCTAGCTCATGTTTGTTCCCACCTCTTCATGGGACAGTTCAGTACCAGCGCGTTACTTGGAACGTCTTCGCATATGGTATCCCTAGGGCTGCCAAGGATGACTGAAAATACTGGAAGTGAACAATGGGAGAGACTCAATAATCACCTTCCTTACTCCTCAGACTTGACACAAGCAGGGCTGAGGCATGCAAAAGAACAGCATTTCAAACAGAAGGTCAGCTTCTGCTAGTTTGAGATTTGGTGCATAACTAAGTTCTTTTCTTGTGCAAAATACATACACAGCACAGACTACACTGCCGTGAATCTTCTCTACTTCACAATTCTTATGCCTCAGCCTTAACTAGGACTCAAACTTTTGTGCCATATGAAGTCTTAGCTCTCTCTGCTGAGATTACAAATACAAGTATCAATTAGATCAACTGTGAAATTCCATGTAGCAAGAAGACCTTTGAGAACTAAATCTGCAGGCTGATACTCACATGGAGTGTAATTAAGTTTGCAAATATTCAGCAAGAATTACTTTAAACATTGTCATTTACTAAGTAGACGCTTATGTTTTAAAAGCTATACTGGATGTTGTTTCACAGGGTCGTATTACTGTATTGTGATTAATTTTTAAGAGGTTAGCAGGCCTGTGGGAATGGTATGGTGCTATAGACTCCATAGACTGTCTGAAAACCAAGTATATGATCCTACTCTCTGCCAGCCGACTGGAAGTGAAGCTATCAAGTTTCAGCCCAGCTCCACATGTAACTGGTCCCTAAGCACCACTCCTTCAGATACTCTTGTTTACAAACTCATGAGGAAATTTGGGAGCTGAAGGGCTGGAAATCTGGTAATCTCCTCAGGAGAGGGTGGGGAGCTGTAAGAAGGTACGGTACAGTAGGAGAGCTTGCATAAGTTTGTTCTATGAACAGAGGACTTCACTCTCCAGGGCTGTCAGACCCATCACTTTCTGTATGAATTCTTTTGAAAATCAAATTCACATGCCTTTTTCACCACCACACGTATTTTCAAAAGGTATTTCTATGCTAAAAGTAGAAATAAGGGAAAACCCCATAGCTCCAAATATCCAAAATCTTAAACTCTAGGTGAATTTCCAGTTCACATAAATGTTTTGGTCTAAAGTCTCTCAGCCCCCAAATTTGGGTAACCATATGAAAGATGACAAATCTAGAAAAAACCCAAGCCTTACCTTCTTGTAGAGACTTCTCAGGTCTCTGTACTGCCACATACTATTGAGGACCTGAGATGCTGCTTTCACCACTTTTGGCGAATGCCTGTTACACACATATATTGAAAGGGGAGAGAGAGAGAAAGAAAGAGTGAGAAAGAGACTGTTAATTACAGGACTGCATTCATCCCAATTTTCAAATGCACTGCTATGGATTTAAACCCACAATTAAACTTGTGTTTTAAATGTACCATAAGATCTTTAGTTGGCATCTTGGAGACCAATGTGTTTTTAATCAAGGGCAATACATGTTATTTCTGTAGTACTAATTACTCTGTGAGGGGCAAAATGTGTGTTCCTCAGCACACTGAGACCAAGGATTCATGCCGAGAGCGTAAGGAGAGGCAGCAACTGGCAAAATTGTTGAGGACCCAACTGGATTATGTACTTCTAAGAAGATGTCCTGGCTACAACTTTTGGCATAAAGGACAAGAAGTTAGAGTCAGAGTTTCTTTCTCTATAAGCTGCCAAACTTCAACCCATGACAGTGTGGCTCAACACATTAAGTGCCTCTTAGCAGTGGCCAAAAAACCCACTGTAGATGGGTGATGAGCACTGTTTTTGAAGTGCAGAGCCAAGATGCAGATATACAACTGATTGATTATAAAAATTCAGGACAAATTTCCTTAGGAATCCAAATTAGGACTTGCATCTTGCTCACACCATTACCCTTTAATGACGGCAATGTGATGTCACGTTGAAACCCAACTTCACATGGACTTTCTCTTCAGAAAGGTTTTGAAAGAAGTTCTAAACTATTGTTACAATCAGTTGGACTCATATATTCCTCTTGGAATAGGGAACTTTAAAAAAAATCTAAAAAAAAATATATCCGAGTGTATTCATCTCAGTGAAGAAGGTTGAATAGAAAAGGACAAGGAAGGTAACTCAGCCCACTGAGGAAGCACACACTGTGCTGTTCCAATAACACACATAAAGCAGCAGAGCACTAGAAAACCTTGTAAAGGTCAAAGTCTGGAGTGAAGATGGATGGAGTTCAGGGCAGTCACTGAGGTGCTTCATGTTTTAGTCAGAAAAGGCACATGGATTGCAAAACCAAAGAGAAACCAGAAAGCCAGCAGCATATCTTACTGGTTTGGGCAGGTAGTCTTCTGAGGGGTCAGGCTCTGGTGCATCCTGTGACCTCTGAGTAGGACCACCGGTAGGGTGACACTCATGCTGGTGAAGCAACGTTCCTGATGCAACGGACTCAAGTAACTTGTACAGTATTTTGCTAGTAATTTATTTGGTGCTTTTTTTTCCCCTTTTCTTTCATTTCTCACCCAGAGTACAGCAGTAGGTGAATAACTGGTGAATAAACAGGAATTTGAAAACTCTTTCAAGCATAATTGTTTTTATCATACTCCCAGCTCTACGAGCTAGTTGGCTGCCGGTAGCACGGAGCAACCAGCAAAATAACTGTGCCAACCACACTGTGAGTACTGAGGAGAAACAGGAATGATGTGAAGCCAATGTGGGCTTGGCCAATATGACCTTATGAATGCCAGTTCTCTTGTGCTGTCACAGAGGGAAAGTGCTCAAGCCCTGGGCATGTTCCAAAGGACAGCGGGGCCAGCCCCACACTCCTGGCACTGACACATACCAGGATGCATGGCCAGGCTGGTATCCTGCACTTGTAGAAGCAGATGCTTCATACTGGACAAGATAAATTCATACTGAAGTGTTTTACCATATTAAAGTGAGCATGCCAGAATTTGCTATCAGTCTAACAATCAGCAATTCTGATTTTTAAACAATGGAGTACCTATAAGAAACCAAATCAAAGCAATGGTGCACAACAGTAACATTTCTGAAAGCTGAAAAATGGAACTTTCACTTAAGATAGGTATTTGTAGTGCTGTGAGTTGACAGGTTTTCTTGTTCTAGAACTGTGTAACTTGTAACAGTAATAACACAGGACCGCAACTCGAAGTACTTGAGAAGAGGGATGTGTATTGTGATTTGGGAGGGCATTTTGGGACTGCTCAACAATATCTGGGCTAAATACTTTAATTCTACATACATATGTCTTTCACACTTATGAGGAATGCTTAGGGAATTATTCCCTTGGATCCTCCTAAAACCGCCCGTGACACCTGTAAAGTTCCAGACTCAACAGGTATTAATCGTCTCTACCAGATAATGAACAGGTAGACAAATGCAGTATTCTGTGGAAAGACACATCAACTTAAGAGAAATGGATATGAACCTGCTTTCAATATCAATACATTTGATCTAGATTTAATGATAATAGAAATGCAAATGTAAATAAATCAGCAGAGCACAGGGAGCTCCCACAACTGGAATCACATACTCTGTTATGCTATTACTTTTTACCCTTTACAATTAGAATGTGAGAATGTTTCAATAATGAATTTGGTATGAAAAGAAAAGGGTGACAACAGAGGAAAAGAAATGTGATTAAAGTATATTGGCAATGCTCCGATCACATAGGCGAGCATCAGTTCTCACACCAAATGTAGGGTGCGTAAATCTTGCCTTCAGGTTGTGGCCTGGCTTTGTGGGGCTCTTTTAGAGCTCTGATGCTGCAGTAGGCTGTGTGATGACAGCTTCGAGTAGGTGGACTGATGGGTTTCGTACACTACAGTGAAGGCTTTTTATTTTCAAACTGCCACAGTCCCACTGCACTATACGTCTGCAGGTTGACAAATATGAGAACCAGGCTATCTCTTTTAGGCAAAAGAAGGATAAAGAGTGAACTCTTCATGAAGAGTGCGTACATAGGAAAACAGGTAAGATGAAACCATAGCTGCTCTGAAAATGTCACAGTTGTGTGTAAGAGTTTTGCATGTTTTGGTGCCTCACAAAGTAGCCTGCAGGTATCCTAATGCTCACTCAGGAACATGGTGTTGGGAAAATCCATGGGTCCCTTTTTCTGCTATGCCCCACCTTATGAGCAAGCCGGTGGCAGGGAAAAGGGTGCTGTGAAGAGGGACAGTGACTTTACTTTCTTCAATCCCAGAGCAAGAGGAGCAGTAACAGAGATCCTTTCACAGAATCGCTCCACCTGCACGTCACCCCTCCTGCAGGGTGCAATCCAACAGCTCTGGTCCCTAACATTTATCAGGATCTTCTGAAAGCGCTTAGAGGGAGCGGTTACTGTAGATAATTACTCTTTCTTAAACTGCACATGCAGTGCACTCCACTCCCTGCTGATGGTACGTCAAAAATAAACCACAGCAGACTTTTGCTATTGGTATTCCCTGTTTCTTGTCACCTTTCACACTGGACACATGATTTCTGATGAAACTACAGAATTCAGCTCACGATTGCACAGAAGAGGCAAACACATACAGGACTAGTAATAACTACTGGGGACGTTAGAAAAGGTGCAAGGTGATTTGCAAAACATACTTGTCTCCTTTACTCTTAGATATGCCAACCAGTTTCTCAATGCCGCCTGCGTCTCGTAAGGCCTTGGCATTCTCCATGTTTTTAGTGATGACTTCATGCAGAGTGCAGCAAATGGCAGTAACGGTGTCATCAGACATGGCCTTGCTCGCTGAGCTGTTGCTGTTGTTAGCGCCTGGCAGTCGGTGGACCAGATCCCTCATGGCATACTTGCCTTTGTTGAAAGAAAATGAAGGGAGAATTCAGAAGATACAGCAATAAAGGGTGATGGAGAAGTAGTACAGGGAAAACACACAAGACTATTAGCACCATTTGCATCATTGCATGTGATCTAATTGGCTACCAATACTATTTTGGAGCAAGCCACATTTATAACATTGCATGTTCAAGCATTTCACACATTAGGGACTTTTAATATTTCTATATTACACCAGTTGGAGACTTCAGATATAGGCTGCATCAAGCCCTTATGAGAAGGAAATGTTGACAGTACAGGCCAAGTACATGTACAAAGATAACCTGAATACCACAACTTACAGAGCTTGGCAAGTCCTTATTTCCCATCACACAACTCATAACACAAGTTACTACAAATAAAACGAGCACCAGTTGTTAAAAACACTACAGTGAATGCAAACCCATGACATTGTTATTATTTGTGAAAAAGTCTTCTCCGAAGGACCAGTTTCATTGAGCAAGGTTAATTCTATACTACATACAGTCATTTAACTGGGTTTATTAGTATTTCTATGTCTACTGCTTATTCAGTGCTCAGAGATGACACTGCACTCTTCCACACATCCTTATTGTATGCATGGTACAGCCCAGAAAGGAAGCCTTTCTGACATCTATTCCTGTCTGATGTTAAGAGATTATATTATAGAACACTAACTTCCAGAACTTAAAATCTCCTAAAATGAAAGGTGCAATGAATTTTTAAAATGGTCACATTGAACTGAAGACATGAAAAAGAAATTCTGTTGATTATTGTAACTTTTTTTTTTTTTTTTTTTTTTTGCAAAATTGTGCCTGAAAGTCATGTAGTGCTTGTGAAAATAACACAAGAGCAACTTCTGGGAATTTATATATATACATACACTAAAAATGTAAATGTAAATACATATAAATGTAGGGTGAGATTAGCACCGGCAGACATATGAGAAGCCTGACACCAGTTCTAGAAGGTCACTATTACGGTAAAATGGCAGCTCAGTCCTTCAACGTGACGAAGATAAGATCAGAGAGGGCGAGGGCTTGATGGAGTTGTTGCTGAGGTCAGTGAAACAACTCTGAATCACCTTCAGTGCAGCTGTGCTAGGAATTTGCATACAGCAATCACCATGAGAGTGTATCACGCAGGATGAAAAGGACAGGAAAATTGGGAAAAATAAATATAATTAGTGATCTAATCTACATTACATTTTATGAATGAAATAATCAGGTATGATTATTGTATATAATATGATAATTTAATCAGGTTTTTTTTCTTGATAACTTAAAAAAGTTCTGATCAATTAGTATTTATGAGTACCTATTAAAAATCTTATTTCTGAATTCATAAATTCAGTTGTGTGTGTCCGTATTTGAAAGCAGAAGTAAGAGGAAAATCACATCTTTTAACTATCAAATGTTAAACTATTTTTATTTCTCACTATTTTGCCTGCTGTAGTGGAAATACAGCCAGTCATTTGGAACAGAGTATTCATAGTACAGATAAAAACTAAAACCTCTGTACTGAAACGTTAAACTTAAACATTATCAAATAGATCTTGTGGTAATGTGAGACCTTAGAAACTACTCACTCTGTATCATGTAAAAACATTCCTGATTATAAAAAGCATACCATGACCAACAAAATTTGAATCTCACCGGTGTGCTGCAATACAGATAGAAATCTTGCGCTCAAACATTTTTATTTCTTTACACGTAATATTTAATTGGTCGTTTGCATTATTAGCTTTTCTGCAATATTATTAACGTCAGATGCAGTACAGATGTTAACACCACTTTTTCTTTCAGAAAACGTTTGTTTGAGCGAAGGGAAACTCTTTTTTCCTCCCATAAATATAGGAAAGACTGTTCAAGAACAGCCTGAAATGCTCTTTACATCTCCATCAGTTTGTTCTATGTAACACGAACACACTAATAGCTGCTTATCACTTAAGGTGATTACTTCAGTCTGTAGCATACAGTAAATTTAGCTTGTGTATCAAAAAATAAACAACAACCATGATTTGCTGTAGCTTTTACTCCTCTAGTGCAGTGTCCGCCATGGGTCAGGAGTAAGTACAACTAGATAAATCAGATCAGTGAGACTTTCTGCTTTACCCTGTACATGCATCCAGAACAGACCAATGCTCCTTTTTCCTTTCGTACTTCACTTAAAGCACAATGGAGCATCTCACCATCTCAGTGCTCTGGTGGAACCAGATCTCAGTGATCATTCCATTAGCAGCCAAAGACTCTGTCCCTTAGCACTGTGTATAAGGAAACCTGGATGGCTGCCCAAAGCAGATTTCTTTCCTCGGACTGGCCTATTATTCCAGTTAATAGTATTCATGCCAGTACACACACCCAGGCACACAAGATGCTTCTTACAATAAATAAAGGCTTTGAAGCTATCAGGAAAAGCTCAGTGGGAAAACTAAAATAAACACAATCAAACACGGTATAAGCTTTCTGGACATGTTGATGCTCAACAGTTCTAATATTTCTTCTGTGCACACACCTAAATTAGGCATGAGAAGATCAAAGCAGCATTAGAAACTTCAAAACAGTAAACCAGGCTTTTTATACATAATGTCTAACAGTGGGACAGTACAGCATCCCTTATTCTGAGTGGCTGTAGCAATTCCAGCTTTATTCAATTCTTAATCAGTTGCATATTTAAACTAAAACATATTCTGAGCATTTTTGGTTGTTTTTTTTCCCCCCCCTAAGAATTGAATCAAATTTAGCCTTTGTATAGAAAGTGCCAGAAGACTCACAATGCATTTTGTAGTAGCTGCAGTCATGCAAGCTGGTGTCCAGTTTGGAGACCCCCCCATCAGAGCCTCTAATGATAATGACAGGCCCTTAGTCATGCCAGGTGCTGCCCGCAGGGGGGAGACAGCCTTCGTCTTCCCTGCCCTATCCCTGAGGTGCAGCGAAAGCCGGAACTGCCACCTCCATGTGGGTAAAGCAGCTGACCACATAGGCAGGCATCACGGCTCAAAATGCCCTTCCAGAGGTTCACCAGAAAAAGGTGTCACAGCTGGAAGAAGAGGGGCTACAGGGTCCATCTAAGGGTCCTTGTTTACATGGTCTTAAAATCTATTAAATCTCTTCAAATCTCTACATCTTTTAAAATCTAACAAGTGTAACTCTTAACATATTTTCTGCGATTTTAGGACTTTGAACACTTTCTTAGCTATTTGAAAATGTATTTGGGATGAGAAAGCCCCCCGTCTTAGCCACAAAAATGTGTCATTAATTTAATTTAATTCAAAACATATGAACTTATATTGAAAAAGCAGTAAATTTGCTTTAATTTAGAGTTAAGTCATAAAAGTTAAAAGTTAAGGACTATTCTTTATACTGTAGGAAACATTCCACAGTAACTTGCTTGCATTCTGAATGCTTGCATTCCTAAAACTATGCACAGTTAATGAATTACTGCATTATATTCAGAGAAAAAAAAAAATCAGTATCAGTTACCTCCTCTTGTCTCAGGTTTGTTCCTGCTGCTTTACAACAGGCATGAAGGAGAGAGAACCTGTGGTTTTTAGCATTAACTATAGAAGAAATCCTACTTGAGTTTAGAGTGGTCGAAATGTCGAGTAACGCCAATGAAAGCACAGCTACTGCTACATCAGCCCAACACAGCTGACAACACATGGGATCCTTGACTTCTGCATCAGTGTATGTTACAATCTGCAGAGCGTTTGCATTTAGAATTATTTTTTTCAATGTTAAGAACCTCTTCTGAAAGCAGACTGCAACGTAGAAATGGAAACTAGTCTTGTAATGTCAGCAAAGTTTTATCTAGCCCGGCTAGGAGGAAGGCTGGGGAATTCAACTCGCAGCTCAACAAGTCTTCCTGAGCTGAGGAAGGGAGAACTGATGAAGGTCCTGGGAAGAGAGGAGGATGTGTGTGAAAACAATACTAAAAATAAATAGCATTGTTAATTTTTGTTAGGGTTCATACAGAACTGCTTTCATCTACAAATATTTATTTTTTTTTTAATTTGAGCAACATTACAAATTGTAAGACCCAAAACTGATTTGATGCTTTGAAACAGGATTTATATAATATGATTAAACACAACCCCCAGCTTGACAAGGAAAAAAGAAATCATATTTATTTGTTCCATTTCATTCATAAAGGAAGGAAGACAGGCATTAAATAGCCATAATTTGGGGGCAATGTCACAGGAAAAGGGTTGTCCTGTAGATGTTTGGGACAGCGTTTTTCTGACACTATACATTTTGAAGTTGCTTTTCTAAGATAAGACTTTTATCACTGTTTTATATAGAGAGTAGGATTCAGTACACTAAGTCTTTGACTGTAAGATCATAAGGTTTGCTTACTAAACATTTCAACAATGCAGATTTAGTATCTTCTCCTCTGCATGATAAAGTCTCATTAGCACCCTAGTGCATGCCTTTGTTACTTAATTCAGGAGACTTTTTCCTTCATAGGATCAAACTGATAGCTGTCCTACGAAAGATTTTGCCTTCAGAGCAAAAATGTAGAGCAAACTATTCTTCTGGTAGATTTAACAGGAGCAAAATCATCACAGATAAGGTTCCACTTCCGGAAATATTTCCCTACTATTGCCTTGAGATAAATTCACTGCTGGTGTAACCCCATTGACTTCATTTCCATTTTCACTCATCTCTGAAAAATGACTTTGACACAATGGCACATTTATTAAATAGTTGTGGCATGGTTCCTAGTTTGAGAGAACAAGACTAGGAAAATTAACCTACTGAAAACACAAGAAACCTTAAACGGATATTAATCCAAACTCAGAAACCTGTCCTAGAGGTAGAGCTTGTTCTAATAAAAGTAATACATCATCATTTTTCCCCCTCAAAGATACCCATTAATTCACATCTTGTAGCTAGGTAACATAAAAATAGCAAAATGCCACCTAATTTTGTTGTAATGCAACAATAGATAGCTTATCCCAGAAGCATCAGTGTCTGAATGTCACAATATATGTGAATTTTCCTCTCTTGGTTTGAACATATGTACCCAGCTTAAATTTCCAGACATACATGGTTTTGTGCTTTTTCATCACCCTTTAGGACCATTCAGCTTCAGTATTTCACAGCCTTTTTTGGAAAGAACATTATTAGGAGAGCTTTTATTATTACTTTCAATCATTATTTAATAAATGTGCCAAAACTGTCTACTTAATTTGGATGGAACAAATTTTGATCATGAGTCAGTGTATTCAACTGATTGATAGTCTAATAAATTAGAGTGTATTCATCACATGATAGCAGTGGCAGAAATACCGCTACTGTATTTGAGAAAGAGTTCATTTGTGCACCATGCTTTCTCTTGTCAGATACTGTTGTTTTAAGGCGTAATCACTATTGGCAGTAGTGTAGCAAATGAAAGTGACCCTCAGAGTCCAGGTGTCATCGTACCAGAGGAACAATGTCCCTTTTCTGAACACTGGAAATCTTCAGTACGGACTGAGATGCAAGAGTGGCGTGTAAGAGCCCACAAAAAAATTGATGATGCTAAGTACAATGTGTAGCGAAGTCTGGACTCAAACTGCCTAGGCAGTAAAAGATATTTTGTAGGCATCAGAGCAGCTGTGAATCCCATGTAATTTAAGAGGGTAAAGGTTTGCTAGTTTTCATAGGGAGATTCTCTTCTGCCACTGAAACAGTTGAGGAGGAAAAACTACCCTGAATTTTAAAGGCAAAATAGGTTTAGAGGTAAGAAATGCTGGCAGACTGGGTCTTAGAGACAAACATGTAGTTTTTTGTGGGACAGAGGAGGAAGCAAATTGAAGAAGATGAAGCAGGGTAATGCCAGAGCTGTTGGGCCAACAGCAAAGGTAAGGGGATGGAAGGAGACAGTTAACATTTTTGAAAGCAAGAAAGGCTGCTGTACTGAGGTCGAGAGACACTTGTCCATGTGAGTAGGTGATTACTCCTCAGGCTTTAGGAGGCACCAGGAAAGGTGTAGGTGACACAAGAACAAGAAATGATCTACCTGACGTGGCAATGTTGCTTTATAAAGAAGGACCCCCATTTCAGAAGACAGAGCAGCACAAACTGAAATAAAGGTGATCAGCCACCCCAAAGTTTAACGTCCTCTTGCTCAGCACTGAACGGCGTGACTACCTCCAGACAGGCTTTCCACTGCAGCCACTCAGCCAGTGACTTTGCTATCCACCCCCTCCATAATGCAGTCTCTAGCATTGCCGACTGCAGCGTACATTGCATATGAGGAACTATAAACCACAACAGTTTGTACGCAGCAACTCTCTCTTGCCCTTTGTCTGGTGCCTTCTGGTTTGACACGGCTTAAGCTACTGACAGGGCAGATTAATGCAACTCAAATGCAGCGGCTGCTGTCAAACCCACATGGCCTGAGCAGTGCTAGCTAATGGTCTGTGACATTGCTCATCACAATAGATAGGTTTCAAGTTCCTAAGACCACTGTGCATGAAGTAGTATCAGATGAGGAAAGCGGAAAAAAACCTGAGCAGTAGGATTGAAAAGCATGCACCCAAACAGCATGGGTCCCACCTCTTTGTCAGAGAACAGAGGATTTTGGATCAGTTTGGGATTTAGGTGTAAAAGCAAAGCTAAAAGAACTTTTAAGGCATGTAGGGGGCAATGCATGGATCCAAACTTGGGAGGTTAATGCCGTTTCAAATGTCCTTGGATAACTGAGATGTCTGCACAAAGTTAGTTAGTAGACCTATGGAAGACACACAGCCTTCTGGAAAAGCAGCTGAAAAAAAGGTAGGATGCCCGATGGTCTTTAATGTTCAATGCTTAACTTCTTAGGCACCTGAATCTAACTCCCAATGTTCAGCCAAAAATGTTCTTAGGTGCCCGTTTCTTATGTTTTTATTTCTTATGTTAGGGATGTGCAAAAACATTTGTAATCTCTGGCACTTCATAGTAAACGCATATGAAGACACTTTGCTACATAACGTTAGTTGACTATAATACTGCAATTATCCCTACCCAAAAAAACTATCATCTCAGTTCAATCACCTGTAAGGGAATGAGTAATGAGATAACTTAGACTGGTTTGAGTAAGCACCTCAAAATCCGTGGGCTGGAGCCACTGCTTTAGCTGCTTCACATTAAGCTTAGCCTGCCAATTAAGGTGGGATAATGAGTGCTTTGAGGTAGAGAACAATGTCAGATTTCACCTCCTTGCAGGTTTATTTGAACTTAGATTTTTAGACTCTGTGGAGATAAATTATTTTTGGACAGAAAGAATAAATAATGTTACACACACATGGCCTCCTGTGCCCCCAAGCACCCAGGTGCACTTTGCTGACGGCTGCTGAGACAGAACAAAAGATCAGGTGGAGGTCTCAGATTCCCTCTTCCCCTCAGAAAAACGATACATAGCTTTCACTTTTCTACCACCTCTGATGACAGGCATTAAGACTTCAAGATATAAGACTGCTATTCAGTATGGACCATGACAAAGAGGAACAATATCTTCCCTGATGCATTGTATGTGACATGCCGTTCATTGGTTTTCTTTTTTAAAAATCTTTTTTACCAAGAACAAATTCAGCCATAGGTAGTGTAGCATATAAAGCCCTACAGGGAGCAGGAATAGTCATCTTTTACATTTTCAGGGAAGAAATCCTCAAACTTTCACAGAGCAATGAAAGTACGTGAACCACCAATAGCTGTGTTGGCAATGTCAATTGAGATTCGCGGTAAAAGAATCAAATAACTAAGAGAGCAACCAACAGAGAAGCTTTTATCTTTTAAAAATGATTAAAGATGCCGGTTCTATGATTCTATATTTTGCAAGAGAAAGGTATGGCATGAGGAGAACTAGGAATGACAACAGGCATGGCTGTAACAGGGGTGGAAGAGTAGTACGTATAGAAGCCAGTAGCATTGGGTAAGAGACAAAAGAGAAGCATTTTGGTATTTTCACCCTGAACACGCCATGGGAAATCCCAACTGGGTGCAATGCAATCAATGCTTTTCAGGAAATTGCTTTCTCAGATCCACGATCCTTCATAAATTTTCTTCCCTGTAGCAGCATTTTAACCCAGCCACCTTCCTCCTTCAGCTTCTCTGCTTCCAGTAACGTAACTTTTTGATTTCATGTATTTCCTGCTTCCCTCTGGCTGATCATTTTTCTTGCTTTCAACTCACCTTCTCGGGGCTGTCCCCTCTCCTCTCTATTACATGACTGATATTTTTTCTTCTTTGAGCTACAGCCCCTCAGCCCTTTGGGTCTTAACCACTAAGCTTTCATGTTCCTTTGCCATCCCTTGCCTATCTGATATTTAAGCATGTATCTCTGCATCTCCCCTGTCTGCCAAGCTTTTCCATTCCCTCCTCATACTTGTTTAAACACCTTCAGTTTGATGCTCAGCTAGATCCTGGTTTTGTCAGACCTCTGCACGCCCTTAACCCCCCCACCATGCTCCTGCTGATTAATGTTCTGAACTAAAGGAAATTTTAGCTACTTTACAAGCATAGGTTTTAGACTCGGAAGTGTTTAAAAGCTATTGCTCTTTTTGTCTCTCTTGTTGTCTGCCTCGTATATCTCAATTCCACAGACAGCTATCTATTTAATCTACTGTTTTTCTCCTAATACTGATTTTACTCCTCTCTCAATGGAATACCTTCATATTCTGCATTTCTCTCACACAGCAAGACTGCAGACACTCAGGCTTTATATTAGCAATTCTTAAGAGCTAGAGATTACAAAACTTCCAGGGCTCTTTAGCTGGCCCTAAACTGCTGATTCATACAGCATATCTGTCCCAACACGTGCTTTAAAGGCTGGATCTTTGTCTACACTTTGCATGTAGAAGCACATCAGCTGGCTCCATCAGAGCCAGCGCCAAAACTAAAGCAGTGTATTGAGACCCTGCTGTACGTTTCTGCCTCTTTCATCTGACTTAGTCACCAAAATCGCTGTCTTTTTGGCAATTGTCACGGGATGCATGCTGCCACAGAAAAGTGGATTTCTGGAGAAACCAGCTCTCCTTTCAGGGAGTAGATGTTTGCAGCAGAACAGCCAGAAAACTGGTACAGAAATGGATTTATGGGTACCGCAGCCAAACGGAGTTCCTGTTTCTTAACAGTGCCTCTCACTCAGCACAGTGGGTGGCTTCTATTTCGAATGTTAATCCATGTAATAGCTGCGCAATCTCTATCCCCTCTCATGCTGGAGATGCAAACCAACCATCAAACACAGGCAGCCCAAATCAGGGTACGCGCTCTAACTTACGCTTCTTTGGGAAGAAGTGTAAGCGCTAACTGGTTGACTGTCTCACCCACAGTGGGACTATGAAAACGAGTCAGTTCAAGTCCAGCTTGACCTGCCTAACTAACCGTTGACCTGGTATGCCAAACAATTACTGGGTCCACAGAAGGAGAAAGATCTCCACCAATAAGCTCCTATTTATCACCCTCGGCAGCAAAGGAAGCAGCATTTTTTAAGGTAAACTGTCACAAACACACAGACATTACTGCTTTTCCATTGATCCCGCTCATCTGGCCAGAAAAAGGGATTTGGGTGGTGGCGCTGCATGCCTCCCTTGCAGTCTTAGCTTCGCTAGGTTGGCCGGGAACAAAAAGGACAGACCCAGGCTTCATTGTTCTTGAACCCAAGGAATTTGACCTTGCATGCTTGGTGTTTATATCCAGAATGGATGGAGCCCATGTGGGCAATCACTCAAATAATTTCCTTTTTAATTCATTTTTGTTTACATTTCCTGCCAAGTATACAAACTGGAAAAGGCATGGAAAGGGGTTGTTAGCCTACCCAGGTAGTGCAAATATACCTAATTAATCAGCTCCTTTACACACCAACAGATCTATTTCTCGTTTAGACTGCATTGTCATCTTTCCTTTCATCTTTCCACTAGCCCAAGGTAAAAAAGATTCTGCAAAGGGAAGTGATTCCTCAGTTTAATTGCTGCAGGCTAAATTTTCTGATTACTGGAGCTGGCTTTAGTCCCTTGCTATCCTCTTCCCTGCTCCCTGCAGAGAATAGAGCTTTTGGAAGGCTGAATTTTTAAAAATATAGTCGTTTAATTAATGTTATGATTAATCAGTGTTTCTAAAGTGCTTTGAAGAGGGAAAGTGCTATGTGAGTGTTGAGCGGAATTTTAGTTTTATCTGTATTATTTTCTGAGATAGGATAATATTTTGTTAATAGTCTGATTCAAGGGACTTTAAATTAGGCCATAATGAAGAAATAAGAATGTAATCTATTTTTGGAAAAATAAGTTTAGGCTTCAAGATCTATGCCCTGATCCAACACCCATTGAAATTAATGAGCCTGTCTACCAATGTCAGGAGGTATTAAATTGGATTCATAAAGAAGTAGCTTTTCTTTTCAACTTTGGTTTTTACTTTGTGTCCAAAACCAGAACAAGATTCTGACAGGAGACTGATGTAGCCAGAATGAATTGCAACTAGACATTATCCTGCTTTAAATGCCCATGAAGCAATTGCTATTTATTTGCAACTATTTTTCTTCTTCTTCACTTATGCTATAATATTGCCTGAAACTCCCCATCAACAAATTTGTCCCCGTTGTATGTTCTGTAAGACTGATTATTTTTGCATGCTTTTATATGCAGTTAGGACAATATCATAGTGAAACATACAAAAGTTCTTATGTTTAGAGATGTACATTAAAATAGTAAAAGAAATAAAAGAAAAATGGATCCTCATGATAGATTCTGTTATTAATGATTAAATAAAAGTCATAGATGTAAATGTGTTAGTTCACTAAATAGAAATCTTGGTAAAGCGATAGTGTCTTTTGAAAACAACTCTTCCAACAAATATCAAAACCACTCCAGGCCATACTGCAATGTTCATATATTCCTTAATTACTGTAATGTTCAAACACTTCTTAAGTCATCACCATGAAAACTCTGCATGGAGCAGTTAAGATAATTAATCTGTGCATGGTGGCAAAACAACAATACTGAGGATACATATTGGTATTTCACATTGCTTTATTGTGCACCATACAATAAAATTATTTATATTTAATATCAAAATCCTCATTAGTATCTAAGGCTCAGTGAAACCATACACTGACTTCGCAGATGTCAATGTTTGGGAGCAGGCAGAAGGGAAAAGAAAAAGAACAAGGGAAAGAACAGCAACAGAAAAAGTGCTAACTGTTTAAAAAATACTTAAAAATACTAAAAAAAAAAAAACTTCAGACAATTTATCCATGAAAAGGTTCTGCAATTTGGAATTGTTAGCAAAGACCTCATGAAGACACAGTGTTCATCTGTTGAACTGCTAATGCATCAGTGTAACTAAAGCAGACCATACAAAGGTCTGGTGAGTAATGAAGTTATAGGTGCATTTATTAGAAATGGGGTCTCTCAGACTGAGCATGCAGAAAGTGGACAGGTAGTCAGGTTTACTAGGTATTTTTAGTGGTTAATTCATTTTGCAGATAATACTAACGTTCTGACTCAGTTTTAACGCCTGTTCTTGACAGAGAGCTTTGCATTCTTAGCAACACGTCATAGGAAAAGAGCAAATTGTATTGTAGTTTTATATTTTAATCACCTGAAGCTACTATGATTTAAGGACTGAATACAGCAGGTATGTAAACAAGGATATGGTACAGAGTTAAAATAAGCTTTGTGTTCTCAGAGGAAGGGCAAAAATGCATCTAATAACCTTCCTTAACCAATGTAATTATATTATTTTTTGTTCTGACAATAACACAACTAGTTCTTACATTTCTCATAAAAAAAAAAATCCTCAGCTTTTCTTAGTTGTACAGAACAGTTGTACGGAATCCTAGTCCTGACTCCCCCATCGGAGTACAGATCTACTAGAGCACAGTTCTGCTTGTGCTTCCTCAGGAGGTGGGAGTCAAAGGATTCACAATGTGACTTTGTTTTGGGTTGTGCTACCCCTGTTCCTTTCAACCTAACAGCTCCAAGTGGCATCTTCAGGCTAGCAGCTGATCAGGTCTTTTCTCCCGTGTCCCCCAAAGAATCCTTGCCTCCAGACATCTATTTGAGCCTGCTCAGTGTCGCTAAATTATTGCTTTTTTAACCTGAGTCACAGCTGCGCACCTACATCTGAGTAACACATGGAGGGAGCACTCTCAGGACTGCGCACTCACTGAATTTCCTTCTCTTACCTCAATCGCCCACATGGCAAGAGTCAGAGAGTCCACACATTAGACTTGACCTTCTTGGAGATCAAGTTGGACAGAGGAGATCTGGATAAAGCAAAGCCCATAACCATTTAGATCATTCAAGTTAATCTCTCAGACCTCTGCAACACTGGCTGATCTCTGCTACTTCCAAAGAAAGGGAGAACTGGGCAAGTTCTTCCAAAAGTCTTCTCCTCTCTCCAGACTTGGGGATAAGAAGAATCTGCCAGAGACCAGCTGGTTCACTGGCTCCACACTCTTTATGCTAAAGGATCAGAGTGCTCTGAAAGACTAGGGTGGAGTCAGAGTGGAAATTTGACGTGCACCTAGCAGCGTCCCTGCTTCCCTGTGACATGGCTGATTATAAACTACACTCCGTATTGCAGGGGAAGGATGGGAGATCAGGTTTGAAGTGCTAGAAAAGACTTAACACTGACGACAAAAAAGCAAAGCAGGCGAGAGGTCACATACAACTCTGACCTCCTCACCACAGGAGATTCAGAGGACAATATTCCCAAAGGTAAACTATTTCTTGATAGACTGCTCCACTGCAAACGATAAATTAAATTTGCAGAATATCATTGCTTTGTGAGAGCAACTGTTGTTGTCAGTGTCACCTTGAAAAATTTTGCACACAAATATATGACTTTGCATATACTCATGCTAATAGTATGCATTTTCCTCTAATTAAAATTAGCATTCTGATTATTTGCTAGAAAATCCTGAGTTATGAAATCCAAATAATGTATAAAACATATCACTTTAAGAGCACCCTGAGTAGCACATAATCTAAGAGATCCTGTAACTTTTCTCCTGAGAGGAGCAAGTAATGAGGCAATTTATTTCCCTCATGTTGCACATTAGATCTACCAAACAGCAGGTGAACTCTGAACATCACCACTGCGCATTCTTTTGGTACACGGAGACAAGTTACTGCCTTATGTTGCAAAATCTGTAAACTTGGACTAGGAGCTTTTTTCACCTTCTCAGGATTGCAGAGGACTTCTCAGGATTTTGAGAAGAAAAGGAAATTGAAAGCCTCTCTCTTGAATAAAATGCAAGGACAGCCATAAACTAACAAGGTCATTCACTGACCAATTAAAAGAATAAGTTCCCTATGTTAGAAAGACTAGCCCACCTCTGCTCCTGTTCCCTGAAGGGATAAGGGTATAAAACTGAGGTGCAACCAGGGATGAATGAGTTCATAGCTTAGTCATGCTTGACTGTGGACCTCAACACTTCTGGTAGCAAAAACTGAAACAAAAATTTATGCAAATAATTTCCTTATAAATCTCAGAACCCTTGAGGTTGTCAGGATCCTCTAGAGATCTAGTCCAATCCCACTGATCAAAGTAGGGTCAGCCTGGTGTCTTCTTATATTTGGATGGTATTTCCTGTATTTCAGTTTATGCCCATGACCCCTTGTCCCGTCACTGGGCATCACCAAGAAGAGTCTGGCTCTTTCCTCTTTACACCCTTCCATCAGCCATTTAGACACATGGACAAGATCCCCCTAAGCCTCCTTTTCTCCAGGCTGAATAGTCTCAGCTCTCTCAGCCTCTCCTCACAGGACACACGTTCCAGCCCCATAATCATCCTTGAGGCCCGTATTGGACTTTCTCCAGTACGTCCACGCTTCTTGTACTGGGGAGCCCAAAACTGGACCCAGTACTCTAGATGTGGCCTCACCAGTGCTGCGCAGAGTGGAAGGACCATGTCCCTTGACCTGCTGGTAGCGCTCCTCCTAAGGCAGCCCAGGAGGCTGTCAGCCTTTTTTGCTGCTGGGGCACGCTGCTTTTTTTCATGTTTGTTTTATGTTTTTTTAAATTTTCTTGGCAATTAAAGTGACGGCAACGTAGTCAGTACATTGATTGTGAGACCACATTTGTTAGGTCCTTACCCTAACTCTGGCGACTAACCCTAAGTCTGACCCCTTACCCCAGCACCCTCCTCTAATCCCTAACACCGAGCCCTATGGCAAAGCCAAAGTCCAAACCCCTAACCCTTTATCTTATCCCCACCTAAACCCCCTCGCCCTGGTCTCTAGCCTTAAATTGCTGTCCCTAACCCGAACCCTAGCCCTCACTCCTGCTCCTGACTCAGCCCCTAAGCCGACACCCTAATCGCTTCCCACAAGCTCTTGGCAGTCTCTTTGCTAACCCCAAAGCCTAATCCCTCACCCCAAAAGGTGAGCTCAACCTTCACCCGAAAAGGTGAGCTCAACCCCCTTGGCCTAACCCTGCGCAGGTGCCTGAAGCCTAAGCCCAACCCCTCCTTCTCAGCCCTGCATGTTCACCCATCCCTCTTGACCCCACCTCTCAGGCACTTCTGCCCAGCAGATGGGCAGGGCCCGAGGGGGTGAACTGGGACACTGAGGCAGATATGCGGGCGACAGGCCAGAGCTGGCGGTGTCAGCTGTGAGGGCAGTTGTGCTGGCAGCAGCTGTGGGCGGGCATCTGTGAGGAGCATTTGGGCCCTTCACTACAGGAGGGATATTGAGGTGCTGGAGTGGGTCCAGAGAAGGGCAACAAAGCTGGTGAGGGGTCTGGAGAACAAGGTTTATGAGGAGTGGCTGAGGGAGCTGGGGTTGTTTTGCCTGGAGAAAAGGAGGCTGAGGGGAGACCTTATCGCTCTCTACAACTACCCAGAAAGAGGTTGTAGAGAGATGGAGGTTGGTCTCTTCTCCCACGTAACAGGTGATAGGACAAGAGGGAATGGCCTCAAGTTGCACCAGGGGGGGTTTAGGATGGATATTAGGAAAAACTTCTTCACTGAAAAGGTTATCAAGCACTAGAACAGGCTGCCCAGGGAAGTGGTGGAGTCGCCATCCCTGGTGGTATTTGAAAGAAGTGTAGATGTAATGCTGAGGGACATGGTTTAGTGGTAACTTGGCAGTGCTTGGTTAATGGTTGGACTCGATGACCTTAAAGTGTGGTTTCCAACCACAACAATTCTATGATTCTATGTAGAAGCTGACTGGCCGGGCAGCAGACCAGCACTGTGAGGCAATGGAGCACAGTTGCAGGCAGCCAGAGGGAGGGCAGAGGAGAGGCAAGGCAGGGCAGGGCAGGGGGACATGGCACAGGCTTGGGATCTTGGGGGTCCTCGTGCTTCATCACTTCAGTAGGCAGGAGCTGGAGGCTGACATGTGAGGTGTGAGAGAGCTGGGCCAACAAGGAAGGGTGATTTTATGGCTGTTAGGGGGATTCAGGTGATACAACATCAATTGTGAGACCACAGTTGTTAAGCCTTTACCCTAACTCTGACCACTAACCCTATGCCTGACTCCTAAGTTCTACCTCTACCCCTACCCCAATCCCAAACTCTTATCCCTGAGCCCAATATCACAAACACAAAGTCTGGGTCCCTAAGAAAAACCAATAATGAATAGTCTGGTAAAAGAAGAAAATCAATTGCCACAAGAAATATTTATAATTGTCAAAAAAGGAACCACAGGTTTTTGGCATGATCTTGCTCTCATAACGCTGAGCAGGAGCAGTGAGGTAAGGCTTCATTTATCACTGTCTCAAGCAAACATTAGTTTTCACTATGTGAGAAAATTAAAGATTTTGCTCCCATTAGCCATGGTATTTCTGCAGCACAAGCTCGTTCCCAGCTTATTTGACTTAGCAGAAACACCCAATTAAAATTCCTGCCTATGAATCAAATCCAGTGTAAAGCAGCTGGAGGATAGTGATGGATCTGATGCAATGCACTAGCAAATGGCACTGGTCTTCCCTTTGACAATTATGCTAAATGCTCTTTTAAAACAGTATCACTAAACTCAATGGATCTTAAATATCACAGAATATACTATTCAAAAAAAATCCACTCAGATAACTGAAAATTTTGTGAAAATGGGGGAAGAAGAGAGAATATTAGTATTGGCATGTCAGCTTTTGAGTGAGATGCAGTTAACAGCAATATCATGCAGCTATGCATTCCTTTAAACGTGAGCTCCTTATCTAATATAATCAGCAATACAAAAATATTTGCAGTCATGTTATATGAAATTTATAGCAAACCATACTGAAAAGATTCTTTAAAAATCATCAGTATAAAGCACACTCTTGCCAATTATGTGATATTCTATTGGATACTTCTGAGCTTCCAGATTTATTAACACACATATTCTTATCTTTGAAAATGTCTGAAATATATCCTCAGTACATATTTATTTCAAATATTAAAAGTAAACATCCTGGAGAGTATCTTGGAACCTGGCCCATTTCTGAGCTATGAAATCCTCTGCTGAAAACAAATTAAAGTAGATAAATCTGTCATTTATGTTCAAGTTCTCTTTGTCCTGGAATTATTTATTTTTCCTTTCAGAGACTGAGTCAGATAATGCTCTGCTTATAATTCACAGAAGTATTTGGTTTTAGATACACATGAAAAAAACGTTTATACTAATATCAAGTAAATTTAATAATTACATCTAGAATCAGAATAACCGAGGTTGGGAAGGGCATCTGGAGTTCGTCTAGTCGCAAATGGCAAACCTACGCCATGCAAAAACATCGTAACAGACAACTGCATATCGATAGGAGAAGACTGTTTAAAAAATACATGTATCTGATATAGTTGACGTAATACACTGGATGGCACATATAGTCCTTTTGCTGTTCTCTTGCTAAAAAGGCTACTATTCATAATGAAATACATATTTAAACATGATGAATGTGACTCTTCATGTGTGCACGTTCATGTTTAGTCTCTTCTCCCAGCAAAATTTTTAAACAGAATTTTGCCTACACAAAGACCACAATGGACTGCATTCCTTCTGATACAAATAGATTCTGGGAGATGAAGGCAGCAAGAGTATGTAAGTGGAAAGATTAGCTAATACAGAGAAGAAAATAAGTATTTATTGATAAAATAGGAATGGAAATCAAGGTGGTTTCTATGTATTGGTACATGCATATACTACCACGCAGCTGCAGGTGCCTTTAAAACCCAAATCTTTCTTCAACAGAAACCACTAGTACATTAAGATTTCAAACTGATCCATGTTTCAGCTATCCCCAAAACAACCTATGCTTCTTTTCACTTGCCACGGCAGTTGAAACTTGATGCTAATTTTCAAACATTTTGTAATGTGGGAGAAAAGTGGGCTTAAGATTATGTCCCTGGAAGGAATGCACTGCTAGAGCAGGTGCGGTTTACTCTCACCGTATTGGCCTTTATCCTTGCAGATATGCAGACTGCAGGAATGAAGAATAATACAGAAAGAACTCGGGAATGAAGAGCAGACTGTTCAAAATCATGCCAACGGTAACATGGGGTCCCTTATAAGGTTTCAAGAGGGTTTTTTTTTGGTAACCCATTTGCACTTTGCACCTATTAAAATACAAACGAAGCAGTAAAATATGGTATATTTGTGCATTTTGTGGTTAAAAGAAAATATCTTGTAGCAGAAGGTCTCATGGAAGAAAGCCTGTGGATCTCACTTGTCTTGCCATCAGTAAAGTCTACAAGAGCAGTCTCATGTAACGCTCTTCAGAAAGCTGACAGAAACTGCTGCAAATAGGATGAAAAATGTTTGGATAGTGCTACTCAGAGCAGTTACCAATGGTTTGTCATTGAAATAGAAGGATGTATCAAATGAATTCTGTAGAAGTTGTATGGAGAAAGTTCTGTATACAATCTTCTGTCCTGGCTCTATACCCATCCAGTGTCAGTCAGTGGTATGGATGGTAAAAGAGAGAAGGACAGGGGCTGGAAAATGTTTGAGGACTGATTTAGAATTCAGTTATCTTGATCTAGGAAGACGTAATTCATTAAAGGCAAATGGATAATATACACAGGCAGGAGATGATTATCTGCAGAAATACAGAATGAAGAACAACCTACTAAGCAATAATTCTGCAGAAAAGGATCAGGAAGCCCGAGAGGATCACGAGATAAGCATGTGTTACAAGATAGTTTGCTGTGAGAAAGACAGCTATACAGCAGTGTATTAACAAGTATTCCTGGCAGAACACGTAGATAATATGTTCCTCTGTGCAAAGCCTATGAAGGAATACCGCAACTAGTCTGAATGCTGAACTTCAGGAAAGATATGGATCAACTAGAATGAGTCCAAATGAAAGTAACAAGAATAGCTAGGAAGACAGACCAAACCGACTGCTATCTCAGCTTCAATAATACATTTAACTACTCTGACTATATCTCTTCAATCTGCAAACAAGGTGTAATGCTGTCTTCTTTGTGGTACTATACTGCAGTGGCATCATTCTTTCTTACTGTCTTCATGAATGACTAGTATATGGCAGAGGAGGCTTCTATTGGAGGCTGCAGCTCATCAAGACAAGATAGGAAATGCAGAGTCCATGAACATATGGCCCCACTGTGTGTTCAGGATGAGGTCTTCATATAGCCTACTTGAAGAAATGGAACAAAGAAAATGGTGAGTCAAGTGTTCAAAATTGGAAGATTTCAAAGAAATGGTTTGATTTTTTGTGGTTTCTGAATTTAGACATCCAAGCTTCTCTTTCTGGCCTTGAAATAGAGTGGTTCAGTTTGCGTGTAAGGTCCATCTCAGTTTCATGCTATTTATTCAGTCAGCTAACTTAATATTTGTAAGTGGTCAATTAGGACTGAGACACAGGTTGCTCCAGTAAGATAGTCTGGATCCCCAGGAAGAGACATTTCTGCCAGGTTTTGAAGTCACAATATGGCAGGCGTGGCTCCAGTGGCATCAGGAATTTTAGTCCACAAGGACCATACATTACCAAGGAACTAAGAAGTGTTTCACCTTTCTCTTTGTCCGAAGGTGGATGTATACCACTATCTCTGCAGACTTTGAAATGTATTTCTTGCTCTATTACCTCTGGAATGGCTCCTTGTGGTATAAAACTACTAACTCCAGTCTCTGTGGAGATCAATAGACTACCATTGCTGTTAAATACACCTCTTGCTGTGGCTGCAACTGTGTGCCTGTTGTCTTACTTCTCATCCTCAAGTGCTGACGGGCTTACAGGAATGGCTTTAGGCACAGCATTAACATTATTTGGTTGATATTTAGGTTTGTTGGACGTGTACAGTGGAGGTATCCCTTCCAATGTTGACGTCAGGAGGCTGCAATGAGCTGTGTGCTTTCAAAACTGGTTAAGGAGGATTTGGAGATTTTGATGGCAACTCTGGTTTATGTTGAGATTCATTTGCCAAGAGATTACGGTTGAGTTTAGGTCTTTCAAACTTGTGCTGAAAGGGCCTTGCAGCACTAGTGTAAGGTCTTATTGTAAAGCAGTTGTAAGGAGGAGTGACTGTTTTCTGAATCTGTTCAGTTCCTTTAACGGGACCCTTAGTCAGGGAAGCTTTTCTGAGGATAAAAAGTGGACTGCACAGTCTCCTCTATATAGCACCCGAAAACTGCTGGCTTATTCTGAGGTGGAGGAGGGTCAGACAGAGTTAACTTTAGAAAGTGCAGACTTGTGATGTGCTGGGAGAGACAGGACAGGACTATTAATTGACTGAGGTTGTGTATACTGTACTGAAGGAGCAGGAGGAGGAGTTGTAACTTGAGGGACTGGCTCATAGCACTTTTCACTGACAGTGCCCTTAGAATTATTGGTGAAATTCAGCTGATTCTGCAAACGTATTGGTTGTATTGGCTCAGAATGACGGCTGGCAGGAATCCCTCTGCAGATGGCTTATTTTCAAAATCCCTGCGATAAAAGTATGACAGCTGCTTTCAAAAATACTCTTCATCTTCTTCAGGATCATAATGATTTGAGACCTTCACTTGAGGTCTCTGTGGTTCCAGGGCCCTGTAAATATACTTCTTAGATGAAGAACCCTCTTAGCTTGTGAAGGAGGGCAGTACACTGGTTGGAAGATAGCGTAAGATGATCTTGCAAAAGGAATGAACCGCTTAACTTACTGGTATTTTGAAGAAAGGGAAAAACCAAGAGGTCCAAGAAGAGCAAGTGAGATGAGGAAAACCTTAATCGTCAGACCCAGGTCTCCGAATCCTTGTTTTCCTCACATTTTCAAACCACGTGATTCCCCAAGTTCATTTGATCACCATCCCTCTTTTCTCACTCTCCCTGTTGTCTGCTCCCTTTCTCTCAGGATAAGGAGGAGCAAAAAAGCAGAGACATCTTATCTCCTTCAACTCCTTTTCATCATCTGGGGGATATTCTTTCTCTTTGTTCACTGCCTTGAGGTGACTTGGCAATCACGGCTTCCAGGTCAGCTGCTGCCATTGCCAGATGGAGTAAGTGTCTCCTCTGACCCACCTATTCTGCAAGTCATGCACATGCTGAAGGGCCAATGCTCCAGGGCACTGCTCTTTGCAGCAAGATTAGTGTGTGAACAGCTCACCTTGGATGCTTTCTCCTGGGCTCCTGCTGCAATCTAATCTAGGCTGTGCCCCAGGGCTGGTAATAAAGCAAGCTGATGTCACCCTAGCTTTCAGGTTAGTACTGCTGCTTCTGAAAGTGCTTCCATCAATTTTATAATAATGATTCGCTTCTTATAATGCCTTTTATAGTTGATGATCTCTGGGCATTTTCTGCACGTTAATTGTCCCTGACAATGACAAAGACATATGTGATTACTCATATGCAATTAAGAAAGCCAAGGCAAGACAGGCCAACAAGCAACTCAAGAAGCCACCTAAGACTTAACAGTTTTCCCTATCAGGAATAACTGAACAAACCTAGAGAACAAATTAACTCTTCAAATTTCCAGATGTGATTTTGTTGTGTTTGTCTTCTAAACCATTTAATTCTCTTTGTTTACTTCAGTGGCAGCTCTACAACAAATCTTTAGCCACAGGGCTCCTAATTGCAGTGACTTACTAATACTGCCAGGCTAATAGTTACTGATCTCTTAAGTTTTAAGTAGACTTTAGAATAAAAAGGGTAATGAAAGAGGCAACATTTGATTTCCATAAGAATGTGGAAATGGTTACAACCAAGCTAATCTCTGACTCTTAATCAATTTTTGTCTTGTTTGAAGCTTGAACTAAAGGTGCAGTCCTTTTTTCTTTCTCTTTTAATAACTTTGCCTCAGCTTTGAAGTTTCTGTAAGCTGAGGATAGCTTATCAGAAAAGTCCCGGAGAATGAAAAATGCTTAAATAGGTCTACAAGTGAATGAGATGAATTTCAGTCTCCCTAGGAAGAGGCTGAGCTCTTCAGTATAAGGCATATACATATTCAATCCCAAGGCAAAAGAATGGATTTAACTACAGTGGATAATGCACAAAGCCCCATCTCAAAGGCTTTGCTCGTGATGTACTTGGTATCTTGGATTGCTAGTGGCTCACAAGAGAGCAGGAGACATGCCCCGTTCCTTGGTGCTTGATTTAGACATTGCAGTACAGTATTGTACAACAGAGGATAACACCTTTAGCTGCCAAAGATTTAATACCTATATAGGGAAATTATACACGCTGGCTTGCCGGCCTGCCTGATATCATCGTGTTCCAAAGGAGCCTGCTTTTGTCTGGATGAGGAATGCAGCTTATCTGTTTTGTTATTCTAATTTTCTAGTAAAGACATGAAGGAATTACCAAAACTAATTTTTTTTGGGGCAGGGGGGGAGGAGAGGGCAGGGAGGGTTTGTAGTAACACAACGGTTTACAGTGGTGCAGTAATACTATGGTAGGACTCACTGTGGCTGGATTCTAACAAAATCAAACAACGTTCAGGGTGCGGGCAGACATCTGGTAAGCAAGTGTGGAAGTTTATAAGGTAATGACCACATTTTGAGCCTCACAAGCATTACTGGGCCAAGTCAGAGTTTTCCACCCCTCATGTTGGCTGCTCACAAGACTTGTTTGAGTTCGTTCTGTTTAACAGAAGTTTGTCTGTAACAGGAAAGAATAATTTTTTGCTCACCCAACTCATTTTGACCGATAAGCCAGGTAGTGCTGACTCACACAAGTGATGTGTTAATGAGAGGCTGGAGGGAGCCTAGGAGCAGGAATATCTTCTGCCACTGTCTGCCTGGAGGGGAGTTACCACGTCTAAGGTGAGGGAACTGTCAGTTCCTAAACATGCCAAATCAAACAATTGAGAACCTATAGTTTTAGAACGAAAATAGAAATTCCATTATTAAAAAAAGGAACTGGTTTATATAATATAATAGTTCAATATGAATTTATTTCTGTGACATACACATTTTCAAATATTTCCAAAGGACCAAAGTGACTGAACTGGCATCCAACTCCATTTTTCAAAACAGACTATTAGTCCCTTTAAAATAGCTGCTTCGAGCCTATGTCATGACTGAAATAGAAATTCAGTTCTCAACTCACCATCAAGCCCCTAAAAATTTTACCCAGGTGTTATTAATGTGGTAAAAACCAGGTGTACTTTCACATTCCCTGCTCTCAATACTTAACTCATTGATTTAAAGTAGACCTCACCATTGTTTGACATTCTTATGATGATTAGCACTTATGCAGCTTACTCACTCTACCTTAACAATGCTGCTTTGTTACTCTGAGTTGAATCCTGCTTCTCAGGAATTTGGTGGAAAAATTCCTTTTAGCTTCCATGAGAGTAAGATTAAGCTGACAGCTACAATATTTTATTCTGGTTGTTGTCTGCCACAATATGTGTATTTAAAATGAATGGAGTACTTTTCTATGTGCATGTGTACTCCCCAACAAACTTCCCCTTCCTCTTTGGTGCGGGTAAAAGGTCAGATTAAAACCTACCTACGTACATACAAACACACACATATATATTTTGTGTCTATATATTCATATATAAAGATGAAGTTAAAATCACTCTATGTCAATTTAATACGGGGATAATTTTGCAGATGATATTCAGAGGTGAGTTGAAGAAAGTTACAATGAAGGAGAGAATGAAAATACCTTTGGACACAAGAGTGTTTGTGATTACATTTCTTACAACAACTAATTTTTTCCATATATCTGCAATAATTTAGAATTCATGCTATTGCTATATAATTGAATGATAAATCAGATCAGATCAGAATCTATTAGTCTACATGCAATTACTAAGATTAGTTTAATAATAGGCATCACTACTGAACACTACGAAACTACATTTATTTCCATTGATTTTAAAGTAACCAATTCCAAAGACAAAGGTAAAGACATTCCACAGTATTTCCCTTTTAAAATCTGCAAGTACAGTGCCTTACTGAAAACACAACACTTTGAGCTATTAGCATAATTTCCTCTCTGGTAAATAAAGCAAAATCCTGTGTCTAAGTGAATTTAGTGGCAATTATCCTATTATAGCCTTGATTCTACAATAAGATGATTTGACCCTGGTCCTTATACAGTGTCACACTGAAATTGCGATTTAAAATTTGGTGAAACATGTCCTGAAGTAACTTAAGTATATGCAATGATGTCACTGAGGTTAAACACATCTAAATCGTGTTTATCCACTTCTAATTTAGGAATTACAGAGTTTACTCGGCATGGCTTGAAATAACAAACATGGCAGCTTACCCACTTCTTTCTCACTATAGCATCCTTACTGAGATTTTGACCAGATATGTGGACAATATGGAGGGTGGAAAACTGGCTGGTCTGCTGGGCTCAATAGGTGGTGGGTGATTGCCAGTACAAAATCCAACTGGCGGATGGTTACTAGTGGTGTCCCACAGGTGGTGATACTGGGGCCAATACTGTTTAATATCTTCATTAACAACCTGAATGATAGGATAGAAAGCATCCTCAGAAAGACTGTGGACAATACGACGTTGGAAGGAGTAGTCAATATACTGGAGGGCAGGACTGCTATTCAGATGGACAGCTGGACAGGAACCTCAAAGTTCAACAAATGCAAATGTAAAGTCCTGCATTCAAGATGAAATAACCCCCTGCACCAGCACAGGCTGGGGGTCAACCTGTTGGAAAGCAGGTTTTCAAAAAAACTCCAAAACCTAGGGGTGCTGGTAGACAAGTTGGGCATGACTCTACAATGTGCCCTTGCAGCGAAGGCAGCCAACCACATCCCAGGCTGTATTAGATAGAGTCTAGCCAACCAATGACAGAAGCAATTCTTCCTCTAGACTCAAATGATTCTGCATCTATACTGCCTCTAGAGTACTGCATCCAGTTTTGGTCTCCCCTGTACAAGAAAGACATTGCAATGTTGGAACAAGACAGGCAGGGAGCTGGAACACATGGCATACAAGATCTGCATTTTCTGGGCCTTAAGAGAAGGTTAAGGAGAGAGAGAGAGTGTCTACAACTACTTAATGGGATGGTGTAGAGAACATGGAGTCAGGCTCATCTTGGAGTTCCACAGACTCAGAAAAAGAGGCAAAGACACAAGCTGGAACACAGGAAATTTCAACCGGTAAAAGGAAGAAAATTTTTACTATGAGGGTGGTCAAACAATGCAACGAGTTGCCCAGGGAGGTTGAGGAATCTCCATCCCTTTATCAACTGGACAAGGTCCTGAGCAGCCTGCTCTTACTGGACCTCCCTTGCGCAGGAGGTTGGACTAGCTGACCTCTAGAGGTCCTTTCCAAGTCCAAAGGATTCAGTAAGATCAAATTCTGCCTTTTGTTGCACCGGCAGACTGAAGCCTTCCCTACCAACTGAAAAAGTGAGATTATTTTCTTAAACACATTTTCTTAAGTTACCCAGTTAACTTAATTTTCTAGGCTTACATGGACTAAAAGGAGGCAAACTGGCACAAGACTGTCTAGTACCCACCCACAGTATATGTATCCCAGTCTGTTAGCAATTACTTGACACAGTTAAGACTGCCCACAAAGGCAAGTACTTTTGAATTTTATTGGTGATTCCTTCCCTGCACATTCATCAGGGTTTATAAAGCATCAACAACAAGGCAGATTTTATTTACATTTCTTTCTGTAGGGCAGGGCTCCATAGTCCACTGAAAACTCTCAAAATTATATCTTTGGAGGTGGTTCTTTTATAAGTTTGCTCAAAATCTTCATTCTGGAGTACAGGAGGGATCATATCTAAAATATTCCTTTTTAAAAAAAAAAATAAACAAATGACTTCAATTATAAGTTTTATCAAAGTGCTGTATTCTTTTGTCTTAACCTGATCTTTCAATTTGCACCATGCATACTACATTTCTACACAAAAAGCACGGGTTTAAGCAGTAATGCGTATAAACGCTTCCTTAGATCAATTCCTGAAGTCTGATTTATCATTATGAAGTATTATACATTATACATATATAAAGTTGCTAACTCTAGGGGGTAGTCATTGTATCTTTTTCATGTTCGCACAATCTCTTGCATACCACAGCCACAAGAGGAAGCAAAAGGAAAATGAAAAACATAATGATACTAAAGATTGTATCAGTAATACCAGATTTAAAATAATTTCATAGAGATACTATGGAGAGATCAATGGGGCTTTGAAGCTGATTCTAAGGGTTCTCTAGGCTTTCTTTGGGAGGAAAACTAAATTTCTTTATTTTTGTTTAATTGAGCCCATCGAGATACTAAGTGCCAGAATCACAGTCTTACCTTATGGAATTATGATAATAAGGCCCCTCAGCAAATTGATTATTTCCTCACTTATCTCAGATGATGAGAATTTGTTACCCTTTTAATATTTTGTAACTACGTATTACGAAACTGCTGCTATTCAATCCCAGCGGTAACAAGCATGAAACAGCAGATTTGGATTTTAAAAAAAATTGCTTGTTAGGCAGGGGTGCGAGCTGATTTAATCTGAGACTTATTCAACTAGTACCCAAAATAAGAACCCCAGAAATGAGCAGGAAGCTAACGCATAGTGACAGTGCTTCCAGCCAGTCCTGGACAGTGCATTTTTAGAGATGCTACATGCACCTAAAGATACAATACTCAGGAGGAAAAGCAAGAATTCATTTGTAAAGGCTGCAGCAAACGACCACTTTTCTGCTTTCTGTAATCAAAAGGATATTGGAAGTTTTAATAATGTTATCTGAAACAAGAGCCTTTAACATTAAAACCCGTAATAAGTGATGGAAACAACCAGTATATGACTTAGTTCTTCCAAGCAAGCAAATCCTACATCAAAGTACTTCATGAAGAATAATTATTCTGTAAGAAAACAGCCACATCTGAAGGTGCCACGCAGAAACCAACAAGTATGAGACTGAGTTCCCTTTTTATAACTGTCAAAGACTAAACAGCACAAGGATCACACGTATTTTGGCACAGAATACATATAACCCAATAGAGAAATGCAATCACCTGCTGCCCGTACTGGGGCAACTGCTAACAACCAGCAATGTTGTGTAATCACCTAATGGTCAGGAATGGAAAGAAAAACTAAATTCAATTTAACTGCATTGGGATTTAGTTAGGATGCCAGGTGTAAGAACCCAGACATCCATACTGTCTCCTAATCTTCCATTCTTTGAACACCGACTCTCTCATATTTTCTACCTTTGTCATATTTTTATTGTGGGGAAAATGAGACATTTTACAGTGTAAATATTTATCTAATGGATGATGACAAATATCTGTGTTGCATATCCACAGGTATTTTACTTCTGTGTTAGCCGACACCATGCCAGCACAGTCCTCCTGTGCAGGGGGATATAAATCTTTTAGGTCCCTGCCATCTGAGTTTTCTATCGGTGTCACCTTTGTGAAGGGTGTTTGGGTTTAACATTCTTCCTTTTTAAGCAACCAGCACTCTGAAACATGCAGAAGACAAATTTGGGGACCCTGAAATAGAAGTCTGAGTATGTCTGAAAGTCACATGTGGGGAGAGGGACGTTGTGTACTGCCAATTCACCTGTCAGCATCTAACACGGGAGCTATGATTCTATGAGATTTTGCAAGAACAATTGCACTAATTTAGAGAGAGGAAGGATGGAGACGCGCAGAGAAAGTTACTATTAATATGACTGGAAGAAATCTACAGATAGCTTAAATTTAATCAACACATATTAATCTTTTTTTTTTTTTTTTTTAATTTTTCCACCTCCACCGTCCTTTGCAAGTACAGTGCCCCAGCCCCATTCCCACGGTCTTCACATGTGAGAAAAAAAGGATGTCCCTTTCCTCTATCAAAAGCTAATTCACCTGCCATATTCTACTCTCCGACAAGTGTCATGAATAGAATAGGAGTTCTATTCAGTGCTTTTGGTAAAAACTACCATGTATGTTATTTCTATCATTTGAGAATCGCTTCAGTTGATAAGGATTTCAGGAGATAGGCTATTTTGCATCTTACCTAGAATGAAACTAGCTCACTGTTCCATGAATTGAAGCTGATGGAGAACAGGCTGGAAACATCTGTTTTGATACGTTTATCTGTTAATGTAAGGTTGTCACAAAACTTGGATTTTCAAAACCGCTTTGCAGATTTAGGATAATTCCTCATGGATTTAAAAGTACTTTTAAAATTACTTTGGCAGTTCGTGACATTTGCATTTCTACCTTGGTCTGTTTTATGGAATATGCAACTGAATTACATGCACTTTTTAGATCAGAACTCAGAATTTTCAAACGATAAGTAGCACTTCTCAGCATGAACATACTGAGAAACAGAGATGAAAATTAATGCTGAATTGTTTGAAATGTCAATCTTCTGAGTGAGAAAAGTGGATACGGTTACAGTTTAATTGCTTTCTGCCTTGTGCAGAAGAACAGAACCAATCAGAAATTGTTTATCTCAAACAAAATGTAAGGTGCAGGCTGGGGCACTTTCTTACGTGTGAAATGCAGATCAATGAAGTGAAAAGGCCCATCCGTTGGCTGCTTGTTGTTTTTTGGTGTCGTTGTTTTTGGCAGTCACACTGAATCTAGGCTTTCCTGGGCCACCTTCACAGGAATTTGCAACTTTTACGATATGCACTCAGAATTTAATCTTAAGTAATAGTGAACGTGAATATAAACTTATAAAACCTATAGTAAAGGCTTTAAGGTTTATAAACCTTAAAACATTATATGGCATCATTTAAAATTACCGCTATCATGTAGGTAAGCTGTTGTGCTGCAATACTGAAGGTGATTCTCTTGAGACTCTGGCATTTGAAATAGAAACACAAGCGTTTTCCAGACGTTTCCCCACAGGTTATTCTACTATGAGGAATAGCTGACCTGGGGCTGGTTTGTGGTTAGTATTGTGAGGCATCTTGATCTTATTTTATGGAGATGAAATGCTGTGTGATTCTTTGACTTGGAACTACAATGAAAAACAGATCAGTGAAAGGGATATTCTTTGTAATCCTGGATCTGAGCCTGTATACAGTTACTTCTGTTGTTTTGAGTGACAACGAAAAATTTCAGTGCTTTTCACTAATTGCCTTTGCAAAGTCTACCAAGCTAATTAAAGGGGAGCAGGACAGTACTTATTCTGTACAATCAGAACAACTTCTGATGGGATGCTACTTGCTTATCTTCAGTCACCCAAAATCTCTAGTTACTTCTCGAGGTTCTCACAGAGAACCCATTCCACCTTAAGATTCAAGACTTCAGGTGACAGAGGTAAGTGGGAGGGACACCTAGAGGTACTGTTTTCTCCCTGCTATCCACAGCAGAAGCCTACCCAACTAGCTGAAACACCAGTTTTTTTAGAGGGTTCACGGTAGAGAAAACTCTCTCCAAATCCAGACAGCCATAGGCAATAGGGAAATGCAGATGTAAAAAACTTAATCTAGTCTTGAAAATGCTTGATCTTGACTTTGATACTAAAAATGAGAATTAAGTTTTACCAACCTTGTCTTTCTCCCTAAATCTCTTCATTTGAGAATGTTATTTAATAAGAAATGTCTGAGGAAGGAAACCTTTCATAACCTCTATAACCACCAGGTCTGCTTGTCAGAAATGTATTTGAGATAAACTGGGATAAACTGGATAAAAAGGCAATGCACAAGTGGCTGAAGGCACGTGAAAAGTCAAAATCTCATTGACACGAGGCTTTTACTCTATAATGGAAAAAAATATTTAATATTTAAACTTTTAAAAGTTTGAATTCTCAGCTAACTTATGCATACAACGCTAGAAACCAGGGAGTCTGGACTTTGCCATATAGGTGTTATAAAACATCAAAGCTTTATTGTGCATTTACCACCTTAACTAACATCTTCCTCTTCATTGATACAGAGCAAGGAGCACCAGCTATTAATGCATGACCATATCTTCTATTTCCTAAATCAACTTCTGGATGACAGTCTCTTCTTTTTCAGGTATCCACTTGTTGTAATATAGGTTTTGCACGGCTCAACTATCAAAACAACAAATGAAGTGCAATAAAAACTGACACAAAATAAACAAATTGCAGCATATATTCTGTCTTCACCTTCTTCCAAACAAATGTCTACGATCCCTGATTAATGCTTTCTGGCATCTTGTGCATTGCGAATTTATGTCAATTTAACATTTCAGCGACTAAGCTACTTTATAAGTCAATTAAAAATTCAATAAAAAAATTCAGCGCCTCTCAGATCCTTGCAGATGTATGTATGAGAAATTCAGAAGTGCTCACATTTAAAAAGAAGAGAAAAGTGCATGTAGACACTCTAAGTGGGATGAAAGCTGCATATTTGATTTAATCATCTCCCAACCCATCCCCATATTCTCTATCAATGTACATTACCAGGACTTAGAATTTCTTACAGTTGCTGCTCTTCTAACTACAAAAGTGAACACTGTTTTCACTTGTATTTATTACTACTACTGAAGTAAAGTTGCGGTCTGAAAATGTGGCCATGTTCTAAGATAGGAGAACCCCATGTAGTTAGTTATGCTCCAAAAGAGACACGTTCTGCTGTGAGAATGCAAATACTTGTTTCTGATGTATTTTCAGCCTAACAGCTGAAAGCAAATCTTTCCAAATGTGAATCAATATAACACTTTGAAATAACATACCTGACCCTGCTTTGAGTGCAAGGCTGGGCAAGATGACCTCCTGAGGTTCCTTCCAACCTGAATTACTCTGAGAGTCTAACAATTCATTAGAGTTGTGAACTCCCAATATATATTTTGATCAAACTTTCTCAAGTTTAGTGATGAAACTTTGAAACAAACACCAGTTATTTCAGGTACCCAAATAGATCCACATTGTTCATGAGATGGCAAGGCACACACTCAGTGGCAACGTACACATTCCCTAGAATTTTTTCATTGCTTAACAATGGTAAGACAGTAATATAGGGTGAGATCCATTTTATTGCATGTTTGATAAAATAAATCACTTTCTGGGAGTCTCTCTCTCCCAGTCAACTATAAGGGAGCCTAATACAGGTATCTTCTATCGGATACCAAACTTTTAGACAACTAGCAAAATTAAGCAGGTTCCAACACACATTAAGTAACAATCTAATTGATATGCTACCCTTGAATTTTGTGCGTATCTTATAATTGAGTTACCAACAGATGAGTAGTGAATTGAGAATAATTCAATGCTGACACCTTGTAGCCCCCAACTCAGGAACAATTATTAAAAAATGACCCCTGCTACCGGGCATGTTTCAGGACTTGATTCAAAACCTTGTGAAGGCAGCAGAAACTGCACCACTAACTTCACTTATCTGAATCATGCTTTTACAGCGATAGCCACAAAAAAGATGTCTTAAGTATTGCAACACTTCAATTTATCCCATTAAAATCCCTAGACTCTAGCACCCTGAATAGACACATGGATTCTCTACACATTTTAAGGGAAGAGATACATAAGGATGTATCTTGTACATAGGACAAGAAGTCAACAAAAACCTTTAGGTGGAATTCACCTCCTTTTTTTTTTTTTCAAGGGTAAGTGATCAAAATACTTCCAGTCTCTAAAAACATCTTTTACTCAACCACAAAAATCCGGGCCAAGAGGCCAAGAGAAAGAATGGTGCTCTTGAATTACTCGTACAATACTTCTCTCAATCAACATTGACCCAGAATAGCATTAGAAACCACTGTCAGGACAAGGGAGAACTGATAGAAAGACCTCAAGCACAACACTGTGCATTGAAATTTTATAAATTTTACCTCCAGTTCTGCATTCACTCCAAAGCCCCATACCCTGAGGACTTATCACTAAACTGTATGAATGCAATATTAACACTAGTTCCAAACTGTACTTCAAGAGGGCAAATCCTATATTGTACATATTCTGCTGCACATGAATAGTGACAAATTTCTCATCCGGGGCAGCTTGAAAAATCAGCTCAACTCTGAAAGACCACCTACTGCTCTTTAAAATGCCACAATAATTGTCATTTAAAATCAAAGGTAAATGCTGTGCATATACAAGAACAATGCAAATGCAAACTTTGGGGACAGAGATTCATCCTTTAAAAATTTCACTGACAGGGACAGTCTGTACCTGTTTGTGTAGGCAGAATAACAAGTCACAGTTTTCAATTAACCGTACGTTTCATATTCTCTTTTGTTAAAGAGGTCGTGGATGGCAGCAGAGAGGAAAACTGCTGGCTGTGTTTCAGATAAAAGAAAGATGAAGCTGGCTCATTCCCCGGGATTGAATGGGGAATCTCGGTTCTGAAAGCTTTCTCGCATCCAGAGTGGGGAGAGGGAATAGCAAGGAGGGAGGCTGCTGCACCGGTGCTGCCTGGGAAACTCTACGGAGGGAAAGAGAGTTCATCTAAAGTAGGACACAAGTCTACAGCGCAGGCTCAGATGATCCACAGAGTTTCCTGGAAGCCCAGAGGACTGTGTGGAAGGTGTTCGAATCGGAAAGCCACCGAAGGTTGCTGGAGCAGATTGCAAGGAAACAATTTGTACTGCAAAGATGCTGTTTACAGGAGACGGATTTATTTTTAAGCCTTTCTGCCCTGCCCAGCTGATCCGAAGTTCCTCTATTTAAAGAAACAAAACAACCTTATTCTAAGTTAGCAATTTTTTGACATCGCTCCAACAAAGTGTGGCTTTAGAGATCAGAAGTCTGTAGGTGCACTTATTGCAGGGAAGATGGTGCGACAGCTGCAGCGCGAGGCACTGGCCTGACTGCCATCCTGCCGCGGCACTGCCAGAAGCAGCAGGTCTGCAGGTAATCCTCAAGTTCTGAACTACTTGTAGGTGAGGTTACTGGGGGAGGGACAATAATGCCATATCCTCAAATTAAGGCACCTATACAGTGCTGAGGGACAAAGAAGGGTGGATTTGTTATTCTACTTTTCCCCTTTTTCTTTTTTGAGAGAGAGAGAGAGAAAGAGAAAGGAAGAAGAAAGGAACATGGGGATGACATAACTGCACGGATGTCATCGACAAAGCCCTTGGAGGAACTGTGGGACAAAAGTGAATCTTTTCTATTGAAGTGAATAAAAATGGCAACTTGGAGGCCTCTAGGGAGGTTGGAGGGAGCCGCATGGGGGAGCTTAGCAGAGACACAACCTGCTTTGAGGAAGGAAAACAACCACACTTGGTCAAAAGGGAGGGAAGCCGAGCCTCCCAAAAGGCTTATGGAGCTGTGAAAAGAAGCAGGAAGATGCTGAGGTACCAGACGGACACAGAAGCATTGTGCAGCCTTGATTGCTGAAACCCAAGAACGACAAAACAGGCAACATCAGAAATGGTTCTTTTCAAGAGCCGCTTCCCTCAGCTGGGGCACTGCTGGGAGACAGAAAAGGCTGATAAACCTTCCCATGGGGTCATGGGGTGCACGCTTGGGAAGTGACATAGAATGGGTGCTATTTCATGCAGCTGAGGGTCCTGAAAGGCAAGCAGGCAATGAATGTGGTCTGAATGTGACCGGGAACGCAACTAGGCAGTATGCCCAAGGAGGGAAAACCGGGTGCTGGACTACCTAGTGCCAGTACTAAGTAGGCCAAGTTTACTATGTCTTTGTCTGAGTGCAATTTAATTTTGGGGAGGAGGAAGATGAATATGGCCACTGCCTCGGCCTAGAGACATATAGCACAATGCAAAAATGATGGAGAAGGAGAAATAAGAAGGTTATATTAAGGATATGGAGCATGCCTGAAATGAAACCCAGGAAGAAGACCTCACTATAAATAAAGAAAATGCTGCTATGGGGATGGCTCGGTTAAATTATAAGAGAAGCCTGGCACCAACCTTTAGCAATGGAACACCACACTTGATAGATCTGCATGAAAACCAAAACAGATTAGTCAATTCGATGAAGTCTAGAAAGAAACTTCTGGTCACTTAAAGACAGAGTCTTTTTGTTTGTTTTGTAGTTCAGTACAGGTGAGCCTGGATTTTAGCAAGCTTTCTATTATATTTGCCAGATACCTCAACACTGATTTATGGGTTTATTCTCTGTCACATTTTAGTAAAAATTTGTCAGCTGGGAATGGAACCACGGCACCACTGCAAAGAAAGCATTTGAAAAAATAAATCAATTCTACTTACAAAATTTTATTACATATGAAGTATGTAATAAATTCACCTTTAAAAAAGGTTATCTTAAGGGGAAAATTCCAGTTTGTGAGGTAGAGTTTGTCACCGCAAGAATATGATGCACAAACAGAAAATGCAAAGAGGAAAGATTGAAAGGATGTTCATTCTGCTTGGGCAGAAAGATGCTTGCGTGACTAACCTCAAGAAGTCTCTTTCGAATCCTCCTTTCTGTAACAACAACTAAGGCATTTACAACACATGGAACATTCACAAAAATGCACTGCCTACAATACGAGTTGAAATCCTTGACAGCTCCAGGTGTGTAGCATTTCTGAAAATCAGATCTGATATGCCCTCTTTGCAAAAAAATATTGAAGAACAAGAGAAATACTGACCATTATTACTGTTTCTTTGAAGTCCAATGATGAAAGCCAAAGAAAGAACATATAAAGATCACAGCTGAAATAGTTCAGCAATTATAGACATAACGTCCCTGTCACATTGGCATGTTTGGACTTTTTTAAACTGCAGCAAATTTGTATTGCAGTTGTAGAGTAAAATTCCCCAGAATGACCCCATGAATAACTTAAAACTAAGCAGCACTGCACAGCCATTACGGGTTGGCTACATAAATAAATTTATTAGGTAATTATTTTCAATTTTTTCCACCTTTTTAAAATTCATCTTTATTTATATCACATGTTCTCCAAGAATTCCATGAAATACTAGAATGTGGAGGTTGTGCAAGCTTATTATCCATACTTTACTGAACATTTTGAATGTCACATCACATTAAGACAGCTCCATTTTCACATGTTTAGCCTTACTTTCCTAAATGAAATTTGCAAATTTGGGAAGGACGTAAAACTTCCAATTCAAAAATAATAATCAGAGCACAGAAAAGGTAACCATATATAGCCTAATTCATGGCATTACAAACCATGTTCATACTCAGTAAATTCAACTGTAAAGAGTTTTTTGTGATGTCAATAACTAGGGATAAGAGAATGCAGAAGAAAACTCAGCATGGATGTGGTTTGTAGAGGAACCCTGTAGAGGACGACCCACAAATAAACGAATAAGATGTCAGACACTAGGACACACTGTAGACTGAATGTGGCGGTGGATCATGAGAGAAGAAAGAAGGTCTATTATTAATTCAGATTTGACAGCCTGATAAACTTGCTTCAGCAGTAATTTCTACTTTAAAATTCCTAGAAAACAAGAAAAAAACACCAGAAACACATATGCAGCATCCTGCTTCCTGAAAGCCGAACACAATACATCGACAAAATCTAATTTCATGCCAATTTTATCAACTATAACATGAGCAAAAGCTGAACAGGCAGGCTGGTCTTGCAGGTAAAGCATCAGTCTTGAGTTCAATCCCTTGGCAATCACAGAAGGTTTACATTACTCGCCAACCTCTACCTCTGTTTGCTTTACAACATTTCGTCAGTGAAGTCTCTCTAGTTCATACAATACGTGAGGGGAGCCACTGCCTTGTCTGAAGAACTTGCAGAGCACTGCTGTAATGGAGCACTAACCCTGAGACAGCACTGGATACAAATGATAAAACACTACGATCAAAGTATCAATTTTATTCTATTAAAGAATATTATACTATTATACTATTTATACTATTAGAGGAATTATACTATTCCTCTAAAAGCAGAGGAGGAGAAGTATGCTGTAATGATAACAAATTAACCAGTTAGCAAAAATTAATAAAAAAAATGCTCTTAATGTACAGAAGAAGTAGAAATAATTTTGTCACGACTGTTGAAATAGTTCAAGGAAGTGATTATTTCTCAAAGACGTTCAATGATCCAGTGTTTGGATGAATTTCAGCCAAAAAACCCACCAAAAGCCTAAAGAAAATAAAAAAAAAACCAAGATGTTTGCTTACCATACCATCGGAATTCCGAGGCAACAATGACTTATGTAAATTTTTGTCCTTTCCTATCTCCCGGCTCTCTTGCTCGGAGCTACTAATCTGCTCAGTAAATTCCCGGAACCACCTTAAAATCTTTATGATTTGTCACTTCATGACCCCAAAATTACTTGTAATTGATAATCTGAGGATCAGGAGTGGCTGCTCTGCTTAGATCTTCAATCTGGAAGATGCAGGTGCTACTGCCAGCCTAGGAATGAAGTGCTAAAGCAGAACAAAGCCATTGCTTTTCATCTGGAGATTACAGTATGACAGATAACGAAACACTGCATGATGTTTAATTAAATTAACAATATAACACTAAGTTGTCACATAAAATGTGAATATGACACATTAGAGAAAGAATTAAAGAAATTATGCTAGAAATCTGAGAATAATTGTTTTCATTGCGCTCATTCTGCTGCAAACTGGAAAAAAACCCCCAAACCCACAGAATATATAGATTGTTTGGACAGAACATACCTATTAACTCCTTATTTCTGACATCTAGGGCCATGTTTCGTAAAGCTGTAGCAACTGCACATACCACCCGGTCATTGTCTATTCGAAGCAGTTCCACCAGGATTGGCAATCCTTTTTCTTTGCGGACAGCAGCGCGGATATACACTGACCACTGTAAAGACACATGGGAGAGTGTGAAGAAGTAAGAAGTCCACTGTAGAAAGCAAGGCATGCAAGGTTATAACAGATACAGAATAAGGGGTAAGAGAAGCATGTGGATGCAAACTCAAAAGAGGGGAAATAATTGCATTTATGATGCTAGGCAACCACTTGATTTGGAAATTTGCACTGATTTTTTATGGTGGCAGAGAAATCAAATGATGAATTGACTTCACTCCTAGCACACCTGGTTACATTTTTAGAGCCCGAGTCTGCAGACCACTTGCTTTGCATCAGCATTTCCTATACAACACCTAATGATGCTTGTTCACTGCTAAAACAACAAAATTTATATTACAAAACACACATTACAAAACATGTTCAAGAGCTCTGAGTATTTATTTGTTATTACCATAAGAAATATTCAGTCTAAAAAAAATAAAATGCTGTTATAATTTCTCTTGTGATTGTCAACTTGTTCAGAAGGAAAATGAGGACAGGTTTTGGCACCTGTAGTGGTCCTAACTGGAAGACTATTGTACATCGAGAAATTAGAGAGTCCCGTAAGAGTTGACCTGAGGCAGGTGCAGGCCAGTGCTGTGCCGTGCTGCATTTACCACCTAGCTGCAGGATAAACCCAGCGGCTGGTTGTATCGGAGACACCTGTAGGCATCTCCCACTTGGCAGATGATCACAACACCACTGGCATGTCCTTGTCTTCATCTCAAAACGAAGCAGCGTGCTCTCCTGTGAACATCCTTTTAGTTTGACAGTAGAAATGATGAATAGAGTTGTTTGCTTCTAAGAAAATCCTCTAAGAGCTCTAGAGACTATCATGCCAGTGAACCTCTCCATGGATGGGATCTGTGCAACGTGCTGTGACTAGGGGGTCCTTCCATTGCTGCACAGCTTGGGGTTCCCAGCACCTGAAGGGATGAAACATTAACTATACTATCCCCTTTTTCATTCCACTGTTAGCTCCAGAAGTTGGAAAAAATGTTAACAAGACCAAAAGTGTGACCTTGTGGTTTTAAAATCTATGGGTACTGCCAAACTTGAGATGTTTGGACACCTGCAGGATGTGCAGGTCTTCTCAGCACAGGGCACTTGAAGCCTTCTACTAGGCATATATATTCCTTCACACATCCTGAACTCTTCTCTGGGATTTTCATAAAGTTCACGTTCACGCTCCTGGTACTGATAGCTGAAAGGAATTTACTGAAGCGGAGCTTCTCCCTCCTTTCAGTGCTATGGCATGGACGATTATCCTGCCATCGTACCTGGCAGGTGAAGACACAGTTCTGGAAGCCCTTAGCCTTTGAAATATTTCAAGTCTTTCAGAATCTAGTATGATAAGCCTTAGGATTTTCAGATCACGATGACCTTCCTCTTTCGACAAACTTTCCTTAAAGAACAGTTAGGTCTCACCTTGAAGAACAGTTACATTGCAATAGTGCTTCTCCGTAAACAGGAAGAGTAAAAACAAATTCCATGAAACAAAGCATTAGAAAAAGGTGAGCACACTCACTGTCAGCACACTGTGCTCGACCCCTGCATACAGCCTCTGCTTACCACAGCTGCGGTGCTCACTTTAAAAGCTAGCATCTGTTTATACTATAGAGAGGTGCCCTGAACAGCAACAGCCAGAATGTATTTTATGATAAGAACAGTAGATAGGGAGACAGCCAAGGGCCACAACGTTGGAATATCTGGAGTGCAAACTCATTCCAGGTGAAGTCACTCAGGGGAAACTGGGAAAAAGGAAAAGGAACCAGCATTTAAAGACTATTTTATTATTTCTCCCCTGTAGTAACTACGCATAACAAAAGCCAGCTGGCTGGACTTTGCTGTAGACGAAAAGTGATAATGGTTACGATAAGCTTTCAAGTCAGGTAAACGGGCCACGGGATTCTCGGCATCACTGAGCACAGTAATGTAATATGTCTAAAATGTAAATGTGCCATCATTTTCTGCAGCAAAGCAAATAGCTCTTAGGTGAGAGAAGAATTCTTGATTGATCTTATTCTATGCTCTCTCCTCCAGTCTTTTCTCTAGAACCAGTGTAGAGGATGATCATCAGATAAAAAACTAAAACATATCTTAAGCATCAGTGAGTTTAACTGAAAGTATCTGCTGAAAAAGAATTTCTTTCCTATACCTTGAATTCAATGGGATACTAAATATAAAGGATGCTATGAAATCACCAAATTAATCTTTCTAAGCTTCCTGTTTTAACAAACGTGCGTTTACCTGTCAGTTAAACACCCTCTCACCTGCAGCTGGGGGAACCCAAAGCAACAGCTCTTTGCTCTTACAAAATTCCCACTGCTCTATTTCCTGCACCTCTCCCAGGGGAGAGGCCTCCGCTGCCCTGGCTGTGATTGCGAGGTGACTGCCGGAGTGAGAGGTTCATGGTGGCAGTGAGATTATTTTGAGAAAGGAGTGAGCCCGTCTGGTTGAGGTGCGAGTGCGGGGCAGCAGGCGGTACACTGAAAGATGCTGTCCCTCAGTGCTAAAGCACATCGCAGATGCAGCGCTTCCAATATGGATTACACGGGGAATCAGTGGGGGCATTTGTTTTGCAGAAAAATCTTACTTATGTTTATTCAATACCAGAGAGAATCTAAAACGATCTTACAGATGATTCGCTATATTATAAAAACCTCCACATTAAACCCTCAGTAAACAGTTTCCCTTTTACTTTTTTTTTAGTCAGCTACTAAGGGAAAACACAAGCACTTGTTTTATTAAACCCAGGTTTACAACAGACTTCTCGGGTTGTAGTATTTTCATCATCCATTCGAAAACAAAAGTCTGAAAGAAATAAATTATAAAATGGTATTTTTTTAACCCGAGGGAGAGCAGAAGACGTAGGAGAAACACTGAAACAACTGAGAATGAAAAAGAAAGAGAAAATATAACGCCCCTTACTGAATAAATGACGTTCAAGCCTTCTGCATCCGTAATGAACCAATTAATTTGATCACAATAGTAAAAAATACAGCTCCTAAGTTTTCATAGGGGAAAAATCCAGATCTAATGTTTTACAGACGCACATATGCACACACATACATAAAACAAGGGGGGAAAGATAGAAAAGTATGTACGAAACCTCTCCTCTCCCTTGAGCATTCCTCTCCCCCCCCAGCTCTCTTTTTCCAGAGAACACCATCCGCTTTGGGAAAAGTTCACGGACTCCTCAATGTGTGATTTGCTATCATTTCATCTGCGTTTTCAAGTCATGCACCTTAGGCAGAAAGACAGAAATGTCTATTAATTGTTTCAACAGTCTCCAGAGAACTTTCCAAGTGGAAAGTGGTAAGAACTGTCTATGTCTCTTTCCTTAAGCTGCCAATTAGGACAAGTCTCTGCAAGCAATTACGCTGCGCTGTGCGGGTTTCAGGAACGTTCAAATTGAGATGCCTCAAAACGGCTATTTTATTCTTGCAGAGAATGGAAAAATTGATTCGCTCTTGCGTATACTGATGATCCTTTTGTTTGCCTAAAGCCATCGTGAAACACGCCTGCATTTCCACATTGCAGGTCAATTGCTAATATGAGCTCAGTGAATTATAAAAGAGAAGAGATAAAAAATCATAAAAAAAGAAAAGAGACAAAGGATTTGCTGCCTATCAGTAGGTAAATGAGGCACTCTGCCAATATACTTAATCATCCTGTTACTCCACAAATCAGTGGCAGGGTCAACGATCAAATAACTGTTCAGTTTGTAAAGAGATAGGGCTCCTATGGGAGCAGCAAACACTTCAGAGGGAACAAGGAGCCAAAAAATAAAATAAGATCATTATTGTTGCATCAGATTGCAGCTAAATTATCAGAGACAAGCACAGAAGCCACAATCTGTGCATGAATACTCTTTACAGATAATTGAATTCGGGGGGCATAACTACTATACATCACTTTGAAGGTACCTAGTGCATCTCTATGTCCACTTTCATTAGTAGTTCCCTTTTTATTTTTGTCATGGTAATTAAGTAGAAAAATACAGTAAACTGGAAAATTATTTTTTAGTTTGTCACAGTTATTATTATAAAGGACCCTCTCCAGAGCTGAATGCCTCTGGGGATTAAGATTACATTATGCTGAAACTCAACAAAAGAGTAATTAATCTAGATAAAACTTATTTTGTTCAGAAAAATTGCAAAGCATTTAGGCAGTTAGGTCCTTTTGGTGTTTCACATGGTTTTCTTTATTCTCCTATGAAGCACCACCACAGGGGACCAAACTAAAAAAATGAAGAAATTTCCAGCACAAAATGAAAAAGAAAAAATCCCACCAAAATAAACCCACAAAGAAGCCCCAAGGAATACCAGCAATTGCATACACTTGATATTTTGAATTGATTCACTTTCCTGCCATTGCCATCAGTGTTACTGGAGTAGCTCCAGAATATTTCACCACCACATACTTCAGTTTTGACTAGAGTTGCATTGTATTGGTACAGTTCAACGCTGTGACTCAAAGACTACTGAGATATCGGATATTAAAGGATACTGATGAGACACAAACTACAAAATGAAAGTCAAATCACGGCGGCAAGCATGACAAAGCAAACTAAATTACCAAAAGAACCAGGAAGATTAGAGAGACTCAGAATTTGCTTAGTCAGAGGCTTAGAAAGGGGCTGTATGCTAACAGCTGTGGAACTCTAGACCATGGAAGTGAATTGCATGTTGAATAACCAAAGATCAACAAGTAATCAAAGATCAGTATTCCTCTTTATCTGATCATACTCGATGTAATACATGCACCAGGAAAAAAAAGAGTATTTTTACATTCCACTTAGAAAATTACAGATCTACTTCACTCAAATAACTCTACTGGGATCCCTGTGAAATCACACCACCTGACAGAGAGGAAGGCTCTGCAAGCTTGGTTATCTTTTTGCAGTTTCTGAAGAGTGCAAGCAGTCTCCATTGACTTTCTGCTCCCTGACTACAGTGTTTTGTTCTTGGAAATGATTGCATCTGGTAGGCCACCAATAAGTTCTCTATGTCTCTGTTTTGGGACAAAAGAAAAGTATTAACTAGTTACTTTTCTCTTTCTCCATGACCTCAGTCAAGCTTAAAGAGAAAGGAAAAAGTCTTGTGGGTAAAGATATACAGTTAAAGAAATAACTTGGAGAAAACTAAAATGGTGTTAACAGAAGATATCTTAAACGTTTGAGTAAGGTAAAGCTCAGAAGGAACTGCCCTTGCGCCTTGTCATTCTTGGTTCTGCAATACAAGTATGTACTGTGTATTCAAATTGATCTGAGTGCCGTTACAATGACTTTTCCAAGAGCTGTATCTAATATAATTTAAAAAAGAAAGGCTTTGAGACATAAGTGACACATCTCATGGGAAGCAAAGTGACCCAGCACAGTAAGGAAGTACTTTGAGCGTGAATTCACCATGAGCTACTTGTGATCCCATTCCACTAACTGATGTCCATGCTGTCTGTGATACAGGTGTTTGCAGCAGCAGGTCTTGCTTCTTGAATATTGTCCTGTCCCTTTAATCTTGTCTTCCTTCCAATAGAGCCAATACATTTTTTCTGTATTAATTGATGCTGCCTCATCTATGTTGAGGATTCCATCCAGGTAAGATTTCCTGACAGAATAATGCACTGGTTATTTTAGAAGTTTGCCTTTGTTGATTAGGTGATGTGTTATAAGCGATCTTCTCTATCCTATCATGTAAGGATTCATAATATTGGTATTTTGGAGGAAATGAATGTAAGCCTTTTCACTGTAATCCAAAAACTTGCTCCTGGAACAGCCCAATGAAACCCTAAAGGGGTAATATGTAAATAATGAAAGTAATCAGAGAAGTCTGTCAAGGAACACACAATATGTCCTTGCCTGATAAGAGGAAGATAGATTGATAACTTAGATGTCTGCTGCTTTAGACAATAATTACTCATTTTCTGCAAGTGTCTGGATGGTAAGTAAGGAGCTTGAAACTCTTTTCATACTACTCTTTGAAGTAGCTGCACTGACCTTGTGACTGAATCAGTCCCTTTTATGTTTTCAGTATCCTTATCTAATAATTTACTTAATGGAGCTCTTGCTCCCAGGAGACTCAGATTTCTCTAGGATGGAATTAAGAAAACAAACTCGCCTAAGGAACAAAGACTGAGATTTCATCTAGCTATCTCCAGAGATCAGGCCAATGACCCATAGACCCCACTCACATGGGTATTGTACCTCTTGGGGGTCAAAGGCAAGGACATTCAGTTGTCTAACCAAAGAGCCTTATCATTCCCTGCTGAGTTTGATCAAATGTGGAAGTGAAAGGAAAGGAGGTAGCAAGAGCTAGTCAACGAATGCTATGGCCTCAGGCGACTGCAAGACAAACAGAGCAGCACTTGTTCCTGATGTTGAGAAGCCCAAGGAACTAACAGACACTCAAGGAAATGCAACTGGTCAACCTGTCATTAAAGCAGATGAGGGAAGTTTGTAAAGCTTGAAAAGCAACTGGGACAGAAGTCTGGGCACACAGAAGGGACTGACCAAGGCCCAGAGCAGGTGTGCTACCTGTTGTAATGTAAGCCATTACGTTGCCAATACAAAACACAGTAGGTCTTGTTTCCTGGTTTTAAAAGGTATTTATTACCTATATAAGTTATAATAGTATTTAAACCAAAACAGGATCATATGAATGAAGAAGGGTTTGACAAAACTAAAGAAATCCTACTTGCGGTGACAAAACTGTGTTTTTAACTGCATGTAATAGAAAAGATAATATTGTAGGACCAAAGGTCCTGAAACACAGGAGGTTTGCAGAACATCAGGAAATGCTTTTTCACTGTGAGGGTGACCAAGCACTGGCACAGGTTGCCCAGAGAGGCTGTGGATTCTCCACCCTTGGAGATACTCAAAAAACCATCTAGACATGGTCCTGGGCAACTGGCTCTAGGTGACCCTGCTTGAGCAGGGCATTGGACCACATGACCTCTAGAGGTCCCTTCTGACCTCAGCCCTTCTGTGATTCTATGAGTTCACAGCAACGGGTATTGCAGAAATGTCTCTGGCAGATAAACTGACATCAGTCTAAATTTAGCTGTCAGATACATATAGATAGACATAGTAATGTACAGATATTCCAATATCGCCTTTCTTCCTGAGAAGCAAATTTTGCTGAAAAGGGACATAACCTTGGATTCTTGACATCGTTAACTCTAGGACGTTTTGCATATAACTTTTTACATGCTCAGTAGATTTAATGTATTAATAGCCCATTGACCAAGGTGAAAACTAAAAAGAACTTTCCACTTTTATTCCCACCATCTAAGGAAAAATACTGATGCCAGACTATAGATAAAAAGATCTATGGAGATTTCCTTTTACAAGATGTCTTGTACTTTTATACCTTCTAATTTTTTTAAGCCAAGGTATTAAAATAAATAATGATAAGAGGTTGCAGAAAGGACTTCAGGTTTGAAGTGCTGTAATGACAGAAATTTCTTAAGAAGCAGGCAAGTGTCTTCAAAATACAGCTGAGTCAGCAAACATCCTATTTTTATTTGTGCACAAACTTGGCAAAACCCAAATTATATGGCAAAGAAAACTAAAAGAGCTCCTAATGAAAGTAGATACCTAATGGGAAGTAAAGAGTCTCCACTGCTTCCAAAGGCCTGTCTCAAGCCTTATTTGTTCAGGGAAAACTCCAGCTAAGCTTGATGAGGAATGTATTTGCCAATATTTTTATCTCATATTACTAAGCAGCTTTAAAATGCAAGTTCATATTAAGTATAATTAGAAAAAAGTCTACTTTTGAGAAAATATATATCTTGGAGTGGCACTGAAAGAAAGTAAAACCAAAACGAATGGCCATCCTTCTTATGCATTGCTCCTTCTGCCTGTAGCACAGCAGACAGCCTTTAGGACACAGTGAAATTACCCTGGTTATGATTTGATGGGAGAAAATATCTTGGGAAGCAATGAGTCCCCTCAAACAGAAACCCAACCATCCGCCAGTCGCAGCTGAGTTCTGCAGAAGGGGGGAGGTTCGTGCACGTACAGCGCCGACAACTGACCCGCAGGCTGTCAGGTTGTGTGTGTACTCGGAGTGCGTACTCACAGTGGCCATCAGCCCCATCAGGAGGGGGACACGCAGTGACCAACTGCCAGTGTCACAGGCCACTGCGCAACGCAGTAGTCAGACCTTGAACAGAGCGGTATCCTGGCAGAGATGCGGAACACTTTAATTTGTCAAATCCCACTCCAAAGCATACGTATTTGGATGTCTCCATATATATCATCCCAGAAGGGCCATTCATATTATGCGTAGATGCCTCAAGTAAGTACATGAACAAAAAAGACAGATCGGTGGGGATATGCATGTATTTTTCCATGAAAGGAATGGGTTTGCTTCCTTCAGATCCCAATACCAGCGTCCTCCCTGTGTAATGACGTCTTGGTACACAAGACTGAGATGAAGGAACTTCCATATTCACCTGAAACAGCCTCTTCCAAAATGAGTTCTGCTTTGTATGTAAGCTGTCAATTTCTTCTTCAGAACCAGAATAAACATCGAAGTTAAGACAGGAAGATGTGATCTATCCCAGGCTACATTTTTGCATTGAAAATATCCTTCCTCATACCTCGTATCAGTATCCTGTTTCGTTGGTAAACTTTCATTTGGACTTGTTAATGTATTTGTCACCAATACACTCCTTTTTTGATTTGTTATAGATTGCCTTGGTTCTGGTAATAATTGCACAGCCAAAAAAGACAAGTTTATTTTGCAGATGGGTAATTAATATATGGCAAGACTTTGGTCAAAAGTGTTTTACCTTGACGTAGAAAAATTATATGCAAATATATATATATATGTCACACTTTTTTCTTCTTTGTTAGTATTTGATTTTAGAAGGAAATTCTGCAACTGAACCAGTGCTAAAAATATCCTACAGATTAAGATTCATTACGCGCATGTGTTGATCTTATGTGCACGTACCAATGAGAAACTATATTCCCTGAAATAATGAAAACTTCCAGCCTCTCTCAGCTATTAATCCTTAAAGCTATGAACTGCTGCTTTCTTTTTGTGTTTGAAATTTTCGAAAGCAGTCTAGGGGATTTAGACACATATTATCTGTTAATTCCAGGGGCAGACATTTATCTAAATCCTCTACATAATTTCTTATTTTTAAAAATTATTCAGGCTTCCTTTTCTGTGCTCACTTTCCCTTCATAATGGCATTGGTTAAGCACTGCCTGTGTTAAAAGCGTTACCTCTCGGTCACTGAAGAGGATCAGACACCTTTATACCAGAGGAACCAGCAGGGTGAAACAGCTAGGAAAGAATTACGCATGTGTATCAATAGCACTGTATTGTGTTCTGGAAGAGACCGTATCTTCATTTTCATCTTCCAGCGTGTGAACATGCCTGCTGCACCGGGATTCTTCTGACGTTAAAATAATGCTAACTGTAAAAAAACCCACAATTGCTCTTGCTATTAATATTAATAGCAACATTGTTTATTTTAATGCAGTTTGCTCTTTTTCTTTCTTTCAGTGCATCTTAAAAGTTCTTCTTGAAAATTTCAAGTAAAAAAAAAATAATCTTTTCCTATTCTTTACACAATTACATTTTCTTGGAAGAACTTAAAAAAATGAAAATCTCCCTTAGGAATAACCTCTTCTTTCAAGAATTTTCTATCTTTTATTTCAGTCATTTTATATCCAGAAGACTGCAGCAGTAGAAAAGAGAGGTCAAAAGGTGGAAACATCAATGCTTATGTAATCCCCAAAGAGGATTATTCCCCTCACAAAAATGGCTAGTATGACATGTGAAATTAAGGATATTAATTCTGTGTCTGCACATCACTTGTAATGGAATTGGTGAATCTTTGGAAAAATGCAGCAACACGAGAACAACTGAGCTTTTCCCATGGTATCAGCGTGGATGGTATTAAAAGTTCAGATCAGTTTTTCTAACCCGGCACTTGCCAAAGAGCTCTGCGGAGCCGTCCTTCCCCTCCCTGTACACTTCTGCCAACTAAAGGATGACAGGTATACAGATTTATTAGAAATGGGAGTAGGGGCACCACTTGGATTTTAGCACGCCTGTTAGTCCTGGCAAATACGCATGCATTGTTTTCTCGTTTGGAGCAGGGCTACACCCATTCCCAGATGGATAAAGTGCATTTATCGTGTTTCTGTGCCAGGATTACACAATCTGATGTGGTCTACAGTATGAGAATAATAAAAGCATAATGATTTTCAGGCGCAGTGTATACGTAGCACTTCATAGGAGAAAAATCACCGGACAGATACTTTGTTACTTATTTCATACATCATTCAATGCAATAGTCAAAAGCATGTGGAACACAGTGCTCAAAAAAGATCACATGCCTCTGAAAATCTACTGAATGTGCCAACTCAACTTCTGATAAAACTTTATAGGAAAAAAAACCCCAATTTATTAGTGTCGGGGCTAACATTTTAAAATTAATGCCTAATTAAATTGGTATTTACATATCACATGTGAATGCCCAACTGCTGAAAACCAAACCGGATACCTTCTGAGACTCAACTCTGATAACTGTGTTTCTCCATACATGTGTGTTTTCATAGTAAATGAGAAAAATACCCACTGAGAGTTAACTTAAAATCAACGCATTATATTTACACAACAGGATTCGATAGTAAGCACTTTCACACAATCAAGCCAGTTTATCATCAGGAAAGCAATAAAGAAATTGCCCTAAAAAGTAAACCAGGCTCAACTGTTATCTTGAATTTTACCAATTCGTTCTAAATTTAGAAATATTTTCAAAATCTAATAAATGAGTTTTAATTCTTTTCTCAATTCACTGCAAATAATACAAGGGACAAAAATGTATCTTTTGACTATAATTGAAAAGTAGGATTAGCTGGAATAGAGTGCTTTGATTGAGCATTTCTTTGCTTATTGTACATCTTTAATCATATTGTCGACGTATTTTAATAACGTCTGTATTTAATAACGTCTTATTTTTAAAAAAAGCAGGTAAGATTACTTGTGTTGATCTTGCTCTGCTCTTGCCTGGTTTCTCTTAAGAGACAGAATGTCAACCAGTTTCTGCACTAACAGAACAATATGGTTTCATTTGATTGTCACTGGTGATATTTTTGGCTCATTTTTCACGGCTCTGTCACCCAGATTCATAAAGAAGCTGCTTTTCCTCATTTGGATATTGGTTTTCAGCAGCAATTTTTCATACTTGACTTGACCTATGTGATTTTCACTGCTGCATGCCAACTTTTGCTATGATATGACTATCTGTATCAATTCAGAGGACTTGAAATACTATCCCAAATTTGACTGCAGATAGTTCTGTGAAAACAGAAGGTTATTCCACTACCAGGAGCATTCAGATACATATATATCACCAGCTTGCTGTCATCTGTAGGGTTTTTTCCAAACTGAAAAAGAAAGACGTATCAGGTTAATATTCCTACCTTCCAGCTCCCAGCAGCCAAGTTCTGCAGTGCCCCTGCTGCCCCCTCCAGCGTGTCTGGATTTGAGCACTCAGAAAGAAGTGTGAGGTAGGGTTTGACTATTGAAGGGTGCCACAGCATCTGGATTCCTTTGGGTGGTTCTGCACAGTCTGGGAGAGGTCCTACACCATCCCACTGTTGGAAAGTACAAATCAGATTGTCAGCGAGGAACAGCAAAATACTTGAGAATTGACGCAGTTGAAGTTGTAACATCTACGTGTGCGTACACAAATGCATCTGCCTGCAAGCAGCCGTTCTCAATTTTAGCATATCCTGTGATTCTTCATAGAGAGCCCAAATTTCCTACTCAACACTCCTTATAGAAGAGCTACAGCATTGGCAGAAATCACAGTGTTTTAGCTAGCTGACATAACAAAACCACTTTTCACTGCATTTACTTTTTTGTGTGGGAACGGAAGCCCAGTGAATGTGAACGTATCTTAAGAGGCAAATCTAGAACTTGCATGGGAAGAAGAGATTTTCCTTTTTCCCATCCTGCTCAGTTCTCCACATTCTCTCTCTTCTTATGAGAAAAAAAACCAACACCATGAAACACTACTGTGGCAAACTGAATCGCCAAAGGCCATGAGCCCTCCGTCCCCTGAAAAGCCCAAGTGTGACAAATCTTCCTCAACTTCACAACTTCTTCTGGCTTCTCACCGTGCGAGTGCCGGAGGCATTTGGCCGTACAGCCAGCCAGCCACCCCGTCTGAGACTCCGATGTAGTCAGTAGAACCACATCCCACAGACCAGACTCTTTCTCTCATCGCATACAGAGTTTTGCGATGAAAATAACCCTAGTCTGATATCCCAGATGGGCAATATTAAAACCTGGACAACAAGCAGGTTATTGCACTAAACCCACTCTTAACGGAAAGAGAAACTTTATTCCAGGAGAACAGTGATTCACCTCTCCAGTGGAATGCACAATACTTGCACCTAAGCTTGAAATATCTTAAAAGAAGGAAAATCAAGGACTTTTTTGTGTGGTTTTTTAAAACGAAAGTAAGCTGTGGCATGCACTTTTAATGAAATCTTAAATGTGTTTTCTATCTATGTAACGTATATTTTGCTTAGGTTTGTAATGATAAAGGGATTTAGAAAATTCATAGCCTTAACACCACTGTTAGGAACAAGCCTCAACTTTTTAATGCAATCTCTTTTCTAACACCTCTGACATGTCCAGATTGCACGATACGATACAAAGTAAACCTTTTCATGCCTCGGGTTAGAGCTTACTGTGATTATGTAGATAAAAAATGTGTATCGTAACATTAAACATCTACAAGAGATACAAAGATAGCACAAACCAAATTAATTCCTTGTTTAGATCTGCAAAAGTTAATTTAATTAGAAGTCAAACGACACAACAGTACTTGCGCAGCAAAGATCTAGAATCTCTTGTTTTCAGGAAGTTATCAATCATCATTTTATTTAAGCTAACTTTAAAAATCTACGTATAGTTGAAGGGACAACCAATCAAGTCTTATCTAAAAACAACTAACACAACTTAATTTTAACAAGGTTTTGCTAGATCACTACCATTAAGAATGCAAACCCCTATTTTTTTCTAAATTAAACCAGAAGAAACACCAAAGTAGAAAGCTAGTGGGACCACTTAATACACACGAGCAGTTACTGAAAACCAGAAAGCTGCTCAGATACGAAACTCACTGCGCTGGGCAAAAGCTACCATAGTTTAAAAGAACTGGCACAGCAATACCCAGTGGTGGTTGCGAAACTACAGGAAAATTGCCTTCTAGAGAAACAATCCCTTTAAATGACACTATTGTAAGGCTGTGCCTTTGAATATTTTTAATACATTTCTGCCTTTAAACCAATAGGTTGATTTCACTGCATGTGACTCAGTTCTCTTTTTTCCTCCATATAAATCACCATCCTTGCCAGAAATGACTTCTCGTCAGCTCATAAAAAATACATTAAAGCCTGCTTCTTATTTTAACTCTTGGAATTCAATCATTTACGCTGGCAGAATTTTTTGGAAAACAAATGAGAAACTTATCTTACAGGTCAAACCTGACCTCACACCAGCTTTAGGCTTTGTACCTTACTGAGTCCACTAACGAATGACTTGTGATGTCTAAGGGCACAAATTCAGGTCTTCATCCATCTCATTCCGATTTGCACAAATTATGGACATATCACGCAACTGAAGAGTGTTTGCACAGGGTACTAATAATAGTATGTCACAGACAAAGTACATATAACATATCAAGGGTATCAGATCAACCCAATACATTTTTTACACCTATGTGTGGATGTAACTTTTTTTTTAAACGCAGGTATTTACAAGCCCAAAGACTGCTGAAAATCAGCTGACATAAATAGAGCTGTATATATGTTCGTGCTGTGCTGGTACTTATAAAGCACTAGAAATGATACTTGCAGATAAATTAATATTTAATGTGGTTTTGCCATTCTGCCCAGTAATGAGAAAACGTTTGAAAAAAAATGTGAGACGGATTACTGCATTTCCCTGCCCTTCTTGCTACTCTCTTTTAGCACATGATTGTATTAATTTATCACCAACTGTGGGGGAAGATGTTTTTCTCAAGACACTGTGATGCCTCAGGGTCCTTGTAAGGGTGATGGAAGTCTCTGGTACCGCACCTGCATCTGCAGGGAAGGCGCAGTAAATCCAGTGACATTGGATAATGTCCTGCACCGTTCCTCAGATGTCGTGCGTGTGCCCAGAGCAGCAGAGCGGCATGCGCAGGGAGACTGTCACTGCCAACCACGCATAACATACGTGCTGTGCCTATGGAAGCCACTTCAAGGGCATGCGATAAAGGGTGACAGAACTGCAGACACTTTCTGGGAGGTAGAGGGCACAAGCAACCATGACATGGACCATGCTGGAGCGAGTCCAGAGGAGGACCACAAAGATGATGAGAGGGCTGGAGCACCTCTCCTGTGAAGACAGGCTGAGAGAGTTGGGGCTGTATAGCCTGGAGAAGGCTCCGTGGAGACCTTATAGCGGCTTTCCAGTACCTAAAGGGGGCCTACAGGAGAGATGGGGAGGGACTCTTTACCAGGGAGTGTAGTGATAGGTCGACGGGTAATGGTTTTAAACTGAAAGAAGGTAGATTTACATTAGATATTAGGAAGAAATTCTTTACTGTGAGGGTGGTGAGGCACTGGAACAGGTTGCCCAGAGAAGCTGTGGATGCCTCATCCCTGGAAGTGTTCAAGGCCAGGTTGGATGGGACTTTGAGCAACCCGGTCTAGTGGGAGGTGTCCCTGCCCATGGCAGGGGGCTGGAACTAGGTGATCTTTAAGGTCCCTTCCAATGCTAACCATTCTATGATTCTATGACCTGTCATGCACTCCCTGTCTCCGTGTTTCAGCTCCTCTCTGCTCCTGCATGTGTGATCTCAGCTAACCCTTCACTGAAGGACTTAAAGGTTTCTGGCATCTTCCACGTAGCTGAGACCTGTGCCTGCAGCTGTACAGCCCAACTGTTGCAGGGCATGCAGGACTGATACAGGTCAGAAAAGAAGCTTTTGTAAAGGAGATTTTCCTGATCTTCCCCCATTTATTTTGCATTTCATAAATATAAACATCCATTGCCTGAGCAAAAAAAAAAAAAATTTCCCCCAAAATGATATTAGAGTCCATTTTCTCAAATGGTGGGTAAGGCATAGCAGAAGTTGCTTTGTAGTTCACATTGCTCAATGTTAACGACGCGAGGCAGCATGTGCTAAACAACTCTACCCAGTGAATTACCGGAACAGTTACTGTATTGTTGCAGACCATCAGGAATGATCAGTAAGGTCTATTTGAGATAGGCTGTGCGTATATTAGGAGCCTCTGAAAAAGAGGACGACTGCATGCGATTACTCTTCCTAGCTTATGCTAAGGAGGAAAAAAAAGTCATAAACAAATATTCCTTCCAGACTTCTCTCCTTCAGCTGAAATTACCCACATATATCGTGGTGGAAGCTGACAAACTGTTTGTTATGTGGGTGAGATACAAATCTCTCATTTCCTGAAACTGCTGCAAACAAAGGATGAAAGTCAAGAAGAATAAAAAGCCGAACACAAAGATCTCTAAGAACAACAGGCTTTTTAGAGCAAGAGTATTCTAATAAAGTTTCCAAAGTTTTCACATTACTAAGGAACTCTGAGAGGAGAAAAAGATCACTCATTGAGATGCTCCCCCGTGCCACACAACAGATCATCTACCACCTTCTTTCTCAATTTAATGAATTCAAATCTACGCTTATGGTGTAGTTGTACTGGCTACCTGGGAAAGCTTCAACTCAGTAAGGAAGTGCACTCTCCATATTTTGGGTTTTGTACTAACAACCTCAAGTTGGTGGTGTTTGTCATTAAGGAGTATCACATGACAACAGGTTTTCCAAAAACAGTGTTTTATTTTCATTTATTATATATGAGTGTTCCACACACCCCCCCGCCCGAGTCTGTGCAAAATACCACCACTAAAAAAAAGAAAATCTAGGAAAAAATTCAAACAAAACCCAGCAATGACTAAATGACTTTAAACTAACAGCCCCCCTAAGAGGACAATGATTTCTCACCCTGGGTATCTTAGCGGCTGTGGCTGCAGCAGTCTATGACAGCTGTCCCCACACATGCCAACAACCGCTTTTGGAAGCCTTTGTCCAAGAGATGCATTGGACAATGCTGTCAAGAGCAGAAATCTAAAGTTAAGCAACAAAAATTCATCAAAATCACAGAGCTTGCTTCCAGGGGCGATGGGATGCCATGCAGCTGATACAAAGAAGGCAGGAATGCCGCTATTTAAATCAAGTCAAATTTCAGTTTAGGCATCCAGGCCTAAAGAAAGGTGGTGAATGTAACTGAAGATGTCCACTCACACAGAGACAACAGGAGTAGGGTGGGAGAGGGCAGAGCTGCTGTGGTCCAGCAACATGTACTCCCAACAAAATATCTTTTGATATTGTTACTATCGTTCCGTGACGATTCTATGAAAACTGGATAATTTTCAGATACAGTTTATTGCATAAATAAGGGTAACCTGCCCAGTTTGATCTGACGGCGTTCACAATTTTGGGAAAGGTTTTTAGAGTGCTTTCAAAACATTCCAATATTTTGAATCTTTATTACTAATCTGAGATATGAATAAATCTAAATTTTACTTCAGATTATATATTACATTCTTAAAATAATTGTCAATGCCTTTATTCTACTTTTTAATATTATTACACTTGGCTAAGAAAAATAATTTAATTCCATTTGTGCATTTTGTTTTTGCTTAAAAACCAGACCCCTCTCAAATAAAACAGGATGGAGTTCAGTCCAGGGCCAACAATTTTTGGCATATCACTACACCTCCTTCTCCTCACCCCTCTCCTCTCCATAGGAAGCTGAAGCTAATGGGCTTTGCACTATATTCCGCAAATTGACAAATACAAATGATACTTAATAACCCTGTAGTTTTGACTTCAAAAACAATTTGGTTAAACATGATACTGAGAGATTCCCGGGGTACATGGGATGTTTCTGTGTAGGCAAGCAGGAATTTAGAAATGGTTGCTAAGAAGCTCTGTAAGGAACCGCTCAAGATAGTTGATTTCTTGCTAATCAATACTTGACATAACCACCTTGTGCAAGACAAGGAAGCAACAAGTGAAAATAATATCCTCCCTGAGCAGAACATACTGGTAACAGAATCTTTCATCCCTAATCCCAGTTTAGATTATTAGCCAAACCCAGGAGCCACCACCATTTCTCTGTTTCTGTGTTTATTAATTTGGTATGGCTTGGTAGAGTATTGAAATCTACTTGGTAAAATAGTGGTCTCACCACACGAAAAAGCATATCTCACAGCTTTATTTTTTATTCTTTTTGAAATATTATTGCCTTAAGCCTCCTATTTCACCTGGATAGAAGAATTTACAGCCCATTTAGCTAGCATGCTAAAGAGGTGTGCCTGTCAATTGATAATGATATATGACTTGAAGTGTTGCTGTTATACCTTAAGGCTCCTGACAGAAGGTGAAAGAGAAGGTCAGGCTCATTTCAAAAGTGCCACTTCCAATCAAAAATCAGATTTTGGGCTAGATTCTGGACTGCCAAGAATGATCACAGGTGGGGAACTCGAGGGGAGTGTGAAACCAAGGAGTCAGCCTCTTTCTTCTTTGTGAAGAAAGGAAAAGAAATTAAATAATCTACATGTATATATGATGGGCTGCGTAACAAGAAATAAAATAAGGATTAATGACAACTCCCTGGCTCTTTTACTGAAATTGGACCATACAAGTTATTTTCCCTAACTGCTTGTTATGATTTAACCCCAGCCAGCGACTAGGACCACGCAGCTGCTCGGTCACTCCTCCCTCCCCCAGTAGGGTAGGGAGAAGAGAGAGAAACGGAGGGAGGAAAAAACACCCATGGGTTGAGATAAAGACAGTTTAATAGAACAGTAACAGAAGGGGAAAATAATAATAATAATAATGGTAAAAGAATATAGAAAATAAAGTGATACAACAACACCTGATGACCCATTGCCCATCCCATCCTGAGCAGTGATCACGGATTCCCACCCCCTGGCCAACCCCCATATATATGCTGAGCGTGACATCTGTGGTATGGAATATTCCTTTGGCCAGCTTGTTCCGTCTATGCTCCCTCTCAGCTTCTACGGGAAGCTGAAAGAGTCCTTGACGAGTGAAAACATCACTTAGCAACTACTGAAACAATATGGGTCATCAACATTATTCTCATACTAAATCCAAAACACAGCAGCTACTAGGAAAAAAAATATAACTCTATCCCAGCTGAAACCAGGACGCTTGCTTTTTGGCCTAATCCTTCTTACACAGCTCGAAGAATAAACCTGTTGGCAGCAGTGAGAACAGCAACAGCAGCGACAAAATTTTCCACAGTGGAAAAATCCATTTCCATCTGAAAAGTGACAGGATACAAGGCAGAAGAGGTCAATGTCTATAATGTTCTAGTTGGAGATGAAGGCCTCTACAGCTGGGGAGCTTTGTGGGAGGAAGGGTCAGTAACAGCTGGTCACAGGTAAGCAGCAGGGAGAATATAATGAACAGCAGCGATGGCAGGAACTACAGTCCTTGGGATCTGAGACAGAAATGAAGACTGGTGAGCCTCACTTATCTTTCCTGAAGCCTTTATAGAAGCTTTGCTTTCTGTTTTTCCGTAGATAATACCGATGCTATACCTGGCTTTTATTGCAAATCTTTAGAAGGTTTGGGTTTCTTTGGGCATTAAACTTTGCATGACAAAGCACACAGCTCAGGTACCCATCTGAGCCCTGGCAGAGAGCCAGGGGTAGGATTGTGGGCTCTTTTAACAAAACCCACCTTTGTTCTGAGATAGGGAGAACTACGACCCTAAGGGAACTCTTCAAGTAAAGTAATTTGAAAGGTGACGTTAGACTTAGCTCTAAAAGCAACATTTCTTATTTGATTTCAAGATGAGGAGAAGTTGCCATTGGTATAGATGATTGATGTCATTAATGAAAAATATATTCCAATCTGTTCTTGAAAGGCCTTTCAAAGAAAAGCACTTTTGATATTACTGCTCAGTTCTGTTCTTCTCTTCAAGAAACTTACGTGTGACTACAACTGAAATATAACCTAGAGAAACAGTGGTAATTGTTTCCTAAATCATAAAATCAAGGAATTAACTTCTATTTTCTTTACAGAGAAAACCAGTGAGGAAGTAAAAGGAAAATCTCACAATTACATTCATTTAAATCTGAACATTTTCCTGTTTCGTGAATCTTATTTTCTGAGGAAGACTGAAACAGACAATTTTATTATACGAGAACCCCATGGCACCGCCTAAAAAGAATGATACCTACACGTATTTTCTGAGGACATAAAATGTAGCAGGCTGCAGAACTGGAAACTAGTCCCCTGTATTGAGGTGTCACAACTCTTAAGAGATGTGTCTGTGCCCTGTGCTTTGCCTGATGGGACAAACAAAACTCTAACAAGTATTAAAGGAGTCGCGCAGGTAAACAACTCAGGTATTAATACTGGGCTGAACTCCACTCTGTGTATCTGTAAATGACAATATTAAGGAGCCTAAAGAAAAATTTGTTTTTACATTTGTGAAGAACCTTTCCGATAGGTAACTAGCTTTGTATAGTCTAATGTGTATGACCTATTAAAATAATCTGAAGCTCAATGCCATCTCTTCACAGGGCATCTGGGTAACCAGCTACTTTTATATCTTTATTGTCTTCCATTTCTTTGAAGTTTTCTTTCACAGGTTCCAAATCCATGGTGGTGTGCAGCACTTTCCGTCTTTCAGATGTTGTAAATCATTACATATGAAGATTCCACAAGTATGCCCTGGTTATTTACATGTAAAAACACTGTCCATCATGAGCGTGATCTTCAGAACTATATCGTAAGATATTTCAGAGGATAAAAGCTTCCCTGCTGAGGCACTTAAGGAATGAGCATTCTAAAAACAGCATCCCGAGAAGAGCGCAAGATCTGTTCTGAGGGACAGGACAAGCAGCAGGCAACAGCTTAAGCACTGCAATTGAAAAGAGATTATGAAAGGCATTACCTGGAAAAATTTAAAAGTCTTGCAGAAAAACGATGAGATTATTGTAGAAGAATATGTACGCGTGTAATACACAGGGCAGCAGTTCAGCACATAGGGAGACAATGTATGGTGAAAGGACACGTGAAAACGTTCTCCTGCAAGCTGCAGAAAGTGTTGCTGAGCTTAGTTTTGATGGGTGAATTCTGACTAACCTGAGGAACACAAGATGATCCTGTTGTTGAAGAAGAAAACAACCCCAACAAAACACCGAAGAATGCTGATTTTTCTTGACACAGAGAAACAGTAAACGGAGTATTCCTGACTGTGACACAGTCCAGAAAATGACCTGGGTTTCCAGTTTTCCTACTTTTCATTAGTAATGAAGGTAGTGGAGTCCTGAAAAACCACAAGACAATGATGGAGCCGAAGAAGCAGAAAGAACTTTTTCTTTTTTTTTTTTTTACATAATTGGACTGTGTGGTTTCCAGAAAGAAAGCCAACTGAATATAGCTGTATGCTCATTTTTCCGAAATAAATGGACAAAAAAATTACCTTTACCCTTACCCCATTTTGAGTTGGGGGTCAAGCTCTATGCTGTTAATATAAAGGCACAGTTACATGAAAAACATTCTTCTGTTTTTCTTTTCCATTTGGTAGAGCTGTTTCTGGCATGGTAATCTTGCTGATAGAACTCAGTCACATTTGTTTTTAGTAGCATTCCACTTATCTTGATAACATATTTTAAAATGTTTGGTACAGTCGACAACAGCCAAGGATCATGGAGTGAGAATAACGCGCTCTACAGAAGGCTTACAAGGCTCACAAGGCTTCCCCTGAACTGAGTAACAGCCACAGGTGAGAACTGGTACATGGCAAGACAGGGTAGGCTGTCCAGATTTAAAGGAAAGGAGATGAAAGAAGAAAAATAGGTAGAAAAATACTTCTAATGTTTGTAAGGCAAAGTGGTTCTTTGCACCACAAGATTAATTATGGAAAGAGTAAATTTATTTCCTTGCCACAGAAAAGCCTAGTGAACATAAACCTGAAAATATGTGCATAGGTTTACTTTTCTTTGGATTTTAAAAATTATGTTACACCCTTCCACTAGACAAACACAAGCAGATCTGACGAGACCTTCACTGTGCTGCATGCTGATAATGAATGCTCATAGAAAGACAAAAGATATCTAAGAGCAGGCAGAAGCATGTAGATTGTAAAGGAAATCACCAAAATCAGCCAAAAGACATTAGTTCTTTGGCCTGGAGGAGGAGAAAGATCTTTTACAGTAAACCTTTGAAGTACAGAGGAGTCTGACTGGAACAATGAAACAGTCAGTGGTACAGAGTTAAGAGTATGAACCTGAGATTCAGAAATCACAGAAGGAATATAAAAGGAAGAGTTGAAAAAGACTTTATATACCCTGTGTGCGTGTGTGCATGCGTGTGTGTTGGTAAACAGAGCACCAAAAGAGAAAAGTGAGTTGCAGTATGACCCATTCATACCCAGACGTGCTATTTTTGTTCCTGCACTTTGAATAATTGCAAGTGCAGCATGTGGAAACTGTTAATTCAGGAACAGAGACGATGACTTTTTATGGGTTAAAATTTGATTGTGTTGGCGCTTTTTATCTCGCTGTAGCCTAATACAGAAATCCCAACAAAAGGCCATAATAAGTTCAAGTTATCCAATGACTGCACTGTTTAACTAGAAGAGTAGGTGAAATTAAAGTCTTACTCGTCATGAGCGCTACATTCTTCAGCACCTGAATCTTAGCTTGTTAATGTTCCTACAACTTTTCCACATTAACACAATTTGCATTTATGTACTTAGGAATATTTTCAATACTGGTTTACATCGTTTATTCAAATACCTTGTGCATCTAATTGGTTACTCAAATGAATATTTCCTTTCAGCAATCTGAAACAGAAATAAATGGCAATGGAAAAGACTAAGTCGGAAGAGATGGAGAACTACCTGCTGCCAGCACAGGTCATTTGAAAAAGTTCCTAAATCAGTAGTTATTCTCATTGCTATTTAGTGTGTGTACTGCTACAACCATGTCTTTCTCTGTAATATCATTGTCAGCACTCCCGACATTTTAAGTTGTTAATGGGAAAACAAGGAGATAAATACACTTTCAAAGACAACCCACCTACAATAAAAACCCGCAGCACCTCAAATAACTTGAGGAAACTATCAAGACTGTACTTCTCAATCTTTGCCTGGTAATGACATTAAATATATCAAAACATGCATGCTTTTTTAAGCATTCACTGATATTGCTTGATTCAGGCCTGTACGGTTTTCTCTCAACATATAGTGGCAGAATACAAGACTAACTTTGAAGCAAATAAGTACACAAATATAAGCCTGATGTTTGCTTGCATCAAGGCCTCTCTATACACATGTGGCTGCGTGGAAGCACAGTGAAAAATTTATGCAGATTACAACTGAATGTTAAGACTTACACTTTTCATTATAAACGACTTCCTTCTATCGACCGAGCAGTTTGCAGTATTTATGGCTTTCACAGTGTACCTGTGACAACAGTTTCCAGGTGCCACCACGTAATGTGTGACTTTCTCAAGCAAACATATTTCCTTTCGTTACTCCAGAGCCATGCTCTGCTTTAAGCTCTCAGCTAATTAACAAAGGCAACAGTTTTATATATTATGCATCATGCACTTAATTTCTAATACAGTACATTAATTATTTATATTTTAAATGATGGGCACTTCATCTACTCGCAACACAGCTGCAAGTATCTTTCATTACCTGATCTTGTGATTTCTTTTTCTTCTTCTTCTTTCCCCAGCACCCTGAACTCTCTGCGTCTTTTCCATTGGCATCACCACAGAGTAATCCATCAAGTTCATCTGTTCCCATCTGCTGTCCCTGAGATGTTTCTGCAGCTAGCCTGTATGAGAGGTTCCTCAAAATGCACACACAGTTTTCAACGGTCTGAAAAGTGTGACACACAAAAAACACCACAACAGAAAACAAAACAAGAAAACAGTTAAAATCCTTCCCTTGCTCACTCTGTATACAAAGCAGAGGAAAACTCATTGGACTTTACACAAACATTTTCCCAGCAAAATTCATATCTGCTCATTTCTGAGTGCTCCCCAGGTAACCACAGCTTAAGAGATTTAGAAATTTTCATGGAAAGAAATCAGTAGTCTGGACAATATTTTTTTGTAAGTTTTTTTATTGTCATTCTAAATTTCACGCTGGAGCCCTGTGTGAAACAGAAGCCAAGGTAAAAAGCGATCAAGAGAACCTGAACACACACAGAATGACAGCAAACTCCCACCTCAGTGAATAGAAAATGCTACAAACACAAAATGGCAGTAGGTTATGGGTCTGGTTTTGTTTGTTCTCACAACCAGAAATAACCTTTTTCTGGCATCAATTCTATGTAAATTACCAGAAAATTGGGATCCGAGTCCCATTTCACAAGTACGTGTAGCACGAACAGATGATGCTTCCCAAGTCCCAGAAGTAAGACTAGAAATCCGAGAGTCTTGCTGCTTTCACTGCTTCTACCCAGGCTGCAGATACCTTAGGAGCCGCATTTCCCTTTCATCCATTTGTGCCCTTAAAAGTTTATGCTTTCTGGCAGGAATCCAGAAATGGAGTGAGACCCAAGTGGAGGAAAAATCACTGATAATCCAACAGAACTTCTGCAGGTCTAAAAGATGCTCAGCTTAGACTTACTTGAAGGCTACTCAAGGAGTTAGTTCAATTTGGTTTGACTATCCCTAATTAAGAAGGGTATTGGCTTAATTTTCTGGAGGCAGGGAAAGCATGGTTAATAAAGCCAGTCTGTATCTATCTGTATTTATTTCAACTGTTCCTAATGCTCCATGGAGATACAAAAAACCAGTCACTACATCCAGCTCTGCTGCTCCATTAACCCAGAACAGAATGAGTGGGAGGCTTTCAGCTCTGTCTTGCTCTGCCATATTCACCAGCGAGGCCAACAGATGGGCATTCATTTACTTTCATATACTGTATGAGCTTATGCCAGGTATGCACTTGGCACACAATTTTTGCGATGACATTAAGTTCCGGAGATGATATTGAACTCAGACTCACCTAGACAGGAATATTTATTTATTTATTTATTTTAAACATAAATGAAATTTCACATTACACTTGGACTAATTTGAAATCTCCAGCCAAATCCATAAACACACGTAGAAATATATGTACCTATGTGTGTGTAGAACGTGTTCTTAGCGCACCTTTCATACCTGAAAGCTTTGCAGCCTTCACAGTGACCATACATTTTAAAAAAAAAAAGTTTGCTGCCTCTTCTGCTTTTCTTTAAGATTTCCATAAGTGAATTTTATTCAGTCTTGCTAATACTTCCTTCTGCGCAGCCATAGCGCGCTGAAGTTGAAGCTTTGTGTTTGTCGATTACGGTTCTAAATTTTAATTCTCCTTTTTACAAATAATGGTTTTCACACTTAAAATTCTCATTATGTTGAAAACAAATAAACTGAGTCCACTGCAAGAACAACGTTACCTCAAACTAAAAACTTATAAGCAAAATTCCAAGGCTCAAACACAACCAACACCTTCTTCACTGAGGTGAACGCTACAAGCCAAAGAAGCTGGTTCTGGTCATCCAGTTGGACAAACTTCACTCCTCCTTGACTTGTAGCTTTGAACTTTCAAGGGTCCTTGTATTCATTATTCCTACAGATATTTCTCAGTTTCACTGTAAGGGGACTAAATATAGTTCAGGAGTCTTTCTATTTTAATAGATCAAATTAAAATTATGAAGCGTAACTTTGTCAGGTAATGCTGTCCAAGTCACTCATTTTTAATACTTTAACTTGAATTACCGTAGCTTTTTCTTATTACACATTTATATGAAACTGCTGCTAAGAAGCTCACAATGCTGCTAAGATTTATGCACTCTTAACTTCACCAACATGAGGAATAACTTTAACAACAAATCCGCATGTGCTTGCAAGTCCCCCATCCTCTTTCAGAGCCTGCAAGAACAGGGATCCATTTTTCAGTATTTCAGTTTTTGGTCACTAACAGTATTACAAAATTATCTAATAGGGCAATTGTCATGGCATTTGGAAAACAGCATTTATTAACTGTAAAATAAAGTTAAATTTTTTTTGGTGCTAATAGCACCATTTTTGAAACTAGATTAAAAAGTGATTTACAGTCAGTTATTTTGATATTTAATTTAATTAAAATTACATTCTACTTTGGGAAAAAGATGCAAGGTAAGAGGCTACACTATGGTCTTCTGTATTTAGCTGCACAACTGCTTCACATCATACGGTTAAAAACCTGTTAGACAGGAGGTTCGAACTACTAAGGCAGGCAGAATAATTTTTCTCTCGTTTCTTCATTTTTTCCTCCATATATGACTTAGCCTGCAGTTTTTGCAAGTCATACCAGCTACAATTGAGAGTATAAACAGAATAGTCTACTAAACAGCAAGAGGCAAAACGGGGAGCTTACTGCGCTCCTTATTTAGCCTTTTTAAGAGTAAAACAATCTTGAAGTCAGTCGGGTCACCTACAAAGAAACTGGTGGAAGAGCAGCAGCTGAGCTGTGAGACGGGGCATAAACTGACTTCCTCCTCCTCCTCCATCCACCTCCCGCTCTGCTCCAGTGAAGCCTCTCTAACTTCTCCTTTCTGTTAGGCAAGCCGAATCAGGGAGCTTTGAATCAGTCCCGGGGCCAGCTGTTCCGAAGGTGATGAAGCTGAAGAAGCCCCCGTGCTGGGGGGCTGCGCTGCGGGAGGTGGGAGACGCAGCCCAGTCTGCTCTGAAACCTGCTGCAAGTGCGGTGCCCACCTTGCGGGTGGCATCCTCCCATCCTCACTCTGTTAAACTCTTATTAATGGAAAAATGATTATAGAGTAGTGGGTTGTGGGGTTTTTTGGGTACTTTCGGGTGTTTTTTTCTCCTTTCAAAAAACAAAACCATTGCCAGCACCACATGCTACAAACCTCTCAGAATTCCAACCTCCCTCCCCTGAATTCATAAGGAAATTTTACCTGTTTGGTTCAGGCTAATGACCACAAAGTTGTGGAGATTACCCCTCTGCAATCTATAAAGCTACAGAAATGCATGGATAACTATCTGTGAAGGATCATTTAGAAATACAAACCCAGTGGACTTCAAAATTTTTGCTATGCTAAAGGCATCTCTCCTTCTTAGGGGTTTGCAAATGGACCAAGGTTGCCCTAAGGCAGCAACTGTAATTAATTTAGCACCGTATACTGAAAGCAAAGGGTATTTGAAACTAGCTTTTCTCTCCTTCTCTGGAATACTTTAATGTATTACAAATCTTCAATTTGTAAATGCTTGAAGTCTTTTTAATTAGGCAGTGCCTTTCACCTTTGGAGAAGCATGTTCATATCCTAGTACTTCAGAGAAATAAAGTTGACATAAAAATACATCTTAAAACAGTTGTTATTGAATGCATTCATTGATCCTCTTCAAAGAGGAAATAATATTGGTATTACTGCAAAACTGCCTATTAATTGCACAAATTTTTTTGATTTGTTTGCCTTGTAAGCCTACCTCACTGTTATTAGTTCTGTCTCATGCAGAGTACTGAAAATCAATTTTAAGGCAAACCTGGCAGAGCAGTGTAAGGAAGTTTACATGGAATATGACATATTTGCTCTTCTTAAACCACTATCATGTTTTCTCCCTTAATAATTCAAGTGAGAGTGTGATGCACTTACCTGTGCATGTAACACAGGTAGACACAAATCCAACACTTCGCACACAAAAATACACAACTCAACAGAAGGGAAAGAAAAAAAAAAAGGGCTAAATTAGGCTTTGCTAAGGCATTCCTCACAATCCGTTTAAAAAAAAACCAAACCCAAACCTGTCACTTTATAGTTCTGATGTGCCCTGAATACCTGGATTTCTTGCTCCTCAAAAGACAAAGATGACAAACCTTACTATCAATTTCACTGCTCCCCAGAGCAGACTGGATCACGTACAGCAATGCGTCCGTCAGGCCATCACACTCCCTCATTCTTCGGCGGGCCTCCTCTCCAGCAGAGCTGACATTCCTGCAAGGCAACGGCAAAGGGTCACCACCTCCACGGCTCTCCTCCCGAAACGCTCTCACAATTAACACACAGATAACCACGCTCGGGTTTTTTTTCTCCTTTCATCAGTTCAGAGCTGTGAATAATGAAGACAGCTGTGAATGAGCTCAGGAAATGTAACACGGAGGGGAACAAATGGAAGTCATCAGGTCCTCCACAAGAAAGGGCTGAGAGGCCAAGCAGCATGCGCCCACCGGAGCTGGGAGACTCACTGCCTACTAAAATTTGGAGAAGGGCTGATCATTTTTCTTTCTTTTTTTTTTTTTTTTCAAAAGTAGGTTTTGCATTTGTGAGAAAGCATTTTAAAAATGTGCATATGTACATATAAATCAAGCTTTGAAAAGTCTAGAGCTTTTGCCAAAGAAATCTCCTAGGATTTGAAGAGCCCAGTAGCTAGGGCTCTTAACCTGAGAGAAAAATAGTATCAAAGCATAACATAAAACACCTGGTATTGCTTGCTTCTCATTTTACATGAGTGTTTCCTTTTCCCTCTCATTTTCAGAGAACATTAATGCCTCATTCTTCTCTTTGCATAGTTGCTCACAAGTTGTTTTACACTGTGAAATTCAAAACCTCAGCTTATTACAGTAATTGTGTTCCTCAGACAGGGCCAGAGGGCTTTCTGAACGCCTTTATAAAAACACAATTAAAACAAAATTTACTGCATAACATAATGTGTCATAAAGTTCAAAATATTGATATATAACAAAACAAATATGTATGAATGAGCATATATAAATGGAATCTATATTTGCTAACATCACGCCTCCCTGAAAGAAACTGCATTCAAATTTGCACAGCAGTGTGGATTTGGAAATGGGTGAATTAGCAATCTCAGGAATGGGGTAAAACTTTTCACATAGTCTCCTTCGGTAGAGGAAGACAACCCTCTGCTGAGGTGCCTCCTCTGTAGCTCCTCTCTCCCCACTACTAAAGTTTACACGAAGGAAGAACAGAGAAGAGCACACCAGCTCTACGTTCTTAATGCCAATGTGTGGAAACGGAAGGGAGGCCATTGGCCCTTTGATTTGGGAAGAAGGCAAGGCATTTTCTTCCTCTTCTACTATTTTCAATTGCCTTTGCATTAAAGAACGAAGAAGGACGAGACTCTGGGGGAGGGGGAAATGAATTTTAGATGGAGGAAGGTGGGAGGACATAAAGATAGTTTCTTTTCAATTCTTTCTTTGCTCTACCTACTTCATCCTGTTCTGCTTCCCTATCATCTGAAAAGAAGCAATTCTGTTACCACAAAGCACCAAGTTTTCCTAATCAAATAATCTTAGAACTGGACAATCCCCTAGCCCCTCCAAAGCAGGTTCCTAATCGATTCTGCACCCTAAACACACATGACTTTCCATCTATACTTGCATCCCCACACAGTCCTAATCAGTTCTGCTCTCCCCCACATAAGCTGCCCCAATTAATTCAATACTGCTCCCTTCACCTCTGCAGCCAGTCCAACAAATGAAGCACTAGAATGAATTCCTTTATCTCCCCAGCACACAAATTCATGCTTTCCATTCTCCTTGATGAGACTCCCCAGTTCAGCCCGCATCACACGTCAGAAGTGTCCCCTTCATAATGGCTTGCAAGTTTTGTGTTGTCGTCTTCTTCTTCTGGTCCCTGAACTATATACCTCTTCCCCGCTCTCTCTGCTGCTACAAGAGCAGCAGATGAGGGGGTTTCCTCCAGTTCATGGGGAAACGCTCTTCTGTCATCCAGGAACTGGGGTCTGAAGAGCATCAACTGGAAAAAGTCTTCCACTGTCTCTCTCTCTGAAGTGATGGAAACCTTTTGACTTCCCTTTGGGTGACAGAAATCAGAAGGTAAAATTACAGAGCATGATCTTCCCAAAACTGTTCCTGTGCCTTATATTTGCAGGGCTGAGGACTTTGCCTAAAGTGGATTTTGAGTAGACTGTCCCCTTATTAAAGGCAACAGCTCCATCTGAAATTCCTGAAGGGCAGCACACATAGGAAAAGCAGAATCATGGATCTGAAACGTGCATTGGGTGTGGGCAATGAGGACAAGGGGGACTGGTGGACTTTCACCTGAAATTCTACTCTCCCACCCTCCCGGAAGATAAATAAAGAGAGAGAGAGAGTTATATCCAGCCCTAAAAGAATAATCACACAAATTACAATAGGAGGATGCTGAGGAAGTGTTCTCAGCACACAACCTTTCCTTGCACCACCATCAAAAAAAAAAAAAAAGCTGAAATACTACTTCCTTTTAAACAGAAGAAGATGTAACAGTCTGTACTAACATAATGTGTCCAGGCTTCTTCATTTTCTGCAGTTACATAAACTAAGTGCAAGCTTTCAAAATATACAGACTTAGACATGGGTAGAAACAGAGATACATTCTCCCTGATCTTTTCATTGAGGTGATTTCTCCTCCTCTCTAGCACGGCCAAATGCACGTCACCTTGACTCTCCAGAGCCTGCAGAGACTGGCAGCCTCTCAGCTCCTCTCCAAGTTCACCAGAAACTCCTCCTCACCAAGACAGCAATGCAGACAACCTTATAGTCCCTGAGCTGGGAGCTGTCTGCCTCTTTCATTTCCTGCCAAACAAAGAACATGAAGCCTTTATACCACATAATACAGACACACTAGGGGCCCATCTTGCGCAGACAATGCGTTTCTTTGCCCTGTGTGGAGGAGCTGTCGAGTTCAGTTCTTCTGTTTATCACCCTTCCCCATTATGCTCCAGTTGCTTCTGTAATTAATAGGTGAATATACTGAATTCCCATGACTGCTTTTCCTTTCCTTTTAAAAGTCTCTGTCTAGTTTCTCCACTGACTCAGCTACAACAGCCCTCCCCATATTTGGCATATTTATTGACGTGGGAAATAGCTTAAAAAAGAAGAGAAATCCAAACCTTGCATCAACATTTTGGCAGAAATAATAATTTGAGCATTTAAAAAGCAACACACCCCGTTATCTAACTACTCCCATTTCACTTCTATTGAAGGAATCATTGTTAACTGAGATCTTTCACAGAAGGTCTCTAATACCACCGCGCTCAGGCTATGTAGTTCTACGAAAGAGAAGCAAGTTACGGATTACTTGAACTGTCAAAGAAAACACACTGCCATCTTAATTTTCTTATTTCTCATTGTTAACTCAAACATGCTGTGGGTGTCAGTGTGACAGGGAGTAAGACACGGTTTGTCATTTGTGAATTTACAGGTCACTGTGCAAACCTTAAACCGGAGCATTAGTAGTATCTACTGTCAGTAAAACACCCCAGTAAGCAAGCACATATTTCTCCAGCGTTGGTCTCCAAACAGGTGAAACCACATTTTCTGTTTCTTTTTAAAAAGATGTGGAGATACAATTCACAGGTTTTCAGGAAAACAGTACTTCTCCATGGTAACAGCAGCCCAGGAAAACCTTCATTCCCTTGTGAATTTTGATACTTTGTAGAAGCTCTGCTCACAGGGTGTATGTGAAGTACAGGCTGACATTTTGAATCTAACAGGATAAGGAGTCTTTCAGGCCTCCATAAACCAGTAACATTATTTTCGAATGGAATCTAGTCACACAGGAATACCAAGAATACCGAGTGCTGAAGAATAACTCTCAGTTTAGTCAGCAGGTCCCATTCAGACCTCCAAAAACCAGTTATCATAAAGAGCTGCTTCTCAGGAGAGGAATACCAAGAACAGACAGTCAGAAGAAGAGCTCAAACACATGTCTCATCACAGTGCCATTTTATGAACAAATGTAAGACTGATTTTGCTAATAATCTAGGAATGGAAAGAGAACTGCAATAATCCAGCTTCAGTTTTATGGGAAGATGTGTCACAGCTGTCATGTCACCACCTGATAACTAACAGCAGGCATGACCCTCCAAACATACCTAAGGGGTGTCAATCCAATGCTCTATGGATATGAATTGTGGGGTATAATGGAGTGCACTGTGCAACACATACCTGATTCCTGTCAACTCTGGCACTTAGATTATTATATATAATTGGTGGGATTTGAGGTGGGGGAAGATGGGTGGTACCGACTAATGTGTTTCTTCTATAGAGTAATTTTCCATACACTCATACAAACGGTGAGAGGCTTTGAGCAATATCCTTATGACTAAGGTAACTAAGTTCCACCTGCCTTGTCCAGGGGAGGGACACGGAGTTCTATGGGAAGGTCATCCAGAAAGCCAGTGTGCTGCGACACAACTCCTCTGACTATGGGACGATTTAGCAAGCTGTTGACATTACTCCCAGTGGCAGTTCTACAAATCTCAAAGACAGAATTAAAGTATCTACAGAAGCACCTGCCCTCCTTGAGCATGCTCAGGTCACATCAAGTACTTTGACCTTTCCTGTATCAGCTACACGTCTGCAGACTCCAGAGCTCACTGCAGTCATGGAGGATAATTGTTGACAACCAATTACGACTATTTAGCAAAGATGAAATCGAGATGGGTCCTCCTTAAGGCTCCACGATAAAAAGAGGAAGCATGTTTAGTATCTAGTATATGTGAAATTTTTGCTATGGACTGATGTGATATAAGAAAGGAAAGACATGGGAAGGGGAATATCCTAAACCAGGTGGAACTCAGAAGTTATCTTCGGTACAGAAACTTCAGATTATTATTTCAAAAAATTTTGTATAAGATGGACTAATCATAACAGCCTCAATCTTTTTCATCCTCCTACTTGCTATAATTATCACCAAAAAGAGATTTTTCACAGAAAGGGGGAAAAGTTTATATAGACCAAGAATTCAAGAAACTTCATTGATGTAGGAACCATGTTTATGTTTCCCTGAGGATAGCTAGCAAGGGAAAAACCCTCGGGAGAATACTGAATAACCAAGCTGCAACTAAATACTCATCTTTAAAACACACACATGCATTAAATTTTTTTTTTAAAAATCCTTGACAGTGGCCTCCTGTATCTGTGCTCTCCTATACGCTGCTTATTTTTATTTCTGTCTGATTGACTAAGCATTCTCCTTCAGGGACAGAGCCTTGTCTCGGTGTCAAGCTGGCATCCCCAGTCCCGCTGCAGTCTGCAGCGAGTGGTGACGATTCTCTTGAGCTGGTCTGCAACATAGCAGGTGATCATGTAAAAGCTATTACTTTTTCTGTGTACTTCCAGCTGTTTCTAGGAGCATTCAGGCTCTTTGCTGCAAGGGTCTAACACAGGAACACTTCCAGCAAAAAGAGGCAACCAACAGCATGCACGTATCCGGCAAGTGTGCTCAGTCATCACCAGTCCCTTGACAACCGCACAATTTTACAGGCTCTTTATAATGGAGTAGACCTTCAGTCACATTGGCTTATCTTCACATTTTCAGTGCAGCCTTTGGACATACTATAAATGGATTAGCTGTAGTAGTTACGGTTACTACTGTAACTTTCAGACATATTCTAATTTTTTTTTATCATTATTTGTACACCAAGACCTTTTTGAATCATCCCTTACTGCTGAGAACTAAACTAGCAGATAAGAGTAGCTATTTCTCAGACAACATACACATTTAAAATAAGCAGTGAGTCAGAAAATAAGAAAACACAAGATGGTTCATCTTCATTATTACAAGTTTCTAAGAGTTATGCTTATAGTGACTACAAAATCAGCTTATTGTTCGGAAGTAATAATAAATGAAAATATTTTTCAGTCACTGCCACAGATCCCCCCTGCAATTTTGCCTGATTTGAACAGTATTAGCAAGATTTCTTCTTGCTAAATGTTCTTAGTACCAGTTATAGCCTTCTTTACCTACAAGTTGGCCTTCAGAGTGGTAATAATTTATTGATCCTGCATGTGGATTAATAATAACACAGGTTTTGGGGCAAATTCTCTCCTATTAATTAGAATAGCTCAACTGTAATTAAAGAAGCAAGACCAATTTATATCAACAAGGAATTTGGCCCCAAATCTTTATCTCTTAGGTATTCATTTCACTTTAAAAGCATACTTTGCAATTAGACGAACATCCGACAGTCTAACGTGGATACAGTCTTGGTTATTAAGCTTTCTATCAAATGCTATGACAATGTGATTTAGCTTTGATTATTCAGCCATACCTTTCATTTTCAAAACATCAGAGCAATTAGCCTACCAAGTCAAGCACTCAACAGGTAGTTTTTACTGCTGTGCTTCTGCGTGTCCAATCCTTAGGCTAAATGCACTCTTTTTAACGAACGCTCTGTGGGATCTGTGAAGCAATTGACTTCTAACATAATGTTTGGCTGTTTTGATATGTTTTGATATGTGATGGAAAAAGAACATAAACTGCCATAAACACCTTAAAAGAAATTGTCTCCCTAAAACAAAATAAACAAAATTTTATGGCGTAAAGTATTTTTGGTAAGGGCTCATGGTATAATGAACGATACCTTCACCTGAAAGAAACAAAAAATATTTCTAACTCTCCCCCTGCCTTTTGCTATGTGTTTTTCATTTGAAGTGCAACTTCTATTTATATACTGTGCACAGAATTATGTATAGTGTATTCAGGAAATGTTTTAAATTATGGTACAAAGAAAATCCTGCAGCAAATTTCTGATTTGATATTTCATTTCTCTGACATGTAGTATCTTGCTCCATAAAAATCACTAGACTCATTAACGCTCAGCTCTTTATGCATATATCCACTTTTAATGCACTACCTGCAGGAGGTGAGTCAGTTTGACCAGTGCTCCTTCAGTTCATAAGAGCTGAAATATTGTGCCACTTACTGCCCTTGGGAAGAAGCTGCTGTGGTGCAGACTCTGAAGACCATAATGGGAACAGTTTAAAGACGTCAATGCGAAGACATTTTTCTCCATTTGGAATTGTAACGTTTCCCACTCGACTCTTTCCCAGGATTTAATCAGATGCTTTGAACAAAAAAGGAGCTCTGCATGTGTTAAAGGCCTACTGCACACTGGTGCGGTGTGGCGTGGCGTGGCGTGATGTGGCGTGGTGTGGCATGGCAAGGCATGGCATAGCATGACATGGCATGGTGGCCCCGGCTGGCAGCCGGTGTGGTGGCCCCAGCCGGCATCCAAGCACCACACAGCTGCTCACACATGGTCAGAGACTGGGGCAAATCTAGGGATGAGGAAAAGGGGACTTTCTTTTTTCAGTCAAGTCTTTTCTTTTTCTTCCTTATCTGGGGGAGCACAATAAACTGGCCAAACCTAAGACATTCGAACGGCTGCCTTTTCCACTGAAAAGCACAAGGTTGTTTGAATTTTAATGAGAAGGTATCAGGTATAATTCAACCATTACTTTTGCTTCAACACACACCGTACGCAGCCAGTAGCACTTTGCAGATCTTAGGAGAGCTTTATTTAATCTCTAATGGTAGTGCCCAAACTGTTCACTGTTCCCTGACTGTGCCATAACCACCTGGTATCTCAGGACTGGAAGAATGTAAACACAACAGCATGTTGAAAAATGCTATGAACTATAGCAAACCATAATAAAAAACAGAAGTGGCGAATGTAGGAATAAATAAGATATGCTAAGGGGAGTCAAAAGGGCTGATTCACAATCCTACCTTTGCACTTCAAAGATGAAATGCATCAGCAATAAGCCTGTTAGACAAAGGACAGACTGATTGATAATATTTATTTAACTTTTCAAAAGACTTTCTACAAGATCTCTAACAAATGTACTTCAATGAATATAAGCAACCATGGGAAGATGGATAGATAATTGTTAAAATATAGTAAATAAACGGTCAGTTCTCACAATGGAAGGCGGTCACCAGTGGTGTAATGTATTCACAACCTATCAGAAACAGATGAGCCATGAAATGGAAGTTTCCTGAAGATACTAAGTTATTCAGAGTAATAAGTTAAGCGCTAACAAGGAAGTACTGCGGGACTTTGAAATTAATGTACATAAATGTAAAGGGATGTACATGAGAAAAAAATTCCATATATTTCCGATTTTACTTAGAGTATGTTGGGCTCAGAACTGACCACTGAAACCTCGGAATTACAACAGACATCCATGAAGAGAGAGCTCAATACTCAATAGCAGACAAATGAGCGAAATGGACAGTATGGCATACAAGGCAGGTGACATAAACTACAACAGAGTATACCACTGTATGCACCGTCCCTATTGCGGTATGCAATTATGATCCCCTCATCTCAAAAATGATATGGCAGAACAGAAGATTCAGAGGAGGGGTAGACACTTCCACATTACGAAGAATTTAGTAAGCCAGACCCCAGCACGTTGAAAGAGTGACAGACAACAGACTGACAGAATATCATAAAAATCTATGAAGTCATTATGGTCATGAAGAAGGTGGATAGAAATCAACTTTTAATCTCAGTTGAAAACCAGGTGTCACCAGCTGGAACCAGATAAGGAAGGCTTAGAACAAAAAAGGGATGGTAGTTGAGTGAAGTGGAGCTGTAGATGCCATGCACAAAAGAAGCTGTGGCTGTCAAAAAATGTATATGGGCTCAAACGGAGGCAAGTTCACAGAAGAGAAATCTATTAAGAGTTATTAAAACCAAAGAAATCACATCTGTTTCGGGAAGACTGGGAGCCAGCAAGAGGTTGGTAGAGCAAAGAGGAAAGTGAACCTGAAAGGGCACGAATTCAGAATCCTGGATTTAACCCTGAAAACGGCTTTGGGTCTCTTCTTTTGATCTTACGTACAAATGAAACACTGAGGTGTCATGCAGTTTCCCAGAGAGAAGAGGCAATCTGAACAGCTGTCCAGGAGCCGAAGAAGAAAGAGGAGATGTACAGCATTTCAGCAATGGCTTCTGAATCAGTACTCAGAGCTGATGGTCTGAGAGACATGCACCTCCTAACTTTTGCTAAATAATATTATTCTATACAGTAATAAAAGCAGATGAGCATAGAAGAAGAAAAGATGCGGACAGTCCAGAGGGGTTTCTGGTCCCACCCCGCTAGTACTGGAAGAAATGGAGGTGCACCTGCAAGGCACAGTAGAGCAGCCAGTGAGGACACAGAAGCTGGCTCTGAAAGAGCCACAAGACTACTCAAGCTACAAGAGCTACTGTGGCCCTCTCACCAGCTTCTCATCGATTGCTTCTCCACACGGGTGACCAACTCAGCACAAACACTGGTACAGACGCGTTGTTCCTTGAACCTGAACTATCTGTTCCAGCTTTAGCTCAAGCACTTCTGGCCTACAGAACTTCCTGCCAGAGGACACTGCAGCTTTTAACACCTGCATGGACCCAAGAGCGACAGGACAAATTCGTGGAGAAGGATGCCAGTGAAGCTGCTGAACACAGGCATTACCCCTCTGATACCAGCACCCAGAGAAACACATACATGGTCGGTGGGAGCACAGTCCGAGGAAGTATAACTGGTCTAATTTCTTCTTCCCTGGTCATCTACTCTGGTCACTGTGAAAACTCAAAAACATTGTGTCAGATGCTTTAGTATTGTCAAGTAGTCTCTCCTGTTTCTTCATTTTCCTCCTCAGCTTGTTATCTTATTCAGAACAAAAGCAACTGATCAGACATAAACGGTTTTCAATTAACCTCATTCTACCTATTATTTATCATATTACTTTCTTCAAATGCTAACAAATCGGTCTGTTTTGATATTCTTAATTGCTTCCCTCTATATTAACTCTTCAAGCAATTTCTAAAGTATTAAAATTCAGGTTATTTGTTCATCATGTCTATGTCTATTTTTCTCCTCTACTAAAAGATGATGTCTGTATTTGTCCGTTTTAGTCCTGTGGGAAAGTCTCTGTCTTGCATGAGCTGCACTAGCAAAAATACTTCCACAAGAAGAAAAATATTCCCCTTTTTATTTTTCTGTAGGCTATATTCTTAGGAAAAACTTGGCGTTACAACCGCATTCGTAAGAAAAATTGAAAAGAAGCAGGCAAAATGCTTTAGAGTTCAGAATAAGCATCAAAGAAATATACTACCTGTAAAAGACAGTAATTTACCAAGTGTTTAAAAACATTATTCTGCCTGTATTTATCAGCATGTCTTACGCTGCTGACATCACTACATAAAATCCTTTGAATGTTGTTTCTCTAATATAATTTTTATTTTGTAAAAAAAAAATTACTCTCCTTCAGCCAAAATTTTAACATACACAACAGCTGGGAAAAAGGATTTTCTTTCATACCTGAAACGTGTGAAAAGGAATTTAGCCAATTTCATACAGTGAGTGAAATTTCTTGCCATCCTCTGATGTATTTCACCTTGTTTTAGCTTAAGAACGACTAGTACTAACAAAGGAGAACAGTTTGTTTTTGACAATTCTTTCCCCTTGACTTATTCCCAGTGTAGCTCACGTGCTTTTCCGGGATACACGCGAGCCTCTTTTCTAGACACTCAGAAATATGTTGAACGCCTGAGTTGATTAGGGTAAAACTGCAACTTCAGAACCCAACATAGGGCCAAAATGCATTCCTGACCTGCTTCCGGCTTTTAGCCGAAATTCTTTAGTGCTAGCAGGCATGTCCTAGCCACAGAAGACACACTTGTCTCTACAGTAATAGACCAGACCATCACATAAAATTAACGGTTAAAAAAAAGCATGATGCTTTTCCAAATGGAACGGTTTGCTGATTTAATAAAACCCCAAACCAAAAAATCTGCGAAAAAGTTTCACAAGTATAGTTTTTGGAATAAAAAAAAAACCCACCACATACCAAAACCCACAGAAAATAGACTTTGGGTTATGCTTTTTTCAAGTTTATTTGTTAAATATCTTGTTTTCTTAAAGGACTAGTTTCTGCATCCTTTATTCCTCTGTCAAGAAAGTATGAACCCAAGAAGTCCTAAGAGTTTGTACTCTCTGGAGTCATCCTCTGCTCCATTTTGATAAGGCACTTAGAATTGAGTCTCCAGCAAGTTCATAAGAAGTCTTTGCTGAAAGAATATGGCTGTGCTACTACACAGAAACAAAAAAAAGAAAGCGATTTGAAGTCTAATATCTGCCTTTAAACTTTCTCAGTCATTTGACTGTCTTTGTTTCCAGTGAATCTCAACTGTCATCTATACATTCTCTAAATTTTCCATTATAGAAGAAAAAAGTGTTTTAATTAGTTAAATTATAGTTCCCTGTCCTGCTGATGTTATTACTTGGGTCTCCTTTTTTGTTCATAGCTGCAATTGAAACACCAAGGAGTCGGTCAGTCTCCCAGACAAAACAGGCAGTTTAAATATCCGATGAATAGCCTGTTATGTGGAATAAAGTCCTTATGCCAAATAGACCCATTGGCCATATATTTGAAGGACCTTCTGAAGTTTCAGTCACAAAAATTCAGTTGAGGGCAACCAAGTTTCTGCAGTAAAAAGCCCCGTGCCTCAACTGTCAAATTCCTTCTACAAGACAATGCAAAATGACAAATCTGAGATTCAGGTAATTTTACATTAATTTTACAGTCAACTGGGCAGACAATTACATTCCCAAACAAGTGGACACATTGAAATGGAGGCAAGCTAAAATGAGATCTCCTGGTTTGGTGATACACAGATGTGAGCACGTGTCTATGCACACACGAAAGCTGCATCTTAAAAAAAAAAAAGAAAGCTTACTTCATACATATTACCTCAGAATAACATCTGTATGAGGGCAAACAAGCTTAAATCTTGGGATAGGATCTCATGACACTGTCACTTTGGTTTCTCTCTCTTTTAGACAAGCCTTCTACTTGGGCTAGATGACAATTCAGATGTGACTTTCTAGTTGTACCGATAAGGAAATAAATAATGCCACTACAGATGCATTCTGGATTCCATTTTGATATAAGATTGTATTTTTTATGGTCTATTTTCATTTTTCCATTTGTTATGCTGATTTTTACATCGACACCGTTGTAACTAAACCAAAACTTAGAGTTTTGGATCAGGTATTACAACATATTGCATATTCCTCTCATATATTTCGTTAGGCACTTAAGTTCAGTAAGTCTGTTTGCGTATGCCCTTGCGTTTGAAACATTTAAAAGCATTTAAAAGAAGAAATGCACTACTTCTCAGGTCTTATGAATTGAAATATTGGAAAGTTATACAGTTCTTTTGCTTTGGTTTTAGAATCAAGTGAAAAAGATAATCACCAAAATCAGACCATAAACAATGTAAATAGTTACATTCAGCAGAGTTACCAGTCTGAAAATCCTATGAATAAAGATTAGGTTCCAGAAAAAAATATACGACTTGCAATAAGCAATCCTATCAACCTGGAGGAACAAACAAACAGGATCATGATTGCTTAAGAAAGATGATTCCCCTAACCTACAAAGCAATCTCCTTGTCACACCTGAGTTTCAAGTGCCTTCCTGCATCTATTTTGCAGTCTTGAAAAAACATTATCAGTGCAGAGCCTCGAGAAGAAAGGATGGTAAATCAGCTTTAGTTGTTGACTAATCAGATGAGCACAATTAATTACACCACCAATCAGTTCATTAGATTATTAGGTTCATCTCTTTCTGATCAGCTACTTAGAAATTTTAATACAGAGGATAAGAAGTCACAAAGCGGAACACTCATTAGAATATTAGAAAGTATGAAACACTACTGTCAATGAATCAAATTAAGTTACAGCATAGCATAGAAAAGTAGAAGTCAAATGCTTTTCAACTGTGTGATACTGAGACTGCCAGTGAATTGACTGCTACAGATATTTCTCCATCCGAAATCTTCCTCCAAACCAAAGAGGGGTCTTTCTAGTCTACCAGACTAAAAATGCTTATAAATGCTGTCTTATATGCCATTTCTCTCAGTTCCTATAGTATATTAGCTCTAACTTTTGTTTTACTATCATTATCCACATGCTCTATATTACCAGCCTTTCCTTCACAATTTTCAGTTAGGCATCTCAAAATTCCTTTATTATTTGTTCATGTTATTTCTTTATAGTCACATAATTCATTGTTACGATACTGTTCCTGTGAAATTGCAGTTTACTGTTTCTAGAACAATCTCTCTCAATTTTATTATTTTTATGCTTTAACTCCATTAAAAACGTCAACATATCTATGCTGCTTCTCCCTAATAACATCTCACAGTGTTATGATTTTTTAAGCTAAATACCTGTTAAAAAATGTCATTATCATAAATTGCCTAATTGTAAAAAGAAATACTATGATGTGATGCATAATAAATTATAATTCTTACGCTTTGGCTAAATGTGCCTTCAGCACACAAAATAAATATGTATGTTCACGTCCCGTTTTCATGACACTTAACCTGAAATTGCCAGAGTGCGTATCCTACCTCAGATTATGTCACTTCATCCTACCTCCAAATGGCTTTATGTGCACACTGAGAGATGATGAAAGAACTGACCCTCTAGCATGCCCTTCAGCCTAATGAGTCATTGTGCATCATTGCTGCTCGAAATAACCTGTAAAAAAAGAAGGGAATCACTCTGACACAACCCTACTTATCCCCGCCTAGTCCCTGCCATATAAAAAGATGAACATAACACTCTCTGCTACTGGCACCAGTGTCAATGCTCTCTACCTCTTTGGCTTATACCCCAAGGATGGTGTTTCACAACTTGGCTCTTCTGCCGAAACCAACCTCTTACAAAATCCCACAGTGCCCTGTCTCAGTGCCTGACTCTGTTGTATGTCACGGTAATTGCTTATAGATTACTTATTGTCAGAGATTTCTTTTTTCCCTTTCCATTTTAACACATACCCTTTGAGTCAATTCACTCGTTGCTGTTAAACTAAACACCAAACTCAGACTTCCCTTTGGTGCCTCAAGATGCTCATGAAGCTCTTGCATGAAGAGCAGGCTCTCTTCTTCCACTTTTGTCATTTGCTTTACCATGCAATCTACTATTTTGCTTGCCTTCAGATATTTTACCCTCCCATCTGCAAATGTATACACTTAGCACGTTACTGTATTTGCTTCATTCTGATTATTCCTATAAATTGAACCAAAACACTTGTATGCAGTGAAAGAAGAGGACAACCCCCCCCCAAAAAATTGACTTTGCAGGAGCTGTATCTGACTGAGCAAAGGCTTCTGCAGAATCCCTACGTTTCCATGATCACTTTTGTGCATCCTATTTCCAGCAAGTCTCACCTTACCTAGGGGCTTTACTATATGTTCTTTGGGCCGAGGGGCAGAGTGCACTTGTGTTCTAAAAAACCACAATTGACCCACAACAAAAAAAGAGCGGGGGGAGAATTATGCAAACTGAACCACCAGACAAAGCTGGGAGCTGTTTTCAAGTGCAAAGCTACTGGTGCTGCAGCAACCTTCAGCCCCAACCTCTCGATAATTATTCCTACACTAAGGGATTTCTGCAGCTGTGATTGTTCTTCAGTTGACAGCTAAGCATTCCCTGAGTGACAGATACTCGGCACCATCAGACTTGCTCCTGTGTGACCTGCTCTTACAACACACGCGGTGTACAAACCTCGCAGTGCTTTGACTGTAGCGGTGTGCTGCCTGGCAAGAGTTTCATCTTTTGTGTGCTTTGTGTGCCAGTCAGAGACCAAATTAGCAAAAAGATAATTACAGCTTACAAAGGTGTCTGTTCTTTTATGAATAAACACTCATTCTAATTTTGTAATTATTATTTTACCATTCTCAGTTAATTATCAATTACTCAGCAACATAGCTTCCTCCGGTACAGTGCAAACACAATTCCCAGAATCACAGCAAAATTTCCCCTATTAGGTATAAAAGAGTGCAAACTATTTAATACAACTTTAGGAAGCCCAGCGGTTATTCCCCAAGCCCGAGCTGACTTCTATTGCCAAATCTTGCTGAAATAAATATGCTAATACCAAAAACTAGTGGATTTTTTTTTTCCCTTTCTGAACAGGTGGCTCTGGTAAAATGCCACTCCATCAAGATGACGACTGCATGAAACACGTACCGCAATGCTCCAGTTCCTTGTGCTTGAGTTATCTTTCCGGCTAGAGCAGCAGGGATACAGGAGGCTCACGTGATGGTAAGTGATAAACTACCTGTCTGTTCTGCACAAGATGATTCATTTACGGACACTGCACTGAGAAAGGCAGAACTACCCTGCCATTTATTAATTATGACTGAAGTCAATCCTACCGCTTCTGTATTATTTGATTCACCTCATTTTTTACATACCTACCTACTCACCTGCCAGCTTTACACACCAGTGCCCACGGCCCAGGATCACCCTGCAGCCGACCCTGATGCCCTGTCCCTGTCCCTACCCCTGTCCCAGCGATGCTGCAGCAGTGCTGGTTCCCAGCCCTGTATCTGGCTCATTGTTTGGATTCCCCACCTCAGCCTTGGACCTGGCTTGATCCCCTGGTGCCATCTGATGCTCCCTGGAGTGCCAACAGGACCCACTGCTGTCCCCCCAGCTCTGCTCCCCTAGCTGAGCCTGCTGGTGAGGGCGTTGCCCACCCACATCAGGGCCACCCTCAGCTACCATCTTGCCGACCCCAGGGAGCAGTCCTGCTCCTGCTGCTCCCTGGCACAATTCATTGGGTAGCTGACTCCCTCAAATCTGCTATGCTGGTCTTGATGTTCCTTCTCTTTCCACTCCTAGAGCCACTCAAGACAGAGTAGCGCTTTTGGTTAAAGGTCTATTATTCTGAATGTTAAGACTTGCATACTTAACCAGACTAGGCAGACATTCACTGGCCTCTGCAAGTGCTAAGTATATGGTCTCCATCTAAGATCTCCATCTAAGCTCCTCAATAAACCACAAGCCATAGCTATGTCAAGTTTGAAGTCAGCTCTTGTTATAATTTTATGTATGCATATACATGGGAGTCACATCAGTCCCGTAAAATACGGTAAAATACCTCTCCATCCTGTTGATTTTGTTCCACAGGATGTTATGCCGCTGAGGGCCCTGCACCCTCCCCTGCCATGTGGGATACAGGTATCGGAGGGGCTTCAGCCGAGGATCAACCTCTCCTCCTCCCCCCACCAGAGTCAGGATCAGACAACTCGGGCTTTGCTGGGTACAAGTGCCTCTCCCTGTGTATTCGGATGCCAGCAGCAGGTAAGTATCCCCCTGAGCACAGCTCTGGGAACAAGACTTCAGCTGTATGAAACCATACCAACGCTGACATGAAGGGCAGAGCTGCACACCCGCACTCCAGAAACACCCACTGGCTCCGATGGGAGCCACTGAACACATCGGGAGCCCGCAGGCACTGTATGGACTCTTCTGCTGGGGGAAGCGTATGGAAAAGTTATTTGAATTCCATATGCAGTATTTATCCTGCACTAACTTCTTCTGGGGACACGTGGTCTACCCTGACAGATTCAAAGGGAGAACTACTGGGAAACAACTATCCTGATGCATAGACAAGTCCCTAAGACACAACTCTTGGTCACAACATAGGCTTAGCCCAGCCACAAGTAGCAGAAGTAACCTATACCCAGCTTCAATTCAAACCTTAAGCCTACCTCCCACCAACCATGTCTGCACTCTTGCCTGATCATTCTACCTAAAACGCTGCCCTCAGCATCATGGCATTAAGCCAAGCAACACCGCTGTCATGCATGTCATCTGCTCTCCGAGAATCTCCATGGAAAGCAGCACCCTGGCAGATGGAAAACACGAACCTCAGTGTTTACCCACACCTTTTGTGGCTGTTTTGGGTGGGCTGCTCCAACTACTGCTTCTGCCAGTCAGGGGTACTGCTGTGGCAGCGGCTGCAGCCCAAGCCACTCCAATGCACGTAGGTGACTGCTGGAATTTCAACCTGCATAATGAAATCTTTTCTCAGAACATGTCTAATTACACTGAGCTGTTTAACATTTATAATTCAAAAGGCAAAATCAATTGTGTTTGCTATTTCCTCTAGCCTCTTAAAGTAATCATTTCACGACATTCAGTATGCCTCCCTCCCCACTTCCCCAAATAAAACTGCTTTTGACGACTTAGGTCTTCAATTCACACATTTATAACTCAAACTCCACTTGAAGGGAGGCACTACAACCTGCCCCAGAAGATTCAGGCAGCCTGTCATATTGTAAACTTGCTTTAGAAATCTACCCCATTAACTGGAAGAAGCATGACAGCCAAAAAAAATTGCAGTGCCGGAGAAGCTGATTGCTACTATTAATACCCAGAAAGAACAGCAGTAACAAGCATAAACTCTGAAACTACTTCAAAGATAAAGTGCAACCAACTTTGCTTATTTAGCCCAATGATGAAGTCACTCTGAAATCAACAGCAAAGAGTTCTGGAAAGATTTCAGTATACAAGTCCAGAGAACTCCAGAAAAATATGGAGGCATAAATGAGATCGAAAAGTAACACAACACCACCTAAATGTTCCAAAGTTTTATTAGTTAGAAAAATGAATCAATGAAAAACCCACTGCGTTTCCCCTACCTCCGTTCCTTCAAAAAATATAACATTAATATTTTTTCATAGAGTTTTGATGTTTGATCTCAATTTTGAGAGGATTTAATTGATTTTAGAGACTTGCAAATGGCACTTTAGATACTGTGCATGTAAAGGTCAATACTTTTTTCTCATTGCGATGTCATCTTGATGTCAAAAATTATGAACAGCAGCTTGTAACTGCAATTCTGAGATTGTGTTCTTTTAATCATAAACATGTATTTGAAAAAGTGATAGTTACTGACTGACAACCTGCCCAGTCTTTTTCTTCCAGAAAAACTGCTTCATCAATGTCTTTCTGATCTGTTTTTTTTTTTAATCCCACTTCTCTCTTTTCCATTGTCACGCTGTATTTTTGACTTCCACTGTGTGACAGCCAGCAAAGAATGAAATTTAATGAAAAGAAACACACACTTTGCTTATGGGATGAATAAAAGTTCATTCAACCAATGTGCTGCCATGTGCTGCCGCATAAACAAGCTGAAACTCCTTCCGCAAAGAGTGCATCAGGCTGTCCACCCTCCCGAAGAGAAGAGCAGCCCACTCCACGGGCAGCCCGGCCCCGCTCCTCTGCCGTCAGCGAGGGGGGGGTCTTCCTGGGGGGGCTTGGCAGCAGGACCCCCCTCTTGAGATGGGCACTTCATGCCCTGGAGCAGGCAGTTTTGCCATTGAGCTCAAGTAGCAGATACTCGTGGTGTGTTTCATAACGCTACTATAATACACAAATAATACGCTTCAGAATTCAGTTCCAGAGCGTTTTCAGTCATTCCACAGTCAGTTTCATTAAAATTATGTTTTCTACAGTGATCCCACTGCATTTATGCAATGATATTTATGCGAAGAGCAACAAGCAGATCTCCCTTTACTGTACGTCTGGAAAGAATTCCTTCTTTGACAATGAAATGCCACTTAAATACCTTGTGTTCAAACTGTCTGCTTAGTGTTTCAAGTCACAGAGATTATTTAATTCTGTAGTGTGCAGAACAGAGTCTACTTAAATAAACATCTTACTACATATGTCCAATGTCATAATTACGCATTTCAATTTAAAATCCCATCAAAATACCACTTACTAATTCACAGAATTCTATTTACTTCATAAACTATTCTATGACTTAAAATTAGTCCTAACAAAAATTAAGAGAAACCAAATGAACACTCATTAACCTACACTACTGTAATTTAAAAAAGATGTTCCAAATACAAATCTTTCTCTAGCTGTTTGGCTGACGTTTTAAAGTAATTATACTTGCGATTGCTAATCAGTCATCATTATGAATTATAAAATACTTTACAGAACAGTTCGGTTAGAAAGTCAAGCACTTAAAAGTTAAGTAATACCCAAATTAAGTTGGCCTCTGCAACTGTAATTCAACCCCTTTTTTAGAGAATGACCATGATACTGTCTATACTGTCACTTTTCACCCCCACAGGACTCAAGCCTCATCCACTGCACTGGATGGACTTACTTGACGTGAATCAGAGTTATGCTGTAGACGGGGTTGCTTTCTGTTAACCTGCTCTGCTCTGTCAGCAAGTACTCCATGACAATAACGAGGGAAGAGAAATAACGGTCCCAAGAAGGGAAAGGAGGTAAGGGAATTTTGTTCTCTTCCAGATTCTGTTTCAGAGCTTGCAATTTCTGTATTCCTCATTTTCTGGGGGCTTGACTTGAAACTCTGGAGTCACTCACAGAATCTCAGAAATGCTGGCTGGAAGGAACACGTGGGAAATCATCCAAGTCCAGCCTGCTGCCTGAGGAAGGACTATCATCAACGCAAGATAAGGTCAGTAGTTTTGTTAGAGAGTCTTGAAGACACCAAAGGTGGGATGGACATCCCACCACCTCTCTGTTCCTGTGTTGCACTACCTGCCTGGTAAAGCATAATGTCCAATTTGAATCTTCCGAGTGGAAACTTGTGACCTCTTCTCTGCACCCTCTTCAGTTTCTGAACATCTCTGTTGAACTGGGTGGGCCCAAAGCTGGACACAGTATTGCAGATGGGACCACACTGGTACCAAATAAAAGGGGAAAATCTTCTATGGACCTGCTAGCCACAGAGGTACCCCAGTCTGCCTTATTCATGATGAGAACACATTGTTGGGTCATATTTGTTTTGGTGTCCTCTATACTCCCCGGTTCCTTTTCCAAATGGGTGCTGCTCAGTCAGAGGGTTTCCAGCCTGCACTAATAAAACACTTAATAAAGTGACCCATCAGTATATTGCATTCTCCATCCATCCACATGGCCGGACACTTTATCGCAGAAGGCAATCAGACTCACTAAGCATGATTTGCCACTGGTAAATCCATGCTGACTGTTCCTCTTTCACATGTTTGGAAATGGATTCAAAAAACTCATGCTCCATAGTTTTTCCAGGGTTGGAGGTATAGGTGGTCCCCAGACTGTCTTTTTTGTTCTCCTCAAAGATAGATACATTTTTAGCCTTTCTGTAGCCTTCAGACACCTCCCCCAAACGCCAGCACGACAGGTGCCTCACAGCCATATGGATCAGCTTCTCTTGCAATACCCTTGGGTGAATTCCATCCAGTTTCATGGATCTGAATGTATCTATTTTCTCCAAAGAGTCCTTAACCTGTTGCTTGCCCATTGCTGGATTCTCCTCCTTCCTAAAACAGGCTGAAATGTACAGGAGTCTGGGAATAGGATTTGCTTGTTAAGACTGAGGCACAAAAGGTGTTGAGTTCTTCAGACCTTTTGTCCATCGCTAATTTGTCTTCCGCATGCATCAATGGGCTGACATTCCTCCCAACTTCTTTCTGTTTTCATGATACATGTGCCTGTAAAATCCCCTGCTGTGACCCTTTATGTCCCTAGTTAGCTCCACCTGGGCTTTGATCTTCCTCATTTCATCCTGAAGTGGCAAGAACCAAGGCATTTCATACTCCTCTGTTGTTCTGGTTTCCACTCCTTGGTTTCTTTTTGTGCTTCGGGAAACTTTCTGTTTACCCAAGTGACCCTTCTGCCATAATTTCCACTCTTCCTGTACAACAGGGCAGTTCGTCCCCAAGTTCTTACCGAGTTGGGTTTTTTTAAATTTGGTGCGCACCCTTCTCTTGTGAAGCAGCTTCACAGAGACTTCAAAATCCACTGAATTTGTGACTGCCACGGAAACACTGGTGCTGGTGTCAGGAGGAATGATCAAACCATAGGCAGGTATGGTTAACAACCAAAGTTAGAATGGAAAGTATGCCACTGCAGTTGAGAATAACAATCTAAAAGTACAGTCCAGGCCCAGAGGAGGTTTATACCAGATGCAACAGTCTGTACTGCTGGCTGAACGTGCTGATGCGAAGCTGCTGCAGGTACACCTACCCTGTGCTGCAAGTTAGCCTTCCGGTTCTACTGCCAGCACCATTCCTGTTTCCTGCCCGGGTATCAAGGGCTGACAACAGGAGTATTGCCTTGAGCGAGACCAGTAGCAGGAATTGTGCTGAGGCCACTAAATTAATTTCACACGAACTATGAAAAGAGCGGAGCAAACTCCAAACTGGCATCTGCTGGAAACTGTTCTGTTTCTCACGGCAGATTTTGAGCATGAACAAATATTTATTATTGACAAGACAGGGAAATCGTTTGTATTTTGCTGAACACATGACGTTCACAAAACAAACAGCACAAGGACAGACCTCCAACAGAGAGGAGTAAGTGTGAAATGATTAAGCAGGAAAGGAATGAATAAGCTCAGATGCCTGCCAAGAGTCACATTCCCAAAACCGCTGCATGTCTGCACCAAGGAAAATTCCAGCTATTCAGATAGCATTGTAAACATGATCAATCTCCTTCTTTATTTCTCTGAGAATGAGAAAGAAGGAAAGAAAAGAAAAGGTACTATTGATATTACTGAAACCCAAGAAGAAAACTGGTGGCTAGTTTCACTATTACCCTCATAATACTTTTCCGCACTTGATTTAAGAATGGGAGCCATTATGTTAGCTCGGCTTATAAGGTGCTATGAAAGTCAATTAGTTTAACTCTGTGGCAGATACCTCTAAGGGTTTTGACAGATGACGGCCAATACATGGCAGTTATCAAAGTATTACGCATATTCCAGTTCCTGCATATTTGTTTTTACCTATTAGGTTTGATAATGCCAGATGTGGTTTGCATTAGCATATCCCAAACTCACTGTGTACTAACTAGAAAATCATTTGAGTACCCTTATACAAAGTATGATATATTTACTTTGCTAAGCATGATCAATTAAAGTTCTCACATAGTTGGAGGAGAGGAAACAAAAATCGTATCTCGGGATTAGGATACCTGCACTTTGTAAACCCTAAATCTTTAGACTTTACAGTACAAAGACAATTTAAAATACTGATATACCCGAGCTCCTGAAGAATGGCTATGTAACACATCCACTAGCAATAAAACATAATGATAGGGCTCATGCTATGAAAAACTAACATTTGTTTACATAAATTAGCCCCCATTTAGTAATTACACTGTATGTCTGCCATAAGGTCAAGCAAAATGTAATCCTGGCAGAAGCAATACTGCATGCATTATAGTCTAGACAGAGATATGTCAGAGCATTATGGGGGATAATTAATCAGTTAATGCTTTCCATGTGTTTCATGATATCTGGAGCCACGATTATAGAACAAAATGTTTGTGCTAATGTAGTCACTTTCCACTTTTTGAAAAGAAATACTACCAACTGCTGTTATTCAGGCCAAAGAGTACTGAAAAAAGAAAGTATATAGCTAAAGACACACGAACCCCCACACAGACGCACACACATCTTTTTTTCCTTTTTTTAGCAAGTAATGATATATTTTCTTTATATTAATAATAATATCAAAGTATTTAAAGTACCTGTACATTTGGAGGAGCAAATGGTAAACCAAACTGATTATTTACAGGTCATCTGTGTATACACAAGTGTGACATACAGCAGCAGTATGTCTCTACACAACCAGTATTTCATTCAGGTGCCTAGGTAAGCAAGCCACCTAAAAGGTGTCATAAATTGCTTTTCTCATCAAAGGAGGGTAATTAACTTCCCTGAACTCCTCCAAGGCGGAGATGCTGCCTACTTAACTTTGGGTAGTTCAGTTTTCTTCATTAACCCCCCCCAAAGAAAAAAACCTCAATCAAAAAACCCCCCAGTTTCTGGGAAATCTGGGATTACTGCAGTGCCCAAAAACTCTTTTAGTTCACTTTTCTACAATCTAACTGAAGGCAAAACCAAAATTACCAGTCCTCTCAAAAGTAAGGCCAAAACAAAAGAAAACAAGCAAACACATTGTTCCTGTAAAAACAATTAAAGATTCCCACACTGTTACTGTAAATCATGTAAAATTTCAGTTCAGAAAAATGCATAATTCATGTGAACTTCCCTTTCCCCCATTTCAGCGCCGGCCCTCCCAGTGGCTGCCACGCTCCAGCTGATTTTGCTGGTGGATCCTGTGCCTGTGTGTGGATTTGTTACCTAGCTTTTGTCCTCAGTAACCTCTGCAACCTCGTGACAGGGAAGGGTGACACAATAGTGCCAAGGAGAGGGGCAAGGAGGACTATGCTGTTTTCCAGACAAATGATGTCTAGCATAGAAGACATTACCCTAGTTACATCACCATCCCTAGAGTGAAGTTAAGAAAGCTGCATCTTCCTTCTCAAATTTGTCCCAGCGGCTGATCATTCTCTTGAGCACAACAAATATTTGTACAAACTCGTAAATGTTTGTTTCTGCCACTTGGTCATGCTGTAGATGAATGTGAACAGAGTAATTTGGCTCTGCTGTGCCTTTACCACGTGGGCTGTAAAAAGGATGACCTCCCACCCCCACCCAGTTTGTTAACTAAATATGAGATCTCCCTTGTTTCTGTGGGGCTATAAAACTTAAATACTAAATACTTCCTGGCCCAAGGCCAGGAAGACAGAGGTCTACCCATTGACTGCAACACATGAATAATTACCAAAACTACAGATGATACTGTGCGTTTTCTCATACTTGCGTACATTAGAAGACACTCCTTCTTAGCATGAAGTCCGGCAACGAAAGACAGCAGGTATCCATCAAATTCAATCAATTTGATCAGCCTACTGGAAAAAGTCCTCAACACAAATTAATTATAAAAAGTGAGCCCAGAGAATTAAATGAATATTCTTTTGGTAAATAACTTATTTTTATTTTCTATTTTATTATGGTTTTTTACTTCATTAGGGGATAAAAAAAAACCCACCCACATTTGCATATGCACAATACTTACATTGTGCCCCTTCATGACTCTCTCTTTTGAAACACTTTCCAAGTATTGTACTTTTGCGCATAGTAAATCATATAAAGATGGATGAATGACAGCAGGGGAAGAGGAGGAGGTATTCCACAATACTACTGTCCTTCAAGAGAAAACGCTGAAGCTGTAACCAACTAACTATAATAAATGAGTACCTGACAAAAATAAATGAGCTGTGAAAGTAAAAAAGCTACACTAGGATGAATACTTCAAAAGTACTTTGTCACGGAAATCCTCTGTATGTAGTGTGTGATCCTAGCTAAAAATACTATCAGGCAGATGTTAAATGTTTTTATATAGTACATGCAGATGCAGTTAAAATACAGGATTATTATAACTTTTTTTAAAAATAGAATGTGTTCATGCTTTCCAAAGGGAACTTTCTCAATGGTACTACAGAACTTGAAGATACAATGTGAAGATAATTTAGGGAAGACAACAGGAAAAAACCCTAAACCCCACAAAGCTCTAATATCTTTGTTTAACTCATTTTGAAAGAGGGAAGTCTCCCACCCTACCTGCCATAAACTTCGCCCAGACTTTGCTGGCAGAAGACAGGAAAATCCTCTCACCCTGTTCTGTTGTTGCCTTTCTAAGGCAGTGTCCACAAGGCTGTGTGCGCATCAGTGAGCTATGGCTGGAAATGAGCATCACCTTGCACCTTCCCCCAGCTTTGAACCCTCTCACTCCACATGGGGGAGTGTTAGTTTTCATCACGTCCAGAGAAACATTCAAATTGGATAAAATTGAGGAAAATGAATTACAGAATCACAGAATCACAGAATGGTCTGGGTTGAAGGGACCTTAAAGATCATCTAGTTCCAACCCCCCTGCCATGGGCAGGGACACCAATTAGTGATGGGCACGACATGCTTTTTACTTCAGTCTTTATAAAAGCCTTAATTTACCCTCAAATTAACTGTCCACTTTTCTAACCCTCTCAGAAAGGCGGAAATCCATTCGATTGCAAGTAATGAACTTCATCTTCCTTTCTCAATGTGTTCTTACCAGATTGTCCTCTTACTCAAGGAAAAATCTTACAAAGTGCTAAAACTCCTCTACAGAGATGCGTAGTGACAGTAAGAACACAAGCTCAACATTCGCTGGGCAAAGTTTCACAGAAGACGACATCCAGAAATGATCCACTGCTCGGACATCGTAAGCTAAGCAGGCTTGGCAGTCTGCAGCCTATTTCATCACACCCCCCCAAGAGCCGCATTTTTATTTATTTACTTACTTCATCAGGAGGCTTCCTCAGAAAATACTTCCAAAACAGAAAAAGTAACAAAGTTTGTAAGTGTGATTGCTGGGGACTGCCGGTCTCAGGGCTTCAGTGCTAAGGATATTACTGGAGAGCGTTTCTCACGAGCTCTCAGTAGCTCACCAACTTGCAGAAATGTGGAATGCCATCAAAGCCTTCTCGCAGCAAGAGACTTGAGCACTGGCTCAACTTCAGCTGATGGCATTAATTACTCTTGTGCTTGAAGCGAGACAGTTCACATGCCCAAAACATTCTGAAAGGGGGTGATAAAATGTTTACTTTGTGATGTTGGCCAGCTTATCCAGAAGGATGAAGCAAGCTCAGCGTACTTCAAACAGATATCTCTACTGAAAATCCTCAGACTGCGCAAAAAGACAAAATGATCTTCTCACTCCTAGGGGAAGTTTCTTCAGATTTGAAGCAGTCTATCATAAGATAATGATGGAAAGCTGCACAAATATTCCCTACCTTTTCTTCACTGTGCAGAGCCCTACGTTCCTTTTTCATATTGCACAGTAATGCCAACAGTTTTAAGATGAGAAAATCTAGTTAAGATACAAATCAAGCGATTAGCACCAAAGAACCTCAACCTTACCGAATATTATTTTACTATCCGTGGTGGAATTGAGTGGGCATACAAACTCTGGATAAATGTGTTTCTCATTTTTCTTGGGTAAACAAAACATCATCTTCTATCATCAGTCACCATAACCACGAGTGGTGCTACAGAATTGTCACAATCAGTTTTTCTCTCACGCTGAGACAAAGAGTATTTTCTGTGGAGCCAGACTATACCGGTTTTTCAAAGTACCCATTCGGAAAGGACTATCCAGGATTTTGGATAGTCAGCAATGCAACAAGAGAGGTACACTCTGGTTCCCACTGACATCTGTGGTCCTCGTGATTCTTTCCAATGGGCCTAGACAGTTGAGACAAAATTGGCTCCATCCCTTCAGCTTCCCACACAGTGACTGCATGGATGCGCTGACGCGGTTCTAAAATAGATGCGGTGCCACACAGGCTTAGGGACTCTTCCCAAAAAGAAAATAGCTGTGCCACTGTGACACTCGGCTCTGCAGCTGGCCAGCGCAAAGGAGGCCCATTGTAGTCAGCTGGGCTTGGAGTCAGCCCAAAACAAGTCATCAGGCCACCAAGATTCACATCATACTTTATTACAGTGTCTGCCAAGCTAAGACTCACTACTGCATAAACAAAAACTGTTCTTAAATGAAAAAAAAAAACCCACACAGAATCTAAGCCCTTTTACAAAACAAACAATTTTACTTCCTTCAGAGCATTCAGCTCCACACATCTTAAACCTCTGACAGAAGGAAATGTAAATTAACACTACCTAACCATGCAAATATGAGCGAACACTTAATTTTCACATTAGGCACTAGTTAACAGCAGGCATTCAACCTGAAAGGAATTAAAACTACCAAAAGCTGGGAAAGAGTCAGTCATTCAACATGTACTTGAGATATTCAACACATCCCTAATCCAAGGCTAGGGTACGCCGTAAACCATTCAGCCTAAGAAGCAGCAGTTGACAGTTTTTGTCATTGTTGCTGAGCCCAAAAATATTGTAAGATGAAAGCAAAGGTACTGTGGCACAGTCATTCTTTTCGTAAGTGTATGTATAATTTCCATCAACAGTAAATTAGTAAATTACAGGAAGAACACACTCCTGCCATAGCAACAAGTAAATATTTATAACTGTAAGACACTCAGTAAGTTGTTGAGTTTTTTAGGGAAAAAACAATACATTCATGTTAAAAACAAGAAAAGATCCTAGTTGAAGAACAGAAATTTCAGCTAGGTCCTAAATTATCAGATTCTGGCATATAGCTCCAGTATTTCTAATTTGTACCCAAACATGAAGCCCCATTGAAATATGAATGACTTTCCTTGTTTGCCCAGTGTTCTGAAGACGGATGTTGACAGATCACTTTTTGGCTACCTCAGTGCAAAATCAATACATTGGGAGTTCCTCCTGCATTTGAAGGCAGGTTTAGGCCGAGCAGCCCAGCATCTCTTATCAGATAAAATGATGGAGGAAGGAGTTACACCACCGAAGCCTGTTACATGTTTTTAAGTACAGGAGAGCAAAAAATGTCTGGAATTATGCTGTACTATTTTTCAGACCAAAGCAGAATACAAAAGGCATTCCATAGCATCAGTTTAAAAACAAAATTTCTGGTTGAGATTGTGATCAACTTGAGCCTGGAATGAACTTCCAGAGCTATATGGAATTTGTAGCATCAGTTTGATAGGTTGAAGGAATGTTTTTACCAGAAATGCTGAAAAAGCATTAAACTTCAGAGTGCTATTTGAATACCACTGCTATAATTAATACAGCATGACCTTGTATAAACCTTATAAATTTGTTCATGAATATGCAAAGTGGGAGTAACTGCACTGTGAAGAAAAAGTGGGGTGCTTAAGTATCTGACACAGCTACACATTTAATTCTGTTAGTACTCTTCCCTCGAGTATCTTCTGAATAAAAATATTACAGCAGCAATCAGAGGACAGTGATCTATTCATACTAAAATCTCCCTCTCTCCCCGAATGTTAACATTAGATTTTTACTTCAGCTACATTTCTGAATTATCACAGCATTCAGTACGGAACAATCTCTCTCATATCGTGCAGAAATTCACGTCCAAAACTCTATGCTTAACTGGGATGCAATCATTGTGGCCTCTCAGACTGGTTTGGGACTTTTTTCTAGGCTGGGCCTTTCAGCTTCTTGAAAAGGTGAAATACATTTTCCCCAGCAGACCGACTCTTATTAATTTCCTGTGATTTTCCCATTTTGGTTTGTGGTTAGAAGACCAAGAACATGGCTGTGAGCATTTACGCATGAGCTAGTGAAAATTTTAGTCCTTCTGGAAAATACATTTTGCATAATTCATGCCCATGAAAGCAGCCTGTCTGAAAGTTTTCTGTTGGGGTGCCTGAAATTAGACACTTAAACTCATCATCAATGACATCAAAACTACAAATGATTTTCAGAGCTGGTGAGTCAGTGTTAACCTAGAAATGCTCAAAGCCTCTAAAAACCAGGCTCTCACATAGACACCTACTCCTTGATTAAAATGCCTCCCATTAGGTAAATGCAACTTGGACTTTACTCCTTTCTACCTTGTTTTAAAAGACAAGAAACAGCAGTTCAGCTCATTTTCCCTCCTGTGATCTGTGTTCCTGCATGATACTCTGGGAGGCATTATTAAGCTTTTCAACAGTTTTTCAAAATTCATCATCTACAAGTAATACAGAACTTCTGAGCTAGTATATTTAAAAGTAAGCAATATGCCATTCAGCTTTAACCTGGAAAGACAAGATGTAGGAGCTGTGATCAAGATACCTCCATTTATATTAAACTGGAAATTACTGGTAGTCATTTGTATAGTACCTGTCAGGAATCCTTCTTGATTCTTCAAAATAATGGAGAGTTGACATTAGCCCCTCAATTCCTCCACAGCTTGTCGTTGCTGGGACCCAGGAGCATAAATGATATAATTTTAGTAAGAATTTAAGTTTTAGAGAAAAGGGATTGAACTTCACAGAACCAGACATTAAAACTGAGCTTTCCCTTAGCTTCTTGACAAGGCTTTCCTCTGCATTTACTTCCAGCTCCAGGCCATAGAGAAATTCCCAAGCTGAGGAGAGCTGTCAGGGGAGCGTGTGTTTGTGTAAAAACGGACATACCAGTATAGCCTGTATAAATCTGGAGTTTAGGAACTCTCTAACTTGATTCAACAGCCCAATTGTGTCCAAATGAGGTTTAACACATGGTGTGCAACTCTGTAGATTATGTAAAATACATGTGTTTCACCACAATACATTTATAGAATGTAGCTAGATAATTGGCATCAAATCTGCTGATCTGATGATCCCTGGATTTTAATTACACCAGCTTTGTAACTGCAGTAGCTCAAAAATCAAAAAGGACAAGAACAGTGGTGATCACCCCTTTCTTCAGGATAAGACTGGATGTGAAGAGGCTAAGAGGAGGAAAAACTGTGCATTTGGACAGCTTCCTTTCTGCAAGGGGATAACCCTGCCTCAGTATCCCTCTAGGCAGTGCCTCTCTCCCATGCCTTCTGCTTGCTGGAGCTGCTTCTAGTAGCAGTCCCTCCCTTGAGTAGGCTGCCAGTGGACATAGACAATTAATATCAGCTTTGTCCTAACTTTGGATTCTGACAGGCTCCTTAACAGAGAGTGGGCTTTTTGTTATCTGATGCGCAAGATTGCAAGAGAAGAGCTCCTGGTCTGTAGAAAAAGCAAGGGAGATACTGAGATGGGTTGGCAAGTCCAACACCTCTATATCCACTATGGCATATACAGTGATGGACTAAATGTGACTGTCCTTTTAATAGGAGGAGAATCATAAAATCAGCAAAAAATGGTCCTACTGTGAGAAGCCACCTCTGTTCATACCCAACTGAACATATACAGAGCTTGCACCAGTCAGTAAAGACAGAAACATATTTTAGCTTCAGTCATCATGCCTTTTATATCTGTATGTATATACGCATAAACACACATGTATACATGCACATATGAACATGTAACAGTCTAGTTTCTTAAGAAACATGTTTCACATATTTAAAAGAATGTTTCTTCATATATATGTATGCTTCTTTAGAAACTAAACAGATGATGAATAATACGGCCTGCGCGATTTATTTTATGCTGCTCCCACATCTTCTTTTGTCCTAGGCAGCAGAACGTTATATTCAAAACAGATTACAGAAGTTCCTAAGAATAGGGATCAATAGACTTTGGATACCTAGAAGAGAACTGGAGGAGAAAGATGGTGGGATAACTGCATTAGCTGTAAATATCTGTGAAATACATTTCATCCACAAAACAGTTAAAACCATTTGATATTCAGGCCTTACAACTGACACAAATTGTTTTAACAAGGTAATTTGTTCCTTCCAAAAGTTGGTATCTCCAGAAAATACTACCGGGTCAGTTACATTCAATTACTTTTTCAAAAGCACTTTTCCCCTTTGTCTGCCTTCTCTGAGAGCTTGCTACATTATTTTTTCAGTAGAAGAATAATTAACGGTATTTTGTGAAAGGTCTGACAAGTATAGAAGTATAAAAATTTGAAAAGTATGGGGCTTTATAAACAAAAACTACTTGAGCTACTCTCACGTACAATTTCTAATCAACTAACGGGGGGAAGATAAATATTTTAACAGACCTTTGATTTTCACAATTGCCCCTGTACCTTCAGTGTATGATGAAAAATTAAATAGAACATGGAAGAAATAAAACCCCAGCACTTTATGATTTTGAATCTAAAACCAGATTAGACTCTTAAAAGTAGTAAATTCTTAAAATTCTTTAAAGTCCTCAGACGAGATCGTATTAGCTTAAATTCATATTCAATTCATAGGAGAAAACAAGGTTCCAGGATCGTACATCAGGATTAAAACTCTTGAAAAGATTTTTGTCAGGGATTTTTTTCAGATAGTCTTTCTGCAGAGATCTAGTTTTGTGATAAGTAAGTGCATTGGGTTTGTGTGGCAAGGTTTTGTTAGCGTGGGGGGACTACAGGGGTGGCTTCTATGAGAAGCTGCTGGAAGCTTCCCCCATGTCCAACAGAGCCAATGCCAGACGGCTCCAAGATGGACCCACCACTGGCCAAGGCTGAGCCCATCAGCCATGGTGGTAGCACCCCTGTGATAACATTTAAGAAGGGGAAAAATCCTGCGATGCAAGAGCAGACAGAGAGACAAGTAAGAGTACATGAAAGTAACAATTCTGCAGACACCAAGGTCAGTGAGGAAGGAGGGGGAGGAGGTGCTCCAGGTGCCTGAGCAGAGGTTCCCCTGCAGCCCGTGGTGAAGCCCATGGTGAGGCAGGCTGTCCCCTGCAGCCCATGGAGGTCCACGGTGGAGCAAATATCCACCTGTAGCCCATGGAGGACCCCGCACCAGAGCAGGTGGATGTGCCCAAAGGAGGCTGTGACCCCAGGGGAAGTCCGCACCTGTGGCCCCATGGAAAGAGAATCTTATGCTGGAGCAGGTTTGCTGGCAGGACTTGTGACCCTGTGGGAGGCCTACACTGGAGCAGTTCATGAAGAACTGCAGCCTGTGGGATGGACTTATGTTGGAGAAGTTCATGGAGGACTGTCTCCTGTGGGAAGGACCCCACGCTGGAGGAGGGGAAGAGTGTGAGCAGTCCTCCCCCTGAAGAGGGAGGAAGAAGTAGCAGAGACAAGGTGTGATGAACTGACCACAACCCCCATTCCCCGTCCCCCTGCGCCGCTCGGGGGGGAGGAGATAGAGAAATCGTGAGTGAAGTTGAGCCTGGGAGGAAGGGAGGGGTGGGGGGAAGGTGGTTTAATTCAGCTAGTTTTAATTTCTCTTTACCCTACTCTGATTTGACTGGCAAAAATAAAATTAATTTTCCCTAAGTCGAGTCTGGTTTGTGTGCGATGGTAACTGGTGAATGATCTCTCCCTGTCCTTATCTCAGCCCACGAGCCTTTCGTTATATTTTCTCTCCCCTGTCCAGCTGAGGAGGGGAGCGACAGTGGGCACCTGGCATCCAGCCAGGGTCAACCCACCACAGCAAGCACGATGCTTCAGGTTAAGACAACATTGTTCAATGTGTCTCCTGTTGATTTTTACATTTCAGATCAGGGATTATAAACCCCCCACTATAACAACTGGCATTCCAAATTCAGTTTTCACCTGAATTCCCCTAATAAGTCTAAATGAATCAGAAACTATAAACCAAATATACAGTATTTCCCTAACACAAACAAATAAAGCAGTCACAGCTGAAATCCAAAAGGAAAAAAAGAAGTCAAACTTTCACAGAGCTTAATGAGGTAAGGTACTAGTATCTCAGTGGGAAGCCAAGTAAATTGGGTGATTACTCTAATACATGTCACAATGAGGTCTGGCAATTTATGAAAGCTGAATATTAAGATTAAATTTATAAGTGATAGGTATAACACTGCATCTAGAGCTTTGAATTATCTAAACCATTTCAAAGTATTCAAGTTATGTAAAATTAATTATTACAATATTGTATTAAAGCTATTTTCTTTTTTCAAATCACAAAAGTATGCAAAGTGCAGCTTGTAAATAACGTCTTTAAGAAAAAAGAAAGTAACAGGAAAAGAAGGTCTGATGTTGCTGCTGTCTTTCTTATGATTTCATACTGATTTCAGCTGGATTACTGTGTGACTGGAGTTGCAGACTTAAGAACTTCGTTAAGAATGATAATGAATAAGCAGATAAGAGTACTAAAAATTGTAGTTAATAAGCAACTTTTTAATTGAAAAAGCATAAGAAACTCTCATCAAGAAACTGAGAAAGAATAATAATTCATATACTGTAGTGAAAAAACACAATACAAAGATCTGACTATTCCTATATAATGGCCATTGCAAACTATTTATTAGCATTGTATATGGGATGGATTATGTTACCGCACCTTTCAGGAATTATTTAGTTTTCAGCAGTGAATGCATCAGAAAACCAAAGGCACAGAAGACTGAAAAAAAAACCCCCCATATCTGCCTGGCATATTTGCTAGCATTACACCTTATGTAATACAACCTGATGCCTCTAAAATCTGTCAACGTTACAGGTTCAGAAATATTTGACAAGTATTCTGAACACCACTACTTTTCCTATGATACTGAGCATCATCACTGAGAATCCTGATGCAACTGCATTTTAACCACTGTCCCTTCAGAAACCAGCTGTAGCAAAAGGAGAAAATGAAAAAACAGCAGAGGACAACCAAACCACAGTCTTAGCAGGAACTCTCCCATGGAAGATAACAACGGTCTTTCCATTTACCAGATAAACACAGAGCTACCTCAGCCAGCAACCACCATCTTCTCGATTTACACTACCTCCCTTGGCCAGTGAGATCTTGAAATGGAAAAATGAGGCTCGTAGCTAGTCACAAGTGGAAAGAGAGAGAGCTGTTCAGTTTATTGGGGGTGGTGGGTATTTAAGGAACGCTAGCTGAGGTACTACCTGCACAGAGCACGCGCTACTCCAGTCGTCTCCATAGAGCTTTCTCATCTTTCTGACATCCGCTGTTTCCTCCAGCCTCCAGCCCCATTATCTTACATGAATTCAACACGAGAACCCAGTTACCATCTCAGAGGTCAACTTACACTTTTCTCCCCTGCACAAACTCAAACTTGACGTTTTGTTCAGAGAGAGGGAGAGATTTTCAACAGCGACTGGGGAAAGGTAAACAAGAAAGTTCCCGCTGGTGTGAAGCAAAAGTAAGTTCAACCCTCTCCAAATGTTCTGGCTCTGCCAAAGAGCATCCACACAGACTAGGTGGGATGAAATTATCTAAAGAAGATGGATGAAGGCCAAATAAATATCTGAAGCTGTTAGAGAGGACAGCAAGATGCATCTGGGAAATAGGTAGGGTTTGATATCAGAAGGGTATTAAAAAGCCATACTATGGTTGAAAGGCCTGGGTTTAGAAGGAAGACCAACCTGCTCAGGACAGCCGTTTGAGCTGCTGTTACAGCTACCTGGGAAGGACTGAAGAGATATAATATGCACAGTCTTTTGCAGGCAGATATGAGCTTATTTTGCACGAGCTGACCAGAAGCCATTCTGCTATGACTGCGTACCATCAAGCACTTGGTAGTAAGCCTTGCTGCAAAGCAGTGTGTGTTAGATCTGGCAACGTACCATTCTCATGTGGTCACAAGTCCTCAGGCTGACCCACAGGGCAGGCTACAGTAAGCTCACATCAGTTTGCAAATGGGCGTGCACATACACTCATGAAGGAAAAAAAAACAAAGAAGAAAGATTTCAAGACCAATGTGCAACGAATCCATCAACTATGAGGTAGGATGAACTGAAGTTTGCGGGATCAGGGATGGTCATCAGTCCCTGAGAAGCAGCTGGGAAAAATTAACAGGAAGATAGAGCTTATGGTGCGGGGAGACCAACACTGGGCATGCCCGTTCAGAGAAGGAGCACCGTGAAGCCTCAAATTTATAATGGACACTTCTTTCAGAGGCAGCTCTTTAACACAGGTTAAACATCAGAAGTGTGAGAAGTATAACATGGCACCCATCTTCACGGAGTGACTTCTGTCACAGTGATTGAGTAACTTTTTTTCTAGTAATTTGAACATAATGCAACACTTCCAAACTGTTTTCAAAATCAACACAACTCAGGTACAAATACCTAGCTTCAGTCACGTATCCCAGCATAGCTGGTGTTCACATATACATACCTGCAGTTAAGTCCTTTACAAGTATATTTGCAATATGGAAGCTATCACCTTCCACATTTCATTCTTTTCTGATTACATATAAACAATCAATAATAATTATTACTTTTCCCCTTAAACTTTTCAGATAATACTTCTGAAAGGGAGACATTTCATTTGATGAAACGGCATAAATACAAAAAAGGTGGTTGCTATAGATATGTAAAAAATACTGCTATTTTACTTTGCCTCCTAATCAATAGTGATTTTTTTATTTAGCTCTTTGATGGATATCTGCTTTGGACGCAGCATACAACACAGATTGTATCACTGATACATACTATTCACCTAACAATTTTCCTGTGGTCTATGTAAAAATATTAACTAATCAATTTTCATGTCTCTGATACAGATAACAGAATCTCCGATATACAAGGAGAAAAAGCAAACAATGCTTAAAAGAATCTGCTTAGTACGTTAAAATATTTTAAAATAAACAAAATGATAAGGATTGGAATTCAAAAATTGCTATGACTCAATCCTTTTGTAAGTCTTTGTCAGAACTGAAACTCTTCTTACTCATCCTATTTTCATTCTCATGTCTACAGTGATTTTTAGGAATAGACAGATCATGTTGCACATATTTATGTAAGTGCACCTTGGTGTTGCACATACAAGTTTGGCATACAAATATAAATATAAACAGATACCATACTTGTTAAGGATCTATTTAAGTATTCTAGCTGCACTTATGTTAAACTGGTTGCTCTCTTATTGAAATCCATTTTTCATCTTCACAGCGCAGAAAAAATCTACTTTATATATTTATCATAACTCCAGCAATGGCATCTGGAACCCGTAAGGCATGTTACTTTTTGTGAACATCTTCATTATTTTTTGTGCTGATTAAATTGGGTGTAATAGTAAGAACATATCGACTTCACTTAAGTAACTGGAGAAATGGCACAAATGTACAAGGCGCAAAGCATCTGTAATATACAAGCTTGGATGAGAAGATCGGTCAAAGCTGCTAAGAAAAGAGAAAAGAAAAACCCACAGCAGCGCTTCTAGAGATTGTTTTTTGAATGGCCTGAAGCTTGTTTTCTAATTAATTTCCAACTTCAAGCTTACAGCACTGAAAGTCATTGCCTTAGCTGACACACAAACCAATTATTTACTTTACAAATGCCTAAAAATGAGAAATAAGAACTCAAGCTGAAGCAAGATGATTAAGGCAAAGCAAACGTTTTGCAGTACTCACCTTAGGCACCCAGTGGCATTGCGCAGCACCTGTGATGAATGGAGCTGTATTTTATGATCATCCTGGAGCGGAGAGTTTTCCCATCCAGAGTGAGGGATGATCACTGCATTGGTCAACACTGCGAGGGCATCCTGGATGATTGGCATTTTCAGTGCATCACAGGAGGATAGATTCCAGAGAACTCCTAGAAAAAAAAAAGCAAATGATTAATAATTAACACTTCTCCAAAAAAAAAAAAAAAAAAAAAGACTGAATAGTTTTCATTTTTAAAAAAACCCTGAAATATTTCATAGCATTGGTGCGCCTAATAAAGCTGTTTCTGTCAAGAAAAAAAAGACTACATTGTAAATGGGGCTGGATGAGACCTGCACACTTTTGAAGTCGGAATACAGCTTTGAATATGCAACAAATAGTCACAGCAACATTGGAAATTTCTCAGAGCTAAGCCTAAAAACTGAGTAATTGGTCATGATCTAGGCCTATTTACCCTGTGAATAACAAGCGGAATGAAGGAGCATTGCATGTATTTTTTTAGGGCTTGGACTTCAAATTTCTTCCTTCTAAAAAAAATTAATAAAAACCAATAGCAGAAAATAGGTTCTGATTTACACTAAGACTGTAACTCTTGATAGACAGGCATTGAGAGAACAACCCCCTAACTCTTTCTGTGATCTTCAGCGTAATGAAAGTAACTGTCTAGCTTAGTTAGTACTACAAGCAAAAAGACTTCCTTCACAACCGGGTACAGTGGTATGGTATTATACTGGCCTCCAACAAGCCATTTTTTATTTCATAAATATGTTACTACTCAAAATCACAGAATACTACCATTTTTGCACAGAAACAAGCAGCTTAATGGTGCAATTCACAAGGAGATTTACTGAAATTTAAAAAAACCCACTTCTGTTAAAATTCTAAATGTGCCAAAGAAAAGAACAATCAAGAGCTAAAGCTTTCTGAGCACAGCCGCACGGATCAGGGTCACTGCAGATGTGCCACAGAGAGACGGGGTAAGAAATTGTTGGGGGCAAAAGTGACCCTGGCTTTCATTCCCCTCTATATATTTGTGTCAGAGCTCAGGAAAAGCGCATTTGATTTTTGTGCTGTGACAACGGCCCACTGGTGCTGGGCAGCTATGAGTGCAGGGTGAAGCCAGAGGGCAATAGGCTGCTGTGAAGAAGCAGTGGTCTTTATTTTTGTGGTCTTTATATTAGCCTGGAGGAGGCTCCAGGGAGACCTTATAGCGGCCTTCCAGTACCTGAAGGGGTCTACAAGAAAGCTGGGGAGGGGCTGTTTGCAAGGGCATGTAGCGCTAGGACGAGGGGCAATGATGAAGTTCTTTACAATGAGCACTGGAACAGGTTGCCCAGAGAGGTGGTGGAGGCCCCATCCCTGGAGACATTCAAGGCCAGGCTGGATGGGGCTTTGAGCAACGTGATCTAGTTAAAGATGTCCCTGCTCGCTGCAGGGGAGTTGGAATAGATGACCTTTAAAGGTCCCTTCCAACCCAACATGTTCTGTGATTTTAGGCCAGCGTCCTCCCAGGAGCTGTATGAGCAAGCCTGCCTCTTCCTGCCTCTCCCCTTGCCAACACGTGGCCTCTCCTCTACAGTCCCATCCTGCTCCTTCTTACTTGCCTCCCGGTAGCAACAGCAGCCTGGCCCCACACCTAACCTTGAGTGGCAAAATTGAGTTTTGCCTCTATGGCTATTGAGTCCCGGAACAACACAGAGAACGATTATCATCGTCGTAGACACGACGTTACAAATATGAACATTACACCGTGCAAAACCGAAGTGAGCAGTGGTGGGAGGAAACCGCTGAAGACCTTACGAGCATAGACTCAGACATTTATAAATATAAGCAGCAAGAATACCACTTGCTCAAGGCTTTCTTTAGCATTCTGTGTTTTGAAGGAGACATGTAATTAACGGGAATCAACCTACATTTTTGGGTTTCCCTTTAAAATTAATTACCTCTATGGGGAGACTGTTGCAGTTATACAATCTCATGTTTTAATTATTTTATATGGAACTGTATGCAAAGACAGTTATGCAGTTAAATGTAAAAAATTTCCTTAGCATACCAATAAAGAACCCCCGAACCTTAAAATAATCTATATGTGGCAAACAGGCAGAACCTGAAAAACTTCAGCTACAGACAAAAAAAAAAAAAAAAGGCAGAAATAAGAATACTGTTCATTTTTTTCATTTAAGAATTGGTGCTTTAAAGGGAAAAGAACCTTTGTTTGAATTCTGTTCTGAATGCCTTTATGAAAAGTAATACTGTATTTAAAGGAATAGAGACCTTCATAAAGATATTTATACTCACTTCTCTATGACCTCTTTTTGGTAAGCTTTTTTGGCACATCTACTATTCCTGAAATACCTACTATTCTGCCGGTTTTAGTCAGCGCAAAACCCAATACGGTTGCCTTTTTTTTACGTTTATCTAGACACGAGTAAGTGATGTGCATGATTAAGTGATGGGAATCAGGATGCAAATCTTTCCCCCTTCAAGGTCAGAATTACTTCTTATGCAAGACAATGTGTTGCTCCTTTGTGAAGAAGTTCTATTTTGGAAATGAAGCAGAAAAGAGTGCTCTGATGGCAACAAAACAGTACTTTGGGCTTCAAGAACTAGTCACAAATGCAAAAAGCAGAAAAAAAAAATACAAAAGAAGCAAACATAAGAGCCCTGTCTAGCAAAATGCTTAAAAATGTGTATGTATACACTATTTTCTATTCACTCTAGGTCTTTCCTAATTCAAAGTAAACTCACATAAACGTCACGATAAGTTGGTATTCAGCAATAGTTGAGATGTCCAGAAATATTCTTTAAGCCCTTTTTCTCTATTTGAAATCCACTTGGCACTGCACATGAGCTTTTGTTCAATAAACTGCCATAGTAACAGGCGAGCTTCAAATAAAAATCCAAATAAAAACCCACATATTCACCCAAGAGCCAGTAAGTGGGGCCTGGTTTCACTAAGTGTAAATTAAACCTTCACAGTAAGAGGACGAAGGGACCACCAGACTAAATTAGCTGTTCTGCCTTCTCCCACAATGATTGTAAGTCAAGGCAGAATCAAGCAAAATGGCACTGTCCAGTAAGCCTGACACCGCCTTCAAAGTTTTTGGACCTCACACACAGTTTTAAGGAGTAAGATAATCCTCGTCCACCCTAGAACAATGCCTTTTACCTAATTTTAAGTCTTTGAATACTAACAACCACATTAATGGAAAAAACAATTCTATTCTGACAAGTTCTAATTTATTCTCACAAATAGTGGAGTCTGCTACTTGCTGAGGTTGGCATTTTAAGTGTCTCCTTGTACCCCTCCTTAATTAAGGATCTGCAATTATTAAAGGGCACTAGCAATTCACTTCCCATTACTTTTGCTGAGGATGACCTGGAGCTAGATTTATGTGAGGTCTAAGAAGATGATCCATTCTCTTGACTTTGCAAGGGGAAGTGATTAAAAAATACGAAATCTTTTACCTGAGGCACCTTCCGTTATGCCTACACTCTTCATATGACTGTGAACGTATTTTTCAAGCTTGTATGCATTGCATGCCCTTTAAGACTATAGTAAGGAGCTGGTCACTGAGATCATTTGCCACCTTACTCCGAAAGTCCTGACTGAATTGGATTTCTCAGCACAATAAGCAAGCCTGGAATAGCCTCAGAGGTGCCTCGACTGCCCCCTGTCATCAGCTGCCCACAGGAAGGGACCAGACTTGGCATATCAGTGATTCAGTGCTATTAGTGGGACCCATCTTGCTGTGTAAGGATTGGAAGAGAGCTGGTAATCCAACAACTCAATACCCCAACTCAACAGTTTACCATCTGTAGACTGACTCTTGGGAGGGATTGGGAAGTAAGGAACTAATCAGATCAGTGCTGAACATCTCTTACTCCATCACTTGCATTCAACCTTATCTCCTCCTTGTTTTTAAGGTTGTGATGCGTTCAGAGTAGGCATTTTGTCTCTATTTCCACATCACTAGGTTGGGTTGGATGCTGCATAGAAAGAGAAAAATAGCTATACCAGACTGATCATGGCTATTTGCAGGTTGAAGTTTTTCACCCTTACATATAACAAACTGAAGCTCATGGAAAAAATATCTTGCAATCTCATTTTGAGTTTAAAACTAAGGAGAAACCGGTACTGAAAGGATTCATCTGGTTCCAGCTGGAAGACGGACTTTGGATCTGAGTACCCATTACCAGTCTTGCAGACATCAGATGAAGGACTCTTGGAGGAGTCTACGGGAATGCTCGCTATGGAGATCTAGCTGAACCAAGTTAAATCTTCTGGAGTAGCTTATCGGAGGACATGCAACTACTATGTTCAACAGGATATTTAGCATACAAAATGTAAATCATCTTTTTTAAGAAGGCCTTTCACAGATAATGATGATCAAATTTAAAAACTGGTTAGAAATTTTTAAAAAGGTTATAATCAGCCTTTTCAAGGACATAACTGCACAGATATCATTCATAAGGAAAACTACACATAGATCTTTGTTAAGGCAATTTAAGTTTGCTGCCACTAGAAGAGGAAACTGAGAGAACAGAGAACCAGGAAAACTTTGATTTATCGTTCTCTTAGCCAAATTCCAGAAGATTGAAGACAAGACCAACCCTTTTAAAAGCACAGTCCAGGTTGACGAGACGTTACTACTGCTGAGCAGACAGAAGTTATCCACCACACTTTCAGCTTAGAAACAGCATTCCTTTTTACATAAATTCATTTAAGCTATTGCAATAGATACTGCATCACTTACCCTAAAGAAGCAAAGCAAATATTTAAAAAATGTGAAGTCACTCAATTTAATGGAGCAGTCTGAGCCAAAAATCCATCATCTCTGAATCGGGCTGGAGCTCAAACTCATCCTGATTAAGCTCTTCAATGTATTTTTTACCCAGTGTTTTACTTAGAACTGGTACTTGCATATGTATATCTGCAGTCAGATATAACTAAAGATCCGATGAGCCACATGCCATCCTTATTCCATTTGAAGTTAAGAAAATAGAGATCATACATTTCCGTGCAAAAAATATCACCCTAGCAAGAGACCATGTGAGAAATCAGGAAAGTCTAAACAATTACTCAGTGCATGATTAGCGCTACCTGAAATTACAACTTTATATATATATATATATATATATATATATATATAAAAACAAGCCCCTTAGAACAACTTAGACCATAAATATAAATGGAAACCAAGAAACTGGAAAAGTTAGCTTTTCCAAAAATCATTGCTCCTGCCACACTGCCACTACGTATTTTATTTTTCTATTGTGCTGCAAAAGATGTACTTTGCCAAATAAATTATAGGACAAAAGGATCGTAAGTAAACAAGTATTATTGGGAGAAACAAGAGTTCGATTCTTCTCAATTTGGTATGCTTAAGTCAGTCCTAAATTTATACCAAGATTTTGCTTATTTAATACTCTTTGTTGAAAATAAAAATCTAAAGTCTTTCCAACTCATCTAGGTTTTTCTTTTCCATCTTAATTTAATAGTTTGGTCATGGACTGATGAAAAATGCCATTTGGTAGAGCTGGGAGATCCGGCATCCACCGAACACAGCGTTGGCAGGCCTTTTTGTTTATATACTGAAGGCACACGGGTACTACAGGCAGCTTCCCTCATGAACACGACAATTAAGATTGAAATCTGCGAGCTAAACACCCTGCGCAGAAGCCAAGCACAAGGGATCTTTTTCTGGAGTCTTTAAGAAAAGCACCTTCTACCCCAAGCTCTAGAGAAGTCACGTGCTGGCTCTTTACTGCAGCTTTGACACTTGGAGCCCCCCCGTAATCACAACGCTGCTCTGCAGAGCTGGATCCGCTGCGTGGCAGCTGGGTGCGGGCTCCTGATGTGTCGCATTGGTTCTGCTGTAAAGATGCCGAATACCAACCACGGCATTCCTTAATACTAAGTGCAAGAAGACTTCACAGCTAGCTCAGCCGACAAGGTGAGGAAACGGTCTCAATAGCAGAATTTCTGTAGGAATCAAAAAGTGGTTGATTTGAATTCTGGCACCTGGACAATTCACAGCTCATAGCTCCTTAAAAGCACACTATAAAAATAAGTTTCAAATTGGTGTAACAGAGGAGGAAGTTTCACCAATTTTCTTGAAATAACTTTTTATCTGGTTACTAAATGAATACCTATGTGCACCTGCCTGTAATTCACCTATTCACATGCACAGAGGTGGTTTTCTATCTGTGTATAAGATGACCCATGAAAAGTGCAAATTGAGAAAGACTGGCTTTCAGTAAAAGTCATAAGCAGGCAGCAGTTTAAGGAACAGTAAGTGAAGGTGCAGCCAGATGAATTTTTTTCCCTTTGCAGCCACTCACTCATAGCCTTACAAAACAAAAACTTCCACAGAGAAAATTTTTTTTTAATGACAAACAAACGCATCTTGATCTTACCTACATATAAGTACATGACCACGTATAATGTAAGTAATATAAGCAGTTCCTCTGAAAAGCTAACTCTTTCTCTCTCAACTACTGCTCTTCTCATTCTGAAATTACATCTAGGATTTTATTAAAACAAAAAGGAGGGACCAATTTTAATATTGCTTGCAAACAAATCCTGTCCAAATGCTATTGCATTAACTGAACGAGTCTGTATTCTTCTCACAGATCTGAATTTTCACCTGACGTTGCTGCTCTTTCTGCTTCACACTTTAAAATAACGTATAACTGTGGAGAGGAAGAACTGTCAGACAAGAATATTAGACAGTTATTAGCTTTAATGTTAGGCAGCAAAGCAATTACTAGAAGACTTAAGTTACTGTGGAAAGACGACTGGTTTCCTGCTTGTTTCCTTAATTGATGAAATTAAACTGGCCCCATAAAACACAGAAGCCAAACCAAAAGCAAGTAATTCTAAGTGAGAGAAACACAGGAAAAAAATACATCAACTGTTTTCAAACAAAATGTCATCCTAACACATGACTAAGGGCAATACCATTCCCATTAAATACTTCATTAGAAAGCAAGGAAATCAAACAAGAATGCATATATGCATTGAAAGATTTTTTTTTTTTCAATGTTTACACATGTATTTTACTGAAAGATTTTTTTCTAGTACCCAAAATCAAAATATATGTTTGGGAATAGACCCTATTAAAGAGAAAAAAATGTTATACTTAAAACTGAACATCAAGTTACAGCTTTAAGTGCCTAACTCCTTTCTCACAAGAACCAATTAGGAAGTTAGTCCTATCTATAAAGTTGCACCGACATGCAAAATAAAAGGCTCAGTGTATAGTTGCTAAAAAAAAACACCAAAAAAACCCACCAAAAGAATAAAGAGTAAAGGCTTATTTACTAGCCAAATCTTAAAATTGTTATCTAAGATAAAGACAGCACTGAAAATAAGATTGTTTGGAAGGGAAGATAGGAGGTTGGCCTCTGAACCTAAAAGTAAAAAATTAGTGGCCACAGTGAAAAAAGTAACTTCATCACAAAATTAAAATGTTTCAGTGTATCCTCAAACTTTAAATTTGTAAAAAAAAAAAAAAGTGAAATATTCATATCTGTTTCTAACAAAAACTATTTTCAAAATAAAATTTAAGTATTCTGTGTTGCAAGTGGTCAACATTTCAAACTTCAGATTGACTTTAAACTGCAAGTGTTTTAATAGTCCATCATTCAGGCAGGGGCATCAAAATTATATGCTCAGCTGAATTTTTCCAAAGGATTACTACTTGCTGAAAAAGTTCAATGCAGCTGTTATGTCAAGCCATATGCTGCAACAGATGTCCTCTATTTATCACTCCAGATTGCCTTGTTTGATATTTCCTCTTAAACTTACATTTGACCAAACTAAAAAAAAAAACGAAGAAGGAAGAAAAAAAAAAGAAAATCATTTACGTAGTATATTAACAAGCAAATTATGAAATTGGTTTCATTGCCGTATGAATCAAAACAGCTTGAATGAATTTTCCAAAGAAGATGCATCTCACTGGTTGTACAAGGGAAAAATAGTTCCTTCCCATTTAGACTTGGAAGCTGATGTGGTTCATACACGGGAGCGACCCCAGTGCCAGAGAGAAAAGGTGAGCGAAAAGGGACCACCTTGGCTTTTGTGCTGAGAGTGAGCGTGGTAAATTCAGGACAACGGAATGGGAATTTGCCGGGGAAGCAAGGAGGAGGAGGCAGGCTGTGATGCGAAAACTGATGAAACCAGCCGCAAACAGACCCCCAAGAGTGAGGAGAGAGGGACTCCCCTGCCAGGGGCATCGCGCTGCTCCCGGCGGAGACCTGGGCACCTTGGGGACTTGTTCTGGCTCTCCCCCGTTTACCCTCCAGGGAAACAGGCACTGCCAGCTTGGGGAAGACTTTGTATCACTGTTTTATCACTATGTTCCCTTTTACCTATAACACTACTTTCAATGCAACACCTTATGCGACAGATCAGTGCCCCAGCCTGTTGCTAAGAAAGCAGGGCAGAAGATTTTAGAAGACATCTCTTTTAAAACCTCTCCTTATTTGATTGGGAGCAGCAGGGGGTGAAGGAGTTAATCTGATAATTCACAAAATATTTGAGAATGACCCTTCATGAATACAACAAATCCTATCAGTGGGTTTTCCCATTTTCAGAGCCAAAACAGTGACAGCATATTGAGAAAGGGGGCAAAGATTGTTTTATAATTAGACAGTAAATTGTAATAGATTTTGTATAAAATGATCCAGCTGAACTGTCAATATTGTTTGCATAAGTGTTATTTGATAAGACAGACTCATTTCTGGAGCAAAATTACCCGATTTATTAAATTACTTTTAGATTTGCCGTTACATATGAGCTATAAATAGGATGTGTTTTGAATGGCTCTGGAATTTCTTGAAGATGTCGTAGCCTATAGGTTGGAAATCAGTTTCCCAGCAACTTAGGGGTGTAAGCTGTACGCCTGTTTACCTTCCCGGCTTGCAAGGAAAATGGCTATGAAGGTTTGGTGTCTCAGTAAGTGATTGCACAACCGGTTCACAGGATGAGCTCACTGGCATTTATAAAAATACCAATTAATTTCTGCTCTGAATTAGTCTGAAAATCACTTCCACATTTCTAGAAATGTTGACAATGTTTTTTATAGGTGATGCTAAAATCTAAAATTTAAACTTTACCAGACTGTAGAATCGTACTGTGAAGTACAACAGTGTTGTTCCTTACACGGCTGTACCTTGTTATAGCACATCCGCTGCCTGAAACGTCAGTCTGGAGAAGCACTAATAGGTATTTCAAGTATTTTCTAAAAATTATGATGATGCAATAGCCGTTTTTGAAGACTCGCTGTTAAACCTGAAAGTACCTGACTATTGGGGTGGAAAAGCAGAGTGGCCCTGTAGCCCACTAACCATGCCACTGCCATTGCTAGCAACAGGCCAGAGGGTTTGTACTACCCTGGTGAGACCCCCGAAGTTGAGCTGCTTGAAGTTGCATTGGGGCACTTGGACCTTTAGTTTGACTAACCCTAGCAACCGCCTCTGCAGTCCAGGTGGCTTCATTTCTTTTGCTTTTGCTTTGCATCATGGTATGGCATAAGCTTAATTTTACCTAGCTAGCAGTAACAAGTAGTTTTTCTGCATTCAACAAACCCTTGGTTTCTTTTTTCCCCATAACAAGATTTTAAATGTAACAGCAAGGAACCATAAACTACTCTATGCAAAGTTTCAGCTGTGAGAAATGCACGTTTTTACTGAAGACTGAGACTTGCAGGAGATTTGTCGGAGTTTTGGCATTCTATATGAAATTCTCTGGCTCACAAAACTCAGGGCAGAGGTTGAAGAATAACTTGATTAAAAGTATCTCAAGCAATGGGAGGGAGTCAAACTCTCATGTAACCTTTGGGAACTGAAAAGGCTTTTGGACTTGAAGAAAGAAATATTGAAGAAACTATAATACGTAATTCCTCATGCAGCCATTGGCTTCAATCCAGAGTAAACACATACAAATTTTCAGCACACAAATAATTTAATTAATGTTGAAAACAACTGTTATTTAAAACACCTAATTAGAAGTAAATTAGTACAAAAGATTTAATCAACTTTTAAAATTGATTGTGGAAGGATATTGTGCTTACATTTGCATCAATTTAAAGAAAGAGTGGGAAAGATTTATTAGAGCTAGTACCCTTCAAATCTCCCTTCTGAATGAAAAGCATTTAAAACATATAAGCAAATCTTAGTGACGAAAATTGTGAATATTATCCTCAATCTATTATTTAAAAAATTATTAAGCCTGAAGTCTGTAAGTCACCTGTCTCTGTGCTTGTCAAGTTCCTCAAAGCACTGGTTTAAACTTATTACAGAGAACTTGCTTATCTGCAGAGGAGAAACTAAGCCAGAAACGAATGAACTTCTTTTCTTGCCAAAATCAAAACAAGCACTTCTGAAAGCTGTGTTTTCTGCTAGCAGTTATCTGTCTCCGAGCTTAACCTTCCTAATTTCCTTGACTTGACAGGACATCGTGATTGGATGTTGGGAGGCAGGGGAGAAGCTAATTCACAGAGCTGCATCTTAAGAGGCACTCGTATACTTCCTGCACTTATCCTGTTTCTCCATTTTCTTGAACTACATAGAGTTATGTGCCCCAAATGCTATTTGGCAGTCTTATTCTCTTAGCTGAGAGTATATTGAACAAAATTTACGTCAACCTTGTGGCAGCAGTGTTACCATGGTTACACCATCACGACAATTTAAGCACATAGAAGGCTTTTCACGTTGTCTGTTTGAAAAGTTTGTGATATCCAGGATACGTATCTGAACCTAAAACATATTATATATTTATAATCTAATTTTCAGTTAATGTAATGCTGAAATCCTCTCGTTGGTTCCAAAAGCAACCCACTTTACACATTTTTCTTCCTACCTTTCTTTTTATACTAAACATCAAAAGCTGTAAATTAATTAGGGCTTTCACTGGCCAGGCTTCCTTATACTTGCATTGCTCCATTACAAAACTTGAATATAATTGAAAAACGGGATATTTAATATGAACAACACTGGAACGACATCCAATATAAACCTGCAAGGTGAAGTACTATAAGAATGCAGCTCATGGAAGAGTTCGTTTCTTGTTAAGTCTGTGGGAAAGTCACCTCGCAGTGGGATAAAACAGCCTTTACTCATTTTCAAATCAAATTTCCAAAGAGCAATAGGGCTACAAAGAGTTGCCACCTCTAAATGAAAAGTTTCTATCACAATAAAATTTCACATCTGTGTTTACACACTCCAGTAACTAAGCTAATGTCAAGGGCACTTTTGCAGAAAATTATTAAATTGATACACTGCTTCAAGATCCGAAGTATGAGAGAGTTATCCCTTTGCCATAATATTGTTAAAAATGACTTACTATACAAAAAATCACAAGTGTAATACCTTACAAAAACCAATTAGAAAATAACATCACAAATAGGAAACAACTACCGGCATGTGATTTTGACTTTGGGAACCCCCAAAAGAAGAATTGCCATTTTACTAGGAAGCTATAAATTCTAAAGAACTGACCAGAATTACCTAAAAGAACCACCAGACAACCAAAAAACCCCGTAATAAGTCTTCTACTGAAGTAAGCCAAAAGGTCCATTTAAATAGAATATTCCCTTAAACCTGCTTTACACATCACTGCAAGCTCACTAACATGCAATTACGCTGATGAGCAAAGACACACACAAGGCTCAAAGGGACCTTCTGGAGTGTCTTGACCAACCTGCCAACAATTTACGCACACACTAACAAGCAGTATGCAATCAAAAGGGGTTTAAACTGCAGCGGTTACCTCAGACCTGGTAGATATAAGGAGGACAACATATAACTGCTTTCAGTAACACTGACAGACAGGTTACACCACTGACAGGTTATAAATACCTCATTATAAATATGTGGCATCTACTAAAAAGGGAACAGAAACGTAAACCAACTACATAATAATGCTGCATAACATGGGGTGGCAACAGAGGACCAACCAAGCCAAAACACAAACGGGCCATAGCTGAAATTAAAGATAACATTAATGAATACTGGAATCCAAAATCTGGAAAGTAAATGAAAAATTTTTACTGTCCAACCCAACCACGGGCCAAATACACTTGGACAACTAGTGCTTCTTTGAAAGCCACATTATGTTCAAGTATCTTATAATTTTTTTCAGGAATGGAATATATGCTTTTTGATTCAGTGAATAAAAATGTGAACGAAATACCCGGAGTCTATGTCTATCTATCTACATATAGTATATATGTATAGTATTAGAGAGTTTATGCTTTTTAATTTTTTTTTTTGTAAATGTGATAATTTTCATAATTTACATATTTTCAGTAGACAACAGTTAAATCTCTGAGACTTTAATGTCAACCAAAATAAGCAGCAGGCTGTCTGCAGCACAAGAAAAAACAATTTCTCCTGTTATTATTTATAGCTATATTTCTTTGTCTTCGTGTGCTTTCTAAAAGTGGATTGTCCGCTTTTACCTTTCAATCAAATATGGTATAGACATTTCGAAAATGGGTGATACAGTCATATAAGGGGCCTCTTAAAACGGAGCGGTTTCTAATTCAGCTAGCTTACTGTTCGTAGGCAGAAACTGTGTTTCTAGTTGTGATGGATTTTGTTTAAGAGGAGAAGAACAGCAGTTTAAATCATTTTGTCTGAGATAGGTACCCAGTTATCAGATGGAGCTGATGGAACAAGGAGCCAGCGTGGGTTGAATCTAGCAACAGCTGCTTGACCTCACCTCCACGAGGCATCAACAGGATTCCCGTTATCCTTGCTAACATTTCACATTTTTCATGTCTTTTTTTTTTTTTTCTGATAGTAAAACAAATAGAAAGAATGCTAAAATGGAATTTTGTGGAACAGTTCATAATTAACTCAGGAAAGGCAAGGCAGTCACAAATCAGCTACTGGTTGTCATTATTAACAAGTGAAAACATTTTTTTACCATCTGCAGGATCTGTGCTAATTTTGTACTGTGTTCTAGTCTATTTATATTTATTAGAAAAGCGTTAACATTTAATTATTTTAAAATAGAAGGCTTTTATTTTTTCCCATTAACAGGAGCCACTGTGGAAACCAGTAACACAGTGCTGGGGTGAAAAGATGGCTAAATTAAGTATGGTGCATCCAGCTTATACCGACTTCTTTTCATTTACAGACTTACGTGAAAGAAGATATTGTAAATCAGGATCTCCTTGACTCTGCAAATTATGAGAGGCTGTAAGCCATGCTGAAATCGCTACGTCTATCAGAGTATTTCACTTCTGCGTCAATGTATATATCCAGTGGTATACCTCAGTTTATCCAGGTTTTTCTCGTAAAACACAGTGATTGTGGAAGTGTTTCTAGAAAAGTAACGTTTCAGTATTTCAGCATTTAATTTCGTAACAGCCAGGCAGCAAACTTCCCTCACGGCTTCTACATGGGAGCCTGCACCAAAACCATTTGCTCCATGTGAGAAAGCCTTGAAGCTGTTTCACTTTGCAATATGGTTCAGTTTGCCCAGTCGAAAAATTTGAGCGTGTTAAGGTTTTCCAACATTAGCCTGAGTCCTCTGCTACCAGGGAGGAGAAAGACGAGATAAAGGAAGACGTGAAAAACTCTGTTTTGGAGAGATTATGGCAGAAAGAAATCTCTGGAAAAGAGGAAAAGCTACAAATGGCGCCAAAGGCAATCCTGACAAGCAAGGACCTGCTGGGCTAGAAAGCTGGTCTGCAGGGTTATGCACGCTTCCAAAACCAGTCTTGAGATAGCTGGAAATTGAAATTATAATCTCCTTAGAGAGAAGCAACAAGAAGGAAGAAAATGCGCATGCTTAAGGAAGGAACTAATATCATAACTTTTGCTCTGGCTGGCACGTGCTTCACGGTACTTGGGGCAGGCGATGAATGCTTCGCTACTGTTCAGACAAATCGAGCAGCTAAAAACCTCTCCCGCCCATATTTCTTCCCTCACAGCTATGTGCCTACTCAGAGGGATTCACACCTTTGTCTTGCCAGATTTCTGGACAGGTCACTTAGACTTGATAGGCTCAGTTCCCCATCCGTACAACTCTCTCATGAAGAAAGGCTGAGGGACTTGGGTCTTTTTAGTCTGGAAAAAAAACGGCTGAGGGGGGATCTTATCAACACTTATAAATACTTAAAGGGTGGGTGTCAGGAGGATGGGGCCAGGCTCTTTTCAGTGGTGCCCGGGGACAGGACAAGGGGTAGCTGGCACAAACTTGAGCATAGGAAGTTCCATCTCAACAAGAGAAGGAACTTCTTTACTTTGAGGGTGGCAGAGCACTGGAACAGGCTGCCCAGAGAGGTGGTGGAGTCTCCGACTCTGGAGACATTCAAAACCCGCCTGGACACGTTCCTGTGCAACCTGCTCTAGGTGACCCTGCTCTGGCAGGGAGGTTGGACTAGATGATCTCCAGAAGTCCCTTCCAACCCCTACCATTCTGTGATTCTGTGAGATAATGACACTTCCCCACCTAGAAGAAGCGCTCTGAGGACAAATGCTTGAGCAGTATGTAGGGGCAGTGATGGCAGAGCCTATATGAATTCCTAAGGCAGGAACTTTGTGCCCTTTCTAAAAGTAACAAACAAGAACAGTTTTTGTGTAGACAGGAAGCACAATGAACATGAGATGGAAAGGCTCAGGGTATTACGTTTACTCCTAAAACACACATATGCTATTATTTTCTCTGTACTTCCCTCAGGCTATGGTGGCACTACTGAAATAATTATCTTCCTGCCACTTCGGCTCAGGAAGGCTGATGGGAAGCAGGAGGAACTTCTTTTATTTTCCCTTGTGCCCACCACCACGTCATATTTTTTCATTACCAAGGCAGCTGTTGCAGGAGCTATCTTTCCTTCCCCAGAAAGGACAGAGGGAAGGAATTTAACTGGGGCAGCTGTCATACTACAACGCTTTACAAAAAAAGCAAATGAGAACGGATTCAGATGTGCGATTCCAGCCTGATTCCTAAGAGATGCAAGATGAGAGGTGCAGCTGAGTGTTGCATTGGAAAGGAGCTTTGCAGAACACTACCACTACCAGGTTTGCATTTTCAAACCAAGGACCAGTGATTTGCATTCTGAAAGGCAGAAAAGCTGGCCACAGCAGGCAGTGGCCTTCTGGGATGCACTGGCTATCAAAAACCAAAAAAAAACCCAATACGAAACCAGATAGGAATAATATCTTGAAATACCACTGACTTTGATTCCATTCCTCAGGGTCACCATCTTTCTCTGCTCCCCTTTCATAGATGTCCATCACTCCTGACGCTCACCATCCCTGGGAGCTGCATCTGCCCATACAAAAGCTGCCTACCATTGATGGTCAGGACCTACTCTTCTTGGCAGTAACAGTTTGAGGGCATGCTAGCACACGCTTCCTTTCTTTCTGTGGGACTTCAGCAAGATTTAACAACATACTGTGCAGTGGAAGGAATGCAAACTCTATCCTGGTATCTTTTCTTTAAATGACCTAATGACATTATGTGTTCTGTCTACAGACAGCATGGGAAGTGCCACTGCGACTGCCGAGGTGTACTGCTGATGTTCATTAGCAGTTTGCCACTTACTACTCAGAATAAATAGGCAGAATGTTCCCTGGAGCCAGGACACAGGCAACATAACCAAGACAAAAGCAAGTATGTTGAATCCGAAGCGGTGGTTACACTTTATTAGATCTGTCAGTAATTCTGTCACTCTGCAGGAGGCACCATCCGAGCCCACGTAACCCAGTATCTCTGCCCCATTAATCCTGCCTAACAAGTATGAGGTGATAGGTGTTGTAACTAAGAAACAAAATTAAATATAAAAATCTACTTTTAATAAACACTATGCAGCTTATTCAGACACCCTCAAGGAAGGAACCTGCAGTCAACCAAAGGACGGTAATCTTATCAATTGTATCCTAAATGAGGCCTAACCCACGAGGGTAAGTAATTTCAGCAGAAGCAGAGGTGGTAGTGTGTACTCTGATGCTTCTACTACAGAAATGAGAACTCTTCTTATTTATTTTAGCATGAAAATCATAATGAAAATACAGGCATTGTAAAACAGGATAATGAAAAGGTCTTAAGATATTTTATTTGTAGTATTAAATTAATCACCACATTGATGTTAGCAATCAAATAGAATGAAATCACAAAGTGAAAAATCAAAAAAACCATCTAGCTTCTGTTTTGCATTTTAAATAGGATAGCTTAGGGGAAAGAGGAAAAAATCTACCAATGTTTCAGATCGGTGCTGTTTGACAGCATTTCTGTATTTCTGAAAAAACCCCCCCACCAACACACCTTGAATTTCATAGGCAAAAAAGTCCAAACAATCTTAAAAAGATCAGATTCTACTATATCAAGACAAGAAATAAGACTCTTAACACTACCTCCATGCCCTGTGTCTAACATACGTCACATAGCATGCTATCAAATTTCAGAAAAAAAGGCTTCAGAAGATGACCTTGTCCATCCCTCCAACATGCTTTTCCATTTTCCTATCAGAACCACAAGAAAGGTAAAAAAACCCCACAACCAAATCCTCCTTCTCACTATATAGGATATAAAATAAATTAATAATAGCTTCTAAGAAAAATCAGTAAAATCTGACTTCTGCATGTGCAGCCCTACACCAGACAAGAGGGAGAGCAGAGGATTACCATCGCAATGTATCTGTGTATGGAGCACATCTTCTGCAAGAACATTCAGGGCTAACCAAAGTGACCAGCAACTGCAAGCATAAATCATGCCTCCATCTGTAAACCGCCTACATAGTATTGACTAAAGCTCTTCATACATTACATATATCCAAAGGGCTTGCAAGTGTTTTGTTAGGGCAAAGAAGATGGTAAAAAAATAAAGAGTTACCGATGAAGGAAGTGGCACACAGCACAGAACCGTGCTTGCAGAGCCTATATACAGTTTGAACAAAAAATATTGAAAGATTCAAACCTGTGACCAGTTCTCGGATTTCCAAATCTGTCGTCTTGCGGAGTAACCGTACTAATGCTGGGATGCCACCACAGTTTTTCAGAGCAATTTTGTTGTCATCATTTGCCTTCCCGTATACCAAGTTTCTCAAAGCTCCACAGGCACTACGGTGGACTTCTGTCATCCGATGGTCCAATAGGTCCACCAGTAATTGTATTCCGCCTTGTCTTCTTATCTGAAATAGGCCAAAGTGACAATCATAAAATTAGGGAATGAACGCCGGCATTATATATGCTACCCAATGTAATTAAGCTGTGGTTTATGCAGGCCATGCTCCAGCAAAGGCAGGCTGGTAGCCCCACAAAGCTGCTACGGTACACTGCTTTGATTCCTTGTATTATTTTTTCAGTGGCAACATAACCGTACAATGACAAACCTGAACCTCTGCAAAAGCAGCCAAAAGTTAGTCAAGAGTGTTGTCTCATCAAGATTTCTCAAAGTTCAGCAAGGTTTGCCTTGGCAAGGATTTCTCCTGCGCAGGAGAAACATCATCTGCTTCAGAGTGTAACACATCACAAGCTAGAGGAAAACCCACAAGACTACAGCGAACAAAAAAAAGCACTTAATGCAATAAAGTTTTTAGTTTTTTCCCTTTACATTTAATTACTTGGAATGTGAGCAGCTACTGTAGTCTCTGCAAGGATGTTATATCAACAAAACTGGAAAAGCAAAGATGAAAGGAAAAGGAGGAAGTTGCACAAACTTAAAGACAAGGATGGTGGATAAATCATAGAAAGCTCATTCTATTATAGCTGAGGGAGACTCTTAAGTGATACAGGAGCAGAAGTCTTATTAATTTCTAAGGTAGCCTACTAAATAAATTTCTAATGCAGTATCTTATATAAAATATCGTTCTAGAAAAAGCACAAAAATGTTTGAGGGAAATTATCAAGAAGGTCAAAGATACCACGAACTATTTATTATAAAATCCGTTTGCAACAAATCCATCTCTATTGTCCTCTGGCGCCATTTGGTCCTCAAACAGTAGCCAGTCTTGGATCTAATTTCAAGAAACTAGACTGGTTCATAACTAACATCCAAGGAGTACAATGCTTTAGCTTCAAGTAAGTTATATAGACGTCTCTGTCAAAAAGTTTCTCCATGTGTGGTGTTGGCTGAGGCACAAAGCAAGCCAGGCACTTCAGCTGGCCATTTTACCACCTCCAGTACTATTTTCCCTAAAACATTAAAAGAAAGACTGCTAGCAGGAAAGGAGTAGGAAATGGTTAAACAAAGCGTGCTAAAATTTATTAGAAATTCATGCTTTATCTACTGATTTCAAAATATTTAATATATTAAGTAGAACCAATGTATGGCATTTCATGAATCTAACACAAACTTCACTGCAAATAAAGACTGAAAAATGATTCAGCCTTTGAGGTTCCAAAATCGAGCTATACAAAATTACTCATTGATAAAATAGAAGTTCTCTCTTTCTTCTACTGGCTTATCTGGCGCATTCCTATTTTTGTAATAACAGCAAGACCCAGTATAATATAGCAGTTTTGTAGTTAAAATGTGTATATACTGAGATGTTACCGTATTAAGTTAAAATGTTATGATGTGTATACAGTTACAACACAGCTTTTGACTAAATGAAGTGACAGCATTTAAAGATAAACTAAGATATTTTCACTTAAATAGGCATTGTATCTGTACATCCCATCCAAATTTCTGAGTAATATCCAGCAGCCGGCACTACATGAGAGTGCAGAGATGTGAATGGACATTGGTACAATGCATCAAGTTCAGACGGAAAAATTAATTAATCTTTTGGAGAGCCCATTCTTCTCCTGCTCAGAGAAACCACGACATCTTTCAGTTTAGAAACCAGAAAACCAGATCAAAGAGAAAAGGTATTGCAACACATCTCACGGGTCAAAACTTTTCCCATGTGAACACCTTGCAATGAAATCATTTTCTCCTTTCCAAGCCAGGAAAAAATTACCAAGTTTACCTGGGAGGGGTAGGGTTGTTTGTTTGCTTGTTTTCACAATCCATCACCATTTAATCTTAAGATTAAAATATGTTCCCTTCCGCTACTAACCAGATACTCAAAACCAAGCATACTACATGTAGAGCCACCTACATAACAAAATAGATGACGTTTATTGAAACAGAGGAGGAACAAAAATTCATGCATCAGTTCTACAAAAGGTGAAACAGCAACTGAGCTTCACACTTCAACCTCCAAAAAGAAATAAGATCTGGTGGAAAAAAGAACGCAGTTAAAAAACACACGAGTTGTTCTGGTATGATGAGTAATACCAGGAACGACAGAATGAAAACACGCCCGCTGATCTTTGTGTTTTATATCTTTGAAGCACAATATGCTGAATGAATATTTTAATTGCTTCACTGGTAAAAAAAGATTATGAATGAGAAAAGCTATTAACTTTGCAGCAAAAATCATTCTGTGCACTATAACTCGTCTGAAGACTCCGAGGGCTCTGCCTCCACTCAGAGGCACACTGGGCCAGTATCGTTTTCCCCACTCTCCCTCTCGGACACAGCCAAGTGGCATCTCAGGCTCCTCCATAGTTTCTCTTGTGGACACTCTCAGGTGACAGGTTTTGCCATCTTCTGCTCCTTTCTAAGGGAAAAGATGTGGTTCTGCCTTGTTCAGCCAGTATTCCTGAGCTGTACCTTCCCTTTTCAGTCACGGCATCTGACAGCACACCAGGATTCAGCTCACGCAGCTCCTCCTCTCCCAGGAACCTGAAGTCAGCAGCAGACTGAAGTGATTCAAAGATAAGTCCTTAAAAGCGAGGGCATTAAATATTCATCTAAAATGCATTTCTGTCAGAAAAAAAATATGGGTAACGCAACAGAAATGAAACGGATGTTACATAACACCTTACCTAACGTGACAAAATTCCTTAGATTCTACTGAAGAAAGAACCTATTCTTACCTGGGAAAGACAAACTTTTTTTGGTTTTTTGCAAACTTTGAATTTCCAAGCTCAGGTACTTGGCAAAAGTAGCTGTGTCATGCAGGCAGAGATGAAGCCGATTCTTCAAAAACGGGAGCTCAGTTTCTGATGCTGTTATCTGGATTACTGTGTGGCTTTGTTTTCATTTTTCCAACACTCCATTCTTCACCAGAAGCCTCACCCCATTTCATGTTTCCATCACTTATCTATATCGCTGTTTAATACTATATTCTCCAGCAGGTTGAACTATGCCTGACAAATTGTGAGACACTGATGAATGTTATCAGCACTTACTTAAATTTACGGAAACTCAGGCAAAGGAAATTAAATTATTTGTTCAAGTCCTTTATGGAGTTAGAGCTGCAGCCTGGAGGACAATTCTAACTGAGTGAGTCTCTTGGGGCAGATCTCAGCCAAGCAAAGTTATCATGGCTCCAGAGAGTTCAGCAGTGCTACTGCCAAACATCTTTGCCAAGAACACTGCCACGGGCGGATAAGCAGCAATTTGCACCAATGGGGCGTCAAATCCCACTCCTTGAAAGGACTTTTGGTAAAATACTTCTGTCTCTCTCTTGACTTTACATGAAGAGGACATTTCTTAATGTAACATCTATTGACACATCAGTGGCTGCTGCCTTGCTACATCCAGAAGAAAACAGAATACGCCGGAGCCTGTTTGCCTGCTACAACCAAATAATCAGCATAGTACCAAGCCATCAGGAGATACAGACCAACTCTGTTCTCACACAGACCAATTCCAGACCAATTCTGAAGTCAAAAGAACGACCTTCAGCTCTGCAGCTCAACTGAGTTTGATCATATCGTATCAGTCATATAATGAAGTTTATTCTTCCTGCTTTGAATATACTGTCCCTTTTTTATGCCATCTCTTCTCACTGTCTTCTCTTGCTGTCTTCAGACTAGAAGTATTAAAAATGCTGGGTGAATCCGTGTTACAGTGTTTCTCATCAATCTTTTAATCCATGGACACTGCTAGTTTCTGAATGTTCTTTCCTTTTTTTTTTTTTTCTCACTAGAAATGATATGCATTATCTTCGGAAGATGCTGTTAGAGAGCTGTTAAATCGATAAAACAGGCTGTGTTCTTTCACACGAGGCATTATGGAATGTATGGCAAATCCTATCAGGACCAGGAAGCCCAGCATGCATAAGCCTGAATTCATTCTGTTGAGCTTTCCTAATAAATTAGGGACCCATGCTGTGCAGTGTAAACCTATGCTGATCAAAGTAAAAACTGAAAGAACAGAGATTACATTAATTTTGCCACAAAAAAATTTCCACGGAAGAATGCACAGAGCTGCTTTCGTCTGATGAATCACGTGTCTTCTCTTTCCAGGAAATGTTTAAACTTTCCTTTTAAAGTTGGCTCTCCACCACTAATGTTACTTCTACTTGCTGGTCAGAAGCACTTGCTCTGGTCAAGTCCCATGATGCCACGATACAGGCCGACAGGACAGGAAAAGGTGACAGACCCTCTGGTCCATCGACCAGTAAGAGCGCACTCCTGTCAGCTGGATTCCAGAGTCTTCTCTGGCATCGTATAAAGTTTGTTTCCGTTCTGCATCTGAGAATATATTTGTATCCACACTATGCAGATACAAGGTGAACTTGGACTCAAGAAGGGGTTCAGACTAGTGATGGAGGCAGTGAACATGTTAATTATGTTCCTAAGAAGGAGAGCCTCGATGTCTCATACCAAGAGGTATAATTTATCAGTTTCAAGGCTGACCTCCGATTCAATGGTGTTTATCACAACAAATTTTCCATGACAGTGGATTGTTAGATATTTAATCTACCAGAAGTTACACGTGACCAGCCTGAAGCATATGCACTGGTAAAACAAGTCAATAATACATTGATGATATGTCTGAAACAATACAGATATACTTGATTACTGTATGATTTTAGCATATGAATTATTTGACAGCTTGTTTTCCAATTTGATACACGAGATTGGATGGATGTGTGGAAAGAAAAGAAATGTAGGATGTAAATGGTACACAGATACCTGGAATGTATGGACATCTGTTTTGTGAGGACATCTGGTCAATGGCTGCCCAGCAGCCAGAGATGAGACAGGAAAAGTAATAAACCACACTCATTTACGCAAACCTTATAGAACAAGAGATACCAAAGACCAGGTCTGCAAGATCACTGGTTCATGGGCTGCTGAAGGAACCACTCAAAGGCTTGGAGAGATTCAGCCTGAGCTTTGTTAAGTGGTAAGGGGGACTGGGCCACCCAGGGAGGAATGAATGACAAGGTTATCCTTGCCACCCCATATCCTATGGGAAAGAGCATGCTTATGGGATGCTTTCACAGGATTGTGGCAATGTGCAAAACCTATGGATAGAAGGGCAAAGGTAGGAAAAGAGACAACCAAATGCACGGGGAAGGAACAACATGAGAAAATACAGAGAAGGGCGTGATGAAAGGGGCTGATTGTGTATAAAGTTGTGCTTCACTATGCTTGTCCAGCCAAACCCTGCGCATAATCACTGCAGTCTGTTTTATCTTCTTATTAAACCTAATTCCTAACAATTTTCCTGGAAGAGGACAGTCTACTTTCTGGAGGAGTGTAATGCTAGTGAACCTCGAGCTGTAATTAGCTGGCGAGCAGAACCGGAGATCTGGGAAAGAGTTATCAGAGACACTGTAGATCCAGGGGACAGATACCAGCAAGGTCAGGGTCTGAGGATGTGCTACTAGGCAGACCAGCTGGGTCTGAGCCAGCTACCAGAAAGACCTCTTTGTGTCTCCATGTGTGTGAGATGAGACCTGCCAGCAAGCTTTGAGCCTGATTAGCTGGAGATTAAGGAGCACATATTATTGTTCGTGTTTGCGTGAGTGCTGCTTTGTGTGCATGGGGTGTAGGCACTGTCCTCGTGTTTGTGTTGATCTGTTGTGTGATCTAAGCTTCTTTAACATACATACCTAACAAAATGAATAGGGATGCTTTTATTTCTAGAATGATCCATATCTGATTAATTTCTCATTCATTTATTGTACTGGTTTTGTAAACATGTGTAGAATCACAGAATGTTCATGGTTGGAAAGGATCTTTGAGATCATCGAGTCCAACCATACACACACACAAAAACCCCAAACCCCTACAATCTCTGCCAGTAGAGCATGCCCTGAAGTGCCACATCTAGATGTTTCTTAAATACCTCTAGGGATGGTGATTCAACCACCTCCCTGGGCAGGCTGTTCCAGTGCCTGACCACTTTCAGGAAAGTAATTCTTCCTAATCTCTAATCTAAACCTCCCCTGCCACAACTTCAGACCATTTCCTCTGGTCCTGTCATTATTCACCTGGGAGAAGAGGCCAACACCCACCTCTCTCCAACCTCCTTTCAGGTAGTTGGGGAGGGCAGTGAGGTCTCCCCTCAGCCTCCTCTTCTCCAAGCTAAACATGCCCAGCTCCCTCAGCCTCTCCTCATATGACCTGGTCTCCAGACCCCTCACCAGCCTGGTAGCTCTCCTCTGGACACGCTCCAGCACTTCAATGTCCCTCTTGTACAGAGGGGCCCAGAACTGAACACAGCACTCGAGGTGAGGCCTCAACAGGGCCGAGTACAGAGGCACCATCACTGTAATTTAGGTTAGTATATACACTGTACTTGAAATGTTAACTGGGTTACATGTTCAGCCTTGTATCATGGTTACTGAAGGAGAGAGAACAAGAGAAATCACCAGCTGACATGTTAAGCTAGTCGAAAGGAGAAGTGCCCACCTTCTGAGCAATGCCATAACGCGTCCTGCTCCTTTTCCAAGCAGCAGTTAAGGGTCTGGTCCCCATCACTCTGAGGACTACTAACACTAATCCCACAGACGGCAGGAGGTGGTTCATGCAGCATGCAAGCACTCCTCTTATACAAAGCATACGTTGGAGTCAGTGGATCAAATACAGAGCTCTGTTAAAAAAAATAAACCAGAAACATCTCCCAAGGAATATTTAGCTCCTTTGGGAAATACATCTGGATCTACAGCTTTCGGTATCTTCTCCCTGCTTTGTATTACACTGGTTAAATATAACCTTTACTCACTTTGAGACTACTCTGGTTAAAGGATACTTTCTGTGCTTTAAAAAGAACTGACAGAATAACAATTTATGAACGTGGAACCTTTCAGAAAAAAAAAATAGAAATTAAAGTGTAATTTGTAGGGAATTGTAGGGAATATCGCAGCCTTCTTAATTTACCTTTTACAAATGCATGCCAAAGCTTGCACAAATCTTAACACAGCTTGAAACTGAATTATTGTCAGATGTAAGCAGTAACAGCATTACAGTCCATGACCTTAATTGACAAAACATGCTACCTGTCACTGATTCAGCACAGAAGCCATGCTGTTCCTCCAGGCTGTCTGTTTAAAGTCTAACAACTGGATGTGAAAACCCGACGGGCTTGCTTCCCTGGGGATAGGGAAGATTTGCCCGAAAAGTGAGGACAACCAGGACTGTCAGACTGAGCAGAATGCATGCTTTGACTTACAATCAACAGCATTATTTTCTCACGTTTAGAAGGACAGATAACTCCTCAAATGTGAACAAAATATAGGTGAGCGTTTTTTCTTCGTATCTAGGTATCAGCACAGTGTCCCTGGAATCTGGCTGTTGCTTATGGCTTTGCAACAGCAGAAGCAAAGTCAATGCAAATAGACATTAGCTGTCTTGACTATTACTATGGTTTTGAACTCTATTTTGAAATAAAAATTCTATTCCTCCCAGCAGCGAAGAAGAGAAGCAAATCCCTCTCTTTCAATCCCTGCATAATAGAAATCGCCTTTGACATCCCTGGGAAGGCTGTAAAAATCAGAGCTAGAGATACAAAAAGGAAGAAAAGTGAAGCTTCAAGTTTTAAACAGCTTAGCCAAAGACTGTTAGATAATGAAGTATTCCAACACGGCCTAAAAATATTGCTGTGATAGAAACCAAAACACCCTTCCTCTTCTATTTATACTCAGCAAGTGGGTATCTGAGATATTGTTCAAATTTTGCCAGTAGGTATAACTGGAACATCCTCTTCTGCATTTAATTCGGACTACCCTGCATTACAAAGTAAAATATAATGGAAACAGAACAGGATTAAGAATAGGTGACAAAAATTGTTAGAGACTGACAGAGTGATAAAGTGTGTTTCTAAAATAACACAATCTCCTCTTCCCAATAAGATATTAAGCGTTCCACTATTAACAGCTCCACAGGCCTAATTTGAAGATTAATTCATGCTTAAATGCTTACTGTCCACATTTTTCTTAATAATCACTTTTGAATAACTCTCCGTCCAAAGGAGGTGAAGGAAATCTAACAACAATCAAGCCTTTTTAGACATCATCGATATTAATTGCCAGCTTAATTGATGTAACACACTGCATCATCCACCACTTATTCTGTGACATTTCCATTATTAAGAAAGCATGTTTCAATATATCAAAATACAAGTGTTTAAACACATGGAATTATTTTTAATGCCACTGTGTTACATACAGAACAGAACTAAAAAATAACTGACTGCTAGCACAGGTGACGGTATATATCCAATAAACCCCAAATTAAAAGGACAATTCCATTTAAGTCTGCTTCTGCAAATTTGTAGCAATAATTGGCTTTAATGTTCCTAGATGCCAGTTTACTAACTAGCGGAATAAGTGCTTATTATTTCACACGTTGAATGGATTCCAAGCAATTCTGTTCCAGGGGTGTGGGAAGCAGAAGCTACAAGTGAGGAGAACCAAATGGCAAAAGCATTTTTAAAGAGTGGCAGGCAGTTTCTGCGACACTTACTATGGCCGCCCTGCTCCTCTCAGGCTCACCCTTTGGGTAGATTGGTTCCAGCCACACAGGCCAGGAGAGTCCAAGAGGCCACTGCTCACAGAGCAACTTGACCGCACTGACCCGTTACACACAGTATTCTTTTTTTTTTACAGCGTTTCCAAACCCTCTCTCTGAGACCCTTCTGTTGCTTATCTTTGCCTTGTTTACATTACTAAAAGACTTTACTCTAAAGAGGAAAAAAACCAATGTATTTTTCAGAGAAGGGTTTGGAAGATGGGCAGACTCATTGCTAGCTAGTTTCAGAGGGCTGATTCCTAAAAACTTAAAATGGGTATGAAGGGAAGAAAACAAATCTCCATCAAAAAAGAATACAGGAAGAGCACTGAGCATAGCACACGTCTCTTAAGAGAAATGTAGTGGTTCAAACTTTAATTCCTCTCCACTACTTCTTCTGACATGCCTATGGAACAGCAGGTAGACAATACAAAATCCGTACATTGCAAACGCACATGAGATTTATTACAGACAAATTTACCTGCAACATCATAGGGTAATTTAGTCTCATTAGCAAAGTAATTTGCTACAAGTTCAAAAAAGTGCTGAGCAATTTTAGCTTAAAATAGAGCGGAATGTTATGCAAATTGCTGCATTAGCTCCAAAGTCTAATTTGTTTAAGGAATCTAAATCAGGGTTTGGATCCAGGTCCCATTTAAGCATGGTTTTGTAGAACTGTCATTAAGGGCTTGTTAGCTCAGACACAAAGGCAACATAAAGCTGTGAACAGGCATAATTTAAATAAATTCAGCCACTGGTACATACACAATGTTCTGCTTTAAGTTAAATAAGAATTGCTCTCTGAGTGCTAAACTGTAGCGCATTGGAGAAGGAAGGGGATCTTTTTTCTGCATCCATAGAAATGAGGTGGGTGTTTGGAGGAATGGTTGCGCGACTACTAAGGACACACAACATGGGGTCAATACTCAGAAGATTTTCTTCTGGGAGTGGATATTCTATTTCTGTTAACTGAATATATATTTGCTTTTCGCTGTGTTTCTTAAGTGACCTCTTTAGATCCTGGGACCTACGTGTGCGGTTAACAGAGACTGGCAAACATGTTCCAAACAGGAGACTCAAAACCACGTTCCAAAATTTCCCAGAAAAGGTATGAATAAATGTGCTGCTTCCTCAGTCAGTAAGCCTTAATGTACTTTGTATAACATTCTGTTTTTCATGCTTGGTAGGAAGGCTATGCCTATTACATATTGAAGTCCTAGCATGATTTTATTTTTCACTAACAAAAATCTCTGGATAGGTAGAAGTTACCTATAATAGCAAAGCAGTTTACCTTATACTCTTAAAAAACATGAATTTGAAGGCTGGCACAAGCATCCTATTCTAAATCTAAACATCAAGCATTAATGGGATCATCCAAATGACACTCCTAACTGCAGGCGCAGAGCTGACATAAAGCGCTTCTCTGACTGCGAAGGTATCAGAAGAGCGATTTTCAATCCCACTGCTAATAACGGTATCTCCTAAAATGAACAGGTCGGCACTGACCTGCATTAACCAAGCTTCTCAGCTTTTGAATCACTGCTGGTATAAACTAACACTGAGGAACACACACAAATTAGGAAAAATACACACAAGCCAAAGCCCTTAGAAAGTATGGCAATTACTTCCTTTTAATTTGGGGTCTTCGCTTTTCAAAACAGTTGAAAAAGGCACAATGCTAAAGAAGGTTCGTCAGTCTGCACTTTATAGATAACGCAACGATAATATTAATTTAGGATGCAAAAGACACTGGCATTACTTAAACACTGATCTAGTAGTGTCTGAAGTTAAATGAAAAATGATGATTAACACCAAGGGTTTGGATCATTCACTTTATGCTATTTAAAAAGAATTAAGCATCTATTTGAGAATGAAGGACTACATTTATTATTGGGGGCGGGCGGAAATCAACGTATATACCTCACCTAAGAACATCTTGGTATTCCTATAACCAGATTCCTAGTGAAGTTAAACAAGATACAGCAAATTCAACAATTTTTTTTATGTAAAGAAAAACTGAGTTTTTTAGACAAATGCAGTAGGTCAGTACTTCAAATATTCTAAGAGTAACAGAGGACACCATCTTAGTGTTAGAAGAAAATTTCTGAAGTTGTAGTTAACTATATCCAGTTTGCCATATTATCAGTGTGATTTAGTCAGTATGAACACAAATACCAACTTGGAACAAGGTGGTCACCAATAAGACCACAGAACATTTCTTTTTTTTTTTTTTTCAGTCATTTAAGCCCAAACAACAGAACAACTCTATCTGACATTCCAGCTCTAACTGGAAATTCAAAAAGATCCTTTTTTGACGCTTGCTGTAGCTACCTCAGATAGTTTGCCTCACAGAATAAACAACACACCGCTTCTTCTCAGATTAAAAACACATTTACAACTTATTAGATCAAGCATCATACGGCCCCCTGATGACCTCTGCTCCCACGACATTCCCTACTGAGATTTGAACAAGAGGTATTCTCTCCTTGTAGCTGATGTCTTACTCTCCAAAGAATCTCAGTCCCACGAAAATTTTCTGTCTTAAAGCTGAAGTATTCGAGTGTTTACTGTCTCGAAAACTAATGAATGCATTCTCACAACATCCCTCTTTGGTAGAAAGTTTCGCTAATAGAAACTCGGGCACATACAATTAATTTATTTGCCTAAGGTCACAAAGACAGGCTGTGGCACGGCTGTGACTACGATCTGTAATTTAAGAGTTTCAGTGGAAAGATGCGCTACAGAATCCTTCCCCTGTCTCCCCATTTTTGTGAGTATTATAAATGCAGTAAAAGTCAGCACAAGTAAATCTGCCCCATTTCCAACGTGCTTTGTAATACCCACAGTTCAATATGCAAAATTATATATATATATTTTTAAAAGTATGTATTATAAGAAGTGTGTGTATATACATATATATACTTGTCCTGGTTTGAATATTTTTTTTTCCCTTTGTCTAGCTCAGGTTCTCTTTCACTTCTAGAATCCACAACTTACTTCTGATTCTTTTTTTTCTAAATCTCCTATACTCTTTGAAATAGGGGAAGACCAGAACTTCACGCAGAATCCAGGACATGCATAATACAGACTTGCAGAACGCCCCAGAAACGTTCTCTATTGCTTTCCTGACACTTAACCTTCCATTTGATTGTTGGACTGCCAATAAGCCTCAGATGACACTTTCCAAAAGTTGACCAGCACAATCAAAACCTCTCTTTTTCAATCAGCAGAATACAGAAAAAGCATACAGAAATGAGGAGCAAGCTAAATAACCATCAAAAATAGTGCCACCTCACTGCCAATGGACTAACTCTGGTTACTAATCTATAAAGCCTGTGAGTTGCAGCAATTTGTTTAGTTGCTCCTGGACACAAGAATAGCAAAGTAGCAGTTTCGAAAATAAAAACTCACCCAAAACCCTGTAATACTTTTGTGTGTGGAGTAAGGAGTGTGTCCCTTTCTTTAGGACCTTGCTTGGCTAACCACGTGCCCACAATGTGGCTAGGGAAGCAGAGAGGCACATCCAGCAGCGCCGCTGACACTGGTGGGCAACGTTCCCACCTGCTCTTCAGCAACTGCGGTAGCAGCAACAGCTCAAATATAAGGGGCTGATTCGGACCTGTTGTGTCATTTATCGTTTTGCATTAACTATTTCTTTATAGATGTTAAACGACCCTTACAGCGGGCATTACAATCCATGCTTTTTGTACAGATGAGTATGCAGGAACCAATCAAATCTCTCTGTAAAACTATAAAACGTTATTATATGCCAAATAACTTTTCAAGCCATATCTCACAGGTCTACTGTATTTCCATATCTGTGTGAGCCAACACCTCCACAAGATACCAAACCTTAGAAATGTCAGCCATTTATCAGTACTCTTCCAGGAAGAGGAGAAGGAGAGAATCTGGCACATGACCCACAAAAAACATACACAACTTCAATTTCAAAACGGGTAACTTTTTATATCTTGCTTTTAACTGTCTTGTTTTTTCTTATATTCCTCATGTGGTATGAGTCATACTCTGAGTTACACCAGTGTAAACCCTAGAAGAGCAGGATTGACTTCAGCAGCATTGCTATAAATTGACTCTGAGATGACACTAAGGACTCTCTGGTTCAAGCGACTTCAAAGAATTTTCTGCAGTGGCTGGACAGACAGGTAAGCATTTTAATTTTAGAGCCTTAGGTGTCCTTATGCCTCTACAAACCTGTGCTGCCTTCTGCAGCCACTCTCGGTAGCTTAGTAACAGCCATCTCTTCGTATTTTTAAACACATTTGGGAGATCAGCTGATGGTCTTTACCTTAGATGTTTCATTGCCATGGCCTTTTTATCAGGACTACTATTCACCTTATTGAAATAATTTTGCTGCCAACCTTTTTAGTACAGATACATTGAGAAAGCATCATATTACAGACACTGATATAATCTATGGTATTTTATTTCTATGTATAGTGTGCAAAGTCTTACTGTGGCTTGCCAGATGATGATAACAGTAATAAAAAATATGCTCTACAATAGGAAAGTAATCCTCTGCATTCACACATCAGCCTAATAAATCAGAGAAGCAATTGGCAGAAGAGTTATGAATAGAAAGAAATCCATGGCATATATACTAGAACATTATACTGCTTGAAAATGTTGCAAATATATTTATTACTCATTCACAATGTGGGAACATCACATTACTTATGTCAAGTGACACTGTCTTTCAGTGTGTATTACCTTTCCTTCCCTAGTGCCTAATATTTTCAAATACAAAAGATACAGCTTTTACAAATGTTCTAATATGACCGGGACATTTTTTCCTCAGACCAGTGGAGAGAGATTCACGACACAGGGCAATGTTCTGCCTGCATCTGCTGCACGCCACAGAAAGTAGCACGAAGGTATTCATCTTGTGCACATTAACGCTGAGGGGTTTGTTCTCTCCTACTAACTACGTGAAAAGCATTATCACCAGATGTTCACAACTGAATTTTCTGGCTAATTGAATTTATCGCCTAAAATTCTCTTCTGTGTGGTTACTCATTCAGAGGCAAACTCTGGCCGCCCAGAGCTGAAAAAGATAGGAACCTTTTGGCCAGTACCCTCATCTCCTGCGAGGCAGATGCTGTAGGACCCAGACAAACAGGAGGTCTGGATAGGTTTTGTTCAAGACCTCACTCGCTCCCTTCAGCCCACAGGAAGACCAGTGCCAGGCCCCTAAACGGCAGCAAAACGGAGGTCAGACTCAGTAGTCCAGAGATGTTTGCGGACACTGTTAACAGTTCGCCGTGTACTGCATGAACAGGACAGTCCAGACAACAGCAGCGACGCTGCAATTGTCCGTATGAAGCGTGGACAGTCGTTAATAATTTAAAAAATGATTTTGGCTTGCTTTGACTCTAAATAATCATTGCTGACTTCTTCTTAGGACCATAGAAAAATCTATCTTAAAGAGGAGCTTCTGGGAAGAGTGGGCACAACTTTGTCCCTTTGGCTATGCCCTGGAGAGGGAATAACATGGGGGAAGAGGGGAGAACATGTAAGCAGTATAAAGCAATGTGGCGGGGGGGTGTGTAAAAATACAGGTACATATTCTCAATAGCACGCCCCCTATTTTGCAAAATAATTGTTTTCGGTAACTTTGCAAATTCATTCAATTCAGTCTCTTTGCGAAATGAGAGAGAATGATGTAATGTTACAAAACGACTGAAAACAACAGGAAGGCAGCAAGCCAAATGTCTAATTTTTGCTTATCTAGCATTAAAACTCAGAAAAAAACCAAGCATAACTACGTGTTCAATTACGTTTATGAAATAATATACTCTTGTTTATTTATTTTTGAAACCTCTTCACTTTACAGGACGGATACTTTGTCACTTTACAGGACTGATGCTTTATTCCCAGTTGAGACTATTTTCCAAAAGAAATAATTTTGAAATGTGAATGCAAGAAACCCAAAGCACCAATCAAGATTCTTAGCAGAGCAGAGCAGTGAAAGACAAGAACTGGCCCTCGCAATCTGCCACGACTTTGCTGTGCAGTCTTCAGTTGACATCCTGACTCTTCAATTCCCTCTTTTAACTGCATGTGACTCCGGCGCAGCTTGTCATTAATTCATTTATTTAACAACTGTAATAGTTTCCCAATCTTACATCAAGTGAAATATACGCCAGGTGCACAGTAAATCATGATTACAATCCAGGTAAAATATCCTGACAATGAAATCAAGAATAACCATGGTTAAATGACCCCACAGGGATCCCAGAGTGTAAAATGCCAATCCTTCTGTGCTACAGAAAGCACAGATTGTGGGGACACAGCACAGCACTCAGTGACATTCATTAATTCTCAGTCTTAATAAATGTAAAGACTGTGCACAAAACAAAGACATGCTCTCTATCGTCAGAAGAGATGAATGTCATAAAATGATAGTGCATAAATTAGATGGTGCAACAATGGAGAGATGCACTCAGAAACGCTTTTGAGAGCAAGAAGATCAGTTTAAGATTTAATTCCCTTATAGAAGGTGGGCTTCTATGCTTTAAAAAACCCCCACGAAGTGAAAAGCCCTAAAAAAAAAGTGAAAAAGCCTACCATTTTATAGTTAACCACGTTTCTGGAATTTATTAGCAAAGACAAGACAATTTATTAGCAAGAAAGAACAGACTGATATATTCTGATAAATACTATTTAGTAACTCAGCATTGGACTCTATATTGAGAGAGATTAGTGAACAAAAGTGTGTTTTCTATTATCATTATTCTAAATAATAATCTTTTAAAACCATTAAGAGTGTAAGCAGTCCTAACAACAGTGTTACCACAGATTATTGTGTTAAGACCAACGCAGCCATTTCTGCCTCATTTGTTTTAGTTATATTATATTAAAAAGGGAAAATGTTCGGTCACAGGGTTGTATTATAGGCCGTGAGTTAGTGCTTCTTTACTTCACACAATTCAAACTAAAAGAGGAGAGAGGGTATCATAGACATAACATAAAGGCACATCCAAAGCAGACATATGAGGCACTTCAAACTAGCGCTGTAGTTACTGAAGTGCTATCAAATATACTCTCTGGCATACCTATCAATAGAGAAGGGCTTGAAGTGCAGAAATCGCTGTTTTACTCAGGAGAAACAGACCATTTACATCTGCCTCCCTTAACACAGAAACACATCTCAAGCCACTGACTGCTGGAATAAATAAAATGGAAGGGAGTAGAGAGATTAGGAGAGGTTACATAGGTCTGAAGATGGGATCAAATGGGGATGATTTTTTTTTTAAAAAAAAGCAGCAGCAATAGCAGAAAACAAAGGTTGCTTTCAAACAATCTCCTATGGAAAGAAGATGAGACAAGCCATAGTTAGTATATCAGAGCAATGAGACCTTGATCATGGGAAAAAGAAGGGCATTGATTCTGTAAATGTAACAGAATAGAGGATTTATCCTTCATCTCTTCCAGGTTTATGTTTTATGAATCTTCCAACAGGATAGGGGGAAAAGACGCCTTCAGCCCCTCTATCCCACTCCAAATTAATGTGACTGCAAGAGTGCCACAAGATGCACGGTGCCAGGCAAACTGGAGACAGAAAGACCTTTGGGACACAGCTGTGCACCCTCCCCTCTCAACCCAACATATGGGAGAAAGCAGTGATTTAGGGCATCATATGAGAGCTTGTCACCAGCAAAGATCCAGTGTCGTGTGTCCAGCCCCATGGAGCATGAACTGCCGCTGTCTCCTTTGGGCAACTTCCCACCTCCTGAAGTAGCTGGTGATGAAAGACGCAGCTCCTTGAGAGCCCTACAACAGAGGACTGGGACGATCCTATCCCACGCTCACTGCTCAGCCAGTGCACATCTCTGCTCTCTCTAGTGACAGAGATTGTAGGGGTTTTTTTTGTGTGTGCATGGTTGGACTCGATGATCTCAAAGGTCCCTTCCAACCATGAAGATTCTATGACTCTATGATTCTCATGGATGTCTCTGTCAAAGAACAGGATTCGGCATTTTTGGCACCATTTTTGAGTATATCGTAAAAGCACCCGGAATGGAAGCAAAGTGGGACAGCCCTCACAAACATTTTCAACCTGAAACCGCAGAGGTGTTTATATTGGTGGGTTGATGCCAACTTATCACCCTTGAGAAGAATAAACAGAAATAATCAAAGTAGAATAGAATTATCATCCCCATTTTACAGGAGAGCCCACGGTCATGCAGGGCTAAAAACAGACCTAGGGCTTGAAACTTAGTCAAGTGCTTTCAGTGTAAACCCATTTTATTTCAGGTATATTCAGGTATACAGCTTTTACTTAATCTGTTCATCATTTAAGACATCTTTGCATATTTATCCCATCTTTCTCTTCTCTCTATGGCTACAATGAAACATAAATATGTAATTTTTTGTGTCGCACCATGATAGAGTGGATTTAAGCCATAGATATGCTAGAGAAAGCTAAAATAACAGATACTCAAGTTGATCAAATTAACTGTTCTTGTCACAGTTTGGTTTTGCAATTATTATCAAGTCTCATTTAATAATGACAGGTCATTTATTTTGCACATTTCTCATGTAAGATATATGCAGTACACCACAAATTCTGTAACAGTGTAGCCTCTGTTGGTTGAAATGCATTCTTCAAGTGCCACCAGTTCAAAAGCTCTTTGCAAAAATGAAGTTAAAAGGATAAATAAGCCTTGAGGCGGAATGAAAAATGGCATTTCTCAAGCTAAAGAATAAAACTGTATATAAAATGTAATGGCATAAGAAGCAATCATAAAGCTATTTGTATACTTTTTCTTGCTGTGGAGAGTAAGACTCTGTGGTGCTGCTGATGGTTGTGCATGGAAGTTACACCTAACTTTAGCGTAAAATCATATCCTTGAATGACAAGGTGCAAGGAGTGGAACATCTTGTTGGAAAAACTATTCCAAAAATGCAAACTAAGACAATTTACAAAAGACAAATCAAAGAGTCACTTCCAAAAATACTTTAAGAGTAAAATATTAAAAAAAACCCCAAACAAATAGCATTTTGTATATGGAAAATTGACAGTAAAAAAAGCCCAACCTGTATTGCAAAACAACCCAGTTGTCAACAACTGTTGACTGGCTTCTTAGAAAACAGACTAGAAGTCACTGAGAACCTAAAAGTTAACTCCTGTAAAATCATCATTAATGATATTTTATAAAATAAAAAAATAAAATTCTTACATAAAGACTGTTTCTGGGTAAGTCACTGGGTGCTGCTTTACTTCATTAGAGTAATTTCTACCAGAGAAAACGATACAGAAAGTGTATTTGAAAGGGACTGTTTGACATTTACTTGCACAGCGAATACGCCTGCCCAGGATGATGGGGAGAGAGACCCAAACCATCCTGCATGCAGTAATCTAAACGTAAGAATGCAAAAGCATGAACATATCAGTGCTTATTTTGGGAATCAGGTATAGGCAAGCACCCCTACACATAAACAATCAGCATTAAAATAGTAAATTCCTTGTGAAGCCATCTAGGGGAATATTTTTCAAACTGTGAGATTTTACCCATGCAGATGTTTAACACATGAAAATTATGGTTATCAAAGTACTAATAAAAGGTTTATAACTGAACAGGGAAGTATACTTTCTCCAAAAGTATGCAATTATTGTCTGCACTAAAATGCACTCTCACAAATGTTTCAGAGCCTCTCTGCAATTTTTACATTACTTTTCAGTATCATCTATGAGATTGTTCTTTCATTTAAATTAAATACCATGTCTATATCATCCGGCAAGCAACGATTAAAGCAGTTTACTTTATGTCTTTAATGGAAAACTGACAGTATCATTACTGGACAAGCCAAATTCCAGCCTTTACCTGAAGAGATTTTAGAAAAAAGAAAGAGAGAAGAGGAAGGCCATGGAAAGGTGAATGCAAAGCTATGGTTCTTCTTCAAACACGTAGGAAAAGAAAGATATTCTGTTTTCTCTGGGATCCCTTATGGAAACCAAGATACCCTTCAAGGATGATGACAGCACCTCCAACCTCCCTCTGCATCCTTCAAATGTTATGGGGTGAAGAATTCTGTCAGCATTAGCCAGCAGGTCTAGAAGCAACATCATGGACTTTTTGTCCACCACCCCGTAGTAAGTGTAAGTTTTCCTTGGGACAAAGGAAAAAAATGTGTCTTGGAAGATGATGACAATAACTTACACTACATAATAAGATATTTTTTCTTATATGGTTCATGTTTGTATTCCGTTTCAACCAGATGGCCTATCACACACTTAACGGAACAGAGGATGGGAAAAGCAGATGTATATTCAACAAGCCCTCGCTAATAATAATAAAGAGCAACATAAATATAAAAAATAATGGCGATAAACAAGAGGTGCTTGCTGCCTGACATATGGAAGAGCGGTGGTATCGTGTTAAAAGGGTTCCGGGCACATTCTGAAGAACTCACAGAGGAAGATGCAGAAAAACTCTTAAGATTAATGACAAAATAAATGCAAATGATGGTTTTGAGCAAGTTTGGAAAATACTTTCAGTGTGCAATCACTCGTTTTTTGAGAACATCATGGAAGAATGTCCGGATTGGTACTTTTCCTCTAAGACTGTGTGAAATGAGTATACGGGAACGCTCTCCAAGATAAAGAGGAAATTGTCCGATCCAGCAAGGTTTATTAAGGATGCAAGGGAAGGCTTCAGGCAAGAAAGTTCAGTAGTTACTGTTCTTTTATTTGGCATCTTTGCACAATTTTCTTGAGATGAGAACCTCAAGTGCCGTGGCTTTGATGGCAAAAATTAATTTCTTAGCTTGCAGAACAGAGTCATTGGTGCCAAAAACCCCAAATGACCTGTTACACCTTTGCAGCTGATGGCCGGCTGCCATTTTCCATGAGAGCAAAAACGGTGTTGGCGTGTGAAACTGCACAATTCAATCCTTTTATATGGTGACCTCATAGAAAAGAGTAAGCTGTCATTATAGGAAGAAAAATTGCCGTGGAAGAATGAACCCTGTGTTTAATAGAATGTGCTCTTTTAAAGAGATGTTCTCTGCTAACTATTTTAAAACGCTTCTCTTTTCCTATATCCCCTGCCTGTTCCTTCTTGGCATCCAGGACCAGCTACTCTGGCTCTGCTCACAATTTCACCATTGTTGGTGTAAGAGCCCTCTCCTAAGGAGAAAATGCCATCTAAAAGGGGCTTCTTGTGCTCTTCTGCCTGATCAACTTTTCATTTGCCTTCAAATACCTGATCGAAACGTCTTCCCTCCTTTCCTTTTGCCTTTTAGTCGCATCCTTCACTGTCATCAATGAAAGAATAATTTATACAATAAATTACTAAGTATTCTGAGATTCTGAATTTCAGAATTACGATGTCTAATTGTAATGGGCTGCCTGGTAGTTTTTACAACCGTTAGCCTTCTGCCTCCTTCTGTCCCTTCAGAGAGGATTGGTCGCTGCTCAACAGGAGATGAAAAATCCAACTATTGGACATTAGCAAAAACAATCCAATTTCTTCAGCTCTATTCTAATGTCTGCTGCACCACCGAAGCACCCAACATGGGGAATAAAGGCAGAGAACGAGATGCACTACCAATAGCAGATGTAGCGCCTGCCCTGCAGACAGCAATACTTAAGGAGACTCAGAAGTAGCACTTGCGGAAAACTGTCAGGTAAGAGCAGCACTTAAAATCATACTTTTAAACAAAGACTAGCACTGAACAATTTTGAGCAGTATAGAAGCACCAGCATCTGCAAGAAATAACACCACCAAGTTTATCAAGGGTCAGTGTTTATCGCATTTACTTATCACCATACAGGTATGTTCAGGGCTGGAAGGGGAAAAATATAAATTCTACCAGAAATATACAACCTAATTCACTCCAGAAGTTTTTTTGTGGAAAAGTAAATGACTTCTGACACCTTAGTAGCCAGCCCGGGGCATCTTGACATAAACGGTTACCAATTTTGTTTGAAAGTCCTTTAAATTAGAGAAGGGCATTTGCACACCTCATTGGTCTGAGAGAATTGCTACATGAAAGACTGAGCAAGGCCTTTACACTCCTGTAGCAATAAACATACATTTAGAGTGATATCACCAAATTCAGAAGTACGCCTGTGATTAACAAGTGTTTTAGAAATACCACCTACCATAAAGAACATGGTCATGAAAGGAAAAAGATCTCTCATTGCCCTAGCCACATTTCAAACGTTTTTGACTGGATTTCTTTTTTATAGCTGTCTTCTATACCTCTTCTTGGGGGGGTGAAAATATTTTAAACGAGAAAAATGTAATGGTAAAACCATAAAAGTTGTTAGGAATCTCAGAAATGCATATAGTCATAGATGCTGTTTTCTATTTCTGTCTAAATTTTAGTTGACGCTGTTCTACTCAAAAGGAATATAAAGGTCTCGTCCTACCAAGTACACGAGGAGAAGTTTTATACAAATCACACTAAACTCTTATGAGAGTAGGAAAAGTTTACCACTGTACAAAAACAAAACTGTAAGACTGAGAGAACGGTCAGGTTCAGAGGATAGATCATTAGTCACCTTTTTGATAGACAATACAGCTTAAAAGAATAAAAAAAAAGGTATTTCAAGACAGTTATTTCCAGAAACTCTGTATAAAATAGCCATTAATAGCAGTGTAACAACTTGATGCTCATTAGTGATAAAGGTAAATGAATGTTATTTTTTTTCTGTCAGGTAACTCCAAAGTTGAAACTTTAACAACTGCACTGCATTTCAAATTCAATGCAACCAGTAAATAAACTGAACTGTTGCATAATAATATTTATTCTCTGTCTGCGTGTGTGTGTGTATGTTCAAGTGCATGTTACACACAAACACTTAAAAAATTACATAGTGAATTCAATTTGCTTTTTCCTCAGTGCCTGTCAGGCATACAAAATACCAGCAGTTTTCTTAACTTACACATTCCTACGCTTGTCCTTTCTCCAGGGTCTGAAAGACCACCAAGACAGTTTTCTCTCTTTAGTCCAAGCCATTTGCTCTGTTGGATCTAGGCATTCGGTAAAAGAGCACAGTTTTCTGTGCTTCAAAAGAATTGGAATTTTTCATCTTTGTAATCTCAAACTTACACCTGGACTTCCAAAATCCATAATTACCAATTTGACAAGGGGTTGTAAAGAAAACAAAAATTTGGACGTGTCCTGGTGCTTCTCTTCCCTGCGCCTTGTGTCTGAGCTGGCACGTTTCCCCGTGACTGGGAAGGGACTCTCAGCCTGCCCAGAGAGGCGGTGGAGTCTCCAACTCTGGAGACATTCAAAACCCGCCTGGTCGCGTTCCTGTGCAACCTGCTCCAGGTGACCCTCCTCTGGCAGGGGGGTTGGACTAGATGATCTCCAGAGGTCCCTTCCAACCCTACCATTCTGTGATTCTGTGACTGCGTGTGGCAGGACTTGCACTCTACTTTCCATGAAGAAGGAATGGGATATTAAATGTGTTCTCAAACAGAGGAGAACGGGCCACAACACACAACTGCAACACAAATACTTTGCAAAAGAGTGAACTTTGACATCAGTTCCTATTATTTAGGTATTAGTTCATCTCATAATTCAGACACATCCTTAAGAGTTAGCACATGAGTTGTCCCAGGGCGGTTTAACAGCACCACTCAAGTTCCTCTGGCCAGGCATAAGCTTAGTAAAAATCTGGGATATCTTCTCACACAAAAGGTTCCTCAGGAAATTTTTATTCAGTGGAGAACTCAAGCAGACCCTAAACACACTACTGAGCCCTTCGGGTAGATCTTCATTCCAAAAAACAAACACAGAAACTGTTTAGGTGCTTTGCTGAATCATGGCCTAAACAAAACAGGACTTAATCATTACATACTATAGGTTGGTACATAAATAGCTAGAGATAAAATAGTTTGCTACCATTAGATGCTTTAGCCTCAAAAGCTTCACAAAGCATTAGGAAAGTACACAATACATCTCATTACTTGTTGTCTTAGAAAAATCCACAGTACCGGACGCTTGAAAGCATATTCTCAGGTGGACTTGTTTAAAAAAAAAGTATTTTGTCTTGTTTCCAAAGACAGTTTACATATTATGGAGTGAGGGAAATATCAAAGCCCTGAATAATAACAAATGAAGGGGGGAAATGCTCATTTTATTCGTTATCTTTTTTCAGAGGAGAAAACTCAGAGAGCTGCCTAGTGCTCTACTGTTTTATATACTTACCTTCACCCTTCCAGCTCATGAGCCTGAAGCTTATGAAAGCTGATGTCCTAGTGGGATGGGTCAGATCAACAACAATCTGTCTTCTTTTTCCCTAAATGGTTAGCAATGAAAATCAAACCGTCTTCTTCCATCAAATGTGATAGCTATCTAAGGGCTCTCAATCTATGGCTAGCAGGAGAAAGCACAGATTGTACAATGAATAAATTGCCTTAATCATTTAACTGCCTTTCTCAGAGATTAATCAATTCTTTTACTGAAAAACTAATTTGTGAGTAAGGATGAGAAGAGAGCATGGGGAGACCGTGCCGTTAAAATTTTCAGCAATACCTGGAACGGAGTTTGCTTTCCCAGCGCACAACCATTCTTCATTTTAACATCCATGTAAATATTTTTTTTATTATTATTTCTAAGATGTTTGGGGTGATGTATGCAACCAGTGCGGTTCTGTCAGTGCTAGCAAACCACAGACTTACTCACTCGGGAATTTCCTCAGCATGAAAAAGCCTAGACGGGAAAGCCGCTATAGCCGGAGAGACCCAGGGAGCGGTACGCGCTGAGGGTGAGGATAACGAAGCACTAGCAAGCCAGCATCACTGCACGGTTCTGACAAATAAGCAATAGCAGATCCTGATCTCAGTTTACCTTTACATGCCAGGCTAAAAGATGCCAGCACAGGCACAGATTTATGTGCACACCACATGTCCCTGATCAGCAGTATCTCTGGGAGGGCCAGGGGAGGCAGCTGGGGCTGGTAACAGCTTCACTCATTCAATTTTAATTGACTCCTGTGTGTTTGTCAGATCCCTCAGAGCTGCCTTCCTTCTGTTTTAACTTGTGCCAAAAGCTGAGCCGGTCCCATTAACCACAGGGAACAAGCAAGCAAGAAGTACCCGTCAGCTACAGGTACAGAACAAAGTCTATAATGCTGTTTGAATTACATTTTAGATACAATCTGCGCTGAATTCCAAGATCATAGACCAACGATCACAGTTCAAGCTGCAAACCCAGTGAAATTAAACTCCATTCACGCAATTACACATTAAAGCAGGCTTTGATTCAGAATCCTTTTGCTGAATTTTTCTGTAATTGTATTTAGTGCCTAAACATCTCTTTTTGAAAGTCCTAAGGAAATGCCCATATGCTTCAGTGGGATCTAGACTATACCATTAGCTGTTTACTGAACAACTACTCATACACTGTCTAAATGGTATACAATCAAATCAAAATATTCAAAACCAGACCAAAAAAGAGTGACAAAAATATTTTATGCACTTTTTCCTTTCTCTAATTGTAACAAATGACTTAAGTGAAAGCTTGAGTAAAATGGGTCCAGACGCATACACAATTTTGTTTGTAACTCTTTTAAATTACATATAAATAACTAGCTATGATAAATGCCAGACAGCATCACTGTTGAAAAAAGGATTTATAAGTCTTACCTCTGCTTTTATTTTATTGTCTCCGAAACAGAGGTGTTGTAAGTAGGCTGCAGCATTGGACTGTACTGAGGGAAATTGATGCTGTAACATCTGTATAACTTCTGGAAGCTCTGGATCTCGCCATCCGAACTCTCTGTGCAAAAACAAACAAGAAAGATTCATCAAAAAATGTGCTATTATTGGATAAATGTGGCAACAGTTGGGCCAAAAAAGAAGAAAGATGTCTCCAAGTAAAATCTTGATTTTTTTCCCATTATTTTCAAAGCAAACATTAAATCAAATATGAAGCTATTTTTCACTTTAAACTGTACTTCTCTGCAAAAAAAAAAAAAGGTCATATAAAGTATAATTAGAGTAAATAACTTAAATAACTTTATGGAATTAGGTGTCTAACTGCTAAGGTTTCCTATATGAAAATGATTATGTGGAATATAAATATAAGTAAAGAAAGAAGAGACATGCCCATACTATTATACTTTATCAATTAAGATTAAAATATGGAGGCTAGAATCGGAACCACAAATGGTTTGCTATGAAATACTCGTTTGTGGAAAAAGTCATTTTTACTTACTGCAATCTTTATCTGATATAAATTGCCATCTTATATAGAAAGCAACGACTTATATTGTCTTTTCATTTATTTTTTCCAGATACAGTCCATACTCAATGTAAAATTATTACACAGTTCTGGCACTGCTTGAGCAGGGGTTTGGACCAGACGACCTCCAGAGGTCCCTTCCAACCTCGGCCCTTCTGTGACTCTGTAATTTTACAATTATACAATACTTACACGTCAGATTTCTTTTAAATCTTCATTCATACTACTCAGTCTAAAGCAGCTAGGCAAATACAAAGGTCTTTGCACTTTTCTTTACTCCAACAAAGCACGAAACACCATTAGCATCAAATGAAACAACTGAATCCAAGCGTGTTGAACAAATCTCAGCAGGTATTCTGTCTCAGCAGGTATTCTGCAGCTTCCAGAACTGAACTTAAACTAAAAATTTTGAACTAAAGTTTTTCTTGAACTAAAAATTTTTCCCCCTCTGTGGTTAAAGGTAAAATCATTCATGAAAATGGCTCTGGACTCTGTGTCCCAAGCGCCAGGCATGCACACAGCCACTCTGCAGGAGGTACTTAATTCTCACATGGCTTTTCCCTAAGAGATAATTTTTTGTGCCATGAAAATATTTTCACCATCTTCTATCTAATGCTACGTGTACGAAGTAATAGAGGCAAATTAGGGGAAAGAGGTGACTTGTGAAAAATGCCGTATGTTCTCTGTAGCAGTCACCACCATCACCTGGGAATTCACTGCCAAAAAACCCCACAAGAGTTGTTGCAGAGTCCAGCTATAATATTTGAAAAAATATTCCTGATCGTTAGATTCCTTCCCAAATTATGGGGATTCTGCTGCGCTGAGGCCAAGTGTATGTATATCACTGGGAAAATTCACCCACGTTTGAATAACGCTTACAGTAGCTCTGCAGTCTGTCTCAACTAAAACCAGGCATCGCACTTTAAGTACAACAGCTCTCCAAGACACTTCATTGAAACAAGACATTTTTTACAATAATAATGAATTAGCACTACAGAACAGAGGTATTGTCTGTTCTCTTCTCATACGGGATGTTTGCCAGATTAAGAGCTGTCATTACAGTTGTATCTTTATGACGATTCAGAATATAAATGGGAGATGTAAAAAAACACACTCAGAATTTCACTGGCTATTTATCTTCTGACAAAACAGATGTTAACTCATGAAAATTGAATTTCACATTAAATGTTTAATACAAGGGAACCATGAAGACGAAATAATAAATCACATATGGACTATTCCAATGAATCTTGAGATGACAGAGGCTGTTGGGAAGCTTCTACAAGAGACCTTTTGCATATGTTCAGAAACATCTTAACATCGAATTGATATTTGGAAAAGTCAGACAATGTTGTAAAAAGTATCAGGGAAGGGCAGAAATTTCAGCAGAGGAAGATGGCAAACACCGCATTTTCTTTGTATACCAGCTTACTATGACTGTGTTAACAGGTGAAAGGGAAGTGACTCTCTGGTTAAGCACTTATTTCTGTTTAAGAACAGGCAGTACAAACCCATAAACAAATCATAAATTGGCAGAGGTTACAGAAACAGTTATTTGATGTGTTAGCTTCCTTTTGTACTTGCTTTCTGACTGTGAACCATGTTAACACATGTTCACAGGTTCTTCACGCACATGAGACCTGCCTCCTATATACATGGCTCTCAGGCAGCCAGAGACATCTTCCACAAAATATTTTAAAATTAAAAATAAAATAAATAAATAAATAAACCAACCCACCAGCCTTACTGAGAGGACAAATTAATTATTCCAGCTCCACTTCTAAATTATTCTCGTTTTCAAACCTAGATGCCAAGTGCAGGTGTTGGTAATTTGGAGAGGATACAAAATACCAGAAGAAAAGGGCTTGTATGACAAGACAACAAGGGGGAACATTTGAAATTACTTGTTTTACACCAAATAACTATACTTCTCTCCCAAAGAAAACGTCCTCCTTCACAATATGTGTATTACTTGAACAGAAAAAAATAACCAAAAAGCCCGTTACATACAGTAGTACACCATGGAGCCTGACAACCAGCTCAGGTTCTGCTTCCTCTTGTCCTGAAATCCAGGCCAGAAGAGGCAATGAGGGGGAGAAAGGAAGAGTTTCTTTCATCAAAGGTACAGTTAATTGTTCTGATGAACCTGCAGTCTCGACATGGTATTTACATATGAAAACAAGGTCGTGCCTACTTTTCCCCTCTGATCTCCCAGAAGAAAAGTTAGCAAACAAGGGATGTATGAATACTTGGAAATGCTTGTGTGCATATTGGACGCAAATAGAAAATTAATTCAGGAAAGAAACCCTTAGCACTGGAAACTGAGTTTGTCATGTAACCAATCTTAGGAGAGATAATGAACAAAGCTGGGAAAAAAGTTTAAAAATTTAGCCCCAGTATGCACTGTCATTTCGAGCAGATGGTCTCCAAGATGATTATATTTTTAGTAGTTTCTAAATGAAATACGGTAGCTATATAAAACAAACAAAAACTTCTGTCAACAGTTAAGGCTGCTTGAATAATTGTGATAATTTTAGCAGCCTTCAGGGCAAGAAGAACTTGTTTCCAGGGGTTTAAATTTTTCGTTTGTTTTATACAAGTCTCTTACAGGTGGAAAAAAAGTGAGCTAAAGAAAGAGAGGATTTTGTTTTTAAGGACAGCAAACTTGCAGTTCTATTAACATTTACTTGAAAAATTTAAATATGGATTTTTATTTTTTTATTTGGTTTAATTATGAAAAGTTAGGAAGGCTATTTAATGAAGCCAACTGACAGAGGTCTTGAGAAGGGAGGAGGACTGGAATTCCTTGAAGACACGGGTACAAAACTATCTGGAACATTTTGCATAGATGTGGGGGAACCTTCAGGCCACGGCTCCAAGCACACCTATATGACAAAAAATGCATATTAAAATAGAGAGCCAAACCAAAAGTGAAAGAAAAACCTAGTAGGGAAGGAAGGTATGTTGTAGAAGTCAAGAGCTGGAATAAATTGGGTTCCACCTTGGAAAAGTAACTGAAATTAGATAGCAAAGTATCTTTTACTGCCTACCAACAAAAACCAGTAGTAGAGTCGGCACTTGATAAAGATAAGGGTCAGATTAAAGAAAGGGAGAAGGATAATAAAAATCAAATCTACCTCAATTTCTGTGAAACATCTGATATTGTGACATATGGAAATTAGTTAAACTGGCAACACACGAGGATCCAATCCCTAGTAAAATTATAAAGTAGAATTAAGCAAAATCTGAAACTGTAGTGAGTATCCTAAACAGACACTATCTATCTAAGCCTGTGTCCTTTATTAACATTCCCATGCTTACAAAATCCGAGCGAGGTGATCCACACAGATGGTGAAACAAGCCAGAAGGCTGGAGTAAATCTGAGGAGATGCATGGCATGCAATTTTGAGAATGCCATCAAACACTATCTGTGTAGTTGATCCAAAAATGAAGAGTAAGCTAGCAGCTGTACATTCAGCATCTTCTGCTATTGCCTCCATTTCCCTTGGAACACCAACACCAAGCTGGTCAGGTGCTGGCGTGGGTTTTCCACAAGAGAATCACAGCTGTGCGAGAACTCCACGGCTTTGGCTGGAAAGCAGTATTTGCCGTGCACTCCAAATATTTCAGCAGGTTGTAAAAGCGCATTACTTCTAGGAAGAGTCCTCATCTGAGGAGACCGACCAAAGCACGTCAAGGTGTTCCACCTTCTTTCTTTGATAGAAACTGTGCTCTGTGAATGTAGGACTGATCTCATTTTAAATCCTGCAGAAGGTTTTAGCTTGAAGTAGTGACCAAGGCAGATGTTCCACGGATTACAGTAGGATACTGTTCCAGAGGTGGAAGAAGACCCAAAGGGGAACACCAAGTCATATGTAAGGTGGCAATATGTATGCCTAGACTATCACAATAGGCTACATTTTATCTGTGAACAACTGAAGAGAATCAACAAGGAGCTGGACATGAGACACAACAGCTCTGAAACTGAGCAGCAGACGCAGCAGCACCAAGAAATCCAGGCTGACTTGAGTACAGCAAGTATTGCATCGAAACCAACTCCTGCTCCTGCCATCATATCACATACCCATGTCAAAAAATAAAGGAGATGCAGACCCAAGAGAGACTGTTAGTAGCACAGCTGAGTGCACTGGCTATATGGGATCACTTAAAGGTGCTGCTGAATACAGAGCATGTACTGCGTCTGAATATTTGCCTGAATTATGCCAGAATTTTCTTTTTCAGCTACTGCAAATGCTGGCGACACAGAAAAGCAAGCCCAAAATTCTTGTTACAACTATATTTGCACTCATTTTAAAAAGGCTCCGAAATAATTTTTAAAAGCATAGGTCCCCAGTTGGTAACTAAGGATACCAAGCACTTCTACACAGCATTGGAGAAGGAGGTGTGATGGTTCTGTCTACTCTCCATCCATTGGTCACAGTGAATCTCACGAGAGCTTGGGTTCTTGTATCTGGTTTACATTATTAAAGCAGATCACATCTGATCAAGCAGTTGGCACAGGCAAGCACCGACACCCAGAGCTATTCCCGTCTCAGCAGCATTCCCCAAAGGCAGTGCTGTGAAGACGCCTGCGATAAAGAACCATATGCTTGACAAAGACTGAGCTACCACCAAGCATTTATCAAAGAAAGACAATGCACAGTTTTTAGATATATTTATTACAAAACTGTATGTTTAAACCAGATTGGTCCGTATGTGCCTGCCTGCCTTAATACGCATGCATGTATGAGAGACAGTCTTAGACTGGTGAAAAAGAGGTTTTCAAACATGAAGTGGTGCTCAAAGGCAAAGACAATACAACCTGAGTTAAGGATAATCTTCCCTAGATTTCTAACTCATATACCTTGTGGCGTTGCTAATACCAGTCTACAAGATTTTTGCTGAACTTAGGCCTACTGAGATATACCCTTCCGTTTGCTTTTCCCCCCCTCCTCCCAAAAATTCAATAAATAAAGCCTGAGAATCTCTTTTGCCTCGTTTCTGAAAGGAGAGCTGTGAGAACGGTTTGCTGGTATTACTAGGAAAAAACAAACTACATGTAGCTCAGGATCAAATGCAAGCAGAACTAATCAAGAGCCAAGAGAAGATCAAAGAAAGAACTACCTCCCATGTTTAAAGGGAGAAATTTACTCCTATTAAAAATATTTGGAAGGGAATATACCAATACTACAGGAAACCTCTCTCTAAGGAATTTATCTCAGTACACTGAAAAAGTGCAAAGACAAGATGTTAAGCTGGTCAAAAAAAACCAAAAATACCATAACATAATCCACGGACAAGGATTGTGATATAAAGAGGAAGAAGCCATCTACCAGCTCGTTCCCTCATTTTCTTTCTGTGATTCTATGACAGTTGCTCAAACAAAAGTGAACACATACGTGTTACACTTAATTTATTGGGAGTTAAATTTGAGCATTTCCTTAAGTATTTTCCCTTTTTCAAACATGCTTCACCATACGCGAGCACGTACATACAGGCAGATTGTCAGCCTGGTCTGAATGATCTGCCACAGTTCGAGTGGAGGCAGAACTACTATATTTGCTTTCAAAATGTAAGAATGTTAGGTACCTTTAGCACACAATTTTAGGAAATAAAATACAGAGATGTCAACCTCTGTTCCACTCACCTTGGAAAACCCTCAAAACCCTTCACCACATTGTCTTCTCTAGTCAAACTTGGCCAAAAAAGTGTACAAGCACAAACAAGATCACCTTCATCTTCAGCCCCACACTGATACAAGCAACACATATCCGCAAGATGTAGTTACAACAGGTTTGGGCCTCATACAAACCCCTCAGGGCAGCAGTGAACCCTCAGCAGCAGAGAGCTCCCTGTACTTCTGTTTTGTCCTTTCAAGAAAGATAAACCAAACCCTGTCTACTGGAAAAGTTAGGAACAATATAATCTGACACAGTTTAAGCTAAATGTGGAAGCACCAGAAGAAAGGACAGAGAAAAGGCACTGTATATGTATCTTCTATGAATAAAAATGTAAGTTCTAATGAAATAAAGAAATCCATCTACATTATTGTTTAGTCCAACCTGAAAACCACAGCCTGTGCGGGGTTCTCCATATGACTGATGCAAATGCATCCCGTATCACACAATCAGAGTAAATGTACCCATCTCGCCAAACCTGCAACTCTTGAATCTCACAAATCTTCACCATTTGCTTCTTCCTCTAATGGAGTTCTTAACACTTTCTGAAGAGCTGCTGTTAGAGCAGCGTGCTTGCCAAATGGCTTTGTAACATGAAAAACTGATCGCAATAACCTCTCCATTGCTGGGTTGCTTAATTTTTTATTTTTTTTTTTTAAAATACATGCACAACTGTCAATTTGGTTTGCAGGCAAAAAATTGTACGAATGGTACAAATGGAATCAGAAAGAGGAGGAAACTTTTCACTACAGAGTCTAATGACACCTGAAGTATGGGAAAAGTTGATTTCAGAGCTTGTCAACACCTGAGCAGGCAAATGTTAGAAAGATACGCCTGGCCCAACAGTTACTGATTTTCATTGGAGTGACACACCAGATTACTTACCCAGGTGTACTGAGACCTGTTAGTATATGCAGTGTTAGGATACTATCTGCCATATCTGGACCCACGTTACAGGATCAGTAATTTCACTGGTGCAAACGGGAAACACTTTGCATTCTGGCAATATATCATTTAAACATTTAAGTGTATATTACATGAGCAGGCAACAACATTTGACTGCACTTCAATATATACTATATTTTTAGTGAAGCATGTAGCTTACATCTTCCCTAAATTTCAAATTTAGCACAGCTGAATGTAAAACAGCTGTACAAACATTTGGCAATCCTGATGAAAACCTGGATGCTGCTCTTGGGTTATGACATTTTCCTTGGTTTATGCTTCCACGAGGCCTAAACTGGAACCACCATGCAGTAGTGCTTACACAGATTCATCACAACTGTGGTTTTTACAGTGTATTTGAGTCTGCTAATGAGGTGCAGGGGAGGGTGTGCTGTGGCAGGTGGACAGGATTCCTGCCCAGCTCTGCCAAGCAGCGATGGAGATGCTCAGCGTGTCCCAGGTCTTCAACAGAACCGTAAACCTGAGGTCTCAGGGCTAATCCAGCACTTCAAAAAATCACTTCTCCGATACAGCAAAGGGCTAAAACTGATTTGTACAACGGAAAATACACCCTCCTGCAGTTCACTTTTGTATCCTTTACATGTTCTCCAATAAGGCATCACTTTTCTGTTTTTACATTACTACCTGTGATTTAGATTTTAAAGTAAGAAAACTGCAAGAAGTGAGCTTGTGAAGAGGCAAGATGAGAACTACTTCAACGTAAAAGAAATAGTCTGGAGCTGAAGTGTCTGTAGATTTCTTGAACATTTTCATCTTAAGAGGAAAAGACTTTAAAGATGATTCTATGATACAGTTGAGGAAAGATTACCTAATGACACTGGCCCACATGGTACTATTTACAGCTCCAGCTTACTGACTGCTGTACCGCATGATTACATCCAGAGGTATAGGTATTATTTGCTCAAGGTTACCCTGATTACATTTACAAATGTCTTTTTAACTGAAATATATTCATGAACCTTTATGAAATAATCTTTCACACTATTGGTACTGATCTATAAATACCTAATTCCCACAGTCCCAGTGAGGGAGCTTCTAAGAAAAAAGTTGCCTGTGTCCTGAGGTATCCATACCCTGCTGTAGCTGCTATAATGTTATCTCTCCTCTAGACAGTGAGGTTGGGAGCAGAGAAAAATTAGGGGCTTCAGTGCTTTAGGACATCTTTAATTTTGCCATTTGTACCATTTGGTTTGTTTAGTGTTTTGTTTGGTTGTGGTGTTTTTTTTTGTTAGAAAGTGACATTCGTCTTTTGAGGAAGCTGAAATAGTCTTGAAAATCTTGTTTTATCTCTTCCTCTGCAGGCATTTGCATATACAGGGACTGCTTCTGCAAAGGCGAGTAAGAGGCAAATTAGGTAAGCTATCAAGATGTCTTTAAGCTGCCTAATTTCTTTTCTTTCTCCCTGCAATGCATAATATTTTTCTGACCCCCTACTACAGAGGGGTCTTACAGCAGCTTAATACACTGCAGCTGTGAAAATATGCCAAGTTAACCCTTCCCTGAGGGATCAGCTCGTGCTTCCTTCTGTCCGTGTGCAGGAGTTCACGCTTCACAGGGAAGATTTCAGAAGATTGTGAAATGTTGCTCAGCAGCAGGATAGCTGTTACAGATGTGGGTATGCTTTCTTCATAGATCAGAAAGGTGGAAACGTAGACAGGAGATTAAAACAGTAGAGAGACCTCAGGGATTCCAGCCTTGACTCTGTCGTTGACTTACTTTGTCACACACAGTTATTTACTTTAATGCCCTTCTCCGAGGTTTGACAGATTCTCTGTCTCTGGAGACCTGTAAATCAAAATCGTCTCCTTTTCTAGAACTAGTGTTCCCATTCATAGGCTCCTAAACCTTTCTGTATTTCAACAACAGGGGAAAAATGCTTTTGAGATCTTGCTCCTACCTGGCCTTCCAAAGAAATGTATGCTTTCCAAAGAATAAATGTTACTCCACAAAACCCTGATTTTCCTAGGGAAATGGAAAGAGCCCTTTAGAAAGGAAGATATTTATTTTCTTTCCCCACACACACTAAGACATCTAATCACTGCAGCTACATATATTTAAAAAAAACCAAACAACCAAACAAAAAAAAAGAACAAAAAAAGCAGCAGGAACAATTTAGCATTAGCCTAATGGCACCAATGTTAACAATTCAAACCACGCTCATCTGCAGGAGAGGAAGCTGGCACACTCAACATTCCCTGAAAGTCTCAGAGCATCCACAGTATTTTTTGAAATAATCACCACCACATGACCTCCCAAAAGGCTATGAGGCACTCCACCTCTCTCCAGTCTAAGCTTTTAATGTCATGATATTAAGTACAACGAGTTTCATGATAACTGATGCGACAACACATGGATTGTCTCTCCCTGTTGCTCTCTGCTTGACCAAGCTTCTGGCCCCAGCAGATCTGCCCAGTCGCAGGGGGGTGAGAGGATGCTTCTACTCTTCTCCAAGCAGGGATGATGGAAACTCAAGCTTTTTCAGGTTTGGGGGAAATAAAAAAAGCAAGAAAACTGGATGTTTCTCTCCTATCTGCAAATAACGGGCAGACGGCCATCTGGGTAACTTGCCATGGGAAAGGAGGGAGCACTACAACCAGAAACTGGGTATTTTCTGTGTGCTGAAAGAGCAGACAACAGGAAATGCCAACAGTGCATACAGTTTAGCACAAGCGGAAACACTTTTTACAGCTGGGGTGGGGGCAAGGAAAGGGTGACCATCTGAAGTATTGGTAAGTATTACTCCTAAACATCTCGTACTATCTCAATTCCTTAGCGATGTGCATTATTAGCTTACTTTGTCACTTCATGGCAGCAGCTCTCACCTTATCTCCACGCATACATGCCCAGGCATTGTTCTTATCTATCTAACACTTTGCAGCACTCCTTGTCTTTCCGAGCACAGTAAACTCTTCAAAGTAGACAATCTTTTGATACTTAAATAATGAATATTAAACAATAAAATTTAAAGGTGACGCCAAATATCGCACAAGTTGATAAGCCCCAGAATTTGCCCTGAAACACTCAAACACCAAGTCTGGAAAGCCAAGAGAAAAACCCACATAAACGTCTAATACTGAATTTCAAAGTAAAATCAAACAACAGACTGTTCTCATTTTCATTTCCTACAGCTAGACTCCTATTCAATCTTTTAGAGAAGCAGAGGAACTAATTCTGTTCATTAAACTTGCAATCTGTACAGTTCTATAAATGCACTTGAATTTGATCTTCTCGACAAAGGGAAATACAGACTAATGGCTTTTCTTTGCTGCCTTTATTTCAGTTTTCATTACGCATGAGAAAACTGGTCTCCTGCACGCTAGCCTGATGTATCTCAATGTACAACCACCAAAACAATGTAACAATGCAAGATATACTTGACACTCAGGAGACAGAAAGTTCATGGGATCAATAACAAAAGAGTCAAATTGTTAAAAATTGCTCAAATGGAAAGGTGTTGGATGGAAGGAAAAATATCCACCAGTAATGAGTAGTGACACTCAAATACTATTGCTACTTCCCACCACATGCCTTTCATCTACTTCAAAGCATGGTAGAAATTCTAGGTAACTCTCCTAATGCAGTAGATAGGTATCATCATCTTCATGTCAGGCATGGATAAAGAGAGGCAGCGCTTACGTGCCCCTCTCACAGAAAAATAGAAAAATTGGCAAAAGTTAGAAGAGTCACGATTAAATCCTCAGCCCTAGTTTTCAGGTCTGAACCGAATACACTGATTCACTGGTAGCTGACTGCAAAAGGTTTTCAAGATTTTAAAAACGCAGAGGATCTGGACAGTACTTCAGGGGAGCGCAGCACAAGAAGAGACCTTCTGGGCCATCAAAGCCATTTCTGATCGCCAGTCTCCCGCTATTCGGCACGTGTGCTGCAGCATACGTTGCTCAAGCTACAGATGGCCTCGTGTAGGGAAATTTTCATCAATCTCAGATTTTGTTGACTGTAACAACAGTTTTAATTTATAAATGAAAAAAAAAAAAAAAAAAAAGACTTGTCCACGCATATCCATTCAGAAGGGGTGCTGCTTTGTTGTTGCTGTTTCTTGTTAGAAATCATGTTTCAATCATGTCCTCTGCTATTCAAAGCACCAACAAACCTAATACGTATCCTCCTTTTCTGAGTATTAAATCAGGAAACAAGGCTGTACTTCTGCACTTGCAGGGAGGAGTAAAAGGAGAAAGGATGGTTTCTAACTGAGTCTCTCGTATGGTAACATTTCTGTTCTCTGTTTGGGCCTTCGGATAACCCAGAGTCTCCACTATAACACAAAAGCCAGCAGAAGGATGACGAGCTCATCAAAGGACAGATAAGACTAACAGAAAGTACTACCAGTACAACATCAGGGAAATTCAACTGCTGTCACCAACGAAACCAGACCAAGAACAGCGTGTCTCACCTAAAAAAATAATGCAGAAGCCAAATCAGAGAAAAAAATTACACATGGACAATACTCAGAGTTTATGGCAGAAATAGGGCTGTAGATTTTAAATAAACATAAAACAGACATCTCGTATTTATATTTGATAGGTTTACCTCAGTAAAATGCAACTCACAGAAAAACATCCTCTGACCAGGGAAAACCAGCTCCTCTCTTAATTGCCATCCCATCAGGTTACAACTGGGACACGACTTTTCTATCCTTTACAAAAAGAATGAGGCTGCAGACTGTTCTGCACAGCACTTCTGCAGAAATGCTTCCAGCTGAACTGTGAAACACTGTATATATCTAATAAATCCACTGCAGAAAATAATCACGCTATTGATTCAGGGCAATTGCCCTTATTAACGAATGAGAGAAAGACTGCCAAGGATCTGTCATTTAGAAATCAGAATCAATATCTTAAAGAGGTCTTTGAAGCTAGAATATATTAAGGGAAAATACGTACCCCAACCTATCAAAAATCCTTCCTCTGCCTGTGGAAGCTACCTACAGAAGAAGGATGAGTTAGTTGTATGGTACTTAGTTCTCAGTTGTATGGTACTTATTTCCATGCAACACGTTCTGGGTGGGATTTTTCACCTGATATACTGAATCCCTGTGCCCATTCCCTTCACTGATTCAAGAATTTAGCTGGTGTGTGATACGCTGCAATGTATTCTGCCAACTGCAAGAAGTACAGACTGTGAATTGCGCCTTTCCCTTTTTCACCTCAGAGCTAATTCCTTTTCAGATTTTGGGTAACCTTTTCCCCCCTACATTCCCTTATTTAAGCTAAAAGGCCAATGCCACTCCCTCTGACTTTGAAACTGTCCCCTATGTGTTCAGCTGACAGCATTGACTCTAGCTATAAAAACACCCAGTATTTACGACCTGTAGCTCTAACATGAAAGATTGCCTCAGACTTCAGCGCCTGTGCTCAGATCGTGGTTACAGGCAACTGAGGAACTGATACCAGAGTTGATTACGAAATAATTTCTGATATGTTCAAAATTCGAAGTAGTCCAAACTGTGGTTAAAGACTTAAACATTGATTCTGTAGTATGTGCAAGTCCTGTGGCATGTGTTCCGTATCTCGATCTAGTAGCTTTTGACTAGACTTAAGAAATTAATTTTGCTCTAAAACGCTCCCAAAAAATGAACAGGGGGTTCACTTGCTGGAGTGATGAAAATTGTAATGACAGGTGGTCCCAGTCACCTCTACCAGGCCTCATTCACAGACACCAAACCCATTCTGATAACCATTTATTTCCTTCCCTCTCCTCCCCTGAGATACCCTCGGACGAAGGCTGGAGAGCATAGCCTGCTTTACGGAAGAGAGGAGCATGCTTGGGCAGAACAGGCACAAGAGCCCTCTGTCTAGGCTGGCAATCAACCGCCTGTCACACATAACACAGAAGCAAACTTTTGATTTTTTTTCCCTTTCCCTTTGTCATAGCCACTGATGTCTGCAAGCAGAATAAACAAGTTTCTTACACCTCCATAATTTCACATTTTTGGTCACCTTAGGACAAAATCTGTAGGATTTTGAAATTCATATTTCAAATTGCTGCTGCAAATTTCAAAGTCGAGTTCAAACACATCGAATTCACAGCTTTTTCAGCTGTGTTGTTTGCACAAGGGGAGGCTGGGACTGGGTAAAATCTGAGATGTTTTTTTGTCCGTGTCAATACCTGCTGTTCATAAGTTTTCTTCTAATGGCAAATATGAATTCACATAGGAGCTTGTGTTCTTGATATAACCTGATAAAAATGAAACTGATATCCAGCTTCATTAAAACTCACTGTGGAAAAGCCGTGGAACTTCTGCAACAGAGGATATTATATCTATAGTTATTTATTTATTAGTGGAAAAACCACTGTTCGAAATGATTTTGTCTCTGTTTCATAAAAATATCTCCCTCTTCTATGTTTTTTCATTTGAGCATAAAGAAAGGTGATCATACCGCAAGCTCTGTCGGCTACATCACAGATGCAGTTCAGAGCACACCACACTTCAGTTTGACATTGCACTTTTTAACCACTACTTTAATTTATACCGGAGTCTCCCTTTCACTCCAAAGTCCAGGGACGAAATATTATGCTCACAGGTGGCTTATAAAGAATTCCTATAAATGAAATTACATGCACAAATCAAATGGCTATATTAGATTTTTGCAGAAGCTGATACTAATTTACAGGAGAATGTTTTCCAGCCTTTTTTTACACCCATGAATGTCTGAGAAGTACAGCAAACATGGGTATTTTTGGAACACACAAAATTATGTGTCTGTTGGCAAACTCTTGAAGGCTCTCAGTGTCAGACGGGGATCCAGATAGGACTTGGAAAATAAAGTAACTCGACTTTCTTTGGTTTTCAGTACTTCACCACAACTATGCACCTGCGATGTTGTAAGCATTATTTAGTGTATATGCGTCCATCGTCTAAGCGCTTAGGTCTTTCCTCCCTTAAAACATACGGAACACAAATTTCAGCTTGCTGATGAACATGAAAAGTAAAGTTAGATATGCGCAGCAAATAAAAGTCCCTACCCTCATTTGCTACAAAATGAGATCTGAAATACATGATGTTGTAATCACGTTAGTATGAATTACACATACGTAAGTGTCAAACTGGCAATCATACCTTTTACTTGCACAATATATATTTTAAGTAGAAATAAAGTTAAGTATGTAATTAGATACTTGTGCCCATTCTCATTTCAGAATAGGAAAACTGAGAAAAATTCCAGCAAAACAATAATTAAAGAGAGATTCAGAGTGTGCTTCCCATTGGCTTTGCAATATATTCGTTTCTCAAGCTTTTGTATAATGGATTGCATCTCTTTTTTTTTAACTTCTACGAGTAAATAGCAAAACTAATTAGCTGCACACTATTAAGTTAATGCACATTTATCTACAACAATTCAATTCTGACTGTGAAATAATCTTTCTAGCCCATAATTACACTCCAGCTTAATTAGCATAATTTCCGCAGCACATTCTTTAATAAAGAAGCTGACATAAGGTTTGGTCTTAAATACCAAGGATATTCTAGACAAGCATAAAAAGGGAGACAGGCAGAGCTGCATTAAACACCTATTATATTATCAAGATAGTACACAGTAAAACAGAAAACGAATTCAATACTATCTGAACTACTACTCCTACTGAACTGGAGAAGATAAGGAAAACACTTAAAGGGCCTGAGATGTCCCTCAGCCACCTCACTAGAAGCGGCCCCATGTCCTTTGCAGCTCCTTCATCCCGTCACTGTGTCTCACCAAGGGCAGCCAGCAGATTACTCATTATCCCATTCGGTGCATTAGTTTCCTTCAAATGGAAAATGCATATGGTCTTGCATCTCTTACGCTAATTCAAGCGCAGCCAGTCAACTGCCACTGAACAGAGTCACTGCAGGTGAAAAGACCGATCGGTCTCCAGGCTTGTTTAGCCTTTGGTTTGCTGGCGAGGATTCAGCAATGAGAATCCCAGTTAGGAGCAACTGGGCCCCTTATGGACACTTTATTCCCCGGCACTTGGGCTGACGACACCAAACTAGTTTTCTAAGGACCAATGTGGACAACATGTATAGAGAGGTATGTGGACAACAGCACCCGGGTACTGCTGTGCTTGATGTGAAGGAGGAGTGGTTCTGCCTCCCCTCAGCAACCCTCTGACCCAGCTTATTCTTCTCTTGCCTAAGCCCACAATGCATTGGGTGTCTGCGTCTATCAGATTTATAGGTCTGGGCTACGAAACCCCCCATGGCAGGGGGGTTAGAACTAGATGATTTTTAAGGTCTCTTCTAACCTGAACCATTCTATGATTCTATGAAATGTGACCTCTACTGTCACACAAACAGCCACGAGCCTCTCCTGACAGCGAAGAACTAAAATGAAAAAAATACTTGCTTGTGCCTTCACCTAACTGTTTCTAAATACTGGTAGTTTAAAATTAACTGCTATCTGAAGTGCTCTTGGGTTGTGTGAAGGACTTTGACTAAATATATGCTGTTGGCAACAATGTCCTTGCACTCTTCCATAGTTACGAACGGTATACAGATAATTTCACCTGTGAAGGATTACCATTTATTGTGTGAGACAATGAAAGACACCGAGCAAGATTTTCAAAATCACCAAGGTGATTTAAAGCCAAAGTCCCATTTTCGTGTAACCTCATAAAGGATTTTAATTTAATCAGGTTTCCAAAATGCCTAAGACTCTCCTGAAAATGTAGACTTCAACTTCTAAACCACACAGGCACTTTTAATAACTTTACTCGCTCTAATTAACTTTTTATTTTGAGGTTAGTGCTATTAAGCAAGACCAGGACCAAAACGATCTCTGCATACTAATCAGTCACTGACTCCTGCTGCTGAAATGTAACATGTAAGGAGATGTCTTAAAAATTCAACACAAATTCAGAGCAACGCAAACTAATACATCAGTTCTTGGAGAAAAACAAATTGGCAATACCTATTTCAACTTATTGCTTTCTTAGGAATACGTACAATCAGGCAAACTCTGCTTGATTAGAATTTAAGATAAGGAAATACATCATAAAGGAGGTTGGAAAATAACTTTTATTTTTATTCAGACATATAAATGATGTATCAACTACTGTCTACAGACTATTGTATAAACACAGCCAGTTCAAGAGGTTTCAAAAACACGGGGAAAACTGAAGAAGCAGCCCCGGGAAGGTGCTCTGCTGCTCATTCTGCCTTCCCCGGGGAGTGATGCAGCCTGATTTTGAGGGAGCCTTCCTTTGGCAGAAGTGGGGAGAGAGGCAGCGAGGCCACGGCTGACTAGTTCTGCACCTGCAAAACCTGCTTGGCCTTTCAGCCCAGGGCTGCTTAGGAGGATGCTCCCGGGACAGGCATCATGTTGCCTGTTCTGGGCCAGCACCAGACAAGTCTGCTTATGGCCACAGCTTTGCAGGTCTCATTGGTTTGCAACACAAAGCCAACAGCAGATGAGCCTTTTGTTAAACACATCAGAAATTAAAAGCTAGCTTGTCAGAAGCCAAGCAATAACCTTTTCTAGAAGGTTAACTTTTCTTGTTAATAGTTAAAACCAGAATACACAAGTAATAAAATTAGTCATCATTTCCAAGAGACTTTAATTATCTTTTCTAATACAATTTCATCTTAGCTATCTGTTTAAAATCAGGTTATCTAAAAAAATACTAAGGCTGCTGAGATTATCAAAAGACGCTAATGATTTTGGCTGCCAAACTAGAGGCCTGGCTGCAAATGAGTCTCCTTTGTCAAACTGTGCACCCAAAATTAGTGCATCTAAAATTACTAGCCAATTTTGAAAATCTTGGTCTGCTATGTTTCTCTTGTTCTTTCTCCTTGACAGCTATTTAGCTCTGCCAATTTTTCTTTCCAGACCATCAGAGCACTGAGAAGAGAAGAAAGAAATTCAGCTTCAGCCTCCAGTCCTGCAGCTTTGAGTCAGGAGATAAAGAGTTATGGCCTGAAGACATAAGATAAAAGCAAAGCAATATACTCACAGCCACAAACTCCATGAATTAAACTAAGAAAAAAAACCTGTAGGTCAGGCAGAGATCATGCAGAGTAAGCACAGCAAGAGACAAGGAAATGGGAGGCATAAATGTATTGTTATCTTTTCCATGTCATTTCATCTCTCTATACATCTGTTTTGCTACCTATAAAAAAGGCCCTTCTGAAAGGCTCTTCCGAGAGATTTTTGAGAGCTTGCTGTAAAAATCACTAACTCCAGGGCAAAATATCATTACCAGTGCTGCCATAGAAGTGGGGAGTAGTCACCGAGACTTGGATGGTTTTAAAGAGGGTAAAGATCTACGACAAAAAGAACCATCAGGAGGCAGATTATTGACTACAATTTGTTAAGCAAGCACTGTGCAAAAAGAAAATGAGAGAAGCTTAGTAAAAGGTAATTTGTTTCACATGCCTAAAGAGCTTCTGTTTTTCATTTACACTGTCAGGTGTTTTCCTCTTGCCCTAAAAATTGAATTTCCTTGGAATAGGTTCCTCGTATCCCAGTACTGAGAACTGACGCTGACTGGAGAATATATACACAATATATATATTTAAGGGGAGAAAAAGAGGCTTAAAAGAACTCCTCAATTTATTAAAAATAACCCCAGTGTATGCAGCTGCAAGAATGGTCCATCACAAATACACACTGAGGGCAGCACTTAATAAAATGACACTTTAAGCCAGCATTTTACCTGTTCTCTTACCAAGCTGTCAATATGAATGCCTCTCACAGCTGAACAGTTGGGGAGGTTTCACGACTGTTTTAGCAAGTTAGACTTCCACTTGGTTTTTAATGTGATAATGGAATGACTCATCAATACCGAGATGTCAAAAAGAAGACTCATCTGCCTAAAAAGTTGAGTTTTACTTTACATGCCCTCAAAAGCAATTTTATGTCTAATCTTGGACAGGTCTGGGATGCGCAAACAGTATAACTGAGTGTTTATCTGGTACCACTCACCAGACCCCCCAACACCTATCAGCTTTGATGGTTACCTATTCAGCTGTCTCAATAGTTTACCAACTGGTAAACATCTACATACTACTCCCAACGTCTTCCATAAAAACACCTTCACTACCCGCAATAACCGTTTCTGGAAAATGCTGCTAGCTTTGGCACTGGTTTCTTCCTGGGTCAAAAAGGGACGACGTTTTGAACTGTCAGAATTTTAGCTATCAACGTGATTACTCAGGACCAGATTTACTTTTCAGACGTTTTCATTTTTATATTGAAGCCACATACTTACATGGCATGTTTTACTCTATTCTAAGTTACAACAAAATTAAGTTATCAAAGAGTTTCTTTTTAAATTGAAATGAATTTCCATGTATTTTATTAACTGCAATTTATGTGTTAAGAGTCTGACATTGCATTTTGTCCAATGTCCTTTTTTTCATAAATGGTACCTACAACCATACAAGGCACAGCATCAGACTCTCAGGGGCCTGCTTCATGAGGAAAGTACAATATAAATGAAGGAGAACAAGGAACACGATATGTACTTTTCCCTTATCCTGGAGAAGATTTTTGAGAGTTGGAGATCAAATATACTGCATGCCTATTTCATGAGTAATTAACTTATCCTGGAAAGAGGACACAAGTTTGGTAGAAGTGCTCTGGGGTAGCCATCAAGAGGTAACACTAAACCTGGAAATAGGTAATTGAACTAATCGAGCCATTTTTTGTCTTCTTTTATTCACAGTTCTGATAAGTAATTGTCAAGAATGCATTTATGACCACATGAAGCCTTCTCCTACATCTTTCCAAGACTATCTTCGGTTCATTGTAAAACTCATGAGCCAAACAACATTTCCATAAATTTAAAAGCTTATTGACGTGCTGCAGGCCTACCTTCTTCTTGCCTTCTACACATTTCAGAGTAAGGGTTTTGAGGAAAAACTGCTTGAAAAGGCAGGCTGTGAGGCAAAGTTATGAGCCCTGCACATTTAAAACACACCCACTGCCTGTTTCTTTGGTGGGTGGCCCGCGATCTCCAGGTATGACTGGACCAACTGACAGGCAGTTCCCAACACATCGAAGTGTTAAATCAAAGAACTATACCATAGTTTACTGTGATGATTCAGCATAATCTGAACAGGCCAAAGCCCTCTTTGAACTCCGGAGGAGGCAGCACTCAGATAAATTACCCGCTGCGACCACCTCCTGCCACGTGAACCCCAGAGGAGAGGAGAAGGCAGCCAGGAGCCTGCCTGAGCTGCTGAATGTTCCTCTGGAAGGAAACCTGCATCTGCCCACCCAGACTGTGACTGGATGAGGGTGGCCAGCCCTTAGAGGTGCACCGACTGAAGTAGCTGCTGAAACGATCAAAACAGTTCTAGCAAATCCCATTTTGTAGAGGTAACAGCTCATGAAATTTTAACGAGCAATGAAATTGCTCTAAAAAAAGAAAAAAAGGAAAAAAAAAAAAAGGCATGGCACCCACCACTACATAACAGCGAAGGTGCAGAATGTCACATCTCTCCCTCTATTCTTAAACCTTCAGAGGTTTTCTAGAGTCATGTAAAAATCTTGAGGCGCTTTTAATGTTTGTAATGAAATCCCAGAAACGAAATATCCATGAGAATTCAAACACTTCCTAGAGCTGTAAAAGAGGCAGAGTACCAAGCAATTATTATGAATATTTTCATATGATCTGTTTTGAACCATACTGCATAATGACGTTTTAAGGCTCGCTATTGCTGAAACTCAGATGGAAGGGCAGAAGTGAGTAAGTAAGACCACCCAGCACCCAACTGAGTGACAATAAGAGCGACACAGCTTAAAAAACCTTACGGTTCTCTGTGAGATGTGAGATTCATTTGGCACCGCTGGAAGCTAAGGACTAGTCGAAGGATGATACAGAAAAATTAAATAATGACTTGCTTTCTGTAAGGACTTGGTTTAAGGTATATTCAGAGCAAGCCAGCCTTCAAGCATCTGTTGATACCCAAATGCCCATTTCAAAGGTGGGCATAGACAAGGTGAGCAGACAAAAAGACCCCAGCTATTGTCCCTTCCCCAAATGAAAACAAAAACCCCTATGTAACTATCTGCTCTAAAAATGCTGTCCTACCATTGGTAGGTGAAAGGACATGGAAAAGACAGCAATACTTTTATGCAGAGTGGGGAGTTAACTCCGTAAGATCCAGTGAGAGAAGCAGCAATTATCTGCAGAACACTGCGGTGCTGGGAGAGCTTCCTGCACCATACAGGCAGAGGATGCCAAGGCAGTACCAGCAGCTCGTAAGACACAAGAAAGTGGTGCCATAAAATGTCCCCAAGGAGCACTGAAATGTGCAGTCAGCCTGGGAAATGTGTGCTGCATTAAGTTTTCTGCAGTTAATCACTAGGATTTCAGCATTTCCCTATAACCTTCTACTCCAGCTTTTAGTCTCTAAACAAAATATTCCCTTTCCATATAGAAATTCTGCTGCTGTTTTTTTTTATTTCAGTAAAGGACATGAAAGTAGCAGAGATGAGTTTTCTTCTCCTTCAAATAGTGATCGATCTTAGGTACAGATACAGAAAACCTTGCAAGTTACACACACTTGATTATTTTCTTCCTAAAATCTTTCCACGCACATTGAAACTGACAATTAATAGTGCTAAATTTTGTGGAAATATCAGTATACTAGAAGATAATGAGGTCCAACTGTCTAGTTAAGTACAAAAATAGGGCGAAAAAAATACAGCATCACCAGCACCAGCTTTACCATCAATTAGCTTTAAGAACGCACAAACCTGTACACTGGAGGTTAAGCAAAAGAACAAAACCAAAAGATGTCTTTCTGCACCCGTCAACCAGACCCTGAAGATCTCAAGTTTTTATAGCACAGATTTAACAGACCTTTCTATTTTATGGGAAAAAGAGTTGTAAAAACATCTACTTTATATATGACACTGATGTTCAAATACTTTTCATATTTTTAAGCTAATTCAAGAACAGAGTTGACTGAAGTGGACGAAAACCTAGCATCCAATACACATAACAATCTTTACGCTTCTAAACACAGCAGTTTAAAGAATACCTTTGCCACAGGAAGGAGGTCAAATTGATACTACCCTTGCACGGAGGAGCCGCCACCGTACGAAGGACTCTTAACACGCACCGTTGATGCTCGGGAACAAGAGAGCTGTGTCCTGCTTCACAAATCAACTGAGTCGAGGACAGCCAATTTTTGGAAGGATAACTTGGCTTTGCATTTGCAGTATTAATTGGAGGCTATTCTGAGTTTGGTATTATGTCAACTGTCTGTCGTTGATACAGCACATGCTTATATGAGTTTTCTTTTTCCACTAAAAAACCAAGAGGGACAGTATACGCCATCAACACCTCTATATCCAAATTTTTCCTTCAGACTTTACATATGTGGCTGTGAGCATGAATTCTAATCAGATTTAAGACACTTGCATAGGGAGCTATTTAGATCTTAAATGTTTCTTAGCCCTGGCTATATGTGAAGCAAAACTGCAAACATCTACATTTCTTGGTAATAAAATGAGAAGTCCGCCCTTTACATTTTTGGTTTCTTTCTCACTGTAATACAAATAATACACAAAATTGAGACAAATAATACCTTAGTTCTTAAGAAAAAAACTAGGAAGATTTTTTTAAAAACCTTTTCATTAGGTATAACACAGGTTACATCAATATTGTTTTATTTGAATCTGTGCAATTCTGCGTATCACAGTATGGTAATCATTGATTTAGGAAGTTTTTAAGTTTTTGTCAGGTTACCAGGTATTTTTCTTAATAGAACTTAAGTTCAGTTCAGTTGTTCAGCCATACAGCTCTTCCACTACCCAGTGCCAAGGAAAATTTGGGATCAGCGTATCACACTAAAACCCGCAGTGGGGTAGCTGCAGCATTTTGGCTCAACAGGGAAACGTGTGCATTTTAACTGCCAGAGCTACCCGACTCGGAGCACACGCCATTTGTGTGCAATGACATTCTGTTAGCAAACTGCACTACTGAGCAATCCCAACTTTATTAGATTCTTAAATCCTAATTTGTTTCAGGTTGACATGACATAGTGTGTTTCGGCTCCTGCTGTTAGTGATATTGTTGCAATGAAGAAAAAAACCCCATCTGTATCTTCCCACACAGTCAATGACTGTGAGAATCTGTGCGCTAATGGATTTTTTTGCTGCTCTGGAGTGTGAAGACATTAAAATTTATCTCTACCACAAACAGCATGAATGAGTATTTAAATTTTCTAGTAGGGCTTTTTTTTTTTTTTCCTTCTTCTTTTTGGTAGTGGTTTCATTATACAAACATGTATTTTACCTAAACAATAGTGCTTTTTCTAAAATCTTCCACCTTATCCTATATTTTAGAATGTTGAACACTGCTGTGGATCATGTAGCTGGGTCATTCTACTTGTTTATAAATCAAACCTTATACGTTAGACTGACACTGTTAGGGCAGTATGGAAAGTGGCAGCTGATTGTGGAGAACCATAGATGTGATCTGAAAGGCTATTTGGGGCACGCTTGTTAACATCATTTAGGACTCACAAAGCAAAAGCTCAGAAGACAGATGGAAGGACTAACACTTTGACGGAAGAAAGGATAGGATGTGGTAAATCTCAATAATATAATAGAAATGGCACAACTTTATGAGCTGAAAGATTCTCTAGTAAGAATATATGGCTTACTGGTGGATTAGATTTTTCAGAAGACTTTGTGAAGTCTTATGTAGGGACTAAAACCTTTTACTGTATCGCAAATTAAGGCCCATAGTTTTAAAAACAGCAGCAGCAGAACAGGCACTTTCTCCTTCTCCTGATACATGGCACTTTTTATCTTTTGTATCTAAAAAAGAATATGAAACATATAAATGAATTCACTACTTTTTTTACTCACAATAGTGAGTAAACATTACTAGTACTCACATAACATAGGTAGTATTAACCTACATTATGTTCAGAGTGATGAAATGGTTGTCACCAAGAGTTTGGACCTGAAGGTCTGTGTTATTTCAATATAACGAAGAACTCTGTATTTTTTGTAAGTTTGCAGCATGACAGTGGAAGGTCTGATGAAGAGAAACAGACCTGCAACAGGCAGGAGATGATACTGGAGAATTCAGGAGGCAATTCAGGACTTACCGTTTGGAATGCTAAGGAACTTGCTAAACTAAACCAAAGTTGCCAAAAATGCCACGCTGAGTTGTATGTTACAGAGTAGGAAAAGTCACCCTGTACCACACTAACACTTCATCTCAGCTCCTCCTTCCAAGCATCTCCTTCTTTTTATTGCTGTTATTGACCAACGAACAGCCATTTTTATGGAACAGCCTGTTATCACCACATGACCCTTGTTCTTGCCTCATATCAGCTTAAAACACATTGCTGTATATGTGAAGTCTGGATTTTTTTTCACATACATCATTTAATATTTACCCAAAATGAATTTCATCTGGTTTTGGTGTGGCATCACAATTTTTTTCATTGACGTTTCTATTAGTTTGATGCAAACGTGGTACAGATTTGAGCTGCTTAGACCTACTTTGAAGTCCTCTGAGAAAACAGGCATTGGAGAGCTTCTTGGGGCTAAAAGAGGAAAAAAATCATCACGCTATAGCCTACAGTTTGGCTATTTTGTTTCTGAGTGCTCTTACCACTCACTCTTGGATGAATATTGTCTTGTCCCGGCAATTTTTTATTGCTAATTCAGTATTTGCTCCCCAAGTTTCCCACCGATACCACATTTTGAGATAGATTATATAAACTCATTTCTCCCTCCCTCAAAAAGGTGAAGGAGGGAAAGAGAAAACTTTTCACTTGCTCTTCAGATGTTTTGATGGAAATTTATGTGCTGGCAGGGAAATACAGGAAGAAATACATGTTCTTCTAGTGTAACAAACACTGTGAATCACAGGTTGAACTGACTATTGGCAAAGCCTGCATGAGCAATCCTATACAGAGGGCATTCTCACTGAACTGTTTTCTTACATTCTTCTCCACCCTATGCAAGCGTAAGCTCTTGCCATTTCTAAGCTTTGCCTGACTTGATTTCAGGATGCCAGACTTCAGAAACTTGCATCATTTTAACTGATCAGAAGTGATATTTTCTAAATTAAAGAGCTGGCTATGGATTGAAAACTGGCATATACGTTTATGCCGTTAAGAACGGGAGGAATCGGATCGGAGGCAGTGTGGGCTACGGCAGCAATTAAGCCAACAGCTTGCACTTACAGCCCTTAGTGTTTTGCACAGCTACTTTACCAAACGGCAGATCACCTCTTAGGCAGCAAAGGCAACCTGGAAAGTTTCTTTGTAAATCCGAGCATATGAGAGAATGGGAAACCGGGAAGCCTTTCAGACCAAGATTTCCCTCTCGCTCTTTGTCACGAGAGAAAGAGTAAACCAAAAGATCAAGTTGGATGCTATGGGTAGGCTGGGAAATGTTTATCCTGGGTTACGGATGATATGATGTACAACCCCATACTAGAGTCACTGAGTCTTGCAGGTTTAGTACATTACATGGTGGACAATCCCTAAAACCTGCTTGTTCTTAAAAAACATAAAGTATTTTAGTAAAGGTTAGGACTTGCTACTATGTCAGAATTTCAAGATAGCTTTCATAAAAATCCATTTCTTATGAATTTTAAAATTTTACAAATAAAAAAATTCTCATTTCTTATTATGTTTCATCTCCTTCACAAATGACAAACCACTTTGACATATGAATCAGTCTCACATCTATTCACTAGACAGATTCATTTTGCGATTAATGATGTTTAAATGTTGCATTCACATTCTTCCTACTTCTAAAAATTGTCTAATCCTTAGTTGTAGAAAATATTTTAAGAAAAATCAAAATCAGAGAAGCCATCTCTGGTTTAGAATTTCATTGATAATTTGAGAAATACTTCGTATCCACTGGACGATGGGCTGGGATAAGGGAATTGATTTACAGATTTGAGAACACTGGTTTCTTTTATGGCTCAGTGCATATCATGGACAATGGGCTGGGATTAAGGGAACTGATTTCCAGATTTGAGAACACTGGTTTCATTTATGGCTCAGTGCATATCAAGGGAAAAAAGATCAAATGTAACTTGGCATCTCAAAAATCAAAGTTCACAAAATTTTTAAATGCAAAATTTGAAATAAAATTCAAGGTTAATTGTTGGACAGTGAAGAAATTTTTTACTCTAAATTCTGTGAGACAGAATTTCTTACTAGTCCTATCTTGTGCTTCTTCACATATAATTTGTAGATATTATAGGGGAGAGGAAACAATTTGTAATTAAGATTGAGGCATTCTCAGGATTCCAAGTTCTTCTGTCTCTTCAAGGAATTATGCAGATGCAGATCACGTTCAGCAAATAAGTCTTGGCAAACCTTGCTGTCTCAATAACAAGCAGATTCTTTCCTGACAGCAGATATAATTTGGATTAACAACATGATGAAAAAAAAAGCTAGCTAAAAGAACACAAGCACAAGACTAAACATTACGGTAGTTTCTGGAACAATATATTAAGAGAGAGAAGAAAAGTATCTGATTTTTAGAGGAGCTACACTCTCAGTATTGAGCTGTGCAAGCATGCGGCGCTTCTGGAATGTAATTCCCTTCTAATGTATTGCTCATCTCTGTTCACTAATAGCTCACTTCTAATACATTGAACTTTGGCTTTGTTTTTCCTGCTTTGGTCTTTTCATTGAAAAAAAGTCATAAACTGGATGGTGCGAAGTCAAATTGTAAAAGTAATTACAATTACATATTTTAATATTTATTTTAACTTAATGAGAAACTTCATAAACTTCTTTTCAACAGCAACAAAGGTTTATGTGATCTGCTTCTCCATTATTTTCAGATTTTGCAATTTGCTTCTTCAATGAAGAGTAAAAATTTGATTTAGATAAACAGAATTATTTACATTCTTTCAGCAAATGTTTCTCAGATGAACCGGAAAATAATTACACTCTAGATACCCAAAGGAATAGCAAAATTCTTGCAAACAGCAATCCATACAGAAAATTTTAATTGGCTTTTGCTTTCCTGTGTTAAATTTAATGCATAGAGGCTGCCTGTCCATCTTCTGACTAATTCTGAAGAATATTTTCTTGTACGTTATCCTGTTTAGCTTTCAAGGAATACATTTTTTTTTTGCACTTGACCACAGGGAAAGTCTTAGAAACTACTGTAGCTCAAATACCGTTCCTCTAAAATATGTGATCTGCCACCCAACATGACTCTGCATCATTACTCCTTCACATTTTTTTTTTTTATCAATTCCTATGTAAATATGAGTATTTTACTTATTGACTCTTCTAATTCTTTTATATCTCTCTGCCTTGTCTTTCTCCCAAGGTACTGCAAGGAAGGCTTCCAAACAATAATTGTTGCGATGCTTCCTCACTCCCTCTTCCATTTTGCTAATAAGGACATCTCATTTAGAATGATGAGATATAGATATTCTTTTGAAACAAAGTATTTTTCCACAACCTAAACCACAAGCTTTAACAATCATGCCTAATTTAAAGCCTTTCAACAAGCTCTTGGAATAGATGACAACACTCAAACTGAAAATATGTGAATTAATTTGAATCACATTTCATGAGGCACAGTATGAAATGCAAAACTAAATCCTAACAGATTTCATATAAATATATAAAACTCCCAACTTACTACTAAAATATTAAAATTTCCAGACAGAGGATTCAGAAGCTAAGAAACACCAAGATTATAGATCTGTGTTCAGTTTTCTGTAGTACAATCAAACATCAAGACAATCATAATGAAACAATGGTCAGAGAAGATTTATGATTGCTGGAAATTTATAATTAAAGTCTGAAACAGTCCTTTAGGAAAACATTCAGGCTACAAATGAATAAATATAGCAAGATAAAATACGAATAAGTAAATGAATCAATGTTTTAACTCTTGTATATTGGAAAAACTCGATGTCATTTACACGTCTATATGTCAAAGTCTGTTCTCTTGGAACACTGCTGAATCATTCAGTGTTCAGCAGCTACATATCCTTCCTTACGCAAAGCTCATTCTGACACAAAATATCTTTGAAAACACAAGTCATCTATTCAGAGCAAACGAAAACAGAATAATGTACCATTATACCGCAACCAAACACAGATATGGAGCCACAGTAACGGAAAGCAAAACATGGCAGTGAAAGCTCAGGAAGAGCTTCTGTGAAATACCTCAAGGACCATAATAGCTATTCACAGCTTAGGACGCTTCAAGCCAATTGCAGAATTAACCCACAGAACTGCCTTTAGTTAAAAGTGAGACTTTCTTGGTATAAGAGGGTAATAGTGCGCATGCACTTTGTGTTGAGGATGACGGACTTTTGCTCCACTGGTCCTAAGTGGTTAAAGCTATTCAGTCCAGTGAGGTCATGGGCACGGTTTCTGGGAGCAATAAACTGACCACACAAAGAACTAATACGGGATGGATTCACGTTGGGATGGTCCAGTCAGCAACCCAGCGCTCTTGGTAACAACTTCTTTAAGAATCCTGGTCTTGGAGTTCAGGGGATAGCATGGGAAATGCCTAGGGAGTAAATTCGGAGATGCCCCAAAGAAGGTGGACCCACCCAAGCCTTGCCAACTCCGAGAATACCCTCAAAAACAGGGTGAGTGTAGATCAACACGCATCTTATGGATAAGGGCAGCAAGGCAACCTCAAGTTGAGACCTGACTCTCCCTTAAGCGTGACTGATTCCTGATCAGAGGCTGTAGCTGGTTTTGGTCTGATTTCATTAAGACTAGGGAAGTTGTGATCTATTTGGGTTTTTTGTATTTTGTGTATTTTATAATTGACGCTTAAAGGCAAGAATACAATTCCCCCCAGTAAATTGCTTCTTTAAATTGAAATCAAAACTGCCAGAAATTCTGTTCTGACCACGGCATATTGTTTAACGCTATTCCTATTTTCAAAAAACAGAACCTATGTTTTTTTGCCGGTAATTTAAAATACGTTAAGTGAATATATTACTTTGTGCAACATAAAATATTTACACGTTTTTCTTTTGTCCTCTTGCATCAACAAAAATTGTCTTATCTCTGAATTTTGTGAGCAAGATCAAGCACAGAAACTCACTCAGGAAAGCCCTGGGGGTGGCAGGAAGGAGGGAGGGAAGGAAGATGCAGCTGAAAATCCAAAACTAGAAGCAGGGCAAGAAGCCCCTGCTGGATCGAGGCAAGTCCTAGCATGGAGTGAGCAGAGCTGTTGGAAACATAAATGGAAGTGAGCTGAGAAGATAAATGGTAAGTTTGGATCCAGGGGGAATTTGGCAACATCTGGAAATTTGCCAGTCAGGTGAATCACTGTGATACAGAAACTATCTTAAAGAACCACTGTTACACATCCAGATAGAAAAATAAAGGTAGAGCTCCTGCAAGAAGGTGTCTATTGCACATCTCATGTACAAACACCCGTCCCCTAGGAAAGCAGCCTGGATGCACCATGATGCGGACAGTGTCTTTGGGAGCTTTTTTAGGGGGCTGGACTGAAGGAACTCAGAGAAACACAGTCCATGGGTCATGGGTAGCACTTTCAGAGACATTGGTAACAGTGTGGTCTCCATACACAGAAACCAAGTCCTCTAAGAAACAACATGATCAGACTGGAAGAGGAGACTTTCCGGAACATCATAAAACAAGATTAAGTCCAGACTAACACCCATGATATCATGTGGCAGGACAGCATGGCATTAGACCGCTGATGGGGAAACGACTACAGTGCTGAGGCCTTTCTATCCAAAGATGGCTATGCACCCTTCTGTTCTGGAACTAGGGACCCCATCGTGAAGGGAAGAGGTGTGTTGTTACAGTGGGACTGACACATAGGAACTAGGGGTCAGGTGAGCTTGCAAGACCAGATGGCACCATGAAGTCACTTGATTGCTGCATGCAAAGGCTCTGGGAAGGGCACAAAGGATCACCAAGAAGCACTGCGTTTGAGAAGCCTGCACTTCCGCTCTCCGTGGGTACCATTAGCACAGGGAAAAGGCAAAAGAAAGGTTTTAGAGAGAAAATCTAGGACCCTATAAGGGAAGCTGAAGACAAGGTCTTCCATGTAATAATGTACTTGTATACCACACAGGACTGTACACAGACAAAAATGCAAAGATGCTTGGCTAAAAAGTGAGGATTCATATTCATTATGGAGTGGAGACTCTTCTGTATGAGACATCAGATGCTGGAAACAAGAAGCCTGTTCTGGAGTGATGGAGCTCATTTGAACCTTAAGGGAATCAACCTGGTAGCATTTCAAATCCAGAAGGTCATGAGTGAGCTTCTTACTGATAAGTGGGGGCTGGCGTGAGGAAGGGTACAAGATGGTGGCTGCAGAATAGCACGTGCTGTAGGATGTGTGTTCTACTATTAATGAAAATAAAGGCATAGCAAAACTCCTGCTTAAGGAGTCCATAACAAAAGGTGCAATGGTTGATTCTGATAGCATGCAAGCTCTTGTCTGAACTCTTGCAATTGAAGACCCAATCCGTAAGTGACCAACATGTGCTTCGGTTCAACATCCCTGTGTAAAAAATGAAGGCCAGAATATCCTCCATAGTCTCACTTAACTTTAGAGAAGGCAACTACAGAAGAACAATAAATAATAAAAAGGGTAGCTAAGATACTTAACACAGTATGAATGCTCCCTTAGGACACCATAAGGAAAGCACGATAGCAGTGCAAATCACCTATCCAAAAGGAGCCTGAGGAAAGGTAAAAAGGAGCTAAAAAGATGAGAAAAATTAGTTTTCAAGAAGTGCTTCTGAGGTCTTTGAAATCTGTTCATCTAAAAAGCACGCAATTTAGTGAAGTTGGAGAATGAAGGAGAATTCAAGAGTGGGCTTAGATCATCAGCTCCAGACAGGCATAGTGAAATGATGTGATTCTACCTACAGGCAGATAAAATAGTAAAATCTGTCTCAGGTGTGGTGTAGTGAAGGGGAATTTGGAAGGCATCATTGCGTCACATCCATGAGATGACTCAGGAATGGAAGAACCATTTGCATAGAGATGACGGACTGTTTTGCAATGTGCAAAGTCAGTAAGAATCTACGAATGGAGAGCTTTAGGAATTTTTGTTGAATGTTGAATGAACTGCTTTTCTCAGTTCATTCCAAGAGCTGAAAATACTTTATAAACATCAATTTACTGAGATGGATCAAATCACAGAATCTTCATGGTTGGCAAGGACCCTTAAGATCATCGAGTCCAATCAAACAACCTACAATCTCTGTCACTAGAGCATGCCCTGAAGTCCCACATCTAGACGTTTCTTAAACACCTCTAGGGATGGTGACTCAATGGTACGGTTTAAGAACGAAGTCACATCTGAACTCGGACTCAACAGTTACCCAACACAGTTTCCAAATGCTCAGAAAGAGTACATCATTATTTCAGTGTAACACTAGAAGAGACTTTGGAGCTAGCTACTAATCTCATGGAAGGAACAAATAAAGCCTGGGCTCTGACTCAGAAGCTGAGTCAAAAGGCAAAGCTACCATCGCCTGTAGCATTCCCAGCACCATTCTTAGAAAGGCTGTATCTGAACATGCATCTGGCACATGCCTGCAAAAATGATAAAATCTGAAGAGATGGAAGGACAAGCTAGTAGAAGGAGAAAGCAATACTCCACGTTAAAGTGAGAGTGATATTAAGAATGCTTTTGCTGAACTAATCACCATTTTCTAATCTTTGTTGTGTAAAGATACACAGAGAACAATAACGAACTCCAGACAGTGATTAATGAATACTAGCTGATTCGCTACCAAAGCGGCAATTGTCTAATCTTTACAAACACAGAATCACACAGAATGGTAGGGCTGGAAGGGACCTCTGGAGATCATCTAGTCCAACCCCCCTGCCAGAGCAGGGTCACCTACAGCAGGTTGCACAGGAATGCGTCCAGGTGGGTTTTGAATGTCTCCAGAGTTGGAGACTCCACCACCTCTCTGGGCAGCCTGTTCCAGTGCTCTGCCACCCTCAAAGGAAAGAAGTTCCTCCTCATGTTTAGGTGGAACTTCCTAAGCTTAAGTTTGCGCCCATTACCTCTTGTCCTGTCGCTGGGCAGCACTGAAAAGAGCCTGGCCCCATCCTCCTGACACCCACCCTTTAAGTTTTTATAAGCATTGATAAGATTCCCCCCTCAGTCGTCTTTTTTCTAGACTAAAAAGACCCAAATCCCTCAGCCTTTCTTCGTAAGAGAGATGTTGCAGTCCCTTAAACATCTTGGTAGCCTTACAACAATGATTTACAAAAGCTAAAGATTATGAAATCTTCAGAAAGAAGTACTGCTGCGAAAAAAACAAGGGGAAAGGGACAAATGGGAGAAAAGAAAAGAACAGGAATAAACTCTAAAGTAATAAGCTAGCTAAGGAATTTAGCCTCTTGGGACTTTCCCTTTCAAGATTTTGTATGACTTGCATGATCCCTAAACAGTCCAATAGTCAAAACGTCTCTTGTTACTCAAGAGTCTCATGGACAAAAATCAGTATCTAAGTCCACCTGAAACTATTTAAAATAAGAGCTTGAGACACTTCTTAAAAACTTTAATCGAGCTTATTCTAACTAGTGACTGCATGTGGTAAAATAAGATCACTGGCACACATTAATCAGTGAATATAACTTAGAAAAAGGCAGGCTGAAATAAATGTCCACTCACCATCATGGACAACTATTAACAATCACAGTATTTTAGCTACTTTTTCAACCCTCTAGTAACTATTTTTTTTTTTTTTAAATTGTAGCCATGTATTTTGTGAAACTCAAACGTATGCTTCCAAAATACACTCAGATTATACATTAAGCCCAGCTGAAGGCCCTTTCCATACCTTGTATTCAAAAAAGGCCCCAAATCCTCTTCATTACTGAATAAGCCATTAAAGTTTTATGATTACAATGGGGCAACCAGTTGAAATGCCAGATAAAATTGCCAAGCGGTTTTTGTGGATTTCCCGCACTGATGGAACTCTAACAAGTTGATGTTCACCAACCTCAATTCAGAGTGAGAGAAATGAGATCAAGATGATTAAGTGCCATCTTGAAACATGCAATCTCATGTACTGCAGCTGAGTAAACTTGGATAATATTTGGAACCTTCAGTACAGAGCTGGCACACATTTCTCAAGTATATAAGCCTCTCTGATTTAAATGATTTTGACCTGTTTGATATGGTTGCACTTGATCTTCTGTATTTAGCCCACTTTAGGGAAGTATGTGGAAATAAACTGCACATACGTAAACAACTAAATCCAAGCTCTACTCTATTTTCAAGACTTCCTATATATATTGTATGTTAATACATTTTTATTTTTACCCCAAATAAATCACAACATGTAGAAATCTGAGAAGCAATTCTAACTTGGGTCATTGCTTGAACTCTCATTCTTTCTTTCCTGTTGAATCAGGCTGGTATGATCTGATGTCCAACCACTGCAAATGTGGAGAGGAGACTCTTGGTTACTCCACGGAAAATATCAAGATACAAAAATTCACCCACAGCAATACCAGAGGGAACACTGGGTCCCTGGTATTCTTTGGGCTGCCTGGGATTTTTTCATCCTAAAAGGCAAAAATCTTACTGATACTTTTAACATTTTCATAGTGAGTGAGCAGTTTTGGCTTGAGGAATCATTGCATTTTGAGCTTATAAAAAAGGTCAAAATATGAAACTGAAAACTGGCACATATCAGGTAAGTCTCTTAATCTGACTGGAGAAAAGGCATTTTTTAAAGCTAACCTCAAACACTGTAAAACCAACTAAGGGAAATCCCAAGATTATCTGGATTATATTCTAAAATAAAGAGGATTACCCTTGTTAATAAATGCACATGAAGCTGGTCTTTTCAATAATTATTTGCCTATTGTTATACCAGCTGATCAATTTCTTTCACTTAATTACTACAGCACTGTGCTTTTTAAGTACGTTTTCCATCTTGTTCATGTGTTACCCCCACTTAGATACAATCACTGCAAGATGTTTTAAGATGCCAAGCAACGGTTCCTCAAACAGCAGCTACATGATTTCAAGAAATACAAAGGTCATGTACAGTAGAAATGAAATCACATCAGAAATTTATTATTAAATCTGTAATTCAAACGTGCTTTCCTAGATACACACTCCTGAATCTGTAGTTTTATACGTTGCAAATTAAAATAATTTCTTAAGTGCATGACTACTATTCTACAGCAATCCCTATAGGAAACAAATCATAGAAATGGTATCTTACATGTGCTATGTAAAAAGCTGTCCATCTTACTGTGCAATGACTATTTAAAAAAAAAAATCTTCAGAAGAAATTGTAACAGGAACACAGCATGCAACGGCTGTTGAACTTTCCTGTAGAATTCATTTATAATAGAAAAATGATTTCGTATCAGCCAATCTCATTACATCTTCATTTTCTGAATTTGTATTTATTATTAATAATTAATTTAACATTTAATGAATTCATACTTATTAAATATTAAGCTAAGATCAGTTGCTAAATGATAAGAAGTGCTTGTTCAATATGTATGATATAAGCCAAGTTTTAAGATGCTATAAGGAATAAAACCAGCAGCACAAACTAGCAAATATCAAGAAAAAATGTCAAGTATAACCTCAAATGCAGCAGAGAGGTCATTATCTAATTATTATCTATTTTTTATATCTACTGACTGAAGAAAAAGTTTTAAAAGAAATAGATGAAAACACAGGTGAGAAAAGTAGATCACAGAGTTTAAGCTCTGCAATTATTCTATTGGGTTATTGATTTATTTTTCTTTTTGCTTATTTTTTGGAAAGATAAAACCCAAACTACTACTCCGCAGAGAATGGAAGCAATACGGAAGAAAGGCGTATTCTTAGGCACAAAGATACCTGTTGCTGAAACACAGCACTTCCCAGACAACAGACATATGGGAAATTCTGGTCTCTGCCTGTCCCTCAGACTCATTCACCACAGGGCTGGCAGGCAAGTACTGTAACAATATCACTGCGAGAAGCACACCTGGCATTCTGAGCTGCTGTAAAACAACTCCAATTACACCGCTAGATAGCTACGTGCCCATGAACTGCTGCGTGACTTATCTTTCTGTTTTGCTATTAACGTTTTTAAACACGTTCGGATGCCATTTTCACATTGCAAAATGGCCAAATTCAATGGCTGCCTGTAGCCTCTGTTCTGCTTGAGACCCCAGAATACTTTAACCGTGCTCCTGACCTTCCAGAACATCCTTACAGCAGTGACAGAACAAGCCAAATTCTGGTTTTCTTTTTTCCCTGAGAGGTTTTAACATAGCCCTTGAACTTTTGTTTTGTTTAATTGCAGAGGAATTGATTACTAAAATTACAAATCACTAACAGCAGAAAGTCTACATTTGCTCACAGAGTCTACTAGTCTTCCTTAAATCCCAATTTGACCTGTGTCCCCCATTCTGCAATAAGGCGACATGTCTTTGCAGGAGAGGGCAGCTCCTTCTCCCCTCATCCATGAACAGTCAACGGCTCTGGAAAGCAACTCTCTGCGCTCCCATCCTGCAGCCCCAGAGAAGGAAACCCAAGGGTCTCTTCTAGTACCACTATTTCCTACATGAATGTCTCTGTCTTTAAATAAATAAATTTGCCTCATTTCTCCCAATTACATTAGTTTGTAATTTCTAAGTTTAATACTATTTTGCCTTTTTTTTTTTTAAACATAAAAAAATAATTGTGCCTAATCGTGTTGTCCTCAGTCCTGACTGGTACATACAAGATTCTTCAATTTGTAAGATTCCATCTATGCAAAACAAAACATAAAATTAAAGTTAGCATATGTTTGCACTCTTTCCAGATTAATAATGAAGACAGAGAGTGGGACTGTTCCCAGCATCAAGCTCCTGGCACCATATGCTTTGCTGTCTACCCCTACATCGCTGTCTTATCTTTTTAAACAGTTTTCAGATTTTATTTTTTTTTTTGCTCTATGAGACCAAGTTTTTATTTCAGCTACTGTGAATTCATGACAGACAGCATCAAATGCTGCACAGACACACAAAAGCTACATCTCCTCTATCTAATTTCTTCCAGACAGGCCGCATTTTTCTCATTTTTCTCAGGTTTGAAGAGTACATTGAAAGAGTCTTCAATTTTTCAGTACATGAATGTAGAGGCATGAATTTTACACAAAGAAACAAAGCACGATGAGATTCAGTTATCACTGGAAACCTCGTTCAAGCTCCTCAGAAAATTCCAGACAAATGTCCTTAATAATATTCATTTACTTGTAAAACTAATTTAAACAAGGAGAATGAAGGCTAATCAACTGATTTATTGATGGCATTTTATCTTCAGCTTTTGTCACAGGACAACAGTTGCAACAAACAGAAACAAACCTCAACTTTTAATACTGAACACACCAAAAGCCGAGATTATTTACGTTAGCGTACTAAATAAAAAGCTTGAGGAACTTATTGCTGAGCTCCAGTGTAACAAGGATGGGTACATGAGATGGAAGTGAGGACAGGCTGTGGAAGGAGGACAGGCTATAGAAGGAGGAATGTAAAAATACTGCCTGGACATGCATGGGCGTCATTAGAAAAGCTAGAGATGAGCTTGAGCTGAGAGGTGCAAGCAACGTCAAAGACAATGAGAGCAGCTCCTATTGCTACGTTAACAGTAAAGAGATGAATAAGGAAAATGCAAGCTCATTGCTAAATCAGTAATTACCGGCACAGATAAGGTCAAGGTACCTGATGCCTTCTTTGTCTTAGTCTTCACCAACAAGGTCTCCCAAGGTTCTATGTTGGGGGCAAAGGTTCAAGGAGGAGAGAAACTACCAGCAGCAGAGGAGAATCAATTCAGGGATTACTTGACAAATTTAAACCCATACAAGCCCATGGAACTAGAGAGAATGCATGTGATGGTGCTGAGAGAGCTTGCTGATGACACCGAAAAGCTGCTCTTCGTCATGGTACGGAGATTGGCTGAGGGCCTTGATAACTGAAGAAAATAAAATATTACACTGGTATTTAAAAAAATGGCAAGATGACAAACCAGGGTACTACAGGCTAGTAAGCCTTTCTTTGGCTTACTGGCTTTCTTTGGCACCTGGAAAAACCATGGAGTAGGTTGTCTTGAAAGCCACTTCTAGGCATGTGAATTAGGAGTAGTTTATTGGCAATAATGAGCCAAGGGTAATCATGTTTGACAACATCATTGCTTCTGTAACGAAATTACTAGATCTGTGGATGAAGAGAGCCATGAATATCATCCACCTTGACTTTAGCAATTGCCATGGCAGCAATTAAACTTAACATCCTGGGCTGTATAACAGGAGCGTAGACAGTACATCAACAAGAGAAGGGATCACACTCATTAAACTGCATTTGGAATGCTGCATCCAGTTTTTGGCCACAACAATGTAAGATGTTGATAAACCAGGAGGAGCGCAGTAGAGGGCCACCACCACAAGGTAAAATGCTGACACAGTGCATGAGGCGAGGCTGAGGGAACTGGGCTTCTTTAACCTGAAGAAGAGAAGAGATGGCTCAGGATGGGCAATGGACCTAACAGCAACCTTCCTTTATCAAAGAGGAGGTTATACAGAAGGTTGACCTAGGCTCTTTACTGAGGTCCATGGAGGATGAAAGACAGTGTTCAAAAATTAAAATGAGGGAGGCTCTGACTTGACATAAGGAAAAAAAATGTTCAATATGAGGAGAATTAAGCACTGTAAGAGGTTGCAAGGGGAGGCTGCAAAATACCTGTCCTTGGAGGTTTTCAAGGCACACCTAGACAAAGCCCTGAGGCAACCCAGTCTAAATATGGTGTTGACTTTGTACTGAGAAGTGGATTAGGACCTCCTGAGGTCCCTTCCAAGTGGAAAAATTCTACAATTCTAACTAGCTCTTTTCAAGAAAGCACTAACCTGGTAATTGAAATTAAAGAACAACAACAAAAATACACAACAAAAAAACCCCGTGCTAGTGGGATAGCCATCTTCTATTTGGCCTATGTAAAGTTTTTCTAGTTAGTTAGAATTAACAGTGCATTGTCAAACAGTCTTAGCACTCATATACTGCAGACTTATTAAAACAGTACTAAGCTGTTTCCACTTTAATGATCAAGAATTTAATAATGTTGACTCCATGAGATATAAAACATTGATTTCTTTCTATGACGGCACATAATTTCTGCAGCAACATGCAAGTAACAAATTCAGCTCTTCACCCTTCAGAGGTAAACATGGTGGGAATAATGACATTTTTATGTTTAACACAACAGATTAAAAAGGACTTAACATTTTATTATTTTTCCTTTTTTTTTTCCTTTTAGAGAGAGAGAGAGAAGGAAAGATTTTCTTAATGTAGATGGCCTATCTAACCATATCACACGGAATCATAGAATAGTTTGGGCTGGAAGGGACAAAAATGTTTCTAGTTTCTTGGTCAGCACTGGTACAGAAATAAACTTCATCAAATGTGTTTCATTTACCTTTAATTTCAGAGAAATATATGCACCAATTCCAAAATCCTCATTAACATTAATAAGTGTCTGCAGAAGCAAATCTCTTGAACTGATAATGACTAGCTGTGTAAGAAAGGACTATTCACTTCAGAAAGGAACACCAAATACTTTCCACCTCAAATGTTTCACCTTAAGATATACATTTATTGTGTCATCTGATGATGACTGAACAGGCAGATTTAATTTGAATTTCTTTTTATAATTAAGCAACGGGCAAAGCAGTACAAACTGTTTCTTCCTGCTAAAAAATTTTTAACAACCGAATTACATTCCACAACCACTAAAGCTACTTGGAAGCTCTGTGGAATTGCAACCACTCATAGCACTGAGGTGACTCGCTTAACGGGGTTAGAGGGGCAAATGAAAACACGAAGTAGTTTAAAACATCTTTTTGTCATAACAAGCACTTCTCTCTTAAGGGTTCTCTGGCCTACTGAAAAAAAAATTAATTTCAGCAGTGATTAATGTTTGCCTATTCTCATATAAATAGGAAGGAAAACAAGATACAAAAGATGCTTCAGTCTCTCATTAAGAATATTTAACTCCTGAAGTATTTATGAAACAACCCATGTTTATGATGTTTACCAAAAAAATATGAAAAAATACTAAAGTGAAAATTTTATTCCTAATTATGACAAAATTTCTATTAACTTTTTTTCTTTGACCAGTATCAGGAGGAATGTACAGGACAGAAAAAATTATACATCAACTCAATTATCTTTCCATAACAAATTGCTGCCAGTAGTTGATTTCAAAAACTCATAATGCACATTAAATATTAAATCAAATAAACTATGTAAATTTATTATTTGTCATTCTGGGACTTTTTAAAATGTAACCAGAATGTTATTCAGAGGTTCCACATGACAGAGCTACAGGTTTTCAGCCCCTGAGGCTAAAACATGGGCTGTAGGGACAGAGACACACCCAATATTCAAATTTAAAATTTATATTTAGTGGTGTTCATCCTTAAATTGCCTTTTAACATGGAAGACCACTTTTTTTTTTTAAATCACATTTACCAATTAACTACTAATTGCCTTATACAATTTTAAGATGCTTTACACATTATACACTTACACGTTAGCGGAAGTTACCAAAGTGCTTTGAACATGTAAAGTATGTTGAAATATTACAATACTGCACTTTAAGTTAATCTTGACCTTTTTTCTCTCTAGCATCTGTCCATGTTGTGCCAGTAAGGAAGAATCCAACATGTGTTTCCTAAACCATGGACAAACTTTTCTGTCAGAACTGTGTGACCCACTTCACCATAAACTACCACGGTAGTGGAATAAGGTGTGAATTATGGAATGACGCTACCTGACAAACAGGTCTGGAGCTGTCAGCTACCTACAATAACAAGTACTTTTTAGTATCTGCCTTACATGTGCTCCCTGGTTTGCTCCTTAGAGAATGAAATAGGTTATGGAGGATTTGCAGTCCAGCACATGTATTTGCCAAAAGTCTACTTTAAAGAAAATTTGCCTGTCTTCGTTCTTTTAATCCCTTAACACTACTAGTATTCTGGAACCAGCAACTAAGAAATGAGAAAGCAGAATGTGAATGAAAGGATAGCAATACCATGAGCTCCTTGCCAAGTGCGAATACTAACATAACAGCATCAGCCTCTCTGGGAAAAAACATATCTGATATACAGATATAGTAATAGATATAATACATACAGAAATACAGATACTGTATGTATATTAAAAGATATGTATACAACTATACATATATATGTATATACAGATACATAACTATATACAACCTCATGCAGTACTATGTATTAAGGGGAGCAGAGTCATCAAACTGTATGGTATTTCTCCATCTGTGTACTCTGCTAGTATGTGAAAACGCATCCTGGGTGCTGCACTGTAACATGGCATTAGGATTCACACACTAAATTCATTCTGTGGCGTTCTTATAAATACAAGATGTTTAACAAGTGATTAATACCTACCAAAATCCACAAATAGCGGTGGGAAAGCCCAAGCCCTCTATGAGGAGAGAAATGCAATTTGATACTGAGTCCACAGTACACACCAGCTTTTGAAACTTGCCATGATTTGGCCCCACAATCAGAATAAGCTTCCATCACAGTCAATTAATTATAAACATAATTAGAAACCCCATTACCAAGGAAAACCACATACTGTGATCCTAGAGGAAGGTAATACACCTCTAGCTGAAACTGCAGAAAGGTTTATCGTATCTTTCTTTGAAGTGCTGATCACAACTGCTGGGACTTGTCTTACATCAAACACACAAGAGTCATTTAGGTTGGACAACAAGAAGTTAGCTTCTACAAGATTAAACACTACAGCAAGTAGTTATTAATGTTGGCAGAAATGCTTTGCTTGTTGTTTTGTTCAGAGAGGACCATATAGCCTCAGATTCAACATTATTTGTTCCATAGTCATGTTCCTCATATTCAAGGAAAACATACCCATATTGAACATATTCTTTCATAGATGTTAACTTAAACTCCTAATACTTTGTAAAAATGAAATTAGAAGATGCAATTACTCTTAAATGAATACTATGTTATGAAATAACTATCACAAAATATTAGGTACACGCTCAGAATGGGCCTCAAATAGATTGGTCATGGGTACACGAGAGACTGACAATTCCTGATAAAAACTGCAATGAAATAAAGACTTCCATAACAGTGCATTAAATCTCAGATAACCTTAATTCTGTCGGTCTGAATGAAGATTTTGCCTTTTCAACTGATGTAAATACCTGGACAGAATGGAATTTATCTTTCATTTTCAAAACTGACTGCTGATTCTCCACCCTTTTTGGTCATCCCGTGGTCCCTGTGACAGGTGTTAAGAGTGGTGGGCCTGCACAGTGAAGTGCTCTCTAAGATACAGGGAAAAAAAGTTGTCTCTGGTTTCCCATACATGATCTGGAGGAACCAAGTCTATTGATCAGAGGGCAACTCACAATCCAGACCCAGTCGAATCTTGCACACTTTCCTGTCCATCACCCTGAAGCACACTGCAATATTGTGTCTGGAACTAAACACCTATTCTGGCCTCCTAATACTACCTGACCACCCAGAAAGCAGCTGTGATTCTGGACATTAAACAGCAGTCTCCATATCCGAACCAGCAAGTGGGCGCAGACTATGACGCTGCTCCTGTGAATTACCCATCAGCTCAAGTTCTAGAGCACAGAGTTGTATATCCAGGAAGTCCACACGCTGGTGGCAATTCCTGTCAAGGGACATTATGACTCCCTACGACTGAAGTTCTCCCCTCCCCCTGTGCCAACAATAAAGATAAGCCTTTCAAAAAAGATAATACCAAAAATAATTTCACTGAAAAGTGTGCCATAGCCTGTGTGCAAACAAGCAGATGGGGCAAGGAGGCAGCATCCATTTGCATAATGACTTTAACTGGAAATGCTTTGCAAACACAACATTAGCAGCATGTAATACATCACTGTTAGTACAACAGCACCTCCAAATAGCACCGATGGGATCTAGGCCTTGTTATAAGATGTACTCTATAAATGTATATACAGAGACATAAACCATACTTTAAAAAACCTTTCACCTATTACAGAATATCATCTACCCCAACTGACTACAACAGAAGGAAAGAGAACAGATGGTTAGGATGGCAACTGTAAACAAATTTTACAGATAGCTTAACTGCTCCTAATTATATCAATTTTGAGATCTCCTGTCACACCTTCACAATTTGTAGTATGTACCCCCCTTAACCACCCTATAAAAATATCTATAGACTCTTTTGCTTCAAGTCCAACAACTTCTCTATCAACTGGAGCTTTTTCCTTGCTCCATCTATTTTTCCAGAAGGTATGGGAAAGGGCTTCCCTTAGTTACTGCACAAATTAGGAAACGACCAATCAAAACAGTATCTCAAGTAAAATTCGCTATAGTTGTAATGTTTCTCTGTGCCTTAATACTGCCTCCTTGCACAATAGTACCTGATTAAGTCTTGACTAGCTTCTCAAAGAGCCAAGTAAGTGGGGCCTCAGAAGGTCACTGACTCAAGTCTCCTGCCACGGGTAAAGGTGGCAGGAGAGCACCTGAGTGCTGCTGCCTCCCTGTCTCCTCATTTGGATATCATGGACAATTAGCGGGCAGCTATGATAAACTATTTAAGCTCTTATTATTTTCATTGTTTCTCTTTAAAGAAGAAAATCTAAAGCTAATTATTATCTTGTAGAGGAAAAAATGGATCTTTTGTTAACCTACAAGGGACATTTCTAGGACCATAAGTAAACTGCTGAAGAGCACCATCCTAACTTAAGAGCTTGACTCTTTTCTTAGCTTTCAGAAAACCGAATGTCTACAAACTACATCATATATCATTATTGTAATTGGGGGTTTTATGCTCTTTTTCCCCCAGATAAAAGGAACATGTATGTTAACAGGAACCACATACATGGATCCAGGTTGGAAACACACTCCTTCCTGTTCACAAAGCGAGCAGCTACGTACACCTCTTCCTTGCGCCGTGGCACAAAGCATCAGTTACGGGCAAAAGGAGAAAGAGCGCATACACCTTAGATCCAAATGCTGTCCTGAAACAAGATCATGCCGAACCCAGCCACTGTCATACCTGGTGCAAACCTACCTGCAGCTAACTTTACTTACTAGTCTTTAGTCTTGCTTAACAATGGAAGTTTTTCTTTTATCTGTCATTGTGAAAGTGTACGTAATTTAAATCATACTTTCCATTCTGAACGTTTCACAAAGTAAGAGTTTGTTTGCATTAAGTCCAAGTTAATATCGTAATACCTTTAATTTCATTTTCAGTGTTGTGTTGTAGCAATATTTTTAAACTGAGACGTTACACTGATGAAAGTATTCAACAATGATTACTTGCTGGCCACACGAAAAAAAAAGAAATCCAGCCGAAATAAAACAGACATATTAGGGAAAAAGTGCTCAACAACCTTTAAGGAAGGAGAACAAAAAAATGCTGTTCATATACACCAGCACTTACGTTAAGCTTACTTCTTTTCTTAACAGGTATAATTAGGAATTCTATATACCTGAATTGAGTTTAAAACCTAGTAAAACTTCTCAAATTCCATCAAAGCCTTAGTAACTGAGGGAAACATTTTTCTTCCATAGGAAGCATAGAAAAGTATCAGTTTTGTGTCTACTTCAGGGACTATTTGTCTGCCCACACCAGCCTTCCTGTCCAAGGACAATAAGAAACAATAATGGGCTGCGTTCAGATTGTAGCACGGTGAACACAAAGTCACCTGAAAATTAAAGTGGTTTAAGCCACAGCTAATTAGAAAACCAATGGATATAAATAGGGAATACCGAAAGTCTCTGAGCCTGATAGTAAAACCAGCTTTCTACGCATTGACATCTTGTCCCATCCAGACTATAGTGTCCTAAAATGGATAAAAGAATACTGTAGGATAATTCAGATTAGATAGAAGGAAGACATTTTTTACAACGAGGCTGGTGAAACACTGGAACAGGTTGTCCAGAGAGGTGGTAGATGCCTCATCCCTGGAAACATTCAAGCTCATGTTGGATGGGGCTCTGAGCAACCTGATCTAGTTGAAGATGTCCCTGCTCATTGCAGGGGGGTTGGACTAGATGATCTTCGGAAGTCCCTTCCAACTCAAACTGTTCTAAGATGGCATATGCCCCAACAGTGAAAGAATACAAGAATGAAATAAGAGAACCGCTAGCTGGAGCGTGCAACCTCCTGCATAAAAACATACATGCATTAAGTAACTGGGAGGCAGATAAAGTCAAGGTAATTAAAAATGAACAATGTTACAGGAGTTATGTGGGGACCCACAGGCCTGTAGAACCCTATCCAAATTTTTAGAAACTATTCTAAAAAATTGAACTAATGAGCACAAGCAATCACACAAGCCACTGGAATCTTGTGGAGAAGCTAAGGGGTGCATTATTTCTTCAAAAAAGCAAAAATCTTAGATTATAACAGAGTTCTAAGAAAGTATCAGCTCAATACTCTGAAACATGTGAAATCTATATGAATGTGAATTATTAGGAAAACAATGACAAAGGAGTCATCATTATTAACTGAACATACATATCTATGGTACACCTTTATCTTGAATGCTGTGAATAGTTCTAATCTCTCTTTCACAAAAATAATGCGGTAAACCTTAATAAAAATAGAGGAGGCTAGCAGGAAGCACTAGAAGTTAAGGAACAGCTTCCATGGTATGTGCTACTAAATACGTGTGGAATGCCTCAACCTGGAAAAGCAATGACTTACAGGATGTGCGGTAGAGATCTACACAACTATAAGCAACATGGAAAAGCAGAGTAGGGGATCTACTCTAGGGATTTTTTATAGCTGTGTTTGGTACAAGAACTAAGGGACATCAAATGAAACCATCAAGTGGAAGTTTCCAAAGAAGTCTTCACAAAAGGTCCATATAAGCCGAAAAACTCCTTCCCACACGATGGATACTAAAGCTCACGTGTTCAAAAGAGAGAATAGGCACATTCAGGAATGACAAGTCCATAAAGGAGCACTAAGCGTAAAGCTGCCAGGTTCCTGGCTTATGATACTTGGTGGGGACTGGAGAGGCATTCTGCATAACAACACCGGGCTTGCTCTGCCCTCTTGCCCAGGCATCTTGGTGTTGGCCTCTGCCAGAGGAGACGTGGGGCTCAATCAATCTTTGATCTAACTAATTCTGATGTTACATTGCTTTCTCTTTCAGAACGCCACAAGCGTACAGACCCCCTTTAAAATCTCAGATAGAAGCCAACAGCAATTTGAGAGGAAGGGAAAAAAAAAAAAATATCTCTTGTATGTTTAACAGTGGTATAAAAAGCATAATGTAAGCAGCCCCCGAGTAACAGATGGACATATATCCACATTAATTGTACTGCTTTGGGTACTGTTATTTTACACCAATTCTTCTTATAATCTCAGCTGCCCTTGCACTCTATGATAAAGCAAAATCATGCAGTATACGCACATTTGAAACCTAATGAAGACAATGTTTATTAAATAAAAAAGGATGCATAAAAGATCTACAATAGAAAACAATTAGGGAAGTTAGCACAATATTTAACTGTGCACTCTTTAGACATAGTTTCATTAGCAGTATCTTATCTTAAAAAGGGTCTCTAAGTCAGCTTCTCTCTCAGCTCTTAAGTGGCAACTAATTTTAACATCAGCATCAGTAAATTCAAAGCCTCGGAGTGCATGCTGATGCTCTTCCTTGGTTATAGTTATAACTTTTGCCCGTCAAAACAAATGCCTGTAGGAAGACACTCCAAGTGAAAGGTGAAGAAAGAATCACAAAGTAACATGCACCATTTTTTAAAGCACAAGTTATTAATGCAAATATTTATGCAATTTAAAAATTATTATTCAAAAGAAACGGCCTGCATCAAACCAAATGCCATTTTTTAGAAGTATCCATGGTACCTGATTACATCCACTCTGAACACTGATCACAGTAATTGTCCAAGATTCTCACTTTCAGTCCACCTCCACAGTCCTTGCAAACATCTCAGGCAATTCACTCTTATTTGTAGGACCACACAGCTGTCTCACACCCTCTTTATCTTCTCCAAGAGGAAAGAAGTCCTAAACTAGTTTCTGTTCTTCTCCTTTCACTGAGGGATGGTCTACAGTGCAGGTACCCCAAGCAAACTTCACAACCAGACCCAGCATACGCACATCGAGTATGGTGATGCACATCAACAAATCCTTCTGAAGAGAACCAAGCTAAATACCTCAAGAATAGCCCCCTCCATACAAGCTTATCATGCTTTCAGGATTGCTTCTTCCTTATTTATCTTTACAGGAATGGCGTCCTGCCTGTAAGTGTAAATAAGCTGCAAATGCTGCTTTTGGATCTAGCTGTGTAGATAACAGTAGTGTACAGCTATCTGTCTCCAATCTTTAAAGGCTGTTGTACGGTCAAGAACTTTCTTGGAAAGAGTCTACATCTCTGTCACTTTCTCACAACAGGACACAACAGAAGTTTCATTTCCATTTACTATAAGCATCAATATATAAAAAAGATTTAAAATAATTTCTTGCAAGACTACTGCGTGTGTTGCTTTAGGAAATTACGAATCCTTAAACTGTACCTGACTGCAAACAAAGCTCCAGCTTATGCATATTGATATTCAGTATCAACAACAACCTTTACAGGAAAAGCAAAGAAATTTCTAATGGTGTGGTCTGATGTGAATATGCAAATAATATTCTATCAGGCCCCTGGCATCAGCTGACCTTTTTAGGAGAACGTGCCAGCAAGAGATGCTAAAGCTTCTTCATGAGCTGGATCAAACTCTTAAGCAAGCTCTGCGTGCCTCACCTTTTTCTTATGTATGTGTAAGAACTAGAGCCCTGAACATTTTCCTAGTTGCTGATCTGTAACATTTCTATCAGCTAAGGAGAGATCTCCATAAAGGTAAATCAGTATTTCTTGTCACATCTCTAGAGCTGAATGAGAAAAAAGTATGGCAACTTCAGTGCAGAAAACAGGCTGAGATGCCTCCTTTGCAGAGCAGTTGCCCCTTAAGTTCAGAAGTTGGGCATTTAGCCACTTAAGGTAGCTCATGACGTGCCCTTGTTTCAGACAGACTATTAGCAAGGACAGGCTCATCTCTTACTCATTGCTAAATAATTTTCCCTTTAGCAATATCCTTTCTTCACAAAGCTTTAAAAGCACAGAAGCATCTGCCTTTGTATAAAAATCTTATGTATAGTTCAACTATCGCTGTTCCCCTGAACTGAAATAAACAACAGATACTCCGGCTCTGGAAAAACAGACTTGAAGAAAATGCACTAGCTTTGAAGCACTCATTTCTTTCATTTTTCTTCATTCTTAACAGTCTTTAAAAAGCCCAGGCTTCAACAAGTTGCACCGTCCAGCATTTCATAACTAGGCTTTTCCCTTTAATGACAGCGGTATTTCTGACAGCAGGTGGACTCCCAGGGACAAGGACTGGTTTGGACTTTGAACAAAAGATCTTATTATGCCATTATTCTACTCTTCTTCTATCTGGCTAACTCTTGTGAATATCTTTAGAACAGTTGCAATTTTAGAAATAAAAACATCCCTAGAATGTTCGTCATAAGGAATTATGTTTTAAAATGTAAGTAGTCACTTCCACCAAGGAAAACAAGATATGTATTTGCAAAAGGAAGGGATATTTTAGGGTAGATGCTTTAGCACACTTTTCATGCCTCCTCCCTCTTCCAAACATTACAGATCTCAGAAAACTCAGACTCTTTTTTTAATAATCCATCATATTTTCTACGGGTTTGTCAGCATCCTCAGATTGACTGCTTTTCATCATCTGATAGAGAATCAGAGAATAAAGAGAGTAATATTCCATACCGAAGGTCCTTCAGAGAAAGACTTTTCTAGGAAGATGTCATATTGTTTGCCACTCTATCACTGCCTAAATATGAATTTTGGCTAGGCGTCACTCCTCCCCCCCGCCCCGCCCCGAAAAGTGTGATGTACTTGAAAAAGACATTTTGACTTTGGCCTGAGAAAATGTCTGGTCAGTGATGACTCTGCTTCACTAAGCTCCAAGCTGAAAGACACCGACTCACTCTCCAGCAGCTACCTTGGGAGATTTATACAGCAGTCAGGTAATGATCAACCCTCAACATCAGCTCCCCTGAGCAGAACGAGGGTACACAAGCTGAGGAGTGATCGTAGCAAAGCTTTTCTGCTTCAGTCCGTAGCACTGCACCTATTTCTTCACCGTACAGCAAAGCGGTTTCTGTGGCCAGGGTCTTTTAGATTAGTGACATTGCCTGTCTTGATTGCATCACTTAATAACAATCTAGCCATAACGCTTTGTGAAGAATAATATATTCAGAAAAACTGAAGTAATCTTAAAAAACGTTCCCTAGTAACACCTTATAATAAATAGGCAGAAGACCACTTAGGAAGCCAAGAAGCTTCCTAAGCATTATCAGTCTAAAAACCTTGAAGATTTATTTCTCTCCATGTTGTATAGCATAACAAAAATAATTAACATTTATGAAGCTTATGAACTACTTTAACCTATGTAAGGTAAGAAACGCTCAAAATCGACACAAGCCGTTTTCCCTTTTGGATTTTATATAAGCAAAGTCTGTAAGCAGGGCACAAAAAATACTGTGGTGGGAGGGTGTAAGAGAGACAGATGATGGGGAAGCCCCCTAGGGAAGCTGATTTTAATACAGATCTTGCACTGTACTCCAGAATATCACAGTGTTAGAAAAAATGAGTACATTGTTTTATCATCTAAAAGCCCAGATGGCCACCAAGGAACAGTTGTTCAGGATAAACTCGAGTATCCCACAGGATTTTCAGTTTAATAATATGAAGCCAATTATAAATTTGAAAAAGTAAGCCAACACTTTTTTTGATCTCAAGTCTAGTTCATCTTTTTCAATGTACGGAGAGAGAGATCTGGGTATGAGAAGAAATTATCACACTAAAACTCTCATGGATAAATTTCAATGTGCTATATGACAAACATGTAAGTGGCGTGGTAGCTACTTTTCAAATGAGATAATATGCCCATTCTGTATAGCAAATTTTCTTAAACATCAGAACTTGTAACAGGAACAAAATTAAAAGCGCTGGTTTCGTGGTTGGGTGGTTGTTTTTTTTTAAATTAAAATCACAGTGTTCAGCCTTTTCATCCTTAGAATTTTTTTTTAGTAACAATAGACTACCTGCACGTCTGGATTTAACCTGTGGCCAAAAGGACAGGTATCTAGAACGAACCCAATAGTTTTTTTGTGGAAGGTGGGCAACAAGATTTCATACGCAGTACCGTTCTGTTTTCGCCACATGATCTTATATACATGCATGGCTGACCAATGCAACTACAATTTGGAAGGCTACTCACAACTCATTTGTACAAAAGACAGTATCTCTATTCCCAAACTTCTGTGGAGACATAAAGCAGGTATTCAACCACCTTAAAGCCAAGGAGACACAGCTTATAATCAAACTCTGTCAAGCAATCTAAAAAAATAATAAAAAAAAACCAAACACAGACACACAAACACAAAAAAACCAAAAAAAACAAGCAAAAAGAAAGCACTTTAAACCAATGAAAATAAATCCCAGACAAAAAAACTGGTCAACCCCTTACCCACTTCTCAAAACACTATCAACAATTAGAGGCCTCATCCTGAGGCACCTCTCTAGTAATGTTCTGTACATGAACCAGAAGTATGATGTAATATGACTTCCTACCTGTTACAATGAGTTAAGATAATACTACCTCAAGCAATTCCCGAGGAATTTTCCAATTAGCAGATAAGGGGATTAAGGAGAATAGGTAAATATCACTGGGCCTGAGCAACTGGTGACAATAAAAACAACGTAGATCACACTTTGCAAGCATGGCTGTAGAATAACCATGCTTGCAAGAACACATGAAAAGGATCATGTAAAAAGTACGACTTATCTCAAAGTACTGGAAATAAAACTGCAATCTGTATCAAAAATTGGTGTTTATAACAATCAGGAAAGCAGCGTTTTGTTTCATGGGTAAGGTTGAAAACAGGAAAATACCTATACAAAAACTACTCCATACTAAATCATGACTATTTTTTTTACAAGCCAAACTGTATCAATACATGCTGGGGCTGCACAGCATCATGAGGGCCATCCTGTGACATGACACAGGCTGAGCTCTGTACTAGACAGTATAAATGACAGATGAGGGGTGCCACATGCCTTTTTCTATTACCCCTTTTCCTTCTCTGTAATTCCCTTCCATCACATCTTTTCTCGGACTTCTAGGTTAAGCCTGTTTCTGTGATACACACAGCTGCACACACATAGTCACACACATACATGTATCACTTCCTCTAGTACGGTAAGTCTTCTGCTGAAGATGACAGTGGAAAGTAAGGTTGATAAAATCTGCAGAAGCAGAACCAAGCCACATTAGAAAAAATATACTCTGTAAATGCAGTCACACATTCAAACACTGTCCTCTGGAAGTCCCAGAGACAGGTGTATCTCTTTCACATACAGAAAATAGATCTTCCTGACAATCTATGACATTTTTCATTGGAGAATTCAGTAGTTTCAGAGTATGCACAAGCTAGAGCTTATGCTCACAACTCAAACTAGCTTTCAGCCATAGCTGCCTCATCTACCCACTGAGACAGCAACTGATAGTCTCATTTTTCTGATCGCTTTGCAGAACAATCTTGGTTCTGCACATTGTTATCAAAACTCAGGCTGTCTGGCTCAGGTTCATATTATACTATTTATGCTGCCTCACAACAGTAACAGTATTGTACGCTTACCTTTAGTGAAACGTGGCGTCATCTTCAACACTAGGAACTTAAAGAGGGGTTGAAAACAATTTCCATTCTGTTTCATGTCTGCGGACCAGTAAATTTTAGAGCATTTCTTGTGAATCAGACACTATACCTTCTGTTACATATGAGCTACGACCAAGTGTTCAAACATAAAATGTAAATTTTGTAAATAAAATGGAAATCTCTTCTCGCAAGACCTGTGAAATACTCAGGCATTTACACAATCTGATCTCTTCTAAAAAAGCTGGGTAAATAAACTTCACTTAAATACATTGGTATGAACCAGTTTAAATAAGTAAATGATTACACCACATAAAGTCATTAGCTTCCAACTGCTACAGGTTGCTCTGATAGGGACTTACTAGCAAAAGTCTCTGCACTTCTGCAATATGTAAACCAAAAAGAAATTCTGATTTTGACTCTGTAGCTTATTCTTAGCTCTGCTATCCCAAGTACTCATGAAACTCTCAAAACCTTTACATCAGTATGATCAACTTGATATCAGAAGAATTACTCGTGTAAGCCACTGCAAGCAGGGATTAACTTTTCCTTCAAAGACACTTCAAACGTGGTTTGTTACTGCATCACTCTTCCCTCCCACACCAACCAGATTCCATGGAAACGAACGTCTGATTGACAGAAACTGTACGGATTTGGAGGTTTTCCCCAATTTTGCCTATTAGGCTTTATTTACTACACTGGAAACAAAACTTTGGCAAACAGTCAGTGGATGAAATTTCTTATCAAGTTAGCAGCTACTTCTTCACAGAAAAGTGTGAACTGTCATCAAAACAAACAGCAAAGTTGAAATATACAGTAAATCGGCTTGTGAAGAAGAAAGCTGTCCTATGTGAAAGCATTAAGAAGCCCCCTCCTCTCAGCATTTTATACTTCAGCTACTCCTCAGATACTCTCTACACTCAAATTCTATTAAACAAAACTTTATTCATGTATTTGAAAGCACAGCTTAATATTTTAGAAAGTAAAGACTGAAATGCAATTGTACAACTCCTCCTTTAGTCATAAAAAGCTGTAGAAGAATAGATTCCTTACTGAATGCATCTAAGCGCTTCTTTGACTATATTAAAATAAAAAGACAAAATATAGAACAATTGAATTTTTTTAAAAATAATTTTAGAGTATTTAAATTGTTTTGTAAATTCAGAATGAACATGCAAAGACAATTCACCTCAGAACACATTAGAATAAGTTTAAACCATTCAGGAATGCCATATTTTAATAATTCATGGTTTTGCATTATCTTCAACTTTACTAATTTGTTGCAATGAGAACCATCAGACCCCTCGGCGAGTGCCCTTCTATGGGGAAAGGCAGACTTCATCCCTTCTTCTTGGATTTTTTGAAATGTAGAATTCTTCTGCAGGACTTCCAAAGTTACGGTCAGCTTGATGTAACCTAAAGCAAGTAACTGCAACGTCAAGCCACTGCTTTCAGGTCAGCCTTAATTCTGAAAATATTCATTATCTTCCCGTGACAGAAGATTCCTGATCCCTGCTTTTTTTTTTTCTCCATATGGCATTCCATATGGCATACCATAAATTGCACGTCTCTTCAGTTCTGCTCCAGTCTTATTACAATTCATGGAGTAGACAGGGGGAGGGAGGAAGGCAAAAAAAAGGCATCCTCTTCTAACCACCCCCAGCTAGCTCAAAGCCCAAGTAACCCAATGCGAAAAAAATTATTTCCTACCTATAAAACAAACACCAACCACATTATAATGAGGTTTTGCGCACCTTTTAGTCATCAATATAATATGCCTAGACTTACTAAACTCTAAGGTGAAGCGAGGATAAGTTTTTCAATTATATAATACACATCCAGTAACTTTGATAAATGAAATCCAGACATCATTTCCAGTGTTGTTTCCCAGAAGTCTGATACGCGCAAAGGGCTTCTACCATTAACTAATCTATAAATAATTTTTCAACAGCAGCTTACTGTCAACACTCACAGCTTCTTCTACCAACTCCAACACGGTTGTCCCTGTTAGACCTGCTCCTGAAAACTTCAGGCTCTGCCAGCTAGAAAACTGACAGTAAGGAAAATTCAAATAATAAACCAGACAGGGACCAAAGTCTGATATAGCAGTCATACTGCGTGCAGCATAGCAAAGAATATGCCCCTCAGTGAGTATGTGTCTCTCTTCCATTACCAAATTTCAGTTGTAATTTTCCCTGTGAGTTATTCTGAAGGATGAGGCATTAAGCCTTACACTTCACAGCCGAAGTATCATCACGCTGCCTCTTGCATGTAAGCAAGTAAGAGTTCAGTTTCACTCTCCTAGCTACTCATAGCACTTTACGTAGCCATAATGAAATTCTGCTCTGAATCCCCCCTCCTTCATCAGAGAGGTCCGTGGTTATCCCAAGAAAAATAATTTTGCAGCCTGCTTTGTGAGGGAATGAAAAAAAAAGGTTTGTGCATGAAGCAAGGGGACAGAATTTCCGCTCAAAGCAGAGAATGCTTTAGACTCGAAAACCATGGCTGAAGAGCTGGCTGTGCACCCTGGCACACAGCATATTACTAGAGACTCGAAAAATGGGAGGAAAGGGGAAATAAAGGCAGAAACCAACTGCCATTCCAAGGAAGCATTTTTTGGCAGGACACATGCATGCCACAGTTCACCCAAATGTTAGATAGAAACTTCCATGTCCTGCAGGTCATACTTCAAATTTGAAGGGTTCAGAGACCCTGGAGCCAGAAGTACCTCTTGGGATGAAAACAGCAGGAAGCAAATTTAAACCAGGAATATTGCTCTTGGAGTTCACATGCAAGTCTACTTTACTGTAGGTCTTAAGCATTTTTTTCTGCTTTCCCTTTGACAAATTTAGAAGAAACATTTCCATGTCAATCTTATGACCATTTTAATTCATACTAGTTTTATATCTGTCACTCTCCTACATATTTTTAGTTACTCGCTAAAGATCACCCAACTACGTCTAGTTAAAGTGTCAAACAAGTGAACATGAGAGAAAGAAAATATCTATTCTAAGGACTTCAGAGACTACAGTCTTTGGTTTGCAGGTGGGGTAACACACGAGGGGGATTCATCACTTGACTCTTATTAGGTTTGTATTATTGTAGGGTTGTTGGGATTCCCCAGCATTACCCAGTAAAAACTGGGTTTTATTACTTCCCCCAGTTTCTTGAGCATCCATGGAGAGAGAAGTCTTCTCTAACAGGCTATAAAACATAATTCTCCAATAAGCATGTTGGGAGTCTGCATCCTACCCAAAAGGAGGAAGCATCTTCTTATGTGATGCAACATGCAATCATTTTAAATTATTCCACTACTCCTCAGCAAAAGGGATTTTAACTCTACAAAGCAAAATTAAAACCCTAATCAGGGATAATTGTCCTTAAGAAGAAATAGATCTGCTCAATTCAAACGTAAAGACAAAGCCAAAATGAAACAGTACCTATCACCCAACAATTAAATCTCATTTGAAAAACAGTAACTTTGCTGTCCTAGACAGCAAACTGTTTTCACAAAGAAGGATCTGGTCACACATATGTGAAATATGTAATAAATACATATATGCATTTAATACAAAGAGTATTATTCATCTTTAAAGTTTTAATACTCTTTAAAGTTCAGGCAAGCTCAGGGCTCATTCAAAGGTCTTCCAAGAAGTGCAACATCTCCTGGCAAGCAAATTAGCTAGGACTAAGCCAAAACCTACTCCTTTAACTCTTTTGAACTGGAAAGCTACTTTCTTTTTTATCGTAAACTCAGTCATGAAACAAAGAAACTTAACCTTACACATTGGCTCTACTGGGGTAGAGCTTCCAAATATCACAGCCCTAGTAAGATGCTAGGCTTTCTTAGCCATACCAGCTGACATAAACCAAGTCAGAACGGTCCTTATCACTTCAGAATTACACTTCCTTATCACATACTTTGGTTCTCCATATAATATGCCTGCAGAAGTAATTTGGTGCAGCATGTGTCAGTCTGGTTGATCACTGAACTAGATTTGTGTTAGTGTATGCAGTGCCCGAGGTAGAGTATTAAGCTACAACTACCCTATGATGTGGTACCAGGGCAATGAAACCATTATTTTTTAAATACTCGGATAACTTTTATTTGTTTTAAACAAAGCATCCATACTTTCTCTGTATTTGAAAGCACGGAAAAACCCTGAAATTCTTCGTAACTTGCCTGTTACTAAAATACTGAAAATGAACATGTCGTTCATTGAGATATCGGTCAGCAAAGGATATCAGAAATACAACTGAATTAAAACAATACTGCAGTTTCCACTTTATAAACAAGCAAATCCCAATGGCATCAATAAAACTAACTGTTGCAACTGAATTTGGGTATGTAAAACTTGCAGCTCCCAAGCTCATAACTTCAAAGCAGACAGAGAAGATACTCTGGACTGACCAGTACAAAGACCATACAAGGATATGGGCAGTGGCTCTACCTGAAGTAGAGAACACAAGTAACAACCTTATATCCTTTCTGAAGATGACACTGGAAAGACCATGTCCTTTTAAACACGAGGCTTCTGCGTGAGAAGTGCTGGAGAACCTGGGCTCTACATCAGGCCAGGCGCTTATCACCATCTACACAATGAATTTCAGCAGCAGACAGCTGTATTGGCAAGGAGACTCCACTCACACTGTACCTATCCTACTGTTTCTTTATAGAACAAAGTAATCTGGCATGCCTCTGATCAAAAAAAATCAGACCCTGCTCCTGTGCCCCATACCCCCACCTAAACACACATGCTGACAACATACAGCTCCATGCCATGCATACATGGATTACGGATTCTATCTCTGTATGCATACTATATACACATATATATATGTATATTTATAGTTCATATTTATACTACTTACACAAAGACTGAAGTTCCTACAAACTGCCTAAAGGTTGTAGGTTGGGCAGAGGCAGGAGGTGTTCCAGTGTCCCGTCACTGTGGGAAATCCTGTGCTCTGTGCTTCTGCTTTCTGAGACATTCCACGCCAACCTGTGCTCAGCCTAAAAGCCCTACCTAATACTATATACATACATATATACACAAACATATAAATATACGTATCTACAGTAAGCTAAGCTTAGCAAGTGCTAAGTGTGGAGTGGTGAAGAAAACAGATATTTTTTGTTTCTAAGTTAGTTGACTAGACTTAATACTTCAGCACTTAGATTGTTAGCCTATTTGAAAGACATGGCTTTTTGTTATTCCAGCAACCAAGCTTTCACAGCAGTTTTGATTTTTACAAGATGACAGCATGAGATTGTTGAGTATAGTTGGCTACATTTTCCACATAGTTTTCATAGATGTCCAAGTTCTACCCTTTGCTGCGCCCTTTGAAATTCTTTTATAACACCAACCTTGAACACATATTTGTCCACGTCTTCCAAAGAAGATTTTTTCACACGGCATCCTTCCTACAGCCTTCCACAGCTAACCTATCCAAAAAGAAACTACGCTCTTTCTTAATCCTTGGGTTTTCTCTACTAAGACACACTTAGAGTAACAGTAAAACGTGACTACACTAAAAACAGTCGGGGGATACCAATAATTATTTGGTGTGAAGAATAAAAGCTTTTAAGTGATTCAGAGAAGTAAATCTATTGACATAATTAAACAATTTAACTGCTTTTATTTTTAACCCTGCCTTCCTTTCTACTTTCTCTTGTTCTTCATCAGTCCACCTTTCTGCCTTTCATTTCAAATTGAACATGAGCTTTTTGGCACAGGGATGTGCAATTTAATGTAATGTACAGCAATTTTATGCATGTACAGGAAAAGGAAACCACTGGACCATTTAAATACTAGCAAGATGTGCAAAAATAGCAGCACAAATCCATGTTTTTACCTTTTTTTTACATATTAACAAGTAACACACGCTGGTAATTCACCAAGTGGTTTTCATAACCTCCATTCCAAGTTGCATCTTCTCACAGGAGTTGCATCATTACCACCATCACATGCATATATTGAGAGAAATACATAAATCTTCACACCAGTCTCCTTTTCAATGGGATCCCAAGAGAATTCAGTATTACAAAGCCTAAATTTTACACGGGTTTGGGGAGAATAAGGAAGCAAATGTTCTTTCCCAAAATGTTCTTTCCCTGAGGTAAAAGAAACAGTCAGAGATCTTTTCTTTTTTGTATAATACTACAAGACTCAGCTGAAAGCAGCCATCCCTCTTCCCTCTGAGCTTTCTAGGCACTCAATAGGCCTTTGAATTCCCAGAAAACTCAAAAGCTACATTTACTCTAGTTTCCATTCTTTTTTCTGGCTTTTATTTCAAAAGATCATTATTATTTTTCTGCAGTTACTAACCAAAACCAAATGCCAGCATATGAAAACTACTACTAGCCCTACTAGAAGTTTATTTGCTTTTCCTTTTTATCATTAAGAAATGAGTTCAAGCTTTAGTCTTACTAGAAAAATGTAAAACATATTTCTCTATAGGTTTAATTAAAATTCTAAAGCTGGATCCATGACATCCAGGTTGAAACGAAATCCTTACTCTACATTGATGCTGGCAGTAGAAAATACTTCTCTTGTTACATTGACATCTTAACATTTGAGTGATAGTTATTTTAACAGACAGTTATTATCCAAGAAATGTTATTTTCTTGTTTGAATCAAGCAATTTTACCTGTCTGAAAGCAGAAAAAAAACCCCACCCTGAACTGCTCCTAGGCGCTGTGAGCAGGCTGAGGGACTCAGACGTTGCATTTAACAAAGGTACTAATGGGGAAACTACAGGAGCGTTTTAGAGGAAACAGGCTGAGAAAGTTTTCTCTCTTTATTTCTCATTGCACATATTTTGTAAACTTGACAATGGTGCCTTTTAAACATTTTTCCCCCTACATATAGGCAGTTTCACAAAGTGGAGAAAAATATATTGGTAAAACCCCAGTCTCTGCCTGTACTGAGAACAAACACAGAACCTCGAACTACTGTCAACTGAATGTTTGAAATTCACTAGTTTTCACCTTAATCTAATAAAGTGTCATATGGAAGTTTTATCTTCTTAATTTTCATATGAAACTAATATGAAATCAAAATTTGCCTCTTAACCATTGTTGATCAAGACTCGCTGTCAAATTTCCTTTTAGAAGTCTCTTTGTATTATTGCGTTTACTCCCTTCAAAGTTATGTTACCAAGTAAATGGAATTTCCTCTTTGAAAAGACTGCAAGATTTAGCTTATATTGCTTATATTCAGCACAACCGGGAGCACCACGAACTTAGCTTTCCCAAGAAGCCTGTGATACCAAGGAACTAAATCAATACCATGTGCAGAGAATTCCATCTTCCAAAGAAGTTTAAAATGTTAGAGAAGTGAGCTCATAAATAGTTTATTATAAAATGTTTCTGAAAACTATTTCATGCATTTCATTATCCTTCGGGCTACACTGAAATTGTCAACACAAGCGTGACAGGCTACCTTCACTATTCTGCACATTTCAGCTGTCACTTACCAGCTCTATCATTCCTCCGCCATCCATTCTGTTCTTAATTGTACAGAGGCAACATAAATAATGCTCTGAAATAAATTTTAGAGAGACTGATGCATAGATTGTTTTCCTCATTTTTTTTTTCCCCCATAAGCACTCTCCTAAAGGAAAACAGATCCATCAGTTTTTTCCCTTCCAACCGCCCCCCCCTCTTTTTTTTCCTTTTAGCCATGAAGTGCAGGCTTTTCCTCATTGCGGATTCTTGAAAAACAGTTGAGAAGCTGATGACTCCTATCCCATTCTTATTGCTAACTAAAAAAAACCAAAAAAAAAAAAAAAACAGTAAAAAAACCCACCCCAAAAGCACAACAGAAACACTTCACTAAAACTGAGTGAAACTAAGTCATGTTTAATGCTACTAAAAAGCAAAATCTAAGCCAAATTATGATTTTAAAATAAAATAACAAAAGGAAAGAAGATGTAAGTTCAGTACCAGACAGCTTTATGCCAATGAATATGTAGGAGAACAAGAGTAAGGCTTCTGCATTCACATTTCTGAGAAGCTGTTCGCTTTATTATTATGAGGCAAATCTGGCCTAGTAATAAACGGTCTGGGGATTAGGAACTATTAGGTTCAGTTTCACTGTACCTGTGTGTGCAACCGATATGATTACAGGCATATAGGGGGTGATAAATAGGCTCCTCAATGAAAGTTATTTCCATCTAGCTGACTTGAAAACTGAATCAGCGAGAACCCGTAATTGGAAAGGAAAAGGTGGAGAGGCGTTCAGTGCGCATTTCGAGACATCAGCTCTCGACTTCCTCTGTGAAAGCCACATGTGTGCATTTGTCAATGAGGAAACTTCATTTAGGAAGTTCCCCCTGTGAAAAGGAAGCCTCCTCCTTCCTATACAGCATAGCCAAACTGCTCTGAAGTCTCTGCTCTTATCAGACCCAAGAACCGGACCCCTGTTTTTACTCAAATAGTGTATATAATCGTACATACATCAGAAGTAAGCTTTTCTGAAGCACTTCTCTGTTGTTGTTTGGGTGGTGTGGTGGCTTTTGTTTGTTTGGTTGGTTGGTTTTTTTGTTTGTTTTTTCTTTTTTTTTGGGGGGGGGGGGAGATTCTGATGTGTGAATCACGCGGAAGCCAAAAGGTAACAGATGGCTGCTGGAGAGGTGCCACAGAAAATGCAGCGGCTGACAGGATCTGTTATCCCTTAGCGCCTGCAGATAAAACCTTTAGACTTTAGGATACAATTTCATTTTAAAAAATGTAGCTGCTGACAAATGGAACAGAACATCCATTAGAGAAGTCTATGCAAAGAAGATTTCATCACACAGAGAAGATTTTATGCATTTAAAAGAATCTTGATGTACACGTGAGGAAATGCTTTGCCTAAACAGAGGTTTTGTGATTTGGCTGCTCATAGCAAACTCCACTCTCAGCTAGGTTGGTAAAGCCACAGGAGAAATCAAACTCCTTCTCCCATTTTTTTCCTGAGAAAGCTATCTAACATTAAAACATCTAAAGGATCCTCTGTGCACCAATTTGTGTGCAGCCAGAGTTTTACAAGACATTCGAGAACTACTTGGATGCAGGAAAATGTCAAACCTTTCCTATTAAAAGCTATTGCAGGGAATCACAGAACTATACAGAAAACTCAAAAAGGCATAAAAAGGGTAACCCGTTACAAAAGCCAACTTCTTGCAGGGGAAAAAAGTATAAATTGCCATCCATCTTAAGGCTATTCCAGACCATAAATTTAGGTACAGTCAGATGAACACCTACGTAATTACATGACCACATCACCAAAGACAGCTTCTATCCTTGAATCACTGGATGCGAATTACAAAGGACTAAAATACTTCAAACACTGTATGTCTAACACTAAAGTAAACTTCATTAACTGCAAAATACCTGTTGTGAGTAGGCCCAGACACCTTGACTCTGCAAGCAGATAATTGACTGCACACTCACATTTTGGAGATGCTCGGCTCACAGTATTGAAAAGGGATGGCAGTCATATAATTCAGCCATCAGGAAAGCATCAACTCCAAAAAAAGAAAAAAAAAAAACCACCCAAAACCTGCAGGTTGCTCCAGGCTCACCCTCTGTCTGGAGTCCTACCACATTCTCCTGGGCTTCACCACCACTGTTCTTTGGGGTCCTCCTTGCAATGTGGCAGCAGCTCCAGCCTCTGTCGCTGGTGAGCGAGGCCACCCCACCCTGTCACCACCCACGTCTAGTGACCCCTGGCTGCACACGTGGCATTGCTCTGCCCTCAACACAAGGGGCACGGGATCAGTAGATCTCCAGTCAGCACCATTCCCCCCCCGCCCCAGTCAGTCCCATGGGGAGGTATCCTCCGAAGAGCCAACGGGCACCATGGTGACAGGCTGTCCCTGTGTCACCTTGTGCCAAGGAAAAGTATGGTGGTAATTTTCCACCTGTGTCAGTGCCTTGCTAGTGGGAAAATCCCAGGTCATGAACATTACACCTAACGCACCATTTTGGGCCTTAGGCCAGAGGAACCCACCCCTGGAACACCTTCCTGCTTCTTTTTTGAGACATGTTAAGAAATAAAATAGAAAAAAACCTTTTTTTTTTTCTTTTTCGTTGTTCTAATGCAGGTAATTTAAGGTCAATTCTTTACTCTGGCAGAAGTTGTTTGATACGTGAAGGTCACACGATATTCTGCACTTCAATCATCTATAAATCAAAAATAGGAGAACCCCACGCTGCAAAACTGTTGTGGAAGTAACCTTGATGATTTTTGGAGGCAGAAATCATACTGGTGCCTCTGTAAGGAGATGGCTAAGACTCTGGAACAGCAAACACTGCGTTAGTTTGCAGTGGTTTGAGAGAAGTTACCGAGCGTGAATATTTTAAAGACATGAAAACTGCACAAAAACCAGCTATAGGAAATTTAGTTTCTGAATCTTTTCAGGACTCACAGACAGTCAAAAAGAGGGATCACTTTTCATACTAGTAACAAGAGCTGGAACAACTGAGGCTGACTGATCAGCACAGCTTCTGAGAGAGGGTAACACAGAACATGACCTGATCCTGACTAACAGGAAGGTAAGGGAGTCTCATGCACTAAGAAACAGCTTTTCACCTGCGCTGTCAGCATTCATTCCTCCCACTTCCACCAGCACACACACAATCACTTTTCTTTAGCCTTATCAGCTATCAGGGCCAAACACTCAAACTAAGTTTTTATATTCCAGACGCTCAAATTCAGGTAGGTGGAAGGGAAAACATTGCATCAAATGGCGTAAAAACAAAAACCAGCCCTCCTCTTTGAAATGGAGTGTGTGAACCAAATACATCATGTCCCGGTATGGAACAAAAGGATTACCAAGCTAACATCAAATGATTTTTAAAGAGTAAAAAACTAAATTAAATTACTTTATTCTTTAAACTTGTTTAGTTTTTGCTCAGTTCTTGAATTAAATGACTTGTTTTACCTTGACACAGGGTTTGCACAGCTCCTCCTTTCTCCACAAGTGCTTTAATCCTCCATATTTTTACTTTTGGTATGTCAAAGAAACCTAGAGATCTCACTCTGTCCTCCTTTGGGCTAAGAGAACCTTTCCATTTCTTCCCAGGTCTTCAACTACTCAGATCCCTCCGCTTCATTGCACGGTGAGGATAAACGTGAACCCCACATTATTAGAGGTGGGTGGCAAGCTAAACAGCAAGCGATCACACTGTTGCTGCAGTGGCTAAAAAAAACCAAACCCAAACAGCCCAAAACAAAACCAAAGCCAAGTAAAAAGATCAAATGTTTCACAGTAAGTCTAGAGGCTGTGAGTTTCCCTGGCAACCATGGCTGTAGGACTTCCATGGGATCAGTGGTTTTTGCGTCCTAGGAAACCACTTGCTTAATGCTAAGAACTGTGATGCATCTCTGAACCTCACTTGTTCATCGGGCTCCAGGAGCGGGGCAGTGGAGTGGGGTGAGAAAGAAAGATCTAAGTGAAGGTGGTGGAGAGCGCCAAAGGAACAGTGATGCGCTGGAGAAAGAACTTCAAGGGTGGGTGTCAGGAGGATGGGGCCAGGCTCTTTTCAGTGGTGCCCGGGGACAGGACAAGAGATAACGGGCACAAACTTGAGCATAGGAAGTTCCACCTAAACATGAGGAGGAACTTCTTTACCCTGAGGGTGGCAGAGCACTGGAACAGGCTGCCCAGAGAGGTGGTGGAGTCTCTGTCTCCGGAGACATTCAAAACCTTCCTGGTCGCGTTCCTGTGCAACCTGCTGTAGGTGACCCTGCTCTGGCAGGGGGGTTGGACTAGATGATCTCCAGAGGTCCCTTCCAACCCTATGATTCTGTGATTCTGTGACTTCACATCATGCTCTGATCTTGAGTGAGCTGACAGAGATCGGTCTATTCCCGTCTAACATATTTAATCTACATAAAGCTAGGGTTCTTAAAGTCAGGCTCTTAATTTATAAAAGCTATAAAATTCTGCTAGAAACTAATAAACATTGTTGATAGTTCTTTCCCTTCATCATTTTTAGCTAACAGTTTCTACACTAGAAACATTATTTCAGCAAACCCTTGGTCGTATTCTCTTACAGAAATCCCCTGCGCTCTCAATGACACATTTTGTACAATGGTTACAAAATTAGCTGGCTTTTGTTTCCTGCTTATAAAACAGTTGTGCAACATCACACTGAGGTCCAGCTTCCGAAACTAACAACCTCTGCACAGCAAATTATGTCTCAGTGGCGAGGATGATTTTCGGTTGCTTTTTTCTAATGAGAAAAATTTGAGAGTATGTGTCCTGATTTTAACAAGCTTATTGAAAATTTTCCATATTCATCTCCTCCACTTAACACATTTCCCTTCCCCTCCCATCATGCTTCCCATGGAAGTAAGAGTAAGATTATCCTTTGAACTTCGATGCACCTTAGAAATTTAACTTAGTCTCAACATTCCTGTAAACCGTAAGATCATTATTATCCATTTGGCTGATGAGACGTCCAAGAGTTACTACCGAGAAGCTTCTTATGTGGTTTATCTTGCCAGGAGATCGTAACAGCTTACATGAGCCCAGTAAAGCCTGAAAGTATGGTTCTTCTCCATGTTTTTGATGTCTGATTGGAAAATATACTTACAACATTTTCTGGCTCTTACAGTCTGTCATCACAGAAAGGCACCACGCGGATTTTGCATCTGTCAAAGTTTGCAAATGAGCTGCAGGATACTGAGCAAAATGTGTGGCAAACAAAGGCAGAAACTGCATTGAGACGTATAGTCACCATTACAAGCTCAATTATGCTGTACAAGAACCATAAATGAGCTATGGACAGTATGAGGATGAGGTACACTGTCCACCTGCTCCTTCCCGGATGAATGAAGCCATCAAAATACGCAACAGATTAAGAAAGTGGAGAGGAGTTTGTTGCTGCTCTTCAAGTGACAGACCTGCATTAAATAAAATTGTCCAAAAAGGAGACACCAGTCTCGTCTCCCCTCCAACTATTAGAGGTCCACTTCTCGACGCTACGTGGCGCTCCTGCCACTGTCCTCCTGAACGCCCTGTATCGTTGACAAGTACGTAAGTGGCCTTTCACTTCTTCCAATATAAAGGAAAGGAATTACCTTTTGGTGGAGGAAAAGGATTATAAGAGCTAAGCTTTCAGATGAAAAAAAAAAGAGATGAGGCATCATCCCTCTCAAAATTATACCCTGTATGCTGCATAAATAACCTACCAGATAAAATGGCTACGTATAACCTCTTCTACTCTGCTGACGGTTTAGGAACAGTAAGCACTTCTGGACAGACTCATTATTCAAAGTACATGGACCGGCACCGTCCGTCTTACTGTGATATACCGAAATTGTGATGTTCTGGGGTTACAATAGGGCAGGTTTGTTAATGATAGGATCAGATTTCTTTAAAGATAGGATGGCAACTAAATGGAGTGGCATCCTGCACTGTCGATAAAGTGGTACTAGTGACAAAGAGAAAGTGGGTACTAGTGCTTCACGAGCTAAAAGCATGGACACTTTATTGCTGTAGAGTACACTTGAGTTTTGGTTTTGGAGGTTTTTTTGGGTTTTGTTTTTTTGTTTCCCCAAGTATTTCTCCCAGAGAAAGGAGGTTGCTAAACAACATGGGGAAAATTCTAGAAACAGCAAATACAGGTGATGCTTTTCTGCATACTGAATCATGTTTGCTGCACTGTGAAATTACTCCACTGATGTCCAGTGCATCCACAACCATTTAAAACACCTCGATGTAAACATTGGAAAGACAGAAACTGTTGGCATATACAGCAATGTGTTCAAATACACACAAAAGCGAGTTTTCCAAGTTCTAGGCACCACTCTCCTCTACTTCATCGCAAGTTGATACTTGCATGGACCAGTTTGCTCCTCGTTTATTCTCTAGGAAAGTCTTTTCCAGCACAGGTTTCCAGCTAAGTAAGTCTCCTGAAATCCCAAATTAATAGACTGTAGTCTATTGTCTATGGGAGTCTATGGACTCCCACCTCACCTATGTTAAGGAAGCAGTCTTCATCCTTAGTTACAGCAGGAAGGGGAAACGGATTGCTGTTTATTTTGTCAGACCTGCTATGTTTTCTTAGAACTATTCTGTGCACTAAGTAAAAATTCATGCCTTTTATGTAGAAAGAATCTGTATGAGGAATTGCAATTTGGTCCAGACTTGCGATCCTGATACGGGTGTATATTTTTGTCCTGTTTAGACTCTTCAATTTTATTTTCTTTTAGGGTCAGTTTTTCATACTCAGAGGAGTATATATTAAAGCCTGAGAGACAGTACAATTTTTATGTAGGGAAAATAAACCAGGTATTTCCTTGCTGAATGAAAGACATACTTAAACACAGAGCTACAAAATGAGCGCTCTCAAAAACCATCTCCTTGGTTCTACCAATACAAGGGGCTTGGCCCATGTAAATTTGATGCAAAAATTCTTAGCAGGGTGTTAGTAGGACTTAGGACGTTCAACCATTTACTTCTGGACGTAAGCCTACACTGACAAACATTTATATGCTCAGATCCACTAGAAGTACATTTCCCATGGCTTCTCCACTACCACCACCTTTGGAGAATCACCTCCCCCTTTACTCTACCCTTAATTTCAGAAAAGGGTAAACTACTGAGTGAAAAGGAGAGCTGCCTATCACACACTGTGTCATATAAAAGTGAAGAGGTATATCCACAAGCCCTGTTCTGTCTCATCCAGACCAGGAATATGAACTTCAGTCTTCTGTCTCTTGGGTTAGAGAGTGATGCCAGAGACCCACCGACAGCCCTCTGGATGCTGAAAACCCAAGCTCCCACCTCAGGACTGATCACAGCAGTGCTGCACAGTGTTGCCACCCGCTCTACTGTAGTCACAGCAAGGCCTTCTACCCCACAAGAAGCTTCTTTCTGAAGGTGACAACCCTTCCCAAAGAAGCTACCAGACACGTTCCCACCAAGATGTCCAACCTCCCACACATGCAGGTTTACCCTGCTATTTTCTTACCTCGTTACACTGTTCCTGTGCCTGGCTGCTATTCAGATTTACAGTAGACTAACACTATTAACACTGAGACAATCCTTGGAACAAAGTGAGATTAAACATGTCGTGAAGACTCCGGCAGAAACACTTATCTTTTAACAGGCTACGTTCCAAACTCTGTGTGCTAATCTCACAAGCAGTTTTACTGGAGCGCAGAAATTTAACTAGAGTTATTTTACTTCTATCACTTTTTCTATGGAAAAAGAAAGCTCTCTAACTTGCATTTTGAAAAAAAGCGTGTTTTTGGGGGGAAAATAAAACACCAGAAAAAAACCAAGATGAGTTTTGAAACTTACAGTCCACACAAAATGTTCTGATCTAATTTATTTCCTTTCATAAGCAGAAAGAAAGTCAATTTAGAAGTTTAGAAGATAGACAGACAGTACCGTCATCTTCTGCTTAGGAGGAAATTAAGGCCAGCAGAGGTAATGAAATGGAAAGTCGACTCTGAAAGCACAGAACAGAGCAGAAACGTCTCAGGGTATTACAGTTAAATCATGCAATAGCTGGAAAACTCTGTTTCTATCTTGACCTACACCCAGACGGTTCTTAAGGTGAGAACAACTACGAGATAGCTGGTTTTAAAAATTTTGTTTTCTTGTAACGTTGCAACATGATTCTACTGCTAGTGGTTTTGTGTTGCCTTGTTGTTTTTTTTAAACAAGAGCCCGATCACTAGTGCAATCTGCTCTATAATGAAAAATGAACTCTTTACAGCTTCACTCACCAAATTACCCCATTTCTTCTGAATAAATAGTTTTAAAGGTTCTGAACCACGTATCTTGAGAAGAGGGATGCCATAAAGGAAAATTTAAAGTGCAGATCAATATAATTCAATGCAATATGAAAAACAGGCATTTGAACTCTGAAATTAATTTTGACAGCCTTAATGGAGTGTATTCAACAATTCTCGCTGTTAACTCAGCTTCTTGCCAGCTTCTTTGCTGGACAAGGTGTGTGTATATAGGCATGTCAATAAAAGCAAGTAAGAAGAGAAGTCATAAAACAACAAAGGAAACCTGTTACCTCAACTCATCAAACTAGACACAGTGAGTCCATAAAGAAGCAAAACCACTGGTACTGCAAAACTTCATTGGTACGTGTTTAAACTGAAGGATGTGAAAATTACGTATTTTTCATCTGCTATGCAGCAAGTGTGATTTATCAGCAGCAGTATATGTACATGGTTTCTTAGTAGGTTCAAAACTAAAAAAAATAATTTATACACATTTGTCAGGTTCGTATTTTGGAGTAAAAATGGGAAGGCACGCAGACTGACAATTGGGTACTGGCATTTCTATTTCTAGGGCTTACCAGTTCCCCTGAAGTCTAGGAACAGACAAACCTTTGATAATTTACTGGTGCCAAGAGACAGATTAATCTTTCTTAAACAGAAGTAGGCTGTAAAATATCACATGGACATATATTTCTGGTACTTCAAAATGCAAATTCATAGTTCGGTAGGAACCAAAAGCAAGACAATAATTAGAAAATAAATATTGTATTCTTTCCCTCCTATGCCACTTTTTCATATAAGAGCTTATGGCATAGAACAGTTTATATCACAGCCCTACTGCATACTTCTCTTCCTTTTCTGACATGAAGTAAACATAAAAGAGTGCTCTGAAGAATCAATCTGTAAATTACCTTTGATATTCAACCTCCTCATTTTCCACATGCAGAACTTAAGTTTTATTTCTGACAGGTGATAAGGGGCTTGTTTCTTTTTTAAATAACAAAGACTCAGACTCTCTGCCAGTACAGATGCATATAGTTTTTACTACCTGTTATGTGAGCTCATATCAGCTAGCAGTCTACCTGCATAAATTAAAAATTATCCCCTACCACAAACTTGATAATAAATATCTTGATACTTTTCAAAACTAGTTTTCGTCCTAAACTTTAAGGTAATGAACATTAAACCGCATTTTATGACAGCTGAATGATGCAGAACAGATGTTGAGCTAAAATTTCATTTGCCAAATGTCAGCTCAGAATACGTATGTAAAACTGGAGTATTAGTAATCCAAACTACATGGTGAAAACAATGGAAAAAATTGCCAACTACATCAGTGCCTGCCAACCGTTTTTCTGGGACTTGAGATGGAAATTGAATTGAAGATTCCAGAAAATAATGCTCGGTTTTAGGAACTCTAATTGCTTATTAGGATGAGTATGTTCTCTTCTGTGTGTCTGTTTCTCATCTTGAACTGACTGACATAAAGCAAACGCTAATCAAAAGCCTGCAATTAGTGTGCTTCTGTCCTGCAATTTTTCCTCTGCCAGTGAGCCCCTGGTTGGACAGGTAGGCTCAGCGTCTGAAAGTGATGCCTGCCATTCCCCTCCACGATTCATCTCAGTCACAAAAAATCCAGCCAACCAAAGCAGCAATAGGTCTAGAACAAAACTCAAGAATTATCAGCTGACAAAGTCATCCACTGACCTACATGTTTGGTTTCTTTCTTGCTACGTAATGTATAAAGGATAAGCCTTTGGAGAATACAATACAACTTAACACAGCCATTAAAAGTCTTTTTTGTATTTGGGCCAGGCTTTCCTTTTTCTAATTAAAACCAGTACTTCTGATTATACTTCCCTTGTGCTACCCTAAATTATTTCTATCCTTCCACAATATTTTTTCAAGCATCTCAAGAGTCTTCTGTCCCCTCCTTCCCACACTTGTCATTTATCCACATTTTTGTAGTCTACCCATAGAAATCAACATGTTAAAAGTCTCCTGATGGCTTTTGTTTTCTCCGAACTCCTGATTTTTCAATGCCTTTCCATGAATGACGAGCAGCTGCTGTGGGCCACAGACAGCTTCACAAGCCAGTCTGCCTAGGTGGACTACAGCTTCTGGGGACGGTGGACTACTGTTTCTGGGGACTAAGGCACAACATAGTCAGGGATGCTTCTGATATCGTTTTATAAGAATTATTTGAACCAACAAGTAAAGGCAGCAATACTAAGTAAGAGATGCCAGGCATAGTCCATGGATCAAATGAATGAGATCAAGAGTAATGCAAACCTCTTTTACAAAAGTTATTCAGTGAAAAATCCCAATCCATCTAATAGTAATTTGTAATAATATTTAATGATCCCCCCTAAAGAGTTTATCAAGTTCCATTCATACCTGGATGCCTGCTCGCTCCTACTTTGCCTACAGAAATCAATACTCACGAATGCACAAACGGTATCACAAGATGAGAAAGAACCGAAAAACAGACAAATGAAAAATTTGCATGAGGAGATCTTCTTTTACAAGCCCGTATCCTATACAGTAGCTGAATAACAGTTGTGAAGTGATAGAAGAGCAAATAATTAGAGATAATATCTTCTTAGAAAGATATTACGTCTAGGACCTGTAGAGATACTGTAAATATGTTTTTCCTGTCTGCTGGGAATAGTGCCTTCAACATTATCATGCTTCTCCTAAGAACATACCATATGGATTACAGTAATTTCTCCTCTAGTTTAGTGCACTCCTAATATAATTTTCTTTACATCTGAACACGAGTATTATAAAGCAAAGCTTTGTTCCTTCAAGGGCTTTTAGATCCTGGAATACAAGTATATCAAGATACCAAGGTTTCAGAAAAAGACTGTCTCCCCCTGGTTACCAATGTTTGCTCTGAGGCAGGAGGAATTCAGATTATATTCTTTTCAAATTTGTGGAGGAATATCAAAAGCTAAGGGGGGGGGGGAAAAAAGGCAGAAGCTTTCTCAACAAGTAAAGCTCTGCAATGGCTGAAGTAGCTGCAAAGCAGTGATGTTTCTGATGTGCCATAAAATTTAGCTGCTGTTGTGTTCCTGGCTGGAGAGACAGAGAGAACTGCTATAATGCTAAATGAGCAGAGAGATCAGACTGTGAGTATTTGTTTTTTAATGCAGGGAAAGAAGTCTTTTCAGATTGTTGCTTAAACACCTCCAGCATTTTAGTTGGGGGCAAATTTTTGGGCTCTCCTATCATTAAATTACACGTAGCAGAAATAATAAATAAATCACACCATCTGCCATAGAAAAACCTTGTATAAATTAACACTTTCAACAAGTTTAGACTTCAGTTACGGAAGAGACTTGCTTTCTTTTCCATCAGAAAACTGAACAAAATCACCAAGTGCATTGGCGATTACGGTTAGCATTTCCTTTGCTGTTTGCACGAAGTCAAATTGTTTGCCAGAAAACTCACTCTCTCTAATCCATCCACCTGCTTGGGGTATGTATGGCTATAAAGTTTCCTCTTTGCACCTTCTCTAGGTATACGAGAATGGTCATGCCTGACAGCAACACTAAAAGTTGTGCTATATATTTAAAAAGCATGCACAGTAACAACCATTTCTGCAAAGCTGTAGTGCAGACATTCTGCTGCCGGGTACTGGCATTGGAAGCCCGCACAACACACAGGGTGAAGCGTAAGCCCAATTACGTGTTGCTTCCACGTTGCTCAGTCTCCTCGTTCAATACCAGAATACCCTTTTCTGCAGCTTTTATGAATATTAACTGCAGAGACAAACCAACAACTTTTAACAACTTCTGCCCAAGGAGCAACTTGAAAATTCAATCCACAATGGTTACAGAGTTAAAACAGTTACACCGCTCCTCTCATTTTCCGAGAAAATTACTTCTTATACCCTTTTGAGGGGTGGCACTGCTGAAAGCAGGCTAAACACACATATTCAAAACCATACCTATCATTTCATTTCACAGAAGAGCTCATGAGAGCCTTCCAAGGTAAAACAGTAGGACAAAGCTGTTATGCAAACAAAATCTTTCACGTACAGCCATGGTTTTGTTTTGTTTTTTATACTCAACAGCAGAAACATACAAAGCAAACCGCAATTACAAACCTCTGCACGAGCAAGAAATAGTAGACAATGAAGGTTTCACCCACCTGGGATCTTTCTGAATGCTATCAATGGAAGGTGACCTAGCCAAGGTCCCTTCAGGTGGGATGGCTGGCCCAGATTTGCTGTATGGTGATTCAACAGAAGGACAATACTGCAGCTGTCGGTAGGGGTCTGCGTAATTGGAGGCTGGGCCGGCCGCATAGCTGGCCCTCTGGAAGGTCGCTGTTGCGTTCTGTGTGCCGTGTTGACTGCCTGTGCGCTGTAAGGGTACGGAGTCGACACCAGGGGAAGATGGGGCTACGACAGGAAAGTAGGGACAAAGTAAAAAATTGAGGACCTGTTCACAGAAATGGTTAACCAGGTCTAGGCAGAGGAAAAAAATAAAAATAATAAACACACACATATAAAACAGGGGTTCAAAAAGAATGAGAAAACAAAAAAAAAAACAACAAACAACATTGTCATTTTCAAAACCATTGAAGTAAATAATCGTTAAACGAATTTCTAAATGACATGCCACTTCTGGACTAGAAGACCTTTACACCAGTTAAACAGACCGTAGCAGTGCTTTGCACGTGGGGTTTTAACTGCACTAACCTGAAATGAAAGAAGTGCAGCAGAAGCAAGAGACTAGTCAAGCTAAGATTCACAACCACCACCCTGTGAGGCTTTTGCAGTCCTTACAGGGGTGGAAGTCAGTCAGATCCACCAGCAGAAGGAGGGTCAAACCAGGCTCAAGTCTCCAAATTGGGACGGATGGCGCTATGGCAGAAGAAATAGACAGCCACGGCCATCCCAAATTTATAGTCCTGGTATCCATAAAGCAGGTAAAACCAGGCACCTGCTACTGAGAGTCGCTGCGTATGCTTCGTTAACCAATCTTCTGCATATTTCACCTTAAGTAAGACTTAGGGAACTGCTACTGCTGAGTCTGAAAGAGAGCTAAGCACAAGGTGATCACGGAGATGTCTTAATGCACGCCAACAACGGCTGTGCTCACACACCACGGCTCAAGATTAATGCATTACCAGTTTTGAGATGCTTAACCAATAGATTTAAACTGACTTAATGCTTTTGCGACTCAGAAATCTTATTAATCTGTCTCGTAGCCCATTCTCTTTCTGCTACAGCACCGTGCACTGGAGATCCAGTCTGCTTTACGATTGTTATTAAAACATGCAATATTTTTCAACCAAAGTCCAGGTAATGGAAAACAGATTCTCACTGTAAGGGCCAGAGGACCAATATCCACATGATCTTTAGCCTGGAAACAAATACAAATTAAATGCTGGATCTGCTCCGAAGGAAATTCGGACTGTTTGAAGTGGCACGTGAACTCATGGTGGTGGCTCCCATTTCCCCCTGTCCCAAGGTAACAAGAATACTTTTGCCAACAGGAGTGGGCCCAGGTGCAGGACTATTTTTAGCTGTGCCAAAGTCATATGCAAAACTGTAGGCAAAACCGCATATTCAACAGACAGGTTTTCATAATAGATTTCCCAATCATTTCTCATTAACCTGCACATTTACATTTTAAGAAAATAAATATTTTTAATATATTATAGGTCCATGAAAGGGACTTTAAGCATTTTATCTCAAAGTGACAGCAAATGAACAAGACTGAGCTTCAAATACAACCACAGCAGTTCCGTGTGACCTAGTACTTGTCAAAGTTACAACACCTGAAAATTTTACGTTTGTATCAATTTTTTGCCTTATTTTCATTTTTTCTTATGGCTCTGAAGTATATAATTTTACAATAACAAGTATTGTCTTATAACTTTGTTGTAAACATAGGTAAGTGAAATCACCGATTTACCTATTGCCCCATCATTGGGAATGTTCAAGGCCAGGCTGGATGGGGCCCTGAGCAACCTGCTGTAGTTGAAGTTGTCCCTGCTCACTGCAGGGGAGGTTGGACTAGATGACCTTTAAAGATCCCTTCCAAACCAAACCAGTCTATGATTACGTTAACTTACATATACAGCAACATTTTAAAAGTACTGCTTTTGTTTAAATGCTAGTATATATTTCCTTAAGAAATAAGGTAATAAGACACATACAGACCTTTTTGTAAAACTGCATCAGTTAACATGCAGTAACAGTATTAGCATACTGAAACATCCCATGCATAAATCATGCTAAATTCAGTTTTAGGAATATAGCAAGACGCAAGGAAAACATCACTTTTTAACAGAAAATACACACAGTTCAAAACCAAAATTTGGTGCCTTGTGAGAAAGAGAGTAAAAAAAAAAAAAACAAGTTAGAGAAAACACTGGAAATATTTTCAAGTGAAAAAGCACAAATGTAATGGTATACTGACATAAGTACTGTCACTATGCAGAATATGCTGCTAGCTTTGACACATTATATGGGGAATTGCAAAAAACCCTACAACACTAATACTGCTGAAAACGAGAACTTCATTGTAATGTAGATTGCTTTGCAAAATAGTCCACTGTGTTTCCCTTCCTCTCCTTTGCAATGGAAATAGTGTTTGTTTTTAAATTCTTTGAAAACTTTTCTTTCTATTTTCTCCTTTGTCTTGTTATCAAAATAGCTATTTATATGAACTGAAACTAGCTGTCACCCTAACACCTACATGCTTTTTGAGTCACTCTGATTCATTTCTCAAATTATCTTCCTAGCAAACTGTTACTTCCTTTTGAATTTTATCGCAACGAACACAGAAGTGCCATAGTCAGAATACAAGAATGAGACAAATCTATGACTTAGTTAAATACTCACAGATAAGCGTGTTTGGCCAGATCAGTTAAAAGGAAAACAGAAAAACCAAATAGCTAATACTTCAGAATAAGTTCTACACCCAACTTGACTACAGCCACCTTTGTGGACTGTAAAAGAGCTAAGCTTTAGCAGACATTTTTACAAAAACAATTTAATGTAAAACTGAAGCAAAGCCATCTCCTACCAATATGTTCCTCTTGCTTAAACAAATCCTTTCGGCAGCCAGACTTACTGACTGAAGTGTGGCTCTTTAGGATATGGCAAACTTTCTGTCTATCGAGATCTCCCTTCTATTCAGCTATTATAAGAGCAAAGCCGTAGTGATTATGTCTATTAAAATAAATAAACTCAGAAGTCCATTTGCCTCACCCAGCAACAGTAAATCTTCATTAGAGCACAGGGGCATCCAGAAGGCACACACTTGGAGTGGACCAGAAAGCGTTCATGTGCCAGCTATGTTTCCAGGTGGTCAATGCAACCTTTTAATGTGTTTTCAAATTGAAGACGCTTACCCCTTCCTCTAATTTTTCCATTTAACTTCTCTCAAATCCAAGCCAGCTACACATCGACCAGAATCAGCTCAGCGTAAGATGCAATACTACTTTGACAAGGGTCGGGGGTTTGCCCCAACAAGGGAAGAGAGGGGTGGGAAGGAGCTGCAACAGAAGTGCTGTTTCTGGAGAAAAAGGGCTGCCTTCCCGGCTCCCAGCACCAGCCACCAGCCCAGCCTTCCTGGGATCTAGCCTAGTTGAAGCGGGATCACGTTGGGTCTACGGCAGACCCCATTCTGACTCTGCACAAAGGTACAACCAAAAGTCATGACCAGACTGTGAAGAAGGAGGTCTAGTTTTGTGGACACCTTGACGCCTCGTTGATTTAATGAGAAGCTTGGAGATAAAGTTGTCCACAAAACCAGAACTCACTCTGGTCTTCAACGGTCCAAAAACTGACAAGGAGATCAAGATCAAAATCAAAGAACCAAAAGGCCTCAAACCTTTTTTTCTCCCCTATCTTGCTTTACCTAAGGAACAATGCATGAAAGCACCATTTTTAAACAGTGACTGCTGCCCCCACTTTTTAAAAATTTACAAGGGAATTCAGTGGTTGATGCCCCATAGTAAGTCTCACAAGTTCTGTTCTGCTCCCTTTGCACTGGGCAGCTGACCGGAGGCTCCTTCCCGGGACCGCTGGGCACAGTGGCCTTGCAAAGGCATGGGGAGATGGGGGGCAGCTGGCCACCCCTTCCAAGCGCACGAGAGGGGCTTGCACGGACGGCATCCTACAATGCTGAGGCTGGGTCCCACTGACAGCAGGGTCACAGCACCCACTCTCTGCCGCAGCTTAGCAGATACTGGGTATAGCAAATAACAGGCTCAGTGGGAGGCCAACAGATCTCTATAAATTCATGAAATTTTAAACTTCAATATAAGAATCATGCTCAAGGAGGAGGGTTTTAATTTTGAGTTGAGAAAGGGGTTTCATTGAGAATTCCCAAGTGTGCAAATCAAGAACTACAATCTCAGTGAAGAGATTTCAGTTTGTCACCTAAAAATTTCTTTAAGACTTTGTTTTAACTTGGCATGTCATTAATACCTTGAAAATACCATATCATCTCAACCCTTCACTACTGCAGCACCAAAATCACATCCCCAGAAAACTGAGCATCTGGGGTACCACACAAACATCTAATACATTCTAACAAATTTTTGCCAAAGAGAACAAAAAGCCCCTGCTAACTATAGAGAAAACCCTCCAAAGACCTGATGTGTGCCCTGATTACGGTTCTCTTGATTGCAGAAAGAGCACATAGAAAAGCCAGCCTTCATCATTTTCTATGGCTTTTGCCTAGCATCAAAGACAACGCAACTTTTATATTAATGTTGAAAATTTACGCGTGTCTCCAACCATGCTCATAATGAGATATTCAACTTCGAAATTCACTTTCAGGTTTTGTATTTTATTTTAAAATCTATGACATCTCTGGAAACAACTAACAAAACCCAAAAAGCAAGAACACATTGATTTAGGCAGGCATACTACTACACCACGCCTAAGTATCTTAGGGAGACCAAATTCACTAAGAACTGCTAAAATTTTCAGACTTTTTAAAAGTCAGAGGGCATTTTGCCCAGTTAACATATGTGAGATCAAACCTTCAGAAAGGATAAACTCATTTATGAGACTTATCTTGTAACACCTTCTTCCTGAAAATTACTTGGCTGATGCTGCTGTTTGACTTGTGGATATTACCTTGTAAAATTTTCGTCTTATTATTCTATATTAGACATTCAATCCCTGTGTTAACCTTCTCCTTGTGCCTTTCATACAGATTTCGCAATTCTTTATTTTTTTTTTTCTTTTTTCTCCACTGATTTGCACCTGCAGCCGATTCTCACTCTCAGGTGAAAGTCGAAAATTGGATCTCAGTAAGGCGTCCTTTCATTGCAAGGTACATCCACCATCCCTCTAGGAGTTCATAAATGATACAAATGCAGTGCATTCTAGTGGTAGCAAATATACAGGAAGAGTCATAAACCAGATATTTTCCCCCATCTAGTACACCATAAAGATAACACTGTGCATTCTCTGTCAATTAGTAAACAGAATTTATCAAGTTTGGGGGATACAAACACTTTTTATTTGTAAACGTTGTCAGTGTTTTAGAGCAGGCACTAGCTTTTCTGCAATAGAAGTTTAGCAAGATGGATTACAATCAGACTTGGAGCAAATCAGCAATCAAAAGTAACAAGCACAAGCAGTCAAGTTTAACACTGTTCATCAAGATGTATGATATTACATATATTATAATAATAATAAATTTGCTTAGCAGTTACTTTTAGCAGCACTTTTTCACATTGTAAGCATAAGATTTTAGAAAAATATATGGTTGAGGGAACCTAAAAACACTGAAAGAGGGGGGAAACCCCCACCCCCCCATAGGACAGAAGTCCTATGTAGCTTGGGAACTTTGCCACATCATTTCTTGCAGTCAAAACAGAAAAAACACAGTCAAAACTATCACAACTTTCTGCTCCTCCTCTTCTCCATTTTCTTCTCCCTTGCTTCTCCACACTCTCCATTTTGTCACTAATCTTGCAATGAAAACTCCAGTTTCCAAACTCTCAGCCAAAGAGAAATCAAAGGAATCTGTAAGCAAATCTTCCCTTACATCCTCACACAAGCTCTTCTCCATCCAGCAAGCCTTTGCTCTCCACGCATCACTCTTTTAGGGCTTTCAGGATTGCATCGAACTCCACACAGTCAAGTGGGAAAGCCTCTTTCCCTCTATTACCTCCACGTCCCCTCCTTCTCTCAGGGATTTCTAGTCATGCTTCAAACGCTCAGCTAGCCTTGTTCCACCTAGTTCTTTCTGCTGGCTCCAGCTTTCTCCAGATATTCATGTTTTGTGTATTTCAGGGGAGATACAAGCTCCTTCCCTCCAGTCAGCTCCACCATGCTCAGCTCAGTGCCTTCAAACAGGCGGGTATGGCACTTAGGCAGTCTCTCTGCTCTACCAGGTATGTCCGTTTAGGGGAACGTAACGCGCTGTACAGGGGAAATGCAAGCAAACGAAAGAAATAGATACTGAACAGCACGGTGCTTAGCAAAAAAGGTCTCTCTCCCACCCACAAGCATGTTAGTCACAATTTTCTCAGGTCCTGGTTATACCTGGCTGTCACACCTGCTTGTAATCAGTGCGTCTACATGCTGTTGCAAGCACGTATTCAGTAATATTTTTATCATTAGATATTTCCATGAACGTGGTAAGGAGAAAGCCTTTATAATCAAAGCAACATCCGCGTCTCTTCCAGATGGCATCACAGGAGATTTATGTTGTTCATACGTTCCCATCCCATCTTCAAAACCAGAGGTAGCCATTTAGCCACCATGCTGCCACTTCTGTGGGAAATACTCAGGGCACCTCTGAATTAACTAACTGATTCACTCCCACCGCTGGCAGCTGCAGAGGACTAAGCCTAATGAAGATCATAAACACACTCAAAGTGATTGTATGTGCGAGTAATGAATTGTTACCCACTTGCTATTTGATTCTTTCAAAACAAAATAATCTTAAAATCATCTCTTGACCATCGTGGTATTCGCGTGCCGCTTTTGCAGGAGAACAACTCCTAGCTTCATAGAAACCAAGGAAACATCACTTGTGTTCTGCATATTGTCATGCTTAATAAGTCCTCTTCCAATGCAAAAACTGACAATCTTTGAAGACTGAAGTTGCTACTGCACTGATGTATCTTTTCATTTCAATTTTCTAAGAGCGTTCTTTAGATCTGACACTAATTGTTACAATAAGGCTGAGCATTCCTTTGCTTAGAAACTGATGTTTTTCCATAACGCAGACAGAATCGGTGAAAGAAAATACTGCTTCTTCGGTTTCTGAGCTATTCCTCTGTTTACAGAATAGCTGGTATCTGGTCACTTTGAAGGCTCCTTTTGTCTATATTGTCCCACTTCAGTTTGCACATTCTCACATTGTCTGCATCTTAGTTTTCCTTTCATACTTATTTTTTGGTTGAAATACGTACCTTTTTTTCTTTTATTGAACAGTTCCATTGGGGGAAGCCATATAACAGCCATTGCCTAACCCTTAGCATATGGAATAATTTCCTAATCACCAATTTAGACTTGGCATTTCTTTACTATTAATTATTTTATTTATGGGTTCAAGTATGTGATTAGCTGGTATCAATCTGAAATCGCCTAATTCCATTAGGGTTAGCAATGGAAGCAAATACATACCTTATGAATAGTCATCTGTAAGGATTTTTGTACTTCTAAAGCAAGAAACAGGTAGACACATAATTCAGTGAGCAGCAATGGTAACAGAGTTTGTATCTTAGAAATTTGTATTTCAGTACAACAGATACGGTGCTTGAGATGAATGAGTTCCAATCAAAGTTTATTTGCAGCTGTGCTTGATGCAACTTCAGTGAAACCTGAAGTCAGAAGTTGAATGCAGCCTCTTCCACCGCCAGGGCTGTTACGAAGCTTCACTGCTGTGCCCAGCCTCTCCATATTCACAACCTTCTCAAATTCTACATACTTCCCTCTAGTCATCCTTCACTATCAGGTTCCAGAGTTACGGGGTGTCCATCACAGTAACACAGCCTGCATCTCAAAAGTGTATACAGCTAAAGCATCATTTTGAAATTCACGTAGTTTGAGGGGACACCGAGGAAATGGGATTCCCCAGGCAACTACATATTTCCATTTATTTTGGATTCACGACTCTCTGACTCAAGGCAGGAGTGACTTCCTTCCATCTTTACAACCAAACATGGCAGAAGGTGTGTTTTTCAACTTTGTGGTGTTAAAAAAAAAAAAAAAAAAAAAAAATAAATACTCCTTTCCACCTCCAGGAACTGACTGCATTTTAAATCTGCTGGATTTTAATCTCCACTAATATATGCAACTTCCATTCTCAGACTCGGCTTCTAGCGTGTTTCAGTGCTGCTGCTCTGCACGAAAAAAGTGGTGTGTCCACATAACGTGGTAATCAGATGCCAACTTTGGCTGCTAAAGGTGTTACGCCAAGATCTTTTCTCAGATTGTCTCTTGTCTCTCTCAGTTGCATCCCACAATTAGGGGAGAATGTGCAGTTTGATGCATTTGTTACATGAGCATTTAAACAGAGAAAGCCACAACTGCCAAGGCTCTTAAAAGCGACTGCCCTTTCAGAATTTGAGATAGTAAAATTCATCTCCTCACTGGAGATAAAATTCAACCCTGAGCAATGGCACAACACAAGACACACACATCACTTTCCTCCTCTTTGTGAAACCTCTACGCGGTTTCACATTGTGCCCCTGGGACATAATGATCATAACCATTATAAAACCTGATCACAGCGAAACCCCACAGACCATACTACTGTGCATAGACTGGCCTACTGCAACTAAATTTCTGTTTTCACTCCAAATTCACCTTCTCTTGAAAACCCTGTTAAAAGCTTCCTGTCCAGCTGGGCAACATAAAACAGAACACACAGGCGAAAGTTACAATTATCATTAAAAAAAAAAAGTATAAATATTATGAGATAATAACAGATGAACAACCTGCACTGCATCATGCTATAGCCATCAAACACATGGATGTCTTCTCTTTCGGATTTTGATTTCTCCCTATTTAGTACACTATAATCCTAAGTAATAAAATGGCTACTAACTGGTATTTTTTAGAACACCTTACCGAGCTTCAGCTATTTTAATTAATAGTTTCCACTCTGGAGTAGTTATTTTACTATTAAGTTAACCACATTTGTATTGCAGTGCTAGACCATGTGATATGTACACCTCAAACATTAACCCAACTTCTGACAATGACAGTTTGAAAGTTGCTGGGCCCATCAGAATAAAAACTCACATCTTTGAATACTTGTTGTACTCATAAAAACTCCAACCCTACACATAAGCTGCTGAAACTATGATAGAGGAAGACACTACCTCTAAAAGTAGGCAGTCTTCTATAAAAAAAATTACAATTTAAGTTTAAAAAAAAATAAATAACGGGCCGGTAATTTTTAAAAGAGTGCCTTTAAATATAATGCTGCAGAAAGAATGATCCTCTAACAAAAGCATTAGTTGTCTTGAAGACATTACTGAGTAGTTACCTCAGGCACAGCACTGTGTTTTTGTTCAGCAAAGATTTACAAGAAGGAGATTTATGAAAGGTGTATGAATTGCTTCTTATTTCATGAATGACAGCCTTGTATTTCTACACAACACTGAAATAAATAAAAGAGAATGGACACAGCCCTGCATCACTAAAGTGTAATGTGACCAGACTTTAACCTGAGACTACACCTATACAGTAAATAAATGATAAATACACTGTTAGTTTCTGGCACAGAGTAGACACTGTATTTTCTCAACAGTGGCAGGTGAGATTTACAGGGTATATACTTCCCTGACCAAGATTTTACAGTCACACTTCTCCCTCAATAGGTGGCAAAAGTCAAGGGACATCTGAGAAGTGTTGAGACACGCTCTAAGTCATCCTTCTATTAAAAAGGGAGATTAGAAGAATTAGAAAATACACAGGCCAGACCGCAAGCCTCTGGAGGTATCCTGTTCGTGAGACAGAGGAAGAAAGCTCCGCATACTGACCATTTTAAAAGGATTCTGTTCTGAGCACCAGTGAAACCTGGGCTGTCTTCAGATGGGTACAATTTCTCTATGGAACCCAATCACGGGCTCAATACTTTGAAGCTACGAATATCTTACATGGAGAAATGCTTCTCCATTCTGAGGGGGACACTGCTCACAGATTACAAAGGTGGTTCCGCAGGGCTTTCACCTCCTGCCACTTCCCTCCCTCTCTCATTGCTCTTGTCCACAGCTTTACAGCCATCACTGGATGCCACTGAAGTTGAAAACAATGTCTTTTATTACACTCCTGCCAAAATTTTAATAGGAAGGAAATAAAATAATTCTTTCTCAGAGAAGATGCCATTGTACCTGGAAAAAGAATCACCTAAAAACATGTAAGCAAGAACATTACATTGATAAGGTTACAGCAGACACCCCGGATCTGTCAGATGAAATGGGATTATGACTTTGCATTGCTTCGAGGTGACTTCTTATTCACTATGCAGATCACTAAGGTATTTTGTGCTCAATTTACTTTGTACTGAAGATTTGTTCCCCGCTTGTTTCCTATAATTCTCTCTCCCAAAGCAATGTTATCAAGTGGATGTCAGCTAGGAATACAGGTCTATTATCACAACATTACCAAACTAATAGAGATGCAGCGGTAGGAATAATTTTTCTTTTTAATTTCCCTGAAAACATTACGTCCTATAGCCAGAACTCCATGCTGTGTGATTTACCAGCATGATTCTCAATTAATCTGCAGCTGTGGCATCACAGTATGCCCCTGCACAGCACATCCGCTTGTGACAAAACAAAAAACCAAACAAACAAACCTGTCCCCCAGCCAGAAAAAAACCCACAACCTAAGCAGAAAGAGCCAATGGTTGGTATTTAACACCTAACTATTGCACTTCAGGCTGAACAAAAACAAAATAAAGATTTGAGAATTAGTATAATGGACAAAGTGTTCGATGTAAATGGGGCTTAGTCAAAGCTGATTTTTCTGTTGCTGCTCCTTTTCGCCTCAAGTGACAACTTTAAAGCCGAATAAAGAAAAGTATTCTTGAAACTGAGGTTCCCTTTTCAGTTTTAAATTAAGTATTTGTAATACAGGAACTAGCATGTAACAGCAGCTTTTCATTAATACCTAGATGTTGCTCTGAAAGCAACTAAAACTACACCACTGCACTCATTGATGCTCACTGTGAGAATGTAAAAACACCTAACTGCATACATATATATAATTGCATATTTATTTTTTTCCCCCTCTAACCCACTTATAATTCCTTTTATTCATTAATCTGAAGTCTGTGGGATTCCAAGTGATACATCTGGTTAACTTTATTCCAATTCCATGCCAAGAAGCAATACTAACAAAACCTGGGGAAGGATGAGATAGCTGGGGGCAACCAGGATACAAACGGCCCTGGGGATCCTGCCACTGGTGACGTGCCAGGCTCAAACTCAAGAGTCTGATTCCCAGAGCCGCAGTTACTCTTCCACAAGCCCTCTATGTGGAATTCATCATGACATTAAAATTGGAGTCCCACAACGTCATTTTTACAATGTCTCATTTCAACATAAGAATGCTGTGCTCATTTTCTGAAGTTTTTTCACTATGTTTAAGTCATAGACAACTTCAGTGAATTGAAATGGCAAAAGAGAACAACTTACCAAGGGACCGCTTGCTATAAGGTATCACAAAAGACTATCAAAAAGATACCTCTCAAAGTAACGTTTCAAAAGACATTCTCATATTTGTTTCAGATGATATCTGAATACTGTTATAAAATATTTCATAACCACTAAAAAAAAAAGAAAAACCTTGAAAGGTTAAACATTTAAGGTTAAAAACCTTAAAAATGGTTAAAGAGCAAGTTTATCTGTAAAAGCAGACACAGAAAACCACCATCAGTTTGTGATGCCACAGGGCTGCAATAAAATAGGCTTAATTATCATTGAAAGAAGAGTAAACCACTCTTACGGGATACAGATGTCTAGCTTTCTTCATATAGCAAATTTTTCAAATATTAGAAAACTGCCTCACAATATGAAAAAGTCTTCACCTTGAAATAATGACTTCTAAAAACATCAAATGTATCCAGTACTTTATGTGTATGAAAACAAATATTTACAGGATAGTGAAGATGATGTATCTTGGATCAATTCATGTATCCTTCGTAGCCCTGTGCTCCTTTTGTAAGGGACTACAAAGGAGCTGAGACATGACAAAATTTTGAGAATCAAAGAAAGCCTAAGCCAGACCAGCATAAAAAACATGCAGCAAATGAAGTACTTGGGTATTGGGAAGCAGCATTAAGCGGTACATGCAATACCCTTCTCTGTATTACTGTAAAAATCTCAATTGCTAAAAAAAAAATAAATAAAACACTGACTTGCACTTGGCAGTTATGGAGGAGTATTATGAAGGGAGTGGGGGAGAATGGCACGTGAACCTGGGACTGAGAATGGGAGGTGATGGGACACTGAAGAGCTGGGATTGCCCTGCTTCGCTTGTGCAGTGCAAAGGAGGAGAGGAGGAAGAGGTCAGAGGCATTTGACCACCCACAAGCATCAAAACTAGCAACTCTCCCCCCTGCAAAAAAACAAACCAACAGTGCAATCAGTTTTATATGGGCTGCTCCTGTCTGGGACGGCAGAGAAAGGGGGTTTTGCTTCTCCCTCTCCTTTAGGATAGAGACCTGATCCTCACCACAGGCACCTCACAAGATGGACAAAGGAGGCAGAAAAGAGAAACAATTCAGCCACATTGTGAGAAAGTCACCAGCTCAGTGACGAGAAAAGGAATGCCAATTTTCCTTGTAAATCCTGCCCTCAGACACCACTTAACCTCCAGGACAGCAAAAGCCTGGGCCAAATGCAGCAGGGGCAAAGCAGCAAACCCTGGCATGGTCGCCTGCGTCCTCTTCCCATCCCTCCAGCAGCATGTTTAATCCATGAACAAAGACTGGACTTCGGGAGCAAAGGCTGACCCTACCCCACTACAGGAAGACACACTTTTACAGGAGAAAGACCAAGTTACAAATAAGTAGGAGCAAGACTTGACATAAAGCATCCCTCAGTACAGACTCCTTTCCTCCAGCGAATGAAGAACCAGGCAGGAGTGGGAAGGAAGGCGGAGAAGAGCAGGGCAGCATCTGTCCAGAAACACAACAGTATTTCTCACTTTCAGCAGCTTTTCCTGAGCCGCATCACAACGGAATGGAACACTGAGTTTTCCCTGCTGCCGGAAAGCGCTTGAACAGAAGCCACATCCAGGAACAACAGATAACTCTTCCCTCCAAAAAGGGAGCCCCCTGACGCTCCACAGCTCTCCTGACAGCACTCTCCCTCTGCAGAGAAACCCAACTCGCAGAGAGCCATGCTTCTGGTTTGCGCCTGCCATCACGAACATCACAGCCCTCTTCTCTTTGATCAGCACTCTCCACCATGGCACCCAGGAGGTGGTGCAGCCTGTGGCAGCACAGCTTTCGCTAAGAGAAAGCTTCAGAGGTGGTGGTGCACTGGTGGAACCACCCAAGCCCCAGTGGGAGGAAGCTCGGGGAGACCTAGCCTGACGGACAGACAGGAGGCCACCAGAGAAGCTGCAGGGCAGCATGGCAACCGCCTGAGCACACAGAGACATCAGGCAGCTTTGGAGGTAGCGTGAGAAGTGCTGCAAGAGCCCCTGCCCCACACATGCTCCCTGACAGATAACCCAGTGCAAGAACATGCCTGGTAAACCCTTCAAGTCCCACACTAAGCCATTCTTCAGAGGCAACGCAAACTTTGACTGCTTCTCCTTTCACTGGTTGACCTCCTTTCAATAAATCTTTCATGTCGGAGTCCTCTTTTTAATTTCAGCAGTATCAGCCACAGACCCTACTCTTCCTTTTCTTAACCCTTTCCCCCTCTCTCTGGGAGGCACAAAAGAGCCCTCACAGTGCCTTCCTCATGTGCCCTGTCTTCATCAAGGAGGCACTTCAGCTCCACACATCCAGCACTCAAAACTAATGCCAACTGGCCACGCAACCATACAAAGCTGCTGGACTTCCCGCAACTGAGCTGCATCACGAGGCCTTCCCCATGGTGACCCTCAGTGGCCAGAGGCAGAGATCATCCACAGGCTGTGCATCCTGAGGCAATCCTTAAACTTTCTTCAAGGCCATCAAGGTTCCCCTGGTGCCAGTGAGATGTACACATCCTTCACAGAGCTGCCGAGGACAGGTTCACCCCTCCGGTGTAATTGCTGGTTCATCCTTGCCACTTGTGTGAGGTCGAGGACAAAGATACTTGCCTGCAGCCCTGAAACCAGGCGAGGGCTCTTAAAGCATGAACACTCCGTAGGTTTTGAGATCTAAATGTCCATAGTTACCAGAGTCAGCCTTGCTTTAAACCAGCAGCACTTATTTCACTGATAAAGCCCAAGTTTGTGGAGAGTTCAGAATAAACACAGCCCTCCCAACTACCACCCCTGCCTCCCAGACCGCTGGGGACAGCACTCTTTCAAAGCTTTTAATAACTTCATACGGAAATCACATCCTTTTTAGAAAAGAGGGCTCGTCTCTTTCACCAAGGGATCATGATGAAAGGAAGTGTCATTACCAACCTCCAAAGTGCTGCCAGCTTCCAGAAGGTGATGGGAACTGATCCCACAAACCCCACCACTGCTGAAGCTGTGCTCCCCTGCTGCAGGTCGGCACTGACAGCCCAGAACCTGAGCAGCCAAGCTGCTTCTTCAAGGCAGCTACAGAAATCCCAGGCTTGCTAAACAGCAAGACCTGTTTCATGTTTAATGTGAATTAAATGCCAGTAATTAAGGACTACATTCCTAGCCCAAACTTCCAGTTCTGCAAATAAGCAAACAATCGCCAGCTCTGTGTCCCACTCTGGCTGAAAGGTAATCCTTACCCCTTCTTAAGTAATAGCCCCCTTCAAATTCCATCAGTGTTCATGTAAATATCCCATCAAATAAGCTTATCTTTATTGATTTAAATTCTAAGTTAATAATAGTAATGTAAGGCTTTTAGGTTTATAAGGTGTCATGGTTTAACCTAAACACCAGAGGGATGGCCCATAGCCTACGGGTGGATACATCGCACCCATTAAGGGAAACATTGCACCCATTTTTAAAAAGGGTGGAAAGGAGGACGCTGGGATCTACCGCCCTGTCAGCCTCACCTCTGTGCCTGAGAAGATCATGGAACAGATCCTCCTAGAAGCTATGCTAAGGCACATGGAAGACACGGAGGTGATTCGAGACAGCCAGCATGGCTTCACCAAGGGCAAGTCCTGCCTGACCAACCTAGTGGCTTTCTACAATGGAGTGACTGTATCAGTGGACAAGGAGAGAGCTACAGATACCATCTACCTGGACTTCTGTAAGGGCTTTGACATGGTCCCTCGCAACATCCTTCTCTCTAAGTTGGAGAGATACAGATTTGACGGGTGGACCATTTGGTGGATAAGGAATTGGCTGGATGGTTGCATCCAGAGGGTGGTGGTGAATGGCTCGATGTCCAGCTGGAGAGGGGTAACAAGTGGTGTCCCTCAGGGATCTGTACTGGGACTGGTGCTGTTAAACATCTTCATCAATGACATAGACAGTGGGATCAAGTGCACTCTCAGCAAGTTTGCTGACGACACTAAGCTGAGTGGTGCGGTCAATGTGCCACAGGGACAGGATGTCATCCAGAGGGACCTGGACGAGCTAGAGAGGTGGGCCCCTGCAAACCTCATGAAGGTCAACAAGGCCAAGGGCAAGGTCCTGCACTTGGGTCAGGACAACCCTTGTTATCAATACAGGCCAGGGGATGATGTGATAGAGAGCAGCCCTGCGGAAAAGGACTTGGGGGTACTCATGGATGAAACGCTGGACATGAGCCAACAGTGTGCGCTTGCAGCTCAGAAGGCCAATTGCATCCTGGGCTGCATCAAAAGAAGTGTGGCCAGCAGATCCAGAGGGGTGATTCTCCCCCTCTACTCTGCTCTTGTGAGACCCCACCTGGAGTACTGTGCCCAGCTCTGGAACCCTCAGCACAAGAAGGACATGGACATGTTGGAGCGGGTCCAGAGGAGGGCCACGAGGATGATGAGAGGGCTGGAGCACCTCTCCTACGAGGACAGGCTGAGAGAGCTGGGGCTGTCCAGCCTGGAGAAGAGAAGGCTCCGGGGAGACCTTATAGTGGCCTTCCAGTACCTGAAGGAGATCTACAGGAGAGATGGGGAGGGGGTGTTTGCAAGGGCATGTAGCGCTAGGACGAGGGGCAATGGTTTTAAACTAAACCTAGGGTAGGTTTAGATTAGACATTAGGAAGAAGTTCTTTACAATGAGGGTGGCGAGACACTGGAACAGGTTGCCCAGAGAGGTGCTGGAGGCCCCATCCCTGGAGACATTCAAGGCCAGGCTGGATGAGGCTCTGAGCAACCTGATCTAGTTGAAGATGTCCCTGCTTACTGCAGGGGAGTTGGAATAGATGACCTTTAAAGTTCCCTTCCAACCCAACACATTCTGTGATTCTATGATACCATCCTGGTTTCAGCCAGCATAAAGTTCATTTTCTTCCTAGTGGCTGCTGTGTTTCAGATTTGGTATGAAAGAAACGTAGATAATGCATATTGTTTTAGCTGTTGCCAGGTGGTGTTTATATTATTCAAGGACTTTTTTCAGCTTCCCATAGAAGTTGAGGGGAAGTACAGACAGAATGAGCTGGCTAATGGAATATTCCATACCATAGACATCATGCTCAGTATACAAATGGGGGCTGGCCAGGGGGCGGGAATCTGCGATCGCTGCTCAGAACAGGCTGGGCAACCAACTCACTGGGTGGCAGGAGTGATGTATGGTGTATTACTTCATCGTGTATATACTTCTACCATTATTATTACTGTTATTGTTCTATTAAACTGTCTCAATCTCAACCCATGAGGTTTTTTCCTTTGCCCTCCTTTTCTCCCTAATCTCCCCACCCTTCAGGGGAGGGAGGTGGAGAACTGAGAGGGCATCTTCATGGTGCTTTGTTGCCGGCTGGGGTTAAATCACAACAGTCCTTTTTGGTGCCCAATGTGTAGCACCAAAAAGAACTGTTAAGGGTTAATCCCAGCTGGCAACTGAGCACCATGAAGATGCTCTCTGCCTCCCTCCCCCTCAGTGGCGTGGTGGAGAGAATCAGAAGACTAAAAGTGAGAAAACTCGTGGGTTGAGATAAAGACAATTTAACAGGTAAAACAAAAGCTGTGTGTGTAAACAAAGCAAAACAAGGAATTCATTCACTGCTTCCCATGGGCAGGCAGGTGTGCAGCCATCTCCAGGAAAGCCGGGCTCCATCACATGTAACTGTTACTTAGGAAGACAAACGCCATCGCTACAAACATCCCCCCCTTCCTTCTTTTTCCCCAGCTTTATATACTGAGCATGACATCATATGGCATGGAGTAGCCCTTTCGTCAGTTGGGGTTACCTGTCCCGGCTGTGTCCCCTCCCAACTTCTTGTGCACCCCCAGCCTACTTGCTGGTGGGGCAATATGAAGAGCAAAAAAGGCACTGACTGCTTAGCAACAACTAAAACCACCAGTGTGCTAGCAACACCACTTCCATCTCAAATCCAAAACCAGCTGCCAGCAATAAAGATAACTGTCCCAGCTGAAACCATGACGTAATGAAAATAAGTAACACACCTGCCTGAACAGACATTATTACTGTTATTTATTTGGGTTACAAATACAAGTTCTAAACTGATATTCAGCAAGTAAATTAATTTGCTATTTATGTTTGAGTACTTCCTCCAATTATATCTTTTGTGGATTCCCATTTCAAAAGTAGAATTTCACATTTATTGCTCCTTTTAGCGTAAAAGTTTGGGCCGGTTCTTTTTATATGAGAGAAGGTATTACCCTTTGAAGGCCAAAAGGGATTGTTAAATAAAAGTGATAGACAAGAAAAGCCTATGCAGCTGCTGCTGTCAAGTTTGAAAGATTACTTTTAGTTTAGACAGCATGACAGTAACACACCTGGTCATAATTTAAGCCACAAAGCAATGAAAAATTAATCCTGCCCCTTTCTAAAGTTATGCTAGTAAGGGAGATGTTCAGTAAACTCCTGCTATTTTGTATCTTCTGCAATTTGCAGCCCTTAGTGAAGAACTATCGTCATGGATGAAATACAAGGAAAATAAGAAAGTTAAAAAAACCAACACTCAAAAAAACAGTGAGTAAATAGAACAAATTGAATTTAGTTTACCCCATAGAGAAATTTTAGCTTATTGAATTCTGCTCATTGAATGTTGATTCACCTAGAGGATGAAAAACTCTGAGTGGGCATTATCCTTAGTTGTGTAAACATTCCTGAATGTAATGAGTATTGAAGAGCTCACAAAAGAGAAAAAGTGGTGATGTCTATATTTAAAAAAAAAAAGCTTTCTTTCTGTGAGTCACTTATCTTCCCAATTCAGTGAAATTTCCTAATTCAGGAAGAATGGTTTTTAAAAAAAAAAAAAAATCCCAAACATACAGAAGTAAATGTCTTGCAAGAATAACTAGCATAATTTTTGTTTCTAATGGGCAATGTTAGCTGCAGAGAAAAATAGTCCAGGCTTTGGACAAAGTCCTCTAGTCTAAGTTTGCCTTCCCTTTTTTTATTCCATCAGAGGTGGAAAAAGCATGTACCATCTTCATGATTAGAAGTACTGTTTAATAGACAAAAGAAAGTGAACTGTGGTCTCTAAAGGAACACACTGAAGCCTTAAAGCTTCCACCCTCCCCCCCTTGGTGCGATTCATGCACACAGAAGATACCGGCCATGAACCTTTGGCATGTATCTTCAGGGAGTACACAGCAATCTACATCCCTCATATCTTACACCAAATAGTCAAGACAAATAGCTACTCAGTCCTACAATAAAAAACACTTAAGACAACTCAAAGAAGAAATAAAAAGTTACATGTGCCAAACTTCAGTTGAACTCCTTCCCCTCCTTTCTGCTAATTTGAGAAAAACGCTATGGTCTTCATCAGAAGGGATATGTTCCTAGGGGAATTTGTGGTAGAGGCAGGAGGAGTCCGAGAGCCGATTCGATCCAGCTCAAAATTCCCTCCGAGCGCTGACAGCTCTTCAGCCTGGTTGTGTGAAAGGCTGACAGCATCCGCAGCTAAGAGCTATTGACAGAGCAATAGAATAATTGGCCTGGCACACATCCTCCTGCTTTTATTTCCCTGACCTCGATGATAGGGGTGGAGGGGGAAAGCCAGCGAGGATCAACCCAACAAAGCTGGACTGATGGGGTCGTTCTGAAGAACTGGAGAAATGTTCAAATCCGCATCCCAAACAGTACAAGAAAATTCACCTTTGCAGGGCCCACTTCTGCTACCCAAATCAGCGGGTTTTTTTGTTTGGGTTTTTTTTTTGTTTTTTTTTGTTTTTTTTTGTTTTTTTTTTTTTTTTAAGCTTTTCCTCTTCCCTTCTGAAAACTCATCTTCAGGTATTACCCACAAACATCCTGCGTCCCAGTTTCGTTCACTATAATTGTGATCTGTGTCGACAGGGCTTCCTTCCTTAAGGAGGGGTTGTGAAGGCTGCAGTCACAAGCCAGCCCGCTGCTTCAGCCCAGAGAAGGAAGGGACATTTTGCAAGCAAAACAAGAAACCCTGTTCAGGGCACAACTGGGAAAGTGTTCCTTCACATGGAAGGAATTTTGTGGTCCCTTTGCAACACACAAAATACCTTTGCAAGCAAAATCCTAGCATGTGGAACATGAGGCGTAAAGTTCAATATCAGTAGTTGCTTCATTCACTATCACTGCCTCCGCCGTCCAGTCATCGAGGCAGAGGTCTTGTCCCCTTCATGCAAAGAAGAGCAATCTTTTCTCATATACACATATGACTAAACAAAACATACTACAGTATTTTCTCTCACAAGAAGGAAATGGTGTAATGGTGTTCTTCAAAAAGTATAAGCTGTCACAGGTATTTAACTAGAGAACTCTATGGAAAAACTTCTTTTGAAGGATTTTCTCCTGTACTCCAAACACCCAAAACTTGCATAAAGCAACAGAAATTTTGGACGTGCAAAAACTGCCAGCTTTGCCCTGGGAAAAATGGTTTTAAAAATAATTAAAAAAAAGTTTTAAAAGAAAGCAAAGTATCTTGCTCCAAAAAAGTACGCATAACTTTTTCTTGATGAAAATGGGAGTGATCTGAGAATGGACATAATCCTCCCTCTTTGATCAATACAGCAAAGATAAAACACCAGAAATACTTACAATTCCTAAGGCAAGTTCTTCTACATCTGCTTTAGGCTATTTTAGCTGTAGCATTTATGTACTCTAATTATTTTGTGCATTAAATACCATAAATATCCCTGTTGATTTGTGATCTATTTGTGGGTTCCAACATACAGCTGTATTTCATTTGGTTGAGAGGACATTCTGCAAATAGGACTTGTACACCAGTGCATTTCATGGACAATCATTATTTATGGATAAACCAGTGATGCTAGAAGCTTTTCTCTATGCCGTAGTCCAACAGACATAAGTAAGTGTACCTATACCTAAGCGTACCTCTGTGGGAGAGAGGAAGAACATTTACGTATGATCCACTTCAAAAGCAAGTGAACAATCCTTTAGCTTCACATGAAAGGAATTTTGTGGTCCCTTTGCAACACACAAAATACCTTTGCAAGCAAAATCCTAGCAATTTCTTCAGAGACAACAGGTTTTCCTCAAAGACAATACACAAGAGTAATAAAAACATTCTCCCGCCTTATGAGTAAGGCCCCTCCCCAAATTAGCTTCACCCACTGTATGTATAGCACAACATTAAGTATTTCTCCTATTTATGCATGCCTTTGGGATTCTTCTGACAGAGCTGCCACCTGCACGAGGTATTTTGTTTGACTGGCATGCACATAACACATTTTGTTTAGCCCATTAGAAAGAGAATAATAATTAATACTGAAGAATAAGGCATGTCTCATAAAAAGACAATCATGCAAGTTACATCCACCTACCTGTACTAGTGCGGTATGTGCCTGTGTGTGCTGGTTGCAGTGGGTCCCCCTGACTCTGGCTGAGACTCCTCATAGGGGGCTTCTGATAAACTCTGTCTTCGTAAATAGGATCTATGTGGTGTTCTGGAGACTGCAGTGCCCTTAACTCGGAGCCAAGGTGGCTGTGCTGGCTGCTGTAAGATGCCCGAGACCCAGCTGCAAACAGATTTATAAAAGACACTTGAGAGAGAGGAAAAAGTGACAAATGCAGGATCTACTTCTTGAAAAGTTTACTTGAAAGCAGCCCTTCAACCCCCCCTCCCCCCCCAAAAAAACCCCAAAAAACAAACACCCAACCAAAAAAAACCCAAAGAAAGAAATGTTTTCAACATACAATTAAAACCAGCATGCAAGGGCAGCAACAGCTTCAGTTAATCACTTTAGTTGCATCATCCAGCTGTCTGTATCTACTCCAAAGCCCCATTTCTTCCAAGAAAACTACATATTTTGGAGAGATACATATATCTTCTCACACAGAGGGGGAAAAAAAAAATTAAGAAAAATAAAAATCAAGCTACAAGATCCAGGAATGCCCTAGACCAGAGGGGTCCACAGAAGAATCAGGAATGGAAGAGAAGAAGGAACAAGCAGTCAGAACTAAATTCACATCTTACGTTTATATCTTTATATCTACAAATGAAATAAGGCAAAGCTGATGAATAGATGTAGTGACATGAATCACAGCATCATCTAGGTTGGAAGGCACCTTTCAGATCATCGAGTCCAACCGTTAACACTGTCAAACCCACCACTACTCCATGTCCTTAAGCACCATGTCTACCCATCTTTGAAATACCTCCAGGGATGGTGATTCCACCACTTCCCTGGGCAGCCTGTTCCAGTGTGCTGATCTTTTTGCTGCTCTACTAAACCACAACAGAACCATCATGCCCTATTAACACCTTGTCCGCAACATTAAAAAAAAAAAAAAAAAAAAAAAAATCACATCAGCAAGACTTTCTCCAACTTAAATCCTCTGAGGATGAATAAATTAAACATGCCTTCTGGGAAAATTATTTTGATGATAGGGCTTTTTTTTTTTCTTTTTTTAAGTAAGATCAACTGGAATGGCATTAAAATGTTATTATTCTACTATTAAAATATTATTTTCTATCACAACATTTCAAAACTGTATATATTTCCAGCTGTTGTCATTTGAATCACTTTGTCACCTAGGTACTTCAGTTCTGTGGTCTGTTAGCAAGTTTCCCAAGGAGCGTCACGGGGAAGCCATGCAAACATTACACATTTAGAAGGCAAGAAGCAAGCAAGTATGCAAGCAACACTTGACAAAGGTTAGGTCCATACCACAAAGTAGTAACATGCTATTTAAATGTTTAGAAAAGCAATCAAAGATATAACTATCACATCCCTTGCTGATACTCCTGTGAGATTAAAATCCTGGATGTGGGTGATGTTCTACTAGCTTAGCTTGTGCTGCCCAGAAAAAACAGCGTAGCCACACCTACCGAAAATCTATACCACATTCACAGTGTTTTTGACAGTGTTTTTGTTGCGTAAACAAACACTAAATATTTTTTAAATGCAAAGCACACACATAAAACAACGTGTGACAGCAACAGAGGATAAAAAATGAGAAAGATGCACACACACAAAGTTACTTAAACTTTAATACAAATTGTCTGGAGGAAAAGAATAACTTATTCCATTTCCTTCTTTCTAATCAGCTTGTGCCATATAGGTGTTTGCTTCTGAATTTTTCAACATACATGCATGTTTTCAGTGGAATACCCTATTTGCATATTTTTCACTTCAAACATTTTTCAGACTGACTTGCCATTAGCACACTACTGAAAGTAATTCTGTTGTTCCCCTTACTAGAAAGTCTGCCAAGAATCCCTAAGACATATTTTACCTATAACTACTGCAATTATCCAGGAAGTTGATATCACTATTACAGAATTAAATTCTACATGGTCCTCATTTTCAAAATGCTCTTTAACCCTGCATCTTTGAGTTTGACTCTCAGAGCTAGAAATACTCCAGTCTAGCATCCTTCAGAGTGGCCTAAGATACAGCCTGTTATTATTATATCCAAATTTCACCGTGCACTTGGTTCTATCTGTATTCAGAGGAAAAAATAAAATAAAATAGAAAAATGGAGGGCAATGTTTCAGAGGTTCAACAGTGCATCAAGAGACCAGATTTGCTACAGAATAAAGAATTACAGCCCCTTCTATAAGTACTACATTTCTTTTCTACATTTACAAATTAACAGTGCTCTTTGGAGAACACTGATAATTTTTATCATAAAAAGAAAAAAAAGAACAAGGGGGAAGTGTGATGAATTTCAGCCAACAGCATCCTACCTCATCTACGCACTCAGCCCCTCCATCATATTTTGATGTTACTTTGGAAGACACTGGAAAGATGGTTAGGATAACCAATCAAAACAAAGACCGTGAACTCAAAGCACTGATGCCACTGAGAAAGAGAGAGGGATAGCACACCTCCTGCCTGCATCTTGGGTTAGCAGCAAACAGCTATATCATTTACTACCTGAAGCTGCAAGCTGAGCTGTATCATCTGCTTCAAAAAAGCCCTTGCGTTAATGCAGTCTAAAGCTGACATAGGTTGGAAAAGCAACAAGGTCAGAATGGTCAGCAGCAATCAATATACTACCAGGAAGCAATAAAACATCGGATTACCAAGGTCCATTAGCATTCTCGCATTCAAGGAGGCTCATCACCCTCAGAAGTGGCTTCCCTACACGTAACATCATGAACACGTGGCTCAACCCAAACTGCATTTGTCCAAACCTCAACCAGCCACCATCCCCTTCACCCCAGTAATAACGCTGCACTGCTCTGGGGTGCTTGAAACCAAAGTGGTGATGTGCATCAAGGCAACACGCAACTCTCTGACATACTCCAAAAATGCACTCATCCCCCTCCATGGCCAACCCATCCCCAACAGTGATGCCATTTTTCCCTTGAGAAAGTATAAGGCATCAAGCCCATTCAAAGACAGGTCTACGTACAAGTTCAAAGAGAAATCATTACTAAATTTACAGCTCTGCAAGCCGTTAATTACAGATGATGTATTTAGCATCAGAGTAGGCACAGAACTCATGATAATGGTTCTGAAGGAGTGGGGTTTTTTTTCTCCTTTCTAGAATAAAAACAAAAAAACAAACCACAAACGAAAAACAAAAACATAGAGAAGAGCTAAACCATCATCTGGGGGCTGAAGAAACTGTTTCACAATTACTTACTTAAATAGTCAAATCTTTAGTTTGACAAAAGACTGAGAAATTATTTGATTGCAATGCCAGAGATGCATCACAGCAGCAAGTGTGGAGAAAACGAAAAAGCTTTAAAATAGCAGTGAGAGGTATCAAAAGTGAAGCAGACAATTTGGGGGTGAGGGTAGTGGATTTTTTTTATTTTAAACAGAAACTGGTGATCTATAAGAACAAAGTACATAGAAAAGAAAGTCCTCTCTGTCTTCCGAAGTCTCCAAGTTAAGGCTGAAAGCCAATAGAAAGTGGAATGCCCCTTCTTCTGTTTCTCTATAGAGCTTGTAGAAGTAGACCGTGGTCAGACTCCAGCAGGGTTATTGTGTGAGCCCCCGGCCAGATCAATCAGATTAGGGCAATGATGGTAACCTAGAACCAGCCAGAAGTTTTACCAGATGAAGATACCACATTCCTACAAACTTTGCCCTCCTCTGACATTCAAGAGGGGCAACAGAAAGAGCTCAGGAGGAGTGCAGTCCTACCTACTGGATCAAAAAGACAATCTCCACCCTTTACATGACAAACCCCGCCCCCCACTAGCGAAAGGTTACCAAATTATTCAGATATGTTCTTCAGCAGTATAGGGAAATGGTTGTTTTTAGGCAAAGTCTCACTTTCCACAGGAAGTGCTGTAATCAGACAAGTGTAGCCTCAGAGAAATACACAAAATAATCCCCAATTACTTGTCAGAGCTTGTCTGGGCGGTCATGGAAATAAATACAACAGACACATTTGGATGACACTGCTAATCTGACAGTTTAGGTCAATAAAGTAAACCACTATATTGGCAGCATTTGTCATCTCAAGAAACCGAAGACACTAAAACTACTCAAATGAATGGATACACAGGCATTTGCATATGCTTAATAAAACCTGCACAGTCTCTATTTGTGTCCCTTGTGAAAGCCTTTACAACCAGTCATCCTGCCTTGCTGCAGTCCTAAGAAGGAGCCCTGCAAATTCATGATACTCTCTATAAACACCTCTGATAGCAAGAGCATACGGTACGGCCATCCTCTCCAGGATTTAAGAGCTCATTGGAGGCATGAGATATGCAAGCGATCATCTGAACATGAAGCAAGCCATCCAGAGTTGGCCAGATAAACCATTCAGCCCTCATTTAGGAATCCCCTATCACAAAATATATTCATCAAGAGTCCTGTTAAGCAGTTTCCTTATGTCTATGATACAGGAACATCATCAATGAGATATGATCTGAGGATGAAGCTCAATGACCATTATATTACCACTTACCAGTAATGTGTTTACACCATTTAACTTACTTGATTGCAGCCCCCCCACATTTCAACACACAGTGTATCTCTAGCTACTTGAGGCTCTAAGTATCAAACTCTGATTCTGAAAACGCTACAACACATTGTACTCAGGAGATCTGATTTTTTTAACCACAAAGAGGATTGGCCATCCACAACTGGCTTTATGAACTTTAATTCCAAGTACAATGACAACATCACCGATCTAATTTGCACTGAATTTTCCTTAGATTACAAGGTTTTTTAAAAAAAAAAAAAAAAAAAAAACAAACAACAAAACCGAACCCCACACAACAGTAAAATTGCAACAACCCCATCAACGAGATAAGAGACGGCAGGCACAGAAACTAAAAGGGAATCAGAGCAATTTTGTAGCTTTGGCACGTTGCATGCTTTCCAGGGGACTGAAAGAATTTTTTGATTTAAACAGCATATCAGGGCTGAAACCCCTTTTTGACATGATTTTCTCTTAGATGCTCGCCCTAAAATGCTACTGTCCTTATAAAAAAAAAAAATTATACAATATATCAGGTCATAGCTTCACTGTAATTTTGAAAAAGCAACATGTGAGAAAGAATATGAACAGTAGGACTTTTACTCTGAACTCATATGTAACAAAACCTATTTTACAGGCATTAACCTGGTTTACTTTATGTAGTAAAGAAGCTGATGTGAACCCAAGTGCAGAATCAGGAGTAAACAGGGCAGAGGAGGAGAAGAAAGAAGTCAAACATTCATATATTGACTTTTTTTTTTCCCAGAAATGTATGCAGAAACCTCTCCAAAATGCTTATCTGAATACATGCATCTTCTCCTAACAACATTGGAAGATGACAGTATGATCTACAACAAATGTTATTATAAATAAAACTAATAAAACTCAGATAATGGGAATATGCCAGCACTGTGTGATGAAAAGCACAGTAGCAAAGAGAAGGAAAGGTACCTAACCCAAGTACTGAAAGTGAATACAAATTGTCAAGACATGCCAGATGGTTAAATTAACCAGTAAGACACGACAGGCCATATGGCAGCACCAGCTAATGCACACCTTGGGTATGTCAGCTTGCACCCGTAGCATACCAATGATCTACAGTCACCAGAACCAAAACACAGTATGGATTATATTCCTTTTAATTTCGTTTAGCTTTTCCTTAAACACAGGTTTCTCACTTGTTTATGTTTTAGACACACAGACACTGAATATATTGATTTGGGTCTGAAGTTTTTCTTTCTCCAAATACGGAAATTTCAGATTAACTAATGAAAGTTCAGAATTAAGTTCATTTTTGTCTTTATATTTTTTGCATTCTTGCTACACTATTCTGTCCAAGACTCGGGACTATTTGTACAAATAAAGAAAGAAATAATACCATCACTGAATTGACTGGTTACACATGATGTCTTTCAACTCATGTCAAACTCCCTATGTCTGGAAATAACATGGACTTGCTACTTTGGCACCCCCATTCCACACTGCAGGAGATCACCACAAAACAAGTATGTGCTATAACACAGAAGCCCTCAGAAGTGAAAGAACATACTCGCCTCATTTTTCAGTATCTTAGGACTGCTTTTCCTCAGGTTTTCTACTTAAAAGATTAAAGTGTAATATGACGCATGGCCTGGAGTGTTTCTTGTTAACTATCATTGCACCATCAAACCTATTAGCAGCTTCACTGTCAGGATACCGTCAGGTTCAGCGGAATGGCTCACACTGTCGCATTTCCCAGACATAATTTGTCCAATTAACCAGCTTAAGTCTCTTAGGAAAGTCTCCTCAAAACAGATTGGCTTTGTCTGCTTAAGGGAGACTGCAAAACCAGCCTCTGACCTAGGGTTAGCACTTTTCACATCAGTGCTAAAAATAGAGAAAGCTAGGGGAAAAAGAAAAAAAATGGATTACACTTTTAAAAGTGTAATAAACAGGCCCAAAATAAACTTTAAAAAATCATTTGAAAAAGCTTACTATGTATCTGGATAATTTTTATCCCATTTAAACTAGTTTTTAACCAAATATTAATTACACTCCTAAGTATATTTAAAAAGAGAAATAAAGCTAAAAATATTTTCTTAAGTTGTCTATGTTTACTTTTCAGTCATGCAATGTGACCTTACTGCAAAGTATTGTATGGGTTATTTTAATTCTACAAATATAGGAAAAAAAAAAAAAAACAAAACAGAAAAAACCCCACACCATAATTTTGTGTTTCCTCACAAGCATTTTATTTTTCCTGCTACTGTCCTCGTTCTGTTGAAAAGCATTCACCTGCTTAAAACATTTTATCAAAAATAAATTGTTAGTGGAAGAAGAGAAGTGTGACTGGGAGCAAAGAGATAGGAGGCAAAGATAGCCAGGAAGAAACAGCAGATTAAATGTGACAGACAAGCTCAGGGAGATAATTCCCATTTCATTTCTGATCTAGGGAACTGTCACTGAAGAAAGAACGAAAAACAAAAACCCCCCCAAATCAACCACTACCGCACAGCAACAACAACTTGCCTTCAGCAAGGCAGAAAATGATAGAAAATTTTTAATTTTCTATCAAAACTATTAACTGAATGATCACTGTGGGTGGGTTCCCCCCCCACCCTTCCTTCTCTTAAGGTCTGCCTCTTCCCTTCCCCTCAACCCTGCCAATTTTACAAAAAAGGGGAAAGAAGTCCTACGCATGAACCTAGCATAGATCCTGCTATCCAGCGATACAAATCACTGTTTCTAACTTTCCTGCTCGCTAACCGCTTCGACTGAGGACTGCGTGCCTCAGCAACAGCATGATGTTACTAAGCAACGATGCCGAGCAGCCGCACATACGCTGGTTGGGTACTTCACCGCGGCTTCACGACCATTCAAAATAACACCAAGCCTTTGTAGCAGAAGAGATCTCTTTGAAGTTTTGCTAAACATCCTTATCTTAGGAAGGACAAAAGTTCATTGTTTCCGATTTTGAACTGCAAGAACTTGTGTTGCGCCATGGGCTCAATGCTAAAGCAGGTGCTGTGGCGATACATTCAACTCGGCAAGTAAAGGAGCAGAAATACTAGCATATTTGGTGAGACATGCCCCCAGAGTAAAAACCTCTATGGGATATTTTGTAAAACCCTACAGTTAGCACTTCTCTGACAAGGATTGCAGATCAAAAGGAAGAAGAGTGTGTCTTTAATTCCCCAAAGCTGGGTCTTCTTTTCTCATGAGGCCATACCAAGACAGACTTGGGGACCCAATTTCTGCCTGCTAAACACCAGTATAGACTAAACATCTCCAACCCCACAGATCTCTGTAGGGCTACAGATCACCTCCAGCAGCATGACTGACTTGCTAAAAAAGCATTGCTGCCTCCAGCAAAACAAATCAGGCACTATTCCACTGATGCCCGCCAGCGAAAACTTCCCTTTCTGATCGTGTTTAACATCATGGAAAACCACAGCATCTAAAAACCCCAGCAACTCACAACCCTTCCCCCCAAACCGACCATAAGCTCACTCAACCTTGAACGGACCAAGTTTTCACAGCAGCCCTGGTGCAGGGGGAAGGGGAAAGCCTTCCTGCATCGACTCCTCCCTGCATATGGAACAGAAAGAATTTCTAGAGCTTAAATCCAACTAGAAGTCTCAAGATTGGCACAGAAAATTTGTTGATTAAGGAGCATGCTTTTGCAGAACAGTGGTTCCCAAAGGAAGAACAGTTGCAGTGTAACACTATGGGAAGGGTAACACCAGAAAACAAAATTCACTTGGGTAATGAAGCGTCAAGTCTGTCCAACTACGGTATTCCTCAACTGGCTTTTGCTGGGCAACCTGAATTTTTGATCTAATCGTACTGTCACTCCTGGGAGTTCACAGTTCCAACAGGTGGTTTTCCTGCTACCAGGGAAAATGCAAATAGATAATTCCAATAAATCCTAACCACATGTGCATCTTTTAAAAAGGTATTAATTTATGATGAATACTGTTGCACATACCTCTTTTGCAAACTGGTGCTCCAGTCTGATACCTGCAGTTGAAATCCAAGACACCACATCTGGCGTTTGCTCACAGAAGAAAGTTATCAACTTATCTTTTGCAATTCATTTTACAATTAGATTGCATATTATTAGACGTGTGAACAATATTAACTTTTGGAGATTTTTATCTGTAACACTTTGTACTCAAGCCTGCATTTCACTGAGAGAATGGAGAAAAGCATCAGATAGCATTTGTTCTTTTACGTAAAGTCATCTTTGATAGAATATTAAATGCTTTCTCCTCCCAGTGTCTTTCTCCTCCTCAGTGGCCATTTATTTGTGATCCTCAATTTCTAGAATTCACCAAGACCCAAGGTATAAGTCTGTGACATTCCAGGGGTAAAAACAGGGTTTATTATCTTTGTCTTTCAATGCCACATTCAAGAAAGGGAAGATCTCTTTGGATATTCTGCAACATGCAGTATTACTCATCAAGTTTTCATTACTCATTTGAGACTCATTGCATTTAAAACGCTAGAGTGAAAACATGGAGCTTTTATTAAGTGTATACGTAATCAATTGGAATACGACCTTACTAAAGAATTTAGTTATGCCTGTAAAAAAGTTTAGACCAGCAATTATCCACTTTTACAATTATGGCTTTTTGTTCAATAGATTGTCATAGCATTATTCAAGCTGGTTTTAGGTTGTTCCCTTTACATATACACGGAGACCTCTGATAAAACACTTATAATAGGTTTAATAATAGGAGATTATTTTAATCTAAAGCAATTCTAACAGGCTTGCTCTAAACAGAAGAAATAAAAGAAATGCTAAGCGTAGAGACAAAGAAAAGGAATTAACTGTTAACACTGAGATCATGAGGGGCTTAAGGACTTAAGTAAAGTTTATGCTGGAGTAATCATCGTACAGATCATATCCCATAAAATAAAGTTTTCTCTTTTAATTCATTATGCTTACTAATACAACAATTGCACAATAGTAAGCATTCAGTATCCAGCTTCCAAAAACTCAGAAAAATACATTATGAAAATCCTTCCACAATATGCAGCAAGCAAAAAAGAAAACGGATGGCTACAGATTTTTTTACAGGAACTTATTTAAAGAAAAAAAAAAAAGAAATAAAAGAGAAAAGAAAAGAAACAAAACCAGCACAACAGACCTTGCAATATGCCGTGAATCTCACAAATTCAGATATTAAAGGACCGTAAGCTGAAAGAGTCCTGTCACTTGAGTAGAGAGTCCCTGCTAAAAAGAAATGGCCATGACAAATGCTGCACGAAACAAATGGTGGCAGAAGGTCACAGGTAAAAGGAAAGCAGACTTGAGATAAGAAACGTGAGAAATGTGTTCACAGCAGTTTGCAATAAACCACTGGAAGGGTTCAGCTTCCAGAAGGGCTTTAACAGTACTTTCAACTAGAAGGATGAGATGCATGTTAGTCCAAAGGTGACAAACACTTGAGGGATTCCGAACTGTCCCACAGTTAGTTCCTGGTTATTCATAAATGCAAATGGACATAATTTGCATGCCAAATGGATGCCTCACCTGCGAGGCCAACACTTCCACTATCATATGGCTGGCTGAAGTCATTTGCATCAAGTTTTGCCCTATTTTACAAAAGCAGTCTGAAACCTACTGCAGACTGAGAAAAATAGTGACATGCAACCCACCACAATCTTAATAAACTTCAGAGAAAAAGAGACTCTCGGCTAAGACAGTCAATCCTTGAATTCCCCGACTTGCGAGATAGGACCTTAAGCAAGGCAGGACAGAAACGCGATCAATTTGGAGAAGGCTGCTCAGTTATGTTCTGCATAGCTTCAGATTCTTGACAAAAGCTGCTCAAGGTGCTACACTGACACGGATGACATGAGCTAGACAAGAACTCCAGCTTCAGACTGAAAGAAATGCAAAGTTCTGATGAATAAGCCTTGAAAACTTCGAGGCTTGGTCAGAGACCAGACAAAGTGCAATCATGGCTCAAGAATCACTCTGTCTTCAACATGGCTACCGTGTTTCCTCTTTTGAGGGAAAACTGAAGAGCATCAGTACCACAGAGATCCTCCACATAAGCCAAACACAACATGGCTGGTTAGTCAAAGCCCTAAAAGCAAAGCCTGCTGCCTGAAAACAAGCCACTAATTTCTTATTTCCCCCGCCTCACTCCCTCCTTGGTCAGATGCTGCTATCCTAAAAGCTGCCAAGGACTCAACCAATCTTGTCTTTGAAAAAAGGCTGTCAAATCCTCCATCAAATTACTTATTCTTACCACAATTCAGCAGTCTTGATGTATAACCTCCATTTACTAATAGCAGCTACATAAGATAGCAGCCCTTCCACTGTTAAGAAAAGAAGGAAACACACTAAGTCAGCTCTGTGTACAGGAGGCTTCTTAAGTTCTTGATCATCCAGATAGACCAGTATAGAAGAGAAGAGGGCTGCAAAGAGTCTCTCTTGCTCACAGAGGGTCACAGTTGCACACAGTTCCCCAGATGAAGTCCTAACCGTACATAACGCTCACAATTTTGCTTGTTACATGATTAGGCTGTGAAATATTCTATCATGTTCCTAACATAGGTGGCTGAGACGTATTGTAGTCAAGATGGTCACCCAGGTCTTTTCCTACCCTTGTTCTCAGCCAAAGATCCCTAATTTGTAACTAGCCACTAGGTGCATTATTAGCTCGGCTCCAATTCTGTTCTTTCCCTCTGATCTGGGAAACTCGTTCTACACAAGATTTATCTCCCTTTCTTCAGAAAATGCCTCCTAATATTCCACTATCAAAAAGTCTCCTTGGCATACTTTGGGGTTTTGTGCCAAGATAATAAAATGAAAAAGTCTTTTTCAAGTGGCTGAAAGAGTTCTTCTTGTGGGACTTTATTAGTAGCATCCTTCCTTTCCATTAATTGGATTTTCAAAATGACAAACTGACAATGCTGCTTTGCCCAGGTCCTTGCCCACCTACACTCTTGCAAGAATATCCATCTCCTCTAGCTTAAATAAACATTTCCCAAGTGGCACTCCAGAAAATGTGTGCTCAGAGCCCTGATAGAAAATAGAAAGACATCAGATATAATCTACGAAAAGGTCAGTGAGCAAGTTACTCCAGCACAACCCGGTTTTGGTAAACTCACGTTGCAAATCATCCCATCAACCACTTACCATCTTCATGTCTTGTATTATCCTATCAGCTTTTGTTGTAATGTCCAACAAGGCACTATGATTAGCTGGTCTGCAATTTTTCTTGTACTCAGTCCTCCCTTTCTTCAGGGCATTATTAGCCTCAAACACACAAAAAGCTGTCATCTCATCTCCCTCCACCTTCTCTCCCCTCCCCCCCCCAAAAAAAAAGCCCCAAAAAAACCTGAAAGAGTCCAACTCGCCCTCCTTCACAGATCATGCTCCCAGGACTTTGACACAAAGCCTTTGAAGAGCTTACAGCACCTTTTGGTGAGCAAACGTAAACACAACTGCATCCCTCCCAAACCAGGATGCTCAGGGAAGGTGTGGGCAGGGGAAGGACCCCATGGAGAAGAGTCCTTTTGCTCTCCAGTCACAGGAAATCTGCCCCAGCATCAGAGGGCCACAGCGCCTTCTCCACCCCTGCTTTCCTCCCAGGCAATGCTCTTTAAACCCAGGGAGAGCTTCAGACCTGTGATCAAAAGGTTTTACTGCCTGAGAGCAGCACAGCTGGCTATCCGATAAAAGGGACTGCTTTGCACCTGGGTTGGAGGAGGAGAGTAAGGGGCCATAAGGCAAAATAAAGACATACGCTATGGAAGAGATAAATATAGAAAAGCATATGCAAAAATTTCCTCAGAGAAGTGAGGGTTTCTTAAAATTTAAGACCACTTGTATTCAAACTAATATGGCACTTTTCTATTCTTCACTTACACACTACAAGTTGCAACTTGATGTACTTATTAAAAATCTATGTCATCCAACTGGCAGCTTCATATGCCATGCCTTATAATTGTAAGATTAGTCATCACTTGGTCCTTCTTATTTCAGCATATTAAATTCTGACTTTTGCTTCTGCCCACTTATGATAATATACAGTTTCATGAATTCATTACCATTAGACAATCTCTCTCTGCCCTCAGTAATACCACTTTTATTAAAAACAGAAAGTATTCTGTCCGTTCTGGGTCCATACCTAGGTGATCTTCAAGTTTGACCCCACGATTACAGCAAAATTGCCTCATTTATCTCCCATGATTGGTCATAGAGAGAACTTCGTCCAGTGTAGTTTCTGGCAGCCACCACTGATGGCTAACATATTTCACCTGTGAGCACATTGCATCTCAGCATGGGCACATCCCCACCCAAGTTTTGGCCTGAAATAAAGGGAGCCTTCCTCAACCCACCAGTTTGCAATCTTCTTCCTGACATAGTTAATCACTTTGGATTAAAGTCACCTGCACAGCTTTAAAGCTGGTGCATGCACATAATAAGTAAAAAGCTATTAAATATCCCAACAAATGAATGCTTACATTACTAACGAGCTGTGCACTGACTTTCTAGATCTCAGCTACTCTGCCTACCACAGTTTGTGTGCCACAGAAACTGGAAAGCATGATGTTTTCTACCACAGTAAAAATGAAAGGCATGTTCTCACTTCTCTTAAATACCTGAAGAGCATGACGGACTAAAGATTTGTCACTCTTTGTTGAGACTTTTGTGACAAACGTTTCCAGGCTATTGGATATGGCCTTGCAACGGGGTTTCAGACCATGAGGAAGCTACAACTTCCACATGGGCCTTCTTGGCCCAGGGCACAAGTGAGACAATCAGTCATCCCAATTTAGATCGTACAGTACAAGCAAGTATTTTCACTGATGTCACAAAAACCTGACTATCAGAAATTTGAGTTGAAGGGGACCTTCCCCTTGCCTAATACCCCCTCTCCCATGCAACGACACTCCCTTCTGCTCTGAACAAGTGAGTTCAAGGCCAAAGACATTTGGAAGGACCCAAAATCACATTCCTGGTGACTGAAGAGGACAACAGGTACATGAGGACATCATTCAGACCTGAGTGCAAAAGGGGTGGTAACAGGCACAGACAAGACTCAGCCTCACTAGCATGCCCTCAAGACCAAAAAGTATGGACATGTCATAGTCTGTGAGGGGCCAGCCTCTTCCTGTAATCTCACATACTAAAAATTATACAAATCAACATTAGCAAGACACAGCTGAATGAACTGGAGTCCCAACACTGGCTGATGTATTTCTATTGCTCTAAACAAAAGTTCCAAAAAGTTAGGTTCACAAAACAATGCTCTTTGACTTCACATCTTTCGTTGAATTTCAGTAGCCAAGAAAAATTGACAGAAGAATTCCGGAAATCAGAAATCCTCGGATTAACCATCTTTCTGCTACAGATACTGACACTTCTCTGCTAGCTTTTTGCCAACTTCAGCTCCTTCTCTTGCATGTTTTCAGCAGGTCTGTAAGCACAGACATCTTAAACCCTGCTCCGATGGTTAAGAAATTTCTTCCAGTGGCTTGCATGCTTGCGTTTGAATCCTGGCCTTCTAGGTACACTGCCAAAGTTCAGGACCAGAGGCCAGAAACTGCATGCCAGGTTGTGTGGTTCCAAGCAACAGCACAGCTTTCGGTACTGAGCAGAAGCACCTTCAATGTTACGTTCACCTAAAAGGCCAGAAACAGCCACTGCCACCCAGTTTCCCCCAGCCATTCAGTTACAACGCTTCATACCAGTTGAATCTATTTTCAGCAATGCTGCAGGCCAGTTTTCTTTGCCTGAGAGCTTGTTATTTTGCAATATTATTTGATTTCTCATCCCTCTGAAAGACCATTAGAAGACCAGTCAAATGATTTCCCATACCAAGAACAGGAAGCAAAGGGAAAGGTGACGGTCAGTATGAGAATAGAACACAAGTTTAGACATATTTGTAGTGCCTACTCACACAGGAGGTCAGAGATCAAGTTCATTAGCTCAAAGATAATCCATGTACATGGGGCCTCCATATGTGGCTCTTGTCAATTATTCCTCTTCTACGAGCAAATTAATTTCATGTAAGCTAGATCTGAAAGATGCAGGAACAAAAATCATGGCAATAAGAAGATACTTTAAAGACATCCATCTTATTCCTTCTGCTTTACTGCTGTAGACTGTCCGTGTTGGATACCTTGTCCAAGTTGGAATTGAGCACTACTGTAAATGTTTCAGTTGTAAAAATTAATAACATAATTATCGCTGAAGGAATAGGTGGAAGTAGAATTAGAGGCAAAGAAAAGGAAAGTGATCATGAAGTTGTATATTTGTATCAGCTCCAAGACCAAAACAGCACTTCTAACCTCCAGATTACAATGTGGAAATGAATAACTTAGCATCAGAAAGACACCAAGTTGTTAGTCTTTGATTACGATTTTAAATATTACTGGATGCCTCAAAATCTTTTGTTTTGCTTTCTTGTCTGAAAGAAAGAGTCTCAAAACAAACAAAGAGTAGAAGGAGACAAAAAATCCTAGGCTTGCACTGTCTGTCCCAGAACAAAAAGGGCATTAAAAATGTTCTCATGTGTAAAGGCTCTAACTGTCAGATAAAGGAATTTTCTAGCTAATAAAAACAAACAAAAAAACTTAGAAAAAAATCTACAGAAAACTAGTTTGGTTAAAATTAATGAAGCAATTTTGTTTTCTCTATAAAAGAAATACAGGATTCTGTAAAAATACAAGAAGAATAGTTAAGGGAAACAACTGAGTGTCCTTTTTGTTATGATCAATCATATTGATAGTCCAGGTCTCACAGCTTATCTCAAAGCCAAAAACTCCAAAGATTTTCCTTCCTTACCTGCCCAAAGACAAACCTCACACCTACACTGTTTTATTAGCTTAGCACCGTGCCTCAGGCACAGAGAACTTTTAATTCTGGGGTGATTTAGATCCACTTCGGCTTTGGGTTAACACTTAGTTTGTACCTTCCCTATCTGTAACGCCCTGCTCAAAAGCTGAATGGTGACGCATGTGGTGGAGCCTCGTCTACATTTGCAAACGCTGGCGGGAATCTGGGCTTGATGTAGGCTAACATACATTGCATACAATTTAAACCCCTCAAAGAGGCTAGTATTAACGCAGGTTAGCACTACCATTGATTTTAATACTACCTAACTCTGCTAAAAGAGTTATTTCTGCTGCCCTGTAGTGGTATGAAAGAAGGGGGTGGATGCATATATGCCCACGAGCAGTAATGCAGCCATTCTAGCCCAAACGCATAGCACAGCATGATTTACTGGAGAATTTTAACACTTAACCAGGTAATTTTTTGTAAAGACAGCAACGAACGAGCTACATATAGATGATCCAATATTTTCATGCAACTGAAAGGAAATCCAAATCCACGCTAGTGGTGATGTATATCAGCCCTCCGATACACAGCTGTACCCATATGACTGCACACCAAAATGCTAGAACACCTCAACACTCACCATCAAATAGCAGCCCTGCCATAAATCTCAACAGGAAACCAGGGTTCAACGTGTCATATGCAATGAAAAGCATACAGAAGGAGAAAGGGCAAAGGAAGGTCCCCAGCAAAGAGAGAGAAGAGCGAGACAAGACAGATGAAGGAGCAGAAGGAACCAGTTAAGACCGTGATAAACTTAGAACTCTTTGCTCAATAAAGAGCATAACGCATACTTTATACATTAACCCATGCCACAGTTTTATAATCCGGTGATATTTTAGTATTAATACCACAGATGCTCACAAACAGTACTACCTCAGAAAGGACAAATTCCTTTTCTTTTTGATTTTACAGGGACCCGAATGAAGATTCTGTTTGCAAACACGAGGCTGAGCACTGAAGTTTTCAGCAGCGGCACCAGGGCTGCCTGAGGGATGCTGCAGCTCTTGTTTCAGTGGAACATGTCACCACTACATGAAGAATAGCTGCATAATATTCTTTCCAGCTGACATTACACAAAGTGATTCACACCAACACTCATTTCTTAAATCTAACCTTTTAGTACAGCTGACTGAGCATGATGCGGTCTTCAAACGTACTTAGTTTCCTTTTTAGTTTTTTGTAATAAAGCAATGCATAAAATTACCTACCGTTGCCTTACGTCTCTCTAGTCTTCCCTAGGCCTGGATGAAGAGGCAGGAGCAGCTCAGCAATACCAGCGCTGCTCCCCTATCACTTAACCTGAGGCACAAACTACCTCAACAACACCCTTTCACCGCCTCCTCTCCCTTGGCTCCGAAGCAAACCCACTACTCCTTTTGTACTGATTCTGGCCAGCGGGAGATGCTTCAAGAGGACCACGAAGAGTGGGCACCCGTGCGATGACCTGCCTCCCAGAAGGGTCTTCCCATGTTTCTGCTGCCTGCTGTCCTACAAACTCCTCCTTCCAGAGAAAAACGGGCTGCTTTGGGGAGTCTGGCTCCCAGCGGCACTCCGCAGCTCAGTCCAGGCGCGGTAGCTGCAAGGAGGTATTTACAAACTGTGCTTTCTGGATTCCGATCGCTGCTTGAACAGACAGTGGGCTTCGGAGCAGAGCTGATCGGAAAACTACTTCCAAAATCGTAATTGCAGATCATAGCAATGAAGCGGCTAGACTAAGAATAAACACGGTAAGTGTACACTCAGAAAAAATGCTATATACACATGTACACACATACCCATACACACACACGCTTCGCAATGGTAACAGTTCAAGTATAACTAGACTAAAACCCATTTCTGAAGACGTTTCTAAGGTTACTCGGTTAAAACTGAGTCACTGCATGCTGTTGCATGTCTTATTTTAAATTCAGGATGCAGTCTAAGAATTGCCATTTTTTATGATTTGGAGCTGTTTCATAATCAAGTTTGTAGGAAATTAATATAAATAATGCCATCTCTTCAATTAAGTCTTACACAGATTCAGTTTTGGACAATCTATGTTTGTATTGTACATGAAATACAAATTTTTTACAAATTTTTAAAAAAATTCATCATAGCTGAAGGTCTTTTCTTTTAAACATCTAACCTTGGTACTGGTATCGTTCAGCTTGTTTAGCACACTGAGACCTGGTAGTATTCATGAACTAGGTAGCTCCAGTACAATTTTCTAATATCATGAAAAAAACTAAAACAAATGCATTATTTGTATCCCCAGTAATTAATACAAATAATCATTTTTTTCTTCATGGAGGTAAAAAAAGATTACTTTCAGCAACATCATCCCTGTGATGACACATACATACCAATGCAACTTCACATTAATCACCGTAGGCAAACCATCAATCAGTGCAATGTGACAACTATTCTCCACTCCTCCCCCTCCTCTCTCGAAGAAAAAAAAACCCAAACCATCTTTGGATGTAGTGAACAAGAAGCAGAAGTCTCATCTAGTGAACAACAGTTTTCCAACGTACAATTGCTTGCTCTCCTTCTCAATGGGTTTGATTTCTAACACAATGACTGGAAAACACCTGCAATAATACGATATACTTACAGCTCAAATACCAAACCTGTTCTGAGCAAAAACGCCTATAGAAAAAAAAAAGATTGCCTTGGTAGTACCTGTAACATCTGATCCTGGCTAACTCTAAAGCACGTCTTGATTTTAAGCCTCTACGTAGTCCATTGACTTCAGTGAATCCAGTGAAAGTCTAGATTAGTCAGGCACTTAACACTGCTGGCAAATGTGTAACTCTGGGATGGCAGAGGGGCCACGAGGAACATGCTACAGAATGGTAATGGAAAACAACGGGTGGGAGCACACAATAGGAAACTTTTGCGAAAGAACAGGTCATGTGATAGAGCTCCTTTCAAGGACTACTTGAAAGGCATGTCACCGCTGTGCAAAAAAAAAAAAATAAATGCTATTTACTAACATACTGTTGCTTCCACTTTGATTTTTTTTTTAAGTTGCAGTATTATCTCTGCATGTCTGTCAACTTATTCGAGTTACAGGATTTTTCCGTTTGGTATAAAGTAAGACACTGAGATTTTCAGCATACTTAACAGCAGTTCCCTATGAGAAAAAGTAACTCAGAAGCTCATTATGTTTGTTCTGAACAGCACAACGCTCATAAAAGTTAGTGCTGCTTTACCAAGTTTTACAAACTTAATAGCAAGTTCAAATGAGCAATCGCTCCCCCCCCATTAAAATCCACATAAAAATACACCAGCCATTTCTTAAACGTATGTATCGATAAGCTTTTTTTTCACTCGAGCCATAAATCAGTGACAAGGGACTCCTCACAGTGGGACCTAAAAAGAGTCAGGGAGGGAAGTACTTATGTTATGCAAGATGCAGAAGTCTTATCAAAAGCTTTTACTTTACAGCAATCCAAGAAAATGCCAGTTCCTTAACTTGTATTCAAACCAAAGAACAAAACCCCATTAGGAATGCCTGTACAAGCGCTATTGGCCAAAAAGGCCCAAAAAGTCAAAATCCAAAGACCCAAACTTGGGTCTGGTGCAGGACAAACAGCTTCTTGAACACTGTAGCACTTCAGAGTCATTATGATGGGCCTTAAGCCCTACAGAACAAGTCCTGACTAAGCTATTGTCACAGGCTTAATGCTGCAATGCTATAAAACACGCTTTCTTCAAAAACCAGAACCCCGATACAACACAATTTCCAATGCTCAAAGTACATAAAAAGAAATACAGACTGCGCCTGTTAGAAAATTCCCTAAGCAGAGACTTCTATCCTAGAACAAAGGTAAAGAAAAATCAGGGAAATACTGGTAGTTCATACCCTGAGGTACACAAGTTTTAAATTGAATTATCCTCTGTTCCTTCAACGCTGACAATTCCCTCCATGCTTATTCAGACTCAAGCAATTCTTGCCATTGGATGAAGTTGCAAAACTCCCTAAAATACAAAGTCTGTGGCAATTCTACATTACCACTTTACTCCGCAAAGGCAGTATTTAATACCTGTGGCCAAGAGTGTGTTGGACTACACTGGCGAGAAGCTATACTCGCATAATTGCTAAATAAACCACTTTGTAATTTGAGACCGAATATTTGACAACACGATTGATTTCAGTGTCCTGAGATCTCGATTTTGGCATCACTTAGCGATGCGACCTCTTCACGGTCTCTGAACTTCCAAAATAGTGTTACATAAACAAAAAAGTTTTCAAATCCCCACCCTTTAAATAGGAAAGAAAACCCAACCAACAGTTCTTACAGGGAGATGCACTAATACTATATTTTATTATCAGTTAATTTAATCTGTCTGTTTAGATCTCAGACACTAGAATTCTACAGGATGCCAACAACTGCTGGAGCTGGGGAGGGGAGATGGGTGAGAGGGGAAAGCGGGATGAGAAGAGGTTTTAACTCCACTAAGAAACTTGTGTACCTGCCTGATAAACACAGACAAACCTCTTTATGTATCCTATTTATCTTCAAATCTATTTATGTCACAGAAGAGAACATATGAGCATAGCAGCTGTTACTATAGCAATGAAACTGGAAATTTTGAGAACACAAAAAAAACCCACCCCTGAAGGATGCTCAGTTTAGCAGAGAGATGGTTTAGGGAACAGCGCACCAGTATCTCACTTCTAGGATCTATTCAAAGTCTGCGGTTACAGAGACATTAAATCAGCTGTAACAGCCTATTCCCTGAAGAGCACTCGGAGCCAAAGAACCGCTACCTATTCCTCGGCACAACTCGGTACACCGGGAGTTCCTCCCAAGTAACCCCAAACTTGCCAAATACCCCTGACCCGCCCGGAAATCGGGGGAAGAGCGAATCTCTGCCAAAGGCTCACCGGTTTTGGCCGCGGTGGGCGAAGGGATTCACCATAGTAACCTGCTCCCCACCCCAACCGCAGGCGAGGGCACGGCCCCCGGGGCTGCCGGCCCCGCTCCGCCCCGACCCCAAGGCCCGGGGGGACGGGACGAGCCGGCAGAAGTACGGTACTTTCTCAAAGCAGCAGGCGGGCGGCCTGCCTCTCCCCGCTTACCGCTGCCGGGATGAAAAAAACCCCACACTTCCCCCCCAAAACGACTCTTCATCAAACCCACCTGGTTCCTTCCCCCCCCGGGCGGGCAGCCCGGTCACCCCCCACCCTCCCGCGGGCCGCCGTTCCCCCTCCCTCGCCTCCCCCCCCCGCCTCCGCGGGCGCGGCGCACCCCGCGTCCCCCCAGCCCCCATCCCCGCCTCCCGCTCCGCGGCCGCGGACCCGAGACGGCGGCGGTGGCGCCGGCCGCGATTTACCTGCGAGGGAGCCGGGTCTCTGCAGGGTGGCGGTGGCGTACAGCTCCTGGGAGTGCTTGCTGTACTGATCGGCAGCGTGAACCAGCCGCTTGGTAGGCGACAGGGTGGCGTAAGTGCCGATGGTGGAGCTTAACTGGTGGATAGGAGAGGAGGAAATGTTAGACTGGACGGTGGGCGGGGAGGTCACTCGGATGGGGGACGGCGACAGTCCCGCCGAGGAGACGACGATGTTGATGGGCGAGCTGGTGCTGTAGGACTTGGCCAGGCGGCTGGGGGACTGCTTCGGGGAGGAGAGGCGCTGCGCGCCGGCGTAGGCGGCGCCCTCGGCGGCGGAGCCGGCCCGCGGCAGCTTGGTGGGGGAGCCGCCGGGCTGGGCGGGCAGCGGGGAGCTCACCCGCTGCGCCGGCAGCGTGGAGCTGGCGTAGTAGAGGGCGGCGGCGTGCTGGGGCTCGGGCAGGTGGAAGGCGCTGCCGTGGCTGGGCGCGAAGGGCTCCCGCGGCTGCGGGGCGGCGGGCGGCTGCGGCTGCGGCGGTGGCTCCGGGACGCCCGGGTGGGCGCCGCGGCCCCCCGGGCCCTGCTGCGGGAAGGAAAGGCAGAGGCGTCAGCGGCGGCGGGGTGGTGGTGGTGGGTCGCTCGCCGGTGGGGGGTGGCTCGCCGGAGGAACCCCTCCCAGCCGCCTGCAGCCCCCTCTTTGCCCTTAAGGCAGGCCGGCGGCACCGGGGATGGGGGGGACCTGTTAATGTGCCGGAGCGTTTTCCAGCCTTTGGAGGGGGAGGGGGGGAACCGGCCGAGCGGCGTCAAAACTCCGCGTCGCGGCTGCCGGGCGCACCGCTCCGGGGGGGGGTGTGTGGGGTTGGGGGGGGGACGGGATGGGGGACTCCTGCTCTGAAACGGGCTCACGGACCTGCCCGTCAACCAGGCACCCGTTAGCCCGAGCTTAAATAAATAAATAAATAAATACCCCTACTCCCTCATCGCCCCCCAAACTTTTATTTTGCGGTTTATAGATTTAGATACGTATAGATAGTTCTATCCATGAGAAGACAGCGGTTGAAGCCGCGGAAAAGGGCTTTAACCGGGTAACTTCTTTCCTCCCTCGCAGACCAGCAGTTCGGTGTCCGCACGGGCGGAGGCACCGCGCCGGGCCGACACCGCACCCGCGATTCGCCGCTGATGCTGATGCTGCCGCCGGCGCGACAGGGCGCGACGGGCGGCAGAATCGCGGCTCCTGAAGGAACGGCGGGGAAAAGCCCCAGCCGCCCCGGGCGGGTTGGCGGCCGGCCCCGCCGCACGGCAGGCGGTCTCCTCTCATTGATTTAGGCGGCGCAAAGGGGAAGGGAGGGCGCGGGAGGAGCTGTCGGGGACGGGCCCTCCTCCGCCGGGCCGCATCCAGCGGAGAATCCAGCGGGATGGATGGATGGAGGGAGGGACCACACCGCCCCGCCGGCCTCGGGATCCGCCAGCCGCCGAGTTGCCTTAAACCCAGGCGCTGGGGGGGGGAGGGTCGGGACACTGAGGAGGGGGGCAGCGAGCGAAAATCCTGGGCAGATGCTGCCCATTAGAAATTCCAGTTATGCGCCTGAGCCGCTTCTGGAGCAGCGGAGGATGGAGTCCGCCCTTACACACAGGCGGCTTCCCCCTTTTTTTTTATCGCGGATCTTGGGCTCAAGAGATCATCTGTGAGTCTGGCAACATTAAAATCCTCTAATAACTGCACCCCGCGGTGAGCGAGAGCTCAGCGCTCTGTTGGAAGACGCGCTCTTGTTTCGGATACTTTTTTTTTTTTTTTTTTTTCTGGTCATGCAGGGGATTTACTTGAAATCTTTAGAAAGTCCTCCAGATCCCGGGAGTTGACAGTCTGACCAGTGCTTCGCCCAAACACGCACACCTCTCGGCTACTGATTTCCTTAGCGAGAAAAGCCTTTAAAATGTGAATAATGAATTTTGTGACTCAATTCAAAGAGGTGTGGTGAATGCCGACAGCAGCGTTGTTCCACATTTAAATAGCAACATGTTTTTTTACTAGCATCCTACAGGGAAAAAAACAAGTAAACAAAAGCAGCACGTTCCTGCTATGAAACTTGATTTATTTTCACTACCATACCCAATAAAGGATTTGGTCAGGAACCGAGGGCAAGATAAAACAACTAATCAGAGCAAAGAATTAATGAGGTTCAAAATGCCAGAAATTTGTACTTCTTCCCATGTACGCCCACTGGAAATTTTTCTGTCCTTTTTTACTTTTGGAGCCCCGCCCCCCATCTTAAATGCTTTGCATCTGGGGGAAGAACACGTATTTTTCTAGACATGGTCAAGAAGTGAGGCTTTGGAGGAGCTGCTCCTGGTGCTTTGCTCCCAGTCATTTAACAGCATGGAGCCTACCAGCGCTCGCAGTGTTCAGGCATCTCAAAGGAGCACTGCCAGACCCAAACCTCACTGGCTTCAGGAGTTTTTGCACCCCGAAGAGCAACAGCCTTATAGATAACTGCAATGTAAACTGACCCCTCCAGCTGTTCTGTATGGTAAGCCCCTGGCAGGCGAGGGGATCACAGATACAAGTAGCCTGCTCGCTGGTGAGGTGGACCGTTCTGATTGCGGCCGCGAGATACAAACACCACAGCAGCGAGTACGGGCTTTGACATTTTCATAAAGGGCCATCAAGCTCAAGTTGCTCATTTGAAAAACTCCTAACAAAAACCAGGAAGGCAAAGTCTGGGAACATCAACGGACTTTTAAAAGCTACTTTCATGCTGAGCTACTTACCGTCTCTGCTTTAAACTGGAAAGAAGGGCTCTAATCTGCAACTGACTGTCCAGTAACGTATTTGACAGGAGTACAGTTTTCATTTTCAAGGTTTAAACTGTATGGTAACAACTTTCATAAAACAAAAACAGGCTAGCAAGATTTAAGGCAACATGGACAGAGCAAGTTTTGCACATGATGAAAGGTCATTTGAACCAGCTACATCATTAATTGAAATTTGTTAATAAATTTTACTTTCTGGACTGTTCAGAGGCATAATAATACATTTTGTAATATTCAACGTCATTCCAAAATAGTCTTCTGCAACGTTACCAGTGTCTTCTGCAACACACTGCTAACACACTGGTAACTTAGGCAGTTTGCCATCGATCATAAGGATTTTAGGCAAGCACTGTCAACATGTATAACAGCACTTCTTTTTCTAATCTATTTCTACATGGCTTGATGTGTCAAGGATTTAGAATAATTGATTTTGAGTAAACCAATATTTTCCCATATTCCTAATAAATCTCTATAAAGCTGCAGGCATTCTTGCAAGTACTACTTCAAAAACTCAAAAAATCCCACTTCATGATTGTCTCTTATAGGGAAGAAGGTGTAGCGTCAGGGCACAAGAATTAAATGCTTAATTAAAACCGGAGTGTATAGCACTTCCTAAAAAGCTAAGCATTTGCTCTGTGTGAAGGAGAGAACTTTTGGATGAACAGATTGCAATGAAAACATTAGCATGCAGTATTTTCTAGGATGTGACTAATCTCAGACCTGTCTTAAATTTACTGTGAGGTTCTTATGTTTTTTCGAAGGGCCAAGTGTGCACTGACATTCTCCACTCGTGTTTTCAAGAGGTAAAACGTGTTTTAGTTTCTCCCTGCGTTTCCCCCTGTCTGTTGCTGAAGACAACCACACAGACATGTCATTGTTCATCCTGACGTGTGAGGTTATACTTGGTATGGAAGAATGAAATGGAATGGTATTTCCCCCTTATTTTTCCATTTATCCATTATTGTTGTCAACCTGATAATGAAACTGTTTAAACTAATAAATTAAGAGCAAATTTGCTTCCCATTTGTAATATCCTCCTGCAACAATCTACTTCATAGACCTGAACAAAAATAAAGAACTTTCTTACTACAGCCCTATCTATTCCAAGACTCAGAGCTTTAATTTTTTCAGGTATCCCAAAGAAAAGGAGCCTGATTTGCTTATTTGGATTCAATATATGGATTCTGATATATCCTTTTTAACAGCAGAAATATGTGAAAAAAATATGAAAACAGCAATACAGCTAGGAAAATATTTTATTTCTCATTTAATCTTAGTAGAAAGATAATTCTCTACTGATATGGACAAAATGAGATCTGTAGAGCTCTATAAAGAAAATTACTGAGGGTGTCCAGTTAGGTTATAGTAGACTAGAGAAAAGTCTAACTGCTGTTTGCCTGCCATAATTCATGCATTTAATACACTAAATTTCAGGATTTTTTTATTATTATTTTTTTACAATTCCAATTGAAAATTTTAATCATAACTTTAACTGAAAAAGGTTAAGTGAGAGACTGCTATACAAGATTTCTGTTTTATGAAGTGGAATTGATGGGGGAAAGTAACTGTGTTGAATTATCTATTCTCCTGAAAATTTTTCATGGATAAGGAATTACAAAATCCTAGATGGCTAGACAGCTTAAGCAAAACTTTGGGGTCAGCTGCTAATTACTGAAATGTCAGCATGTTGATTCTTGGAGATTGCTCCCAGAGGGGCAAATGGTGTATAAGACCAGCAAAACCAGAATAGCAAAGGTCTCAGAGAACAAGAGGAACCATTATGAATGTGTTAGCAGGTGCAGCAGATCTATTTGGTATATCATCTAAAATCCCTTCAAACTGTTTTCTTCTTAGGCATGCCAAAATACAAACCCAAAACCTGGTAGATTTTGTGCATCTATGCTTCATAATTCACAGGTGCTAAGGAACAGAACTTCTGTCAGTGCAACCGCGTGAGTCTTAGAAACAGAACTAAGAGCAGAAAAGGCTTCATAGTCATTTCTTGGTAGTGAGATAATGATACAATTTCCAGGAAAATGCTGGAAAATTTGAATCATGGTACCAGTTACCCTTAAGAAATGACAATTTGCGCTCAAAGTCCTGTATACTTCTCTGACAGATAACAGAAGAAAGTGAAAAGGTATGTTACATTTGAGTAAGTCTGCACGCCCGTCTTAGGTCTGGATGAACTTGTATCCAACAAGCACTTTTAGTTTAGCATTAAATGCCAGCAGCAGTTTTCAGCTTGTTTTGCTGTCTGGAACTTTCAGGGATAACTTGGCCCTTAAAGTCTCAAACAAGGTCATATCTGATGAATATGAACATTGTCATATGCAGTATGCTGTTGCCTATGGGAAGACCCTTTTTCTCGATTCTGAGGAGAATTTTCCAATTGGATGCTCAAGTTGTGTGGAAGACGTCCCTCCAGGCTGCTTTGGCTTCTCATATATTTGTGGTTGTTGCCAGCTTTAGGCAGCAAACTTGACCATCCTTACTAGGGTTTTCAAGAGACACAAGTGATCTTGTAAAAAGGTCGATCTCTGTTCCACGATCTACGTGATGCTCTGTGCTCTTTCAATGACTGCAAGGCTTGACAGTCTACTGAGGGCTTTCCTTCTGTCAGCCCAAAGAACCTTCCACATGTCTTCACTCGAGGTATCCCTCTGCTCTGGTCATAGAATCATAGAATCATAGGGTTGGAAGGGACCTCTGGAGATCACCTAGTCCAACCCCCCTGCCAGAGCAGGGTCTCCTACAGCAGGTTGCACAGGAACGCGTCCAGGTGGGTTTTGAATGTCTCCAGAGTTGGAGACTCCACCACCCCTCTGGGCAGCCTGTTCTAGTGCTCTGCCACCCTCAGGGTAAAGAAGTTCCTCCTCATGTTTAGGTGGAACTTCCTATGCTCAAATTTGTGCCCATTACCTCTTGTCCTGTCCCCGGGCACCACTGAAAAGAGCCTGGCCCCATCCTCCTGACACCCACCCTTTACGTATTTATAAGTGTTGATAAGATCCCCCCTAAGGCCCAATACCTCTATCAACACTTTTCTACAAAGGGGAAAAGAGGGTATGGAAAATGCTTAATATTTTTTAGTCTTTGCGATGCAGACTTCAGTCCTTGGGCAGCACCTGTGGAAGGGTCTTTCTTCTGCAGGACTGCTTTGCTGCCATTTATAAGTTCCTGACATAACTTGAAAGATGCTACCTATATTCAAATGCACTTACATGATAACAGATGCCAGCCTATACCTCTGGATCCCTCAAACGTGGCCTGTTCCATGTGTTTCTCCTGATTTTATCACAAAGGTCATGGCCAGCGCAAGGTCATCACTATACTTTGTTTGCAAAATACACCCCAACGCTATTACAAAAACCTGTCAACCTACCTGATCCTAATCTCAAAAGGCCATACGTACAGCTGAAGGTAGGTAATACCATCAGAGTCTTCTACATCCACAAACAGAATTCTGTGACATCCTTTCAGAGTGTCCAGAGATGGTCAGTCTCTGGTTTTAAAGCAGCAATGAAAGCTGCAATCATTACCTATTGTAGGATCAATACTGTAGGATCAGCATTATGCAGATCAGTTCTTCACTACCATAAGCTATACTAAGGAATTGTTCTCTATGAATGTCGTAATAAGAGTAATCTGTCTTAAGATGTCATCTGCTTCCTTTAATGACAGAAAAAATCTCATTTTCGTATTTGGAATCCAGGTTTAAATACATCATCATCTGCCACATGCTGCCAGAAGCGAAGTCCTTATTTTAGATTTTGTCTGGGTAGATTATCAAGCAGCCAGTCTATCACCTTGTGGCACAGGTGACTGATGGCGGGAAGAGCTACGAGTCTAACTGAAAAAGGCCAGTATACAGTTTTTGCATGACAGCTGAACACATTCTTGTACTCATTTGCTAATATTCTAAATAGGGCCAGTGAGGTGTGGTGGTTTGATGAATGACAAACTTAAGACTTGTTTACAGGAAAAAGGATGCAAGTTAGAAAACCGTTAAATGATTTTTCAAGGTCTTTTTTATATTTACCTTTATTTTCCATCTACTTTTTGTTTTTAAGAGATTTCAAATTCTGTGCCAGCTTGTTCCGTCCAGAAGGCTCAGCGGCATAGGATAATACGGAATAGGGATTTACCTCTGGTTGCTGGCTCAGCTTCTGAAAAGACCACAGCATCACCAGAAGCTACAAAAGTCCTCATCCAGAGATGCAAACTAGTTTCACTTCCTTTCCCCTCCCCTTGCAAATACACGGCAGAGCATGTCGAAAACCACTATTTGTAGTACACGCTATGCTTTAGATTCCTACGATAGCTACAATGTAAGCTGACCCTTCTCAAGATGACAGTAAACCAAATCAATCCTTTGTTCACAAACTCCGTTGTCCAAATGGAGGATTCACTTTTGAGCAACTCATCTGCAAAATCTGCTACTTTTTGTAGGAAGAGCCACTAGTGACTCTTCACAAATAACCTTGATCGATTAATACAGCATATATCAGGATCTGGACACCAAGTCTGATAAGCTGTTTTCAGAGGAGAAACAGAGTAATTCCCTGCCAGAAGAGCAGTTGTTGCTAAGAAATCCTATTCCAGCAGCATTTGGAAGATAAAAGTTTTGTCTTCTAAAGTACTCAAAGCAGTGGAACAACTCTATGATCTATAATGAAGTCCTCCAAATTGACAAAAATGTTAGATTGCACTTTGCAGCACTATACAGGAAGTCCCAAGACTAATTAGTTTCTCTTTTTTATACAATTTCAGTTTCAGAAATTGTTCTTGCTGTCACAGCTGGCCTTGGGACTATTTACATATTTTTTCCACTCATTTGGGCTATCATTCATGTTCAGAGATAGCTATATTCCTTGCACACAAATACCAAAGGAAATTATCACAATCTGAGCAGTTTTGACTCCTGAGGCTTATTTCAATTATAAGAAGGATAGCAAAACAATTCCAAGAACTGACTTTTTTTCTCCTTAATTGTGGGATCAGCTATGGTCATTTTCAGAACTTTTTAATTTTAACTTTTGACTCTTCCCCTTCTTGTTTGCCTCTTTTAAAACTTCCTCTATATGCTTTTTATGGTATTAATTCATAGTTTATATGGCAGTTTGTTAATATTTTCAAGATATATTTTAATTGACCTGAAGTTGTAAAGCATCCTTTGCAGGATGATGGTGTGAAGTTATGTTCTGTGAGTTATTTTCCTGCAGGAACATCTACCATACAATCTGGAGGAACCAGAAGAAAGAAAACCTATTTTCTGCCCTCTCATACCAAGAAGAAAAAAGGATAGGAAAGGTTGCCTTACTACCTTACTAGTTATCTTTCTGAAGGTAATCAGTTCTCTGTGAAGTAGCTGGTTCATGAGAGCTTTTCCGATCTAAGTAATGGCTGTTCAGTGTAATTTAAATGAAAGAAATCTAGATCATTAATTTTTTCCCTTCTCCATAAATTCATCCTTTTCTGTGAATGAATGAATGATGAAATTTATATTAAGAGTATCACTACTTCTAACCACTAGACAATTGCACACTTTCCCTTCCCTGCCTTTTTTTTTTTTAAGGTTCATTCTCCTTCCCCTCTCATTTCTTCGTTGTTTCTGTTTCTGTTGCTCTCATAACCTATTCCTTTTCCATCATCTTACTTTTTCTAGCTGCCTTGAAGAATGCGTCCCACCCTTTCACGCTAACCCCCACGGTACAATGCTTTTCACAAAGCACAACTCCTGACGACATCTGCCCAGGCTACAACTGGATATTACAGCCTCCTTTTTCTTTCTAGCTGGAGTCCTGCTCTCCTGCTGGCTCCAATCCCAAAGAACATGAGGGAGGTCCTCTTTGGTAAACACAGAAAAACTCAGAGGCCTGACCACTATGCAGGCTCATTTTAAACCCTTCGACGAAGAAAAAAAAGTACCTACCCAATTTGAAATGAAATTTAACTGTGCTTCATTTCATTTTTCAGTCTTAGAGGATAGGGAGCTTTTCCGAGCAAATTGAGAGAATAGAATATTGTACGTCTCTCGGTATCCCACAAGCTGTGCAATGACTATATAATACTGGAAATCTCTTAGCAATTTAAGGCTTTGAAATGCAAATACTACTCACTTCTACAGAACCCTGAATTATAATGTGTGCCAGTGTCACACTGCGATGGTCTGCTTTGCTGGGACGGTTAAAATCTCAACAGAGAAAATAACCTGAGCTGACCAACGAAACCCAGGCAGACTTTGTTTATGTACAGAAGCATGAAAGCTTCTAGAAACATTTGTCTAAACTGAAGCTTAACTTCCCAGTGAGAGGCTTTGATGTCGCGGTGAGAAGCACAGAAGGTGAGAGGGTTACATGTCAAAGCCAGGAAGGATCGTTTAGACAGGAAGAGAGATTTATAAAGTTTTCATGAGTATCTGAAACAATATTTCAAAATGCTTGAAAAGTACAGGTGGCTGTCTGATAGATTGCATGTCATACAATATGGGGTGGGGAAAAAGGGCAAAAAATTATTCTTACACTTGGGATTAGGCTGCGGCACCAGGTGATGCATGGTATCCCAAGAAGGTTTCGCATCTGGTGTCAGCCTGGCATTGTTTTTGTTTGCTGACGCCTATTGCTTTCAGTAATATCCTAATACGAAGGCAGGGAGGTCCCAGACCTTAGTCAGGGCTTCTAATCAGCACTGCCACAGAAGTGTTCAAACTTAAATGCCTAAATATGTGATCACCAAAGTACATATGCAAGCGAGTAAAACTGGCAATGTAAATCTCCTTTTTAATCAGGATTATTTTATTACTATGCGAGTCAACCCACTTTAGATTTATGAACATCAAGGTGGACACTCGATTTACAAACTTTTTTTTACGATTTGCTTTAGATTTACAAACATCGAGGTGGAACATGGAGCAGGTAACATCTCCCGCTGCAGATGCGTTGAAGAAGACGGAAAGTAAAGGCAGACATTCACGTGCCGGCGGGCACCCAACAGCTCTGTTTCCCAGGAGCCACCCTGCACGATTTTTGGATGCGAGAGACCCGGGCTGCTTTTAGGACACGTACCTGGCTGTAGCTCTGGATGGCACCTCTGGCCTGACCGCTGCGGGCCGGGAGCTGGGCGGCCGCCGTCTCGCCCAGGGCGAGGGTCTGGTTGCTGTGGTAGCTGGCCGAGTATTGGAAGGACCCTTCAGGTTTGGAATTGAGCTGGAGCGTGCTCTGGGAGAGGAGGCTGGGCCCTGCGGAGGCAGGAGCAGAAAGTCAGAAGGGGGTCAGAAAGCCTTCAGTGAAAGAGCACACCTGTATTAGTAGGGAGCCCCGAAATTAACAGATGTATGTGGCTTCAGCTTTTTACAGTTTGGCTTTTCTGTAATAACGATCGCATATATTAAACAGTTTCTTTACCATTCAGTCATCATTATTACTGTGTTCAAGCTACAGTCCACGTCGCTTTCTTTCCAAAAAATTCCAAGCCTAAACAAACCCAAGCGTACTATTTGATAAAGAAGTCTTGTTTTTCAGCTCAGAGTACTTGATGAGTTTTCTTTTTTTTTTTTCTAAGGATAAGCCTTGTTTATTTCACTTAATTATATCCAGTCGTTCTGCATGAGAAATGCTAACTTGTCCCTTCGTGGGCCCCCAGCACATTAGATCTATTGATTACTGCCACTGTCGCGTACACACGGTGATGTAATACTTTGGTGCCTGTAGGGATGGATGGCAGCCTTTAAAATATTAATAGCTCCTCTCGTGGCATAGGAGTCACCCTGATGTCGGTGAATCTTTGTCAGCCCATCTTATCTTCCTCATCACAGCACTGCGCGGCCGGAGAGCCAAGTGCAGGCAGCCAGCTTAAACTGGGGCTGCCAGATGGAAGGGCGTGTTGGGAGCGTGAACAGTGACACCTTCCACAGTTATTTAGTCGTTTAACAAAACCAGCGCATGTTCTAATATTCACTAGGTTCAAGTACAAGCGATTTAACTTACCACGTACACACAGCAAATTCCCCGATTTTTGCTCTGAGAGCATGCAGCAGACAGGGAAAGGCTCTTCCTACACTGCGCTCTCACATGGTTTAGAGATGACCTTCCACAACCACTTTTAATGGTGAACTCGTTCTGTCTCCGTACACAAAGAACTACACTAAAGAATGCCCACCTAATCCTTTCCCTATGCTTTCACTGATTCTAGTCTCTTCTAATTCTCAATAAACTAGCTTACTCTTCCATGGCGTCCAGGCCCAGCAAGTGAAATACAAGAGGAGAGAAAAGAAGAGAGCTATGCCTTGGCCATTGCTTGAGTTACGGAGAGGTCTACCTTCAACCCAACAGCTATCATCTATAGCGGATTCAGCGGCTCCACGGGGACGACAGGTTCATCTTCTGGTTGGCACTAACAAGCTCATGAGAGCACAGAAGGTGACACAAACCTTAAGGGACGTGAAATGATTACACTGATTTTGCTCCTACAGAACACGTGAAAAGTTCAGTTTAAAAAGACTCACAATGGCAAAGTGCCAATGAATTTTACCAGAAATAACTCCCCGTACATTCCTGAAGCAAAGGCCAAATTTTATGTCCTTTAAGTCTTTGCTACAAGGACGTACAGCTGCTCCCAAAAGATTTCTACTTAGAAAACATGCAAACAACCGCAACCCCAAATTAACAAATTTCCCCTAGCCTGTTTGTCAGAAATGGCAGAACCATTATAACTGACATTTTCCAAAAAACAACCCGAACCACTTATAAACAAATTGTAGTAGGCTATATAAAGCGGCAGCGTTCGCATCTAAAGTGTAGACTGGGATTATGACACTATTTCACCTATCAACCCAATTTATACTGCAAAGTCAATTCCATTCACCAGAATATTCCAGATATAGAACAAATTTAGAAATTAAGTTCTGGTACTTGTATTTTCCTTACAAGTACAGAAGGAGTCAGGGCTCCACGTATGCTGTGAGGTTATTAAAAATGTATCACATGCATAGGAGAGATGAAAGTAATCCTGCATGGGTGCTTATAAATCCAACATTTTGCAGCTTTCCATTCTCTGACTCTGCAAATAGGGTTTACTAAGTATTTTCCATTTAACTAATTTTGTTGCAAATTTGTTCTTTAGTGAAAGAAATATTTTCACAGATGTTTTTAAAGAGCATAGAGGAAATACAGACTTAGTTGTAAAATGTATCTGTAGACTTTATTTTAGTCTTTTGGATTTTGAATTTTCAGTGAGAGTTTGCCCGTGATCCATCAAGTGACATGATTAAGTTCAGAAAATTCACAAAAGCGTAACTTTCGCAGGAGGGGCAGAAGTTGCAGCAATTTTTGTGCATGAAAGTGTTTGTACTCATTCTGAAAGTAATTATGCTGTGGCATTTCAGCAGCTTAAATAATGATTAAACTATCACATGCTATGAACTCAATATGTTTAAATTTTCATTGCATCTGGCTTTCAAGTGCTCCTTTCATATTACTGTGGCTCACTAGGGGATTTACATAGCCAGCTAGAATCCCATACATGGGTTCCCTGCACCATTTAGCCTAAACGCTTCCATGCACTTTAAGAAACTTATCCAAACTGTAGAAAAAGATTTTTAGTAAAAAGTTTGGAGCACGTGGTTTTAAGTTCACTAACTACTGTATAGCATTTTTTACTTTGTACCTTAACAAGCAGTAACGAAAAATTAAAACATACATACAATAAAGTAATTACAAAGTCATTTGAGAGAGACAAACAGATAGATATTTAAATTTAAAGTAAGCCCACGTTTCTCAAGCAAACGTAGAATAGACTTGTGGCTGCTCACCTGTAAATAAGTCTAAACCAAGTGTACAATCTACAGGATACATTTGAGATCAATCAGCGTGATCTTGAAAAAACACATGTTCCTTTTTCAAGTTTTAGGGACTACAAGCAGTCCCATCTTGTCTGATAGGGAAAAGATAGATTGCTTTTCTGATTAACATTCTGGAGATTTCAATCTGAAGGCAAAACGAAACCTTCTGAAGAGCCCGCAGCTCACCCAGGAGAGAAGAAAGTGGTTTGTTTGTGTACTTCCATAGGCTGATGGCTCTTGACAACATACTGTTTCTTCCTGGCAAAAATTTAAACCCTGTTGTGTTCATGCAACTATTTTTTGTTTGTTTTCAGAAGAGCTAAGGCAGCTGGAAATTCTCTAATTTCACTTAGGCACTGGAAATCACTAGTTAACTACCAGAACAATGCGGTCTTATTTGTTCCCTTAATGCTACATAATTAACTACCAATCTTCAATTTAAAATAAGCTTGAAAACAAACACTTTCAGCTTCATAAGGTTTAGTTTAGCAGATACCAAGGATTGGTAGTATTGCTTTAAAAATTCATACTACATTTTGTTTCTATTTGGGGATATGGGGAAGGTATAACTACCTGTTTTCCCCTGTTTTTTAACCACCACCTTAAAAAAAAAATAAATCTATTTGCCTTGTGAATGAATATTAGTGTTGGATTATTCATAATGCATAGTACCAAATTTTCACTGATTCAGTCAATGCCACTTTCCTCCTGAGTGCAAATTCAGGAAACTAAGTCAGAGCCACCCTACTGCAGGAGACGCCACAGCGGACCAACTTCAAAAGATGGAGCAGGGCATAGTAATTAACTCTTTAATTTGTCTCCAGTTTGGCGGACACATACGGCAGACAGTACCTTCCTCTTCCTCTTAACCTCGAGCAGAGCAGTGTGCAAGGCTCCACATCTTCCTCATCCTGGCTGCTGTAACCCGGCTCAGTAAGGAGCTCACAGGAGAGAGAGAGGGTCTGCATCTACCTTGGGACACAGACAAAGTGCACTGCAGCTGGGGAAAGCTGCTGGAGCATGGAGAAGACCAGGCAAGAAGAGAACAGAGGAGGATGAAGGACATGCCTACATCAGGAAGCCAACCCACAATGAAACCTCAGGGGTGATGGAGAGCAGAGGACTTTTCTAGGAATTGGGGAAGGGAAACAGGAGCTTCCTTTGTGGTCCGGAGACCCAGGTGCCAGCAGGCACAGCAGAATTAGAGGAAAGGAGTCACCCATTCAGACAGGGAGGGGAGGGGGCAGGCTTCTTGTGAAGCCCTTTTAAATAGTTTATATTACCCACCCCTCTTACTGGCAGTTATGTTATTATATGTATTATTTTTCTCTTTCAAAAACCTAATAGTTTGAAGAGATTTGGAGCACCTGAGAGGACCTACCTACTTCAAGCAAAAGAGGGAAGAGGAGCAGATACACTGCAGGACTTGACCCTCCCCTGGGCTCCACCACTAAAGAGAGCAGCACTGAAGCCCACACTTTGCCACCTTCCTGCCATATTGCATTCAACAAAATGAGCGTAGCCTGGCGTCACGCTGAACAGGCTGATGCGTGGCATTTAGTATGTTGCACATGGCCATAAATGTAAGCTGGTGAGTTACAGACTCCCTCACAAGCCACAGTAGAAGGAGAGCTTCCCCAGCGCCTCCCTGCTAGGTAGATCTTCCAGCAAGGAGTATGTCAGGGAGCTGGTGGAAGCGCAAGGCAAAGGCTGCAGAACGAGCCCCACCACACACAGCTGGGGCTATTCCTGCGCCCCTCACCCGGGAGGGATAAGGTACTGCATTGGCAGTATTTCTTCATGGGCTGCTGTTTTTCTTTCTGAATAACAAGACAATGCTGCAATAAGGCGCAGCGTAGCTATTTAAAAACCAAACCAAGGAAGTAAGTAAGTGGCCATAAAATGATGAGATTATTATTAATTCAAGGGCATCGCTGTAACAGTTGATTACGGGAAACTGAAGTTACACAAAGGATCCAGCTTACTATTATCATCCATGGCTGGGTCAAAAATGCAGAAAAAATTGAAATTATAAAAACATTTGTCCTCTTATTTTCAAAAACAATATTTCCTTTGGAAATGAAATCTTTTGCCTGTCATTTCTGCTCTCTTCAGACCACCTCCTCTTCCTTCTTCCAGCATTCAGAGTTAAAAAAAAAAACAAAACCAAACCAAATCCAACCAGGCAAAATAAAAGATCACAACCTAAAACCTTCAGTTTGAATTATTTTTTTAAACAAATTATTCTTGAACAGTTAATGTCTGCATGCAGAAATACTATATAAGTCTGTTTCAGAACAGCAGAATACCAGGATACTTCTCAGCACCTGCACATACTGTTCTACCTCTACCCGTGCTTGCTTAGGCAACAAAAAATTAGTTACAATATACAACAAATACACATGAACTTCTAATTATTCCACTTCTTATTCAAGACGTGATAAGATATTGCAGACCAATAAGTAAAAAAAAGAAGATAAAAAGAATGGTAATACAACAATAAAATTCCACTGGTATACTTACTTTACCATATTTCTCTATTTAGGTCATCCCTTAGATTTCCTGTTTTTCAAACCACACTTTGCAGCATACTTAAAACAAGATAAAAGAAGCTTTCCATTGTGTGAAAAAAAAAAAAGTGTATTTGCTTCTAAACAATATCTTGTTCCTCAGCATAAAAATTTATATTCACTTGTGCAACTGAAGTTATACCTACATTTCATCATAACAATCCAACTTATACATTGAAGAAAGGTCCAAAATGTCCATTTTTGTATGCTCAGAAACTGCCAAAGGCTAAGGCTACTATATTCCAATCCACTGGAATATGCTTGCCAATTTCAGTAGGAGCCAAATAAGTTTTTAAGATATTCTAAGAGTATTAAAGTGGTGTGTGCTGTCATGGCTTAACCCCAGCCAGCAGCTAGGACCACACAGCCACTTGCCCAGTTCTCAGTTCTCCCCCTTCACCCTCAGATGGGTAGGGAGAAGAGAAAGAAAAGGAGGGGAAAGGAAAGGGCGGGGAAAAGCCACCTCATGGGTTGAGATAAAAACAGTTCAACAGAACAGTATCAGAAAAGGAAAATAGCAATAATTACAATAATGACACAAGTCACTCTCACCACCCAATAAACTGGTGAATTGGCACTGAACCGAGCAGTGATCAGGAGTTCCCACCTTCCAGCCAACCCCCATTTACATACAAAGCATGAGGTCTATGGTATGGAACATTTTGTTGGCCATTTTGTTGTTCCGCCTATGCTCCTTCTCAGCTTCTATGGGAAGCCGAAAAAAGTCCTTGAATGGTATTCACATCACCTAGCATCAACTAAAACAATATGCATTACTGACATTCCTTTCATACCAAATCTGAAACACAGCAGCCACTAGAAAGAAAATTACCCCAGCTGAACCCAGGACATGTGCTAACACAGGAAATGCACCAATTGAACGTACAGTATAAAACCCATTTTTAACTTATAGGCTGCTGTTAACAGAGTAGCTATATTATTAGAAATGTTTAGCAGACCAACTATGTCAGCACCACTGCTCCAAATTTTAAAAGTGTGTTTCTTTCTGCTTGTTTTCCTGTGACAAGAGGGGATTCAACACTCCCTGGCATCGCCAAAATCCAAGAGTATGGCACGTAGCTTTCCTTTCCTCGCTTGCTTGGAAGCAAACCCTGAAAGATGCTGGGTGTCAGCTGCCCACTGCAATCCACAGTCCTGGACCAGGTAGCACAATGCCCAAATTATGCAAAGAAAGGATTAGATTTAATAAAAATAAATAAAAAAAAAGAGCAAGAAGCAAAGACCACAATGAATCAGCACAGTACTGAATATTGATTCAATGAATAGTCATCAAAGCCTATGGGAGCTTCAGTGAGATTACAAAAAACTATGCATCAGCACCGTCAGTGAAGGAATAGCCAGGAAACTTGGTTGGGAATCAGAGCTAGTGAGTCATGAGATGTTTGACGTTTTCTTCCCTTCCCCCAGAGGGTAGGGCCTTGCCTGGTGACCAAGCAGTAGCAGAGCTCACCCGAATTGTAGCCCTTCATTGTCACAAGCAGAAGAGTATCTCACGTAGGAAACCCACTAGGACTTGGGTTCTAAGGAGCTTACCAGTGTCAGAAGTTAAGCAGTTTTCCAAGCGCTGAGAAATCACGCTAACTGATGAGAGTATGGTCTCGTACCCTTACACTGATTAGAGACAGGGGGGCGAAGAAGCACAACCTCTTAAATTTTGCTATTTGTCATATTACTACATCACATTACCACAGTGAGGATTTAAAAACAAACACATGATGTGAAGTCAGATAAGAATTAAGTACAATCAGTATTTGTGATGATGTATTTTTACATACAGGGCAGATAGTTAAAGTGGTAGGAATCTGTGGATTAACTGCACTGTAAACTCAGACGACTTTATACCTTTTCTATCTTATATTGTAGTTTCATTGCTGGGTCATAAAGCTAAATAGCCGGATGAACGTGGAATTCTTGTAAAGGAGGAACTCACAAAAAGAAACCAAAAAAATTTGTTCCCTGTGGGGATATCCATGACAGCCTATCCATAGTGTTCACCAGTCAAACATCTGAAAAGTTACTCCAGTTGCCTAATCCTTAGACTGCAGTATCTCATGGAATGCTTCACAAATTGTACCTTCACCGTATGTAAGAATTCAAGATGATACTACAGCAATAGTCTGGTCAATCTTCAAAACAAAAAGAAAAAGGCTGAATTATGAAATGGGACTAATATATTACATTACAGAGCCGAATTTATCGTGGAACAACTATTCAATAATACATTATCTGCTAGTTGTTCAATTATAAAATAATTACCGTATAATGACAAGTTACATACAGTACCATATTAGTACAAGATAAGGGCATGATTAATTCAGTATTCTAAATCTATGCAATAATTACTTCTGAATTGTCTAGAATAATTACACTACAAACTACAGAAACATATACCTAGTCAGCCCCCATGAGATAATTGCATGCTTGTTAGTTTGTCATGTGAAGTTCCCAACCAAAACATCATGCAAGTGAAAGGAGAAGGGTTTTTTTTTTCTCTCCTTAAGATTTCAAGCCCGTTGGCTTACCGGGGCACTTTTCCTTCTCCAAGGAAGTAGTAAAGTGGAGCACTACTATTGTGTTATACATCTCCATTTGGTCAGTCATCTATTGCGTTGCCAGTTCTAATTGACAAAGGAAATAGACCAAAACGTGCTCCAACGAACATTTAATTAGCTCCCATACCAATTATAAACAACACTTCACTCACCTTCGATCAACTGACAGAAGTAGTAATGATAAATTACAGAGTAAGTGTAAATAAAGTGTTTTTAATTAGTGTAATTAATCACTTCACACATTCTTCAACCTGCTTTGCTCATTTGGGTAACAGTTGAAAGAAAGCACTAGCAAAACTCCTTTAATGTCCTTTAAACATTCATTTACAGAGTTAATAGGTTGAGGTGCCTCACATCCCAGAGAGAGGAACCATCTCCTAACTGTTAGTATATGCCTAATTAAGGATTGCAAATACCAAAAAGTCACCGCTTACTATTCCTTCTGCCTTTCAGGTCATTTAGTTTGAGTGTGAAACATTGATTTCTACCCTACAACCTCCTTTTTTCACTTGTTCATTTAAGTGTGTATACTCACGGTAAGTAGTCGCTGACCGCTCCTAGTTGTATTTGTTGCCCAGATTTGCAAAGGGATGGACAATTAAAAAAGATGCAATAAAATAAAGATCAGGTCGGGTACCTGTAGAGTGAGCACTCAATTTCCAAGTGCTCCACTGTATTTGGGATGCTGGGGGAATCCTACAACTAGACTGAAAGAGCAATAAAACCAGGGATGGCTCTTGATGGTAACCTGCCAGGGTCTTTCCACAGCATCTGACAGTAGGGAATAGGGGATAATAGTTACAGATGAGGTGGATGGACCTGTTCATTGGGTTACTAAATACTTCGGCATCTCACTGGTGTATCCTGTTTTTCAAGTCCTGCTCCCAGAATTAAGCTGCGTTTTCCAGCTGGGACCAGGAGTAAATGTTCCCTCCAAATCGTAACAGTAAAGAACATCTGTTTGTCTGTTTATTTTAAACCCCTCTGTTGTGGTATGGCCTATTTTTGAGGTCATGTGAAACATTCTTTGAAGAAACTGAGATGATATAGGATGGTTTTGGAAAGCAACGGAATTGAGTGAGGGGAAGGGAAGGCCTGCGGGGAAGGGAAGGCCTGCGGGTGCCTCAGGGGCTGGCAAGGAGCAGCCACCTTGCCACTGAAGTGCAGATGTCTCTTCCCCATTTTCTAGTCTCTGGGGAAGTTGCAAGAAGCGCAGGTGGAAGCAGTGGAGACAGGGCGAAATTGTGGGGGAAAATCCCGGGAACTAGATGTGAGAACCTCTGTGGCTATCATAAAAAGAAGACGTTTTCTGAATTACAGCCAGAGAAAGGAGAGATTAAACCAAGGCTAAATTTAAGATCTGAAGACTAAAACAAATCCTGCCAGCTACAACTGGTCAAACGGATTCTGTAGGAAAAGTAGGACTTTCGGGCCGACTGTTAGTGAGATCTCAAACAGAAGATAACAAGTAGCTATAACAATACTAATAAGCATTGCCCCCATTCTCCCTCCAAATCCAGGACTAGTACTAGAATAGTACTAGGAAAATATTTCAAGACCTACCTTCTAGGAGGCATTAAATATTAAAGATATCAGTACCTTTGTATTACAAGAAAAAATGCCAAAGCTGCAACATAACAAAGGTATTACGTTGCCTTGTAATGCAGGAAGTTGGAAAAAAAGGAGGGGGGGGAGCGAATGCATGCTTAGAATGAAGAAATGACAATACTTTATATGCTAAATCACAAGCAGCTCCCTTATTATGAAACAAACACTTCTCTTTAGATTAGAGGCAGCAATTCTTAAACGAGTACACTGAAAACAAACTTGTTTTCCAAAAACGGAAAGTAATTTATATGCAATACCATGCTCTACCAGCATTAAGAGGGCTATGTTCTACCTACAAATAGAGAAAAGGGCTTTAGTGTTGCTACAGAACCTATTCTTAGGTACTGGAAAATAGGATTTGGTGGAATACATTCAGAAATGTAGAATAAGTTCATTTTCACCCAAGAATTCTCTAAATGATACATATCTGGAGAAATGATGCAAAAAGTAGGCTGATACCATTATGTAAGGGAACAATACAAGGATATCCCTTCTAACTCTCTTTCTGACCTAATTGCTGTTGGAACAAAAGATGAAGAACTCTTTATTTCAAGAGTAAGTGAACTGCGAATAGAAAACACTTTCATTACATGCTGATTATCTTATGCTTTTTACACAAGAGAAAAATTCTGCCATTATTGTAAGAGGAAAACAGAGGTGTTGGCTAGGATTTGAAATAATAAATCACTACTCCAAGGGACAGCAAAGCACCACAAATGTCCACAAGAAGCAGGAGAAAAACATAAGACCTGAAGTGCATAGAAAAACATCAGGCATCACACCCCAAGAATAAATGGTTCTTTTTTGATTACTGGAAGATACTTTTTTTTTGGATGGTCATATTGAAATCCCAGAGTCGGGGCAGGGGAGAGCACCAATGTCTAATTCAGAGAAGACACCTGACACTACCAGGTTTCCAACTACTGCGTAATGCTAATGAAATGCCTCCGAGTAAGAGGAATCCCCGTGCGATTAAGCTAGGGCTACAGAGTGTCAAATGTGATCTCCTCTTAGCGATTGGTAGGAACATCTTTCAAAACCTCGGCACTCGCAAAATATTACCCAGTGGTTAAAACTCACTAACTGTGCACCTACGAGGGACAGGAAGAAAACCAAAGAGAAATAAGTAGTTCTTCAATAACTGAGCATACTAAGGAAGTATTTAATAGCAAGGAGTTTCTTTAGGGATAGATAAACTTTATGGCAAAAGCTTGTAGGCAGTGTATTATAAAGAGAATAGAATTTCCAGTGAGTTTACACAAAAGTTCTTCTGGAAGTTAGGAAACGTATTGCAAATATGAAATACTATCAGATAGATTCATGGAACAAGGTAACACAGCAAAGCCTAAACAATCCTGACATAATTGGGTAACTTCAGTGTTATTTACTCAGATAGTGTATGTTTTGCTTTCTATATCGTACCACACATTGCACTACTCCAGATGTTTGTATGAAATGTAATCCAGGCAGATCTTCTTTCACAAGCAATACTTGGTAATGTTTGACAGTAGAAAAAAAATCCGGAGTTCCATTACTAATGAGAGAAATAACTGAAGATGCCAGACAACAACACCTACAGACATGCACTGAGCAAGAATAGGTTTATACATATTTAAGTGCAGAATACAGAAGTTGCCTTTGTCCTTTATTTTAATAGAAAAAGCTATCCTAAATTTAGATTAAAAACAAGGATAACCTACTACTGCAAATTTTTAAATGACCCCAAGATTAAACAACTTCTTTTGCAGAAGATTAATCATATTTTATGAAATCGCTTGCTAAACTCGGCAGATAACAAAATGAGATAGTCTCCGAAAGAGATAATTTATCATTGGCCATTAGGATGATGTGCTTTATAGGAGCAATAAATAGGAAGAACACAGGAACAAGATGGGCAGCAAGGATAACTACTAAATTACATTTCTGCCCTATGGGGGACACAAAGAGGAAAAACAATATCCTCTAGCCTTCCATCTAAGGATATCTAAAGATAATGTGGAGCTCTTTTGGCACTAAAATTTCTGCTGGCACTTGTTACACATCCACAAGAAGCCTCTGTCAACAAAACCTTGTCAGTGGCCTACGGTAGACATGATATGAATTACATGAAGACTATAAATCACTTCTTTCCACAAATGGCATGATTGGTACTTCTGTGAAACTCTACAGGTTGTACGCGATATTAGGAGAGGCAGAAGTCACACAATATTTCACTGTAACAGAAGTTTACTATCTATTAAAAGATCAGACTGTGGAACCACAGGAGAACAGTACCTGAACTGGGCTTCTGGATGGGATTAGATGCATTTCTGAATGTGACCACAAGAAGAAACTTGCATGCAGGAGGAGGCACTGTATGCAGCAACACAGACTGCAAGCTCCGACTCGGAAAGAACTGCCATGTCTCCATTTGGGAAACGGTGAATTTTGGCATAAACAATTTTATTTTTCAATTTGTGTTTTCATTATCCGTCTCCCATTTTGCAAAGAATAACTACATTTAAAATGGAGTGTGTGCTTTGTTTACAGAAAAAAAAAAGCCAAGTAAATTAAGAACATATTTTCCATGATTAAACCCTAATTTTTTGGAAGTATTTTATACCTTTAAAGACCAACTCTGAATGTCAAGTGTTCCTAGTCACTCTCTGTGCCTAGCGCAGCCTAAAGCTGCTATTGATAGTATTGAACTATTATGTTCCCTTTTTATTTCTAGGAAATAAAATCAGATGGTTATAGACATCACACAGACATGACTCACATGGAAGCTGAATGCATTATCAGAAATCAAAAAATAAGACAAATCTCTTCTGATAAACCTAAATTAGACTGTTGAAAAAGAATAATAATTTTAATACAGCCTACCAGCTTCTGACTATAAACCATACAAAACTAGTCACAGATATATGGATCTAATACAAAGGCATCAGTAGATCTGTTGTGCTATTATGTTGTTCTATGAACTTAACCAGTTGCACAAAACAGGTTTTCTCTTCTTGTGCAAAGTAGAACTCCCTTTTTTCCTGACCTTTGGCAGGCTTAAATCTTCAATCTTTTCTGTCCACATATGAAAATGGCTATTAGGTCTCTGAGGCGAGCCAGTTCAGAATGTGTTTAGCACTACCACAGAAGTCAATTAAGAAGTAAGTCAAAAAGGTCAATATTTTATGACAATCTTTTTCATCTACCAAAAACTCCTCTGCCGTAAAACAGAAAGCATGCCCTTTTGCTTCTGCTTTCTCTGTCTGTGTCCACAGTTGTGCACTGTTCTCTGCTCTCATATTGTACTCAGAAAATGCATTTCTCCATTTGTGAGGCCAGAATGGAAAAAACTGAGGCAACTCCCTACTCTGCGTTATCACAGAAGTCACAAAAATCCTACTTTATTGAGAGCTATGTAAACTGCAGGAAGCACAAAAAAACCCCAAAACCCAAACCCACACCTCCCAAAATTTTCAGTTCCATATATGTCATTTCACCCAGGCTAACAAGCCAACTATCTCTTTTTTCAAGGCTGCATCTACACAACTGCTCATGCTCACGAGCTGGCACCGGCAGATCTCAGGACGATGCGGCTCTTGGCACCTCTTACGGCACCGAGCGTGCGGGCGCTGGCATGACACTAAGGCACAAGCGGGGCAAGTGGTTTATCCGTCTGTCGTGAGGGTGCGGGTGCCTTTATTTCCTGGCCCATACTACAGGCGCAATATTTACTGATGCTCTTTTGCATTCTAGGTTCGGATGCCAAAAGTCTTTCTTTGTTCTGCTCCTACAGATGCTACCATAAGTCACTGTCACTTTCTAATGAGTTTCAGTAACTGCTTCCTGCAGTAGATGAGGGAACACCTGGTTGCCTGTGCGGGATGTGTGTTTGCCACGGGCTAAGCATTGCAAAACTGATCGCTACCTCCTTTCCATCTTTGATATTGCTACTAATTGTTCCTGCTTTCCTGGTCTTGACTCTCTCATCTTTCCAGTTCCCCCCTCCATATATATTTTACCTGCTGTTACTGCTCCTCTGTTTATTTGACATTCACATTTTGTACTGCAGTAATAAAGATAAATTTGAGGGGTTGTTTTCTTTAGGCAAGGATTTTAAGCCAGTTGCACAGCATTAAATGACACCAGGTACCAAAGTCAGACTCATCTCAGGACAAGCAAGCTCAGAGACATGAAGTATTATCCTGGTATCAGTATGGAATTTAAATATAAAAGCACATTTCATCATGTAGACATAACTGGAGATAAGGGAACTCCAAGAAACATGCTGCAGGTGACAGACACTGAAACAAAAAAAAATCAGCCTATAGGCTACAGTACAGAAAAGGAGGGAAATTAGAAATTACTTAGTTGCAATGTTGTCATTGCATTACCTCTGGACTCCCAACATGCCACACTAGTGAGCAGTGTCGTTTTGCTTGAAATTACATAAGCATGTAAAAAGTGAGGATAGCAATGCCACTTTTACCAGAAAACGTGTTTTGAATTTTTTTTTTTTTTTTTTTTTTTGCCTCTGAGGATGAATCATCATCTGTTTCGGGGACAAGACACAGGCTTTATTTCATGATGCGTGAGAACAGAAAAGATAAAGGAACTGGAAAAGCAAAGATGGAATGAAACAAGAAGGGAAGCAACAGACATAAGGATATGGTACGACAGTAATGGGTAGTTTAGGGGAAGATGGGACAGCAAGAAAAGGCAAGAGAGCAGAGGAAAGGAGAGGGCTAGAGAGAGACACCAAGATGGCATGAGCATCTCTGGCTGGACATTCCTTCCAGAGGAGAGGAAACTGCAAGAGGCAGCCTACAGCAGTTTAGGTCCAACAGGAAGGACACGTACTGCACCATCGTGTTTTCAACAGTGGCTTCTAGTGCTTTCTCCCTGAGAAGCCTATAAACCCCCCCAGACACCTTATTGATCTACAGAAGGGCCACAGAAGAATTGGATTGAAGCCCTGCACAGGAGAGTGCCCACAGCAACCACTGTGCCACCCCTGAGGAACTGCGATGGTTCCTTCAGCCTTCACCAGGCCTTCTGCTTGTAAACAACCACACATGAACTTGAAAACAAGCAGCAAACCAAAGCAGAAGATCAGCTGGACCCAAGTCCAGCCCATGGACCACGAAGATGATGAGAGGGCTGGAGCACCTCTCCTATGAAGACAGGCTGAGAGAGCTGGGGTTGTTCAGCCTGGAGAAGAGAAGGCTCCAGGGAGACCTTATAGTGGCCTTCCAGTACCTGAAGGAGATCTACAGGAGAGATGGGGAGGGGCTGTTTGCAAGGGCATGTAGCGATAGGACAAGGGGCAATGGTTTTAAACTAAACCTAGGGTAGGTTTAGATTAGACATTAGGAAGAAGTTCTTTACAATGAGGGTGGTGAGGCACTGGAACAGGAATCCCAGTGGTGAGGGCCCATACTGTGGCTCTGGTCTCAAGTCTGACTCTTTGCAGTGGTCTCCTCCTGCTTTCATAAGGGAAGAGACCAAAGGAAACTTCACTGATGCTCTTAAAGTGAGAACACTGGCATGGATTTAATAGGACGCAGTATGTCAGCAACAAAGACGTACCTGTTTTACCTGGCCCTTACCATCCTGATACCTGCGATAAGAGCAGAGGTGATGGAGTACTGAATGACAGCGTTTGAGCTACATCATTTCATCCGATGCTATTCTCAATGCCTTTGAACTCTGCCTCTGACAGAGGATGAAAACAATAAAGTCCAAGCTCGGGACAGCCAGCACCGATGGAGCATTTCCTGAGGCTGCACTGGCTGTAAATACCGATGCTGAGATGTAAAAGCTGGCTCTTGGGTCAGCACTAGAGCCTGCTCCGTATTATCAAATCTTAATGTCTTAGCGGGGTTTTAGTGATGAATCTACAGAAACTTTACATGGTCAGCTCTTTCGCAAAAGGACAGTAATCTCCTGCTGAGGACTGCCCCTGGAAGCAGGTCTCGGTGTTGTAGGGATTGGTTTTGCTGTTACAATGTTCAATGACACCATGATTATTTCATGGTCACACTTAGGGTGACTGGGGCCAGGAAGGGGAAGAGAATAAAGGAAACAACCTCTTATCCCCGTTTCTCAGAAATCTAAGTATTTAACAACTACTTCAAAAGACTGAACGTGGCCCACAGTTGGGACAGTTTCTGTACAACCTTCTCCGTGAGAACATACAACGAATAACTGTGAGACCACCTTTTGTCCACCTTTCACAAGATTTACTCCATTACAAATTGCACAAAGATGAGTTTGAAACCCCGAAGTTTTGAAGACAAGATATTAAAAAGGCTTGTATTAGCAGAGATGGATGGAATTGGGAGAGGCAGCCAAAATGCCGAACCACAAATATTTACCCTAAATATATTACAATACTGACAGAACTTTCATCAATGAATCAAAATTTCCTCAGACCTCATACTCCAATTTATCTGGAGCTAAGACTTGTCTGACTGGCACTTGTCTGACTGTTGAGTCAACTGCCAGGTTTGCATTAATGCAGCAGAATGAAAGGTGGCATAACCCACGTCACACACTTCTGCCACTCCTACTCCAAAACTCCAATCCTAAAATGAAAGAGGGGCACGCACACTTCCTAGGTGATTTTCGTTTTTGAAATGTACTCAGAGAACACATGATTTTATTATTGTATATGTTTACCAGGAGATCTCACCAGAACACCTCCTTGGTGTGCAGAAAGAATGACTCAGCTCGATCGCCCTGGCTCTCACAGCAGATAATGAAATGGAAAGAACTTTATCTATCAACAAATTGTGAAGTCCACTGATGATAAATTTCATCTCATTGAGCATGACAGCCATCTGACAGGTGGTAATTTCACAAAGCAAGAGCTATGGGATGGAAAACACATAAACACACATCCTTTTAAACATTCATTGTGTAAATAGTGCCTTTTTGTTTCGGTTCATTTTCAGTATCTATAAACAAATCAGCCGATAAAGGATGAAAATCATAAAGGTTGAATAAGGAGTGCTCTTTCAAACTGGGACATCTGCTTTCACACTGAATAAGGAGGATCTCCCTTACTCTAAAAAATTGCTGAAACAAAACTGAATTAAGAAAATAAAATAAGAGCTTAGCCCATCTTTTTCGCCTCAGAATTAGGTAGGTTAGTGAAGTGAAAACTGTAGCTGTCTAATACAACAGCTATATATAATTTCATGTGACAAAAATAATCTGTTCATGTAACGTAAGTCATTCTTCAGAGGAAAAAAACTGACATCTAAATGGTACTACTACGCAGTTATGCTGCATTTTGGGCAAATGGTTTCAAGTGGCTAAAAGAGTTAATATATTGTGGGACGGAGTCCTCAGTGGTGAGCCATGCTTTTTCCTCCCCAGGAGGATCGAGACATCCTTAGCTGCCTGCATTTCTGTCAACATGTAGCCTCGGTGAAGTGCACTCTGAAATGGCATTAGCCAAGAAGACAGTTATTTAATCTACACTGTATTTATTCCCTTATCAGTGTGCTGAATTCTGTAATTAATCCTGAATACCAGGACAATTGGGTCAGAGATGTAAATAAAAATGTATTCAGAAAACTGGGGGAAAAAATTGTCTGGAGTACTGGCAATGTCAGGTGGGGGAAATGGCAATCCCAATATGAACCACTTGACTTTAAATTGAAATTTAAAATGTATCATTTTAGAAATATCAGACAATTGCAAGACTGATCCAAGAGGTTTTCTGACCCATGTCAACAAGAACTCTGTGTCTGCAGTTTGTAGTAATTATTTAGAAAGCAAAGAAAGAGGGTTGCCACATGCAGAGATTAAGCAAGTGAAAACCAGTGAAAAGATTCTATTTCAGTTAGAAACTTAAACACCAAAAGCTTCATAAATTTGCCCCATAATCCTTTTTAAGACCGGTCTTATGCTCATTTTGTGGAGACTGAAGCAAGGGAAATAGCATGAAAGACTGAAGTATAGATACCTTAAATTAAAATCAGAGACTTCTGGATTACAAGACATTTGAGTCTGTGGTTTAAATTAGGAAGAAAGTGCCAACAGATTTGCTCAGTAATCTCCGCAGTCCATCTCACTCTCATTTTGCTAATGCCATGACAGAGGGAGTAACTGTTGCCCACCTTCACTGCTGTAGCCTGTAAGGATTCAATGTTGTCTGTAAGGATTCAATGAGCTTCAGCTAATTATTTCAGAAATGGTTTTGATGCTAGTATCATGACCGATAGGGATTGGGGTAAAGGGGAACTTAGTAAGAGGAAAAGCAATACAGGACCGAAATTTTCCTCTCGTTCCACATTTATCTCACTCTTTACTCACGCTACCCACCTGTAAAATGCAAATTTACAAACATTGCAGAAAAAGGTAGTTTGGTCCTTAATGATCACTCAGAAGCCAGAATGCGACCTTCTCAAGCCTGAATGACAAATGTCCTCCAGTAATCGCTCTTCTTCACCCAGAGTTGTGTATCTGTGTCTACTCTCCTACCTTCCCTGAAACCTTCTTCCTTTCAATTCTTCTTACGTGTAAAGCGGGGAGGATGAAGAGAAAAGAAAGAAAGAAAAAAAGAAAAAAAGGAGGTGTACTGACCAGGTAGTAAAAGGAATGGATCTGATGTAATTGAGTGATTTTGAGACAGTGCTGTAGTGATGGGAAGGGGACAAAAAAAGTGCCTTTTGTTTCCTTTATCCCCCATTTTCCCAAGTGTCCTCATCTTCAATATTAATTTTTCATGTCCAGAGTACATACTCAGCCCTCACAAAATGTTTTGTCTTATCTCTTTCCCAACTAAATGAACCAATTCTACCATGAAAATAGCTTTTCTGAGCTACAGTCACCATTCAGTACTCCTGTATCTTATGTCTGTCTGAAACATCCCTAGCATTATCTCTGTCCTGAAATAAATTTTGCTCCTCTGCATGTTTCCTTCCCTAGTGATTCCAGGTCCTACAGATATTGTGCATTCCCGTCCTTCTCCCATGACTTGTCTCCAGCGTCCTACATGCGATTAGATTGGGGTTCTCGTGTCTGGTCTTTGCCCTGATCCTATTTAGAGTCAGTTTTTTATCTTCATTTGCGCAAAAGCAGTATTTTTGAGTTCCTGTCAGAAAGAGGTAACGATGGGGAGAAGAAATGGTTTCAGAGAGGAGCAGCCAGCTCTGCGGTCAGCTCCAGGCTGCCACGCTGAGTGTTAAAGCAATGTACAGCACGGACAAGAACGGATCGAGTGCCCTCACAGTGACACTGAGGGACCAGACTGGTCCCTAGGACACACCAGAGCTAATGGCTACTGCCACTAGCAGCAGCCTGTAACCTGCCCACCCTCAGGGACGGAGGGTACACGTGGGCCACTGTCATTCTGCTGGTGACATCCCCACAAACACTTAGGACAAGCTGAACTCCCCTCTGACTCCACAAAAAATATGTCAGATCATGTTTGATGTAAACTGGAGTGATGCAGCGGTGACAGATCTATAGCTACGTGAAGGTAAAGAGATATCACTGCAGTACAGGGAACTGGACCATGGAGATGCACGTTCAGGTCTTAACTAAGCTGCAGCATCTTGCATAAATGTGGAAGTTTCCTTACTTTGGTTTTTGTTCACTTGTAACTGGAAACACATACTTCTGGGAAGCCAATTTATACTCAGTTGCGACAGAAGAAAGAGACGGGCAACAGCGCAGGAGTTCCCCTCAGATGCATATAACCTTCTCCCAGGGTCAGCGCAACCACAGAAAACTTGTATGAGAGCACGCAGCAGCTACGAATCTGCCCGTCTTTGTCTGATAATAATTACTTTAAAAACAGTCATTGCTCTGCTTGCATTTCCCCAAATTAATAAAAGCTTTATTTTTTTTTAATTTGCTGATTCACACTCAGTAAAGATAATTAGCGAGCATCTCTATTAGCAATACAGAACCCCTCCTGTGTAAGCCACTTTCATGTGACTTGTCCCATTAGCCTTTGTTCATGGCTTTTATTTGCTACTAAAGGAATAGCACATGTGAAGTGATGTTTGGGATTTAGAGTATTATACCAGCCGCCTGCTATGTGACGACTTTTTAAAACTAATTCTGAGAAAATCAGAGTGCGTGAAACAAAATTGTAAAGATTCTGACTGCAGACACAATAATCCTCTACAAAGGCAGAGCTACCAATAGATTTACTCGTTAGACCAGACACACACAGTTCAGAAAAAGAAGCTGTGGTCACGTCCCTGGGCAGGCTTTCATATGATGATTTAAAAAATCTGCCTCAACTAGACTAGAACTGCCATGGCAGGCTGGAAATGCTCTCCTCAGAGTCAGCCTTGTTACTTAAAATACAGCTATGCAGCCAAACTGCAGAAGTAAACATAACTAGAATTGTAAAGTTAAGAGCTCAAAAGTTAGGAAATGGCAGACTAAGTTGTCTTTTCTGAATCATTGCTCTTCCCCTCCTTCCTTGTCTTAGGGACAGTGCACACAATGCAAAACTATTCAGTGTTTTGTAGTTGCCTCATTTTTTATCGCATGACCTCCGGTCTTCATTGAAAAATGTCCAATACAAAGAAAAAAAAATAGCACCCTGGTGGATTATTCTCTGACACTCAACGTTTACTTCAAATACATCACAAATGATGATTTTTAGAATACCTGTAAAGTGAGACATTTATATAGATCTCATTTCCTATTTGGAGACTGAAGGAATTAAGATCAAAAGTTTCTACGAAATACAAATGTTGTGTGTGAGAGACTCCAGAGTGAGTTGTAAACTTTCTTTTACATCACACTTCATATATTAGAGACTGTGCTTCCACGGTGTCCAGTTACAGTTGTTTGTTCTCCGCACACCTGCGAACTAACTGGGAACACCTAAAACTAAGTATCAGTAGAGGATACCTTGAATGATTTCACAACTATAGCATCAGAACGTCAGGACATAAAGGAGGGATAAAATTAAATTTTAAATGCAAAGCTGAACTGTCAAATATGAGATTTTTGTTTTCACATAGCACGTGTGTTCTACTCAATGCTTAGAGAAGTCAGAAGCGTTCCAGATGAAATCTGCCTTCAGTAAGCTCTGCAATCTGGGCCTTAGCTTTGGGGTAAATGAGGCATGGACAGAAAATGTACAAAAAAGAGCATCATAATAATTGTTTTATAATGCAGTCGTAAGAAATTCAAATTATGTTGTACAGATGGCCTTGACTTTGGTACTTTTGACTTTGCAAACACAGTAACATTTTAACTGTCTGATGCGTTTGTGACATTTTATTCTAGATTGATAAAAGACCCCAAAAAGAAAATCCAGTATATGACATCCTAATTGCCTTTATGAGTGATTAGCAGAGCTGCAACTGTTAGCTTTGGCATATATATCTGATCCTTAATTAAAGTTGTAAGTGGCAAATAGTAATCTAGTTTCATTATGAGGTGGGCCTGGAGCAAAGGCGTATGGGGCACAGTGACAAAAGGCTTCACAAATATTTCCTGACAATGAAGAAGAGCTTGCAGCTCTGTGGGGAAGCCTGCTCCCTTGTGAGCAGACGGACCCGCTTGTTCTCTCCAAACCTGTGTTTCTTAGGGACAGCTACTGTCCTGTCCATAACTCTATCACTATTTCCCTTCTCGAATGTCATTCCCATCACCCTGTTGTTCCCTCTCTTTGCACCTAACTCCTGATCCCATGAACAAACCATCCAACCAAGTGAATTCAGTTTTCAACTTTCTGACTGGACCTCCTGCTTCAACAAATCTCAGTTCCTCCTCTGCTGGTCCCCCACACAACCCATCCCTATTGCTCCTCTTCTCCATCACTGGTTTTCATTTGCCCACGTTCCTTATTCTCCTTCCCATTTACCTACATTCCTATTTGTATCTAATCTTTTTGCAATACTCCCCAGAAATTTGATTTAGTACTAGTTTTCTTCACATACCCAGTCTTCTCTTCATCTACCGTCTTCATCTTTCACTAACATTTTTTCTTAGTTTCCATCTCTTCAGCCAGTTTCTGCCAGTTTCCCATCCAAGCTAGCCCCTCCTTGCCCCCAGTCTCCTCTATTGCCATCTACACAGCTTCGTTTTTCTATCAAATCACATTTTGAAGGCAATCCTTATCATGCTGGTCATTTAATCTGTTTCTCCTCACTCCCAAATGAAGAAAAAACAGGGCAAATTATAAGGGCTTACATTGGTTCATCATGTTTTCTCAATTTTATTCAGACCAAGCAACACCTTAACAAAAATGTTAGTGACATTGTTGGCCCAGAAATCTTGTGCATACGAAAAGTGAAAAATTTTCCACTGTCCCAGGATATTCAGCTGTGAATCTCAATACTACAGATCTTGTTTGAAAATAATGAAAAATGTTCTGACAAATCAACATTCTACATCCGATTTGCAATGCCTTCCTTTCGTCACCTGATGACCACATTTCAGGTGATGACTTGTCATTGCTGGAGACGCTTTGCAGAAGGCGGCCATCACATCCATTAGCCTTTCCAGTTGAAGGGAAGGTCATCCCCTTTGGTTTCCAGAAGTTGAATTTGGGCAGCCACCTCAAAAGACATGACTCAGCGAGAGGGTACTGGGCAGTGGGGGATTGAAATAGACAAAAATGGCTCAACTGAGCAGAGGGAAGGAGATGTAAAGGAATACCTGAGAAAACTGAAAAGCCAAGGTAAGCGTCAGGAGCTGCAGCAGGAGTGAGGTGAAAGTGGGTATATATTGTGGCAGATGGGAACAGAGTATCAGATAGGAGACTGAGGAAAAGGAAAGGAAAATAAGGAATTAACCTGCTTTTTCAATATCTAGTGCTACCTCTGACAACAGACCTGTTAACCTGTTGGAAAACTTTGTCTCACTGTGACTCATGAGCACAAGCGTTTGTAGACATCTGCTCTACAAATACGTTGAATGGCATGTCCCTTGTTCACTTTTGATGTTGTTTAGCCTTGATTCACTTCCCCAACAGCTGGTCCTAGCAGAGGATCTACCCACTCACTGCACAATTCTGCAAACAGAATGGCTGATAAATGACCAGTGAGCCAACCTTTGAGAAAAGACTTCAGCTTTCTTGCTACAGCTGCCATTCTCTGCATCATCTTTAAAAAGTTCCCCTAACAATTTCTGCCTGTCTATCCATTTAAAAATTTTAGCCTTAAGGAGTATCGACGACCTGGCCAAGTGGTTACGAAAAGACATCAGAGTTACTCACAGCCCTACACTACGTTTCACTGCATTATTTTTGCATACTGAAAAAGTGCTGTTTAGAAGTTACTTTTGCAGTGGTGATGCTGAAGTCTTGTGGCATGACCTTATAGTACAGTACAGCAATACTGCAATTACAAAATATTTTTTCTTAAAATGTATTCCACGTTTGACTTTTTTCCCACAAACTAGCAGTGAGATTTTCTTCTTTACAAACAAAACCAAAAGTTAACGTGCAAAGGCAAGGAGGCAATTTGCCTGCTCACAACTACATTGTCTTCTGCCAATACCAGAAAATAATCAAGAAAAACACTATAAGATATGCATGCATTCAGTTTTAAAGCATGAAATGTTACAAATATGTCTGGGTTGCAGAAAACACATTTCTAGCAACTTACTTTCACTGGCTGAATAGTCCTGTGGATCGAGTATCCCTGATTCCTGCAGTGATCTAATACAGGAGTCCACCAGCTCCAGACCAGTGGTGAGCTCATCTTCTATATCCTTCTGACCATCTGTAATAAAATTAACAACATAAAAACGTAAAAGAAAGGCAAAAGGTATAACCACTTACATGTGACTAAGCTTTCACAGCTGATGAAGGAAGGGAGAACACACCAAGATCACATATTCAGAGGAGGCTGGCCATATTGAAAATTATTCCGTCCTCTGAAAGCGTGGCCTTGGATTAATAAAAGCAAAATGAGAAAGTTTAGGTCTAATCTTAAAACGTTTAACAATGCCCCCTCTCAAAACTCTATGTTAGTCTTGGTGTTCTTTTTGCCAACCCTAACAACTAATGCCAAATTTTGCCAGGTTTTAAGTAGCTTTTTCACATACTAGCAACAACAAACAAAATAATGCATAAATAAAAATTGTTTCCCCCTCCATCTTCTTTAGGAAATATGATCATTCTGTGAGAGAATATATGTAATACGTATATGTAGATAAGTGCATTACCTTGTGTTTGCCAGTGAAATTGTTCTTCTGTTGAACTGCAAAAGAAAAAAAAAGGGGGCTTAATTTTTTATTAAATGATTCAGCAGCGTGCCATCAATATCCAGATCTAAATCTATTCTGAAGGAATATTTTTTTTAAAATGACTGACTTGAACAGCCTTCATTCAGCAGGGAGGATGCATCTTCTTAATTAATTTAAAACATACATATAGAAACTGTCCTCTTAGTCTTGATATATGAATTACACCATTTCAACACCAAAATGTTAACATTTTGCAACTTTTCTGGATCCTCTTATTAGTCTGATTTTCCATTTTTATTGAGAAAGTTATAAATTGTTTTCTCAGGTGAATAGTTACATGTGATTTCTAAAAGAAATTCGGAGTATGATTCCTGGTTCTACTGATCATTATGTGCATTTTTATATTATTCAAATGTGCAGCTAAGTTAATTCAATTGGCCTACACAAGAGAGTAAATTTAGATGTGTTTGTGCTTCCATGTACATGCACTTAAGCAGTGGAAGGTCTTAATTTTAAGATAATAAGCAGGCACACTAGAGGATGGGCTAGGTAGTCTTTTTTCTATAAAATGAACGATAAATTCAAACGAACGATAAAATGAATGATATATTCAATTAGGCAATGAGTACACTTTCCTCCAAGGCATCATCTGTTTATGCTTCAATATAGGTCTTTCTCACATGCCAAGAATACAGAAAGGATTGAAGTTTGTATTGGGTCTGGCTGAGGTGGAGTTAATATTCCCCAAGGCAGCCCTCACAGTGCTGGGATTTGTATTGGTACCTGGAAAGGTGTTGATAACACACCAGTGTGTTGGCTGCTGCTGAGCTGTGCTCCCACAGCGTCAAGGCTGTCTCTCCAACATCTCCCCACCACCACTGTGGTGTATGGGCAGGATCTTGGGAGGGGACATAGCCAGGACAGCTGACCCAAAATGACCATAGGGATATTCCATACCATATAACGTCTGCTCAGCAATAAAAGCTAAGAGAAAGGAGCAGGGCGGGGGGGGGGGGGGCATTTTTTATTACGACATTTGTCTTCCAGAGCAACCACTACATGTACTGAAGCCCTGCTTCCTGGGAAGGGGCTGGACATCACCTGCTAATGGGAGGCTGGGAGGCAGACAATAAATCTTTCATTTTCCCTGGCTTCTGTGTGTAGTCTTTGCTTTTGCTTTATTAAACTGCCTTTATGCTGACCCAGGAGGCTTTTTTCCCCATCTTATTTCCCCCCGCCCTGTCTTGCTGAGAAGGGGAGTGATAGAGCGGCTTGGTGGGCACCTGGCATCCAGTCAAGGTCAACCCACCACAGTCCTTCTTGGCACCCAATGTAGGGCATAAGGATTTCGAGACAATGATAGTAACTGGGAGAGGTAATGGGCAAAATATGGACTGAACATAGCAAGAAAGTGACAAGTGGAATGATCGTGGGGAATTCCTGTTGTCACTGCAGCAAAGGGACAAAGGGGAGATTGTGCGTAAATTGTCCACTTCCATTCGGTGTTGTGATGATGTTATTTTGATTTTGTCAAAATCTTTTTTGTGGATGTGAATTAAGTTTGTGAAGATTGTGTGATGAATGTGGATTTTTATGATAATTCTTAAATATGTGATTCACAGAGGTGAGGGGTGGAATGTATTGGGTTTGCGTGTCAAGGTTTTGGTAGCAGGGGGCTACGAGTGTGGCTTCTGTGAGAAACTGACAGAAGCTTCACCCATGTTTAATACAGCCAATGCCAGCAGGCTCCAAGACTGACCTGCCACTGGCCAAGGCTGAGCCCATCAACGACAGTGGTAGAGCATCTGAGATAATGTATTTGAGAAGGGGGGGGGAAAACAACTGAGCAACAGCAGCCAAAGAGAGGAGTGACAATATGGGAGAGAAACAACTCTGCAGACACCAAGGTCAGTGAAGAAGGAGGAGGGGGAGAAGGTGCTCCAGGTGCCTGAGCAGAGATTCCCCTGCAGCCCGTGGTAAAGACCATGGTGAGGCAGGCTGTCCCCCTGCAGCCCATGGAGGTCCACAGCGGAGCAGATATCCGTCTGCAGCCTGTAGAGGACCCATGCTGGAGCAGGTGGATGCCCGAAGGGGGCTGTGACCCCGTGGGAAGCCCACGCTGGAGGAGGCTCCCAGCAGGACCTGTGGAGAGAGGAGCCCACACTGGAGCAGGTTTGCTGGCAGGACTTGGGACCCCGTGGGGGACCCACACTGGAGCAGTCTGTTCCTAAAGGACTGCATCCCGTGGAAGGACCCATGTTGGAAGAGTTAGTGAAGAGTTGCAGATCGTGGGAAGGACTCACGGTGGAGAAGTTCATGGAGAACTGTCTCCTGTGAGAGGGACCCCACGCAGGAGCAGGGGAGGAGTGTGAGGAGTTCTCCCCCTGAGGAGGGAGGAAGGAGCAGCAGAGACAAGGTGTGATGAACTGACCACAACCCCCATTCCCCGTCCCCCTGCGCCGCTCGGGGAGAGGAGGTAGAGAAATGGGGAGTGAAGTTGAGCCCGGGAAGAAGGGAGGGGTGAGGGGAAGGTGTTTTAAGATTTAATTTTTATTTTCTCATTATCCTCCTGTGATTTGATTGGTAATAAATTAAATTAATTTTTCCGAGTCAAGTCTGTTTTGCCCATGACAGTAATTGGTGAGTGATCTCCCTGTCCTTATCTCGACCCGTGAGCCTTTCATTGTATTTTCTCTCCCCTCTCCATCTGAGTAGGGCAGTGACAGAGTGGCTTTAGTGGGCACCTGGCAATATGTGAGTATAGCTCCTACTATCTATGTTCTGAATAAGAATAATGAAAATGAAATTAAATGCTTCTTTTTGGAGGTTTCTTTTTACAGGAAAAGAACTTGGGTTAATTATTTATCAGATTTAATAGTATTAAAGAAAGGATAATTGCCTAATTTAAATAAGTAGCTCTAAAAGGACAACTTTTACTTTCTAGCTGGCATCAAAAGTGTTAACCTGACAAATTCAAATCTATACGTGATCATCAATTTCCAAATAGCTACCATCTGTGGTTTATATTGACTCACTGTAGTGAGATTTCATGGATTAGGAAACTAGCCCTTTGATGAGACACTCAAGTAAAATGCTTGCATTCAAGCCTACTGAAGTTAATAATATTTAAGATAAACATAGCAAGAATCCTCTGGTAAATAATAATGGCAAAAAGCTAAACTGGAAGAAATTACTTTAATTGAAATTACCTTTTCGTATGGAGCCCTATTGGGTGCTGACTAGGGACAGTGTCTCTTTTTGAAATATTACTTCTTCCAATTTGAAAATCCTTTTGCCTGATTTTGAAAATCACTAAAACAACTGCAGCTTCAGCTGACACGCTGGGACTTGAGAGCAACATTCCTTTCTGGCATTAGGGTCATCCATAATAAGCAATATATTACTTTCCACTATACAGTCCCTCTTCCAGTATCCAGATTTCTATGTGATAGATACCACCTCAAAAGACAGAAAAAGTTTTAAAAAATTCAGTATCTCGGGTGGCATTCTTGCTGGCAGAATGAATTACTGAATGCTGCTGGCAAGAACACAGCGAAGACTGTGCCACCTCATCCAAATCCGGGAGAAAAGAAAATCAAGTTTGTGCATAAAGAGTGAATTACCATTTCCAGGAATTCCAGGTTAGCCTTTTTAAGCAGTAAAACTGTATGAAATGTAGAAGTTCATTATTGGCATTGCACAGATAGTATTAAATGAATCACTAGTGGCTGATTAGTAGTGATTCCTAATATCACTAGTCTGACTTCCACAGAAACATTTTAACATTTTGCCTTACGAAATCTTAGATGGGAAGGTCTAAAAAAAGGATTGCAATAATTTTATACCATAGTTTGGCTTTTCCAGTTGTACCAGGCTTCTCCTCACAACTACTGTAAGGGTCTTTTAATAAATACTGTAACTTTTATAGTCAAGGTAACAGAATGACCATCAAAATTCTTAACTTGATGCCACCTCCTTATTCAACAGATGGAACAGGCTGCCCAGGGAAGTGGTTGAGTTACCGTCCCTAGAGCTATTGAAAGCACATGTAGGTGTGGCACTTGGGGACATGGTTTAGTGGTGGACTTGGCAGTTTAGGTTAATGGTTGGACTCGATGATCTTAAGGGTCTTTTCCAACCTAAATGATTCTGTTTCTGTGATTCTATATTAAAAATACGTTTGCTCTTACAAGGGTATCAATAAACCGATGCCTCAGTCTTGCAGGCAAACACGTAAAGGATTTCCCTAGGAAAATCTTATTAGAATTTGACATATTTTAAATTTAGATACCCTGCTTTTTCTTTTTTTTTTTCATCTTAAACATTTTTTTTAAAAATGAGCTTTTCCTGTTCTTGGCCTGACAAGGATTCCTGACTGAAGCAACCAGACGTGTCTGTGCAGGGAGCCTTTATGCTGTCACACAAGTATGCCAAATCTGCTTGAGTGAACAAAAGTACTTTTTTTTTTTTTGTGCGTTTCTTTTAGGTGTTTTCCAGCTTCACAAGAGATCAGTCCAACTGACTGTGCACTCACATCAAATACATCAAAAGACAAAAAAAGAAATTAACAGAAGTATTCCCCCTAATTAATTTTTCAGCATGTTCAGCAAAATAAAGCTTTCTGCTTTAGAGTTTTTCTAAAGAAAAGGTTTTAAATTCATTATAAACCACTTTTTTGCAAACTCCTATACCTCATTATATGTTTGCAAACTCTACCAACTTTGACTGAGGAAGCTGAGGAATAAAATACTTTATTGAGAAGTTCTGAACTATGGAAACCTGTATGAAACTTAAGAGTTTGAGGAGGGAGATTTTAACCAGAATTACATTAGTATAGCGTTAGAAGATAGTAGCATAAAATGTTGAGCTGAGAACTCAGGCAGGTATAATTGTTATTCCCGTAGTCGAAACCCAGAAGAATAATAATGATTTATTTGCCATGTTCTTCTCTCATTATTGGTAGTCATTGCATCCTGTATCTACTTCAAATACTCTAGTACAAATAAGACAACTGTTCCACTTAATTCTATTCGAGTGATATAAAGAATCCTGTGTCACCATTCAACTATCCAAAACTTTGATTCTTCTATACTTATATTGTCTTTGGAAAATAGGATTTATTGAAGAAAAATCCCAGGGAAGCAGAATAATTCAAGAATTGAGAAGATAATGCTAAAAAACAAGCAAACAAACAAACAAAACCCCCAACCAAACAAAAAAAAATAACAGATATTGTCATATGCTTATTTCTGGATGTTCATCTTGAAGCTAATGGTGAGGCCACAGCTGGAGTATTGTGTCCAGTTTTGGGCACCTCAATAAGAGAGAGATATCGAGGTGCTGGAGCGAGTGCAGAGGAGGGCAATGAAGCTGGTGAAGGGCCTGGAGAATAAATCTTATGAGGAGTGATTGAAGGAGCTGGGACTGTTTAGTTTGAGGAAGAGGAGGCTGAGGGGAGCCCTCATCACTCTCTACAACTACTTGAAAGGACACTGTAGAGAGGTTGGTGCTGGTCTCTTTTCACAGGTAATTAGTAACAGAATAAGAGGGAATGGCGTCAAGCTGCAACAGGGTAGGTTTAGACTGGACGTTAGGAAAAAATTCTTCACCGAAAGAGTGGTCACACACTGGAATAGGCTGCCCAGGGAGGTGGTGGAGTTACCATCCCTGGATGTGTTTAAGAGTCGTTTAGATGTGGTGTTGGGGGATGTGGTGTAGGGGAGAACTTTGTAGAGTGGGGTTGAGGGTTGGACTCAATGATCCCAAGGGTCTTTTCCAACCTGAATGATTCTATGATTCTATGATTACCTTCTGCAAGGATGCATGACACTGTGCCTAAAACTACCTTCAATAACCACCTGTGCAAGGAAATATTCCAGTGAAAATTGGTTTTCCTCCCTAGGCAAGAATGAGTGAAGTAAATATCCACAGAGTGGTCATCTTGATTCCCGCTGAACTCATGTGTTCTCACTTCTGCAGGCATATAATAAAAGCACCGAAATAGCAACAAACCTTTTACGTGTGACCTTGCACACTAGGAGGACGAAAGGCAAATAAGCATGGCGTGCGTGCTGCAGGGAGCTCGTTTTGGGGAACAGCACATGAGTAGAGCACTCAGGGAGCTCTACCTGTCTCTGCACAGCATGCAAATATCAGAAGCACAAAGCATTGTGAAAATGCCAAGTTTCTGTGGTCAGCAAAGGATGTCCAACTATTACCGGCAATCTATATTTACATCCCTTTTTTTTATCCCTTTTCAGGCATGGATAGAAAAATCCCAGTCTGAGCTACAGTATGTCTATAAACACGCAGCAAATCGTGCCTTCATTATTTTTTCCTGTACCTCAAGTAAAGCTAAACAGGAAGTGGGTGTCCTCTTCAAGACAAACTTGATAGGGATAGGAACCCAGCATGACAAGAGGGCTCTGTGGAGACGACCAAACTGTCCCAGAATAGCCAGCACCAGCAGAACGAGCTGAGTTATGTATGACCATCAAACACGTCTCCCCACAATTTATGAGCACCAAAAGCAGTTTTGGTGGCAGTTTTTGGAGTGAACACTCAAAGTGACACCAAAACACTGCTTTCCTGGACTGTGCTCACTAGCCATGTTTCTGTAAAAGTAACCAGAAGCCTCACGGGAGGTAACCCAGACGTGGGGAAGACTTTTGAGCACTCTAGCAGAAGAAAAACTGCCCGAGACATCCTCAGACATCACTGCCATAGGGCCTGTGGAAACACCCAAGGATTTGCTTTCAAAGCAGGTGCCGGGGAGCAGCAAGGGCACCTTGGACTCACCTAACCTCCTAGAAGTTGTGAGTGTCCTCGTGGACTTGGTAGCAGGGACAACGGTGGGGCAAAAGCAACTTAGATCAAACTCCCACCCCAACACACACATTTTGAGTGCCACCTGGTCACAGCGGTACTTGCAGCATCGCTTGGGGTTAGTTTTAGACATTACATGGGCTAATGTCAGACCTGACTCCCTTTAGATGAATGCCTCTTGATAGCTTCTAACCACCCACTGCACACTTCTTCCAGCATACCTCCATCCAGGTATTTATTACGCAGCCTGCAGAAATTCATTTTTCTTACCCTGTGCACCAGTATTTATCAGTGCACATGCACATCAGGCCATATGGTTTGGTTATTCAAGTCTTGTCCCTTACAGCTCTTCAGAAGGACACCATAGCAAAGAAACTCAGTTCTTGCTGGGAAGGGGTGCAGGTCTTCTTTCAGTCACTTCTTTCAGTCACACCTCTTCAATTTCTCACAGAGCCTGCACACAGGCTGCCAGGGCAAACCCACACTTTTTTATTCCTTTCATTATCCAAGAAGTGTCTGTGTGCCTCTTCTTTGTGTGCAGTCATTCAGTTTACAGTTGTCACTCATTTTTGGAGAAAGCGCTATAGCTATCTGCTACACAAAAGTACCTCTTTTTGTTGTTTTCTAAAACAATTCATGAAATTATATCCAACACTATTATACAGCAGCTATGAAATCATTTTTACAAGGAGCTGTATCAGCACATGATCTTTCCAATTATTTCTGCAATGGAGCCACACAAACATTGCTGTGTATAATTACAGGCAGACACTGTCTCACTGATTTTTCAATTGCTGTTCTGCTTGTGGAAGGTGGAAGAAAAAAGATTCAGAAGCATTTCGCAAAAAGCAAGGAGGTTGAGAAACTAATATTCCATCTAAAGCAAAGGAGAAGCAGATTTTAAATCAGCAGTACACTTCAGGTTATCTGCAAAACAGTAAATAAACTTCGGTATCAACTATCTGGAAAATAATAAAAGACCTAAGAATAAGTTTTACATTAAATAAATCTGTGAAAAATTACCAACCCATCAGGAAATTACCATAGAAAAGATCAACCCCCAAGTGCAAATTTTTTTTGTTGCCCAAGTTAAAATTACGTTAAAATCTCTGACTTCAGTCGTCACCTCTATAGATGTGACACGGTAACCTCTGTCAAATATTTAATTGTGCTCTATTAGTCAGCTGTATTATCCACTTGGCTGCCATATCAACAAGTCCTTTTGATGTTCCAACAAACCTAATCCAATCCCCTACAATGATCCTGGAAACAACACGCCCCACAAATCCACCACATATTTTACTGATGGCTGCTCTTTTGTACCCTGTCAATTTCAAACTGGCTTTTAAAATTATTGAAAACAACTTCTTAGCTGTAGATGCCAGAAAACCATTCAGGTAGTTAATTCCCATCTTTATTAGAAAGGCCTTGCTACAAGCTCCTACAGAGAAAGAAAATTTTCTATTTTTTTTCACAGACAAATTATTGTTATTCCCTAGGTTTTACAAAATCAATACCAGAACTTTGTGGCTGTGCTATGAACATTTTGTACTTCTTTCCAATGATGCGTGGAAATATTCACAGCCAAATGTTCAAAAAGGCCCCAAGATCAATGCTTTCCTCCGCATTTAGCACTCGCAGAAATTTGCAGACATAATTTTCCTTTAAAAGCAACTTTTTAACTGCTCCAGTCCTATTTATATTCACTTTTCCTGTACTGATTGTGCTTAATAATGACTGTTCTGTTTCTTCTTATTTAAATGTGACTTAAAGTTCAATGTGCTACACAGCTAAGAGCACTATGTAAGCACCAAGCGTGCACAGAAGGCCAGCAGCAGCACTCTTGCATTCCACGCAGCGCGCTGCTGGGGCGCTTGCAAAGGCTGCTAGTTACCAGAGAGAGCGTAATACGCTCTATTTCCCTGTAGTTTTTGACCATCGCTCCTGAAATGGTCAACAAGAGTATCAATTCTAGTAATTTTATTTTTTTTACTTGTAAGTTGCTGAATTCTTTTCACACATACCGACCCCCCCCAGAAAACACTTAATGAAGTTTTGATTGAACGTAGCCACCTAGAAACAAAACACTTGCTACTTAGCTTGCAACACCAGCCAGCTTCCTTTGGTTTCAATGCTGCAGATAGTTACAGCGAAGACAGAGAATCCTTTCACGGCGGAAGCCTGTGAAGCTCTACTATTCCAAGAAAAAAGAATTTGCAGGGCAACACATGCAAATACTTGTTATATTTTATTTAACGTTACACTTGGAAGCAATGACAGCATTAGGGAGACACTTATGTGACTGCCCTATTCTCACCCTTCCCTTGGCGTCCATTTCTGCCGCCATGTATTCCAGACAGGATACTGGGATAGATAGACCCTAACTCTGAATCAATAAAATCATTCTTATGTTCTTATTTAGAGAAGCTAAAATCAAATCAAATTACTTCATCGTGCAATTTCCCTTTATTAATTAATTAACAGAAAGGATGATGGTTTTCAAAGAGAAGGAATTGGCTCAGGGCTGGATTCCTGCTAAGGTAATAATGTTAGTTCTTCCTGTTTGCTTCAAACCTATTCCTATTTGAGAAAGGAGCTCACTTCCAAAACTGAACTACCTCAACAAGAGCACATTTAAAATTTTACCGCGTCTCCACAGCATATCAGTTTAGATGGTAGTGTACAATTGTATTTCTTCAGCCCCAGTGGTGTTATCTGGATCTGATCCAAACCAAACAAGTATCTAAAATAATATTGAGGAAGGACTAAAGTGCTCAAGAAATAAATCAGAAATTGCGAATTAGAGAAATGAAACAGTGGAGAGGTAGAATCATCTCTGCCTTGAGGCAAACGAGCAGTTTGGTGCCTAAATCACCACGCAGCCTATCAGTACCTGTAAAACTACATTCTTCAAGCATGCCTAACAGACAGCATCACACACAAAATATGGTAATGGTTGCCACGCTCAAAAAAAAAAGCCCAAACAAAACAATACCCTGCAAGATAAAATGAGGTCTAGTTTCTTCTTTCCCATATCTCTCTTACCGCAATAGTTAGCTATTAAACGCACTTGTGCACATTCACCTGTGCAAAATCAAACCAATATCTAAGTTGAATGTAACCACCAGACTATTCTCTGTTTCCTATCAATCCTCAGGCCTGTGTAGAAAAAACCACAGTATTTTAGTTCAGGAATTCCGTTGTAAAAGACACCAGCACAGCTGCCCTCTCTTTGCACCAAGTTTTGCAAGACGGCTTCAGAGAAAGCGAGCAAGACCATAATACCCACGAGAGGGAAGAGAGTTTCCCAGTGGAGCAGAAAAAGGTACTGAAGATCCAGATGTGAGACTGGATTTCGTGTACCTTAAAGATCCTGCCCAACATTTTGATGTTAAATAAGAAACATTCAGTGAACTGAGTCTGATCCTTATCTGAGGCACATAGTTCCCTGTGCACTGCATGAGCATTATAGGAACTCAACCCAAACCACGGATGCACGGGGACAGTCACCTGAAAATGAGCACTGCAACACACTTTTTCAGTACCTTTTTGGATCTGGACTTTGGTACCAGAAAGTTCATTTCGAAAGAAATACGGTGCAATATATATACAATCCCTTTAAGGAAATCCACTTCTGTACAGGAGGAAACGGCAATATTTCCTCCTGGGGTAGCTAACTGCTAGAACGTAAAATCCCACTAGTAACATGAAGCTCCTCATCTTCTCATTACAGACAAACTGCACATGGATACCCCTTTTGCACAAGACTTAATTGTTAACATGCAGGTTAAGAGCTTCATGCTGACCACTGTTTTAGGTGAATTATTTTAAGTATGACCACGCTTTTATATGACTATTTCAGCTACTATATTTGTTCTGTGTTGTCCTTGATAACTACTAAGAAAGTGATTTTCTCTAGGTTTTGAGGGATGATTCATTGCGAGTTCAGCTTTTCCTTAGGGAAATGATGCAGGCAGGAGCCAGACGGCCTCTACCTTGAAGAAAGTGCATTCCACCCAGAAAACTCCCAACACACACACACAGGTAGTCTGTCACTGTGTGAAATCACACATCGCAGCCCTTCCCAGTTCCTCTCCCCTGCAACCTCTTCACATTAGCTTCACTCAGCTCTTTCCAAGAAACCGACCCCTTCAGGGCTCTTCCCCTTCACCTCTTTCCATGTAAACAACTCTCTCCTCTCCTTTCCATTCCCTCTCCCCTCCCACAGAACAAAGCGCAGAGGCAGGATGTTTCTTCTCTTGCTTAGCTGATCACTTTGCTATTCTCTTTCCCATAGATTATGCCCATTATTAGCTGCTTAGGCCAGGAGCAAACTCCTGCTGCGCCAACACAGTGGTGGGGAGTCCCCTGTAACCAACAAAGAATATTCTTAATGGTAATATACGGTCTGAATTTTGACATTGAACCGCCTGCAAGGTAGTAACCTCTACCTTACACGTTATCTTTTATTTCTGTATCCTCCACCAGATACACGGACATGAAACACTGTCATGAAACAGACGATTCTGCAGGGAGCAGGAAAGATTTTGTTGATCCTCTTTAAGGGAAGATTAAGTAAACAATTTGAGGTGTACATTAAAGAAGACAAGTTTAATACATGTGTTGAACAAATTATTTTTTGTTGAGATGAAAGAGGAATAATCATAGAATAATTTATGTTGGAATGATCTCTGGGCAACATTTGGTCCAGTCCCCACTTCAAAGCTCCAAAGTACTGTCCTGGACATAACGTTGTACCACAGCGTGCAGGAGACTCCCTTCAGTATTCTGCTGTTCAGAATTTGTTTAGTTATTTCTCATTTTTTAAGAGAGAAAATAAAAACTGATAAAAGATAAAGTTAGAAGAGTTTGGTGAGTTCAGATGAGACAACTGAAGTCTGAGAAGGGAGCACAACTGGCTTTTATAACGTAGCAAGGCTAAATGACAGGAGAAAAATAAATAATCAGAGGAAGCATACAGGTGGGACAAGAACAAACAGGTTCAAACTGGTCATTGAAATTTTTGCTGGAAATTTAAAAAAGGTACTAAAATGTCATGGGAGCAGCCATCCCCATCCAATTTGAGTTGAGGTGGCAAAACCATACTTGCTTTCACAAGTCTGTTTGATAAGTTTATTAGAAAGAGCTGACGTTAGTTTCAGCTTTGAGGAACTGTACTACATCCCACGATGGTGCCTCCAGTTCTGTACTTGAGCTAATCTTACTTAATCTGTGATGCTGGCAACTTGGGGATTGTTACATGAAGCACCATATGCACAACTGCATAAATTAATACCTCATACCACCTGAAACAGTGAGCAATGGAGAAACTCAGTCGTTCCAGAAGCAGGCAGTATCAAGAACCACGTATGCAAGAAATGATGAGTCTCAAATTTACATTTTGTTGTAGTTTCAATTGGGACAGAGCCAATTTTTTCGTTAGCAGCTGGTATAGTGCTACGTTTTGGATTTGGGATGAGAAATACTTTTGATAGCGCACTGGTGGTTTTAGTTGTTGCTAAGCTCTCAAGGCCTTTTCTGCTCCTCATACCACCCCACCAGCGAGTAGGCTGGGGGTGCACAAGAAGGTGGGAGGGGACACAGCCGGGACAGCTGACCCCAACTGACCAAAGGGATATTCCATGCCATATGGCATCATGCCCAGTAGATAAAGCTGGGGGAAGAAGAAGGAAATGAGGGATGTTTGGAGTGATGGCGTTTGTCTTCCCAAGTAACTGTTATGAGTGATGGAGCCCTGCTTTCCTGTACGTGGCTGCACACCTGCCTGCCCATGGGAAGCAGTGAATGAATTCCTTGTTTTGCTTTGCTTGTGTGCATGGCTTTTGCTCTACTATTAAATTGTCTTTATCTCAACCCACAAGTTTTCTCAGTTTTACTCTTCCGATTTTCGCCCCCATCCAAACTGGGGGGAGTGAGCGAGCGGTCGCGTGGTTCTAGTTGCCAGCTGGGGTTAAACCATGACGTATTTCAACGGATGAACGTAAAGGCAGCAGAGAACTACTTTCTAACCTAAAATGTTGGATTAATGTAAAGGTAATTTGGTCTATTAGGTGGGTGATAAGCAGCAGGATCAACCCCTGAACTATTGCTACTGATTTATGATTTTAACTATGGGAGTGAAAATTCTTATTTGTAAACTGTCTGTTTGTATACAGAGTTGACAAATTATCCAAGTAACTAAAATGGCACATGGTAATAACAGCTATTTAGCTATATGGATAACCTTTAATCACAGATTCATTACTGAAAATGACTAAAATTATATTAATGCAAGGTGACAAAAAATAAATGTAACCTTCAGACAGATTTGGAGCTTTGCTCTAAGAACACAGTGTTTTTATTCTGGCTTTTTCCACCACTAAGACTCAGAGAAGAAAACAAGGATCAGTTCCCTAAGAAAATAATATTTGTTCCATTATCATTGCCTACCAGTGACTAAAGAAATACAACACAGGAGACACTATGCATGTAAAACCAGGCTCGTAAGTCAGACATTTGGTAAAGACAGATGTAAGAAACAAATTATAATTCTATTTCTAAAAATAGTATGTGGCATTAAAGAGAATATTCCTAAAGAGTATTTTTGTAGAAGCTTAAAGAAACGTATCTTCCAGATACCATACCAGTAATACCAAGCACAGTAATATTTTGAATTATCTTTATTCCTAGCAGAATATTACAATATTAAATGTTGTGAAAGTTACTTGACAACAAAAACAATCCTTTCAAATTTTGTTTTGTTAACAAAAGGATGAAACCACCTTTCTACTTAAATATACCCTACATCCAGAACATGAAGTTTCACGAGGTAGTTAAATATTGAATCTTTTCCTCTTGGTTTAGGTACATAATCTACACATTTCAATACTGCGTTAAAACTTTGCAAGAGAACTTTGGCAATGGGATTTCCTGGTCCTGTGTGCATTGATTTGTACTTTATGGTCTGCCAGCCAGGTGAACCACGAAGGGCTACACTAATAGTAAGAGTTAGACTGAAAATCAGATTAAATCAAAAGACAAGTGCTCAGTCGATTTTAGAAGTTCTACTCATGACTTCTTTCTTCTGCTTGGCTTTTCCATAACCTCTCTATTGCTCACTGTCTGCGTATCAAAACAAGTACCAAATTCCTTGTCTGCACCTATTACCATGCAGCTGATTTTGCTACAGCTGAACGGAAGATTTGTTTCCTAAGCCTTGTTGTACTTTGTCTCTCTCACTCCTGTTTTGGGCAATCCCACTGATATTTATGAAAAACAAAAGTATGCCCCTGAATTTCTATATTATTATTCCTTTAGGTTGACAAAAGACCATCTTTCTCCCCACAAACTGGGGAGACCAAAGTGGAGAGTAAATTGGACCAGTAGTGAAAGCTACTTGTTACTTAATTGGTGCAAAATTTTCTGACGCAAATCTGTCCCTAATATACTAGAGAAGTGACTTCACAAATATTACAAGTTCTCACGTTGCGTTCAAAAAAAACACAGGAGGCATAGCTATATGCTTTTATCAGTTGTAAAAATTTAAGTGACCAGTTACTGTACCACTTACGGTAGCACTGAGGTCATATCTCAGACCTCTCAATAATTCAACCGCTCAGATGGCTTACTTGCTAAAATCAAATTCCACCTACTGCAGTCCTCAAAGCATTTCAAATTAGAAAAGTTGTAACACTTTAAAGTGTTAAGATAAGGCAGTGAACTTCATTCTACTCAAGGGGCCATCTAGTACTTTCTGGAAAGTCTGTATAATTATGCAGAAAAATGTTGAACTGTATTAGGTTAAATAAAAGCACTAATTTTCTCTGCTGACTCTGCTGAAAAAGCGACAAGGGAAATGAAACACAGATCTCAAGTAACTAGCTGAGCTTTACGTTGGCAGATACAATTTTTTTTTAGCCCTTTGTTTTGGTGAAAAGGTTCCTGAACCATATGAAAATTAAGTTCTTGGCCACCTATGCAAATCCCTCTCTAGGACGCCTCAGCATCACTTGTTCAAAACCATTCATTAAAATTCCTTCTCCCCTATGGCTGGTAGATACAGAATCCTTCAGTTTTCACTATGGTTCATGCCACTAAGTAATATTGTTCCCTCCGATGCCCATCCTAATCACATGTTCTATGATCACAAATATTACATATACATAAAATAAGTTACCAGCTTTGCATTTATTTTAGCTTTCTTTTCTCTGATTATACTAAATGAAATTTTGAAGGGTTCTCAACTGAGTTTTCCCATCATTTTGCTAACTCTGCAAATTCTTTCTGTTTAAATATCTTAATCTAGGTTTAAAAGCTGCTTGTAAAATTGAGACTATTATATTACTTGTTCAGTGCATCTCGGAAATAGTCCAATCAAAAAGCTAAATCTGTTTTCACTAGCAAAACAGAGCTAACATGAAAAGAGTGGAGACTGATTTTTTTTTTTCTCTCTGAATATGAACCACATAAAATCTGTTCTGGACTTGACAAAATTAATTTTTCACAGTATAGAAATGCTAAGGCTCACAGTTGAAAACAAGAAAGCAATGTGTCTGTGGCCATTTTGAGGAAGAGCGCTATTTGCCAGTTAGCTTAAGGACAGTCAGCGTTGAAAGCAGAGACAGACTTTTACTCCCAATCATGTAGTTTGAACCCCTGCTCAAAGCAGGGTCAACTAGCACTGGTTGGGAAGTATTACCAGTCTTCTATTCTTAAAAATTGTGTCCAGATCTTAATGTTTTTCTATTTTAAAGAATATAAAGAGTAAGGAAAAAGTCTACAAAGAAAACATGAAAACACCCGCTGATAAAGAACATTTTAAGAATCTCTAATGGTCAAGCAAATTCAACATTGTAGAAGTGTAACAAAATATAGTTCAACACGAAATGACTGCAATACAGGACAACTTTGAAGTTAGGATGTGACTAGTATAAAAGTGACCTATATAGAGCCAAGAATTATATCTGGCCTGTTTTCAATAAGAAGAATGTTCTACAGAGGGATCACGATAAGGAGAATCCAAAGAATACAGTACACTCTACATCCCATGATGAACCATATAGTCTCTGGTCCAGAACTGAAATAACTTTGATAATCACAGATTGTATTAATCTGTCAAGCTGGGGATGGCGCTTTCTAAACAGACATTACAAAGTATTGTACCTATTTACGAAAGGGGGAAATAAATTAAACCAAACATAACTCGTCTAGGCTGACTTCCCAAGTTAAAACTTCCCTAATAATTAGAATTGTAATGGTCAACAGGAAAATAAATAAATGCACATGATTTTATTAAGGTTTCAGGCAGCACATAAAATGGTAAATTTCTCTCAAAGTGTAAATAAAAGGAAATGTGTATCTAATATATCTGGAACTCCATCAGGCATTTAACCCGTTATCATATGACAGTGCCAAGTTAATAGCTTAAAAAAAACAAAGTAGGAAACAATATAAGATTTGAACAGTGGGCATAAACATGGCCATACCGGTGGTGTTAGAGTGAAGCTGAGTGAGAGGGATTACTCAGAAATGAGTCTTGGGGTTGATCCTGGAATATACTTTTCCAAAAATTCAGACAGTTTGAAGATGAGGTGAGATCAGTACCTGGAATGTATTAAAGCAGTCTTCTGATATCACATAAGACTGCAGTCTTTGTTCCTTAGGTTAATTCTAGCCTCCTCTTACTATGACTTGGACTGAATTTTTTCAGCAAACTAAGATTAAAAATTGTCTTCCTTCTCCTTGGACAAATTTTTGGGGTGGGGGGTGGTGTTGATTTTTTTTGTTTTCAATGAAAAAAGAGGAAATGAACTTGAACAGGTTTCTGAAAGAAAGGAAGAATTCTGAAAATATGTTCATGGTCATCTATAAAATAGAATGTATGTCAGCAATACAATTTATGTTGCTCATAAATAAGTCTTTAATAAACTGCTCCAAAATGTACTGTCAATAATATGGATAGTCAAATTGAAAGACATTAAGGAAATCAAGGTTTACTATGTTTACCACTACCTGTATGAAACAGTAAGTTAAAACATTATTTGGTCCAGTATATTCATTAATTTTTCATTCAGCAGGGAAATATTTTCTGTAATTGAAAGAGGAAAAAAGCATAGGACAGCAAAGAAAGAATAGACACAAAGCTGTATTAGAAACACAGCTATTAGTTTCCATAAGCACCACAGTATGTGCACGTTCCACCTGCACGTTGCAGCGTACTTTCATCTTCCAAGATGACAAATACAGGCTAGTTTAAATTCCACATTCCAGGCTTCAAGGAAAATAAATGCCTCTAGTCTCAGAGAAAGCAGATCTTCATCTACACCTCTCTCTCTACATATATGCATACATACGTATGGGTACACAGACATAGCACTGAACCATTTGAGTACTTCAGAATCATATCTCTTTGTATGAGTCGTTAAATCTAATATATATATATTTATTTATTTATTTATAAGAGCCTGAAACAAAATTTGGCAATTATAAACATATTCAAGTGACTCCCTAACATACTTATTTACAAAAGTTAACACTTCAATTATCATTATGTCAATATCTTGTAGCTATTTATAAAGAATTGTATCTAGAAATAAACACTATTAGGCAAATTGCGTGTGAATTTTAGGTGATGTGGACTAATAGGGGATAAAAGTTTTCCATCCTATTTTTTAAGTCATTGTTTTCACTACTGACAGATCAAATTTGAAAACATGTTTTTCTGCAGCACTGTAAGCCCAGAACTCCTTTCATGTTTCCATATTACAAGGCAAAAGTGTCTCCTCCACGTGCACTACAAAGTCAGCTTTACAACAGCAGAGGCACTTTGAAGAATCAATGTACGGTTTAAAAAAAAGTAGCCTGCAGAAGGATGCAGGTACCGCTCCATCACAGACGGACCCCTCTGTGTGCCAGGTCAGTGCCAGGCAGCTGCAGAGCACGGAGCTGGGGACACTGCGACAAGAGACGACGTGAGCCTGACCGCCAGCACCCTCGCCTGCCTCGCACCAGGGCAAGCTGAGCCTGGCGCCAGCGGGAATCCAGAGATGTGCAAACACACGGGCGAACCCACCATCAGCACCAGGGGAGAAGGATCAAGAAGGATTTCCCAGTAAATCTACGTGAGGAAAATCCTCCTACGGCAGATGGTGTTTGTAAACATGGTGGCTTCATCGCTTACTTCATGCCTGTCCACCCCAACCCCAAACCACAGGGTGTTCTGACAGAACTGCAATTTTGCTGCTAACTGCGCCTCTACCAGAAGTGCTGTCTTTCTGAAAACCTTTTGCATAACTTGTTCAGAGTTTTTTTAAAACTTTTTTAGTTTGTTTTTTAGAACTATTGTCTCCTCCTCCCATCTTCTGCCTTTTTTTCACCCTATTAGAAAAAGCATTAAAGGAAATTGTGACAAGACTGAGCCCACTGGAATCCCAAACACTATTTATCCAGTGAATAAATATGTTTATCTCAAATTATTCGTGGATCCTTTCATTTCTTCCTAAGGACTTCAGATTTTACTCAAATCAGTAGGAGCTGAAGAAGGTAGGATTACCATGCAAATGAGGTTGCCCATAAAACAAGACATTAAAAATGGTGCTTTATTAAGTAACTGGGTTCCAAATATATGAAGCAGATATGTTTTGAGCATGTCAGTACTTACATTAGCCACATAAATTTAACTTCCATAAACTTAAGAGTCAACAAAGCTTGGAAAAAAACAGGTGGCTTGTTCTGGCTTGTACAGTGTGCTCAGCATTACCGTGTGCTGGTGCCCTGCTAACCAGGAACATTACGTGTAAGAAACCAGGCTGCATTTAAAATCCAGTCTGAAGTTGCATTTCAGATGGGAAAAAGAGAAGGGAAATTTAACTCCTATTTTTACTTCTAAACTGTGAAAATTTAATGTGGAATCACTGGGACAGCAGAGGCAGCAGCCCATGATACCACCTTCTCAGGGTTAAACTCCATTTTTGGTGAAGAATTTGAAAGGAAAGGATTGGTTCAATTTCCTCTTCAGCAGAGGGCAACAAGGCATACCTGGCAACACCTGAAAAGCAACTGAAACTCACAACAAGCCCTCCTTCATTGCAATTCACTCTTTAGAGCTCTGACACAAGGTATGCATGTGACAGACAGGGCAACCTTTCTCACAGCTGCAGAAGAACAACCTGCCAAGAACAAATGGGGCGTTATCTCAAGTGTAAGGCTATCTGACAGCAGATAGCCTCCTTCCCCTTTTTCGTCAAGCCCTTTGTAAGTTTATATTAGAGCAAAGAATAACCTAAGACTTCTGTAGGGAAAAAAAAAAAAAAAAAAAAAAACAGAAATAAAAATCATTCTTTGTCAGTCTATTAGTTGTTACAGGGTATTTGACATGGTTACTGCATGTGGCAAATTCAGCTTCACGGGGGCTGCTAACCGCACGCTTATTCTGCAGTTTTCCCTTTTTTCCACAAGGCTCAAGCTTATCTGTTTACACAGATGAATTTTCAACATCGGCACCATTATTTTATGAAAGCATTGGCCACTTCAAAATGAGTCCGTAGAAAGCCATGCTCTACCACGATGTGTTTTATACCTGCCCTGAATTCACCCTTCTTTCCCTCTGTATCCCTGATGGCCCCGATCCTATTTTGCATCTTACCTGCCCCTGGCAGGAACCCCCCAGTTTCCACTGTCAGATTCCATATTGCTCCCCTGCAGTGTACATTACATGGGGCCTGCATCTTAACTTACTGTATCAGAACAAAAGCAAAATCATACATTATGCAAACATCTTTCAAAAGAAAGATCTTTTTGCAGCATACGCTGTTACTTGTCATCTAACCACCTCTGTCTTATGTGGGAAAAGAGTCCCTACATATCAGAGGGAATCAGCGATGATACGGCTTTATTGCATGGCCTTGCTGACAGCATTTTGTAGAGATACATGAAGTATGTGACTAATTTGGGTTTATATATATGCCTACTACATGGAGAAGTAAGTTTGAATCAAACAAAGGCAGAACTATGGACAAGATCCACAAGAGTTATTTTGATGCTCTCATAATGATGTGCTTCTGGGGAGTTTGGGGATCTAACTACTCACTGTCAGGGAAATGGAGAGGCCCCTGTTCTCCACCAGCAGCCCAGCAGAAAAGGTTTCATAGCTTCTCTGTGGCAGTATTTCGTCACAGCTCGCAGAAGGGAGCTGGGCAGGAGAACTGCGAGGGTGGGCTCCTCCATCAGCCAAGAGAAGCCATGAGCCGAGGGTGACCACAGCCCAGGCCGTGCCCTCACCGACCAGCAGCTGAGCTGAGTGAGCAGGGCAGGGTGCTGTCAAAAGGCTCCATCAACAGCCCTGGGCCGGGCAGGGTGACGAGACAGGTCCAGGGTCCTTCCAGGGAGCCCAGCCATTAGCAGCAGGAAATGGAGCGGGAGGCAGGCTGCAGCATGGTCCAAAGTCCACCCAAGAGACAGGGCCAGAGGCAGAAGTAGAGACAAACTACCTACAGCATAGGTCCAAGGTCCACACAGAAGACAAAGGCAGATTCAGGATGGCAAACGCAGCTCCAGCACAGGCTATCTGTGCCTGACATGCAGCAGCAGGGCAACCAAAGACACCACATGACTAGAAATAGGACAGAAGGAAGCAAGACATGTCAAACTTCTTTGACAGTGGCTTTTTCACGGTGGCTCCTCTCAACTTCTCAGGCAAATAAACTAGCAAGGGTCAGCACACCTCATTGGTCCCATTCACACCATATGTACCAGCAGCTAGTCTACCTGCCATATGTACCAGCAGCTAGTCTACTTGATGGACATATGCTTTGGCTGTGGAAGCTGTGGGCTATTAAACCTAACATAAAACTATTTTCCCTAGAAATTAGACAAATCTACGTAGAAATTCTACACATATTTACAGCAGGAAAAATACCTGAGTAACTCCATGAGACTAGAACATGGCTCAATCAGTAGCTAAGAGAGGTGATGGTATTTTTATTTATTTCTGAAGCTACCATCACTCCACACATCACAGAGTGAATCATATTCAAAATTAATTTAACCTTATAAATATTCCAGTCATAAAACTTCTTTTTCTCTCTTTCTCTGACTTCCAGGTTTAAATTTTAGTCTACCATTTTAACAATTTCCAGCTTTAAGGCTGTCGGTAATACTTTGATTTTTATACAAATGGATTACTGGATCCACAGCTGTCAGTATAATTACGGTCAAGGCCTTTGTAGCCTGAATCAAACTACACAAACATTTAAATAGAGCCTACTTAAATGAATAACCAATAAATGAATATTCTTGACAAAAATAACATATATTCAAGAAGATGGTTATTTAATAGGCTTTTATTGTCCATCAAGTATGAACTCTGAAATTGTGAACTATTACGTATAGACATATGTAGGATACATTTTGAGCGTAGCAGGATTAATTTCAAGACGCATCTCCTAAAATTTCTCTAAAGCAATGCATATAAAAACAATTAAACAGAATGATCTACATACTTCAGAATCAAATACAGATACCAGTAAATGTAAGAGAGGTTAGGTGTGCAAGGTAGAAGGGGCATATAGCAGCAATCAGAAACATGCTAGATCAGTGGGCCAGATCCAGAACTAATAAATTTGGTGCTCAAAATGAAGTCTCAATGAAAATCCTACAGTTACATATATATATCCATAACTACTCTCACCTAAGTTTGCAAGTCGTTTAGATACAAACTGGATCCAATTGGATGCTTTAAATCCAAATCACTCTTCTGGACCCCCTTGCCAGACTACAGGAAACTAAGCGCTCTTCAGTTGTTTATGTGCAGCACAACTATCCTCTAACACATCTGCCCTCTCTCCATCAATTCAAGGGAAAGGCGCCTGGATGAAAAATCCACATGGATTAGTATCAGTGTGGAGATGTGCATTTTGACCATCATAATTTAATCATGTAGATGATAGGATCGAGCGCAGCCTCAGCAAGTTTATAGATGATGCAAAATTGTGAGAAGTGTTTGAGAGCCCAGAGGCTTGTGCTGCCATTCAGAGAGATCTGCACAGACTGAAGAAATGGGCTGACAGAAACCTCACGAAGTTTAACAAGGAGCGTTTCCAAAACTTGGGGAGGAACAACTCCATGCACCAGCACAAGCTGGGGCCTAACCAGCTAGAAAGCCGCTTTGCAGAGAAGGACCTGGGGGTCCTGTTGGATAACGAGTGGAACATAAGCCAGCAGTGTGCCCGTGAAGTAAAAGGCGGTCGGTCAACAGCACCCTGTGTTGCATTAGGAAAAGCACTTCCCCTCTGCTCAGCGCTGGTGAGGCCACACCTGGAGCACTGTGTCCAGTTCTGGGCTCTCTAGGACACAAGAGACATAAACATACCGGGTTGAATCCAGTGAAAGGCCACAACGATGACAACTGCACTGGAGATTCTGTCACATGAGGAAACGTTGAGAGAGCTTCAAGAAGGGTTTCAAGAAGGGCAGGCTTAGGGGGATCTTATCAATGTGTGTAAACACCTAATGGGAGGGAGTAAGGAAGATGGAGCCAGGCTCTTCTCAGTGGTAGCAAGTGAGAAGACAAGAGGCAATGAGCACAAATTAAAATATTAGAAAATCCACTTATACATGAGGAAAAACTTCTTGCACTTAGGACACGAGAACAGGTTGGTCAGAGAGGTTGTGGAATCCCATCTTTCACCCTCACTGGACACAACCTTGAGCAACCTGCTCCATTTGACCCCTCTGTGAGCTGGGAGGTTGGAGCTGACACCTCCAGAAGTGCCTTGCAACCTCAACCATTCAGTGATTTTACATCAGAATTCCAAAAAGATGGAGCATATTGGGATCTGTATGTGATTTTGCAAACACTCTTGTTTTGTAAAGGAACAGAGAGAAAGTGAAACCAGTTTCTAGATTACCCGATTACCTTAAAACAATGGCAATTACCTTAAAAACCCCAACTTTTCTTATTTTCCATCTTAGCTACTAAATTTTTCCACAATGAAGTCCCATTCTTTTTGCCTGCTGCCTCGCTGTTGGCTACCACAATCAGAGACTTTGTATCATTAGTTTTCAAAGGAGAAATACTTGGAAGACAACATAAACACATTTTTCAGAAGACAAACAGTGATGTTCACATTTGCAAAATAAAATCTAACCCCAAGCAAATCTTAAAAAAGAACCTGAACAGAACCACACTGCCCTGGAATGCAGTTTCTTTTGAGTTTCAGAACTCAAAAGGGTGGTTGCTCCATTGTCTAATGGTCAGCTGGAGGAAAGGGAGATTTGATTTCAGACTAAGAAGTCATCCTGAAAATAAGAAATGTGTGCAGCTCCCAAAAAACCATGCCAGCATATATCAACTTAGCTGGATCATAAGCAAGCATCGGAAATACCATTTCTATTTTCAGAACATCATGCACCCAGGATGAAAGCTGGGTTCCTCCCACATCTAAATTGCTCAGTAAATCTTATATTTCAAGAACAGTCTTATGATAAGTGTCAATTTAGCACAAACTGCATTCTGCAAATATTTAAATTGAGACATGTACAAAAAACAGATAAGGAAGACTCTTCTTAAACTGAGGATGCACCTTGGCTAAGCAAGAAAAACATTTACGCCATGAGCTACAGGTTAACATTCAGTCCAGACTGAGTTGGGAAAAGATATTCTTGCACACCCTTGAGATGTGTCAAAAATAAAATATTTTGTACAAGTGGAATGCTTAAACATAAAGCTATGTGATGCTACAAAATAATTACAGTTGGAACTTGAGGAAAAAAATTAATGGACAGATAGTCTCCACTTTCTACTCCGAAAAGTAAGAAAAAAGAATGACGATGATAATGATGATTCTAATCCTTACACCGCAAACTATTTTTAAATTCCAGATTTTTGTGATGTATTAAAAAATAATCTGTTCAAATCAGATACATACAGAAAATAAAAACCGTGCCAAAATTTGCTGCAAATGTTGATTTAAGTTAAAATAATCATTATCTTATGCTTGTACTATTAAAAATCTTTTCTTTCATGGAAAGTGTGGCGCCAGCACTCCCTCATCAGAACAGTAGTTGCTAATAAATAGCATCTTCTGTATCTCTGTCTGAATAGAAAATAAAAAAATTACAACTCTGAGATAAACTTGCTTATCATTTAAAACAATCAAAATATTCCATTATTAGGTTCTAAATCTCAGAACTGAATAAATACCTACCATGATTACTTCTTCCCTAAAACTACCTGATTTTTTATAGCTATGTTCTTCTAGTGCACTCAGCAGGGCACAGACAGATGACAGGATAAAGACCTCATTTTATTGTCTAAATTAGAATCCAAATTGGAAAGGCTGCCTCCTCAGATAGCTGGTCTGTGGATTAGAACCGAGTGGGTAGTTTTAGTTCGACTTCTCCACAGACAAAAATAATAATAATTAAAGAAAGATACCTTGTTTATCAGTCTTACATCAGCACAAGGCAGGCCTGGAGATGTTCTGTCTCTATTACAAGACATCCTAGAGTATGTTCTTGAAAACAAGCAAGCCTACCAAATAGCACCTGAATATTCAGAGCATTTCAGTCTTCCCTATAATTAATAACCTGTTTATGAAGTCAATATATTTCTGTTGTTTCTGGGTATTTGTGATGTAATAAGGCAAATCAGAGGCAATTAGAGCAAATACTATATATGGAAATTTCCAGTTTTGTAGCTGAATCAAATAACAAAGGCTGAAATCTGAGCGGTACATAATAAGTATTGCTGGTAGAAAGGCATCTATCAGAAGTCAGGATAAAGCTACCAAAGATGCAAATACTGAGTTTCTCTCGCTTGCAAAATATTCTCAAAGCATTAGCGCATGCACGGCTGTACATAAATGTTTGGTAATGATGCCAGCAATATTGCAGGAAAAAAACCAATAAGGATGGAATAAGAACCTCCGTAGTTAATTTGACAGAAAAAAAGGCTTTTTCTGCAGAGATCTATAGACACTAAATATTACAATCGGTTATTGAATTTTTTGTTTTGTTTTTTAATATTTGAAGGCATTTTACAGCATGATCATTATGAGGAGGCCAAAGAGGATTTTGGCTAAAAAATTTAAACTGTATAATCAGGTTGAGAATAAATATACATACTTTGAAGGAATATTTTTTAATGAAAAAATGAGGGGAATATTTTTTGGATAACATTACTTGCTACCCAGTGTTCCTTAAGCTCCGACTGCAAAAAGCTATAACATATTCATTAGATGAAACTATTGCGTTTTATTTGCTCCACAGAACTCACATCTCTCCTTGGGTGTCATGTCCTGGATTAAAAGATTAAGCTAAGAAATTTATATTGGAATTAGATGTTTCAACAGGCAACTTTGGACAGGCTGGGAACCTTGAACTCCCCTGTCGGCTAAAGAGAACAAACTCCTAGGAGAAGTAACGAGCCATATTTTGTGGCAGATCAAAATTTTGAAGGGAAGAAGCCAAACTCTGCCAGAGTTCGCAAGTGTTTCCTAAAAGCTAAGGCAGGGTGCATATTATCACTGTACGTCTTATTCACAAAAGTCACAAAATTGGCATTTAAAAGGAACTACGTTGTTTTACAAAGCAAAAGGCCATTTGTTGAAGAGTTAACAGTAAGCACATACTGAAGGGTAGAAGCTATGTTGTTCAGACAAAAAGCCTGTTCTCTCCTGCTCTTATCTCTGAATATTATATATTTTGAAGTTACTTATTGTGAGTACCAGGTAACTTAATCAGGCTAATCACCACTGAGTATTGCAAAGTGCTGAGATGCTGTATTGTTCTTTCCTTATGAGGACATTCACCAGGAAAAATAAGAGTGATTGCATGTAGAGTTCCCACCAATGCGAATTATATGCATGTACAAATGCTTTAATTTCCATATTGTATTTTTGCTAGAGCTATAACACTGACACTAGCATTATCTACACGCTCCCAGTTCCTTAAGGATTTTGGACAATTTCACATAAACAAAAAGAATAGTACCTCATCCTGTTAAATCGGCAAAATTGTGGTGCTATTTTTTTGACGACAGAAGAAAGAACTTCCTTGAGAAAGGAAAACAAAAACGTCTTAGCTTTATTATAAATGACTGCAACAACCGTTCCTCTCAATGTCAAATACAGTATCACTTACCAGACTTGGCAAAAATACGCAAATCTTTGTATTTGCTGTCTGGGGGGATGATACACCCTATCAGCAGCCTTCAGAGAAGTCCCTGTACTCTTTCGTCTCTAGTGTTTATACTGTGTGGTAATCCAAGCCATATGGCTCCTACCTACATCTCCTTAGCTGAACTCCCGAACAGGGCTGTCAAGTAAGGAGAGCCTGCTTAGATTTGTGACCCCTTCACAACTGATCCTCAAGGGTAACTCAGTCAGCCCACGAAGAGTATTAGAGGTTGCAGGAACTGCTGAACTCATCCTGCCTGGTCTAGAAAGTATGGTTTCCTAATGCTACGTCTGATGGTTAAAAAAAAAAAAAAAAAGGTAAGTTGGCCTCTCTGCCCCTCAGAACTGGATACCGTCACCAATATTTTGAACATCGTGCACTCCTGCAGGCGTATTACAAGCTACAGAAACAGGTTTGTCTCAACCGAAAAGCAATCTCGACACTGCTCTGATTCAAATGTGAGAAGAATCTAATATATTATACAGTCCAAACTATTTAATAGCTTGAATAATGAAAAAGAGAAGAATGGATTTTTTAATGGAAACAGGAAAATTTAATACAGGAAACCCTTTATTCAATTAACAGGTTAATTTATTCCAGGATCTTTTCAAAAGAATGGCGAATTATTTACAATGGATAGACAATGCAACATCTTACAAAGCTATAGCATGCGAAGGACAGTTAAAGTAATTCCAGTACTGGTTCATTTGCCTGTGATCTCAAATGCTGATTACAAAACCCTGCCAACTCAATGAATTTCAAAAAAGCTCAAGGTTAGTCTCCTATATGATTTACACTTAGAAAATGTTAAGAAGCACAATGAAACTTAAACCACAGTCTAAATAGTCACTTGTATTTAAGCCTGTATCCTGGTAGGACGCTTAACAATTGTAAACATAATGACTGCAAGTTTATTTAGCACATAATATTCTACAAAATACAACCTCGACGAGAATTATACCCCAACTCATGTTTCATCCATTTATACTTGGAATCTAAAATGAAGAACAGGTTATTGGTACAACTCAACAAAGTACTCTTAAGTTTCTCCCTGCCTCATCAGGCTTTAGACTATGTATGTAAGCCACTTTGTTCACATCACTTGTAGTCTAGTTATTAGACCATCTCTTGATTCAAAGTGCAAATTGGTTTAGCAAATTCTGGCCCCCAAAAAGAAGAATATTATTCTAAGCATAAATTCCGAAGTAAATCATGCCTGATTAACAGCTGCTAAAGTTGAAATTCTGTTGTGGGGTTACACAACAGAGACAGGAGAAACAACATCAGTCTAAGACATCTGTGCTTTTTTCACACTGAGAAGACAGATCAACTGTAGATGAAAGATTTTCATGATTTTTGCTTCGGTCTACCTGTTTTCCCATTTGCTGAAAATATTGATGGGTCTAATAAGATATCTTCTGTTTGCATTGACCAAGCTAGAGCTGGTCCCAAATGTCAGTCAACAAGACTTTACCAAGAACAAGGATTATCAAAGTAATTTCATTGCCTTCTTAGATCTAAATTTTTATTTTGAAAAAGTAACAGTAGATACAGTTTCTACAAGACTATTTTGATTTAGTATTTTCAGCTAAAAAATAGGATGAAGCAGAATCAAAGCACGTGTGGAGAAACGGCTGACATCTTCAGTGGTAAATGGAGCCAGTTTGTGGGCTTCTGTATAGCTAACATTTTTGTTGATGAGCTGGAACTAAGCATTATAATGACTTTATAAAGCTTGCTGATGACTGGAATTGGCAAAATTGTTAGATGCAAGGGGAACAAGTAGAAAGACCGACTGTGATTACTTTCCTAGGTATAAATGTGTTTTATTAAAAAGAAGAATAATTCATTAAAAAACAAGGAATTCTGGTCTTTCCTGCAGAATGGAGAATGCGTCTTGGAAAAACAGTGACAGAGGATTTTAGGGGTCATGATTAAACATCTAGCTAGTTGAGAGTGATATGAGTAAAAGGAAGAGCTAATATAAAAAGGTTGTATGTAGAAAGAGAATAAAAAGTACCAGTGAAAATTCTAGTTTGGTAAAGGCTTTCAGAAATAGTCTTGATTTTAAAATATTGCTTACAGAGATCAAATTCAAAAGGGGTCACTGAAAGGACTAGAGAAAAAAGTGAAGAATAATACAAATTAAACTGATGAAAATGCCTCTCTATGACCTGTATGATTAAAAGGCTTAGTTTGATCAGTTAATCAAGAAGATTGAGAGGTTGCCTGATTACAACATATATATGAAACTATTTCCCCAAGTCAAGGCACTATGGTCTTCTTCCAGCACAGAAAGCATAACAGGAGAGCACAACAACAGCAAACTCTTCTTTTGAAAATCTGACATAAATATTCATGATGGTAGCTAAGCACTAGAGCTACAAACTACCAACGGCACCAATAGACTCTATATCCCTTAATGCCTATAAACCAAAAGTTTGCATTTCTCTGACAATTATGTTGATGTAAACACGTATTATTCAAATACATATAAGATGACTGAAATTAAATGACTTAAGTGAGAGGTCAGATGTGAGCACTCAGAGAGTCATTTCTGTCCATGCAACTTTTAAAGACTGCACCAAATGCATATCTGCATATCAAGGAAAATAGTCTATCTATGCACTGAAGTTAGTAACCATGCTGAAAAGCAGAGAACCAAAGGCAAAGGTTAGATACAATTTTAGCCATTGATATTTAGTACTTCTTGAACTTCTTTAGCATCTGTAATGTTCCAGTGGACATGGCCTAGACTTCACTCAACTTCTCTCCTGCATCTCCTCTCCCCTTCCTCCCAGAATTCTGCCCCACTTGAAAATCCAACAGCCTGAAATGCAGCCTTTAGGTAGCATAAGGAAGGCAGTTAGTTTGTACAGCATAGTGCCCAAGCGCTCTAGGAACACCCAAACATGCTAGACCTCATCTATAAAAAAGGTCACTTTCTGCTCTATAAAATATCAAAATAATACGATGATGGATGAAGGAGGAGGGGAGAGGTGAGAAAGAAAGAAAGAAAGAAAAAGGGGGACCATGACATGGTTTTTTTTATGTCCCATAGACTGCCTTCCAGTTCTATGTGACAGTCTTCCAGTTCTCATTATCGACCTTTTCTCTATCAGAGAACGCTTTTGGTTTTATTCGGTGACCACGACAGAGTACGAGGAAGTCATCTAACTTTTGCAGCCCCCACAGAAATACAGCAGACATCTGAGCTGACAACTGGATAAGCTGAAAATTAGACTTTGGATCTTAGCAAACAGGTTGTCCTACCCCTCTGCAAAGAGTCTTATACAAACATTTTTAAAGGACAAAAGTGCAACAATGTGTATGTTGGAATCATTTAAGTCTTGTATGTACTTGCGTAAGAGGTTTAGAGTATTTAGACCAAGTTTTCTTAATTCTCATCTAGATATAGAATGAACAAATGTTTTTAGCTGCCATAGGAAATTGTGAATTAATGGGAAATCAGGAAATAATGATCAAATAAGGTGCTAAAATTCGTAGCTGCAGATTCAGTGTCTGTTCTTTATTTCTGATTTCACTTAAAGCCTTATTATAATCACAAACACATACATATGCTCTTCCATGTAGCTCATAAAATTGGCTGGATGATTACAAAGACTTAAAGATGAAGTGCACTACAACGGATTATTCTAACACTTGATTGGTTTCAGATAGCTGCAGGGCTTTGACAGCTGATACTTGGCAGATGTGCTTCCATTTTAATACTGTTTATCTCCAAGTGATCTACTTCAAGGCATTTGGTCTTTTATTCGGAATGTGTGATTGTCTTCTGTAGGATCAGGCTAACCCTATGTAACCACTAGACTGAATGCACTGAAGGAGAACTGTGCAAAAACTGTAGACTTAGCTTGTAAAACCTTAAAAACAGGATTCATAAGAATAATTAATCTTATGACATCTGGCTCGAATGTTAATGCTTAATATTCTACAGGCTTTGATTTTCTTTTGCATGCTAGAGATTTGTGTGCTGTCACATGAGCATTCTTCTCTGTGATGTTCTTTCTGTGAGAGTAAGTGCTAACTTTCTGGTTAGTCCTCTTCTCATTTTAGAAAAAGCTTGGGGGAGAAAGAAATTACCGTTCCTCCTCCTAAGCCTTATACTCACTCTGGATCTGGTCTTTGGAGCAACTAAAATAATTTCTTGGTTAATTTATTCTTATAACCCATGCAAAGATAGGTATACTTGTGGGTAATGGGCACAGCTCTGTACTGTCCTGGACTTCATTAAAAGACGTGTTTGTCTAAATGACAATTACCTTTTTTGTTTCCAAGACTGACATTTGTGTGTTAGCACCAGCATCCTAGCAGCGATGTGTAAGAAAGACCACACCCACAGATCCATGGCTGGGGATTGAAAGAAAAAACACAAACCTTTTGAAGAGAAAGCCTGTCACTTAGAAACAAAACCACCACATTTGACAGATAAAAAGTGGTTAAAATCCTAACAACTATTTTAGGATATGAATATTTTGCACAGTAAAACTACTTCAAATTCTGTAAGAGGCGTAATCCTCAGCTGAGAAAACTTCCTTTACTTGAAGGCACCCTGGATGGAGGCTAGAAACTTTCACCTCGCTCTGCCATTCTTATTGAACAACCTTCAGAGAACCAATAACCCCCAACAACAATTTCAGTTACACAAACCATACTGTCATCTTCCCACAACAAAAGACCCACTGTTTTATTTCACCTAGGATCAGAGCAACGACAATTAAGACATCTTTCCATGTCTATTAACATATTTGTTTACCCAAATAGAATTTCACATTTAGCAAACATGGGGTTGGCCATTGGGGGGGGGGGGGGGAAGTTTTACATTTTAAATGTTGATGTCTCAGTCCTTGAAACCACAGCACAGAAACAGTCCTAGAAGCACAGATGGGAATACAGGTACCTCCCCAGCTGTCAGAATAATGTTCCTTGACCTCTTTCCACTCTAATGAATCTTCGGTTCCGTGTATAGTAGAACAGCCATCACAGGAAGTATAAAAAAAAATCTCAGCAAAAATAATTTGTGTGTCTGGTCATTAGAAAATTTTCCTAGCAGATTAAGGAAATGAATTGAACTTGGCTCTTATACATTTTCTACCTAAAGCATCAAACACCTTTTCTGGTGGCCTTTTGGAGATGGGTGGAAGGTATCTGCTACATTCTTAATATACAGAAAGAGATTTAGACCAGCATGCCTCAGGTAGACAGAACTGACCTCCTGAAGCTTGCAGCGATGGACCTAAAATGTGACTAGGTGCGTACAGCTGCATTCTACTACACTGTGAATTGAGGTAATGCCCCATTCAGTATGCTGACTGTTTCAGATCACACTGAGAAGCTCTTAACCTCATGTGGTTTAGCTCACAGCCACAGTAAATTAAAGACAAGTTATGTCCACAGTAACCAGCACTTACACTCTTTGGGGCTCAGCGCACTCACGAAAAACTCCAGCCATAACCAAGGACACTCAGCAGATGTCTGAGAGAGACAACCGATAACTCCAGTGCTCTATGCACCCATCTGTCCAAACCACAAACGCCAGAGATGAGCTTAGAGACCCTTCATACACGAAATTAAAGCTATCAACATAAACATGAGTTGCAATCAAATGTAAACACACTGAAAGCTGTGAATCTCTCCATGGTTATTCAAAAGATAGGTTGTTGTTATTATTATCACTATTACTATCATCATCATCATCATAGCCTTAAAAATATTTGGCTACGTTTCCTCAGTATAACAACTTACCCAGAGTTGGACTTATGCTATTTTTCCAGGCACTGAGAATTACAACGAACCTGTTTTAATATCCTTCAAGCATTTCTTGACAAATCTTGAAGCCAAAACTCCATTTGTACTGAGCTAAAATCCCACTCATCCTCAAAGATTTTATCAAAGCTGTAGGATTTGACCCTCAGCTAATAGATGTCAGAACAGATATGTGCACAAATTTTCAACCCAGGAAAGCAAGACAGGTAAGACCATGATGGCTAGGCAGAACAAAATACACAGATCATACCTTAGAGGTATTTCACGAAGCAAAACGGAAAAAGAATCAAAACTTTTATTTTGCTTTATACTAGAAGTTATTCAAGATTACACTTAACTTCTATAACTAACTATACTACTATACAATCAGGAACCATCGATTTTGTCTCAAAGTCGTGTGTTCTACCACTGTGACACAGGTTCTTGCATTAGCTGCTTGTTCAAGATTCTGTGTGAATGCAGTGTTTAGACATCAGAAGATGACCGGTCATCCAGTTTATGTTGAAGGAAACTTCGGGGAGAGCCAGTGCATTTGTCTTATTATTCCAAAACAGTATTTTGGTATTATTATGTACATTTTGGATAACACATACGTTTTCTATCTAAAATTCCTTTACAAGTGGATCCTATATCACTTTTACTTGATTTTCTACTGTGGTAGCAATGTTATTTAGATGAAAGAACTTAGAAACTTTGGCAACTGTAAGAAGACTAAAGAATTTTTTTTCTTTCTAAAGCATAAATGCATAAATAAGATGCACTGTGAATTTAGCCCGCAGTACACAAATATGCAAAGGTCCTGCACTTGAAACATAGGATTAAAAATCTCCTGTTGAATGCATTTGTGATTACAGACGGTTGAATGTATACAAAGAATATTTTAGTCCTTTTTAGGGCTTTATACTATGTATTCACTCGATGCTTAGTTATATTATTTCTGCCAAAGGGATGCTTCATATTACCCCAATCTCGAGTAATACAAGCCTTAAAGCAATTACTAATGCTGCTGTCACTTCTATGTTTGTTATAAAAATTAAAAGTTGCTATATATGTGTTCTCTTAGATAAACAGGTAGGAAAGTTAAGATTATGAACCAGTATTTACCTAGAAAGTATTAAAATGAACTTATAATAAGGGTGAGTTGCTCGGGTTCAAAATAGTGGTTTTTTAAAAAAAGAGAGAAAAAATACATTAGGCTCCCCAGTTCAAGAGGGACAGGGAACTACTGGAGCGAGTCCAGCGTAGGGCAACCAAAATGATTATGGGACTGGAGCACCTCCCTTATGAGGAAAGGCTGAAAGAGCTGGGACTCTTTAGCCTGGAGAAGCGAAGGTTGAGGGGGGACCTGATTAATGTTTACAAGTATCTAAAGGGTGGGTTTAAGGAGGACGGAGCCAGGCTCTTTTCAATGGTTCCCAGCGACAGGACAAGGGGCAATGGGCACAAGCTAGAACATAGGAAGTTCCGTTCAAATACACGGAAAAACTTCTTTACAGTGAGGGTGACAGAGCACTGGAACAGGCTGCCCAGGGAGGTTGTGGAGTCCCCTTCTCTGGAGATTTTCAAGACCCGCCTGGATGCAGCCCTGAGGGATGTGCTTTAGGCAATCCTGCTCTAGCAGGGGAGTTGGACTAGATGATCTCTAGAGGTCCCTTCCAACTCTGAAGATTCAGTGATTCCGTGAATAACTTCTAAGTGACTTGTCAAAGGAAATTTTTTTTTTTGTTTAGGTAATGAGAAAAAAATCACTCAGCTGTATTTTAGGCCTATTTTTAACTAACTGCAGACAACAACAACTTCATTTCAAAGGATCCATGTCATGTCTTTCTGTATGTAAGTTCTGGGGAAAAAAAAATTGGACCCGTGAAATAAAGTGCAAAAAATACCCATAAGCATATTACCCTCTATCTCCTAGCTGAACTTGAGATGTGCTTTCCAACAAGCTTCCTTACATCCTTCCCTATCTCAAGTCTTAGACCGCAGTCTTAGCCCTACATTTAGAATTCATTTAAAACTGTTGTATGAAATCTTTCGAGAATTAAATCCACAACGCCAATGTAGTCGTTTTACTAGGGTTTTTTGTATTTAAACTTTTAAATTATCATGGGATACAATTCTACCATCCTGCTTCTCACCGATTTGCAAAACAGACTGATGTAAGAGAACGGTCCAATATGGTGTTGTATATAGAAGACAGGACTTCTTCCATCATTTTCAACACCTGAAAAATACACCTTCCTACACAATAAATGAATAAGAAAATATTTTAGGTGATTTGAAAGTTAAAATTCAGTATTATATTGAATTGAGAAACAAGCATCTTTTTCTCCAATAATTTCTGGTTTAGATATAGCTGTATTTATAGGACCACAGAGCTGGTCTGTTGAAACTGGCTTGTCTTAATGTTCAAATAATGCTGACTTGATGCACCTCATTAAACAAGCTCCCAACTTAGCACGCTACTCTAAAAGAGAAGAGTTTAACACAAAAAAAAAAAAAGAAAAGAAAGTTTCTAACTATTACTTCTCTGAGAAAGACAGACCACAGATAGAAAGTTTGATTGGTATTTACCAGCAAGGCTTTTGTTCCTGTCCCTTCTAAGAGGACAGTGGCCTAGTATTCTTGTACCTTCTTCTGGGAAGTCACCGTTCCCTCCAAAATACTCTAAGCATTTATTCAGTCATCACCTGCTGTCCTTGGAAAGCAGAAAATTAGACCTGATAGGGCATCTCTGATGGCTCTAAAGGGATAGCATCCAGACACAGAACATCTGAACCTCTAGTTTCTTGGCTTATTCGAAGACATTTCCTTAAATAGGTGACAACTGTACCTTAAGCCCAGCCCAACATTTTTATTAGCAAAGTAAAGTAACTTCCAACCAGAAAAACATTTGGCAGCATAGATTTTGTAATTTTTGCTATGCTATGGTCTTTTCTACTAACCCAAGGGACATCTACAGGCATGAACATGAATATGCAGTGTCCTCTCTTAAAACACTTTTATCCTTTCTGGAATGGATATTCCTATCCCAGCCGTAAACATACTACTGCTCGTAGAAGGGAAAATTAGGAACCATAAACACCTTCCCTTATACATTTTACTGACAGACGTCAATGCTTGCCTCAAGAAGTGAAAGAATGCCATTCACTTCAGCAAAATAGAGTTGGCAAACCTTACAGCAGTAAGCTCTTTTGTTGTGGTGTAACTGTTTTACCCTCTTCTTTTCCAAACTATTACTATCCTCACAGATAATTAGCCTGACATTTCCATCACAGTATTAACATGAGCCGCATCCTGGGAAATAATAGTAAGGAAAAGAACACAAGCTGAGAATGCAAAAAGGCTGCAAGAAGTGTGGCTGGGAGAATAACTGTTGGAAGCACATGTATGAAACATGAGGCCACAGGCGCCAGCTTACAATCAGTGAAATTCAGATCATATTTAAGCTCCAGACAAGGTGACATCCATTTGAAACGCATGTTCATAACTGCAGAGGGAGGGAAAAAAAGAGCACTGAGGTTCTACAGCTTTTTTAAGGCATTACTTAGATGAATACTGTATTCTGCTATGTAAGAGTCCTGCCAGCTGTCCGCCTAAGCTGGAAGAGCACTGGGTGTAAGAAGAAAATGATTTATGGAGATATCTTACTGTTATTATGTACCAAATGATGAACTGGCTAAGTAAAATGTACAACATAAGTATGGATGGAAAGTAGAAGTACTTCAGGAAGCTTAAGAAATCATACCCAAAGTGAGTGAATATGCCTTGCAGTCATTTATTAGGGAACGTAAGAGACATGAAGATTCACATTGAAGACCAGCAGGAGATCAGCTTTTATGACAACCTTTGACCTAAACCTGATCATCTAAACCACTCAGATCCTAGCACAATGTGTATTTTTCTGCATTCAAGCACGGGACACTTGGAGAGGAGGGGTAATTTATTAGAACAACCATTACAGATGGCACACAAGCCCCTTATTTGAGTCCTGCACCACCACCACCACCGCTTTTTCTTCACAGAACCTTTCACGTCCCTGGTAGCACTCCCAGTAAATGAATGTTGAAATTGTCAAGAGAACTTCAGCTGCTGACTGGGTGACTGACAGAGCTTTCAGAACAGAAGTCTACCAGTGATCTTAAGACGGTCTTCACATTATTTGACATTTCAGCCCTTAGAATCAGAGTTAAATAGTAAAATTCTAAGGAAAATCATTCGTGGAAAGGTCTTTTCTTTAGCTTTTTTATATTGAATAGAAAACTGTTTACAGTAAAGGCAAATTAGGCATGTGGAAGTTTCCGTGCTAATTGATTTGGAAGAGGTACTAATGCTCATCAGCAAATCAAGATTTAAGACTACATCACACTTGGATATGTAAAAGCCAATGAAAAACCTGAGAACTTACTGCAAATTGTTCAAGTTTCAGAACTAATTTTAAAGTAGGATGAGGATGAAATGCATTAATCTTGAGGGGGAATAAAGCTAGGGGGAATAAATGCACTCCACTTGTTTACTGAAATAAGAATACTTGCCTGCAATTTTCTGACACAGTAACATTTTATTTTGGGAAGTACATCGCTAACCATAATTACAATTACTGATCATCAGTGATTGATACATCACTGATCATGATTACAACTATTATAAACTGTGATGTATTTGCTAAAAGGGAAAAAATATTTGAATACCAAGTCCATGTAGGATTTTTTCATCTATGGCAAATAACTTACGGAATAAAAAGAGAAGGAGCATTTGTTGTGCAGTTTATAACTAGATTTGAGACACTGGAATAGAATACACTGAGGAAGTGAGTAGTAATCATAAGCGTATCAGGTCACCTGGTATGCAACTTTGCTAGTACTAAATTGATTGAAGCTAACAATTACTTCATTCAAATCAACACATTGTATTATTTGTACCAGCAACTATTACCATCAGTAGGATTTCCCACATATACCACCCCTTTAAAAAAGTTGCTTTAAACTATTTCTTTCACTGTTTGCATATAAGTTATAGGAAGGAGACAACATCTCTTTTTACTTTACAACAATTTGTGGATATTGAAACTTGCAGGATATCCTGATAGTTTTACTGCAGAGGCAATGATAATGATTTTCTCAATCCTAATTGATTATTTCAGTTCTTACAGTTGTCTCAATGATTTTAAAGCATTTCTATGCATCTCTCCCCTTTCTATAAAGCTATTGTTTCCTCTACCTTCATTTTACATAAATTTCTTGCTCTGAAATTAGTTTTTTTTTAATTATTATTTTTTTAATTTTACCAACCTTCTAACCCTAGGACTAATTAGGCTTTCAGGTAGTATTCTCATTCACACTGCTGGCCAGATACAGGATTTGAAGCCAGTGCCCTCAGTTAAGGACGCTGTCCTTTAGACAGCCATCAATGAACTTTCCTTAGTAAAGGTAAATTGGACTATGGATTATCCAATCTCATTTGGGAGTAGCCCATTTTATTTCCATAGTGAACAGATCAACAATGCCTCCCTGAGCCCTGCTATTCCAGTTCAATTATGTCAAATTAAAAGTGGAAACGACACCATCAGACAATTTGTCACCTAAAGCAATATGGGATCAAGAGGAAATTTCCTTCTGAGAGACTAAAACCAGCTATGTGAGGTTTGATTGGTTTTGTCTTCCCTTTCTGTCCTTTTTTCAGAGCAGCAAGAGAATGGAAACTGTGCAGCGAGACAAGCAGCGCTATACTTCACACTGTCAAGGCAGCTCTTTTGGCCAGATGGCCCAAGGAAGCTCTCAGAGGAAAGCGTGGTTGCAGGCTGCAACCTTCAAAGCTTTGGGAAGATGTACAGAGGCCTCCACATACAGCTAAGGCCTCAAATCTTTGACCAGCTCATTCCCTAGATGGATGGTAGCATTTCAGTATTCATCTTCAGTCTGCCCTAGACATGGCTTACGTCTTTATACGGACATACTGTGTTACAAATAAATCTGCAGCCTATCGGTTAAACCTGTGGGACTTTTCATTTCTGCCTTGGATTGCATCTCCATTCCAGGCTCTCTCCTCAGAACCTTCCTGTTACGCCAAAACACAAACATAAGTTATTGAACCAACACAACCTTATGCAGGTCAGCATTTCCAGCATCCCTCAGTGAAACTGAAGATGAATGCAATGCAGGAGAACCCCTGGCAGCTGCTTTGTCAATTTGAAAGCCAAGTGAGGAGAAAAAATAGCTTAGGAGTTTCAGATACAAAAATAATACAGTATTTTTGCAGAATTCGTTGGTTGCGGATTAATTTCTTACACAGTGGTCTCCATTTTTTTCTTAGAGTAAGGAGATGAATTATAGGCGATGGCTATATATATATGAACATCTCTTTTATATTATACAACTGAGATCTACATAACTTGATGCTGACTGCTACATCTTAGTAATATACGTGAGTGTGTAACTGTGTTTTCAAGACCTATCATGATTCTACAAGTCACATTCAGTGATAAATATGACAGGAAAACACTGCTAGATACACCACCAATGACCTACATTTAATTAATTTTTCTCTTTGCCGAGGCTTCATAGCTGAATCAGACTAGATGTCAGACAACACACAACACACAGATTTAATTCAAAGCTATTGAGACAAAGCCTTTTGTATGCTAGGAGGAAGTAGACAGAACTACATAAAAGCCTTAACTTGGCGGAGATGTGCTTCCTCCTGTTAGTTTTTCCTTATTCTCACAAAGGTGTAGGGAACAAACTGTAATAGTGGACACACCTTCCGAGTCCTGCCTTAGGATCCAGCTTGTCCACTTCAAAGGTCGGAGCTTACCGTTGTAGTGAGCCACGGCAATGGTTATTGATGTATTGCTACTGGTTTATCCAAGAAAGTGTGCACCCAACCAACTTTACCCACTTTAAGATCAAATAAAAAGCAGGTGTAGGACCAGGGCCCTAAATGCATCTTTCATGATATAAGACATCAGCCCCTGAGCCCAGCGTGCATCAGCTCAGTACTAGAGGCCTCAGCTTTCTTTCACTGAAGTCAACAACAAAACTTGCCAAAATATGCAACAGTCTACCTAAAGATAAGAAAATCATAGCACATATTTTTCTTTTGTATTCTGTAAGACTTTGTGACTTCCCATATTTTCCTCTCAATTCTTTCCCTTTAATCATGGCAGCTATTTAACTTATGTAAGTGGACTTTGTATCTGTGATTCCAAATTAACAGCATCTAATTTTTATGTAGTTTTTTGCTATGAAATTCAAACATTAACCATTTATGGGACACCTCCAGGAGAGGGACTGTATACATAATACAGAAAACAAAATGATTCATATGCATCAACTCAAATATATACTTCCGTACTTCATATCATAGATAATTTTCTCCTCATAGTCCTAGTATAACTCGTGTCTAAATTCCTAACTTTGTTCTGCAAGCAAGCCCATGAGCTGCAAGAGAGAGGAGGGTGACTTCTTCCAACTACAGCAACAAATTAAGTTGCCTAAAAACAAAAGGTATACTCCAGGAGTAAAAGGCTCCCTGCAAGAAAAGTGAACAAGATCACACCTATCGAGTTCTTTCCATTCACTCATTGAGATTGGACTACTAAAATTTATGTTTTGTAATTAAATTGCACCATAGCTATCAGAGATTCTGAGTAAGTAGCTCAAAAGAGTTTAAACAACTGATGAAATCTTTCCAACTTATTATGGTTCCTCATCAAGGTGACACACTTTTTTCTGAACTTGCAGTGAGGGAAGATGAACCAGAAATCACACTGATGATGCAGAAGACATTCAAGAACTTGACTTGTCTTTAAAAAGAGAGTGTGCACTATGGTTGATTTAACACAGAATGTTTAGAGATGTTACTACGGTTTTTATATTTATTTTTATTTGTTTGCTTGTTTGTTTGTTTATTTTTAGGCTATGCCTGGCCAAAAATTGCAAAGAGTGCCCGAGATACAGAAGGAAAGTGTGGCAATTTCATAGGCATCCATTAAGCTTTTTCCTCTCAAATGGAGGAAAAAATGGAAGATCTCAAATGGAGGTGCTGCCGGAGTGAAGAATACAGCATAACTGGATTAATAAAATTTCAATATGCCTTACAATTAAATAAGTTATTGAAGCTACATTGTGGATAAATGTATTTTCCACTGACTTCAGCATTAGTTTATGCTGAAGTTTCTTTAGCCTAGTGACATTTGAAAGCAGCAAGTTTTATTTCTGAGAGAAATTGCCTGAGCTTACTCTATTATGATTTGACATTTACATCACAGTCATAGCCTGCAGCTCCAGCCAAGATCAAATCCCCACTGTTCATGCACATATAAATGTATGGTCCCTGCTCCAGAGAATTTAAATCTGAGGTCACCTGCTAAGCCAGCTCCAGAAAACCAGAGAATCTAAATAACAAATTAGCAACGTGGCCATTTAGACAACTGCAACCCTGAGGTTATTGTTACTGACACAGAAAAGCCTGAAGGAGGATTTTTGCTCCCCACAGTGAAACTACTTTTTGCATGCAGCCCACATGATCTGGGTAAGTATGCTTTCTAAGACAGAAACCAAACAACATAGATTTGTTGTGTGGCCTAATATTTGAATATAGTAGTTTTTCTTGTGCATAAACGTCATGCTATGGTTCAGACCACTGAGAAAGGGTCATTAATTTAGAATTCAATTAATTTTGCTTGTACATGAAAGGTTTGCATTACCGATTTCGCCGAAGTTTTATTATGTTTGCTTTGATGAAGGCATACTTCTTAGAAAGACAGGTTTTCATTTTCCATTATAAAAACCAGGACTTGTTGAAGTGCGGACTTGGACCTGTCTTTAGATTGTGAAATATACCTTAACTTGATTTTTATTTCAGCAAGACTACAAATTTTGAAGGGCTGTCTACAAGCCAAAGCCCTTGATGTTTCTCTTAATGCCAAGGCAACTAAATAGTGAACTGTTTAGCTCTGCTTCTGTATCAGTAGATTTTAGTCCCTTCTAAGATCCCTTTCTCATCTACAATATGCTGACATGTATTCAAAAATTAAATTCAAATATATAGAGATAAATATACATCAAATACACAGCTGTCAACACTTCATCCTTCAAGTTATTTTACCTTGCCTAAAGTCTGCTGCTTGATGCAATTGTGCAGCCTGCCAGTGAGTTGTGAGCACTCGGCATCCAAAATTCAATTGTATCCTAGTTGGAAAGCTCACACAGTGGGACACCAATGAGGTTTCACAACTCTCCTTCATTCTGTCTCCCGTGCGTAGGTGTCCTTTGCAAGAAATTTTCTGGTGTCAGATAACAGAATCACAGAATGGTAGGGGTTGGAAGGGACCTCTGGAGATCATCTAGTCCAACCCCCCTGCCAGAGCAGGGTCACCTAGAGCAGGTTGCACAGGAACGCGTCCAGGTGGGTTTTGAATGTCTCCAGAGATGGAAACTCCACCACCTCTCTGGGCAGCCTGTGCCAGTGTTCTGCCACCCTCAAAACACTCCAGGCACTAATAGCATTACGGAGGCAGTACCTTCTCAATCAGCGTAGCAGCAATTGCTGGTGACCCAACCTGTTTTAATTCTGCAGCAACTAAATTAAGATCCATTCTTTCTTATCCAAGATTTCCTTGAGCATGTTAATGAAAGACATTGCCATCTGAAACACTTTTTAAAACAAAATCTATTGCATCTATTGCTTCTTTCTTTGGAAGCATGTCCCGTATAGAGGTTCTCTACAGTATGTATTTTCCAACTGTTTTCTTCAAGATTGTTAGGCTGCCACTATATACAGTATTTTCTTCTATACTCAGCTTGTTGTTTACACATGAAAGACAGTGGGGCTTTTTCGTAATTGTACTATTTTGTAATTTACTAGCAAACTACTTCTCTGAATCAGGAAAATCAAAAGACTTGTTTTGTAAGGCTGGAGAGTTTTTACTTTAAATCTCTCCTTTTGACTAGTTGCTTTCATCTGCTGTATTTGACATTCCTTCATCACTTCATATCAGATAGAGAAAAATGAAAAAGGTAGATATTTTGCTCAAACATAATTTTCTAGGGTTTTATAATTTTTTTGGGGGGGAGGAGTAGGAATATTAGAATTGAATCCTACTACCTATAAAGAGGCTAGAAAGTTTAGCCTAAAAGCCTAAAACCTTTACACTGTAGTTATTTATAATGTGAAGTTACTTATTAGAAATTCCTTTTTCTTCATCTGCAACTAAGTTTGCAGACTTTCTGCTAAAGGAATGCTTTCTTATTAATCAAAATCTTAGTTAAATTCTAGAGTTAACTTTTACTGTTACACTTGGAATACTTTTTGCAATGCTATTTAAATTCCTTTAGTGCATGACTGCACTTCTCTGTTGTGCAGGACTTTATTGGTTTGTTGGACATACTTCAAGTCCCATTAAAGATTACTCAGGATCTTGTTTCACTAGTTATTTTTCCACCAGTGAACACAAACTATTTTGTTGTACCTTTCACCGATCTTGATTTGATCAATTTTATGCTTTCAGGTCTTTGTTTCAAGTCATTTGCCAATTAAGTTGCTCAAATACATCCTTATTTATTAAAAGTGGCTGCATTTTCTGCTTAGTTAGCAATAGTGGATGAGCCTATTATGAATACATAATGAATTAAAATAATGACTGAGGCCTTAACTGTTATTATCATTTTCTCTGATTTGGTTTATATCAAGACCCATACTATTCATAGTGGAATACTTTGAACTCTGAAGGTTATGGAGAAACTGAGATGCCGCTTTCAAGTTAGCGAAGCTCTGAAAAGCTTTTAGGCTTTGTGGTGAATTTAAAATCCAGTATTACTGTCACAAAGCTCTTGTCACTGTATGGTCTGAATACATTTCAAACGCAACCATTAACAGAATTAATGTGTCTGTCCCTGGCCTAGCCTGTAGACAGGCCTGTTAGACATCATTCAGGTAAACACCTCCCTGTGTTCTTCCCCTTGTCTTCATCTGTGAAAGTCTGTTGGACTGTGAAGTCCTTCAAAAGGTTCAAATGTTCCTGAGGCTCCTACTTCATTAATGACAGCACCCTCCCACTCACAAAGAGGGAAGGGAAACGGCGAGAGGAAACTGAAGGAAAAGAGACCATTTCTTCAGCCCAACTCCAAACAGTTCTTTTTGTTGCAAATTTTGGCCTTTTTGAATGCCAAAAACTCAGGTGGTGGTCAATAAGGAAACAAGAGTTGCTCATTTCAGTTGGCCTCCCTACTGTCACCCCTGTGGTTTTACTCCACTGGACTCTCAACACATACCCAGAGCAGCGTTAAGCCACAGTGACCCTTCTTTAGTGTTATCACTTACCAACACTGATTGCATAACAAAGTTTTTTGCTTCATTTTCTGCTTCAGTTTTTGAAAATATATCATCTAAGGTGTACAAATACTTGATTGTAATGCCTGCAATATCTACTTGCAGGTGGTTTATTTGGTTTTTTTCAACTAGATGCTGCTAATAAAGTCTTCTGTTATCATGGTTGGTCAATTTAGGAGCTGTCGAGATATATCAGCATCACAAGAGGCCTTGCTGTCCCTGACCAAGTCTCCCCCAGGGCTCCCCTCACCTTGCCCACAGCCCAGGACACCATGGCAGCCCCCCAGGGCCACCAGCCCCTGCCCCACTGAAGCTGCAACAGGGCTGGTCTCCAGCTCCACACTGCCTTGCCTGGCCATGGGCCCCACCAAGCTGTGCCGTGTCCCAGACTGGCCTCAGCGCGTCCCCGTCTCCAGAATAGTGCCCAATGGTGCCTGGGGCTGGGGCTGCCCCCATGCCTCCCCGGCTGCTCTCCTTGATCCAGCAACTTGTAAAGTCGATACCAGCCCTAATCCACCACCTTGGTGTGACTGCTCCAGCACACTATCTCCTAACTATCTGAGCTTTGTACAGAAGACTTCCCAGCATGACCATTTCTGCATCTGAAGAAATGGTTTCCACTGACTATTTGAAATTATCGATGTGCGGTTTGGCAGATTTGACCGTAAGAGATGCATGGTGACAGCCACGTCCACAGCAGTTGCCAAGAGAAATGCTTAAATAACTTGACTCTAATTCTAAATATGGCTAATCATTTGGGTTATATGTTCTCTGTGTAAGAAAAAACCCAAGTGCTTATTTTAAAATAATGACAGTCCAGTTCACTCAGCAGCACTGCTGCACAATCAAGTTAGGTGAGTACTGACAGATCAGCAATGCCAGAAATAGGCATAATTTCTCATGACACGAATTCTTAGCAAAGACACGGTAAGGTATATTGTCAAATAATGCCAAAAAACAAAGTTCAGACCCATGAACTTTTTTTCTGAATGTTTAGGCGTCCACAGGTATGTAAGTCTCATAATGTCACTCAGAACGAGAAGTTTTATGTAGTCTGTCCTGGCAAGAGTGAAGGCGCTAAAACATTAATCACACCCCCTGAAACTCAAAGATCAAGTAGCATACTGGTTGTTTATTTTTCTTGCAAAATGACAGTAAGAGGTATGTCAGTTTGCTAGAAATGGATGTTGCTTCTAGAAGGGTTAAACTAAATTTTCTTGCTTTTTAACATGACCAAATCTGTAATGAAAAATGTTGACACTGTAGACATACGCATGTTATTACCTTCTTTAAATGTAAAACAAAAAATGCTCACATTTATATGCCGAATATCAAACCTCACACTGTATCACCACCTATTTCATTTAATATTCAAATACTTCATTTGTAGTTTGAATTACCTCATTTTTACTCTATCATTCTTTGCAGACGTCTACTACTTGCTAAAAAAAAATCACTTAAAAATACAGTACGAAAAGAAAATTAGTTGATTAAAATTTTTAGACTCTTTGTATATGCATAGTGATACAACGTGACCATTACACTGTAAGAAACAAAGTCATTTTATACAGGCTATGGACGATTACTAAAAACGCTAACAATCTCTTGACAACGTTAGTAATTCTTTGATGGCTGTGTCCCCTTCGGGTTTTCTTTGGATTAAACTGAAGTGATTAATGTTCATTTCAGAGCGGTAGAAGGCATTTAAAACTACTGGTAAAGAAAGCACTTGACACGGACAGTTCAGTGTCCTACATTCTAAAACACCTTGCCTGGTGAGGAAGAAAATGTTTTCTGGAGTAAAAATGGAACAGGAATAATTGCAGGGCAGTAAAGCAAATGATGAAGCGAGATCGCTCATTCACACTGATTAAAGCAGCCCTGTGGCATTTAAATATTCACTGGAGTTCCTATGTCTGCTAGGCTTTTCCTGCCGCAGAGACGATACAGCATTATGTAAATCTGCAGTGGTAAAAGACAATTTCCATTAGCAGCAAGGCTGCCAATTTTAATAGGTCTTTTGTTAAGAAAGACCTATTCACTGAACGGTGGAACTGTGTACCATGTATGAAGGGAAAAGTTCAATAGTATTATTGACAGATGTACCACTCAGTGCAGATGGTGCACACAGAATATTAAAAGCAGTGCTGCCATCTCTTGGTTGTTTTTGGCTGTAGTAGACGTATTCTATTTGCCACGTTTAAAAAAAAACAGACAAAAACCAAACCTGCAGAAATGAATGCCACAACATGACACTGTTCAGCAATGTCCAAACTACAGGACATGAAAGAGTAACATTCGAATATTTCAGTAAATGGGGCTACCCATACAGATACTTGGGCCGCCCTATAGGCCACATAGGAGACATTTATACAGTGGTTGGGTTTTTCCCCCTCTCCCTTCTTGCCTTTGGGATAATTTTACTTCCTGAAAAAAGATCACATTTGGAGTAGAAAGAAGGGAAATGTCTCAGAGAACATTTAGGATATTATCTGTTAAATTCTAAGCTTGAAATCATATGAGACCTGCAGGGAAGATTTCTGCTGGGATTCAGTTGTTTTTTTTACTCAGAAGAATATGTAAGTGTTTTACGTTTCTATTTAATATACATATACACCACTTTTTTATACATACAAGAATATATAAGCAATATAGTTGCCGTGTTTCACTGGTTTCACTGGAATAAAAATCAATTTGATCAACGCTGCACAGATGTTGGGTCCTGCCCTCCTGGCAGAATCCAAAAGGCAAAACTTGCCAGCGAACTGCCAGAATCAGAGCCCTGTCTCTCTTTCCTTCTTGGTTTCAACCCCCCTGATATGCAACAAGGGCTGTATTATATTTCCTTCCATAGGAAAAATACAATAAATCACAATCCAACAGAAACCTGCATACTGTCTCTCTTACAAATTAACACTCCTAATATTCTTAAAATAGATGCTTATTGCCGTAGACCTATTCACCCAAGCTTTTGCTTGGATATAGAGTTTTGAGATCCCTAAAATCGTCTAGTCTAAATTATTTTTTAATAATTTACAATTTTGTTAATTATTTTTTTCCAAAGAAATAGAACTTCTGTATATATAATACTTGCGTTGAGGATTTTCTCCCTACAACTCACGCCTCTCATATGTCCATAGTTGTAAAACTAAAACTTGGAGTCAATGACTGGTCTGTCCTAAAAAACTGATTAAAATGTTTTCAAAAGCAAATTCAGTAGGCACACAAATAATGTAAGGCGCAAAATTCAAAAGCACTTTCTGAAAAACGTATTTCATTTAGGTTTGATTTCTTAATTTAGATCAAAAATTATACACGCAAAAGAAAACAATATCATTCGTTATTCCAACTTCAACAATGAAATTAAGGTTCCTCATTAGCTACTTTCTGTTACCTTTGTGGGGCTCACCCGTGCTTATCATGGAACTATAGAGAAACTGAGGTTGGAAAGGACCTCTGGAGATCAGTTAGCCCGACCCTCTGCTCAGAGCAGGTCCAAATAGATCAGGTTGCTCAGGGTTGTGTTCAGGTGAGGATTCAATATCTCTGAAGATGGAGATTCCACAACCAAACCGCGCACCTGTTCCTAAACCTGACCACTCTTGTGGTGAAAATAAAAAAAAAAACCTGTAATATGTAATCAGAATTGCCCATGTTGCTGTTTGTGTCCATTGCCGTTCATTCTGTCACTGCTGGCTCACGTCTCACGTGCTGTCCACCAGGTCCCCTGAGCTGCTCTCTACCCAGGCAGCCCCAGCCCCCACTGTTGGATGGGGTTATTCCATTCCAGATGCAGGATTTAATCTGCGCGCAAAATGAAAAGAACTGCAGGACATAAAGGACAATTGTACCAGAGATTAAATGGAGTACAGGGTGGAAAGGTAATAACGAAACGTATTCTTTCCATTTAATACCCACATCTAGCTTTTTTCACAGCAGCTATTCAGCAGCTCAGTTCTTTGTAAACTAGGGTGCAGGTGCAGGATGGGAGAGGCATCAGATTATCAATTATCTGACGTAGCATGACATCCGAGTAACAAATTGCCATTTATAATACAGCTCTGTCACAGCTTACTACTGCTTTGTTTCTGCATGGATAACTCATGATTCCTCAGCTGCCTTCAGATTTGGATATACATGATGCAGGTAACCACTCTGTGGTAATGGAGAAGGGGAAAAAAACCCATGATTAAGAGAATTTAAAATCTGCTGTTGATCTAAGACATTCTGCCTATAGCTGCAAGAGTAGGCTAGTAATTAATATATCAGGTACCACAGGAGTACGAGAGAAATACTCTGGTACTGAGCTGCATGGAAACAAAACCAAAAACATCAGTACGTTGTCCAAACTTAAGTGATTAAAACTCTTTATCTCAACATCAGGAAATCCCATATCCTATATCAATATTGATACATTCAAGCAATTCAATTGGTGCACAAAGCCAGTCATTTCTATTTTTCTTTCAAGATCCCAGCTTTTTTACCTATGTGGATGTAAGGAAAGATTGCCTTTACATGAAGAAACTCAAAGGCTAAATGGATACACGCATCTACTCAACTGAGGTTTTGACCTGACATGTCCAAAATAAAAAAGGATCCTTAAATCCAAAGTTTGCTTCACTATTTAAAACCTGAGAAATTGCAATGGAGTCAAGAACCAGTGGGATATACCATTCTGGACCTACTTTCCAAATATTATTGAACCAAATGTTCAATAACAAAAATGCTAAGTAGCCCTTGATCAGATTATATTGACTAGTCATGAACATGACAAGAGAAACAGATAAGCTGTAGAAGATGTCATATTACGTTACATACAAATTTTACTTCTAGGTGACCATTAAGAAGAATACATAATCAGCTTTTCTACACAAATAAATAATGTTGGTTAGGAGAACTGTTTAAAATAATTTAAAAAAAAAACACGAGTAATGCTTTTTAAGATATTATATGCTTGTTGCAATATTTTACCATATAATTCAAGCACCGTTTGCCTTGCAAATCAGTATTTCAAGTTAACAAGTAGCACCCAAAGGGCATAGCCTTGTAGTAAAAAAGTCACCAGATATAAGAGCTGGGACTGAGACTGTTCGGCCTGGAGGAGAGAAGGCTCAGGGGAATCTTATCCCTGTATATAAATACCCGAAGGGAGGGTGAAAAGAAGAGAGAGCCAGGCTCTTTTCAGTGGTGCCCAGTGACAGGACCAGAGGCAATAGGCACAAGCGGAAACATGGGGGGTTCCCTCTGAACATCAGGAAACACTTATTCACTATGAGGGTGACCGAGCACTGGCACAAGTTGCCCAGAGAGGTTGTGGCGTCTCCATCCTTGGAGACACTCAAGAGCCATGTGGACGTGGTCCTGGGTAAGTGGCTCTGGGTGGACCTCTTGGGAGGTCCCTTCCAACCTCAACCGCTCTGTGATATCAAGTAGGCAGAAGCATAACTTGCGTATGATATGGCATCAGTGTCACCGTACCAAAAGCAAGCATCCTGTGCTAACCGTAGGGAGCTGATGACAATATGTAACCATCAAAACATTTGAAGATAGCCTCCAAGCTATAAAGCATCATTTCTGTATGACAGTTACTCCTGTAGCTTTCCAGGGCATTACGTTCATTAGTTTCAATAACATTTGGGTCATAAATTAATCACTTTTCTACAGACGCGTACTATATTAACAAGAAAGGTAATTACTACAGTGTTTTATGTACTATTGACATTCCATGAGTATATAAGCTAATTATGAATTTTTATAACAGTACCAGTCTCTGACAATACTATTTTTCTAGCATTGCTTTAATTACAGTATCTAACCCTGGTATTTTATCTGATGGGACAAACAATAACCTGGAACTAAGTTTTCTACTTATTTTTGATGAGACACCTCTACTCGCATCAGTGCACAACGTGACTGATGGTCATAATATGGAATTATCAGTGTCCTATTTATTGGTCTGTCACTTTCTTTACAAAATACGCCAGACAACAGAATTTGCCCAGTTTCTCACCACCCATACCATGTTTGATATATAGAGCCTAAATAACAATGATCCTCTAAAGACATCATTCTTGTCACTAAGATGCTAGAAAGGAAAACATTCCAACATCTCCAGTCCAGAAACGTGAACAGGTAGAAATATATAATCCTCCAACAATGCATTTCTGGTAATGGGTTCTCCTTCCCTTAAAACCAAAGGAGGCAATACTGAAATGTGCCCCAAAACTCTTCAGAAAAGGTTTCTGAAAGCTTCACTCATGGAGACCCATTTTATGGGTGGGACTATGTGCCAAAGAGTAATGCAACATTCACCTGTAATCTAATGCTGTCATTTTTTTCTCAGTACTATCCCTAAAGGCTTCCCAGGCTGCAATATGGGAACACTTGATAGTATTGCTTCATACGTTCACTGAACCTCATTTTTCTCTAATGTGTTACTGTTGGGGATTTTCCTAGGAATCATACCGATATTTCCTACTTTAAGAAAAAAAAAAAAATGTGGAAAGCCCCTAATTCAAGGGACGTTTTCAGAAACTACATGATCATATTTATTTATATAAGAGAAACATCAAAATATAGATGGGGGGTAGAACTGTTGACTGGGAGAATAAAATGGAGTATATCTTTTACTGCCGTTTTATTCATAACAGGTACTACCTCACTGCTCTTTGCTAATACACATTCACGGATTTCTCATCTTGTACTTAAACTAAGACTTCCTTGCACAACGTATAAAGTTCAGTTAATGATGGTTTTGTCCTACGTTAAGACCAGAGGGAATATTGCTCTTCCTAAATAAAGATGTCAGCAGTTTTGAGTTTAAAGGTTTAAAGATAGCAGTACTTTTATCATCCATGAAGTGGCCAATAGTAATGGCTTAGCTACTGAAACGACTAACACGGATGAGAAAAGACCAAGAATGCTATCCTCATGAAAACTTCCTTAGCGCAGACCAATTCTCCCCTTAAATTCACAAAATTTCCTGTTTTAGAAACCCAGCGTGGCTTCCAGGATTCAACACAGCTCTGGGCTATTCTGTAAACCCTACGTCCACATGCAGGCTCTGCAGCCTCTGCATCCTCCAGTGTCATGACTCAAATGAAGCCAAGCAGTATCAGTTCTTCCTAACTGCCTGGTAAACACAAGAGTCCCCTTAAAAAGTAATCAGTTGCTGTGGAGACATCTACAGAAAAGGAAAATCCATCAAAAACTGGTCATTTTTTCCACATCACCATTATAAGGCTAATAGATAGTGGTACATTTAGTACTATTTATCCCTATCCCCTTCTCTGGCACTTCTTACAAGCGAGTTCCCTGATTATAATGAAAATGAAAAACAAGATGTGCTCGTAGAAATTCCAAGATGAAAGAGTCTGTTAGAAAAAGATAAAAATTTCTTTCACTTCCAGTGTTAACCCATTGTAATGTACTATTTGAGGTCAATTCGCTTTCCCAGGACATCTGGGAGGCACGTTCCACAGTTAGGAACCTTTCCCAGACAAGTTTCTACAGGCTCACCACCTTTAAAGAGGAGCTTTAAGTTTAACAGCTTATGTTATCCACAGTTGCAATAAGGGTAAAAGCAACCTTTCTAGCAGCTAAGTATCGGTCTTTTTTGATAGTGGCCCCATGGCATATTTTCTCCTAGGGCCTCATTTCAAAAAAGATCTGAGCCTGTCTCAGGCAAGACTTTTAACTGGAATTCAAAGAAGAAAACCTCTAAGGAGGGAACTGCAAACATTTTTGGGAACATGAATGGGGCCCATTTTACTGCGACTTGTGCCTCCATCCTTCAGGACAGAGAGAAGTGTTGGTCATGGATGCAGCAATGATTTTAACATATCTATGTATTTTCAGTGGGTTTGCCCTAGAGCTGTCTTATCCTACTTCCCTACAGTGCTAGTGTAGGATGTGCACTTTCAGGAAAATATATGTGTCCAGATCTACAGGGCTTAAACTATAACCGTGAAACAAAGAGGAAATTATAACTGCGGTGTGGCTGGGTATCAGGGCTCTGCCTGTGTGCTAACCCAGGACTTTTGTTGTCATTTCCCTCCATGCACCAGAAACTGCCAGGTTTGGGCAAACACAACTGAGACCCTGGACCGATTTGAGCCTGTGGACTGACTGATCTCCAAGCTGGCTGGTTTTTAACAAATATGCTGTCCATGAGAGTCTGTGCCACAAGCATATCCAGATGATCAAATACTCTGAAATCAAGAAGGAACATTTCTCAACTGATGAAGATTGCTAAAGGGCTGTTTCCACTTCCCTATCCTACCATCCTGGAGAGCATTAATTACATTAATTAACACAGATGTATTAGTATTTTAAAACAATATGGTTTGTCTCAACTTACTGCTACACCCTGTACAGAAAACAACTATTTCTCAGGTATAAAAAAGGACTGGCCAGAGTATTCTTGAGAGCGCCCTCTGACTACCCAGGAACACCAGAAAGTATCACATGGAGGTGACCTTTTCATTTAGCAGAAGGAAAGAGGACAACTAAAAAAACATTACAATCACATGAACAGGTTGATTTTGACAAAATCACAGCCTACTGCTTAAAACTTGTGTTTATCTAGGACTTCAGCTCTCTGTAAGTCCAATGTAAACTCACATGCTTAAATATAAATTGCGAGTCAATGTAGCACCAGAACAGTTGTTTTTCACTGAGGAACGGGAAAGTGAGCTGGTCACTTCAGATGCAAGAAACCCATAGCAAGAGGCTGTCCAAACAGAAGCTAAGGATCTACTTGGAAGAGTTTGAAGCTATCATGTCTTTAAAAGATATTGTTCCATCAAGGCGATACTCAGTGAAAGATGAGACCTAAACCAGTACGTAATTCAAATCACAGTAAATAATACATTTACACTTTTAGTCCAGAAGGAGTAGGTGAACTAAGGCTCTTTGACAAATCAGATTTATCACCAAGTTGACCACATAATAAATGGAGAAATAAAATGCTGAAATAACCATTAACCAGAAGGGGTTAAAAAGCTCTCCAGACTGGCACACTTTCCTAGATGCAACTAAAGCTGTGTTTGTAACATTGTTAGGCACTAACCTATGCAGAGGAAAGGTCTCATAATAAATCCTCGTTTATATCATCCTCCACGGTGCCAGGAGCTATTACATCTTGCATGTATTTAAGAGGTGTTGTATTTACATAAATCTTCATTTTTTCCCAAAACTCTAAAGGGTACATACATAATTATCTATAGTGGACCTACAGCGGAACAGCTTTATTTAAAAAATGCATCCATCTCAATTTCTAATAAACCATTTTTCTTACGAAATTCATGAGTAGCAACTTCACCCTTTACTACTTAAACATCATCCTGGATCATGTGGGATGCTTCTACTGGTTATGCATCAGTTGACCTTGGGATAACATCCACCCCAGAAATAATTTCAGCGCAAGACCTAGACATTTCTGATGAGAGAGAGTGTACAGCTTAACAGAGGTCCAGGTTTGGGGAATTGCATTGCCGCCTGCATCAGCCCAAATGATCCTACAACCACCATCTCGCATTGACACAGCTTGCAGATTTATGCACTGTGTAGCACACAGCCAGTCTTATCACAGCTCATCCACTATCAAGTGTTTGGAAAAGATAAGAATTAATTTGCATTTTTAATGACGGTTCAATGTCTTGACTTCTTTGCAGATGCTACATTGACAAATACAAATTACAGCTGCAAACATTCACTTCCTCTAGGCTTACTACATACATTTTGGGGATATATTTCTTCAATGAAGATCAGGTACTTGTATGGCACCAATTGACACAGGTGAGTAATTATGCAGTATTTAAAGTTATATTAATTCTTTGATGGAGTATTTTAATATATCCTACAACCTCCTGGGTCAGAAGATTACAAGCTTTATTTGCATTCCAACTCCACCCTTTCAGTAACAGAGATCATGAAAAAGGGTTGTCAGTAGATATCCACAACACAGAAATGAATTTTCTCCATCCCTTCTTTTCCTCTTTGTTCTGCTCTCATCAGGAAAATACACATGGAACAATGCAATAGTCCACATTCGTTTGCTAAATTACCCAGTAATTAATGGTAGCCATTGTGCAGACTTTTATAGGGCTATCCGCTTTGTTTAGTTTTAACAGATATCATTTGACCAAATGTTCTTGTTAAAAAAAGTATAATAAAATGAATATATGACACCATGACAGAAAACCATTCACAAAAAGACAATCTAAGATACTGTGAATGACCCATGCACTACATATTTGCCTTTACTTTCTCATATAGAAATACCAGAATACTACTTTCTTACTACAAAGGTACCTTACAAAAGTGACGTAAATCTCCTGAGAAGCTAAGCTGAGATGAAGAAGAATTAGTAAACATAAGGGACTTTCAAGGCGTTTTATGTTAAGCACTTAGTTCTGAGACATTTCCAGGAATGTACACTGAGTTTATGTGACTTCTTAAGTCTGTACTCGTAGTTGTATATATCCTGAATTAAACAGTAGTCGCTCACTTTAAAGATGTCAACTTCTTATATTGTGTGACTATGGAACATTAACCATCCCCACTCAAATCTCAATTGATTAATAAGGCAGCACATCTTTGGAAGGATTTGTTAAGGTATGGTGGATAAAGGCATTTATCTAAATTCCATGCTGTCATACACAATACGCAACTTCAATGAAGTATTTAAATCAGCTCAAACATCTTGTACCGTGTGCTTGAACAGCAGCTATTTCAAAAGCGCAACAGCAAATCCCAGGAGGAGCTTCCATGGAAAACATCAGCAGCGGAAGAGGGATCTGGTGCGGCCCTCCTTCCACATCATTAACTTATTTACAATTCCGTTATACACTATAGTATGTTCCACTATACTGACAGTTATATGTAATTCTCACTCACACTAATGCTTTGGTTTTATACCAAAGATATAAAAAGTGCAAGTAAAAAACCTGCCTCAATATTACCTGCTCTATTAAACGCAACACTTAAAGCAGTAAGATGGTGCTATTTCACAAACCTGTAGCTTAAAAAAGCAACTTGGTAATATTCAGTTAGGCTAATTAATGTGTGTCCATCAACAGTGGATAAAAACAAGTATGTATTTGTTGGGCTGTATATTTAGTATTAGCTAACAATATATTTGCTACCAAACAACCTAGTTGTTTCCTTAGACTTCTATCTCTTAATTTCTAGATTTTTCCTCAGAAGTGAAATCTTTGTTGTTTGTTTTATATCCCTTCCTCTTACCATATAATTGTATTTATCATTTATTATCACTTTATTTGCGTTCTCAGACATTAATATTTTACATTAAGAACTTCATATTTGTACAACTGATTTTAATTGTCTTCTCATGAGAGAATCGTCTGCATCTAAGATGATACATCAAATTCCCTAGCTTCAAAAGAGGCTTAAAGTAATTAGGCCTGTAACTCTTCTTTAAAGCCAACAGGAATTGATAACCTTATCAAGACTTCTTTGAAAATCTTAATTGGGAGATTAATTTATTCTTTTTTTACATTTTTCTTCATTCACCTAATGTACTTTGGATATCCAGTTTTAGTTCTTGTTCACATTTTAGCCATAATTTTTTTCCCCATATTTTTACAAGTCTTTTTTCTATTTTACACCATCTTCTCTTTGTGCTTCCTCGTATTTTTGATGTTCGCTCTACATTTCCATTTCATTTAGGCACAAGACACAATGGCAAGCGTGGACACAACCTGTGGACGCAGCACATGAGTATGCCTGTGTGAAGTATAGAATACGCTCGTGCTTTTTAGGATAACTGAGAAAAGCATTTCTCTGGCCCGGTGCTCCCAGATACACACAAAATGAAATCACAAACTAAGTTTCTATCCTTCTACATCTTGCCAGCAATGATTAGACAGACATCTTATTGCTGTAATGAAAAACGTTTCATTCGCAGACATCCCCCTCACCTTGCAAAGAAAAGAAAGAAAGAAGGAAAAAAGCCAGGTACTCACCCAGGCCCACACTGAACTACACACTTGGAATCGCAAAGCCAAAGTTAAACTGCAAAGTTCATTCCAACTTGTGAAACCACTGAAGCAAAACCAGATGCTTTCAGCATTTTCTCCAATCCTATACTGACCGCTCCCACCCTTTAGACATTTGTCTTGCTAATTGATCTATTCTTGGTTGCTTTTTATCACCAATGCGCTCAATTTTTTTTAATTTATTGAAGTTGAAGAATTTTTCTATTGCTAGCTTTTGCATCCCTCCAGACTGATGTTAAATAAAGATGACAGGCAATGTCCACAGAATAGTACACGTTACTGTATGTATCAGAAATTTTTATCTGCAAGGTAAACTATTCACAATACACTAGAGACCGTGTAAACTTAATCTGAGTCACTGCGGCAATACTACCTCCTTACTTTGGTGAAAATATTTCAGGGCAACGTTTGAACTATTTCAAAAATGCAATCAAAGAAGTCTTCGTGTTTGCTGTCAATGACTTGTGCTTTTAGTAAAATATAGATGTCATCATTCATGTCCGATTACCTGACTTGAAAGACAACAAAATGACATATAGCTCTGGTGTCCCAAGGCCCCTTCAGGGTGGTGAGGAAGGTTGCCTTCTTTCTGAGGCAACCAGAACCGCACTGCTGAAGCCCCTACCTCCACCACTTAGTTAACTAATAGTTAAATAGCATTGGCCCTTACTTTCAAGGAGCTTTTTTGAATTAATTCAATTTCCTCCCTTTGACCTCCATAATGGAGCATTAGTAAGTCTGCAGGGGATGAAACAAGGCATTAGTACTGTTTTTTGACTGTTTTTATTTTTTAGGCTGATTTTAGATAGCCAACCTTAAGACTGCAGTAAGGACATCTTTCTGCAAATGCAAGTATTGTATGTAAACACTAACTAAATACACTGATAGAACAGGATAAAATTTGACATTTGGGAAAGTAGGAACTGCTACTAAATCAAATTTTTAGAGTGACATAAAATTCTGACTTTAATAGAAGGAATAAATCAACTAGTGTATATTCTGATATTTAATTGCGTGCCCTGCAGCACAGCATCTGCGTACAAACTAGAATTTTACTGGAAAACAAGGAACAATTTTCGGTAAACACAAGCAGTTAGAAATAAGAAAATCACTTATGGAGAAAGGAATTATACACATTCTGGAACCATGAAAAAGCTGGTAGAAATTAAGCTTCCCAAGTTATTTCTCAACAGTTGTCTTGATTGAGACTGTTTCAGTTCAGCACAGCCAATAGCAGATGTATGGAAGACAACTCTCTCTCTCTTAGACAAACAGGAGTCACAAACATCAACTTAAGTTTCCAAGAAGTTAAAATTCCTTGAAACTACTTAATCATTTTTGTTGTCACAGCATCTTCCTCTATTGCCTGATACAATAGTTCAATATTTCAGAATTTCAATTGAGATAAAGTAGATATCTACTGTTCACTTAGGTGTCACTCATTTAGGTCCTCTAGAAGAGCAGTAAAACTTTTACTGAGATACTCACAAAACAATGAAAAGGAAAAATTAATGAACAGGATAATAAACGGCTTCCACCACTTTCCTTGTGTGCTCTTTACAGCGTTTAAAAATTTGAGATAGCTTAAGGGTCTACACTGGATAACCAGTTTTGTACGTTACTGGTGGCGTGTCCTTCAGATCCTCAAAAGGAACATGTTTGTTACGCTGCAACGTGTGTTTTTCAATAAACATCCTGCCAGTCTGGGGCCTCATGCTGAGCACACACACACCAGTGATGAAATTTTGATTAACTGATTCACGATAGGGCTCCTAAGGAGGTCAAGATAACTCCCTGTCCGATGAATTTACTTGAAGGCTATGGACTCAATGGCCATCAACACATTTAATGTCAGTATTTCAGTGTTTTGGAACAGTGTCCCAAATTCAGTGCTGTCACACACAGCTATAACTTCGGTGAAATCCACGGACTTCCATGCAATTTTCAGTGGCTAATTTGTCACCTTGACAGACAGGGTGCCTGTTGAAACATGACTGAGTTTTGTAATGTCCACCATTAATGACATTTACGAGCCAGCAAGACCACAAAATGGGATTACACAGTAAATAACATCACAAAAACTAAATATTGCTCATAGTGGTGGAACCTCTGTGTACAGAGAATAATGAAAACTGAAATCAAACAGTCATGCATGAAACTTACTATAGCTAATTTATGAGAAATGTAAGGTTTTCCTTTTTCTCCTCAATATAAACCCATCGCTCCCATTACAGTCCACACTCACACTTTACACTTCCCCTCTCTTGAGAGCCCACAGTCAGGAAGTGTTCTTGAATTAGTTCATTATCTCAAAAAATGGATTTAAAAATCCTCATTCTTAAATCCATGACAGTTCTGGAAGTCACTACTGGCAGATAAATTGGCTATTCCCCTTGAGGCATGTGGGCTCAAGACCACAATTCTGACTCGGCAGCTGTAGCCTCAAGAGTGCTGATTGAAAGAGTTTCGGCGTTTGTTTGATTGTAACTGCAGGGTTAAACCAGGAAAATTCCAGTGCAGAAACGGTACTCGAAGATGTGCTTAACTTGAAACAAATGCTATTAGCTCTTATCTTGAATCGAGGCCTTACTGCTCCTCTCCTGAATTACAGAAAGGATTAAATTCAAGTCCTTTTGTTGCATCTACAGTTCTGAAATGTTTGTTGTCAATCACTGGTTGGAAAAGTAAAATGAAGAGCAGTTAATCTTTACAGAAAGAAAAGTTTGTCAAAACTAAAGGCATTCTCCATACTTATTTCTATTTTTCTTTCTTCTTCGTAGAAGCACCTCCCGTTGTATGACTTTGGAAGTTACTCAAACTCATTTTATCATATCACTGTCATGCTGAAAAAAACAGACAGTTATATGAAGCATAAATTTATATTTTTTCTGTTCTTACACTGTGGCCACTCAGCTTTTCTCCTGCAGACCCCCAACATATAATTGGAGTAGTCATCAATAAATACTGTACACATTTGTTCAAACATGAAATACAGATATACACTACTATCCCAACATTTGTCCTTTTGAACTAGACATTTTAATAAACTCCTTCCCCCCTCCCCAAATCAGAAAAATTATTACAAGCAATAAGCGAAAACTACAACATGTATAATTGCATCTCTTGTCATCTGCCAAGCTAGTATTCAGTCAAAGGTATTTTCCTACTGCCATAGAATCATAGAATGGTTTGGGTTGGAAGGGACCTTTAGAGATCATCTAGTCTCAACTAGATGATGAGAAAGACTAGATGTCCAAACTGATGACAGCTACTACCGACAAAATTAAACAGATGGGTATTTACACAGACCTAAAGGGACAATAAATTAAAAAAATAATAAAATTAGAAATATTTCAAAAATGAGAATTCTTTAAAAAGCTAAGCAACTTCTATGATCTTTTTTTCATCATGTATGACATCCTCTTGATGAAAACACCAATAATGCTAAATACAGGCTCAAGTCACTGAAGCCCCAAGACAACTAAAATGTGCATTTTGTAAGGAACAGCATTATCACATGTCTAGAGTTTCCCAAATAAATGCAGAATTATTTTTATTCATCAAGTTAAAGAGGGTATGCAAAGAAAGTGAAGGTACAAAGTGTTCCAAAACTTAAATGCTTCAAGCCTATCATTCAAATACTTGGTGAAACATTTTTTCTCTCCTTTGCACCGCACTATGCCTTCACTTTTGCTTTAATTCCCATACTGGACTTTAATATTCTTGAACGTTAAGAGAGTATGCAACCTAATACAGGGTTAACAATGAGTATTTAAGAGTATCCATTACCATGGATAACAATTTGTTCAAATAAGAGCAGCATCAAGTAAGTTTGTTGCACCTTTCCAAATTTGGTCACTGAAGTGCAAACATTCAAACCAAGAACTATTTGTCAATGCACTTTAATCTCTTCCAGAGGATGCTGTCACCTTAGAAGACAACGTGGCCGTTTTTGAAAAAGACAAGACCTGCTTTGTTAATAAAGGAGGACAAGGAGAGAAAACTGGGTAAAAGTGGCCTAGAAATCCAAGCTATTAAGTTCAAAGCCCAAGGGCTTCAAAACTGATGTGTACAGTGGGGGAAAGGTTATTTTCTTCTGCATATTTTGTATCCCATTTTTTCCTGGTCTAGTTTCACAAACCACTTGACAAAACCTGAGCTCAAATTTTTAAAATACAATTGTTTTCTTCAGCGAGCAGACCGGCATCTTACTTTGTATTTGGCCACTTTAAAAGACCTAGATATAGCATAAAATTTATAGTTAAGTGTTAATTAACAAATCAAATAGCTGTTAAAAAGAAAAAAAAGGAAAGAAAAAACCTTTCAACATCATTTTTAGACATGTTTCAACTACGTAGCTATATGAGATTTCTCTTCAACTCAAGAAACCCCTTCCCTTTTACCTTGTTTTTCAACCTTACCTCCAGCAAGGCATTGTAAACTAAATGTAAAAAAAAGGCATTGATTTTTACTCTGTTTTTATAGTCTGCTCTTTTGCTCAAGATTTTACACATGTAATGCCTTACTTGAGCAAAAGAAAAGAAAAACATTTATGGGAAATTGAAAGATACGTTTTTAGACACAGTTTTCTTACCGTTTTCCACTTGCTTTTGTTCCCCTTCCTTTGCCCACTCTTCTGTACTTATAGAGTTCAGCTGAACCATCTTTTTATGGAAAATTAAGTTCATGCAATTCTATTTTTTGCTTTGTCTCCTAGTGTTGTCAAGCATAATGGCAACGTGTGTAGCCCTTGAAATTTTATAGTTTAAACGCCACTGATGGGAATCATAAAATATTTTGCTCAGAGTTAGGCAAAATAAATGAGAAGTGTTTTCTTTAAACATCAGCCCAAAACAGGGCACTGAATCATTTATTAGTCTGAATAGCTAAATAATTTCTTGTTCAGAACATTTAAGAAACTGATCAAATGGTTCAATTACTATCAGGATCTAGACACGCAGTCTGTAAGTGCAAACAGAAGCAAAGAAAACATGCAGGGAGTCCATGTGTGCCGTGCAGTTTTATAAACAGATGCTTAAAACGAATTCTGTGTTTAATATTCACTTTTCGCTTCAGCAGTTTACCAATGCTTAATTTCTTTTGATATGCAATAACATGTAAATAACATTATGTGTCAGAATTAAAAACAACCTTTTAGGCACTTAAAGAAAGTTCTGTTTTCTAAACAATGGGGGAGTGGAGGGTATTGGCAAGGAGCAGGATAGTGGAAAAAACTTAGGATTAAAGGGCCTGTATTTTATTTTTTGAAAAGTCTATTTGAATATGAAATTTGTTAGCAATCGATAATAATTCTCTCTACCTATTTAAGAATTTCGGAAGTTAAAACAACACTGTCAAAACTAACAATTTGAAAATCTGCAGACAAAACGGGGATGCAGCCACTTTGCTCACAGACAAACTGTAAAGTAACAGGGCGGAAAAAAACCCGGCCAAGCTAAAAAGATACGCAACTTGAAGTATTTCTACCGATTATTTGCTGGACAGATATTTGACAAATTGATCTTACTTAACTTGTGAAGAAGTACAAAAGATTCAAAACGTAATGTCAGTGCCAGCTGTTTAGGGAAAATACCATCAAGCCGCAGTCCCGACAGCCATTCGGCCCGCTCCTGCCTGGTCTGGTGAGAGGCTCTGAAAAGTCACTGGAGCAACCATTTCGCAGCGGGCACCTTTTCTCGTTTCCCTGCACTACCGAGTTTCCATACCGCACGGACCCTCATCAGCAGATGTGGTGAAGCACCATAGAGAGGGCAGCCACCAAGAAAAGCTGTCAAAGTTGCTTTGAGCCACAGAGAAAAAAAACCTGCCCTAACCCTGCGCTCGGAATTAGGAATTTTCCTCCCCCACTTATTGTCTCCGGAGAAGCAGTGTGAAACTACACAAAAACTAGGGTATCTTGCTCAGATGAAGAAACAGCAGCATCATGAAGTGCCAGTTACCAGCAAATCCGTATCATGAGTAGTATTAAAGTGTTCTCCTCTTTGATTGTCTGGCGCTAACAGTAGGCCTTTAAATTCAAGAATAATTAAGGCCGCAGCCTGTTATTCCCGAAGTCAAGGGCAGCTTTGTTTTGCCTCAGACTGAACTGTGATTTCGCAATTGCTGGAAAGCAACAAGCAGCCGCACACCAAGTAATTCAGCGGCTGTTGGGGAAAAGTGTCGTCACGGACTGCCTGGTGGGGCAGGTGGCCACGGCGGGACGCGAGGTGCTGTGGGAAGAGTGGGAGGCCAGAGGGACCCCGGAGCAGCCAGGCTTCAGGGGTGGAAGGAGGGGAAATGAAGCAAGCCACGGAGGTGGGGGGAGATGTTCACAGTTCCCTACAACTCAAGGTCACTGAGCTGCCATAAAGCAAGCCCAGAAGGACAGATTCACTGTACCACAACGACACAGTGGGAACCACTTTCATTTCTATGCTGTTTTTCCTAGTCACTTGGAATTTTCTGTATTTAAAAGATAAGTATTCTAGCTTTTTTTAAAAAAACTTTTTTCCCCTTTTCCCTTCTGCTTTTAAAAGCCTTTTTGGTCTTCTTTGGGGAGCTCATTTTAAGGGCGAAGACTAGGCTCACTCATCTCACTGGAGATCTTGTCACAGCCTCCTACAATGTACATCTTCTAATGGCAAGAGAACTTCAGTAAAACGAAGGTTCTGCTCGGATGGACGGTTTTCAAATCAGCTACCACATAGTTTTTTGGCTTAATGCCTTTTCCTCTAGAAAGGTGCAAACGCAAAGATGGGGTGGTGGGTTCTTAAAAAACAGAAGTTAGAGTACTGGGGAGACACCATCTCATTTTCAGAAAGACTTTATCCTGTGCATGCATTTCAGGTCCATTATCCTTGACAATAAATTAATATTTCTATGAATCATCTGGGTGTCCTAACACTTTCAGATTTTGTAGAATTTTTTCAAAAATAATTGAGGGTGCATATCCCTTAACAACTCTTAAACTGCTAAAATACCATTTTCACAAATTAAAGTCAACAAAATGTTCCATATTAACTGTAATAATCCTGGAATTTGGCAGCATTGCTTGAATGCACTCACCATTTCAAAATAAAACTTTCCAAGTGCATTTAAGTGGAACAGTTAAAAAAAACACACATGCAGCAAAAATGTTTTAACTTGACATGCAAACCACGTACCGCTCAGAACAAGTACCCAGACAACAATTTTGCAGCTAAAATCGGTTTTCTTCATGCCCTGTTTTGCCTCTGGAAAAAAAAAAAGTCCCACTTTTATTCCTGACGAGTGTGTATTAACCTAAGTATCAAAGTACATTGTACTATATAAATATCTTGAAATTGTTTTCTTTACTATGAAATAACCTCCAGTTTTTCCTACTCACTCCTTTCCAGTGTATCATTAATCTAGTCAGAAAAATAAATAAATAAAAATGATGAAACAAAACTGACTGAGACACCCATTGTAGGTCTTCACTGAACAGACAGACAGTTTTGATTTAAAGGACTTTGTGTTTTTACTGAACTGCTTTGTGCTGGGTCATAGCTCTATGCTGCTTTTGGCTCTTTCTCGTTACCTTTCTGCATGACCGACGGGCTGCTGCTACAGTAAATAGATCCCAACACCTGCCGGAGTTCCTGTTGATCACAGAAGTTCAACATTGTCCCAAGACATTATCAGAATAACTGGAAATCTCTCATTAAGGTAATTATTTAATTGCAAAGAAACAAAAGCAGAGAAAATAAGAAAAAAAAACAAGCCTTAATAGCAGCTGGTGCCTTTAGTTGGGGTGAACGCCAAAGAAACTTTGAAGTGGAAAAATACTCCAGCAGTTCCCTGCAGACTCCCCGCCGAACGTCCCCATTATGTACAGAAAGCTTTGCACGGGCCTTACATAAAGCACTGCCTTGATTCGCGTAATGAGGTCCACAAAACCACAACACTAAATATCTATTCTGTTACGTCCTGGAGGCAAGCCACACTTATCAGCAAGTGCCAGACAAGATAACGTTCCACCTCTGAAAGTCTGTCCACTGAAGCATGCCCAGGACCCCAGAAATCTTCAGGCAGAAGAGCTGAGAGCATAAGCCCATCAGGGCAGATGTGCCCACTCCAGCAGGGAAAAACTACCCTGTGCTTCCCAGCCATAGAAACGGGAAGCCCTTCCCAAGGCCACCGTGCAGAAGGAATGGTGTGGGAGGTGCAGATCACCCACAGCAGTGCAAGGCATTGCACTCAACTTGCTCTGCTCTAAATGCCCACAGCACACTTCCTGGAAAAATCTTCCCCCAGAGTTTTTGCTGCTCCACAAAATTTACTACTATGGTGTTGGACTTGGAGTGCTAGTCCTAAAACAATAAAGATGTAGGGAGAATTCATTTACCCCTTTGGTATTTTGTTTCAGACCACATGAATGGATGATGTCACTTTTGCTAATCCTAAGGTCGGTGTCTGTGCCAGATCCCGTAAATTCAGTATTTGAGGTCTTGTTAATGGTTTACAGAAACTTTTTTGTTGGAGGTATGTGAAGTGTAAATAAGGAGAGGGGAGGACTCCCTGTCCTAACCTGAGCTTTCATGGGCTGATTCAGCCTCCATGAGTCAGTAAAGTGATTAACAGAGGCACCCCACAGAGACATCCTGGCTTGCCTTCTACCATTCCCCACCTACTGCCTTCCCCAAGGCAGAAGAGCGAGGGCTGGTCTACGGACAGTGGTCTTTTGTGAGAAGAAAAGAGATCCCTTTGCTGATAAAAGCACATCCAGGGGCCCAAAGACCTTAAAAATATTTCCTTTAGACTTGCTCTGTGGCAGGACTAAGGTACTCTGCCTACAGGTACTTGAAAGAAAATGGCAGTGTCTAAACCAGAGTTTCACTTTGTTCGCTCTGTTGCGTTCACCCTGTCTGCGTCGTCACTAATTGACATGTATGGTCTGCCTCTGAGGTCGTACAGAGAAGAGATCAAATGTCATAGATCTGTGCATAAAGAGTACAGACAAGCAGGAACATACTTGTCCTATGTCGTTGTTTTCATTTTTTTTTAATAGTTCTTGCCCAATTCATGTGCTACAGAAGATATCCCAGCAGATTGTCTTTGGAGGTTCTTACTTGGTCAAATGTTAGTAAAAAAGAGCGTATTTTCTAATAATCATTAAATAGGACACAGAGGTCAGACATCCCAGTGACTGTCGGGACTGCAAGGCACTCTAGTCCAGCTTCGTGTGGCAAAGGACAGCTCTGAGACGCCCTGGCCAGCCTTGGAGTTTTTCAAGAGAAAGCTGGAAGAAGACTCAGTGGCTGCCCTACCCCTAGCGCAGGAATGGCCGTTGAGTTGAGGCTGTCACGCTTGACCCTCATCTGAGCTATGCTGCAGCTGCCCTGCACGTCCCTGTGCCTGGCCACGTACCCCACTGACCCAGGCCCAGCCCAACTTTCCAGTTTGACCTGGGAGCTGCCTCCTCATCACTGAGATCTTGCTGATCACTGGACTCTGTCTGACTCTGGGCACACTTTGACCACGACTCGCTGACTTGAGTTCCCAGCTTCGCCTCAAACCTGCCCCATCACCACAACCTTGTCTGACCTCTTCACTGAACCTCGCATGATCTCTACTCTTCTCTGAACCTCGTTCCTCTCTCCAGACCTTCCCTGCGGGATGGGGCCCCAGCTGGCGAGTCCCCTGCTCTGCCGGGCTTGTTGGCACGCTCTGTCCCTGGTTCCCCACCCCTGAGGGCCAGCCGTCCCTCGCTGGAGCTGACAGGAATGCTGGAACTGGGAGTACAGACCGGATACCCACAAAATAAAGGTCTGGCACCGTGCTAGAGCCCTGCTGAGCTGGGAAGAGAATCCAAGAGCATCCTGTTAAGTGGTAAGAAATACTATTTTGTACTCAAACACTGTAGCCTTTGTAAGGGATGCTGGCAGAGCAGCAAAGTAAAACCTCTCAAACAGTCATTTCAAAAGCAGAATTTATACTCCTTCAGCTTGACGTGGAGCAAAAAAGAACCTCGGCTCCCCGCAACTGTTTGTGATGTGGGATGATCCCGCACGACAGGGACAGACTGCCAATGCGCTGATTAGCCTGATCACAAAGGAAGTCTTCTGGGGATCCAATTTTAGTATGGGTCAGTTAAACAGCAATTGAACATAACCAGTGAATTACAGCACCACCATCTGAATGACATCAAAAGCCAAGTCACATACACAAGAAAACTGCCTAAGATTTCCTCCATTCTAAGCGAAATTTAACATTAATGAGAAAATAACATTAATTTTGACAAGGAAACAAGTGATATACTGTAACACACTATACAGAGGTGAAGAGAGCCTACAAAGTCCTGTTCCATTTGATCAAAATATTCAGAGGACTTTGAATTCTTAGTAGAGAAACAGTTTTGTCAGATAAAGAGTCATCTAGAGGCAGCATGGTCCTGCACGTTGACTGAGAACACCCAGTGCTGTACAGTATCCAACACTTACTTTAGATTATAACCCGTATCCTGACACTGGCATTTGACAAGTGAACAATTTGACAAATATGGATTTTCTCATTCTTTGTGAGTTGCCAATTTTAAGTTGCCCCATACAAGATAACAGAATATATTCCTCTCTTCCTTCTGTTAGTTCACAACTTAAAATAACACCGTACATCAAATCCCGGTACTTGACACAGGCATCAAAACTTTTATTTCCCACAGTGACAGTAGGAATGCAGAAGTTCTTAGGACCATGCCTTGACAAAGGAAGAAGGGTGAAATCAGAGAAAGTGTGGGGCAACTAATTGTACTTCATGCATTTCCACTTCAACACATTATTTGAGCCCATTACATCTCTTAACCTACTCTGGATATGTAAAACCAGTCAGAGCCACAGGTGCAGAGCCCTGGAGACATCTGCCTGACCTGATTTTATGGACCGCTTCTAGTATCGCCCTCAAAGGACGGTCTGTGGCTTCTCCGCTACCGCTGCAACACAACCGCAAGCACAACAGAACGTAGCAGAGAGAAGCCCCATCTCACTGACAGCGGTGTTTCCATGGGCAGGGAAGAAACGAACAGGCTCAGCTGGCTCCAAACAAAGGCCCAGCAGTCACCTAGGGAAGGTGGCCCCTCGGCCCCCTCAAATGTAAACAATTCAAGTGCTTGGGCAGCAGGTCAGCAAAAAGGAATGCCTCCAAACATTGCCACAACACATTTCGAGTTACAGTTTAAACTTTCTCCCTCCCCTTTACCTTTCTCGGTCCCTTCCCCCCATCTCAGCATTTCAGTTACAGCTCAATGGGGACATTTCTTCTGCAGTTTCAGAGCTGAATTAGCCTGGCTGTTCTTTCTATTGCCCAGAGCCAGAAGACCTAGACGGGGGAAAAGCCAGTATGTGCAAGGTACATGTCCTCTTTACAGAGTTAAGTATTGAGTTTGAGCAGTTGTCCCTGCATCATTTAACTTTGCCACAAGCATCCTTGAGATTAATCAAACCATCAAAAGAAGGCCATATATGCACTAGGATTTCTTCCCAAAAGGCACAGCAGTGACCTTTTTCTAAAAAAAAAAAAAAAAAGCAAAACCAACAAAATTAATGAAGCCTCTCCATCAGTGACACTTAGATTACTTGGTATTTTCACACAGAAACTAAAATATGTGTGGGTACCGAGTCACATTTTTTGAGCTCAGTTTACTGATAAGTTAAACTGACGACAGGGCTGACAAATGAATCTTTTCTGCAAGATAATCAAAATGCATCTAAGTTAAATACTTGCTTTACTGTAGCAATGTCAAACAAAATTATTATTACTTTTAATACAGTGGAACCAAAATCCCTGCACTATAGCCTCAACACAAAACTTGTTTCTCTCATTATGAATACATGTTTTGGTTTCATCCTCATCTATTATTTTTGCTGATAAATTCTTCAGCTCCTAGAAAGAAAGCAGCAGGAGGCTGCTGTCACAGACTGAATACCAAATTCAACTGTCTTCTCTAAAGTATATCCAAAATACAACAAAAGCACAGGTGAAATACCACTTTTCATTATATTGTAACTTACAGGCCCCTTGACGTGACACAACTGCAAGTGTGAAGGAGTGGAGAGGTACGTATGCTTTCACAGACATATATATGAAAGATGATTAAGAACTCATTTTTGAGAATATCTAGCATAATACAACTCATTTACTTATTTTTATATTCAACTTATTAATACCTTAAACTGCGTAATAATTTTAAACCATTCTTAGAGCTGATCCGTCCTGTTTACAGAATGACACAGATGTTTGTAGAAAAATATCACCTTACCATGCTATTAAGGATTGTGACTTAAAAAGTATAAAATACTGTTACCTTGGGTAACCTTTCACACAGATGCTACCTATTGTACAACTGACTCCATAAATACGGCATCGTGCTGCGATCCATGCAGATCAACAGCCTGATGCGGCTCTCTCAATAGGCTCTGCACTCTTCTGAATTAATAGAGTAGTTGACAAATTTAAAGGCTGGTATGCTCTGCCTATATCAAGACTGGACATACTTTCCCAAGGGACACTTGCCTGACAGCAAGGAATGGGAACGTGCAGGATCAATCGTGGACTCCACCTCCCTCTCTGGAAGAACATTTGTTCCTTTCCAGAAGGCTCTTCTGCCTTTCCTCCAAGCCTGACCTCCTCTGTTTTACAGTGACAAGCTGTTGATCTCAGTCCTACCTCCTCCCCAGCTCTGACTTCTTCATCCACAAGTACTCCATACGCTTAACCAACTCCGGTATTCATTTCTCAGGGTGGGGAGTGTCAGACACCATCTCCTTGCATAGCGACGTGTAGGTTCGCTTCTGAGTATTTTCTTCCAGTTTGATTATATCTCCAGCATCTTTGTCTTTTCCTTCAGCCTTTTTCCCATAGCTGTGTAAATATGAGGCTTGGTGGCGAGCCGGCAGTGTGGGGTCTCAGGACGGCTCTGGCCCTGCCTTGGCCGGAGCTGGTTTTAGCCGTGGCAGCAATTGCCTGGTGGCCACGTGCCTGTGGCCTCCCTGTGCTGGCTTTGCTCTGGGAGCGCCCGGGGCGGGGGGCTGGCACCCCTACGTAGTCACTGCCCGACAAACAGCCCCTGCGGGGTCACGGGGCTGGGGGAGGGCAGCCTGCGGCTCCCAGACTTTGCCTGGGAAGCAGGGAGGAGGAGGAGGCAGGCTGTGGTAAGACATTACATAAAAATATCCCCAGAGAGACCCAAGGCCGAGGAGAGAGGGACCCCCACCATGAACCTCCCCCCAGCACAGGCCGCAGGCTGCTGAAAAATCATTCTAGCTGTCCCCCTTTTCTTCTTCAGGAAGACCGATGCTGTCAGCCCCGGGACTCAGACCGACACTGCAAGAATGCACACAGCAGCACAGTGAAGGGGCAGCTGCTTGAAAGTTTATCTTGTATACATTTTAAATGATGTTTTTATAAATTTGATAATTTGGACTTTTAGACAATTAAAATATTTACTTGGCTAACAGTAAGTTGCTGTTTGCATTATATATGGTGTGTTCCCTTTCGGTGATAACAAGATTTTGAGTCTAACATTCATCATTTTGTGCAGAAACAAGTTTTGCCTATCTTTAATCGACTCTGTCTGCCCACTTCCTTTGGCTTGCATTCACCTATCCTAGTTCCTTTTATAATCTCAAGTTACTTCTTTCTTAAATTTTGGTACACTGTTGGCTTCCTGTGTTTGCTCAGCGAGCCCTATCACACCCTCTCCTGCTCCTAACTTACCCTGCTACTGCATTCCTGAGCCTCTCACCCATATACATCCTCTTACCTTTCTATGCCACCTCCTCCTCGTTTCTAGTTTTGCTCTATTCAGTTCCTGGCTTCCCCTTTTCTCAAAAAACATTAACACAACACAAAGAGAACCAGATGAAGACAAGCAGGAGAGGTCTGGAAGCTTGTGGTTTCCACACAGAGCAGACCCTTCTGAAAGCCAGAAAAAGAGTCAGCGGCTGCATCCACCCTCCACACATTCATCTAGGGAATGAAAAGAGAAAGGGTTCTCCTGCCCCTGTGGAGAAGTCACAGCTACCAGTATGGAAGTTCAAGAGCTTAGGAAAAACAGAGATTGTTTGCTCAGGTGAGAAAGGACTTAGGAACAAGGAATTCATCAGATTTACTTGTATTTAAAACCAGGTTTTCTCACAATATCTGCTCTTCCTATTTGAACTGCAATTCATCCACATCCCTTTCTCCCACCTAAGCTGGATGCCACACTCACCCTGTGCTGCAGTCCCAAGCCTGTGACATCCAAAGGGGACAGGTTTGACAGAGTGGCAGTTTTGCTTTTTTCAACTTTAAAGAAAAAAAAAATACGACAGAGAAAGAAAATGGTTATATATCAGGAGCAATTTTTTTTTTCAGTGAAAAAAGATGTAGAATGGAGGACTTGGAGAGCTCAAAGCAATACTGGTCTGCCTCCAAGAACTGAGAAGGCTGTCATTACTTTAACTACTACGTTGAAACTGATTTATACTGGCCATTACAGTAAAAGACCAGGACACATCCTTGCAGATCTACACCCTCACTTCCTCTTCTTTCTGTTTGGAAAAGGTTTGTAGAAGCATAAAAGCTCTAGATAACTGTCCCTTTCTTCCCTGTTCCCTTAGGATCCTCCAAGGGGCCTGAGATTCAGTGCCTGTTGGTGCACATCGGGTGTTAGCGCATCAGTCCTCAGGAGAAAAAAAAACCAACCCCGACACTGCACTGAGCAGCTAACACAGTTGAGGGCGTGCTTTTAGGTAAAGTTGTTCTGCACTTGGAAGCTCTTCTTTGAAAGGTAACCCTGAGAGACAAAGTGTGGAAGTTTTTGAAAATCTGAGTCTAGAAGTCATGAAAAACAAGAACAGGACACCTGGACCGTAGATTCTCATCGCAGGTCCCACAAGACTGTTGGGTCTTTATATTTAGTTCTTCATTAGAGGACTTCCACAGTATTGTATGGTCGAGAACTGTCTTAGAAACCTATCCTCAGACATGATTTCTGCACCTGTGGGAATGGCCATGCCCCTGCTGTCCTCCCTGTAACGGGTATGTCAGCCCAACGGAATACATCACGGGAGTATCGTCATGTCCCACCACATTCACTCCTTTTACATAGCACTTACCTCATCAGTGATGTCAGTCCTCTGACATGCCACACTATTTTGCTGCAATTTTAGCTACAGGATGATGACAAATATGAACTGTCAGGGTTTGAATGTACTTTTTTTTTTTTTTTTAACTGAAGCAACAGTCTCCACATTATTTAATTAAAGATTTTGGTTGGTTGTACCATCAACATATATTCTGGAATGTACCTTGATTTCTTGATTTACTGACAAAGTAATTGTTTTCATTCATGTCGTGATAAAATGGTTTCAATAAAAATAATTAGGTAGCTGCAGTACTTATACACACAACATTAACATTTACACACATCACATTCAGACGTGATGTTCTCTACAATGAAGTGAGAAACCTTGGGAAATCATAACATGGCTTCATATCGAGGGGCAGCCAAAGCTCAGAACAGAACAACTGGAAAGAAGCAGGTTTAAAGCACTACAATTGCCTATCTAAGGATAATGTTAATGATGATAATGATTTATAGTGTACTGCAGAGACATGTATAATTCTGTGCTGACTAAAATAAGAAAAGAAAAATTATAGTTGGCTCAGTTTTAATTTTTCAGACTTAGCTCTTTTTTTCAACCAGTTTAGGAAAAAAAAAAGCTAATATGCAGGAGAGAGACCCTGAAGCAAGCTGCAGAAAGGTGTATAGTAGCTTTGGGATTGAAGCAGGGAGCGGTCTTGGGACAAAAGCCATTCTGTGTCAATAGTGTATACATACACACACAAAAACAGCAAAGAAGAGGAATCATCCACACAGATTTAGAGGCCCAGCTATGCTTACGTTGCCCCAGTTCTGGAAAATTTTCAGTGGGACGGAACTCAGAAGTGCCCTCAGAAGAGGCCCTAAGAGTAGTGTCACCCGACATTATGGGGACAGACAAGTTCTTTGGGCATCCTCGGCAGAACGATGACGGCACCAGGGGTCAGGAGCAGGGGGCACCAGTCACAAATAGACATGGATCCTTCTTGAAGTTGGCAAAATTTAGCTTATGGTAAAATGATATGTATGCAAATTCCCTGTAAATGATGACCACATAAGGGAATTTTTTTTTTTTAATCCAAAAATATGATGACTCTAAAGCTTGTTCTAGCACAATCCTTAAGCACTCGTCAGAAGTACTGCCTTGGTGACTCCTGTGTAAAGCTCCATCACACAAACCAATATACTTCCATATAACCTGTCACAACCTTGCTGGACATAGCCACACGGGTATTTTCCCCTGGAGAAAAATCATTTCGGTTTCATGAATGGTAACCATGGAAATATCAGATCAGCCAAGGTTTCAGAAGCCAGACTTGTTTATCAGATTTCACTTCCTAAAGCATGTTTAATATAACGGATATAATAAACATCAAGTACATTAAATTGCCCAAGCATTTAGTTACAGTCATTTGACACAAATCTATTATTAAACCTGGACTGTCCTGGCTACGAGCTCTCAACAACTGCAAGATATAACTAAGGCCACGGGATCTTCCTTGGTATCTGCGTCTTTCTTGAATGCTCTAACAGTGTGTTGGATGCATTCATCGTACTGTTGAACACAATGCATAAACATTATCTGCTATTTTCGCTAAAAGCGTGTGTGGTTAGCTATCTTTCCTGGCTGCTGCACTCAGATTTAGAGCAATTCTACAGAGGGAGGAGGAAGGGCTTCCAGGGTGAGGCAGAGAGGGAGAAATGCGGAGAGGGGAGAGGCTCTGCTCAGAGCAGAAAGCAGACTTCAGCCATACTGCAGAGAAATCTCTGGGGAAAAAACAAAAACAACAAACCTTTGGGAGCCTAGAGGGATTGTATGGTATCTATTCAACCCAGAAAAGTCTCTGAAAGCTGCCAGAGTACAAGCAGAAAGGCAACAACTTACAATACATGAATACAAAAGGCAGACTTGGTTTTAGAACTTCGACTTTAATCTGCCTATACATCAGCACTGAGACTTCCCAATTTCCAGGGCTAACGTGCTTTAATTAGATAACCTTATTTGTAACAAAACGTATATTTGAGGAATAGAATACTCCCCTGCCTTTTGGTATGTTTATTTTAAAGTGAGGTGAGAGCAGTTCCACCAGAAGGCTCAGATTCAACCATAGACTGAGCAGTGTTTTAATATGGTATTTTAAGAAGGGTTTTTTTCCTCAGCAAAAGGCAAATGGATTGGAAAGAAAGCAGAGAATGTGAGTTTTGTAAAGTATGGGTAGAAAAATGTAATGTACAATTTCTATCTTTATCTTCTTCTAAGTACAGATGGACAAAGCCAAATAAAAATTGGTAAGAGAGCTGACCTCATACCAAAACTGATCTAAAGATTTTGGAAAGACCAATAAAGAAGCATAAACTTAGTGGTGCATTTGCTACTGTATCTATGAATGTCATACTGATATAAACCAGTTTGCTATTGCTTTCTGAAATTCTTCCACTCTCCTAAGAAGGTCAACAAATAAAATGAGGACAGCTAAATACGCATTCAGTGTTTGTCCGTTTGTCCGGAAAGACCTCCACAAGCCACTTAAAAACCTGTATTATCTGCTGCAAAAAAAACCTCCACTGAATGATTTGGGGAATTCCACCACATTTTTTAAACAGTGAATCCTCAGCTGTGTGAATTCTCAACCAGCAGCAACACTCATAATCTTCTCTGAATAAGCTTACATGCTTCTCCTTCAGGGTGTAGTTTCATATTATACTTAATTCAATCTAACAGCAGGCGGAGGCCAGAGGGGGTGGACCTGCTTTTTCCCTGCTTTTCTGCCTCTTCCCTTGTGTTAAATTTAGCAATTGTGCAATTCAATAGTGACTCCCATCAGCTTGCTGATCTGGGGGAAAACTCACAGCTTTTCATGAGTTAGCTTTCCCTCCAAGCAGGGAAGATTTACCGTGACAAGTCAAACTCAGAAGAGGAAGAAGCAGCGCACAAAAAGTTGATGTGAAAATGAGAGGGCTATTGCTCCTTTCAGTGGCAGTCAAACCAAACTAAACATCATAGGAACTCGTGTCCTCAGGCTGCATCTACGTTACTCTTTCAGTCTGAAGCAGTAGCATGATTTTGAAGTTAATCCATGAAGTAATGACCATACTGAATGTTGGTTCAATTTGCAGAATAGCTACAGTGCATGCAAACTAGATTCTTTTAGGAGGAAACTTAGCTGAAAATATTGTTCCACAGGTACATCAAATATGCTTGCTAAACATTCATATGCCATCCAAAAGGCTCATGAAAGGCTTAGGCACGCAGAGCTACTCTGTAGCGCTTCTCATACTACACTGCTATGGGTGAGCTGACCAGACGCTGCATTCTCTTCGTGAAAATTAAAAGCTCTAGTCTTTAAAGACCGTAAACAACCACCAGACTTTTGGGGTAGCAAAACAGTCATGTCTCTGTTACAGAGATCCTGAGCTCATTTTCATGCGGGAACAAAGCACTGAGCTTTCCACTCATTCGGATACCCACACCCTCAGACCCAAGATTGCCAACATGGAAGAGTCCTCAGGGAGAGCACACCTTCCAGCATTGCTGAACCCCACAGAAGACCCTTCTGAAGAAACATTCAGGGACACATCTTTGGTCAGCTCTGTGCCCCACATGGCACTGTGCCAAGGCTCCTCACTTCAGCCAAGGAACTGAGCAGAGCAGGGTGGTGGTAACAGAGTCTATCAACAGTTCCCAAAACAGTGAAGTAATCACTCAGGTCCAGGATCCATCTAGGGGCTTCAGTCATGAGCGTAAGGAGATAGGGTTGGGGACAGGACTGAAGATAAGCTATAGTGCATGTCCAAGAGGTCCATCCAGGAGACAAGCTACCTATAACATATGTCCAAGGTCCACCCAGGTGACAAGGCCATACACAGGACTGGAGACAAGGCTACCTACAATGGGCATTCAATGTTCATCCAGGAGAAAGGACTGGGAACTGGTAAACCTACAAAATGCCTCTGTGCCCTCAGGACACTGACATTCAGTCTCAGTGTCATACATTTTCTGGTTTAAGACTAGTCCACAGGACAGACATGGAAAGTTTTCTAGAAACTTGAGCATTACTAGTGCACCATTCTGCAAATTTATCTTGCAGGTGGGGCAAGGATGCCCACGGTCTTCATTTATTACCATTGGTCCCTGAGTGCCTTATCAATACTATGCTGACAGCAGACAAAGAACACTATCACAGATAACTTAAATTGCTCTGGATAGGGTAATGAAATGGAAATGACATTAAAGATACCAGTGTATAGCAATGTAATGTCAACACATTCATTTCAAGCACAACCCGCCTATATATTTATAGAGTAACATAAGCAAACTTAAAAGCAAGTTCTGTGTCACTGTCACTCTCACAGCCAGTCTGGAAGTGCAGTCATCTTGTACAAAGCTCACAGAGAACCAACATATTGCCATTTGGCTGCAACACTTGGTAAAAATTGACAACGCTATCTATCAGGGAAGCAGTATACATTTTTTGCAGGTAAAGCACCGGAATACATTCAGAAAGGCTTTTCAGGTCTAATTATTTCAGAGAAGACTTAAATAGTCCCCATTAAATAATTCCTGGCCTTTTCATTTGATATAGTTGTTCTCCCTTAAATGTAGTCTCTAAAAGTATCTGTCAAAGCCTTGTATTTACAGTCAGTAGCTTCCATTGAAAGGTGATCTTTCCTTAACACCATTTACATTTTATTACACAGTTATACTACATACAAGGGAGCAATGACTGCTGCCTTGCTACAGTACAGAAACTGTCACTGATATTTCTTTATCATTACACAAATATAACTTAAAAGTTTCAAGTGCAAAACACAGATTAAAACAATGAAAAATTCTTACGTGAAATAAGAACCAAAAAGAACAGTTGGTGTTCTTAGCAGAGTTTGAAGTTAGGAGAGAAATTAGTACTTTTGGTATGATAAACACTGTTTAGAACAGTTAAAAAGAGAACAGCTGAGAACAGTTGCAGAGGCACACAAAACCGCAGAAACAAAGGGTATATCAGAGCCTGTGGACCGAGGAGTGTTTCCTAACTATTGAGACTGACTGCAACCAGACTATTGCTGGCGAATCATGGCATAGGCAAGTGTACTCTTCACTGGGTAAAAAACTGTCTGGATGGCCATGCCCAGAGAGTTGTGATTAATGGGGTGAAATCTTCTTGGTGCCTGGTCACCAGCAGAGTCCCTCAGGGCTCAGTTTTGGGGCCAGTTTTGTTTAATATCTTTATCAATGATCTGGATGAGGGGATTGAGTGCACCCTCAGTAAGTTTGCAGGCGACACCAAACTAGGTGGGAGTGTTGATCTGCTTGAGGGTAGGCAGGCTCTACAGAGGGACCTGGACAGGCTGGATCGATGGGCCAAGGCCAGCTGTATGAGGTTTAATAAGGCCAAGTGCTGGGTCCTGCATTTCGGTCACAACAACCCCAAGCAACGCTACAGACTTGGGGAAGAGTGGCTGGAAAGCTGCCCGGCAGAAAAGGACCTGGGGGTGCTGGTGGACGGCCAGCTTAACATGAGCCAGCAGTGTGCCCAGGTGGCTAAGGCGGCCAACAGCATTCTGGCTTGTATCAGGAATAGTGTGGCCAGCAGGAGCAGGGAAGCGATGGTGCCTCTGTACTGGGCACTGGTGAGGCCTCACCTCGAGTGCTGTGTTCAGTTCTGGGCCCCTCTGTACAAGAGGAACACTGAAGTGCTGGAGCGTGTCCAGAGGAGAGCTACCAGGCTGGTGAGCGGTCTGGAGACCAAGTCATATGAGGAGAGGCTGAGGGAGCTGGGCATGTTTAGCTTGGAGAAGAGGAGGCTGAGGGGAGACCTCATTGCCCTCTACAACTACCTGAAAGGAGGTTGGAGAGAGGTGGGTGTTGGCCTCTTCTCCCAGGTGAATAGTGACAGGACCAGAGGAAATGGTCTGAAGTTGTGGCAGGGGAGGTTTAGATTAGATATTAGGAAGAATTACTTTACTGAAAGAGTGGTCAGGCACTGGAACAGCCTGCCCAGGGAGGTGGTTGAGTCACCATCCCTAGAGGTATTTAGGAAACGTCTAGATGTGGCACTTCAGGGCATGCTCTACTGGCAGAGATTGTAGGGGGTTTTTTTGGTGTGTGTATGGTTGGACTCAATGATCTCAAAGGTCCTTTCCAACCATGAAGATTCTATGATTCAATGATTCTAATATTGGTTATAATGAGATATGAGCATGCACTATGATCCAGCACACCTTGGCTTCCACTTGGAAGAAACTTGGCTAAATGGGCAGTGATGAAGCTACAACCAGACACTCGGGACTCCATCTCCAGGCAACAGCTGGACAGGTGCAATGAGACACAATGACCCTGCAGGGTAAATTCAGCCAGTGACTACAGAAACCTGTAAGTGGCTGACCACTCTATTCCCCAAACCAGAGAATTGTATCAGCATGCAGCCTGCAGTTAGTCTCAGTGTGTTCAGACTCTGCAGGGTAGAAACTCAATTTTCTCTCTAAACTGCCACATGACCTAGGATTTCAAGAACAGAGTACTCTAAAAGCCTACACTCAAAATATTAGTAATTAAAAACAATGAGTTCCACATGGAATATATTTTATTATAATCCTATAAATAAATGAAAAATTTAGATTGTATTTTTTAATCAAGAAGACAGCTTAAACGCAGTATTTAGTAAGTGGAGCAATTAATAGTATCCAAAATATCGTAACTTTGAATGTAATCGTGCACTATCTTTAATAGTTAGGAATTACTTGGAACACTTGAGCTGTCAGCTTTTTTTAGTTAATACATCTCAGAGAAAATCTGGAAATCACTGAAGGACTCACAATGCCCTTTTAAAGAAACATCTGATATTCTTTTCATTAATCAAAAGCATTATTTGGATTCTGGGAAACAGAAATATGGAGCTATTTATGTAAAATGTATTTCCTTTAATAATTACTCTATAGCTTATGAACTTAGATGAAATATGAAAAAACTCACATGCTGCAATATTGAAACAAATTGGATTTGACCAGTGAGACATTTCTCTTCTTACAGTAACACTCTGAAATCTCTAGGGTTGCCATAACTTCTAATAATGTAGTGAGCTCGTTTTAATCTTGATTTCCCCTATATTTCTTTTTTTTCAACATCAGCATTATTTAAAAAACCCAATGCAGTCAAAACTGGCACTTGAAGGCATTTTGAACTGAGTTCAAAAAGTGAGCAATACCATTTTATATGCTGTATTTCCCATTAGAGTCTGTTTGTCCTCGTGTATTTGAATCTTTTTTCTTAACAGTTTTGTCACCTAATAGTACCAAAAGGCCATCAAGATGACAGTGGAAGAGATAAGAAGAGTCATGCTGACTCTGCATAGTGCCCTGTCAAAAAAGTAAAGAAACCTTACTCAACATTCATTGCTCCTTCCCTCCCTCCCCATTTCTTTCACTGCAAGCTTTCTGCTCAAAAACAATAGGCCAAGATTTTCCGAGCAGTAGTCGACGGTGTATCTTTCCCATCAGGCTTCATGTTATCATACTGCAAACCCATAGACCTAAAAGATCCTAGTTTCAGAAAGTCTCCAAATTAAAAATAAAGGAGGTATCGCAGTGTGACAATCTTGGCAGAGCACTGATGCCACAGATGAGAACGGATGCCTTGGCAGAACTGAATGCTTCATTCAGCCCCTGAAATCTTCCCTTCCTCCATGCAAATCAAGCTTTTTCTTTCCCTTCCCCTGCATGTGGGACCATCTAACGAAAGAACTGAAAGAAGGAAATCAACTTGTCTCTATGGGGCACGGCATCTAGGTCCCATTCTTTTAAAAAGAAGCATGACAATTCAACAGAGAAGTAAAACTTCAATATTTATCTCTGTATAAATTGTGTTATGAAAAGCAATTAAGATTTTACCTTCCTGATATAAAAATTGTCCAGTAGAAAATGACCTTGAATGTCTGCCTTGAAACTCTTCAAAATCTTATTCCTACGGATTTTGAAGGGGCTGAAGTTCCACAAAACAGAACTTGTAATCTAATACAGATCGTTTCAATTTAGCTGTGATTGCATTGGCCATTTCAAAGCCTCTTGCAATTCCATCTTACAAGAAGGACCAATGTCAAACCAATGTTGTAAGGTGGAGGTTTTTTTGAGATTACCCTCTAACCATGGCGTAGTAAGTAGATATTGCCAAGCTTCTGAAAATCAACATAGAAGCAAATCTACAGAACGTACTTTTAACCACACATTTAGTAACTTCATTTTTACTTCCATAATTCTCTTCCTGAAGGATGATGCAATAGCTCCACTAGCAATTTGAACAGGCAAAATCACAGGTCATTTTCTAAGTTCTTTACCCAAGCTATACCTTTGAAACTAATGAGAGGTCACTGAATTAAAGACTAGCTGCAGGATTTGTATCTTCCATTAAAAGTCCTCCAGCCTGCGTACAAGTCACATTGCACAGTATTCCTCTTTGAGATTTGGCTGCAGTAAAATTAAGTAACAGTTTAAGCGGATTTAATGATTTAATTTTTTTAATAGAGTGCTTGCAAACTTTAGCCACATTGGTGCAATACTTTCAGACTGAGCAATTCAAAGGAGTCTAAGGGAGGAAGGCAAGCACGCTTCACTGAAACGGATAGTGTCATCCGCAATAAGTGCATGTGTTTGCACATAATATTCTATTTATAGCTATTATCAAGAAATATAGCATGTAATATTTCTGAGAGACCTTCATGGAAGTACTTTATTCACTCAGACTACAAGCATTACCATCTTTTCCAGACTTTATTACGTCTGCAGCCCCAGATTCTGACCCATTATTGAATGGAGTATGTTAGCAGAACACAAAGGAGACTACGTACGTATCTCTCATTGCCATGAAGTGATGATAAAGCTTACGGACACAAAGTGATTGATTATTCCTGCAGAAGCAAAGAATGAGATACCTCCAAAAGCCAAAAGAGAAAGTTAGAAGGGGATTTTGATTTAAGTGAAGACAGCAGATTGGAAAGTTCCGTACCTATTCCTAGATCAGCTGAGAACCAGAGATGCTCAACAGAGCAAAAAAAATATCTCTGTCGTTTTAGACACGTCTTATTTTTCAGAGAGAGTTAATTGGTAAGGAATTACAGTTTTTAAGACTTCAGTGCCCCTGGGTCTTGAAACTCATGAATATGACATCACTCTGGTAAAATAAATTATTTACCACGCCAGACATTCCAGGGTGGCAAAACCTTTGAATCAGATGGAATAAATCGCTGCTCATCAAAAGACCTACACCTTTCTAGTATTAATAAAAGAGTAAAGGAGGGATAGAAGGAACAGCTATAAATATGACAAGAAGCTAAATCAGAACTTAAATGTTAAGAAAAATATGGAAGCAGCAGAAAATATTAGATTGCAAGAAGGCCAGAAAATGGCATTAAGACTACCAAATATTGTTTTATACCCCTCCCCCCCAAAAAACTGCATAGCAGATTAATTACAATTCTGCCTTGTTTACGCCATCAACTGTGTTGAATAAGAACAAAATGGCAGCTCAGAACTAAAGCACCTGGATGCCTGTGGGCGTTTGTAGTGCAAGAATATGTCAACTGGACCGGCTCATGCAGCGTTGGGGCAGCAAGGTCCTGCTCGACCCAAGGCCTTTTCAGTTACTATCTCTCTTAGTGTAACCAGTTGTGAGTCAGCTACCAATCTGTAATTCATCCTACGTCACGCACTAAACAGGACATGCTTCTTGTTGTTTCTTTGATGAAAGATACCTACTGCTATATTTCACAAGTTAAATTCAAGCCACTTGAACTCCGAACAGCAAAACAGTAACATCAAAACAACTTATTCCTGTACAGTTTGAATAAAAAAAGGCAAAATAAACCTTTAAAATCCTATATTAATCATTGGATTAGATTAAGTCTACTTAGCATTATTACTGCTTAGCATCACTTAATATAGCTTTAAATTATAACAGGATAAAGTAAAAAAAAAAAAAAAATTAGATCCAAAAAAATTGTACCCCAGGCTGCTTGCACTCTTAATTAACGATGTGCTACTCTTAAAATATTCAGGTAAATGTAGTACTGTTTTCACTAAAGTCAGCATTAATGCAGAAAGCTGTACATTAACCATAATAACTTTCTAAATGACTAGCCACAATTATATCTCTTCACAGTGTATATGCCGCAGTATTTTAAACAAAACACAAGCCATCCATAGCCTACATTTTCAGCAAATGCTTTAAATAATCAAAACCTGACAAGGGTTACATTATACATGGTAACAGGGCTTTCTTTAACTTTTACTCATCAAGGAATAAAAATCATGCTTATTTAAACATCATTGATGTTAGGAGGTTCATGTCACAGATTCTCTTAATAATGTGAACAAGGGCATTGACTGTAACTCCATCAATATCCCTTTCTGTTGTTGGGGTCTTTTTTTTAAGCTGAATATAAACTGTAATCTAAATCCATTGCAAAGGAATAAAGCAACATGTTATCAGTACTTCACTGCAGAAACAGAGATTAATCTTGAAACACTTACGTATTCCTGCTAAAATAAATACATGTAGAGACATTAATGGATTTTACTTTATTTTTTTTCCTTTCTCTGCAACATGGATCAGTAAAGACAAAAGCTAGGTGATTTAAGTGAAACCTATGTGAAAATTAAAGCAGAAGGCATGAAAAAGATTTGTTGTTAATTCTTCATCTCATAGGTGGTAAGATTAAGGTTTCATTACTAAAGTTGGCTGTAGCAATGTTTACACGGATTCAAAAAGCAGTTCAGAATTGAGTTGTAGTACAATCCTATTCTTATAGTGGTACAGAGGGTAACACACAACCTTTTGCTATTTCTGTAACTTCTGATTAGAGCCAAAAATAAAGACTCAAGGAAGGCGAAGGCCTTGAAAAGTCTTTAACTTCAAATGTAAATGCTATTGCCTTCCTAACTACGGCACTAACTGAAAACACTGGGGGGACTGAAGTCGAGAGGGAAGGAAGGGAGATGGATGAGAGAAGAATACCCAAAAATAAAAAGACTGCTCTTTCGACATCTAACACAAGTATTTTTTTTGAGATCAGAAAAAACAACAACTAGGAAACATAAATGCTGCTACAGAAGCTGTTTCAGATTGGCTTCTGTAACTTACTGCATAAGCTATGTCTCCCTTTTCAAGAGCAGATTTATAAACACCACTACGTGTGAAAAACTATCTCCTTTGCTCCTTTCTTCGATAGGATTAATGGGGACTGGACAGAAAAAAACAGAAAACTTTTTGCAAAAGCTTTTCATATATGAAGTCACCTATGCCCTGACATTTACATATCCCTAAGAAGGAAAATGCAATATATTGTGATGGCACATACTTACCAGACTAGGATAGAAAGTGGAAGTGATGATTACTTTGAACTATTAATAGGGTCTTCTGTTCTCATCAGCAACTTGCAATGATTATTTCCTCCTAACAGCTACATTTATCAATTTACATACACTACATTTAATTGACAAATTATTTGGCCATGAATTTCCAAAGACCTGCCAGAGTTTTCTGTTAATCAACTAGAAGGGGAAAATTGGATAGCTGAACTACAAAGCACTGATTATAATTGGATCAGTGCTATAAGTTAATAAAGAAAATTCTTGTAATGTTCTATATCTAGTAGTCTAGTGTTTTGACTAAAAGTGACTCAATATAGACCAATGCTTCCAGACCAATGCTGGTGAAACCCTGCTATTGTATTAGGTTGAAGTGGTTTAAATGTGTTTAGACTAAAATACGACTTACAAACTGGTTTTTAGAATAAACAAATCTCATAATGAGTAATATAAAATTAAAAATGAATTATTAACTGCTTTACACCATCCCAACTATATATGCCACAGTTTACGGAAGGGAAGGTATTCCAGCACAGACAACTACTTGGCTTTACAGGGCAAGATCACATAAACATGAGGAGTTAAACCCCAGGTGCAACACTAGTTTATTATGAAGACAACCGTGCGTGTATTACTCAGTAAACCTGAGCCAATAGTTTAACGATGTCTTTCTTTCACGGAGGGAGATTGGGGAAAGAAGGCAGTGACAGAAGCGGGAAAAGAAGAAACCTAAAACTTCGGTGTGCCTGTTCCTGCTGCATTCTCTATACGGTGCCCAATATTGTGAAAGGAAGACTGCAGCCTTCAGAGATGGCCTAGATGAGGGGGAAACTCTCATCTGCCAGCGTTAGCCTTCATGACCCGACAGCTTCCTTGCTTTCAGCCAACAAAGACATCTTGCCAACGCTGCTGTCTTTGACTCCTTTCTTCCAGGGCCTTACCTAAAGCAGGGTTGGTTGCTTCTACCAGATTTCAATCAGACACCTCAGCAGAAAAGTTATTACCGCTGTGAGATTAGTACTCTTCCACCCTAGTTGTCTCCATAGCGGGGAGCGCACACACCAGGCATTGCGCACGACAAGTCACTGGAGTGCAGGAAGAAAATATTTCTGTACCATTAATACATAAAAGAAAATAAAAAATATTGTTAATTTCATTTTTAACTCATCCTTTTTAAATTTCTGGGTTCGTTTATGTTTTATAAGGGTCATAGTAAATTAGTACAGTAGTACACGTACATAATGTATAAGTAAATAAATATCCATATATGGTGGGTGAGTGCTCAAAAATGTTTTAGTTTGGAGAGCACTGCTGTAACCCAGCAGGGAGGCTGGTGCAGAAACGCTGGCCAGAATCCACAGAACCTGCTACCAAGTTAGTCCTCTCGAAACCAATGTCTGATTTTGAGGGGGGAGGAACGCTATTGCTGTGAAGCTAGCTGAAGCCCCCACTGAAGCTAGAACATTTCTACCAAATATTGAGGGCCTATAATTGTTTTCTTTTTTCAGCTAAGCTTTTAAGAAAGTATTTTTTATCTAAGCTAAAGACATTCCTTTCATGGTAGTCACTGGCTCCTGTTAGCCATTCATGAATACAGTCAAAAAAATCAGCAGCTATATTGGGAACCTTTAAGGTAACTTTCACAGGACATTTGAAATAAGGTAAGCTTCACACTATACTCAGTTTGATAGTAATCCTGTTACAGCCATATTCACAGCCATCTGTATGTTAACATTTATGGTGAAGACTTTCAAAATAAAATGCAGAAGGAAGATTTAAATGAAAAAAACCCCCACAACTGTCTAATCTTGATCTAGTTGTTTCAAGATAACAGAGCAGATAGATAGATATAAATGTAAAAGGTGTACTATATCTTCCTTCTCTATACCTGAGGAATTGGGGGATATTGCTTTATAGAGAGTGAAGAAGTAGAGAGCTGGTGTGCAAGAGTCTTTTTTTTAAAATCTTTGTGCGAATGAGCAGTGTGGAGGAACAAGGTGAAAATAAAAGGGGTAAAGTAAAGCCAGAAGGAGGCAGAGTATTTATTCACAATTAGCAGTAACTGAGACTACATCTACTATGAGCTGAAAGCACAATGGATTTAAAAGCCCCTTTAAATTTAACATATTAAAATATATAAAATCTTCCTTAACTGCTGAAATGGCAACGTGCCTAGAGAGGGTGTAACATTAGCCATTCAAAGTACATTGCTATCCATTTGTGAGATGCCTGTGGAAACAGAACTGTCTTCGTTCACGCCGTTCCTGGAATTCAACTAAACATATTAGTAATGCTTCCTGTGCACTTCTGATATTCGATATACTCGAGTATCAGGGAATGTACAGCTCAGTTTCCGCTACAGAACGATGTCAGTCATAGCCACACCATTAAGATGTTTATGTCAGTCCCTCAGAAGTATACAGACAATACAAAGGAAAATCAGGACCAATTCCTGTGCAAATTATCACATATGGACAAGGAGAGATTACCTAATAATTAAGAGTAATAGCACTGTGAATTTCTAAAGTAAGGGAAAAAACATAGAAAAAAAAAACCAACAAACCCAAATCTTTTCAAAGTGAATTGCCAAGTCTTAAATTTCCTGTATCAAACACTATAGCTAAATTCAACAAAATGGTTTTGTAACAAGACAAATCGCAGCAAGACACAGAATCCACTTTCGATGTGACAGCAGAAATTACTATTGTTGAGATGAGTGCATTTTTGAAAGCTATGACTGATGACAAGTCTGTAACATTAGCAACTATTCCCATATCCGCACTTGGCAGCAAGTTATCAGGACTTGCCAGAGCAAGGAAGTGCCAAGAGCAGGAGTTAAGGGCTTTATTTTGGCAGTGTTTGGTGAGTTAGGTGGAATATAAATTTAGGCAATGAAGAAGAAAGGTATCAAAAGAGAGGATGCTCAAGGCAGAAGTCAAGGTCACCTACACAAGCTCAGACAGTAAGAAGAAGAACGTATGGGTTGTGAAGGGAGAGAAAATACTATGCCTGATTACAGTATTTCTTTGCAACTCAATACAAAACTGAATTTGTTTCCTCAAGAACAGCAAAGCTGTTGTCTTCATCTGTAGAACAAAAAAAAAGGTGGGGGGAGGTTGCCTGGAGTTCTGGGAAGCCTTCAGCTGCATTTTGACTTACTCTTCATACAAATGCATTGTTATACAACTTCTGTTTCATGACCGTTTCATTTCTAAACTGCTCTAGGGATAAATCATGTTTGTGTGGAGGGATGCTGTTGTCTACAGGACCAATGGAGTTTCATAACTTGCAAAATGTGCATCAGGAAAAGAAATAGCTATCTGCTTATAATAGCTGAAGGCAATCCAGTGGAATTGTATCAACTTCTGCTGCCTAATTCTGTTGTTGTAAAGATTCATTCGAATCCTTGTCAGGCATTCTCTGCTACTCGTTTCTCTGTGTACCCTTTCAGATATGCAGGGATCCTAATAACCAGACCAGGAACCAACACAGAGATGTGATGAATACTTACAAACGAAGCCAGCAAGATCCCTGTTTTCAGCAATTAGTCCTAGATTTCTCAGACTGAGTAGCCAGGATAAATGCATATTTTCAACTTTCATCTGTGGTCCTCCAACTGTAAGCAGAGCATAATATGGTTCTCTGACTCCTCAGCCTTATCCTCGTGTCCTGCTCTTCTCTAGACTCTGCCCCTGTTTCATTTTCTTCATCCTGCTCCATCGCACTCTTCATTTCTCAAGCCCTCTGATTCTTGTGTGTGACCTTTAAATGCAAATCTTTATAGACTGAATCTGGGTTCTTCCAGAAGCCTCACCCACGTTTTGAAAAGAAGTCCCTCCTCCCCAACTTTCCCTCCCATACACACATATAACTGGGATGCCTGCTTTTTGACCTCTTGCCATTGGACTTGGAAGGACCCCTCCTCACCCTGGCAACACGGAAGGAAGAATGGGATAATACTGAAGAGACTGCCCTCCCAGCTCCAACATTCTGCCCCATCATACACCAAATTATGTAGGCAGCAACAAGCATTGTAGAAAAATAGGGATTTATCTCTGTAACTCTGTGCAAAAGTATGTTTAGCTCCTCTGTAAATAGCCAGGCCTTTTGGTGCAAATCCATAACAACAACAATGATGATGATTAGTTAAAATCCCCTTCAAAACCTCAGTATGTGCATCTTGAGAAGGAAATACTCAACCTGGAAGGTGTAGCTTAGCAAATAAGGAACAACTGAAATCTTGGTTTAACACAAAGCAGCAGCCAACATTTAATGACAGACGCTACTACAGTTTCTGTTCATGATTCCTCAGACCTGACACCTTGAAGCACCTTGGATACCTTACTTCTGTTTCAGTGTTTGATGTCAATTGCTCACGGCCATTAAATACTGCCACCACGTTACAGGATTTACTCCCAGCTGTAAACTAGCTACTTCTAAGATATCAGAAAAACAGTACCCAGTATCTCTGACCCACAAGCAGTAAGCACTAAAAATGAACTTTCCTGGACAAGTTTTATCAAACTTTTCTGCAAACACTCTGAATTCAAGAACTTTGTAATAGCAAAGCACTTTCCCTCAGCATTATCCCCAGTCTTGTCTTCCTCCAAACCTATCCAAAACCATTTCAACATCTGATAAGGAAGGATGGGGACAAAAAGAATGTTGTCAAATTATTAAAGCAGAGCCCAGCAAGGTATCATAAAAAGGAGAGCTAGAAGGGCTGCGGAGAAATAGTCTTGTCACTTGTGTTCCATTCCTGATAGATATTCTACATGTCCTTAAGCTTCAAACGATATTTTTTACCATCTCCTTAGGCAATCTATTACAGTGCTTATCTGTCCTTAATGGTAAACTGTATTGCTCTAATTTTTCAACAAATGGCTTGTCAAAAATAGTCTGAACACAGAACCTCACTCCATAAGACATAACCAAGTTTTCCATTAACGATGATACATTTCCTAAGATCGGTATTTTCATGTTTATTTCAAATTAGTGCAATATTCAAATGTCAGGCTTGCAAGAACACATTTAAATTAGGAATGCAATAATTGGAAAGAGTTGTCAGATATCTTACTATTGTGCCAGAAGTGCACAAAGGTAGAGAATACACTATGGAGGACAGTCTTCATTGGCTTATGTATCAGTAGATGTTAGTATTTAAAGTATTTGCTAGTTTTTCTGTTGTCGTAATTCTGGTTTTCTGTGGGTTTGTTTTTATTTTTTCCTGGTATTAGTGAAACAGAATAATGAAAGACTTGAGCTAAATACGAGAGAATCTAAATAACAACTGGCAGCCCCAGATAAGGCTTTCAGCCTGTAAGACCCTTTCTTAGGGCACTAGAGAAAAAAATATCTATATCCTTATTGCCACAGCTTCTCTGCAGTAACTTTGATGAGATTAAAATAAAATCTGATACCTTATTTTCATAAACATGCCAGTGTTATGAGTTTGGCAATGCTGAACATTACTGTGTTACGGCTGTCATGGAGGTGATATCTCAGGAGGGTACTTGGAAAGCAGAACAAGAGGGAGAGCATCTGTGGAGGGGGTGTTGTAGAAGTCTTGTTGGAGTTGGTGCCTTCAGAGACGTATCTATCATGGAATGATATGACCTATGATACTATTGTAAAGGATATGGATGTATTGTAAAAAAGAAAATCACACCAGATCTGATTGCTTGGACATTTGCTGGAAATCTGCCTTTCAGCAACAGAAGCTTATATGCTGCAAAACTGTGAAACCAGTTAGTTCCCTGTAGAGGATCAACAGGACTAATCTGTTTTCTTGATGTGCCTCATTATGGAGAGCCAGCACAAAGCCCCCACAAATGTTATATTAATGGAAATACAAAAAAGTTGTGCAACATTTTACTTCATTTTCTTGCTTTTGTACCAACAGCTTCTCTCAGTGTTTTTTTTAACTGATTCCCTAAATACTGGACTTTCAAACTGTGCGTACCGACAGGCTCAAACTTAATCTTATATCAGGTTGCTCTGAATGACCAGATCACAAGTCTGATGTTTTAATCCAATAAACTGTCTATCTGTACAACATAATTAACTAATCACATTATTAATGTGAATTGTACCAACCGTTCCAAACACAACTTATTTCCTATAATGAACATTTTCTTCAAATCTTCCTTTTTTGGTAGCGATCTTAAACTAATTTATTGAACAAGTCTAACAGGATACAGAGTCCATCACCTTTCAGGTCTTTATATCTCATAGCCAAAAGGTCAAGAGGTAGGAAGTATAAGGTGAAACAGGAGTACTGAAAATACTAACTGCAGCATTTCCCCGATCACTTTCTCTTACTTGTAAAACACATTTTCCAACCTGAACACTCTTACATTTGGTAGTACACATGAAGCCAGCAACATCAACTATTGATGTCAAACTGGTGTAGGAAATTAGGCTTGATACGGTGCAACAGTTGTCACAACAAGCAGAATCTGGCCATTCAACTTCCTGACAACTTATGTGTTTCACAAAACTCTTATTTCTAAGCAAAGATTTCAGAAGTGCCTAAATACTGTGCTTAGGCACGTAAATTAGTACTCTGATTTCAGAAGTGCTGGGTTCCAGCTATTACTTAGCAGACACACGTTAGCACAGTGATCATCATCCATCAGCTAGCAATCCAACACCTAGGAAGTCACCAACTATTGATAGGTAAGTAGATTTTTGGAGAAGATGAATGGTGTGGGGGAGGAGAATCTCTGAATGACTTAGCTAAGCTATAAACTGAAAACTGACACAGTAAATAAAGCAGCCAAGTATTCAAACCACATTGTTCATTCTTAGTTGTGGTTGGACAAAGGTTGCTTCAGTTTCTTCTAAGGTTATCCAAATGAAGTCCTTAAGGATTTTGAATGTAACAAAAATACCATCTCTTCAGCTTTTTCTAAGAAAATCCCCCCGGTTTTTTGTTGTTTGGGGTGGTTTTTTAAGGCATTTTTTTTTAATTTATGCCTTTTACTGATAGCAAAGAACTCAAATAATGCAAAGACTTCAATGAAAACATTGTGGTATAACAAACACTTATATATTTTCCCACCATTTTGATCTAATCCAACGTTTCCTTTCAGCTCATTTCATTCTCATGCTGGCTTAGTAGCATTATAACCAAAGATACACGACTACGCAAGAAGAGAGCTGACTTCCTTGTAAAGAACAGTGGGGTTTTTCTCTCTACTACCTTGAAACCTACAGGATGTTTTTACCAGGATACTCCATTTTACCACAAGCCCAGTAATGCATGAAAAGCTTTATACAAGATCTGAAAATATATCAGATAGTACCATGTTTGGTCTTGACAAAAATTCCCCATCAACGTAGATAGATTTGAGTTGCCCCAAAACAACACTGTGTGCACGGCCCACTTTTCATCTTAGTTTTCCTACTCAAGACCCAACATCAATTTTGTACCTGTTCAGGGTTTTTTAAATGGAACTGCCGTCAAATAAGACGCAGTAAAGACTTGAATCAAGTGACACAAATTAATATCAACAGGTCCAGCACAACATTTTCCTTCTGTTCCCCACAGACTGAGGCATTCTAAGGGACAATGATGTTTAGTATCAGTTCCAATGACATTAGCACTGTCCTTCAAAGTAACAGTGCATCTTTGAAGCAAACCTCACCAAGCTTCAGTTTGCATCATGAAGTAGTCTCATGGCACACCAACTGAATAGTTTGCAGAAACTAACCTGGAAAAGGCTCTCACGGACCCCAGCTTTAGTTCAACAACTAACGGCAGGCCAATCCATAGGGCGAAACTGAAGTCTGTTATAAATCCTCTCAAAACTCTTATGATACGGATGCTGTGTTCTCAGAATCACGTGCTTCCGTCTGCTGAGCTACAAGAATTGTGCTGCATTCCTGCTAATGCAGACACAGCTATGAGCTGATGAGGTATGAATGAACAAAAATAAAATAAATAAAAAAAAGGTCCCCTTTCTTTGACTTCTCATTTGACTCAGCTTATCTACTTCTGCAAAGTGAATTATTCTTCACATTTACTAACACTGCTTTTCATGGATTCTGCATAACACTTCTGAGAAAGAGGGAAATTATATATGCTGTATTTACATTTCTTCTGCTCTCAGCTGTTCCTGTTAAACACCAAGATCTACAGTAAAATTTGATGACTGGAAGACAGCATGTTTATTATGGAGTTGGGGGGGGACGACTTGCTAACCTCCTTTTCACTAAGGGAAACCACTTTAAGATGTTCTTCACTGCAAAAGAGCAAGTAAAATATTAAGGAAAAGAATTTTTCTTTTTTGTCATATATTCACAAAACTGAAGACGGAAATCACCTGTGAAGATACTCTGCCCTTAAAATGTTAAAGATTTCTGAATTGCTATAGGATCCCAAACTAGTCAGAATGTTGGGATAGATGTACATAGACCTTCCATAAAGACAAATGAAAGGCTTCTACTGAATTCCCATTTTCCCCACACAACTTTTATTAGAGTAGAAAATAGAAACTTAACATTTATTTAAAAAAAAAATCTCAGAAAACCCCCCCACACCCTCTCCTCCAGACAACTAAAGGTTTATACACCCCACTCTTTAGCCCATGTGTCTTCACAGCTGGGTCCTTGCTTTGTCACTTGGTCTCAGCCAACTGAAGAATGTTTTGAGTTGACTCAAGTCTAGACAGTCGCACTTCGCCCTTAGCAATTTCATTCCATTACTCTGCAGTTTGGCTGGCTGCTCCCTAACGTTCACTGCAGACTGTGTATGAACTCATATACCTTGATGGTCTGTACACAAACTGGGGGTTCCTGCTTGTGATTGCAATTCCTTCTGTACCCTGAATTTTCTGACATCTTCCCTTCTTGACTAAGTTCAGTTGCTCTTCAAGAGTGGAGCAACCTCTGCATCTTTATAAAGGGTTCCACCTGCCCTGGTCACTTATAGCAACATAAAATCATTGTGACATAAAGTGAAAAAAATACCAAAAAAAACCACAAAATGCTGTCTTACCACAACTTGGTAGAATTTGTAGAAACTTGTAGAAGTTGTGAGGAGTGTTTTCAGAAACTCACATTTTAAAAAACCTGCCTACTTTTATTGCCATTTTTTTTTTCAGATAAACTTTTTGATTAATTCAGTTGACAAAAGTTCATCCAAGCATGACTTGTTAAGCTTCACACAATCCACAATGAAGATGAGCAACAGCGTGTGACAAAACTTTAAGCTTATTCAGTTTCTGAACTACTGAGCAAACATACGTTCCAGAACGAGATGAAGTTCTGACCTACAGCATTTGCTGTCAAAAGTTTAGCCAAAATCTTTTCTGTTCACTGGTGAAATGCCAATCATCTTAAAGAACATCACTTTTAAAAATCTGACTACATTTCTTGAATGTAGTAACTATTAATATCATGCTGTTGATTTATGTTTAAAAAAGCAAGTGCAAAATTATACTACTACATTTTCATAAGTAATGATAAAATATTGATCCTTTTTATTTCTGCTCTGAAATAACAGCTGTGCATTTTTTTTTTCTTTTTAAAAATTAACTTTCTAATTTATATTTGAATAAAAGGTTTTTTTAATTTTTGTTAGAAATTTAGAAGCTTCCCAGTACCCCTTGGAGACATCACTGTAACCAAAGCAATGTTAAAAAGTTTAAGACGTTTAACTGATAACATGCTGAGTTGATGAAGAACCACAATGCAGGCAAAACAGTTTTCCAATAATGATGGTGTATAAATTTTAGTTGAAAGTTGCATTATTTCCTAAATGTGACTGTTGACCAAACTCTTTGCACACAAACAACTGTTCTGCTCTCATAACATAATAGAAACATGTCTTTTGGCTCGGAGTCCACACTAATAATACATTTTTCAACTTCGTTTTTTTAATACCTACATTCACAGGCAAAAGCAAACCACGTATTCATTAGTTTAGATTAGAGAGTGTTTTGCCTGAAATACCTGAAGAATTTGATGCCAAAAAATACATAGAATTCTAATACAACTATTTTCCTAGTATTTATGTGGAAATGATAATAAAAAGCACAGCAAAAACTTAGGTGGAAAGAGACCCTGGACATCACCTAGTCTAACCCCAGCTCAAAGCAGGTCCAACTAGATCGGGTTGTTCAGGGCCTTGTAACAGTCATGTTTTTAGTATCTCCAAGGATGGAAACTTGATCAGAATTTTCCACGTTCCAATTTGTGCCTGTCACCTCTCATTCTACCACAATGCACCTCTGAGAAGAGTCTCACCCTGTCTTTTCTACATCCTCCCATTACCTAGTGTAGACAGAAGAAAGACCCCTCCTGATCCTTCTCTTCTGAAGGCTAAAACCCCTTGTTCCCTCAGCCTCATCTCGTATGCCATGTGCTCTAGCCTCCAGCCTTCTTGGCAGCCCTGCACCGGACTTGCTCCAGCATGCTCATGTCTTTCTCGTGCTGGGGAGCCCAAAACTGGTTACGGTACTTGAGATGTAGCCTCACGAGTTCCAAATATAAGGGAGGATTCACTTGCTGACTGAATCAATCTGCTGACTACACTTCTGCTACCGCAGCCCAGGGTGTAGCTGGCCTCCTTTGCTGCAAGGACACGCTGCTGAATCACGTGCAGTTTGTTGTTGAAGAGGTCCTGCAGGTCTTTTTCTGTAAAGCTGTTCTACCTAGACAGCCCCCGGCTGTGTTGTCATGTGTGTTGCACATCCTAGCTGCAGGAATATGCATTTGCTTTCATTTATAAATTTCAAATTCACAAAGTTCCACTCATCCCATTTCTCCAGCCTGTGCAGATCTAGCCTGTGGCAGCTTTGCTTCTACTGGACTACTGGATTTATCAACCCCTAATATTAAATATTTACAAAGACATATACTTCTATAATAAGTAGCCTAAATTAGATCTAACACCCACAGCTGTACAGGAAAACTTTATAACTGCAGTTTTATTTATTTGACCAACACAGTGGAAATTGTCTCCCTATGTCAGAGCACATTTCAGCTCTCTCTTGAATGTTCTTGAAACGAAGGACCTTACAGGTTTATCAGTTAGACTCACTGGATGTTTTTTCAGGGAATTTGCAAAAATTGTATCCTCCTAAGGAAAAGATCAGTTTCCCCAGTCATAAAGTATGAATAACATATGCGTCTCCAAGAGATAACTACACTGAAGAAAGAATACAGAAAGCAGGTAAGCTTTCCATGCAATCCAGTAAATTAGATTATATTTTTGCTACCTGTAAAATGCAGAAACTTTAATATGTTGCTTAGGACACTCATGCACAAATATCACTCTTTTCAGGAAAATTTGCAAACGGCAAATCACTTTTACTAATTTCAGTGGGAGGCTGAAATTCAGTTGAGAAAAATTCTACTGCCTGACCAATTTGCAAACTATAGGTTCAAAGAAGAAGAGTAGGCTATGCTTGAGCTACATTCCTGAGTTCAAACAGTAAAAAATAACTTAAAAAAAAATAAACCGAAGTTGCTCACATGAAACAGTGATAAAGAATGTGAAACAGAAATTTATTTTAAAGTTTTAAGGATTTACTAACAAGTAAGTACAGTTCTTCAATGAAGTCTAAAGGTTGGTTGTTTGTGCGAAGACACAGCTTCCATATATGTCACATGTCTATGCATGCAATCTGTGTTCTTGCTTGTTCAGTCTTTTCATTCTGTGGCACTATTTTGCCTGAATTTTTTCAAAAGAAAACGTGAAAACATGTAGCTGAGTCTTCAAAGTGTCTTGGAGATTTTGTTTTCATCTCTGGAAGGGGAAAAAAAAAAAAAACCACCCTCTCTTTCATCAGCTTCTGTTTTGAGGAACTACATGACGGGGTCATGGGAAACTCATAAATTCGAAATACATTAATATGTGCTTAAAATTACCAGAGACTGAACACCTCAAAGATATGCAGGCAACTAATTGTCCTCCGTACAGACAGGAGTGACAGACTGATGGATCTGGCGCAGAAGCAATAAGCAGCTCAGCCAGAGGGATGGAGCAGTACAGAACACGACTCGGCTCCTCATACAATGTACGATGAAATTTTAATACTCATCAGGCTGAGTAATGAACTGCTCAGAGCTTGCCAATCTGGAAACACTGTGGCATGGAACAGTTCCCTAAGTTTTGTCCTGCTTCATGGTCTGAGCATTTCATTCAGCTTTATCAGAAGCCACTGATTCCCCCTTTTATTCACAGCCAAGAACTTGTTTCTGAAGAGAAGACACTCAAGTACTTTTGGTACAATTCCTAGCGAGCATAGTCCCCTAACCCTCTAAAAAATGACTACCGATCAAAAATACGACAAGGAAAATTTACTTTGGGTATTCTGATGGAACCTAGCTCTGAGATAGGCCAGCACAGAAACGCTGAACACTATTAAAGCTGTGGTGTTTCCTCGCAAGCCCAAAATCAATTCCTTTGAGGTCAGCGAAGAGTTCCATGGACAAACTGAGCATTTGTGTCCCTTCAGTTGAGCAAGACTTGTTGCAATCAGGGCTTTGGATAGAGCAGTCAGCTCTGGCTAATCCAATCTCTTCTGAGCAAACTGGCACATCTACAGGCAAACGTAGAGAGATATCATTTTGTATCACAGAAACTATGAATCCCAGATTCCTTCCTGGCTAGTTAGACCTGCCTCTCACCAGGCTAGCTATGGACCTATACTAGTGTAAAATACAGCAATTCCTGTCATGGATCCAGGCTGCATAATTCTGTGCCGAGTTGCGTTGTGCTGTGCAAATTCACCTCACGCTACTTTCCGGATACCAATTTCTGTGACAAGAAAAAGTTATATAGCAAGTCCTTAAGGACTGAAAGTCGAGCCACGTGGAGCTTCACAGTACAGCTGGATACACAGCGTCTGGGCCATGCATCAAATATGCAGGAGGAGTACAGAAAGCAAAATTAAAGCCAGAAATAACAGCCCTTTAGCATGTTCCTAAAAACTTGGTTTCAAGGGCACAATCTTAAGACATGTAGGAAGACTCCATGAAACTACAGTCCCAAGGAGGTAAAGCCGAGAACAATTTGCCCGGTATCTCCAAAATGAAAGGCACTGTAAGCACTAGTTACATATATTTGCAGTTGTTTTAAGATGTTAGACCAAGGTATGGCAGAAAACATCACTGTAAGCTGTTTCAGCCTGACTAAAATTGCAAATATGGATAGCTGCTCCATTGTACTAGTTTTAGATACTTGGGTACTAACAGACATAGGTAACAAACGTTAACAAGAAAAATTCCTTTTAGAATTATTTTCAAGTGGCAAAAAAAAAAAATAATCTAACTTCCCAATATTAAAATATGCTGATTACAATTAGTCCAGTTTGATTATTCCTTGATAAGGAAAAGCATTTGAATAATAAACTTAGGTGTCATCAGACAACAGTGACATCACTGAAGGATGTATATTCACTTCCACTGGAGACTTACAGGTAGCATTTCACTTTGAATAATGACAGTATTTAAAATAAATGCAATTGATTTAAAGATTGTTTTAAAAAACTCGTTACCAATAAAAGCTTAGTAATAACACCAAAGAGTTCTGATTTTAATTTGTGTTCCGCCAGAAAACCATGATTAAAACAATTAATTATTCAGTAGCTGAATAAAATAAAGAGGGCAAAATCTTCAAATTACCCTGTATCACTAAGAAACTGATTTTTTTAAAGCATTTACTATTTGCCATGAAATTATTCATCACCTTGTTTTAAAGGAGGTAAGTCTAAAAAGCTTAGCTTCACAGGGGGTCACATCTATGAAAAAAATTATTTTTAAGCAAGCCTCTTCTGCCCCCACAGACTCCAAAGTAGTATAAGAAGTTAGACACTTTTTTTCTTAACACGTTATTATTCCACTATATAATTCTTTATCTTCCAGGTCTTTGTCTCACTATACCATGTCAAAAGAACATTCCCAAATCTGATTGAGCACTGGAAACTCATCACAGCAGTCAGACTGGTAGTGAACTTCACTTAATATTTGTGCTACTTCTACTCACTCCCATAACGATTTAGAATTTTTGTAACTAATAGAAAATTGAAGTTCACTTAACATGCATGGGAGAAACAACAACACAACACAAACAATATCAGATGTTATTGATTTCTTCTTTAAATCACTTGCCAAGTCTAAGAACAACTATCTAATTGTAAACTTTCAATGTTATTTTCTGGACAACAGTATTTCAAGTATTTCTAAGAAATACTAAAACGGTTTTTAGTTGAAACACTATAGATTTTAAACTCTTATATGTAAAATATTTCTAGGGCAAACTACAGATGTCAAAAAGTTGCATGAAGTCTCCTCAGTTATTCTAGGTACTAGTTTATTCCACAGAGAGATAAGTAGTCAAAATTTTAAACTTCTCAAAGAACTGTAGTCTCTTAAGAAACAGATAAGTGACCTTGATACCACTGATGACTCAAAAGTATAATATAACTTTAGCAACAGGAAAAGAAGTTCACCAAGAAAACATTTCCTTCCAACTGAGAAATTTCCCAACCTCCATGTCATTGGATGGAATAATCCTAAAATAATAGTATTATTCAAACATAGCTCAGTATTATTCAAACACAGTTCAGATGATAGCTTTTTTGAAATGCAGTCATACCATACTTAAAATTTAAAATGCTGGGGGAGTGCACTTAAGGTGCAAATATAGTACTGTACTGTATTGCCAAATATTACCTACTCTGTGCTTAAATAATTCTAAGTAGTACAGTTTCTCTAATGTTAATATAAATCTGGTTGGTGGGGAAGATTATATAGACTAAAGTAAGATTCTATCTTCAGGAGTTAGTTCTCACTTGATTTATTAAGAATGTTTATATTTAAGTCAACTTCATTTACAGTTTCTGCTGAATTAGTGAAAAAAAGTCTTCTGACTTCTGCCATTTTAATTGAACTGTTACATTCAATATTTTTGTTGCATCTTTGGCATTATACTGAATAATTATTTCCCACTTGTCATGGAAAACAATCACTTATTTGATTGAAGTGTAGCCTGAATTGCTTAAACTGAGGAAGAGTTTCTTCTGGTAGTGATAGGTATTTTTTGTAGCTTTTCTACTAGGATGACACAAAACTTGGCACTAAGCTTGGAATACCATACTTAAGTATTCAAAATATATCACACGTAATACTTCCACCGATAAAAACAAAAGACATACCTATGCAACTTTTTTTTTATCCTTTAAACTCAAGTCATATCACCTGTCATTTATTAGGTTCACCTGAGAAAACAAATAAACTAGTATCAAGGAGCTCAAAACTACAAAATCTTTACTCACACCAAACTGACCAAAAGATCAGCTTCATTTTCTTACAGTTTCTTAAACAATCTTGCCATCATCCAAACAACATACCAGAACAATTTCTTATATTGAAGAAAGCCAATGTTTAAAAAACAGAGAGTGAGTCATATCTTATCATTACATTTTGGTGTCAGGTCAGCAGCTTTAAGTAATCTCTAAAGCTTTTAATACCTTGAATGATGAAATTATGATAAAACAGGTTCACAAAACTTATCAATACATCTCTGCAAATATGAAGCTAAAAAGCTCTGGCTGAAAATTACAGCTGTATTGGTAGCAGAAACAGGAGTTTTGCTATTAATCCATTCAGGCTACAGCAAATCACTGAATTCCAAATGTGACTACTGTTTTGTCACTGGACAAATCAGATACCAAACTGCATGAAATTAAGCCTCTTTTTGAAAATTTGTATTTTGATCTGCTTTTTAAAAGCTGTACTAAAATCTCACGCTCCCTAGCATATAATTTTTTTTACAAGAGGATCATCAATCTTGTTCTCAGTGGTAATTCGTAACAGCAACAAAATGCATTACAGTACAAAGAAATTAACAATTCGTACATTACCTAATGCTGCTCATGCTTCCAGTTTCTGATCCAAGCTTACATCTCTCCAGCTGGCTAGCTACAATTTGACGCTCAGCCTCAAGTTCTCGAGTCAGTCGCTCAAACTGCAGTTCCTGAAAAAATAAATGAAACCATTTGGTTTGACTTCTCTTGAGATTAAGAAGGAATTTCAGTACATAAAATTATAACTTGTGCAAGAACTGTTAATATAATACCTTATAGGAAAGCTTTTTTTTTTTTTTTCTTTTTAAACACATTCGCAGTCCAAATTTTTGTGGCAACACCTACTCATTCCTTCATTCACTCTAATGATATATGTTGTAGAATGAGCTGGTTTATCAGGAATGGAATTTCCAAATACATTAAACAACTTAGGCCTTCGCCAGAATCATCCATAGTTCATGCACACCCCTTAGCAGCACACAAATGTGTTCTTAAAAAGCTGATCTAAGTATGGCCACAAATGAGAATCTGTGTTACTTAAAAAAAGATGCAAAGTTCTGCAGATGATCATGGGTTGACAAAAGCTTTTGTACTCAAAAAGACAACCATCACAGTACGCACTAGTGAAATAAACTAAATTGGAGGTATGTTGTTATGTACTGAATGCAGTTTAATTTCTGCATTTAATGATGTGCAGCAGAAGGGAAACTCAAGTAGTTTTGGACAAAAGCCATGTTAAAAATCCTACCATTAATTGAATGTATTTCCTTTTGTTCTGTCAAGGAAGCCGAACCAGCCCCATCAGATAAGATTTATCCACAGAGCTTATAAATGTACTTCTAAAGAGTTTTTGTTTTTATACACAAGAGATTATTTAATTAAAAGAAAAAAAAAAAAAGACGCAAAACCGATAGAAGTAAAATCCCCACTATTCCTTAAAAACCTCCATTTCCCACATATGGTAGCAGTAGTTCTATCAACTACTAAATTGAAACACTTTTAGGGAATGATGTTTGTTGTAAGTTTGCCAAATGTTGCTGCCCTTTCATTTTGGTCAGTTACATTGAGTCATTTTCACAAGTTAATAGAAAAGCTCTCTCGCCCCTTTTCTTTGGGTTTGTTGAAGGCTGAAGGACAAATATTTTGAGAACCCACTTGTTAAATTATTCCTGTATCCACACAAATGCACCCTCTTCCACCTCTTTCTCCCACTTCTCTTTCAAAAAAAGACCTCCCCATAATGCAGAGGTATGGGAGAGAGTCCCTTGAGTAACTCCCCAGCAATGCCTGCCTAACAGAAAAACAGTACTGGAAATTACTTGGGTTGAGACTTATGTCCACCAAGTACAACTGAAGAACTCAGTATTTGAGAGAAAGGAAGAAATGGCAGGAGTAGAAAGAAGAATTCAAAAGCGTTTGTCCTATCTGCTACCTAAAACTTCTGACCAAGAAGCCAAGGGCAAATGGAGGCATTAAACTTTTAGATCTCTGAAATGAGGCAAACCATAACCACAGTGGAAGGCAGCTGGTGGTTGTTCTACCTAATTCACCTGGATCATTCCCCTTTGTTTCTCTCATTACTTGCATGGAATACCTTCTGTCCTGCACTACGAGTACGGGGCGCGAAGTCCAAGCAGGTTAAGTACAGCACAAAATAGCCGGTGTACACTTCAGTAGGCACTGACTATTTGACAAAGCCTACCTAATTCTGTATTCGTTATTCCAAGCAAGACTATCCGGAGCACAGGAATACCAGCAAGAGTCAGACTGATGTAAAGCACAAAACATCACTGCTCACTGAATGTTAATATTGCATTAGTAATCATAGTTAATGATATTCTCTGCACGTTTTTGTAGCACTCAGAAATGTCTTTTTCACTGTTGTTTGTAGATAGGACTATTAAAAATCACCTAATAATAATCACTTATTTCAGATATGCCTACTTCACAGAGCATTCGTCTCTCACCTAGTAGAATCAATTGTCTGAAAAGCTGAAGAGACCGTTGATCAACTTTCCAAGAGTTATTATTCAGATCCTGGCCTTGTTTGCATAAAATAATGCCCTTACTGCAAAAAGGACTGTAACAGAAATATTACTAAAGTTTTGAAGAACGTAAAATCAAAGTGGTGTAGTATTTGCTACGCTAGCATGCTTGTATCAAAGCATGTAAGCACTGAGAAAATTTGATAGTATAAAATACCAAGCAAAACCAGAGCATTAAGTTTACTTTCGAAATTAAAGCAAAAGCTTTAAGAGCTATTCTGTTCCACTGCATTGTTTAAGTTACTTGATTCTATCACGACAATGGTATGAAAGAACATTTTGATGCCTAGCATATGTTTTCATCTCGCCAGCTTCACCTTCCGCCATCCCAGGGGAGGCAGCTCAGACACGTTTGCCATGGCCTAGCAGAGGGCACTTTTTTTACCAGCCTAGTGAGAAGATGCAGCTGTTCTCATAACGTTACTAAGAGAATGTAAGAATCAAGGACTAACTAACATTCCCAACCGTCCACGCTGTCATTTGCCTTTTCCCAGATAGACAAGCGTAGCTCCTGTGTCCTTTTACTCTAGTAGGTGTGCAAACAACCTCTCTCCAGCTTCCTCTTGTCCATGCTATCCCAAGTCAACTTAGAAATGCCCCCAAACCTATTTTAAATTGAAATACTTTAAAGATTATTTTGTCTTTTTCTTTTCTTCTGCTACCTGGATTGTATATCTTCTTATATATTTTCTATGCTTCATATTCCTTCAGTTAATCACTCTGGTTGACTACTTCCCAGACACTTCTGCATTTTCCCAACTAACATCTTTATGTCGTGATTACTTTGTCTACTGAACACTCCTGCTTATGATTCTAGTCTCCAAAATATACTTTTCTTCTCTTAACTCTGTCATTTGTCTTTCTTTCCTACTTCTTTCTGTTCTCTTCTGCATTGCATCTTTCTTTCATTTCCTAGCACACTTCATGACTCACCCTCCACTAATCTCTTTCAGTCCTACAATACAAATTGCTACTCTAGCAAATGCCCTAAAATGATCAGTTTAAGCAGCCCCTCTCTCTCTCTGTGTCTCTCTCAATAATTGGTCCCTTATTGAGGAAACTCTGCCCTTCTTAAGATGTAGAAATTAATGTTTCCTGGTTTCACTGCCCACGTTATTTAAGTCCTGCCCTGAAGAGATGACTGGAAAAGGACAGTTGTGGGACTGTTCCTCCTCAAGTTGGAAGCAGAGATGTGCTGGATCACTGAAGAAAAAAAATAATCTTGTGTTTTTAATGCATGAAAATGGCTACAATAGGTGAACAGTAACGTCATTACTAGCTTGACTTAATTCCTGCTATTTCTCACTTGATTGTCTTCTGTCAGGTGTCATCAGAAGTTAGGGATGGAAGGAAGGAGATGAAAGGTCAGGAGGTGGGATATGTGAAAGGGCAGAGCCAAACAATTATTACCTCAGAATTATCCTCTACGCTAAATTTACCAAACAACTGTGTTAGGTATTCTCTTGTGTGATGGCAAAGGTGCTGGTCCACAGGGTTGCCTTGTGAATGAAAGAAGAAAAGCAGAATTCAAGTAGAGAGACTATCCCTCTGTATCAAGAATCCCTGGCAGAAAACAAATTAATAACCTTCCTTCTCTTTGTTAGGGAAGCAGCAAGAGTGACTAATATTTGAATAAATCCATATGTTTAGATTTCAAGCAGCTGTCACAGGGCAAGAAGACAGAAACTAGAAATAGTATTTGCTTACATTTTATAAAAATAACTACTGAACCGGACTCCATCATTTGTCTTATTTGTTCTGTTTACAGTCATTTTCACCAGTTCATGCCATGTTGTGTGATCTTCACAGCCTTCTATTATTTATATGAATCAAGCTAATCAGAACATCAAAATTAAAACCAAATTCTGACCCACTGATTATGCAAATCTTGTCAAGACAATTGCAGAATGAAGAACAGCAGAAAATACATTGAAACATCAAGCTTAATTTAAGTAAAGCCACGTCAAGGGCAGCTTCATGGACTGTGCTACAAAGGGCGATGATGCCAAAGCAAATGCACATGCAAAGGCACTGCAAAGCTGAAGTGACGAATCTGGTAGTCCTTAGCACTTAGCACCAGACAGGGTGCGGGAGGGGGAAGCCAACAGAAAGGTTAGAAATAACAATGAGAGCCATCCAGAGAAATCACCCAAGAGAGCAGCTGGGAAAGGGAGGAACTTCCTGATAACTTTATCAAATTGTTTTGACATGATAAAAAGAGTATGTATCTGCCAGGGTCTGAAGCCATTTATATTTAAAAGTGGTATTTGTTCACTACCTTGAGTTCTTTTGTAAAAAATATTCATTATTCCATAGAAGGCAATTGGACATATTTGCCTTTTCAGTACGAGATTTATATTTTATCTACCCTCTGCAGACACCAAAACTTCAAGCATTAAATAAGACTTGAGTAAGGTCATACATTTCACAGTGGTCCAGGAACTGAATAAGCCTGATTGATAGAAATCTTCACAGCTTTCGGACAGGTTATGAACTCTTGAGCTCAGGGCACACCAAGTAAGAGGCTATTTGGTTATTTTTATGCTTTGTATCTGCTGCGTGGTCTGTACTGACCCGTTTGAATGTTGGGAGGGGTAAACCAGATCAAAAGAAATTTGGCTGATATTCAGAGCTGATCTCTGTCCTTTACAATCTTAAAGTTATGCTTCAGTCCTTTCATAGACAGATGTGTATCAATGCTGAGCAAAAGACACAGCAAAATCAGCAGAGATAATAAAAAGCAGCTGATACAAAAAAAGGATCTATCTAAATTTAGGCTGAATAGCCTTGCAGATTTATTGAATTCACGTGAATCTTAAGGTCATAATATTAAAAGAGGAAAAGTGTTTAGCTTTTGACTGTAAATATGCTATACAAAGAGAAATTGGTGCACTGGCGATCATTTGAATCTTCAAATACAGACAAATAACAGCACTGAGCTAAGGCTGGGAATCCCTGGTGAGATGAATGGAGAAAGCCTGATTACAGCTATACAAACAAACAAATCATCTCCTGGACTGAAGTCTTTCACAGGAGCATCCCAAAAGTATATAGGCTGTAGAAATGTACAACATTGGCTCTATCTTGTTCTAACCTACTAAACAAGTACTACTTGTGACATTAATTAAGGTATGTGTATATTGCTATGCATATCCTGTGGCATCATGCATAATTCCATATACTGCACGTCTGTAAACCCCAAGTAAATGCCGTTACTTAGACAACACACCATTCTTAACCTATCGTACCGGACACACATGAGCAGCTAAAATTGGGGCACATACTTCCTGAGGAAAACAGCAAAATCTAGGGAAGTTTAACTTGGTGGAAATCTAGGGACAGCATCAGACACAAACCAGACCTGACAGCCCATTCTGTATCTGGAAGAAAAACATTCTTGATGTTTTCAAACAGAATAAAAACCATCACTAGCAATGTTGTTGCAAGATTAAAAAATCCAAACAACCAACTATTAATAGCTATGACTGCACCTATACACAACTGCAAATTTCCAGGTAACACCAACCCGAAGGAAGCAATTCATACACTGGAGAGCAAGACTACCATTCAGAGGAATCTTGACAAGTTGGAGGAACAGGCCAATGATACTGTCATAAAGTTCAAGAAAGAAAAATGAAAAGTCCCGCACGGAGGATGGAATCCCATGTAACAGTACAGCATCTCCACAGAAAGGACCAAGGGGTCCAGTAGACAACAAGTTGTGACTCAGCAGTGCATTCCTGTAGTGACGACGGCCAACCACTTATTTCACTGCACTAGCAAGAGAATCACTAGCAGAACAAGTAAGTAATTATTCCCTTTCCTTTGGTACTCCTGGCACTGCCATCTTGAGTACACTGCCTGGTTTGGGCCCACCAGGACAAGGGACATGACAAGATTTTGAAGCAAGATCATCAGAGGACCACCAAGACGGTCCGAAGATTGAAGCACACTTTGTATGAGAAGAAGCTGAAGGAATTTGGTTTGTTTAGCATGAAGAAGAAAAGGTATAAGAAGGACCTAATTGCAGACTTTTACTTCTTAATAGGGGATTATAGTGAAGACATCACCAGGCTCCTGACAGAAGTACACAGCAAATGGACAAAGGCAACACTCACAAGTTGCAATGAGGTAAATTCTGACTGGATATAAGGAAAAAAAACTCATCAGCAAATAAACAAAATCCCCAAAACCAAACAACACAGCAAGGGTGGTTAAACACTAGAACAGGTTGCCCAGGTAGGTTGTAGAATCTCCATTCTCGGAGATTTTGAAAGTCTAACATTGAAGATAGACCTGCTTAGAGTAGACCTCCAGAGGTCTCTCTCAACCTAGTTTTTCCGTGATCCTAGAACTGATGAGTTCTGGAAATTTTTCCAAGGCTTTATGCCAATGCCAATCTGTATTACAGATCAGACGCTATCAGACTCTCTGATCATCATCATGCTTACATAAAGACACATTAGACTTGATCTAAGTGCTAGTATTTTATCAGCCTGAACCAGTATTTCTCTAGCTCATTCTGTCACCTGCTCTGAGGGTTTTAGCAATCCCATGCTTCTTTACAAGAGATAAGCATGGCATCTGGGCTACTCTGCATATGGATTACTTATGGGCTAAAGAAGTAGTTTGGTTTATTATGGTGTTTAAAATAAACTATTCCTTCTTTTTTCATGTAAGATTACTTCAAAGAAGTCCCTTTCATGCCTTTAAAAACTTTTATAGAAATCAGACCGTATTTTATTTTCTATTTTTAGGACCCTGATACAAATGAGGTCACAATTGCATTCAGCTGCATGTTTCAGCTCTCCAAGCACACTGCCCTGTTCCTCTGCGAGTTGCAGACAAACCTTGCTCTCTGAAGGCACACTGCCCAATTGCCTGGACTTCTGTTCCTAGGGAAATTGTATTATTTCTTCTCCAACACAATCACCAAAGTTATTGAAATTATCTCCATTTTTCTGTTTCAAATTGCCTGGTCCTTTTTTATCCCATTTTTTCTTCTCTCTGTTTTGTATTCAGCTTTAGTCTTTTAGCTCACTGCTTTCTTCTCCTTCTCACTAGTTTTTGCATCCCTTGCCAACACTCCCAATGGTTTATCACCCACCATGATTGCTGTGCTATTCTACTTCCTCCCATGCAAACTACTTCAGTCTCCAAAGTAATAAAGTGTAAGTAAAAGCCTTGGAGTGTTAGGATAGGATTAGAACTACAAAGAGCTTTCTAATCTCATACCTTTGCTTCTCCTCCTTCAGCAGCAATTTAAGGAGATAAATTGACTTTCTAACTCAATAGCTTTGACTTGCTTTAGGGCTTACTGTTATTAATTGTAAAGCTCAATGTGGGAGCAAAACAAAACCTCAGAGATGGTGGATCTTCTCCAAGGAAAGTGTGAGTGAGAGAGCTGGAGTTCAGTAACAGACCCTGACTCTTCAGTGTTACGATGGCCTGAGCTTGTAATTCTCATTTGCTTCTTACAAAGATTTACTACGCCTAAGTGGAAAAGAAACGAGTAATTCCATTTATGATAGTAGTAGTTGGAGCCTTACTTTGCATGGTCAGCAAATCTAATGTATCAGACAGAACTGTGAACTGATGCCTTTTACCTTGATTTTCCAATACATATCTGTAGGGTCATTTTGTTCTGAAAACAGCAAAGCACAATCCTGTTGCAGCTGGAAGATGCTTTATTATGATGTAAAAATTATTTGTATGGTTTAAAGATATGTGAAAAGCTAAGAAAGTGAAACAATGTGGTTTCAAAAAGTGAAACTTCTAAAAATGTTCTAGACATTGAAGTACTAAGAAAACCTTTTTTGGTTCCGACAACATACTCAGCTTCTGTTCTCCCTTTCTGCTCCAATCTGATCTGTGCTCTGATGGGCATCATGCTAAGATGCTAGCAAGAGCTACAGAGGTGTCAGTACACCCCAATATACGTGGATACCAATAACACACAACACTTTTTGTGCAGTCTATCTACATGTTTAGAGATCTGAAGTCTTCTCCAGTGTTTTATTCACAGGGTTCTCCAGTTCCCTATTTATACATCTCTGAAATAGTTCTCCCTTCCAGAGTTTTGAAGATACACGTCATTCTAGGCATCACGTACAGATGGAGAGCCAGCATTATAAATCATTAGCTTTCCACTTGTCCAGAATGGTCTAAGAGGTCTGAGACATCTAGTCCCTTCCTCTTCTCCTGCTTCCACTGGAGAAATTATTCCGATGAACAATTTTCCCTTTTGATTTTCCTTGCCTTGTAAGAGACTGATTTCTCAGTCCGTACGTGGACTATTAGTGCAGCATATCCAAGAACAGACTCCATAATTTGCAATTATCCTTGAATCTCTGAATTAATTAGGATACTAGATCTGAATATTGCCATGAGTAGCTATTAAAGAGCTAGTCATTAGCATGTTAGTAAGGGATTCAAAAGTTATGTCACTAAGCAAAATGGGCTTTTCTTTTTTTTTCTTCTTAGGGCAAGCTACTGCATGCAAATTAATAACCACAGGATTTTGTTTTTTCTTTTCTTACAACTAACAACATAGAAGCTTGATTTTCTGCATACTTGCAAAATTCAGTTTGCTACATTTACTGAATGTGGATGGACTTTCAAGTAAATAGAGGATTAAAATGAAACTGTAAGGAAATTTGGTTGTAAACAAAAAATTCTAGCAGACAGTATGTGGATTAGTCAAATAATTCACTTATTTCTACTATTAAGTACTACTGGAAAAAAACAGCCTTTCAAATATCACAGGCTAAAAAGTGGAATTCAAAGACTGCAAACCCTCAAGATTTGCACGTTTTCTCTCAAAGATAATTCTGTGGCAGTAGCAGTTAACTTTGATAGCTCCAACTATGCTTTTGAATCTTTCCTCTTTTATTACATCTTTTATTACAAAGAAGAGAACTAGTAAAATAATTAGGCAATTCATTCCTTTTCTGACTACCCTGCAGAAATACCTCAGATTAAGGAAATTCCCAACTGATTCATATTGTTCCTTACGGAAGAGAAAAGCAATTAGTAATGAAAATGTTAGTTTTAAGAAGTATCATTACGATCTTATTCTTCTAATTTCTGGTATGAATAGCTCATCTTTTGAACAAACTAAAACGGTTTTTATAATGAAGTTACAGTCTAAAAATTACCTGTTTGAAAACAAATAGGTAAGGAACACACAGTTCAGGATAACATTAGTAGTATGGACGAAGACAGGGAAAGAGCTTAGAATCCAATTAAATAAACAATCTAATTGAATAAAAAGAACTTGTATGGGTTGACACACTATGGAGTTGGCAGTTCTGGCTGTCCATCAAGACAGAGGCACATTTTGAAAGAAGGGTACAAAATGTGATAGTTCTGGGAATCTTCAACTACCCCTGTAGTTTGTACAGTAAAAAAAAAAAAAGTAACAGAAAGACATGGCACATGGACAGCTGCTTAGGATGCCCACAAGAAAAGATATAATTCTTGACTTGGTCTCAAATAATGCACAAAAGATGTTTTGACATCTTGCAGCTGAGAAGCCACTCTTTAAATGATCATTCTGTGCTCATATCCAACATCCCTACAGAAGGTAGAAAATCTGCCAGTTATGAGCCAAATAAAAAGAGAAAATATGTAACAGAAAGAAATCAAAAAGTTTGTTTAAAGATAAGAGTTAAGTCCTCATAGGCAGCATGGAAAACACTTCACATCCCCATCCTGGAAGCACAGGACCAATGCAATGTGTCAAGAAAAGCTTAAGACATAACAAAAGAAGTTAGCACAACTAAACAGGAGGACAAAGGAAGTCCTGAGAAACAAAAACGCTCTTCCTGAACGCTGAAATCATCTTCAAATGAAGAAAATAAAGGACTACAAACACTGACAGGTTAAATATAAAAAACACAAGACAGCACAATATGGTCCTAAGGGACAAACAGCCAAAAGCATCAAAGCTAACAACAAATCCTTCCTCAAATGCATCAGGAGCAAGAATCCGCCTGGAGAGCATGTAGAGCCACTGGGTGATCAGGATATAAAAGGGTTCATTGAACAGAAACTAAATGAATCCTTCAGAACAGGTTTTGCTATTTCATGGGAAATTCCCATGCTGAGAACTCACTGAGGGAGTCTTATCAGAGGATCTGCCTGAAATTGAAGTGACTGTGGAATAGGTCGTGAAACAAATTGACAAAACAAACAGTAACAAATTGGAAGATCAAATGGTATTCGCTCAAGAATTATGAAGGAACTAGAAAATACATAGCTTAAAACAGATGTAGTACCCGACAACTGAAAGACATCTAATGCCATGCCAACTTCCAGAGAGGTCTATAAGACTACAGAGCAGCAAGCCAGACAGTCATATCAGGCAAATTAGTGGAGACTATAACACAGAACAGAATTAGTGGACACCAATATAAACATGAACTACTTATCCAGGAAGTGTCTCTATGGATAAGTACTTTCTTAAATAGGAGGACTAGAAATAAGTGGTAAATTCTCACAGTTGAAGAAGTCCACATGTGAAGTTCTGGTTCTGTGGTCCACACTGTTCAATACATACATAAATGGACTTAAAATAAGGAGAGAACAACAGGGTGACCAAGTTTGGCAATAATACAAAATTATGTGGGACTAAAGCTGAAGAGCAACAACAGAGAATTTCAGAAGGATGTTTTCACAGCCTGAAAAAGCAAGACAAAATGGGAGATGAAATTCCCTGTAGATCAGTAGAACGTGATCCTCCTGGAGCAAAACTGATACTAACTTCACATGCCCTCCAGCTGCCTGGAAATGCTTCCATGAGTTGCACAGAAACATAGATAGAGCTGACTGGCCTGCAGTTTCCTGAATTTGCCTTTCTGCCCTTTTTGTAGATAACTGTAGTATTTGTTCTTTTCCAGATACACGGGATTTCCCCTTACTTCCAAGACCCTTCAAAGATGTTAGGGAGTAGTTTTGTGATGATGTCAGCCAACTCTCTCAGCACCCTCAGTTACGCCCTGTCAGGTCACACAGGAGTTGTACCTGTCCAGTTTGTAAAGATGGTCCCTCACTTGACCCTCCTCTACCATCACTGGTTTGTTATCTCCTTCATCATTGCTACCTGACAACGTTTTGGGGTCTGACATGACCTGTGAAGATAGGCTGAGTACCTCAGCCTTTCCTGTGCCATTTTTTATTAATTTGATGGCCGTATTCAGCAGCAGACTTACATCTTTCTTGTACTTCTGCTTCCTACTAACATACCTGCAAAAACTTTTATGTTACTCTCGTTATCTTTTGCTAGTTTGAGCTCCAGCTGAGCTATTGCCTTCCTAATTGCACCTCTGCACACTGAAGCAGTATTTCCATATTCCTCTTTGGGAGTTTGCCCCCTTTTGCACTGTTCAAGTGCTTCTTTTTTCATTTGAGCTCTCTTAGTAGTTTGGTGGTTTTCCAGATGATTTTTTACGCCTGCTCCTTTACCTGCTTAGGAGGCTAGACTGTTCATGTGTTTCAAGAAGAAGCTGTACTGGGAAATACCCCCAAATTCCTGAGCTTCTTTGCCCTACATGACAGAGCCTTGTTGGATCCCTCCCAACAGCTCCCTGAGTTGAAATCTGCTCTTCTGAAGTCCAGGTCTTTAATCACTTGTCCTCCTCAAGCCCCTTGGCCTCTACACTCTTACAGTTGCTGCAGCCAGCACTGCTGTTGACATTCATATTTTCAAACGTGTCTTTATTAGTAAGCATTTAGTCCAGAAGAGGATCGTTCCTAGCTGTCCCATGCATACACTGTGCTAGGAAGCTGTCCTCAACGCACCTCCCAGATTGCTTGTGCACCACTGCGTTGTTTTCCCAGTAAATATCAGGATGATTAAATTCCCTTTTGAGAACCAGGGCCTGCAGGCCCAACACTTCTTGGAGGTGACTGAAGGCGGATTCATCCAGCTCCTCCTCCTGATCCACATCTGCCACAGACACCATGAGGTCTCTCTCGGTGGCTCCAATTTTGACCCAAAAGCATTCTACAGACCACAGCTGGCCTCTGTTTATCAAAACTGTCATTTTACAGCTCTTTCCGTGTCTAAAATGATGTGGCAGAACTGAAAAGACAGAAAGAAAGGCTACAAGGATGATCAAAGGTATGAAATGGATTCTGTACAAGGAACAATGAAGTTTGGAATCTTCAGTCTGGAAAAGATACAGCTTAGGGAGGACATGGTAGAGGTCTACAAAATGGCATATATGGCATATTCACTAGTTCTTCTAAAACAAGAAGCAGGATACATCAAATGAAGAAAATAAGAGCCAGACCTGAAAACAGATGAAAGAAGATGATTCTTTGTGTAACAGGCATGCTTTTGATGGTTACTAAGCACATCATAACTTCACTGGGTTATGGAAATCTGAGAACAGGTGACTTTTGAATATTAGGGCACAGTATCATTTATTCTTGCCCTGTTCTTACTCTTCCTTCAGCATATACTTATGGTCATTGGTGGAGACAAGTTGTCTGACCAACAATGGCCATTCCCATTGGCAAAACATATATTTATTGCCACAAAACAAAGAACAGTAAACATAATGATCAGTTTTTTTATATAAAAACAGATTTTCATCCATAAAATATCCAGAGTGGGAATCTGGGCCATTCTTCCAATAAAACACAAAATAGTTTTGCTGTTGAGTCTTCAAATAAACAAAGAGATTCCCAGATTTGCACTGTTTATTCTAAGTAAAACAGTGAATGGAACAAAAGAATTTAATATACTGGACTGGATTTGTGGTTATGGCTGTGGGAGATCAAACATACAAATCAATGCTTGCTGCACCACAGAATGACCAAGTTTCAGTAAAATAACAGTGCTGCTTCCACAATTACAGGGCAGATTTCAATTCCAAGACTAGTCAACTGACACCAAAATGTTGTTCAGGAAATTGTCAGCAGATGAAAATGGACAGAAGCATCTCTATAGGGATGTTTCTTACAGCAGGGATATCGGAATTACTGCTTTGCTACAATTATAAAATGAGAGCCATAGGAATCATTGTTATTTTTACTGGGGGGTGGGGTAAAAATAATAAATGAATCCACTTGTTCCATAACTGCCATCAGGATATTTCATTGACACTACTGTGGAAGTCATCTGCTATTTAAGTGTTTACTACAGAAAAAACACAGCAATCAAAACTGTATCTACCCTTGCAGGATGAACGCAGGAACCTTCTGACAGCCTTGTCAGCCCCAATGATTCCGTCTGAGACCTGGCACATACAGTGCACATCCCTAAAGCCCCATGGCCTGAGCACAAAACAAGCAGGTAGGAGCTCCAGCTCCCTTCTCAGAACAGACCAGTCTGCGATATGGTAGTATCAAGAAGGAAAGGCAAAGTAAATAAAAACAAGGCAAAGCATACTGAATTTTAAACTTGGCGCTTTTAGCTAATTTAATGGCAAAAAAGGGGGATTGAACTAATTTCCGGGCATGGTCTGAGAGCTGTCATTTAGAGTCATACCTTTTCTCCCCCTTGCCCCTATCTTAAATCTGCCATCTCTCCCGGCAGCGGGAACTTGGACTGGGTGAAACGCAGGCTCCCTCCTCCCCACATCTGGCAGCAGCTGAATGCCACACACATTCCCTCTTCTGCGACTGCAGGGACTGTTTCCATGGCAGCGCCAGGAAAACAATTCTGAACTGGTCACGGAAGGAGGTGAGGAGAACCACTGAACCGCCGGCCCCAGCAAAGCTCCCTCTCACCTCCCTGGACAAGACACTCCGAGATACCACGGGCAGGAGCGAAGCTGATGGTGCAGCCTGTGATGAACCAAAGGCACAGGCAGCAACATGCAGCATGGAAACCTCCCTTCGTGTCTGATGAGAGCTGCTGTGGTTCAAATACATGATACCGCAGTTTGGGTGCCCAGTCGTGCAGGTAAGTGGAAGGAGATCTGGGATGGCTGGCAAGCACTTGGCTTTCCTCCCCTCCCAGGTCCTCCATGAACATGTTGCCCACGATTCTCTTGCGGATGTATTTCTGGCTGCTCCCTGGTTAAGGAGAAGTAGAGATGTGCATTTGCCATGAATTGAAACAGCATGAGGGGACCTCACTTTTACTTTACAAATAACCAACACCAAACGTGTGGTACCAACATCTTAACTGGATTTTTCAGCATCTCAGGACTGTGTATGCGTTGGGATTATTTTGTCAAAGCCATATGATTTGCCCAGCTGAATGTCTCAGAGACAGAAATGAGATGAAACGTGACACTTGCGAATGATCTTGGCTAGCTTGAAAGAATAAGAATCTGAAATTGCAGTCTATGCTTGCACAACATATCAAAGACGTGTGATTACTGTGGCCACTTCCAAACCTCATCCTGCTCACAAGCCATGATGCAACGTATCAGCACCACACACAGACCCAAACCATGCATAGCAGGTATCTTTACAGGATCACAGAAGGGTTGAGGTTGGAAGGGACCTCTGGAGGTCATCTGGTTCAACCTCCCAGCTCAAGCAGGACCACCTACAGCCAGTTGTCCAGGACTGTGTCCAGGCAGCTTTTGAATATCTCCAAGGAGGGAGATTTCACAATCTCTGTGGGCAGCCTGTGCCAGTGCTCGGTCACCCTCACAATGAAAAAGTGTTTCCTGATGTTCAGACAGAGCCTCCGGTGATTCAGTTTGTGCCCATTGCCTCTGGTCCTGTCACTGGGCACCACTGAAAAGAGCCTGTCTCCATCTTCTTTGCACCCTCCCTTTGGGTATTTACACATATTGATGAGATCCTCCACTCAGCCTTCTCTTTTCCAGGCTGAACAGTCCCAGCTCTCTCAGTCTTTCCTCACAGGAGAGAAGCTCCAGTCCCTTCATCATCTTCAGGGCCCTTTGCTGGACACCCTCCAATATGTCCGCATCTGTCTTGAACTGAGGAGCCCAGAACTGGACCAAGTGCTCCAGGTGTGGACTCACCAGTGCTGAGCACAAAAGAAGGATCAACTCCCTCAACCTGCCGGTAACACTGCTCCTAAGGCAGCCCAGGATACTGATGGCCACCTCTGCCACAAGGGCACATTTCTGGCTCATGTTCAACTTGGTGTCCGCCAGGACCCCCATGTCCTTTTCTGCAAAGCTGCTTGCCAGCTAGGTGGCCCCCAGCATGTACTGGTGCATAGGATTAAGGGGCATTCCCCTGCCTGCAAGTAGCATTACCAAGGTTACTGAGGCAAACACAGGTCACCCCAGAAGCAGAAAAACTTGAGTAGACAGCTGCCATGCACACAGTACTAGGTAACTTTCTGTGCCATTAAAATTATTCTCCCTCCCAGAACACCTCTGCAGTAAAAGAGAGAATTTCTACGAGTTTTCCTATTCTGACCAGTGTGAGAGGTACACCTTTTTCCTTGTGTGCCCGAGGACTAGGAATGGAGAGGCTGTTCAATTATATGAAAAGTTATATGGGAGAACATTATTTTCTGAATTGATCATGGATGGTCCATCTTGTCTTATCTTGCGAGGTTAACTCCTCTCTGCTCACAAGCTCTCTCCAATTTCAATAATAGCCCATCCCACGCAAAACACTAACTTTCCCTACTCTACCTGAGAAGCTACACTGGATGTAGCCCCGAGAAGCCTCTCTGCTGAATAAGCCTGGCTCCTTTGATTCAGGCCCTTTCAAGGGGAGCCTCAGCAGCCTGGAATACGCAAGTATCAGCAACATTTGCAATGCTAAACTGTGAGAATAGAAGAAAAACTACTTAATTTTCTGGGCCTGTTCTGTTGTCTGTTCCTTGTGTATTTTAGATTATCCAACCACCTGAGAAGCAAAAATGCAACATCAAACTATTACTTAGCAAGTGCTGGAAATCTATGAAGTAATTCAGGCTTAAAAAGGAAGAGCATATATTTAGTTTGCCAAAGTCAGGACTTTAAGCCTAATTTCACCTCTATTGGAAGCTTTCTTGTTATTGTGTTACTTTCCTATTCCTAAAGCTTGATTTCTATTTGGTAAAGACTGATTTTTTCCTATTACATGGCTGGCAAGTGTATATAATTTCCAAAAGCAAAGTCACTGGAACTAGAATGAAAGGAATAATTTAATGGCATGCACTGACTGTAGTCACTCTACTTCATTTCCTCAAACAAGAGGCTGCATTGACCGAGGGAGACGTTTCTCTGGCTCATGTCCATTGCAGAGCAAAGTCAGAAAGAGAAAGAGAGAAAGAAATACAGCATTCCCTCCCTTGAATACATTCATGAAAAGCGGGCAGAGACCTTTGCCACAATGCTTGGGATGTCTTCGACAGCATCATCAGAATATAAAGTGTCTCTAGCCACTTTCCACAGCTTTTTTTTGGAAGAGCAAACCCCTCCACAACAGTGTAACACCACTTCGAGAGAAGGATTTTGAAAATTTAACTCTTATAAAATCAGTTCCCTTCCCTTTAAGCAGCTTCGTGTCTCCACACTGCAGAACAGTTTCTATCTTTTGTTCTTCCAGCCATGTCTTCCAGCTTCCACAGAGCACATCTCTCCGTCTCTCATGCACACCACTACTTTGAGCACGTCTGGTACCAGGCTCATCTGTCTAGGGAAGAGGGGATGACAGGTATCTCTGTAGCAACTGAGTACACATGGCTCTGGATACAAGACTTCAGGCAAATAACCCACAACTATGTTTTATCTATAAAAAAAAAAAAAAAAAAAAAACAAAAAACAAACACCACCACACACAAAAAAGCAACAAACCACTCTACATTAGAATCCCACTAAAATGGAGACTACGCAATTATTTACAGTGAAACAAACTTGAACCTGAGAAGCAGCCACGCGAGGAAATAACACTGAAAAAACAGTTAGCATGATGAGAACCGTGTGACCTAAATTATAATTTTAAATATTTAGAAATGGGAGAGCTTTGGATAACTCAGATAACATGACATTGTAACTACTGAAAATGCTAACTTTTTAATGACAACCGCTGTATGCAAATGATCTAATTACAAACATCAACACACAATGCCTTGTTGAAAAAACAGGGGGAAACATTACAAGCAGCTTAGGAAGAAGAAAAAAATTACACTTTGAAAATATTACTATGTGTATGGAATAATGAGGCCTCATAACAACTACAAGATCTTATTTACTCAAATTTTGCTATTTGATTCAGATGTTAATTTAATGCAGCATTAAATGAATAACAGATAAAGCCCCTTTTCTTTAAATGCTCACATCAGCTTCAAAATTACAGTTTGATACATTTTTTAATTAATCATACAAAGCACTGAATCTAAATTTGCAAGCTGTGATGACTTAGAATTTTTAAAAAGTTCTCTAGTAGTGGGAATGAAGAGAGAAGGGCCTGGAGCAGATAACAGACATGGGACGCTCCTGCCGTTGTCTGCATACTGACAACAGGACCTTCTCACTACAGGACAGCAGGATTCACCACCATTTTCATTTATACATAAATGGACTTGAAGTACAATGACTCATAATTTAACAGTGTGGCTAAATACCTTTAATAATTATTGATGCATTTGAATATTCTACTGATCAAGTTTAGACGAGATCCTCTTTCAGTAATTTCAGAATTGACTATACTCCTAGCGCACACAGCAGAAAACCAAAAGTAAAAATCGTTCAGTTAGATAAACTTAGAGGCATTTTTTTTTTTTTTTTTTTAAGGGTGAAGTTGAAAAGTGTGTAATTTATCTTCTTTATGCCTGTGAAGGTCTGAAGTATCCAGTCTCACTGCAAGAATAGCCTGCTATATGCCAAAACCGCAAAGCAATTCATCCCACTGTAGACAAACGTAACACTCAAATATGTTTGGAAAGAAAGAGTTTATTTTTTTTTTTAAAAAAGGTCAACAAATCTGCAGCTAAGACACTGCAAAATATGGCTGCTGCAACAGGTGGACTGTTTTGCAAGATTAGCAGCCTACCGTAAAATCCTTCTCTGTAACAGAGCAAACCACAACGTGACAGTAGATAAAACTCCATTAGAGTGAATTTAAGTACACGTATCCATGTAGACAGAATAAGCCAAACATCTGCCCATGTTTTTTTTCTATACTTTGTTGATGTTGCTATCATCTGGACACATTAGCCACATGTCCCCTGAAACCATGTATTGCAATTTCCATCAACTGGTATTACACCTGCTGAAGAGGGCAGAACTGATCGACTACAGTTTCTCCTGCTGTTGAGCTCAGACAACAAGCTGTTCATGAATTCTGCAGATGTTCTGGCAAACTGGGCCAAACTGATTTTTTCAAAAAAGGTTGTTTTTTTAAAAAAAAAAAAAACAAACCCCACAGTTTTCAACCTATTTTAAAAAAAAAAACAAAACCAAAAACAACCAAACAAAAGCTACTGTTTTTCACAGCTGTACTGTGCCTTACTGGTGTGTGTTTCAACACTTCCAGATCAGCATGAGGTGAATGACAAAAAAAGCATAATGAACATTAATTCCATAAAATATATAAAATCCTATGTCATGACGAAGAGTGTCCTGAAGCAATAAGGACAGTGCTGGCAAACAATAATGACTGGGCTCCCATCCCCAGAAACATTTTCAATCCCTTCATTACGTACAGATTTCATTCTTCCAAATTCCCTTCCAAGATATATTCATTTTTAGATGTAATAGCATGCTGTGTTTTGTTGGTTTGTTTGGTTGTTGGTTTTTTTGTTGTTGTTTTTTGGGTTTGTTTTTTTTTTTAAGTAAACCTACTCTGTCATTCAGAAAAATCAATCAGAAAATGCAAAGTCTGTCTGTCTCAGTTCTGCAACGAATTGCTAACTACTCTTTTAAAGTGTTCCATGGACATTAAAAATCAAAGTTTAAAGCAAGGAAAGAGAGAAACTTGCACAAATAGGTTTTGTAAGAGCTTGGAGAATGTGACTGTCCAAACAGGAATTCCAATGATTTTATGGACAGCATTTCTGTTTTTCAGGAGCCAGTATTAATTGAAACTTAGGTTCAGTCTGTTTCCCATCATAGAAATGTAAAGATAGTGCCAGGAGGCCCTGATAGGACAAAAGGTTTAACCGTAAAGCCTTTCAGAGTTTGTCCAAGCAGATATCCAGCGTCTATCCTGGAGGGCACAGCCAGCCAGACAGTTTCTTTGTCTGCTCTATCCTGCAGCTATGCCACAGCTATTATATGACTTAATAACACAAGGAAGTTACTTCCAGAAACCAGTGTCTGGACACCTTGCCTCTACATTTATCCAAGCTCATTTCCATTTTGAGGCCATATAACACTGATGCCAAAGAACTAAAAAATAAGAATAGGAAACAGTTAAGATTATTGCTGCCAGACCTTCCGAGCTAAAGCCGTTCAGTAGCCTCATGATTTCTGAGCGCACTACAAGAAGACACAGGCTAAAGGCATACTGACAGTCAAATAATATCATAGGAGATTTTAAGCATTCAAAACACTGATTGGTAGTAGCCCACTAACTACTAGTGGGATTCAATAATATCAGAAATAATTAAAAAAATCAATCGCTTTTTGTTTGAAAAAAAAAATCGCAAATCAGAAATATACAGAAACGCTTTAATCTCCATGCATATACAGACAAAATAAAGCCTCACTTACTGAGGTGAACGCAGGTACTATTTGTGTGTTCATTTCTCTTTAGGAGCAAACGAGTCCACTTATCTCTAGTATTGCATTTACTACAGCCATATGTGTGATTTCTAAGCACTTCAAAACTTAGAATTCAGGTAGAAAATAACTTCTGCTTTTAGATGAGCTCATGCAGCTCCTAATGAAAAACATACCATATGGTTCAATACATAATATCAGATAAGAGAATGACACCCCGAAGTCAGAGCAGTCTTTGAGAACTTAGCAAGCCTGGTCCACAGCAGGACAGGACAGCAGGAGGGCACACAGAGCAAAATTTAAGAGAAGGAAAGTGGTGCAGCACTGCCTGACTCACTACCACACTTGGTTACTCCTAATGCAACAAGCTTTATTCCTGGTAAAAAAAAAAAAAAAAAACAAAAAAAAAACCAACAAACAAACAAACAACAAAGCGAGAGTAACATGAAAGAAAATGTTATAATGTTATGTTTCTGAAAGCTGCATAAGCCACAGAAGACAACTCTCAGGGTCAGGAGACCCAGTGGAAGTAAGGGCAGCCTGCCACAACACACACCCTCCCAACTGCCTGAGACTTCCTCAACGGTCTGATCACCCATGGAAACACTCTAAATACGAGAAAACTTAAACAACCCCAATATGATTTTTGACAGCTGCCTTAAGGATAACTAAAGAAACGAGAGCAGGGTAGATTCAGATTAGACATTAGGAAGAAGTTCTTTACAATGAGGGTGGTGAGACGCTGGAACAGGTTGCCCAGAGAGGTGCTGGAGGCCCCATCCCTGGAGACATTCAAGGCCAGGCTGGATGAGGCTCTGAGCAACCTGATCTAGTTGAAGATGTCCCTGCTCACTGCAGGGGGGTTGGACTAGAGGACCTTTAAACTTCCCTTCCAACCCAACACATTCTGTGGTAAAAACTGACTGTTTCCTTGTCAGTCCTGTATTTTTTGAATCAAAACATGGGCTGCATATACCCAAACTGCTTGAGAACAAATGCATAAATCCGTACAGCATCCTCTTCATCCTGCACACCTGGTATCCTTAATATGCTTTCACTCACCCATAACTTACATCTGCTATGCTGGAGGCAGCCAGTCAGCACTTCAAGGACTAGATCTAGCCTGAGATGGAATCTCACCTGGCTGACCATTGCTGTCTTCTGCTGCTGTGAGCGCTTGCAAGTGATGGGTGGCTGCTTTATAACTTACATACGGTAACAACATCTTACAGTCCAAAGTACATAGAATTTTGCTACCAATTAAGCAGTAAGTATCTTATCCTACGAAACACCACCACTTGTGTCTTAATGAATGCACCTGCAGGAAAATGGATGACAAAGGAGCCATAGCCAGTTATTCCCCCTGTTTTTCTCAAACTATCACCAAGCATATCATCACGCACATTCACAAGGATGAGATGCCTTATTATTTCAGATGGCAAGAGTGTAAGTTCATAAACTTACTGCAAAGAGAGAAATTCACACATGTAATGCATGTGCTCTGAAGCAATGCTATTGTGTCTGTATGCAAGTCATCGCTGACACATGAATAAACTGATAAATTTTAAAATAATAATAATCCTGACATGATAAGCTAAGAAGACAACCTAAAGATACAAGTTTCAGGAAGGCATTATCACAAGAGCATATCCATGAAAGGAAAGTCTGTAACTTGTAAGGAACGTTTTCAGGTAATCCTCCAAATAGTGCACTGCCATAGTGCAGAGGAAAAAGATGAGCTTTCCCCAGTCTGTTGACTCATTTCATTTCAGTGGAACCCATTACTGAGATGCATACAAGGACACTGGAAAGGTGCTTTGGCTCTCATTCGAGATGTGATGGATCTGTAACCCTTCCTGATTTAATTTTTGTTTGAGACTGTCTATGTGTTTTTACTGCTCTGTTAAAATAAGAACAGCCTTTTCCTTTGGTTGGAAGGACCAATATCTGAGCTAGATGTAGAAACTTTTTTCCCCCCTCTTTAATCACATCATTCTAAGCAAGCTATTTCAAACACAATTTACAGAGATAAAGCTGGTGACATTTCGCCTCCTCCACAGGATATGCCAATATGTGGTTTAGTTCACTATGTCTGAAGTTACTTATAACGGTTGTTTAACTTAGTTTCAGCAAAAGCAGAACAAAACCTATGAATTCTGGAAGCTCAGGTGAGTCTCTTCCACAGTTACAAGGTTACCATAAAGCAACCCAACTCAGGTTTACCTCCTCTAAGTCAACCAAGTTCTACTAATTTCAGTAGATCTTGATATCTCATTTTAAAGCATCCAATAACTTGTTCTGGCTTTTACTGTATATTATGGATTTGATTAGAAAATAAAATAAAAGAGACAAATCACTAATAATACTTCCTCTGACTTAGCAGCCACAAACTTTCTTCCCTAATGGCACTGAATCTCATATGAGAACTCAGGACTGGTTCTCTCTCTGGCTAACGGCAGAGTCTGGGCTGACAGTAGTTTTTTGAAGGACTCAGAAGTAAGTCTTTACCCACGTCACTGAGTATCGGTTAGGCAAGAAATTATTTAAAAAGAGTTATAGCCTATGAGTACAGGACTGTGCACAGATAATGGCCTTGAATGTCAGGGAAAGACAGACAATGAAAAATAACAGAGCCACTGTGCAGAGTGAGCCGGAGAAAAGGAGCAGAGCCGGAGCACAAAGATGAGAACTTGCTCCTCACAGAAAGCTGACATCAAGCCATTTCTGTGCTTGACTCTCAATCTGAAAGTTGGTTATTAAATTTTTAGCACATCCAAAGCCAGCTGGGAGAGTCAGCTGTGGAGCTAAAAGAAATCTAACCTGAAATCAGGGCAGCTGCATAGCAGTGCAACCTTGAAGAAAAAAAAAAAAAAAAAGAAGAAGAAAAAATTGCCAAAGTGTTTGTTGGGTTTTGCCGGTTTTTTGTTTGTTTGCTTGTTTAAAATCTTTGCTAGCAGATCTTTTTGTTTTAATTCTTTGTCTTTATTTATTGACAATTAATCACCTCTTGCAGGAGAAGAATTTTTGAGGTTTTCCAAGTTACAGATTTCTAGCAACAGGTTGACTTTTCTATTGCTTAAAGGCCAGCTTGCGTGAACTAACAGCTTCGACAGTTTAAAAGATAAAAGCTTTAGAAGGTTCATGCTAGACTGGGCCCAGTGATAAAATATTGACCCTTCTGAAGATAAGCCATTTAAAAACACAGCAAAAAACTACAACTGTGTAATACCACCTCTTCACTTTTATGTTGTTATCTACATTTTAGTCAACAGTACCCCTCTGATATTATTGATGATGGATTAATCTTAATCCTCTATGCAAGAGAATTTGTATCAGGTTTTGGCATTAATAAATGCCAAACAAACCTTTGGCATTGTCCCTTTTCAACATTAATAAACCTGGGACTTAACTTGAAAGAGTTGGAAACACAGAAAAGCAAACTCAGTACTGGACCAAGTCAGCTCAGGTAAGAAATCAAAATAGAACTGCCTGTTGCTGTTGAAATAAGGTTATCAATAAATTCACTCAAAAAAACCCAAAGAGGGAGTGAAAAGTCAAGCAGCAGAGGCTAACTCAACCACATCAGACTTCAGATTTACCACCAATTCCAATTGTGTAGGGGTTTCATGAAACAGAAGTGAGCAACTGCACAATCAACGCCATAACAAAGATGCTGATACTTCCCATACAGTCTACTGGGCCACCCTGCAGGCTGGACAAACAGTCTGTCTTCTTCTCACCATGGCAGCCAACATCCTCTGCGAGCCACTGCTCATGCAAATCTAACGAGGAACTGGTACCTGTTTCAGCTGAAATAGCCCTGGGCATATGCCAAAACAAAGAGCCTGTATGTACTCAAAAGCAAAGGCACCTGCCCTCAGTTTCCAAATAAACTATTTGCTGCCACTCCAGATGCAGATAACCTTACACAACACTTGTATGGCCCTAAGAGAATGGTAATAGTCAGTACTAATTTCTTTATTACACAGTCAAAGTAACAAGCAGCGCACCCACATCCAGCGGTAATACTATTTAGAAGAATGCAAGTTTTCCTTTAAACGAGAATTATCAGTAAGTATCAAGAATTATCAGTGTCAGAAAAACTGAGGCCTCAATTAGGAAAATAAAAAAAAAATTATATAAAAAATGATGACATCTGTCTGAGTGTCTGTTGATCATCAAATGATTTGATGCCTTAACTCAACAGTTCAAATAGATACTATTTCTCTGCCTGTAGCTTCAGCAGAAACTGACAATGAATGCTTATTGCAGTCTCAATAGACTTCTACAGCCTTTCCTAGCACAGAAGGGAGAGGTGTCCTAACTCTTAGCTTCTCTGACAACTTCCAAGACTGTGAGAGTTATTTGGCTTCAACATGTTTCAGTCCACTGAGACTAGAACTTTTAGAACTGGTCTAAATAAAAGTTATACACAACTGTGATAATTCCCACATAGTGTACTAAATGTATAGGCGCCTTTCTTCTCAACTCCCAGGTTCTGATGTGCTCCACTGCACTGCCACAAAATCAAGGACCTTTGCTGATAACTCAGCCGTACGTGCCGTAATTAGAAAGGGTTAGACGCAGGCTGTGTAAGGAGAGCCTTACCCTGACTCGAGTTGTGTTTCCAACTACTTTTTCTTCCAGATTGATCCTTAAAACTGCAGTTTTCTAGCACTCAGGATTGACAGAGAGGATCACAATTCTGCAGCCACAGAGTGCATGTGTTCACGGCTGGAAAGACGAAGTTCCTGCTTCAATTGTCAGGTTAGCTGTTTCAAAAGCCAATTAATGGAACAATTATTCCGAGAATGTCATACAAAGGTCCTGACCTCTGGCAGAAACTATTTGTAACAGCATGAATCCTCATGTTAAGAGTTTTCTTTGGATCTCAAAAAGAAGTATTTTAAATGTCTCATTAAAATTATCCCAATTATTTCCTACAACACCAATCTCTACTAGAAATAAATAAACAAAATCAAGAATCCACACCCAAAACCCAATAATAGTCTTCATATACCAGATTTAAACGTAGGGACACCACTTCCATCAAATATTCTTCCATCTGAATGGCCAACCCAACGTCAGGATTTTAAATTCAGTGCATGCTGTTAGACCAAGGCTTACCATTTTCTGTTACCTCTGCCTCTCCCCATAGGTTAACACAAGTCCCTAATACAATGTGTACAGTTAGTATACACATGTCTTTGTATACGTGCACACACACAAGTGTAGCATCGCTTAGTATCACGGACCCACTGCATGGAAGGCTGCTTAAAACGTGGGGAGAGCGTTTCTACTTTAAGCAAGTATCAAGCTACTGAAAAGTTTCGAGATCTTCTACTTCAGGAGGTTATTAGGATGAGTTTTTACCAACGACAGAAAGCTGTTTTATCATATTTTTCTATCTGTCACTTTAGGATTCAGGAACTAGAAACTGAACACAGTGTTTTTTTCTGAAAAAGGAGAAAAAAAACTAAATTATACCTTTTGCTTACAATTATTTTAATGAAAGAATGCCTAAGCTACTGAACATCATTAGTTTGTGCATAAGCAACTTCTACCTGTATAAGAAAATCACTGAAGTAATTCCAACTGTGCCTTGAACTTCCAAAAATCAAGATGTACACATATGGTTGGATTAGTTCAGTTACTCAGAAATCAGTGGAGTAATACCAAAGATAGATTTGGCCCTTTATCTACCTGCACAGCACAAATGAATAATGCAAATGTGTATGCAAAGGACCATGAAGTATCTCAGTTTAGCAGCGCATTTAAAATGTATCACAAACTTTCAGCTTCTTGAAATATTTATCAACCGCAGGAGGTTCCACCACGAGCACACTATATTAGGGACTTCACTGAATTTGTATTTCTACACCTGTCTCAGAGGGCTTCAGAAAAGGAGGCTGTAATTAACTGCTGAAACAACTTCAGGTACTGCTCTGTCACCACCGGCTTCACAAGTCCCTTCATAACTGTTTTTAAGTCACTTTAATGATCTTCCCACAGCCAAGACTAACTGGGGTCTTTGCACAGTGCATCTTAGAGGGGAGAAGAGAAAGATCACAGGTTTCTGGATGCCTGACTTCAGAAGCCACTAAACACAAATTGTATGCAATTAAAGAGCTACTGAAAGAACCCACAGTACTGAGTATGTTTTGAGACACCGCAGTCAACTCAGACGGTGCCACGCAACGAGTGAAGCGGTCTTACTCAATTTAATCTACTGGCATCAATTAGTTAACACGACTGGCTGGATCCACTAGGAACAAGCCAGGATCAGCTGGGCAAAGCATTTAAACTACTGAATGCCAGTCAAACATCGAATTAGTTTTACTGAACTTTTTTTTGAGATAAAACTAGTTCCCGATTTTGAAGCAATTAATATAGTTACATTGTTCTATTATGGATCAGAACTCGTGAAGTAAGATTTTTTCATGCTGAATACTCTGAAATGCTCTTAAAAAGAAAAAAAAGGAGAGAAAAACAGCCCTTAGTTTAAGATTGAGCAGTTAAACTAGTTTCATATAGAAAAAAATCTTTTGTTTCCAAATTTAACTAATAAAAACTAATAGTTACAGCAAAAGCGAATTCCCTCAGAGCCGTATGTTTTATTCATTTTGAAGGTTACGTGCTCATTCATTTAATCTGACAAACGCAATCCCCTAGTAAACAGTATTACTACAAAACAACGTATTCCCGCAGTGTCTCGAGTCAGGAATAAAACGCAAAACCAACCCGCTTTATACCCTTTTTTCTTCTTTTGTAGGAAGCACTAGACACAGGAGGCTGCTTTTACATTTGAGACTTCACTTTAATTTAGCTGAAAGATCAAACCAGTAAATAAGCTGTTAAAAAGTATACAGATCTGTGTCAGAAAAGGCTGTTGGGACTTTTTCACGTAACTGACTTCCGCATGAAATTCATTTATTTAATCCCTTGAACAGTCAGTCACATTTCCCTGGGACTTGCGCAGCACCAGATGAAATTAGGAGGTCATAACCAAGCGTTATTTTCGCTAATCTTCCGTAATGAATTTCAAGTTAGCTGACCCATCTACACAAAAGTCTACCTGAAAAAGCTTGCTAGAGACTTAAAGGTTAAATATAATTAGAAGAGATGCAAATCCCATTCTCACCTATTTGAGACTACAATCTGAAAAAAAAAAAGAAAAAGATATAAGTTTATATATAAGATATATATCTTACTCAACACTACGGTTGAGTACACTGTAGTTATTAAGATTTTCTAGGGTAAACGTACAAAGCAACAGGTCTACAAGCTCAAAGCATGCACATTTTTGCACAAGAAAGATTACTCTGTTAAATTATTTTATTTCAGGGGAACTACTGATTTCCTTAAATCTTTGCTTTAGACAAGCTGAAAGAAGAAATAACTACAGTCAAAGAGAGTGTTGCTCTTCCCAACATTTTGGGAAAACCAAGACACCTCCTCTGAAGAGTAACATTTACTTTCTTGTCTTTAATGGACTTCAAGATACCCATTTCTCTGTCTTTACGTACTTCAAGATACCCATATCTCTTTTTTTTTTTGAGCCAAGAACTAAGTTTAAAAACAAAACAAAACAACCAACCATAACCTACCGGACGCAAGTCAGATATAATAGATTTTAAAGTCCACGTGAAACGCTGCTACCTACACACCTTTGTATAACGAGATTTAAAGCATTCTGAGGTTAAAAAAAAAAAAAATAAATATTTTTTTACGCCGTTCAGAAGTGACGTTTGAAACAAGCCGCACACTTTTTCACGAAATCTCTCGTTTCACCTCAAACAAATCGCAAAGCCGCCCCCAAACACGCGATCCACCTTCAACTCTTTACCTTTGTCGCCCGCTTGCAAATTAATCTCCTTAATCACTTCAGCGTTCGCTCCGGGGAAGCCTCCTCAAAGCTGAGTCGAGTTTTCCCCACCACCACCACCACCACTCCCCCCTCTCCGGAGCACCAGCTCAAGCGGGTCTAGTCATTATTTTTTTTTTTTTTTTAAAACTATTAATAATTTTCCCCCTCTTTTTACCACTTACAAAAAGAAACTTGGTGGGGAAAAAAAAAATAAACCCCCAACCAGCCGGGGGAGGCTGCCGGCCATCCGCAACGCTGCCGAACACGTCGGCGGCAACAAAAACCGACCGACCGACCCCCCGCCCCGGTCCCCCCCCCACTCCACCACCTCGCCCGCCGCCCCGGCCCCTCCGCGTTTCCCAGCCGCCCCCGAGCCCCGCCGGCCGCGGGGCAGCAGCTGCCGCCGGCCCCAGCGCGGGCGGGGCGCGCGCGCCGCCGGGCACAAAGGTCTCCATGGCAACGGCGGGCCGAGCCCCTTCCCACCCCCCCCCCTCGTCCCCATTCATGCAACACCTCGTCACCGCCCCGCCCCGCCCACCCCGCGCGCGCGCTGCCTCTGCCTCTCCCCCCACCCCCACCCCCCCCCACGCAGCTCGCCAACCAAACCCCCAGCGATCGCCACTCGGCGACACCGGGTCGCCAACCCGCCTTTCAGGCAGCAGCGGCGGTTCGGATGCAGCGCCATGGGAGGGAGCGGGTGCTGCCCGCCCCGGGCCCCCCGCCCCGCCGCACGTTTTCAGCTTTTTCTTCTTGTTTTGTTGTTCGTTTCTTTTCCCCCCACAGAATGCCGGCCAATCTTTATACATAGGTATATTTATTTAGGTTTTCTAAGTAGAAGTCATAGAATCGCAGAATGATTCCGGTTGGAAGGGACCTTGAAGATCATCTAGTTCCAGCCCCCCAGCCACGGGCAGGGACACCTCCCACTAGACCAGGCTGCTCAAAGCCCCATCCAGCCTGGCCTTGAACACTTCCAGGGATGGGGCATCTGCAGCTTCCCTGGGCAACCTGTTCCAGTGCCTCACCACCCTCACAGTAAAGAACTTCTTCCTAATATCTAATCTAAACCTCCCCTCTTTCAGTTTAAAACCATTATACCTTGTCCTATCACTACTCTCCCCGATAAAGAGTCCCTCCCTACCTTTTCCTGTAGGCCCCCTTTAGGTACTGGAAGGCCGCTATAAGGTCTCCCCGGAGCCTTCTCTTCCCCAGGCTGAACAGCCCCAGCTCTCTCAGCCTGTCCTCATAGCAGAGGTGCTCCACCCCTCTGATCATCTTCATGGCCCACCTTCTGGACCCACTCCAACAGGTCCATGTCCTTCTTATGCTGGGGGCCCCAGACCTGGACGCAGTACTGCAGGTGGGGTCTCACCAGAGCAGAGTAGAGAGGGAGATATGCTACTACAGAATCTCAGCATAGCATAACTTCACACTGAATTAATTAAACTCCACATTCTTTAGCTTATCAGTCTCTTGTAATACAAAACATTCCATTTTGGGGCATAGCTTTTTTATTTTTCTTTTAAACTTCTGCTTTGCAGAGTCTTATGACCTGAAGCTATGAAACTTTTGTCTTAAATAACACAGGCATCTAGAAAATAAAACTCACATTCAAACTTTTAGAAGTGTGCGCAGCAGCAAACGGCAAGGTGAAAAGCTGAAGGCGAAATGCACGGATGGCTCCGGGGCTCCAACGCGTGTTACAAGGAACAACCTGATGTTGGATCCCTGCGATGGGATCGCTCCCGCTGAAGGCAGCGAGGCTCTTCGTGCACCCTGAGGTCTGAGGGGTCTGGGGCCAAGGATCGAGACGCCAAAGGTGGAAGCGAGGCTCAAGCAATACTCATGGCCGATTCCTACCGCCCCATGCAAGACCCCACGCGAGATGTAATTACGCTTGTAAAAGATTACCTTCAATTCTTCGGCGCGGTTGCAAATGGTTAAGTAATTCAATTATTGTGCTGAAGCCAAAAAGACTGAACTTGCTTCTGAGGGTTTCCTGCTACAGTGCCTCATTCATTCTGCCCATTTCAGTTGGTCAACACCTGTGCCATCACAACCGTTTGATTATTTTGTATGCAAAGATCCCGCCAGGAAAAACAGCCTTCCCTTTCCTTCATGTGAATATGAGCTTCATATTCAAATGCTTTATGTGAATAAACCCTATCAGCTTAGACTCCGAAATAAGCCATTCACAATATTTGTAATGAAACGACACGTGATTATTATTTTTTTATTTTATATTATTATCTATTTATATTATTATTAAAGATTTTAAAAATGTCATAGCACGCAGCCTTCATTATTTGCTGCCAACGTTTAGGTAAAAGGCCGAAGGATTGGACTAGAGGCTTGTGCTTTAGCCTTTTCTTTAAATTCCATATTCAATCCAGAACTTCAAGAGAAATGGCTCCTTTCTACTTGCAAAGAGCCTCTCCCCTTTTCTGAACCACAATGACCACGTACATAACATCTGCTATCATTAGTATTTATCGTTTACTGATGGGGAGTCGTAAAATTTCAGTGCGCGTTTCAGTACTGTTCTCCCAAAATGTCACAGGGAAGCTGAGGTCAGTTTTTCCTGATTTTGTAGGACACGGTATACGCGCCGAGGAAGGAAGAGCGACATTTCAGGGTCTGAAGGGGAAAAAGGGGAAAAAAAAAAAACCACGCTGACTCGGCTTCTACCAACCTTCCTGGGGTTTACCCATACTCCCTGGGTAATTCCAGGGACTGCCCTCAGCTTCTTCCCAAAAGGGGACACAGAGAAGAAACAGAAAGTAGCTAAGCAGGTTCACAGGTTTAGCATCAGAAACTTCTTTTAAATACCTGCTGAGGCCAATGCAATAATAATAATAATAATAATAATAATAATAATAATAATAATAAAGAGGACACAATCGGCTACTTTTCCCAGGAACTTTTGGAAGGGGAAAACCCAACAGTTAACTGTATTTCTAAAATTTCAAGGGTAAAATTTTGCTGGGGGCAAAGGATGGAAAATTACACAGTGAAGCCCTTTATTCTAGCTCCTGAATGGCAAACCTGCTAGCTTCCTTTAACTCTGCCAAGCTGTGTCATTTAAGGAGAGCAATGCGACAATTTATTGTTCTCCATTGCTGCCGCGGACGTAGAAAGAAGACTGTTTATGATAAATTAAAGGTCACAAATAAATGGCAATTTAATAGAAGAAAATCTGCTCCACATGAAGTAACATCTCCAAGGGGTAATTAATGACACAGCAGTCTGAGCATGTTCTCTTTCACTGAAATACAGTGAATGGCCACCCTGTTTCATTTCAATGCACTAATACGCATCACCGTCTCAGGAAAGCTCTGTTGAAAAAATAAGAAACGGGTATTATTTAGGCATTACAGCTATTGCAGCAGCGCACACCACACACAGAGTTTTGCAGTATACTTAATAGAGAAATTTAACCTAACAATAAAATTCAAAGGGATTTCACTCTCATTGCCAAGATCAATGATTGGCATTAAAATGGATTGCCACATGTTCATGCAAGAGTTGTTCAATAACTCGACATTTGTACAGACGGCTATCTTTATATAAAGGGATCCTATCTCATAAAACTGATTGATGAAAGTGGAAGGAAACTATTTTCATTCCAAACACATACACCCTTCCTGTCATTAGAATACGTACTTTTTCTGAATCACAAAAATTGCCTTACACTTAAAATGGATCAAACCCTTAAGTGCTCTGTTGATGTTTGACTTATTGTATGCTGAAGCTGTGAAAACTGAGAGTTTGGACAGGGAGAAGTAGAAGGAAAGCCTATAATGTATTATTTTAGGCTTCCCAGTAATACTTACTCAAGGAAAAATGCCTTTAAGTTGGTACACTGAAAAAGGAGTTTAGGTGCAGGATTTTTCAATTGCTTATGCAGCACAGGAACAGTTAACTCTGAACCACAATTCCGTGTTTTTACGCGAACATCCACAACCTTACCTTAATCTACACAAATGCACATTCCCATCCTTTTCACCATTTTTTTAAGAAACATTTAAAACACCTCCAAACATCAAGAATGTAGGGACTAGGTGGATTCTTCATAATTTGCATGAAAACAATCAATACTCAAATCTATGTTTTTCCGAAGAGATAAACCTGTAAACACTTCAAGGTAGCCGTACTAAGGCCAGTGTTAAGGGTTAGCTTGTGCTCTCCTTAATGTGTCTAGTGAGCCAACAGGATGCATGCACAGCAGAAATTGCTGTGCAAAGCAGAAATAAGATTATTTCATTTAAAATCACACAAATTTTTACTGGATTATTGGGTAGCGGTTTCTATACTGGGTTGTATTGGGTTTTTTTCTACTCAACCCTTTCTAGGGCATATTTAGCTGTTCTGCTTGACAATCTACGCATATGCAGAGAGAGATTACTCAAGAATCTTTCCCTTTTCTCTACTAACATTTTCTGGTTTGTGACATTAAAGTTACCATGCAATAGCACTGCAAGTACTGCAAAACCTCAGATGTTTTTTCAGAAACTCAGTCCTATGTCACAATCTCTCATTGTGTTTTACTCCCATTTCTCTCTTGATTTGGTAACCCCGTGGGGAAGACCGCTCAGAACAAGTAAGGGTTTTGTGTGATCCCGTGCACGGTGGCTCTGCAGATCCCTACAATTTCTCTTCCATAACATACTCATCTCAGGCAAACAGTGTAAACAGGGAATTTTGTTCTCGCATAATAAATGAAGAAAGCCTTTCTTGGGGTCTGAATAGACAGTAGTATATAGCACTTCTTTCCACCAACTTTTGCTCTTCGTGTTCTGCCACACTAATGAATAGCAGAATTCTTTTAAAAAAAATATTACAGGCCACTCGGTCTTTAACACTTACTCTGTTTCCCTGTCTGTGGGAATAACCAATTCAGTAATGTTAAGAAAGAAGAGAACATGCCTATGCACTTGAAGATTTGCTAACCAGCTTTGTTAAAAGAGCTACCAAGACATCTCCTACCGCTTTGTATCAGCTCTGTAAGTATTCCCGAAAGTTTTTCAATACCCAGCAAGAATTTTGCAGAATATGACCCACTTTTAAGTCAGACAGTAGAAAACAAACCAATCTGAGAAGGGTTGGGTACTTCCATGACTTCCTGGAAACCAAAAGTAAAACTCACTCCGATTCCAGTAGGAACAGATTTAGGACAACTAGAATTACCATGGGGAGCTAATGCTTATGGAAATACAGTACTTAAATCCCAACTAACTGGGTTAGTGGTGGTTTCTCCGAGTTACAAAAGAAAACATGAAGATTAGCAATTTAAAAAGGTCATTGGAAGTTCCTTATCAGATTTTTAATAGCTACACAGTGTAACTAACTGTATGTCATGTTTTCTGTTTTAAAAGTAAGGTTATCCTTCACGACAACCAAATCTGGAAGTGTGATCTGCTGTGGCAGATAAAGTCGAATATCAAAAATACAGGTGAATTCTGAAAAAAGAAAAAGGATTTTGCCTTTTGCCAAAATTTACATTTATCCACCTAACAGCTTTTCTCCTTTCAGCTGTTTTCGTACTGTGGAGCCTGTGCTTGTGATACCTGAGAATTCATTTCCGTTTCTGTTTTGTGGTGATTGTGTTAAAAGCAGCATGAAACACCTGAGGATTTTGCTATGAGATAGGTATACTAACGCGTCCATTTGCAATATGAAAACACTTCCCCTACTATCTGCAGCCAGCTTCATTTTCAGAATTGGTCAGCTGGGGGCTATATGTTTTATCATTCCTAGACTGACAGGCAGTCCCTTTCATAGGGTACATAAATACCTCTCATACTGATGGAAATGACCAGCAAACCCTTGAAGGATTTTTAGATCATACAGAGTAGTTATTTCTGCTGCTGTCCACATTTTGAAGTATTAATGGAAAGTAAATGAGATGATTGTTTTTTGTCCCCCCAACCTTGGGGATTTGTATCTCCTATTTTCCTTTCCTATTTGAAGTTATAATTACTCTTTTGTAACTCCTGCTTTCCCTTGTCCCTGTCCGAAAGGGATCATTCATGCACCCACCTTCTCGTCCTTCTATAAATGCTAAAAAAATAGAAACAAATCCATCTGGGATAAACTCTGCTAATGTCAGTGGAAACTGTACCTAAACAGGCATGCTGAAGGTAATCCCAGATTCATGGAGAGAACATGGATGTCTGCAACATCACCTGGTCCGTGCGGAGCCTTGTTACAGAAAGCTGCTCTCAGCACTGTACTGAAGAAAGAGAGGTGGGGTGGGTAAAAAAAAGGGCAAAAAAGAAGTAGGCTATTCCAAACAGAGTAATCTGCGTATTTTTTTCTGTTGTTGATTTAGTCACCATCAGAACCACGGGGCCTGACAGAAAAACCCAATCTCAAGAAACCCGTACCACCTGTCTCTCATAGGCAAAGCTCAATGGTCAATGCTATTCTACACTATTTAGCACTCTATACTGTTTAAAAGCTTTAATGTAGCATGAAAAGGGGGCACAGAAGCCATGACGCTAGGGAAGTTTTTTCCCCTCTTGTTTTCAAATCTTGGTTGTCATCCTATGCAGTGAAAATTGGAGAAATTGGAGAAATTCTCCCCCAGAGGAATATTCTATTTCTGCAATCTATGTGCATTTATGGCCGTATTGCTGTAAACACAAATGAGACTAGTTTGCAGTCTGTAGTTTGTTAACAATATTTCATCTTGAACTGCTACAGTTATTAAACCAGAAGAAAATGGGTGCACTGATAGGCATGACTGCTGGTTAAGTCTTCCAGAATAAATCCGTTGCCTGTTCACTGCATCAGAAAAATCCACCAGATGCCCAGCAACGCTGAATACCCTGCATTAGGATAGGAAGGAAGACTACCAACTCGCTTCCTTTCCACACCAAAAGTTGTTAGTACAGGTTTCCCTATCAACCAAAATTTGATCGTCCAAGCCGATTCAGGGTTCAAAGTCTCACTTCACATCCTTCTGACACATAATGCTCACTCAAAATATTAGAGGAATAGAAAAAGAAACATCACGTCATAGCCAGCGAAAGACCTTTTTTCCCTAACTAGCAACATTACGCTGAAGAACTGACGAAGAAGGGGTGCGTAGTACCCACGTGAGGAACGATCTTCTGCATTAGCAGAGGAAGCCCCTGCTGTTAGATCTGCTGTTCTAGGAGACAAGTATTTTGCACACCAGTAAGGAATGAAAGGAGGGCAGGTGCTTCTGTCACAAGCGCATTCATAATACATCTCACCTCAACAGCTTGCCTGTCACGCCGGCAATACAGAACCACGGAAAACCAAATTAATGAGGTTGTATGAAATCTTAAGAGGACTGGGTAATGTGTGCCATTTCCCTTTCAAATATAGGGGCTTTCTAAGTTAGAAATTATTCTCCGAATAAAGGAAACCTCAAAGTTACTTTATTTAATAGGAAAGTAAGTCCAAGGGAAAAAATGGTATATCAGAAAAAGATTAAATCAATATTGGAACTAACAAACGGAATGTGAAAATGTGTTATTGCAGCTGTGTACTCCATTGCTGCTGTGGTGATCAGTGACAGAAACAATTCATCACCACAACCCAAAACAACGTCTGTAACCCAATTTCACTTGCTACATCTTGTATGATGTATACAAACGTCAGGTGAAGTTCAACATCTGTGATGCTGAAGCTTTGTAATAGTCAAACATTATGATGGGTTTTCTATCAAACTAAAAAGAGTTCAAGAACCAAAGGGGTACTTCGAATCCGCGGAACAAGCACACAGCAGCGTTGTGTGTCACACACAGCCTTACAGAGTGTCGCTTCTTCAGCCTCCGAGTCACTTTGAACAAGTAGAAGGCTTTTTAAGTCTGACTTTGTGTCACAAGGCAAAGAAGAAATATATCCTTTTATCTAGGAATTCATCCCTGACCACGAATAAAGACTTGCTGCTCACAACAGGTTATTTTTCTTCTCTTTCTGAATATAAAAATACTCTACTGGTCTGGTAACACGAGCCTGCTATCTGCTCCCAAAAAGATCTTGAAAATGAAATTATGCCTTTCGCCAAAGAGCACGGTGCGATATAGAAGATGAGGGCAAATGTGGTATTTTGTATGGAGAACAAAGATTTGGGTGTTCAGGCAAACCAGAATATAAACAGGTCAGGAGCTGGTAATCAAAATAAAAACGTTACAGAAATCCATAGAGGGAGTGAAGAATATTGACAAACATGCTTTTCATTAGAAAGGACCTTTTGCATCAATTTTTGAATTAAGAAAATCAATCAGAAGTGAAAATATACAGAGAGCCGCACCAGGAAGCAGCAGAAGTTAAGTTCAACAGAGAGAAGCTGCGCAATCAATTTGACCTTTTGTCAGACACTTTACCAACTCTGCAGAAATGGGATATTAAGCAAACAGCCATAAAATAGGTTGAATTATTTAGCAAGTGTGGGACTTCTAAATCATCCTAGGCTATGACCTACCTGTGTCAGCGAATCCGACTGCACTGGAAAATGGAGTCTCCCAGGATGCGGCCATGGTTTGATGGGAGGGCAAGAATAAGGAGGAGTGCTTCAGGAAAGCCAAAGTCTGTGTTCAATTTAATTAGCAAGCAGACGTAACTAAAATTTTAGAGGGAAAATAAAAGTGTTTTTAAAGTCCAAGACACAGGGGGAAAAATTGCGGGAGGGTGTGAGGGAGTAAAAAAGCTGTTTCAGGCTTCTCTTTTGATAGTTTCAAAACTCCACTTTTTGAAAATGGCTGTATGCTGCTGATTTATTTTTTTCCATGTATATTTAAAATTCACATTATGAAATCATTGGGCACAGACATAATGTTAACAACTTCTCTTTTTTCATGCAAAATTTCTTTGACAGCTTGGCATATAGTTAATCACTTTTTAAAACTGAATGCACCCCAACACAGTGGACCTAATTTTTCAATCTGTCAGCCAGAATTTGTCATTAACAAACTTTACAAAACAGATTAAATACTTCACTTTTTTCTCAGGCTTGTGACTTGGCAATGGGATGAAAAAAATGTGTATTTCCAGCAAGATTAATGAGTAATTATTAGTTGAGATTAACCTGCTATATAGATTTAATGGGTTTCTGTATTGGCTGTGGAAGTTCTCAGAATAAATTGATGAATGATTGCCACAAATGAAAACAAGTTAACCTGATCGGAAGGAGTTGTGGAGGCTGAGGGAGAAAAGGAGAACAAATAAAAAGCAGGGAGTGAATCTGGTGCTCAGAAAGGTATTTGAGCCATTGATACCAACAGAAAAGAGAGAAAGGCACTCGTTAATGACTGCACCCACCATTCCTTTTGGGATGACAGGCACGTTAGCCTTCAGTTGCTACAGCAGTCGTATCAGGTACAAAATAAATCTGTTACGGGGAATTCTTTGGGATAAACATGACTGCTTGGCTGCTGGGATTTTAGTTTAGGCTTTTTACTAGATAAAGATAGAAGTGGGTTTGTTTTTTTCTCCAAAAAGCACACAGTGCACCTGTTTCATAAGTTTTACTAAGGATATAATGATTTTGTAGAACAGAAAGATATGGAAGCATGCTCACATACTATCCTAGCAAATACTCAAGGTGTAGAACATTTTTTTTTTAAATATTTGCTGCAAGAAACAAGAAACGGTTATGCACGCCTGAGAGAAAGCAACTTGGCCAGCGATTAACAGACCAATTAAGTGACTTAAACTTCTGCTAACATTCTCCAGTCAATCATGCATTCACTCTAATAACTTACTTACCAATGCTACATTTAGATTAACATCCTTTCCACACTGTCTTCACTCTGCAGCTCCACCTTTTTTCCTCCTCTCTCCTCAGTCTCTCCCTTTACCTCTTCCTTCCCTTTCCCTTTTCTCACCTCCCTCTCTTTAGGCCAAGTCCAGTTCCCTTAAGCAACAACACAAAAATCCCAGCAACCCGCTGCAAGCACACTATTCTCTCTGCTGGCATGTTCTCTCTCTGCCTGTCCCTCAAACAAACCCAACGATATTTTGGAGAGAAAAAAACACCTACTGCCCTTTCTGTACGCACTATTGGAGACTTAAGTTGCTAGTTGCTCATGGTGTCCTAAGCTTGAGCAGCAGTAGTATATTTTTTTTTAATCCAACTTGCTTTCTAATTGTCTCTTTACACTTCAAAATACGGCACCGGGAGGGGCGTGGGAGGGTGCCCACCGCATGGGCAGGGCAGTGGCCTCCCCAAGCCGGGTGCAGTCCTACAGCATCGCTTTTATTTTTGAAAGGTGACAATATGTATCACTGCCTACAATACCCTTCACCCCACCTCTACCTGACCAGTCAGCCATGAGAAACTTTGACCTAGTGGATGATTGTTTTTCTGCGCGCAGAGTGCTCCGCCACGCTATTTTCTTCTCCCCCCTTCACAAATTTCAAGAGATTTTGGTTCGTTGCCTCTTCCCATGCAGAGATGCAAATTTATTGTCTCCTTTCTTTTTTTGGCAACGCATTTTGCAAGAGTTTCTGCTCATGCCCTGACCCACGCTGAGCCGTCTGTCAGCCTTTACACCTTGCCGGCAAGTGTTAAATTCAAAATCTGTTCCCAAGCTTGTCGAGTAGCTGCACTCGTGTGAGATGTTTATAGCTACCAGTAAACCAAGCTGACACACTGTATAGAAAACATTAATGGAAACTACCTCATGATAACTAAGAGAACGTTCGGTCTCAGAACTTATTTTGATATTTGGGATCACATTATCTCTGTGAACTGGAAGATGCAAAGTTACGTTATGTTGACCCACATAAGAGCTCAAACTGACCTACGTTCAAAATATCTGCTGGGAGCGGGCAAGGAAAGGTAGCAACGCATTTCCCACGATGTCTTACTAGAGTAAGAAAGCTAACCCTCCTAATGAGAATCTTTTCTGGCCATATACATTTATGAAAAGAATGGCTAAAATCTTCCCTAACTCATGCCTCTTGAAACACCTTTAAAATACCTGGAAACAGCCATATCTCAGGGAAGACTGTCTCCTTCCCTTGGCCTCCAGAGGAAAAGGGTTGCCTTTTGGATGCATTTACAAAGTGGTCAATACGGCCTAATTACTATAGATGAAGCTGTCTTCTACGCTTTGCCAGTGGCAGACAGAATTTCTCTCGAGCAGGAAGTTACAGACACTACGAGTGAGGGTATGACAGAGAACAGGGGCTTGCCGCACGAAGAACAGCAGCTATATCTGCCTGAAAGAATCTTGAGACATATTCTGCACGCATTTGGGGAAATGACTTTTTACATTTCCTTCATGATGGGGAAGGAGGTGCCTATTACAAAGTTCCAAACTTAAAAAAACCTGAAGTGGCACATGCTGTTTTTCTTCCACTTATGGGCTGGGTTGCATTCCCCATGACCCAGGGAGAGCTCCCACTCAGATGCAGGCATATCCCTTATGTGTCAGCTGGAGCTGTTTTGGAGAACAGAAGAACTGATTCCAATAGACCCGCCTGGCTTAGACAGCATGCAAAGTGGCCTTTACTTATTTTAACAATAAAAATCGATGCAGATAAACTTTTAAACTCAGAATAAATGATCACAGAAAAAAGTTAAACTCGCACATTTTGAAAGGCCTGAAACAGGCAAATATTTATGTGATACTGGTACGGACCTACAGCTGCCATATGCACCCCAGGAGTTAATATACGAGGAGAAAGCGTTGCACCTATTTAAATTACCTTTTCCATACTTGAAAAGAAATCTTTATGCAAAGGACACCTAGAGATTAATTCAGCTTACAACTCACGGAATATTTACTTTTTATAGCTGTAGGTAGTACAGCTTTCTAGCAGGTAATGCATGACAACCGCCTCAAAATACCATGTTCTTAGAGACTGCATTAATACAGAAAGACGTATCAAAAGAATTATCAAGAAGTTGTGGGATTTTAATGAAAAGATTTTTCTCATACTGAGTAAAGCAAGCGGATTCCTCAAGCATCTACAATTTCAAGCAGATGTAAATAAGTGATAATCATAATTGATAATCATGTCCACGTTTCTGCTCCTTCCTGTTACGGAAGACAATGAGAAAATGAGAAATGGCTCAGTTAAAAGAAAAGTCTTTTGCCAGCTGTTTAGCAGTAAGTAGTGGAATAAAGTCAGTCTGAAGATTAATTCACGCTACTTCATAAGACTAAAACAAATTACTTGGCCTGTGGGAATGTAACTGAAAGCAGTAAGGAAGGCGTAGAGCCCAGCGAGGTTATTTCCCCAGCTCCCACAACCTGTGGGATATTTGCTGTTAGCGCTACTGCAGGAAATCACGAGCAAACGCTTGTGGAGATGTGCTTGTCGCCTTGCCTGTGGGTAGTTTTTCACTGAACAGGATGACAACTTGGAAACGCCAACTTAGACATCAGCTGTATTCCTTAAACCGTTCACCAGTTCACAGGCAACATCCTTTTTTGGGGTCCGTCGTGGGCTTTGAAACATTTTGGGAACGTGACACCAAAGACTGTGGAACATCGTGGAGAAGAACATGAACGTCATTCGCAAAGGGCAAGGCTTTTGCTGAGGTTTTTATCTCTTAATGACAGCTGATACTGTTAACGAACCAAAGAGGAGAGTAAAGCAGAAAGGAGTTATTTAGTACTGAACATGAAGCTGGCTGCAGAAAGTCTTTGCTTGCTTTGTTTTTCCTGACTCTCTGCAACCTGACATTTTGAAGCTATTTTTCTTACCCTGCCTTTTCCAGTTTCCTTCCCCTCTCTTTCATATCTTTTGCTGTTTCTATTAGAGTGCGTCTCCAATTACTTTCCTGTATGCTAAAGTAAGGGCAACTATGCTTTACTTTCTCTTAAATGTACTTTGAACATGAAATGAAATTTGTATAAAGTTCACATGGAAGATGAGAGCTACTTTGCAATATTTCTTCTTTTTAATTAAGATAACTACTTCACAAACCTATTAAATTCTATTGCACCTAAAAATGCCACGTAATTTTTCAATTCGGGACTTTGCATAAAGCAAAGAAACTCCAAGAATACTACTGAGTGTCTAATTAAGGAAAAATGGCTATGGCAAAGAACTTTTGTTTGTGGCCAATACGTTTTTCTGTTATATCACTGGAGAGAGAAGCCTCAAATACCTTCATGATTTCCCCTGTACAAAGATGTTTTGATTTAACTGAAAAAATTCTATGAAGATAAAAGTAACAATAACAAGAACTGTATATCAGCTTGAAGCATAATTAAAAAGAATACATGAAACACACAGAAGAAATTTTAAAGCACGCAATTAAATGATGACACTTCCTTTCAATTCTACCATTATTTTATACATTTATTACTAAACATGTGAAAAATGGCAATACAGTATATAGTAATTTATGTAAGTCTGTTGCAATATGAGAGAAGTTATGTAGGAGATAAGGAGAATTCACTTTTTGCTCTGTTATCCAAAATAATTCTTTACTCTCCAAACACAAAATGCCCATGGTGCTAATGCCTACTATAGGTTCTAGGAGGTTAACATATAGTTTCGTCACTTCAGTGCTTCAGTTGATATTACTAGTGCTGGTCACTTCTGTCTTTACAGTTCAACAGTTAGATATCATGACTAGAAAGAGCTACACGTACCCTTAGAGTTACATTAAAACAATTACAACTTTCACTCTTTCAATGGGAAGGATTTGGGGATGAAATTACTAAATGTCATTTAAGAAAAAATAAAGGCAATAATACAATTAAAGTAGCAGACTACATTTTCAACTCTGTTAAACACTATCAAAATAATTATGGCAGAGTACATTTATTCATTTCAAAATGGCTGAGACACAAAGAACAGTACTATAAGAGTATGACACATGCCATGTCAGGTCGTGTCTGTTCTGAGACAAAACATTTGATTTTTGAAAGAAAGTTAGGTGGCGTTAGCACTGTAATAGCCTTAGGTACTGTAGGTCTTGTACCAGCATTCAACCAAAATGGCACTGCCATGCACCGCATTTTTAACTTATTTTATGGAGGGTCTTTAAAACCAACAAACCAGAAAATCTGCTGTTTGATGAAGGAACAAAGCTTTCCTAGAGTGTTAGCCCCGCAATGGTAGTTATTTGGGACTTAGTCTCTGAAAGAAGGATGGCAAAGAATTAAAAACCACTTGTGTATCTATCTCTTGCATAGAAACCTTTGTTGCTTGCAGTCTAATCACGTGAAGTAAATAGTAGGAACAGAAAGTTAATCTGTGTGATGAAAACAGTATTCAAGCTAACATCAAAAGAGAAATGTACTCTGAAGGCAATATTTCCTGAAAATATGAAGCTTTCCTTTCTTCCTTCCTTTCCCTCTCATGGCCTGACCTCAACAACTCTGAGCGCTCTCTCACTCTCTCAAAAACAAACATTAAAAGACAGCTTCTCTGTATTTACAGGATGCTAGAGGAGACGGAAGTGCTTAGAAAAACTACAGTAGATGTGCAATGTCAAAAATTTGCCATGCACAAAATAAATTTAAATATATGTACCTCAACCTTGTCCTCTTTTTTATTTTAGAGGCTCCTCCGTACCTCTAGTGTGCAATCTATACACACAAATCTGTTTGCCGGAGGTGGTGAGCTCCAGGTACTAGGGCTTTGGCAAATGGCCGTTCACCACGTAACATGTTTTGCGCCATGTTTTCTGTTCAAGTTAGGAATGAAAGTAAAGAGTGAGGTCGTAGTAAAGGACTAAGGAAACTGCAAAAATCTAAGAAGTTCTGTGAAATATTCTCACAAGCACGTACTTCTAAATCTTCCCCAGTTCCACATAGTAAAAAGCATGTTCATAAGAATGAGTGAAGTGGTGATAATTCCTATGCTGAATCGGGGCCTCTGGCCTTTCTCCACTCGTATCACACCACAGACATTATTAGGAATCAAATCCCTCTGGGGGGGAAAAAAATAGAGGGACATAATTTCATTATTATGTATCTCTTGCATCATTCACTTAGCACTGAGCTACACGCAGGTTAGCGATACCAACATTTGCAATGGAAAACCAGCTTCAGTCACACCTTTTGGAAGAAGAATAGCTGAAAGATTACTGTCAGAATATACTTGCAACTTCAGACCAAGCAGATCTTTCCATTTTTATGTCAGCTTCCAACAGCACTGTGAAAAGTTTTTGAGTCTTTTAGCATTTTTTCATCCATTCATTTTTTGTACTGTGATATTCTGATTATTGTTTCACAACTCAACATTTAAAGATAAATGTAAAAATGAAAATTGTTACCAGCTACCTTGCAAAATTTTAGTTCTTTTTATTTCACACATTATATTGCCTTAATACTGTTGTTTTCCACCTTATCTCCAGCATAACAGGAAAACTTGTAATATGGGCTTTTCACCTCTGTACTAATCTCCAGAGTCCTGCTCTTGTCTCAGCCTGACTTCTCTTCACAATGAGTGTAATGTCATGTTACTTTGACTTATGAAGGTGAATAATGCCGTGAATAACTCCTTTGTGCAGATTCTACTGACAGTTTTTTCTTGGTTATTACGATGTTTGGAGTTAAAAATGGGAAGTAGCATAGCATTATTAATGATGCTGATGCTTCCAGTTGGCATTGCAAGCTTCATGATTGGGAACGCTGAGCCACTTTGGACAAAATGACTGACAACAAAACTATAGTGATGCATGTACTAACCACTGACACCAAAGGTCATGATGCCTCAGAGGGCGATGCTGCTTCCCAAGACATCTCAGAGTGGGGGTAAGAAAGCCATAAAGAAACATTACAGTGCCAGGACCATCCCTGACATTACTCCTTTGTTTTCCCCCAGAAAGGTTTTGCTAGTGTACCAGGAGAACGAGGCTGCAGCTGGGGTAAAGGAAGAACATCTGGAACAATGTTATAGCCCTGCAGCTTCTGCAGCTGCATACACAGGAGTTGAGACCCTCGAGATGTTGTTGCTCACTGCCAGGAGAAGGTATGCTCTCCAGAACTGTCAAAAGACCAACAGACTAGGAAGACAAAACTCAAGCCATAGGCTATTTATGCCAAATATCTCCTGAATCCAGTCCCCGCTTTCTATATTCAGCTGAGGTCAGATGAAGGATTTCAATTATTTCCAGTAAGAATGAATAAAAATACTGAACACTGTAAAAATATTCAGAAAGCGTTGAGTAGTGCTTCTATACAATCACAAATAGTCTGGATTCTCAAGCTATGAGTTCTCCTGTGCAGCTCCTGTAATATTTACTCTTGGTGCCATCTATAGGTAGTCTTTACTGTAAAATGCTAGTCCAGTAAGACAGTGAAAGGTGTTACGATCACTGATACATTTTTTTCTACTACAGATGCTGTCGGGCTCTTCTTAAGCAGAATTAAAGCTGCAGTTGCTTTTAAATTATGGCTAAGCATGACTTAACTCAAGACTCCAACTCATCTTCATTTCCTCCCATTTTTAATAATTCAGTCAAATAGCCACTGAATGTGTCAAAAATGAAACTGTAATCTGAGCAGAAAGTCAAGACACACGACCTAATCTAAAATAGCTATAAAAGTCAAAAAACAATTTCTTCAGTCAGCATACTGTAAAGATGCAATATTTTGTGCAGGCATTGTTAGGCCGATATGAAGAAATACGTATTTTGAAGTTGTACCTAGAAGAACAGCAAAACAAAACCTTCTAATTCTCCCTTCCAAAACTCCCACACAGAAAAATATCACCCCCTCTGCCCTGGCAAAATGAAAAGGGAAAAAAATGCTTTATAAATTGGCCATGAAGAAAGGAGCACAGTAAAAGAACTTTAATATATGCAATACTACTGCAGTTATTTATAATGTACTATGTCTTGCGTGTCTTGCACACATCTACCATCATGATAACTTTGCTCTTTTATGATGAGGGAGAGAAGAAATCTATCCTTGAAGTCTAATGCAACACCTGTATTTGCCATAACCTAAACAAAACAAAAAAAGAATTGACTCATGCACATGTGGTGTGTACCAGATTTAATTTTTTTTTAATGAAATCTAAAAGCCTTAAAGGTAAAACTAATAACCAAATCCATGAAACATCCCCATATTGCATTTAGGATCATGCTTGGGTTTGGTCTCTCAGCTGAACTGGAATACCTTTCACAAACCACTAGCATTTCCCAAACAATTCTTCTAAGTTGGAACCTTTAGGAATTACCTATTTCATATTATTACCTGGAAGAAACAGTATGAAGTGCTTTAGTTATGGTGTATAAATAGGGTCTACATGAGAAGGAAAAGCTCTTTAGTTGACAGTTCATCGAGGCTCAGCTCAAGGAAAGCGAAACAAATTGAGAAATAAGATACAAGCCTTTAACACTAAAGGAAATAAAATATTAGAATAACTTCTCAGCATTGTACTGGATTATGCATCACTTCCTATTTTTAGATTGACTGTCTTTCTAAAATGATTCAATAGATCAGACACAGCTTTTGAGACAAATACTAGGATTGCTGGCTGAAATCTTACGGCCTCCAAAATATGTCACAGATTATCAGAATGGCGTCCTTTATCCTTAAAATCTACTAAATCAAAATCCCAATGGACGACAGCAGAGACATCATATGAAGACAGTTGTTTATGATCATAAATACAAGTGGGTAGGAGGACTACGCAGACAGAAAAGCCTCTTTTACCTCACTTTAGACCTTTAGAAGGTGTATCTCACCCTTAGGATGTGAGTATACTCAATTATTGCATGTGTTCTCAAAGGTACTGATGTAAACAGTAGGTTTTTCATGGAAATATATAATCAACTTCATTCAATGAGAAGTCATTTAAGATGTGATAGAACTAGAAAGAGACAGCAAACCAGAAGAAAAAAGGTGGAAAAAGAAGATTTTAATATCACCACAAAAAGAAAATCTTAACTGATGTGTTCTTTCACATCATAGCCAACAATAAATATCTTTAATGTCTCATAAATATCTTTAATGTCTCTCTGATGTTGTCATGTATTTGCCAAAGATAGGCAAAGGTATAAGACATTCTGTTGCCAAACGTGGTATAGTGTACGCAGTGAATTGTTATAGTTTACACAGCCTCTACCTTTATGACAAGCCTCTACCAACATTTTCATGGCTTCATCCAGCCCTGTCAAGTACCCTCCTCTGGCATCCTTCCTACCTTCTATTCCCTGTTTTATATGTACCCCAGAGTCCAGACTACTTAATTAGCCAATAAACACGAGGGGGAAAGGTTTGCCTATTGCTCCTTTTCACTGTTCAGCTGCATGTTATAAACTGATTACTTGTTGCCCAGTGATGCAAACTGATTACCTGATTTAAAGCCCTTAATTAAATAGCCATTCATTAAACCCACAGTTAAATAGAACATGTGATATTTTGTAATTAAAACAAATTGTTGTACACAATATCTTTTAATTCAATAGATTTATATGACCTGTTAACAGTATATTAAGCTTGAATACAAAAGAAGCACTGTGACTGAAGTGAAAAAGGGATATACCATATGCTTCGAATGGGCAATAAGTCTATAGCAACCAATAGCAAATTATTAATTATAATAGTTATTATCATTTGATATCACTTTTCAACTAGCTTACAATTATCTCACTCACTGGGCCCAGTTTTTAATACCTGTCTGTATACCATGTGTTTTCCATGAGGTGATTGCTGCTCTTTAAATAGAATATTTGACTGGGGCTGCCATCTACTATTATTAGAATAAAACAATTCAGGTTCTCCTTGTCGGAATACAAATAAGCACAAAATCACTCCAATTCAACATTAAAGTATTTGAAGTTGTTTCCCTTCCCTGGTAAATCAGTTTCCTTCCTACTCTTTTCCCAACGTCACCATTTGCTTTCTCAGCTCCAGCGCTTCTTCCGTTCCCTCTCCTCCTGACAACAGCTTTCTAGTTTCATCCTCGCCACTCGGCCACAGCAATTCTCCTTCCTGAGCTACTCCGTTCCCTTATCCTTAGCTAGTCAGGCCACACTGCTTTTTCAGAAAGGAAGCTACTTCTTTTTCATCCTCCCAGGACAGTACACGGACCACTGGGACTAGACATAAAATGAGATATGGAAGGGAGATGATTTTTATCCCAGCAGGGTAAAAGATAAGATAAAAACAGCTTATGCAACTCAATACAACCGAAAGAATACCGCTATGAAATATCTGGGTGCCTTTGCCCAGGATATATAGGAAAAACAACAGCCTTTTTTCAAGGAAAGAAAAGAAGTTATCTCTAAATCACAAGGCTTTTGCTGGTTTATGCTTCAGTAGCCCCTTCACTGCCCTGTTGCATATAGGTAGATTTTCACGCTCTTATAGAATAAACCCGGATCAGCAGTGCAAATTCTGCCAGTTTTCACAGATGAAGCAGGAAAGAAAAAGCAGAGGAAGAATGTATAACGCCTTTCCTCTTCATACTCAAAATCCTCATATTATAGAGAATAATGACCGACGAAACTGAAGTATGTTTCAGGTGAATTCTTTATTAGAGGGCCCAGAAAAAAAGAATTTTGAATATGGTTTGCCCAGTATGCTCTCTCTATAGAGTACTTGGTTTTTTATATTCAAAGTAGACAAATAATTTCCTGGTTGGAAGCATCTTAATAATGGTGCTTTCCTCTACTTTGAGTTCCTCTAATTTTTTTCTTCTGTCAATTAAAACTAACTTGATAAAAATAACTTTATAAAGAATAAAGAATAACTTCATAAAATGCTTATAGTTTAATCCTCTAATGAGAATTAGCACAGAGTACCAATTTTATTCAAGTGCATTCAAAAAATCTTACCTACTTGCTGCTAAAAATTGAGTTATCAGAAAGTCAAGTCAATGTCAAATTAAGTCTTGCTTTTATCTTGCAACAGAAGGCTCACGAAGATCCAAAAAGCTGCAAGATTAAGGCAGCGTGACTAATAGCTGGTAAAAAAGAAAAAAAGCATGTTTGATTTTGCTTGTGGGGTACAGCGCCCTATGTGCACCATGGAAATCGGACTTGCACCTTGACCAAAAGTTTCAAGCTCCATTAGCGCAGCTGCCTATGTGAGGGCTAGAGCTGTGATCATGAACGACGGATCTTAGTAACGCTGCAACCCATATTTGTTACGTGACAGTACACATGAAATATTTTTCCACGCTCCCCTAAAAATGAAGGCAATTCTCAGAAAAAATAGTCATAAAGAAAGAGTTGCAGTCAAGAACGTGGTCTCTTAAAATAATATTAATAGAACACACTATTCACAGTCCATCTTGACTACTGATAACTGCTATTAAGTTGCAGGCATAGTGCAACTCCAAACTTAATCAGTCATCATGAAACCTAGCCTTTTCTCACCTTTAACTACGAACATTGGCTGAAAAGGTCTTGCTACATGCTCTTTATTTACAATATTCCCAAGCAACCTTCCAACCATACTGGATTACTTATCAAGGAGATACAAATCTGCAGCGCTGTGAAGTCTGTCTGCCCAGGCATCAGACCCGATGTGAAGTGAGAAGATCTGCACAAATGTTAGGGGCCTGCGTATCTGGTTTTAAGCTACAATATTTATTTCTACACAAGAAGTAGTTCTGAGAATATCCCAGTTCTGCTGGTAATGGCATATATTACTTAATGCTCCTGAAATTGTGGCCTGTGCTAGAAAAAAAAAAAAAGAAAAAAAAAAAGAAAACTCCATTTCTCAAATGAATTTATTCCTCTATAAGTGCTGTGTTAAAAAATGAGTATTTTCCATTACATAAAAATATAGTCCAGTAACAATCACAAATGTTCTTGTAACTCCCTCCCCTCCTTTTCCCCAGGGAAAATTGCATGAAAAACCAAGCCAAATGGTAAGTGCGGTAGTGGCCAGACCAGACCTGTCCTGACTCCCTGTTCCTTTGCTGTACCCCACACTTTTACCACCCTCTGATTTTTCCTTTCTACCGTCATCTCTATCCCTCTCAGTGTTTGTCTCCATCCAATTACTTCCTCACTCAAATAAAACAGGATTGTGGAACTTCCACAATATTTCTTCTGCTGCTCTTGTTTGGTGCACCCCTCATGCTACAAATGCTTTAACTGTGTGACAAGCGAACAGTTCAGGATGGGATGAGAACTCTTTACTACTTTCTGTCTGCCCAGTATCTAACATGGCAATGTTCATCCTTGATTGCCTAATCAATATAACAAGTAAGTTTAGGATTATGATTTAGGTGGGGCTAAATGATCTTTGTTACAGTAATATCTGAGTATCTAACCATTTTTTATGTATTTCTCCTTATGCACTCCATTAAGAAGGGAAGCGTGGAGAACTGTGGAACAGAGAAATTAAGCGTCATAACAATAAAAACAACAAAAAAATAAATTCACATAAGCATCTAGTACCTACTGCCTTGTCAATTGTGTCTCAGCACGAAAATCATTATATTTTCTCTCAGGATGAAATTCAAGCTCCGTATCATCAATATCCTTTTAAGTGCTCCCAATGGTCTTGCTTTTGATGCCATAGCATCTAAAACTCTAAATGCAGGATAGTGTATCAGTTATCAGTAACCACCCCGCCTCCAGCTATTTCAATAACTGTCACAATGAATATGGAGCGCAGTTTAATTGACCTACATCAGTACTCGCTCATACAGTTACTTTATTTTTACAGCATGGGCACAATGGGTTTGTTTGCTGTATTTTAAATCTTGATTTTGTTGAAATAACGACAGTCTTTGCACTGTGTTTTCATTGATATGCACGCAAAAAAAATCAAAGGCCTTTGTTACCGACAAATGTTTATAAAAAACTGGGGTGCATTCAGTTTCCATTCTTCTCAGAGTCTGAAACAGTTGCTATTCACATCTGAAATCTCTCTCTCATTGGGTGCAAGTGAAAAACTGCTAATATTTCAGTGTAATAATATAGTGGATTAAATTATTCATTAGGAAAATATAGTAACCAACTAAAAGTTACTTAAGTTGACATAAATTTGCTAGCATAAAGGAATGATCAGAGTATTTTCGTAATATATTGTTTAAGAAAAAATAGCTTAGAGCATGAAAAAAAACCATAAACATCTTTAATGAGAACATTGATCTGTTTTCTTCTGGGCACCTGGTATTGAGAGACATACGAGGCCAGAAGTCCCAGAGTACAGGCTAGAGCAAGGCTTCTTGGCAAGGTGAAGAATGAAATAGTATTATTTCAGTACCGTAATTATTCAGTAAAAAACTGTCCAATGTATTGTCAGAAAACAGCATATATTAAACCCACGGATTTTGCCTTCCAGAATCTGACCTTTCGCAATCCAATATGGACCAGAAACATGACAGCAATACAGATAATGAGATACTTCTTTCAGAGATGATAAACTGGATTTATGATTAAGTTTCAGTTACATTCTACCTAAATTACAGTTAAGTATATTAATATGACTAACACATGAACGCTGGCAGAATTTTTTTCATGGTCCAAAAAACGTGAGTTCCCGTAATGGCAATTGATAATGTATTTTGCTACCGTCTTTCCCACTGGATAAACTTGCAATGGAAAGCAGCTGAGAGACATAACAGAAGAATGACTTAAAAACTACACACGCCCCCACCATCTGCATATATAGATCCTCAGAAAATGCTTTCTTTGCACATCAAAAAACAAAGTTTTTCAAAGTTCTCAAATAAAATAACTGAATGAGAAATTGCTTTGGTCCTTTTCTTCGCCCCCCTTCACCAGACTGTTATAGTTGTTATAGATGTGCTGCTGAAACCTACTTTGCAAAAAGAAAAATAAATTTGCTTTTGTGTGGTAAGCAAAACATGAAAATTTGTGTCCTAGAACAGCTGAGCCTCTTGCCTCACATGATGACAGTGGGTCATGAAGTGGTGAAAAACTTGTCTTGACCAAGCAGACCTGCATTTTGACAGTCTGCTGACCATCACCTAAGCTTGTCGTATAGTTCAGGGATTTCTTACATAAGACAGTCTAAAGATCAGTGATCGGCAAGAACTGACTGGAGTCGATTTAGCAAACAATTTAAATAACAGAATTTTTAGAATGCCCCCAATAAAATTCATTTATCAATCCTGTGTGATTCTCATCTATAGCAAAAGCTACAGAACTATAACGGAGATGTTGATATTAGAAGTACGAGGACACCCTAGGAATGGGTAACTGCCCAAGCCAGCACATTCTAGTATGGCTGCAAAGGATGACAACACCAATTAAAGGGATCACTCTGTGCACTCTATTAGATAATTATCCAGATAAGGTCAAGGCTCACATTCTCCTCAAGTGCTTTGATAATGGTTTATTACAGCAGCCCATTTCAAGTTACATTAGGCTGACAGCTGGTGTATGGAATACATTTCAGCACAGCTGCAACGAAACAATCTGGAGGTTAATGTGGGGGGAGGGGGGGATGCAGCAGTCAGAAAGGCAGGATTCTCTTTTCCCCACGTCCTCAGCAAGGGCCGGGAAGGCAGCACAGAAGGCTGCACTTTCTGTGCAATCCCAACAGTATACGCACCCACCCCGTGCGCATTACTGCGGTGGTCACAGGAGACCTGGGCACTGAACAGACAGCTTCTGCATCCACGGGGTTTCTGCTGATGGGTTTGGAAGACAAGATGTCTCTTGTGGTGTTAAGAGTCCACCCCTGGGATTCTTGTTATGTGCACAAGCCCTGCACAGATACCACAGTCAAGCCCTACATACTAAAGCTATTTAACCGTTCTAATGAAGTCCTCTTTTCATCTATACTTTATTTATAAACCTGCCTTTTCTGAAGCATATTGTGTTGATTAAAAAGCACTTTAACATTGTTCTTAGATATTTAATTTTAAAATTAATCAATGCATTTATGTGCTTGTAAAGCTCTAGTCAAAATATAGAACTTAATAAAAACATATACGTTTTTCTTCCACTGATTTCAGTGAAATTTGTATTATGCCTACTGATGCCACTCTTTGCCTTTCAAACACCTGCTGTAGCTGCAGACTCTATTCATTTGATATTAATATTAATTCCTGCTTACAAGAGTTTATTTATGGATGAAGCCTTCAGAGAAGGCACGTTATGACTTCCCTATATAATGAAAGCCCTTCTTAAATTTTTTAATATTCTGGGAAGACAAGATAACCAAAGCTAGCTTCTTAAATCCATACTTGAAGAAGCTGTTTAAGTGACCTCATTTAAAACAAAAAAAAAAATCCCAAATCAAAAAACTTTGCACATTTCCTTTTGACTTTAGTGAGAGCTGCTGAGTACTCAGAACAGAAACTCAAGTCACATATTCAGCTGCCTTACTCTGATTTAATTCATCCTGCCACGGTTCAGAAATCATGGTCAGATAGATTTTAAATCAAATTTTCAAATGCAAGCTGCAGAGGTTTTTCACCTCCCAGGGTTCCACTTCCCAGATTAGAAAAGGAATTTGGCTCTCTGACATCAGTGAGATTGCTTAGATAAAAAACAAATAGATTGTGCTCTCTCGTGTCTTAGACTTAACACTGTCCTATTAACTCTCCTCTTTGAAACTCTTTCTAAATGTCAACTAATTAATCCTTACAACACGGTGGGAAGAAAATACTCCATTTTACAATTGGGAGAAGAGAAGCAACAGCCACACCTGCAAAAAGAAGTGTGTAACAGCAGGCATGAAAGCTCAGAAGATCTGTCCTCAATCCACATCACTAGATCTGGGCATCCTGCTGCACGGTGCACACCGGCCCCGTAGGCTGTCCCGCTCAATCGTTTATCAAGAGCATAAAGTAAGTGGTGGCACTGCACATGCATCAACAGTCTTGCTGTTACTGCATAATCTTTTGATTACACCACTCTGTCAAGTGACTAAAACAGCTATCTTGAGGCAGCATGGTATCTCCAAACACACCTTCTGAGGTCTCATAGTAATTCCCTTTGTAACAAGAAAATTACTCTCTACCTCCAGTGAAAGGACACTGCCAGAACAGGTGGGCCCATGAAGTGCTGGCTTCAAACAGTTTCATCAGTCAGCCTTTTTTTCTGTTGGGAATTTGTAACAGATCACGACTGTCTGTGAGTGCACAGTATGCTTTACGATTTTCCTCGTGTGCCTAGGATGTCAGCTGCCTAAATTGTGCTAATCGTAAAAAAGGAGTAAATATTTCTCCCAGTGCAAGAAGCTAAGATGCCTGGATAGACGGGATACAGGCCCTAACCATGCATGGCAGGCATCTTCACAGGATTGAAGAATGGTTGAGACTGGAAGGGACCTCTGGAGGTCATCTGGTTCATCCCGCCTTCTCAAGCAGGACTGCCTACAGCCAGTTGTCCAGAACTGTGCTCCGATGGCTTTTGAGTATCTCCAAGGAAGGAGACGCCACAACCTCTCTGAGTAACCTGTGTCAGTGCTCAGTCACCCTCACAGTGAAAAAGTGTTTCCTGATGTTCAGACGGAGCCTCCTGTGTTTGTGCCCATTGCCTCTGGTCCTGTCACTGGGCACCACTGAGAGAGCCTGGCTCCCTTTTCTTTGTACCTTCCTTTCAGGTATTTATATACATGGATGAGTTTCCCCCTTAAGCCTTCTCTTCTCAAAGCTGAACGCTTCCAGCCCTCCCAGCCTCTCCTCATATGAGAGATGCTCCCACTCCTTAATTGCCTTGGTGGTCCTTCTCTGGACTCTGTCCAGAATGTCCATGTCTGTCTTGTATTGGGGAGCCCAGAACTGGAAACAATGCTCCAGATTGTGGCCCCACCTCAAGGATCACCTCCCTTGATCTGCTGGCACCACTTTGCCTAATACAGCCCCAGATACCATTTGCCACCTTTGCCACAAGGGCACATTGCTGACTCATGGTCAACTTAGTGTCCACCAGGATCCCTAGGTCCTTTATTTGGCATGATACTAGTGGATTTGCAGAATTAACAGTGAAGCACCACAGCAAAATTCTGTCCAGCCTGTAATAATGATGGATAGTCAGAAAAATATGTGAAAAGCTCTCATCAGGCAAGCTAAAATGCATTAAGGACTTGTTGGGGCTTATGAATACTAAGAGACATTCCAATGGCTTAAATTTTTCTTAATGACTCGTTTCCCCAAAATTGCCTACTAACTATCTGTAGAGGGTATCTTCCAGTATTATTTTTTCAGTCAAGTGAAATTTGAGTTAATTTGTGAGTATAGAAAGCATTTCTAAGACATTTAACTCTAGCAAAGACATAATATGTGTTCCATCCTTTGTCATGCAATACTTCAGCAAGTATCAGTACAAAAAAGTGGAGGTTTAAAGTATATGCATTTTGAGTGAATGCAGCACAAAGAGAGGTTCCCGCATGCATATGTATCAAGTAGCAACATTTTTTCTTGAAGCTAAGACACCTCGCCCATAGCAGGTTTTTCCTTTTTTTGTTAATTACTTTCTCCCATTATATTTGTGACTGCTAAGCAATAATTCACTGTATAATTTAACAACAGTTTGATTTTGAATTTGAAAGCATGAATACAAAGCTAAGTCCTTCAAGTGTTGAGTAATAAATCCAGCAGCTGTGCCCATGAGGCACCATTTTCAAGATCTGACCGTACCAAAAGAGCAACGTATGCTATGAATGAATGAAGCTTCTTGAAAATTTCGACAGCTTCTGTCTGGGATCTTATATGTGAAATATTTTGTCCTTACAATGGCGAAAGGGCGCGGAAGCCGGTGTTTAGAGAATCCAAACAAAAAAATTTAAAGTCCCTTTTAGACCAAAGTACTTCTCTTCAGGGTCTCCCTCCTCACTCTTCTCAGCATGTCAAGCTTGACACATTCCCATTACAGGCGTTCTCCTTATAAATCATGCCTGCACACCCACCAAATATGCACAAGATGAAACACCTTTAAGTGCAGCTGCTCCCTACTCCAACCAAGGCCCTTTAAAAAGAACAGTGTATAGCAAGCCAGCCTTCCTTTAGACCTCTTGTATATTACTCTGTATCTCACTCTTATATCTTACTCTATTTCTACAAAGATTTCTTATAAAGGTATTGTTATTCAGCGTCCTTTCTCACTTCTTTCAGTGAAAATAGTACAAAATAATGTTTTTTTCTCACACTAAATGTCCTTAACGGAACAAACCTTTATCCCTATGGGAATTCAACATATTACAAAGCGTTGGAGATGATCCAAGTGTTGATCTATAAAACACTCACAATAATGATCAACACTATACATATAAAAAATTTAGTCATAAACAAAGCCTAAATTTGTGTTGTACAGTAGAGTTGAAAATTAAAGCAAAACTTAAATAAAAAGTACCAGTACACTTAAATCAGCAGGATTATTTTCCACTCTCATAAATCTCACTGCAAATCTTTTGCAAAAGTGAGACTCATCAGGCAAATTACACATCACAGTCACATGATGACATCTGCTGAAATTGTCAAGAAATCAATTAAAATAAACAAACAAATGGAAGAATGAAACTGAATTAGGCTAGGAAAGTGTGGAGCTTATTTTACACACTTTTGGATGAACAAAATATAACTTGAAGACATTGTTGCTAGGAAATGGAAGGATGGAAGGGTACTGTAATTTCTCTTATTTTTCTTCTGGTAAGGGCCAATTGTTTATTTGCTTGTATTTTAGTAGATAGAATTTCAGGCATTCATTGTTATGTGGACCAAAGATGAGAGCAAAGCTGTTTGTAATTATTAACAGAATAAATCTGTTTCACACTGAAATAAATTACCTAACATTACAGAAAACATTATGTTCAATACCGCTGCTGAGTATCATATCCCTGTATTATGTGGTCAAGTTGGCAACATTAAGGTTTACATTTCTCATTTCTTATTCCTTGGCTGAAATAGTTGTTATTGTAGCACAAAATAAACCTACCTTTGTCTTGGGAGGGTTTAGTGTACAACAAATTCCCTATTTACAACACTGAAAAGGTCAATGCATATTTTGCTTCGCAACAGTGGCATGCTGCCGGATAAAAAAACATCTGGTTATAAAGCTAGATTGTAAGACTGATTTTTAGATAGGAGTCCTGCATGATTCCAGAGAAGAGGTCAACTTAACAACAAGTACCAGTCCATATCTATAGCGACTAGTCTGGCTGCTAAAAATGGGCAAGCAAACAAACAAAAAATTACTAAATGCTGGAACTGACTGTTCTTCCACCTGACTATTCTGCCAAAGTGGAGCCCTCAGGAACCTACATGGGAACTGGAGGAACGCATCAGCAAGGAGTAGCAGAAACTACTCTTACAAGAGTTTTGATCCTACCTCAGAAAGGAGTGAAACCCATTGAAGTCAATTACATTTTTGATAATGAAATTAGTAAAACATACAGTAAATTAGTTACTTAAAAGAAAATTATCTACAGAAATATTGTAAATTATTTTTGTCATACTAAAATATGAAAGGTATGTCGTATTTATCAGGTCCATTCTAATTCAAGGAAAAATTTTGCATCCAAGTAGATGACCCTAGGTTAAAATTTTCTAATAAATAATTTTTTTTCATCTATATAGTTGCTTACAGTTCAAACATGCTGTAAGGGTTAACACTCTTATCAGTACCAATGGCATTTCCTTATGGTAAATGCACAAAATAGAGAATATTGGTTGAAGTGGTAATAATTATAAATTTGAATGAACTTTTAAAGTGGATCCATTGCATAGATTGTTGAAATGTTAAAGCAATTAGAACAGCTTTTTTTCAGCAGATTAATTCAGGAAAAATTCCAAGCAACAGTGAAGTAGCCCTTGGGAAATAATTACTAACATAGTAAATGGAGTTTGCAGTCAACAAAGATGCTAACTTAATGAAGCACAGTTTCCTCCTCAATAGATAATATGTCATGTCACCCTACCCAACCTATGATACAGGTCACTTGAAATCGTATCTTGAGAAAAGGAAACAAACTGCTACAGGAATGCTGGCGTACAGATCGCATTCCTGCTGGAACTGCTTTAATTTAGAGAATCTGCAGCTACTCACCACTGCAATTTACCCTCAAGACAACAAAGGACGTGGAGGTAAGAGGAAGGAAGGAGATATCTCATGATAGGTATGAAAGCAATGACTCCAATAACTAGTTCCATCAATTTTTAAAGGCCCAAATGTTCTTCTAAATAAATGCTGAGGCAAACTTTAAACAGTAAAAATTTGAGCCTATTGTGTAGGCTAAAGCTAGGAGAAGAGATACACAGCAGGTAACATTTGCTATCTACGAGAAAAACCAGAACTTTTGGACCCGTTTTGTGGTGTATTTAAAATCTATTTTCTTACAAATCAACAGATTGCCATATTGTTTAAAATCTGCCGTGGAATTTTTTGGTACCATCCAACTACAGCTTGGATGCTGCCATTCAGCATATTGCAGATAGTTTTGAATCTCTTAACGTATCCAAAAAAAGGGGAGCGCAAATTGTCAAGGCAAAAATGCCGCATCTGAAAGATAGGTAGCAGTATTTGGTTCGATACAACTGGGAGGACTGAGGGTTATCGGCCAGGCTGAAAGTTCATCCCTATTCAGTTGCGAGGGGTCCTGACAGGCAAAACCAGGTTGCATTAGGAATCCGCTCTAGTGCCAGCCCTTCTCTGTCTCAGCTGGATTTCACCTCTATGTCCCCAGCTGCTGCAGCTGGACATGCTATAGTGAGGGGGTTACACTCAAAATGTTGTTAGTCCATTTAATGTTTTAATAGTCTAAAGAAAACCTACTGCTTTTCTCTGGGGCTGTGCTCACCCTGTCAGTGTTCCTCTGCGTCCCCAGGTTGACCATTTCAGTCTTCTTCAAGATGAATGGCGGGAGAGACACACAAGTTATGGGCATCCTGAGGTATCTTCTGAGAGCAGTAAGTACAGTGTTCACTGCGGGGGTCTCTTCTTCCTATGTCTCAGGACCTGCTTGGGGCTATTTTACATTTTCTTTGCACAGCCTGCCTCCTCCTCCTCCCTGCTTCCCAGGCAAAGTCTGGGAGCCGCAGGCTGCCCTCCCCCAGCCCCGTGACCCCACAGGGGCTGTTTGTCCGGCAGTGACTACGTAGGGGTGCCAGCCCCCTGCCCTGGGCGCTCCCAGAGCGAAGCCAGCACAGGGAGGCCACAGGCACATGGCCACCAGGCAATTGCTGCCACAGCTAAAACCAGCTCCGGCCAAGGCAGGGCCAGAGCCGTCCTGAGACCCCGCGCTGTTAGGTCTGCACCAAACCTGTGGCCTCCTATTTCTGATGCCAAAACCATATTTACTGTATTACAGGGTGGAAGGGATGATGGAGAATTCAGTTCCAGCTCCTGTAGAGTCTGCTTTTGGCCTATTTAGCCAAAACAAGACTTTAAATCTTGTGCAACACAGAATCAGTCAAAGGCAGGAAAAACATCAGTCTGATTAGTGTTTTTAATTTGAAGAGAATGGTTGGCAGAAAGGGAAAGACTGCTCCCACAGCACCTTGGCTGTTGAGCCAAGTTCTCAGTAGGGACAAGGATACAACAGCTTATTACGACCTCTGATGGGGAATATTTTCTGAGGAGAAGCCTAATGGACTGCCTAGAAAGACTGTCTAATGGGACGTGCAGAATTCAGAGCTAAGTGAGGATAATAGGGTGGGCACTGGGTTGGGTTTTTTCCTGGCCAGAGGCATAGGACTATAAAGCACGTTTCTGCATGGGCAGCTCTTCAGTGGCAGCTCTGTCAACATCCCTTCTCAGTGGAGTCAACAATAGATGCTCAGATGGAGACTGCAGCTGCCCAGCACGTAAAGGCCACCTAGGCACTGGCATATGACTCTCAAGACAAGGGTCACAAAGAACATGCTTTATCATACCAGACAGTACAAAGGTCAGCCAACAGTGACAGATCCTGGACACCCATTCTGTGGTTTTGGGGGGCTGCACCCACATCCTGCAGTGTACTTGCTCAGAGGGCCAAAAGCAGTTACACTAGCCACTGCTGGGGATGGAGTTCCGAGTCTGGTTTGGCTGCTAGATACAATCAGTTTCAGTAGCCTTGACAGTGGCACAAAGGAAGACGCTTCAGGTCAACATGTTCTCCATAATTCCCTGGCACAGTGAAAACACAGTGATATTCAGATTATGAGACCCATTTCAGTGGGTGTCCAGCCCAGCTTGGCAGACTGGTGATCCTACACAAACTACCCAACATATGCTCTTTCAAAAACAGCCCTGGTTTATGCTCTTTTAGAAACAATTGAATTTAGTCCAGTTAACTCAGGCAAGACGTTCTCTGCTTAAGGGACTCTATCTCCCTCTTCTGAGCTGAAAAGTAATTGCTTAGAAAGTATTTTTTATCCTGCTTCTAGCAGACATGACTGCCATCTCTGAACTCAAAGACAAATAAGGAGAGCAATGACAAAGGGTAGTGAGTTGCCTTAAAAAACCTCATTGGCTTCCAGATATCAGTGCCCTGAGGGCACTAATTGGGCTTAATGGCCCTGACCAGCCTCACCTGTGGTCTTCACCTTCAGGCTTCAGTCCCTAACCCTGCCATCTGGACTACCAGTAAAACCGGTTTACTGTCACCACAGTTTGCACCCTGGGTGAGGGCACTGCCCATGCAGTGTTGCAGCCACGCTTGGCTTGCTAACCCTCCGAGAGCAGCCCTGCTCCCTGACACCAGAGCCCAGGCGTGACAGGCAGCCTTAGGCCAGGTAAAGGACTGCTGTTCTGGCCTCGGAGTTATCGGAGAGAAAGTTTCAGGTCTCAGTCATTCTTGTGATCAGAAACAGGCTACAGCTTTTGGAGGCCTTTGTGCATTGAGCCTACCCCGGGCAAAGAACTGCGCTGAGAATTATCTCTTCAGGGACTTTGTGGTGAAATACAATGGCTTAAAAAATATATAACAGCTGATGTAGGGAATAAACGTATGCATTTTCCCTTTCAATTAGTACAGAAACAGTAAAAGAAAAGAAGACGACAGAGCAGCATATGACAGTACAGTATTTACAGAGACCACTATGGGTCTTTGTAACTGCCTTCGGCATTCATCTATGTAACTCGTCAAGCTACACAAGCTGGCTGGTTCACGTTTGGGGACCATTAGGGTATTTTTAAATTCTTTCAGACACACAGCTTAAGGTAAGACTGAAAACAAGTAAGCTCGATCTAGTGACCTAGGAGGCAGGAGTTTTTCCACTGAAAACTAAATTTGACTGCGATGTCTCAGTTTTTCTGATTCCTCATTTACTGATGCTCACCCAGAGTCCTTGCAGACAGGATTGTAGGGCAGCACATTCAGTGACTATCAACTATAGTTGTGATTTTAATGAAAATATTTTCACATGCTTTATGAGTTTTCAGCTTGCTGTATAGGCTGTTGAGGTCCCCGTGTAACCTCCCTTTACATCTAAAGGGATAAAGGGCAGACAGAACAGGATGGGACAGAAGGCGCTCATAAATAGGATTCAGGTGACAAGGCAGGTTGGGATGGGAAGCATAAAGCTCCAGTACCAAGGAATAAGACCTTTTCAGTCTCATGCTGAAGAAATGGATATAACTGAAAATTTCACATTTTTTTCCTGCGTTTAAAGATCAGGTATCAGGTTACCTAGAAACGTAAAGTCTGCTAAGGAAGTTAAAACATGAGTTCATAAGGAAAATGAAGGACAGTTCCCTAGAGAAGGTTTTAGATTCTTTTAAGATTTAGGTATTCAGGACTCCATAAAGTTGTTAGCGCTGGTGTCAGTAGGCTCACCCATTCTGGCCTTGCTTCTGTGACTTGGGCTGTCATCCTGAGCTCATACCAGGCCAGGCTGGTGACAACTGACTGACTGTTCATAATCCAAGCAGGATCAACCCAAGTGGATATGGCAGGTTGCCCACTAGTTTGTGAGACTGTCGTCTTCCTGGGCACGGCCAGCCTTGCAGAGGTGCCCAGTGCAGACAGTATAGCCAAAGCGCAGTCAGTGCCAAGCAATGAATTTCAAATTTGTGCCTGGCAGGTCTTGAGCTTTGAGGGAAACAGGTTAAAGTCTTAAGAAACCTGGAAAAACTCTTTCTCTTTCCCAACATGGTTTCTAATGAGATTGGGGAATGATATTTCCCAACCATGGCAGGACATCTGTACCTCTACAGTAATTATGACTGCATTTTTTATATTGCAAGCTGAACCTTAGCCGTGATTGTCTTGTGTTCGTGACATCCTTTTGCAGAACGCTGGGATCTGTATGGGGCTGCCACAGTTTCAGTTAACAATAATTTAATATTTTTTATTTAATTTTATTTTAGAAATTGCTCCAGTATGAATTTGGCCAATTGAATTCAGGCAAGACAATCCTCTTATCTAAAGACAATGTATTACGATATGGAGGAAAGATACAATAGTTTGTGAAACTCTGGGAAATTTGGCTCATTTCTTCTTTGTCATAGGGCAGAACTACAAAAATACGAGGGGTTAAACTTTGCCATTTAATTTTTCTCTTTCCTGTAGGAGAAAACCAGAAATAAAAAATATCATACAGTTGGAAGTGCTTTGCTTTGGATCCTCCTCTCCATAATAGGAAAATCTTCATTGATAGTTAAATCAAGAGACGAATCAATGAAAGACAGTGAAAATAACCTGATTAATAGGATATGAAAGTCTTGACATATTTTGCCAAACCAGAAACGGGATACACATAAAGTAGCACTTCATCTAGAATGTAACCTATTGGGGGTTTACCTAGTTTCTTCTACTGTTTCAAATATGGATAATATTCTTGGTTGGAACAAAATGTCTGCACTGAAAAGTATCCAAAAAAGGCCTGCTGATTTCATGAAACTTTAATTGCAACAGTAATTGCAAAGGCTTATCTTATTTGAAAAGACTATTTTACTGATCCGTTCATGCAAAAATTAGAAAGTTCATCCTAAATTGTTGTAATACCTATTACTTACCTATGAATTAAATCCAGGAATAAAGAGCAAGAAATATGAAAAAAACTGTAGCTTAATCCAGCCCTTTGAAATGGCGAATGAAAAGGTTTTGGTTTTTTTTAACAAACTGTTATGCCAGGATAAGATGGCACCTGTATGTTCAGCTTTCTGAACCGATGGAAGGATTATTCATGTTTATTTAAGAACAGACTCTGTCATCTTCATTTATAAAGGTAATTGCTTTTCTAGGCAAGTAGTCCAAGTCTCTCTGCCAGAGCTTTAATGTGGAATAAGGTATAAGACACTGTGAATAAAGATGGCAGGAATTGGCACAAAGTCAGCATTTTCATTTCCTTTTGTGAAGAGACAGATTTCATTTACCCTATAAATTATCGACCACCTTTTTAATATGGTTATAAATTCACCACAGTTATTTTTTTCTTTAAAAAGCAATTGCAGCTGAATGTTAACAACTGCAATAAAACTAATTTTAATTTAAGCGGAAAGGAACTTTGTTGACACTCCTCAGTAAATCCTTTACAAAAACACAGTTCTCCAGCAGAATACATGTTCTGTGAAACCTAATGACCTTCTAACATAATAAGAAATGAACCTAATATACATAAATTCAGGATCAAGTTTCAGCACAGAATTCTTCCTCATTGTTCTAACTGAAGTTTTTCAAAGATATAATCTAATGATCAAACACATTCCATAATTTAAATTCATCACAAGTTTTCATTAATATTCATTCATTACATTTGAAGCAGTCAGGTAGAGAAATGCAAGGACACTCAACTTGCAAGAGACCAGGAAACGAAGAAGTTTTACTTGTGCCATATTTCCATTAGATCAGACAGATAGTCTTACATTGCATCAAACAGATCGGCTCAAATTAACCCCTCCTGTTGCAGGAAATCACACTAGCCACTCGGGAGATGGCATCCCTATGCTTACCGAAGCAAGTTGCTGCTGGACTGATGGCTTCTAATTGGAGGCCAAGATAGAGACCGCAACCGAAGGGCCAAAAACCAATAATCACAAATAATTACTGCTCTTTCAGCATTATCGTCAAAGCTGAGAAGGAAAAGTAGGAATCTTAGCTCAATTTCAGCACTGGCAAAATATTTTTCACTCAAATGTCTTCTACTTCATTGTCCTTCAGAAAAGACGGTTGGTATTCACTACTTCTGATGTACAGTCAATCCCATACAAGGGATTCTGTTTAAAAGCCTTATACTGCAGTGGTAGGTTGCAGTTTGGGATACTGAAACTCTTAAATCATGGAAATACTTCACCACGTATTAGGTGACGAAGTATACTTTCACCATGTTCTTATTAGGTAACAAGACCTAAATAACTCAGGAAATGCTGAATCCTAGCCTGGTGTATTAGCTTCCTATACCATATAATAGCTTGTGTATTATTTCACTCTTTCCACCAAAAGGAAGAAAGGAGGCAATAGTGTATGTTTACACATGTACAAAAACGAGGTCACCACGTCAGCTGCCACAGCTGAAGCTCTGCAATTTCTCCAAAACTGAAAATCAAATAAGAACCCCCCTACACAGATTTTATCCCTGCGAGCTGTGGCCAGTTTACTTTGCTAGTGCATCTGCGCTGCCCCACAAAAATCCAGAAAGACAACAGACTGTACAGATGCATTATCACTGGAAGGGAAAAACTTGCTTGGACCAGCAACACTTTGACCATTTCCTGCACTAGAAAAGTTATCAGTTATCCCTGCTAGAATATGCCAAGAGGTGCAGTATATATTCATTAGAACAAACCCACAAGCTGCTAACCAGGAAACCAGCCAGCGTGTTCTAGACTAACAAGGAAATAAAGGAGAGTAAACGCTGGTCGCTTTTGAACTCAGGTTTGTATTGCTGAACCTGGCAGTGGAACTGGAGAGAAGGGAAGAATTTAAGTTGCTTTTGCAATGCTTTGTTCATATCAGAGCAACTGTACAAGCATTCAGCCAGCCTGCCTCTATTCCTTTAGTCCTCATTGCAGCAAAGCATTTAAGCACATAGTTAGTTTCCATTGGCTTTATTGGGATTTAAGGGTATGTTAAAGTGCTTCTAATTATATTCTGAATTGGCATCTCAATGATTAACAGACCACGAATATTGTCTGTTGCCATTACTGGGAACCCAAAGGGATTTCAGACAATAGAGTGGCCTGTCACGAGATGAGAAACTGCTCCACAACAGACTGGAAGACACGTCAAGCGTGACATTTTTAACTCCATTACTTTAAAAGTGGATCGTACGTACTAGGAAATCAACACACATGGCAGTGTTTCCATAGGCTTCTGAAATACCTTTTACGATATAATTATTTTTTAAAATCGAATTAGAAAAAGTGTTATTGAAAACACGATTCACTAATTTTATCCCCCTCCATGTTAACTACTGCCATGCTCCTGCAATTTATGAGATCCTCTGTAAGAGAAAAATCACTAGATTTGTGTTTGAAAAATATATATTTTATAATTACAAATAACAGCTGAGGTAATACTAACTAAAAGGGATCTGTGAAAGACTTCTTACATGAAGATATGAAGGGACTTTACATCTTGCAGCTTTCCTTTACCGGGAAGGAAACATTCCTCTCACCCCACACTGAAACCTTTTTAGTGAAACAGAGAAAAAAAAATAGAAATAATCTGATTTTTTTTATTATTATTTAAAGAAATTAAATATATAACCGTAAGGGAATACTATTTCAAGTAAAGGCTAGTCCAGCCTATGGCTCAAGGCCAGCAAACGGTATGAAACTTAAAATTGCTATTATGTAACACTAAAGGTGTTTAAAAAGGCATTTAAGAAATAAATTCCCTATTCCAGGCTTACAAGATACTCCAATTAAATAAATTCCCTAGGAAAATAAACACTATTACATAATGTTTTAAGTGAATTCTTACTGACCAGGAAAAAAATTCGTTGTGAATGACAGGTAATTCATGCATTACAGAATTATCCAGGCTGTGCATAACCTCAGAAGCGTTACAGAACTGCTATATTACAATCCAAGACTACTAAATTTTAAGACCCTTGCAGTGACTTTTCATTTGAGATTGCCCAGTATTGCAGTGGATGGCCCAAAGCAGCCCTGTCTTTGCTCCTTCTTCCTGTAACAGATGTGGCTTATTTAGAATAACAACATTAACTTATTTTTAGACATTATTGCAACCTCCACCTGCAACACTAGCTCTGCAGGTGTAAAATTAGACTCTGTATTTCCGGGGTCAGCACCTAAGGCTCAGATTCAAGAAAGCACTTAAGTAAATGTTTTACTTCTAGCATGAGCTCAAAAGCTTTCCTGCCATTGTTAATGGGCTCTGGAGCAGATTTTAAAAATATCTCTTTACTAAATGAAAAAAAGCCCACCATGTGGACATTAGCTAGCAGAAAATGAAGCGCCCCTGTGGAGCGAGAACTGCTCTTATATTAAGCTCAGCAGGGAAACTCGCAAGTTTCCTGGCTTGCTGGTACATTTCTCACTTTTTGCCAATAAACTCCATACATTCGAAAAACCTGATAAAAATAGATCACCGTTTCTAAAATAAAACACATTAAACTGATTCCCACCACACAAGCCCTGTGACAAGGCAAGCAGTTACATAAATTTTGCCCAACTTTTGGAATACTGGCCTTGGCCACAAGAACAGCCCTATGCATGGAAAATTACTGCAACAAACCTTTTCTTCCTAAATACAGGGAAAAAAATCAACAATTCCTGTCATCTCGATATTAAACAGCTGACAAAGCTTTCCCATGTAAATAAAACTCAGTTATTTAAATATCTACACAGGTTGGAATAAACCGAAAACCTTATTTAAATGCTGTCAGTCTTCTTGCCTAATACACTTCCAACAAAAAGGGAAAGTTTTGAAAAGAAAGTTACGTGGATATAATTTTATTGAACGTGTATCTCTTCAATGCTCAAATAATGATGGGTTGCAATGGCATGGAACTAAACATGGCTTATCTGTTAGGGAAGCTAACCAGGGCTTTTGCTAGGGCCCTGGTGTGCGATTACGAGCCAGAGTCTTTAGTTCAGTTAGTTAAAGCAGTAATAGAAAAAGGTGAAATACACACAATTCAGAGGCTTATCTTCATTCACGCTTACAACTTTTATTCAGTTGACTACCGTTGGCATGCAAGCTTGTAATAGTGGTTTTGCTTCTTACTTCTGAACGACTTCTTGCACGCTTGAATTGTGCATCAATGTCCGCTAATTTTAACAACCACTCAAGTCCAGGACAGTTCCACTCTTTCAAGCCATTGTCATCCCACTGTCTCCTACTCAGCCCAGAGGTCCACTTCCACTTCAATATATAAAGGGGGTTTATAAGAAAGACAGAGAGAAACTTCTTACCAGGGCCTATAGTGACAGGGCAAGGGGCAAAGGTTTTAAACTGAAAGAGGGTAGATTTAGACTAGATATAAGAAACTTTTTACCATGAGGGCGGTGAAACACTGGAACAAGTTCCCCAGAGAAGTTGTGGATGCCCCTGGAAATGTTCAAGGTCAGGATGGACGAGGCCTTCAGCAACCCGACCTAGTGAAAGATGTCCCTGCCCACAGCAAGCGGGGGTTAGACTAGATGATCTTCAGAGGGTCTTTCCAACCCAAACTGGTCTACGATTCTATGATTCTGTGATTCCCTTTCTGTCTCCAAGGTATATGACTGCAAGTCCTACACAAACGAAGGTTTTGACAGCCAGTTCATCAGGTGAAGAAGGATAGCCATTTTGGCCTTGAAATGTTTTATTTTCTATCAGTGGAAAAAGGACAATATTGTGCTACTGACCAGCTAGTTAGTGTTGTGGGGTTTTTTAATTTACTTTTATATCTGGTCAGTCTTTCATATGTATATGTGTACCATGAAATGATGCTTAGGACAACGTAGTATTGTCTAGTCATCACGCTTTTTGTTTCTCCAGGTTTTTTAAGCACAGGGTCAATATCAGTTGTACCTGTTCACACCAACCTTAGTTTTGGTTCTCTCTTTGAAGGGACAGTAATAAATTTCTTTCCTAATAAACATATTTGGAAATAAATATTGTAATTACGCTTTTCTGAAATACAGCAAACTAATTTGGTTTCCTGCCTCAGGCAGTTATTGAGCTAATAATTTTCTGAAATCAAAATTGGGACTGCTGAAAAAGTCAGCTTCCTTTCTAATATTCCTAAAGACTTCCTCTATTAAAGAATAAAAAATCCACTTATTTTCCAAAGGCTCCCTAGGGGCAAATTGTCTTCCAAACTTCAAGAAGAGTTTCTTTTATAACACAAAGATGACATACTCAATAAAATCTTTTTTCTACACTCTCAGTTTCTATTTAAAGAGACATATTCCATCAAGCAGCCTCCAAAAATTGACTAGAGAAGGCCCTCTCACCTGACTGAAGTTTTCCAGCTCACCAATTTCATTGCTAAAACTCATCAAGTCTAACCATTTTCCTTATTTATAAAGAAAGAAAAAAATCCCCTCACTTTTACTGCTTCATCCTTGAAGAGAGCTTTACTGTTTAAGCTTTAGTGTCTCAGCCCCATGGGCTGCCATCATCAACCCATGTAGAAAACAACAATAAAATGAAATCACCCATAGAGGTCATTCCTTTTGTCCTGTGATAATATGAAGAACCAGAGGACTAGCAATGAATTCCAGAACTTTAACAACCTGAATAAATTGTGAAGAACAAACCAGAATGAATATAGGATGTGACATTCATTTCACATGAGTCAATGCACAGAGGTGCAGTCTGAAATCTGCAAAGATATCTTCCTGGTTTTACTGAGGAAAAATGACAAAGGAAAGAGATGATTGTTTTTTATATACCTCTTTTTCAGTAAGGCAATTTTTTTTTTTTTTTTTAAGATCTGGAAATAGTGTGAAAGAGTAAATTAAATACCATCTGTGTGAAAGCACTCCAAAATTGCAACTGAAGACCAGTGACTGGCCCAAAGCTTCTGATTGTTCCAATTCCTCCCTCCGTCTCTCCTTCCCTCCCTTTCCACCTCTTTCTTTCTTTTCTTTTCCTTTCCTCCTCTCCCTCCCTCTCTCCCCGCTTCCCTTCTTTCCCCTTCACTGCTTTGTCCATTTTGTGAAAAACAAAACCGACAAGCCAAACCAAATCCCCAAACTCCTACCCTAAAACTTGTTACACAGCTAATTCTTGAAATAGACTTGTAATGACTCAAGCAGGATGATTACAACACAAATACTTATTTAACAGCACTATCTCTCCATTGGAAAAAATCTTCAGTCAAGCCTGACGCATCAAAATGGTGATGTGAGTACAGTTTTCATTCATAGAGTTTATCACTATAACCTAAGAGAAATACTAGCTTTGCTTACATGTCAGCACAGAACTCAACCCATAAAAAAATATACCAACTGTAAAACCATCTAAGTCCTCAAGATGATGTCTTAATGATTCAACTTCTAGGACCCAAGCATGGCTGGAACTTTAAGTTTTTTAAATTAATATTTTGCAAGACCGAAGGTCTAATAAATACAATAATATACACCAAATATGGAGAGAAATTAAAAGATTCAATTTTATCAATTGAACTAAGAGATTTTCTGCACACCTGAGGAAACCCCAGAAGTAAACACAACAGTTTCTGCAGATTCAGTAACAACAGCATATTCAAGGCTTTCAAGTTGCTAATGCTTCCTCAAAACAACATGATCCCACATCTGTTTTTCTTTTTTCAAACACCTACAATTGACATCTTTGATTCATGTCTATTGTAGAAATGCACATTGTCTCTCTGTGCATTCTGTTGCCAATTTGTAATTTTAAGAATGTTAAACGTGAGTTGCCCCAGGGAAAAATTCATAGCAAATGCACCTCGAAGCAAGGGAACCCAGTATATAAACAGTCATAATTCTAATGTATTTCTGAGTGGTTGTATGCTTTATGTAGAATTATATATTTTGTTTAGAAAATAATGTTTTATGGCTTTCCAAATCTTTGTTTACTTACTAATTCAGTTCCTGAATTAAATAAACCAAGAGATATATAGAAACCACATAAGAGAAAAAAATCATGCCCTCTTTAGTCTATTATATATTGCAGTATAATAATATTTTGCAGGGAATAATCTCTCTCATGACAGAACTCATTGCAAAGACAGAGACAGAATTTAAGTTGGACAGATAAAGATTTTACAAGAAAAGATATGAATTGGATAGTCGAGATATGAATGAGGATAGTCAAGGAACGGGTATCCATGACTTAATATCTGAAGCTTGAAGGGGGAGTGATCTCTTTATTTATACTCCTAAACCCAATGTTAACCACAACCAACAATTAGATGAAATCAAGCTTCTAAAAAACAAAAAAAACCAACTTCGGTTTACATGTTTGTATCTCCTGCGCATCCTGTGCTGACGTAATAACAGCCATGCAATATACCATTTTTATTACATGTTTTCCAAGGGGCTTCCATTAAAATCGGACTTCAAGTTTGCCAGATTCAATTTAAAGATATGAAAGAGAATCTTTATCTTCCCGACGTTGCACTCCAAGGAGACAGCCTACAGAGAGGCACAACATTTCAACAGAGTTAAGCAGAATGGTTATTAACCAGCATAACACTAAAAATACTTTCTTCCAGGCAGGCTTGAACTTCAGAGTGGAAGGAGATGATGATGCAATATCCAACAGTTCTGTATTTGGAAATAAGAAACAGTAGCATTTTCTTATTGTAGAAACTGAAGGCAGTTACATCACGTTACCAGGGGACCATTTATGCAAAGTATGCAGGAATAATAGGAGAAACAGTAATCAGAAAATGTGTCACTGATTTTGTGATAGCAAAAGTTACTATTTCCTCTCGCCTCAATACACAAAAAAGCACATTCTCAGCAGTGACTGTATGGCTCTAACTTCAGAGATTTTAATACTACACACTTTAAAAACTGTACCATATTATCTTCTGTATTATCTTTTGTAACATATGGAAGTGTAACATCCCTTTTCAGAAATCAGCAGTAGCTGAACTGATTTTCATACCTTTCCACAGAATCACAGAATGGTTGAGGTTGGCAGGGACCTCTGAAGGTCATCTGGTCCAACCCTCTGCTCAAGCAGGGCCACCTTCAGCTGGCTGCCCAGGACCACGACTTTTGTGTATCTCCACGGTGGGAGACTCCACAACATCTCTGTTGTGCCAGTGCTCAGTCACCATCACAACATGAAAGTATTTCCCCCTCTGCAAAATTATAACGTTAGATATAAATTAGGCATGATAGGTATCAGATTGAAGGAACATTTTCAAAAAAATCTGACAGGAGAAATGGTCAGAAAATATGCTTCCTTACCAATTTTAGCATCTACTACTGTTAACAGAATGCTACTTTAAAGGGTAATTTTCCAGAAAGGAATCCTATGCTTTTCACCTAAATTTTTATGTCTCCACAAAATACCTGAACGAATAAATCAAGATTTTGGGGAAAATTTTTACACCTCTCTCTGTTGGCTACATTTGAGTACGAATCAAAATTACCACTGAAACCTCCGAAGTGCTTAGAGCAGAGTGGTGTTCTTCCATCCTCATCACTTGAAAGCCTTTCTTACTCAAGTGGACTACTGACACCAGGAGCAATTAGCATGATTCTTCCACACTAGCTATTCCCCCTTCTGGCAGGGAAAACAGAAGAGTTCTTGCTGCCTTTCCTAATTCTACCTTCCTGCCTTGTTTAAGCTTCCCTTGGGCCACCCTGATGAAGAAAACCTCTTATACTCCCTCGTATATAACATATATGTGGCTAGGAAAGTAAAAGAGAAGGAAACCAAAGCCCAGCTCCCCATACCACACAATTAGGTGGCTTCATGAAAAATTCAACTTCAGTAAGTCCTATAAGGGAAAGACATCACACACTACAGAAACCCTCTCTGAAAGAAACAAAATGGTTCCTTCTGTGTTTGTCAGATCTAAGCATGATATACCCCCTTAACAATCTGTACATATTTTTTCTTCAAACTTCAATTTAAGGGAACCAGGAAGCTTGAAAATCGTTTTAAAGGGAATGCTACTACACAAATGACATTAGTCAGAACTGCAGTAATAGAAGCTTTACACTTCAACCAGCAACTCAAATAAACTCTATTATTTGTAATTTCTAATGAACAAAGATGGTGATTGATAGTAGAAAGGAGAAATACATCAGCAAGAGATATCAGCAAAGACCTAATGCATCACCTCGTATTCTGTCTTGAATAAGCTCTGCTACCTGTAGAAAACAAACTTTTGAAGAAAATAATGACAGGAGCAGTAATGGAATAAACCAATGATGGCAAGACACAAGGCAAAGAGAAAAGATGTGCTGCATCTCATTCAGCAGCTCACAGAATCAGCAAAAGGTCTCTTGTCCTGCTTATGAACTGTCCCTGCCTAACACCAGAAGAGAACAGTTCCCTGGCACAGCAAAGCATCATGTTTACGTGGTTTGTGCCTATGCACACTAACTACATAATCCCACCTAGGTCTCGGAAGACTCCATACACTCCTGGACATGACCAGTATTTCATCCAACTGTCTGGAAATACCCAAGAAATACCTATGTCCTCCTCAGTGTTGATCTGTGCATGGAATTGCAATTGCTGCCAGTTGCCTCCTTAGCCTCAGGCAGAGAAGCCTGCGTAGGGGCTGTGATGGCTCCAGCTCTATAGGTGTCAGCACGCTGCCACATACTGAAAGGTACTTTCACGTTTACCTTTGGAAAACTTTCCCATCTATAAATAGAGGAAAGATACATCAAAATGCTATTATCAAGACTGCAAAGCAACTCATTCAAAATTAGGAATTATCAGTAAAAAATGTTCAATGAATTGTAATAGTTCTTTTTTTAACAAGGGAAATCTGCCTATTTCAATAGGCATATACTGGGGATATACAAATTCTGCAGTCAGTGAGACTATTTTCTTCCTTATTTGTTGGTATAATTATCATAATTTATAATTTGCAGTCCTTTCCTTTAGTTTTAATGCATGAATAGACAGGACAGCTAGATAGTTCAGACAGTCAAATGCTGTACTAAGCTAATTTAAATTTAAATAAATGTAAAGCTTTTCAGAGGGAGTCATCACAAGTTGTGTGTTCCTCACTTACTGCTTCATCCTAAGTAAACAGAAGTTGTGCTTTGAATATATAAATAAAGTCCAATAAAAGGTCATGTTCTGGGCACCCCAGACTGATAATACAAAATAAGTAGACACCTTTGACTGTAATTGCTCAGCGTCTCAGTTCCTCACCACTGAAAGACAGAACTTATATTCTTTCGTTGTAGTACAGCGTGGGCTATTGGAAACTGTCATGGAAAAGCCAATGAGGAAATTAAAAAATCTATCTCAAACCACAAGTCAAGTGGTAATAATTAATAGAACCTGAGGCTGAATGAAGGTAAAGCAAATTACTGAATAGCCAAGTGAATACTAAACACCTTATACATTAAAGAAGTCAAATGCTGTGGACAATTGTGGTGTGATCATGTAACAGGAGATTATTTGAGTGTGGACATAAATAGGTTCCTGATAAATCTTAATCCCAATGACTCAAGTTTTGAGCAACTGATTTAATAACCCTGAGTTACTTCTGCTCTCTTTCTTCAACGCTTTTAAAAATTAATATCATATTTGGTCCTATTTTCCAAGTTCCACAAAACAGATTGACCAGAGGAATGTAATTCAACTTCTCTGAAATTCACAAAGTTCCCATTTCCTTGCTTTCAAATATTTTTTTACCAACATCTTCATTTACCTCCTACTCTAGAGTTCTTTCCGTAGGCATTTATCTCTGATGTGAAAGCCTGTCAAATTCTTTTTGAAATGTAAGGATGCTACATCCTCTAAATTTCCCTTATCTTTCTTACCACTAATACCTTCAAAGAACTCAAACAGATTAGTTCAGCATGACCTCTTCTGCCTGAATTCACGCTGGATATCCTTTATCAAACTGTTTTACTAGGTGTTATTCTGCCACATCTTTAAAATAGATTTCCAAAGATTTTCTCACAATCAGGGCTTTGGGGTATTGTTTCTTCATTTTTCTCTCCCATCAGACAACTATTGTGCCATCTAAGAAACCTCAAGCATTGTATCAAATATTTAATTAATCTTCATAACATCAAGTGAGAGTTGAGCAGAGTTTTTTTTTCAACATTAGATACTTTGCAGATTATGTATATATTTAATTAAGGCCACATCTATTCTCAGTGTACTGCATGTGAAGTCTCTACACAGAATTTCTATACTTGCATCTTGCATCTTTTGCTAGCATCGTATAGTTTCAGATAGTAAGTAAGCTGGCTCACATTCTCAACAGATAACCAAGCCCTCTGGCACATTTTCTCCACATGCACTTTTTAAGCAGCCAAGGCTATTTGAGTTAGTGTTAGAATGGAAAAGAAAATGAGAGGGACCCATTCTCAGACCACCTCTGAGGTTTTTACAACTCTTCTCCCGAGTTGCATTTCATTACAATTATACAGGACTGCCAACAATTTTCAGCTATTTCTAGCAATACTTTCAGGGCAAGAAGCTTACCTTGACAGAATCACAGAATAGTCTGGGTTGGAAGGGACCTTTAAAGGTCATCTAAGTCCAACCCCCCTGCAATGAGCAGGGACATCTTCAACTAGATCAGGTTGCTCAGAGCCCCATCCAACCTGACCTGGAATGTTTCCAGGGATGGGGCATCTACCACCTCTCTGGACAACCTGTGAAACATACCAGCATACCTCCCACCAGATGGAGGAGCACACTAGCATTAAACTGTACCTAAACAGAGAAGGTAGGGTATGTCAGAGCTGACAAGAGCAATACTATTGATCTTACAGACGAGAGAGAGCTCATATGGAAAGTCAAACCACAGCAACAGATTTGGTTGCTATTATGAACTACTACAGTTCTAGTTTTTCTCTTAAATTGTGTGACTGTTTCTTGTGTGATTTTAGCCCCTCGCCTCTCAAAACCAATACTGACTTGCCAGAAATCCATATTTATCCTCTATAAATAACAAACTACCCCACACCACATCTTCAGCCTTAATAACACACACTTGGACCTCTTTATCTGGTAACTAGCTTCTCTTTTTCGCGGTCTCTCCTTACAATTAGAAAATCTACTTTTCATGGTTGCTGTCATGAGTTTACTGGTTTCTATTTCATTCTTCATGGTTATTTCTACAACATTGAAACTAAATAATAGTGAACAGCCACTTTCCTTATTTCTTTGCATTTTAATGTTCTCAATGTGTTCTTAATTCTAATAAGCCACAATTATTTCTGCTCCTTTTTCAGATATTTTAGGCTTTCAATATGACCTACAAGTGTGGATTACTCAACACTATCAAATTTCTCTTCACCTTTGAATGTGGCTCTTTCAGACGTTACTGAATTTTCTTCACCTCATTCCACTTTCTTTCAGAGTCTCTTTTTCTGAAGTCAAGGTACAGAACCCATTTTTGGTATATTAAATTCTAGGTGCCCTCCCAAATGAAACGTATCATACTTAACTCATAGTTTGTATTTTTTTAAGTCCAGTGTAGCTTTTGACTTTATTGACCGCTCAGCATCCTGCATCTGAGACTGAAATCTCATTTGTGGCTTAGGTTATACTGTCATGATGTCTGGTTCCCATTTCTGAGAGGGAATTTCCCTGCATAAGCAGCAGCCGCTTCTGGCCTTATGTGTTGTCCTGTATCTGCCTCTGCTGGAGAATTCTGCCAACTTTGATTAGTACGGAATCAAGACAGGACATTCTTTGGCCTTCCTGGAGGTGAGTCCCAGACCAAACACCAAAGCTTGCTTATTCTCCCCTCACAAATTATTCTCCTCTCTCTCTCCTCTCGCTTGGGTTTTTTTGCACTGTTCCCTTTGCACACTCCTATCTCTCAAGTTTCTGTTTCCTTCTTTTCTATTTAAAAACAAGAGAACATTCTTTCCACCCCAGTCATTCTGCTCAAGAGGATGCTATCCAGCGTCCAACAGTGCAATACGCTGTAACTCGGAATCCCATCTCGGGGTTCGCTCAGGACATCTTGTAGCGCAGCAGAAGAGGCCGGCAGTGCCCTCGCACGGCCTCTTGGGCAGCATGTCTTTGGTACCAGCTAGACCCTGCTGTGAGTACGGAGAAGCTCCTGCTAAGCTGTTGTGCTTATGAGATCATTTGCGGGAACACGGTGAACAAGAGTTGCTTGTCTTTATTCTTATTCTGTGTTTAGCTGTCAGAAATAATTTTTTTTGTGCCAACTGTTCAGTGTTTAAAACCACTGTTCTTTTCTCTGCTTTTGCTTCCTGCCAGATTTTCCTATTACTCCTATAATTATCTACTTGAATGAATTTTTTACTACCAAGGTATAACGGACTGGTTAAAATGAGCAAGTCATCACACAATCCAAAGATGGAATGGGTTAAAGCTTGATTTTATAATACCTGTAGTTACATTTGTTGATTATTATACTCATATTTTATAATATGAAAAAAGGACTGCAAGAACCTCATAATAGTATCTAATCCATAAGAATGGAAGTATTATATTATTTTCCAATCAACTTTAAATACCTAAATCAAATGAATCTATCCTGGGCAACTAGCCTGAATATAATGAAGTGTGACACTTGCAGGAAGAATAGGCCGTTTGGTATTATTCTTTATCCCCCTGTTTGGAAAGCAACTATAATAGCAATGCATTCTTTCCATTGGTTGTCTTTTTTCAGGGACGAACTCATATATATGTATATCTAGTGTCACCTTCCTCCACACACACACGAGATATACCTTCTTTACCAATTTTATATGATGACACAGGCTTTATATGATATCATCAGCATAGTGTTTTCTTCAAATAGTTCTCTTATAGTTCTTTCTGGGTTAGTATGTTGCAAATAAACAGCTGAGATACCAAGTTTATGATCTAGGGCAAAATCCAAAATCTGATCTCCACCAGGGACAGCCTGATTAAAGGAACAATCTTGTACTCTGATTTCAATGGCAAACATCAGTCCTCAGATTAGTAGAAGCGCCAAAAGCATTAAAAAAAACGACCTCCCTATCTGAAGTGTAGACTACATTCCCTCATTATATTTTTTTCTTTTATTGAGTAATTTTAAGTACCTGAATTCCCAAAGGAAAAAAAAATCCACAATAAAATATGTTAATAAAGATCAGCAAATCTTGTCCGGAGTCTATTAATTTTATTTTTTGGTAATCGTATGAGGGGTAAGATTGCAAAAAGGTATAAAATCTTTTTTAAAAAGGGAAAAATACATCCTTGATTTGCCTTTTCTTTAAAGCTTCCCAATCTTTTTGTATGGACAGAACACCCTGGCAATCAGACAATTTTGTGTAAAAATCAGAGTTAAAACACCATTCTTAAGAAGATTTATTGTTCCTCTCGTAATTTAGCACATTCAAAATGTAAACTTCCTAATGTACTCATTGTCTCAAAAACTATCAGTGTTTATTTATTTATTTGTCTTGTACAGGCATGTTTGGATTTGGCTGAATCCCCAACAGCAGTTTGTGAATTATGCATGTAAAAAGCAAAAAATCCCTGTACCGTATGCACACATCCAGACACACACACAAAAAAAACCCCAACTCAAAACAAAAAGCCCTACACATCAGGCTTATCACTTCTCTACCATTTGCAGTGGAATAAAAAGATAAAATTTTCACTTCTGTCTTGGCCAAGATTGCAAATTCAGCTTGTAAAATATAAAAACAAAATCGTGTTTATTTGAAGTTCTAAAGAATTATTTAAATTGCCCTCTTTAATGTTCCCTCTTAGGTATTCTACATCTTTCAAACACCTCTATGCATAAATATCGATTGTGGTATACAAAGGATGCTTTATCTTCTTGTTCTTTGTTCTTTGATTTAAATCAAAATGAAATTAAGTCGCTAAGTTTTAAAACTCTTTTTCTATGTTTTATGTCCTTCAAAGAGTTTACTTCCTTTGGTCAGTAACCATTAAGACATATTTCATTTTCACCTTAAAATAGCTAAATATGGATACAACTACCAAATACTGAAATGAACAAGGAAGGTTTTACATAGTGAGGTTGGGGACAAAATTAAAGGCAATCAATATATGGCTTAAAAACTAAATGAGTAATTCCCTCCATTTTTAGTAAGGACAACTGTTTAGGAAGGAGTGAAAGGAGGAATGAGTGGAAATGAGGATGAAAAAGTGGAATGAGGATATGGAAACAAATAGTGATGTCCAAATTGGAAAAAAAAATATATTAAGGAAAAAAACCATAGAGTTTACCCTGCTCAAAGCAGGAGATGGTATAATCTCATGAATGAATACTAATGCAGCTAACATAACGCTACTCAACGACAAGTATCGGCAAGTGCATCATGTAACTAGGCTTCGGAAGGGTAAAAACATCTCTCAGACAACTAGAGATACATTAAACACATCTACTCATAACAAAGACTGAGAGGTGTTTTCACATAGTGGTTTTGGTGCCTTGCCTTTCATAAGGCTAAGAGCCCTTTAGCTGTGGCTCTGTACCCCTTCACCCAAACTGCCAGGGGAGTGTTTTCAAGAGCCTCTGTGGCAGTATTTTTCCCCGCTGTTCCCATGCAATTGCTCGTGTGCTGTTATTACTTTCCTGAAAGAGTGGTCAGGCACTGGAACAGCCTGCCCAGAGAGGTGGTTGAGTCACCATCCCTAGGGGTATTTAAGAAACATCTAGATTTGGCACTTCAGGGCATGCTCTAGTGACAGAGATTGTAGGTTGTTTGTTTGTGGTGGGATTTTTGGTTTTTTGGAGGGTTTGTTTGGTTTGGTTTTTTTTTTTTTTTTGGTGTGTGTATGGTTGGACTCGATGATCTCAAAGGTCCTTTCCAACCATGAAGATTCTATGATTTTATAAATTAAAATTCCCATGGCCTTGTACCTGCAAACCCCAACAGCGTTGTTATGGTGGTTCTCAAGGGAAGCGACTGTCACTGGTCACTCCTTCCTTCCCCTCTTTTCCTAGCCCTTCATCGTAGCTCTTGGTTTACTTTTGGGCGAGCAATATATGCATGTAGAGAGCTTAACAGCCAAGCAGCGTGCGGCACCTTCTGCTGATCTAAGCGTGCTCCAGTCAGTGCTAACAGCATCATACGTGGGAACAATCAGCTGGGAGTCTGAGCGAGTCCTGAAGAAAACTACACAGTTACTGTGGAAAAAAACACTAGTGCGGGGGAAAACACCCGCCGCACTAGAGAGGACACACAGGGAAGGATGTTCACCAGGGGTCCCCCTGGCGCTTCTCCTCCCAGCTGACCACTGGGGGGGTTTCCCCTTCCTCTCTCATTCCCTCTCCTCTTTTCTTTTTTCTGATTTTCCCCAAAGGTAACTTACGCCATTAGAGTCAGTATGGGCCATCAGCCACAGATCCCTGCCAGTAAATCTTCACGCATGTGAACTTGTCTCAACATTTTTTGTGTAACAGCTGGGTTATCTGCCCCAGCAGAAGACTGTCACTTTGAACTCAGAGAGACTCCATCACTCTTGTGTCCCTGCTAATAAAGTTTCAAAAGGACCAAAAGTCGTCTTTGCTAGTGTTCTTCACTTATCATTTTCTTAACCACCCACAGAAATAATTTTGCCAAAAAAAGCGTTTGAACTAAAAGCCAAGTAGACTCGAACATGATTTTGCTAAAATATAGATATGAGACTTTCAATACACTTTTTGGTGCAGTGTGTTTTGTGCTTATCCTGTAATTTCAACACATATTCCCTTATTTTTTATACCTGAAGTTGCCAAGACAATTTAGAAGCTCAGTTTGAATCATTACAAAACCATTGTGGTAGATGTTAAGTGCTCATTTCCTTTCTAATCTGAATGTGTTGCCACAGTGAGAAACCTTATGAGTTGTCCTAGTTAGGAAAAAATGAGTAATGGAGTGCTTGTCTCATACAACCACGTACACTGGCAAAGATGACAAATGACAGAGGACAGCATCCATGCTTTTAACACACAACTTTTTTTTTTCCTAACATCTAAATCAAAAGTCTTTTGCTGATATTGGCTTTTAGTAACGTTCCTTTGGTCATCCATCATCACAGTGATTTCATCAACATCATTGTATTGGTTAAGAATTTAGCCTAGATTACTTAAAAATGCATTAAAAACAAAATTCTATGAAATCTTCCTTATCGTAATTATCTGTTGTCAGTGTAGAAGGCATCAAAACTTGTTTTCTCAGATTCTGCGCCTTCAGCTGTTTTGAGAAATGACTGTAGCTGCAAAAGTTTATTTTCTTCATAAGAGGAAGATTCTGGCTCCATAAGATAATTTCTTCAGTTGTGATACAAGTTTGAGGTCTTTATAACTTTTCAGAAAATATTTCAAAGAGGATGATCAAGTTGTTTCTCACTGGCAAGCAGTCAGGAAACTCACCCAGTTATCTTGATCACTATTCAGATCTGGTCCCCTCTGTTTTTAAAAGATGAGAGACTATAACATCAGATGAGTAATAGGAAGCTCAAAAATGTAGAACAACTATTTGAAGAGCAGGTAAGCAAGATAGAAAAACAGAATGTCTGAAGAAGAAATATGGCTGAAGAAGAGTAAATAAGGAATTTCTCTTCCAGTACAAGACCAAGCGATCATCAAACGAAGAGTTATGGCTGATTCAAAATAAGGTGGTGGTTCTTCTGACAAGACATAGTGAAGCTGTGGAAGTCCTTAGGGTATGGTAGCTGATAAAAATGTACTTGGGTTTAAGGGGAGAAAAATTCAAAATGCATCACTTCTGGTCCAGGAAGTAAAAAGCATTCTGGGGAAGTATCAGTACATACTTACTCTCTTGTACTCCTTTTTCTAGACACATGCTTACGTTTTTGAAGACAGGATATTAAGGGAGGTGAATCTTTGCACTAGCTTGGTGTAACATCCCTTGTATTAAGTACAAACTGCACTGATGTAAATCAGTGAACTTAATCCTTTTGTATTATGAAGGATTACTGTGTAATAAAAATTATTTTGAACAGTGACATTTGAGATTCTATTTATATTACTTCTCAAGTTTGTTAGACTGGAGTTTTGTAACAAGTAACTACATCCACTTTGGCTTACAAATTAAAAGAAGGTGTAAGTTTCTCTGAACTAAGCACTTTTATTTTAAAATACAGTCCCCGTAGTAGAATAATCTTCATGGTATATACGTGATAAGTCTTACAAAGGTTTACCAAATCTTATTTACCTTTACCACCAACGATTTGTTACTTAAGTCTGAACTTTCATAGCTTCAATTTCCAGAGTTTGGGTGATTTACTTCTGGTGGACCGCAGATTAACCCTGTTATCAGATACCTTTTTCCTAGGCAGGTACCTTTAGTCACCCCCTTGATAAGGTAATCAGATCAAGTTTCTTGAATCTTTCACCACACAGACAGTTTTCTAGACCTTTGGTCATTACCATTCTCTAAATACTCTTAAGTTTATCAGCATCTTTCTTGAATTATTGACACATAAGAACTAGTTGGTATACTTTAGGAGCTGAATTTAAAACAAAGACACTGTTAAAATAACCACTCCACTCCAACTAAGTAATCTCTCTTGGCTTCAGAGTCACACTAGGAACTGTCCCATCATGACTTCCAAGCATTTCCACAACAAAGCTGACTATTTTTAAGTATGGCCTGAAACCTTTGTATGTACAATATGCAAAGGTATATCTTTATATTGATATACATATATATGATATACGGCTTGTTCTTTAACCCTTCTGAGGTAATACTGATACTGTCTGTAAATTTACCCGTCATGACTGTTCCTTTACCAACAGTAAGTCCTTTTCAATTGTAGTATTCATCCTTAAGGTACCTGCAAATATCTAAAGCAACAAGTTTATTTTGTCATCTGGGACACTACCAAAAAAAACTCACAAAAAGAGAGACAAAGTTTTTTGCCGTCCACCAGACACCAATGCATTTGATAGCTTTTCTCTAACAAATTTGAAATTCATCAAATATCTGGTTTTGAATTTATTTAATGCATGTTATTTTGATTTCTCAGCAGAGAAGTAATATTGAATCAAGTGTATTAGGAAAGTCTGTTCTACCATTGCTGTCATCTTTATCAATGCAATTTGAATTTAACCAAAAAAAAAAAAAAAGTACATCTTGCTTCTAAAATTACCAACTAAATAGCAATGATTCTATTTCCTCTTTGAATTATGCAGTAGTAACAATAATAACAACAATTTAAAAAAAAAATTAATTGAAGTTACTTTTTGACTGTGAACATGCTGTGTAATATCAACTCCTATTATCCTTCAAAAAACACTTTTTTGCCTTAAGTTAGCTAATTGCACTTCTGTTTGTAGTTCTTACCACGTATTACATTTTCTAAATTTCTCAGATTCCTTCTGATTGTATTTACATCCAGGAGCTTGAACTTTTTATGTTTTTGGAAGTGTACATATACACACTAATAAATACATATTTTTAAACTGCCTTCAGATTGCCTTTTTCCTGCTGTTCTTTTCTATCCCAGTTTATTTCTAACCAGCATTATTTCCTAGTTATCTTGAAAATCAATTATTACAATTTCCTTTTTATTTTCTACTATTATTTCCTTTTCTTGTTTAAATACTTTCTTCCACATTATGTGCCTTATACTATGAAATCAGCTATTTAGAAACAGCACCTACCATTCCTATTGACTTAGATTTTAATTCATTTTAATGCAATAATTAATAATCCAATATTTTTTTACAGATGACTTTGTTAACCTTCATTTAGCAGGTCAGACACAAAAAGGATCTCTGAATCATTACCTCAAGCTTAAAAAGTAACCTCTCCGTACTTATGATCTAGGGGCTCTGGGCATACCCTCTCTTCCCTTTGCCAGTCAGTATTTGCTGTGGCAGGATGGTTTTTTTAGTTGCGGTTTTCTGAGCTACATGTAACTGGAAAGTCATCGTAGATGAAAGAAACCTTAAAACCTAGCTCACTCACTGATCTTTCAATCACTGCATTTCTTTTGTGTTTCTCACTCATCTTGATAGGCCTTTCTCATTTTTGCTCTTAGCCAACTTCACAAGATGCTGTTCTTTTTTCTGCCATGGAATTCGGATGTATCCCATCATATAGGTAAGCTGTTTTTACCATTCCAAATAATTCACAAGAATAAGTATCAGAAAAAGAATGGCATCATTGGGACTTTCCATTTTAATAAACGTAGCTGATAAAAAACATATCCTTATTGCAGGGGGAATCTGCCATTAAAAGTAAAACTAATTCAGAATAGAGTTAATTACTTTGACAAGTAAAATGCAAGGTCACAAATACCAGATGTAGAACAGATCTTGGAAAATAAGCTGTCTAAAACATCCATATGGAAGATGTATCACAGGGAAGAAATTTTAGAAGTGTTACGGTGAATGGATGGCAAATCACCTGCACTGCTCTATGTAAAAGAACCCCACAAAACTGAGTTAAAATATTTTTTTTAAAAAAATAAGCATTAAACAAGCTTGTAGTCTTGCTGAGGACACCATGATGGATATTATGAAGCTGACATTTTAAGGAGTACTGCAATAAGAAAAAAATATGACAGAGGAGATGAAAATTTTTCTTAGAAGTTTATTTCTGCTGTAGGGTGTTACAGCCAAAATATAAAACTGACCAGTTATTCCCCATGTGACAAATAAAAATTATTAGGACTATTTCACTTCACTTTTACCACTGAAGAGAACAAAACACCTGAGGTGTTTTTTGCCCTGTTCTCAAACACACTGATAAAATATTGCACTTCTGGTGTATTTCACTTCAATTGATTAGGGTCATCATTCTTTAAGCTGCACGGATCTGGAATAAGTGTGCTTATTCTGAATTTCTATAGCTGAAATACTGTAAAAATCTTGCAATTCTGTGCCTAACTTGAGAAAAGGAGGGGGAAGTTAAAACAGGTTTGAGCTATTTTAGATTTATTACTATCTTCTGAAGGGATCTGAGATGAAAAACAGTTAGAAAACACAGTGTGGGATGAAAGAAGATCAATGAAGGCTGAAAAAGGATTTAATTGATTGTCATTATGAGCAGTGGTAAGATAGAGGTCAATTAAGTGAGTGAATTGCAAATAAATACACTTGTAATAATGATATTAAGCATTTATTTAACACTTACATAAAAAGTGCTTTGCAAACAATTAATTAGTCTGTACAAAGAAAAAAGTATCAAGCAAATTACACGGACTGGGGGAAAGCAAAGTTATGAAGGCCAAAAAGTTGATTTAATTACATTTTTTCTTCAATATGTATTTTAGAGCAGCATTCGTTCTACTGTAATACAAAACGAGTTACCTTAGAATATGAAGTCGAGAAGACCAGGAGCGAGAATTGGCCATGGCTCAACAAGTTTGAACTACTATCTCATTTTAAAACACTCTCTTTGTCTCTTGGTGGTTAGCTTATACATAGCTGACACTGTTTTCTTAAAGGAATGAAGAAATTCAAATGTCAGAACAAAGATGTCAGATATAAATGAAGTAAACATTTAAGCTTGCGAAGAATTATTTCATGTTTGTACAGTAAACTGTAAAGAGAAAAAAGACAAATTTCTATAAATGTAGATTCTTAGTCATGCATATTATGATCTGAGCCTCTGATTCAAATGCAATTTAAAGCTGTGTAAGCCCATTAAACAGCTTAGATTGCTGGAAACAATACACTGAATGCAAGAGTAAAGGAAATAAAAGCAAAGCAAGGGTGTTAAAAGTCAAACACTTGAACATGTATTTAAGAAAATATCTGGAAAACTTAATTAAACAGAGATGTTTTGTGTTTGTTGGGGTTTTTTTAATTTTAATTTACAACAAACAGTAATTTCTCCATGCTGTTGGTAGAACACAAGCATACAAGCAAAATATGCTTTTTTGCCTTTTTTTAATTCCCTTTTTTTTGCCTTTTTTTTTATTCCTTCTTTTTTTAAGTGAAGCTGTGAATACATTAGCAATCCCATTTGGACAAACTGTGCAGTCTCAAACCAAATCTTCTGATTCACTTCACTGCATTTCCTATCGGCTTGCTCAGTTCTCAGAGCAGTTTTGTCAACAGATTAGATTCTAGAAAACTAAACTAAAAGTACTTCACCGAAGTCCTCTACAACTTTGATGTGGATCATTAGGTCCACGCTCACATAGAGCTGACACCACCACATGCAACTTCAGCACCACTAAAAGTTCTCAAACCATAGCAAACACAAGGAGGTTCCTCCACCATACAAAGTGACTGCCAATGACTAGAGTCCTCAACTTGTTCTTCAACTGTTCCTTCTTCAGTCATACACATTTCTGGTCTGAGATCTTTTCTTTTCTTTACCTGTCCTTTCTTCTATTGCAATTGCCCCTTGCTAAACTTCATTTCTGCTACTATAACTTATTATCCCTTTTACTTTCAACTCTCTTCTGGCCTATCAGTCAATGGCTATCTATTCCTGCTCTTGGAAAACAGAGGTGTCACTTGGTGTCCCAACAATACGATATTACTTATGAATCTTAACCTCTCTGAGAGGGCTGCAAATGTCTTGAGCAGTGGCTCAGCGTGGTAACAGCACCAGCAAGTTTCTAACTTACGACTGCAGTCTAGTATGAGAGGAATCCTTCATTAAACCAAAAGATGAAGCCAGCTTTCTTGAAAACCAGGAACTACAATCATACTTTGAGGTCACCAAGGCAGACTTTAATCTACAAAAAAAGGGCTTCAGATAGGAGCACATCACTGAACCCTCCAGCTTATTTGGGAGCGCATCCCTGAGCTCAGCAGGTTGTTTGAACTCAAACCGCCAGGCTTGCCATGTGGGAGAACCTGAACAGTCCACACTATCCATCACTGCAGTATTACTTCTACATGCCTTCCTTACATGTTTATCATTGAGGGTGTGGGACAATATGGGGCAAGTGGCTGACACAGAAAGCAGGGACCAAAATATGTCAACGGATCACCATGAGTTGGGGAGGGCATGGTCACTCGATGAATAGCTCCCTTTAGTCTCTGCATAGTGCTAGGTGCACCAGGGCACTTGGCCACCAACTGCTTTGTGTGCAGAAATACTTGTTAGAACAGAAGTTGTTCCCCTGTGAGGGCTCTTCAGACCACAAGTATGACCCTTTGCATGCTGATGAACCACCATAAGGTGGGAAAAGCATAGCCATTTATAGGAGAGAGAGGTGATAACCTCCTGAGAGTTGGATACAATGTGGGAATTAGGATGGAAGCTCTTGCAGAGCTCCCAGCAAGCAACCAGCTAGCTAGATCTTCTACTGCTACGTTAAAAGGTAAACAAAGAAAATGTGGGACTGTGGTTGAATGGGGTGGGTGGACACTGCTGAGGCTCCTGGGCCTCTGCTGAGAGGCAGGGTTCAAGGAGGAAAGGAATTACCAGCAGTGAATGATGCTGAGGTAAGGGATTACTTGTACGAACTCTACTTATGCAAGTGTGTAGGACCTACTGCACCACATCCAAGGCTGCTGAAAGAGCTGGCTGATGTCAAAGACAGTCAGCTTAACTTCAGCCCAATGGAAAATCATGGAGCAAGTCCTCTTGGATCATGTTTCTGGGACGTGAAGCCTGTTTGAGTAGGGGGTAGAAGTAAAGTCCTCCTGAGGTGCCTTCCAACCTGGATATCATCTAGAAAATTTACACAGACTTATGCCACCAACAGTGTTTTCTATATAGGAAAGTAAAAAGGCATTGAAGCAAGTGGGCAGATAATAGAAGCATGACAAAGAATAACTTAACATTACAGAAAAATCTAAATACAGAAGACATATGGAGTGTACCAATGACTACAATTTATAAAAGAGGTGCCAAGTGTAACCTCATTTTCTGCAATCTTATTAGCAATCTGCGTAACCCAAATCACAACTAGAAAGAGCAGCGTGTCAGAAGGGGCACTGCACATCGATGTGTATAAACTTGGCAGGTAATATGTAAGTACTGCAAGGTAAAGCTTAAGATGAGAAAAAACGAAACAACAAAACTTATAGGTTTTTTTTACTCTTATAAATATTACAAACATCAGATATTGTTCCTCATAAAGAAATCCTTTCAAGTTGAAATTTGCATTCCTAGAAATGATAAGCACTGAAAATTCTACACAGATGAGAACAGATAACAGTAACAGAAACACTGAGCACTTGCATAAAGCTGATATAAAGAAGCCTTAAGACTTCTGGAGACTGTGATATGACAGTGTGCCACAACTAATGTGTGTACAGACAGCTGAAGTACAGTCTCTAGGATAAGACTTTGCACCACTGACACTGGATGCCTGAAACAAAATGTGATTCGGGAAGGAACGAGAAATGGGCTGGGGGGAGAAATCCAGTAAATGCCAAACCCCTTTTTATGATATCCAAGAGAATAAGAGAGTAACATCTTACACGTTAGTAGACTTCCCATTAACACTTTCGTGTGACATTTGAAGTGTGATTACATAAACATACAAATGAAAACAAGATTGAGCAGCTCTTTCCTTCTCCTTTCACCAACAGTGCCACTAATTCTTCCGTCTTCTTTTTAGGTTCTCCCTGATACTACGACCTGAGACAAGACAAAAACTGTTTTACTCTTCAGGAAGATTTCTTCTTGAATCGACGCACAAAGTCACTGCTTAAGTAGTGCCCATACTTTGTTCAGCAGCCCCTCTCATGAGCTTCTTATACTGCTACTAATAACAACCTTTTTGAAAATATGAATGCTTCAAGATGCCAAAACAAGACTGCTTCTGTATTTCTTCTCTCATTTAATCTGACATTCTCCCAGTCATATATTTTTCCATGTATACCAAACTTACTATTTTTCCCTCTTTGTTTTGGGTGGGTTTTTTGGTACCATACCTCCCATTTTCACTTTTCTGTTTTTTTGGGGGTGGTTTTTTGTTTGTTTTTTTTTTAATTCAATTATCTTAAAAATACTGCCTTTTTTTCTCCTTGGCAACAACGCCTCCTTTTTTTCCTTCCTTCAGTTGCTAAATTCAGAATTGTTTTGTTTGCCATGACTAAATTTGCAAAATTTGGAGGCCACCAAGGTATGGGGGGTTTTTTTTAGGATTTTATGAAGCAGTTAGAGAACAGAGTGCCACTCAAACAATGGTTATTATAAGCAATTATGACTACATAATTATTATATTAATAATATTATTAAAATAGCAGAACCGAAAAACTTAGGTTTGGCTAACTATTAAAAATACTAATGCTCATATGAATTCTGAGCCCCCCTAATAATTTACTGGAAGATAGAAAGAGACAGGATGTAATGTCTCTATGGCTCATTCTACTAGTTGGAAAGACAGTGGAAGCAGAATAACTTAAAACTGCAGTACTACTGATACTGTTACATATGACAAAGAAGATGCAAATTGGTCATGATGGAGCTAATCAAACATTTGCAGCAGGGAAAGCTTGAATTGAAAGGTGACGTTTTACTTAATGGCAATAATAATTTAGTTGTAGAGTTACTTCTGCCTATGGACTCCAGGGATGAACGAGATGACCTCATAGGTCTTCTCTAGCTCAATTTTTTAATGATTCTATGAAACAAGCCAAATGAAACAATGTGAAATGACAGATTATATTAATCTTTAAGTGAACAATAGAAACAGTGTCCAATACTGTATGGGATTATCTTAATATAGAAAAAGACATACAAACTAAATACACTGTGAAAGCTTATAATATTAAACCTTTGCCAACAGCAGCCTCCCTCTTACTAAAAGGAGCTCTTGGCATTACTGATAATAGGTCTGGCTATAGAATTCCTACATGAAGGGTTAAAGAAAAAAAATAATGACCTTCTTTTGAAAGCAAGCTTTCATACTGCATCATCCTACTTGGGCATCGCAAATGAGTGTTGATGTTGGGTTCCCTAAAGCAATTCAACAGAAATAATCAAGCCTAATGCTGTGGAAATGCAAGACAAAAAAAAGTTCGAAAAAAGACTGTAACCATCTGCGGTAGCTTGGGGGGAGCATTACGACTATGAGAAAAAAAGTGAGAAGAATACGCTATATTTTACATCAGTCATTTTCCACCATTTTAAAAAGCTTCTTCCGTTTAAAGTCATTAGCCACAGCTAACATGCCATCCAATTGATCATCCGCTCCAAGTCTTCATGGCTTAAATCGTGATTTTTGAGACAATAAAGTAAAACAAAAGGCTTTAATCTAGGGTAAAATATTAGTTACTGTGGTTTCAATGAAATAAAATACATAAGCACATACTATATGCATCTGTTTGGCTCAACACATTATGCACAAAGTGGAATTTGGGGCATGTGCTTCATATTAAATTCATACTTAAATACGAAATCAAGTGTGTGATTGAGTGACATCTCTAAGCAAAGAACAGAAAGAATACGAACAGTCTTGTGCTGTCAGATGTTGTTTACAAAAAGAGTTTCAAAACACAATGAATTATTTAAAGAGAGAAAATGTGGGTGCACCTGTTAACAATGAAGGGGACTGCGTAATTCTGTCACTTGAGCAAACTCGAGGGAATCTGAGACAAAACTCCATCCACCAAGAGAGACAGAAATGCACAAGCAGTCAGTCAATAAAACTACTGAGTGATCAGGCTTTCTGCTGTTTTCTAGCGTAGAAGACATCCTGAAAAGTGCCTTGGGGAGTTTGTTCTCCCACGGCCATTTTTCAAACAGGTAGTCAGACTGCTAAAAAGAAAATGAGTTTGTGTAATTAATTTCTACCTAAACTTTGAGAGAAAAAGGATTAAAATTGTAAGACACAGTCAGCAAAATACATGTAAAATGATGTGATAGACCATCTTCACAACTAATTGCTTAGATGTTATCTTTTGTCAAAAATAGTTCTTCTCCTACTCAATTGTAAATCGGGTACGAATAATTATACTTTCTGTTGTAATACCTATATATTGCTACATACTCGTTTCATCCTTCTTATGATGAATGTGTTTGTGAAGTGCTTATCTATACTGCAGTTAGATTAGAGATACAAAAGCATGCTACATGAGGATATATCAAAAATTATAAAAAGGACAAAAATGTATTTTGTCTGCTAGATACTGAGCTAAATTGTAGCAAAGCATGGGTTTCACATTTTTTTTCCCCGCATGCAATAGCTCACATCGTGTGCTGAGATGCTAAATACACGGCTATGATCTTTTGTGCTTAATGTTAGCTTTGACTGTAACCATTTACATACTGCCTGGAATCTTTGGTATAGAAGCAGACATTTGGAGAATGCCCATATTGGGCTCTTAGTTTATGCTAACTCATCCTGAAAAGGGCTTCTTTTTCTCACTTGCCTCCCGATTACCAGTAAGCGAACAAAAAAATAACGTTTTAGTGTGCAAAACAGTGAGGCTGCCTCACACGCAACTAGCTCTGAACAGCTTGCTGGCCCCTGCGCAGGTAAATACCATAATTATTGTCCCTGCCTTCCCACTGTTACTTTGTAATTCAATAATAGACCATCTGTAGCTCACTGCTGGTGAATCATCTTGCATCCTAATGCATCGTTTGAATTATCTTCATACTATGACGTATACACTATAAGCAAAATATTTAAGAAAGCTAGCTGAGGATCTGAGTAGCTGCTCCTTATGCTACTAAAAGAGGGTTTATAAAATAATCTAAACCAATCCAATTTAGCAGAAGTACAGCTTACCACGGAATGCTTCTACCTAGCCATGCACACTATTTGCTATTAATAAAGGAATGGCAACGAGATGACATTGAACTTCCCTTACATCACCAAGAATTTCAGAGATCTCCTTGAAAGGGAAACATAAAACAGCAAATAGACAACTAGCTAAGCTCTCAAAGCAGCCCATTGCCCTGATATCTGTATCAGGTGCTAAGTGTAAACCATCCCGGAGCTTAAACCATCCAAAAGTACCAGAACAGTGTACTATTTCTCTAGATACCGTCTCTGGTGGGAGAAGGGGGGAGGAAGCCTGAAAAAAAAAAAAAAGCCCCACATAAAAAGCACAACAAACAACCAAATAGAGAATCCATAATTTCCTTTCACAAATTTAAGCTATTAGAAACAACATTTGTAACAGTCATTTCCAAATCTTGGTAATATTCTCAAGAAAATATAAATGCACTACAAAAATCTGAATTTGTCTGGGCCTGCAGCTTGCTTTCCAAAGCTGCTTGCGATTTTGATCTGGACTCTTATTTTATCCTAACTTTTTACCATATTTTCCACTCACCACAGCTACCCTCCCTGCCCCAATATGCATTAGTGGTCATTCCTTTCAGGCATTTCTTTCCCTCAGAGAATTGTTTAAGAAGCTGGGGGGAACAGCCAACAGTTGTTGTTCATATGATAAAGAGCAAGCATTAAAGAACAATAAATCAGAACTCCTTCAGTTAAATATATATATATATATATATTCAAAGTATAAATATTCATATATATATATTCAAAGTGTATCCTACTCCATACTGGACACTGGCCTCCTCTTTCCTTAACTTCTGCTTTATCATTCAGGCCCTTCCTGGGGTCAGAATTCCTGTGTGATTCAGTGTGTGTGTATATATATATATATATATATATATATATATTCTTCAGCAAATGCTAAGAAAAAATAAACCTTAACCTCAGTAGTGGCCAGCAACAAGAGGCTAATAAAGCTAAGGCTGGAGTATTTAATTTCCTCCCTATTTTAAATCTATCAAGACAAGCTTTCTGGCACACGCATTTCTTTAACCTGTTTTGTTGTTGGGCTTTCTGTTTTGCTTTAGGTTATTTGGGGGGATTGTTTGTTCTTTTTTTCAACTGTCCGCATAAATAGGTTGAAAGCTGCAGAATAATAAGAGCAGAAAGAACACTCAATCTTCTTCCCCTAGTGATAACATATATTGATATTCCAAGGAAACACAGAAGTCCAATGCACCTGCAGTACTTCGGAGAAGCAACATCTGTGGAATAAAACTTGAGAAGAGAGTAAGAGAAAGGACTATTTTGGTAGAGGCTCAAAATATTCAAAGCGTATCCTACTCCACCTTGCCAAGCTCAAAGAACAGCTTTATATTCATACTGGGCACTGGCCTCCTCTTTCCTTAACTTCTGCTTTATCATTTGGGCCCTTCCTGGGGTCAGAATTCCTGTGTGATTCAGTAAATCCAAAAAAGTGTCCAGATACTGTGAATTACCCTGAACACTCAGTCTTGTATTCCATGTATCCCCTGTGCTTCCTCTTCTGTCCCCTGTGCTGTAGGCATCAGCATGAGAAAGCACTTTTGTCTGCCTCAGTTGCTCTTCTTTACTCCCCCAGACCATAAAGCCTCCTGCCATTCATTGGCATCCTCAAACAACTAACCTACAAATTTCCAGGATCCAGTAGCCAGGGAACAGATTCAAGTATAAAACCCCTGGGAACACACGTGGAGAAGGCAAAAGAGAGCTGATGCCTCCTTCTCCTCATGGATCCGCCCATAAACATCAGCTTTTTGTAACCTGCAGAGGTGGTAACAGGTAACAGAAGAAGGCCAAGGGGGGCGAGGAAGGCTGCATAATGATAGCGAAGCTGCGGAGCAACTCCTGGAACGGAAGCAGTAACCAAAGTGACACCAAGCTCTGGAGAAGTCAATGTGATATCAGGAAATAGAGTGACTTCAAATCTTCTTGTAGAGGCCATAATAAACACTCAGTGGGACACTGAAGCTTTCAAGGGTGGAAAGTGTGTTCACCAGCTGCCCAGTTTCAGAACAGTTCTCAGCTGGTGGAAGTCAATGGAACACAGAAGCGCTCACATTCGCCTTCAGCTCCAGCAGCTTTCCCGCCCAAGCTGTGTATGCTGTACACTTCTGCAGAGCGGCTCCAAAGAAAGTGGGTGACAGTAACTCCCAGAGACAGGGCTCAGGCCTGTCAGAAGGGGGAAAAAAAAGTGATTCAGCCTGAAGTAGTGGTCACCTCGTATACCACCAAGGCCAGATTTCCCGCTTGTGTGATGCAGTTCATTGTCACACTCAGTACCAGGACTAAGCCTCCCTGCCTCTCTCAGGAACTGCTGCAGAACTACATGACAAACTAATACCTTTTCCTGTTTCAAGCTTTGTAGCACACTCTTTCCCTGAACCGATACTTAGGAGGAGTTCACATCAGCCATGTGAAGTCACAGAACAGCAAACTGGGAAGCAAGGGCACCTGTGCACATGCTTGAGTTCGTTTACATCTTTATTTTTTTACTACATAAATCAATTGGCACTTTTAAAATCGGTACAGAACCGCATTCTTTGAGACTTAAAAATCAAAGTTTGTACTTCACCAGATTAAAAGACATTTGCATCATGACAAAAGTAAAGCAATTTTCTTTTGTGATTTGGCTCTGGAATTTACGGCTTATTCTAAGTATGAAATTGGGAAAAATCCCACCATCCTTATCCCTATTGACTTATTATTGCATTGAGTCACTTAAGGCATCAATTTTGCAAAGTTCTAAAAAGCGATTTTTTTTTTTTTTTTTTTTTAAAAAAAAGACCCTCATCAGGAGTTACCACTCAGCAGTGTGTAGGATACAACCAGACATTTTTTGCTTTTAATTTGGCATAGTGAATATACAAACCAGCTACTCCTGGCTTACGCCAACTCTTTTCTTAACTATGGGACTCAATCGGTAGCAGTTTCTAGAAGCCCTGCTAAGATGACACCAAAAATTGACAGTTATTTTAATGCAGAACTTCTGAAAGCTTTAATAAATTTTACCACATCTAAGTCACTTTATGATTACACATATGGGGCTTTAAACCAGGTTTTCTCTTTTTTTTTTTTTTTTTGAAATATTTTATCAAGCAGATCTCTTCTAAAGCTGAAATTTAAGCCACCTATAAAGTCACCCACCAAATCTTTTTATTTGCATATTTAGAGAATTAAAATTAACATTTTCAAAATTACATAAGATAAGTAGATTTTAATAAATCTGTGATCCTGAGATATTTTGCCTCCCACTTTGATTTGACATCTTGCTTACAGCTGATCTGAAAAGCTATGATTTTCTCTATTCTGAAGCATTTTTATTACCTTGTTCTATCAGTCTACTTTATCATTTGCAATTGTATTCAGCTCTCTCCTGAACGTGTTAACATTCTTGGATGACACATGTTCCTTGTATCTTTATTAAAATCAACACACCCCATTTCTCACCTACCTTCTGTGCCAGTTTTTGCAATAATCTTCACACATAAAAGGTTTTGGTAACTTCTCACAATGTCGCTATTTATGATTCCCATTGTAGTTTACAGGCCAAACACGAACAGGTTGGCTTCAATGTGTATAACCTGTGTTTGATTTGAAGCACTCATACTTACAAGGGGCAACTACACATCAAATACTATATCTAAGTGTTTAGGAAGATAATTAGTACCTAAGACAATTACTTCAGGCAAATGATGTGAGCCTACACAGGAACAGGAATCACAACACCTTGAACAACTGTGTCAACTGATGCTCAGAAAAGTCAAGGGTAATATTTAACAATGAAATTTGATGGAGTGAGACTCACGAAGATATGCTGAGGTTGAAGTATGCAAAACATAAGAAAGATGTGCAAAATATTGGGAACCTTAGCCAAGTTCAAAGAGTACTAACTCACCTGATCAGAAGTAATACTGTTGAAAGATAGAGGAAAACAATGACCAGAAGACCTCGATTTGACAATACGTGCTATTAAACACCTCCAAGACCAAAACTGGTTGATGCTTATACAAGACCAGAAGAGAAACAAAGGCTATGAAAAACAAAATGAAAACACAAGAACGCTACAGCAAACTACCTAAAGATGAGTGAGATAAGAAACACCTCCAACAAAATACAAGATTTCTTATTTTTAACAAATTAAGCAAATTCTACCTATGTGAGGCTTGGGGAAAAAATAAATCTTCCATCACCTAAGAACAGAGTACTTCGCATTTCTGAGAACAGAATCCCACGATCCCTCTAAGAAGAAAATGTTGTAAGGATAACATCAGATCGTAAGAGTGTCAGAATTACAACACATCTTTCAAAATAAAAGAGGCAAAAAACAATGGTCCCTAAAAAACTCACTCACTGTTTTCTTCACACTAAATGTTTTAATTTAAATGGAACAGATGAAGCAGACTTCTCAAGGTGGTTGTTTTTTTCCCACACTTTTCCAGGCTCCAGTCCTACAGTTATGTAAAATCTGTACCCATTATAGAAAAAAATAAGCTTAAGGGAAATTAAAATGTGGTATTTTCCTTTATCATTATTTGCTAATTTATTAACTCCAAATTCTATGGGTGATTGTTGGCACTTATGTTTCTATTCTCCTTTAGCTTCATGTTACAAACAAAATCAATCTATGTTCCATAATACCTCAGTACAGTGCCATTTATAAGGGCTACAAAATAGTAGGACTGCAGCAATCTACTCTATTGGAAGAGTTCAGGTATGTCCAACGGACCTCTTTTTTTTTTTTTTTTTAGAGGGGTTAAACATAACTTTAACCTTCACAAAATGTTTCGTTGTACTACTACTGGGCAATAACTGAGAAAATATATAGAGCCCCATACAATCAATGGTTCTGTCCACGGTCTGGCTAGCTAGAGCAACTTTTTTTGTTCATTTGCTGTCTGGTCTTTTTTAAGACACAGAATAGTCAAGAACAATCCCTTCTTCTAACAGGAGAAATGAGCCATGGCTACGCTCAACACAGGCATCTATAACCCAATCGGGCATCCCACTCTCTAGAAGCTTCCTCTGAACTTCTGTTTGAAGCTTTTCAGATGCCTTCCAGCATGGTCAGATAAAAGGGAAGTTTATCTGTGGGAAGCAGCTACGCAGTGAGAACGGGACGTTCCCTTTTAACTAGTTCTGGAACCAAAAATAGTACCATTAAAAATTCAAAGCTATCAGGATTATTGCTATAGAAGCCATGAAAAAGAGAGAGATCATGTAGAAATCAAGGTAAAATCAGTCCTAAGCAAGATGCAGAGAGCTGGCAAAGTGGGAAAAACCACCAAGCATAAAAATAACAGAGAAAAATCTCGGTTCATTCTCTTGTTCTTCAACTACTTAATTTGTTCTCCTTCTAAAACAGAACACCATTTTAATTCTAGCTGAGAAATCTCAGACGAGGTTTGTGTAGACATGCACAAAATTTTAATTTCTCTTCCTTCTTGCCTATTGTGTGATCTTAGATATGCAATTTTAGAAGGTTGTTTCCCATCCCATAAGAAGCCCTGAGCAGTTGAACATCCTTCATTCATAGTCCTTCTTATGTACAGACAAAAAATTCTACAATAAGCGCTAGCTATACCTCAAAAAAATCCATGAGTAGCTTAAATTACATGAGGAAATAAGAAAATTTAAGGAACTAAAGTATGGGTTCCAGAAATTCACAATATTTGTAACTTGAAAAAAATCACCTATTCCAATGACCTTCACTTTTTCTTGTCATGGCAAGTTGAAACACTGTAACTAAAGAAAGAGGGGGGATTTATTGTCGAATAAACGCACATTCCTCCACACAATCCTGGAAATGAAGAGAGTACTCTAGTCTTTCCTGAAATCTATACTACACGTAATGCATCCCTGAAAGCCAATCAAAACCAGACACAAGTCCTACAGGTTGTGGGTGTTGGCTTTTTTTTTTTTTCTGGATACATCTTTCTTCATTAATTTAGTATCACCACGTGATAATAAAAGCGTTGGTTTATTAGGCATAAATTTTGACACTGAAAATTAACATGTAGCTTACTCTGGTTTGTTAGTTTACAAGGTACACAAAGTATGGGGATGTACATCACACGTGTCAGTTATCCAAGTAGAAAGAAAATCGTATTCCTTCCTAAAACAGGTTTCAAAGTTTATTTTATTTATTATGCTGTGCCTTAGGATATTGGCCTTTTTAATTCACCAATGATTTGACAAGGACAGAGTTCAAGTGATAATTAGATTCTCTTTTATTGATTTTTGGCTGGTAAGTAACCAACCTAATCTTGTTACATTCTGCCCTAACTTTGAGCCCTTTAATGATTAACTATTCTGGATACATACTTGAATTGCGTAGTAGCAGAAGTAAATATGACTCATATTCTGGCATGTAAATTAGTATAACAATTCAGTCAGTCCCATACGTATGCTGAAACAGTTGCTTTTAGTGTTCATATCTTTTGCTCGTACAAAAGAAAGGGGACCTGTATTGAAGAGCATTAAGGAAGCTTTTGGGACAAAACCATTCTTTCTTTCCACTGCCTCTTAGTATGTTCTATTTAAGAGAAGATTCAGATTACACACAAACTCTTAGGATACCCACATACTCCAAAAGGAGAAGGAAAAACTGATCCAGATTATTTGTTGAAATATGCGGTAATATGCACAGTTTACACAGAAAAGATTGGCCTCTTCCTACTTCAGACGTGTAATTGTCTGGATAGAAGGAGAGGAAAGATATGCCACTGACAGCTACTAAACTCTGTTGCATGGCATCCTGCTTTGAGCAACATGGGACTAATTTCTCTTCTAACACTTGGGAAAACTGTACTTTTAGAAGAATCTAGTGTCTGAATCTGTGAAAATATTTACTTTATAGCCAGCTATGCCATGTGGGATTCAAGGCATCAATGTTTTCGAGCCTTGCCAGGTGCAGGGATGAGGAGGAGCGAGACCCAGGCAATAAATTGTTATGGGTTTCTCAAACCATAAAACGTGGGATTCAAACTGATAGCTTAAAGGAACAAAAAAAAAAAAAAGGTATCTGTTTTCTGTACTAGCATCATCCCATATGGAAGGATGAGGCTTCAGTTTATCCAAGGGGATGGTTGCACAGACCTGTGACTCTGCCACTTGATGCAAAAGCGTCTGCTGTACCAACCAGTGTTAACGAAAGGCAAAGTCACCCTAACCTCTGGGGTAAACTTATACCTGCCTCACGCCTGTCATACCATGCTCTTGGGCCTGAGACCCCCGGTCGTTATTTAGAAAATGCTTACTATTTTTTTCTTGGCCTGATACTGCAATTTAAGTTCAGCAAATTATGTTAGCTTATCATGAAATATGAATCTGTCTTAATCATGAAGAGTCACCAAAATAAAGGAAGAGGCAACAATTTTCTGAAATCATGGAGATATTTTCTGAATCAATGCTTAAGAAGCCAAAAAGCTGAAGTCTCTGGCATGCTTCCTTAAACTCAAAAACCTCTCAGGAAAACAGTATTCACCATGTTTATATCATTATAGGTAAACAACAACAAAAAAACCCCACAACAGATAAAAGCAGAAGAATTAAGAAAGACACTCCTATGCAAATTCCCAAAGTCAAGAGAGTTGCGTCTTCGCAAACCTAGGGCATTGAGAAACCATTTCTAATGCAAGTGAACAAAGCAACAGAAATTACTTTTTCAGTTAGGCTTTGAAACTATTTGTATTACAGTTTACTGGCAGAAATTCTGAATCTCTAGAAAAGTAGTAAGGATATGAATTTAACTAGGGAGACTCGATCAAAACAATATCTGATCAATCTGAGATGTACAAATAATTTAAAAATCATTCCTAAGAAGCAAAATAAAACACAAATGTTCAGGTACAATAAACCTTATGTAGCTAGAAACTTTGAGGCCTGAACATGACATAATATCAACTCTCCTGTGGTCGTAAGTCCAGCATTACTAACGTTAGCTGGTAAAATGAAATGTAAAGAATATTGAGTGTGTATTCAGTGTAGCTTCTAAACAAATTCATTACCAAAGGAAAAAGATTACAAGACTAACCGAAATAAAAATAAGAAAATATAGATATATGATTTAATTTCCAGTGTCAGTTAAATGCACATCCTTTACAAATAAAAAACCCTAAATAACCCTGATGTTTTCGTTACAGCCAAGATGCATAGAAAAGCTTCCAGAAACCAGATAATATGAAACAATTTTAAAATATTAAATAGTATTAATCAAACATGGGTAAGACAACTCTCTTAAAAATATCCCCTCCAAAAATATCTAGTATCATCACCACTGGACATACCATTATATCTATACACATATTATATCCACTGTTCACCTCACATAAGCTCCATTTTTAAGCTCTTTACATGAAGGAAATTTATCACGCGCAAACAAAGGAAGTGAATGAGCATTCCACTGCTCAGCATCCTTAGATATTGATGTCTCAGCCTTTAAAGACAGTATGTTTTAGGAGTAACACAGATGCAAGAGTCATTTAGACCTTCCAACTGAATATACAGGCCTCCCATTTTGGCCACAAAACTAAGTCCTCTTTGGTGGAAGGAGTTAAGTAATGAGTTAAAATAATCCATAATAAAATAAACAGTAAAAAAAAATATTGACCATTGAGGAAAAGCACAATATAGGAGAATAACACTTTCTCTTCATTACTCCTTATCTTGTTTCCCCACACTATGAAGTCTGTCAGTCAGTGCTACAGAGGTAGGATTTACCCTCTAATCCCATTTTACTCCAGACAATTTCTCAACGCCGCTGTGACACGTATTTTATATCCTTGCCTCCCACAGAGGGTTGAAACACAGTTGCTGAGATCCAAGATCAAGCCATCATCCACACTGAGGCAGCAGAACTTAGTTTACTCCATGAACGACTACATTACATCCTTGAAGAGGGATAAACATAGTGTTCTTTGCCAGATTTAAACGACTGGATCAAGACATGAAATTTAACACTTCTACACAAAATTTTACATTATATCTTTTTAACAACAAATTTTAACTCCTCTATGAATACTTCCAAAAATGTCTGCTGGTTTTATGTAGTTAAATCCTGGTCTGATTTGCAATGTATTGCTATGGAGATACTTTGATCTGGAATCTGTATGTAATTGCTGTCAAAATAACAAATTGCATGGGTGGTTTTGGTTTTTTGGTTTTTTAAATCAATCACTTTTTTGTTAGTTTTTACCACCCTTCAATATGTAAACTAGAAAATCAATATTTAAAGTGTATTTGTAGTCCCTTTCAGTAACAGCTGATTTCAGAAGACTCAATGACAGGGCAAGGAATCAGAAACTAGAAGAGGAGCTAGGAAATATTCTCCTACAAGAAGTACTCATTTGGCTAGTGAATCTGAAAGGAGCAGAGGTCAGTGTGGGATCTGAAGAGTATGTTTTATCAGAACATGCTTGTAGCTACACAACAAGCACAACGTATGAACAGAATCAGTGTTATCTCCATCCAGAATTTTCAGAGCTTGATGCCTTAATTTAAGCTTGTAGATCCTTATTCATTCACCAAGTATATAAGTTGATTTTAAAACATGGAACACTCTCAGTATCCACTGACATCAGTACTATCAGAGGGTTCACTAAACAAAACCAACACCCTTTTCTTGACGCAAATATTTCAGCGCCTCCAGAGAGGCTCAGGACATTAGAAACCAAGTTTGAAGATTCCATGTTTTCCCTCAGTGTCTGCAAAACAGTATGTTCTCAGTTACATGAGCATTTCATTCTGCTTTTATTCACGTAGTTATGTTGTTTTGAATATCCAAGCTATTTCTGACTATGATGGATAACAGTTGTGTTTCCTCATTAGCAAAGCATATGAAGAAAACTTAGAAAATAAAAGCAAATAACCCCTCATCCAAGCCTTGCTTGTGTGTAGCCTAAACAGCAAGTTTTAGCAGAAATATGTAAAACCAAATCTAAAATATCAATGCGGGTGCGTTAAGAGAGAAATGCCAAATTTACAAGTCAACATTATACTTCATGTAATGGGAAATGAAAAGGGAATGTTGTGAGACCAGACCTACACTCTGCATTCTCACAATCTAAAGATTACCAATAATCATGAATAAACTTAAAAATACATCAGGAAAATAATTCTGGCATCTTTTTTTTACTTTAAAAATAGGAATCGTTTCCTCAGCCTTTTTAATGGCACAGAGATTGACAGCACAGAACTGGAGTAGTCTCATTTCTCAAAAATATGACAAAGTTCAGACTAATCAACTATCAACTGAATTTAAGGTATTATAGGGATAATATATAGCTGACTTGCACTTTAAGAATATTGGCATATGCACTGCAGCTCTAATGTTAATATGAGTAAATTCTCAGGGAATATCTATACTAAGGATCTACCTACATGATTCCTTGCTTTTAAGCCCATTCCCCCAGGTCATCTCCATATAAAACACCTACTGTGTGTTTATATCTGGTCTCCCATACTGGTCTATGCATGAGCTTACCAGTTTTTATTTACAAAAACAGACTCTGACATCCACTTGGCTGCTCAGCAGCGTAGCTACTCAGGGGTCAGCAGTGACACCAGGAATTTGGAACCATTTGGTACCACGCTGACACTCTTCAAGTATTCTTTTACTTGAATTTACACCTGCGTGACATTGGAGAGGTACACCTGAACAAGCTCTTTACCCTTCATTTTACAATGCCCACTCTATTGCTCCCATACTCTGGCCATGGGTCCCAAACAGTGCTGGAAGGCATCACCCCATCACACTGCTGTCTAGACAGAACCTCGCATCAGTCCTTCAAACCAGGACATCAATGCTTAGGGTGATTTGGGCATAAATGTGCCTTCAATGTTTTAAGCTAAATTTTTAACCAACTTTCTGTGAGCTAAGCTTGATTTAGCACACGGAGCTGGTGCTTCAATATCCAAGTACCAGTAACCGCATTCTCAAACACCTACCCCTGCTATCTGTAGATTAAAAAAGGCAGCCAGGTTTCAAAATCTGTCTTTAAAAGCGTAAAGCAGAATACCTTTTAAGGTCTACAGATGATGGTGACTTACCAAAATGTTTTCGGTTATGTAACAACCAACTTCTGACATAAGCTTTGCTATACAAAAATAGAATTATTCCTGCGTTCAAGCATATTCTGCCTGAAGATGTCAGTGAAATAGAAGTGTCTGTTTGTCAAACAGCTGTGATAAAGCAGTTAAGGTTGTGTGGGCGTTGGTGATAGGGCTGTTAAGGTTGCATGGGTGCCCTAAGTGTACATTTTCATATCACAATATGGCTGACCTAATTTTAGAAAAGACAGAAATAGCTGAAACTTCATTTATCTCGATAAGACACATATCTTGCCATATGTAACAGGCTTGGTTTGATTCACTGAATAACTCTTTTAAATTACTACAGTACTACTTAACTCCCCATAAACTATGAATTCTGGAACATTCAGTGTCACTTATTGTCATCTGTATTTCATAACAAATAAACAACATACTGTCTCTGTTGTGAGTGGGTAGTAATAAGACACTATTAAAAGAAAACATTTGATCATCATGTGGATTATAATTATAATCATATTGCATACCACAAGACAGTAATTGAACATCACTTATATTATTATAACAAATATTTGGAACAGGATAACTGGTGATAGTTTGAGATAAATGTGTTACGACAATGGTAGGTAGACACAGTAGATATGAGAAGTTACTATACAAAAGAGCCACAAATGAACATAACTGATATTTTCCAGTGTTTTTCCTTTTTAGTATAGTCTATATTTAAGATTCAGTGATCATACAATATATAAAAGACTTGTGAGGTCGCTGCAAGTGGTAAAAAAAAATAAAATGTTCAAACATTTTCTATACAGGTTTTCCAGTTTGCTAATGTAGCTGTCCTTCTGAAATATCTTTATGTGAAATTTCCAAATCTATGTCAATACCTACAGCATTTTAGTCCATGAGATTTTTTACTGAAGAAATCATATTTAAAAAATTCTTTTGCCCTCAAGACCTCAACCTTCCTGCCCATCAATACAAAACACGTATAGGACTTTTGAAAACAGAATCCAAAGAAAGCCACATTTTTCTCCAAGATAATTATCAGTAGTAAATTCCAAAAGAATAGAAGTATGATTCTGAATAATTTTATTACTGACTGGAATGCTAAAAGCACTAGTCAAATTCAGCTTTGTTGTACTGCATCTATAAATAAAGTGGGCTAAATTAGTCACTCCAGTGATGCTGAGTGGAAATGATAACAGCAAACATTTCATATTGTGCATATCGCATCTTTCATATAGAAGCATTTAATACTGTTTTTTCACATAGTAACTGTTACGTAAAAACTGATGAGAGAAAGACCATCTAAAAGTCTCCTTTGCACATGTGAAAATGCATGCTGCAACTGCTTCTACTTTATATATGCAGTTTCCCAGTTCTCACACACATGCGGTGAGCATTCACATAACTAAAGATAAATATTTGTGGAATAAAACTCCCTCCTCTGTCAGGAGATGGAAGCAGAGACAAGCTACAAAGGAGGAGTCTGAAAACATTGTCTGGGCATGCAAGGATGGTATTAGGAAAGGCCAAAACTGAACTAGAGGTAAAACTTGCAGCAGAAACTGAATACAACAAAAAGACCACTACGTTACTAGTAAAAAGCGGAACAAGGAAAATGTGGGACCATGGTTGAATAGGGTGGGTGATTTAGTGACAGAACACATAGATACATATTGAGGTACCTGATGCTTTCTCTGCCTCAGCCTGAAGGTGAACCAACAAGGTCTCCCAGGATGCTGTGCCCAGAGGCAGGTCTTGGAAATGAGAGGAAATACTAGCAGTGAAGGGGGATCAAATCAACGATTACATGAGACAGAGATCTCGACCCACACATGGGACACAATGGGCTTCACTCAAGCATGCTGAGACCTGTCTGATGTCCAGATGCACAAGGATAGATGGACAGTGGATTGTAAGTTAATGGGAAAGATAAAGGGTGGGTATCAATTTCTTGGTTTTGTGCTCATCAGAGGGTGGGGGAAAGGAGTGTCTCAGACCTATCAGTGTGTTTGAGCCCTTTTCATTTCCCCTTCAAGGGACTTGGCTCTGATAGCCCTGTCCTCCAAAGGCATAGGTTCCAACGTACTGGAAAAGCGAGCTCCTCCCCTTATCCTTCCATATCTGAGAGAACACAGACAGCCCTACGGCTCTAGGGATGTGAGCGGTCCTGAGATCTACCCCTGCTCCTCTGTTACCCATCTGAGAACTCTTTGCGCCTCTGCCTTCAGTAGAATCAAGATTAAATTTAAGAAGAATTTATAAGTCTTTTGAAATATGCATGCTTACTAATATTCCAAAGGGTTGTGTCAGTGATCCAAACTTGGGAGGGGGTGGTGAAGGGAGGGAAGGGGGAAGGAGGGAGAGAGACTGTTAAGAAATGATCAATTTTCTATTGGTTGCTTTTTGTTGTTTGTTTGTTTGTTTTTTTAACTTGTTTATTGGTTTGTTTATTGGGTTTGAGGGGTTGTGTTGTTTTGTTCTGCTTGAAGGTTTAAGCAAAGGCTCTCATCGCGTTCTAATTACTAGATAAATATTTCAGGCATTAACATGATACGGGTACTATAACAAATGAGCATTCAACAAAAAAATACGGCCTAAAACCAGTGGGATGTAACTATATTCAGATTTGCATTTAGGCTCTACTCCATCTTCCTATGCGACTAAAAATTCAGCATCTCCCTTTTCCTTTTTTTTACTTGGTTGCCATATGACAGTCATAATCCTCTGTGGACTTACTAAGTGGAAGAAATGGTCAGAGAGATTAATAAATCCTAAATTTTGGCTGTAAGTGAACAGCTGAAGACATGGTAAACGGGAGAGCATAATTTAATATATAAGCTGAGATAAATGACAAAGTAGTTTTTGCTGTCCCCATAATAAACTGTTGTGATATACACACACAGCAAAAAAGAGGCACAAAAGAGAAAAAGGACAATGTTTCATACATTATCACCTTCTAAAATGACAAAAAACGTTGTGGGTGAGGGAGAAGTTAAAAGTGATGGCCTATATGTCAAAAGGGATGAGAGATTAGGGAGTAGTTAATCAGCTTAAACTTAAGAGTTATATGCTTAAAATTACTTTCCCCCACAGATGCCTAATCTGTTAAGGCTGAAATCAAAACTGTGATTTCATTCACCAGCCTCACTAAGTAGTTAGGCTGAAAAATTCCCTCATCAGCCACTCCCACAGCAGTGCAGAGAAGCAGGGAGAAGCCCTTTGTAGTTGCGTATTATCCTTGATTAAATCCTGATGAGAGCACTGCCACAGCCCCTGGCTGCCATCCTTATATCTGCCCTGTGGGCTTCAAGGCCTCTTAAAAGAAATACTTGCATTCCATCTCATCTTAATGACAAGATACACGGTTAAAGCGTACTTAAATTCGGTCTTTGCAAACCAAATTCAATGACACTCGTATACTCAGAAATCTAGCATTCAAGCTACTGGCCTGATAGCCAGTACTGTTCCCCTTCTGTAGAGGCTGCTTCCAAACCTACACACTTTTACTAGAAAGCTGCACTGAGTTAATGACTGAAATGCTCAGCTTACTCTGTATGAAGAAAATAATCTGCTTACGTGTACACTGTTTTCAGCCTACACAATCCTTTCCACCGTATAGATGATGCCACCCACAACAGTATTTGTACCTATCAAGCATTACACTTAGGGACCTCATTTAACTTTCACCTCACTGCTAATGACCTCTAAGGAAAAGGCCACCTATGTCTGAGTTGTAAAAAAAATAATTTGGGAGAAAACTTCTGTGTAAATTTGTTTTTTGCAGTTTTGCTTTATTCTGACTTCAGCAAAACCATAGGTACTATCCATATAGCATTCTCCATATAGCCAAAAAAAGGAATGAAATATCATTTAAAATTAAGTAAACACGAGTAAGAGAAAGAGCTCAACTCTTCTAGATTTAACCCAAAACGTCAGAGTTGTGGTTTAAATCCTTGAAAGAGATAAGTGTTGGGATAACTTTATTTCATCCAGAAAGCCTTCTAAGATACTATATAATTATAATGGGACAAACTTACATAGCAAACTTTCAACAATCTAGAAGAAACAACTTTGTAAATATTCACTGAATGCCATTTTACTAACAATAATTTTTGTTTTTCTATCATGCAGTTCTGGAAAACTAAGTATCAATGAGTGAATTGAATTTGTATTCATTACAAGTCTAATTACTTGAGTGTAACTTCTTTCACAACACGGTACTTACGAATGTAACAAGTCAAACTTTATGGAACCACAACTCAGTTAAATTTTGTATTGGTATTTTAGGTTCGCTTGCCTTGCACTAAGACTATTTCAGCAATCTTTCCTTTACATATAAATTAATGTAATAGTTATAAGTTAACATCTCATAAAATACAGTGTTTTACGAGGAAAAGCCCAGAGTTATTGCACCAGTTTTCTTTATGTGATTATTACTGTTCAAGGGTCTAAACAGTCATGAAACAAGGAAGATTTAAACAATCGTTTTAGTGCTATAGTTAAAAAAAACCCTCTCTCCTGTAATTTGAAATAAAGAGGTTTGGTGTTCTTTTTTTCTATTTGTCTTTTTTTCTTTAAAAAAAAAAAAGACAAGCTTAAAAATTAATGACCTCAAGTTGAAAGAGAGCCCCCTGAAAAGCACTTGAGTAAGTTACAAGCATTTAAAAATCTATGAGCTATGTAATGAAAACTGCATTTCAACATGACATCTCCTTATTAGCACTGTCTTCCAGTCTTTGAAAAACTGTTTAAGCACCGTCTGAGCTTTGTATCTGTAAGTCACACACATGCACATCTTCCTCTGCTTCCCAGTAATACATCATGACCAACTAGACACACAGGTGAGATTTGCAGCTGTATCCTTTTTGCAGATATGAACACGCTTAATTGTTAAAACTGCAAAGAAAGTAAGCATCCTATTGACTGATCTCAGTTTTCTATAGGCAGGTTTAACGGTGTCCATCAGCACACAGCGCTAAGATAAACCAGCTCTTAAGAGAGATAGCTGAGAACCAGGAACAAGGTGTCAACTTTCTTGACGGCCCCCCTAAAAAGCCTAGTTCTGCTCCAGTAGAGTCAACACTGAAACAGAGCCAACAAGGTGGCTTATACCCCGGCTGAGCCTTAATTAATAAGTTAGGTATTTGAATCATTCATGTCCATGGAGATTTATCAGAACAGTCCCGTTGCGTGTACAGGGGACCAATTAAGTGAAGAGCCATGTCTGGGAAAATAAACTTTCCTGGTTCCCAGAGCACTGTAGAGCTTAACACATTCAAGTTACATAGGAGTCACCTCAGAATTAGCCAACCCATTTATGCTGTCTTGTTCAACATAGACCGTGCTATACATGGGCTATTCTACTCCTGTGCAGTCACCGGGGGGTGTGTGTGTGTGTGTGTGCGCGCTTAAGTTCCCTGGTGTCTATTTCCACGGGTGTTCCCGGGGACAGCTGCCTTTCCAAGCCATATCCCTGACACAGGATAGTCCCATCGCATCTCAGGTAACAGGAAGCCGACTGCATTACGGAAAACTGCATGCTCCAAAATACATTTACTAAAAGAGGGGGTATACAAGCAGAAAAAGCAGGGAATGCAGCTAGGTGAAAATACATAGGTCTTTACTGCCAGAGTGAACAACTATTTTTTCCATGAGTTACAGTAACAGAGAACAACTGCCAACAACGTGTTGGAAGACGCTGATTCGGCTTTTGTATTTGCCAGCGACTATTTCCTTGAGTTACTATGGTCATTTGAAAAAGATTCTCGTGAATAAGAGCATCTGAAAAATGTGAAGCCTGCCAATATAGTAAGTAGACTATATACAGTGAAGATCCAGCCCATGTAACGTACATATTACTTGAAATTGAATACGACATAGATCTTCAGACAGGAATGAATTAAGTGGAAAACTGCATTAAACATCTGTTGTGAACTTTTAGTGTTTACAGGGGTCATTACACACAGGATTGACGCATTAATTAAGAATGAGGTGGTAGTGAGTATTTCACATCCTCTGAGCCCAAGTTACCTGCAGAGCTGACTGTGGCTGAGGAAACCAAAATTGCAAATTGAATCATCCATCAAACCAAAATATCAACTTGCTTGTATAATATGAGTAGTATTACAAGAAAACTACTCTCTATAACGAGTTCTAACTATGACATGATGATAGACTTAAGCTGGACGTAGTTTTCACTTTACCCCTTATCCTGTCATCAGAAATAGTATGTGGCAAAACCACAGTATTAAATTGTTCATTCTTACATGCCAGCGTTTTTACCAGGCACAATTTTCCTGCTTAAAGGAACAGAGTCCTATACAACTTGATGCATTTTCCTAGCTCTCAGAAGGAGCTAAATAGTAAGCCTCAGAATTTCATGACGGGAAAGAAAAAACAAAACCAAAACCCCTGCATCACAAAAGTTACTACAAAATTTTTTACAATAAGAAAGACTACATTTTCCATCCCTGTTTTCACAAATTCGTTTCTCCTTTCTCTCTCAGAAATTTTGTATTCAGTTATTTTTGTAATGACTTTTTTAAGCAAAGGAAGTCGTTATGCCTCTACGTAGATTTACTCTTACTGACTGTGATGACACGATGGATCAAATCCTGAACTATCCTACTGCATCATCAAGTCTCCTTGATGTTTTCACACATCTTAATAGGTATCAGTTCAGGACAAAATGGGTATCCACACAGCTTTCAGTGTAACTTAATGCTGCACTGGGGTCTCTCAAGGTTATTCGTGTATTCCCCTTTAGAAGACTATTTTAGTAGTTAAGGAGTACTGCTCCACAAGGTGTATTTCTGTTGATAGTTCTTTCATTCATTTACTAGCACAGAGCTGGAACAGATTTAAAAAACAAGTGGAGTATTCAGTACCACTTGGACACTCCTCTACCTCGGCGAGAATCTTATGCTACCTACTACCACTACCAAGCACCACCCTTGCAGGTGCTTGGGTCACTGGGGTAAACCACCGTCTCACACAACACAAATTGTTTTTAAGCTGAACCGAGCTGACTTTGATTTTAACAAGACTTGAACTACTTTCATTTTAGTGACACTCAAAAAGCCTCCCACTCTTTATTGTTCTTCTCAAAGTCGGAGAGATTGAGGTCTATCACTTCCCCATAAAACAAAACCGAAGCATATTAGTGGCATTGGCAAAAACTATTGGTAGCCATTTTCAGCTTGCTTCATTATTTTCTAGCCTATCCTGAACAGGTGTCACGCTCTTTTTAGTTTCTGCCCAGGTAAAATTCTGCCATTTCTGCCACTGTATTCAGGTCTTGAGATTTCTGCACAAGCAGAGCAGCATCCAGAAAAGTAGATTTAAAACTGTACCTGTGCTGACCTGTCAGCATTTCTAATAAGACTGTTATTTAAATTTAGCTTCGACAGCAAGTTAAATATTAGTTTAATTGCAAATTACACTCTAAATCAAATTTTCTAGTAGGGGCAAGGAATGTTTGCTATTGAGTGATGGTTTAATTTATTTCTAACAGGGACTTAAAAGATTTCTCTTGCAATTGTAACTCCAAACAAAGTGGAACAGATTGAATGAAAAAAGAACACCTTTGTAGATACACGTTTAAACACAATTTTGGGCATTATAAAAACACCAACTTAAAATCTTATAGACACTCATAGGTTGTGAAGTACCCTTTGAACTTTGTAATCCACTAAAGGAAAGAAAACAAAGGGATTGAGCAGGAACAACATTTGAGGGACTTCCTTTATATTTTAAATATTGTAAAATATGAAAATACTGAATAGCGTAAAAAATTTCTGTGAGTCACTTATGAGTTTGAGACCAAGCCTTCCTCTTGCCACGTACTGATACTACTACTAATAAAAAAGACTGGATTCCTCAAAACATTCAAATATGAATTATTGACTTTTAGTCATTGCTAGACGCTTAATACGGCTACTTTCGAGATGTCCCACCACTATCAGATATTAGATCATTTATTTACACACCCAAACATGAATTTGGTAGGCCGATATTAAGTTTAGAAAAAAAACCCAAACCCAACACACACAAACATACAACTTGCTCCACCCCCCCGTTCCAAAAATAAAAAAAACATTACTAAACTTAAGAGATTCCATAACAAAGAGAGTGGAAGCAAAAGTGCCTCATTCTTATGCTTCCCAAAAGCCAAAACCATCTTTAATATACACACTACTGCTCGCTGCTTCTGGGTGCACCACGCTGCATCACGGATTCTGCACTTCAAGAATTTACAAGACTGGGATATCAATTTGACTACCTGGCATAAGGAGTGTTAGTTCCTGCCTTTTTTAGGCAGTGGTACCACTGCCAGTCTTCTGATGATATAAAGATTTAGGTCAATGATAAAAATGAGGAGGGGGAGGGGGAAAAGTATTCTTTCGCCCACTGCACTGAAGATCATGTTTATTAAAAGCACTAAAAAGTAACAGAGAGACTTGAAAACAACTTAAAATACCACTGGCTCCAGTGATGTTTTATCTTTCTTTCCCAGAATATTCTGAGAAAACTGCCACAAGCAATCACAGTAATTTTGCCTTATTTTTCCGTCAAAATAAGTGGAATTCATCTGTTTCCGTACGTGAGTCATGACAGAAAACATACCAGTTTCAGCATATGCACAAAACTAATATGTGTGAACTTTGAAACAAACCAGTCAGCCCCCTGAGTGATCCAAAGGCATATTTTAACACTTAATAACACTAAGAAGTCAAGTCTCCAAACACTGCAGTGCTCCTCATCCTCCAGAGGGCCAGCTGCACATTGGTCTCCCCAGCCATGCAACGGTTGCTCCTTACAGGGCAGCCAAAGAAGAGATGGTGCTATACATTATATTGCAAAAAGAAGAAACCCAATGCTTCGTGTAACACCAAGTCAGCGGCACACATGCACTGTCTTGCTCTCTCTTCCCACGTAGCTTGTAAGAGGCAGTCAAGTATGTGCTGTTCTCAGTGTTAAACCATTTACTGTCATACGATGTACCAGCAACAGCCAAAGATAATGGGTTTGGCTAGCAGAGCTGAGGACTGTACCAGGTATTCACACTAGGAACCAAAGCATCAGCCACAACTTACTCAAAGAATTGAAACAAAGAGTCACATTGCAAATTAAAAAGAAAAAAGGGGAGAGCAATATTTTTCCCCTCTGGAGACAAAAGCACATTATCTGTGTAAACCTCCATTTTTATTTATATACCCATATAGGAACAAATTTACCCTACTCTCCATGCAAGTGAATACAACAATCTTTTTCCTACAGTGCAATAATTTCTTATTCCAACAAAACAAACAAACAAGGATTGATTTTAGCAACTGAAAGCTTTCACCCTATTAAAATTTGACAGGTAGGAGAAGAGCATTTTTAAAAAATGTTGACAGGTTTACTTAGAGGATACACCAGCACATCAGGCAAGAACATAAAAAAATGACAATCAAATCAGGAAAATATAATTTGAATTCTCATGTTTTACTAACAGCAAAGATAAAATATTTAGATGTTAGTTCAAAATGCCTCTTTTGTTTATTACTGTATTTGCTTATTTCACTGAAACTGATACTAAGCAGATGAAGTATAAATACATACAAAACCAAAATAACCCAAAACAAAACACTGAAAAGATTTGGATGGCAGATATTGTTCCTTTAATCCTCGTCTTTAGTTTCAAAAACTGTCATTAACAGAAGCAAGAGTGGGAAAGAATAAACAGCTGCTCAACTTGTTTGGTTCTTTTTAACATACTACCAAACGTTAATTTCATTACCTTGGAATTGAAGACCAAAAAGCAAATAATAAATTGTTACAGATTCTTTTCTTTCAGAATTATCATGTCAGATTTGATCCTTAGTAGCATTCTGGGGAGTCTAAAGCAAAAATGCAAATATATGTTAAAAAACTGGATTATAGTTCCACTTTGTCTGAAATCTATAGAAATGGCGTTGGAGGAAGGAAGACACAGGGACTGAACTCAATTCTTTTGCTTCCTAATGCCTGTTCCTGGTACTGTTACCATGGTTCACATAGTAACTTCATGTGTATGCCCATAAAATTGTTTTCCTGATTTTTAGTTTTATCAGATTAAAACAAGTAGATTTATTTTAATGAACTTAAGACTGGAAAAGAGGCTTACTGGTAGAAGTACTACGAGTGTTTTATGCATGTATTATTTTACTGTCCTTAAAGGCGTATAATGGTGTCGTAGCCCAACAAGAGAGGATTGAAGAGTTATAATTTTGCAGTACAAGAAAACGCATAGCTAAGGAAGAAAATTCTTAAACTTACAAATACAATTGAAATACTTTTAAGATTAAGTATTATTTAATAGACAGACACAACACCCCAAGAAACACTGAAAGTATGATTTTTTTGTTTTAAAGACTTCACAATGTCTTTCTGACAGACAAAAACTGTTTATAAAACTTCAAAACTTTTTTGGCATGAAGGCAAAATTTGATGTATGGTTCTGACCCAGCGTATCCCTTCAGCTGTTCTACTGCTGTCTTTCATTACCTTCAACTTAGCACGGCTCTGCACCAAAAGTACGTGATGTCTGTTTGTGTCTACACAGGCTATATGTCCTTCCTGGCTATGTAAACTGAAGTAACTGCACTTAATGGCAGACACCCAGTCCCATGACTCCCTTTGACGTACTTGCCGTTTCACGTCTCCATCAGCTATTTGCTAAGCCTAACCTACGCTGTGATTTTTGTGACTCCGTTGGAGTGACAAGACCAGTACACAAGTCAGTACAGACATGCTGCATGTGTGAAAGCACACATTGTCTTTTGAGCTCTTACAACTAATTCCACTATCAAAAGACACCACTGCCACCTGTTTACACTACTGCTTTGATCTCTGCTGCTGAAGTCAACCTACATCAGTGTTAAAAATCTCAGGAGAATTCAGCTTGAAATCTTCAGGCATAATTTTTGTCAACCTATGAAATAGGAACCCCAGAAAAATTATTTACTAGACACACACTGAAGAATCTCAGATCATGGAATCATAGAATAGTTTGGGTTGGAAGGGACCTTTAAAGGTCATCTAAGTCCAACCCCCTTGCAATGAGCAGGGACATCTTCAACTAGATCAGGTTGCTCAGAGCCCCGTCCAACCTGACCTTGAATGTTTCCAGGGATGGGACATCTACCACCTCTCTGGGCAACCTGTTCCAGCGTCTCACCACCCTCATTGTAAAATATTTCTTCCTTATATCTTGTCTAAACCTACCCTCTTTTAGTTCAAAACCATTACCCCTTGTCCTTCCACAACAGGCCCTGCTAAAGGTTTTCACCATCTTTCTTATAAGCCCCCTTTAAGTATTGAAAGGACACAATAAGATCTCCCTGGAGCCTTCTCTTTTCCAGAACAAACAACCCAAATTCTCTCAGCTTTTCCTCACAGGAGAGGTGTTCCATCTCTTTGATCATTTTTGTGGCCCTCCTCTGGACCCACTCCAACAGGCCTGTGTCTTTCCTGTGCTGAGGACTCCAAAGCTGGACTATATGGGGTCTCACGAGAGCAGAGTAGAGGGGCAGAATCACCTCCCTTGACCTTCTGGCCACACTTCATTTGATGCAGCCCAGGATACAGTTGGCCTTCTGGGCTGCAAACGCACATTGTCAGCTCATGTCTAGCTTTTCATCCCTCAATACCTCCAAGTCCTTCTCTTAGCAGGGCTGCTCTCAATCCTTTCATCCCCCAGCCTGTATCAATACTGGTTGCTCCAACCCAGGTGCAGAACCTTGCACTTGACCTTGTTGAACCTCATGAGGTTCACACGTGCCCACTTCTCAAGCTTGTCCAGGTCCCTCTGGATGGCATCCCCTCCCTCAGGTGCGTCGACCGCACCACTCGGCTTGGTGTCATCTGCAAACTTGCTGAGGGTGCACACCATCCCACTATCTATGCCATCAATGAGGATGGACTGGTTCTTTTTCTAAAAGAACATGTTAGTAGTTGCCCGCACTAAATATGAATTACAAGGAGCAGTTGAACAGGTATAACCCCGCTGGACAGGTGTCCCTTCACTCCAGTCTTTATGCCTGTCATACTGTAGAATTACTTAACTGCAGAGCACAAAAGGGTTCACTCTGGAAGCTTATATTATGTACTTCTATGTTGTCCTGGTACACAAAAATAAATGGTTTTATTATGATATCCAATATCAATTTTCAGCCACAGCTATTTCTGCAGAAAATACAGAAGCTCAGCTAAAGTGCATTAAGATATGCTTCTGTTACAGTAAGATAACTTAAATATCAACGAAGCTGTCTGCATACTGGTCCAGTTTTTAAAAGACAGTGGGAGCCTACACTTCTCATTGACTTCAGAGGATAAGGAATGCTCAGCATCTGTGAAAAAAGAGACTATCTTTTCTTGATTTTTTTTCAGGTTTTGTTTTTAAGATTCCTAGTGCAAAATGGTTTGGTTTTGAGGAAATCGCTTGTATATTGGTTCCGGAAAAGTTCCCGAGATCTATAATCAAGCCCATTTTTTCCCTGTTTGCATATTACTGCAAGTATGGATGATGATGCAGCTCAGACTCTTACCACTGCAGCTGTGCAACTCCTTTTATTTCATTTGGCTTGCAGTGATAACTAATAAAATTCAACGAGCTCGTAAAGGAGAAGGCGAAGACAGAATGCAAACGTTCAGAAATCAGAAAAATCAGACAGCAGATGCATGAGAACAAAAGGGATTTTGCTCACTCTTCTAGAACACTACTATGCTACCGGGGACAAAATAACCTTGCAGTTTTCACTAAATGCATCAAATTTTGAAACGCATGTAATGAGTAAGATCTGTGAAAACGATTTCATCTTCATGTTAAATAAACAACCATAACATCTTTTATATCAGTAGGTTGGTAGTACCTTCACTGTGTATGTATTACAGTTGCTTATCACATCAGAATTGGGTTGTGTAAGTGGTCTAGAATTGCTTTTGCAAAGTGATTAGATAACATTAAAATCTTAGCTGTATTCATCGTTAGACTCGCTTTAGAATATTCCACTGAAATATTTTGTTGTTGGGAAATGCTGATTAGTAAGGAGCAAGATGTTACTTTTAAAGACTGGGGGTGGGGGTGGGTGGGAAGAAAGGAGGAATATTTCAATAAGGCCAAAACATTTAATCTTAAGCATTTTTGGAAAATAAAAGTACTACTTTGTTTTTGGAAAAGAACCTAACAGGTTTTTGCACAATTCTGTTTGGAATCTCACAATAGAGAGCACAAGACTGCACAGAGTTTAATTCTATTTTACTGTATCATAAGACAGGAAAACTAACCTTGTTACTCAGTGACAAGTAATCCTCAAAACACTGGCTAAACCTATACATCACACCACTCTAAGTCATCAATTGTACACTATCTAACTTTACATTGATACACAGATATTTTAATAATAACCTCCTAAAGTAGAAGGAATTTATAACATATTTCCATTTTAAAATTATTAATCTGGATGCTTAACTAATCGTTTGCTTTCAGATATTTCTTTCTAGCCATTGAAAGAAACTGCAAAATCAAAAACCAGACTTAAAAAAAAACAAAACCAAAAAATCTCTAAAGACACAAAACCCTAAGTATTTTTTACCAAAAGAGAAATAACAAGTACTCGTTCTCAAAACTCTGTTGAGGCATTGACTTTATTTCTCGGTTTAGTTCTTTTTTGTCCAGCAGCAGAGCAGCCTTTTCACGTTCTACTGGCTTTTTACAGTCTTGTAAAGCATATAAAGAACAACTCCAAATTCTCTGCAAGCCTAACAGATACAGGTGTCTTAACCTTGAAACTCATCTTAAGTAAGAAATATGCGAAAAACTAGACAAAGTGCCTCTGACAGCTAAACATACTACAAGCCTTAAGTTATATAACATGAGTTATCAGTACAAAATATTTACAAACAGGTAACTTGCTGTATTTAAAATTATGTAAATACAATGACCTACATCCTTTTCATACAGGAAAATGAGTTCCAGCAGTACAGGAAAAAAAAAAAAAAAGATGATGTAAAAAGCCATAGGATTTGCATAGTACCTCATTTACATTTTGGAAATTTATATGTTAAATTTGCCTTTACACTTTCATATAAGGATTCATTTTTTATATTTAACTTTAACATCATCTGAATCCAACTTTAACATCATTTGAATCCCAGTCTTCAAAGCCAACTCTTCAGAATTAAAATAAGTATTCAACTCAAATCTCTAAGCCCTCTGACAAGCAAATAACTCATATGAGTAACTTCATTAGTTGTAATGTGATACTCAGGTGAGTATAGTTGTAATGCTCAAGGATCTGCAGGATTAGACCCCCTTCCCAATTATATTTACACAGAAACAGGTTGAAAAATTAACTTCTAGTTATTCGAATGAATACAGCTTCTTATTCAATAGCTACATTAGTCTGTCTGTTCTTCACATCCTCTGTTGTAAGGAACTACATGAGAAAGGACTTACCAGATCACAAGTATAGCAAGGGTATAACAGGGAGCTCAGACGAAGAACCAAATAACTCTTTCCTGCCCAAGATCATATTTGCCATAACCAGACAACTAGCCATGCTTTAAGACCTCCTTTTTGTCCCATTTCTTTTTCTAACATCCTTGTAGCTGATACCTTTAGTACCAGCTCAGAAGGCTGAACACAGTTTGGTCCAGCAAAGGCACTGTAGCAACTTTGGAGCATGGAGAAAAAGTAGGTTTTAGGGACTTGAATCCCAGGAGACAGAAATATAACACGACAAAGTCCTGTACCTAAGGAACTGTGGGAAGATGAGAGGTCAAGAAGAGACAGTTCAAACCGATTGGATTTTATTCATTCAGGTACAGCACCAAGCTTCTGCAAGCCATTCAACACCTGCTGGGATCTACAAGCAATTCATTTCTATTCTTTCATCCCTCTACTTTTGTAACTGCAAGTGCTAGAAAACGTGGTGAATCCATCCGATCACAAGACGCCAGCTGGGGTCTTGCTCAGCAAGTTAATAACACAAGCTCAGTACTAGCCTTCCCAGACACTGACTGGCTGCCAAGCCACCGAGAGAGCCCCACACCTGTATCACCTATGTTATTCCATTACACAGGGTACGCAGATAAAGAAGTCTTGTTTAGAAAAAATGACTTCTAGAGATTATGTTAACTTACTATGAAAGTGTCAAAGATACTGAAGATTGAGTTATTTTAATTCAAAAATTGCATGACAGCATCCAGAGGTCCCAGCAATACGAAAGGATTTTACTGTGTTGAGCAAAAAAATGCTAATGCAGAAAAGTGAGCTTTCTATGCAATACACCTGTTCATTCTACAATAAAATAAATCTGACTTAAGAAATAAAATTAAGACACGGACATAGTAACTGGGTGGCGATTCTTGCTTTAAAGCTTGCTAGTTATGATGTATTCATTATATCTACACTTCATTAGGGCTAAAAGTGCAGATATAACGAATACATCGTAACTAGCAAGCTTTAAAAACCTAAGCCTGATACAAAATCCTTCCTCTAAAAAGCTCCAAGTCTTTATTCAACTATTTCAAAATGTGTTCAGAATAGCACAAGCTACTGAAAAAAATAACACAACATCAGATGACATCCATAATCCAAATCTGGGCAGTATCTAAGATGGAAAGCATATTCATGTGATAATCAAGAACACTATTGCAAAACTACTTTAAACAGCCAAAATTACATAAACTCACTGAAGACAATAAGGCTTTACAAGCATATGAAAACGCAGAACATACTTTAGTTTTACTGACAGTAATGCAACAAAAGGAATTGGAGAAAGTAAACTTTAACTGTAAACAGACTGCTGTGGAAAACACTGGTATACAGTTACGTTAGACCACATAAGGTGCAGCAGGTTTTGCAGAAGACTTCATTATTATTACACCACCCTTCTGGGCACTGCTTAAATACATTGGAGTCAATAGGATACAGCACAGAATTGAAAGAAAATATCCATTAAAAGCAACACAAAAGCTAAACCAGTACTGTAGAATAATGTCTCGGTAAACTACAAGATGTTAAAGTATGGATTTCCTTTAAAGCACAAAGCATTTCTTAGGATTTAACCTGGAAAGAAGGTGGGAGGAACAGGTATTGGTATATGGCTACTGTATAAATAGTCAGATAACGTAGACAGAAACAGGCCACAATCCCACTTGTGTTGCATGAAAACCTTATCTGGCATTTTGACACTGGAATTTCCTCTAAATAACCCCTAAAAGAACAAGAACTGACTTGAGCAATCATTTATTTTCATGGCAACCACTTCAGTATTATAGAGATAACAATCAACGCACTACATCTTAAAATCCATTATTGCAACTATTACATTGTATTTCTCCCTTAGCTCTAGAGAGAGCTGAACAAACACCAGGAAATAGCTTGCTGAACCCGAGGATTAACCCAAAGAATAGCCTCCTGCGGACCCGATCGTGCATTCAGAAAGTGTTGACTCTTCTCTGTGCCACTGAGATCAAGCAGCCAAAGGCAGCCAGCTTACTGCAGCAGCACAGAGAGCCACTCGGCTTCCTTTACCAGGAATATCTTGCCCTGATTTCCGGTCTATTTATTTATACGCTATACACAGACCACGAGGTGATTAATTTTCCTGCTGAAGGCATAATTGGCTTGCCTGGCCTTACTTTATGTGACCTGAGGTCCCAGTCACATGGGGAGATGAAGAGTGTCTCTGAATTAGTTCTGAATTCTCTGAAGGGAAGCTTCAGCCCTCGTGAGATAGGAATCTTCACCATATTAAAGTGTGTAACATAGTTTCTGTACCTATTTTACTCTTCTCCAGGTATTCAACCTGGTACCAGAAAACAAAAGCACCCTGCCTCCCTTAAGGGATCTATACTGGCTTTCTTCATATAGGTATACATGCAACCTGCCTGAAATTCAGGTAAATGTTACTATTCCCAATTAAAAAAAAAAAAATAGGGAGCTAAGGGATTGTGAAGAGAATAGGACGGTCATATCAAGTGTGACAAAAAGGATACCAAATCTAAATGTGAGGCTACCTTTACACTGTCATTTTATTAGCTCCAAGAAAATATTGTTAATTTATTTATTTTCCATGGGTTGCTGTCCTGTAAATATTAAGGTCTGGTAGAGCTTGAGAAGTAATAGCTTAGTCTCTGAGACCTGCTTAGGAAGTGAAATCTTTATGTAAAAATACAGGTAGAGAGTATCTCCAGGGGGAAAAAAGTAAATCTTACCAATATCTTCCAACATCCTATTCTGTGTTAGCCAGGTTTCCCGTCAACCACCAATCCTGTTGGCTGATCTATTATTTCAGTCCTTACCACTTAATACAAACATTGAAAAGTAATGAGATTATTTTTCAATAATCAGCTATCCTCAGTTTCTAATCTTATTTTTTAAAGCACTAAAGCTAAGTAATCAAATCGGGGGAATTTTTAAGCCACGCTATCCTCCCTCAAAATATATTTTCCACGGTCTACATATAAGGGTGTAAATTGTAATTTGAGTAAAACTATGCATTATCACTGAATTACCACAGAATCATCATAGAACCACAGAAGTTTTGGCTGGAAGTCACCTAGTTTCACTTCCCACTAAAAATATGATCATTTCCAACACTAAATTAGGATTTGTGTAGTTGACTGGAAAAGATCAAACTCTCAGCCCTTCTGGTCACCTCTTCCATTACTACAGTATCCTCTCCATGAAAAAGTTTTCCTGTGTCCAGCCTCAACTCCCCAAGCCGCGATTTATGGCTATTGCCCCTTGCTAAACTGTATGCCACTACTGAGAAAAGTTTGGTGACATCATCTTTGTCACTCCCTATGAAGTTATTGTGGGTTAACCTACGATCACTCCCTCAGCCTCCTCTTCACCAGACCAAGCTCCCTAAAAATCCCAGCTCCCTAACCTCTCCCATCACACTATGACCAGTTTAGTATCCCCTCACTGGACTATTTCCAGTTTCTCAACATCCCCTCTGTACTTGGGTTACTAAAATGACATACAGTTGTCCAAGGAGCAGCTTTACCAGCTCCAAGTGGGGGTGATAACAGCTTCCTTCAGTCTGCTAGTCATGTTGCTCCTTCCTTCTAACATAGCCCAGTACACAGCTAGTTTTATCTACAGTGAAAGCACATCACTGGCTCATATTCAGCTTCACATTCTTAATGATTGCAGGTCCTTTTCAGCAGAGCTGTGACTCAGCCAGGTGCTTCCTGGCCTGGACTGATGCGTGGTGTTATTCCACCTCAGATGCAGGATTTCAGTCTGCTCTTTCCTAAATACATGAGTTTCCTGTTGGCTCAGTCCTCAGTTTGTTTAAGGTCTCAAGATGCTTTAAGACTTCGATTTCCCAAGCATCACCCTAATCTATTACCCTTCATGAACTTGCTCTGGGTGCATTCTGTTCAATTCCGTCATCCAAGTCACTGAAGAATTGTGCGTGAGGACCAGGATCAACCCTTGAGATATTTATTCCACTTCTTACTGTCTGCTAAGTGGTGAAGCTACTGATTACTACCCTTTCAGTACAGCAGTCCAGCCTATTTTCAGCCCACTCAATACTTAGCCCATGCTTCCTCAGCTTACTGTTGACAACAGTGAAGGAGAAGGTATCAGAAGTCCTAATAAAGTTACAGTTTCACCATGTCACGTGTGCTCCCCTCATTCACATTGTCAGGCATTTCATCCTAGAAGGCAATCAGATTAGTAAAACACTAACTGCACTTGAGAAATCTGTGTTGATTCTTACTATTTACCCTCTTGCCCTTCATGCGTCTAGAAGGTGTTCCATGATCTTTCTGGGGACTGACACTGACCTGCCACAGCCTGTAGATCCCTGGACCATTCTCCTTATCTTTTGTAAAGACTGGTGTAATGTTAGCCACCTCTTAGTTCTCAGGACTTTCCTCAATTATGCTTTTTCTTGGACAATAGCTGCCTTGCAATCCTATCATGTGAATGAGATCTTGTCAACGTTGGCACAGCGCCCCAAGAAGCTGAATACGCCCACTTTCACTAAACAGACCCTAACCTGTGCCTCCTTCCTGTTACTGTCCCTTATCTGGGAACAGTTAAAAAGAAATAGGAAATTTCTGCCTTTTCTGTGTTGTCCACCATTGGATTGCCTCCAGCATTCATCCATGGGCCCACATTTCCCTGACTTCCCTTAGGGCAATACTTGCAGAATCCTTTCCTGTTACTTTATGCCCCCAAGTTCAGTTCCAAATAGGCTTTGGTCTTCCTGATTTCAATTTGCTTTCTCCAGAAATAATGAAGGAGGAATTTACCATTATGAAGCACTCTACAGCAGAATTGCATTAAACTTCTAGATCAGAATATGCATACGGTTAGAAATCAAATTCTGTATGTTTTGAAGGAATGATGTAGGCTTTTTCTTCACTGTCACAAGGAATTGCATGTTGAAACTTTCATCCAGCAGGGAATGTAGATGAAAAATTTCTGAAAAGTCTCAGGAAGTGAAAAAGAAATGAAAGCGGGTAAGTTTTTCCCTACTATAAAAATCCCTAAAATATAAAATAACTAATATGCCATAAAAAAAAAAGAACACAGCTCTGATGATCTTTTTTAATTCACTTATTAAAGTGAATTGATTTGAAGTAAGCTTTTGCATACTATGCTTTTCAGTAATGAATAGAAACATTTTGAATTTGCAGTATTGTATTATCTAAACCAATTAATCTTGAACTCCAGGGAAAAAAGGCAGTATTAGACCACAACTGCAAGGACACATTGACTCCATAATTTGATGACTCTTTCAAGCACATACTGAGAAAACAAATGCTAAGAATAAACACAGCCAACTATGAAGGAATACGTCAAGAATATTGCAATTTAAATCAGAATTATTTTAAGTAGTATGTGCAATTTTGTCAATGTTAATACAACCCTTTTCAATGTTAACCTGAAGATTCACACTTCTCTCAAGTCAATCCATTCACCCAGCACTTACCCCAATCTCTGATGAGAGGAAGAACCTCTATGCCTATTTCTGCCTTTTCAAGTAATGCTGATTATTAATGCAGATTAGGGATCAAAAGAGACACCCAACCGAAAAAAATACTCAAACCGAAGTTTCACAAAATAGAAATCTTTACTGATATCTAAAATATTGAACAGAAGAGATACAAATTAATACACTTTTATTAAAAGACTTTACTTCTCTGCATGCTATACTAAAAGGAGCCATTGACTGTATTCATACGTGCATGAACCATGCAAACAGTGCAGGTAGAGCAATAATGCCCATGTCTATTAACAACACAAGATTCATGAAACAACAATATATTTTTTTAAATTATTCTACCAAATGAACCAAAAAACCATTAACACCTATTATCATATGACATCTTCACATCAGGGAAGGCTTGTAATGAGAAGGCTTGTAAGATGCTATTAGAACAACTAATGGTGAAAAAAATTAAAAGGGCAAACATTCAGGTGCATAAGTTAAACCCACAGAAAAGCTTGCACATTTTTTCCCTTTAACAGATGGCCTCATAAAAGATATTACTTATGCCTGTAAATCTTGCATTGTAACTACAGACTAACAGCCTACCTTGTTAAATAAAAGGCAACAAAAAAAACAACCATCAAGGGACACTATATACCATTCAAACCTACAGTAAGAAACCATAAGGCAGCTCATTGCAAGACCACAGATAAACTGAGAGGGAGCAGATACAGTTGTCAACACAAGAAAATCAGAAGGTAAACTGCATGTGGTAGGGAGAACCAAGAAGAGTAAGTTTCACATGAATCTCATCCCAGATGAAACGGGGAGGGGACACATTGGTTTCTCTTCAGACTAAACCGATGACAACCAGACAGATTTCTTTCCATCCCAATGCATAACAGAAAGACAACTAGGTATGTCTTCACAAACCGAAGTACGCTAAAACTACCTGACAGTGGCAATTCTCTCTCTCACACACAGAGACAATCTAAGCAAGGTTTTAAGTGTTGGACAATTTCTCATGCCAAATAAGGCAATACAGCTGCATATCACCCACACACCACTCATGCAGAAAGTACTTTTTCATTTGTGTGTGTATATATATATATTTTTTTTTTTTTTTTTTTTTTACACATTCATGGAATAAACTGTAGTTCACTTTCTAAAATTAAATGAAAAGCTCTTAGTGGACTTACCACTAGCCTTTAAATATTCACCTATTATAAGGAAATAAGTATATTTGAGTCATTTGCTTAGCTTAGCTCTTCTGCATTTAGGTAGGCATCACTGTGGCATATGCTATCAATGAATTTATATTTCTGTGTCCGACAGTGAATCTGGCACATAAAAGTACAGCACCAGTAGCAGTGCTGATTCAATATCAGCAAACAGGCACTGCGTCAAACCTCAGTTTGAGTGGCTATCAAATTTATTATGGACAACTGTCCATTTCCTACAGTCCATCATCCAGCCTCAGCATGAAAAACCTCTAAAGGGGATGCTGGTGCTGCATACAAGCTGCGGGGTGCTTACAAATCTTCATAGACTGCAGTGGGGGAAAGTCACTGTTGTGTACACCTTTTACAATGCTTTGCAATCCCAATATGCATCACAGTGGTACATCCACTCCTGCTTTCAGAGACAGAGGCACTTACCTACTGTTATGCCTGGTTTTGTAGTACGTTTGTCGTACACACAGAAAGGGCACAGGATGAAACTACACTGTTAATTTAATCTCAAGAATTTACTTACTATTTAAATAAGGCTTTAAAGCCTACTGGAGAATGTGAAATCATATCATACGGCATACATAGCGGTCAAAGGTTTTGGAAAGGTGCCCATGAACATGTTGCGGCCAGAGCTGCACCTAACTCCCCTCCTGCGGTTGTAGCCATACAGAAAATACAACCTATCACAGGTTTTTCCATGCATGAACATCTTTTGCCAGTAGAACAGCACCTGGAGCTGTACCAGAAGGCTGCCTTATGCTGTGGCAGGAGTGCATACTGTTTGGTTGGTCCCTGCCACAATTTGTGGTAAAGTAACAAACGAAAACCTAATCCAAAGAATCATCTCTTGTCACAGCACAGGTTACTGAAAACATATAGTAGGAGGAACAGTATCCTCTATTTTCTGTGACCTGGATCAAATAAAACAGCATAAACTGTGTTGAAACAGGTTTTCATGTGCAAGCATTGCTTTGTGAAATAAAAATAAAAGTTGTTTAAAAAAATAATAAAAAAGCAATAGCTTAAAGGGTCCGTTTTTCCCTTCCAAACAAAATTAGTAATCCTGCGTTAATTGAAAATTATTCAGTTCTGGCACATCAAAGTTTTGAAGACACCAATTCATTAAAAGTTGTTACGCTACTAGTTGACAGAAGAATCCAAGAAACCTTCCATTTCATCAAACCTAGTACAAAACTGAGAATTTTCAAGTGAATCTACTCACTTACTATGAAGAATCAAGCCTATTTATAGTATCAGATGCACTCACCCTCAAGTGCTCTGTCAACAAAAGCTTCAAATAATGACCTAGATTGACAATGAAGGGAACAAAGATGGGTGTAACTATGTACAGGAAAGGCAGTGTTAAGCAGGGGGTGTGCGGGAGGGGGACGGGACCGACAACCTCAACTGCTTTGAAAAAGGAAAATAGTATTTTCCAGGGGTACCAGTTGTAACACCTGAAGCACAGATGTACTTCAGTAAATAACTATATGCTAAAAATATAAACAGGATTTTACCAAGATGTGTTGCTTTGTTGGAATCAGACAGGGGTGAAAAAAAAAATTTACCAGTTTCAAGGCAGCATACAATTCTTAAATATAGCTACTAACATCAAGACTCTGAAGACTATAAAATACATAGAAGTGAAGAAATAAAGTCAGAAATTTTTTCCATTCTGCTTTTTTTTTTTTTCTTTATTTTTCACTGAAAAATTTTGTTGAAAAATGCTTAGCAATGTGAAGGTAAACTAAAAGACTTCCTGATGAAGAGGCTGGTAATGATATACAGAAGGCTTGATTTAAATCTTAATTACACAGCCAGGCACATAATTGCACTGTGTTACTGTTGGGGTAAATAGATTACCATGACTATGGGATAACATTGCAACATGAATTGCAGGTGAGAGTGATACAATACCACACTAACCAGCAAAATGCCATTCCAGATTAATCAGATCATTATATTGGAAGGCGCTAGATACCTAAGGAGGAAAGCCCAACACAGACAGGTACTAGTTATTCCTAAGAGATGGGACTGTCTGAAAAATGTGAAGGATAACGCTTTTTGAGGACTCGAGGAAAAACAAAATGTGGCACCTGAAAGAAGAGATGAAATTTGAGAAGTAGGGCTCACATTTTGAAACAACTAAGGAAAAAGACTACAAGCAGCTATTTGCTATATGACGATCCAGACCAAATAAATTGAGGGAATACTAATGGAAATAGAAATACTACTTTGCATGCTACCAAGTAGGTAAAGTGGTGGTTTTTTACTTACAAAAGCTGATGTGACAAGTCAAATTTACCCAAAAAGATAAATTTCTGCACATGAGAAAACAAGATTTCATACTACATGATGTAAAATAAGGGGACAAAGGGGTGGACTGATCAAAGGCATCCCCCCCACCCCCCACTTACACACCCACAATGAAGGAATGCTCTGAAGCGATAAATAGAGGCTACATGACCTGAAGGCTCAGGGGAGAATAATGACATGATTGATCACAACTGTTGCAAAAGGAAGCCAAACTCACCTCAATGCCAAAGGAAACCCAAGGGTGTCTTTGTTTTAGACAAAATGACTACATAAGCAAAGTACTTCAACTGTTTGCATAGCTGCCTGTCCCTGAATGAAAGGAATGCAGACCCAGAGCAAAACAAAACTAGGTTTAGGGGTGCTCCTGGTTAAAATAACGTAACTTCTATCAGTATGGGATCTGCTTAGAAATTATGATCCTATAACTCTATTCGAGAGTATCTTTTGCTCATATAACTGTAATAGGTATTTAGCTTATTGTTTTATACTTTTCTGCAGAGCCCAGTCATTCCCTCAGCAGGTGACTTTGCCTGCTGTCAATCCGCTGACAATTAGCGACTGATGAAGTCACAATGCAACAGCACAGACTGGAGGCGAGGGGGCTGAGCTGGGATACACCCCCGGGGAGAGGAGCCTCGCACCCCAGCAGCTGCCAGCCTTCAGCTCCAGGCGCGTAGGGCCTTCAATCCTTCTCTTGGGCTCGTAGAGTGATGGAGGAAGGAATATGTTCCCCATTGCGGAGCTTGCTGGATAGCTTTATATGAATCCTATGGAGTGCTTAATGAACCGAGTAATGGCTCAGCTTTGTACGAAGTTTGCAAGACCTCAGGCCTGACCCTCGCCAGGCTTCCTCTGTCCAAAGTTTTCTTGATCTGCCTGCACCTTTGTTTTACTTGGTTCAGCTGTAACAGCAATTTTTGTAATCGAGAAGGTGCCTACGGCTAATTTGTTACGAACATAGTTTATATAGACAGAAGCATCAAGCGGTCATTCTGCATAGAGCCAGGTATTTAATGCCACTAACATGATGAGATACAGGCCTGGCATGACTGGAGTAGCCTTCAGAAGCGAAGGCAGAGTACCATAGTACAGACACAAAGAGGAAAAAAAATGGGCCACAAACTTGGCACTGGGGTCCCCACGGCTATAAACAACTCAGACAGACCAACATGAGGAGTATATATGTGGTTACGCCCAATATAAAAACTAAAGAGTAAAGAGAAGAGCTCTGAAGAGAGCTGTGGGCTTCAGTTGACTTCAACACACACATTCCTTTCTAGCGACTGAGGATGCTCAGTGTCATGAACATATTCTAGAAAATGAGATTCACTTTTATATCGTGTCAGTTGTATACTGCAATTGCTATACTCCACTAAGTGCAATTTCTAATTAAATTGGGATTTGAGTGCATTGTTGTGTCGCTATGCTAAATCAAAATCCCCTGTAACTGCAAGTAACTTCAAATTAATTAAATTTTGTACTATATATTAAGCCCTCCGCATACGGAATATCTAAAAGAACATGGTCAAAGAGTATTGTACTATGACAAGGTCTCAACAACAAAAAAAGGTAACATCCTACAAAACAGACTTCAAAAATTAAGCTGCTATCATCTCATTGTATCTACCCCTTAAATTAAAAAAAAAACAAAAACAAAGACAAAACAAAAACAAAACAAACAAACAAGAAGAACCAAAAAATAAAACCACTTTCAATGAAATCTTCTAAAAATAAAAAAAAAGGAGGAAAAAACTCTTTGGGCCTCAGGATTTGGATTTGCTGTTTGCACAGAAAAGGAAAATGTATGTATAAAGAGTAGCAGGGAACCCATGCAAAAAGCCTGGCTCCACTGTTATACACGTTGTAGGTTAATACATGTAAAGCCTCCCTCCAAAACAAACCCAGTGATCTTCTACCAAAAATGCAGTGTTAAACTTGAGGGTAAGAATTATGAATCAAGCAATTAATTTGTGTAGAACTTTACAATGAATCTTCAATTTTTTTTTAAAGGTTAATGTCTTTTGCTGACCTTTTATCCCTTCGCACTGGAAAGGTTCTCATCAGAGGCAACTACAGAGTAAGCTTCTGTCACCAGAATTTTCAGAGATAAATGCTTCATTTTCACCAAAGAGGAGGGAAAAAAGAGGAGTGCATGCTACACATCGTTAAAATCATTTTATTGTGCGATTCTAAACTGGTTTAGTGTTATCATAGCTACACAACTCACAGCCAAAGTTAAGCTTATTTGGGTAGTAATGTACCTTAACTCTCAGGTATAGATTTAAGTTTAAACTTAGCTTAGCATTTGCTGGGTTCTAGTTTTCTTGTTTGAGGATAAACAGAATTCTAACATATTTTATCAAAGCATAACATGCATAGCATTCAACTAGCCATTAAGTAGTTTTTGCTAGGAATACAAAAGATTTAAATTACCCACAGAAAGATACAGTTCCCTTTAGCAGCAATTCCATCAGGAGTAGAAAACGCCATCATGTGAGAAAACACACAGAAACAGATGGGAAAACACAACAGAAGTATTCAAGTTTTCAAAATGAGATAAAAGGAACAAAAATTGCTAAAACAATGACGAAAATTAAGTCCTCTTCAAAAATCCCTTTCAAAACTGAAGCTGTAAGAGCAATCTGCATGAAAAGTACCGGCAAGACAAGTTAAAGGAGAAGGGTCACTGTAGAGTCTGGGGAGTGCTTTTAGTGGTTTTCTTTCATTTCCAAAGACAGAGGAAATAAAAACAATCACTAACTGAAATGTTCACAGTTTGGTCTTTTAGCAGCACTTTCTTTTCTCTGTAGAAGACATATGCAGGTTTTGAAAGCCACAGGTCTCACAGCTTCATATATTTTCTATGCAAATAAAAATTACTATTGATGGATATTGCTTAATTCAAGCACAGAAAGAGAAAAATACTGGAAACAGGTATGCTAGCTAGGTCTCAGGAACATAAGATATACAGAAACACAACTGTGACTTCCTTTTAGACAAGGAAGTAGGGCAGAGTCAGGGGAGACGCACCCAAAGCCTCTGCTCCCCTGTACATTTAAATTGGGATGCTATGTTGGACTTTCTGAATCAATTCTAAATATTACAAAAAAAGTTGACCAAACCCCTGGTTTGAAGTATACTTTTACAGCAGCTGTGCTAAAAAGCCTGGTTGTTGAAAGCAAGTTGGCAAACTGAACAAACTGCCCCTCACCAAACAAAGAAAGCGACACACACAACCTTCCATAACACAAAGCTGCCTTCTTATACTTTTGGATGGTTATTTCCAACTCACACCTCTGCCCAGCAGCGTTGCCGACATGGCTGCGTAAATCCACATTTGTCAGGACAACAGAGGGAGCTGCGTCAGTACAGGAAAAAGCACAAATTGACTAGCTACTTCTAACTATTTTTAGCTCATTTAGATCTCCCTCTCAAGTGACTTTAAGGTGAGAGCGAGAATCTATTCCGCTTCTGGTTAAAAGACTTAGGTTTAGGTGTGAAAATATTTTACATTTTAAAAAGCCCCAATGAATGATACCAGAGCAAAATAAATCAAACGTTAAAATATTAAAAATATAATATGTTAAAATGTTAGAAATTTAATATACTAAAATCTAAATTCTATTGAAATTGGTATCAATGTTACTACTTTCTTAGGGTATCTTTATTCCAAGTTCGAAAATCTTCCACTAATGGCAAAAAAAAATAAGTTAAGGCAGAAGTTCTCGTGGATCAGCAAAAGCATGTTCATGTACTGGCTGCATGATAAGAAAGGATATTTTGCCGTTCTTTATGATGGCCTTTCATAGTGCTTTAAATTAGCATTAGACTGAGCTAAGTGGCATGCTCCCCATACTTCTCTGAAATTCTTGGCTTTGAACTACTAATTTTTCAACACTACTTTAAGTCAAAATAGCATCATATTTAATTTTATTCTGATAATTGGCGTTTTCTTCCCTCTCTTCAAAGATGGTCTTGCTGGGAGGATATATTCTCTCAATCCTCTTCTATCAGACTAAATCTTCACAGAAGCCTTTCCGCTTCCAGCTCATTTCAAACAATCCCCAAAATACATCTTTTTGGGTTATCACCACATCCTTTTATCAGTGAAGTAATTTTTACTTCACTGAAGTGATTTCATGATGTACGTGATTTCATGAAGTACAATGAAGTAATTTCATACCGCATCTACTGTGGCTACTGTGTCTTTGGCATGACTTACAGGATACAGGGTTCTGAATAGGAATTACTTGTCTAGGTCTCCATTCTTGTAAACTGCCATTTCCTGAGAAGGACAACAGGAATACACTCACAGCTGCTCCAAAGAGCTACGTGAGACCAGGCCCAGGCTAAATCAAGAACTTGAGAATCCCATAGAGCAGTGTGGATAGTAAGTATATTAAATGATTTCCTTCTTCACCAGCCACTGTGATGACGCTCTTCAAAACTTCTCCACCCAACTCCCTATTTCCAGTAGTGGAATTGTGCATCTCAAAAGCAATCCCTGTCAACTTCAAGAGGTACCTGAGAAGCACTAGCTGTACTTGCAAAGCTTCGTATTTCAATATGTTGGACCACCTAGCAACTTAGAAGTATGGTATCCATTGTATAGACTTGTGCTACTCAACACATATCATTCAGCCAAGTCTAGTTCTTACCTAAAATCAATATATTAATGAAAATAAAAAAATGGCAAAAAGGAAGAAGAATATCTCTCTAGAATATTTTAAAACCTCATTGGAAACAAGGTGATGAAAGATGATGAAAGAAATATATATTGATTGAATATAATTAGCATGGGTGTGAAATAGAGCTGGTAAAACTTTTAAAAGCAGAGATAGAGCCTGATGTTTGAGGGGAAGCAAGACATTAATATATCGTAATTGAACCTATTTAGAAAAGATACAGAATACTTAAGGTTACCAAAGTAATTACTGGTTCCTATAGGGCATGAATAAGATTTTATTTTGGTGAATATCACGTATTACATTATGGCATGCGTTATATTTAGGAAAACGTCTGCAAAAGTCATTCTGTGATCATATCTGGGGCCCAATACTTGGATGGCTGTATGAAGTGCCATGACCTCCTGGTCAGACTAGATGATTTCACAAGTCTCCTCTGGCCGTAAAACCTTAAAAAATAATTTGAATTGAAACATCCATCTAGATACGTGATTTTGTTCTAAAACTCCAATCATGATACAAAGACATGGGAAAAACAACCTGGCAGAGCCAAGAAAAGAAATTAAATCTCTCGACTTCTACAGCCACTTCTATCTGCAGTTTTACTTACATATACACATGTAAGATATGCATGACATACATACAGAACCCTGTTTCCAAAGAGTACTAACACCTAACATACAAGTTCACTTAAGTCATGTGTATTTTCCTTACTTAATACTGACATACATTAAAATGCTTAGTCATTATTACCCTGTATGTGGTTTTTAGTGTAGTTTTAACAATTTATTGACAAACAGGTAGCTTTCTAGTGGGAAAATTGGTAAATATTAGTAAGTAACAGAAGTTACTCTAGAAAAAGTACAAATCTTACAAAGCTGGGACATTTTTAATCCTAAAGATGGCACTCATTCTTGTTTTAACAAAAAAACCACCCCACCTCACCCCTAAAAAAAATGCACCAAAAACCCCCAATCAAACAAACAAAAGCCATCAGCAACCACCTCAAAGCCAAATACTTCTGTTTTCTCAGGAATCAACACGATGATTTAAAGAACGTATTAATCGATCATTTATTTAAACAGCGTGAGAAATATTCCGAAAGTCTCAAGAGTCTAAGTGTGTTCTGGAGAGACTGGTAAATGAAAACAAGTATCTTTATCTGAAATAGGTAGATTTAAAAAGCATTTATAAGCAATATTAAACATTACACAACTTGTTCTTTCATAATTTTTCTGAAAGGGAAAGAGCCGTTCTCTGAAACAGGATACTACTAAGATGATAAAGGAAACTAGAGCCACAATAAACCTAAACCAAATGTATGATACTGTTTCCAAGTTGAATATAGTTGTCAGTGCTTCAACATGGATCTTGTTCTTAGGAAAGTATTTTATCTCATGTTCTCCAAGTGTTTTTATTAAAAAATCTGCCAAAACAAGCCTCTGCTAGGTCAACTACATTCCTCCTCAGCTTCCACGGGAGCCGTTTCTGTATGCCAAGAACCAAAGTACTGTGAACCACAGATGTCTGGAGACTTCCAGGAAAAGCATCAGCTTTACTACATATTTACTCAAAAGGTATTTCTACCTTCGAAACAGCATTATCAATAGCTCTCTCCCCAGGAATTTTTTAACACCGTATGGGATCAGAAGTCTCTTGCATGGGTGGAAATTGCCAGTCAGAAACATATCATGCTTTTTGCAGAAGAAATAGTTGTATCTATTACATATGTTCTTACAAATCACGGAGTCCTGATATCTTACTTTGTTTGTTGAAGAATTTTCCCCATATTTACAGATACAAAAGCAGACGACAAAGCAGAAACAGAAATATCCTTATGTTTTCTAAAACCTATGAAACACTGAGGCATTGGACCAAATATGTTTGACAGTATATCGTAAGAAAAAATTCTTCTTCATACACAGATATTTAACCACATTTTATACAGCACAGAAAACTGAAACTATTTGTCCAGTGGTTTGACACTACTTGATTTCTCTTTAAAGAACTTGATTCTGACTGTCTAAAAACAATCAAAGAAGCAAAAAAAACACAAAAGAAAACTCAACAGCTTTCACTTTCATAGAAGTCATTAACCCTTCCTCTTCATAAAAACATCTTGAAAACACCTAAGCCAAAGTTCACTGACTGGCATCTCATGATTTCTTGGACACACAGTGTATGATTCTGACCTCCCGCCAAGCAGTGCCTGCTGACCTGAAGAAAGTTAGCGCCAAGGGAAAAAAAAAAAAAAAAAAATGATTCACGTTCTTTATCCATCACTTCTTCTCAATTGTATCTCAGAAGTCTGAAACCCAAAAGTGACTCAGCATGCTTGTCCAGAAGTAAAACACAAATTAAATGGTTTATACGTTAAAGCAAGGAGTTCTGGATTTGAATTTCCTAAAATCAACCTAACTCCTCAACAACATCATACAGGCTTCAATTTCTATTTTGACAGAAATCCCCACTTTGAAAAGCACGGGGATAAATCTTCTGATCCAGTCATGACCAGCATGAACGACACTTTACATTTGACATAGCAAGCACAATTTCTTAGACCAAATAAATCTGTTCTTCAAAATAGGACCGCACAGGGATATATGTTCTTCAAACTAAGCACAGCAAAACTTCAGATTTTCTGAATAAACCATTTATGTTTCACATAGGAAATTTAAGCAGAGCAAATAAATACAACATTTATGGCTTCTTCTCTGTGCCTTCTTTCACGTATCCTGCCCTCTTCAAAGACTACAAACACCTATTGCAGTCATCAATACCATAAATCCCGCAGTTTACTCTGTTGCAGTCACTCACGGACACTGTTCTAGTTATTTCATGAGAAGTAACACATGAAGTTGCTACAAGTGTTCCAAGAGAATTTTAAAAAGGAAACTTGTTAAAGTTAAGCATCAGCACAGATAAAGAAAATGTAACGTATTTCATTCATAGAAATATACCTTAATTATGTGAGTTCATAATCATCTTTTTCTTTATTATCAAATCATCTCTTTCTTTATTATCAGTACTTTTGAATAATTGTCTGTGTTTGCATTTCTAAAACTCTAGGTACATTTTTGGCTACAGTCAAAGGGCACATAAAGCAAAATCACGTACCAGGCAGTAAAGTAATTCATTCTTTCTTCTAAAAAGCAGAAGGCTACTCATCTGAACAGACACTTACAAACTTACTTCATTTACTCCCCTAATGCAGAATCAGTGTAACGCTTTTCACCTGCCTGAAGCAGGGCAAGGTGGCCTTACCTAGAATTCTTCCAACAGAACATTATATATTGTAAGTCTGCCAAAACACAGAAAAAGCCCAAAACCAGGTTTGGGTCTCAGGTTTTATTTTCCTTTCAAATCTTTTACTAAAAATAAAAACAGAATAGTGGAGTTACACGGTTTTCCCAGTAGTGAGTGTAGCTGACATGAATGTGTGCCATTAAGCCGAATTTACCAAAGTCACCATATGCTCTGAGGAATGCATTCAGATCAGAAAAAAAAATAAATAAAAACCAGTCTCATTTTTGAGCTTAGTACAGCCTTCCAGCTTCAAGATAGGTCTGACTAGAGACCTGTCAAGAAAGAAGTTTAGTTAACAAAACACCTGTGAAATTTTGTTACCCTGTACCACAATAATTCAAGAGATTACCTTGTTAGTCAGCAGTACCTTAGGTTAGCTGGCTAGGCTGTTCTTGGTGATAAGGGAATGCAGTACTCCTTTACTACAGGCTCCTTTTTGCTGTGGTTCACAGGAATCAGAAATAATTTTGGTAATATTTTACCACTTAAAATCCTTTTCATCTAGTGGATCCAGCACCGATTCCCTCTAGCACTCAATTCAACTGATTTATGGAGGTGGGAGGTTCAGTTGCAAAATACACGACCAGGTATAAACTAGCAATATCATTACAGAACACAACACCAGAGAAGAACTTATCACTATTCAATACTGTGTTTCACATTCTAACAGGCAGATGCACCGTATCTTCTACCTATGTAACTTCCCTACACATTTTCTCAACATCAGAGAGTCAAAAGCTAAGGCAGGTATTTTTCTTCAAAATAATACAGTAATACAGGCTGAAACACTGGTACCCGCCCAAGTAATGCTATTGACCTGGAAGAGAATACGCATACAAACATCTAAACCATAGGTAATTCCAATACAACAATGTGCCCTAAATCTTAAGACAAAACTCCACCTTACAACCTTCCTTTCTTGCACTGCTCTTTTCAGAACCAGAAAATACGACTAACCTTTAACACCCAAAAGAGAGAACTGGTACATACCAAGAAGAAAAAATGAAGAGCAAGGTCACAATTTTTTAAAAGCCCAATGACTCAGCAGCTATTACTCCAATGGTGTTAAGATACCATAAACTGAATTCATGCATTAATTTTACTAAAGAAGCAGTGAATGTCTTAGGCAAGGGAAAGATCACTACTTTATAATTGGAGAACCAATTTAGACACCTTCGGCAAGGAGAAAGCTGACTAAAAGCAGCTATCTTTTAATGTCTCTCTTTGGGACACCTGTTGCTGCTGTTGAGCCAAATGAGGTATGATAGAGACCAGGTGTTTTCATGACCTGGAATATTAACGATCTCCTGATGCACTAAGCAAAATCACAGACACTTAGCCCACAAAAATTCACATTAAAATGTCCAAGCCTGTCATATTGGAATAGAGCAGAGAATCGCACTAAAGACCTTTCTTTCATTAATCTCTAATACTTTTGGTTTAAATCATCCAAGGCTGAAAGCCTCTGTCCCTACCCAATTTTGCCCTAAAATAATCTCACATCAAGTTTTACACAAAAAAATCAAAAACATGTGTATGCCAAATTTTAAAATCCTAGGATTCTTATAAATCCTTTTCACTAGAAAGTCTAGGGTAACATATCTTCTCCACAACTATTCATTTCTCTATAGTTATTAAATGCTGTGCCTGTATGCTGTAACTCCACACGCAGACTGCCAACAAGAAAAGGAGAGAGCTCCGAAAACCATCATTCACAGTAAAGAGTGAAAGTGGAGAATAAAATGAACAATTCAATTAAATTATAATAAATTTATTGTAGGACAGCACATGGAAGTATACTAAAACATGAAGAAATATTTAAGATTCTTTGCAATGTGCGTTTGTGAATTACATTATTCAGGTCCCACCTATGACAGCTCTGCAAAAAAACACTAAATCATATTATTGTTTTCTAGCCTGCGGATGCAGCACTTGCATACCTGTTCTTTAACTGAAGCTAGAATGGCAGAGGTTGTTTCAGTTTCAGAGCCATCGCCATTGGACGTGTTCAGCACAGGACTAAGGGAACTTGTCTTGTCAGAAGACGAGGGCTGGTCTGGAACAGGCATAGTTTCTGCAGTTTATGGAAAAACAAAACAATGATTTTGTTATTAGAAACATGACGCATATGAGAAATCATATGCATATAAGAATAACAACACTAATTTAAGGAAAAAATTATAGAACATGTTTCTGTTCTGTGATATAGAATTAATATATCATTTATTTAAAACTAAAACTAGTTTTAAATTAATTATAAAGTAAAATATTAAATGAACTCCCAGTCGTACTCCAAAATATCCACCACAGTACATTTGGAGAGGATTCAAATAATTTACAGCTGTGATTGTTGTATAGTATTCCAGTGGCAGCATCCAACATGAAATTACAATATCATGAAAGTAATGAATCATGAAATGCTTTGCAAACAGAAGCCCAACAAATGATACATGAGAGAAATATAAAACATCTAGTGTTGACTTTCCATCGTGCATGATTATTTAATATGTATTACATTTTAAGCCTAGGCAACTAACTTTGCCTTTCTTCTAGTCTAGAAGGTCATCTTGACAACATTTTATCAAAGTATTTTTGAGGAAAAACAGCACACCAGTTGTTAAGCCATGTTTTAGACCTGTTACAAAAAACAAAGATTCTTAACACTCGAAGGAATTTCTGGTATTCTTTTTTAGAGAGGAAAATGGTGGCGGTGACTGTGGAAAGACTTATCTTCCTGAAGGCTAAGCTATCGTGTGGCATCTCTGTTTAAATGTCACAACAGGCACACATCTCTGCAGGCAAGCTGCGCCACGTTCCAAAAGTAAAGGAGCCGAGAGGCAGCTTGCATGGTTATGAGCAGGCGAGTTAGGGTACGACCACGTTCATGTGGGAGCTGCCCAGAACTATTCTGTGGAAGAGAACTGGCTCGCAGGCTGCCAGCTGGAAGGCCCTCCTGAAGAGCAGCGGGGATACACAGAGGGATGTCATCAGAGGGGTCACACGTGCACAGCACTCGCCATTCGCATCAATGGCCAAACTCCTGCCTTGGCTCCATTCTGCTTTTCAAAGCCCATGTTTTTATAAAATAGAACTATTTTGGGAAGAAATAAGAAGTTTGAAAAGAGTGGGAAAGGGTAATTGGTAAAAGCAAACATAAAATTCAATACACAGAGCAAGCGTCCCTGCACCAGTTTGCCAGAGACATTCGGGCTCTAAAAGAAGGGGAGATGACATTCTATAAAGCTTTGGCTCTGAAGTTGCAGTGCTGCCCAAGAACACTCATTCGGCCCAGCTGGGCAGCCTTTTCCCAAAGCTCCCTGAAGCTCAAGACACTGGCATACATATGCAAGACAAAAACATGGAGATACAGATTATTCATAAAAAAAGGTCAGTTATTTCTCCTAAGAGAAGTCTCCCTAAATCTCAGTTTATACATTGAAGCATGAGATTATATATCATTTTAATTAGAGAAGCTACGTATTTTCATACGGCTTGCTTTTTGTAAGCAAATCACTGAAAGTGGTAAGTAACGCATCTTTGTCTCTGGTGGTGTCCTTGCTCCAGATACGTACACTATTTGAAGTTAATCTTTAAAATCTCAGATGATATATCTGTCTCCTTCTATCACAAGTACAAGTATACTGCACAAAACTTCTATGTGATTCCAATCCATCAATCTAAAAGGACTTTTGAATTACACTTTCTTATTTTGTGAAACAAAGGAACCGGCTTCTATTATAACAAGTTACCTAGTTTGTGGCATACAATTAAAGTTGCACTCTCTTGTAAAGTACCACAGAAAAGACATGTACACACATACATGCTTATTCTATTATCTCACTTTCAAACAATCTAATTATTTTCTTTTTTTACTAACTTATCAATTGCACTATCATAATAGAAAGCAAAGTAATTTTCCTTTTGGTATTGCAATTTACCTGAAAAAAATACAAATGGCCTAATCGTTCATCTCGTAGAGCTGTATTTGCAGAAAACACCGGAGCGCAACGCTCCTTGCTATCAACCCCGCAGCCTGTGAAGTCCATCTGAAAATTGTGCACAGGGAAGACCACAGGATTCGGGAACATGAGTAAGGACACTGATGGGAAGTTGTCCCACTACCCTGGGCGTTGGGGAGCCATGCTTCCCGGTCAGGGCGGCTCACCAGGGAGACACATGGAACTACAAGAGCATGAGGCGCAAAGAACTGCCTCCCCAAGACTGTGCTGAGATGGGAAGAAACGCCAGAGCTGCGAATGAAGTGCCTGCCAAACAGTTTCAGACACACGTGGGCTGAGAGCAGCCCCCCTGCTGCAGGATTGCCTTCTCGGCAGTTGGGAAGAAGCTTCCTGGAAAAAGCCCCTTTTGTCTGCTCAGCTCAGCCTCCTGCTCCTCCAGCCCTATCTGACTCCTAGCAAGGAGACTCTGCTGAACCGGCCTTTCCATAAACACTAGCCCAAATGGGTAAAACCCAGCAAATTAAACCAGGCTAGGAGTGAAGAACTCCCCAGTCCTGCTCCCATCTCTGCAATTAACTGTTATTTGAAATCCATTTAAATTTTCCTCTTCACCTGAAAAATTAAGAGGGCTTACCTGCTCCCTCCCATCCCCAGCTCCCTATCACAGCACACCATTACTGGGCCTGACTGGGAAGACACAAACACCACCTAGAAGGCCTCTGGATGCAGTCAAGGAGACCCTCATTCCCATATTGCACCTCTCTGTATTGGGTAAAAATGTTGGGGTTTTGGTAGTGTGCATGTTTGGGGGTGGAAGGTGCTGCAGGGCTGACCTGTGTTGGAGGACCTCACCCATCACCTCACCAAAGGAACCAACCTAACATGTAGCGAGGGGATGGGACACCAGGATGGGTCACACACACAATCACAGAATTACAGAATTGTTGGGGCTGGAAGGGCCCTCTGGAGATCATCTAGTCCAACGCCCCTGCCAGAGCAGGGTCACCTGGAGCAGGACGGACGGGAAGGCATCCACGTGGGTTTTGAATGTCTCCAGAGACGGAGACTCCACAGCCTCTCTGGGCAGCCTGTTCCAGTGTTCTGCCACCCTCCAAATAAAGAAGTTTTTCTTCGTGTTCAGATGGAATTTCCTGTGTCCCAGTTTGTGCCTGTTGCCCCTTGTCCTGTCACTGGGCACCACTGAAAAGAGTCTGGCCCCATCCTCCTGACACCTGCCCTTTAGATATTTATAAGCATTGATAAGATCCCCCCTCAGTCTTCTCTTCTCCAGGCTGAACAGACCCAGGTCTCTCAGCCTTTCCTCAGAAGTGAGGTGCTCCAGTCCCCTGGTCATCTTCATAGCCCTCTGCTGGACTGTCTCCAGTAGCTCCTTGTCTTTCTGTGTGGTCGTGTGCGGCTGTCTGATTTATTTTTCAATACAAAAATCAGTAATTTACAGTCTATGTTAATTGGCAATATATCTAATGAAGTGAAATTCCCTGACTCAAAGACTTGTTTTGGCCTGTGACACTCCCGAAGAGCAAATCCAAATGAAGCCCACTGAGGCACGGTGGGCTTCCTAGGTTTTCAGGAAGATGGCGGGAAACAAGCCTGCCGGAATTGCTGGCAAAAAAATTATCTGCTACACAAAATGCTTGTCCTAGCACAAACACACACCCCAAAATATTTAAAGTGTGCTTGAGAGGGACAGCAAGGCCACATGGTCAATGGGGAAGCCGATTAGTGGCCAAAAAGATGCTACTGGTAAGATGACACCAGTTTCTGTGTGTTCAAAACAATTACATCCCTGCGATACAAGCAGCAACTGACACCTGCTATTCTGAACTTGTTTTGGGACTGTATTCAACTCCTGTAAATTTTAATTTTCAGGCTCTAAGTTTTTGTAAACACTTTGTCTCCACCAAAGGACACTTCAAAAACTGCTTTAGTAGTCTGCAATTTTGCAAGTTTTAGTTTACTTAGAAAAAAAACAACTCTGAATACACAACCAACTGCTGCAATAAACTGTACTTGCTTCAAATAGGCTCAGAATCCGGACAAAACAGTAGCTAATGTTGTACAACCAATGCATGTTTCCAGGATTTGGTTGTGGTTTTTTTAAATATAGATCTTATAAAAGAAAAAAAAAAACAACTTTAAAAAAGGTACGTTGCATGTCCTCTTCATCTAGAAATGGAGAAATCACAAGAAATGTCTGTGACATTAAAATTAATGTTTTGTGCACCTATTAAAATTCTGGACAGAGAATATAATTTCTAACACCTATGTCATTAGTTCAGTTTATTACTGCAGTTGTTTGATGGGGAATGATTGCAACCAATTGCACTTAGCTAGTATCATTGAATCTACAGTGTGATGTTATCCAGACGAGCTGTTACCATTATGTATTTTAACATTTTTTCATTACACAAATTCATATGAGAAATACCACGTAGAAAGGAAACACAGAATGAGTTTTCAAAAGCAACAGAGAAGCCACTGTACAGGAGGTAGCTATATTTAAAAAATAACACATGAATCGGCAATAGTGTTTCAACAGCACACACCAACATAGCAAAGGCCCGCATTTGCACTACTCTGTCTGCTCAGAATAGGTATACCTTTTAATTTAGCTCAGTCTTCGTTGGAAGAAATAGAACATTCTCAGGTTTTTATGGGACTTAAAACTGCCAGTACTGTAGAATTATGGAAAATAAGGCTGAAATGGGCCTCCAAGCCCCCTGACCACTACCGAATCTCTAGACAAGGCAAATTTTTCTCCTGAGTCATTCTTAACATTTAGTACATATAATGAGTCTTTCACCGCTTCCCTCATGCAGCCTCTCGTGGCTGCCTCCCTCTGTTCAGGGTTCCACTGCCTTTACCAGTAGAAAATTTGCTTTAGTGTTTAATATAACACACTTAAGCTCACTGTTTATTGCACTATCCAGCATCGACAGAAAAAAATAGAATTATTCCATCAGACCTCTTCAAAAAAGCATTACCCTACATGATGATGACGACTGTTACTTCTGCTCTGGCTTCTGTTCTCTAGAAAAGTTACCCCAATTCTTTTAATTTTTCCTCATAAAATAAACTGGCCGATAGCCTTTTAATCCACACTCCTGGGAGCTTAGCACTAAAAACAAAGGGAAAATTTGAGCAAGTATGAGAAGAAAAATAGAAATTAAGCAGCTTAGCAGAGTACACCACAGCTGAGTAACTACAACACAAAAGTAAACCAACTGCATTTAATTTCCACAACAGCAACAATATTTCCTATCGGTGTCACAAAAACACAAATGAGATGCTGTAAGTCAGAGCATATACATGCTCCTGAGAGAATCAAATTAAAATCTTAGACAATCATAGATAGATGAACAGGAAAAATACTACCAGCCTTTTGGGAACATACTGGGAAGTCAGACATAAATAATTCATGGATTCCCATACTCCGCAGCAATAGAAAAATTCTATGTGGAGTCTGACCCTTTTTTTGTTGCTGTTGCTGTCTTTCTAAGAGCATCTAAAAACTTTACCTCACTTTAATAAAAAATCAACCCTATAAATCCAAACAAAACCATCCCTTCCCCATGTACCAGGTGCAAGCACCCAGGTGCTGGCAGCAGGTGTGGCCCCTGTGAGAAGTGGCCCCACCGCTGGTTTTGACTTTAACAAGAAAGGTAGGCAGCAGAAGTGGCTTGGGGTTTTTTTGGTTTGGGTTGGGTTTTTTTTGTCCTGTGACAACATGGATTCCTGGACAGATAGATACAATCTACGGTTGTATACAGTGTACAACTATAATCTACAGCTGACAACTACCACGGTCACCATCTCATGAGCCAATGAAACCCATACAGAACATCATCCGGTTAAGATTCTCGTTAAATCACTATTAAGTACACTGGTGGAAGTATTTAAAAAAATTGATTGGACAAAAGAAGAAACAGAAGAAAAAAAACAACAGCCATCTATATAGCTATGAAAAAGCAGTATAATAAACATCAGAAAAATAAAGTCAAAGTATGCAATTGATTTCCAGTTTATTGTCTGGAATACCAATGGGCAAATGCTGCTCAGTGAGTGGCTGAATCGAAAGAAACTCAACGGCTTCTGTGGGTACACTGGTTACTTTAACACCCCATCAAAATAACTTCAGCAACACTTCTTTATTCTTCGCTATTTACCTACTGTAGTTCCGTAATCCATAACTGACTGCCAGGCAGGTTAAAAATCACTTTTGTCATGTAACTACTTATCAGAAACTTAAAATCTGACCTGAGTCCTACTAGAAGCATTACTCCTATGATAAACAGGACAGAGAGGGTCAGTGGGTTGGGTTTTGATTCAGAAGGTAAGTAAAAAATAAGCTACTTCTGAGACAGTTAAACCCCACTTCTCTCTGAGCTCAAGCTATGTCTTTTGCATTTCAAATACAGACGTTTGCACCTCCTCTTGTTAAGGCACCTTCCTGATGGAAAGGCATACATTTCCATTCCAGCACAAAAGGTTCACTGTATTAATACTTACTAAAGCCCCAAAACTATCACCATGCAAAATTCATAGAATTCCAACGAAAAAGCGTTTTCTAAACAAACATTTTTGCAATGCACGGAACCGTAACATTATAAGGTTGTAAGGCTCAGAGAGACTGACCACCAGGAAAAACAAGACTAAATGATTTTCACTTTTCTAGCTAAGGTGTTAAAAAGCAACACAGCAAAAAAAAAAAACCAAACAAACAAACAAAAAAACCCCCAAACCAATAAAAGGGATAGATTATTTCAAAATGGTCTTTTTCAAAGAGCTGAAATAGAAATACCAGACATTCAAAGTAATTGCACTTTTTCAAGTGAATTGCTGATTTTCACTGTTGAATCCTATTTATGGTATTGGCTCATAAACTTAAGGGGGAAAAAGGGAAAAAGGAAGAGGGAAAGGACCTCTTTTTTAAAGCTACCTTCTACACACACTAAAAAACTGAGAGGTTTCACTAACTTTTAAATGCTTACTCAAACTAAGCACTCAATATACATTTCAAAATGATTTTTTAATTTCTCTAGCATTTCTTTTGAACATCTGCAACTTGACTTTGTCCGGTGAGTTCTTGGGATTGTTCTGGGAAACGGCGCTTGGACTGATAGACCTTTGTTGGTCCCATGCATTTCTATTCAAACGTATGTGAATGATGAGGTGGTTTATATATCTAATTCTTTTCTTACAGATGCATCATGGACATTTTAACAACATGTAACAAAAATGGATACAAATTTTTATGACTAGATCCCACAAATGTCTAGCGACAGCAGTAACATGACATTCAGAACTGGGAAATAAAAGATTGCAAGACCACGTTCCTTCTGCGACCCTTGGGACGGCAGTGGATGCTAGATGGCGAACTCCCTTCCCTGTAGCAGGATTTCATGCCTTCTTTGAGGTAATACAACCAATTTAGCTAGTAGCAAGGTCAAATTGCAAAAGTCTGTTCAGGCTGAACTCGGGCACAGAGGTACATACACAATACACTGAGGTGCATTCTATGCTATACATAAATCCTTAGGTAAAACAAAATATTTACGATTTATAAATACACATTAAAATGGTCATGTCAGATGCTGTGGTTTCACCAGGAAGTTTAATTTTGCACACGCACTTTTACATAGATAATAATACTGAGCACGGATTTACTAAGTAGGGAAGTAATGAGATGTAGCCATGAAGACGTCACTGGTATAAGCATTTGGTGACAACAATGACAAGCTGCCCCTTCTCCTCACGCGGGGTGGCTGCATCTACCTTTCAATGACCTTATTCTCCTCCTCCTCCACATCAGAAATACTGTGCTTCATTTACTGCATCCATGTAGAACACTGAAAAAAACTCTAGAACTAAAAAACCAGCAGCAGCAACTGTAAACTGAGCATTTCATTCCTTTTCCAACTTAAACTGCATCGTTTAAATATGTTCTTCTATAACATATGCTTAAAGAAAAAGGGAATATTGCTTAAAGGGGCAGACTTCCATTTTTCAATATTAGATTGATATTCCTTTAAAAGTCACTTTGTTAACGCTGTTTACATAGTCTAATGTTACATCACCCTTTCATGGGTAGAAAGTGTAAATAGGTTAAACAAAACAAATCAACAAAAAAAAACATAAAAAAGCAAACCAAACAGCTCCACAATGTCTGGAAATCTATAGTAAAAGCCAAGTTATGCACTACACTGGCAACTGCATCAAATTCGTGTAATCAGAAAATCCAAATATGTTTCTTTAATTAAAAAGATACTGCGGTAAGGAATATATGCTCCCCAGTGGGTTTTCCCTGCACAATAAACCATTAATCAGGGAGAGCGTTCATTATAAAAGTGTAAGTCGTGCTGTCTTACTGCACAGCAATCAAATTCGGCTTGTTGCTGAGCTAATCTGGATAACCGTGAATGACACTGAAGTAGTCTTGAATAAGAACCAATCATTTAAAACAATCCAATATGCAATTATGCATCTAGAAATATTTTTTGCTCCCTTTCCTCTACCTTAGATGTGCTATATAGAGATTACAGTATGGCTACCATTTAATAACATGCTTTTCTATCGTTTCTGTTAAAGTTGCTTACTTTTTTACTATTGTTTCAAAATTATGAGGATTTACTGTCAAATGAAAATACTTGAATACATTTTTTTAACCTGAAACTGCATGTTTATGGCTACACTTAAATGTACTGTTTATAATTTCAGTAACTCACACCAAGATTTCAGAAGCAAGGACTAATGCTGATCCTGTTTCTAGCTGGTTTTAATTCAAAAACAAATACATAAAATACTCCAATGTTCTTCAATATAATAATTGCACGATTGCTATAGGGAACCTCTATTTTTCCCTGCATATATGAACAACAGTTGTTATCTGAAAACGTACAGTTGTGAACAGCCCAAACACACTAGGCTTCTAACAACTGTGGTAAGAAAAAAAAAGAAGAAATAGGTTTGGCACTGTATCTATGAACATGCAAACCAGCAGCTTTCATGGCGTTCACCAAGTCATTCTGATACCTAAGAATTCAGTGGTTTTAAGTTAGGAGCTAGAACAACATAGAATACAACAGCCCTGGCAGTTCTTGCAAATTATTACCTATATCACAAGTCATATTTGGTGCAGGTATGGAGGAAAAAAAGACCCAAAATAATCATTTTCATTATTATACATTGTAAAGTTAATTCAAACATTATCAACATACATGTGACTATTAGACTAACCAAGATGTTTACAGTAGGTTTCCAGAACAAAATCCCAACTGGAAGAAGTAGAAATTGGCACTACTTGAAAATTTAGCCATGCAAGGAATCAGCATCAGCAGAAAGATGACCTATTTGCATTCCTTTGGTAATGTCAAACTATGGAGGTGATTGAAGGCTGAGACAGCATTGGCTCTAGGCAGCTGGATACATATCTACTAATACTGCATTAAACATTTCTGCAATGAAGCTGAATCCTTCAGCTGTGCAACAGTGAGACAGGGTAGGCAGTCTGTAAAGATGAGCCCTCCCTTCTCCTGCACACATAACCATTGGAATTGTAGATTTCCTTTACTGTCCTATCTTTGCTGACAGTTTGATACAATTTGCGGCTCCATAAGTATTCTTAAAAATAGGCTGATAATCTCTTGAGTCAACAGGAAGAGAAGAAAATCTGCCAGACTCTGCCAAATACCTCAAAGAGAAAAAATTCTTCTGATTGCCTAAGTAGTTATCACAATAACCTAAAGCATATATCTCCTATGTTTAAATTACTAGATGGGAAAACAGATTAGTTAAAGAAGACATGATATCTTAAAGACCTTTGCAAAAGCTTAAGCTCAATTAGGGATCAGGGTTATGAGGGATCAAGTTAGCACTCTTCTTATTCTAGCTAACCCATCACAGGGGTTTCACAAAGACTAAGAGTTCCATTTTCTTTCTGTGATTGTTCTTTGTCTGTAGATCCATCCATTTGCCTGTCCACTAAGACAGGCAACCTTGTCTCTTGTCTTCTTTTGTTATTTTAACCGTACTATTTAGGTATTAAGGGCCTCTAACTGGAGAAAAAAAAGAATCCTCTGGGTTTAAATTTTAGATAAAGTAAAAGTCCAGGTTCAGTAAACCATAACATGTCCCTTTTTTTTTATTTTTCTCCTGCACTTTGCAAAAGTGTGATAGAAGATGTAAAAGAGGATAAAGACAACCATATTCTAAAACTTGACTGAAAGGAAGTTATATTGGCAAACGTGCCCCAACACTTTCCTTCACTTATCCTACCCTAAAGTAATGTAATACCTAAAATGGAACCCACAAATGCTGGCATACACACAACCAGTGTATATGAAACCTCCTTATCCCTTCTCTTCCACAGATGCTGACTCAAAACGGCGTTTGCTGAAACAATCAAAGACTATAGCTCAACAGGAAAAAAGTTTCTTACTCGGGGACTTTCTGCTCCTGCCCCGAGTCTGATTGAAACATCTCTATTTCCCTGTTCTCCAAAGAGGAAGCAAAATGAAGGGTCTTATACACGCAGTATCCAATACAAGGTCTCTGCAGGCTGCATCAAATATTTTCCTACCACTATCTACACGGCCAGCGTTAGAACGCTGGCAGCTGTATGAAACCTTGAATCTCGCCTAGAGCTTAAGCCATCTGCAACGCTTCCAAACTTTTAAGTTCAATATGATCCTGATAAGTACTATTTTGCTCAAGTAGTATGTCCTAAAACAAGGCAGTTTGGCTTTTTTCTATAATAGTTAAAATTTCAAGTACTTTGAATCATTATACAGCCTTCCTCCTTACAATCGAACAAAAAAATTCCTAAAACGTTCTCAATGGATAGCATGATAACTCAGAAAAAGTGCTTATGAGAGAAAAGATACACATTTGGCCTGAAGGGCTTTGAAAAAAATGCAAGAGAAAGATGGCCCAATAGTACATCCTTTGCTTTTTTCTCTCGAACCAAAGTCAGAACCAATGCTGGGTGCACGAAGACTTAAAGATGAGACCCAAACCACAAAGACAGCACTGTGTCAGTTAACTGTCCCCTGCCCCCTTCTCTGTCAATATATTATAGCAACTGAATAAGTGATTAAGGGCGACAGATAAACCACATGCTGGCTTAAAACATGTTCCTACTTCGTTGGTACTGAAGCCACCTACCTAATCTGTAAGAATTTACCCTAACCAGCTAGCCTGCACCATCTTGATAACTGAGCAACGTCCTAAGATTCTTATGAAAATATTTCACAGCTGGAGTCAGCAACACGATCACAAAGAGAAACCAACATAAAAATTCATACTCCTGCCAATATTTTAGAGATCTCAGCATGAGGATTTACAATAATTGATTTCAGTTTTTCTGAAAAGTCTATTCATAAATCAAGCAAAATTGTTCCATTCATGGAATCCAATAAGAAAATATTGTTTGCTGGCGTTACTGAGGAAACGGGAGTTCTTATTTCAGTGACAATGCCAATATCCTCAAGCATACAGAGAAAAACACACATCTACAAACAAAAGCCAGAAACATTCCTACAGTGAATTCTTAAAATCTTGTATGACCTAGGTATCATAAGAGTAGGTGATTCTAACATAATATGGGGTGTTCCTTTGGGTTGGGTTTTTTTTCCGTTCATTGGTCATTTATTGACTAGGAGTGACTTTAGAATTTAAGTGATATCATGTTCTAGGTCTGGTTGGGATGAAATTAATTTTCTTTACAGAAGCTCCTATGGTGATGCTGCGCTTTAGATCTGTGACCAAAACAGTGTTTCAGCTACTGCTGAACGGTGCTTGTGCAGCACCGAGGCCTCTGTTTCTCACTCTGTCCCTCCAGCGAGGCTGGGAGGGGGCACAGCTGGGACAGCTGACCCCAACTGGCCAAAGGGATAACTCCATACCAGATAACATCATGCTCAGCAGTAAAACTGGGCGGGTAGTTTTTCTGAAGTAGCTCTTGCCTGGGGACTGGCTGGCCATCAGTCTGCCGGTGGTGAGCGAGTGCTTTTGCATCACGTGTTACTTTTCTTTTTCTCTCACTTATTAAATGGTCTATATCCTGACGCAGAGGGGTTTTTCCCCACTTTTGCCTGTCCAATTCTTTCCCCCATCCTGCTGTGCGGGGTTAACAAATGAGAGGGCTGGGGCTTAGCTGCTGGCCAGGGTCAACCCACCACACACCATCACTAAGTATTTCCCCCCCAACATCACAACAGTAAGAAGAGAAAAAAAATTTGTAGTGCAAGAGATGGGGTCAATGGCAGCAACACCTGAGGACACACGTTCATTATGACGAACAGAACTAGCAAGGCAAAAGCACAGCCCTTTAAGTCTGAGGCAAGTAATCCCCTAAGGTTCTGTGCCACAACAGACTGTTTATTACTACTACTTTAAATTTAAATTGCAGGCTGATTCATGATGACTATTCGTAATGTTTCCCATGGCTCTGAACCTGAAGTAGGATAGACAGTTCTGGTATTGGTGTAATCTTAGGACTAATCTACTTCCTCACTAATTCCTACAGTTAAGGAGCTTACTTATATATATCATACTGAATTGCACAGATCCTCTTTGCATCACGTCTCACTTTTATTAGAGCCAGACAGCAGAATGCGTACTTCAAACCCCCATACAACACCACGTGCAATGTACCTCCAGACTAACCTTCAGAGACGCAAACAAAGTCTAGCAGTTAGGGCTGCACTAGGGACCAGAGCAGCAGTCACGCTGGGACTCCTTTCATGGCTGTATCCCTTAAATGGAGGGCTAGTAGAAGAACATGAGCTCTCCTCGCTTGGTCACTCCGTGCTGAAGTGGGAACATGCTGGAGTAAGGATGCCTTCTCTTTTAAACGGCTGGATCCACCTCCCCCAGCCAGAGACGAGCATGACAATCAAACATTTCCTTAGCATTTCCCTGAAGAGCCAAGGTCTTCAGGAAAATGCTGCAGACAGGGTGACTGCCATGCTTTTCTCTCTCTCCACATACTCCTGCTGGTGTGATATTGGCAGAGCTGTCTGGTGGGCAGGCAGAGCGCTGAGCAGTACTCCTAATGGCAACTGTGCCTGCTCGTCTCCTCGCTCCTTTTGATACGGGCTTATGAATACAGCCCAAGCTCACAAAAAGCACCAGATCCCACATCAGACTCCTGTGTGGTAAAATGAGCTCAAAATCCATCATTTAATAGGTGAAGTTGGGATGTTGTACTCTCCTTCTTCTCCATAAGCGTACCATTTTACATTTATCCACATGAACTTTTATCACCTGTTACTTTGGTTTCGTAGAATCATGGAATCATACGGTTGGAAGGGACCTCTGGAGATCATCTAGTCCAAACCCCCTGCCAGAGCACGGTCACCCAGAGCAGGTTGCACAGGAACGCGTCCAGGCAGGTTTGGAATATCTCCAGAGATGGAGACTCCACCGCCTCTCTGGGCAGCCTGTTCCACTGCTCTGCCATCCTCAAAGTAAAGAAGTTCCTCCTCAGGTTTAGGTTTTTTGGCTTCATAAACTCTGCACGGTATTTTGAGGCCCTAAGGCATCCCTGCAAAGAATGGCTGCAGTATGGTAGGCTCCCTGAACATACTTCATGGCCAAGAAAGATGTAAAAAAAAAAACCCAACTTCTTAGTTTTTCTTCACTCTCTGTAGCAGTTAGCATGAGTTACATGCAGACAGGATAGCTGTCAGCATAAGCCAGTAAATGTTAACCAGCTCTTTGTTGTGGTAAAAGCGGATGAAATATAGTCAAACACCTGTCCTGAAGACCAGGATAGTTTTTGTGTGCTAAAGAAAACAGATAGCTAAACTATGCAAACAGCGTGTTGGATCATCATAAAGTGCAAACATGTCCAGAAGCATCCGGAACAAGCAGATTGTGAGGAGCAACAGCAGCAACCGCAAAACAGAAAAGAGCACCACCTGAAAGGACTGATCACCAACACAGTACTGCCTACCCAATCCTGTAACTAAGGTTATTTAATATTGTGGGAAACCAGAGTACAAAAATGAAAGATGAGAACCTCATGATCCTGCACTACCGGAATTTGGGACCATCTCACCAACACTCAGAGGACCTGAGAGCACCAGAGAGCAGCCAGGGTCCCCGTGACCCCACACCAGGGCTGCACAGAGCCCAGCTGGAAACACAGTGCTGACCCCCCTGACTTCTCCTGACCCACCTCTCCCTCCTTCCCCATGGGAAAGGCGAAGTGCGTGAGGAAACACTACACAAACCTGCACGGTTTTTCTCCTGAACCAAGTCCTCTTTCCCATGGAACAGAGAAGTCATGTAATTCTTAAAACTGCATATATGTGTGATAAAGGTTTTTTGGTATCCAAATCCATGTAGCCTCCCTACTGTCATTTGGTCTTAAATGGCAACAATCTCTAAGTGTCCCTATTCACAGCTAGCCCCACAGACTTGCTGCCAAGCTTCTTGTTCCAGGCATTAGAAAGTTTTCGTTAACTTTTTTGGCCTTTTCTTGTTTCTTAAGCTTTTTCTAATCTGCTTATTATGTTTTTACATTTATCCTGCCAAAGTACAAAATCGCTTCTACTTCTTACATTGGAACTCGATTCTGCTGGATACCCTCGCCAGCTTTTTTCTGCTTTTTCGTGGTACCCGGTTGTTCACCACTCCGAAGTCATGTAATTTAAGTAACCTCTATGCCTCCTTCAAAGAATTAGTTTTGTTACTGACCCCTTTTAGCTTCCTTAAGAAATGTTCTTTCCACATGATCTTCCAGAGTTAAGCTCAGTATGGTAGATACTTTGACTGTGCCAAGTTCATCATCAGTGGAAAAATTAGAATACAAGCAGGCTAGTAGCTGCTTTCCTGACAACAAGTTTTAAACATACACACATTTAAAACTGAGTTTATTGCTCCCAATATACTGCTTCTAAAATCATACGGTACAACTCTTTGCATTTTCTTTGCTTGGTATAGTAAATCCAGTTCACTTTCTCTCTCTCCCTCTCCCTCTCTCACCTAATCAGCATGTTAATAAAGAGTCAGACTTGAGCGGTAGCAAGTGAAGATGTTTCAGCTTAAGTCTACAAGAAAAATAAATTTTCTTTTTGTATAAATACATATAAAGTTACATAAATTTTCTTTTCCTATAAATAAAATAAAGTTTTCTTTTACTGTAAGAAAAAAATACAGTTTTTCAATCAGAAGACACATTAAATGTTCATATGAAAGCAGCAGTAAGTATAATACTATGAAGTTTGACAGAACACAAAGTAACATGTTATCCACACAGTTCTGCTTTAGGATATACATGGACTTAATACCAATGCCATAGTTTTCTTTGTGTGCATGATTGCTCATAAAACTGTCACTCCTAAAATGGTGATAAGAGAAAGCTAACATATAGCTGAAATTACAAGTTTACACAAAGGAGGAAATAAAAAACTCTTGCCTAAGTAAACATGAAAAATAAAATTCCATTAAAAAAAATAAACAAAAAACACCATTAATATGAGACGGCAGATTTGTAAGGATCTGCCTAGTTTTTCCACGAAACTCAATAGCACTCCTGACACTGTTTGCATCTGAGATGCCAGAAAACTTTAAGTAATTTATATGCCCTACCTCACTATTTTGAAGTGGGGAGATATAAAGAGTATTACTATATCAGCCATTCTTGGCACTTTTGAGAAAAGAAAATGCTACTATTCCCTTTTTATAGACTGCAGAGGCTCAAAGAGGCCAAGTGTCTTACGTAAGATACAACAGAAACAACAACTAATAAAGTGCCTTAGAAACACGATGTTGAAAAAAGCCAGCAGAGTAGAAAACTGTCTCTGGATCTCTGCCTGAAGAGAAGTCCTTGCATTAATGCATATTTTTTTTACAAAATATACTTTACATACACAAATGAAGTTTGCAAGGTTGGACTTAACTGGAATACACTTAAATCAGCAATGACTCTCGTTATGAGAATGTGATGACAACTATTTTCTACATTTGTTTGGTTGAAAACCTATGGCCAGATGATGTGTAATTTATAGTAAAGTACATATGAGGTTACATGTCTACTTGTATGTTGTGTCTTGTGATATAGGGAGAACAGTCATCTGCATTTCCTTTTCAGTGAGTCTGTCTGAAAGTTTGGACTAATCCCCTCACATAGTTATTCAACCACAACCAGTGTCTATTTTTGTTTCTTTCTAGCCAAAAATTATCTGGGAGACAGCTAATTGACAGAAAAGAATAAAAATATATATGTTTAAGTTGTGTAAGCCTGTAATTAGTCTAATAGCTTCAGTCTTCACTCTGTCACACTAAATGGGTATCAGTTTCCAGTGTTATCTTTATACACATACGTTGAGCACATCCTTAAAATATATTGGATAGGAACACATCACTTGCAAGACTGTAATAGATTGGCTATATTAAGTCTTTCTTCGTCACGTTTTCGATACATCAAGTTGGATAATCTGTTAAATGATAGCAAAAATTGCTTGGGGGGGGGTGGAAATACAGGCAAACCTAAATCTTTGCATTAATTCCCTCAGAGCCAACTGTTTTAAGGGTCATTTAAGAATCCCTGCCCACCTTCACCACCAGCTTGGAACTTCTCATCCTTTGATCCTTCCAGATAAGGGACTCTGAAACTTTGTTTTAGGAAACTAATTGTTCTGGAATGTACAAAATAAAATCTAATGAATGTGCTAATGCTTAGAAAGACTGTAAGACCAAAGAGTGCAACACAGCATATAGTGCCTCAAATATCGACAGGGACACTTAGATCACCAGATGGAAATAGCAGAGAGAAGTTAGTGACTATAAGCAAGTGCTAGTCACAACTTGCAAGGTAGAAAGTGCAGAAAATGTTCACTTAAATATTTTTGCTGCTAAGCAATAAAAGATGGGGAGCATTCTCACATAAGGATTCTGCTGTTGCTTAAGAAGAGAACATACAGCATTTCTTCAAACACAAGCTGTATAGACTTAAATGTGAGGGAGACTCAGACTGATGGTTTGACCTGTATTTGTGAAGAACGTACATCATGTCTTGCTTGTGGCATGCTTGTTTGGCATGTAGGCCACTTTGCCTACAAGACCACAAGTGAAAAGTAACCTCCCCTTGCATCAACAGACTAGTCAAGTGATTCTTAGAACAGCTTAGTGCTACAATAACTCACCCAAAGGAACAGTCCCACAGCACTATCTGAAGCTCAATCAAATTTCTTACTTTAATATCAGGGATATGTTGCCTAAAAGCCTCAAACTTTCCTTGAAAGGAGATACTAGACCCTTTTTTCAATGATAAATAGATCAACCAACACAGCAACATTACATTGGCTTTCAATCTAATGATGTTTACTTTTTTATTACATCTACAAGTATTCCAGGCAAGTGAATTTACAATAATTTTGTCAAAAAGCCTAAAACTGGGGCTTGCTTTTACAATACTCTAATATCACTGTCTTCTCTTAGGGGCCTGTTTACTTTCAGAGGACTTACCAAGAACATGGGCAAGTGCAGAATCTGGTTCCTAAATAACAGGTCCATTATTATTAAAGGATTTGCTAAGGTAACACAAACAATAATGAAGCTGTAGTGGCAACAAGGCATAAGCAGCAAGTCAGCACTCCCCTCAGTAACTTGGGTTTAAACATGCTAGTTTGAATAGAACTGAAAATTGCCTGTGACTTGCCCGTTCTAGAATTTTATATTACACTGTGTAACTCTATTTTCCTAAATCAAAGTTATTATCACAAACAGAAATCAATATATTCAATTCAGTACACATCCTCCAGCATCTACTTCTTCCATTTATTGTATGCCTACGAAGATACACTACTCCCCCCCCTTTTTTTTTTTTACCCACTCTTTCATGGACCGACTACTTCAGTAACATTCTGTCACAGGCTTCATGCAGATAGACTTCTTACAAGCATTTCTTCTTTTCAGATTATTATTTTCAAACAAGAGGTATTGTCCATCTCTTCAACAGAATTAATAGTGTTTAAGTCCAAAAAATTGCCTCACTGCCTATTGTTGAATATAATACAGGGTAAACTGAAGCAGTATAACAACTGCTGTCCCCCACTTTCATTGCAAAGTTGGTTTAAAATGCCACTGAATTCCTTTGCATTGTCAAGTGGCTGGAACAGCAGCAACATCCCCACAAAGGAGATACATTTCACTGCAGATGCAAAGACGTGCACATAATTGCTTAAAGTTATAGAAGTTTTCCAATGTCTGTTTCAGTGGTCTACATTACCTCATTTTAATCAACTACATAGAACACTATATGAATGCATTTACAGGATGTTCTAATCCACTTATATCTACAGAATCTACATTGCATTTATAATCTTTATTTATAAGCTCATCCTGTCCAATTACACGTCATAACAGAAAATCCAGCTTCTCTATCTTAAAAAAGTTTGCACAAGTTAAGCAAACGTCGCGTTCAGGGATGTACTGCCAGAGACAACACCCAATGGCTGGTTCTGGGGAGGAGGCGGCCAAGGATGTGGGCCAGAAGCCAAGAAGGAAGGTGCCCACTCCTCCCTGTGCCTCCTCTTCCCTCTCCCACCCTCCACCAAGGTGAGAGGCGCTGCCTCCCGAACCCGAGACGGCGCAGAGCGGGGAAAGGTGCGCAGCGCAGACCTGAGACATCACAGCTTCTAGGAAAGCAGTCAGCAACAGCAGGGGGTCCAGTTTGCTGAAAGCGGTTTTCGAAAAGAGCTCCAGAGGAATTAACTTATTTCACGATGTAAAGCCGGTGAGGAAATTTCACAATTTTCTCTCTAGCTTTCTGTTTTAGTTAACAAGCAGAGCTAGCAGTGCTTAGCACTTCTCATTTTAAGATCCTATTTTGAGCCACTTACACTTTTCACAAGGTCATTGTTTGGGCTGAAATACTCCATCCAAGCAGCTGGCTCATAATTAGCACACACACCAGTCTTAGACAATTCAGACATTTCCAAGAACTGTATCTCTGAAAAGTATCTTTTATAAAAAAAGTCTCTCAAAAAGTTGAAGATCTGCAAGTTTATGTTCTACAGCACATAGCAGCAAAATTATTATTTGCATTACAGGAGCATCTAGAGCCTTCAATTGAAACTGAGAATCCACTGGCCTAAAGACTGCACAAATCAAGAAAAGGCAAGCCAAAAATATCATAAAAACGTAAAATAAAAAAAATCTACTGAATTCAATATGCTCAATCAAACAAGCACAGAATTTAACTTATGCAATTATTTTCTGACTACAAAATAAATTATTCAAAAGCATTATTCGTAAGTTATTTGATACTGTTACTTGATAAGAGACTTGAGGCTTGTTAGCCCAAACACGCATAGGAAAAAGAAATTCAACTGGAAGTTTACTAGCCTGCAGTAAAGCCAGCTAGGAGAAGCAGCGGATATTCATGGTTCTGAAAACCCCTTATAATACTGTTACAGTGACTTAAAGCTGACGCAGTTCAAACTTCATGATCTCTTTATGGCCACTTATTAATGAACATTGTTTCTCCCCTCACCCTTTACTTTCAAAAAAAAAAACCAAAACCAAACCCAAAAACCAAACAACACAAAAAACCCCAAACCCCTCAACTCTTTAAAATCATTAAAGAAGCATTTAAAATCATTTAAAATAGGCAGCAAATCATTAGTTGTTTTATGATCTGCAAACATCTGCAAGATTTACCAAATGAAAATACTAGACACAAAGACTGTACAAGGCTAGAAATAGCTATTAATTTGCTGTATTCACAATTATCCATTTCCTTTATTAATGGTGTTAGAATTTGCTAGAGATGTTTGAATATACAGCCCCAAAAGCACAGTTAATCCTTTTGACTTCACATTCATTACACTGTGTCGCACCAAAGATTAATCTTAACACCACAAATGGTTGTTTCCTGTCCTATACCTTAAATCATCAGATACATTCTATACATTGAGCCGATCCGGTATTGCTTTCATTGTTCCACTACAGGTAGTCTTTGAACGCTAGGCACTATTACTATCACTTTTAGCCCATGAGTTCAAGTTGGGTCTTTAGAGGTTCTTACGAATTACATGAGTTTTCTATGAAGTATGCCCAATTCTGCTGCTGGAAGAAAGAACTTGCTTTCAATTACTTTCTGAAAGAAAAGAATGAAGTAATACTTCAGATTTCATCTGATTTAATCTGAAGTGGATACAAACTCATGACCTGTCCTGAAGAGCACTCACATATTGCCAAGAAGAAAAGAGGCATGTATCCAACGTCGATCTGTTGGGTCTAGATACCATTCACGAAAAAGAAGCAAAAGGAAAGGAAATTCTAGAACACGTTCAGAGACTTATCGCACATGCATCACTTCTACAGTTTCCACAGAGTCTCCTAACGATACTTTTTTCTAGTTGGGCTCACTTCTGTTCCTCCAAGGTGTTTCAGCGATGTTTGGGAAGGGAAACACAACACAGAATGAGTCTGGCTGTAGACATTTGCAAAGTAACCATATAAAACTAGTTGTCCTGTAAGAGCTAGGTGCCTATAGTCTTCTCCTAGTCAGTAGGGTGAAACCGGTGCTTCTGCAGAGGGATTAATTCTATCACAAGACAAGCCTCTAAGGCAGACAGGATGACTCATGTTTGGGGAGAGGAGGAATCATCTCTATTACCTGTAGCGGGTGCCTAGGCAACTATTTTAAACTCAATGACTACCTTTTCAGGTAGCTAAAATTAGGCAAGATGAATTACATCTGAGATGCAGAACAAATATACCAACAAACAAGCTTATCAGGGAAATGCTATATAATCAAAACGTTATTCAAAACTTCTTCTGGAAACATGAGTATAAATATCCACTACTAGAAACTTTCCCTGACATGAAAACATCCAAGCTTTTCCTATACCTTTTCTGTTTCATACACAGAATTAAGTATCATGGGAGATTTTTTCATACATTAGTTTTCAGCACAAATGTATGTGCATGCAAATTCAGTAAAAAATAATTATGCAAAGTATGCAGCATTTATGATAGAGTTGACTGGTTTTTTCCCTTTGAAAAGGAGATGATATAATACTCCTCCAGTGCAGAGGAGGATTTATTCCTAACTAGAATCCCTTACAAAAATGACATTATTTTTACCTGTTCTTTACTTATCTCTGTATATTAAAATATAAGAACTCAATCAAGTGAGTGCTGAATGACAATGTGAAAAAACCTATTCTCTATAATTACTTTTTTAAAAACATTATTTTGTTTTTAGGTAAGAAGTTAGATATTAATAAACTTGCAAGTAAGAAGGTGGATATTAACAAATATACAAGTATAAAATGAACAATGATCATACAGACTTAATTATTTATATCAGAAGGGACCTCAGCAGGTTTTCTTATCCAAAATCTTGATCAAAGATGATCAGGATGATCTTCTTCAGCCAGATGATCAACCTTCAGACCAGGTTGTTCAGGGCTTTGTCCAGTTGGCTCTTGAAACATCCAAGAATGTAGATCCTACGGCATCTCTAGGCAATCTCTTCCACTGCTTAGTGAACTTTCTTTTCCCTTTAAGTCAAGTCAAAATATCTCCTCTCAGTTAATGAGTCAACCTCCAGCCATATACCTCATCTAAACAGCCTGCCTCGGTCTTCTTGATAACTTCTTCACAGATACAAGCAGGTGGCTGCTAGGTCTCCCTAAGCCATCTCTTTTCCAGGCTGAACAAGCCCCATTTCTCAGCCTCTCCTCACAGAACAAGTGCTCCTGCCACTGACCAGCCTGGGGACCCTCTGCTGAATTTGCCCCAGTTTATCGATGTCTTTCCTGTATTGGGGTGCCCCCCAAACCTCTGAATGGTAGTCTAGGTATAGTCTAATGGCCGCTGAGTAAAAGTGAATAAACTTTTCCCTCGATCTACTGCGCTCCTATCAATGTAGCCCCTATCAATGCAGCCCAGGATGCTGTTGGCTGCCAAGGCATCCTACCAGCTCACACGTAGGTTGCTGTCTACCATGACCTTCAGGTATGTTTCAGCAGAGCAGCTCCCCAGCCAGCGAGTGCCCAGGATGTACCGATGACGGGAGTCTGTCCATCCCAGGCTCAAGGCCTCAAGTTATTTGCCCTTAAGAGTTTCACAAGGCTGCTGTCAGCCCTCTCCTCGAGCCTGTGTAGGCTCTTCTGAATGGCAGCCAGGCCTCTGAGTGCTCTGAGCACACCTCACAATTTGTTGTCATTCACAGACTTGATGAGAGTCCCTTGCATCTCCTCTTCCATGTCACTGATGAAGAATTAAACAAGACAAGGGTACAGGACACGCCTCTGGTCTGATGACCCAGCCAGTTTTCATCCATTTAGTAGACCACTGGGATGTAATGCCCCAACCCGGAGACAAGGGTGCCGTGGCAGCCTGTGCCAAAGCCCTTCTGAAGTCCTTCATTGAAAGGTTTTGAGTAAACTTGAGAAATAGTACATAGGATTAAAGGTCCCTTCGCGAGTGACTAATTACATAAAGAGAGAACAAACACAAGTAAAGAGAGGCTAAGCTCTTCCTATAGAGACCACTGACAGATTCCCAAAGACAGCTGGGTTGCAAGCTGGGGTGTGGAACATACTCATAACGCTCATTCCCTTTTCTGGATGACAGGAGACAATGAAAGTTCCTAATGATACTAAACTGAAAGCATTACAGAAAATGGCTAATTAGGGAGAACTGCAGAGGGCCTTACAAGACTGAACGGCTGGGCAATAAACAACAATTGTTCACCTGCACCTTGAATCCTGTGAGCAGCTCTGGTTCCCCTTCCTTAAAAGGATACAGCAGAATTGGAAAGGCAGAGAAGGGCAACGGAGACAACCAGAGGCACAGAATGGCCCCCACGTAGGGAACAACGAAGCGTGCCAGAACTCTTTGATGCAGAAAAGACAGGGCTGAGGGGGAGAATGAGAAAGGTCTCTAAAACCCTGGGTGGCACAGGCAGGGTGAACAGGGGATTAGAACAAACGAGAACAGCAGATGAAGTGAGCGAGCGGTAAGATCCACGCAGACAAAAGGAAGGGGCTCTTTGTACATCACTGAGCTGTTGAAGTCCTTGTGAAAATGATCCTGCACTCGCTAAACATGTACATGTTTTCATACGAGAAAAATGCACTGAAATTACTAAATAAACACACAGAGCCACAGCTTCTGAAAAGTCCCTGAGGCTGATCCTGTGCTAAAAAGATACATAATGTGCAGTTGCCTTGTTCAGATCTTCCTTTCTGATCATCTGTCTTTGGCCACTGTTAAGGCCAGGATAGTGGGCTAAACGGACCCTCAGTCTGATCCAATACGGCCATTATAAATTTCTTTATGTTGACTTCTCACAATATTCAAATTAAAAATAACTACACTAAAGCTAACCATGGGTGTCTGCTGCCGTTTGAGAGGCCTTTGGGTAACCCTGCCTGCACTCCAGGTGGCATTCCAGTTGTCGTCTCCTGAAGGTCCTGTATCCTACCTGCTATGCCGGAACAGCAGATACCAGGGGCAACTCAAATGGCATTAGGCATCTATGTCGGGGTAACTGGATTCCCTCCATTCATAGAACACAGCAAAACAAGAGAAAAATGCCATAAAAAGAGCTTAATACAGCAACAATTTACATATTTTTCCAAGGAAAACCATTGTTTTCACAGTGCACACCTAAATCAGAGAAAATTTAGTACACCAGAGCTTGCTATGGAAACAAGACATTTATTTTTACTCCATGCTATGGAGATATGGAACAGACTTAGCGCATAACCCCAGAAGCTCTGCAACCCCTCAGTGACTGCAAGTTACATGAGATTTAATCAATGAGCTATGGAAAGCTGCAAAGACTCAAAACAAAATCTTGTTAACCAAATGGACAAACACCATATGAGCTCATGAACGGAAGTAAAATTAGGCAACATGAATATGAAAAAATAGAAAAAACAACCTTGATACTGGCAAGCATGTTGACTTAACTACAGGACTATGCCATAGATAAACTGACCTATTTTGAGCAAGGAGACAAAACAATTTCTATGAAAGTAACTTCAGACTTCTACCCCTCTTTTAAATCTGACAGGGAATTCGAATATAATTTTGGAAACATCCTACATAGTTGTACAGTTTGCTAGATGACTACTTTAGAACTACTTTTTATACAAACCACGCTGCTTAAACAAAACAAGAACATTTGTAAATTCAAGAACACTTGGAAAAATACTGTTTCAAAATTGTGCTTCACTTCCTAAGTTACTTTATGAAACTCCTATAACTTAAGAAACACTCCTTAAGACTTTCACTCTGTCATTTTGTTTAAAAAAAAATTTTTTTTCCCCCTTTCCAATATAGGCATGCAATATTGCCAGCATACAGGAGCAGATCCATGACCTACTAAAAATGCTAGGCACTGCAAATACACAAGGAAGCAAAAAAGATTCCCAAACACCCCATGCCCCAAGAATTTCAGAAGTGTCCAGCAAAATACTCAGAATTACTGGCAGGAAGCAATGGAGTGTGGCCAGAGCACATGCAGAGTGAATCAAAGTTGTCTTCTTCGCGAGGGCTGGTATTCAGGAGTTTCGAGGCAAAATGCCATTAGTCTGTCACACTAGACAAGGATGCCAACTGGAACAATCGCACATTATTAAGCTCTATTGGAGCTGGCGGATGTGAACTGAGCTCTTTCTGTACAACAAATCCTTGACATATCTTTTTGTTCAATATTTTATTTTTGTGTTCAGGTGCGACTGCTTTTGAGACACATATTGCAGGATTACGTATACAATTTTTTTAAAAAATTAGGATAATTTTTGAAATTAGGACTGGATACCTTGAAACTAAGGCCCAAAACAAGAAATCTGCAGCAAAAAGCAATGTAAATAATATCCATAATACTTAAAATTCTATTTTTACTTTGCACATTCAGGGTAAGTGAAGTTATATATACACAGAGTACAAATAGCAAACTGATTATACCATGCCATTGACAATATAGATTTAAATTGGTAGTTGTAATGCCAAAGGTTTCCTCAGAACTGAGGTTTTGCTTGACTATTTATATGAAAAATTTTTATACTAAAAATAATAATTCTCTAAGTACAAAGGTAATTGAGCACACATAACTTACACAACAGAAAGCCAGACTCCTCATCATTTCTCTTTAAAACTCCAGCTGCATTACAAAGCTTCTGCCTATCTGAGATAGCCCATACCCAGTAAGAAGGAAGGAGCCGTCTTCACTGAGCAAGAAAATGTTTCTGTCTACAGTCAGTGAACCTGTGACCTCTTGAACAAGATTGTAAGAGAGGTGCACCAGGATCAACAGTGGTGCACAATCTGCTGCCTGCTCTGTATTGTCCTACACACACATTCATCAACATCTGCCAACCGATAAACGACAGTCAGCTAGATCCAAACTGCTGGACTGAAAATAAAAGACCACTCCACTATCAGAGCTTTAAATTATTCAAGTTCTTATGAAATTCTCTTCCTGCTCACATGTCAGACATCTTGGTATAAGAAAAAAAAAAATCGTTTATCGAATAGAGGTGATACTGCAATGATTTACACAGCTATGGAATTGCTACTGTATGAATTCTCTCTTCTGGAACTAAATTTCTCACTTAGGAACAGTTTGAAGTATGAAAACAGATACATCAAGAGACGCATACCAAACATGATGTGTAACAAAGATGAGTACATGCAATGAAGACTTATTATAAAGTTAAGCTTTACAAGAACCTATATAAATATTTTGTAATGCACTTACAGACATGCAGTCTTATTATTTTTCTTAATGGAATACAATTTGCAATGCAACACCACAACGTGCTGCTTCAAAACACTTTTCCTTTTTTTTGGTGACTTTGTTAAGAAAAAGAGAAAACAAAGCCCAGTCATTTTACCATGCTTATTATTTGCTTATTGGCATTGACAGTGCTTCCTTATCCTTTACAACTACAAGCCTTGAGATCAGCTGGTTGGGCAGACTACATTGAATAGAAAAGAGAATTTCAGCAAAGCACACATAAAAATCGGTATAATGGAAAAAAAGATGAGTGATTTTGGAATGTCTTCTCTAATACTGACCTCCAAAACCAACAAGAATCAGTTACCTTAGAAAAATATAAATACCACAAAGTACTGCAAACTGTGCAAAAGTCTTCTAAAGAAATGTTCTTCCCCAGATATCAGTTTGCTGTAAAACTTACTATACATTTTTATTTTAAATAATGAATTCTCTGTTTCTGTGAAGTGACAAAGCACAAGTTTAGAAAACTTTCATATACATTTTTTTAAAATGTAAACGTATACATGTATGTAGCAGCAATTTTTCCAGTCCAGATAAAGAAAGGGTCTGTTACGTGCAGAGTTAGTGTTTATACAAATATTGACTGAATTTCAAACCTCGTTTTTCTGCACTGATTTTACAGTGTGCACTATATTTAATAGCACATAATGATCCAGAAAACACTGGTGTTCACAGCCATGAGAATAAAGCAACATGAATAACAGCAACTAGATCTGAGGGAAACATGTCGGGACAACAGTGTTATTAGAGATCAAGAAAAACAATGCATAACCCACATGAAAAGAACTAACTAATATGTAATTAGAAAAGATCAGGAGAATAACTAATGAAGTCTAAGATGTCAACAGCTATAAACTAATGTCTTCATCAGATATTAAGATAAAAACATTATTGGACAGAAATCCATATCCTTCTGTATGCTGAAATTGTACTTCAATAACCTGAAGGAAGTGCTTACAAAGTCCTTTTTTGGTAAAAATCAATCAGTCCAGAGATTGTACAACTGTAAAGAGGTCCACCTGGGAAGTCTGTCAAGTCTGCTTGGAAACCATACACCAAATAAACCGTTTACTGATGTAACGCAGTACTTATTACTGCCATGAGGTGACTTGCACTTAGTGCGGTCAACAGATTGTCACAAGACAGACAGAAATAATGAAATTACTACTGACATCAGCCAGTCACTTTGAAAGTGGCTAATGAGACCAGGCAGAGAGCGGAACTGATTAGACCAATAAACAATAGTAGATTTCCACCAGAGCTGACACGGAGAGGCCCAGAAAAGTGCCTTCCTTACTGAGGACAGAGCTGATGCAGGATGCTGTTGGGGAGATCAGCATCTGAAAACAATTTCTAGATTCTTAACCAAGAAACTGAAAGACAAATCAAAGAAGGAACAGGAAGCCATAGATGATGATCTTGGCACATTGGCTTATATCCTTTCACTGCAAAGCATCCACACACATTCAAGTTGGAGAAAACCACTGAAGAACAGAGATTTGTCTGTGTCTCTTCAACAGTGAACAAGAGCTGCTTCCACAGAAGCTTTGGGATTTACTTTGATTTCAAAATGTTCATTATGTTGAGTATTTTCTTAGGGAAATGCTGAGCTGTGGTATGTTGAGCAGACATCCACCACTACCATTCACTATGCAGTGAGAACCTCACTCACCTTTACTAAAACATGCTAGTTTTTGTGCATTCCTCTTCAAGGAATATTTAATCTCCAAGTATCTTCTCAATGAAAATAATTAACAACTGCAAAGCCTGGTGCTTCAATTAAACATTTCTGAAACATTTAGTACTTTCACAAAGTTGCGAGGCAGATCTGATGAAATACAGTATATAATAACACTATTTCAGCTAGCTATAGGAAATCACTTTTCTGGCTTGTTTTGTGCAATTCTAGTATTTCCCTTTTCTCCACCACTAAGACTGATATAGAGAAGTCATTTTCTTTCTCCACCCTCTTTCACACCCTGGGGATATAGATGAGTCATATAATTTGCGCAAAATTCCATTTTCCAAGGTACCTTGTACATATTTTACTAGTAAAGAAGCTTGGCTGGGAGAGAAATACTTCCTGCTTTCTTTCTTTTTTTTTAATTACCACAAAATTATACCTCTGTCCTATAGCTGGAATGAAATGGGATTCACTGATTCTTTATTTTATACTTTACAAGAATAATTTCTTCTTTTTAGAAAGGCTTCTTTATTATTACTTCATAGTTGGTATTTATAGAGCTTGTTTGGCTTTTGTTTTGTTTCTCCTTCCTCCTTTTCTTCAGATAAATGCATTCCTTTCTGCTTTTGATCTTTAACTGGCAATTCCTTATTTCATGGTGATCTTATGTTCTGCCTGTTACAAACCCGTGTTTGTGAACTGCAGCCATATTTTTTACTTTCTCATGATTCAGCTGCACCAATATCAACAGGTAATTTGCTTTATGAAGAAGTCCATTATCACCTTGTAGGCTAATAGTCCCTAATTAGTTGCATGATGCCCTTTTATCATCTCCTTTGCCTTGGCTGTCAGCTCATGCACTGTGCCCTGCCCTCAAATCTGATAAACTTTCCTCCTCAGCTAAGATTACACAAACATTTAAAGTACACAGTTATCCTTAACACAAAGAATGAATCTGGTCTCTTTTAATTAGTCATTTGTCAGATGCTTCACAGCCATCTCAACCTCAAACCAAAGAACAAGGAAGATCCTCAAAGGCTTTCAAGCTAAGGCGTCTTTTTAAGTTTTTCACCCATGGGGATGTCTGAGCCTATTTAGACCTTCCCCACAGCAAGTTCCACTACACTGTCCCAAGTCCCTGCAAGTGTAGGGAGTTGGGGCTGCCTTTTAGATCTACTTCACGTCATCGCTAAAATCTGTCATTTGCTTTTAATTTCAACAAAGACAGCTTAAATATAGACCTGTGTATCAGATCTTCCTTTTTCCAGATCTGATGTTTACCTTTCTCATCCTCCTACGTTTCTTTCAGAATACTTCTGAAGTACGGAGGATATGCATCCCCTTTCTAAATGGCTTAAGTTACTTCATCATGCCTCTCTCACATTCATGCATTTTGTTTACTTTATTCAAAGGCCCGTGTATATTTGCCCTTCCTTTATGCCTTCCCACAGAATTCTCCTCAATTTCTGTCAGCAATTAATGCCTCTCCTTTCACCTTTGTACCTTCTTCTACATCGCTTTTCTTTATGCATAAGCTCATCTAACATATGTAAGATCATCTAACATCCATAAGCAAAGTCACATACAGTGACAGTAAGACATAAAGATGATGTCTAAAAAAAGATTCACACATTTTGTACTCATCCCAAGAAGTAAGTTTCAGCGTGATTAAAATTAATTCAGAGAGCCTGTCTCATTTTTCTCCTACGAAACTCAAAGGCAAGTATCATACTGTTCACTTGGTTAGGAATGGCACAAAGTAAATTAAAAAATCATTTCTTTCATTTGACTTCAATAATATTTTCTAAAACATTTCACTGATGTTAAATGTAATACTATGATGGTGCTCTGCCTGTGGCTGGCTTTAAAATTTGTCTGGCACTACTCTCTTATCCTTGTCCTTTTTCTATAAGTGAACAAGAGAATATATGCTATCCATGTTTCATATAACTATAGATACCTTTATAGGCTAACAGCTTGCTTTCTTCCCCAAGTATAAACTTCATCCATGAGCTGTGTTTCAAGAAAAATAGAGATGGAGTCCTACTTATCTTAAAATCCACTTGAGCATTGCTAATAGGTGCAAGCATAAACAAACATTTAAGGATGATAAAAATGCATTGAAAATTCAGTATCGATCAATTATGTGGCTCTCAATATAGCCAGTACTATCACTATATTTAAAGGGCAATATCTCACAAACAATGGATAGCAATGCTCCTTTTCAGAGGCATACATAAAGGAGGGGGGGAATCTTTCTTTGGGCATAATCTCAATAGAAGTAGCATAAATCACAGATTTTGCTTTCATTTTCTGCTCTGTGCAGCTCCAAGTCTCTTTACTGCCCTTGCCCAAACTCCAACGAACATTATGTTTTGATTTCTGCATAATTTCTTATTTCTATGCAAATTCTCAAATAATCAGATACATAATTTGGTTCTCCGATGTACAAGATGTTCTGCTTCCAGCAGAAACCCCAAAATTTGCTTCACTAAGCTAGTTTGAATAAATTTGTATTTCAGCTTTTGCAAAACTGTCTGTGAATTTATTCCATGAGATTAGAAATCCTGTACTCAGTCCATAACAGCCTATACCAGTTCTGCTAGAGGATAAAAATCTTATGAAATCACAGGTAAAAGATAAAAATGTTAGCACATGATAACGCTACATGCAGAACCGCTTTCTTACTAATGCTGAATTCAAGACCCCACCCATGTAACTTGAACCGCATGTCTGAAGTACACACACACTTGCAATTTAATTTTTGTCCAAATTCAAATAATAAATCCCTAACCTCTGCTGAAGGATACACAATCTTCTCTTCTGTTTTCTTTCTGCATTTCTGCTGACTTCACATGCTCATGATCTGACAGTATTTCCTTCTCTCTTTTTTAAATCCCCTGCTCCTCTCCTGCCCCAAGTCCGGTACCTGTTGCGACAGACCAGCCACCGCGCCAGTGGGCACCCAGCCGGCTGGTGGTGCAGAGCCGAGACGATGCGCCGTGGGCACACGTTCTCCTTCACAACAGAACAGGTACCTATCGACCTTCATTTCTGAGGGTGGCTGAGACCGCTGATTTAATGCGTGTTTACAAAAAAGGCTTTCCGATGCTGTAACTCAAAGCACAGTGAGGCAGGCGTCTGACAAGATGAAGTATGTTGACGTCAAGAGAATTACTTGAGCGCTGGTTAAGCTCTTACGTCTACAAGGCCACAGTGAAGATCACCCCCAAGCAACACAAGGTTATGATACTTCGGGCAGATAAAGTAATAATTTTCTTAAGCTGACATGAATCAGCACTTACGCTATGCACTGATTTTTACCATTCGCTTGCAGAATAAATTTTTCCACAGTTTTTCTGCAACAGCTCGAGGTAGATAGAATTGCAGTTGTAGAAATTATATTTTAGAAGAAGGCTGAAATCTACGCTATGAAGCACAAATGAAGAAAAATATTCTGGAATTCTCCTGCCCTAAGTTCAAATGAAGCCACTGAAAATCCAGTACCCAAACAGAATACATCTCAAGTGAAAACTGAAATGTACTTCAATGCTAAATAAATGGAGGCATTTTAGGAAACTGCCTCTCAAAGAAAATTCTTTTGAATGAGATCCATGACTTTGGCTTTTCACCTAGCATATATTTACAGAACATAAATGCGTAAACAAACTAGGCAGATGCAGTTTCTTTTGTCTCCCTTTAGACAGAACACAGTGGCATGAAGCAATGAACCAAAACATACTCTTCCCCTGGCTTTGCCACCTAAGCTGACATTTGCAGTATGCATATGCAGTACTAATAAGATAAAAGAATCACACATGCAACATCAATTCATAAAAGCATCACTGTTTAAAAAACAAAGTGGAAAAGGAGGGAAATTTTTTCACAGCACTTTATGATGCCAGTCTGATTAGAATTGGCAGTCATTCCCCTCCCCCCCCAATTCTACTTCAGTTATACAGTGTACCTTCAGTATTTCAACCAGTCAAGCCAGTTAGACAAGAAACAGACATCCCTCTTTGCAATTACTTCTACAGAGTTCAAGCAACTTTGAGGAAAAAAAAAAAATTTAAAGTTGGGATACCTACTGCTAACAACTGCTTGGGGAGAAAAAGAAAATCTCAAACATGCTTTTTTCTTCTGTTTTGACCAGAGGGAAAGCTCTCAGCTACATAAACACTGTTACAGCTGAAGCCTAGCGTGAAGCCCAGCATGGCCACCAACCACAATGTGCAATGGGATTCACTTAATGTTCCGGCTTTGCTTGGCTTTCTATTATTTTCTAACATTACTTTGTCTGCTAACATTCACTTCTTCAACTACCAAACTCCATGGTCACATTCGGCAATACCACCAGGATGGCTTGCTAAGAGGAAGAGATTTTATTACGACTTAAGAGCATAATGTTTTGACCCTGTTTCACTTTTCCACCAGCAAAAATAATTCACATCATCAGGTTTCATTCTGATCACAGCCATAGTTACTATGCTTAATACCATCAATAAATTAGAAGCAAGTCATTGGTTTGTATATTTAAAAAATATATATATATATTTACAGAATACTATTTATCCTTCCAGGCTTTTCTGTTAAAAATATAAAGTAAAAAGTTAAATTAGCTCTGCAGTTCTTTACAAATATGTACTTAATTCAAATTAATTGTTTTTTAAAAAGAGATCTCCCACTGATATTACTCCAGTTCATCATTTGGCAAAAGCATTATATTTAAAAATAAATAAAACAATTTAAATAAATGTATATGTAAGTTATGTGGGATTGTAGATTTTGCAGCTATAGTTATTTTAAAGAGGAAATTAAATTTGGTACAGTTGGTCAGCCTATTTCATCCACTATTTGAGGGGAAAAAAGCATTGCACACGCAAAATTTGTCCAACATTGCTATAATGAACACCTCCCCTACGAAGAAAGGCTGACAGAGTTGGTGTGGCTCAGCCTAGAGAAGAGAAGGCTCCGGGAAAACCGTATTGAGACATTTCAGTGTATAAATGGGGCATATAAGAAAGAGGGAGACTTTTTGCCAGGGCCTGTAGTGACAGGACAAGGGAGGACAGTTTTAAAATTAGAGTAGATTTAGATTGAACAGAAGGAAGAAATTCTTTACTGTGAGGGTGGTGAGGCACTGGAACAGGTTGCCCAGGGAAGTTGTGGATGCCCCATCCCTGAAGTGTTCAAGGCCAGGCTGGATGGGGCTTTGAGCAGCCTGGTCTAGTGGGAGGTGTCCCTGCCCACAGCAGGGGGTTGGAACTAGATGATACTTAAAAGTCTCTTCCAACCCAAATCACTCTATGATTCTGTGACAAAATGACCCTGTTCCTTCTCCGAGCTATGGCCTTACAAGAAACCCAAATTGTGGACTTGCAGATTTTCATAGGGGCTACTATTCTTCCTAGTTTTGTTTTTCAGGTATATATATACGTATGTATGAATGAATGAATGTATAAACACACACATCAAGTGCAGACTAATCCTGACAGCCTAATTATTTCTGACTTTAGCTCTCCAACCTTTGGCTCTGAGAGGCCTCTAAAAGAAGACGACACTCCTGAGTCTTGCCTCCTTTTTCCGAGCGTCCCTTGGGAAGAAAAAAAAAAAGTAACAAAATCCTGAACCCTCAACCCACAAGAATTTCTGGGTTGGATCAATAGCTTTAGGTAGCAGACAAGCGCTTCAACCATTGCCCCCCCTAGTGATTTTTTCTTAAAATTGGAAATTAAACAGTCCACGCTTTAAAAACAGACACTTTCTGAATCTCTCTCATTCCTGTTCATGTGGTTTAGTTGAGACGAGGTTTGGGAAGAAGGCAGCTGTTCCTGCTCTTCTTGGCATCTATGTAGCAGATGCGTAAGATTTTCATCACGTTACAAATGTAATGATTACTGGTGATGGCTCTCTGCCACTTCCCATTATCTGGTCTTTCCAGTACTCCAATGGAAGTACTTTATATTCTGAACAAGCTGAATCTAGAATGCAGTCTTTTAGGACTAGCTACAACTATCTCGAACTAAATGCAAAATGAATGCCGTAGTAACCCATATCATCACCGAACAGTACTAAGAAAGCATCAACAGGAGAATATAGTTTTCTAATTTGATGCTTATACAGCCATTGAATTGCCAAGGAAAAAGAAAAACAAATATACATAAATAGGTATCAAAAGAGAGGGAAACAGAAGAAGAAATTGTATTGCTTTCCAAAACTCAAAGGAGACAAAAGGATGCAGTATATCTAGAGGGACTACTTAGGGTCTGAGGGTTTCTTATGATGCTGGCATTAAGTCTGGGTGCATGTGAGGGAAGCCTGCTTCAGGTACATCAGATTTGAAAGGAAGATACTGGGTTTTATCAGCTTCCCCCCCCAAAAAAAAAACTTCCTCTCCCCCATTGGTTACTTTCTGGAATAAAAGGGAGAGAAAAGGGAAAAGGTCAGTGGTTCAAGAACTCTGCTTTCCAAACTGAATGGGATTTAAGAGTTTTATTTATTTCCTTTTCCAGGACACAAGGTCTAGTGTTTCTCCCATAGATAGTCTAAAACGCCATCAGCTTAGTGACACGGGATTCTACAGGACAGCTCACCTTGCTATATGCTATGAAACATGTACAGACGGTGACATCAACTGCACCTCATTCTCTCCGCACCACAGGGAATGCAATGGCAATGCAAAAGTAACTATCAAGTATGAGACAACTACTAAAGATAGGAAGATAAACAAAAAACACTGACAATGGACTGAAGAAATACTCTTCACCAGCCCAGCACACCACTTCACATTCTGCCACCCATAAAACAGTACCATCTACAGCACAAGAACTTTTGGAGACATCAGTAATGGAACACATAAGCAAGTAAGATTTAAAAAAACTAATCGATCCATAAAAGCAAGCCACGTATTATGTACATTGCATGACAGAGCTGTCTGGACAGTCAGAAAAATAATAGAGAATGCGGACAGAAAAAGGAGTATGCAATATCACCCCTAAGAAATATCAAACGTTCTTGAATGGTTTTCCTTCTGAGATGCCTTCTATGAGGGTGAAGCAGACGAAGATGCAGAAGAGAAACAGGAAGGAGTGTTAGCAGTAGTTCACCAGCTAGCACTTCACAACAAAATTATGCTTGAAAATATATTATAGTACATCTCTTCAGCCTAATGGGAAGAAAAGGAAGGCATTCAGAGCTGAATCACATGCACAAGAACACTGAATTTTGCCAGCCCTTTTCAAGACAGTCAATTAATAGAACAGAAGTATTTTTTCCCTTTAGGAAAAGCATCATTCTTTTCCCATACCGGAAATGCTGAATGCTTTAGATCCACATTAGATATATATTCTTAAATTCACACACACATACGTATACATATATAAAGATTAAATGAAGAGCTAAAATACATGATGGCAGTTACCAAAGAAGAAAATTCGCACAAGTAGTTTTGTCAGCAGTGCTCATAAAAGTAAACTCAGTAATAAATTTATTGATCATCTTCGCACAAAGGTAGCAGGCATAAGAGAGTCTTACAGCAGATGAGATTATCTCTAAAAACACATTTTCACAAAGAAAAATGTGTATAAATGTCCTTATAATACAAGGATTACAGACATTTGTACCACAATTCCAAAAGCTGAGTGAGGAGTCTCACTTCTACTTCTGTCTAAAGGTCAAACTTTTGGCCCCAACAGGACTTTCCTCTGTTTAAGGGGAAACCTTTCCGCAGGTTTAAGGCACACTGAAAATATTCACTATCCCAGCTGCCTTTCTAAACTTGCCAGTCCCATAGTCAAAAGTCCTTTACTTTTCTCATAGTGTTAATACCACTCAATCCATCCCGATTGTTGATTTATACTACACTACTTCTTTCAAAAGAGGTAACAGTACTGGGGGGGCAGGGCTGACCATGAGGCTACGTATGTTGTAATTCTGACATCTATGTCATTCAGACTTCTGTTGCGATTCTGAAAACAATATCCAGCACAAATAAATTGCATATTATACAGTCCTTACTCAAGATCAGTTAATTTTGCTGCTGTTTTCTCTTCATTTTCACTATTTGTTCATAATTTCTTTTATAGATCAGTAAGTTTAAGGCCATTTTAACACAGGCTCTAAAAATAATACTGGGTATGGATACATATTAAAGCACTTCATTGCAATTTGTTCCAAGCACACATTAATCACATGCAAAAGCAAAGGCTGTTCAAATATATTCTTTTTTCAATGACTCTCGTCCCAAAAGTGAATGATCAAGAAAAAGAAAGTCAAGACCTTGACCACAAAAGATCCACATCCTAACACTAAATCAACAGTCACTCAACCTACCTTGCATACATTCATGTATTCAAGATCATGCCTGCATAACTTTATAGAATAGAATCATAGAATCATCTAGGCTGGAAGGGACCTTTTAAGATCGAGTCCAAACATCAACCCAACACTGCCAAGTCCACCACTAAACCACATCCCCAAGCACCACGTCTACCCGTCTCTTAAATACCTCCAGGGATGGTGATTCCACCACTTCCCTGGGCAGCCTGTATTTTACATTTTTGGTATCTTTCTCTACACTTGCTCAGGAGAATGTCAGCAAATATTGTCAATATTATAGCAGCCCTGCCAAACTAAATGCTGAGGTTATGCACTAGACCATCACATAAGGAAAGGGAGCACAACAAATGATGATTTTGAAGGCATAAGCAAGTGAAGCAAAAGCAAGGACTGGGATTTTGGAAAACAGAGCCTAAGCTTAGGCAGGCCAGGAGTTGCAAGGAGTGCCTTGATGAGGGGTGTTCTACCAGGCAATCTTGACGAGCAAAGGAAACAAGCAGCCAAGGCAAAAGAAAGCAACTTAGTCTGGCTTGCTTTGAGGCAAAGCTCAAAGCAAGAAAATTCACATTGTACCTTTTTTTTTTTTCCTTCTTTTTTTTTTTTTTTTTTTGTTAATGAGGCCTACTCCTCTTTTCTTCTTACCAGCTGGGCAACACGCTGCAAGGCGGCTTCCCAGCTTCTGTGGGACCAAATCTCGTAGGCCCTGCAGAAGGAAAACTTTTCCTCTCTCAAGAGCACTAGTATCTTCTGCTGAGGATGTACCGCTTTTACCTAGATAAGACCTACCCAACTCCACACAGAAGTGGTAAATCGTCAACAGAAGGAAGTTTACAAGTTTTCCCAAAAGAAGGGTAGGGCACTGTATAACAACAACCAAAAAAATTTACTAGCTAATCTAAGCTGAACATAGGATAAAGTTCAGATACCTAATTCAAATGTGTCCTGTTTACTGAAAGAGCACAACACTGATAACGATCTTGTAATTTTTTATCATAATGTCAAGGAATTTCAGTTCTGCTTATCATTCACTATTCAGAACCTCTTTAACTACAGGACTGCCAGATATGTTGTTTTTTAATCTAAATTATATCTGCCATTTAGTAAATAACTCAGGTGCTATTCAGGGAGATAACATTTCTATGACAAATTACAAAATAGCAATACTATTTAAAAGTCAACTTAGCAAAGTAGTTATCACTTCCAAATATACTACCAGTTTTGTTACTACAGAGGGTATTTAAGGAAAAACAGTCCAAACTCATATCCACTATTAACGTCTAAAACTTTACATTTAGAAATGTTTTGTAAAGCATTTTGAATATTGATAAAATACAGACAAAATTATAACAAAAAACATTGCCCAAACATAACAAAAGCTTAGGAAATACCAAGATATTGATTTACTGCTTTTGAAAGCTTCCACGTACTGCTTTTACAACTGACATTATTTTGCTCTGCTCACTAAAGCCAAATCTGTCTTCTCTACTTTGGGAATGAAAGCAGGAGATGAAAAATCAAGCATCACTCCATCCTTGGCGAGAGGACCCTGAACTTCACAGCATTCATGATTGATAGGAATGTCTGAGGTCTGTTGTTTGGGGTAACAAAATGTTGGCAGGAAAATGAATTTGTTCAGCCTAGATCTATATATATTTTTAAAAAATGACAAAATGTGAAAAGACTGCACGATATTGGTAAGCCAGGGATGGGTTGGTTTGTTTGCTTCTTTAATACACACAAAAATCATTGAAACGTGACTTCTGATGTTTTAGCCTAGGACTTTGCTGTAAAAACTATAGCATGCTATCTATAAGAAGGTATGCATGGGAGGTAAAAATGCTGTGCTGCTGCTCTGGGACAGCTGGCAATACATGTTCTATGTGAAATACCCAGCCCTGGGCAGTCAATACAACTGCAAATCGCCTGCATGCAATGTCTTTTCAAAGACCAACTGTCTACCCTTCTCTAACCCAGCCACACAAAGCCAGTGACAGGTTCCAAGCACCGTATTTTCCGCAGCCAGGAGGGGGGAATTCTTGGCAGATGATACGTATCTCTGGGATTTGCTACTGGCAGAAATGAATTCAAGAGCAAACTTGGCTATAATCGGAATGAATTACAAGACTTGACTTCACTGGGTTTCCTTCTGACTACAGGCTGTGGCATCCTGCAGCTATGTTCACTGGCCAGATGCTATTCGTGTCCTGATCTTTCAAGCTGTAGGCAATGTAGGCTGTATCTTGATTTTCTCTTTTAATAGGAAGCATTAACACCTCAAATTTATACTACGGAGAGGTATACACAAATAGTGTGGTGATTGACATTTTCTAAACGTATCCAATACATATCACCTTATGAAATATTAACACTTATGAAATACCTCCCAAAGATCCAATTATCTACTTACAGTTTACATCACAAATTGAAAAGGGTTAGAAGCATAGCCACTTCCAGAAAACTAGTTTGCCTACATTAACTCTTGCCTCGAAGGAAAAACATACATTTTTTGTAAGACTACAATGCCACCATTAAAAAAAAAACAACAAACAAAAAGCCAAAAAACCCCAACAACAATAAAAACTCATCACCCAAAGCAAAACACCAAACAAACAAAAAAACCTAACCCCAAACACCCCCCCCATCATCGTCCCCCCAAACCATATCAAAGACCAAAATAGCTAAACTGGATGCTAAACTACTTTTATCTTTTTATTTTTTGAATAAGCCAACATGATTAAAGCAGTTATTTGTGACTTTTGTTTAAAAGGAGACAAAGAGATTTCAAAAATGAGCTTGGGGTATCCTTCAAAACTTAATTTTATATAGCAATATCATCCATCAAAAGCTCATGGAAATCAAACATCTACTGTACCTTGTCAATCATCATTCTTTTGAAATAGGGATCAATGATGCTGCAAACTATGGTCCTGTAGAGTATTCATACATACATCATTCTTACAAAGTGGCCTGGAACGCTCTTAACATTCTTTTTTTGAAGTTCATTTGAAACTGCATGAAGGATATTCTCTGAAAACACTTAAGTGAACTAATAGGAAATAAAGCTGTTTTGCTAAGAAGACATTCCTTCCCTAAAAATGTCTTATCTTAACACGGACAGGGCCTTAAAAGTGCTTAGTCACATTATGAAGACAGCTCCCCCCCACACACACACACTTAACTCAAATTTATGATAATGAATTTACCAGAATTAATCCTTTTTTTTTTTTTTCCCAAGCAAGACTGTCAGTTCTGTACCATTATTATTTCAAACAGTTACCTTATAAGGCATATTAATTGTGAAATATCATCACAAAGATTCACAAACCACAAGAAGCTACCAGCTTTTAATCAGGCCTCTGACGTTCATGAAAACGGCCAGTCATGCGCCACCCTTCCGTTTTCTTCCTGGCTCAGCTGCCAGCAGGGGGATGTCATCTCTTATGGAAGACGCGTATTTTTATGATAGATAAATCTTTTGGTACATTTACACTGCATTTTGAGCATGACTGTGAGCCCACATACGCATACAAATTCTCACACCGTGTATTATCGTGTGTTATCAAACAAGGCTGCACTACACAGAGATATGAACGGGCACTCCTGGGCCTAGCAACCACACAACTTCAGTCCACGCTTTTTAATCAGGAAGACAGAAAGAGAAATTAACTCTCCTAAGTAACCATCACCTTAACGTGCCTACTGCAAAAATAAGCACCTTCCAGACTCATGAAAAAATAATTTATTGGATCAATATGCACATCAGCTGAGGCCCGACATTTGTTTTCGAAAAATGTCTCCTACTCTAATGACATTTATTTGGCAGCATCATTATCTATAGTAGCATCTTTATCAAGCAGAAATCATTATGCTGCTAAAACTTTCTGTTTCGCTGGTCAACATTTTAATGAAAGAAAATTAGCAGTCTTGAGTTTTATATCCGTGGAATGTAAGTGTTTATTAAGGGGTTGTTTTAATTAGATGGAGATGGATACAAGACCGCAATAGCTAAAATGACATCAGAACTTCGCTGAGAGGACCCTCAAAGGAAAAATAATGGGCGAAGAAATGTTATGTCAGCCAAAAACAGATTATTTTTTTTTACAGGACTCTGATTTACAGAACGTTCCATAATGTCATTAGAAGGAGGATTCTGCCCAAAGATGACAGAGGCATTACCCATAATGTAAAGAACGTAACATCACTTTCCAAACTACTATCCACTTCATTTGCTTATTTTTAACCAGGGACTACCGTGTAGATTATACCAATTCTCCTTCACAAAACCAAAGTATGCATTTCTTTACTACTCCTAAAGGAAGGAGAATGGGAAAAGGACAAGAAGAAGGTACTGTGAGATGCCAATAACTGTCTACTTTTTACCTCTATAGAAAACAAAATGAAACCAAATTAGGCATAGTGCTTCAAGATAACCACCTTAAAATACCCAAGCACTCCAATAATCAGAATATTTTTAATTAGCAAAGGGCTTTAAGTATCAGGAATGCTCTACTTGACTTTTCAAAATCCAGCAAGTTAGAGCAGTGCAGCAAACAGTAAGCACTGCTTGCAAACTCATTACTAAAACCACCACAAAGTTTAACTTTTGAAGAATCTATTCCCTTAGACATGTGCTTATTATTAGCATTAATGCCTCCCTCACAGTTTCACACCCACTAATAAAATCTGAATCCAGTTCGAACAGTAACAGAGATTGAATTCATCTAAACTGGCTTCTTTTTCTATTCTTGGAAAACTATTTCTTGCCTCTGTTCCTGGTAGCAGTAGTCACTCAATCTCAAATGAAAAAAAGCTATTAAAACTCTATGGGAGTAACACTTCTCTCACCTGGGGAAAGTGTAAATGGGCATGTTCACCACATCATCTAGGAAGACACTGAGCATCAGAACAGCATCTTATTCACTGTTCAGAAAGCATTTTCATTTATTTTTGCAATGAGTTGCAGGACTTTGCAAGATTTCCTGAGTAGTTAGCTATACACTTAATTAGAACTCCTGAGTATGGAAAGCGCTTTATAATAACACATCTTTGAAGGAAAAAAAAAAAGAAGACTGATTCCGCCCTCTACTCCGCCTCCCCAGAAAATATTCTCTCAAGATCTCCGAGAACTTGACATCCATGGTGATGTCAGGAGCTCAAAAAATTCCCAATTAAATGTAAAGACAAAAAGTACAATAAATGCAAAACCACAATAAACACATGATTATTTATATTAAGAAAAGCCTGTGTTGTTTAATGCTCTCCTATGAAAACAACAAATATTTTCTGTCCTTTATGCTGATGTCAGAGCAAAAGTGCATGTAATTGATGGATTAAAAGCACTATTGTTGAAGGTACCAATAGACTTCATAATTTTATTTTCCTCATTTAATTACATAACAATAAGGTGTCATATTCAAAGACGTACAGATCACAAATTTGCTACAAGCTGCAATTACTGGTTTTCAGCGTTATGCCACACACTTGGACTGCATCTGCAATAAGATGTCATTATAGTACATACAGAAAGGTAATACTTTTAAAATTTACTTAAAGAAAGCTCAACAGGTTCATATATCAACAAACTAGAGAAGGACTAAGCAACTCAAGAGTGGCGATCAGACGTTGAATTAAGTATCAAATTATCGTTAAGTGACTTTTTCTTTGGGGCCTGTTTCAAACCACATTAGTTTTTACTTGCTACATTTTAAAAATAGATCAAATATATTACTGGAACAAAAGAGAAAAAAAAGTGAAGTGCTGTAAAAAAAAAAATAGAAAAATTGGAAAAGCTACTGAAAGAAATCAAAGGTAACTGCTGCCAGATTTCAAATGAGCATTTTTAGGAAGCCTGGGCAGGGGAGGGGAAGAGCTTGGCAGGTAGACAAAGGCCATTTTTCCCTCCAGCTTTCAAATGAGCAATAAACTAAAAGCTATTCACTTCCATCTCTCACTTAACATAGCCACAGTCAAAGCAATGATTTCTTTGCTCAGATGAAGTGCCCCTTAAGCATGCCCTAGATTTGCAATGAATTGAGTGTGATTTTAGCTATACAGCTTCCACTGACTTAAACGGAAAATGCATGACAAAAGGACCAAGCATTTTTATATAGAACTTCTTGAAATGATCGCTACACTCATAAGCCAGGTTTTGGAAACCTTAAGGCATCTTTTTTTCCAGTTCATACCACCAGCAAATTATAACACATGGCATTTTAATTTAAGTACATGCATATAAAGAATTACAGTAACGATACTTTGAGTCCAATAAAATACACCCATTTAGATGATTAAATAAGATGGGATACTTCCATTCATTAGCTGATTAGTTTGCTCAATATTAGACCTGGAACAAAATTAGCATGACCTTTTATATTTAATAACATAGAAATATACAATAAAAATTAAGTATACATTTGTATACTTGCAGTACAGGAGTTGCTTCTTGCATAGATCTCAAGAGAGCAGCTTTCAAATCCAGCTTAAACAGTTAACACCATATTGATGAAATTAACACCATATTGATGAAATGTTTCTATATTAGTTTCTTTATCTGTTTATGCTTTTCGGGAAAAGGGACTGCAAGTACTTCATCGAAAAGACGGAAGTTTTAAATAGAGGTAAAGGGAAAAAAAGTGCTTTTGGGGTTGTTCTGGTTGTTGGTTTTTTTTAAATAACACATGTAGGCAAACGATTTGACATAAATAATACCATGTGTTTGGTGCTGTTCAGCTAAAACTTCAGAGGACTTTAGTCAGATGAGAAGCACCAATGAAGCCAATCAAACTACATGCATGAATGAGGGCAGTATAATCAGTCAGCTAAATTAGATCCTTGATTATAATTTTTACAATTTTTATACTTTTGTATAAGTTCAAATACTAATTTTGAATATTTCATATTTGAAGAAATATTCACATTAAATACTAAATTTATTTTCTGAGCTATTGTATCAGTGAAAGACGTTTGGTAACAAGTCTTTGTTCACTGCTGAAGCACAAGAAATTTTAAATTTCTCATAAGTTGCTTATCTTCAACAAAGTTTCCTGTCAAAACCGGAAATACTTTAGGACAGAGAGCAAAACCTTAACCACAGATGAAATAATTTTTCATAACTATTACATATAAGTCCAATATTATTTTGTCTAGCTTTAATTAAGAGATTTAGACTGAAAATAACTACAGGGGAAATCAATGGGAAACAAAACAATAGAAAACTAAGATACCACACGTCTGCAGGTCAACACCTCAGTCTTGCTGGCACGGCTATCACTCTTACCTTTGAATTTCCAATGGTAGAAAATCCTAAGGGAAACTTGCACCTTAATGTATAAGAAGGAAGCGATGGGAATGTTACTTTCATCTCTTAGAAGATGGAACAACATAATGAGAAATATCTCTGGTTTTTCAATGCTTCGGTTTTGTAGTTATAATATACAGCTTGTCCCTGGAAATATTAGCAAGTGTAAAAATACAATCGCTAAGACAGAAAACGGATGACTAAAGAGGAAGCACAGGTATTCACCATGCAAAAGGGTTTTAAGTTCAAACAAACTGCACATACGTATGTAAATATACCCTATATATTACATACATGTTTATATGCCCATATATATGCATATGTGTGTGCATATTTACTTTAAAATCCTCATGACATAGTAATCCATATCCTGTGACCCTTACATGACGTAGACTCATGACAGTCCTTCGTTTCAGGCTGCTTCTTTCTGTGGAGTGGACAAATTCGAAGACCTTTGAATTTCCCCCTTCCACAGCAAGGAGGAGGCTGCGAGAAAGGACTACCAGGAGTCTCCCTCTTGTGAGGATGAGCAAGTCATCTCATCTGAGCAACCACGGGTTGAGAAGACTGTGGTTTGGGAAACTGCAGCATCAGCATCCCAGATCTCACAGGAGTCTTGACAGGGGACAGTTTGCTCTTGAGAAGCTGCAGGACCACAATTGAGTTCCTCAGTAAGCAAAGCAGGTCTCCAGGAAAACAGCTGGGAGGGAATGATTATTGCAGGTGACATCTCTCCTTCAATCAATACACTAGCAGGTTTACTTCCCTCTTGCATCTGCTGTCAGGATCAAAACACTATGAAAGCCTTAGAGATACTGGTCTCAAAAATCAGAGCTGTGCATCAGGCATAGCTTCTTGGCTAGAACCAAAAAGATGGGGAGAACACTGCAAATGTGCTTTTCTTAGCACAGCAATAGAAAATAAATGGCTTTCAGTGGCAAGATATCAGGGCATTAGAGATTTAAGACCCATGCCTATTAAGTCTTTCTCCTGTGGCATGCCTTTTCTCTGGATGCTAAACTCATTTCGATGAATAAATTGCATGTTCTTTGGAAGAAGTTTTTTATGCAAAAGAGAGCTGGCATCCTAGGCTTTCATATTAGGAAATATGAAAATTATGAAATAATATTCGTATTATCCTGCGGTAGACTGGGTCACTGTAAGTTTCCACCTCATTCTGTAATCCTACTGTAGCCCAGTTTGCAGCCTACAACTAGGAGTTCATGTTTCTTCCTAGAGAGCAGTGAAGCTGATGAAATCTCTTCCTAAAGGGATCAGCTCAAGTGAAACTAAATGGAAACCAAAATAAGAGCTCACCCTTCACCTGCATAATAACTCCCTACAGTCGGTCTGTGCGAATCTGTTAATGTGAATCTGCTTCGTGCAGAGCACTGAATCCAAATGAGCCCGAATTCTGAAAAGCATGGAGAGAGTCCAAAACAATTTTTGCACTTTTTCAACTACGCAGATTTCTGATTTTTGCACATTTTTTTCTGACCGGAACAAGAGAGCCCTGTGGTTCCACTCAGAAACCACAGAGCAGCTTGTATTTTAAACACAGCTGGAGCCTGCTCAAAACGTAGCTGATGCTCCCAACGCAAACATTTTGTGTGCAAGTGTCCTTGTTGGGGAGGGTTAAATGGTTGCATCCAGTGTTCCGTATCACTTCATTAGGTTTTACCATATATGTAACGAATGCATATTCTATCTTTAGAGTGAATAATAAAATAAAGAGGGGTAAGACGCTGCTTAAATACAGCTAACCTGCAGATTCGGAAAGCAGAGTGGGAAAATGCCAAGACAACAAAGAAAAGTGAAGGGGACTCAGTTCTTTGAGTCATCTCTTCCTGAAGCACAGTGCTTGAAGCAAATGTTAGAAAAAGCGTTTTGTGGTTGGGTTTGTTTCGTTTTGTTTTTTTGTTTTTTGTTTTTTTTCTTTTCTTTTTTAAATCAATGTATGGTTTATCACAGCCTTGCTTGGATTTGAACTGATAGCCCTTCCTTAGTCCCTGGCTCAATTTAGTGGCACTGGAAACTAAGAAGGCCAGTTGCTTAGACCCCAGATTACCAAAGCCATAAACGAAATGCCTCAAAACAAGAGCTCTGCAGATAGCGCAAGTGGTGAGCAGAAGCGGATAAAAGCTGGTTTATCCCCTTCAGGAACAGGGAAGGAACTGACCAGGGATAAGGCATATTGGTGAGACTGTCTAACAAAGACAACACTGGCTGAGCTCTGTCTCTGGAGAAAAACAAACCAATCCAAAGAAACAAACCAATGCGCTTCCACGACACGTCCTCTGTCCTCTACCTCTCAGATGATTAAAGTCAGCTGGAAAAGCCATTTCAAAAGAAATTAAGGAGTAAGCTTTAACTTGGCTTCCTTCGTAAATTTTACAGGACTGCAGGCAATTTGAAATCTATGAACTTCAGGGCCAAATGCTTAATGCCCACCTTGCCATTACCTCCTAGTGCTTGTAGTTTTCCATTACCACTACTTTTTTTAAAAAAAAAATGTTGGATCACAGCTCCTGCTCCTATGAGTGTTGTGAAAACCTAGTGGACATCAATTAGTCAACCCAACACACAAGCATATGCTGCGAATTTTAAAACACTGTGTAATTAAGAGGACTACTTTCAAATGCTCACATATGGTGCTGTAGACTCTAAGAAAAAGTCAACAGTTTTCAACTGCTTGGTCATAAACAGCCTCCCAACATTACATTTTCTCCCCTTATTCCTTTAAAAGACGCATCCCCATGGAGTCATACAATTCTCTGAACTGTCTTTAGACCTCTGCTTGTGGATGAAAGCCTGAAACTATAAACTTTATTATGTTTAAAAAAAAATTACAAAAAAGAACCCAAACAAAAGCACAATATCACATAAAGTCAAATCTGTTGCTTGAGTATTTCAGGATCACAGTGATATTTTAGCATCAAAAGAAAGCATCTGAAAACTTACTATTTTCTAAATGTCCCAAATGCTAGTTTCCATCTAGCCATACTTCAGTCACAACATGTATGGTTTTCCAAGCTATCAAGTACTGTATTTAAGCATTTTCTTCTCCACAATTAGCTGTTTTGGTGTTTTCAGACCTCAAGAATATTTAACAGGAGACGAGTCATTTGACTGATTTTTATTTTTATTTGTAAAGCTCCTTTAGAACATGACTAGCATTTTTATGTTTCAGAGGGGTTCAACAGAAACCAGTGTCCTTAACAATTAAATAAACTGGAATATAAAATTACATTATGGTTTATAAACAGAATTTAAGGTCCTGCTGAAGGAACTCTGACATCCTTTTCTCATCTCCCTGGTTTCTTAATGACAACTTAATGAAGCTTAGAGATAGGACTAGTTCTACTTAATTAAAACTAACACTGCTTGAAAGAGAATTTGATTAGGAATAAGGACGGTCATATGACTGGGACTACAGAGATCTGGGTCCTATCACTGCCCTTAATTCACCTTGGGTGAATCATTTTTTCTCTTCTCGTCTCCATTCCCCAACCTGTAAACCTGGGAATTAAAGAGAAGGAAGAAGAAAAAAAGATACTGACCTCTGTCACAAAGTGTCCAAATGCTAAAAATACTTTTCAAAAAAAAAAAAAAAAAAAAAGATAAAGCCACAGACATTTCAGACAACAGTAGTCAGAACGGATCTGAGATATATCAATTTGCACATCCAACTACTTACATATGCATTAACATATGAACATTGAAATCAATGTCAGCAACGAGCATAGTGCAAGGTTGAGTTCACTTCAAAGTCATTCTAACAATTTTAAAGGAGCTCCCCTCATTTCTGGCAGAGACCACATTCTGTGCCGCAACCTGCACTATGCATACCAATCAAACGCAACTTCTTCCCTTTGTAAAGGATTTTTCTTCAATATGAATACTTTTTTTAATTGGAGGTGCACATGACATTTTCCAGAACTTGGGGGAATAAAAACAACTGGCTTTCTATTTTGTCTTTAATGGACAAGACTGAAGTCCCCCGAAAATAGTGCTTTGTTTACAATGACAACATTAAACTTTGCAAGAAAATACAGATAGATAAATGCATTAAGATGTATCAACTTTATTGTCATGTAAAAAATCCTCTAATTAGAAAGTAAGCTGCATTGAAATAGACAGTGAACTATTCTACTGAAGTTATCTAACGAGGCGGTCCAAACCCTCACTTTTTTAAATTCAAAGATGAAGATACAGGGGATAATTTAAATAATGAATATCATAAACAATCTTAATTTTTTAAAATATGTGCAGTCTTTATTTTTTATAGAGATATTCTTAATGAAGAAAGCAATATAGTCTGGAGCGTTAAGCCTAATCATTAAAACCACTCCAGTGCCGAAAATGATCATCCTCCAGACAATGCATTCTGCTGTCCTTGCCGTATACAACAACGACAAATCTTGATTCAGATGTGAAAACGGTGCTTTTGGCAGAAACCTAAGCTTTGCACCATATGAAATCTGACAATCAAAGTTTGGTTTTAAGCTCTGGAAATCTTACCAGCTGAATACTGTACTAATTTGAATATCATACTTCAAAATAGCATTTCACTGTCCAGTAAGATCAAGTAAGTCCACTGAAATCTTCATAGTACAGAATGAAGGTACAGGCAAAATACTTATATTAGCAAGTCCCATAAATGATACTGTATAACTTTATTATATTTATTCACTCATTCAAAACCTATGTCTGAGATATATAATGTATCTTTGCCACTAATTCAGATGAAAAGGCCTGTTTCATTTAAGGGAGACGTTACACAAACGATTCTCAGCTTTATCTCTTAAGAATTACAGCAGGAGTGTATTGAAATTTTAAACTTAAAAGCCTTTACAGTTACTTTTTCAGGTCACCTTCACAAAAATAGCACAATGGACTTGGTTCAATCCCTATCATTTTTCCGTTAAGATTCTGAATTGATTCCATAATCATATAAAAACAAGCTCAATACACAATTAGAACTAACTGTTGCCCTTGCTACTGAAATGCACAAAGCAATTTGTGATGAAAAAGAAAAAATAATTTTTCTTTTCTGAGGTTCACTGCTTAAAAAGGTATTTTCCATAGTAAGTGACATTTCTCAGCATAATTCTGAGAACTAATCAGATCAGTTTCAAGAAAATGTCAAACCATTGCCCCAGGCAATGTTCTGAAAATTAAACTTACATTGCATTCAATTCAAAAGAAATAAATTACTTTTTTCTAATGAATGCCTTTCTGTATATTAAAAATGAGCATATTTGCCATTTAATATAAATATGCTTTCAATTACAATCATCTTTACTGTCTTGAATATCTTCAATGTGATAACCAGTAACTTTGATTCTAATGTTCCACATAAAAGGCGAGCAACAAACGTATTTCTGATATTGTTGCATTTAAACAGAAACTGGTATTTTACTTGATAGACAGTTTTCCTGAAGTAATTTTCATATGAACGTGTACCTTTTCTGCCAATTCTGCACTGCTTTTCTAAAGGACAGGACTAGGGACAAAACCACGTATTTCGAGCTCACTAAATGAGCTAAAGGAGCAATACTTTGGAGCAGACAAGACACAGAAACGCAAAAAGATTTTTTTACTTTCCCCCTATAAATCAACATGTCTGTAACTGCAGTGAAAGACGCCCCTGCAGAATCAAAGCGATCCCTCTACCATCTCACATCACCACAAAATAAGCTCGAGAAACATGGTCTAGGTAAATAAAAAAAAGGAAATATAAAATTGTTCAGAAAACAATACTGAGAATAGTTGTCAATGGTAACTGTCGCAAGAGAAGGATACTTTGAGTGCAATTCCCATCAATCTGATCTGCTACTACTTCCAACACCGAGATGATCGGCTGTGGTTATTAAACTTGCAGCTTGTGTGATGAAGTGCAAACACAATGAAAATGGAGTTGGAATCCAACATGGCATGGGGAGAAAAAAAGGGACGGGACCTGATCCCATACAGATAACTGCCAGATTCCAGATTGAGAGACAACTAATTACACAATGATGAACAAGCAATAGCAGAAAAGAGCCCTGTAGAAAAAAGCCAAGTAGCTACCAGATGAACCTGCATCAAATTCATAGGGTTGTGAAAACACCATGTTGACATGTACAGACAGCAGCACAGCTACCTCCCTGGCTTCCCAGCATTGTAAACGGTCAACTGGAAACATGAACATCACCAACATGAACACCACCAACGCAGACTTTACCCATTCACCCTCCCCAAACACCTAGAATCAAGGATTCTGCCCATTCAGTTTTAAACACTTGAAGTGTTTAAAAAGTTAAAATACTTCTCAACTCACCAAAGATAATGCTCATTACATGACTTGGAATTCCCCCAACTGAAAGTCAATCTCTCTCATTAGCGTGCTTTAAAAAAAAGCATGATTTCTAAATCATTCTCTTGGTTTGAAAGAAACTTAAAAGTCTTTTCCCACAACTGTGAGGGGAGTCCAGCCGGGGCTGCTGAGAAGCGTGGTACTATGTTGAAAGATTCAGCTTTTAGAACAAACGTAAGCACCTTCCCCCCCATGCCCCGCGAGCCAGTAGCATTTTATCTCGTCTTAATTTGCAATATAAAACTCTCAAATATCAAATATTTTTTCATCTGATCAATGAAAACACTTTATTCAAATTCCAAATTTTAAGACGTTATTTTCTCTTCTCTTGTAAAGGGCAGCACGTTAGAGATCATACCAGACATTTCTAACAAATAGAGAAGACAGCTCATTACCTTGAGAAGCTAACTGTAACACACAGTTGCTAAAGTATCTTAGCCTACTTAATTGATCTCATTGTTTCTGTTAGCAAAATATTCTGAAAAGCGTCTGGCAGGCATGTATTGTGCTAAAAATATGAATGCCCTTTGGAAGTACAGGCACAGACTAATACTGCATGGCAAAAGTGAAGCCTGAGCAAAGACTCAGACTAGAAGTCAAGATGTCTATAGCACATTTTATTTATCCTCTAATGCCTAGGAACTGCTATGGTAGTCTCATCTCTTCAAAAATACAAAGCAGTTTGTCGGCAAACACACAAGTACCTTTACGTTCACAAAGCGTACAAGCACCAGAGTTACAAGATGGGAGCAAGTCAAGGGGCTACGTACCACCCCGTGCACAGCAGCAGCATCTCCCGTACCCTCAGGAGACAAGAAAACAGGACAGCTTTTTCATGTTATGGGGATTCCTTCCGAGGCCACCCCACTCCTATTCACAAAATTTTCCTTGTGCCCCCAACAGCTGTCAGGGGGAGGGAAAAAAAAAAAAAAACAACGTGTCTTTTTTACCCCCTGTCACTCTTCATATACTACTAGATCAGGGCTACCACAGACACTATACTAAGAGTAGTAATTATTCTAAATATTCTATAGCCTGGGCTCCAACTGCTCTCCTGTTTACAAGAGAAATGCTTCGTGTTAGACTGGGCAGCTAATAAAAGTAGATTGTGAACACTGCACACAAGCAAAACTAAGTAACTCTATGCATATCAAGTAAAGAGTGAGTTTACTGATTTTCCACGCCTTGCCTCTTCTCTTGGTTTTCTGGGCACCATTCTGCAGCAAGCTCTTTGAGCTTGGTACATCTTTTCTTAATATCTAGAAATCTATTGCCTTCCTCCAGATATTTCTCAATCCCCCTATTTGTTTCAAGTACAGCACACACTTTTCCACCAGAGGACTGCAAAGACACACCTTGACCTCTGACCAGCTAACCCACCCTTTCACAAACTAGGAATCAATAAAGTCCCTATATTAGCCTGATGAACAGCAATGTTTTGGGGACACCAAACTTCCCTGACATCCAAAGGCAACTGGAGAAATCAAAACGTTCAGGGATGAAAGGTTTCCCACACTAAGCAGGAAACCTTTCTTTCGCTTTTCCATGTTCCTCTTTCTTGCATCCTACTCCCACTTCAGCTATCTTTGTAGAAGGTACAACTGATTAAAGGAGAGGTCCATGTGCTACAACACAACTACTTCATTTTCAGTAGCAGCAGGTGACCTCATCTGAGTTTCACGGAATCAAAGGCTAAATGAGATTGGAAGGGGCCTCAGAAAGTCATCTGAGCCAACCTCCTGCCCAAAGCAGGATCAGCTGTGAGATCAGATGAGGTTTCTCAAGGCTTTATCCATCTGGGTCTTGAAAACCCACAGGGACAGAGGCTCCCAACCTCTCTGGGCAACCTGATCAACTGCTGAGCTGTTCTCATGGTAAATTTCTTTTCACCAGAAATAAAATTTCCCTAAACTGTGTAAGTTATGCTGGATTCAGTATCTGTGGTGCCGGTTGTATGATGATAGTTATTTTTCTCAGACAAAAAAGTGAATCTGTAATTTGTCTATATAAAAGTTCTTTGGAATGATTTATTTTAGTTGGTTTCAAACAGTATTTGTTTTAACCTTTGGTATTTAAGCTACTCATCTGCCGGTGACCAAAAATAATGCCATGTTTAGAAGCCCTTGTTCAAAAAACTGATCTGTCGCTATCACAGGATGATTTTACAGGAAATTTTAAAAATGCCAAGTGTTAGGGAAGTTGGAAGACAGAGATACATTTTAATAATGCTTTACCACACAAATCCCACTGTGCCAGCTACCATCATACGAATAAACTTGAAAAACAGTGTTTAATGTCCAGCTCACCAAGAACCTCCACCAGCAGCCTAAACGGACCAAAGGCTGGAAAGTAATCAGTCAAAGCCGAAATTGCTCCAACTGTGGAGACACGAGAAACACTTGGAAAAGCTTAAAAAGTTGTGTCTCACACTTGGAACCATCTGGACTGATAATACACGATAGCAAGGATCTCTTACAGGAGAAAGGAAACACTGCAAAATTATGCACACAGGTTGAGAAGAGGACAGCCCTTTAACCAACACAGGCCTGTTACTCCATCAGTTACCTGAATGCTTCATTGCTACCAGCCATATACGGAAACAAAATCACGTGTCTCAAAGAGGATCTGAATAATCCAAAATACACTAGTTCATCTACTCTGCTAAAAATACATCGCTTCAGTGGCTGTTTAAGAAATTGTGCACCTAAATGACAAAATGAAGCAAACAAAAAAATTAAGAACCCACCTGAGGAGCTAAATCCTCCTTTTTAAAAAAAGGTTTTCATTAGGTTATCTATTAAAAAATTAAAATCTGAAAGTACTAGATCATTTACTTTGAGTAATTTATTCACAAGGACAAACAAAACACTTGTCTAGACTAGAAAAAACATTTTAAAAAATCCCATCAGTATGAAAACATTTGTTACTGCATTTATTACCCTCTTCCCTCATGTCTTTCTAGCAAGGTCAAATGTCACTATCAGGCTGTGGTAGTGATCTCTTCACATTAACAAATTGCTGAGAATGTTTCTACTGCCATAAAAAAAAGAAAATGATCACTGAATGATCAACGCCTGAAAAAACTTACACATTCATTAGGGAAAAAAAAGTGAAGGAAAAAGGGCACTCCTGGGTTGTTTGGGAGGTTCAGGGATTTCAGTGCAGACTACAAATTAGCAACAACATGATTAAAATCATCTCTGATTTCAAACACAGAATTTAAAGGACTGCGGTTAGGGGAATACATGCTGTCCCCATTTTCTCCATAAAGTGTATAGGAAAATGTATGCTGTATGCTCAAAATACATGCTTCAACCTTAGCTTTGGCTAGCATAAAATGGCATATGCAGTAAAATTCTCTGAGACCTTAATACCATCTCTTTCTGCTGTGAACATTTGTCAAAATGAGAGTTCCTTTGATTTAAAAAGGTTGTTCAGGAAAGCTAAGATACATCCAGAAATTATTCAAAACTGATGACTTGGAATGAGAACATACATATCTGCCAGTCCACAAATGCTCTGAAGAAAAAAAATATTTGAAATTTCATTATTTGAAATTAGATTATGCACCCAGTTATGAATAGGTATAGGCCCTTCATATTTATAAATACATAAAATGGGAAACATAGCCTTAAAGGGTTTGTTTGTTTGTTTGTTTTGTGTTTTTTTGTTTTTTAATCTATGTTTTTACACAGCAATTCAGGATACTGGTTGGGACCCAGGTTTGGAACTCTGTCAGTTTACATTACTGGATTAAGCCTTACAACCACAATTTGATTTTAGTGTTTTCTGTAATTTGAATGTCCTCCAGAGTACTGATACATGGACTTTCAAAAATAATTTTATTATAGTTAGATGTAAACCTCTTCCAAAAAGGGGATTACTTTTCAAACTTTTAAAATGTGAATAGCAGTAACTTCTATTTGTGTAGTAATCCCAGTTTACAAATGAAACATGATACAAAACTCAGGTGTTATTACTGTTACTAAAAATTGTATTGATTTAAACTTTACAGATGTAAGCAGTCAAATTAAATACGTGCAGGACTTAGCTAGATTAAAGGGAGGTGGGAGCGTGCCAGATTTACAGAAGCACTTACACACCTACAATTACTAGCATGGGAAGAATAATACATAACTCAAATCCCCCCAAAACCAGGACAGATAGTCTCATATATTCTCATAGTAAAGGCTGCTTGCCTTCACACCCTGAGGTAATCCTAGATGTAGATTTAAATCCCTACCTGCAATTGTAATGCAAAGCACTCTCCGTGCAGCATACCTGTTCTATAGAATAGATCAATCAATAAAAACCAAAAATAGCTGTATACCTTGATATGCACAAGTTAAAATGCCACTTAGAATTTTTCCCTGAATAGCAGATTTAATATTCCTGTGCAAATGAAATTACTGAGAACTGTTCTTCTGAACTAAAAGAATACCCCCTGTAAATGCTCTATTGATAAAATGATTAGAGTAATTATGTGTCTATCAAGATAACATTTTATATTAAATAAGGAACAGAATACAGAAGGAAAATTTTCCTTGGCTGAAAGCATAGTAATGTTGGTGTTCTTCTCTAAGGGCACATGCCTTCGTGTCCACTGAAATGTTAGGAAAATGGATCTAGGAAGTCAACATGGTACACACTAAATGGATACAAAACTGCCAGGTATATACAGATGTGAAATTTTCTGTAATGAGAAAGAACACAGATAACACCCATGAACTGAAATGACAGTGAAAAAACAGTTAATAAACCCAATGCCAAACACGTGGTGAATGTGTTAAATTCTGATATCCATAGTACAAAGAAGGTGCACTGAAAGAAAACACTTCTAGACTGAAAAAAAAAAAAAGCCTGACTTTTAAAATCAATTATCAATAACCTAGTAGGTTACAGAAAATCTTGATCTCCATAAATATATGGGAACAGATAAACAAAATAGAAATACTATCTTTATTTGCTACTTTAAGAGGCGGATCTCAAGCAAATGCAGATTGATACTCTGAATTCATTTCAAGACTGTTAACACAGAGGGTAATCATCCACAGCAGCAGTTTAACAAGGATCTTTATTCACCAGTGGACATCTTGCTTTAAAGATATAATAATATCTAAATCAGAAGTTTTCTGAATGTTTCAGGGAAAGACAACTACGCGAACTGGGTTGAGCTCCCTGTTTCCTGAACCTGTCTCTTGCAAAAGATTTTTCCAGATTTCTGACTCTATTGCTGCCCTTCAAAAAAGAAGGGGAGTTAAAAAAATTAAGTAAGAAATAAGGGAAAAAAAATCTAGGCCACAGAACGTCCCAGACTTTCTGCTTCATTTACAGACTTTTAGAATAATTTACATTCTGGGAAACTCCCCAAAATGAGGACCAAGTAAGGCTATGCCCAAAGCTACAAGAATTTGGGTGTCTGCAGTGCCCTTGGAGGAACTGGAATGTAAGTATACAACTCTTCTTATGCAGGACTCTTAATTCTTGGGCAAAATAAATGCATCTTAGTAAAGGATGACACTATTACTCCAGCACAATTTTTTTTTTCCCCCCAAGATATAGAAAATAATTTTTTGTTTAATAAAAAACATAGTAAACAAAGTTCCCTCTTTTAGAGTGAGCATTAATACCAGAACTGTAATATTTCAGATTATTTTGGTTATGGCTTAGCAATAAAACTGAAAATATCATTTCACATAGCCTTAAAATAATCAACAAGAGAAAATAAAGTTAAAAGATAACATTTAAGTCTATTTTATTCTATATCTAAATGTGCAATATGCTGTGCAATCCCATGAAGGCACAGTCTTGGAGGAGATCCGAACTGCTGATAAAATGAGATTAAGGATAAATGAGAGGCTAAAATGTAGGTATTTTGGAGGTTTTGGGTTCAGAGCTTTTCTTGTTGCTGCTTTTGAGCTTGCTTGTTTGTTTTTTAAAGCAAACATACATAATATATCTAAATCTGCACTTAGACAATAAAAACAGTAAATAAATATATTCTAGTTTCATACTTACTTGCCTCTTGAATGAACAGAACAATCCATTACTCTGAAAACACCTATTTTGGGATTATTTACCCACGCAAACATACATTAAAATAATTTCTGCACCAGAGAAAGCAGATTATGGAAAAGCATTATATTCTGTTATCAAACAGAAGGAAATCTGCGCAACCAGCATTGGGTCTTTTTTAAGCAGGGATCCTTGATTCATTGCAGGTGTTTCAGGTATTTACTGATTTAGAATGGACTCTTTGAATAATAATGCAATTCACTTTTTATTTCTTTTGAGAAATTACAGTGATCTACTCTGTTTAGCTGGTTTCAAGTTCACCAAGTGCAACAACAAGAAATCTCAGAGCAAGTGGGGAAAAATTTGCTTGGTTGCTTGTTTTGAGCAGAAAAAGGGGTATCTAGTAAGATTTTTGTTTCCTTTAGCCATAAATTCCAAGTAAAAACATCTGCAAGTTGCCAGGCAACATCCCAAGGAATTCCCTAAAGTACAAATCTTTGTATTTTTCTTGTACTTGTTGGGCCATGGGCAATTCTGAACATTTAGAGCAGATCACAGTCAGATCAAGAAGTTTGTGCTTGTGGACTAGTCTATTCCTTAGTTTTAACCAGTAAGTGGAAAAGTCCTAGGTCATCCCTGTGAACATTTAATTTCTGAGATTCTGTCACGGGCAGATAGCTCAAACTATCGCACAAGTCAACTGGGATCTTTCATAAAGTGCTCAACATGCAAAAAGACAAATAAGAATCCCTAACAGCCCATGTGCTTCTCCAGAGATTTCATTCTAGGAGGGATGTGACAACATCTCAAAACCAGGTTTGCCTGCTCCCTTTCCCTCACCTTAACCCAGACTCTCTGCTAGATGAACCCTGACATCACTTACTTTCTGTTGAAAATCTTTTTACGTTTTTTTTTCCTGTAAATGTCAGCTAATTACAACTGTGAGGCTTCCATATTGTGTTAAGTCTCAGGTAAGGACAGCAAAGCTCCAGACACCTTGTTCTGATACTTAATGCGTTTTGTATTATCCTTTCACTGCTAACGTTACTCTCCCATTTTTCATACTCAGTGCATCTAGTCTTAAAAAAGAAAACAAAAACGTCCCACTAATTGGAATACAAACTGTCTTGTTTTATAGATCATTATGCTGCTGACCCAGCAAAACCACCGATACTCCTTAAAATACATACCCAATATCTGTGTGTACCTACTGATAACAATTAAGAATTAATAATTTTTTTAACTTGGAATTCTTCTGTGTCTTTAAAGTTGAATACTCAATTAGTTTCAGCTGGGGGGTGAAGTAGGGGAGAAGGAGGAAAAAAAATCCATGTCCTTTCCTGGTAATGTTTGAGAATATGATCCTGGAATTAAAACTAGACTAAGCATGAACAGTATTCATCCCACTATCGCAAGCAATTGACAGAAGCACTAATTCAAGACATGGAATACGGCATTTTGCCCTCATAAACAGGTGTCTGATTTAGCACTCGTTTTACTGGAACTTGTCAGCAATGTGGATGGAGAGTAAAGTTCTGAAACTAAGTCCACAGTGCAACAGGAGAAGAAATAAGAAGGGAAGGATGATGTTCACTATATCAGCAACCTACACTTTGAATTTGAATCTTCATTGTATAAAAGCAAAGTCTAGAAAGCTTTGAAAGTTTTCTCTCATACAGATTCATTCCAGTCATCTTGTAATTATCCTCCAAGCTGCCTTTGTATTTCCAAGTTCCTTGAATTGACATTAGATAGAAATACAGCATTAAATTATCTCCCTCATACCCATCCCAAATTCTTTCAACATCCTTTGCTCCCTCTTTCAATGAGAGTTCTAAGAACACTGAAGCATTGTCCTGAAAACACTCATACTGAAAGGTCTGCAAAGTCATCCTTCTAAAAATGGAGTCCCTATTCCTTCTTTCAGAGCACTGCATTGTTTAACACCCTCTTCTTTGTCTTTTGTTATTCATTACTAATTTGACTGATACTGCAACATCTTGTCCCCTTTGCTCTTGATCTGTTTGGTGTGCTCCCTCCTTTTCATAACAGAAATTGTATTTTTGTTCCACCATGTCAATGCTGCAGTACAGCAAGTTTCTTCTTGGTACTATGATGTGATAATTTTATTAATTTTTGTTACCATAGTAAACTTCTGAAATGATAGATTTTAAGAAATTTACCAAAAAAGTAGTTGTGCCACTAGTTCAGTCGGCTTTTCCCAATAACACCCAAAACAACGTTCAGGTGAACTTTTAGCTGCTCAGAAGTTTGATTAGCAGGGACACAAAATCACAGAATGGTTGAGGTTGGTGGGGACCTCAGGAGATCACCTGGTCCAACCCCCCTGGCTCAAGCAGGACCACCTAGAGCAGGCTGCCGAGAACCACGTCCAGACAGCTTTTGACTGCCTCCAAGAAGGGAGGCTCCACAACCTCTCCGGGCAGCCTGTGCCACTGCTCGGTCATCCTGAAACCTCCTGTGTTTCAGTTTGTGCACGCTGCCTCTCGTCCTGTCACTGGGCACCACTGAAAAGTGTCTGGGCTCCCTCTTCTTTGTACCCTCCTTTCAGGTATTTCTCTACATTGATGAGATCCCCCTGAGCCTTCTCTTTTCCAGGCAGAAGAGTCCCAACTCTCTCAACCTTTCCTTATAGGAGAGGTGCCCCAGTACCTTCATCATCTTCGTGGCCCTTTCCTGGACTCTCTCCAGTATGCCTATGTACTTCTTGTGCTGGGGAGCCCAGAACTGGACACAGCACTGCAGGTGCTTAACCAGTGTTAAGCAGAGGAGAAGGATCACCTCCCTTGACCTGCCGGCAACACTCCTCCTAATGCAGCCCAGGATACCACTTGCTGCCATTGCAGCACAGACACATTGCTGGCTCCTATTCAACTTGGTGTCCACCAGAACCCCAGGTCCCTTTCTGCAAAGCTGCTTTCCAGCTGGGTGGCCCCCAGCACGTTCTTGTGCCCAGGGTTGCCTTTCCCACTTGCGGGTTGTGTAGCCAGGAGACATCTGTAACATCACACGACAGCCTTTGCAAAACATGACACAAGTTGACTGGAGTGGTTTTCAGGCAATAACTGTGGAGTGGTGAAGCAGAGCTTAAGTCCATTGCACTTGCTTAACTGCTTAGCTCCTGTTACAGTTCAGCAAATCCTGCTTCGTTTTCACCTAATAAATAGGCTGCCTATAGGCATGCAAACTTGGTAGCCCTGCATATGCATTCCTCATTGGTTTGTATCTCTGTTTCTGCTTGCCCTTGCTGCTTTCCTTCTAAGTACTTACATCCTTCTAACTGCATTCATACTGACACGTAAGGTAAAACTTTAAAAAAAAGGAGTAATTTTACTAGACCAACAGTTGGAGAGGGAAATATTACTACTGTGAAACAGGATGTAGAAAAATAGACACACCGCTAAACCCACAAACACCACCTGTGGAAGATGCATCTGCGTTCAAAGCAGAACAGCCTTCCACTTCCCCGAAAGGACTCGCAGGATTTGTCACAGCAGATCACATTGCTGCTCTGTGTGCGCTGGCATGCGGCCTCCAGCACCGGCCAACACCTGATGCTGCGCAGAAACATGAGTAGCAGCAGATTGCACCTGGCTAACCTTGAGAGACTTGCTCTTTAATTGCTAAGCGGAGCAGAAAAGAAATGCACTGAAGTTCCTCTTGGGCTATATAAGTTATTTTGCTTATGTTTAAATTTAGCAATATAGATACCTTCAGGTGACGCTGCATTAAATGCAGTCATTTAGAATTAGCTTCTTGTATTTAGCTGATAGAGCCAATTTAGATAATTGTTCAAGTAGCTACAAATAATATAGCCATGTCTCCTATAAAAGCCAGGAGTTACTGATGCGCCATCCCTTGTCACTACACAAACAGGTAATGGTAAGGGGGTTGTTTCATTTTTTTTTTCATAGGCAGGAGGAAGGGTGCATTCCATAGGCACACAGGACTGTTAAAATTCTGATCTGGGCTTGTATAAAATTACTGTCCTTAACAATAACAAGGTTAGTATCCTTTAGAAACTCTGGAGTATCCCCACGGAACAGAGTGCAGCAAACAAACAAGCAAATCATTACAAGTTATCACATCTGGTTCTGCAAAATTTCTCTCATCTGTTTGTTGTTGCCCATCCCTACCCCCACGATGCCCCCAGTCTCTCTTATCTCCTGTTTCTGGCTCTCCCAGAGAAAACTCACAACAAAAAAATTTCCAGAAAAAATATCACTCGTCGCATCCTGAAATAATACTCGGGCAGTGAAAAGAAACAATGAGGACACAGGAACCACATTTTCGTAGTGAATGGTTACAACAACTATCTTTGACAACATGATATGAAAGTCATTTATTCAACCCAACACCAACATAATGATTTTGTGGAAAAAAATGAGAACCCTTCATAAATTACTTCTTATGACTAAATTATGCCACATTCAGCTCACATTTTTCTCAAGTTATCTCATTTGCTTTACAGATTGATGATGGTCTTCATGCCCAAGCCTCCATATTCTACAGGATAAACATTTTCAACCCACTCATCAATCTGTCACATTCCTCACGTTTTATGACCCTCTTCAATTTAGTCAAACTACTTTTGTTGGCAGAGCAGGATACAGCGCAACTGGATATCTCACCATTTGAGATAAACAAGATGGACTTCTTCCTTTCTCTATTCCTTCAAGCAGTTTTGTACAGATATGATACTGTATATGACCTTGGTAGGCTGGGTTTTTCTTCTAAGACTAATTTTGCTAATTTTTAAATGGACAAAGACTGAATTTGAAACCAGAAGGAAACAATTCAGATTTAACACATTTTCAGGTCACTCCCACTAAGTATTTCCTGTTACAATTAGCCTTTGACTATAAACAAATTCATTGTGGACCACTTCTGTTTACCAACTAAGATCCTTAGACTCAGGAAAACAAAATTCAAAGCTCTAATTCTCATAAATGACTTGAGTTTTCTGAAATTGGCATCAGAAGAGGCTACTAGCAAGGAAAAGACTGAGAATGCCCCCGAGTTTAGGGGCAGTGTTATCTCACTATGATTTTCCCCAGCAAGGTAGTGGCAGACAGTATGTGTCCAAATAAAGAGGGATTACTATTTAGCATTGGTGCTTTTATTCGCATTGCTGCTAACTTAGCTGTCAGACTACTGCCTACTTTTTCCATCATATGTTTCTGAAAAAGCCATTTATTGTTTGGTGTATTAGTCATGTAGTAAACACACACTGTCCAACCCTTTCAGATGTTTGTAATCAACAGAGAACTTGATATCCAGCCCATTACAGAAACAAGAGATATTTCCAGTTCGGCACTTCTCCCTTCCCATCTCTGCTACCTATTTTGTTTACAAAAGCTCTCATTTGTAAATGCTTTTATCTACTAAATGTTGCACTAAGAGATAACAAGCTGCTTGACTGCACAGAGAAAAACTGAACAAGTTGCCAGGAACCTCTCACTCATCCTCTCTGATATAGGGAATTTGAAAGGATACGTTCCTTAGCCAAATCAGAACATTTTCAATAATCTGGAGCATCTTTAGCTAGGTCATAATTATGGATCCATATTTAACCTTTAAATGAAGAAGCCGAAGCTTCATATTCAGTACATCTAGTGAAATATGAATCAAAAACAAAAGTTGGAAATTACAATGCAACTGGTAAAAGCTAATCCTCACATCTTCACAAATGTGAAGATTCCTTCACAGAATAATACACTGTATTCTTCAACTTGATAAATTAGCGAGTAGCAACTGCACACACGCAAAGATAACTAACTTTCCAAGTTCATGTCCACTCAACTTGATTTGAATAAGTTTACATGGACAGTACTAGAAACTCAGTAGAACAGCCTAATGTCTAAGTGTCTACCTGTGTTTGCAATACTTATTTTTTGGCTGATGCAAATCTCAGATATTATAAGCTGATATGAGTAGACAAATTCTTACGCCTGTGTAAAATCCACAAGCCTGGTGTGCTAGCTCAGTCTTACACAGTCCTATGTCATCAGGTAGAAACATACAGACTTATCTGTCAGAAGTCTATAAAACACCATATTTAGTACACTGACAATTAAAAACTCCAAAACGCCATGTTTCAGTACTACGTTCAACATGGCTCAGTCTGGCTACAACAGAACAGGATCGCAAAAGTTACAGCTGTACCCTGCTGAAATTTCCCTTTCTCCTCCATCCCCCCGACCTCACAAAAGGGACATTTCCAGCAAACTCCAGTTCCCACCATCATTGCCCTGCTTCCCATTTTCCCTTACAGCCACCGCCACCTCCTTCCTCCTGCTGTTGTCAGTTTGGCTGTCAGCACTGATCACGTCAGATACCCTAGAAATGGGTGCATTCAAAAAGAATGAAAAAAAAAATAACGTTACAAGGTGGGATACTGAAAGGAAAGGACTGTATTATGCTTATCTTCTAGGAAACAGAATCCTGAGGGTAATGTTCAAAAATTGCCTCTGGAGCTATAGTGATACAAACCGCAAATAACCCATGTTTGAAAAGTGCGAGGGGATCTCATTTTGTGTGGCATCACTTCATCTCAAGTAGGATCAGCACTGATAACCAGATGGGAAGCAGACAACTATCTTGCCTCTGCAGTGGAAAGCCACCAAAGTACAGCACTTTTGAAAAGTTGTTCACTTCTTGGATTAAAAAGTTATTTGAGGCCAATTTCTTTAACACTTGCAGAGTGGTGGAGAGAATCAAACGCATGCAGCAGTGTTGTCTACAGGCTTGACTCCAGGAGCCAGGTTTCATTAAGCTGTTGGAGCCAGGTGACCGATCCAAAACTTACCCCTTTTTAACAGAGCAAACCTGTACTAGTTTCAGCAGGACTATGCAATTTACACACTAAGACCACAGCACAGATAAGACAGTATTACACTGTGCAGCAAAGTGTAATTCATCATGACATATTCCAAGAAAAATTTAGAAACACAAAATCCAGTGAAAAATCCCACACTGCATTTCTTAAAGGCAGACAAAGCGAAGAAAAATCTGATCAGAGTTATACAAATGATGAGAAGATAAACTTCTTTTATACTATCAATTATTTTCCCCATACTACTGAACTACATAGTTAAAATCGTATAGGCTCCCACACAGCTTTCAGGAAGTTATTTTACTTTCTAGTTGCATACTTAGTCATGTTCACTCATAGAATCATAGAACGTGTTGGGTTGGAAAGGACCTTTAAAGGTCATCTAGTCCAACCCCCCTGCAGTGAGCAGGGACATCTTTAACTAGATCAGATTGGATAAAGTATACCGACAGATATCCCCCCAAAAATGGTCTCTATGCTAACTACTGCTGCCACCAGAAGAGATGGGTACACCCCAGTCTAGCGGCTCTGCAACTGCACAAGGAACTGTCACCGTCGCATAAGCGCCGGCAGCTGCTCGTTCTGCATTGAGCCAAGGACTGAAGAGGACTGCGATACAGATGAATAACAAAACAATGCTGTGGTTTCCCTATTGCTCCTCATCACCCTCCAGGAGTTCTCGACCTCGGAGGCACTCGCGTTCAGGGCAGGGGACAGCCAGCCTTCCTCTCCTCCCGTCGGGCTGCAAAGGTGACTATGGGGTACGTTGTGAGTGAACGGGACTCAACAACGTGCATGGGCAGCTTCTCAAGACGATTGCTTCTTAATATTGCTACCTAGTTCAAACTGTCGATCTTGAGCTTCACCTTTTACTTGCAAGCTCACACACTGTTTCATGCCTTTTGCATCTTTTCCCATTATAGAAGAATTTATAGTTTTCCATGTTGGTGTTATCCAGCAATTCAGTAGCTCCTTAAAAAGCTAATTTAGGATTAAATACTCCTTCTGTCAAATGTTATATAACTTTTTCTATTTAAAGGCAGTATCAGTGCAAAGTAATTTATGATTTCAGATTATCAACACTTCAAAATAATGACTTCATCATTAAATTCCATACTCATAAGCTTTCTTGATCTCCCTAATAAACTTGCTAAGGATAACTTGGAGTTCTCCTCTGGGTGGTAGCGGAAGAGAATCCGTTTTTCTCATCTTATATGCACTGTCTTATGTAACTTTTTAGAGGTGGTCCCGACATCAGTACCGATACCATCCAAAAATTTGAAATTCGACTGTATAGGGTCTGACAACACTACTACTATTCACTGAACAGCGTCCACTGGCCAAACTGTAACAGGGGAAAACGCACCCGTTTTTATTATTCAAATTGCTCGAGTGAGGTCCCCGTGAAAGCATCCATGAGTAGGTCCACATTCTGCCATCAGCTTCCACACTAACCTCAGCTGAATAACTTGCTGGATATAAATCATTAGTAGCAGACCACATGCATCAAGTTTTTCACCCCAAACTAAATCCTATTTCACTACCACGATACATGTTCCTAAATCATACCAGAGCACGTTCGTGCTAATGTCTCTCACCACCACAGTTACTTCTCCACCGTCTGACAGAACCGAAACAGCAAACTCCCCCCGCCATAGCAGCAGTTACACAGGCAGAGTTGCTGGTTTGCCAGCATAACTCACTCCACAAAGCAACATGAAACTAAATTTCAGTCTACAGTAGACTCTCCAGCACTGCTCCACTGCTACAATCACATCACAAAGCTTCTGCAGTTTATACTTAGGAGCCTTTTTAGCTCAAAAGTCACAATGTAGGCCTTAGAAATAGGTGTTGATAGCTATATTCAAGCCCCTCAGAAACTCTGTACTAAAAAGAAACATCTTCTAAAGCAGCAGTACACGCATCTCGTTCAATTTCTCTCTGTAAAAGCCATTTCAGTAGAACTAACATGCTGACCATTGCAATATAAATATGCAAAGCGATCCATCTACCAGCTGAGAGGTCTTATGGAAGGTTGATAACTACTTATTTCAATAAGCTACCACTGAAAGGAAGGTCATGCCTAAGGCTAGGTGGCATATCTTCAGATACGTCCGCTCAAACTTAATAATGTCTTTCACAAATGTTTGTGCTGCAAGCCTACACTGAAATATTTTGAGTTTGTCTCATGCCAAAAATAAATCACTGTTTCTACTCTATGTAAAAATGAATGAATAAGTAATTACACACAGAATATCTTTTGTGCCAGGAATATTTTTTTCCCTGCCTTCTCTTCTCTCCTCTCTCTTTTCTTCCTCCTAACATCAGGACACTAATTTTGAAACTCATGTGGGGCTTTTCCATTTGTTTCATTTTGGTTTTGGATTGTTTTTTAAATAGTGTCTCGTTTAAATGAATTTTGCAAGTAGCAGAGACAATCCACTGACATATAGCAGAAACCTTTACATGATGGTGGATAACGTGTTCCAGCCTCATGCTTGAGGTGTGGTGGAGAGGTGCAGGGGAAGAAGAAAGGAAAGGAAGAAGATTGAAAAGAAGGCTGAAAAGTAGGCTGTACCAATAACACCAATAACTTAGGAATAAGCAATATCACAAGTTTTGGTAAAACAATGTTTATGTTCAGTTACGGTTTTGGAATCCTGAGGAGTTTCTGATACTATAGGGAAACAAGCTGAAAAAAATTATTCACATAAGACTAACCTGTCACGTGTAATTTTTATGCATAATGAAGGCATATGCAAAGTAGGCAAAGACTTGGAGTTTCTTAAAATACCATATTCTAAAAGCATTTAAAAGAGTCATTCTGATAACAAGTGTTAGGTTCTGACTGGGAAAGAATTTTCCAACTCATTTACAGATGTTTATTAACCCTCACAATTAATGCATCATTTCATTTTTGGTTGATTTGGGTTGTTTTTTTTTTTTTTCCTTTTAATTGAAGCATTTAAGCCCCAACCCCTCTGTCCATCCCCAATACTATCCATTAACTTAATCAGGTCTGGGTTTTAATCTCTGAAAAATAAATATAATTTCTAGCCTTCTGTTACTGACCCTTAATTTTCTTCCCTTGACTAAGTGACTGGTTGCAAATACATGTTCCAGAGCTACACTTGTATACACAGCCAAAAAAACCTCCTAAAATACAGCAAGATTATTTTTTTTCACTTGATGTTTACAAGCTTTACAAAGGTATGGTATTAAAACAAACTGAATGGGAGGACACAGACCTCGCTTGGAAGAGGGCAATCTCAGGGCAATCTCAGTTTTTCAAGATTCCTGGCATAGAGGGGGAAAACGGACTTGATTCTGTCCGCGTGCTACACAAGGCCATTTCTACTAACCTTGGGGGTGGGAAGTAGATATAAAGAATTTTGTAGGTTTCAATTAAGACCTTGAGATTTTAATTTTGAGATTTAAAGAGTACGTAAGATTTTCTCACTCTGCCATTTCTGATTTATCTAAACTGAAAATAATTGTTGAATGCTAGTTAACTAAGATAGTTATTCCACTTGCATAAAGTAATGCAAATACTCCTTAGGTAAATCTAATTTGGGACACAAACTTGAAAGTTATACATTTACAAATTTACTAGCCAACTTGTGGTTAGATGGTGAACCAATTAAATACAGATCCTATATCTTTTTCTCAAAGAGCAGTACTTCCAAGTGAGAATGATAAAGGAATCTGGGACGGGAACTAATTAGGTTCAGCATCTTAATAAAGCCTGAGTTACTTCTGAAGGAGAAAGTCCAGCTGTTTTCTTGGTCAGAAAATAGGTCGGAAATCTACAGGCCATACGTACTAAACGTCTGCTGCAACGTATTTGAGCTTTTTACACTTTGGTAAGTGTAAAGTTGCATGGGAAAAGATACCCAGGTATTGGTTGGCAAACCTGTTGCCTAGTTCAAATGAACAGCCAAACTCCTTGCAGGGATTTCTGTATTTAAGCTTCAACTACACATGAATCTTTCCAACGTGTAGAAGACATGGCCTGAGTTTGCACTGGTCACCCACGGCTAACTCCATAGCTGCTGCAACAAGTGCCTGGAGCACCACTTAGTCAGATCAGCAATCCTCCGGAGATCTTGCCGTTGGCTGGTACGGTTAACTGGTAGTCTAGCTATTATCAACATACGCTTAAGTGATCTACTTCTCTACTTTCTGACTCTGTCAACATACACTGACTGTGACGTCCTGAGATGTATCCCAGCTCACAGACAAAAAACTACCACCAAAAGCCATGCCACTGCTGTGCTCACCAAGTGACACATCAATAGAATAAATGGCTTGCTATCAATACAATGCTGCATTTCTTTTGAGAAATGTCACATCAACTATATGTCCACTTCAGAATTCAGCATAACTTCTGAAAGGATTTGTAAAGCCTCCTCAAATGGATTAAAAATGGCAACACCACTTTACAGGTCTCAAGCCTGGAACCAGTAGTCCAGTCTGATCACTATTTGTAAACTCAAGAGCCCCCAAAATGGGCCCTGGGCTTACAGCTGAAAAGGATAACCCTTGTCCCAAAGAGATAACACAGTCACTTACTTGAAAACTCTAAAATTAAGAAACAAGGTAGTTTTGCAGGGAGGACAGAGGCATAGGAGCAATAGCAGCCCAACCACCTCATTATACAAGGATTAACGATTATACAACGTTGAGTAATTCTTACGTTAATCAGCCAGAGATACATCACTGTACCAGGCAGCTGTGCAGCAACATAACGTGACACCTCGCAATCTCCCATTTTCACAGGCTTGTTGAAAGGGAGAGGGGAAATGTTTTCAACTGGGCCCTTTCAAAATAAAATCTGAAAATGAAGAGAGTACACTTGATACAGACACACAGGCTTTTTAAAGATGGCTTGTGTAAGAATTATCAGGCAAAAACTGCTTCAGGTATTTCAACAAGAGATGGAGACTGAAAGAAAGATGACTACAGTAATAAGAGGAGGGGGAATCAATACACTTAGAGTAACTTTATTTAAGGCATGTTTGATTAAGGACACTGTTTCATTTTCATACTTCAGCTGACCAGACTTTTTTCCCCCAGCACTGGAACTGATGGGGTAGGGCAGGGGGGGAAGCTTTAACAGGGTTTTCCCAAAGCTTGAAAATTTCTTAGAGTTCTACTCTACTCTATTCTAACAATTTAGAGCTTTAAACTGATGAATCAACTTTGCTACACAAGGTTAAATTGACAGATGTGAGAAAAAAAATTCTGTTAATGCCTGAACTACACTTGGTTAGGGAAATAAAGCTTATATCCAGATGTGGTTCTACTTCCTTCCAGAAATTTAGAATAAAGTTCTTCATATAGCTCTCTCAGAGAAGAAATATTAGTCAATACTAAGTCATAGCACTAAGAAACCCGCAAGATTTTTCCTCTATCACATTTGTACAAAGCTGCAATTAAAGACTTATTTAAGCAAAAGATCTTATTAATGGCTTGTTACTCTCTATAAAATCTATTTCAGTTCAGTAGCCCTGATTAAGTCACAATTTATAAGACTGGAAAGAGGCCAAAATAGGAAATCGGTATAACTCCTTAACAACATAGAATTTATTTTATTTTTTTGAGAGAGAGAGCTGTTCTGAAATAGATTACAAAGCCTTCTAATGAAAATCAATGGCATTTTAAAGTTGAAGGCTTAAAGTGCAATCAAAGATTTAAAACGCCAAAAATGGCAGCATATGCTTCAACCTTTGATTTTCTCTTGTGTGCTCAAATTGCCCTGGTCGGTTCATCAGCTTAAGGCAAAAAAAGCGACATTTTGAACTGTTACGACCCAGCCTAGGCTAACGAATGGCCTTCATAAACCTGCATGCGGAGTGCTAGGTAACATCTTCTGAGAGACTGCCCATTGACGATGTAAAGTCCCATTTTCCTTGCACCTGCCCTCGCTATCCTCTCCCCGAGCACCTTCTCTCCTTGGCTCGCATGGTGCCCCCGCCATGCCCCTCCTCTTTGCAGCTGCAGCCCACGGGCAGCTCCACAACGCCGGCCCTGGGGCTTCTCCAGGGAATGCTTTAAATGGTCACGGGTCTGCTGCAACTGCAAATATTGTAAGGGTCAGGAGAGGGTCAGGAGGGTTATTTCCTATAACTGGACACTGACTCTGCAATGACCTATTTTCTACAGCTTAACGGGAGTTTCCTTTGCTACCGCTTAATGCTGACTCTGTCGTGATGCGCCTTAACCATATTGTGATAAAGGTCTAAGTAAAATAAGTCCTTCTGCAATGACCCTGTGAGCTGTTTAGAAGAGTGGCTGAACAGATTGCAAACATACAAAACCAGCCCCAAACAGACCTGAGACAGAGAGGGAAGGTTCCCCCTAGTGCAGACGGTATTGTACCACCCCCAGGGAAGAGCCAAGGATGCCAACGCTCCCCTGCCCTGCGGTGCTCGAGGAAGTCCTCGATGTTGCACAGTTGAGCATGACACAAAAGAGGTCAGTGCAAGGACATTTATGAATAACAACTTTAAGCATATTGTTAATGAGGTTTTTTGAGTCCAAGATAACCTGGTATTATTAGTCCAATTAAAATGACACTTCTTGATTAGACTGTCACGGTTTCAGCTGGGCTAGTGTTGACGTTCTAACTAGCTGCTGCTGTAGTGCTGGTTTTTGGATTTGGGATGAGAATGGTGTAGATGGTGCACTGGTGGTTTTAGTTGTTGCTAAGCTCTCAAGGCCTTTTCTGCTCCTCACACCACCCCACCTGCAAGCAGGCTGGGGAAGGGGGGACACACAAAAAGTCAGAGGGGACACAGCCGGGACAGCTGACCCCAACTGACCAAAGGGATATTCCATACCATGTGACATCATGCTCAGCATATAAAGCTGGGGGAAGAAGAAGGAAGAGGGGGATGTTCAGAGTTAGGGCATTTGTCTTCCCAGTAATGGTTACGCATGATGGAGCCCTGCTTTCCTGGAGAGGGCTGAACACCTGCTTGACAATGGGAATCAGTGAATTAATTCCTTGTTTTGCTTTTCTTGTGTGCATGGCTTTTGGTTTACTTATTAAACTCTTTATCTCAACCCAAGAGTTTTCTCGCTTTTACTCTTCTGATTCTCTCCCCCATCCCACTGGGGGAGAGTGAGCGAGCGGCTGCCTGGTGCTTAGTGCCATGACACCGTTACAACTTCATTTAGGCTAACAATAAATTCTTGGCTTCGCACATAAGGTGTGCTTCTTTGACCTACAAACTACATGTGTCTCAGGGCAACACTGCACGCTTCTAACTATGATTTCTTAGCTTCTGCTTTCTGCATTCATGAAGACCACACAGCCCTGTACTTTTGCAACGGCGCTCCCTCTTCCTGCCCTCCCTTCAACGCGGCAGAGTAACTGGCACAGCAGCAGCACTGTCCCCTCCCTGTGCCTGTTTGTCTGTTGGCCAGAAAAACAACCACCACCAAAACCAAAAAACACACACCACCTCCACCACCACCCCTTTTTCCCCATCCTGAGATGGCATAAGCACTGATCCCAGGGTGCTGCCCCTCCAAACTTTACCAGGGAAAGAAGGGATGCAGACTGCGTTCATGCAGTCCAATGTAATACAGGCGTGCAGTGTGCATCAACAGTGGGGACGCTTTCGTGCATTCACTGCACTGAAAATGTGTGTGCACCTCGTCTGGATAAATATCCTTAATTTGTAACATGAGTCTTCATAATTAAGAAATGAACACTGAAATGAATACCAAATACTAGGAACATACTGAAAATTAACTTTCAGGAATCACCTTTATCTCAATATCAGGATTTTTACGCATAGTGCAGTATCTGCCACCCTTTGGAGTTCCCCTTACAGAATTACAAATTTTAGAGATCGAGTAAACTATATGTCAGCTTAGGAAGACCAATTCCTTCCTGTATTGTAGGAAATCAGTAACATTAGTGTATCAGCCTGCCACATAAATAGTTTTTAACCTATCGGATCTCCCACCAGCAGAAACAATAAATATTTTTGACATTTGCATCGCAGATGAACCTTAAATTAACAAACTGACCCTTCCCTGCATGAACTAATAATTTCCTTTTACTCTTAACTGTGTAATGAACAAAAACATATGTTATTTTATATGCAATTAATGTATCCATTATGAAACAATACCACTGAAGTTAAATTTACTTCTGCTTATTCAACCTGTTCATGCACACACACTTGAACTACTCTGGCCTTAACTACAAGCAAAAAATGAGAGCGGCAAATATTAACATTCTAGGTTTTCCTTGACCTGCTGAATACTAGCCCAAATGCAACTACAAAGAGAGGTTTAAAAAATTTTCCAGTAAAAGCATTTTTTCTGATTGATTGTGGAGGTAGAGGGCTGTTCTGCAAAACATGCACAACCTCAGATAATTTACACCACGGTGTCATCAAGGGGAAAGTTCCATTTTCAGCTGTGAAAGACAAGTTCACTGCTATTCTCCCCGCCAGCCCCCCCATTCTATACATGGCAGCAACAGACAAATTGCAAATTAGCATTTGTTAAGGGCAATATTGTGCATAGCATCGAGTAGCACCCCAAAATCTGAGTCACTTATCACAGAATTTTAAAAATAATCTAAATTTTAATGTGTTTTAACCCATCAGAGTTCGTATTATTCATAACTGGAGATATATCCCTCATTTTCACTCCCTGCAACAGAAGGCCTACTGTGAGAACAGAGAGCTCTCCCAAACTCACTAAACAGACTGACATTAACCTCTAAATACTTATAAATACCCTTCAACCAAATCATACCAATTCCAAAGAGTACACTACATTAAAATTCACCTTCCCAAGATAACCATTTGTATGTCCATAAATATTGTAAGCAGGGGCTTATGAAAGAGGTAACAAATTAAATCCTGAATCACTTTCAAAATAAAGACCACAAACACCCCTACGACAAGTTCAAATAATCAGAACAATTCCCAGGAGAGAGGGAGGCAGCAGAAAAAGCTGGAGAAGGAACTTCACCAAGAACATGAAAGCTTGCAATAGCACCAGTGGTACCTGAGCGCCCCTTCCACTAAAAGGAGTGGAACAGAAAGGAAGTAACAGGAAAAAGACACAATCAATGGACTCCAAGATCTGGGACAAGTGTTTCATCCCTAGCTCTTCTTGCTTCACCTCCCCTGCTTTTTCCCCCTCAGTATCTTCCTGAGCGCGGCGGATCAGCAGGACACGACGCCTTGTTCTTTATGGTTCCAGCTCAGATTTTTCCATCCAAGATCTCCCTTTTGTCAAATCACACTGAAATAATAAAACTAAGTTCATTTGGACAAGGAAGATTTTGTTCACAATACAAGCATAACTCTGAAAAAAGCAGAAGTACTACACATTTTAAACAGTTCAGGAACTTGGCATACAAAAGCTGAAGAAAGTGGAGTACTGCTCTCCCCACCCCAAACCTCTTAGACGATAGTATTTAAAATTTACAGGTTTTCCCCATTTAATTTACAAGATTTATCTTACTTTACTGCTGAAACTGATTAAAAAGCCTGCATGAGAGAACAAGAAAACAATATGAAGATAATCATATACTACTGCATAGAATGAAACTAACTGAAGCCTAAGGTGCTTAGATTTCTATTTAAATACATTTTTTTCCTTTAGGAGCAATGAATAATCTTTTCCTTAGACATAATTCGAGGCAGATTGATACCTCCTTGTTTTATTTCAAGATGACACCCTAAATAGAAATTATCATTTTTTAACATAAATCCATCACTACAGTGTGGATCTGGCAGCCCTTTTAGTGTCGTTGCTGCAAAACCAACTACACGAGACAAGTCTCTGCGTAAACTGTCCCCCAGGCTGCTCCCATTCCCTAAATTACTATGAGAGAGCAGTAGTGACAGCCCTCTGTTGGTATCATTCTTGGTAAAAAGGTTGACGAGAGTAACATAAGTAGTGACGACAGTTCTCTCCTGGCCACGCTGCTGAATCTCACAGGAAAAAGGGCAAGCTCTAGAATTCAGGGACTATTTGCATTCCCAATGCTCCTTTGCATTTTTATTTCTGACAACAGATGTGCACAATACATTCACGTATCTAATGAAGGAACAGCATGAAAAATGGTAAGAAACATTGTGGTGACCTTAAGAAGTTGTGAACCTCAGCAGAGTTTGTTTTCCTCTTCTCACCCCCACTACTGTCCGTTTCTTAATTCCAACCATAATAAGGTAGGAATTCTTAGTCTCAAATTCACCCAGGCAATAATTACCAGGGATGCTACAGTGTATAATTTATTTTAAGGAAGGAAGGAAGAAGGTCTTAAAAAAAAAAAAAAAAAAAAGATTTAAAAAATTGCATATTTCACTAATCAGAGTGAAGAGTGAAAAAACCCCGTTCCCACTGAAAAATCATCCAGAGGATATTTACCCATTTAAAGAAAGTAGAAAAAACATATTGAGGTCTGCCGCATATTATAGCTTGATCCTGTTCAAACTACCTCAACAGACCTGTTCCCTGAGGGCACGCAGTTAGGAACAGCCATACCCAGGCACTGGCACTCCAGCAACGTGCTCCAGAACCCCTTGACTGTTCTGAACCCCGAATCTCTCCATTAATCTCTAAGTTTTGCTTCAATTGTTTGTTTGAGTTTTTTTCTTCGTTACAAGAAGAAAAGTGGATACTTAAACAAAATAGCAAAAGAAAAACAGAAATTATGTATTTTTATCTCAGTAATGAGAGTCCAGGAATATCTTATTATGAAAAATAAACTGAATGTATGCATACAAAAATGGTGTATTCATATAGGAGATAATCCTTCATTTTTTCTTACAGAGAAAGTAAATACATCTATCTAAAACTTTAGAGCTCACATTCCATATAATACAGTCTTAGCCACAAAGCTAAGCAATTTCAGTGTTGTAAGTCTGTTTTCAGACTAGATAAAGGTAGAGGAGTACAATCTGGTGACTTCTCATGACAGATCAACCTACTGTTTCTTAGTCTCGATGCGCCTCCATGCATAAAACTAACATTTACAAAAATTATTCTAAAACCAAATGGTTACCCCTTTAGCTCTCCCTTTCTTTCCCCCAGCATGCTCCGACTCCTACTCTCACCTCGTGCACGTGTTGCCAGCCAGAAGAAATGTGCCAAGCACCTCTTTAATGGTCCGCCTCATAAAAAACACATGGGCAGCCTCTGCATGCACGTCTCTTCTAGAGAAGAATATATCCCAGCACCAAGGAGCACAGAAGAATGGGATGCTCCTAGGGCATTTTTCCCCAAAACTTTCTATTTCTCCACCAGTTAGAATGGCAGGGAGCCATCATGCATATCTGCAATTTCTCAAAAATGTAACCTCCTTTAGGTTGAGGAAAAAGTAGAACGTTCAGGAAACTCAATTTTATTGGACTAAAATATTTGACAAGAGATAGTTCGGTATTTTTTTTCTCATGTGTCTCCTTATTAGCAACATTCTTCTTGTTCACCAAATTACTAAATTAAATGGAAATTTCTCATAAATGCTCAACCTGCCAGTTCTGCAGCACTGCTTTTTCTCTACAATAACATTTCACAGAGAAAACGCTTTGTTTTACCATTTAATTTCTATTATGGTAGCAACAGGGAAATATTAATTATATATTCACATTGCAGCTATGAAATTTAAGCTCTTCCATTCTTTCGCAGACAAATGTTCTCTTTTCCAGGTGGAGAAAACACTTTGGAACTGTTTTACAAACTGGTATTACTAGAACAAATGGCTCCATAATGGCTTTAAAAGAAGAAAAGCAACAGTTTCACAGTCATTCTACAGCTTCCCTTGGGTGCCGGAAAGTTTGAGTCAGCTTAAAAAAAAAAAAAAAAAAAAAAAAAAAGGTTATTACTGGAGGATTCCTGAAACTAGGTATTTGCTTTGAAAGGTGTAACTTCTTTGCCAAATATACAATCTCGCCCTCCTGCTTACCATCTCACCACAACATCTGTCAAACAGACTAAAAAATCCTGCTAAACCACAGAACTTTTTGTCATACCTGTGCAGTAACTGGCAGCTCAGATGAGCGATTTTTGATTAAAGCACAAGTAATATATGTTACATACATAAAAATGCAAGACATAAGGAAATACTTGATGATCGCTATCCAGGTACTAGAAACAACTGAAGAACAGAAGTAACTGCTAACAAAAGAACAAGAATTTTGCCCAATGTGTAGCGATGGAAAGCGGACAACAAGAAGAAGTGAACTAGGTTCTGAATATGAATTTTCAAGATTTTTCTCTGTAGTATTACTTTAAGGTCATTCCTGTAAGTCTTTCTTATGCCAGCAACCCCACTGATTCTTTTTAATGTCTCAGTTAATAAAACCAATTCCTCAAACTTGGTTTAGCAAAGTAGGAAACAAAGAAACGTCAGAAAAAAAGCACCAAGAGAAACAAATATAGGAAGAGGGAAACTCACTGCATATAAACTACAAGCAAGTGAAGGGAACTAATAGATGTAAATATATATATTGTTCCTCGATACTAGAAACAAAGGATTCTTGTGAGGTATAGCTATATGCTGATGCTATTGCTTAGTAATGATTAATCTTAGCAGCATGTATCTCACCACTGCAACAGGAAAGTAGCCATCAAGAGCAGGAAAAGAGTTATAGAAGAAGAGATTTATTTCCAGTTTCCCTGTTACAACAAGTTGAGGATTGTGCAGTCTTGAAGCATTCCTTTAACCGTGTTTCTGCAATAGCCTCTATAAGTCACTGTTTTCACAGTCATCTTTGACATCAAGGAGGAAGCTGAAAAATAAACTGAAGCCCTGATATGACAGCAGCTTCCGTATGAGGTCAACCATTAATATTCTCATGTGCATGGCTTTGAAGTGTCAGGAAGTTACAGAACGAGATATGACCGTGTTTAGAACTGAATATCTGAATATTTTTTTTAGTACTTTTTTTTTTTTTCCAGCTGATGGTTGTACATATCCTGAACTGCACTTGAGGGGCAACAGAAGTAGAAGAATCTGACCTGGGAAAGATGTTCAACCCCCACCACCTTCACCTACAAATCTTTTAGCATTCCTTTTCCAAAACACCACTAAACACATCCAGAGAACAGTAAAAGTTCTGATGGAGGCACGTGAGTAGCACACAGGGTCCTCCTCTCTTTGTGACTGACATACCCACTATATTACAAAAAACCCACCGACACCACCAAAGGACTTCAAAACATCTCAGCTTTGCTTTACCCTACACAGAGGTTCAAAGAACCAGTTCTCAGCGTCATACAATTATAATCATATATCCCTGTAAAATGGACATGTGCAGTCAGCTGCAAGTATTACGATCATCTGTCAAATTAGTAAATTGGTTTTGAACACAAGCAGATTTCCTCAGAGTCCTCTAGCAACTAATTTCTAAATGCAAAACAAAAAGTATTTAAGCTCCAGTACCTACTATTTATCTTCTCTCATTGACACCTTTCCAGAAATCGGTGTTAAAATAAAAAGAAGCATCACAGGCTTCCAAAAATGCAAATTTCCTTCCAGCACAGTTGTGACCTTGGCTATGTTATTGAAATTTGTCACATCTTTGTCCATGAGCACATACAGAATTATTACACTGACTTATTAACATCTTCCATAAGCAATTGCTTCACTGTGTCTTTCCTCACATTCTAGTTATTTAGGGCTACTTTAACATAATTTAATAGACAATGACAACACAACTATATTTGCTTCAGTTAGAAGTCATCTTCCCGTGCGCAGTGATGTCATTTTTGATCCTCGCTAATAAATTATAGGGAAGATATTTTAGTGGCAGATACATTCAAATGTCTCCTGTTGTCTAAATCAACCTGTTAACGTACCAGCAACACTCAAGAGTTCAGTAGCTATTTTGCCATTTAGCACATGTACATAATATGAACTGGTTCACAAGAATTAGTCACCAAGCACATCTACATCTGACATTAGCTGTCTGTCATAAACGTCTCATCAACTCCATTGTTGAGACTATTTCATTATCCTCAGAAATACTTAAAAAACAAGCATTTGATCATTCAACAGAACAGATTTCGTGCGTGAAATATGACATTGTTCAGAATATATTTTTGTTCTCCACATGGTTTCAAAGTATTCTCACAGATTCCCATTACACCATTACAAGCTATTTATTAAATTCTTATTTTTGCTGCTTGGGGTTTTGTGTGTGTGCATGTGTGCACGTGCGCTGGTTTTGGTTTTATTTGTGGGTTGTTTTTTTTAATAAAAGCAATTATAATTAATATATACAAATAAAATAATGACTATCTGAGTTGAACCACATGTCATTACATGTGGATGATAGGGACTGCCAAGAACAATTCAGTGCACAGAAATTGACACTAAAACAGAAAACTATATATGGTATGGAGACCTCCAATACAGACAGATAAAAGCCATCTAAAGTCTTTCACACATTTTCTATATAATGCAGTTGCATAAAGTATGCTAAAATTAGAAATGAGTAGAGCGTTTGCCAGTTGATTATTCACAGCTGAACACAAACCTCTGAGTGTACAGCTTTGGGAAACAACATATTTATACAAATTTCTTCTTTTTTTTTTTTTTTTTTTTTTTAAATAAAAGCTACTACAATGTACCGTATGCATTTCGACCTTTCATTTCACTGCAAGTGTTTTCAAGTAGAAAGCATAAAGTGAACAAAATGGAACAACTCTATTTAGGCATTCTTAAGTATACATAAAAATCAAATTTCATTTGTTATGAAACTCCGCGATCCAGTAATAGACATAATCCTTTGTCATTGACTAGATATATATTTTTTCAAATGGATGATTCAGTATGCAAGACCAAAACCAGCTGAACAAAGGAGTGTATTTGCTTAACTGCGTCACATCTTTTGTTTTACAGTACATGCGCGTAGACACTTATTTCTTCCAAGTGTTAACTCTTCTGCTTAAAATACCATTTAATGTCAATTTTTGTCATGCCATGTAAAGACTGTACTAACAAGAGCTTTGAGGATAGTTTAAAACTTCTATATTTATTCGTCAGCCAATGCCAATGCTGAAATTTGGAAATCCTTTTGATTAAGGATGTTTTCTAGGGATAGCAACCTTGGTGAGACTTCCAAGCTTTCTATCACACAGTCTCTAAGCGTTTACGTGGACAAAGACCACCAACAAGTAAAGGAAAGCCATCAATTAATAGTAGGCATATATGCATACACTCTCTGGCTTCTCCATATATAAATCAATGCAAAGGATGCAGCATGTGGGAGACAACCACCTTCCAGCCACCGGCATAATACGGTGAGTACTACATTTGTTGTAGCACTGAAGGGAAGATAAGAACCGTGTATCAAACACCAACAAAGAGCGTGCCAAAACACAGCCTATCTTCACTCGGAAAACTTTTTATGGAATGTAGTCCCTGCTTCAAGTTTTCATTTTGTAAAAAAATGTTCCTGGCAGCTGTAGTCAGGTCTATACTTCCCTTTCTGCGTCCTCTGCATCCCACTCACATGCTTTCCAAAGGCGGCTGCTGGATGCTATACCCACAGAACAGATTTAATACACATCAAATCAGAAGTGGGAAAAAGTGCACAAAGCTCGGGAAGTTCATTAGTATTTCTAAGAGTTCTGCTCCTACATCTCAGGCAGTCATCACATATTTGCTATTAACATAAATTTATTCAAATACGAAGAAGCTGTTATAGCAGTTCTCTATCTGCAGTTCTTGAAACATGTTGTGATGATTAAAAATCCCACACACATTGAGAAAAAAGTTACAGTGAATAAATTTGTTACAATACCCTCATACTCTATGCTCACTTGCAGCATTCAAAGTGCATTATGTTAAATTACATTCCCTTGATTCTGTACTGGATATTTTCTGTAGACAATTAGAAACTGCCACCAACCACAAAGGACAAAAGTTTCCTAATTTAAAAAGCTCACGTTCTTGGCATTTGGACTTCTGCTGCCTCCTCAGATTGTCCAGAAAGAGAAGGGATCTGGAATATTATTGAATGTGATTAAAGACCGAATTCTTTGTATGCAGACATTCATTTGCTCAAGGTTGATGTGTTGTCCAAAGGGTAAAGTAGCCCAAGTATAATTTTTTGCAGTCTGAAATAAAGTTTCCTCCTGACCTTATTATATCCAACTATCATAATAAAATTACTGAGCTAAATACCTCTCTATATATGATATGCCTACTGACATCTTCAAAGGACTATTTTTTTATTCTTTTATAACCAGAGAAAAATAAGCTTACAAAAGGATGCAAATTCCATGGAAAAGATTCAATGCTAAAACACCTTTTTTTTTTTTTTTTGCCAGAAGGAATGCTGAACTACTGTTGAAAGTCAACAAAACAAGCAGCAAGGTGCAAACTTGTAGTAAAAGTAAAAATGGTAGTAAAAAATGGACTTTTGATTTCCTGTCTTTACTATCATTTCAGGGTCTCTGATCATGACTATTAATCAATCATCAATCAGTTGTCAGACCGTGACAGCATGTAATTTTAAGGTTTGCAAGTCGGGCAAATTCAGAGTAGATGATACAATTCACGTATAGGTAACAGACTGATCCTTGAACCAGGACATGGCAGGTCCAATAGTCCTATCATCCTGTGCGTCATCTTCTGTCTCCAGTACTAGCCAAAACCAGGTGTTTTCATTCATATATTTTTCCCAAGTCTGTGGTAGAGTTCTGTTTAAGAGTCCTCAAATGATTTTTTTTCTTTGAGTAATTTTTCAATTTTTTTTAAAATACATGAGGATTATTTCTGTATTTAAATTGACAGCTGCAGCAAGCAGTTCCACGTAACTACCTTTATTAGGGAGAACTATTTCCTTATCTTTTTGACCCGTTTCTTGGTTACTGCATTGGATGGCCACACATTTGCCTGCTAGTGGAAGAGAGGTAAGAGCTCCCAGTTCACATCCTCCTTACTCCCTGGGATCTATCTTACACTCATTCAGCTACCTCTTCTCCAGGCTGTGCATCCTGACCACCTACCACCCCTCACAGGGAAGCTGTCCCATACTACGGTAATCATTTCCATTTTCTGTACTTTCGTCATCACTGTCGTACTTTTGGATCACTGTATAATTCTGGTGGCTGAAGGTATGAATCTCTCAGAAATCTGAAATACGGCCTCTTGAAAACTACTGAACATCTTTTTGATCAGCAACAAGGCTCATCTTTTATAAACCGTGATCTTTGACAATAAACATTCATTATCCTGCTTCCTGGGACCTTCCTTTGTTCATACAATCATTGTATGGATCATGTTGGAAAGGACTTAGGTGTTCATCTCCTCCAACCTCCCACTAAAAGCAGAGTCAACACTAAATTCAGACCACAGTTGCTCAGGGCTTTGCCAGGCAGGACTTGAAAACCTCCAGGACAGAGATTCCACAACCTCGCTAGGCAACCTCTTCCAATGCTTGGTTATTCTCACAGTGAATGGGTATTTCTCCTTAAGTCTGAGCCTCTTATCTTGATTTATGTACGTTGCTTTCCAGTCTTCCAGCCAAGCACCTCAGAGAATAGCCTAGCTCTGTTTTCTTGATTGCATCCTTGTCTGTATTGGAAGGCTGCCATTAGGTTCTCCCCCTCTTGAAGCATCTTCTCCAGGCTGAACAAGCTCCATTCTCTCAGCTTCTCCTCACAGGACATACGCTTCAGCCTTCAAGAGTTTTGGTGGCCCTGCACTGAGCACATTCCAGTCAATCAATGTCTGTCTTGGACTGGGTTGGGGGCAAGAGGGGAGGTGGTGTCCAAACCTGGACACAACATTCCAGATGAGCTCTGATGAGTGCCAAGAAAAAGGGGAACAAAACACTTCCATCAGTGTACTGTCTAATATAGCCCAGGACGCTGTTCGCTTTCACTGCTGCCAGGGAACGCTGCAAGACCCTATTTTAGGGGTCTTAACAAGTTTCCTCATCTCTTGCCCACCTCTGACGAGAAGTTTGACACAGTTCTGTGGAGAGAGGCTGCACTTTTTCTTACATGTTTGTAACACTGTCCTTGTCTAGACTTTCTAGGTGCTACTGGAAAATCGATTGCAAAAAAATGAATTAATTTTTTTCCTTATCTTTATGGCTTAACAACATTTAAATACAGCAGGGAAACGTGTAAGTCACTTTCTCAGTTCAGCTTCCTTAACCACGCCTGAAGCAGTGGAGAACGGCTCAACTTGATGATCAGGGACAGAGGGAGAAATTACAGGGATAAAAAAACCCCTGCCTCACCACAGGGCAACCCTCCTTGTTTTTCCTACAGTGATGGAGGAGTAATTCTACTGTTCATGAGTCTGAGGAAAATGAGATTGCAGAAATTTGATTCTGGCTCTGACAGGTATTTGATTGGGGAGATTACAGACTCTAAAATGTTTGGAATAGAGATTGTACTTGAGCATTGCCTATGTTTAGGGAATACGTTTGCCAGACAGACAGTAAACAGTGCAGGAGAAGAAAATCTGAGCTAAATAGAATAATAATTTAAAGAGCAGAGATGCTTGTCTTAAATTTTGTCAAAAATGCAATTGCTCACTGTAGTCTGACACGTTAGAGGCTAGGTTCTTTTGCTTGAACTGTTCTTGACAGATTTTAATGTTAATTGGTCTGGGGAAGATGCCAGGCCACCTAAAACATTTGCCGCAAAACAAATGTGAAGGAAATATGGCTCAGGGCAGGGAGTCTCACAATTCACTTACAACTGCAGAGAACAAGCACCATTCTCTACAGGGAATGACAGAGCGAGCTGAAGAAAAAAAATAATTTTAAGAAGTGGCAAGTAACAAGGAACTCTGCGACAGGATTTACTTCCTGTACATTAAGCAGCAATAAAACATTGATTTCACCACAGTAAAAATGCTGACTATAAACTCCAGCAAGGTCTCAGCAGAAATACAAAGCAGTTGCAGTCAGCAGGATCTTTTCTGTACACAAATTACCATTTATGGCTAGCCGAAAAAAATAGTCAAGAAGGTAAAAGCAATGGAAACCGAGTTATGAAGGAGTCCCTCAGAGAAAAGGCAACAAACATCGCCTCATCCTGCCTACTTACTTAAAGCACTCATCCCAGCTGCTCCTTCCCCACACCACGTCTGCAGATACTAAGCGAGAACAACTGAACCGCAGACCATCAGCTTTCCTGTTGGGATCTAGCCGTGCCATTGTACCTTAACACATCCAGCAGACCTACAGCAACTACAGTATTTTTGACCAAGTCAGGGCCACCATTTGTGAAGGAAGAGACCTTTGAACAACACCCGCATGCAGCACAGCTGGTGTTGGTTGTGGAGCCAGCGGCATTTCAGGCTCCTGAGGGCACACCCAACCAACAGCTCAGCAACTCCAGCAAAACCCCTTCTCATGCGAGACAAGCACGTCTTCTACTTAGCAAAAGGACTCAGTATCACAATATGAAATGGAGGGTGGGACTTCCAATCACCGAGGATTCTGGAAGCCCAATTCTCATTAACTTTCAGTAGAACTGTGTGCACTTGTCTATTTAACAGACTCACAAACTGATGAGAAGTTGAAAAAACATCTTTGAGTCAAGCTGCACAGACATGGAGGTTAGTCAAGGAGATCTTTCTGTCTGGATGGAGGCTTGTCTCCCAGACCTGTTAAGGACACATGAGCACATGCAGTCTGCTGCACATTCTTTGTGTAATGCAAAACTTTAGCGTCTCACAGTCTTTCCATTTGCTCTTCTCTCTGCCCTTAAAGACCAGCAAGACTGCACCCTTCTCTTCCTTCCAAATGAAGAGGTAAAATACTTCTGTAACCATAACAGATGCCAAAAGAAAAAAAAAAAAAAGAAAAAAGGAAAGGAACAGAAGAGAATGAGAGTCTTCATGTTGTACTTTTGAGTAACAGTTAAACCAAATCGGCTTCTCCAGTGAGGAATCAATATATCAACATTAAGAGGATTCTGGCCAAAAAGAGAAAAAGAATCTCATTTGTGCCAGGTGCAGGAGTATGGAGAAAAAATTGGCCCAAGCAATTTAACCCTCCAGAAATCAGCAGTGAAACACAGACACAGCCAACTGCAAAATATCATCCTTCCCTTTAAGAATAGCAAATGAGCTACACAGACTATGAGTCAGTCTCTCGACCATTTACAAAATAAACCAGCTATTTGTCCAAGCACAAAGCCTCAAATGCTAACACAACCCACTGTTTAGCAGAGAGAGAGATGACAGAAAACGAACAAGAATATTGTAACAGCAGAGAATGAAAACAGAAGTGCTTTATTTCTCCTAAATGCAACTTAGTGCACACAGATAAACAAGAAATTTCTTCCATGTACCTAAAAGGTTTTTTTTTTAAATAAATCTTTATGTCTAAATCTTCCAGTATAAATAGCTTATAGTAATCAATTGCCGAATTAATTACCTGTGTATACAATTCTTATATTTCTCTGAAAGCTAAAATTCATCATTAAAAAGTTATTCATTTTGTATCCTCTGAAGTTATTCCCATCTTTAAAATAAGGGTAATTTTTAAACCATGAGATTATTTTTAAATGTAAGTATTAAATTAAAAAAAATAAAATCGCAATTAAAAGAGTTTTACATAGAACCTTTGACATCATGCCACCTGTATTTAAAAAAAAAATGCTTATTTAAGAAATTGTACTGATGACTTTCTAAAGTCTGTTACAGGACATTCTTTTGTAATTTATTCTTTCTATAGTACCAATTAAGAATTAATACTTGCCATTATAATGAAATTGTGCCTAAGCGCTGTAAGAGGATCATCTTTATCACAGAAAAAAGTTGAAAATACAGCTTACTTCATGAGACCGCTACTAATGAACCATGATGAACTACTGTGAATTCATTAATGCTATTAATTCCCCCTTCCCCTTAACACAGTAGCACAGAGACACACCCGAGCTTCCTTCCAGAACCATATCCTAAGAAAAGGCATCTTTCTTTTTACGGGGAACTAATCCAATGGCCAAATCAAGAAAACACCTGCTCACTACTCAGCCAGTGTACTCTTCCAAAATCATCTCCACTCCGCCTACATCCATTTCAGGTGGGTTTGCAGGAATTGCATTGAAATGTTAAGCAAGCTTACCTGTGTGATCGCACTACTAAGTATAGTAGTTATTTGGCTCTATATTTTCTTTAAAAGAGTATTTCAAAGAAAACAATATGGAACCCAACAAATCATGTCCTCTAGTGGAGATGTAAACCGGATCCATTCTGCTCATGATTTGTCAGTAGAGAGACTGGAAAATACAGACATCGGTTTTATGATTTTCTCTTTTCTGGATGCAGTTGTTACACAGCCGCTACAGAAGCTTGTAAAAGGGTTAATAAGCATCATATACTTGAAGACATACGCACATACTGTATTACAACAACATACACCTCTCTGCTCTGCCAAGTGAGACTGAACAACTGGGCTTCCCAAGTGTTGCCAAGTTTGCAAATATGTTTTACAAAATAATGCTACAAAACCACAGAGCAGCATTTCTGGAATTACCTGGGAGACAGCTGCTTCACACAGGTCTCTCTGACCAGGCTGGGATCTCAAGCCACTGCCCATGACATTCTTAATCCTCTGGTTAGCATGCAAGCCACGAAACCCCAGTCATTCTCTAATCTATATGGGAGTATCTCCAAACTAGGGACACAAGCCTAAAAGAAACGAGGCTGCCTGAGGCACGAGGAAGGGCAGGTGGGCAGCCGTGGTTTCATCTTCACATACACAGAGACTGCAGGCCAAGAGAGAATTGCTCCTTCCCACCTCAGCTAACTGATGTGGTACCCTTCCGGGCTTTTTAAGGAGCCACCGTAAGAAATACAGGACTGTGCTTGAGATTACTATAACACACCTGGCAAAACAAAGATTAATACAACTAGTACCCTAAAGACAAAAGCTCTATCCATTTTAAAGAAATATTCATCAAACAATTTGTAGAACCAAATATTTCAGCAGGTTAAATCTGATTATGGTACTAAAATTCACAGAAACCTCCTAAGTGAGGAGAAACACAAACCCAATACTTTATCATAACTATCGACAAACACAATTTTATAAATCGAAGACTTTACACTGTCAAGTCAATGCAGGTTTTTGGGTTTTTTTTAGTTGCTTTTTTATGGTCACTTATTGTTAAAGAAATTAGAACATACCATACTAAACTCTCTGTGTCTCATGCCCCCTGAATTAGCAGCACAAGAACCCTCTTAGTATTCATATACTTCCACACCGGAAATACGAACGTCATGTTTCTATCCAAGATTTAGTCCAGAGATGCTCTTCTCAGCCAGCTAGTCTAGTCTGCCAAGGCTAAGCAGTTTCTGTCAGCCTTGGTTTTCACTAAGGAAACTGTTTATTGCAAGTACAGTTGTTCTGCGCCATTCTCTACGATTGAGTTTGAGTGCCACATGGGGACAGGCGCGCCTTACATGACAGCAGTATGATACATCCTTCTAAAAATTCTGTACTTGAAGCAACAGAGCACCAGTACAATGTTGACTGCAACTAACAGCATGCATACTACATCTTTTTACTCCATCCTAAATTCTGGCACTCACCAAGAAGAGTAACATTTTTTTAGAAGCCTCGCTGTGGTAACAGCGGACTCCCTCCCCCTTAGCGACCACAAACCTCAAGGAGACATTTGAATTTTAAGACAGAACTGCCTCTAGCATATTCCTTTTGTAGGGCAAATCAATGTTTCATCTAGCACTGGTTTTGGTTGTGGGGTTTTTGTTGTTGTTTTGGGGCATTGGTGTTTTTGTTGTTTATTTTGGGGGATTTTTTTGGGTGGTGGTGGTTGGTTTTAAACTTCTAACTTGTTCAAGGAAGGACCTAACAGAGCTGTAGCAATGACTTCTCCATGTCCATTAGTGCTGACTGGTCCATGGATTTAAATCTTGTTATTTGGAATATGACCATGGCTACATAAACGTCTTATGCCTTGGCCTCCCAGGTTCCTCATCTTGGACAGAGGCTCCATAATTGATCAGTGAGGAATTCAAGAGCAGAGTAAGTTTCAAACAATCACCTCGCAAGAAATATTACTGTAATAGGACTACTGTATAGGACAGATTTTTGATAGGGCTCTGAAGTTCCTTCAGCACTAGGCAAGTACATAGTTTAATGAACCATGTTGGTATACCATACATTCAGCATCTCAGTAATTGGGACGCCCTGCCCAGTAAGAACCAGCTCAAAGCCCCATTAAAGCCAGGCTCAATGACGCCAGTTAGTCTGCATGAAATAAGTCGGCAATGCTGAACAGTATAAAAGCTATACTGCTTCACGTACATCATTCATAGAGACAGCTATGCTTTTCAATTCAAAGGTATCACACCATTTTTAAATACAAGATTTTTGTAGAGTTAAGGCCTTGATAAATAACATTTCATCAATTACTTCAAAACAACCAAATTGAGGAATTAGAATAAGAGGATTCTTAGCATTTGTTGTTTATTTTAGACAGTCAAAGGAAAAGATAATTGCCTTTTTTTTTTTTTAAATACCAACTGTGTTTCAAGCGATTTACAAACATTTGGATTGTTTTAAAATGAAATGACCTGGAAGTTGCCAGATTTCCAGTGTCAGAAAAAAGGATTATGTGCAAAAAGGTTTGAGTGATTATTAAAGCCCATAACATTCATAGCATTTAAAGAGTCCCAACAGACCTCAATGTTTTGCAACATGGTATTAAAGAACAAATGGAAAAAAAATCTGATACCATGTAGTAACAGAGGCACTACTACAGCTTTCCACCTCTGCAAACACATCAGATATTCAGAGCTTCATAACACTGCTTAACAAAACAGGAGGCCTACAAGAAAGGTAAAACACTAATAAAGAAAAACGGAAGAGTTTCACGTAAGCTGTGAGAACAATTCAACTCCCACAGCCACCTGGTATAGCCACACTGAGCAGTCAAGAGGCCAGCGGATGAAGAAAAGCTCCAGATACAGAAAACAGCACTAGCAAGGCAATATCTATGCAACATACAGATACTGCTCAGTCTTCAGCAATAATTCCCTACAGTGTACAAAATAAAGAAAATGATATATAGAAGAATCACAAGCCAGAGTAAGAGTTAAAGATATCAATGCATATGTCCATAAACACGCAAGTGTCATAAACAGATAGGATTTATACATTCTAAACATCAGAACGACAAGATTTATTGTAAGTAGTATTTGACATACAGCTCTGCCCCAATTAAAAAGGCCAAAGCTGCTCTTGTATGGCCGAAGCAAGGCCAAGAACTACATTCCTGTTTGTGGAGAAATATTCTCCAAACCCCAAAATTATTTTGTGATTGTCAACATTTTGATGTATCTGGGCTTAAAGCAGATACTAGCAAAAGTAATTACAATAAAGAAAACAAAAACATTTAGTTAAAACTAGATTTATTAAATTCAAAACTTAACACACTGACAGCCATATCAAGCAGAAAGCTAAAGTCCAGCTGCACAGGATGTTTTCCACAATATTTCTAATAAATTATGTGCAAAATGAGTTAAGTATCACCACACAGTAAGCCATGTTTCTCATCTTCAGGTTTTCCTCACTGTCACTCAGTGCACAGAGCCAGACATCTGCTTACGGAAAAGTTTCCCCATTTCGTATCGAATACAGTTCCACATTCTCCCGGGCACTTCCTTCACCATAAGGCCGATCCTGTCCACTATACCTCCTCCCCCTCAGATACAATAACGTTACGCTGTCTATAGAGACGGGAAGCTTAAAGTTAGCCAAGTTTAGTTGCATTAAATGAACCACGGTATGAAGGCACACGCTCTTCAGGAGAAGCAAGCAAAATTATGAAACTCTTAGTCAGTAACTTTCCAAACTAAGTTCTATAATACGCAGTAGGTTTCCAAAGAAAAATAAAGCACTTGTAAAAGCATCTACTTGGACAATGTTTTTTTCTACCTAAACTACAAAGTTTCTCAATTGCTGAAAATTAAAAAGCTTTTAATTTTGCTTTTAAAGTAAAAACTTGAATTTTTTTCTAAACCTGTGAGGAAGCAAGCCTTTGTCACTGCTAAAATGTGGGGAAAAGATAACATTTCATCAGTAGCTGTGGGTTATAAAGCATAAATCAATATTGTTTCAATACCACATGCATGTTAAATGTTTTTTTCTATGGACAGTCATATTTTATAATTATTTGATGGATATATTTTATAGTTATCTGTATACTTATTTCAAGACTAGCTTGTGAATTTATAATTTCTGCTATATAAGCATTTCAGGAGAAAAAATGTGCTCACAAAGCAACATAGGACCCCTTATTCTTTGTACTAGTATCCCAGTCACTAGTTTGGATCTTCGTTACCAAATTCATTTATTAAACATACTTATATTACAGAAGTATCATGGTTTTGCAGACGTAAAAATATGAAAAAGCAGAGCATCTTTATCCTGCAATAGAGTCTCTGAAGAAAAACAGAAACAGAATTCACAGACAGCAAAATCTTTATCTTAACTTTTTATGGAAATGTTTTTGCAGTAATTGTATTAAAAGAATATTCCAATCCTTCAAGGTGCAAAGAGGGTGCACCAAGGTGCAAAATACTGATTTGTGCTAAAGGAAGCTGACTTCTTAGCAAGAGAAACTGAAGGTGCAGGAAGTGACAAAAAACCCCCAATCCACCCAACATTTTCATCTTGCAAAAAAGTTAGGAGAGACAATGGTCCTCATTTGACTAGTAGTGACAAGTACGTCATATGTCATTACTGTGGTCTTCAATGAAAAGTACATAGTCAATGGGATCAGGGTTTTCTGGTATATTTTGAAATAAATATTTCAGCCTTTCCACCAACAAAGAAACAGATGGGTAATTCTGTGCCATCCCTGAATGTCACCAGCAGATTGGCCAGTCTCCTAGAAAAGCTTTCAGTGAATAAAAGAAATTTAAAAAAAGACAAACCAAGAAACAGCAGTAAATGCAACAATACCGAGGTTATATATTTTGCTTCCAGGATATGGTTTTAAATATGACCTCATTCATTAGTACTCCTGTAGGTTTGCCAAAGCACACTAGCCATTCACTTCATTCATTTACGTAAAGTTAGTTTAACTCTGCAACGTGAGTCCTCTTAGTATAGGAATAACTGGCAGGAAACCAGCTGAACGGTAAACTTTTCTGTTCAAATGAAAAATGCTACATCGACTTAACTCTAGTTCTGCTGTGTCTCCCCCCATCCACCTTCAGGATCTAACCAAAATAGCACACAGCTTCTTTCAGAATCCTGGTAGAATAATGAATAATTATCCTGGTAGAGTAACTTTCTTGAATGTTGTAGGAAATGGAATTTTAAAAGAATTTGAAGAAAATATGCTAATTTATGGCAAGAATATAGGAATACCTGAAAGAATAAGCAATGAAAGTAAGTAAAGGCTGAGACTTCGTAAGGTTGCCAGTGTGCTAATTATTCATTTACTTTGTAATCTTTACATCTTCATAATAAATGTATTATTGGATTGATTATCCATAGTATTTTTCAGACAACTGAATTTGTTCAGCACCGTTAGGGTATACTTCCAACAGAATCACTTAAAAAGATCTTTCTCCTACTTAAGAAAATGTCAAGATATGCCCCTGCAGCTGAAAGAACAGATGACTAGACTCAAACTAATAAATGATCAGTTTACTGCTGGTGAAAATGCATTTAACACTCTTAGGGAATTATCAGGAATCCAATTTTCAAGTTAATTTCCTTACATCAAATCAACATCAACTCATGTAGACAACAGAAAATTTCTCCACTGCCTATTTCCTTCGGTAAATTCTACTCATCCAGACTGACCTATGACGCCAAACAACATTCTACCTAGGGACAGCACGGCTTACAAGGCATCCCAGGGGATCAACTTTTCTAAAACTATCACTGCGTTGCAGCGACCAATCTCTCCGATTTCTTCACTATTCCAAGGTGTAGGTCCACAGTACACACTTCAGCAGTTTTGGAGAACAGTGCATATACACCACACCTTTCACCTCTGAGCTGCACGACAGAAAGGAATGTAGAATTCCTTATGCTAGGGCTGAAAAGTCTTTCCAACCACTTAAGGAAAACAAACTCAGGTTGAACCATGGCATTGTCACGACCCCCACACAGACCTATGAAACTTCCGCTACCACATGTCCATGGTATAAGGAACCAAATACCTCTTGTTTTGGCAGAACAAAGCATCTTCACTGGAGCACGTACATGAGAGAACCTGATGAGAGCCCAAGTTAAAGACTAACTAAAAAAAATAATAAATGTAAATAGACTTCCCAGAGCCCAACAGCGATCAGTGACAGAGGCAAGGATTCTCCACGCATGAAAAGTAGCTTGTTTTACAGGAAGTACCATGGAAGGAGATGCAAATCAAACCACTAATTTTTTCTTCCCCTATTAATTCACCTGACTCATGGCAAGAGACAGAAAAAACAGAGCAAGAAATTAACTGTTACACACTCAGTAGACCACTGATGACTGTGAAACACACAAGATTAAAAATTAAAGCTGGAGATAAACAAAGCAGCATGTAGCTATTCAACTGTAAAGAACAGAGTCCTATAAACCCCGTAAGCCATCCAAAGCTTTACTCAAAACATACAAGGAAGACAGAGCAAAACCTTCTCCTTCTTTTAAAACAAAGTCATGAACAACTCTTATTTTGGCTTTGACTTGACACCTACTGCATAAGGGTGTCCTGCAGGAAGACACACACCAATGAGACCCCCTCCCCCTGGCATCCCACCCAAGCCCACCAAGCAGCACCACCCACACCCCCAGCGCTCCAGGACCAACACACTGAAGAAGCATAACAAGATCTTGGTGATTGAGTTCTTCCGTTCATGTTTTGTTTTGGCTTAAGTGTTTTTCCAGTACTTAACTGCTCACAGATGGGATATTTGCGGAGAAGACATGCAACGCCCCACAAAGACCCTATAAGGCTCCCAAGGCTTTAATTATGCATGCAATGGTTCACTGGTGAGCAGACGCCGATCGCTGCCTGTGGGTAGGAAATGTTGCTGGACTATTGCAGAGTTCAGCAAATATTACAGAAGAGGAAGGTGATTTTATTTTAACACAAAACTGCCTTCACTCACTCACACTGTCACTTTCGTACCGAAATACTCACCAAGACACATCAGTCTGAGCAGCCTGCCCAGCAGTGAGGCTGCAGGGTCAGTGTGTCACTGGCACCCATCCAGGGCCCCCCATGATGATTTGGGAGCCAAGGGGCTCCCAGCATGAGTGGACCTCTTGTCGGATGGCAGCCACAGGCAGCTCTGGGTGGGCCTTTTGCTGCCTTCAGGAGTTGCCAGTGATCAGTCTTTCCATCCTGAGGGTCATCAGGGCTTAATCACTGTCCTTTGCCTCTTGACCTGGGTCTCAGGAAAAGCTGCATTTTAGACCCGTTCATTCCTAAGCCCCTTTTCCTGCAATTTATTCTTCCCAGTGCTTGCACACCCGTACGTTCCTAACCAGATCACTTTTAAGACTGCTACTGCAATCCCCTACCCATGCAATAGGAGGGATCAGAATGCACTCATTTATTCCTGCTCCTCAGTCCATGGCTAGTACAGAAAGGTGTCTAGGAGGATATCATCTGAAAAGTAAACCCCATTCTGGGTGAGCATGCAACAAATGGCCTTTTACAGAATTTTCTTCCTAATCCCTTTGTACTTGGCAGGCACCCTAAAGTATAACGACATATATTCTGTTTTAATCCCATCTAAAGCAACATTTTCTTGTGCTTACAATTTTTAAGGCCTGGTAATCTTTTTGCCCTCCAAATCTAATTTGTTACACAAGTTTACCACCAGTTACTTATGCTTCATATAAGTAAGTTAATCAGCCTACTTTAGAAGAAGAGATAGGACTTAACAACATGTTAACATCCATTATTTTGTTACAGAAAGGTATCAGCCAGGCAGAAGAGAGTAGAGACCGCACTTCCACAATCCCATACACACAAAGCTGACTCCTACCCCACTCACTGCTTGCAGCTACTTATTTTGCTGCTTTTGCTTCTCATCACACATTAGGGAAGTAAAGAGCCAAATGCAGGACAGTGCATTACACTGGAGAAAGCAGCAGCTTTATATTAAAAGTTTGATCACCATCTGCAAATTTATAATTCCTAACTTTGTAGGTATTTCAGTTTGCTTGATTCTTTTCCGAGCATTCCTTGATATAATTCAGAATCAGCCTTCCAGCTGAACTGGTTTCTTGTGCAGCTAGCTGATGCATTTATTCATTAGCTTTAGTGAAGCCCTAGGCACAGTGACAGTATGAATAATATACAAAGTAAAGCCCAACACGTTCAAGAAATACCATCGCTTACTAAGGAAAGTAAATAAGTTGGGGTGGGGGGAGGTGTTGCAGGGTTGGGTTCCCCCCTCCCGCCTTTCTTCTTTTAAGAAACATGTACAATCTCGACAGGCACGATAAGCAAGCTCCTTATTTTTCCCTAGATGTGTGCGTATTTGGCCATAAATCAGCTTAAATATGTATGTCATGTTATATTCAAACACTCCCATAAAACTGCATACACTTCTATTAGTTTAGGTTTAGAGAAATAAACTACCTGAATTTTACTTCTAAAGTTTATTCATTCTCTGTGATCTCTGATAATCTTGCTCATAACTCATGAAGGGGAAAGGAGGTCACAGAAACCCTGTGAAAACATAATTGGAAGCAACAGCCTGAATTCATTAGTCCTATAAACTTTGAATTTAATACTACAATACAATATAAGCAGTAACAAGTATTCTTATCAAGCCTAAACATCTCTAAATTTTTCAGCTAAATGTGTTTTACGTAGCATAGCTTACCTTCTACACTACATAAAAGAATCCTGATCTGTAATTCCTTCTCTACCCCCTCCTCTGCCTCAGAAAGAACAGTTTATCTCATATTTTCCAGCAAAGTTCAGGTTGTATGGTCATTCCAGTAGCATTCATTTGATGAGTTCTGGGGTAGGGGTTTTCTGGGGGGGGTGGCAGAAGGGCTTTCTAATGTACTATTATTGAACGTTCATTTCAAGAAAAAAAAAAAAAAAGCTGTCAGCCAGTTTCATCTTCTCCCTAATGTCTCAGTAATAAAAATTAAAATAGATACAATCCTTCCCTATAAATTAAAACTATACATAAAAGGTTCTGGACAGATATAAAGAAATAGACAGTTTCTATTTTCTTCCTTTTTTTTTTTTAAATTAATAAAGAGAAAGGAGAAAACATTTTGAACCCAGATCATGTAATATACCAACCAATTCACAGGATTTCATATTTGCATTATGACTTATGTTCATTGTAAAATTACCCTTAAAATACCACAATGTAATTTTTGCTAATTATATCGTAGTATTCCTTTAGTCATGATTGTATAAATTTCAATTTAAAAAGTGGACAGCAGGGTTAAGTATACAGCAAAAATGTTAAGAGTCTTGATAGCCCCCATATCAGAGTGTTCCACAAGTTTATTACCACGAGATTCCACCAGACACAGAAGTCATTGGCAAATAAGCAGTATTTTGTTCTGAAGTATACAATGGAAAGAGCATACAACCAGTGCACATACTAGCTGATGAAGCTGGTCATTGAATAAGCCATTTCAAAAGATACTGTAGCATTTTTACGCTAGTTTTTAAACAACTGAACATTATATGATCATCTCAATATGCAGCCCGGTTTTTCCCCATAATGTATAATGTAATTTTTCTGATTTTTTAAACATTTACAGAGCAAATAGCAACACCCACAATTAAACTGAAGTGCCTAAGATCATTAGGCAGTACATACACAGACACTCCTCTCTTAGCTCTCTCTTTCATTTGAACAATGAAAGATTATTTACAGATGCTAAGTATCATTATCAGCCACTCTTTACTTACTACAAACCAGTGCCATAAAAAGAAATGGACTACTGCCAACAGAAAAAACAGGAAGAGGGAAAGACAGACAAAAAACTGAAGAAACTGGAAAGAATGCAGCGAAGAAAAACAAACAAACAAACAACACAAAACTAAACCACACAGTAATAATGAAATTAAATATATCGTTTTACAGTGGATTTTAAAAAGTTTGTTCCTTAGCCTCCTAATATGTCGTCTGAGGTAATCCAGCACTATTAGTTAACATTTAGTAGTGGCATTTAGTCTTTACTACCCTATACTGAATACTTTATGACAAACAGTATTCCTTCTGGGATTATAAAACGGAAAAACTTCCCCCAAATTAGACAGGGCCATGCAGTGTGCTGCCATAACAGCTAAGCCCAGCAATAAGGGCTCTCCCTGACAGGATACAGTTGACCAAAAACGTTGTGCACACAGTCCTCTTATTCTTGTCTCATGCCCATCACTTAAAGTTTTAAACCAAGGAAGTGTCTTTCCTCCTAGTAAAACTTGATGCTTTCTTAATGTAAAAGTCATCCAGTCTTCTCTGAGGACCTTCTAAGAGAGGAAGGTCTATGGAGATGCATGTCAAAGCTCTGGTCACATCAGAGCTACATGGTCAACACAGTCACATTCCTTTAACTCCACGTGTTTTCCTTACTACTTTCATCCTATCATGCATAAACAGAGAGTCAAGCGCGTCTGGGTTTACTGCAGGTAGCAGCATACTCACAGCAGGTGTGATTTGCTTTGGGTAAGCCAGAATTGCAGGATTACACGCACAGATGACTTCCACCATCAGCAAGAACCTGGCGTTCCCCAGCTTCCCATCTTACATTTGAGCACCACTTGCAGTAGAACAGGACATTCAAGGGGAAAGCCGGTCACAGAAGTCAAAGTACTTCCAAAACCTGGCAGTAATCTACTACACCAGATGGGTAATTCACAGATGAGACCACCGGCTCAGGGAAAAGCTCACTTTGTCACGTCCTGAAGAGAGTACAGGCCACTGGGACTTACCAGGGGAGGAAGACAAAAGGTATGTTTTCTTCAGTTGAAACACATAGCTATTTTCTTTGCAATGAGATAAACTCACAAAGAATCCATTTTACACCAAATATCTGCATCCTTCAACATGAAGTTAAAAAAAAAAATTAATTTAAGGACACCTTCCCTATTTACAGTGAAATACATCCCAGCCAACAGGCCCAGCAGAGAGCCTGCACTTCACATAAAGGCCTTGTAAAGCCTTCAAGTTATTAGCGAGTTAGGATTCATACGATCCATAGACTTTCTGCTGAACATATGAAAAGGGCATATTTCACACCTCCAGCTGAAACCCAAAGCTCCTCACATCAGCAAAAAGCCCAGCAAAACACAGAAACGCAGAGCTCGCCTCTGCTTGCTGACTCCAGCTAAGGTGCCTAACTGCATTGATGGACCATGTAATAGGCTTGCTGCTTTGATGAATATTCATCCTTACAGCCCTCCGCTTCACCTGCTCAAAAAGTTTCCAAAAATACCATAAGAAGTTATTTGCAGCACAGCTCCTCTGCTTGGCCAAAAATTATTTCCTAGAACACTAAAGCAGGATTTAATTTTTAGAGTGGAGGAAAATCTGGATCTCAGGGAAATGTCACATCAAAAAGAGAAGCATAGAACAGAACAGCGTTTCAAAAGGATTATTTTCCCCACGTTAAAAAAAATAATAGCCATGTAATACATAAAATGCAGTGCCCCTACTGTTTCATTTAACTTAACTTTTCTATTAATATTTCAGAAACTTCACATCTCAAAAGTTTGCCCCGAAAACAAATTTCCATTCCTTTTTAGCACTTATGATACTTAAGCTTACTAAAATCTAAGTTAATATCTGGTAAAGATCATTTCAATTTATGAAAGGTTGAAGGTTGAGAACGAGTGAATTTATTAAAAGGTACACTTGAAAATTTATGTTGACATTTGAACGTGAGTTTACTCTGTGCACACCAAAATAGCTTGGCTCTGTCACCTAGACACCTGAGAAATCACACACTTCTAAATAACAGCAAGCAGATGGAGTAAATTCTGTTTTCCAAAAATTAGCTGCAGAAGCTTATTAAAGCTCTGTAGTAATGTGCAACTTCATGTTCGTCCTCAAACTTCAGGATAAATATGACATTAAACGAAAGGACACATTTTAATTTAACATTTCGGAACTAATTTTGACTAATTTTAACTGACTTCTGAACAGTGTCTGAACTGGATGCAAATGACAAATAGTTGGCGTTTGTCTGCAAGTGTTGTTCCTGCATCACAGATACACTCATCTCAGACTGAAAAAAATACACTCCATCTCTTCATAAAGTGGAAGCAGCTGCAATGACAACTGATTTTTGGCAACTTCAGTGCCTATCTACTTGTAGGTACCAGAAGCAGCCTCAATCACATATTAAAACTAATTAACAAACCCACTAAACTACACCATAGCAAATACAAATGCCAGCTTCATCAGCGAGGGCAAATATCTAAGTTTCATACTGCATTTCCACAGCAATTTGGAAAGCATTTTATGAAAGGCGATAACCAGATCTGCCTTTCTAACCTCCGATCCACACACGGATCTTTCACTCCATCTACCACAGTGCAATGGTCGTTTCTTTGCAAAGGCGGGTAATCTGGGCTCTGGACATTAGATAACGGTGTCAAAACAGGAGCATCACAGCTCAGCAGATCTCACAGTATTGGAAAAAAGATTCCATCTTTATGCAGTGCTGCAGAATGGGAGATTTATGCATTTTCTTCCATAACTTCATGCCAAGCAGGAGAATTTTCTGCTTTCATGACAGGAGAGCTCGCTGTGATTGAGTCCCCAGAATGAGGGCAGGAAGAGTGAAGTGCTATAAAAGCAGCATTACCAGTACAATGCAGGCCACAGGGGGAAACAAAATCCTTTTCAAGCAACTGTCTCGCCCTCTATAGTTGAGGTAATTGAGAAGAACTGGATGGAATATATCCTGGTTCATAAGGGATAAAAAACTAAATATCTTCTTTTAGAGGATCTGAAACAGACCAGATCTTTAAATATCTGAAGATGATGATTTTTGGTCAATCAGCACAGAGCGCTTCAAAAGCATGTTAAAAATGAGGAAGCCACTGTACAGCGAGACATTCACTAACAGCAGCAAAAATCCTGTCAAAACTTTTTCTTTTGTACCCTTCCACCCACCAAGGAGGGAAATACGCTGCAAGAAAAAGCCATGAGATCAGGACGTGGATGCAACATGTCTTGAAACCTTAAAAAGAGCGTGGGAATCTGGAAAGGGAAGACCTTTTCTAAACTAGCAGCAGCAGTTCTGGTGATCCCATACAGGAGAGACCTCAGAGTCCATCGTGCTGCCTGGGGAGGAGAAGCAACAGCTGGAGTTTCTGCAAGGAGAAACAAAAAAGGCTGCACCCTTTCTCAGCAACAGACCTGATAAGGACAGCAACTAGTTTTTCTTTCCCATGGACCAGCAACAGCACACAGGGAGTCTCAGAATAGTTTGGGTTGAAAGGGACATTTAAAAGTCATGTGTTCCAAACCCCTGCAATAAGCAGGGACATCTTCAACTAGACCAGGTTGCTCAGGGAGCCATCCAACCTGACCTTGAATGTTTCCAGGGATGGGGCATCCCTGCCAATCCCAGAATTGCACCATTCTGGGCAACCTGTTCCAGTTATTTCACCACCCTCACTGTAAAAAATTTCTTCCTTACATCTAGTCTGAATCTACCCTCTTTTTGTTTAAAGCCATTACCCCTTGTCCTATCACAAGAGGCCCTGCTAAAAAGTCTCTCTCCATCTTTCTTACAAGCCCTGTACTGAAAGGCCACTATAAGGTCTCCCCGGAGCCTTCTCTTCTCCAGGCTCCACAACCCCAACCCTCTCAGCCTGTCTTCATAGCAGAGGTGCTCCAGCCCTCTGACAATTTTTGTCGCCCTCCTCTGGACCTGCTCCAACAGGTCCATGTCTTTCCTGAACTGACATACACTCACTACTTAAAAAAGCAACATCCATAGAAGTGTTTAAATTAAGCAAATGTGGCTCATTTGCAAGACTAGCTTTTTCTTGACTCAAGCCCTGGTCAATTTGGGATTATCACTAGCACCACCACCATAAGCAGTCATCCTCCTGGTGGGAATCGGACAAAATACTTATACTGATCAGACTGCACAGCACAAAGAGGTTCCTAAATTTATATTCTACTTTGCTAATTATCAAGGGGTAGAGCCTCCCAAAACAAGCCAAGCTGCCTCATGGCTTTCCTGGGCCAAATTATTCCTAAAAACTAACAATAATAAATCCTACTACGTTGTATAATAGTAAACCTAAGCTTCCTAATGCAAAGTGCTGTAATGCTGTCCCAAGTCAGCAGACGGAAAGCTGAATTAATCTCCACCGTTACACACGGGCTTGTTAAACCGCAGCAGAGTGAAAACAAAAAGACCGTGTTATTATCACTCAGCGCTGCCACCGAGAGCCCAGTGGGGAGCCACGACACCTCGCATGAACCACGCTTATTTCACAGTGCTGCTGTTGGCAAGACCCTGTGAAGAGCATCCGAAACAAACGGTGCACTTATTCATGAGCTAAATGGATGCCAGAAACGCCACGCAGAGGATAAAGGGATAGCGAAAGAAATTTGCACCTCTCTTTTCCTCTGACAGGACTAGTAGGTGGAAGAGACAGATCTGTTACTCTCCATCCTGATGTCTGTATCGACTCGGAGGTTTTGGCCAAACTGGGAAAAGGCTTCTGCGCTCAGCCACATCTACTGTAAAATTGGGCCTGAAAACACAGAAAAGCCCTCTCGCTGCCAGAAGAGAGAGAAGGGAGCTAAGGACTTACCCTGCACTTCCACAGATCAATACGTATATCCTCCAAACGCCGAAACAGAAGCAGCATAAAATGGAGCAAAGCCATTTTACAGCATACACGTAGTGAAGAGACTCCCTCTAACAATGACCTAGACAGATATTAAACTAGCAGGTGTTTAGCATACATCTGGGAGACAGACAAAGCACTATTAATCTCAAAGAAAAATAATGCAGCATGATAATGTGACATCTGGCCACGTACAATAAAAACACTGCAAAACATTTATTCTTCCTTATTTGCTAAGTAAGCAATGAATCTTTTAATTATCCACATCAAAACGAGGTTAAAAGATGACAATGAAAACATTTGAAACAGCTGGGAGAGACTGTATTTTATGTGTAGTAAAAAAGGATATTAATGCTGGTGGACCTGATTCTGTCCATGTTTATCAAGTTTCCCCCTTGAAGTCAATGGCTATCTGTGCGCGTTTGTGTAAGTAGGATTCTAAAAGTGAAAATAAAGTTCTACCAACGTCATTTCAAATCATGTTTGAATCTGGCTTTGTTCTTTTGTTCTCCTCCTGAGCATTTCTGTAGTCTTTTTGCGAGTTATTTGCCTGTTCTTAATCCATTCAAAGAATAGATGATCTTACCATTAAAAAAAATAAATCATAAGATGTGATGACTCTTTGCAACTGCACACATCAAGTGCCTGTGTGGAATTAGGTGTCTTTGGGCACCAAGAACATAAGCATTAAATATTCTGAAGACAGAAGCAGTTTTTCAAAGACTAAGATAAAAAAAAAACCAAACAAACAAACACAGAACCAAAATCAGACAACACAAACCCTCCACAAAAAACACCCCAAAACCCCCACCCTAATAAAGCTAAAACGCCTTTCTGAACCAGTCTGAACTCCACTAATAGCCAAATATTAATGGGTGTTATTTAGAACTAACAATTGGGTTATTTAAACAGCCCTGAACAGAATTCAAATTGCTTTTTATAGCATCTAATGTGCTTCTTGCTGAACTTTCTATTATATTCCTGAATGCTGACAAAATACTTTGCTGTTTTCGGTAAGTCAATATATTTCACCAGTTTCAAACAAAAAAACCCAAACAACAAAAAAACAAAACAAAACACAAACTCACACCTCACAACAGTATTTTTGGAAGATGCTTATTTTATTTGTATGAAAGTATTAGACATACCATTTCACTCTGAGGTAAACCTAGTCTTAGAACACTAGCAGTTAATCACCAAGTCCACTAACTCCTCTGTTAAAGTCAGAGTGAATTTTAATAGATTTACCATAAGGAAGGATGCAGAAAGCAAACTGTCAGCAAACTGGACTGAATCTTGTCCTGATTACTTCAGCTTGGGGATGTTTCAAGACCCCTTACATAATGCTATTTATTTCACCTGACATTGCAATTGCTCTTTCAAGCATGATTTGTATAAATTGAGAAAGCATCTTCAGTTCCCCTTTCTGAAAGCCTTATCTTCAACAGAGCCGTTTCCCCCCCAGAGTGACAGTTCTAGACCCAGACCCTGGCGCAAAGCTGGTCCTTGCACCTTTCAGAAGGCACTACTCATCCAGACCATGCTGCCCAACAGCAGAATTAAAAGCCATGTCTCTTCTTGGCAAAGCCTAAACTGGCGCAAGAAAAGCTACACACCATTTAAATGACTTCACAGTTTATCCACTGCTTAAGAGAGAAGCTTTAATGCTTCACCCAAAGACCTCAGAGAATAGTGCAAGAGGCAACAAAGGGAACCAGAGCTTGACTTTTTGACTAGCGGGTAGCTGCTCAAGGTCCACCAGCACAGAGCCCTTCAGAAAACAGTGGACATTACTTTTAGACTTTGAGACTTCACTTCTGCCTGGAGCAAGCAGAAGGCGACAACAGTCATAGTTTTTTCCAAATTCTCTGAAGCAAATATCCGGGTGCATGTATTACTGCCAATTAAAAAAAAAATAAATTAAAAACATTCCACAGATAAAGAGTCTATTTTAAGAGGTCAACAGCTTGACAATCAAGAGCGATTACAGGACCATTTTAGCATCCCCTAAAAAAAAAAAAAAAGGTCCTACGAAAAAAAGCGCCCGAGTAACTAAAATATGACTGAAGGCAATGCCACATTTCTCCAGGCAAATATGGAGCACTTATGCACCGAAACACGGTTTGCAACACGGAAGAAGTTGTCCAGAGAGAAAACTGACTCAGAACTTTGTTCTTGTGATAAATAGCCCAATGTACTTTTTAAAACCCCAGAAGCAGTACTGCCTTTAAGCCAGGCTTCTAATTAGCTGCACATAATTGAAATATGCAGCTGTTAAAAAACTGGGTATAAAAATAAGCACAAGAGTAATTTTCTACTTGCACGTGCATTTCTCTCTCAATTAGTTATGAGATGCTCTATTTCTGAACTCCTAGTTCACTAAAGAGCTATCACTACTATAATTGAGGAAAAAATCCTGAAGCCTCATTATTATCTGATCCATTTCAATTTACAAGCGTAAATGATTAAAAACCACAAAAAAAGTGACAGTTTTTGTCATTACGCTCTTACAGGAATTACCTTGTTCTAAACTACATATCATCATGTAACAAATCATTTCTGCATCACTTAAAGGTGTTTAGGTTACATCGGTCATTACTCTTCAAAGAAAACATAATCACCAATTGCCATTGTATTTGGGGGGAAACTAGGATTTACAAGACTAATGCGTGCTGTCTTGGAATGAGCTGGACACAGGCACTCAAAGGGCCCATGCGTTTACTTTATTTAGGAAACAATAAAATGCAACACTAGAAATTACAAAATTATGTTCTTTGACAAGCTCACCATTATTCATAACAAGTACTATAATTTCACAAAAAAACATTTCTAACCACTGAAATTTTACTAAATCCTTACAAATGTTTCCCTTTGACAGGTATGTACTAAAGAAAGCACAAGAAATTACCTTGTCAAAGGGAACATTTGTGGGGAATGTAGTAAAATTGAAATATCTCCACGTTAAATGTGATAAGACACTATAAACAATGTCTATATACTTTATTATACTATAAACATCTTAATGTTATATTACTAATTAAATAACATACTATAAAATACTAAACAAATAAATAAAATTAGTATAAGCTGAGTTAACTACTGAAGTCACAATTCAAGTTCTTCAATTTCAACCCTAACGTCAAAACTCTTAAAAAAACAACAAGAAGAAAACCTCAAATGCCTCACAAGTATTTACCACGTACACACCAATTAGAGATTATAATGCCAGGACCTTCTTCACTGCCTTAGAGATTGGGATTCTTCTTCCTCGCATGCAGGTAAATGACATCATGATTGAATTATCTGACGGTAGGACAAGGTGGTTAAGTACCTCTCTCTCTCCCAATAAGAAATAAAAAAGTAACAAGGCTCACTCTTGTCAAACAACAAAATAATCACAGCTGGATGTAAAACCTGGGAAACGGACTAGCAAGTAGATACAAAATATTACCTATTAGTCAGCACTACCAAGAGTAGAATGCCAGGATATAAGGATTTAACACTAGACTGATATGGCAGAAATTAATGATAAAGAGAGAGATGTCACTTTCTATTGCTAATAAATCTATCTCTGTGTATCGAAATTGGTACAAAATACCCTAAATATAATTTTCGATCCTCAAGAAATAAAAATCCAGTGGTATACAATATAAGACACATCAAGGCTTGAAAAAAAGAAACTTTAAAACCCAAGAATGAAAGTTTAACTTGTAGGTGTCTTAAAACCAAATGCTACTCACTAGTCTGCAACAGATGGATTTTATAAAAGTTGTCTGTAATTTTTACTGCAATCTTAGGAAGGGATCTTTATTTCTTAAGTAAGGGATTTGGAGAAGAACAAACTAGAAATATCAATCCTTTTTTTCTTCCCCCTTCTTAAAACATAAACAAATGCTCTCTTGCTCTCCATAATGTAGTTAAGGCATTTAAAATTAATAAAGTTTAATTAGCACACCTGAGAAGCCTAAATTGTTTCAAAAGAAGTAGCCATAGCTGCAGAAGAGACACGTTTACTCTTAAATTGCAAAACCACATATCACCACACTTTAAAGCTGTTCAAAACTTTATTTTCCACACAGTCGTCTAAATCTATACTGCATGGAAGAGCCTAAGCCTCATAATACTCATTGTTTACATTATTATTAAGAAATTAAGTGGCATGTATCATGTTAAGTATTTGGATATTCAGGTATTGCCAAGTACCAAAAGACTTACTAAGCCTGTATTGATTGTAAAGCCAGGTTTAGAAACAAGTTCTGAAGTGATGGTGACAGGAAAGCATTATGTAGAGATAATCCTTATGTTAAGGTGCACAGGTGCTTGCACCAGTATCTGAACACACTGACATCATTTTAGGGCCACCTCACTGAAATTGTTGAGTTATTTTAGAAAGTCATCACAAATATTTACTCCAGAAAAAAAGAAAAAACAAAAACAAAACAAACATAATTTCACACCAAGTTCTATCTTCCTATGTTCCTCAGTCTTATTTGGTGACATCATACACACACTCTGAAGAAATTCACCTCTCTAACTACTTAGTGAACAACTCAAGTAGAGAAAAATGTAACCCCAGCTTGAGCAAGTTTCATTACCATTACACTTCTTTCTCTTCTTTCTAAACAAACTCCTACTACATTCATTAAGCAATAATTAAATCAGCTAAAATTTGGAACGTACAGAGAATCATAGAATCTAGGTTGGAAGGGACCTTTCAGATCATTGAGTCCAACATCGTCAATATTCTAAGACAGATCTCAAAACAAACAGACAAACAAAAGACTAAAACAGCACATCATCAAAAGCATACTTCCAGTACCTTTTATTGTATATTAGCAAGGATCCTATTTAATCCAAACTCTCCCTTACGCCCTCAAGAAGCAGATAGAAGTAAAAACCTGGAAACAACCAAAAAAAGGCAATGAAATGCTGTTATTTGCCTTCTGGTCCTAGCTTTGAGGAATACTGAGAAGCAAGATGGAATTCAGAGAGTTCTTGAATTTTGGATGGAGAAAGAACCAGGTCCTTAGGGCTGCACATGAGATTTTGTTCATGATTTCAAATTTGATGAGTTTCTTACATTCCAGCATCAAGAAATGCAAGAAATTAAAACAGGGTTTACTGTACCTATAAATATATGATTCTCTTGGAATCGTCCCAGAACCAGTGGTAACATAAGTAATATAATCCATAACATAACCAGTGGTAATATAAGTAGAAATAAATTAGCTTCAAGTGCTACGTTAAAAGAAAGGACAGAATATACAACTAGTACACTAAACACTAGCGAGCAACCAAGAACAATTCAAACAATAACCTCTGAAATGCATCAGTTCAGTAATGAATTCATTAATGTAAGGCCACAAAATACAATCATTTGATCTGATAGCCACAATAGTTTACCAATCTATTTATGTATTTTAAATACGTATACAGCCCCCAAGCAAATATATGAAGACTACTGCCATTTGATCGCTTTATTTCCATGAAGAACTACAACTAGTGTTAAAAGTCTAAACTCATTTCTAAAAAATCAATCTGTTTAATCTTAGCCTCCAACTCTCATTGTTTCATTTGCTACAAAATTAAAAAGCCCTCCATCAGAAATGACTTCCCTGTGAGGTACTAACAGACTGCAATCAATTTACCCCCTTCAGCTGGCAACAGAAGACAGCTTAACCTTCATCATCTTCTGCAGGTGTGTTTTCTAGATCATGATTCACTCCAGTAAGACTCTTCTGAATACGCTTGCAGTGTCTCAGCTGATTGCAATGAAGGGTAAGGATCCTTAAACTCACAGTTATTTGAGATCATTCAACTAATTTTTAATCCAACGCATGCCATGTGATTTTTTTTTGGAACAGGCTCATCCCTTCTCCCTTTTTCCTAAGCTCCAACCTCTTTCCTGCAAATGACATCAGATTTTCTCTGCACTCTCAGGATTAGCTGCATAAATAAAACTATCTTAACTTTTTGGTAAAAGCAATCGATTCCATTAGTCTTGCCATACTAACAAGTCTCTATTTACTGGGACAAACTTTTCTCTTTAGATAGCCTTCTCTCACCATTTTCACCATGTTTTCCCAGCACTCTATTGAAATTGTGTGTCACAGTTTAAGAATATATACTAACTTTTTTTTTTGGCAAGTTCAAGCACTTAATTTTGCAATATTCTTAAAGTCCTCTTCAGGCAGATCATGTAATTGATTTATACATGATGCAATTTCTGTAGACTAAATACTGATCTTGATCACGAACCACTATAAATGCTCTGTTAATATATATAAATTATTACATTCATTAGGAGATTATGTAATCTGGGGAAAATCCCCCAGGTTTTACTCATGTAAATAGTTTGACTGATGTCAACAGAATTTTGAGTAAACATGAACAGGATTTGATTGTAATGACCAGAATACAAAGATACAAAGAATTCACATAACTTGAGGGAGTGGGGGAAACGGTCCTAGGTCATATACAAAACCCCCAAAGAATCATATGTTATAGCAGAAGCTTCCAAATACCTACAAAACCCCTAAGAACCTTCCTCCCCAATTTTTAGTCTGTGTTGATGACTTCAACCTTGATAGACCACCTTATTTTTAAAGACACACATCATTACTGTCTACAACCACTTTAAGCATGTTGAGGTTGCATGCAAGGCTGGGGTTAAGAAGAATTCCTAGGAATATTTCAAACTACAACACATGAATATATCCAGGTATTTTTGGCACACCTATATGGAGAAAGACAAGAAACAAAGCAAATTTTGTCGTCTGACAAGGTGCCCCAGGAGCAATTACTAGCCCTCTAAAACCTAGTGCTTCTAATAGTGTCCTCTTCATTGCTAGCTGCGGCAGATTGGCAGTGACACTGCTTGATATATAGTCCAGCTGACAATATTTTGTCATGTTGTACATGTTTAACTGGTATTAAATAGTGTTTCTTAAAAAATTCTGGTCTAGTTTCTCTTGAGATGTGGTTACATGTCAAGAAGTCAATTACAAGTAACTATTTAGAGAAACTGTTCATGGACCATCTACCCTGTACCCGTCTCTACTATTGAACATCTCCCCTCCCTTTTTTTGTTTGGTTTAAATGCAGCGTTTGCCTAAAGCTAGCTGGAACTTTTGAAAACCTGGCAACAGTGAAGGGCATGATGTTGGGAAAGATTAGGAGTTACAAAGGAATGGGAAAATCTGTGATTTATAAACCCTGCTGTTAAAGGAAGCCTTGGTCAAGGAAACAGTATTTATCTCAGTGTATGCTCTGTGTGACATTAGAAACATCAGGTATTCTTTCCCTTTGGAGGAATTATGAATAAAGATTAAGTATGTTTTAAAAAAAAAGAAAATGTAAAACCAGTCCTGTCCATCATACAGTTAGTGCCCAGTATAAAAAAAAAAAAAACCTACAAAAAAAGGTTATCATCGCAGAGTAGGAAGACTTCAGAACTAAAATTAAAGGAGCAGGTATTTCTATGGCACCTGAATTACCAAGAGCAGGAAGAGCTTCCAGGAACTGAACTTTGACCTGCACTTCTGACATTAGCAGTACAGGACCTAACAGCTTCTGTAAGCAAAGCCAGTTTTTTGGCACCCTCTAGAGGTTTTGCTCCCACAGAGAAGCAACTCAGAAGCTAGGTAATTAGAATTATCATGAAATTTGGAAGAGCTTAGGATCCAGAACTCCAGCCTCTAACCAATGCAGACTGGTACAGAAAGGTTCACGCGAGAATACAAAACCCATACATTAGAGGTTCAATTCTGATTTCATTCAGTGTGATCAGACCGCTCACCTCTTTCAACTAGCCCAGGACATCTGGGTCTATAGGAACAAAAACTAGAAAAACACATCATAATTAATACTACCAGGTTATAAGAAAGGGGAATTTAATTTCCCCCCCATAACTCTGCAGCTTTATAAAATTTAACGTTTCATTTAGTTTATGAGAAAATAAAACAAACCCAGAGACAGACAGTAAAATACTAGATCATCCATCTATGCAACCCTGTAAACCAATATTCCTAACATTTATTGTCACACAGATTTTTTTTTTTTAGTAGAGTGGAATTTAAATTTTATTCATGTTCTCTGAATAAAAACAGTGTTAATCTTCACTTGTCCAGCTTCTTCTCCCTTCCCCCCAAACCCTGCCCATACAAGGTCTGAAGGGGAAAAGGACTTTTGACTACAAAATTGCTCTATGCCTTATGACTTTTTGAGCAAGTTAATGTTAGGATGCAACTTCCTATACTATATAATAAGGAACTACCTGTTCAGAGCTCAGTAGATCATGCTCTCCTGATCCAAGACAAATATGCTCAAACATTAAGCATTAATTTTCTGCTATTATCATCCCATAAGTCCAAAAATACAGAGTCTTTCAAGCAGTCGTGCAGATTTTAAGCAACTTCCTCCAACCAAAGCAGGATAGCTTATTATGAAAGATAATGATATGATACTTCATTATGAAAGAAAAAACGAACAAACATTTTAGAATCTGAATATTAAAGAGGCATTTACTATCATCAATAACATGACAAAAAATGTAAATTCCAACTGTGAAGTGCTTATTTTTAGGATAGTTTAAAATTGCAAGCCATTAATCCAAAGCTTTCTGACTCCGAGAACACTGGTCTTTTGTCGCAAACATCTCTCCTTGTTTTTGTTGAGAAAGCAAATAAAACCCACATGGATCAGAGTGTCCAGAAAAAAGGGAGCATGCTACATATACTTCTCCAGTTCCAGTATCAGAGTAATTTGAGACATACACATCACTTTAAATAAAGTAGAGTGCCATATCAGTGACTGGTGAAATGAAATGAAGACCAATTGCTAACAAAATCATACAGGGTCTATTTTGGAGAAAACTGCAATGAGACTCTTGAAATATCTTGATGATGGGCTCCTCAGGGATCCAGCTTTCGCTACTCTGAATTTTGAATTTCAGGAGACTAGCTCTTGAATGTAGAAGAGTTGGTCTCGGGCAAAGCTGAATGGCGCTGCACAGACACCCTTACTGCAGGCGTACTGGCCCTACTAGAAACTCTGCAAAGCTCTGAGCTCCTTTGCATCCTGTTATGTCAAAGTTCTCAGGCAGCACCAGAACATTCATTTGCCATCTGCCTGCCAAGAAACTTGTCCTGCACACTGGACAAGCCACAATGCAACTGACATTCTTGGGATGACTAACCTATCCAATGTTCAATCTGAAGACCATGTACAGACTCCCATTTGCAGAGAAACCAGTTGCCTACTGTGTTAAAAGCAAGTGTCAGTGGGAACATATCAGACCCGTACCCTCATTTAAAACAGCTTCCATTCCCAGTTTAAAGCCTTCTTCCTCATTCAACGTTAAGTAACAGTTAAACGGATACTGCAGCCCACTAATTACTTTGAGACAATGCAGATGCCAAAGCAGAAGTCAAAGAACAGTTGTAAATTATCTAGAAATGCAGCAGAACCGCGCACAGCTCTCCAGATGTAGCCTCATCAGTGCTGTGTAGAAGAGAAGAGTCACTTCCCTCCACTTCATGGTGATGTTTTTCCTAACGCAGCCCAGGGGGCTGTCTGGCCTTGTTTGCCATGAGAGCACACTGCTGGCTGATGTCCAACTTGTCCACCAGGAACCCTAGATTCTTCTCCGCAAAGCTGCTCTTCAGACAGTTGGTCCCAGCATGTCCTGGTGCAAGAGGTTATTCCAACCCAGGTGCAGAGCTTGGCATTTTGCCTTTGTGAACTTCACAAGGTGCCTGTCCGCTCTTTTCTCCAACCTGTTATCATCTCTCTGAATGGCAGCACAATCCTCTGGTGTATCAGCCGCTCCTCTCAGTTTTGTATCATCTGTCAACTCGCTGAGTGTAACTCTGTCCCATCACACAGATCACGAATGAAGATATTAAACAATATAGGACACAGTATCAATCCCTGGGGTACACCATTAGTGACCAGCCTCCAGCTGGACTTCATGCTGCTGACCACAACACTTTGAGCCCAGTAGTTCAGCCAGTTTTCAGTCCATGTCACTGTCCATTTATCTAACACGTACTTCAAGAGCTGGTCTATGAGGATGTAATGGGAGACTGCCAAAAGTCTCCCATCAAGTCATAATAAGTGACACACACTGCTCTCCCTTCATCCATCTTCTTCATCGTAGAAGGCTATCAGGCTGGTCAAGCATGTCTTCTCCTTCATAAATTGATGCTGACTACTCCCAATCACCTTCTTGTCCTTCATATGTTTGGAAATTGTTTCCAGGAGGATTTGCTCCATCGCCTTCCCAGGGAATGAGGTGATGCTGACAGGCCTGTAGTTCCCCAGATCATCCTTCTTGAAGGCAGGAATGATGTCCACTTTCCTCCAGTCCTCAGGAACCTCCCCTGATCGCCATGACCTTTCAAAGATAATTATTAGAGACTTTAAATCTCCTACAACTAGTATAAAAGTAGAATTTTTAATGTAGGTGATGGGCAGATGCCATGACGAAGTGGATTAGTACCAACTCCACCACTCTTCAGCGAGCAAATACACTGTTGCCTACAAACTAATTCTGAAGCCCAAGTCAGCTGTTTACTAGGATTTGATCAGATAGATACATTCTTGCCTCTCTAACAGAGTGTACAGTGGAATAACAGGAAAAGCTCTACTGGAACCACCCTGAGACAGCTTGATAGTCACAGACCGACAATGAGATGCCACGGAGTTTCATGCTGCCACAGCCATGAGGAGCGAGCTCTGGTTCTCTGTCACTAACAACGCCCTGTGCCTTAACCCAGCAAAAAGCAGCATCCAAAACAAGCCAGCTAGTAGCTGAAAACACAGGTAATGAAGCCTACAGCAAAGCTCGTAAGAGACTGAGTGATGTCAGGGAAGGGTGCTCAACTGTGGAACTGTGTGTTGGAAGAAGGCGGGGAAAAAAAAAAAGACAGACAAAAGAAAAAAAAGATTCAAAGCCTATCCGTCCTCTGAGCACACACACAAAAGAAATATTATCTCTACCATGGATAAAGGAGATAATGTACTCTGCTATATCCACACATAACGGTAAACAAACTTATCTCCTAGAAACTATGGTTTTTAAACTGAAATTTCTCTTCAGATTATATCTGTAGGAAATACCATTGTCATTCACATTGTATTTACCCTTTTGAGGTGTAAGTGATTGTTAACTATGCAAAAGTCTTGCTGATTGTAATCTGACAACCTAGAGGAACAATGGATAAGAAAAACAAAGACATGCTTTGAGCAGCTCCTAGAACAGCAGTGTATAAAAACATAAGGAGTAATCACCTTATGTACATGCATTTAGGATACTAATATTTAGAATAATGAGAGGGGCAGATGTTCTAAAATTCACTGTGCATTTCAATAGACAATACTATCAAGGCTGACTACAAGTATATACATGGATCAGTTGTGAAAATAAAATTTCTCCAATAAACTGAATTCATTTTGCTCAGCAAACCTTTTTTTTTTTTAATTATTGTTTTAACTGAAATAGCAGCAGCTACAAAAGCTACAACTAACGTTTCATGGAATTTGTTATGTTTAACAAATTTTATTTTTCAAATTAATATTGCATTAAATATCTTTTTGATTGTGTATTGTATCACTACCTGCAAATTATTCCAGAACAATAAACACAATCCATAGTATGGCCAAAAACATCATTATACATTCTTGCCACCGAAGTCATTACCTACAGTTGTTGAGGTATTTTTACTTCATTTTAAACACACAAAGTGATAAAGGCAACTTCTACCTTATATACAAAGTGCAAAGGTAAGTCTATGGTTACCTTCTGATCCACTGAGTCAAACCCTAGGGTGCTCAGCCACCTTGGCCCTTTCCCTTTTTGTTCCCTTTTTGTTTCTTTTTTTTTGTTTTCTTTCTTTGTTTGTTTCTCCTCACAAAATGAATGTCAAGAGAAATGATGCCAAAAAAAGACCACTTTTGAGAAATCATCTTAAAAGCTCTGAGATATTTTTAAAACAAACCAAAATGAGAATAGCGTTTAATGCTTTGTGAAAGTTAACAGAAATTTGCTGAGAGATTGTCCAGGTATTCTAGGGCTTACCTATGCTAATTATTTTGCTGAAAGAATCTTCAATTACTTCCACATCAACTTGACCTCTATTTGAAGAAGACAACCTATGGATATAGGAATTCTAAACATTTGTCTTGAAACAGACAAAAAAAAAAAAAAAGAAGGAAAGGATTGGAAAGAAATTATTACTGGTACCACAACAAGGCTTGAACAGAAGCTGTCCGGCCAGTTCTCTCTCTTAGTATATGATGAAACAACAGCAACAGACTCTTGCTCACAAAGGAGTTTAATACCATTCCTTACACACTCTGTGTTAATACAGTAGTATAAATGCTGTAGCAAGTGACCACCAGCAGGGTATTCATTGACACTTTCTACAGCTTCATCATTCTTGCAAAAGCAAGTTCTGGTTTTAAACTTCTCACAGGGAAGACGCCCAGTACAATTTACCTTCCTCCCCTTCTTTTTTCCCCTCTAAATGACACCCCTTTTACTGATTTTCATTTTTTTTAAAGAAGGGGCACAAGCTCAGTAATGACGCGTTCTGTTTTGGAAAAAAAGCCACTTGCATCACGTAAAACATGTTGTTACCTGCTTGGGAAAGCATCATAAGAAGTCAAGCAAAAGTTAGTTTTATGCCATCCATGCACTGAGAGCAGTAGAACAAGGGACAAGTATTTGCTTACACAACATGGAAAGGGCTACATGTTCTAGGAGACGGAGTACATAAGCAACAAGGATCCTATTTTCATGCTTGTACCTGACCTGTTTTCACCCTCTCTAGACTTGTTTTCCCTTCAGCAATTGTGTTAGCTAGGTTTTTGAACTTTTCAACACAAGGACCATCTGTGAGCGTGCTTTGGACAGCACCAGTTCAACAGGGTTGTGATCTAAGTTCAGTTGCCAAAACACTGAGGGAGTACAAAAAGAAGAGCCACCACTATGTTTGATTGCTTAGATGATTGGTAAATTAACACTACAGTCTGCTACTCCATCTGCATTCTTGCATATGGTCTTTCGTATACGGTACAGTTAATGAATCTACAGCACACAATTTTCTCAACGCGCCCTGGGAAGGAGTTGGTTAGATGCCACTCTGCACAGGCAGAGTGCTGAAGCATAGTCCTGACTGTGGTTCTTGTGTTTGTCATTGCTTGTAAAAGGTCACGGATGAACTCAAATGTTTTGAGATCACTCCATATTTCAAGGTGGGAAACACTGGCATATTACAACTAGCTTCGAGCTCCTGTTGTAACTTAGTTCTGAAGTCCAGTTTCATAACAAAATTAGCCTACTGAAATACAGTATCAATAAGAAGCAAATACACTTCCACTCAAACATTGAGAAGTTTGGTTTGATATAAGAAGAACAATAAGAAAGTTTGAAATGAGAGCTGCAGACCGGATGACCGGAGGAATTCCTGAGGCTCCCACCACAAGCTAGCCTGCATCTCGAGACAGCAGCTTGAGACCCTTGACATCACGTTTTTGCACCATGAAATTATTTCATCTATAAAGCAGTATCATAAACCACGGAGGGCTGCAATACGTAACGCGTGCACACTTGTTAACAAGTGAGAGCACTCACATTCTGTCAGAGAGCAGGAGAGATCCCAGATGTTTAAAATAATTTAAAAAAATGAAATAATAATGCAACAACAGAATTCAGGAGGCAACAAAAACTTTGGTGATATTCTATTTAAGCCATTAATGACTGTTTCAAGACAACTGAACAAAAAGCTGTTACAGAAGAGGAAGCCCGCATGACAGAAATAAATAATTAAGAGAGAGGCAGCACTGCTTTAAACGTCTGTTATGTTTTGGGTAATATTGGAACGTCATATTTAGGTACTTTTAAAAACTCTGCCTATATATTCAAACTTCAGAAGTTCTGTACATAGAAATGCTCAGACCTTAAACTGCAATCCCCATTTTATTCTTCTTTTCTACACATATATGAAAAAGATGAAGATTAATACATCAGAAACATTACACAATGTTCTATAAAATCATTCAGCAGGGTAAGTCACCTTTTTGAAGAAGCTCCAAAAATGATTCATGTGCAAAGAAGAAAAAGCTTTGTACTGGCCTTCCTTTCTCTGACTGTTCCTGTGAAATGCAGATGTATAGCTGTGCTTCAGAAATACACTTTATATCTAAAACCTGGTATTGTGAAATAAATCACAAGTCTCTAGCCCTTTCACATAAACTACTATGAGCTGCACATTGAAGGGAATGGAATACAAAAATAAAATTATTTTAGCTATCCTCAAACTCTATTGAAGTAGTAGAGGATTTATCACAGTGATGTTGCCTCCTTTAGCTGATCCAAAACCAAACATAGGTCTCAACTCATACCGTTCCAACAGGCAAGGTTCTTGATGAATCACACAGGCAATCTGAGGTGCTGTAGCTACTACTTATTGCTGAGGATGATTTCCCATCTGAATGGGAGCAGCCACGGAAAGCCCATACCACGCTTCTATGTAGACATTTCTACCTGCATATATGTTCTCCCACCTTGATACAGACCCTGAAGTATGTCTCTCTTATACCATCTACTTAATTTAGTTGTACTGTAACTAAGCACTGTAGAGTCTTGTTTCACTGTGAGAACACAAATATTTCTCCTTTAAAAAAAGAACTTCATCTAACCTGAGTTTTAGGTGGCTACCACACTTCCTAGCAGTAAGAAGTTAAAATTCTCTCTCATTTTTATTTTACAACTTTTATTCAAATAACAACGTCCCACATATTAATGCATGTGCATTCACCAAATATACAGAAGAATGGGTATTTCTAAATGTGTTCTCAGTATCCAAAGCTTGCACTTCTATTGTCAGATGAGCAGAAAAAGTTGAACCTAAAGTCCAATAGCTTACTCCAGACCTGAAGACTAAATCACTTCATTAAAATGTCAAACTAACTCACTAACCTTATTTTCAGTATAAACACCAAAATTGCCTCTTTGTAGGGTGACAGCATCCTAACATTTACAACACATCTACCAGCACATGGTTTTGCTGGATAGGTAGGTAAGCATGAAAGAGGACAAACTAGTATCACCTTGAATGTGCACAGGGAAGGAAACCTGGCACCTACTTCTCTACAGACAAACAATTCAAGAGACTATATATAGTAAGGATTCACCTGGATCCTTACAGTCCCCTGTGTAGGACTAATGCATTTCAGTGGATCAACAGGTAGAACAGTTAGGGAAATACTTTTAACTTTGTAACCCCAAGAACAATCACTCCTTTCCTTCCCATTCTCACTCTGAAATCAGTTCTAGGCACTGCTGCTCTTTTCCACTTGTCCCATTTCCCCCCCGCCAGCTCAGCTTTTTCCTACCAACCACTTATTCACTTTTGTTAAGCAAAAAATATGACTATATTGCATAGCACTACAAATTAGACACACCTAAATAAAACCATGTAACAAAACCCCTTAATTTTTGGCTACCTGCCAATACTACGTCGTTATTAAATCCAAAGTAGAACCAAAAGACCATAGTTTAATAAAGATTTATTAGAAAAGTATTTGGAAAACATGGATACTCAAATGTTATGATGAGAATATTAAGCCCTTCAAAAATCAGTAGTCCTTGCTTCTTTTATTACAGTTATGGTATTGTACTCCAGGCATGCTAAATACTTTATGAATAAGTGAATTTAAAAACAGCGAAAAGGGGAAAAATAATTGCTTCATTCCCAAGAACATGTATTTCCATAAACTTAGTTACTTGTTTTAGAGGTCTGTATGACTTTCTAGAGAGCAATACCATTTATTGACAAGTACACTACAGTATCTGCTAAACAAACCTTGTACTTCCAGAACTACACTGTTCTACAGGTCAGGAAGGATATGTCTGTAAGATAAGTTAGCTAAGCAAACTAGCATTATGATTTTTTTCCTTCTCTTTCCCACTCTTCCATCAGTTTTCCCCCACCTGGAACTCATATATTGATCAAATCTGGAAAATAATCATTTCACCCAGTGTAGCAAAATTTATGAGTTCTGAAATATAAAAATGATAAACTATTACTGAGATCACTCATCCTGCCTGTTGTATGATAACACTGTAATACCTGTAATTTTCTTTAAACCAACAAACCAACCCCCACCAAACAAAAAAAAGAACAACAAACACCTGTGTCATGATAAATGTTAGATTGTGGAGTTATTGAAGAACAAGTGAAAGAAGGCTGAATAAGGAGAAAAAATATTTTTACTAAGGGACATCTTGTAAAGCACAGGTGTCCCATTGAATCAGTTGGATTTCTGTTACCATACTCAACAAGAGTACAACGGGGGTTTGCCTGGGGGAAAATACAAAATTACATGGCTTTTGAGCTCGAAATACAAGTTATGTAACACTCGTGCAAGAGAGGAATTTTAACATTTGACACAGGTCCAGCTAATTCCAGACCTGCTTATAGCATACGAATAGAATATATGCAGGCATGCATTTCTTAAAAAAGTTCAAACTGTGTTTTGTTTATTGTATCTGTGCAAGATCTCCTGTTAGAACTGGTATGCTTTTGTAAATAATACACTTCTGAAAATGTATTTCTTAAAGTATTTACTGGAAATGATCAGACTGGCTCAACCACTTACGTTAAAAGATTGAATTAGCACCTTTCTTACTCATCGACAATACAGCAACTGTGCCTTCCAGCCTCTCTCCCTGCCCCCACTTTCCTCCCCCAGCCTTTTTTGGTTTGCTATTAACAGTACCTCAGATCTCCTTCTCTGCCTTGGACACCAGATAGGCAGTAAAAAAAAAAAACCAAACGCAAAAGCAATTTATACTACAGAGTCTTTGGCTCCTTGACAAAATATCATTGCTCTAAGTCTGTTCTGTCAATAGATCACCAGCAATCTGTCATTTGGGGACCTGAAATATTGTCATCACCACTGATCAAAAGCCAAGTAGCTCCTCGATGGATATTTTTAGAGGGGAGGAGATGCTGAGAGAGTCTCAGACAGAGCGATCCATCAGCAATGTCAGCCTGAGGACTCCAGTGGGCAGAGGAATGTTGTAGAGGAAACCCCTGCTTCCCCTCGACGGCCAGTTCTGGTTTGAGCAAATATATTTCGGTAGTTCACACAAAACCAAGAAAATCAGGTTCTCTGAAGTGACACTGCCCCACATGTTACCCAACGAAAGGACACCAGCATGTTCAGGAGGCCAGACAGAGGTGCCAGATCTCAAAAATACAAAATGGCCCAAAGTACTAAAAGTAGGTCGAGTTTACGTGGCACTTAGCTGGACATAAATGTTGAGTATAGCATATTCCTCAAGCACCAATGTTGCACTTGCTAAAAATAATAAAAAAATTTTAAAAAATCTTACTTTGGAAAACAAACTAAATCACTTTACTTAATCTAACTGTGCAAAGTTTTAGCCATTCTAAGCTAAACTGAAGGCATAAAACACAATCAAAGTCTTGACTTTTGTTTTTACCGTTCAAAAACTTGTATTTTCTCTGCTCAGTTTAATTCTTTTTATACTAATACACATGAAATAGAAGAAATATTTATTACTCGCTACCGAAAATTCACATCTCTTCAAACAGACTGGGGAAAAAAAAAAGACAGCAAGACCTATACATGCAGTGTACCTCCTGGACCTAGAGACAGAAAATTAAGAATTATAAAGCTGATTAATCTTGACTACTTCTAATTAAAATTTATTTACAGAGAGGGAACATTTAAGACAACTGATCAAAACTCAACCTCAAAAAGACAAAGAGGTGATATAAAGGTCAAGTTTTACACCATACCTTTGCATTTCATCCACATAAAGTAATTGCTGCACAGACCTATGCTACATAAGGTGACACAGAATGTAAGGAAATGTTTGTTTCTTTCTGAAATGAGGAGTATTATCCATCCTTTGAGTGCTCATTATGACAGTCAGCATTGAGAATTAAGCGCACAGGCTCCCAGTGGAAACACTCAGAGGCTAACAAACTTCCCTAATTTGACCAGAAATGCATGCTTTGGAATTTGTTTTTATTGGAGGGGAAAAAAAAAAAGTAATGACACATATTTTAAAGACCTGTTTACCTGAGAGCATTGAACAATTGCTTAACAGAATAGTGCATTAGGTTTCTCACGTATACTATGGCTTCTGTTCAATGCTCCCGTTTATATGAAAAAGACTTCTTGGTATCATGACTCTGTTTCTAATGCCAATTCTTAAAACCTGTGATTCTAAATTTACCCTTCGATTAGACATGCATGTTTCTAATTAAGCTCAACCTGCCCATCCTTCTTTGAGGAGATTAAAGTCAGAGTCCACCAAGACCCCTGAGGCTTTGTGCAATACTTTACTTGCTCTTGCTAAAGACAATAGAAGTCAGAAGTGAAAAATAAGTGCAATAAACTGCTAAGCTTTTCAGAAACACTTTCAACCAAAAATACATCCTTGTGAACCTACAAAATCTTTACGGGACCATCACATTTACACAGGAGAAAAAGAGGAAATGGTGCTGCATATCTCACGTGCATTCAGCTATAGGAAGCTGTATGCCATTAGTAAAATAAAAGCATTTGTAGTAGTTAATCCTTAATGAGGTCTGTGCCAGATTACAAATACTATTTTTCCCCAGAGTGAACCAAATTTTACCTTCTAAAAATCATGTAGACATAGCTGAGAGGCATTTGGGAATTCACTTGGTGATCCCAAAGCAGAACTTCCAACCCTGTTACTCAAAATCCTTCTGTTGGGCACAAATGCTATGGACATGGTTTAACAACAGAAATAAAGAAATAAAATGCAAGTGCCTCCTGGTTTTTTGGTTGTTACGGTAATTTTGAGAATGCATTAGGCCTCCTATATTATTGATGCTTATGTAGAAGAGATATTATCACATTTCCAAGTTTTACCCAGTACCACCAGATGACATACATCAGCACTGCAGTGGAAATCCATATATAAAGTGTGCTGGGTTGACCCTAGCTGGACACCCACCACAGCCACTCTGTCGCTCCCCTCCTCAGCTGGACGGGGGAGAGAAAATATAACGAAAGGCTCGTGGGCTGAGATAAGGGCAGGGAGATCACTCACCGTCACAGGCAAAACAGACTTGACTTAGGGAAAATTAATTTATTACCAATCAAATCACAGGAGGATGAGATATAAAACCAAAATTAAGAAACCTCCCCCAACCCCTCCCTTCTTCCCAGGCTCAACTTCACTCCCCATTTCTCTACCTCCTTCCCCCGAGCAGCGCAGGGGGATGGGGAATGGGGGCTGTGGTCAGTTCATCACACCTTGTCTCTGCTGATCCTTCCTACTCAGGGGGAGAACTCCTCACACTCTTCCCCTGCTCCTGCGTGGGGTCCCTCCCATGGGAGACAGTTCTCCACCAACTTCTCCAACATGGGTCCTTCCCACAGGCTGCAGCTCTTCACAAACTGCTCCAGCATGGGTACCTCCCATGGGGTGCAGTCCTTCAGGAACAGACTGCTCCAGTGTGGGTCCCCTATGCGGTTCCAAGTCCTGCCAGTGAACCTGCTCCAGCGTGGGATCCTCTCCCCATGGGTCCACAGGTCCTGCCAGGAGCCTGCTCCGGCATGGGCATCCCATGAGGTCACAGCCTCCTTTGGGCATCCACCTGCTCCGGCATGGGGTCCTCTAAAGTCTGCAGGTGGATATCTGCTCCAAGGTGGGCCTCCATGGGCTGCAGGGGGACAGCCTGCCTCACCATGGGCTTCACCACGGGCTGCAGGGGAACCGCGTCTTTGGTGCCTGGAGCACCTCCTCCCCTCCTTCTTCACTGACCTTGGTGTCTGCAGAGTTGTTTGTCTCTTATAGTCTTACTCCTCTCTTTGGTTATTGCCATGCATTATTTTTCCCCTCCGTTCTTAAATACATTATCCCAGAGGTGCTACCACCACCACTGATGGGCTCAGCCTTGGGCAGTGGTGGGTCCGTCTTGGAGTTGGCTGACATTGGCTCTATCGGACATGGGGGAAGCTTCTGGCATCTTCTCACAGAAGCCACCCCTGTAGCCCCCCTGCAACCAAAACCTTGCCGCGTAAACCCAATACATAAAGTCACATTATTCTTGTAATTCAAGCTTTAAAACCATTTGCAGTAAGAATAGCAAGAATTATGCGATTCATTAATTACTGTCAACCTCCTTCATTAAAGGACAAACTTTTTCAAAATACCCAAAGCTTTTGTGTTCTATTTACTGCATTTCTAAGCACCCTAGGTCAGACAAGGTGAGGCACTGAACTGAAGGTTCAGGTTACATCATGTGGTGATCAAGGATAAGGTACTTCATCAGAGATATTCAGAAAGTTTAACAAAATGATTAGTCATATTTGACAATATGTCAAAATGCTCATAGACTGACCTAGATTTTGATTCATAAGAATCCACTAGATTATCCACTCTGTATTTAGCATCTACACTGTTTAGGAGCCAGCTCCCACTTTCCATGAGACTTCAGCTTCTAGATCATGCAGAATCTCACTTTCAGAGGTACCACACCATTCAGAAATGAGATGATGCCATTAGGCATGTTCACAAGCTGTCCTGAAGTTGAGTTGCTGTAAAAAATGCAAGTGAGAAAGAGATGGTGTTAAGAATGCCTTCAGGTATCTGCTTATTTAAAGAACTCAATTTCTCTAAAAATTCTGGCAAAAAACACAACAATAAGGTTTGCCCAACAGGCTCTCCCTGTCTAACCTTGAGACATTTCCATTGTTGAAAACGTTCAAGCTGTTGTTGCCTTAAATAACGGTTCTCTGACCTAGCCTTCCTTCTGCCTTCTCACTCACAACACTTTCCATTGAACAGGAAGCTCCATATCCAATGCCATGCCATTTTTTCATGCCAAAAAATAAGTGTGAAAAGGCTTTCACCTTCCCATATGCCAAACAGGTAAAGCAACCGTCCATCTCTTGGCAAGGAGAATGATTATTTTTAAACAAGCAAATTTGACTGGGACAACAACAACCTGCTTTCAAAGAAACCCGCTTACTATCCAGCCAAGTACAACATTAGGAGAAAATACCAGAATGCCAGGACTTGATTCACATCATCATGTATGTCATTTTCAGAGAAGTGCACTCCTTTGTACAAGTTAGACTTTTCGCTCAGATAATTCTAAAATAATGAAAATAAAAAAATATATCTGTAGATCAGCTAGCGTACCAGAAATAGAGTCATGAGTTCCAGTATTTCAGTCGAAAAATATAAACAAAAATTTTAAGGTTCACATGTTCTGTTTTCAACATGCAGTACAGATTGTCTTGCTTTTCAGATATCTAGCTTCAAAAACTGTACTCTCACGGGAAGCAGGAATTAAAATGTAACACATTCCTTGAAATTTATTGTCTGAAGCCTTGAGTTATCCCTGCGACCCTTGCCAGTCATCCTTCCAAACTGCTCGCTGCTTGTAATGGAAAGCCTGTACCTTTGCAGGATGCAAATTACAAATTTTAATAATCCTAGTGGTACTAAAAGCTACAGCAATTTTCTACCACCACATTGAAACTTAGGTCTATTTATGTCCCCAAATATCTTAGTAATTTAAAATAAATTAAGCTGATAGAAATGAGCACGTAAGAGTTAAGTCTCCTTCAGTAGGTTTAAAACAATTAAGAACCCCATCAGAATCCCTATTTACGCTACCTGCATAATTTCATTTGGCTCACTTCAAAAATTCAGCCTTAAAGGGATATTTTGGTGTTACTTAATTGAACAATGATTGACTGTGTTAGGACAGAAGAATGTACCTATGGCTGAAAAAAGAATACATTTATGTGACACTAAGCAGAGAAATTTATGTTTTACTGTCACTTTCCAAAAGTAATTTTCTCGACCAAATGGAAATTACTGTACTGTGAAGATTTTTGGGAAATGAAGAAATCAATTGCAAACTTTGGCAGGAAAAAAAAAAAAGATGGGGAGGGACACGGTAGAAGAGACTGGGGGGGGGGGGCATGCGGAAATTAAAAGTCTTCCCCTTGAGAACCTCTTAGGAAAAGCCCCTTTAGCTCTCAGGTATTCTTGATTTTGGATGTTACTACTCAAAGTGGACTCTGCATATTTGTGGCTTCTCGAATGCAAACAAGTGAAAAATAATGATTTGTTATACAGTACAACTATTATGGCTAATGCAATAAACCATAATAAAATGTATCATCAAACATGGTTATTTTATATATGAATTTAAAACAGTTACCACCTTTTTGGTAGGTCTGAGAAGTATGAAGTTTTAAAGTTTCGTTAGAAGCCTGGGGTTTTTTCCAGAAACTTCAATAAAATAGGCAGTAGCCAAAAGGACAAGATAATACAAACTCTTCCATGCTTTATGTCTCTTGAAGTTACTGCTTATTACTGTAATTGAATTTTGTAAAGTAGAACAGGCAGATTAAGAGCCAGTAGGATGCACTAGAAGTTAGCATGCCAAGAGCAATTTAAACAAATATTAAATACTTGCTCTCATAGATAATGTGACGTTTCTCCATTTCTTAGTTTTACACTAAGCTGGCAACTAATAGAAGACAAAAAAATCTATTAACGTGGCTATCAGTTTACATATAAACAGATACCATATTTCCTTTTCAATTTAATTGAACTTAAATTTTGTCCAGCATATTGCCAGAGAATCTGGTCAGGCAATCTGCTTTTACAACCCATTCATGACACAAAGTTAGCACATCCCAAGGGGATAGAAGAAATTGTTTCAGTGTGTCATGCTGCATTCAGACTTCTTTCCAAGTGAGCCTAATTATAGAGGAGCCATTAGCCAAAGGGTCGTGTGGTTCTGCAGTGCATGAGCAGAGGATTGCACACCTGTCCTGCTCGGAGACTTCCTATTGACATAAGAGAAATAACTTTTCCCACCATGCCCCCATCAAAAAAAAAAAAAAAAGAAAAAAGATCAGAAAAATAATGTTTTCGCAGGTGTAATGACTTTTGTCAAGAAAAAAATCAATCTCTTATTTAAAAGCAAATGTGTTTTACTTCAGAACCATGCTGTCATTTAAAAAAGAAATGCACCATATTTAACAACGCTGCCTCCATTAAGGTTTATTGTTTACTTGTATGTTATTAATAACTAGACTACTAAATTTAATACTGTGCAGTTAAGTAAGCATCCAAAACTCATCCTGTGATAAGATCTTACTGAAACCTTCAAAGGGGAGGAACAATCAATTTCATTTTTGTCAAACCTCAGCTGTAACTTGAAATATCAAACTCTTCCTGACTTACAAGTGCAATCAATAAGCATCAAAACCACAGGTCCTTATTTAAGTAAAGAATATTGTAATAATGTATTTTCCTTATCTTGCTGATACTCCTGAAAACAGTTGCTTCTAGGAATTGTTGAAATGTATGTTTGAAATCCTAACAAAGATATACTGGAATTTCCACAAGCGATAGGCTCTTAAAATCATATCACACTGAACCATGAAATAGAAAATGTATCTGAAATTTAGTGCAAAATTTAACACTCATGAGTTCTGCTGATTCTGTTATCTGCTCCATTTACATGCCAATCTACAGCCCTACCTAAAAATGCATTTCTTAAAACCCTTAAAATAAGCTGCTCCGGTACCTCCTTTGTAGCATAAGTTGATTTTACACGTGTCTTGAGAAACAAATACTTAACACCGAACCACAGCCATTAAAGTGATACCATCCATCAGCAAAGGTAAATTATGCAAATGAGAATTATGCAAACACCTTTTTTTTTTAGTTGCTACTATTTCTATTTTGTGCAGCTGTCTGTCAGAGTTCATTATGTGAGGATGAAATTATTTTAGTAGCATTATTCAAAAAAAAAACCAAACCACAGCAAAAGTCACAAGCTCGTGCCAGTGATGAGCTATTTATCGCTTTTAACACCTGACAAACGGAACTCGAGCACCGTAGCTGGAGTTCCCTCCCAAAAGCATCTTCCTTGCAATTCATAAAAAGTCATGCAACTGGCATTCAGAAATAAATACTTTGCCTCCTACCAGCAGCTTTGAAGGGTATCTCCTTTGGTATGTACACACGGCAGAGCCCGCTACTCCTTTTTTCAGAGCCTCTCTTATATAACAGACTGCAAAAAACCATCTCTGAACAACGTGATCGAGATGTGATCTCCTGTTTCGGTACTACAACATTCAACACAATCACATTCAACGGAGTCCCGAGCCATTAATCAACTTCTTACTAATGAGGATGATCTATCGGCAAGTTCTCTGCAGTTTTGCAGATTGCAGACCGATAGTCAAGGCTCCCAAAGGGTAAAGTCATTCACAGACTGAAAAGAGACAGCTTCACCAACTTGGCTCAGAATTAGTCTTACAAGGATATTTGATCATCGTAGAATGTCCGAGTTTTCCTTACATATCCCAAACTTCCTAAGCACTTTGGGTTTAGGGTTGGGGCTCCTCCCCAGATAACCCGGGTAAAGGTAAATAGGTTCACAAAAGCCCTAAAGCCATTTGAGTCTCTAAGGCCCATAAGTAGGATACTCAGCAGCTTTCTCTGGAGACCTGCACCTAACTCCCTCACACCGTGTCAGTCACACATTGACCAACTAATGAAGCTGCTTGAAAAATACTGACCCAGCCTACATGAGTTAGATAATCAGTTCATTTTTTAATGAATATATTCTTAACGAGAGGACGACAAAGATATTTTTCCCCTATCTTGATTTTACAAAAGCCCACAACAGACTTACATAAACTCTGTATAATTCTGGGTAGTCCTCTCGCTATCTTGAGGTACGTAAGGCTTAGCATAACCTAAGGAGGGGCTTCCTATGAACCACAGCTCACTGTTTTTGCTTTACATACAGACCATTTACAGAGACTGTGAAAATAAACCCGCAACATGAAGTTTTTACTTTATCTTGCTATTGACAATAAAAAGGCATACATATTCTAAGGGGCACGAATATCAGTTACTGCAGCCGATAAAGTTATCAGCTGGGTGTTTAATAAAGGCCCTGTTCCTTTTCTAAATATTTTCTGCAAGTTTTGGATATTTTTCTATAATGCACAGGGTTAATCACGACACCCTGAATTCGAACAAAGCACACCCTAACACTTAAAACTATGAGAAAGAAAATGTCTCTGCACAAAGATGCTTTATTCCAGTCTTTCATGTAGTCGTGCCTCCAATTCGTGCCACCGGTCCCTCCAGGGGAAATTTAACATGGTTTCTAAAATGATCCTTCTTCAGGCTTTTTTTATTGCTCTCTGAGATCCCTGGCCAGATGAATCTGTGTATTCCATGTACTGCCTGTGCTGCTGCACCTCCTCTGTGGCGACTTGATTCAGCTGAAGCTACGCTTTGACCGATCGATGCAAGCACATTACACACCAGAATAAGAGTAAGGTAAGGGTAAAGGAAAGAAAAAGCATCTTTCCTTTCAGCCATTAAATATAGATCAACGAAACATCACATTGCACACCGCGGCTCCCCCACCACCACCCCCCCTCCGCCCGCTCCTCGAGCGCAGGATTTCGCAGACGGTGGCTTCAAAGGAAGAAACACCACACACACAAACACACGGAGACACACAGACAGACAGAGAGACAGAGGCAGCAGCCGCCGCTCGGAGCCGCCCCAGGGCCCGGGCCATCGCGCCGGCATCTCCCGACCGGGCTCCGCGCAGGGCCGGGCGCTGCCCCCGCCCGCGGGCTCGGGACCGCGGTTCCCCCGGCCCCTTCTTCCTCCTCCTCCTCCTCCCCGGCCCATGACTTCACTGCCGTAACGAGTACATTAGCGCAGGGCGTCGGGAGACACGGTGCCGCCGATGCCCTACATAAGCAACGACTAACGTAGAAAGAAAGAGCTGGGGAGGGGGGAGGAGGCGCGGGAGGAAGAAACAAGGGAAAATAACGCACTTTGTTCCCTCTCCGCTGAAGGCACAAACACAGCTCCCGGCAGCCCAACCCAGCCCGGCTGCCTCGCCGAGGGGAGCAGCGCAGGAGCCCGCACCAAGAAGAAATACCACGCAAGCGGGAAGGGTGTGTGTGCGGCGGGGGGGGAACCTGGCACCATTACGGTGCCTGCCGTACTCACCGATCGGCGCCGATTCCGCCTGCTTTCTCCCGAACATATACCAAAACCCAACAGCAAATCCTCAGTCCGCCAGGCAAAGATGAAGAAGGGGGGATGGGGGGGGGCGAGCGACGGCCCCGGGCTTCACCGCAAGGTCCTGACCTTGCCCAGCTGCAGCATCTTCGGCTGCCCCCTCGCCCCCCCCCCCCCTCCGCCGGGGCGTGCGCGTCTGCCCGTCTGCCTGCGCGCCCCGGTGTCCCCGCGTCCCTGCGAGCGCCCCGATCCGGCTCCGAGGGGGCTCCGCCGCAGGACAAGCCGCCCGCTGGCTGCCGGGGCGAGGCGGACTCGGCATCCACCGCCCCGCCGCTGGGGCGAGATGCGGGGCCGCGACCGCTGCTGCTGCTGCCGGTGCGGCGGCGGCGGCTGGGGCGGGCTGCGCGGCGCCGCCGTAGCGCAGCGCGCCGGGCGGGCGCACCGGCCGCGGGATGTGGCCGAAGGAGAGACGGCCGCCGCCGCAGCATCTGCCGCCGCCGCGCTCCCGCCCTCCCTCCCCGCCTGCCTCCGCCCCTCCTTCCCCCCGTCCCCTCCCCAGTAGGAGCGCGCCCGCCGCTGCCGAGCAGCCGGCGCTGGGGAAGGGGGTGGGGGGAAAAGGCGGCCCCGCTCCCGCTGAGGCGCCGCCGCCGCCGCCTGCGCCGGGCGGGGCCGGGCTGGGTCCCCCACGGCCTCGCACTGCACGGAGCCGCGGAGGGGCGCGTCCCGTGTGTCCCCCCCAGCCCGACAGCCACCCCCGCGGCCGGGGAGCGGGGGGGAGGGCTCTGGGTTAGCGGGGAAGGGGGAGGCAGGGCGGTGGGCCGGGGATGCAGGTGTGGGGGGAGAGGGGGCGGTGGGGAGCAGCTTCTCCCCCCCCCCCCCCCGCCAGTGACAGCGGTCCCCGCCGCCTGGGGTTGAGTGGCTGAAACTTGAGCTCTGCCAGCCAAAACGCTGACAGCAAGAGGGAAGCAAGGGCTTATTCCCCTCGGTTCTCTCTCCCCATCCTTGTGAAACCTGGGTGGAAAATCTACCATGTTTTCAGAAGTCTTCTGGCGAGCACAGAGGGTAAGGAACATGGAAGTCGTGTTTACTCCTTGGCACGCTTAACCCTTTACTGAGAAACTTGTGTAAAATGCAATTACAGCACTCACCTGAAAGTTGCCATTCCATTGGTCCTTTTAACTTGCTGCGCGGAGTTTTGGTATCTGAGGGAAAATACCAATTTTTTTTGTTGTTGTTGCCTGGGGTAATTACTGCTAATTCACGCTCGCAGCGATCTGAATATCGGCGCAGCGATCAGGAAAGGCCGCTTACTCGGCTGAGACGTCAGGGCAACGCCTGCCGTGGGCTGCTGGCCCGCCCGAACCCACGGCCCCGACACCGGCTTCGCGCGGCCGAAACCCGCGTCCCCGTCGGGGGAGAGGGGCGGCCGCCCGCCCCCCCCCGGGGAACGGCCACCGCCGGCCTGGGGACCGCCATCCTCTGGGGTGGCCTCACCTCGTCCGCTTGGCTCCCAAGCCGCCGCGTCGCTGCCTGAATAAATCATAGCAGGCGCTTTTTTTTTCTTTTTTTTTTCTTTTTTTCTTTTTTTTTTTTTTTTATGAACAGCTGCGGATTTGAAAGATGTTATCTGCAGGCGGATTTGGCCGACGCGGTAAGGATCGCCGCCGCCGTCGGGTTGCAGAGCGACCCGCTGCTGCCACCTTTCGCTTGGCCTTTCTCGCGGCTTTCCCCGGCACCGCCGTAAGCAGGAACCTCACCTCGCTGGGGGTTCGCCGGGGGTTGGGGTGGTTTCCCTTCCTTTCGCTTCGCGATGAGGCAAAAAAACTACGTCTTCCTTCCCTTCGTCGCATTGCTCGTGCTGTGCCCAGCGCCAGAAGGGCTTGTTTTCTGCCTGTTGTCTCTTTTTTTTTTATTTCCCTGTACAACTCGTCTTTACCTGTGCTGTTTACCTGGGGAAGGAGTCAACGCGCTGCCTTGAGGCGGGCTCGTTTATCAGCTCTCTCAGGCCTCGCAGTAAGCACACTTGTCACCTACTCAGAGATGCACCTAGGAACAGAAGAGAAAATTAGTATTCAGAAGAGCCTACTTAAGCAATTTAAGAAGCCGTAACAGGAAATAGTTAAACAAATCTGTAGGAATTAAGAGTTTGTCCATCTGAATCTTTTTCTCATCTAATGAAAGAAGAAAAGTTGATTCCCCTGCCTTTATCCAAACTTGTAACAGCAGTATCAGGCCTGCCCCGGCCATCTGAGGCTGGAAAAATCAGCAGCTGGAGGTATAAAAACTGCCTCCATAGTAGCCTAGCCCACGGTTTGGTGATTAGGGCACTATCCTGGGAAGCAGACTGGTCTTCCAGTCTGAAACTCTTAATCAGACATGTAACTCGGCACTCTTATTTCTTGGTAAATGTTCTAACTTCCAAAGTATTGCAGAGTAAGGAGGGACCCACCAGCAGCTACCCTTTCACAGGGAGAGAAAAAACAAAAAAGTAGCTCATCACCTGCCTCTGGAGGAAGAATATAACATCTGTTAAGTGCGAGGCATTGGGTTTGTGATTCCCAGCCTGGGATAGGGATCTAATTCTGGGCTGGAAGTAGTGGGTTGCCCAGTAGATACCTAGAGTCACTGTCTTACTCTTAAACCTCAAGATGTATTTGAAAATAAAATTACTGGGTGTCGCAGCATCCTAGATCCACCATAGCATCATGTGATCCATCTTCTGCAGCCCAGCCTTTTCTCTTCAGACCTGAAAAGTCCCTCTGTCAGTAAAGGGAGAGGAGACAGAGGGGCTAGAAACAGGCTGTGTCCTCCTTTCATTCCCCCTGAAATATAGCCACGTTATAGGGGCATTTCATGGCCCTGGAAATGGTACGCCTAATTGTAGGACGAGCAGAGAGTGCTAGTGAAGGACGCACCTAAGACACCCGATTCTCCCCACGCTGTAAATGTTACCCAGCTACGTATACCGACGTATATGTACTAGTCCGGAAGCTGTTGGCCTGGAAGTTAAATATAGTAGTAATAAAGGTATACAGCAGTGAGGACCCTCTGTAGGGGAAGCGAGGGCTGGAAGCAGGAGGGCTTTGGAGGAATCTGAGAGGTGTCAGAAGCCATCTGCTTTTCTTTCACAAGATTTCCTCCTTTCCCATCACTATCTTGCATGGCAGGGCATTCATCTTAAGACATGGCAGGATTCACAGATTCACCCTAATCTTTTGTTAACTTTCTTGAGGGTTTGTTTGTTGTTGGGTTGTTGTTTTTTTCTTGAAAAAGGTGGAGAAAGATAAGGAAATTATTGTAATAGAAGGCAAATATTTTCAACGTGTAAAAACATCTTTGCCATTTATATCTGGCTGTAAGAATTACAAAGGTTCTTGAGGCCTTAAGTTTCTATTTGGTCAAAATAATGACAAGTAAAAATTTTAGAAAAAAAAATTAGTAACATGAATAGATTTAAATCCAGTAATAGAATTGTCAGATAATTTGTCTTCTAAATGAGTGTATTATAACGAACAATAACAACAACAAATTGTTTAAGCATGTTACTATAGCTGGTTGCCAGTGATTCTTTTCCCATTATGTTAACTAAAAACACAACTTTGTGGAAAGTTTTATCTTCAGGTAAAGGATGAAGCTAGCAGTGGAGGAGCACAGGGAAAAGTCCATTGGTCAGCAATTAGACAAGGCATCTAAAATATGGGATACTAGACACAAGCGCTAGTTGTGTCTGCATGTTCTGAATCAACATAAACCATGTTTAATCTTCGTTTAATCCGTCTTGGAACAGAGTTTGGGGGTTTATTTTCTGAATTTTTTGACAGAAGGGTGAGCATTTCTTGACTGGTTTGACTTGTTTACTTTTAGATCACGTTTAAAATTAAATGTATACTTCGTATGAAGGTTACTGAGATCCTCCATCATGGTCGGGGTCCAGCACCCTCCTTTGTCACACTGAAGTCAATGGAAACTGTCCGTGCTAAGAACGTAACCGAAGTAAAAGTAGGTCTATGAAACAGACTAATGTTTCAGGCAATCTGGAATAAAATCAGGAAAACATGTTTTTTTCCCTTTTTAATAAAATGAAAAGTCATCTAAACATATTTAGTTTTTCAAGTGTAGAGCGATACTTTAAAGAAGTTATTGCAATTATTGTCTTATCACTTTCTAAGAATTATTTAAAGGTGGAATTATGAAAAGAAGTCGACAACACCCACTGAAATATATTTCAGATAAGAAAGAGCATGGTTCTTGAAACACACAGTATGGTGTCTTAATGAAAGCAAAGTGGGAATGAATTTAAATAAGTGATTCACATTCCTTCTCTCTTACTTGACTATGATATTATCTTTAATAAGTCAAGTCAACATTCAATTATAGTAATATTATTTGTATTTTGCATTTTTCCTAAATTGTTACAATTGTTAAATTGTTAATATTATATACAACATCACTTACCTAACAGCAAAGTACATGTAAATCCTGGGATGAGGAAGGCTTTCTGTGCAACAAAGATAAAATGACAGGAGAAGGTTTGCACGGTTGTATTTGCATAAGCTTGTGTCCTGATCTCATGGAAATATGGTTTTTTGCAGTAGTCTCTTAAAGAAACATAAGGTATTTTCTATTCTGAGACACAGCTGGTTTTGACTCAATCTGATTATGAGCAAATTACTGTTGAAGTGCTAAACTTGACTGGCAATAGGAGCATACAATTGAATTTGTAGTACCTGCAGATTTCACAAATGAATCTATATTTGCATTGGAAGAGTCGGATTGTAGGGACTGAAGACAACTCTCAGTTACCTAGGACCCAACTGGGATTTTCTTCTTTCCAGCTTCGTCCATAGATAATCAGATAGGCAGTTATGAACAAAATCTTTCTGAAACAGCTCAGTTAAAAGCTTTTTTGGACCTGCTTGAAAAGATCATTTTAAGAATTGTTATTTAACTAATATCTGCCATTAATTTCCTAAGCAATTTGGTATTTTCAACATTTTAGGTGTTCATGTAAAATTATACAAAAAGGTAAAAATTCAGTTGAATTCAATTGTCTGTCTCAATCACAAACAGTCAGCACTGTTATTCAAGTTATAGTAAGGGGACTGCATTATTTAATAATAAAACCTTATCGAAGTGTTCCTGATTAATGAGCCAGTTGGAATTTTACTCAACTCCAAGGAAAAATATAATGAATGTACTAAGGGGGTGAGAGAGAATGTGGCTGATTATTCCTATCAATTAAAAACATCTAAATTAAAGAGTATTTGGTTTTTTTATGTATGGTTTGGAGGTTTTTGAAAACTTTTTGGTATATTGTCTTTCAGTAGATGGAAGGCCAGAAGTTGAAACAAAATTTAGTGTAATGTAAAAATTGTTCTTTCCACCATCCATCCAGTAAAAAGAAGTTTGCTGTTATAGATTCATATCCTATACGTGCGCAGGCTATACAAAGAGCTGAATGTTCTGAAACATTTTCTAAACCCTAATCCCATGAAAGAAAGTAATCTCAATCTATCTTCATGTGACCCAGTGTTATGAGCAGTACGATGTCAACTCAGCTGCAAATTACAATCTAGTTTTTGTAGTTCAAAACACGTTTATCCCTATTAGTGTCAATTGAAATGTCAAGCCATTCTCAGAATGTATCCCTTAATACATTTAGAGCTGCAAAAGCATTTAGGATTAAGGTATAACACTTACAAAACTGTACTGTACATTTGGGATTCTTTTTCCTTTCCACCATACTTGTGTATTGAATAGGTCCGTTTCAACAACAAAGACCATCCTGCAAGTAGAAATCTTGCCACAGATTCAGAAAATGATGCTGTTTGAATAACAGTTAGTGAAACCTCGTTATACTGATTATCCTTTTATGTAATCAAATTATGTGTGACTTTTACTTCATATTTTTCCACAGTGTAAAAGACAGTCAGAGTTTGAGGAGGCAGTAGATTGAGCATCTAGTTAGACCCCGTATTGCATATGACTGAGATACTACCTATCCTGAACGCGAAATCAGTGACTTGGCATATCTTGCAATTATGGAGTGCTGGCTCCCTTTCTAATCTATCCTCTATCATATTTAGTCAGTATCAGGAAAGATGAAGCTAACTTTGCTTGGCTGTTAACTCCATGAACACCACGCTCCAAAAGTCGCACGCTTCTGCTTTTTCCAAGCAGCATGGCTTTAAGTTCCTGGAGACTGTTGATCTGTTTTCCCAGTGGTCAGGAGACTGGCGCCTCACCTGACACCGATTCAAATCCTTTTTCTCAGTTTTGTTTGACAGTTACAGTAGCAACTCTTGTGAAACCCCAAACCACTGAAGCTCTGTGGGTACACAACAGCTAGCAAGGACTCTACAAGAATTTTCTTGCTCCTCAAAGCTTTTGCTTAGTGTTCTTGTGTGGCACGTACATTAATCTTTTAGTGTACAGGAGGACACTTTGTACTATTCCTTGCATCCGTACCAGGAGTTTCTTGCGTGTGCTCCTGGTGCCTTTAAAGTGGTTCCCCCACCAGTGGCACCGAGGCTGAAGTCACAGATGGGTGCTGTCTGGAGAGCACTGTTTGCAGCATAGACCCGAAGTCCTCCAGCATGCCCTGTACGTACTGAGGCTCAGCAACTACTGTGAACTGTAGTGCTGATATAGATGTAATGTGGACATAGAGTCCTGAAACCCACTTTTCCCCGCTTAGCTCCCTACCAGTGAGTGATGTAGATATTCCCTATTGGAACAAAGGACATTTCAGCCAAGTGGGACAAAAACCAAAACAGCTTCATTCCCTCTGTTTCCTCAGCTAAGCTCTTTTGTAATTCATATTTGTAAGGCAGATGCCTGTTTGTTTCCTGCTTTGACCTGCTGTTTCCTTCAAAAAAATATTGGAGAATATCAGATCATCTGGTTCATGCATGTTAACCAGTCTTAACCACTTTGTACTACAGATTCTCCTGCGTAATTGGATATCTCTAGTCCTATACAGGATTTGTACTAGAGAGACTCTTGTAGAGTTTTCAGTCATAATTTCACTTCCATGAACTAACTTGTTTTGGAAGAGTCATTTTCAGCAATGCAGGAACGTCAATTGCTACAATTTAAATGGCCGTCTACCTAAGAGTAGAACGGATGAGTGTGCAATGGATAGGTACAATGCTGAGTTTTCCTTATGAAAGTCTTCAACATCACGCTTTTCTACATGGAAAATTAGATTTTCACAATGATGTTGTAAAAATGGAAATAATGAAAAAATGAGCAGAACAACCTTTAAACAATTATAAATTGTCCAGCTTGGTACCTCTGTTGAAGGCAGTCACCATTCTTTGTTCTGTGGGATCATTTTCAGCACTGCTTTTAAATGCCTCCAGAAAATATGTGGAGCACATGGGGCAGGATGTGTTTTCCCTCACTTCCTGTTCTCCTCCTACTCTTTTGGTTTCAGGATAGCAGCTGTTGAAAGAAAACTTGAGTTTCTTACTCGATGCTTTTTCAGCAGAAAAAGTAACTGCTTATTTTCGTCTAATCCTGTTATTTAAATCTCTGTATTACTGCATACCTGACCTCCTCCTGTTATTTTTAACTTAGTGGAAAATAGAAAGATATGTTTTATCAGCACCAGCTGCTTAAATTAAAAAGGAAAAGATAACTGAGTTTAGTATTCTATTACCTTTCGTGCAAGAAGAAAAAAATCGAAGTAATAAGCCGTTAAGTAATACGAAGTACTAAGAGGGAAATAAGACGTTTCTAAATCCTAATGTAAAGATTTCCCTTTTTTTAATCAAGACTTTATTAAAAATGTATTTATATTAGATTTATTTAGGCAGTCATTTTGGCTAGATTTTGGAATTCCCACAACTTCTACTGTGGCTATATACTGTGAGAACAACTGGAGATGTTCCAAAGTAGCGTAGTTGGTCCCAGCATCAGTCCTTTTGGAGAGGTGTTAAAAGTATGCTGTGACAGCTCTCACATACTCAACAGCAAGAATACTTTTAAAGTGGCAAAACCTTTTAACCAAGTTGCAAAAAATCTTTGACATTTCCCATGTCAACTGTGTCCCTAAAATAAGTTACTATTGTCACATACAGAGTTTAGATGGCAAATCTTCTTTTTTACTCTAGGATATCAGTTTAGAAAATCGTATTAGATTCAGTGGCCTTTGGTTATGTTTATGTTATTTGGTAATACCTGGGAGATTTTTCAACTGTTATAAAGCAGCAGAGAATAGTACTGTGCTTTTGGAAGTTTGAACGTATGCTGCAGAAAAATGTTGGTGAGCAGCTATCCATCTTTGGATTCTTTTTTCCTATTGTTTATTCCACTGAGTGACTGACAAGATGGTTGCCAATTTAACCTGATATTACATCAAGCAACTGTGTGACACAGTGTAGACTCTGATCTATATACCCTTAATAGGAATTTTAAGTTTAGGGTGGACTTTCACTTTGCAGAGCTGACTCTCTATTTCTTGTAAAAAACCCTATGTGTGAGGGATCTCATCTTGCTGCCATGTCATTTTAGTAATCCATAGTGTCTAAAAAAGAAGCTTTTTTAAAACTACAGGTTTTGTTTTCATACACAGAGCTCAAAAAAAAGAACAACAACTCTTCATAGAATGCAATGTGTGTTTATAAGTATTAAAATGGCAAGCATTAATTTGAACAATAGGTAAATTTTATCTTTCACTTAGGTTTTATATGTAGAAGTAATAATCAGTGTATTACAGTGAAGCAAAATACTTTGATATGTAAAGGATATTTCATCAGTGGTTGTTTAGTGACTTTTCTTCGGGTATAATGTTGCATTAGTCTCTTATAAGGAATGTGATCTGGAACTTTAACATATCTAATAACAATCTCAAGATTCCTACAGTGGTAGGGATAACAGACGTGTTAATATATGTATGAGGCAGTCATTAAAACAGATGATTGAGGGTCAGGATGCTCTGCAACAGGTCTTCACTGGGTCACAGCATATCCATAACTTCCATACAACTTTCCATACATACTTTTTCATTTATAAAATGGTGATATCACACACACTAATGGACTAGACTGAGGTCTTTGGATGAAGGACAACACATAAGCAAGATCCAAAAAATCCCAGAATATAGGCGGTATGCTCCATAGTGGGCAAGTACAGACAGCCACCACAACGTGAACTGCGGTGAAAGGCAGACCATCCTGACTATGGCTGCTATGCTGGTAGGCTTCTCTTCTTCCACGGGTTTGTCAGGTGGTCTCAGCTTTTCCTCTTACAAGTAATTGGCAAAGAAACAGGACATTACTGGAAGAAGTGTGGTTGACAACCACATACTGCATATTGCTGCTATATTTCGTTGTGAAGAATGGCCAAAACTACTGACCATTACGGTCACAGTCCTGACTACTCTTTCGGACCAGCACAGACGGTGGAGGTTTTTTATCCTTCCAGAGCAATGGGGAAGGTTCTTTCACCTACTGTATCACAGGTGCCTCCTCTGCTCTTGATTTCCTGTCTCTCTAGATCTATCATCACCTGATTTCTTTTCACTGTTACTGTCTACCACAGCTAGCTCTGTCATCCTTCAGTTTTCTTTCTTCTGTGCTACTGACCTCTGTACAGACCTGTTGCTACTTTCAGGTCAAATTTCATTGCCAGTACCCTGTTGACTCTAAGCCATACCCCTTTATCGTAATAGACTATAGGGACTTTCATGCTTATTCTTAAGGACACTGTTTTCCTTCTCTGCCCGTCATCACATTCCTATTTTTCTTAAGCAGATGCAGGAAACTATGACTACAAAAGTTACAAAAAGCTTGTGGAACCTCTCCAAGGCATTGATTCATTCATTCAGTGGTGTTCCCTCGATATGTGTCCTGAGAGATCTGGTCTTTGATATTGTCTCTCTTATGCCTTGCTCCTTAGGGTCTGTGTATCTAGGTGGGGTTTATTACTTTTTCTGTCTCTTCTTTTTGTTTTTCAACAATATTCTCAAGAATACCTACATATCCTTTACTTTTCAATCAGCTTTTACATTCCACATGTCCTTACAGTGCTTATTAATATTCTACCATGTTTGAGCAACTAGAACTCATCTGCTTACAAAAACTGATCTACAGGCAAAAAATAAAGCCAGTCCTCTTTGTTAGAGTCATTTATTGACAAGATTCTGAGGATAACATCACCCAATGTTCTTCTAAGCAATACAATGTGGTTTTTGCAGACCCTAAAGACAGCAACAGCTTCAGAAAATGACTTTGATTTTTACACGATATTTTACTGGTAGAAGAAATACACTGATATTAAAAACACCTCGGGTAACAACAAATAACTAGCCACTTGGATTATATCATAATTTAGCATGAAGACTCAAGAACGACTCCTTTCCTGTGGGCTTTTAAAATACTCAGTAATCTTCAGATCTTTTAGTGCTGCTTTGACAGCTTTTATACAACAGCAACCGAGAGAGTCTGCGTATTCTGCACAGAACTCCTAGTATTCAGCAAAAAAATTGAAAGCCAGAATATTATTTTGTCTGCAACACTCTACCTTTCCCAGAGTATCTTCTTGAGCTTTTTCTTGGCAATTTCACTGATGTAGTGCCTTATGTGAGAAGTTGCACATGAGACTTCATTTCACATGATGTTCTTCAGCTGCAAATCTGAAATTACTGAAAAGCACATTTTTCAATAATTATTTTTTCAATAAAGAGGATACTTGAAGAAGACAAAGTGTGAAAGAAAAAAAACAACAAAGCAACTGAACAATTTTGTCTCAATTTTAATCGATTAAAAAATTTATACCTGCTGTAAAAAGCCTGTCAAGATATTCCATAGACCCCCAACCCCTTCCCCTTCCCTTATGCTTCCCTGTTCTGTCTCCATGTGACTCAAGCCAGACCTGTTCCCTCACCTTGAGGCAATCAGAATTTTGCATGACCTATGGATTTGTGGGATGACTTCGATCTAGAGCTCAAAGCAGTCAAAGAGTGGGGAGGTGAGATTTAAAGCCATTTTGTCTTCTGCAAGAATTACATCAGAAAAGCAGAAACTTTCCTAGATATAGGAAAATACATGGATGAATAAAAGAGGTTTCTGAGAGAAATGGCATAGACTTTTACAGCCTACAAAGAACTTCCCCTTAAGAACTCCTGGGGAAAGGACCAGTATTGCATCTTACACAGCACAACACAAAAGACAGCATATTTTCTTAGAAACTGGTGATGTTTTTTTTCATTGCACATTCCCAAGAGTCCACAGATTAAGGTAACTTCCCTTTAAAGTCCATCCTCACATGCCAAGAGAGCCAGCCAATCTAGAGGTCAAGACCTCCTGGTCTGCTGTAGCTCCACATTGGAAAACCCAGGGACGGGGCGGTTGCTTCTGCAGGCAATATTTTAAAGGGTATTTACCTCTTGCTGAGGTTCAAAATCCTAATAAAGATTATTGTCCAGATAACTGTAGTTTCCCATAGAGCAGATCTCATCCTTTTGCAGTGTATCTAAAGACATTAAATATCTCAAATTAGATCTTACCTTCCCTAAAATATTCAGTGTACATAGTTGATATTAATTTTTCTCCTCCTTTCCTGGTATATGGAGAACAGGACTAGATAGCAGGTGCACAATGTGTACACATGGATGGCTTAGAAGTGTGCTGTCTGTCAAACATGATCCTCAGAGAGTAACCTTTTTGTGCTTACGTTGTTTATCTCTTCCCGTAGGACTGATTTCTAACAGGTTGCTTTTCACCTTTTACTTGCACAACTGCACACCGCATTTCTCACTGCTGAATTTGTTTTGTTGGATCATTTCTGCAATTTGTCAGAGTCATTTTGAATTCTAATGTTATGTCTCAACATACTTGAAGCCTCACCTGGTTTTCCGTCATCTGTGCATTTAATACGTTTGCTTTTTTACTTTAATGTCAAATTCATTAATGTCAAGATTTAAGTAAAAACAGATTCTCAGCAGACCTCTTCTACCGTGGGCAGTAATTCATTGATAGCTACCCTTCTGATTACAGTTTTCCATCAAGATTTACAACCCACGCTGTAGCAGATTTTATCCAGATCGTCCTGTAATATATTTTGTCTAGATCACGTCTCCCTAACCTGCTTATCAGAGTATCATGCACAACATCATTGGAAGTTTTATTACTGTCATGATATGAAACACGTTTCTGTGTCTCCATTCTATCTACAAGCCTCATTACCCCACTGCAGAATAAAATTATATTGATTTGACACATTTAATTTTTTACAAATCCACATTAGCTGCTATTAATCCTGTAACCTTTCAGTCTCTTCTCTGCTTGCAAATGGTTTAGTTACTTGTATCAAGGTTACTCAGGGTCCACAATGAAGCTGAAAAATCTGTAAAATCCCCATTAAATCCTCCAGCTCACTTCCTTTTACTGTTTTTAGGGTTAGCCTGCATTTAGGCTGCCTCTTGGCCCTATGAATTTTCGAAAATAATTGCTAGCGAATATGTTTATTTCAGCCAGTTTCATAAATATTTTAGAATGAAATTTATCAGAGCCAGTGGATCTCCAAACAGTTGTCTTACCTAAGTGTATTCATACCTGTTTTCCCCTTGCTGTAGGCTGAGATCTTATCCCACTGGTGTGAAGTCATCAATTGTGAAAGCCAGGGCTGACAGATGGGAGATTTTGGGGATGCAAGATTCAAAAAGGGCACAAAATACATGGGCTTTCTAAGCTAGTTAGTAGTTTCCTTCTCCATTGGGTAATGAGCCAGGTTTTTTTTTCTACTCTTCTGCTAGCATGCTGTGCATTTGTTATTGTGATATGTCTTGTTGGTTTCAAGGGTTTTATGCCCTGGTCTTTTGTTTCCACATGCTCGCCTGTGTTATTTTGTGCTCATTTTTAGCAATATCTGATTTAGTCTTTACTTCCTGAATTCTTCTTTTGGTTGAAGTAACTGAAGAATTCATTAGTTAAATCGATGACTTCTTATCCTTCCTCTTCACTGCTCTATAAGATTGTGCGAAAATATGTCTCTGGCTTAAAAGTCACATGTAAGGTGACATTCTTTCAGAACAGGTGATGGCTACACAGAAATGGATGTGGTGGATACAAATTTAACAGAGAAAGATATATAGCTAATAAAATAAAGAGTTAGTTAGCTTTTTCTAAATCAGCCGCACATCTCATTTACATAGCATGCAGAGTCATTGGAATTGCTGGAGTTCATCAATTAAATATTTTAAGATTAATACAATAACCTTGTCTAGGAGAGCATTAATGCCTTTTTTGTCTCTCACCTGTTTTTATAAAGTCTGTTTTATAACGCTACAACTAGTTCATTAACTCTGTTTTGCAAACAGTGCTAATACTAGTCAATTATACTAGCTAGCATTTGACAAGACCTAGGAACACTTTACAGATTACCAACTGAGTCACTACATGAGCAGAAATTTACAGATAAGAACAATGCTGGCATTTCCATTTCTACGAGTTTCTGACTGTTTTTGTTTTGGTTACTTACACACACATGCCCATACGCAGGACTCATCAGCTCATTGTGGCTTGAAAGTTGACTCAGTCTGGCAACTGATGCATCCACAGCAGATCAGCTGTTTCTTCGTTAAAAGCTGTCACTACAGCCTGTAAGCATTATTATAATTAACACTGCAGAATTCAGTATTGCTGGACAAGGGCGGGTCCCCTTATGTTGAAAGCATTAAATAGCCTCAGTGTTTACAAAATAAATGACATCTCACAAGGCACAGTATCGTGGTCCTTTGTAATTATTAATGTTTTCTATTTATTTTGGAGAAAAGATGACCATTCACTCTACAAAAACAAATGATTTAACAAATAATGTGCAAGGAAAATAAAAAATCTGCAGTTCATGCTGTCCTACATGCAAACAGTGAGCAACAAAGGAATGTATTACGTGCCTCAGGCTGTGAAATATTGCCACATATTTCACATGAGAAGAAAGTCTTTGAGGGTCAAACTGACCTCCCATCCGTCTTCTGTGATTTGGTCGGAAGAGAGAACTCATCAAACCTCCTTATCCTGAGATCCACAGTGAAATTCCCATAGCGCTACAGCACCTGCTTGTAGACAGCATTTTTTTTTTTTTTACAGTATCTTTGGTCTCAAGACCTTTTGTAACCTTCTTTTTCTGGTGGATTCACCTCTGATGTGCCTGATTCAGAGGTGCAGTTGCCCTTCTGCAGAGAAATTCCTTACCATTTCAGGAGAACATGCCATTGCACAAAACAGCTCTCTATCAAACTCTGCCCCCTTCTTCATGAAACTTTCCCCATGCCAAGAAGAACATAAGGAGCCTTTATATTACTGAAGGTTGAATATGTATTTCAAATTCACAGAGTTTAGCTCTAACAGAATGTAATGCTCCCACAGGCATTGACTGAGAGTAAAATGGGCTAGGTTTAATTTCTAGTGTTTCTTATTCGTACAATCAAAGAATATACAGGGGAAACTAGCCACTAACTAGGCACCACTTTGCTTTTGGGAGGCACAGCAGAGCTGGTGTTGTTGTTTGTAGCGGCTGCGTTGTCTGCTACTCTTCTTCCTGCTCTGTCAGAAGCTATCTCTACCACAAGGCAGAGGAAAAAGGTGAGACAAGGAAGGCTGGAAATTGTCTATCAGCTTATCGGATGTGTGGGCATTTTAGAAACCTCTTCTGTCCTCCTCTGAAGTTCTCCTAAAACCAGGGGGGGCAAAATAATTGTTTCTTCCCACCACATGCCCATACCCTTGCAAGCACGCACACATGTACACCTACATCTAACATGCCAGGAGGGAAGACATAGAGAAACACATTCACTGCCCTGGGGGATGTCATTCTCCTATTATTTCAGTGGCAAGATAGGCACCTGGAATTCCTTTACCCCACACCTGTGTATGAAAGGAGAAGGAAGGACGTGGTTCTAAAAGTGCACCTCAGTTAGGCAGGTTAAGAGTTTCTGAACCCCACCTCAAAGGTCCTGGAAAGCACATCTTCGCCACTTTTGGAGCCAGGGCTGCTCAGTCACATCTGCTGGCAGACAGTAACAGTAGCCAGGAAGAAAAGCAGGAAACAATGAGCAGGGCTCAAAGGAGGAAACAAGGCACCCCAAAACGACTGGGGAGCGTCCAGCACTCTAAACAACAGGTCAATGTCCCCCACATCTCAGAGACCTTGACCACCCATGTTGCGTGGGTGCTCGCAATGAGCTAGGAGCAGGCAGCAGAGGGGCTGGGATGGAGATATGGGCCGTACGTGCTCTGGATGTAGTCAAACGGTGGAGAGTATGCAGCCAGCATAAGAGCTGCTATCACCTCTGCTGCTATCACCTCTTCCCCCTCTTGTCTGCCTGATTTTCCATGCAGTGGCAGGACTTGCGCCTGATTGCGTTAGAACAAACATTTTTTTTGTGTTGTAAGATACAGTCAGGTATCATTTTGGACACCATTTGGCAGCTCCTGGAAAACAAATGAGAGTTTTAAATCTAGACACAAAATGAAGCTAGTATTATTTTCAAAGGGAAAAACGCTGTAAGGTTTTTCATCTTATGTTTGAAAACCATCTTATCAGAATGTGCCAGTGGTTAATTTTCCTGACATTTTATGTGTGTAACACAAAAGGACAATAAAAAATTGGGAAAGGTAAAAACAATCATAGATTGTTAGATAGACCATATGGTGAGGGCAGACCTTGAAGAACAATAAAGTCATCATCTTCTGGCCTTTAATGTTCATTTGTTTTCCTGTTTATTTGTAATGTGCCCTGTGGCAGCATTATAAATCTTCCTGTGTAATAACTCTTACTACTTCTTTTCTTGCAATTACAAAAGGTGGTTTATGTTTATCAGCCATTCCAGGCAACACAGATCCTATCTAATGTATATCTGGAGCAGTAAAAAGATTGAGTGTATCAGTGCCTCATATAGTGTGATACATAAAATCAAACATTAATAAAGGCTTTTGACAATCTCCATCTGCTTGATCTTCACACTTCTCCTCTGCTTTCTTAAGAGATAAAATCTTGAAATATTTCAGCATTTCCTCTAACTCATGTAGTCTGCCAATTTTTGTGTGGATCAGAAGATCTCAATTTATGAGTTACTTAGTCCTATGACCAGAGCAGAGAACAGTGTTTTTGTTGGGGTCATGGGTGTTACTTTTGTGTGTCTCTAAAACATACAGAAAATATCTTGGAGCACTTCTGAATCTGAGGATGAGTTGCTGCAAAGAGTTGACTGTAGGGTCATGGAAAGCCGTGGAAAGTGTGATTACATATACTGAGATGTAGGAGGAAAAAAGATTGAGAAGCTCTTGAATAGAATATCCAACTATAAGGCTCCACTTGAGCTGAAAATAGAATTACCATTTCACTGTTACAAGTATAAAGTATCAGTGCAGTTTTTCTTGATGCAGTTTGTTGAATGTCCATCTGAGCAGCTAAAGAAAAGGAGCTGCAGAACTTGATCACAAGAACTCTCTCTTCATAAGTGTAACCTTTTAAAACATAAATTGCATCAAGAAAATTTAAAAGTAAGTATCTAAATTTATATTTTTGTCTCTATATTTAGACCCCTGACTTAGCAACTACATTTCATAATTATGCTGTCCCCTGCTTCAAAACTAAAATCAGAATTTACAAGGTTTAAAAACCCCAGAAAATAGGAAGCACGAATCCATAGGCTGCAAATGATCAGGTTTTCCTTGGTTCTAGTTCTTGCTTGTCTTCCACACATTACTTGCTGCTTTCCTGTAAGAACAAGCATTAGGCTACAGTGTCATGCTCTCAGTGAGTTTAATGTAGGGAAAATAGATTTAAGGTTCATACAGGAGAAAAAATATTAAAACTATATATTTTGATATGTGAGGAAATGGCCTTGCAATTAAACAGATCTCAAAAATCTTCATATAAAACAGTGAAATCCTTGAAACAATTCAACCCTTGCCTTGTAATAGTTCTTTTTTATATAAGTAATTATTTTCTTCCATTTACTAAAAATAGTATTAATCTTATTTTTGGAAAGACAAAAAAATGATAATTGGAACTTGTTCCCATCATGTTATGAGTAAGAATTAAGTGATATTATGAACTGCCTTAGCCTAGGTCAAAATTTTATTCTTCATAAAGATGTAATCTCACGTCCCACAGAGATGAAAAGTCACTTAAATGATTGTACTCTACTATGCTTTTATAGGTGATGCCATATATGTCACAAAGAACATTTTCTTTCAATTTTAAATTTTTATGGATCCTAATTCTGACATATGTTAGGAAGGGGGAGTGTATTTTAAGAAATAGCGTGTCTTAGAAAATAACTCTATCTGTAGAATAAATGTCTTATGAATTCCTTTTCATTTAATCAAATTGTTTCCTGAATGTTTACAATGTAACACAGCACTTCTTAAGAGCATCAAAACCAAGTAGTACCAAAACAAGCTATTTATGCTACTTATGAATGAAGATCAAGCAGACAATTTTATTTTTGTTAATTTCCTTAAGGAAGAACTGCTTCCCTAAAACTGTAGCCTGTGGTTGCATCAACAAAGGAACAAAATACTTATATGATCTACTAAAATGTCTTTTGTTCTCAAGCAATGCTTCCATATATCCTGCTAGGTCAAATTTCATTTCCATGTTCTTCTATTTTATGATCATTGAAATTCTTTTATTCTTTAATAACTGAAAAGAAATTGGGTAATTGTCGTTCTATCTTAGAAAATGCATTGCATTAAATTTTCTGTAAATTCTAAATCTGCATATCTTCTCCCATATCTGTTAGGACAAAAATTTACAGTAAAATGATAGTTGAAATAAAAGGTAGAACCATGTGTTCTCATAATCCAGACAAAAAGTGTTTTTCAAACTCGGATTGTTCTTATGCACAATTTTGATTACAATGTTAAAAAATATAGATTCTGAGGGGGCAGGGAGGAGGAAGGGGGAATTTAAAATTCAAGGGTAATTAGGGAGGCAACGTGCTAAATCATCAGATACTGGTCTGCTGTTGAAGCTACCATCCTTTTTCCATTCATAGACTGGGGATGATCAAACTGTAATTTTTTCATGTGTATTAATGTGTGCTAGCATCTTTATTAAGCCACAAGGAATTCTCATGGTAACAAGATCATTTCTCCAAAAGACAATGAAACCTCATATACACTTTACTCTCCCTGCTGCTTTCTCTCTCCCCCCTGCTGTCATCCACTTGGATGTTCCTCACTAATGAAAAGAGGTAGAGAAAGACCTTCTTGCGTTGTCTGGGCAGGCTTTTCAGTGAGAGTAAATGCATGTGACAGCACACCAAAGGGTCACTGCTTCTATCATCCTTGACACTTCTACCATTGTGCTTTAGTATAGGGCTCACAAGTGGACTTTACCTGCCCAATCGACTCATTATTGTTATTTATTTCCTTCTCATCTCTGTGGATCTCATATTCCATGACTCTTAAAAGAGAGCTCTTACCCATATTCTTCCTTCCAGGCCTTTACCAAAAGACAGAACAGGATAACTCTAGTTGTTTTCCTGAGCCTTCTTCAGACTAAGCAAAGAGCCTCTCCAGTGCTTTCCTCCCATTTTCTTGTAATCCCTAATTCTAGTGTCTGGCAGAGAGTCCCATTTGTACTGAGTCCCAAAAGTGCTTGGAATATGAGTACTGCTGATTTATCTGAAATCTATCTGAAATTATCCATAAATGGATAGTCATAAACAGATGTGTGTGTGCATGCATATGTCTGTGTATTATAGGTATAAACAAAGGAGATCCCCCATTCTTATGGTAACAGCAGTGCTTCAAAGATCTTGAAAATCGAGAAAACAGAAATATCAACAATTTTCCTGAGCAAAATTAAAATGTCTTTTTTATTTATGAATGCTACTTTTTGCATAGGAACTTCACCTGCAACAAGACAGTCCCACTCCTGCTAACTGCAAATCTCCTCTTCCTTGTTTTTAAAACTAAAACAAAGACTAAGAACAAAACCAGTAACTATCACAGAAGAGGTTTTCTGGGTGAATGGTTTCTGTCAGCTTCCTCTGTGCATTTTACAGACTAAGATGGCCTTTGTAGCAACCTCCTGAAAGCATAATCTGAACTGTTACAAACAGTGCATAAATTCCTTCTGTATTTAATCAGTTGATTGTCACTTTGCCTTTTTTTCTGAACTATGATGTTTTGTCCATTATAACATTCATTTCAGCCAGATGGATAAAAGTCTGAGGATCCCTATCCATGAATGAGTATATTCCTATAGCACCATCATGCGAGTGCACTGCTGAATCAAAGATCAGAATTCTTGTGGAAAATCAATATGTTGTTTCATTTGAAGTGAAATATCACCTTAGCTTCCATTTATGTAAACCTCAATGCTCTTTGGAGATTACTTTGCACAACCTTTTTTTCAGAATATAATGAAAAATTAATTCAAATTGGCTAAGCGTTGTTAGGAACCAAAATCTGGTTGAAGAATTTTATATATAGGAGATAATACTGACAATAAACTTCAGGTACGAGAGTGGTTGGTCATACTGCACAGAATGATTTTTCCTTATTTTCAGTCTACTTAAATCATTTAACTCCATCATAACTTGCACATATTGGGTACAGAAGAACAATAGTTGAAAATAATAAACTCAGTGCTGATATAAAGCATTTAATAAGGAGTTTAGTTCTTGCAATTAAAGGATATCATACATTTTGAACATTAGAGGCTAAAAAAATGTGAAATCATTTCAGTTGAACAACCTTCACAGTGATTTGAAAACATTAGGAAATGAACAATTCATGGCCAGTTAGTACTCACATTTTACAGTAATGCATACTTTCAGGAATATGAAACCAAATTGCCTCATAACATAGTTTCAGAATACAAATGTACTAGCAACTAAATATATCATAGTGTCAGCTGGTAAGGAAACACTGCTTATCCAGCTTGTTGAAGATTCAATAATCAGTATATATCAGTGCTATTTCACTGTGATGAATGACAGCTGAACAACTGGCCAACTGAACCCCCTTCAACCATAAAACAAGCTATCATAAAGCAGATATGTTTATTTAAATCCTTGTTGATACAGGATTTAAATAGTTGTGTCATCTAAGGAGGAGACAAGCCATATATTCATATAATAAAGAGAACTGTGTATTAATATAAACCGATATGTGATATTATACTGGGTGATGCAAAAATTACCCAGTGATGTATCTGACTCAAAACGCTTAAACTTTACCTGCTAAAATATAATTAAATTCTTAAGTTGAGTCATATGCCCTGGAATGAATTCTGTCTAAAATAAAACATAAGAAGAAATGGCTGAGTGAGGTAAGAAATAAGACTGTGGCAAGACCGTGGGAAGTGCATGATAATGCAAAAGGAAGGTGAAATAACCTGAATCATGTATTCAGTAGGCAGTGGGGAACAGGTCTGAGGAACAGAGATTTGTAAATAATTCATGGCGAAATTACCTAAGCGTTAACAAGATCATATGATTTCAGAATAATTTCACTTTGGACTGTATTTGTGCTGCAATCCCACTACATATGAAAGGAAGAGGAGTTTTTCATATACCATGGTAACCTTTTACATTGAAAAATACAAAATGTCCTTTAACCCATAGAAATTATCGTTCAAGCATGATCAGTAAGACCCTCACTGTCTTGCACTATTTGTATGATGGTAGATATACATTGCGTAGTTCTCCGTAAGCCCCCCACCCATTTATCAAATTAAAATATATTTTAAGCTATCATAGGACTATTTAAAGAGAACTTATATTTCAGTTACATTCTCCATCAGTAGTCATGGGGGAAGCATAGAGTCTGTGGTTCGCTTACAGCAAAATGTGGTTATTCTGAGCAGCGTTCATTAGTCAGCAGCAGCTGTATTCTGGCAAGGAAAGCAAGGGCAAAATCTTTTCCAGGAATGGACGAATGCAGATTGGACAACTGCTGCTGTAGTGTGAACAGTGTCCTTTGTCTCCGTGGTCTGATGTCCTCTTATTTCTCAGCCAAGTCTCTGCTAGCTTCTCAGACCTTCTGCCGTAGCCCACGAAGGGTAGTTTGTTCGGCGGCACGATTTAGCAGATGTGGAATCACACTGGATAGCCCTGTTGTACTTGAGCTTCTGTACAACTTCCTTTATTCCAAAAGGATAAATAAGCCTAGAGGATTATCAATATTCATATGGCAATTCCGTTGTAATGGTGTGTCAGATGATACTTGAAGTACAAGAGATACTTATACTTTGTTACCAATTCACAGAAACTAGGAAATACATGTAAAATAAGAAATAATGATTTAAAAAAAAATAATCAAAAAGCATCAAAGACCTTTTTTATGTAAGAATCTACTAGTTAATATCTAATATGTTGTCATAGGGACATATGTCATAGGAGAGAAAAAGGCTATTTCTGTTTTTCAGTTCTTTGAAAGACGCTAGTTTTCTTTTTCTTTTTTAAGAAACACACATGGGGAAACTGAAATCTGGTAATGCAGCAGAAGTAGGAATTTTATTTTTTTTAATAATTTTTAGCATCCATGGCTGGAGTTCAATCACAGTAGATTCTACTACCAAATTCCTTCCCCTGGATCCTGGGAAGTTTATAGAGAAGAAAGGTCTCACATTAATCAGAAAGGGGTTTTTGCTAACTTTTAACAAGCTAATCTGGTAACACCCTTAGGGAGGTAAATTCAGGGCTCACAAACAGAGGCCAAAGTCTCTGGAGTGAAAAAAATAGTATTGGCCTTCCTAATGGTTGGATTCTGTGTCCACCTGTTCCTTTCAAACTGACTTTTTAAAGACCATTAAAAAGGCAGTGATTAAGGGCAGATGTTGAACAGGCTGTGTTTCCAACACTCCAGTTTTGGTTCATTCATTTCCACGATGCTTTTTCGTACCAAAGGTGGCTTCAGTACCGTCCTTTTATGATATCCACAGGCTGATATAATCTGTTCTTAGGCTATTTTTTCTCTCTTTTCTCTCTCTTTTTTACTTTCCCCCCTCAGTATATGTTATTAACGGTTACCGGAACATTTTATAAACTTTCATTGACCTTGCAGCACTTGAGCTCGCAACTGGGATAGACCTCATGAGCCTCAGTTATTACAGTCGTCAGAAATATATCCGTTATTTTCTCAGTGTAAAGCTGATTCAATACTATAGTTAACAAAATTGAAAAAAATGAAAGCACTTGCTGCTACATTGCTGCGCTTGACATTTCTAAATAATCTTAGAGCTTCTCTTGTCATTTCTACTGTTCCTCAAAGGTCCAGGCTCTGGGAAGTTTAGTCAGGGAAGTTTACTCCATTATGCAGGAGACTACATATATTTTGGTCGAATCTGGACTAGCTTCTCACAAAAAGTGAAGATTGTTGTTTTTCTTTGTGGTATTGCATAAAGATAAAACTTAATATCATATCTCATGAACCTAAGCTGCTATGTTTGCTGATGACTAAACTCTTGAGTTATAAGTAAGACTTTCCTGAAACTCTGAAGTAATGCTTGACACTGGAATTTTGCTAGGACTTAGCTAGATAATGGCCTCATCCCTTCTTGAAACAGAACTGATTCAGTAATGTACTCAGCATGTTGCTTCTGTAGGGAACCCTAGAGCACAAACAAGTTGTTTAAAGATGCTTATTACAGATGGTGTGGGAATCAGTCCAGACACAAAAGAGAGGGAACCCAGCTATTATTTCTCTTGTACTTGATCTTGAAGTCTAGAAAGGAAAAACTTGGAGAAAAGTCACTTTAAAAACTCAGCAGGAGCCTTGCCTGACTAAGGCCTGCACTGTTAGGCCCATAATTGCATAAACTGTTAATTAAATAAGACAACTAATGACAACTGACTGACAGGAGCTAAGCAGAAGTAAAGAGCTGCTGCTTTTTGGGACTCTGCCATATGTAGTCTTCATCCCACTCCAGCAGCAACTTCCCATGTTTCCCTCTCCTCACTGCTGAATGCAGGCTCAAACTAATAGCTCGGGATTATTCCTGGGTTTGGCTTGCTAGTTCCTGAGATAAAGAAGAGCAAGTCTTTTTGTTTCCTGAGGAACAAGCTTTGCTGTGCTGGAGAAGTAAAAAGAGAGTCACGTAGGAGACGGGGTGACAAGAACAAGGAGAAAGAAGACTCTTTCCAGCAGAGGAAGAAGAAAATGGAGGCAGACAGAGGCAGGAATTCCCCCAAAAGGTGAATGATGTCAAAGAGATTGTAAGAGAAAACTGAAAGTTAAATACTTGGGAAATACAAGGGCCTGTTGCAAACATCACAAATCTGTGTAAGTTTTTGCTAGTGGGGACTGCTGCTAAAGAACTGACAGTCCCAAAGCCAAAGCAGAACCACAGAATGGAAAAATGCCCTCCAGACAGAATAAGAAAGGTGGATATAACATGAAAAAAGAAAAAGACTCTGATGGAACCAGAAATCTACTAATTGCTATTATCGAGGACAAATATTCCCACTGAAATGGCTCAAGCATGACCGAGCTAGATGTTAAAAGGAGCAGAGGCCCTGAATTAATACATTAGTCAAATTAATTTTGGGAAAGCATCGCAAAAAATTAGTACCCTGCAACAACATAAAAATACTGTATAGATTCCAAGAATATAAATCTGTGGTTCTTCATATTATAAATACTACAAGTATTTATATTTGTGTACTTACTAGATTTTTAATTTCCTAGGTATGGATGGCAGAAAAATATATTAGCAAGAACAGCACTGTCATTTCTGTTTGGGATAGCTCAGAGATTTTGTCATTAAAGAGTGACACAATGTCAAGAAATTAAGCTATTCCAGAAGGCTGATAAGTACTAAGTACACAATCCAATACCTTGAGCTTGTTCAGATTAAATTAAAAGGAAGGATAAACAAACAGGCTACTAAAAATGTTTTCTAGTTAAAAATCATGGATTTGAGGTATAGAAAGGAATTCAGAGAGGTCAGACCGAAAAGATTTGTGTATCAAAGGCTCTGGAATGATGTGAAGGAAACATTCACAGAGTACTTGGAGTTTGTTGCCAAGCACGAGGGAAATTCTGTAGGGGAGAGCTCTAGATTTAGCTGGATAACTAGACAGCTGAAACAGGATACTGAGATAAAACTGGAATCCTGTGAGGATGAAAAAAAAGAGAAAAGATTGATCATCAGGGAATCATATCAGGGAGATCAGGAAGTTAAGAAAGATGATGATAATTAACCACAGTCAAGCTCATCCCGCTAAGTGATGAAGGGGTCAAAATAACCACAGGTTACTGGCAGGCTTCAGCCTAAATTAGTGCTCGGCTTCTGTTTGCAGAAAATGGGACATTGCTGAATATGCAGCAGCAGTAAGATGGCTATGAGAACGAAGGTATGGAAATGGAAACTGAGGCATCTGAAATGACAGGAAAAATTGAGGAGGTCAGTACCTCCTCATCAGGTGCACCCTCCGTGGACTAACTGGTGGGATGGATTACCTCCAGTTTTTAGATTTCTGACTACAGAAGCATAGGAAAGTGCACAAATTAGTCTGGTAGCAATGGTTTTTACTAAAAGCCTGATGTTGTATGGCATCAAAAATAGTTCATGAAGCCGTAACTTTTCAGAAGGAAAAAGTTATCTAGACAGCCGCAGAGAAATTACTTTGACCTCTGCAGCGTGCAAAGCTTGGAATATATTGTAAAATAAAAAGCAATTAAGAGTAGAGAGGCAAATAGAAATTGGTATAAAATGCAAGAACAAGAACGTCTTACTAGTAAGGACTGATAAAGGAATTTTCTTCTATAAATGAAAGGTTCATGAAAAGGAAATGGCAGTGGAGGAGAACAGTTTGAGTTCATCAAGATAGGTTATAAGTTATCAGTGTGATGTGGCCCAGAGAAAGGAAATACAATTAAACATATCAGAAGAATTTGCAGGAGAGTAAGAAGTATTAATGCAGGGCCCTAGAAAATTGTCTTGAAGGGTACTACATATATTGTGATCATCCACATTCAAGAAAATGGAATTTGTATTAAATGGAGTACAGAGACTGCTCAGAGAAAGGGCAGAATTTTCTGCAAACAGTGACTAACAGAATATGGTGTAATAGTCTCACTAAACAAAGACTGAATGACACACACTTGATCCCTCTGTGAGAAACCTTCATTTCCCTCTCTGCTTTTCTTGAGCAAAAACTGTGGAGGAGTTTCTAAAGCCAAAAGATAATATTGGTACAAGAAAAAAAAAATAGCTGTATGCTGTGCACAAGTAAGTTTATGTAGGAACTAAGAAGATATTCTTTAACAAAATGAGACTTTGAACCATCTTTCCAGTAGGAAGTGAGGTGAGAAAACTCAACAGTTTTCAGAATAGAATGTTGTTGCTATACGAAACTATTCGACCCTTCTCTAATCTTATTTGTAAAATAAAACATATGTTTGAACAAGGGAAGAACATAAGCCTTCCGATTGTCACAAGTATTAGATGCTCCATGAATTGATTCATAAAACATTTTAAATATCTATTTTTATTCCAGTTGTCAAATGTAGTGAAAATGCACTGAAATGTTCATTGACCACATAAGATTAAATAGATCCCTGTTATATTTTAGTAAGGGAATCAGAAAGTATAGAAAAAGTTGAATTCTTATAGGTCATAATTTAGTGACAAGAAGTAAATAACAAAACATCTCCAGCAATATATATGTATTAAACTGACTACTACATACCTGTATATAAATATACTGATTGATATATGCATACCGGTTAGTTCTTTTGCTGAAGCTTGCCGTCAGGAGTCACACATTTATCTAAAAGATCCTGACAGCCATAGAAAGATGTGTCCAAGTGGCAACTAGATTCTTACAAAGCCTTTTTTCCAGGCAGCAATAAAGACTGACTTTTGTGTCAGTGGCAGCATGAGAATGATGCATTCCTTGTGCAAAAAACGAAATGAAATATACTATAGCTGTGCTTAGCGCCTTCCGTTCCCCAAAAGACACCTTTAGTCATTTCAACAAATCCCAGTGATACTGTATCCTATCAAATAGTGAAAATGAGTTCATAAGCCAAGCTTGACATTATTGCACTTCTTATTGCAGCACATATACATGGTGGAGGGAAGTATTTTAGATGCAGTCTGTCTTTCTTTTTTCCTTTTGACAGCTAAGCATTTGGAGCCTCAGCATCCGATGGCTGAGCCTCTGTCTTGGCCCTCAAAGGTCCTTTGAAGGAGATGGCCAGGTCTGTAAAAGACTCCGGCACTCACAGGTTAGTGACTGCGTGCTAAGCAAGCAGGTCCCAGGAGCAGTATCTGTTGCTCAGTGGTAAGCATATATATACACACAATATTTATATATGTCCATATATATATGGACTGTATACCTACAAATGCATATATACATAGACACAAACACATATATACTGCATATGTGATTCAGGCAGAGGTGGAGGATCGTGCAGAGGTAGTTCAAAAGACCAGAACACCAACTGAAAAAATGTTTTCAGAACATATTGATGTCACCCGGGGTCTGAAGCAGCTGCGTCTTTGCTTGGAGCAGTTTCTGAGGCACCTGAACACCATCGGGACGCACTAGCTATTTTTCAAGCATGCCTGCAGAAGCCTTATATGCCACTTCTTTCTTGATGAGTTTTTGTTTGCTCAAACCAAGACCTGAGTCATAACTCTAAATGTTTAGCCAGGCGGGATTAGGTAGGTGAATTTTTGGAGAACTTTCAAGTTAAAAAACAAAAATGGAAGAAAGCTCTAGCAGGCTTTGTTTGCTCCAAGGCTATCTGGTAACCTGGGTGTCAGAATCTGCCTACCCCTGTTGCAGACATTTACAGGGTAAATAAAAATTTGGATTACATTATGATAAAGAAGAATATTGCTTAAAAAATGAGTGCAAATATGTAACTCTCTTGCCCTCTTTTTTTCTTTTGTAATTAATTTAGATCCATCATGAGGACAACTTTATTACAGAAATCTTGCACTTTATTTCTCTTCCTGATTAGTGAAACAAACTTTAAAGAAAAATAAGCCAAAATTCATTGAAAATTAGTAGAAATTTTAACTTCTGAAAAGTAAATGGTCTATACTGTTCTTTGAATAATTTGTTTGATAGGTACTTTTTTTCCTTCATGCCTAGTTTATTATTTATTTCAGGTACTTGCATTAGAAAGAAATGTTACCCTCTGTTTAGTAAAACAAAATGGGCCTCATGGATGGATATTTTCTTAGATCTGAAAGAAGTTAAGGCAGATGAGACTTACACTGTGTTTTTAACACAGGATACGCTGAATCTCACACCTGTAGTTGCTCCAGGGCATGAATTCATGTAATGACAGACTTCAGGAAAACTTTCAGGCCTTTCAAGACGACTGAAGCTCAGCACCATGAGAAACCTGCTGGTCTGTAGTGTGGAGAAACATGGAAAAATGCTCTACTGTAAACAGGCAGAAGCATTTGTGGCAACTGTAAATGACAACAGCTTTCACACTGCTCAAACGCTAGCTTATTTTGTGTGTGTATTTGTGTGTTTGTGTGACTGTGTTCCTATCTGACTTTGTTGGCTGGCTAAGATATGTGTATTACACCTCTTTTAGGGAAAAAGCTATCTTTCAGTGCCTTCAGAAGCCTCTCTCCACCATCTCCACAGATGTGCCTTAACGATACAGTCTGGTCTGCAGTACTGCAGTTTTCAAAACGTCAATTTTGGCATAATAGTTATTAATACTAGAATGGGCTCTGTGCTACATTAAATCCTCTTACATTCTACTGCTTCTCTGTTTTTACTATATTGCTTATTGGGGTGGCTAATTTTAATTTAACACATTTATCCAAAACAAAGTATGGCCTAAATAAAAACCAAAAACAGAGAGACATATTTATAAACAAATTAGATAATGTTTGCAAAGTACTCAAAATGTGGTTTGCTAAATCAGCACTACATATTATCAACCTGAAATAATTAAATCATAAATAACTAGGATTTCTTGTAATTCTGCTTCACATTATGCACCCTGGCAAATTGTCAAGAACCATGACTGATTCCAGCTCTTCACCAAAGCATGGCATCTCCCATTTAGCAGGAAATTAAGTTACTTCTATTTTTCACCAACAGGTGGTACTATGAATTTCTATATTCCTTAACATATTCATATTGTAATATGGATTTTACTTAAAGTGGAACTTACTCTTAGGGAAACTACTTAGGAATTCAATTTTTTTGTTAGTAACTAAATTAATTTCTACTTTCTAATGAAAAAAAAAATAAAATGCCCACATATATATAACAGTTCTGAAAATTTTACTGGTTTGCTGGCATTTTTATGGGACTTGTAAAAGATTTTTGGTATCATAAGGCACAGCTTGATACTTCGTCAACAGCTAGCCATGATTAACAGTCAGTATATAATCTTTAATGTCCCCTCTTTTTCTTGGGCAATCACATTCTGTATTTTGTGCTAGATACATATAAATTCTGAACCCTCCCTACTTTTTCAGTTACAAAGTACTTACTGCCTGAAAATATCAGGATATTAAGAACTAAAAGATTAAATTGTAGTCCAATTCAAAACTCATAATTTGCTCTCTTTAAGTACAGCATACAGTGGGAAATAATACATAACAAAGTAGAAACCAGAATATGGAGTAAAAGGTACAGGTAAGAATAAGCAGAATTTTAGTTTTGATTTAAATTGACAGTAGACAGGAAAACATTCTGAATGATGATTCTCTGGAAAGTGTTCCAAGTTTTATGTTACAAATTATGGAGGATTTGACAATGCCAACTGTAGTAAAATTATGCATGTAGCGATTGTTTTATACTGACAGATCACTCATGAGGAAAAGTAGCTTAAATGGACCTTGTCCAAAATAAAATTCTTACAATTCAGGACAGGGACTCACATTGTTCATCACGCTTACATTGAGAAGTTAGTGTACTCCCTTGGTTTCATAGATTTCAGGGTTAGATAGTCAGGAAGATGTGTGCATTCAGATGGGCTTTGCTTCCACAAATTTTGGGAATTCAGGTTCAGACAGTAATTTTTAGTCACCGAATGGTGAAACACACAGTATTTTTGCAGTCCTTCAGGCCCCAGAGAAGCTTTTGGCTGAAAATGCCTTGTATATTAGGAGTGAAAAAAGCAGGATGAAAATAAATTAAGGAAAAAATAAATCACACTTGTCCTAGCATTACACCCTTGATTTATTGCTACATTTAGAGACCATACCATGTCTTATAAGTAAGTCATCACATCACTGAGTAAACTATAGAAAGTGGTTCTCGATAGTTTTCTGTTTATGAGACTTCATCTTTTATTTCAGAGAGTCATGTGGTAATTTATTAATTCTATCATTATCTTTAATGTAGGAAATGTATTTGTGCAAGAAGTTTCCATTTAAGAATATGATGGTCATTGCACTTTTGTTCTGCAATGCAGTAATTAAGGTACATGACAAAGCTTTCATACAACCAACAAATTCACTTTTAGCTCAAGTACGAGAACTAAAAGCGTATGAGTCTTTGAATGTAGAGACCATGGGCTCTATTTTCAGTGTACATGTACTCACTGGCAGTTGAATGCTTGTGCATAAGGCACATCACAAGAATTTAATTTTAATACTTCCTGTCTAATTTTCTATATTTGTTGCACAAGGAGAATCTAGTTCCATGCTAGATCTACATGAACCTTTCAGAGATTTATACTTGGAGGTAGTTAAGTGTTGTGTGTCTTGGGATTTCACTAGGAGTCATGGAATTAGGCTAGACTTGCTGTACTCTTAACTATTATAGAACCTACCTTAAGTTTGGGGCAACCTGGGGCAAGCTTTTTCATTTCTGATGCATGCATCATAAATGTTAGACACATTGAACATCCAATGCATCTTTCCACAATGCAGTTTAGAAAAGTGCACTGTCTTGAAAAAGTGGTGGATTAAAAAAGTTGGTTTCTTGTGTCATGAAATTATTCTTATTCTTGTTTGATTTTTTTAGCATGTGTTTTCCATGGGATTCCAATGTGTATCTTAAAAAAAAAAAAAAAGAGGAAACAGTATAATCTACACAGATGTACAGTAGTTTATCTGCAGCTGAGCCATGATATCACACATGGATACTTCAATGAGCAGGGGAAAATTGATCCACATTCTTTCTTTTTGTATTTTTTTATTTCCTCTGTCCAAAATGTATTTTTCTTAAGGTATGTTATGGAGTCAAAAAAAAAGTATTAAGTAGGTGTAGACTGTCTGGAGACATACAGGAAGAGAAAATTACTAGTATTGCGTGCCTCCCTTGTCACCGTTTGTAGCCATACAAAATACTTAAATACATCCTCAAACTGGATGACTGCTTAGAAAGCTTTGAGTTCTTTGAGTTCTTTTCAGCACAGCTACTATATGCTTTCTGCTAACATGTGTGCATTTTTTCAGACTTGTACCTGCGCTATGCAGCATAGCACAGACTGTCTGCTTGGAAATCACATGGTTAGCTGAGTTCTAACCCTGTGTCAAGATTCCTGTTGCTATCTGCCTTGCCAGCTTTCATGAGTATGCTGTGATTTTCAAGCTATTACTTCCTTTCTGATCTTTTGGTCTAAGCTGGCAGGCATCTAGTTTAGCTGATGTTTCATAGAGGGAGATTTTCCAAGACAAATAGTAGCTGAGTATCAAGATTCCCTGCAATGACTAAGGCATCATTTGTAGTTTCATGAATATGGTGTGGAGGACTTTAGAAAAGAAAAGGAAAAGCTCACTTCGACAGGATGGTGGCATCTAAATCTCTCATGTCCTGAATATCAGTACTGGACAATGGAGAAAGCACCACTCTGATTTTCCTGTGTTAGTTCCAGTACTCCACGTAATTTGAGTATCTGTGTCTGCACTCCATTATATCCTACAGTGTGACATTTGATAGGTGCGATCACTGACAGCAAAGCTTTGTTGGTTTTGTCATTTTTTTCTTTTGTCTGTCCAGGCTTGTCAGATGCCTTAACTAGCCAGGTAGGGTTTTTTTTGAAGAGTCTTTGAAATTCTGTTCCCTTTAAATTAAACAGGCATTTTGCCCCTGCTTTTAGTAGATACAGGTATCTGCAGCCAACTAATGATGACTTGTGAAGATAGCAACTTTTATTTTCACTTCTCTTTCTGTGAAAGAACTTTGTGAACTTTGCTGGAAAAGTAATAGTAAAGCTATTTTTCTCATCTGAGTTTTCTTAGTTGCTCTTGGTTCCTCTTCGTTGCATCTTAGAATATACCTGACAATACAGTAGCTTTTTTAGCAAACTTTTTTGTTTCTTTTAAGAAAAGATCTTCTGAGAAGCTCATTTTTACGTTAGATTCAGGTGGACTCTTTGTGCAATTGTAGTCAGTAGAGTCAGATGCAAACTTAGATGAATCCTCTTTCATCCCCCAACAATATTTGTGTGAACATTAGCCTTAAAATTGGCTAATCAAAAAATATGCAGGGACCAAGAACTACTAAAATATTTAATCTCTGAACATGCAGACTATATCAGTGCTGTTCTGTAATAAATACCATTTTTGTAAGTTCAGCATATGGCTGTTTTCTTTAACTCTTTTTATCAAGTGGACTAAAGAACAGCAAAACCAATCTTGGGTTGGTTTGTTCTTTTTTTTTTTTTTCCATGGAGGAAAATCTGTCTATTTCAGAACTTGTTGCTGAAGTTGTTTAAGAGCTTTTTCCAGAAAATGTGAAAAATTATCTACGAACAATCTCTCTGATAGCACACCTCAGTATTGGACGTTGTCTTAGAAAAGATCCTGAAGGAAAGAGTGAGTAGGGACAAAGAAGGAAATGCAATTATCCCAATTATCAGCATGTTCATAGTAAAGGTAGATCATGACAGACCAACCCCCCCCCTTTTTTTTTTTTTTTTTAATCTTCATTTTCTTAGAGAAGGGATCTAATCTGGAGAATGCCACTGATCTAGATTTAGGTTAAGCATCTGCTACATGACTCCTGTACAATTATAAAGTGAGGTGTGGATGACAGAGATGCTAATGAATTATGGGGTAGATAAAAAAACATCAAAAGGAGAGTTTAACAGTTGCCAGAAAGGAGGGGATCGTCTTTTGACAACACTGTTGGGACTGATCCCGTTTAATAGATGCAGTAGCATCCACCAGGTGAGGAATAAGCATGGGTTCATTTAATTGGGGAAACAAGCTAGAGGGTACTGTTGCTATTCTGGAGGTGTAGGAATAGAATGATATTGAGCAATGAAATGTCAGGCCCTGAGGGAGGCAGAAACAACTGCTGTAGTCTGGTCAGTTGTCCAAATGGAAACAACAGAGGAAAAGAGAAATCTGTGTGCGTGGACAAGTGGAGAAGGCATCTGAGCTGCCAGCATGAGACAGCATGAGAAGCTACTGTTCTAAGACACATTTGGCAAAGCAGAGAAGCAGAGAGTTTGGGCAGAAAGTTCTGTCATCTGATGGAGATGTAGAATTATCAGAACTCTTCTTCGAGACATTGGCAGGACCTCTGGAATAACATATAAAGCTTAGTTTAACCTTTTGTCCAGAAACAAAAAATTTGATCAGAAGACAGCCTGTGGTTTACTAGGTTAATTAAAGGAGCAGAGTATCTTTCTAAAGAAATGAGATTAAGATTAGTTGGCTTGTTTAGCTAAGCGGAACACACTCTGATGGGGATGTTGACTGTATGATAAATATAAAGATACATTTCAGGAGAGGAAAATAGCCACAGAAATGCAAATTTAGACATAAGAATAAATTTAAAACACTTTTATTATTATTATCCAAAGGTTTATGCTCAAAAATAATCTTCCAAAACAGCATAATAAGAACAAAGAATCTTAATTGTTTTAAGATAGAAGATGACAAGTTTACGGAAAAGATGGCAAAACATGAGAATTTTTGAAGTTTGAAATGGAATCTGCCTGTATGATGTATTGATATCTTCAAAGAGATTTGAAAGGAGACTGATTGTTAGTTGTATATGGCATACGTGGATAGTTGTATTAATATGCTTCAGAAATTTTGCCTGTTGCCAAATAAGACCATTATTTTTCCTCCCATGCATTATTTTTTTTTTTCAAAGTTTTTTCTTAATTGAGCACAATGGCAGACTGGAGACTGGTGTTCACTAGTGCTCTCAGTAGCATCGATTTACCAGGTGCCTTGCTATTGACCCCTGCCCAGGGTTAGAGTGATGACTACACTTGAAATCAGGAAGACCTTTTGTCTTGCCGATCAAATCACAGGGATCATCCCCTTTCTTTTTAGTTCTTTTGCCTTCTTTCGTACAATGCTGTCTGTTTTGCTTTTTTGGTTAGTTTGAAATTCTTTTTAAATAATTATTCAGTAATACAAGAACCTTGGCCTTGACAGTTCTCAGTCTCTTCCAGTCTTTTCCCGTGGCCATTATGGTTATTGGCATTGATTAAAGATCTTGAGGTTAGTAGAGGATTCTACGTAGGTTTCTGTGGACTACTGTTTTCTGTGAAACTTTCTGAAATTAATTATTTCATTGTGTAGCTGCTATGGTACCAGAGAGGGACTGATTACTGAGGTGGTTCTTTACAATTCTGCTTAAAATCTCAGGCAAGGCTTAGTAGGTGCCAAAGTTTTAGACAGGTCACAAATTTGTTGTAGTTCATGAATCACGCTTGTAAAACTGCACAGCTTTATTTTATAACTGCAAAAGAACTGGTGCTCTTATAAATGTCTTATTGATAACAGTGGGGAATAATTAGAAATGTTTATTTTAATTGGCTTCTCAGTATCTTGTAGGAAAAGTTGTATGCCTAATGCTCCAAAGTTTTCCAGTATTACTGGTTTATGATATCGTATGAATATGAGATGCTTTTATAGTACAATGTGGATAACTTCTCTAGTGCAAAGGATAACACTAGAAAAAAATAAACAAGTCAATAAAAAATTTAAGCAGCAATTTCTAGAATAAATGCAGGGTCTCACAAAAAGATGGTGGTGGTGTTTAAAATTTTTTCCCCTATTCTATAGCATTTCAGTATTTGTACCTGTGGTTTCAAATGTCAGTCTTTCAGCCCCTCCCTTTGTTATCCTGTTGTCCATTTTTTCCATGCCGTATATTGTTGTTTCTATTATTCTATCCTCACTTTTCATACTTGATTCCATTATAATCTTTTAATATTTGGCTGTACTTCATTATTTTTATCCTTATCTTGCGTCAGTCTGCAGTACACTGGTTTTACTGTTTCTGTTCACTTCTGGCTTTATGAATAAAGAAAACATTAGTGTCATATTTTCATTTTCTTTGCAAGATCTAGGTCTACAGTAGGCTGTTGGTCTTTTCCACATCTTTAAACTGCCAAGATGTAGAAAACTACTACATTCCTGTTTCCATGTTTACATGCTGTATTCTTGCTCCTCTTCTCTGTAAGAACTGCTTAGTCATCCTAGGAAGTCTGTAGCCCTGTCAGGGTTTTGGTTTATTGTGGATTTTTGTGTTTTTTTTTTCTTTTTTTTTTTTTTTTTCCCACTGACATTCAAGCACCAGGTGATGCTAATACTTTGGACACAACAGGATTCTGCATCCTCTTCAAGTTCAAATTCTTGAACTCGTCATTCTAGGCAACCTTGCTAGAACATTTCCAGTATTTCTCACAGTTTGTTTATCTAAAATGCCAACTGAATTGAACTCCTGACTTACTAAGCTAAAGTTTTCTCTCACTACAAATACAACTAGCATCATATTTTGTTGTTATGACTTCACTATTTGATAAAGGAATATGGTTTTTACCATATCAAGGAATGTGGTATCTGCTGCTACCAGTGCATTCATTTTTCTAGGTCTAGGTTTGGAAAATTAAGATTACTTATTATCCCTCCATTTTCACCGTTACTTATTTGTCCTATAATCTTATAAAAATTCCTATCCATCTCAAGACTCAGTCCTCTGTATCAAACCCCACACACTAATTTTTGGGACATTTTTACCATGTCTCATCAAAAAATGACTTGGTTTGTTGAAGCCTTAGATACTTTACCATCAACCATTTAAATAAAATGTCCCTTTGACTCTACTTTCATGTATGTCTTTCCATACATATGGTATAGGTTTCTGCTATGCAGATCGCTGGTCTTCTTCCTATCTAGGTTTGTTGAAGAACTATTTTTAATTGTCAGCATTATTTTTTCAGGACATTGTACATGCACTTAGGACATTGACGTGCATTGTGCTGCGATGTACAAGAGCATGATTTAGACTGCCCATTATAAGTTGTGATCTTAAAGCAAAAGTAAGGCTTAAAAAAAACATTAAAAATTACATTTTTCTTCCCCTATTTTGATTTCCATTTTTTAACCTCTAAGGTAAAAAAGGCTGTTTCCTTATAAGTTTATTAAAATTCAGTCTCAAATACTTACTTACAAAATCCTAGTTTTGCAGAGGCCAGAGGTGTCTAATTTTAGCTATTGAGAATAAAATTAAAGTAGTTAGACTCAGTATGCACTCATTAATCTATCTAATCTGTTAGTCCTAACAGCGTACTCAGGTCTCTCTCTCCCTACATTTTCATTTCCTTTGCCAGTGCTTCACTCCTAAAATTTCCCTTCTGCTGCTTTCTGATTCCTCCACGTCCTTTTCCTGCTGCTCTGTTTATACTCATATAAATCCATTGACTTATTTGACCCCTGCTTTGTTCTACTGTCTCCAGCATGTTTTGCTCTTCATAGAATCATAGGATGACTAGAGTTGGAAGGGACCTTAAAGATCATCTAGTTCCAAACCCCCTGCCATGGGCAGGGACACCTCCCACTAGACCAGGCTGCTCAAAGCCCCACATAAGCTCTCTGAACTAATAAGTCTTCAGTCTGCATCCAGCATGAATCTAGTGCTTGCAACAAACATACCTGAAAGCATTAAAATGGAAGGAACAATTCATTATTTTGCCGCTCATCAAGTAAAAAAAAACCCTAGCACTGTTGTTGTCACTGAAATTTTATAATTGACTCATCTGAAGTATGAGAGGCTGAACCGTAATGTCGTTCTCCTTTACGATGCACATTCTATGGTACGTTAATTTTGTGGGTCCTTGAGCACTCCAGCCTGTATCTAAGGAGGGGTAAAAGTTAATTATCCAGCAGCCTGAAAAATATTTTTAGCAGAACTGAAGTATATGAAAGGAAATTTTATGTAATTCATTATAGCTTTCTTTAACAAGCGAGCTCTTACCCCTAATGGATAGTCAGGAAGAATTAAACTGACAAAAATCTACCACCATACAGTAATTTATATAACTAATAAATGTATAACTAAAAAAGATATAACAGAATACAGAAGATTACAATATATTGCAAAATGTCATATTCTAAGTAAAATGTACATGAAATTTAAAGCACATAGCATGTATACAGTGAAAACAGGGACCTAATAAAATAATTTTACATACTGCTAATATAAAACAAGGAGTCATATGATTAAAAGAAAACTACGCCAGGCAGAAAAGAAGAGAGATGAGATAGGAAATAAATTGTTCAACTTGCTTGGAATATGATACAGGGGCAGAAGAATTATGTATTTTGTTTTTAAGCTTTTTCAATTTTCAGTTGTGTTTTTCAATTTTCAAAACGAAGTGTTCAAATCAGTTAAAGATATTTTCATAAACTTAAGCTTAATGGAGTTTACATTAACAAAACAAGAACCATGTTTATTTCCTTTAAATATATTCTATGTGTGTATAGCTGCATAGTCATTGATAGTATGTGTTGTATAATGCTTTTATATATAAAGTTTGTCAATGACTCTGTAGTTATTCCTGGATAACTCCAGTATTTGACAAGCAGAATGAATGAAAAATAAGCTCCACATTTGGAAAGGGAGTAAATTTTCTCTTCCTTTTCCTTTTTAAAAATAATCTTTGGCATGAATTCTGCTACCATTCATCTGGGATTGCCATAAATCACATGTATGTCACTGTGGATGCTCATCTACCAGCTTGCATAAGTTAACTGTATAAATAAGAATACCAATCTTGCCATTCAGTGTAGCAATCTGAAGCCTTTCATTCTGTATATGTTTGCCTAGTCCCTGGATAATACACCCAAATGAACAAAATGCAAAAACCACTGTGTACTGAAACTTGTGACTCCTGCTTGCCTGCTGTGTCTATGTCACCTCTTGCTTTTGTATTTCACAACACTCTTCCCTACAGCACTTAAGCATAGGGCCCATTTGAAGAATTAAACAATATTTTCTCCTGTTCTCCTGTTTCCAAAGAGGGAAAAGGTCTCCTGAAATAGGATAAAAGCAGAAGGAAGAATTACCAACACAGATAAAAATAGGTGAAAAATTAAGTTAAAAAAATAAGAGCGAGGAAATGCTGAAAAAAGTGTGGTTAGTCACTGTTCACGACTGGTCATAAATAACCTGCGAGCACTTTGGAAAGAATCTGTTTTCTTTTGCAGGTGGTGTCCAACCGTCTCATGCGACAGGGGAGGCTAACCTCTTGAAATATGGAATGTCCTTTCAGACAAAATTCTAAATGACAAGCTAGTCTCTGTCCTTTCCATGAATGATTTTTCGTTGGACCTTGAAGCCAGAATCCTCCCATCACCTTGATATAAACCCCGTGGTGAAGAGGATGAAGGGGAATGGAGGAGGAGGGAGCTGAGGCTGACAAGCAGATGAACAGGCGAGAGTGATGTGGGAGTGATGGAATGAAAATCACCGGCAGCCCAGTTCTCTCCAGGGCATTTGGGCAACATGCGCGCCCTTCCCTCCCTCCCCACACCCCGATGCCCACAGCCACCCCTGGCCAAACAAAAACACATGTCATGCATTTCAGGTGCCAGACCGGATGGCTCTGCTCTGAAGCAAGGAGGGCGCTGCATAAATTTTGTAATCTCAATACTGGTTCCACATGAAATCCTTAATGACTTTCTTTTTAAAGGTTCAGAATAATCACTTGGCATGTAATCAGTGCTAGTGCTCGCAGCCAAAAGTTTTCTAACTAGTAGCATGCACAGTTGGGTTTGTTGGACTGGTTTTTTTTACTCCTGTTTTCTCCCATAAGCAATAGGGAGTTATTCAGGTACCTGAAGGTGGGTTCCTGTGCCATTTTTGCACAGGGCCTCCTGTTTAGCTTCCAGTTGCCACTCCAGAAGAAAACCAGACCGTGTGCTTATCGCTGTCTGTCTCATATGTTTCTCGGATACCTCTGTGCACATAAAAGGGATAAATCACTATGTTTAAGCACCTAATGAGCCCCTCATTACCTGTGTCTAGGATAGGCCAAGATAATTTGTCAAATCCCATGATCCTGGGGAATATGTGGTGTTATTCAATGTTAATTTTGCTTAATGCAAGAGTCAGAGTTGGTATGAGCAAGTTTCTCCTACCAAAATGTTTGGTACTGCAGTTCCTTCACAAAACCATATATGTATACCCAAGTATACCCATTTCACCCTGAGGTGACATCCAACATGGTTAGTCTACTGTGAAATAAGGAAGACCAATATCATTTACAGGTCGTGTAAATGTCAGGCTCAGCAGTTCCTTCTGTAATGAATATGCTGGGCTAGATTTACTGCTCCATTGGGATACCTCTGCAACGCTCCGCTGGTGCAAAATAGTCTACTACAACTGGTATATCTGCAAATAAGCTGGAATGGGAGATCCTCAGCTTGCCCAGTACCAGGACTGGAGGCTGATTTCCCACTTTCTTGTTGTAGCATTCATTTAAGAATACTTTAGGGTCCATGGAATTGGACAAACCTTTTGGCTGTCTCCTCTAGGGCACTGTCCCTTGTGCCTCTGCCACGTGGTGCAGTGCGAGCCTGGAAGTGGAGGTCTGTTACCTCAGCTGCCTTTCTCTGCTGGGCAAGTCCCCAGCGATGCAGAGTGTATCCACAGATTTTTTGACTGTTCAGGACGTGCTATTCAAAGCAAGCCAGTCCTCTGATCCAGCTGAAGACACAACATGGATAAGTTGAGCAACCTGGCTTACAATTTTCTTCCGCTGCCAGCTTTCATTTCTTAATGAGGATTTCATTTTCTGGAGAGTTTGATTTGCTTTCTCACCAAGATATTTTCATGTTCAGAAAAGGAAGCTTTTCCCTTCAACAGTTGTATTTTTTGTAAATCTCTCTGCTTCTTTATTCTATAGATGCTGACAAATTTGCTTTTCAAGATGTTGATCAGTGAAATAACTCAATGGAATTTTGTCATGTCAGCACTTGCTTACCAATATTTTATAATTTCTTCATTCAGAATGTCACAATCTAATCAGTGTGTTTGCTGTGCAGAAGTAATAAAAATGTCTGTCTTTTCAAGTTTATTCTTGGAAGTACTGACTCAAAGTTGTTACCTTTTCCAAGTCATAATGATTAGTTGAGTCCAACCGGTTTCAAGGGATCATCAGAGAAGAATACACATCTGATGGAATTACTAGTTGGTGGTAAAGAACAGACAGGAACAAATCTATAAGCTATACGTATCCATTTATATTGTGAAATGAGAAATATCTATGAAAGGGGGCTGCTAATCTCATTACATTTGTTCAGCTCAAAAACTGCAATGAGGCGATTTACTGTGAAATCAGGCTCATGCTCTGCAGATCATAGGATTTTAGTTTCTGAAGCTTATTAATGCTAATGCAACGTTTTTCATTTACTTAGTGGGCTTTCAATGAACGCAGAAGCATCAGTTCAACAAATCTCTCCGGCACATGCTTCATTCTGATCAGACCCAAGGAACGTGGCTTCCCCCACGTGGTAAGGCTATGTGGAGAATAAGCCCACGCTTCTGCGCTTTGCTTCTTACGATTTAAGATATATTCAGTTCGTCTCCATTTCTGGTTATTTAGCAAAGCTGCTTTTCCATTGGGAGCTACACAAACATGGGTCCTCCTCAATGCCGGGCAGCCAATGCGCAGGGGTTGTTAATGCTGCTTGGAGACATTATTTGCACCCTGGGAAGTTTTCACCTGAGATGTACTATACAGCAGCTCGTCTTTCAGCTTCGGTTCTTTCCTACCCTGTTGTAGTGCCTGCAGACTGGCTAAAGCCTGACAGCTGCAATTTGGTTGTGAGGCTCTGTGGTTTCACAGAGAATGAAACATAAATAGAGTTGCTGTTGCTTCCCTTCCACATACCCCTGCCAAGTTTCACCAGCTTTAGCTTTACTTTGCCAAAAAAAAAAAAAAAAAGGGGAAGAACTTAATCTTCTGTTTGTAAAATAGAGCTAAATACAGCATTGCCAAAACAACTTAAAAACATGTACTTTTTAAAATACCTTTTCTTCTGTTAGGCGACACTCGTGCCATTTAGAACACGCTTTTGACACAGCACCTAATGATAAGCAGGGCACAGGACATGGCTGAAAAGCCCACTGCTCATCACTGCGTGTGCTAGTTCAGAAGAATACTGCAAATAGAAAGATAATGGGCATTGGAAGGTTTGGTGCAAACTTGAATGGCTGTGAAAGAAATTTTTTGATTCCATAATATTTTTGTCAAGATCCCAAGCAGTATTATTACATGAATCAAACACATAAAGAGGAAAGGTCCTTACCATGGTAGCATAAAGAGTGCTTGCAGGGTAAAACAAACAAACAGAATTCTTCAGAGACTTTTGTTCTGTGTCAAATTGTCACTAACTGGTTACTAGAATTAGGTATGCTCAGAAGATAATCTTCACAGAGAGGTTTTTTGAATTCTGAGTATGACAATATGTTATGGAACAATATTTTAGACACCAGATATTAAATAACAGCACAGATAGAGAAAAGGGAGCATGGCTGACAGAATGTTATTGCAAGCTGACAAGCTCCTATGGACCTTGATGTAAAGTTACTTCAATCGTGTTTCAGAAATAACAGTTAAAGAGCAAGCTAATTTTCCTCTTCCATTTGCTAATCACTAAGGTTGTGATTTACGTAATTTTCTTGGCATTTCTTTGAGTGCTTTTGTTTGCTGTTATTTGGAAATATTGAATATTATAATTTTAAGATGGACTGATTTTCCATACCTTTGTCTAATTCTGTATTTCTGTTTCCTGCATGGAAACCTAATTCTTTTTTTAGAATTTTCTTGTGGCGACATTTACATGAGTGAAAAACCTACTTTTCTGGAGTAAGCTGAGATGCACAACTAAAATCAGCACTTAGAGGCATTCCTGAGAAAATAATAATTTGCTAAATGTTTGTAAAGAATAAACATAGAGTGATGTGATAGGAGTCAAAGTTATCATCAAAAAAGATGCCCCAAAGAACATTCAAAAAATGGAGGTTAAACAGTTATGTCTTCCTGGCCTTACTACAGGGATATAAAATGAAGTTTTGAAAGGTGTCATCTAAAGAGACCAAAAAGAAAATCTGATATTCCAGACATCTTTGCTAATTTTAAAGGTGTAGGTTCTTCTCTGTTGCCTAGAACTTTTCCTGAAAACCTATGCTCCTGACCTTCGTTAAAATCATAATACATTATCCATACTTACTTATTTTATGCTTAGCACGTTAAAGGGATGTAATTAGTGCCTTTCATTAGCCCCATTCTTTGTGATTATAAATCTGAAATTAATTCTATTTTATTCACTTTGGACAAGTATAACATATTTGTGATCCTGCACATTACTTTTAATCTGTTACTGCAATTCCTTTGAGATATCACCCTTATTTGTTCTGCATACTTATGCAAGAAGGAGAAGGAATTTGTTAGCTGAGAAAAAAAGATGGAAAGGACTTGTAATGGAAGTGTTAATGCCCAAGAAGACACAGACCTTTTGCTGTGGAACCAGTGATGCTGTTAAGCTCTAAAAAGGTCTTATTGTGCAAATATGCTAGATTAAGACTTTCTATAATGTCATGTGGGGGTAGCCATTTGATTTAAGACCTCTTCCATCAGAGATTCTCCTACTTCCTCATGTTAATCTGAAACTCCAGAATGTTGATCCGGGGCTAGAAATTCTACAGCTGGGTTTTAAAATGAACCTATAAACTCATGGAAGAAGGAATGTCGAGATCTGTGAAAGGCCTAAAGACCAAACCCGATGAAGTTAAAAGTACCATGCTTGCATTTGAATGAGTAATCAATAGCATGTATTATTTGACTTGATTTTAAAAGCCTGGAATGATAAAACCTTCACTCAGTCTGATCCCTGAAGTTTCCTTTCTTTGCTTCCAGAGCAAAACAACACCCCTGCATTTCCAACAGAGAGGAGAAAAAGCAATTTCCTATCCAATGCATTTAAAAACGTGGGAATACAAAGAAGTAAAAAAAGACACCTAGTTACTTTGGAGTAATCAGAGAAAAAAGGAGTCATAGACAAAGGATTGCAGGAGCTCCACTCTTATGAAAAAAGCAAAACAACAATAGAAAACACATAAAAGAATCTCGGCTTCTATCAGCTAGGAAGAAGCCTAGATTACAAGAAAAAAGTAAACAGTTTTTCTCATAGCTTCTCAAATACAAGGCTTCCAGGATTTCCCAGTTATCAGTAGGTTATATATAATTTCAAAATTTTTCATTTACCTCTTCATTTTTGTAGGGTTCATTTTTTCAATTGTAAAAATATGATTTTTTTTTTCTTATTTCTGCATTCTTCATGCCCTTGCTTTGTAAACACACAGAAGATCTACCTAAGTGGAAATACTATTCACAGTTCTACACTGAGTATACCAGGGCACCTTTCCTTCTGTCCCTATTTATCTGTCGTCTTTGTGTTTTATTGTTTTGTAAGGAGAATGTGTTTTGTCACATTCATGAATTGCAGATCAGTTTCTCATGAACTGGCAGGACTGATAGCAGTAGTTTTGCTTCTCAGCAGTCTATAATTCCACTTCTTTCTCATTGCTTGTCTTTTATGTTTCCCCCTTATCTATTTCTTTCTCTCTATAGATGGGCAAAGCTGCCTGGAATACTAGATGGCAATTACATTCTGCAGATGCAGATTCTCTAAATTGGTCTACCTTTCAAGCACTTTTAAGCAAAATTATTTTAGCTGAGAGAACATCAATTTAAGAAAAGGAAGAAGAAATGTATGCATCATTTACATGGTTGAATATACAGGCTCCATATCAGAAACTGTCAATACTATTTACATATGTTAGATAATGTTCATTGGCTTTGTTCCTTAAAAGTATTTTTTAACATTCTGAGTATTTCAAAGCATATTTTTCTAACTAATGCTTGCGTTTTTTTGTTGTTTTTTTGTTTTAGTTAGTTTGTTTGTTTGTTAGTTTGTTGGGTATTTTTAATATAGTTGTTGATTGCATGTTTGGTATGCATTTAGCTATCTTATTTTTCTTCATTTTTAACCACAATATAGTATATGACAAGCAGATGTTTAGAAATGCTCAACTTGAAATAGTCACTGATACATCTGAGGAACATTGTACAAAAGTGAGCATTTTGGGAAATCTCATTATTTGCAAAGCTACACTGTGTTTCATCCTAAAGAACCGAAAAGTTGTATTACAAACTAATACAATCATCACTTCACGGATCATAGAATCATAGAATCATGGAATCATTTGGGTTGGAAGGGACCTCTAAAAATCATCTAGTCCAAATACCCGGCCAGGACATCTTTTAGAACAGGTTGCTCAAAGCCCCATCCACCCTGACATTGAACACTTCCAATGGTGGGGCATCTATTCTGGGCAACCTGTTCCAGTGTCTCATCACACTTATTGTAAAGAATTTATTCCTTATGTCCAATCTAAATTTACCCTCTTTCAGTTTAAAAACATTGCCCCTGTCCTATCACTACAGGCCTTCATAAAAAATCTCTCTCCATATTTCTTATAAGCCCCTTTTATATACTGAAAGGCTACAACAAGATCTTCCCCAGGCCTTCTCTTCCTCGGGGTTAACAATCTCAACCTTTCTCTCAGCCTTGCTTCATACAAGAGATGTTCCATCCATCTGATCATTTTCGTGGCCTGCTCTGGACCATCCCTATCAGGTCCATGTCTTTGTTGTACTGAAGATCACAGAACTGGATGTAGTACTCCAGGTGGGGTGTCATGAGAGCAGAGTAGAGGGGGAGAATGGCCTTCCTCGACCTGATGGCTACACTTCTTTTGATGCAGCCCGGGATATGATTGGCTTTCTGGGCTGCAAGCGTGCATTGCTAGATCATGTCTAATTTTTCATCTACCAGTGTCCTAAAGTCCTACTCCACAGCACTGCTCTCAATCCTCCAGCCTCTACTGATGTTGCAGATTGCCCTGACTCAGGTTCAGGACCTTGCACTTGGACTTGTTGAACTTCATGAATTTGCATGGGCCCATTTCTCAAGGCTGTCAAGGTCCCTCTGGATGGCGTCCCTTCCCTGAAGCGTATCAGCTGCACCACTAAGCTTGGTGTCACCTCCAAACTTGCTGAAAGTGTAGTCAATCCCACTATCTATGTCATTGATGAAGATATTAAATAGTATTGGTCCCAGTATGCATCCTTGAGAGGCACCATTCATTACTGGTTTCCACTAGGACATTGAGACGATAACTGTGTCTCTTTGGATGTGGGCATCCGGCCAATTCCTTATCCATCTAACAGCCCATCCATTAAACCCTTATCTCTCTCCAATTTAGCAGCAAGAATGTTGTGGGGACCATATCAAAGGCTTTACAGAAGTTGAGGTAGATGACATCTGTAGCTCTTTCCTTGTCCACTGATACAGTCACTCCATCATAGAAGGCCACTAGATTAGCCAGCTAATTCCTTCAGGGCCCTGGGATGCATCTCATCAAGTCACATGGATTTATTTACCTTCAAGTTTCTCAAGTGGTCTTGAACCTGATTTTCTCCCATAGTGGGAGGGACTTTATTCTGTCAGGGGGTCCCATCCACTAACTCCTTAAACAACCAAAAGTTTTTTCTCCTGGTTCTACTCTTCTGCTGGCCCGTATCCTTGAAGATTATGAATTCCATGATGGCATGATAAGAGCTGCCCAGGCTGACACCAGTCTTGACCTCTCCAATTAGTTCATCAATATTCAGATGTGTTTGTAACTTAGAATGCCAATCATGAGACAGTTATAAGAAAAATAAACTTCAAGAAGCTCTGAGCAACTTAAATAAGCATGTACTCAAAGATTTTGCCAAAAACTGCATTCAACTAAAATAACAGTATATGCATATTAGAAGAATTATGTTTGACATTGAAATTTTGAATCAACAAAAGTATTAGGGTGCCCTTTATTTCTAAAGCCATCAAGTAACTTAATAATTTTCTTCAAAATCTGAGATTGACCAAAAATTGTCCAGTATGTTCTAACTCTTTTGGAGAAAATTAAATTAGATGACTGTATTTTAGTTTAGATGAACAATATTTTAGTGGGTGTTAAAGATGCTCAGCATTTTGAACTATGTGCGTGTACTGCGTATCTCTGCTACAGAAGAGGAACCAGAGTGCATTCTTACACTTAGGAAAAATGAGTGAGGAGGCAATTAGCAATTGACTTATACCTGCATCACTGTAGAAAGAGACAGGTACGTTTAAAAAAGGAACTAAAGAGTACCAAAAAAAAATCTTGCTATTACAGCTACCTTGCTACCTGAAATAGCAAAAATACCTGCAACCAATCACATAGATAATGTAGATAAAACATTGAAAAGGTATAATAAAATAGGAAAATCCCAAATTCTCAGTATAAAGAGAAGATGTATTTGCTCTATCAGTCCCCTAAATAAAAAATGGACAGAACAGTGTTCATCTGAGGATATTTCCTAGTAAGGCTTTGTTCTCATGCAATTTTCTTTTTTCTGTAGCACTGCCCAGCCTTGATGGAGTTGTGATTGTGAACATGACAACAGCTTGGATGCTGTATGTGGCCCACTGCCTGGAGAGGCTCTGCTGGCATCACTGCTGCTGCAGATACATGTATGCCTCACGCTTGTGTAACTTGCCTGTGGCCTGTGGCTTTTTCAACTGACCTAGACAGGTAGGCATCTTTTATATTTTTTTTCCTTCTTTTTTTTCCTTCTTTTTTTTTTTCTTTTTTTTCCACCTTTTTTTTTCATAAGGGAATTTCCACATAGTTGTGCGTAGCTATTCCCAAATGCCTGTGTTGTCCCTACTCGGAGGTTAAGTGTCACAGAAAGCTTTCTGCAAATCCTCTGAACTAAAGCTATTCAGAAATAATTTTCCAAACTTTTTTTTTTTTAGACAGAAAAATATGCATAAACAACAATTTCGATGAACTCATATTGACTGAAGTGCCCTGTGGGGGGAAAATATGTAGAAAAGTTCTTCAGGTTTAGTTTTAGGAGATTTTTGGCTTTAGGTTTTATTAATTATTTTATGATATGTATTAGGTATACTTACTGTTGTCCTGGCTTCATAAAAAAGTTGCAATATATTTATTTTAAAAGATCATTAAAAGTTGCAGCAGCTTAATGATGATTGAGACATTATTTCTGGATCTTTACATTGGAAAGAGATGTTAAATGGTTTATCCACATGTGAAATAAAAATTAAATTATAACACTACATCAGAAGTTTTCATAGCTAGATTTGATTTAATAGAACAGAAATCAGATGTTTCAATCTAGTCCATGAAACCTGAAAATCAAGGGAAGCATATCTGTATACTTAAAGATGCAATTCGCAGATACAAATTTTGAACTGAATCGGTATTTTGGAAGGTTTTCTAAGGGTTCCGTATTGTTTCTGAAATGGGTCGACGACTTTAATTTTGTATTTAATTTCTATAAATTTCATTTGTCAAAAGATTAACTAAAGCTCACTTAAGGTAATAAAGTGGACTTTTGCTTTCTCCTCTGCATTCATCCACCATTTTGTCATCTAGTCAGTCACTACTATGAAGTGCTTTTGCAGTTTTCACAGCCATTGCTCATATATATTGTCCCAAATAACTTATTAACATTGACAGACTTTTCCACTTCACTGGGCAGCTTCTTTTCAAGATCATTAATGACTAAATTAAAAATCATGGAGTCAAGTGCAAATCTCTGAGGGATTCTTCTGGTAATCTTCCTCCCCTGCGAAAACTATTTCTACCACTTGTTTTCTCTCTCTTATTGAGTAATTTATTTACCCATTTTAGTCCCCTTTTCCACAGAAATCTTCATCTTTTAAAGAGCCTTTGGTAGAAGATGTTGCTCAACTCCTTTCCAAAGTCAAGGTGCACTATATCAGCCTGCTTACTCCAGTCTGGAGGCTCGCTGACTACTTCAGAGAACTATATATTTGTGAGAAGAGCTATTCCTTCGCAATATACATGTTGCTCTGCCCTAATTATTCATATTTATGAACCATAATGTTCATATTTATTCAGGTACACGTTAATTCTATTCTTCAGCCAGTTTCAACTAATTAACCTGCTGGAAACGTTGAGCTACTGGTCAGTCCTTGGATTCCCCTACAGCCTTCTGAAATAACTGGTGTCACATGTGTCAGTCCTCTGCCTCCACACTGTTTCTGAGAGACAGGTTTGTGATTTACTTGTTTCATCTTCGAGTTTCCCTAAAGCAAAAGGTAAATATCAACCAGTCTTGCAAATTTTTTACTCTTTAATTTTATCTGTTCGTTCAATGACTTCTGCTGACATTTGCACATATTCTTTAATGTGTCTACACCAAAAAAAAAAAGGTTCAGCTCAGAAATCTCCCTGAAATTATCCATGTTAAGGAGGGTTGTAAACAAGTAATTTTTGTGCCCTGCTATGGCCTCCTTTCCTCTGCGTGCTTTTTTCATGCCTTGATTCATTTCCTTGTACTACAAACTCCCTAGAAGGCTTCTCCCTCATGTGTTTGAAAATGGATTTTTTTTTTTTTTTGGTGATATCTGCAGATAGTTTCTCAAACTCTTTATTTTTGGTGCTGCTGCCATTTTGTGTTTTTACATATAATTGGTTGCTTAGTGATTATTATTCCAGCTATTATCCAAATTTCAGCATAGTTTAAAGTTTTTTAAAGAATTTCCCTTTCTAATGATACCCCCTAGCCTGCTGGGTTTTCTCAAGTCTTGCTAATAGGTTGTATACCTTAACTTTGAGAAGCCATACGGTGCTATTAGGTAGTCACTGTGCCATTGGGAATGATTAATCTCTTTAACCTTTTTCTAACAACTTTTCTCATTTATATATGACTTCTCTTTTTGAAATCAATCAGCAGTAGACCTTTTGATTTAGTAGCTTCAGGATTTTGAAATCCTGAAGTGTCCCATGGTTATTCATTACATAGTCACTTCTAATGATATCACTTGAACAGTTTCCTGCACGTTGGTCTGGGACAAACCTAAAAAACTATCATTGACAGTGTCTAGATATTTAATCTCAGAATCATACACAGATGTGGTGTTCACCCAGGCTACGAGAAAGCGCTTTACCGTCTTTCCTCTTGCCTTTCCTTTCAGGTTCCAAACTCTCCTTTAGTCTTCTGAAGCCACTGTCAACATCTTTGTCAGGTGAAGTAGTATCTTTTTTTCTAATATGGTCCTGGAATATTTTACCAGATGGATTTTACACTCAGTATGGAGAATGTAGAGTTTGACCTGTTTGATTCTGTGCAGCTTTGAAAAGTGCAAATACAAGAAAAACATACAGTAATAAAACAGACCTGTGACTGTGGTTTCCTCTTCTGTGCGCATTGGTGCATGATAGTTTGTAGCCAGTTTTTGGCTGATATTCTACTGTGCATATCTCTTGGTATTTTATAAAACCACTCAGTTCTCTTAGCGCACTATCTGTGTGGACATTTCCAACATTCAAGGCACTCACATCTCTAAATCATACACCAATGCAAAAAATAAGACACAAAAGGAATATGACATACAGGAAAGTTTGTAGCATGAAAAATTTATGAGAAACAACTCAAATGGTTTCTTTTAATGTGGTAAGTGGGTGTGTTGCAAGATGTCCCGCTTTCCTGACCACATAGATCTTCGCAGTAGCTTCCATGGGCTGTGTTTGGGTGAGTTATAGTAGTTTAATTGATATCAAATTCTCTCAATATCGGTGCAATATAGAATTGAATTTGGGTTAATGTTTTAAACATAGCCTAGTATCCCCTAGAATCCTTTCAAAACAAGAGGCAAAACCCCCCCAAAGAAAGAAAATTGCAGAAGATTCTTGCTAAGGCTTGCACAGGTGTGGTGCAGTAAGTACTAATAAAAGTTCTTTAAAACTGAAATATCAAGCATAAAACCAGGTTTATTTCCAAGTTGTATAACATAAAGCATTATATTTATATGTATTATATGTTGAAAGAGTTCTAAAGTGAAAAGCAAACTGCCAGGAAAATCTATAATAAATACGTGCTATTTGTAAATCCTATATTTATATTGATCTAATATCCTGAGAGTCCTGATTCAGTAAAGCTCTCTATCCTCTTCCTCTAGCTTGCACCTCGAGGGCTGTAGTCCTCCAGGCAGATCATTCATACAGCAAAGAGAAGGTGAGGCTGACTTTCACACTGGATGCCTATACTACCTTGACCGACCCCTTCAGCCTGAAGCACCCCCCTCCACATGAACACCCTAGCACACTGCGGGCCCAGAGGGGCCGGTCCTCTGCTCTTGGTAGGCTCTGCAACACAGCTACCACCTCAACTCATCTGGGAGTAAGACGTTTTGTCTCATTAAATGCCCAAGAGGTTATTCATAAGAGTCTGCTTCACATTTGCTGATTTCATATGTGAACATTCTCCGTTCTGGTGGAATATGGTATGTTAGTTAAACGATTGCTGCAGTGTAGGTGTCTGTCATTGGAGGAGACAGTGAGAGCTAGGCTAGGAAGTAACTATGGGTTTTTAAACCACTGAACAAAGCTCTTGGATCTCAGAGTAGCTGCATCTGGCAACCCCATTCAGTAACTAGGTCAGTCACATTATTAGAAATTGAAAGTTCTACAATTAAGCAACTCATGATTTTGGTGGTCAAGATTTTGAAGCTGGGATCATGGGTTGCCATTGTGTTGCTCCTTCACTAAGGCGGAGTCACAAGTTTGTTTTCCAAGCCATTCCTTAATTCTTATGTTACGTTAAACCTGAAACCTAGTTACCATGCAGTGCTCTTTTGGGGCACATAAATAGGGACAGTTACATCTATCTTCCTGAGTGAGAAGGATTCAGATGACTACAGGCAGCTATTAAAATCTAGCTTAGTGAAGCTGTTGTAGTTGTAGATTAACTTGTCTTTCAATTCTCTTGTCTATGCATTTTACATGAGATCTAACTGAACACCGCTGGTCAAAAACCTTTTAGTGTTAGCCAGGAACAGATTAAAAGGTATTGTTTTATCTACCACTTTTCTACAACTATAAAATTGTTCAACATCTCCTGAACACTAAATTGATTTAATAGGAATAATCCAATAGTATATTAAAATATATCAGGGTCTAAACATTCATTATAATGACAGAACTCTCCCTGTTTACTCTAGTACTTCATGACTTGTACAGTTCTTGTACTTCACATCTTCCTGTTTTCATAGTATCCATGTTCCAGTACCTTTCTAAAAGCTGGACCATGACTATATTAAACAAAGAATGATACAAGACATAACCATTTCAAGCTTTTTTCAGTTAAAATGGTTCTGCTGTTACTTTAGACTTTCCTACGTAAATCTGTGTTTCAAGTGCCCTGCTTGATTTTTACAGGTGTTTTGAAAGCATTCCGAAGATCCTTACACATTTTTTTACACAGTGGAAGGTTGTGCCACTATGCATGTTCTAGACAACTCTTCCAGACACCATTTTAAAGTAGACATCGTTCAGGCCTACCTACATGTTAGTACTGGTTGTCTCGAATTCAAAGGAAGTTACAGTCACTTCACGAGCTTGAAAATGTGTTCTGACACTCCCTTGGATGGCCTGAAGGATTTCTGGCTTAATGAAAAGAGTAATGCACAAAGACATTCATACATATGTAGGAAGAAACGCATTGTTCGGTTACTTTAAAATATTTACCTTTCGTGGTAAATCAGTGTTTTCCCTTTGTCTGTCTTTCACATAAAATTGTGCTTAAATCTGAGGTTTCCTTTTGTTCTGGCAAAACCTGTTTTTTTTTAAATTTTGTTGTTATCCATGTCACTCCATCTCCTCTTTAATAACAAAAGAAATAAAATGAGCCTGGTAAACCAAAACAGAAACAAACAATCTTGGAATAACGGAGTGTAGGTTTTTTGCCATTTTACAGGAAATGTCCCCAACAGCTTAAGCCTCAGCTTTACATTGTATCAAAATTAGTGTTGTTTATTAATTCAGGCCCCTGTGAAACTTTCAGCTGCGCCACCTCCTTTACCTTGTGCTGTGTGATGCGCAAGTGCAAATACAGTGTTGACAGCATCTGTTATCTTCCTCTTGAAGTTAATAAATTCATTGCTGTTGCAGAGTGAATGCTTTTTTACTCTTCCAGCTGTGGGTTTCTTCATTCACTGGTTTCAGATGAATTATCTTTCAGCTTTTCTTTCTGTGAAGTTTACAAGGAATATACAATTCCCAAAGGACGGCTGTTAGAACAATATCAGATATTCTATTACAATCCTTTTCTCTTTCTTCCTAACTTTTAAGGTATACATTTTGTACCTGAGTTATCTTTTTGGTTTTTTTTTTTTTGGATTTCACCACTTGATGCTGATTGCTTCAGGGCCCAGAGGGAGTCAAGCTGCTTTGTGCAAGATGAACTCCTTGGCAGTTTCTCTGACTTTGCTCTTAAAGTGAAGAAAATGACGGCTGAGATGGGGCACTGCGCTGACAGGCACCGGCTCCCTGGAGCTGCATGAAGCCACAGTGCCTCAGCAGAGTGCTGCAAATTCCTTCAACAAACAGTTAAAAGCACGTGTGTGTACTCTGGGCTATAATTGATTAGAAGAATACAGTAGAGTTGCAGCATTTCATGTCATCTCCATAGGCATTTCATGCAGGCAACGCTTATTATTTCTTGATATTTTTTCACAAGGCTAGCTACTCTTGTAGGGGAACAACACAAAAGATTTTAATGGGAGTGGCTACGAAAATAGAAATTCACTGTAGAAGCAAGAAAGGTTTTTTTTTTTCTTCTTTTAAATTATGTTTTATTTTTCCTCCCCTCTTCTTCTGAAGCATCAGATATTGATCATCTATGAATGCAGGGAACCCCAGAGAAGACAACACCAGTGTTCAGATGACATTCAGCAAGTCCAATGGCCCAAAATGTCAGCTCTGCTATTCTTGCTCTTATGCTGTCCTGGAGGGAATCTGAATCGGATGGACATGAGAACAGAAGCACACCGCTGACGCATAAAGTTAATTTTATTTAGTAAGCTCTAGAAGGTGAGTAATAAATTCTGTTCTAAGAGTTCTGTTCCACAACAATCACAGACTTCTCACTCACAATAACCAAGGCCCTCCAGTCCAGGTCTGACCAGCACCACAGATGTGGGGGAGCATGACACCAGTCTAACTTCTCAACATGTCCAAGTCTGCTGGCAGCCTGACCCCTGGGAACAGCGGTTCCACCTTGGACTCAGTGTTCTTCAAGGTGTGGGACTTCTATGTATAGATTTCCCCTCACCTCCTCAGCAGCTATTGTTTTCACTATTTACTGCTTTCTAAAATAGATTTGATAAGCTGCTAATTATGTAGCCCAAGTCAATTTCTTTGCATTTCTCTACATTGAAGGCCAGTTAGCATTTTCTATCTGGATTTCTATTACACTCTGGTCTCCTGCCCCCAAATATATTACAAGGGTGTCAATTTGGCAACAGCAATGTAAGGAAGTTTATCTGTCCTTTTTATTTTCTAGTGTATGCTGGATTGATAGTCAGTCAGAGCTGCAAAGATACAGTCAAGATCTCATTTGCCTGAGCAGTGCTTCCAGGTAAGCTTTACCCCATGGCACAAACTCTACGGAACATAATTTGCTGAGTTCAGAGTGAGGTTCTTCCAGGTCAGACTGGCTGAGACACTGGGCTTTTTTTCATGTTCCTCTGCAGTATTGAGCAGCTGTTGTTGCCTAAGACCAGCATCTATGCCTATGTTTCTCTAAATGCTTTCTGCTGGAGCATCAGACAAGAATGTCCTCTTGCTTTCCCTCCTCCTACCACAACCTCTGGAAGCCTCTTTGGTTTGTGACATGGTTGTCTGCACTGCTTAGACTAGGGAAAGCACTGGGATTTTTGCATATTTTTGAAAAATGTTTAGCTTAAAGGATCCCAAGGAGCCAGAGGATATGGGGCAGAAAGTTGCCAGGACCCTGGGGTAGGAAAGTTTGGCCTACAGTTCAGGAAAGCATACCAATCCCTCAGTGTGCTTATTTGCTTATCCAACTTAAAATAGTTAACTGGAAAAAAAGATGGCTTTTGCAGAGATGACAACTCCTCTGATGGTAAAATACGGCAAATAAAGCTGGTAAAAATCAATATGGCCAAGCTATTAAACCCAAAACTATATTTCTTATTTAAATTTTTTTTATTATTGAAGCCCTCTCCCTTGACTATTCTGTCACTTAAAATATAACTGTAATACAGGAAAAATATGGTTTTTCTATACTATTGATTGTGCTCTGCATGAGTATAAATAGTGTCACCAGATGGAAGGCAGATCAATAGGTCAGAACTTACTGATGATATAAAAATTCCTCTAGGTTTCAAGATAAATACATCAAGTCTTTCAACTATTGTTATAAAAAACTGCCCATTTTCTTTTTACAAGTTGTCTTAAAGAACTAGAAAACAGTTACTTACCTTGCAGTCTATTCTGCTATGGCAGTTTTATTGTCTTCTTTCTGGCATGCGATGGAAAGGGTATATATTTTCAGCATGGAATGGTTTAAGATATGAAAACACTAAGCTCTGAATAGCCCTTCATCAAAAAGAAAATCTCACCTCCAAGGTCTTTCAAGAGAAACAAAACACTAAGGTGCCATTGGAGCAAATGGATCATACAAGCAAGAGGTGAGATATACGTATAAAAAAAGACACACAACTTCTCCCCTGCCCCAACCCTGTGATGAAAAATGGCTCTACCTCAAGTTTGGCATCTTGTCTCTTATTTGCACTTAGGAGCAAACTCATTCAAAAACTGTAGCCGAACTGAGTTAGATGCAGGAATATATGTCATGCCTCTGTAATCCGGAAAGCCAAATGTAATGATGAATATTAAGGACTGACTTCAGATATAGGATCAGCTGAGCTATATTGCATCATTTTTAGATTTTGTCCAGAGAGGATCATTATGGTATAATAAGCCTTCTCCAGTGATGTAAAAAACACTTTGTCCAGGTTGCTGCTTGTTATTAGGGGGACTAAAGCACCACAAGGTGATAAAGGCAGAACCATTGAATCCTACATTATTCTAATGTATGGTTGCAATGCTGCTATTCCAGGCTCTTTATCAGCAGATAGAGAATTTCCTTAATGGACATGCACGAGGAATAAAGAGATAAAAAAAATAATATCACAAATAAAACGATTAAGTAAGAATCGCCAATGTTATTTCAACTAAATGGAGAAGTTGATTAACTAAAATATTCCTTTTTCCTCCCCACTACTGTCCTCACAGATCAGCTGTTCTGTGCTTGATAATTGCGAGACAAAACGGGTCATAAAACTCAGGCATGGACGATTTCTATAGATGACAATAGAAGTCTTTCCACAAGAATAAAGAAGAACAAGATCTGACCCTTTTGTAGCTTATGGCCATGCTACTGAAAAATATGAGATTGAAAACTCAATTATCATTGCTGAGTTTTTAATCGAAAACATTTATTTCAGCGTTAAGCTGCAGTGATGTTGGCCCAAATTGTATCCGAGTTGTAACGTTAATGGCAGCAATGGAGTCTGCATCACCTCAGCTTAGCTTCAAACTTCCAGCAGGGGCTTCTTTTCCCTGACAAAAGCAGACACTAGGCAAATCCAGATTTCACTGAGTTGTCACAGGCTTTTCTTTTCACATAGCAAATAATTTAGTTGCACCAAGCATTTGGAAATTTCCAGAAAGGGAACTTGCTTTTGTTGAATGCTGCATACATTGTAACCTTGATAATTTCACTGGAACGGGCTATTTTTACAGGCAAATGCTCTTCTGCCTCTAGATAAGTGCCAATCTGTTTACTGAAAATAACAATTGGAATGCAGCAAAGAAAATTTTAAAATTCGAAGTCGTTGAAGTAAGCCACTTCAAAATACGAATAAATATTCATTTGAGGAACATAGTTTATTTTAATGGCTTTTTGTATTCTATTAGATGACCAAAAGGGCCTCAGCATTTCCTGATATACTTCAGAATCAAGTATTTGCTTGATTCTCAAAAGGCAGCATCATAAAATAATTACAAGTGATTTGTATTTGAAGAGCAATGAAGCTCATGAAAGGTCTAGAGAACAAATCCTATGAGGAGAGGCTGAGGGAACTGGGATTGTTTAGCCTGGAGAAAAGGAGGCTGAGGGGGGGACCTTATGACTCTCTACAATTACCTGAGAGGAGGCTGTAGTGAGGTGGGGTTGGTCTCTTCTCCCAAGTAACAAGTGGTAGGATGAGAAGAAATGGCCTCAAGTTGCACCAGGGGGGGTTTAGATCGGATACTAGGAAAAACTTCTTCACTGAAAGGGTTGTCAAACATTGGCACAGGCTGCCCAGGGAAGTAGTTGAGTCACCATCCCTGGAGGTGCTTAAAAGACCTGTAGACATGACACTTAGGGACATGGTTCAGTGGTGGACTTGACAGTGTTAGGTTTATGGTTGGACTCCATCATCTCAAAGGTCTTTCCCAACCTAAATAATTCTGTGATTGTCCTATCATAGCTTTCTTGTAAGAGTTCAGTTCTTTTGGATGTTTTATTTGGATTTTTATTGGATTTTATAATTTAACTATACCCCTTATAAGGGCTCACCTTGTTCCCAGCTGAGTTAATAGGTGCTGTTTACACACCCCAGTAAAGACAATCCTAAATGAATATTGAGATTTATTTTTTTGTCTCGCCTTTTGTTTTTTTTTCCAGCTACAGTAAGTTGGTAGCACATAGTCAACAATAATAATTGTTAAACAGCCATTAGGAATGAGTGACATGCAGCAATTTTACAGATAGTCAGACAAGAATAACAGTTATAACCATTATATACCTTCAAGCAGCCTTAGGAGTATAGTACTGTAATTATGGAAGCTTTCTTAGCAACTCTGAAAGTCTACTGGGTGTTATAATATGGGAGTTTATTTTTATCCCCGTTTCCTAAGACGAAAAGTTTTATGCAATCATGTTGTCCGTGTTCATTTATCTGTCTGTCAGTCAGTCAGTCTCCCCAACAACTTTCAAACCCAGTATCCAATTTCAACCAAATTTGAAAGTGCAGCCGAGGACTCAAAGCTATTAAGTTCCCACAAGCTTCATGAAAATAAACTATTGCATACAAGTTGAAGGTTCAAATTAGTGTTCCCTTGGGTGAAAGAGCACATTCTGAGTACGAGAAGTTTGTCTGACAAGTGGCCAGTTAGCATGTTCATACAAATCAGTTGTAAAGCTAGTCACAGCACTTGCTGGCCAGATCAAATTATTTCAGTCAGGGAAAAAGAATACAGAGGTGTCTGTATTCTCAGGCAGAATCTGCTCCTTGGAAGAATCTGCTTCATTTCCTTTGTCCTTGTTCTTGATTCTAGCACAGAATTCCTATTGCTTTCATTGGAAATTTGTTTTATGGATTGATATTGTGCTATTGATGAGTTTGCCATAGTATTTTGTCTCATTTAAAGCTTCTTTAAAAAAAATAATGCTTTTTGCGGTGAGTTTTTTATGCACTAATTAATTCTCACAGCATCCTTATGAGACAGGATTATGTTATTATCTGTGTTTCATGGAAATTGAATTCCAGTACAACATCAGGTTGAATCTATGTTGAGGAGCAAAGTTAGACCAGTGTTGTTCTGATTTTTGTCAAAACAAAAAAAAAAAAAAAAAAAAAAAGGGCACTTCACAAACTTACTATTCCCCATACAGCTACGCTTGATAGTTCTAGTATGTCATTTAAATCAGCATTTTCCATCTTTTAAAATAAATTAGCAATTTTTTTCCGATGGTAAAACTTGATCAACAGTTACACCTCATGGAATTTTCGTCTTTGCTCATTTGTTGCAGATTAATTTAATACATAATTACAGCATCATAGAGATTGTTGTGATTTGAGATTGCCATAGAAATAAAGGAGTTAACAGATCAGAGAAATGGTTGGAGACCATTACTAATTAACTATACTGATAACCATAGTCTGTTAATGTTGTGTTTGATATTTGCCAGTGTGAAATAATACATAAGAAAGATTCTGGAAAAACTGGCACACGATAGAAGCAGCTTTGATCATTTGGTCCCGAAGAATCAGTTTACAAACTTCTCTGCTTTAAAATTCTGCCTAGGATTTAACTGCAGAAGTACGCACCAAGTATGCAAATATCAAATTCACTTCCCCTTTCAACTAAAAACTTTGTCCTGGTGATATTTTGTGGCAAGTTCTTTCAGTGAATGACACACAGTAGCACCAGATTAACTGCCCTTTTTTGTCCCTGAAAAGAAATGGCAAAGGAATGTAGAATTTTCTGCCTTTTCTTCTCTCTGGTATTCATTGTTTTGTTTGATACTATAATGCATTTTTATTCCTCGCTAAAATGAACAGACATATTTCAGAGAAGCTTCTTTTGTGCTTTTTCTCTGATTTTGCCGATTCACATTGACTCTTACTGAGCCTACTCCTTATGTGCTTTCTCCCTTTTTAGTTAAGATGACTAGAACTGAAGACCATACTGCAACCGAGCTGCGTAATGGCACCCAGTTCTTTTTCCTGACTGGTGCACCTGAGCAATGGCACATGCCCCCCAGTATGCACAAGCAGCTCCTCTTAACCCTTGCAGTGAGCGTGGCTTTGTGCTTGTTAACATTACCTTGCCATGGCAAATACTTCGCAATCTCTTGCCTTTGCCTACCTGCCCTGAAAACCTTTACAACGTATTCTACTGCTGCAGGCCCAAAATCTTTTCAACCATCTGAAATCTAACTCTTTTCTACTTATATTCTGTTCTAAATCATTAATTACTGCACCAAATTCTTCTTGTGCTGGCTTGAAAACCTGTGCCTTTCCACAGATAGAAAATATTATAAATGTTTAACACTTATTTTCGTTTTTCCCACACTGAATTTATGCACCTAGTTATTTGATAATTAGAGCTAATTATGCAAATTAGGTATCACAAAATTACATTAAATCAACATTACATTTAGGGGAAAGGGTGTAGCTGTGAGACGGAACAATGGATAACTCTGCAGATGTATCCAAGCCCTCACTGCCGTTGGAAGGCTCCAGAAGTTCCATTTCCATCCTGCAACGAAGCGCAGCAGGTGAAAGAAGTTATCACAATACTTTACGGACAGCATGTACCGAGAGTCACAGCCATTGCCTCTGTAACCTTTACTCCTGTTCATCTGCGCCTTGATGGGAGCAGAGGGAGTACCCTGAAGGTCCTGCTCCTGCATGCCTGGACTCATGACCTTGTAATTTGCTCTGAAGTATGAGGATGTGGTGTGAGCTCTTCTTTCTCCTACTGTGCTTAGTCACAATTCAATTATTTGAGTTTATATTGATAAAACTTGAGCTAAGTTTCCATAGCAACCGTAATGATCAGAACATTTTAATGTGGTATACAAACACTGTTTGCATTGGTAACTTAAAATGCAATGAGGCCAAGTAAAGAGCATAGAATAGAGGCTTACATTCACTAATTTAGAATTGGAAACACCTTGTTTACCTTTACTTAAGCACCAAGTCTTTCCTTGTGCTTAAGACTACCTTTACATCTTATGGGGAGAGGCAGGACCCTTCAAAGAATGATTAATTTCTCTCTAAAGTAGCTTAGATCTGATATGTGAAGTTAAGCAGGATCCGTCCTCAAAAATTCTTCATCCCATTGATAAATATCCTTGGGTTTTACACTGTCATGTTCTTTGGCCTCTAAATGATAATGCTACCTTACATCTATCTCCCTGCATTTGGACTTCTGTTCCAAGATCCATGGCTAATAACATGAACAGAAATATCAGTTTTCCAATCTACTCAATTTCCACAAAGGAAAAAGCAGGAAAATAATGCAAGGAAGAGGGTAATTGCTATATTTGAGGGCAGAGCAACATAGGATCCTGGTGGGATCCTATATGAGCATAATCATCCCAAATGTTAACTGACTATATTAACATAACTTATATAAATATGAAAATTTACATTTTTAAGATGTGATCTTCATTAGCTCTTGACATCTCAGTTTTCCATGCAAGTGGCTTAGACTGAACCATAGTGACGTTATCTAATTTTAGGATGCAAACCCTTCTGTTAGTTGCCCTTTTTAACTCATCTTAGTTAAAACAGTTAAAAAACTAAAATTATGGTTTCTTTCACCATAAATACAGTCACAAGAAATGTCATTCATGGTTTTATGTACAATTCTGCATCTTTTTGTGTCAATTGAAATTCCTCCCATGTTCTTCTCTCTCCATGCCCCTTGTACTTATATTTCTGAATGTATGCTCTTTTATCAACAACAAATCCTATATTTACACATAGACTTTGGATTATCAGTGTTGTACTCTGCTCCTTAGAAACTTTTATTTGCTTTAAACATAAACATCTATGAAAAGCACCTGGCATCTCCTTCAAAATGCCTGTGGATAGTCAAGTTGAAAACTTGTGAGTTAAGATGCAATTAGTAATAAACTTACACCTTTCTGTTTATTTTCTACATTAGTCACATTTATAACCAGTAAAAGGTCTTAACTTTCTTGACTTCATTTGAAAAATGGAAGGTATCATTAGAAGTAATTGACACATGATTTTTTGAAAGAATTATTGTTCCCTTGGCTGTCCTTTCCTTTCTTAGTTTTTTTCGGGAATGCTTCATGTGAGCTTTATTTCTGATGGCAAAACAAGGGAAGTTTCAGGTTTCTTAGCACAGAACTTGTGAGTTCTGAGATGTTAGCTAGTGTCACCATTCTGGAGATTAGACATATTTAATCAGAACTACCTTGATTTATCAAAGGGAGAAAGGAAAATGTGGAAACTTATAGATTGACATAGTTCATCATAAAACTTTGTATCAATAAATTGAGAATTCAAAAGAGATGACAAAATAATTAAAGGGATTAGAACAGATGAATTATGAAAATTTTGAAGAAATTAATTCAGTATATACATGGTGGAAAAAAGTTCTATTCTAGTTGTCTAATACATTTGAAAACCTTCTGACAGTAAGTTTGAAAAATCTATTGACAGTAGTGGAAAAGAATGGGAATGCTAATTGGCAACAGCGTGCTGTGTGAAGAAGTTGAGATGTCAAGCTTTTTTTCTTTTTTTCAAAGCAACCTTTTTTCTGACTCATTGTTCTATGTGATACAGAGAAAGTATTCTTTAGAACTTCTAATATTCCCTTATTAAAGTTCTCCTAGAAAATCTTAAGGAGAGGTTCAGCTGGAATAATATCTTGCCTCCAGCAAGGCACATAGTTGCTTTAGATAATTCTAAATCATCCTAACAATCATCCTAATTAGGAAAGATCAACTTATGGAGACTATATGCTTGTAGGAAAGTACCAAACAATACAAATGATCAGCAACAACAGAAAATATCTTGAAATTCTACACGTCTACTCACAAACAATCCTCAGTGAAGAGTTACACCAGCTGAATGCTGTTTCATGCTCGCTTTAGTGAAAGGCAAATTAATAGGCTCCCTAGACTTTTACTGTGTCTCTTTATATCATACGTTTCCAAGTAGGAGATCATTTTTGTTAATATTTGTTAATTCTGCTGATGGCACATCTTTGCCTTGCAAAAATTTTTCCTTTTGAAAGACTGGTAAATGAGATAACATATATAGGAATGGACATGGAAGAGGAAGATAAAACTGTATTTTATACTTTGTTCACTGAGGCAGCCAAAGAAGACTTGGAAAAACAAACAGATGTAAACGTATATGTATTTAGTTTTACAGCAGAAAAAGAAGAGTTGGCACATCAGTCCTGGAAGAGTGTCTCACATAGGTTTTTCCTTTGAAAAGATGACATAAATATGTTTCTTAAAAATAAGCTGAGGAAAAAAAGAAAAAAAGGCAATCCATTCCTCAGCAAGCAGCCAAACAAAACCAACCAAAACACGATAAGCATAATTGAAGTTTTTATCTAGCTCTAAGGACCGATATGTGGGTATTTTGCACCTGTGTTCCGAGTAAAGAAAGTCTTTACAAATGAAAGACACAGAATTTGCGCTTTACTTTCCTGTAAGGTTTAAATTTTGTTGCACTATAAAAAAAGGTTCTTGTTGTGAGAGCCTAGAAACATGAGGAAGTGTTGAAGCAGACTGATTACTACTGTGAATAATTGCATTCTGATTCAGGCAGCAATACTGAAAATATATGCACGTCCCTTGGTCATGTAGCTACAACAGCATTTGTAAATGATTCAGATTTTGCATATGGTGGAGGTAGCACAACTGGTTTCATTGCATTCTGCTTTATTATTTCATGCTGTTCCAAAGTAAGCCTGTTAAAAGGTACTGGATGCATAGGAACTTCAACTATTTTCTAAGCTTCTCATGGTAAAACTTAAGTAAATGTGTAGGGGTGAAAAAGTAAATGTAAAAGAGTAGATGCAAATAAAAGTTTTCATGCGTTACGTGAATCTCTGTAATAGTCTTCTCCAGTATATGCAACAAAGGCATCAACCAATATTTAACATAGTTGTCTGTATATTACATGCACTGCATATGCTGTGTACTTGTGCACATTCTACTGGATGTATTCTGTGAAGATAAATCCAGTATTATTTAAACTCTCTTTTAGTATGTGTGGGATGGGAGAGGAAAAAGCCATACAGGGTATACGTGAATAGTCTTTGTTTGAAGCACAGCTAACTGTAGGAAAACAGGCACAATGTTAGCTTAAGTCAGTTTGCTTGGGCAGAAATTAAAAGATTGCTCAGAGAATCATACCTTATTTCTGAACTTAATTGATTGATAATGTGATATCCAGGTCACCATGAGACTGAATAACACTGCCGAAAACGGAGTGTATTCATTTCATATGCAGGCAACCATAAAGGACTCTGTGGAAAAGGTACTTCGTGTCAGCATTGAAAGACAGGGAATTCTGTTTAAGCAAAAATATCTCTCACTTCAGAAATCATGTCACGTCCCTGTCCCCAGTGTTGCTACCCTGAGAACAGATTATTGCATTTTACCTTCACCTGTTCACCAAATGTTGTGCTGTTTTGACATCTGGCCCTGGAGAAGGACAGCCGTACTCCACTGACCTCAGGCTAGGCTCCAGCTACATTAGTCCTGCTTACGCCTAACTATGCTACTTACAATGGTTGCAGAGTAGTCAGATAAAAAAGAAGCCAAGCTGCGTTTGGCCATTACACTGGGAAAACACACGCACAAATCTGACTTACCTCAATGTTTCCTTTCATTAGCGGACAGGTGAGACAATAATTTTTTTAAGTGTTTGCCTAGACTGTAGTTTAGTGGACCGAACCTTTTATAAATTTTAGAATTTCTAAGCTTGTATTTTCAAAACACTTCTATTAGACTAGTTCTTGTTTGTTTTAAATTCATCTTCAAATTTCTGGTTAAGGTATTTTAATGCGTTTTACCCCTCCAATATGCCTTTTTTTTGGGTGTGCTATCATAGATCTTCTCTAGTCACCCAGACCAGCTTGACATTTGGAAAAACCTTTAGCAGACTATCAAGGGAGAAATGCTTCATGATGTTTCTTCTTAACACCTTCATTAGGCAGAAGAGGAGGAGACTGCTTGGAATACAAAATATTAGAGTTCATCTTCAAATCCATGGATCTGCTCAACGTGTAACCTGCTGTACAATCGACCAGTGCTTCCAAGGGGCCTTTCTGAAAGTAAGGCTTCAATGCAAATGTGCAGACAGGGCTTCCCTTGCATCTACTACTGTCTGTACAGAACCAGACCAAAAGGCAACCTGACTCAGTAGCCTGGTTTTGGGCTGTGATCAGTAGTGGAGACCTGTGAGAGATCGTGAAAGCAGAGCTATTCTACAGTGATACTTCTCCAGCATATCAGCCTAGACCAAACAATCTGAAACTCGGTGAAGATGCTGAAGGCTTTAAAAACTTCTTTGTGAAGCCTGAAAACTTTTCATTTGGCATGGACTGCAAAGTACTAGAACACAACTAGGAGACTGGTTTTCATGTATATTTTCGTGTTATTTTCCTGTCTTCCTGTTCTGGGCTCTCTAAGGTAGGGGCTAATTCATTTTATCTACAGCAGTGCATCCATCTAAAATGATCCCAAGGCCATAGGATTACACCCCTTACCCATATCTTATCTGGAACATATATAAGTTCCAGGCTTTTAATCACATATTTCCTGTAGTCAGATTGGAAGTGTGCTGAGAAGCTGTGAGGAAGGTGCTGGTTCCATGAGACCCAGAAAGAGTGCTGACAAGGTGACACTAGGAGGCTTACCTGGGCATTCCCCTGCTAGCAAGTGAGGGTATCTGGATCCCTTTGGTCCACCTGAGGGTAGAGGCAGGTTCACCACATTTTGTATGGTCAGAAAAACAGTTCTGTTTTGATGTCCTGCCCCAGGTGTGGCAATCAAGCACCAAGACTGCCTGACTGGTCCACCTAGATAGCCCCAAACACATCCTAGGCTGCTGATTTCTATTCCCTTTTTCTCCTCCTAGGTTCTTCCTTTTTACCATTGTTCCCTACCAAACAAACAACCTGTCCCTAATTACTTTTCACCACATTAGTCTCTGTTCTGGTACATCTGTACCCAAATTTGCTATTTCTGATACTGTTAACCAGGTGATCTCAGCCACATACGGTATTGCTGACATGATTTCCTAGGTTTCCTAGGCCTTGCAAGATTCTCCTCCTCAAAGGTCCTCCATACTCACCTCCTGTGAAGCCTGGCTGTTTCGTGTGTATGCGGTCCTGAACCACCAGCGGAATCCAGCCATCCTCTTGTGGGGCTTTTGTAACTTCCATTGGATCCCCATATATCCGCCTTATTACATCCAGGAGTTTCTCTTCCCCAATAGTTTCCCATGCCTATTCAACTAGCTCAGTCCCAGACCAAGACCTAGGCAGTCATCAGACTGCAGCCCCAGCAAGGGGAGGGGGGGTAGCCTGAATGACAAAAATAATCAGCAGAAGAGAATACCTTTTAATACACACGGAACATAAGGCTGAGTTTCAGAAAAATTGCTTAAAAAGGATGAAAATACCTGTTTCAACAGCAAGTATGGCAATACATTTTAGACTCTGGCCTTGTTTAAAGGGATAAGTAAGAATCTCATTTGTACTATGCTCACGAGAACAATCCCCACTGATGGGATAAACAGCCTACAGAGGAATGATGCAGATGTCCTTGCTTACTGAAAGGAGAGGATAAAAGCAATGAGCTCCACTGCCTTATTCATGATGCATCACTGCTTTTGCGAATAATAGCCTACGTGATTTAGTAATTAAATATCCTTTACTACTTCCCACCTTATGTAATCACATTTAGTTTTAGGACTGTACACTCAGGAAGACCTCCTGACCCATCAAGTCCACCCAGCTGTGATTACAGACAGCCGTTTAATAAATATCTCATCTGGAAGGGGCCATACGAACATACCCTGCATCACAAAGCACTTCAGTGCCTTAGAAATTAAGATCTTTAGTGTAAAAGATCACAAAAAGAGGAGGAGGGCAGGAACAATCAAGTGTATCAGCAATCCCCATGTCAGTAGAATGGCAGATAACTTTTTTTAGGTGAATATGCTCTGATGAGCCTGGGAGACAGATGACACATGATGATACAGAGGAAGATAAAAATAACTTGGTCAACACAACTTTCTTATCACAGGAGAAATATGACTCCTCTGAGTGGATTGTTAGGACCAGGAATTTTTCAATAGTTAAAAGCAATGCAGTTTCTTAATATTTTTGGAATATATGGATAATAAATGTTAACCATAAGGAACAGGATCATGGTATATTAATGTATAATGGTATTCTGTGCTGTGTATTGCTTAATGTTCCTTCAACTAGATGCTTGTGTGGGCATTTCAAGGACTATCTTGCCACATCTCATTTTAATTATACATTTTAATTACTCTGAAGAGTTTTCAATTAAACATATTTTCTGTGAAAAATATTCAGCTCCCAGTTTTCTCATATAAGTGATCTGCAATTATTTTCACCATTGTTTATGTTTATCTTGCAAAGATTCACTTAGGCATGGGACCAACTGTGCGTTGTTTCCTGAGTTTGTTGCTGAGGGTTTTTTGCTGTTTCATAATAGACTTCCAATGCTTCTTTTGTTATTGAACTTTAAAGTTTTTAAATAACTCATTTAAGAATGACAGATGAATACTTTATTTAGCTTTGAATTCTGTAGTGGAAAATACTAAAAAATTGTAAAATATTGTAAAATAAATAGCATTACTTGGTTGACATCACTTTCATTTGAAATGCAGATGTATCAACTATGCTTGGCTTCTGTGAGTTCCTAGAATATATCCAATCTCCAATCTCCAAGTCTCCAATCACAAGCCTTTTGCAAAATACCTTAAGAAGCAAAATAAGAAGCACTCCACTGCATGGATTTCCTCTCTACCCAAAAGGTCAGGTGAGTTGAAATATCTGGAAATCCATGCAGTCACAATGGTTAAATTTGTAAAGAAAAAATCTGAATAATAAGCTAAAGAAATCTTAGTTGTGAATCTGACGGTCAAGCTCCTTAAATCTGACGTAGCCTTAGAGACACATCACAGAATCATAGAATTGTTTTGGTTGGAAGGGATCTTTAAGATCATTGAGTCCAACCGTAAACCTAACACTGCCAAGTCCACCACTGAACCATGTCCCTAAGTGTCATGTCTACAGGTCTTTTAAGCACCTCCAGGGATGGCGATTCCACCACTTCCCTGGGCAGCCTGTTCCAGTGTTTGACAACCCTTTCAGTGAAGAAATTTCTCCTAGTATCCGATCTAAACGTCCCCTGGTGCAACTTGAGGCCATTTCCTCTCATCCTACCACCTGTTACTTGGGAGAAGAGACCGACCCCCACCCCACTACAACCTCCTCTCAGGTAGTTGTAGAGAGCAATCTCTCTCGGCCTCCTTTTCTCCAGGCTAAACAATCCCAGTTCCCTCGGCCGCTCCTCGTAAGACTTGTTGTCTAGACCCTTCACCAGCTCTGTTGCCCTTTGCTGGACTCGCTAGCACCTCAGTGTCTTTTTTTGTGGTGAGGGGCCCAAAACTGAGCACAGTATTTGAGGTGTGGCCTCACCAGTGCTGAGTACAGGGTGAAGATCACTTCCCTTGTTCTTCTGGGCGCACTGTTTTTAATACAAGCCAGGATGCTGTTGGCCGCCTTGGCCACCTGGGCACACTGCTGGCTCATATTCAGCTGGCTATCAACCAATACCCCCAGGTCCTTTTCTGCCGGGCAGCTTTCCAGCCGCTCTTCCCCAAGCCTGTAACGCTGCATGGGGTTGTTGTCAGCCAAGTGCAGGACCTGTCACCTGGTCTTCTTGAACCTCATACGGCCCATCGATCGAGACTGTCCAGATCCCTCTGTAGACACTTCCTACCCTCAAGCAGATCAACACTCCTGCCTAACTTGGTGTCAAAGCTACTCATCTTGTCAATCACATTCTTCCAAATATGTAATAATGAAAGCCTGTAAAAATCACCAAACATTATATTGAGAAGAGTCTGTGGTCTCTAGATCCTAATAGTTATCTTGTGTCTGTGACAAAGTTTTTATAGATAAGAGAGTCACCCTTTGAGCACAATGCACTGAGAATAATGACACCAGAGCACATAAGAGATAGTCATACTGGAAACTGGTAGTACAAACTTGCAGTTGTAGGAAGGAGTGACCCATTTTCACAAGGATCAGATATTGGATAATGATGCTTTCCTGCACATTGCAGCTGTGTCAAGGTTTAGCTTACTACTCCCAGCACAAGTTATTACATGCAGTACAAACATTTATGTTCCAAAGAATTATTTGGCTGTATTTCATCTTTTGAGATATTCTTTTCAAGAACATTATATCTTTGATGTTTTAGGAAAATCTACAGCCATATGCAGGGAAGGACTATGTAGTTATAGTTGAAATATATATTGCTATAGATGTAGATATATTACTTAGTTGTTTTAAGAAATAAGATTTAAACAAGAAAGGAAAAAAAAACATTTTGTAGCTCTCAAACTTCTACTAAAAAATCTAAAAAACTAAAAAGATTCAACAAAAAAGATGCAGTCAATGAACATATGTGTTTTTCTGAAAATGCAACTAAGTCTGTGTGAATTGTGTGAATTATGTGAAGAGAAAACAGGGATATATTTGAAATCTTATTTCCTTTTAGGTTTTTTGGCTACCTACGTTTACTTGCAATTAATAGTTTGATAACAGAATGTAAGCATAAGATACCACAGTAAAAAGAAAAACTGAAAAATTACACCTTGCTAAAATATCTATTCTCTCTGATCATATGAGACCATATCATTTCAGTGACAGAGTTGGCCGACTATGAATGGTTATGATTAGGACATAAACAACCCAGACAACTCCATGCCAAGTTTGGGATTTTTTTGGCAGATTTGATCAAACTTTCACCACAAATAGAAAAAATGTGAAAATGCTGCTGTGTATTCTTTCTAAATCCTTTTAGTTCAAATCACCAACGTTTTGGAGAAGCAGACCAGGAAAGGCATCACAGAACTGTCCTTCATCACTGTCTGTCACGGAAAAAAGTAAGAAACGAACTCACTACAGTCACTGTACGTAGTCTGCATTACTATACATTCAATTCTTGAGTCCTAGCTCTGCAACTGTGGAATTTCAGAGTCATAACAGTCTATAAAGCATCAATTAATTTTTAAAGTATTATTTAAAAAGCAACTCTGATAATTCTCTGTGGCATCACATCAGCAAGGTTTTTCTTAGTGTAAAGAAAGAAATGTGAATTATTTCCCTCTCCCATCAAACTGATTTCTCCCTCTGCCCAAATATGAAACGTTTCCAGTATATCTTTTTTTTTGACAAAAATTCCATTCGGGTCAAAAGTAGTTTTGGGGAAGTAAGAAGCCATATAAAGAGATGGTCAATCTTCTCTTTTGATTTCAAAAGTTGCTTTTTAGAAGCTGTGAGCAAAAAGAAAAGATGAGAGGGTAGTAAAGTAAACATGGCTATGAATGGCAGCCCAAACAGAAAAGACTATCTTGACTTCATGTTTTTTAACAAAAGGAATTCTCTCACAGGTGTATTGCAAGTCATCTATACAACGCCTTAAGAGCCGGAGAGAAGCAGACCAACACAATTCAGGCATCAACAGACACTAAATTGTCCACAGAAAGGTGTCATTTAGAATATAAAGTAAGATGAGTGCTGTCTCACTTAATGAGTCTGGTTTATGTCCAAAATAGTATCTGTGTGTATAACATTTTTGCTCACAATCTGTAAAAACCTGGAAATTTTAACTTCACTAAAAATGTCAGGCTATAATCCATACTTGTTTATATTATCAATTACTTTAAAAAGCAGACCTGAGAGAGGCACGAGGAAAACCCACCTAGCTAATGATATGAAAAGCTGCTGGTCGTATGATCATAGCATAACTCGGTTTGGAAAGGACCTCAGAAGGATTCTGGTCCAACCCCCTGCTGAAGGCAGGGTCAGCTGTGGCATCAGACCAGGCTACTTATGGCTTTTCCAGTTGGGTCTTGAAAACATTCAACAGCGGAGACTGCATAGCTCTCTGGGCAACCTGTTCCAGTCCTTGAAATTTTGTTTTCTTATATCAGACTGGACCCTCTCCAGTTTCTGGCTGTGTCTGTGGTCTTGTGTTCTCCCACCATGCACCACTGTAAAGTGCCTGACTCTGCATGTACCTAGGAGAATGATCAGAAAATGGTACATTACCAGAAAAGGATCTGTGATGCTTTGATGCTACATCCTGGCTAACAACTGAATGACATTTTTGGTTTCTTGGTAGTCTACACTTTGAAACTGTCTTCAGGGCTAAGCAGAGAAGCCATTATTCACACGTATGCTCAAAATAAAAGTTATGCACAGAAGCAGTTATTTTAAGAGGTCTTTATAAACTCTTTCTGCTCACCTCAGAAGAGGAGTTATAGGTTGTCCAGGTCTGGCAAGGTAAAAAGCTAAGTTATTTTCCTTCATAAAAGACACTAACTTTATTAAGCAGTATATAAAGCTATATTAATTTTAATTTTTAATTAGAAAGGACTCAGTTAAAAGGCACAGAAAGCATTCTAAAACTCTTCAAGGTGATGCTCTGCAGTGGCTTCAGCTTTTCCCTGTTTTCCTCTGAGGTTTTTAAGCTTGCTAATTCTTTTATTTGGAAGGGGAGGAGCACCATTTGTTGGATCCAGTGATCCACTTGCCTTTCTTGACACTACCGAGTAGATTGGACCCTGATCTAATTATTTTTTTTGTATTTCATTCTTCTGTCTAATGTGGATCTCCCAAGTATCCGTATCTTCTACCAGATCTAGCTTTGACATGTTTTTAGTGCTGTGGTGAGTGGAAATGGACTGAGGACAGACTCCACTTGAGGTGGTGCCTGCATTGACCATCAGGGTGCAGTCAGCATGAGGTTGCTGTGCAAGGAAAGACAAAGATGACAGCAGGGTAGGCAGAGGCAGATACCTCATGGACAATACCTGAGTATGGTGAGCAGAGCAGGTCTGGTGATAGTAACTGGTTTCAGCCACAGTCCAGCAACAAGTAGACATGTCTGTAGTGACAAGACAAGGCCAAAGTCAAGCCAGAACATCAATGAAGCAGGTAACACAACACAGCCTTCACACTCTGGAGATCAGGCAGGGACCAAGGCAGAGGACCAGATATTATATGCAGGTCACAGGCTGAGAGAGTGCCTGGATGAAGTCCCCACATGCGGCTGGTGAGGCTACTTGGAGCCTGTAGGTATACTTATGGCCCAGCCATTGACAATGAATGTTTTATAATTAATTTGCAATTTTTGTAACTAGTAGTTCATATACTTCATAACAGGATCTTCTAAAATGTATTTTCCTAGCTTGCTTATAGGAATTTCATGTGATATGTGGGGATTGGTCTCTTCTCCCAAGTAAGAAGCAATAGGACAAGAGGAAAAGGCCTCAGGTTATGCCAGGGGAAGCTTAGATTGGATATTAGGAAAAATTTCTTCACTGAAAGGGTTGTCAAACACTGGAACAGGCTGCCCAGGGAAGTGGTGGAATCGCCATCCGTGGGGGTATTTAAAAGATGGGCAGACGTGGTGCTTAGGGACATGGTTTAGTGGTGGATTTGGCAGTGTTAGGTTTATGGTTGGACTCGATGATCTTAAAGATCCCTTCCAACCTAGAAGATTCTATGATTCTATAGGCTCCCATCAAAATATTACTGAAATGAAGTTATATTTGTCATTCCTTCCATTCAGTAAGCTAGCTATTCTGGCAAAGAAGGACATTGAGTCTCAGTAAATTTGTGCCTGACATTTGTTATACCCTCATCTTTTACGTATGCGAACACCAATTATTTAGTTAGTGCTAATATCTTTCAAAATGTGAAGCTAAGTAGTCTAAGATTTCCATTTTCATTTTCCCTGCTTGAAATATAGGTGTGGTCTTGCAGCCCTCCTGCCTCCGAGATCAGGCCTATCTTCCTGTAACTCCTAAAGTTAAACAGTAAAAACATTTATTTGACTGACTTTTAAACACCTTACAGTAAACCCTGAAATCTGACATGAGTTTGACCGATTTATCTATATGTTTATTAACCTATTCTTTCCCCTTTCTGTCATTGTTTCTATTCTTTTGTCACTACTGATTTTCTAAAATATTGTGTCATAAATACCCTTCTTTATGTGCAGATGGAAGCAAAAAAGGCAGTAAACTTTTTAAGAAAAAAACCAATACCTCATTGTCCCAATGAAATGCAATCTATAATTCTGATTGATAGCTTCCGACAAAGGTTCTTAAAATAGGAACAATTCCCTCCTGGTCCAAAGTAAAACCACGTGAAGCATTAAAGAACAAGTTTTTAGCTTACTACATTAATGAATTCAACAGGTATATCAAATTTTAAATAAGCAACTTATACTGGTTTAAAGATGCATGGGTATAATACAGATTAATCAAAAATAGCATCTGATATGTTTTCAATATATTACTAATTTTTTCAACACAATTCCTCCTGTGTTTTTTTTTTTGCAAATACATACATCAGATGCAGGGATCTGGTCTTTTAAAGAACTTCAAAGTGATCGAAACAAAATGTCTCTGTAAAGAGCTCTGAAATACAACTAGAAATGGATCCTCATCCCTGGGAAGCATGAATGGAAGAAAGTAGAAATTGAAATGGAAGAAAGCTAAAGGATAGCATGTGTACAGTCTACATGCAAGTTAACACTGAACAAATGGAAAATTCGACTTAGAATGAGATCTCTCTGGAGCAACGTAGAAGAGTTTGCAATAAGCCATGAATAAAAAAATAACAAGACATGAATAAAATCACATCCTATCTTACTATAATATTAAGGGTTATTCAACTTAGTTAACAACAATCCACTGTATGCAGCTTGTATTAAAACAGAAGAGTAGTTTTCCACGTAAAACAAACTATTGAAATTGTACATAAAGCCAATTTTATTACTTTACACTTATTTCTATGCATCAGCTAGCTAAAAAAAAATATTAAGGAAAATGGCATAGCTAATAAGATATTTACAGGAAACAAACAAAATGCATTCTACTCTGTGAGTACTATTTAAAAGGATATCAGTTCCAGAATATGGTCATTAAAAGAATAAGAGTCAAAATGCAACATTTTGATGATACCAGGATTATCATGGCACAGTTGTAGCCTTACAAAGTTATCTTTCAGTGATTGCTTCAATAGAAGCCTACACTGCAAATTAATTTTCAGCCTTTTGAAGAAGCGCAGAAGTAGAGAAAGAAGGGAAGAAAACCATTCTATTCTGAAACAGCCCCTGCAAATACATCGCATTTTCCGATTTACTACTGTACAACAATAAGGATATATCAGTGATGCTTAGGGTGTTGCAAAATTTAGATGCTCTGGAGCCACTCTCCTCCATATCTTTGATGGCTGGTACAAAAATGGATAGTCACCAGGACAACGTAAATTTCATAGGGATTTCTAGTCTGACTTCTTTCTTTTTTGTCATAGGAAAATATAATTTGGGCCACAGAAAAAACGTAATCAGATCTCTTTATTTTAGAGAAGATCCTGTTATCTAAGAATATGTGAGTTTTTGAAAAAGCATGTAAAATAAACACATTTTCAATTTATAAAAGAATAATGTTTCCTTGCTCTTAGTGGAAGACAGCGCATCCAAACCATTCTCTTACATATGGCAATTTTTATTCCTTTTATTTTTCTAGTCAAGCCCTAATTTACTGGGCCCTGGAGCTATAGATGCCTCTGAACCCTCTCTATTTTGTTGGATAGGCCATGAACAAAGAATTTTTTTGTATGTGGTTCTCTAATATAATTTGAACTAAAATAGCTTCAAGACTCAGCAAGCAAGCAAACTAACTAACTGTCTGAATAGAAAACCAAGTCCATAATTCTAACATAAACAATTGTAGAGTTGAATAAATAGACATGTAAGCAGTTATCAGAGCACTCCCAATAATGCATTTTTAATACTCTAAGAAATGAGCGCAGAAAGGAATCAACATAGTCCCTCAGGCTATAAAGAGCTTCAAGTGGCTTTTATCTTACATCCTGTTAGATTATTAAAAATTTGTAATTATAACTATATTAATATTTCAAGGCTCTTCACCCTACAGAAACCCTCAAGTAGAAATATAAAGAAAACACATACAAGTCATAAAGAAGAGTGAAAACATTAAATTCTATTTATGACTTTCTGATCATATACTTTTGTAGTCTATTTTTAAAAGGGGAAATAGTTATGATTTTGTGGTTGTATGTACAGTGTTTAAGTATGGAAGACAAAATGAAAAATGTGTTGCTGTGAATTTAGTGCAGACATTAGCAAGGTAGGTAGGCATTTAAAAATTATCAGCATTGCTTGGATGGTTTTATGTTTGTGAAATCATTTTGGAAATACCAATAGAGATATGAGGTAATATGACAAATACGCTGTCCTTAATTCTGTGCAAGGATGTGACAAATTGGGTAACAAGATGAGCCGCAGTTAAAACCCGGTATTCTGTGTGTGACATCAATAATTTTGAAGTCTTGTGTGTATCAAGCCATCACTGTCACTGCTCAAAGTTTCTTGCATGTAGTGAATGCTGCAATATGCAACATGCTATGCAGACAAGTAATTCTTCACTGTCACTGATGTCTTAACTCCCTCCTAGAGTGTCAGAAATGAATAGAAATCCAATGTCAGCTAAAATTAGTGTCTCTTGATGGCTCACAGGACAGGGAAACTGGAAAAGATTAGTCCTGTCTGCAAGTGGAATGAAAATCTGATGCCAACTCTCAAGTGCTCGAGCTGAATTCCCTTGATTCTGAAAAAACTTAGATTGTTTGAGTATAGTAAAATTCAAAGTCAAACCTGTCTTTAGTTCTGAACCCCAAGAGAAAGAACTTATGTATATGAAGGGACAGATTTTTTTAAATGGTTGAGATCTTATTTATGTGTCAAAATGAATGGTCAGGTTGCTGAATAGACTAGTACATCAGGTGATAGGTTATTTTGAAAAATCAGACATGATGGTCTTAGTGGGTGCTGAGCAGTAGAAAAAAGTTACTGTATTTAATTGTTTGGAAGTGTTGCTGAGCTTTTTGACAATCTGCTTCAGCTGTGAGTTTTCAACACTCTAGAAACAAAGCGCTGCCTGATCCATATTGCACTTTGTCCCTGAATTAAAAATGTAATAAATGTGTGTATAAAAGCATATGCTGTTCACGCCCACTGCTTCCTAAGAAAAAACACTTGCATATATCAAGAGTTAAGCATTGAAGATTTGAGCTATTCCTTTTTTTATGCTATGCTTCTTTTGCCCCAAGAGTTAGCTGAGTATGCTGTCTAGAAGCTGACACCCAGTGTGCTACATGTAGCAATTAGATTCAATACTTTCACTGCAGCTTCCAGGGATGGATTCCTCCTGCTGATTTCTGATGAACACCACATTAATGGGAAACTAGATAAAGTATTGAATTGTATGTAACTTGTATTTTTTTCTGGCAAGAAATAAGTTATTTATCCCTCTTTTAGGAATGTTTTAAAATACAAATCAGCTTCTAAGTCGTGTTTAGTAACTTGCGTAGAGCAAAGAGACATTCCTAAACAAAAAATCTTACTGCCAGAAAAAAAATTAAAAAAATTGAAACCCAAATAAATGTAAAATAAACTTTAAAATCTCACAAGAACTTACAATATTGAATTCAGAGTCCACTTCCTACCTTACAGTTGCGTACAGGAATAGAATTCCACTCACTTTTAATCATGTGGAAGGTGTGAGAAGTACAGTGTAAGGTATGTCTAGAAAGCCATTTCTATTATTTTGCCATTTTTAAAACATGAATAAAAGTTTAGAATATTGGGAATCATGGTCATAACTCATGGCAAATCAGAGCAGCAACACTGTTACTACTGTCACCAAACACTAAGATAAGCTAGAATATGCCTTTGGTGACACTAAATTCCAGGCATTTTTATAATTCTTGGCCATCCAAACCTCATACTGTTTTCATTGAGAATTTTAAGCTTTTAAAGAGAATCAGTCTTTATCCATTTTAAAATCTTAATTAAATTTTTATTCTGCTGGTATATCGAAGAGAAAATATGGTAGCATATTGATATTTACTGTTAAAATACATTAGAAAATAAGATTTTTATTGAAGGTGCATGAAAAACAAATCCTTCTTCAGGTCAGTGAACAGAAGGAACAAACTACAAAACTAAAAGCAAGTTTGGAATAACTGATTGGAATTTGTTATGTATTAGACTATTTCTGAAAGATAAGGTAGTTGGTACCTGTGAAGTGGAAAAGATTTTTTTGGGGGGACACTTCAATTTCTCAAAAAAATCCATTTCTGAGAGCTGATAAAGTATCAGTCTCCTGAAGGAAAGAAAGAGACAAGTAGTTTACAGTCTTTACAATGTAGAGATGTGAGGGGAGATGCAACATGGCATAAAACTAACATCTGGAATGAATCTGTAGTTTTAGATATTAAGTAAAACTATAAAACTTAGTACTTGAGGGACAAGTTTGTACAGCAGAAGGCTGCCAAGTATATGTTCCTAATTATTGGTATTTTTTAAATCCTGGTCTACTATCTCATTTCATAATGTAACTACTAATTGTAAGACATTGTAATTGTAAGACATTCCATATTAGGTGCCTATAATCCAGATAGTCCTTGAGTCTTAATTCAAAGGATTTTCAGAAAACAGCATTGACAAAATCCTTCATAAAAGACTTTTAAAGAAAATAAATACATGAAAGGAGTAAGAGAAAAAGCACCAGCATGTCCAACAATTATTTATAGGGTAGAAAACAGAAAACTAAATTAAATATTCAGCCCTCAGAATGGAGGGCAGTCAGCAGTTGAGTACTGCAGGGAACTGTGCTGTTAGTATAATCCCAAATACCTGTGAAGAAAGCAAGGCGTGAGGTAGGAAAATCTGCTAATGATACCAGGTTATTCAGGACACGCAAAGTGAGCGTTTCTTGTAAAATGGCAAGAGGGAAATTGAGAGGCAATACGATGTTAGCTGATACTCCATGTAGATGAATATAAGGAAAGTGCAAGAGGAAAATGGTGTGAAAACTTAACTGGGAAGGTGAAATGCTGGGCCGTATGCTGATTACCCACCAAATGGCCTTCGCAAGGCAGAGGTATATCCTCAGTGAAGTTTTGCACTGGGAGCCCCAGTGAATAACCTTGGAGAGTCTATCTCCAACAGGGAGACAGACTCCTAGGCTCTGCCAGAATAACTATGCTGAGGAATCAATGGGGTGATTGTTTTGGGGGAAGTGTTACTACAGTGTCAGATGAATGTCTGTCTTTATTGGTAATTGTATGGGTTTATTCAGGTGCATGTTTGTTGCCTACTTTCACTAGCTACTATGATGGCACCTAGCATAACAGATGAAGCTTCTTTTACTCCTAAATTGACCCATAATATCATTTCATGTGGGGGGAAAAGAATAATGGAAAAAAAGCAAATAATAAAGTGCCATTAAAATTGACTAAGACCCTGATCTTAAAGTTTCCCGTGGGTTAAAAAAGCTAGACAGAAATTCTTGTGATTGGCAATACATCTTCTCATATGTACCGTCAGAGTGGTGGGTTGACCCTGGCCAGCAGCTGAGCACCAACTCAGTTGTTGGCTCACTCCCTGCTCAGTGGGATGGGGAAAAGAACTGGAAGAGCAAAAGAAAGAAAACTTGTGGATCAAGATAAAAACGTTTTAACAGTTGAAGCAAAGCTCACAGGCAAGCATAGCAAAATAAGGATTTTATTCATTACTTCCCATCAGCAGGCAGGTGTTCAGCCATCTCCAGGAAAGCAGGGCTTCATCACATGTCATGGTTACTTGGGAAGACAAATGCCATAACTCCAAAGCCCCTGCTCCTCCTTCTTTCCCCCCGGCTATTATTTCTGAGCATGATATCACGTGGTATGGACTATCCTTTCGGTAAGTTTGGGTCAGCTGTCCCAGATGTGTCCCCTCACAATTTTTTTGTGCACCTCCAGCCCACTGGCTAGTGGGACAGAGTGGGAAAAAGAGAAAGCATTGATGCTGTGCAAGCACTGCTCAGCCATAGCCAAAACACTGTTGTGTTATCAATGCTGTTTTAGTCACAAATCCAAAACACAGCACCATTCAGGCTGCTATGAATAAGATTAACTCCATGCCAGCCAGACCCGGTAGAATCAGTAAGAACAGTGAGTACAAAATCATGAATAATAAACAGCAGCCTATTTTTAGAGATACTTTTACTAAAGTTATTAAAAGCAAACAAAATTAACATACCAAGAAAATGTTTCCCAGATGAGAATTTTCAAAAATTACTTGAGTAAAAAACTACCATGGAATAAACTTTGAGTTACAGTTTGAAAGGTAACAAAGGGACCTAACACTGAGATTCTGATTTTCATGAACTCCTTTCCATTTTCTTTTCCAGTTTTTGAATGTTATTTGTGGTCACACAGAGGAAGGAAATAAACTGTCTCTAAGTTTCACTGTAAAGAAAATGTAGAAAATAGTATGGACCTTTAATTGCAGGAGGAAAGAGGGTTTATATTAGACATATAGAAAGCTCTAAAGCTAAGTGTGCTTAGACATCAGTAAATTGTCTGAGAAAGGTGTGGAACGACTGTCATTGGGAAAGGGATTGACAAGCATCTGTTAAGAAGAGATGAGTATGATTGTGCTCGCCTTCCTCATTTGCTCTTTCCTCTGCCTGCTTAGTTTCACTTCTTTTGTTACTGTTAATGATTTTACTACTAGTGCTCTACAGGACTGCTTCTCCCCATAGTTCAGATGAAAGAACTGTCATTGTCAGGAGGTAAAAATCACGACACACACACAAAAAGCCTTCCACTATCTTTGAAGTGCCTACTTAAAAAATAGAATAACTAATCCAAACACAAAGCTGCATAAGTTTGACACATGTTCATACACTGTATTTCATGCTGTTTACTTTTAGGTTTTCATTCCTACATTTCATGTTCCACGTTACTTCAAATAACTGACATTTCCCCTTCATGACTTATTTCCAAGGTCTATCAGTAGTTTAATTTATCCAATTGAGAGGATAACAGGTGTGCTTTGTCAGATTGCAACAGTAATGTAAACATGCTTTCTTGACTTTCAAGTAGATGTTTGATTTGCAAGTGTCAGGAAAAAGACAAAAAGATCAGAAACAGTGCAACCCTTGCAATGAGAGCTCACGAACAATGTGTTCAATAAATCAATACAAACACATTTGTGAGTAATTAAGGCCTGGAATTGTGGTTTCCTTAGCCTGTTTTCCAGTGCTATGCGGACAGATGAAAAGTTGAACATAACAGTGACATGGCTTTTTAAATTGGTCAGTTCTAATAAGGTTCATAAAGAATTTCAAAGATGTCTACTCACGTAAAACCAGAAACTGCTAAAATAGTGAAATTAGCTGTAGCACTTAGTCCAGTATATGTTTGGGTTATTTTTTTAAGTACAAGGTTAAAGACCTTAGCTGGAATGATTAAGTGTTAATGAATTATTACTTCACTTATCACCCATTTCAATTTTAATGTCCTATGTTGAAATTCTCTTCTAACCCATGCTCTTGACATACCATATTTCCTCTTCGCTGCCAGCTCCAGAAGCTACGTCTATATCCAAGAAGCAAGGGCAAACCAGAATACAGAGCAGCAGAGAGGAGGAAACAATTGCACTGCTCCAGCTTTTTGAGCACACCAGAGGTATGCAGTTCTTATTGCACAGCAGAAGGTGCAGAAGGACACAGAAAATCTACTGAAGACTGAGTGAGGCTGCTTGAAAACTGTGCAATGGTGGTTTCAGGATGCTGTGGGTACACTCTTTGGTACAAATGCCTTTGTTACTTTGGAGGCCTCTTTGCCAACAGAGCTCCATGGGAGGGATACCACCATCTAGGTGTAGGGCTGTGGCGAACGCCTGTTGCTGGAGGCCACTCATGTCGAAAGTGTGGTTTGATTCAGGCACTCAGTCACCTGGTGAAAGAGCTGGAGGAAAGGGTGAGCAGGCTGTGTGTCATCAGTGAAGATGAAGAGATTGACAGTGTCTTCATACAAAATTGTCAGAAATGAGAGCCTGAGCCACACAAAGCAATTACAGAGGGACAGCCAGAGGCCATAGTCAAACAAGCAGTGGAAGTAGACTGTCAAGATGGAGAAAGCTGGAAGCGTATTATTTCTGATTCCTGCTTCATCTGCAAATCTGCAACTTCAGAACAGTACTGGTGAGGACAAACAAGACTCAACAACAGATGAATCAGAGCCAGCTGAGCCAGCCTAGTGTCCATATGAAGAGGAAAATGTGAATGACAGTTATAGGAGACTCGTTGTTGTGGGGGATGGAAGGACCCATCTGATGTGAACCTGATCTGATAGCTCAGGACGTTTGCTGGAGACAAGATTTGGGATGGCCAGCCTTTGGATTCTTTCCTCTTGCTGCTCTTCCACGTGTGCAACAATGATGTTGCAAGGGCAACCTGGTAACATGGAGCATACCAAGAGTGATTACAGAACCCTAGAGGTGAGGTGAAGGGGTGGTGAAGGCTGGTGTTGTCTTCTCAGTCCTGCCAGTGAGGAGGAAAGGCTTGAGCAGAAGTGGGGTCATACCTCAAATCAAGACCTTGCTGAATGGCTTGTGTTGCAGGTAGAGCTTTGGCTTCTTGTGAGGATAGGACCCTGTTTCAAGAGTGATCTGTAATGTACAGAAGACAATTTCTTGATGTAGGTGATCAGTGAACCAACTAAAACAAAAGCTTTGCTGAACCAATTACTCCTAAATGGGGATTAATTGGCTGAAGATGTTAAGGTTGAGGACAGCCTTGGCTGCAGTGACTGTGAGATTTGAAGTTCAAGATCCTGAGAGAAGTAAGCAACATGTACAGCTGAATTACGACCTTAGACTTGAGAAGAGCTGATGTTCACCTCCTTATGGACTTGTTTGGCAAGATCCCCTGGGAAATTCACCTGTATATCAAAGGCCCGGGAAGGCTGGGACAGCCTCCTCAGAGGAGGCTTTAGAGGACGCTTCAAGGACAGCCTCCTTAGAGTGCAAGAGTGGTCTATTCATGTGTACAGGAAGTTGAGCAAGCAGAGCAGAAGGTCAGCGTGGATGAACAGGAAGCATGTGACTGACCTCAGACACAATAAGAAAATACACAGAAGATGGAAGCGGGGACAGTCTGCTTAAAAAAGGATAAAAAGGTATTGCCTGCATGTGTAGGAATGCAGCTAGGAAAGCCAAAGGTCATCTGGAGTTGAAAACAGTGAGGGAGGTGAAGGACAGCATGAAAGGATTTTGTAAGTACATTAGTAGTTTAAAGGAAGACTAAGAAGTGGGTCCATTGTTCAGTCGGGCAAGGGACCTAGTGACAAGGGGTATGGAAAATGCCTTCTTTGCCTCAGCTTCACTGGTATTATTTACCAGTGAAATATTTACCATATTTACTCAGGCATCCCAGGTCCCTGAGCCCACTAGCAGAGTCTATAGGAGTGAAGCAGAACCCACAGTAGAGGAAGAGTCTGGGATCACTTAAGCCAGGTAGAAATGCATAAGTCCTTGGGACAAGGTGAAATGTGTCCCACATTGCTGGAAGAGCTGGCTGATGTCATTGCAAGGGTGCTGTCTATCATCTTTTAGTGGTCATGACAGTTGTGAGAAGTTCTTAATGACTGGAAAAACGCAAGTGACACACCCATCTTCAAGATAGGCAAGAAGGAGGATCCAGTTAGCAGGCTGATCAGCCTCATATCAGTCCCTGGGAAGATTATGGAACAAGTCCTCTTAGAAGCCATTTCCAAATACATGAAGGTCAAGAGGGTGACTAGCAGCAGCAAGCACAGATTTACAAAAGGCAAATCATACTTGAACAACCTCATGGCTTTTTATGATGAGATGCCTAGTGTGGCTGACAAAAGGATGGTAGTGGATGTTGTATACTTTGACTTTATTTAGCAAAGCCTTTCACACGGTCTCCCTCCTTTGGTGTCCTTATCACCACATTGGTGAGATGTGGGTTGGCTGGTGAGGTTGATGGAAAATTGGCTGGACTGCCAGTCTTAAAGAGTTGTTATCATTGCTGAAGTCCAGCTGATGTCCAGTAGAAACTAGTGGCGTCATCAGGTATCAGTGCTGGGACCAACACTGTTTAATGTCTCTGTTAAAACCTGAATGATGACACAGAGTGCACACTCAGCAAATTTGTGGGTGACAACCAACTGTACAGAACGGTCAATATGTTGGAGGACACAGAGATATGGGGAGGTTGTAGAAATGGCCTGATAGAAATCAAGGATTATTTTTTGTTTTCCACAAGGTGGAGCAGAATGAAGGAACAGGTTGTCCAGGGAGGTTGTAGAAACTGTCCTTGGAGTTGTTAAAGACTTGACTGGACATGGCCCTGAGCAACACAGTCTAATGAGACTTGCTTTAAGCAGTCAGTTGTATGAGACTGCCCTCTGGGGATCCCCTCCAACCTAAATAATTGTATGATTCTACAATTCTACAGTCTCATGAAAAGCATATGCAAGCGAGAAATCATCTTCAGTTGCGTTTTATAGGGGAGGAAGCAGCATATAAGAAAACCACAAGAAGAAGAGAATGGGACAGCATAAGTGAAATAGGCAGTAAGGTTACTACCAGATGTGAGTTGTTAACTGGTGGCCTTCCTGTACATTGCAGTTGCAATGTACGCATGTGATGGCAATAATTTAAGGTACTTAGAGCTACAGGAAAATATTTAAGCCACAGGCCAGTTTCTTGCAAAACGGCAACATAAAGCAGGATTAAACATTCCAGATGACTGGGAGGTGATAACATGCTACTTCTTAAATACGACTGCACTGCAGAAAGAGCTCTGTGGGAAAATGAGGGAAGGTAAATACCTGTCAGGTATCACAATTCTAACCTTTCGTCCTTGTTTATGCTTAAATGCTGTCCTGATTTGGCTTTCAGTTTCAAGCAATTTTTGTTGCTTCATTGTTTTCACTTTGCTTGTATTTTTCTCATGCCTTTGCATTTTAGAGAAGGAATAAATATAAAATTCAATTACAAAATTGGCATCCTAAGTCTTCAGTTCCAATTATTTGGAGTCAGAATTTCTTTTTCAGCATCGAACAACACTTTTCCTTAACTTCTCCTCTGCAAGCTCATTCTGGAACTTCAAAATCAAGTCCTACCTTTCCTTGAATCTTAAACCCTGACAGTGATTTAAAGGAGAAACTTTTCCACCATTTACCCTGTGACCATTGACTGCATTTGCAGAATGAGTTGTTGAGTCCATTACTGGAATTTACTAAGACATTCCCTTGATACAAATAGGGAGCTGAATTCATCCCACAACCTCTCAGCCTTAAGGGCTAAGAGAGTCAAGAGATAGCAGTACATAGAGGTAAATCTGTCAGTCTGGTTAGCCATTCATTTTTCATATAATTGTTCACATTGTGCCACGGTGGTGAAAAGCACTAATGCAAACAAGCAGCCAACAGTGAGAATCTTAAAAAATAGATAAGAGTAGATATCCCAGGTCAGACCCAGCATCTGTCTAGCCAAATAGTCTGTCTCCATCAGTCATCAAAAACAGATGACAAGGGAAGAAACCTAAACCCAAGATAAGCACGTAGTACAACTTCCCATCAGAGCAGAAATTGCTGAAGACTGAATGTGTGAGTCAAGGACTTCCTGAGCCGAAGACAGTACTTTAATAGGTAAGCTTTAGCAAGAAATAAAGAACATTAAAAACCTATCCTGCTTTAGTCACAAGACTTAGAGAGACCTGGCGCAGTGATCCTTTACATCACAGTCTGTTTAATCAGGCAGACAACTGCACTGTGATTAAGAAAAATTAGAACTGGTGCAAAAGTCATAATTAAAAAAAAGGGAAACTTTTACTCCTTCCTGAGGTGTTTTTGTGGAATTGTCAATGAAATATGGATGAAGCTGAACACCTGACTAATTTGTCTAGTGCTAAAACTTTGGGGAAACTCGGTTGCATGTAGGAGCCTAGATCAACATTCCCTTTCATTTAATTACAGAGAATGATGATTTTTCTACCATTAAGTTTTCTACATAATGAGCGCCTCTTTCTCATTTTGCTTTGACTTCTCTTCCCCTCTTATGTGTTGTGCTTATTTAGAAACAGAATAAAAATAGATTTTGTAACGGAATAAAAATAAAGTCTGTAGGGTGTTTACAAACACAGAGCAAATCTGAGCAACTTGCTACAAGTTGGCAAATGCAATCTGAGTGCCAGCCAAGGAAGATTTCAAACACTTTCATGGTGCGAGTCAAATTGCTCAGATTGTTCTGATAACGCTGCCAGTTGTTTTTCTTTTGCATTTTAAGTCTGAATGTAGCTGCTACTTTTTGGTACCTTCTACTGAATGATTGCAGGTTACTACAAGGCTCTCATTTTTGTCTTTATGTAAGGTTTTTGTTCTAGAAAGCTGTGCAACTAAAAATCTTAAATTGCTCATGCTATCATTACAGGTTATTTTGCCCATCTGGAAGATTAAATCGGTTCTTTAGGCTTAAATGACTCAGTGCCAGTTGCTCACCAAACCAGTCTTCCCTTGCTCTAAGACTTAAGGAGAATGGAAAAAAGAGGACGGATCCCAAAGTTACTGTGGGTGGCAATTCCGTTGTCAGGCTAGCAGTGTAAATTCTCTGTTATTTCTAATCACTGCACTGTCACCAGAATTGTCTATTCTAATCGGCTTAGTCAAGACAATGCATGCACGCTTCCCTAGCTTTATTCAGTTACTCTCTCCCTACTTCCGCTCAGCATCGTGTGTGTGACCACTGAACACGTTGTTTTAGACTGCTGCTTTCTTCCAGTTGGATAGTTTTCTAAAAGTTGAAACCAGTTCTGGGAAGTCTTTATTTCAATATTACCTCCGCTTCTTCTTCCTTCCATATGTTTACGCTGGTAAAATGTACTCCATATGGACTTCATTCTATAAATTCTATCCATTAATGTTCCTTTTTTAGACTTTTTACCAACTCGTGTTATGTTGCCACTAGGTTAAAAAAAAGAAAGTTATTTTACTCAGTTTTGATTTAGACATCATTAATTTAAACATATGATTTAGCTTACATATGTAATAGCTTTAGAAGTCTGGAAATATATTTATATACATACAATAGATTTACTAATCCTACATCATACTTTATAATCCTCCCCTAGGCTTACAAATCCTACCTTCTATATGTAATTCCTATGATTAATTTACAAATCATCCCAATAAATCCTAAATTAAAATGAGTCAATTTGTAAATCCTTTCTTTGCACTTGAAGTACAGAACAAGTAGATGACTTGTGAGGTCTTCAAAGCCTGACAGTTACAATTAAATCTATATCCAGTCTTATTCCTCTTCCTTCTCTGCCTTCCTAACTCTGCCTGTAAATCCTGATCATCTGCTTCTTTCATGAAATTAAGCTTTATTTAAACAAGATGGAAATTCTGTAAACTTTCATATGCTTCAACAGACTTAACCACATCCCTATAATCACATCAGCTTCAAGCCCTCCCAACCTGAACTGTATTGGAGAAAAGGGGTTGAGCCAGAGACCCAAGAGAGCATACAGTATGTGTCAGGAAGGAGTGATGGAAATTCAGTTGAAAGCATTTTCTTCTGAAAAACAGCATCTGCAGCATGCTCCATCGTGATGTTTGATTATTCTATGACATTCCTGGATTCTTTTTAATGCCTCTCCAGAGTGTTATTCCTCAAAAATTTAACAGCTTTTGTGCCAGCAATTCTGGTTTAACAGACAGTTAAAGCTCACTTCATTTATAAACTCTAAAGCAAGTGTGTCTTACTTCTGCTGTAAGTTACAGAGTGGCTGAGAAACAGGGAAGACAGTCTCTGTTCATGTTTCTGAAAGCCTCAAATGTATTATCCAAATTAAATTCATAGGTTCTTCAGGTCCACACACTTGTATAATATTGCCTGTGCACTTATGCAACCCCGCAGTATGCAACTAACAGACCTGCACAGCTGAATGAAAGAAAGAAATTTATTTGAAAAAACTGTTTTTTAAAATATGTATTAAGTGGCAAAGACCCATTTGTTATTTTGTAAGCATTTTTGAAGTTAGTTAAGATTGTGTTTAAGTCTTTGAGCTTGACATGCAGGGAGTGGGGAACATGTAGTATTTCAATGGTTCTGTGAAATCCTCCCTCCAGCCAATACAACGAATGTGGTCGCTAAACACCTTCTCCCAAGAAGAAGGGTTGTCCATTACCTTTTTTCACTACAAGTGCATAGCAATATTAAGCATTTTAAGAGTTTCATTCCGCCCTTATGCTCCTCAAAATTCAGCCAATACCCTATCCTCCCACCTCCAAGTCTCACTTTCACTTTTTGTAACCATCTCCCTGTGGTACCACTGCCTGAATGCAGGGAGCAGGGTGAAATCCCACTTTTTCTTCTTGCAAGGACGTATACTCCTATAGTCTGCCCTACACAGATCCCTATGTATCCCTCCACACAGTTTTCTTGCTTGCATGCCTGATTTCTGAGTCTCTGTGAGAAGCAATGTGAGGAGCTCAAGGAGGCAGGGTAGTGGCTTGCTTGAGAAAAACAGCTTAATGGGTTAAGGACTTCCCTATAGAAATGAGAGACTGCAAGAAAGGTTTAACTCCTGTTTCATAATTTTTTTGTGGGGAGGGGAAATTTTCAATTCAGAGATGCCTATATTTGTGCTTATATGTGAATTCATACGTAGGAGGTATGGCAGGGAAGCTTGTAGAGTTCCTTCACTTGAAGAACCTCCCCAATCTGAAGTCCATTGCCTATTCAAGACAAATTAGTTTTTAAATGTTTGACAGTAATCATTTGACTAAAAACTGTTCTAGAAACTTCAGCTGGCTACAGAAGGATGCATAATTCTAAATACCAGTCTTGAAAATTAAGCATACAAAAGAATTATTTCACTCCTGCTTTAACTAACAGGTAGCTTTGGCTACGAAGTCTCCTGGGTATCTCCATAATTCCTAAATTCTGAATAATGAGCAGCAGGAACCTTAATTTTCAGGCTGAGAAATCAGTTAAAGCAAATGGGGATCTCTGAACTGGTACTGCAAGGACGGTCTGGCACTCAGGGAAAACCAACAGCTGCAGGTTGCTCCCTTCTCCCTCCCCGTCTACACTTAGATTTAGTCACTTCTGTTTTAGCAACAAGCTGCTGGTGTACCAGAGGCAGATCGTGCACAAAGTTTCAATCAGAACAGAGTGTCAGACAGGTGATGTTGTCATCCTCAGTCATTCTGATACCTCGCAATTCAAAATAATTCTGTTGCTAGCTATACTTTCAAAGGCAAAAATGTGTGCATTTCTTTACATACGTGCAAACACGTTACAAGTACACATATAATATTATACATCTATATTAGTACAGGGTTTTGCATGTATGTGTGTATATATATACATACTAGCACATATATACTATACTAGCAGGATAGATTATATTGTACTTTATCGATATATATACTTACACATGCATCTAAATGAATATATATATATACTCATACATACACATACATACTGTGTCATACTGAAACTTTATTCTCTCCCAGTGTTAGATGGAAGCTATTGTCTATTCATTTTTAATACTGGCTAGTGTTAACAGCTCATCAGGGAGATAGCATTTACTCTGGGTCTTCATATGTTGAATACAAATAAGGACAGGAATAGCTAGACAATATGTTTTACCCAAATTGTACTGCTCTGTATTCTACCTTGCCTTTCCTAATCAGTTTCTAATCTCCTATATGACTTCTTAATTATACAGCTACACATTTATATCCTCTCTCACACCTTCTCTTCCTCTTCTTGCTAAGCCATCTTCAAAGACAGTTGTGGTGGGGGTTTTCTTTGTAAGTAAGTCTATCTCTTTGCAATCTATAAGTAGGGCTGGAGTGGAGATTTAGCAATAAGCCAGCTTCCCTGCAAAGGGGCTGGGAAAACCATGTCCAAAAAAAGTAAATAGGAAATAAAATCCTAGGGCTACAAGCATAAGATTAAATCCATTTAAATTTTTTGAATGATAGAAGCAGCAGCTAAAATAGAAGCCAAGAACTACGTTTAAAAGCTTGCCTGGAATTTCAGTAAAAAAAGTCTGTATTGGCCACAAGGAAAGTGTTTCAGGCCAAAAGAAGAGTAATGGGTTCAAAGAACAGAACACTTTTTTTCTTTTTACATAAAACAGAGAGAGAATAATTTTATAGTCCAATTTCCCAACAAAACCAAAGAAAAGTTAAAAGACTATAGAAATGGAAGTATCATGTATACCTATAAACCTTTCAGCAGTTAATTACTTATATAACACAGACTATCATCCAATGATGTCTACTTTAACATCTTGGTCGTAGACAAGGGACAGTATTTGTATTATGGTATAATTATAGCTCCAGACTAAATACAAAATATGCTGGATTTCCTATAGCACAATTGCCCCATCTCTTTTTTCTATAGTTATGGTTAATGCATTTCCGACTAGAAAAGCCTGAAAGCCCAAATCTGGACTGAACAAAGATGGCATCTTTATCGATGTGTCTGAAATTTTGGAGTAACAGTTTGCCAGATCTTTTGGGTGCCATTACATTTACAAATGAAGCCCTAATTGAATGCTGAAAAGCTAAATTCATTTGAAGCCAGTTAAGTATCCTATTTATAATACTGCATGGCTTGCGCCAAAAGCATCCCAACCTAAAGAAAAACTAACCTCTGTCCCTCAAGTCACCAAAGCCACAGTCATTGTCCCAGCTCAATTTTATAATGAAATCACTGTTACTATAATCAAAACTCATAGTTTATTTTAAGGCTTTACATTCCTGTCCTTGTTATTGGACTTCATAATTGCTATAATTGTTTCAATTTAGCCTGTAATATTAGTGGTGAAGCAGAAGAGCCTAATTCCTCATATTCTAATGATTTTGTATCTGCTTTGACAGGGGACAGATACGCATTTTGCTAGGAAAAAAAAAAAACAACATAAAAAACCCCAGTCCATTGTGGGAAAGAATACCTCTAAGAGATAAAAAGGATTTTTACAATACAATTGGAAATCTAGCTGTCTTTCTCCACCTTCTACATGTCAATATTATTCTTTTATACAAAATCAGGATTTAAAGATTCTAGAAGCTGTAAAAATATTATATCAAGCATCCTAAATATTTTATTTTCAGTCAGGCAAATACTAGTGTAGCAGAAGTAAGACCAGCATTAAGGGTTACAGAGAATAATATTTGAAAACATTCCAAAGAAATGAAAGACATTAATTAGCCTATACAATTTACAGACACTAGTTGAAAAGTTCACTGTAAACAGTAGCAAAGAGAACTAGTTAAATACACACTCGCAAAAAAAGATTTTGAAATTAAAATGGGTGAAAAATAAGTAGAAAATAATTAATTTGCTAGAAACAGAAAGCAGATTGGAATTCTTCACTTTTTCTTAAGGAGAGTGGCAGCACCATCAGCAGCAACAGGAATCTGCTGACATTATTTTGATACAGTGAGGGCCTGGACCCAGGTTGCGTTGCCTTTTCCACAATGTTGTCAGAGCCCTGGGCTCGTTCTGCCTCCTGTGGTTTTGGCTGCTGCAGCTCAGAGGCAGTGCAGCTGAGGGATGCCCCCTTCCTGCTCATATCCTTGGGGAGAGTGTTTCTAGCCCCATCTAACTTCTCACGTGCTCTTGAGGTGCCCGATGCATGAGGCTGGAGCTATGCACGGTGTCCGCCCCAGCCTGCCCTGCTCCCTGGCTGGGGAGGTAGGATGGGTCCTCACTGTGACCCTGGCTGGGGAGCCCCCAGCCTATACAACACTGTGGCAGGGAGTCTCTAACATGCTCCCGTTCTGGTGTAGCACCACTTCATGGCCTTTACTTGGCTTCAAACTACTGAACAATTTAAAGGGGAGAGAGGTTAAAGATAAAAGTAAACAAAGGTTATGTCTTAATACCAACCACTGTTGTGTGTGAAGGGATTTCCATCTTTTGTACCAATCATTTGAAACATGCTTCCCTCAAATGTTTATCCTTATTAGAGTGTCAGAGATTTGCTTCCCCAAAATGAATAAACTGCTTAAGATCTCTATACAGGCTAAAACCAGGCCTTCACAACAAAAGATTCGCTTGCAGATACTATTGTACTTTCCTGGGATGCTTGATCAGAAACATGTTGGAGGAGCCGAGGGGGAGATCTATCCACCTGGAGAGCACTGAAGCCTTCCCTGAAATTTGGAATGAAGCCATGGTGTCCCTGAGCCGTTCAGTTCCTCCTGCACTCTTTTTAACGGCCTCTTTGTGAATACTGGTATGAAGAAAGGAAAAGCGCAGTGGGAACCATATGGAGCCTACATTTCCTGAGCCATTTTCAGCTCAGTTAGGCCCTTTATCTGCTTAGTCATTTCATATCTCATTAATCTCAACCCATTCCTAAATTAGCTTCCACCCTGCTCACTTCTAGACCAGCCTTACCACTTTTATGTTGACGAGTCTGGATACCCTCTGTTAATGTTTTTGCATTTTGTATTCTCCACCTTGATTGCTGGGTTTTCCATATGTAGTAGTGTCAGTGGAGCAAAATAAAGGTGTTTAAAATAGCAAACTGGGGTGTTAGTTCCCTATTGCTTTTCTCAGAAACCAAAATATTCTGCTTGTCTTACTGAACAGCAGGGGAGAACTGGACATGCTTACAGATGGAAAACCTTTGACAGCAAAGCAAAGGTGTCACGCTATATTTATAGCGATTTACATACACTGAAGTGAAAGGTGTCATTTCACCATGTCACAAGACATTAATACTATCTTTATGAATCCTTCTTTCACAGACAAGAATTTGCATTACTTCAGAATACTATTAATAAATTCAAATATAACCTGCCCCATAATAAATCACAATTCTTTAAAGTCTCAGGAGCATTTGCAATTATCTTTCAAATCAAGCAGACCTTCAGACCACTTTACACTACTGCTTAGCTTACAAAATTGAGTGTCACATAAAAAATATAGCACTTCAGCATTTCATTGAACTATGAATCCAGGAGACAAACTTGTAGTGTGTATTTATATTCTCATATAAAAATAAAGCAAAGAATCCATTCAGTGCTTTAATGTCCCAGCCACAAATGAATAAAAGAGAAACAGAAGTAACTATAGAGCAGAACACTAAATTCACCTCATTTTCTCAGGAAGGCAAATAGTTTCCTAAAAAATGGAAATACATAGATAAACAAGAATGATCACTCCCACACCCACAGCTATGCTGGACATCATGTACGAGTCTCTTCCTGTCTTGGAAGTTAAGAAGTCCTGGCACTACCCAAGGAATTGTGGTTTGGAATTGGCCAGTGTTAAACAACAAAAACCAAATGAGTGGAAAGACTTAATTTGATTCCATTCTTACTGCTGAGCTGGCAGCAAGACATGAACAAGCCTGATTGTCTAAGCATAAGTTTTTGTTATTGCAAATAGAAAAGTACTTGGGTCACATCCTGATTGTCTCCTTGTATCCAGATTGTATCCAGCGACGGCCCTTTCCCTTCCTATGATGATAACAGAAACTAGTTCAAATTTTCGAAACCTGAAATCTTAACATGGGAATAACACAACTGGAACCTTACCACTCACTTCTGTCAATAGGTAGGCAACTCTAGGTATATCCAGCATGAAGAATTTAGGTATGGAATTAATGAGTGGAGGAAACACAGACAGCTACAGACTTTAAGGTTTAGAACCAACACAAAGGGCTCGAAGCAGGCCAGGGTCAGTTCTATGGCTCTGGAGTCAAGAGGCAGGTCCAAGATGCTGCACTCTCTGGAAAGCCACACGCAAAATGCCAACCGGAAAGTGGTCTTGGCCCATATCATCCCTTGAACTGTGCATTGGCATGGACAATGCTAGCTGGCACAGGCCAAAATTGTGCCAAGCAATGTGCTAGGAATTAAGTGGTAAAAGTTATTTCATGCCATTCTTTCACTTTTGTCCTGGCCCTCTGGAGATTACTGGTATAAATATAGATGAGTGACTAGCGGTGGGATTCTACAAGATCTAGATGTGCCCCAGTTTAGAAAGCCAGAGACAAGAACTTGTCAGGATAGATCCACACACGTCCATTCTTTCAGAGAACAAAGCAGGTCTCCCAGTTTTCTCTACTGGTTACTAATGCCACGCATCTGGCTGCAGATGATTTAGTCAATTCTTCCCTAAAGTGTCAGCATACAAGCCCACATGTCTTAGTTCCTACAAGAGTGCTGTAAGTATATCATATTCTGGTTGTCTGGTTCTGGAGATATTTTGTAGCAATCTTATGTGAGATGTGCCATTGTACAGGTAATCCAAGGTCTACTTGGTCAGAGACCAAACCAATTGTTAATACACATCGAAAAGGGAATAACTGGCACTTTCTGCTTCAGGGACTATATATCTTCTATATGTTTACCCTTTTGCACTTCATCATTAACTTATACTTAAAGGTAGTATAGATCCTGAGTTGTTCAGCCATGTCCTCCTGAGGTGGTTTACTACGCATACAGTGACATTCATAAACTGTGGAACCTACTGTGAGAAAAGGTTTCAGAATTGGCAAATGAACCTGGGAATTATGAATTCGGGTATACATCCAGGAAGGACTTTCCTGTTCCCATGGTCTGCAACAATTCAACAGGCTCTGAAAAAAAAATATCTTATTTTTGGACTCACATATTAACAACTTTGGATACCTAAGTTCTTTTGTGGTAGCAATAAGGATAGTCTTATTCCATTGTCACAGTTTGAGCTGGGTTGGCCAATGACAAGACGACAGATGCTCTCCCCAGTCTCTCACTCCAAGGAAGGAGAAAGATAAAGAGATTTATGAGCTTAGAAAAAACTACACTACTTTAATGGAATATTAACAATAAAATAAAAAAGAAAATGAGAGATACAAATATATACAAAACCATATTAAGCTCCCAGGGAGATGTCACCAGCAGGCACAGGGAAAGTTGCAGACTGGCCTCAGCAACAAACAGGAACTGGATTCAGGAACACACTTGGAACCTACTGACAGGGTCCTCCTCAGATGTCAGTCATCAAAGAAAGAAAGAAAGCCATTGAAGCAGCCAAGCCATTGGAGAAGAGCCAGCCTGACCCCTTTGGTCCCTCAGCTTTTATACTGAGCATGGCAGATGGGATGGAATACCCTATTGGTCAGTTTGCATCACCTGACCTGTCCCCTCCTCCCCACAGGTGTGACCCCTCCATAGGGTAAACCTGACCCTGGTTGTCACAGCAAAAATTAACAGCAAGAGCCTCTCACTGAACAGGAAGTTGGCTCTGCTCCACCCCAAACCAGGACATCCATGCTAATGTTCTCAGCTAGTGATGTTACTGATGTACCTACCCCTGCCCTGTTGGACTGTCATTGTCTAGTTCCTGCTATTTCTTTAAAAAAAAAGAAAATGGTCTATTTGTCACAAAAAGACCCGACACAGATTCATCCCTGTTTCTACTGCTGCTGGCTATGATGTGGACAAAACTGAAACCTGTACATCGACCTGGGCTGTGGCATGTCACTATAGTAATAAATGTACTTTATCCTTCAATTTAATTTGTAGTAAAAATGCTTCGAAGAAATAACTAAGGGAAATAATTAAGGGAGACATAAATGAATATGATTCTAAACTTAGCCTATGTAAAAAAAAAATCTAATCAGCTTAAAAAAAAAAAAGAATCCTTATCAGCCAATCTGTTAAATTCATTTGTTAGCTTGTGTACCTTGGTGAATTATCTATGGATTCCTCAGAAAAGCTCTGTTTATTTTTCTGGTTTATCTCATCCAGAACTATTAAAAGAAGGAAAAAAAAACCCCATCAAAGAGAGAGAACTTATGAAAAGTTTAGAGTTCTTCACACAGCATATATGCTAGACAGCTACTGTAGTTGAGAGTCTTGTTAACTAGCAGACCTAGATGTTCTCTTGAGCTTTTGCTTTATATAGCTAACACTATTAGAAAAATAAAACCTAAGACTATCTTAATCATGTCGCATACAGTTGCTTGGTTTGCATTTGGTTTTGCTTCCATTTGAACATTAATTACTCCAGGGAAAACATTGCTTCCAGCATAAGGTAGAACAGTTCAATTATTTAATTGCATTGCTGATACCGACACAGGGACCAGCAGATATCATTATGTTTTATTTCTTTAAATTATTACCTAATCTTGAAAGAATTCTGTGTATTAGAGTTCAAACTGGGAATAAATTTTGATTGCCAAGTGCATTTAATTTGAATCTCAGTTTGAAGCTCAAATTTATTATTTTTTTTTCTTGGGTTTTCAGTAGGTACAGGAGAAAAGGTTGCTGTGATGGAGAGAGGGAAGGAGGGGCTTTTCAATTTATTTTTAAAGTATGGTTATATAGTACTTTCAGGGACCTAGCAAGACATTTCCACAATTATCTTGAATAATGCTTTACTATGACTAAAATGAATGTTGCTTTAAAAAAGTAATTCTATTAAAGCCTACGAAACTCATGAATAGTCAATACCCCTGTTTCTGCAGAAGTTTACACAACTAATTTTCAAGTAATTAACAATAACTATGTAATAAAACTTTCATATTTTATAAATTGGACAAAACCAGTCACTGAATATTGGATACTATTGACACTCAGTTCACTTATGGCTGTAACCATGAAAAAAGAGAGAAACTCACAGGATTAATATGTATTGTTAACACAGTACCAGGACAATTATTTAACATGGTATATATTGCAGTATCATGGAACGATTGAGGTTGGAAGGGACCTCAGGAGGTCAGCTGGTCCAACTCCCTTACTCAAGCAGGGCCACCTAGACCTGGTTGCCCAGGACCATGTCCAGGCAGATTTTGAATATCTCCAAGGATGGAGATGCCACAACCTCTGGGCAACTTGTGCCAGTGCTTGGTCACCCTTACAGTGAAAAAGTGTTACCTGACGTTCAGAGGCAACTTCCTTTATTTCAGTTTGTGCCCATTGCCTCTCGTCCTGTCAGTGGGCACCACTGAAAAGTGCTTGGCTACATCTAATTTGCATATTCACTTCAGGTATTTATATAGATTTATGAGATCCCCCCTGAGCATTCTCTTCTCCGGGCTGAACAGTCCCAGCTCTGTCGGCCTTTCCTTATAGGAGAGATGCTCCAGTCCCCTCATCATCTTTGTGGCCCTTCACTTTTCTCTATGCAGTAGCTCCTTACCTTTCTTGTACTGGTAAGTCCAGAATTGGCCACATTGTTGTTCAGGGCAACTTCACAGAAATCATAGAAAAAATATAATTTGGAAGGGATCACTCAAGTTTGCAACGCAGAACTAGCTTCTACGTTAGATTAGTTTGCTCAGGACCTTGTTCAATCTAGTTTTGAAAATATCTAAGGGCGGAGCTTTAGGTGGGTCTCTGGCCCACCTATTCCAATGCTTGACCACTACATTCGCTTGTTAAGAAATTTTTCCTTGTGTCCAACTGGGTTTTCTTTGTTGCCGCCTGTGAATATTGGCTCTCATCCTTTCATTGCGCAGGTCTGAGATTATTTTGCGTCCCTCTTTTGCATAACCCCTCCTTAATGCAATGGATAGCTGCAGTTAGATACCCCCAAGTCTTAAAATCATAGAATCATAGAATCTTCATGGTTGGAAAGGACCTTTGAGATCACTGAGTCCAACCATACACACACCAAAAAAAACCCCTACAATCTCTGCCAGTAGAGCGTGCCCTGAAGTGCCACATCTAGACATTTCTTAAATACCTCTAGGGATGGTGACTCAACCACCTCCCTGGGCAGGCTGTTCCAGTGCCTGATCACTCTTTCAGGAAAGTAATTCTTCCTAATATCTAATCTAAACCTCCCCTGCCACAACTTCAGACCATTTCCTCTGGTCCTGTCATTATCCACCTGGGAGAAGAGGCCAACACCCACCTCTCTCCAACCTCCTTTCAGGTAGTTGTAGAGGGCAATGAAGTCTCCCCTCAGCCTCATCCATGTTAAATAAACCAAATTCCCTCAGTGTCTTTAAGTATATCTGATGCTAGCCATTTCGGAGACACTTCAACAGACTCTTTCCAGTCTGCTACTCAATACTTTAATTAGTTCAGTATGGCATTATGTGGCCTTAGGACTGAGCTTGAATTTATTTTAGGTAAATTCTATCAGTGCTTTCTTCTTGGGTTTTTCACCAGCTTGAGAAGTGTCAGTTGCTAAGCAAGGAAAAATTTGCAGAGGCTGAGGATTGGTCTGAACTCAAAACTTGAACCTTACAAGCAGTATGGATGTAACAGCTCACACTGTCTGGCCTAGAACCCACATCTGTGAATAGCTAAGAAAACACTGCAGGCTTAGTAAGACTAGCTACGGGGACTGTCCTTTGAGATTCTGTGTGTAAAGGGAAAAATAAAAATAATACATGAGATCACTCCCATTATCTAAAAAAAATAATTGGACAGCAGGTCATTAATTGCCCAACTAAGAAAAATGCATTCACAAGGGTATCTGCTAGTCTTTTTTCAGCTAGAGTTCTATAAATATTTGATATCTGAGGACGCTATCATAAGTGTAGGTGATAACACCACCTACAGAAAAGATAAGATAATCCTTTTCCTGATAAGAAACTGGGTTATAGCATGGCTGAAATCAAGGTTTTTGGGGTTAGTATTTTTATTTCATTTGCTTTCCCTCTGCTTTTTATTTTTATGTATTTGCTTTCATTAAATTCCTGAAATTTCTGCTGCTAAGTAAAGCAAGGAAATATGCCAGTCTACAGCAGCCATAGAAAAATATGCTATCCTCAGCTGTTATGTTAACAAACTGAACCTTGCTCTCAGCTCTTATGGTGATCCTTGAATTGTTATCAAGTTGTAGGACTCTTGCAAATCTTAGTTTCCTCACCCTTAGAAGAGTCTCTAGCATTTGGCAGCTAAATTTTTCTGAAACTCATCTGCAACGGGAATGTACTCTATGTCCTTCTAACTAGCAATGATGACAAGGGTTGTTTAAACTTCCTGACTTTCACCGAAAAAAGTGAATATATATTAAAAAAGATTCACTTCTTAGGACAACAGAGCTGAACAAGTGATTCATTTTTTTAATTTGTTTTGAGTTTTGTAAATACAGGACAAACTTTTCCTTCTGATAAAAAAGTATAAAAAATCCTCTATGTGATATTTTCTGTAGGGTCTACTGAGAGTTAAGTCTTCATGGGTATTTGCTTAGCAGTTGTAGCTCTCCTTTCTGGAAGAAATGACTCACCATTTTTACCACATTTTGCATAGTTACAGTACATTCAGAAACTTCTATCAACTGCCTATCTTCCTCAGATAAAGTAGATATTCTTTATGTTCTTTTGCCTTGAATGGGAAAAAGAAATCATTGATAATGAAGACTGTAGCTTCTACCTCATTTTTAAAGAAAGAAAGTTATAACATATTCACCTCATGTTTGGGAGTAATCACTGGACAGAACCAGACTGCTAAAAGGTAGTCTCGAAACCAAATTTCAGATGGTCTAAAATGATAATAAAATTTTGCTTAAAGATAAGAAGTAGGCATTTTTTTGTGATAAACTCAAAAGGAAAAGTCATAACCATACCAGCTACTACTGCTGATTTTCAACTCTCACGTGGCCTAGTCAGAACTTCAATGGGTTGTGGTATTTTGCTCCTTAATCTACATAAGAAGAAACCTACAAAACAAAACAAAATATAATTAAAAAAATACATATTTACGTCCATCTCCCAATAAGGATAATCTCCAAAATGAAATTGCATCCAGTATTTCCTATACTGAAGTAAACAGATTGCCTGAGAAGCACACCTTTCTAGCATATTTCCTTCAACTTCCACAGCACATTACGTTTCTGTAAACCAATCCAATAAAGTCTGGGGGCTTGACAAGGTTTTGCTACCTCACTATCTGAAAAACCTTTTCTTTATTCCTTTATAGGTAATGGTCTGAAAAACAATGAATATTACCTAGTTAAATGGAGATGGACTCATAGAGTTCTATGGTTTGATAGAAGAAATTAGTAGTCTGATCACCTTTCACGGTCTGAATAAGTATGTGATCCTGTTTGTGATAACACTGTTCATAGCAGTGGTACAAGACCAAAACCCAGTTTTTACACTTACCTTAAATTATAAAAGAGCAATCAAGTGAAAATTAGCTATTGCTTCTACTTTATGCGGTGAAAGAAAACATATTCCTCAGCCATAAAATAATCATATTATTTGGATCTGATTCCAATTTGCCATATCACATGGTGGATTTGTCTTCTGCTAAAGTGTGTAATACCTTACAGGATTCTTGCAGCTGAATTCATAGTCATTTTTAGATCTCTTAGGTATCCTCAGTAGGATGCAATATGTGCTATTATCAATTTTAATTTATTATCACAGTACTGAAATAGCATTGAATAAGCATTTGACAGCAACATTTTCTACTTTTAGCTGAGGTTTGCATTCATTGCCTAAGTAAAACTCCAATCTCCGTACACAGAACAGAAACCAACTGCTGCTTCAAAAATGACTGTTGCAAGAAATGCTGTTTTTCTGTTACATTGCAAGGGGTGATTTAACTTATAAATTGAGGAATTCAGAAATTTAACAATATCAAAACCTAGCAAAACGAAATTTGTAGGAGGGTGTAGATGGCGTACTGTAATACAGAAGCGCTATTTAATTGTGAATTATTTAAATGCAGAATAATTGAATTGGTACAGCTTATAGGAAACCTTAATAAATTCTTGTTTTTCAATATTCATGGATTTGAGTGATCAATACCCAATGTGACAGATGCTATAGGATCATAGTGTAGCAAAAGGCTACACAAGCAAAGGCTTGTAGCACTGTGCTAGTGCTACAAATGATATACAAGGAGCCAGGAATTCAGTCAACAGCAAGCCCAAAAGAAAGCTGGTGAACTAAATGGTGCTCCTCAAGAGTCTGGAAAATGTTAGGAGCCATTAAGACCACATGCTTAGGGTGAAACCATGCAAGTGAAAACTCATTTAAAGTGTCCCTGTCCAAATCTCTTCTTCAGGAGGAATATTTGAAGTAGTTAAACCTAGTCAGAGAGGCAGAAAAGAAAATAGAACTTAAAACTTACAGAATTGGCAGTCCTGTCCTGAAAAAATAGATACTGTTTGCAAATGACTAGCCTGGGCCTGTAGAAGGTATAACAAGCACTAGGAGCAGTGTCATGATCCATTTAAATCTCTTGAATTTACAGGACAACATACTCTGCAAATTAAACTTTACTTTATGAAGTAAAACAAACAAACACATCAAACAAGGTGTGCTGGTTTTGGCTGGGATAGAGTTAATTTTCTTCATAGTAGTTAGTATGGGGCTGTGTTTTGGATTTGAGATGAAAACAGTGTTAATAATGCTGAGCAGTGCTTACACAGGGTTAAGGCCTTTTCTGCTCCTCACACCACCCCACCAATGAAGAGTCTGGGGGTGCACAAGAAGTTGGAAGGGGACACAGCCGGGACAGCTCACCCCAGCTGACCAATGTGATTTTCTGTACCATATGATGTCATGCTCAGCATATAAAGGGGGGGTGGACGTTCAGAATGATGGCATTTGTCTTCCCAAGTAACGTGATGGAGCCCTGCCTTTCTGGAGATGGCTGAACACCTGCCTGCCAATGGGAAGCAGTGAATGAATTCCTTGTTTTGCTTTGTTTGCACACGCAGCTTTTGCTTTACCTGTTAAACTGTCTTTATCTCAATTTATGAGTTTTCTCACTTTTACCCTTCTAATTCTCCCCCCCCCATCCTGCTGGGGGTGCGTGAGCAAGCAGCTGTGTGGTGCTTAGTTGCCAGCTGGTGTTAAACCACCACTCATGGGCTCAATCCTCTTTGTACAGGCTACCGTAATGTGAATTCACTCACTCATGACCAGTACTCATGACCCACAAGTTCTCTAACTTATAACTCATGCGCCAATGAGCAAAGTGGTTACCTTGCAAAGGGTGGGAGTGCTTATTCTTCTCCCCCAGAGTGCAGGTGTCCCCCATATGACACAGGGAAGCATGAAACCCTCAGCAGTCCAGCTGCTGTTGGATCCGCTTCAAAATCTCTTTGGGTAAGCTGATGTGTTTATACCTCCCAGCTTGTAAATTTGACCTATATCATTTCCATAAATTAGTGGATAATGAAGAAACTTTGGGCAATTAATATGCAAGGATGCAAGAGGGCATGGCTGCTGGAGACAGCAAGCTGCAGGTGATAACAGCTGCATAATGACCTTCATCCCTCCCTGTCCATCCTGTCCTGTCTATCTGTTGTTCTTGCATTGACCCAACAGTACTGCTCCCAGCATACATCAGACCTTAGCGGGAGCTGTGTGTTAGGCCAAAAGCTGGGCAGGAGCTTAGTGAACAATCACAGGGAAGACATGTAGATTTATATTCCCTTTGGGATATGAATAGGCCACTCCTAAGCAAGACAGGCACTTACATCTCCCTTTCATTTTCATTTTCACTGTAATGCTGCTGTCCTGAGTAAACAGGGCTTTTCTTGGTGAGGGCTTGCTGATCATTAATTCAACTTACTACTATTCTCACAAAGGAAGAGTGCAAATACCAGTCTGACATCACACTTGTTGAGATGATCACAGCATACTGCAAGAGAAAAATAAAACATGCAATTCCTCCTTTTCTCTGCCTAAGGCTGACCCCAGCTGTACAGCAAAATATAACTTCAGCTCAGGATCAGAAATCTTACTACCTTATTTCTGTGATATTGCGTTATAATACTCTGGGCCTTTCTGTCCTCTGATAAGGGAGGCAAATGCAGTCATCAGCCTTTCTGGCTGACAAACTCCATGGGGATACCGAGCTATGAGTCTCAGGGCATCCCTGCTCCGCACCTGTGACCCAAAGACTGTGTTTCAGCGTGTGGAGCCTGGTTTGAAGGAATGAGACAGAAAGTTCTTTTTTCACAAGGCAGGCAGGCTTTGAATTTGTGCACTTTGGTCACAGCTTTAAAGTTAGAAAGTATTTAACTAATTACAAAAGCAAGCAGATATTTCTGCCATGAGAAAGATCCTGCAGCCAGGTAAGGTATCTGTGGCCAATCAGGACCAACTGTGCAGACAGAGAATCTAAGCAACAGAAGATTAGAAGAGACTCCATCCAGTAAACATGAATTGCTATGTTACCTTCTATGTTTTGCTGTTGTGATTAGTTTTGCTAAGTTATAGACTATATTATAGTACCAACAATGCCTGTCCTTAATCTTGAGGCTCGATGGCATGACAAATCAGATCTCAACACTGTCTGTCTGCTGGTTGAATAATGGAGTGTTAACTTCTAATATGTCCTCAACCCACATTCTAGTTCTGTCATCCAAACTTCAGTGAAATGTTTTCTCTGGGCAGTCCCATTTTTTCCTCTAATCAATTGCCCAGAGCATGTAAAATTTTTCTTAATTGCATTACTTGAAGTTCTTTAATCATAACAATAGCAATACTTTGCAGTATTAGTACTCTATAGTACTCTTCAGTAATCATGTTATTATTTTTTTCTCGATACTCTTTAAATTTTCAATATTTTTCAATATGATTACATTTCAAGTGTGCAGTCCCTGTGGGCACTAGGGGCTTGTAGTATATATCTTTCTAAAAATTTCCTTTCCTGTTATAGTAAATCTTTAATTATATATGTTACACTGTGTTAATTTTTGTCATACTAACTGGTCCTACGGGTCAGTTCACCTAGGCTAGGTCCAAACTGAATATAACTCTATCAACTGAAGATGTTCTAACAAAATACCAGACAAATAATTCTATGACTATTTTCCTCATTCTAACTGAATGACTGTGCTAGTGATCTTTTGCTTCCTGAAGGGCCTCCTAAAAAGCCACCTACATACATTCAGAAATGATTCCTACATGTTGTCTAGCAACCAATTATAACATTCATCTGAAATTAGAAGTTTGATGGTGGTAGGGGTTTCAGGAAAAAAATATGGAATGTTGTGGAAAGAATAGTCCTGTACTTTAGAAATCCAAAACGTTTTTCAAAAAGTACCAAAATAGCCCACCCTGTCCTGAGCCTAGTAATTATTCCAGAATGTGATTATATGCCTAAATAGAAAATGGGAAAAAAGACACACAGGTCCATTCACAAAGAAAATGACTTATGCTGCACTGGGGGCGCGGTGGGGTAGAAGAGGGGAATTACTTATTGTCTTGTCTCGTTTTAATATAATTAAAAAGATGTTTAAAATAGTCTTTTGTTGACAAAGCCTTAAAAAGATCTCAGTCCATGCTATCCAGCCAGCAGTATTGCTCCTAGTGGAACATTGAAAAATAAGATACGCTACAATTAAGGCTTCACATTTTCGGTAGTACATGCCAGTTGTGGGTAGCAAAGGTTATTTTAGTGTCTGATGTGGTGAGGAAACTGCTTGACTCAAAGAAATATGAATTTGGGACCAATAAGAAAAGATTTGGGTAGAAGAGGAAATAAGATAGGACAGGACACAAGAAGTAAAGGACAGGGCTAAGAAGAATTTTGAGAGAAACTCAGTAGAAAATTATAAATTTAGAAGGGCGTTGTAGGTGTGTAAAAGATGTGGAAGAGAAGTGTTACTACATAGAGTGATGCTGAAGATAAGAGGCTGGAATTTGAGTGACTTGATCTTGTTCCTTTGTGTTCCATTGTGGTTTTTTTTTCATTCAGGCTCCGCATGTGATCCATATAAGTATTCTAGGCCCCATACATAACTGATCTACTTGTTGATAAAACCACTAGCTATGTACCCTTCTACAGTAATCTTTTGTGGTGCAGTTTGAGAAGGAAGGGATGCCCTTGGATAATGCAGTGCTCAGTATCAGGATGCCAGGCCATGAAGAGAAAGCACAAGATAGGAAAAGGGGACTGATGCAGGAAAATAAAAAAGGGAGCAGGAAAGAGTGCTAAAAAGAAAAATAACACCGGCAAGCAAAGATACTAAGAAAAAATATTAAAAATATGAAATACTAAAAATACTCCTCCAACCAACGATCAGCTTCCAGGAAGTCAACAAGAGGTGCTGATTGTTGTGAACAGTTAGAAGCTCTTGTAAAATATTTGCATTTCTGAGGTAAAGGAGGTGTCAGTTCCAAAGCAATGATTTCTTTGTCCACTAATATACAGAGCACTTCTCTAGATAGAAAAGTCAGACCAAGAGAAGTTTGAATTTCATGTGTAGGCAGGATGCAGAACAGGATTTGCACATAACCCCTGAGTCTCCTTTGCTTTGGCATAAGCACAGAATTTGTGCCAGCTTATCCTAAGCTTTTTGTTGTGCCAATTAAATACATGTCTTATTTAATTGTTGAGTTTAGTTATTAGGGAATTTAAACAGGATAGCTGAAAGAAAGATAAGCTAACTGCATCTAACTTGTCTCACAGGGATGCCAGATCCTTTATTAAGAAGCTGACGTATATGGTGGGTATATAGACAACATTAGGGTCAGATCATTTTATTTAAGTCTCTTACTTGGATAGCCTTGTAAAATAAACATTTTGACCAGATTCTCTCTTGATAGGAAATGAATGTGTTTCATAAAAATACCTTGATTTTTATGAACTAAGCGCAGTGGTTTTTTTCCTTTAGGGATCCTGGAGAACAGTAGTTATACAATACTGCAACATATACTTGTATCGAACAAACCAAATTAACCTTATCCATTCAGCTTCTGGAAGACAAAACAAGTAGTTCTCATTTAAAGTAATTCAAAATGATAACACTTTAAAATACATGTAAGTGCATAAATATACACACAGACAGATGTCACACAGATTTTACTTTTACTTACAGAGACCATTGCGTAAAGACTTGGAAACTGTCACAGCTGGGCAGTTTAAGGAGAGAAACCACCATGTGCTGACCCTAATCCCCTGTCCCTGCCTTTCCTCTGCCCATGTCCTTGCTGAAGGGGCTGAGGGTAAACTGCGGTGGTAACAAAAGTGGGAGAAGAATCAAGAGTGAAGGAGTGAAACCAAGCCTGGGAAAGGGGGAAGGAAAGGTTTAAGTGTTTGGTTTTTTGTTTCCCAATACTCAAATTAGTAATGAAATATTTACTGTATTCAGTGATAAATTAATTTTCCCTGAGTTGAGTCTGTTTTGCCTACAATGGTAAATGGTAAGCCATCTTCCAGTCTTTAGCTTGACCCATGAGCTTTCTTTTTCCAGTTCTTCCTGTTTTCCCTCCCTATCCCACCGTGAGTGAATGAGCAGCTGGGTGGATGTGTGGCCCTGAGCTGGGCCAAATCCACCACACTGGTAAATCTCAGGAAGAATAACCTTTATTCTTGTAGAATAAATACTGAAAGTCCCAGACTTTCATGACACCCAGCTTTCACATAAATCATTTATTAAAATGTGCCCAGTTCTGGGCTCCCCAGTTCAAGAAAGACAAGGAACTACTGGAGAGTCCAGCAGAGGCTACGAAGATGATCAAGGGACTGGAGCCTCTCTCTTATGAGGAAAGGCTGAGAGACCTGGGTCTGTTCAGCCTGGAGAAGAGAAGACTTAGAGGGGATCTTATCAATGCATATCAATATCTAAAGGGTGGGTGTCCGGATGATGGACCGGACTCTTTTCAGTAGTGCCCAGCAACAGGAAAAGGGGCAACAGGCACAAACTGGGACACAGGAAATGTCATCTGACCATGAGGAAAAACTTCTTTACTTTGAGGGTGGCAGAGCACGGGAACAGGTTGCCCAGAGAGGTTGCACAGTCTCCTTCTGTGGAGACATTCAAAACCTGCCTGGATGCGTTCCTGTCCATCCTGCTCTAGGTGACCCTGCTTTGGCAGGGGGATTGGACTAGATTGTCTCTGAAGGTCCCTTCCAATGCCTACCATTCTGTGACTCTGTGATTCTGTGAAAATCATTCTACCTAACTCTGTTAATTCTTTTTGTGTAAAATGTTCTCAGTCTCAGATATTTTAAGGAGAGATTTTAATATGTGCATTTGATGAAAAGAGTGAGAGAGTTTGAGGTAGACTCTGAGACAGGAATGAGAAAGGTAAACTTCCCATCTGGTATTTTTAAATGGTTAATAATATGCTCTTTCTCATCCTGGTCACTAAATTATGGGATTCTTATTATGATGTAGTGTTTCATAGGTAGAGTAATCTATCTCTTTTAAAGGGACACTGTGAAGGACAATGCTTTGACAAGTACACCTGTGCCAGTGATTTTTCTGAATTAAAATTGAAGGCACACAGCAGATCTCTCTCTGCTACCCTACCCTGGCCCCTGCCCAAATAACAGAGCACTAGCCTTATGGCTGGCTGCTGGGCCTATTGCCCAACAGATCCATTTGCTTGGGTCTCTTGGGCTTGTCGTGGCTGCCAGGCTACGGGCAACGCAGGCTTGGGTGCTAAAGGACAGGCAGAGCCCACTGTCTGCCGCTGTGGTGCTTTGCCACTGCTCACGTCGCACACTGGTGTGCTGCAATGCAGCCTGGAGGAGCGACTGGCTCAGAAGCCTGAGGCTATGTGACAACACCACAAAAGACCTCACCAGTCAACATCTGTAGGACCTGGCCCTGCTTCTTTTGGTGTGTAAGCATAGCTGAGACCTTGCAGAGAAGGAGGCTGGAGGTACTCACTGTCGATTTAGCTCATTAGCTCTCTACTCCTGCAGTAACGAAAAGCTTCCATCTGCAATAATCATAACAGGCTGCTTACTTTATTCCTGGAAGCATTTGATTCTTGTGTTTTATTGCATCTTACAAAAATCTTCAGACAGCACAATTAAAAAATAATTTTTGTTTCAATATTCCTACAGGTCTCTTAGTTTGCAGTGACACTTGGCTATCAAGAACCTTTGGTAGCTCTCAGTCATATAGAATTCATAGTTACTCAAGCAGGAAAGGAAAGAAAAGTGTACTCAATACTTGATTTTCTCTTCACTTGGCGTTGCAAAACACTTAATGGGTGCAGGAAATCCCAGGTGCTGCAATAACAGGGAGATACAGCTTGTACACTGGCTCACAAACTTTTTGGGTCTAAGGCTTTTAAATCTGAGTACCACTATTCTGTACTGCATTATATCTTTCCTGTCTTTACAAAACAGGTTTCAAGTGCCCCTCCAAATCAGATTTTTCCATATACCTATCTTGCATTTGCTGGGACAGACATTTGCCCCCAAACTGCATAACACACTGAGTCATGCGAAGATAAGTGCAAAATTTGCCTTACCAGTTCCCAGTGTTTTCTGTTTTCAAAGGCTCGCACAGACCAGAATTACAAACCAATGCTAATGCCATTCAGGATAGTGCATTTCTCTTTCCAAATATATCACATCCTCCTTTTCAAGAGCAAAGCATCGCTCTGTGGCAACTTTCCTATGGCTGATGCTTTATGAAATGGATGTGCCAGAAGTGCAATGGAGACAGTTCACACTCCCTCACCTGGCCTGGTTCCTTCAGTTCTAATTGAGTATGTAAATCTCAAATTAGTGGCCACACAGGCTAACCAGCCATTGGAGCTCTATTACCTAGGGAATTTTAACTGTTAGCAGAAGAAACAGGCACTGTTAAAACATCTGGTTTTAGAGTGCATTTTTATGTATTAAATACATGTATTGTAAAAGTATTCTATATCTGAGAGCATGTATGTGTATTGGGTTTGCAAGGCAGGGTTCTGGTATAGCGGGGGCTACAGGGGTGGATTCTGTGAGAAGCTGCTAGAAGCTTCCCCCATGTCTGATAGAGCCAGTGCCAGCCGGCTCCAAGATGGATGCACCACTGACCAAGGCTGAGCCCATCAGCCATGGTTATAGCGCTTCTGTGATAACATATTTAAGAAGGGGGGAAAAAACCCACCTAGGCAACTGCAGCCAAAGAGAGGAGTGAGAATATGGGAGAAAAACAGCTCTGCAGACACCAAGGTCAGTGAAGAAGGAGGGGGAGGGGGTACTCCAGGTGTCAGAGTAAAGATTCTGCTGCAGCCTGTGGTGAAGACCATGGTGAAGCAGGCTGTCCCCTGCAGCTCATGGAGGTTAATGGGGCAGATATCCACCTTCAGCCCATGGAGGACCCCACGCCAGAGCAGGTGGATGTGCCTGAAGGAGGCTGTGACCCCATGGGAAGCCCATGCTGGAACAAGCTCCTGGCAGGACCTGTGGAGCCGTGGAGGAGACAGGAGCCCATGCTGGAGCAGGTTTGCTGGCAGGACTTGTGACCCCGTGGGGGACCCACACTGGAGCAGTCTGTTCCTGAAGGACTGCACCCCATGGAAGGATCCACGTTGGAGGAGTTCGTGAAGAACTGCAGCCCATGGGAAAGACTCGCGTTGGAGAAGTTCATGAAGAACTACCTCCCATGGGAGGGACCCCATGCTGGAGCAGAGGAAGAATGTGAGGAGTCCTCCCCCTGAGGAGGAAGGAGCAGCAGAGACAAGGTGTGATGAACTGACCACAACCCCCATTCCCCGTCCCCCTGCGCTGCTCAGGGGGAGGAGGCAGAGAACTCGTGAGTGAAGTTGAGCCTGCGAAGAAGAGAGAGGTGGGGGGAAGGTGCTTTAAGATTTGTTTTTATTTCTCATTACCCTTCTCTGATTTGATTGGTAATAAATTAAACTAATTTCCCCAAGTCAAGTCTGTTTTCCCCGTGACAGTAATTGCTGAGTGATCTCCCTGTCCTTATCTTGACCCACAAGCCTTTCATTACATTTTCTCTCCCCCTGTCTAGCTGAGGAGGGCACCTGGCAACCAGCCAGCGTCAGTCCATCACAGTATGTTTTTGTCCCTTTTTTCTCAGATGTGGATCTGAAGCTCATTTTCCACATGGGATATAACTAAAGGTTGACTTCAACCATCCAAATATCTAAAAAGCAGAGGACTTTCTTCCTTTTGGTTGCTTTATCTTATGAAAAAATGTATCTTTATGAAAAAAGGAAGCACAAGGGGCTGTGGCACCCATGAACGTGCAGAATCCTAAGAAAATATGTGAATAAGGTGTAAGCAAATATCAAATTTGATCATCAGATACTCATCATATATATTGACATAACAATTGCACGCGTTTTGTTGTTTTCACCACAGACAGCTAAAGAAGTCAGAAGTTAGTGTAATAACCTTTTAATTCAAAGAGAAAAATTCAGAGATTAGTACCAAATCTATGGACACTAAGCTTTTAGTATGGGGCAATAAAAACCTAATGTATTTATACAGGTAAAATGTAGATGTACACTCTTTTAAAAATGACATTTGATGGAAAGCATTATTGCATTTACAGCAGCTGGGAAAACAGAAGAACATGCTCTCATCTGCAGAAAAAAATGAGACACTGAAGATTTTCAAAGTGTTAGAATGAGTGATTTCACTCCAGATGAAGTCGGTTGAAGTTGCTCCATTTAACTACAGCATTAGGTCACCTGTTTATACAAGTCTTTTTAACCGCAGCCTGATGTTTTCAAATTTCCTGGCGAATAAAATATAACAAGAGAAGATGAAATATATACTATAGAGTGGTGGAAAATAAAGCAAGGAGAAAAAAAAGAAAATTTTACAAGAAATGGGGAAATAAAAGCAGACAGAAAATCAGCAAAACATAATTAAGTATACCTACAGTTAAGCTGGAGCCAATTTGAAAAAAAAAATGATCAAAGGATTTAATTAGATTTAATTATTTAAATATAAAAAGAAAACAACAAGACTATTTAATGGTAAAACTTGCTTCTCCCACATTTTGACTTCTCCATCATCACTTGCTGAAAGTAGAGTTTATGACTCTGTTCTGTGCTTTTTAGAGAAGAAATGAAGAACCGTACAGATAAAAATCACATTCTGATGGATGTATTATGTGCTGAGAGAATGTGATGACTTATGCTTGTACCTGTCATTACCTTGATGTACTGCATCTGTAGTAGTGAGAAAACTGATCTTTACTATGAAATCAAATACATTCCTAGGAAAATAAGTCAGAGAGGCAGAAATTGAAAATAGAGTCTAACTTGCATGTATTATGTAAAACATGAGCTAGTAGCTAAGCTATACTCAAATACAAATATTTTCAGCAGCTGTGATTTTCAGATCTTTAAGGGGCATGCTCAGAATGGAGTTGAGCCTTCAGTTTTGTCCTAGGCCAACAGAACAATCTTCTGATTTGAAACTCATCATAAGCTCTACCCACAAAACCCAATATTGTCTTCACATGCATGTATATAAAATGTTAAGGTTTAAAACCCTGTTGTTATATTAAAAAGAGCAAAGAACACTTCACAGTATCAAGTACTGCCTCTCATTTTTATTACGTTCCTTTTTGTAGGAGTTCATTACAAAATAAAACTGTCCCTGTCACAGTAAATCTTGAGGAGTTCAAAGCTATGCTGCTCCATAATGATTATGATTAGGCCTCTAACTGCAGCCTGACTTCAGCATTTAGGAATTGATGGCTAAAAGTTAAGACTTCTTCTTGACTTGCATTTAACATATACTGAATCCTAACAATTAATAAACGCAAGAGTTCACTGAGTGGAACAAAAAAAATTAGCTGCTCTGCGTATTATTAAAGACAGCCTCATTTTCTTAAGTATCTGGAAGTGGCTATAAGCACACTGAAGATAAGACACCTCATTGTAACTCAGAACACATATCCAGACACCTCATATTTTATACAGCTCTGCACAAAGGCCTTGTGTCACCACTGAAGTGAAAATATATTTCCAGAATAGGTCTGTTCTACAAAAATATCACTGTATATATTCTATGCTTTGCTATTTAGGCATTGTTCGTTTCCTACAGGGTGGAGTAAATATTGGTTTACTCCATGTTTGAGTAAATATTGGTTTTACAGGGCATCGAGTCTAGGCTGCCTTATCCCAAAACACAAGCGACAGTGAGCAGAGAGAGTAACAGATCCTGTAAGGGTGAACTCAGATGCTTTTATGAATTTTTAGAGGCAATTGCCACAGTAAGACTGTCGTTTATCCAGAAGAGGTTTTTACAATGCTTGTGGTTAATTCTCAGAATGCCAGCAAAGTGTATCATGAAGCCAGCTGCAGAAGAGCTTCTAATGACTCTGGGGCCTTTCCCCCTCTCTATTGCTAGGAGTGCCAGCTAAAACTGAGTGCCAGAAGCAACAAAACTTGATCAAGGCAATCAAGATAAATCAAAGGACTATTCATAAAATAATAAATTAAATTATCACTGAGGATTTACCTAAAGCTAAACTGCAACATCTTGGTAGGACAATATATTCACTTCTATTCTTTTTGAGAAGAAGGAAGACTTAAATGAAAATGGCAAGTGTTGTCTCTGTGGCAACTGTTGCCACAATCCGTGGAAATATTGTTACATTTATAGCAGTTGCTCATTATTACACTGTTGGAAAAAGGGATGAACTAATTCCCATGTGATTGCTTTATGGACAGAAATTATACTCCTTTCAGAATAGTTAACAATGTATGCTGTAATAAAGTTATTTGAAGCTTAACACTGTCTTTATCTGCTAATAATTCAAAGTTAACTGTCAGAGGTGTCTGTAATGAACGACTGAAAAGTGAAAATAACTGTTTGTTTCCAATTATCTTTTTGTGCAAAATAGGTAAATAAATTTCAGAGAAGTCATCATTTAGAGGTTTATTTAATGATTACTAGAAAGTGTTGGAAGTTGAGCAAGCTTTTCTGTTATTTCTTTTCTTCCACCTAAGTCTAAATATATTTTCAGAAATTCTGGAGATACTGCCTTTGTCTGCCTGATCATAATGGCGTCTTGAAGCATATCCCCTAACAGTGTTATCTCAATACCCTGAGATGTAAAGGCCTTTGAAATAGTTTCCAACCTCTTGAAGTAAGTTTTTTATAGTAACCCCAAACCAACAAACCCAACTGTGTTTTCTAAATGCTGCATATCGTACAGGTCATGAGGAAAAGGTGTTGTTAGCAAATGAAAATATGGCTGTTTCTTTCACAGTGCCAATGTTTTTTCACATTCTAGTTTAAAAATCCTATTTAAGGCATGTTTGCATGTTGAAGTTGATGATGCAATACATTAGGTAGGGCAGACTTTGTAACTAATTTTTTAAAAGCAGGTTGAAACAGTGTAGAAAAAGAAAATTCATCAACAGCAAAGGATTTCATTACTAGTATCAATATTAAGACTGAAACATCCAAATCATCAGACCAGGTGAGTACCTTCCTCCAGAGGAAGTTTCTTTTAGGAAAACACAAATCTAGTTTAAAGTTTGCAGTTCAACAACAGCAGAAATGTACAAAAACTGCCTGTGTGCAGAAGAGTATGTATTTACAGATTTGATGGCATGACCATACCATTTTAGAAATCTTGCATGGTCTAATTTTTTCCCTAATCATATCTGAGTTCTTTTGCCTGTATTTATTGCACAAAATTTTATATCAGTTCCTATTTTAAATACAAGGCAGGCAAGAATGGTTTCTTTGGTCAAAGAGATTTGTGCAGTGCTGAGTCTTTATATAACAACTGTTGTAAGACTGAGCTCACAAAAACTGAAGTGTTTGAGGAAAAGAGAGACATACATTTAGGAGAAAAATAAATGCTCTACTAAAAGAAAATAGTATTGCTTTCAGAAATGCTGAAAATGAATCCAACCGATTGCGCTTTATTTTTTTTATTATCCCTTGTTTCCTCCAGGAAAGATGGTTATCCTAAATCATTATCAGTGTTCTCTTTAGCTTTATCTTGCAGATACCCTTCTGTGAGGACAAAAGACTGAAAGACTGCGTATGAAGACGCATGTAAGTATTGAGGTCAGGAGAAGATTTCACTGTCTGGGTAAGAGCACATTGAGAGGAAGTCCTGTTAAAAAGATGAATGAATATACAGGGTTTGTTGTGAAGAGCCCTCCCCTTGTGTAGATCTTCTGTGATTCATGCATGACTTCACTGATCTGTTTTTATTCAGTCTGAAGCTTATTCTCATTTTGAAAGCAAGTGAGGTGGTTAGGCAAGCTCTGTAGCCCAGGACAGGAGGGCTTGCAAGACGCTTACTGGTGACATCTTCCAAGTCTGGCTCAGCTTTTCTTCTTTTCCAGACTCTCACTCTGCTTATTCCAGCAAGAAAGGGCAATCGTATCCAAATTAAGTAGTTCTATGTAACTAAACAATCACCAGAAAATGACAAGGAATGATCTATGTATCAGTAGTTAAAATTATTTAGCATTTTTGAGGTTTAAACATATCTTCTGGCTGCTAGAAATCATCATCAGTTCAGATCCTGTAGAGAGAAATATTTTAATCCAAACAATTAAATGTTTGGATAGATATGTTGTTTTAGGAGACCGTGAGAATAATAACAAAGGATAGAAATTATTGTCCTTGCTATTCACTCTCCATTTACAAAGAAAGATTAGAAAGATATACAAAAACAAAAATTAACTTCAAAGGTTATTTGTTTCAAATAGATGTCTGATATAGTGTGATACCTTGTGTAGAAAAAAAAATAATCTATCTATTCAGAGGAAATAACATGCTGAGCCTATTGAAAATGAACAAAGGAAATCTTAAAAAAAAGGAAATGAAAAGAATCTAGCTTCCTCATATTAAAAGGCGGAAAGAGAGAATCTATACTCTTGTTGATTTGGGGACAGTAAAATCAGGGAAATACTGCAAGAAACTGTTATGAACTACTTTATTTGAGGATATTTTTTGGCCTTGTAAACACTCTTAAAACATCTCTAAATCTAGATTATCAATGTTACAATCTGAATGCTCCTGCAGTACTAAAGATTCCCAAGAATTAATTTTAAAACAAGTCATTTCATGGCTATTGGAGTGTAGCACAACATAGGGTTTTCAGACGGGACGAGAAAAAAGAAGTAATCTAAAAGAATTTTAAACACACTTGCCTCAAAGGGGCCTCAGGAGGTCTATTTAGTCTGTCCTATATGAAGGAAAATAAATATACCTGAACCCATATCCTGAAAGCTGTTTGTCTACCTCCTTTTTACAAAAATCTGCAGTGAAAAAGATTTTATGAACTCTCCAAGAAAACTTTTTTCCTGTTTATAATTAGCTTTGCAGGCAGACAACTTATGTTAATAACTCATCACCTATGATAATTATATTTTACCAGTGCCCTCTCTAGACCAACCAACCAACTAACAAACATAGAGAACAACTGACTGATCGTTTTCGGTAAGCTTGTTTTCTAGGGAAACTTGTGTCCTCTTTTAGTGTCTTTTTTTCTGGACCTAGATCTTTTGACTCAGTCCTTACAGGTCAATGTACCAGACAGCTTACATTGCTTGGTAGGCTCTTCTTCATTCCCTCTGCTGTTAGTCTCTACATTCTTACCAACCTTATGAGACACAGTATTTTGGCAAGGTTTCAGTATTGGCAAGTAGAGCAAACCAGTTATTCCACACTGTAACAACAATTCTGTTAATACTTTCTAGAAGTCCAGGTGCAATTTTTTCCCCATGTTTTCTCCTCATGCTAATCTATCACTGGGATATATGGGGCAGTGCAGCCTGCACATTCCCCATTTTCTTCTCAACAGAGTCCCAAGTGTCTAGAAGATGTGAAGAAGGATAAATAATTAATGTATTTGTGGATAAAATATCTTGAAAATTTCCAGTTTCTTTTCTCCTTTGAATGCTTGTCCATGTACGGATTCACAGTGTGGGTGATTTTTTTTTCTTTTTCTTTTTTCATTTTTTATTTTAAGGAGCATTCTTTGGGAAAGGTGTTAATGGAGATATCACTCAGCAAGGCACCTGCAATAATATTGGCTCTGGTGGAATATGCTTTGATCAATGAAGGAAGATCCACTTGGGCATAAGGTATTTTAACATAGTCCCTGATCTAGTTTCTCTTTGTGCAGAGATCTCTAACTATTGATCCAAACAGCCACTGAGGTTTTTAGAACAGTCAGCTCCTTTGCAGTAGGAGGTAATTCCTGCTATTTAATGCCTGAAATCAGGCATAAACCCTTTGCTGACAACAGACTGTTTGACAAAGCAGAGGTTTATATAAAAAAAATCCAGGAGATCTGTGCAGTCAACAGGCTGTAGCTTATTGCTCAGTTGTTGCCTACGTCAGATGGCTAATCTGTCTTTAGATGGTCGGATTTTATGAGATTCTTTTCTTACAGCCTCTTCTTCCTTCTTCTGCATTTCAGGCAAATCTCAAGAATTTTGCTTGTGCTCCTTAATTAAAAACTTTCCTGCATGGCAGGCACATGTACCTCCTCTAAAGGAGGTGTTCTGCCCTATTGACCTTATCTGCTAAATTAATGGAATATGCTATTGGACATAAATTGTAATCTAATCACTCAGTCCAAACAGCATGAGAAAAAACTCAGTGTCTTATTTCTGTTCTAAAAAAAAACCCCATCATCTATGTTGCTTTCTCACTTCACACAAGTACAGTTTTGGTACAAGCCTTTTCAGTATCAGACACAAAGAATAAGTTAGAAATTCATTGCAATGAGACTGAAGATTGAGCCTATGCAGAAAAAACAATGACTTAAGATCAGAAATGTAAAACTAGGAAAAAAAAAAATAATAAAATAATTCATGTCTGGATTCCATCCAATTGGATTAGTACCAAGTCAGTTATTTCACCTTAGGTAGAACCTGGGATAAATTGTGACAGAGATCTTATTCATAAAGGAAACAATATAAGAGGGATTGATTACTACCATGTGAATCTCCTACTTCCTAGCAGAAGAAATAGCCTCCAGAAAAACTGTCTTCACAGACAGAAAGAGTAATGAACAATTTCCAACGGTGTAGAGTATTGAGTTTAATTCTGTGGAGAAATAAGGTTTCTTGTTAGCAGGAATAGCTTCACAAACCTCTAATAATCCAGTGAGAATAGCGATGACATGAAATGAGGAGGAAAGAAAGAAAAAGGAAATGGCTGACACTGGGAAAATAATTTAAGGCCCTTACCCTAAACTTAATTTTGGCACCTGAAGGCAGAGATCAGCATATAGCAATCAGTGGGACACACTAGCTAATAGGTATTAATAAAACCAGCGGTGATCTAGTGATGATCTTCCTCCTAACTGGTCCAGGGGGCAGCTATTGCAGTTGGGATTTAGAGGCTCTAAATCAGTATTGTGGACAATTTTGTGGTATGAAGGACAGAACCTTTGGAAACTGTGGTGGTGTGTTATCATTAACAGAGTGAACTGAATCAAATCTCCAGTTAACACAGCTCTATTCCTGAACCAAATTGACCTTTTTTCTTTGGCAGCCAAGATCCTTGCAAGACAAAAACCCCTGTCCCCTGTAAAAGTTGTTGCAATTGTAAGCAACTTCACTTGCTCCATTATTGTCTTTTCAGAAAGATGTGGCCATTTTAATTACCCATCCTGTTATGAAAGTGGTGAAGGCCAGGCATAAAAAGAAACTACACTGTGCCTGCAAAAGGCACTTTCTGCTCACTCTTCCTGCTATTATGGGAGTCTGGGTTTGGTAGATGCTGAATGCTAGACTCCTAACCACTTTGTTAATGAAGAAGCTTATTTTATGTCCAGTAAAAAAGTGAAGGATAGCCATGAGAGTGAGTTGGATCTATACCTTACTCTCTTTTTTAAGTTTGGAGTTCTCTTTAAGTCATTTTGCAAGGCTTGGAACTGTTTCTTTCCAGATAAGAAGCACTGAGTTTTCAGCCCTAAGAGACCCTGTGTGGTGATGTTAAACAACAGAAGCAGTCCCTTTCTAAGGGAAAAGTATGGAAGCTGGAAACGTATCTAGTTGTATGCATGTGTTTCTGGTTTCCATCCAACAGTTATACTCAGAGTTAGAGGCCAGAGCCCAAATGTGGCTCTGTTGTGACAGTGGAAGGTTATTTTTTGGCGTGCACCAGTTTCAGCCAAACAGCATTTTGCCTTGTAATCTGTCTTCCTCAAGGTCTCAAAAAATAACAGCAAATATGCCTTGCCTTTGCAGACAAAGAATTCGATTAGAATTTAAGCACAGCGCTCTTGCTGGAGCCAGCCCTGGAAAAGGAGAGTGAGCTTTTACGATTCAGGAAGATATAGCAGGAACCAATAAACTTAATAGTGTCGTGTACTGGAGGGGTGAGCTTTTGATAGTTCAGAATCAAGAATAAGGAAAGATTTTCATTTAGACTTCCTTCCCTTGTTTTTTCTAAGGGAATCACCATCACTGCAGTTGGGGTTGGCACTGGAGTCATTGCCAGGGTCATCCCCTTCATTGTCAGGGACTTGTTCTTGCTGTTTGCATTCACAGTGCTCCCCAAGCACAGAAATCCACAGAGCTCACTGCCTGCTGCAGAGAAGACTGTTCTCTCTCTGAAGGATTGTCTGATGTCTCCTTTCCAGCAAAGTACTTGTTGCTTTTTATTTATTTTGATCTTGTGAATATAAGACACATTTTGAATTCTCGTCTTGTTCCTTGAACTGGCAACTCTTCTTAGACTGGTGTTTTCTGCAAATGCTACAAACATATACTTCGTTCATTCTTTCAAGCCATTAATGAAACTATTGATTAGAATTTGGCCCAAGCCAGATCCCTCTGAAGGCATCCATCTGAAATATCTTCTCATTTCACCAGTGAACCATTGATATTTTAGTTTTACTGAGTTGGGAATTTGGCTTATGGCCGTAGTATCTAACCTGATCTTCCTAATGTTGCAGATGTCATGTGTGCTAGTGCCAGCAAGCTTACCAAGGTCAAAATATATCACAAGTATTTCTTCATCCTTATCTTTTAGGCCAGTTGTATTGTCAAAAAAGGAATCGCAATAATCAGGAACAGTATATGTTCTTTACTGTCGTTGTCATTCAGTTGCTTATAAATTGATTACTCAATGATTTAGGAAGGGAAATTGAAACAATAAATCTATAATTCATCATCCACAGCTTTTTCCATTGATACCGTTTCCTTTGGGAGGGTAAAATTCCTGAAATATAATACCTGCACCATTACTTCAAGAATAATTGTGAGATGGTCTCAATGACTTACTAGATACTCCAGGATGAATTTTATCATTCTCTGCACATTTGAACTTCTCTAACTTCCCCTATCCAAAGTCACCATCCATATATTTTGTAGGGCTGTGCCCTACATACTGTTTTCCAATAAATAATTAGGTACTTTTAGTCCCGCATTGCTGTCATCCTTTGGTTGCTGTTGTTGCCTGATCAAAAATTTCGTCTACAGCTTCTTTTTGATAAGGACATTTCTTTTGTTCTTTCTCCTTTTATCTTCACCCAGAGAAATGCAACAAATTTGCCTTTCACCTCTTTCTCAACTTCAGAGAGTGACTTCAAAGCATTCTTGATCTATAGTATAATATTGGTTTCCTTTTTTCCTGTTCATGCTTCCTGAATAAACTATTTTTATTTTACCAGCCTTCCAATTCTATCGATTTGTTTCACCAGCTTTCTGTGATGTTGAATAACCAAGTTTTTGGTTGTAAAGCAAGATTTCAGATCCTTTCTCTTCAGTTCCTCTGCTGTTTTGAGTTGATATGTAAGTTATTTGTTCAAACTGACTCTTCTTGGTTTAAAGACAGCAGAAGAAAACATCTTTATACCTCAATACAAGATCAGTGTTGTGGAGTAAGCCATATTGCCTCCATGAGGCTGCATGATCACTGATACTGAGATGCAACATTAGGAAACTTGGCATGACCAAGCTACCTTTCTTGAAGGTTCACACTAAGGCGGCAGCTGCCTTCTCAGAGGTAATACTTCAGGCTGGCAGATGGTTGTCTTGCCTTCTAGCAGGGTCATTATGAATACTGCTATCGTTGCCTTTAGATGGTGATTTTGAACACCTTAGCTTTAGGCAAACCTCATTATTAGGTGCTCCTTCATTTTGCAGACCCACAATGGTATGATAATTTTTGAGTACCAGGGAGAGGAGATTATGAGGCAAGGTCTTGTATATCTGATAGTTTCACCATAGTACTCTAAGGCCAGCTGATCTCAATCTTCTTGTTTATTCAATTCTGCCCATTTATTGAGTCCTATCATTCTTCTCAGTGAAATGATCGACTCCAACAGTCTAGCTTCCTGAGAGAATCCTAGTGCAAACATTTAAACATCCAATATGTCCTACCTGAATTGCTTCTGTTGGTTAGTTCACCAAAATCTGATGAAGTTCAACATTGTTTTCCCTGAGCATGACATTCACTCAGCCAGTAACAATGCTGGAAGTACTTTCATGATACTCAAAATCCTGTTACAGTCAAAAGGGAACATGCCATACATATGAAGGCATGGATTCATTGATAAATTAATTGAAATCTTGATAGTCTAATCAAAATATATCAAACAGTTATTTATCATAAGGCTGGTTAACAACACTACTAATATGTTTAGTCCAAACTAATATAGCAAAGCCTCATTAAGACTAATGTCCCTAAAACTGTTACACACGAAAACCTCCAAATAGCTACTCGTTTTCTTGGGTATTGTGCTTATCCTTGCAATGTCATAGTGGGTACTAATGTCAATAGCGACCACCTTCCTCAAAAACAGAGACCATGGGTGACACAGAGAGCAATCATCATTCCAAATTCTTCACCATGAGACATACAATGTTTATAAGCAGGATCCCTTCCTCCTCAGCTTCAAAGTCAACTAGGTGCTATTTTTATATATTATCTTGTCACAGTGGCTCTCCTTCTCGCTGCTTCCCAGGCACTGTTAGTTATCCGTGTGCTACACTTTCCCCAGCGCAGCTGACCCAGAGAGACTAGTTGTTCTCCAGTGACTAGACGTACCCTGCAGTGGCTACTCTTCACCCATCCCTCTGCCCCACGCACCCCCAGAGTGAAGTTAATGCAGGGAGGTGACAGGCAGACGGCCACCAGTAATTGCTGCCATGGCTAAACCCAGCTTCTGCCATGGCAGGCAGACAAGTCTTGAGACCCTGTGCTGCCAGCTTGGGACCAAAATTATGGTTACTGGTGATGAGAAATAACTTTAATTGGGCTTTTTATTATTCATTGCAGTTTGCCAATAGAGATTCTGATCACAGCACTGAAAATCTGCTTTCCTGTTTTTAATCTGCTAGAAGTTATCAAGACAACTCCTACTTCAGCACATCAGGGAGGAGTGTGCTTCAACTTAAATTGCATATCTAATATGTTGTCTCTTTAAAGTAGTTTTGATGCTTTCATTGAGTATTGCTGATTATAATGGTGCATCCCAGTCTGCTATCCTTACCTATATGCATCAGCCAAACCTTAAAGATACAAATGAAATCCAAACCAATGGTGAGTCTAAGGAAAGATACATTTGTAAGATGTTTGTAAGATTAGGATTAAAGTTTTCCAAGGAGTTGATGATTTCAAATTTCGGGGTATAATTTTATGGTCATCTAAAAAAGGATACAATGATTATCTGAAATCTTCAGTCCAATATCATGAATCAGTGAGTACCCTTAACCCTCTCATTAAAATCATGAGTGTTAAGGTTGCTAAACATTTTACTATATCAGGTCTTTAATCCTTTGTTTTGGTGGTTTCACAGGCTGTGGTTTTTGTGAGAGGTTTTACTACATCTTCTAATCTTTATAAAATATGAGTTTGAAAGTTTTATTTGTAATTGAAAGTTAAGAATCAAGATACAGAGGTGTATGCACACCTCATTTGAAACACAAAATATGATCTATAAGTCCCTGACTTCTGAAGGTTTGGCACCAGAATACAGGTGCTGAATCACAGCTGAAATTCTGTTTCTAAATGTCCAAGCCTGTAACTGTGATGCTAGAATTACACGTGTTTCACGCATGGTATAAATCAGGCATTATGTCATCATTGTGGAAACCTGCATGCCAATTTGAAATTCTCTGTACCGTAGACAGCAATTTAAAGAACTGCTTTGACCTCTTAAATTCTTCTAACATACTTCATGCCCTAAATCTAAATCTAAATGAAATGCAACACAGCTTAAAAACATTTCAGTAGTAATCATTGGTACCAGAATAGAAACAGAAAAGCTAGCATGCCTGAACCAGATGCAGACACCCATCAAATGATTTAAATATTTATACTGAAATGCATGTAAAATCTATGTATATTTTAGAAAACAATAGTTAGTCAATGTAGTTTCATTTAAGAGCTGTGTAAGGCAGAGGTTTAGTTTTATGACTGCCCTTGAGTAATGAGTTGCTTTTCTAGTTTGTATGCTCTTAAAAAAAATCTTCAGAAAGTGAATTTACCTCTACAAATAATCTCATTCTCTTCAAGCTGATTCTTTTCATGTCTTACTTTCAGGAAGTTTTACTCAGGTAAATAACACTTAAGCTTATGTGCAACCATCTGCAAGATCAAGATTGATAAAATTGTTTGTAAATCCTATCCTATCCTATCCTGTGGTAAGTGCACACATCTCTCTCTGTCTATAGCAAAAGCAATTTTAAAAAATCATGGAATAATAGAATGGCTTGCACTGGAACAGACCTTAAAGATCATCTAGCTCCAACGCCCCTACCATGGGCAAGGGATGCCTTACTCTATATCAGGTTGCTGAAAGCCTCATCCAACCTGGCTTTGACATTTCCATTTTAGAGAGAGTTAAGAAACGCATGTATGATCCATGGTTTAGATACTATATCCAAAACCACCACTCCCCAAGTGTGCTTCTGATTGCCCTGAAAGCTTGCTGTATTTTTTTTTCTTCTCATTTTTCACACTGCTCACTTAGGAGGGTTTGCCACCTCCTCTCCTGTCTCAACCACACGGGAAAACAGATGGATGTCCAGTGAGGCCCTGGACCACAATTAGAACCAGAGCAGATTTGGCACAGGCAGATTCCCCTCTAAATGTCATTGCAACAACTCCTTTTAAAAAAGCTGGAAGAAAATACTATCATGACTATAGCAGATGGCCAAGGGGACGTTCACCTGACTTGCAACAAGTTTGAGCTCACACTTCTCCAGACAATTTCCCGTGGTTCTGGAAAGCTCTGAACGGTTAGGTTGCTTCACAACAGCCGTTGTGCTACGACTGTGGAAAGGGCATGAAAGACATTTCAAGATTCATGACATCAGACAGAATAATGGTCATGAGAGCCTGCATCTGTAACCTAGTAATGAAGCAGCTTTCTTTCGCAATTTGCATTAGGTAGTTCCTGAATCAAAATGAAAGTAAATTAGGGAACGCTCCTAAGATACATGAAATATCTGGTTTGATTCCTGGGTGGCTCAGGAGGGGGAGTGTTCTATTTCTAACAGTGATATGAAGGATAGGCAGAGGTGATCAATCAGGGCTTCTTTGGATGCTCTTTAAGAAAAATGGTTAATACTGTTCAGTTACGTTTTCCAGTTTAGGAGCCTTAACACCATGGCGGTTTGAATTCCACCCCAAGACTTAAGCATTAGGTGTCGCAAGTCCGAACTTGTAAGAATGTGGAAGTTCTTTGCAAATGGTGCTGTGTTTATACCAAATATCACAAAACATCCGTGTATCTTATGCATAGATGATCTTATTGTGGAAAAATGGCACAACACCTTATTACTACTGAACTTATGTGTATGTATGTACTATATATATGTGTATGTATATGATATATGTATATGCACATAGATATCTGTATCAGCTAGAGAAACATCATGATGTAACTGGCAAATCAGTACAGTTTTAGACTGTAAAAAGAAACTTTTACTCAATTTGTTTGCTAGTAACACACTTGTTAATAGTCAGATTTTAATATTAATCAGCACCAATATGCATGCAAAACTCTTGTCTTTTGACAGTCACATTCTAAATTAGCTGTGAGTATATAATACCCTGGAGCAGATGCCATCTAGTTAGTACCAATAGCTACAGTCTTTGGTGGTTCTTGGTTGCAGAGGTCCTGCTAATCAGGCTTGAGAGTTAGTCAACAAGTCAGAACTGAAGTGCTGAAGTGAGCTTGTCTTCCTTCGGTTCCTCCAGTTCTCCTCTTGTGCTTGAGGTGTTTACGCTAGTGCCCTATCAAAAGAGGAAGGGGGTCCTCCTTTACTCCCATACTCTTTACCTTGTTCTCTGCCAGTCATCCTTGTGTATTTGGAAGGATGTCCCTTGTGTTTATCTTGTTATCTGTCTGGCAGCTTTAGCTGTCCGGATGCTTTTTATGTGCAACTAGACCTAGGTTTGTTTGCCTCACATGTCTAAGTGAAATTGTGTCTGGCTATGCCACCACAGTGTTATAAATACATACTACTGTTAATTATAGCATTTAATAGTTTAATAGTTTAATAGTTATAGTATAGCTAATATTAACTATGTCCTGATTAGTCCATTCATAATTTATCAGTGTCACAGGCCTCTGCATTGGCTACAATCTCCTTATTTGTCTTGAGTTAATTATTTTCACTTAATTTTTTTCTGTCTGCTGTGAAAAACTGTGGCACAAATCTTTCAGAATGAGAGAGGTCTTATGGAGGGAGACCTCTACTATCTGACTGTCTGCAGAGATGACTCAGCCTCTTTTACCCACTGGGATGGCCACAGCAAAACAGCTTTGCTTTTGCTGTCATCAGTTACAGTGTGACACCCAAAGACAAAGATGCTGTTTCCCATCTACTTAATGATTGTATCACTGTCTGTATGGAAGTAAGTATTAAATTCCCACCAGGATCAGCATGTTGGATATTAATGCCTCTAATGCTGAAGTGGTTTACTTCTTTAATCAAACAGCCAAGAGAAAATATAATTATATAGTACAAGTCTGAATGGCAAATTAATCAAACCTCTTTAAAATTCTTATTTTGCAGCTGGAACGTTGCCTGCTCTAGCTTAAAAGCATTTTGCCAAGTACTTAAGGTGCTCAAAATTTACAAACCAGGAAGGATGTGCATTTTCTTGGCAAATGTCCTCTGGATCTACTTCTGTCACTGACTCCAGAGGAACAGCGCTTTGATAGTTCTCAAAGTACATATTTTGCTACCAGACAAGAAGAAATGCAGTCATTTGTTTCAGGGTCCAAACATATTTCCTACTTACATGTTCAGAGTTGTTAAATTGTGGTGAATAGTGATGCTTATCCTAAGCTTATCCTAAGCAAGGACTTGGTAAATATGGAAAAGTAAATCAGGGTTTGCTTCAGTTTTAAAAATGTTTACTCAATGAGAACCAGAAAGAAATTCATTTTCTAAATATTACTCAGCTGTTGAAGTGCAGCTTTCTCATACCCCTGTGATCATGGCACACAGACTGACTAAAGAACAGGCTGTTGCGGAGCTGTTGATCATATGCGCTCTTTGATAACCCTAAAGCATTTATTTGGACTTTACCTGGTTTACTTCAACAGAATTTCTACCTTGGGAAAGAATGTGTGGCTCTGAGGAGACTCTTTTAAAACAGCAGCCCTGAGTAACATTTGTACCAAAGGAAACCCAATGAGTGTCAACAAAGTAATCCAGTTTGGAAACAGCTCACCATACAGTTCTTCCCTGACCCACCTCCCATGTTAAAGTGGGAAAGTGAGTGTGTCTGCCCCAGAGAGGAGAATGAGCTGGCATTGAGGTTGTTGTGGCCACAGTTCTAAATTCTCAATAGTTGAAAGCTGGCTTGGACATCTACCCTTTGCTGCCTGCAGAGTGAGTCAGCACTGTCTACTCGTTTCTCCTCTCCCTCTCCCTCTGTTCCTCATTACATTCAGTGTTCAAGCTAAAAGAGGAATCCATTGACTTCAAAACTTTTCAGATGCCTTGTTACAATCAACCTCTTCTTTGTTTTGGTATTGCTACTTGGTTTGTCTGCCTGTACACAGGGACAGACAGAAGAAATTAATAGCAAATCCAACCTAAATTAACATTAACTTGAATCAAATAAATGTTTTCCTGCTTTCACTATCCTGTAAAAAAATAACGTGAATAGAAAATTAGAAATCTGTTATGTAAAGCGGTTTGTTTAGTCAGGCATTACACAGCTACCTCAGACCTTTTTTCTGCTTTTGGCGGTCTCTGTGCAGGAAAAAACAGAAAATCCATGGAAAGCATGCATTGGTCAGTTTATTTGATTAAAAACATATAATTTAGCAGGGGCCAGCAACTTGCAAAGGCTAACACCAAGTACTGAAAAATCAGAGCAATTAGTAGGCTAATACTATTAAAGTGAAAATTTGGATGAAAAATACCCTTAACATTCATCTGTAAAACAAGATTTGGACAATATAATTTCTATTTGTTTCAAGCAAAAAGTTTCTTGAAATGAGCATTTCAGATAAATGAGCTTCATACAAATGCATGAGGCCAGATTGAACTCAACAGGTACCCTATTACATTACAAATATCATATCTTATGCTGAGTTGGCAAGAAAAAGATGGGACATGGCCAACATACATGAACTTTTTCCAGAGAAACAGAACTTTCTCCAGTTTTTTCAAGAAGAAAAAAAGTCAACAAGGCGAGGCATCCATAAAATTCCCAAATAGCCAGGTGCTCCATAGAGCCTGGGGGTGAAGCAGGAAGGGGGTCCAAATGGAAATGTCACCTTCACATAAATATTCTCAGCTATTTGGAGGCAGGTTGTTCCCTTATTTTTTGCAATTAAAAAAAGAAGAAAACAAAAGCCTAGCCAGCTCCCTGGATCATATACTAGCCTGTTTAAATCCTTATGAGTTCTGCAAAAAAACATTGATAACAGAAACGATTTTATTCTTCCAGTAATACATACACAGGGGTATTGGTATCTGTGCTCACTCTACCTTTGACAATTAAACCTCAGACATGAGTTTTTCATAGCCAATCTTCAGCACACACACACACACACACACAGAGCCAGTCACACACTATGAGGGATCTTTTCAATTGAAGTAGATACAAGACACTAATCCCACATGGTATTGTCATCTCCATGTGTTAATAAAAACATTTTTTCATTCATGTGGAGGTAAGAATCGAATGACCAGCACATACTACACGGAAACTCATGGAAACACAACAATTACAGAAAGAATTCAAAGAGCACAGCATTCCAGAAAGTGGTCAGAAACTCAATCAAAGAGAAAGTGGCTCACTGGAAGAAATCAATAAATTATATTGTCTGCTGCATTAGCAACAAAGCCTAAACCAACCAAGATATGAACTGGATATCAACTCCTATTACTGGTGTCCAGCTTCACAAATCGGTGTTACGTACTATAGAAAATGACTTGCATGAAGCACAGCATCTGTGGACATTAAGCAGAACTCAGGAAGTTTAATAGATAGCAGAGGTTACTTTTCCAAATATTTGTCTATTGTTTTACTGCTCAGGAAATTCTGAAGTGCTCCTGGAATGAAATATTATTTATAAATAATTTTATGCTCTGAGTGGTTAATGGCAGAAAAAAAAGACAGTTGTATAATACCAGGGCCCAAAATGGTAATCATCTCTGCTTGTAAGATACCAAGAATAGGAAGAAAACCAGGTTCACCTCTGCAGGCGCGTGAACCATGGAGACTTCCTTTCATGGAGCTCAGGGAACCTGTCCCTGTCTTATCAGGTATAAGAAACAACATTAAAAACTGTGAGACCTAGCAAAAATTCAGGATCTCTTTTTAGATGGGTTGTACCATATCCTACTGTCATAGGTGCAGTAAAACACAAGATCAAGATGTGAGAAGAGTTCCATAAAGAAAACACGTGCCTTAACCTTTTCTCATTTTGTGATCCCCTTTTAGGACTTCTCAATGGGAAATGGGCAATACGGACCCAGTGTACTCTCTCTGCTAGCCTGCTTAATTGTGTACTCATTTCAGTGAGACCGCTATGCTTCACAGACTTGCTGCAGTTCTACAACAAAGAAAACAAGTCACATTAAACTCTGCTCTTTAACCTCTTTTTTTTTTTTTTTTCCTACTCAACTATAACATACAGTGTTTGGCAAAAATAATTTTGCCTAGAGTGAAAACTGATGGAACAGGACAACAAACCTTTTGTGCAGTGCTTGCAAATCTGGCAGAATGCCTAGCTTTGCTTTCTGCACTACGTTTGTCACTGCAAAGACCTATCATACTACTGAGGTGAAACAAAAATGGCTCTCCGTATCACCTTTTGTGATCTCATTGAAATAAACACAATGCCTTCTTCCACCAAAATTAGATTAATCGTTTTAGGCAGGCAACACAATGTAATATTCCTGTAATGTAAACTATCTTAGTCTACTCATCAAAAATATAACTACAGTAGGGAAATAGACTTTTCGTTATTTACATAACACTGAAGACATTAATTTGTGTCTTTCATTTATCTATTATACTCTACTAATGAACAAACGACTAAACTGAATACCTCATTCTATAATTGCAGTAAAAAAAAGGGAAGTCATCACTCAGGGATACTACCAGAATTAAGCTTCTTTTGTGGTTAATTTAAACACACGCAGTACAAATAATCTTGCTTGAAGCAGCCGGGCAGCTCAGAAACATTCATTCTGTTTACCAGCTTTTGATTTACAAATATGTAAATGTATATATTTATCTCAGGTTCTGCTGCAGTTAAATTTGGAACCTGTAGGTCTCTCACATTTTAATATTAAATTCCTTTTCTGTTTCTTTAATCAACAACAAAGGGTAATAAATACACTGACCTCAAATACACACACACAAAATTGGCTTGAACCTAAAAGAGAAATTAATCTGTTTGGGCTGAAGTGTGATTAAAATAACAGAAGCAAAAGTGTTTTTTTTTTTCTAGAGACACCATGTTTCAGATCGTATTGCAACCCCTACACAGTTGACCTTGTTCTTAGCCTAGCTCATTACACAGTAAAGGTCCTGGCCTTCATGGCTAGTATTTATATTCAAAGCAAAAGCTCTAATGGCTCAAATTATGAATAAACCAAGGGACTGCTACTAGCTGCCTTCTATATTAAATCAGTTTATGAAGAGAAACTTCTTAGGACCAAGAAAGATCACAGGAACGTCCATAGCAAGCGCTAATTTAAATCACCGACAGGATCAATTACGAAAGGTACCTGGGAGTAGGTGGCAAGGCTGAGGCGCTCTCTACAAGTAAACACTTTGATAAGCAAGCTACAGTAATGTAACGTTTTACCTTTCCTGAGCATGAACTTCTCATCTCTCTCTGGCCTGATGAGCAAGATTCTTCACTACAAAACAGCAGAACTTTGGCGTGAGCAGAGGAATTCCCTGGTGCAGGTTGCCGGCCGTGCACTTGCTTCACCAGCAAAGGAGTGGGGGGAGGCAGAGTAGCTGAAACGAAATCAAAGAGTAGCGAGGGGGGATGACAGTGAGACCACTTCTGTTAGCTCAGCACTGACATATGCTGACTTGAAGTGCTCACAGAGCTGTTGTGCAGTGTGTCAAAACGGTTTTATAGGGCTTGAGGTTTTGTCATCTGCTCAGTTAAGGTTTTGACATCCCTATCCTAGTAAGTTCCTCAAAATACAGTTCCCCAAGTAATGCATATTCCTTGTTGGTTTTTTCAAGTGATCTGCTTTGTTTTATTTGGTTGCTTTTCAGTTTTGACGTATTTTTATTTGTTTCTTTTTAACTGCCAGTGCACAAGTAGACTGTTTACTGTTTAATGTAAAGTGCTTGATAATACACTTAAAAAATTTAGCCTACTTGGCAATGTATCTTCCTTTATCCACTAGTATATCTTTCAAATTCAAAGATGAATAATGAGTAGAGCTTTAATCCCCTGTAAATCAATTGGTCTATCATCAAGCATAATGCATTTGAGACTGATGCAGCATCCTAAAGCAAGAAAGCTTTTTAAAATTTCAGTCTTTTCCTACTAGCATCTTGAATTCTGTCATATTTTCTCTATACCATAACCTCCACATTGCATATATTGAATTCACATTCAGGGCATGTTTCAGGAGGGAATATGGATGGGCATCAGGTTAGTATAAACAAATTATGGTTTCAGTGGACTCAGGATTTCTCCAGATGAATGCAAAGATCGATGCTGATAAAAAGCAACCTAATATTTCTGCCCGCATCTTACAGGTTAGATCTTTATTCTGACAAAAATGAAGTGTAATTTCCACTGATGTCCAGATGAGCAAGTTTTCTAATGCTCAGTGAAGATTTTAAGATTTCACTCAAGATAAAAGCCAAGTATTTTTTAATTCTGAACTCTAATTCTGGAGTTTTTGACTGTAGACTTTGTAACAACAATTTAAAATTAACAAAGTGCATAGCACTGCTTTAGTGGTCCTCATAGACAGCAAGGAAAATAAAGGTATTTATGATCCACCAAAGGTAGAGCACAACCCAGCACTTAATCATGACAGCAAAAGCTTTAATCTTTCCATCTGGTGCTTCTCTATCACCTGCTGCCTGTGTGAGCACAAAATTATATACGTGACATATAACATTAACAGGAATTAGTGACATCAGTAATTTGAAAGAGAAAAAATTGCTGTGATAATCTCAGCTCTGGCATTTTAATACTAGATTGTTTAAAGAATACAGCTAAGCCAGTACTGTAACGTAATTTTCACCAATGAATTAATCATATTTGAACAAACACTCTTACTTTGATGCTAAAATGTAATCTACTACCACTAACCTGAAAAACCTCTTTCTTTATCAGCAAAAATATGACAATATTTATACAGCTCTGTATCGTACATGCATATTACAATTTGAAGAATATAGATTATATGATGAGAGAACAATTTTTTGAACAAATGATGTCTTGCTCCCAGTCACCCAGAGTTTAGACTTATTATTGGGAAAACACTTAATTTTATTTCATTTTTTACCACCACTGGGTATGCCATGATTTTTTTTTAATTACACTCTAGACAGGGAATATGGAATAAATCTTTAATATTTGAAGCTGTTCAGGATCAGAGAATGAAGACTGTGCTGCACTGAATAGTTAAACGAGACTTACTCTATGGTCAGAATGATATATTTCAGACCCAGTTCTGATTTTCATCACACCTTTATATTGTGACATAATCTATATTTTAGATTTTAGAATGAGGGCATTCCTTTGTTTTGAGGAATGGGCATGTTAGCGAGCAAACAAGAATGAGATCCATCACACCAAAACTACTCTTTCAAAGCTAAAGCCGAGGATTTAGTTTCTCTGTGGAGATGCAGTGATGTTCCCTTCTTACAGAAGTAGCTTGGTGGGAACCTTGTGTCTTCTTAACAACTATTACATCTGAGACTAAGAAATTCTTCAGTTTATATCTTCTCTTTTTAATTGTCAGTTTGTTCTTTAAGAATCTAAATACTAGGGAACCTTCGGATGTGAGGAATGGTGTCAGGGAAAGAAGAAAATGGTACTTCTAAACAAGCAGAGGATCAAAAGAGTGACAGCACTGGTTTGGGTGTCTATTGTACCCAGACTTTATGTCCCATGGGCCAAGAAAGGTACTGGAAACTTAGTCTGCTGTAGTAGATATTGGACCTAAAGAGCAGTCATGTCCTTGCAGCCTGATAGAGAAAGACTGGAGTCAAATAGGAATCAAAGGCAAGGGCTGTATGCGTAGGACAGGCGTCGCATCAGGGCACAAAGGCAGGCTGTAACAAGCTATTTGTTGGCTTCCCAGCATTTTCAGAAACTCCCAGACCAAAAAAAAAAAAAAAAGGTAAACTGTGTAACTCCAAATTTATTTTCTAAGAGCAGAGACTGCTACAGCATCCTCTTTTAGACTGAAAAATCATTTGAAATGTATGCATGATCTCCTAAGCAAAAACCCGACACAGGGACCTTTCCAATTCTCTATTGTTAGTGTTCAAAGCTAAGCCTTCCCGTGCACTATTACAGTGTGTTCAAAAGAAGTCCCTTTGTTAAAAAGTATCCCTAATGTATACCATTCAGAAGAGTTTAATAGAGCTTGCTAAGACTTAAAACACATCTAAAGGTAAAAGGCACCTTTAAAGATATCCAGTTTTTTTGTCTGTCTACATGCATTGTCTACTAAATAATACAAAGGGTCACACGTGACCAATATGTCCTGGAAAGCCATTGTTGCTGGTCTGTTGTCAAAGCCGAAGTTTGCATTTTGTCTTGGAAATGAGTCACAGAATATTCTCTCCAAAATTAAATCTCTTACAGTATATATATAAAAAATTCTTATATTCAGATTAATTTTAATTTCTCAGTGACTATCAGCTGTGTTTTAGTTAGGCACTTTAAGAAATACGTGAGCTGTTGTTGAAACACTTTTTTATGAATGATAACTGAATGCTTGAGATATGACAAAGTTGTTTGTTAACGAGGAAACTTGGTTGTTAATTTTTTTTTTTTCATTTTTGTTAACCTATTTTGAATAACTGTGTAACAACTCTGAATGAACATGTAAGTTAATACATGTACATATGCTAACATGTAGCACAAATTTAAGTTAGTGAGTACCTGTTCTGAGTAGCTTAGCTGAGTAAAATGGCATAATAAACTCTTCGGGATGAAATTTTTAAATTTTAAACCATTTCCAAAATGGCTTTTACATTTTTTTATTGCACTTTCCTGTCAAATCCATTCAAAAAGAACATGTAAAATATTTGACTGACTTGAATCTGTAACTTTTAGTGACTACTTTTTGAGTGAGATAAAAATTTTCACTCCTATCCTTATGAATTTAATTCATGTGTGTTAGCTAGCTAGGATTGAGAGCTTGCTTTTTTAGAGCTTTTTTTTGGGGGGGGGGGCAGGGCATGGGGAAGGGTAGTGTGTATATAGGTTTACTTTTTAAAAACAATGAACAGTAGTGTTTTAAAAAATGTTAAGGGATTATTCTTGGTTACTTTGCTTTAGCTTATATTTTACACTTTCATTTTAATGTAGAAAATGTTATAGAGACAAGTCAAAAGTGGATGCATAAAGTCTCAAGGAAAAACTGCCTGGCAATTTACAGCAATCTAAGTTGGGACTAGTATAGTACTGCTGACAGTCTATCCTCTTTCCTCCCCATATGTTGCCGTGCCCTCCCCTATATGCTGCCTTTCCCTCCACTGTATTAACATTTGTACTCATAAAATCAAAATAGTGTAGGGATTTTGGTTTATGAAAGAAAACTTTTGATTTTTTTGCAGGTAGTTTTGTCTGGATGGCTTGGACGAGTACCTCTCCTGAACACATGGCAGAGAGGACAGGATTTTATCCCACATTTCTGAGAATACAATTTTATCTGCTGTGAAACAGGATCCTAAATTTAGTCAGCTGCAACAATGTTTTTGAGTACAGTATGTTGAATTGCTCTTAGCAGTGCGCATATACCAGCTCAAAATTACACAGGAAGCTTGCTGCCCATAAACTTTGGCAGATAAATATAGTACAGTATAAATTCCATTCAAGGTGCATGCACTTGTAAGAGTCATGGATGATATCACCAGGGTATGTGTCCCTTTCATGTAGTTTCTGAAAGCAAAGAAAGAAGAAAGGATATCCTTGCACTCATTCTGTATAGAACGGTTCATGCATTCTAATGTTACAACTGTCATATGAAAGTATGAGAAGCTTTTAAACTTGATTAATATTTAAAACTTTCACAGCGGTATTGAGTGTTCTGTATATGATGTTTCTTAAAACTGGATTGAGAGGGTAATCCTTCTAAGCTGTTTTACCAAAAAAGTATAAAAGTATTTTGTGCAATGAACATTTAGGAGTTAATATTAGCTAAATGGAAGTTTATGTATACATATAAGATTAATATATCTATTAAAATTCAAATTATCATGACTTATGTCTCACCTCAACATATATCTATATTGTTTCAAGTAAGCAGTTCAAATTTTAAATCTCTTCAAAAAAAGAGTATCCTGCTAGCAAAAAATTATTTCTTTTGGAAATTCTACAATTTATGTGCTGATTTCTTTAATTTTAGAAATCTTTTTAGTATTCACCATAAAAATTAAGACCCTGAGAAATAAAAAAAAACCCCAAACCTCATTCTTATATGATATTTTACTACATAAAACAGTTATAGTTTTTTCTTAGCTATGCCTCATCAAGCTATACTTGTGTAACAGGAATACCTAAGCAATACTTGTAAAGGAAGCCTGTAAAAAGCACCCATGTATAAAAAAAAAATCATGTTATGTAAATCTGCAAATTATTTTTTTTTATCTAGTGAAAACAAACATAGTGACAATATTCTTATGTTCTATTGTTTGATTTTGCACTAAAAAAATTTCATGAAATAAAATAAAATAGAAAACCCAACAGTTTTATTATATATATCGCTGAGAAAAACCAGTACAACAGTAGTTAGAAACATGAAAAAAAATAATATAAAATTTAGTGTTTCAACACTGTTTGAACTTGTTCCTTGCTTTCCTTCTGAAATTCAATTATGAAATTAATCTGAAGGAAGGTAGGATAGATTGAGCGATCTCCAACAGACCTCTATCAAAGTATCATCTTAACCTATCTTTTGTACATTAGGCACAGTTCAGCTGGACTATTCACCTCCTCCTGAACTCCCCACGTAAAGAAACAAGTTAATTCTTGGCTAACCTTCCTGCTTGGCAGGCTTAGCAGGTTTCCATGCTTTTCACTTTGCTGCCTTTTCCCAGCCCCTTTCTATCAGAATAAACTGGATCACGCACTGCCATCTGACAAGATGTCACTCATCTTCTTTACTCCATAGTTCATTTATTAATTTCATGTTTGAAAAGTGAAATGAATTAAGTGATGACTTTGATAAAGACAGTGCCTCCAGGAATAAGCCTGAATTCAGCTAGATCATCATCTTTGTACAACACTGAGGAAAATTGTGAAAATGGTATTATGCTTTATTTTTGAAGTTTTTTCATTTCTTCCAAACTTAACGCAGCCCCACAAACAACATCTCTGTAAACAATATTTAGACTTTTTTACTGTCATTTGTCTAATAGCTCCAGTGTCCTGTTCTTCCCCGCCCCTTCCTCTTAAAGTTAGTGGCATGACCGATATTTTAGACTGCTATGTCTAATAACACATAGTAAGATATGTCTGTATTTCCCAGCAGCATCCGCTGAGCTAATAAAAGGTACTACTTTTATCCACAAAATTTGTTGTATTCAACTATAATTAAAACACGTAGCTGCAGAGGAGGAAATGCTTGCATTGAATTTTTTTAACATATGTATATGTATTTATAACATTCTTCTGATTACCATACTTAAAATTAACAGTTCTGCGCAGTAACAGTTACATAATTCAAATGCTCAGGTGACTCTGTTTCTTAACAACCACCATCTGATGCCTGTAATATTATGGAAATCCATGCAATTAATGTTTTTAAAGGTGCACTGGATTTAAAATCATCTTCATTAATAGCCCAGTTTCATTTCAACTGCCTTTCATGTTTTGCAAGTATGATTAATATTTCTGCCCACTAAAAAGATTTCTCATAACGATTCATTGCAATAAATTTGAAATGCAAAGATACAGTTACACAGGAAGACAGGATGAAGAATTTCACCATCCTGGTAAATACTCTCAAATCATGGGTTTTGAATATCGGAGTTTCTACATTGAATATAGATCAGTTTGGACTGTGGAACATGTTATGTTGTTTCCCTGCAGAACTGGTTATTCAGTTATAATGATTCCTGCTTCTTGCAACCCAACCACGTTGGAAAAATGTGTCAATGGTGGGTAGTGCATAAAGCCATCTATTACAACGCCAGCTGTTATAAGGAGGAACCTGAGGGCTGCCCAGACTATGACATATACTGTTGTGAGTAGCTTTATTGGGTTTCAGAGCTTTAAAACACACTAGAAAAACCCCTTCATTGAAGAGAAGATCTTGTGGCTGTTTCGACAAAGCCACGTTAATTCAGGAGAACTAAGCTTCAGTAAAAGCAAATAAGGTCTGTGGAAAATCCTGCATATCTGGCAGTTAAGGAATCTTACTTTCTTGCTTCAAAGTTTAAAAACGAAAACCAAACCAGGATATTTTACTTTCCTTTTACATAGGTGAATGTACTAGAATTCCTCTCACTTTTGTTCTACGCTTACCTATTTTGTGGAGTGAAGGAAACACAAATTTTAAATGAATTTGTCTCAAATATTTCCACTTAAGTGTTAAGATATTTCTAATGTTATGTTAATTTTACTATTAGTTATGTTAGGTGAGTTTTCTACGTCTACAGTCATCCTTTCAATAAAAACCCATCTACTATGTCACTAGAAACTGGAAATTGCAATCCTCTTAGTCTTAACTGCAGGTATTATGAGATAAGACAGCCCCTTGCCAACCATTGTCAGACGAAGTCTCTATTTTCACAGAAACTTCAAAGCAGATATTTGCTACTGGCAAAGTACTGGGTTTGTCTCATAACAAATATTCAGGGCCTTACATCAAGTACAGCAGAGTACTATAAAAGGTAATTCTGTCGCTGCGTTTTACTGATAACCCAGCTGCCATGGTTTCTGGATGAGCATCAAAACTCTTGAAATTCTGCATTGTTTTGTCATTGTTTTGGCTTGACAGCTGGGGTAGTGTCTGTACCGGGTTGAAACAGCCCGCTTTCCAGAATTTCAAATATATTCTGCGCTCTTATCTGAAAGCAAGCTGCTTCTGTGCTGTATGGATATGAAATGGTTCAGACGGGAACACTCAGGGAATGTGGGAGACTCAGGGGAGTCATGACTCCTTTAAGAGGTACCTCTCCGCACACATTCATACAGACATTAAGCATGCAGAAGGCTGACCATCGTCAAAACAGGTAGTGCCAAATCTGCTTGATGCCACTGCCAGAGCCTCCTGCCAGCACTAGCATTTTCAGTACATCTCTGCGCTCTGGCCTCTTTAGAACAAGGTTTGAAAACAGCTACACTATTTCCTTGTTCTGAACAGTTTTGAAACACTTCGGCTTAAAAGGCATGATAGCTTCAAATAACTTCTTGATTTTTTTATAGCAGCTGGCCCCTTGTAACAACTGTGGGTACAGAGGGCTCTCTTCAGCTAAATAAAAATTGCGCAATAAAAAACACAGGCAATTTTCTTTCTTTCTTTCTATTTTTTTTTTAAAAACTATTTCAGTCCTATCACTCTCATATGTTGTAGAAACCCCAAGAACATGCTCAGCTCGCAACTCTTTCGAGGGGCATTGTTTTGTATTACACCATTTTTTTTAGACATTTACCGAGAGTTCGATTTCATGGAAACATCATAGATCACCTAGTCAAACTTAAACCCATCGCCAGCCGCACATCGGTGTCTCCACTGTGTTGTCCAATTACTTTTGTCATTGAAGAGTTGTATCACCCTTTCTTTTCCAGAAGAAAGGCTACTCTCCCCACCCTGTCTCCACAGAATACTTCTTGAATAATTCTTTGAAACAGACAGCTAAATATCAGTGATTCTGCTTAAATCCTATAAGTGCAAATCTCAATGAATGCTGTTTTTCACTGAACGCAATTTTGTTTAGACAATCCTCTTAGCCAATTGTGTTTCCTCATTTTACTATTTTATAAAAATCCCAATAATATTTTAACTGTATGCCATAGTATGGGAAATCTGCCATTTACCATGAATTACAATACCAATTAGCTAATTCTGCACCAGTGGAGTTTCAAGTTTTATTGCAATAATTCTATAAAAATTTTGAGAAATCTTGATGGTTCTCTTTGAAATCTCTGCATCTCTGAAAAATGTATCTTCATTTACTAAAATGATCTGCTCTGGAGTCTATTCTATTTTACCATTGATGATTTTATTTCACATCTTTGATTCTCCTGTCTCTTTTTTGTGATTTTACAATCTCAGTTATCTGAGAAAAAAGTAAAATCATGTATGAGAGGATACCCTGGTTTAAGTGCCGCTCTCCACAGAATATAATGGACCAACAGCCTGCAAGCTCCAGTCCTCCTTTGCTACCTGAGCCCTGAAATGTTTTGTTCCAAAATTTCTTTTAACCTAGTGAGCCCAAGGCTTCAAAAAACCATAAACTTCAGGCCTCACATGTTGAGAAACAACTGTTTCGGTACTTGATCCTTCAGTGCATTTTGTTGCTCTTTACAGCTGCTACTCAAGAAAAAGAAGATATTGTAATCCTAGTCCTAGGAGCACAGAAGGATAACCTGGGGACTAGAATAAATTGAATTTTTGGTCTGATTATGTTGGAAGAAGAGTTGCTGCCTGGAGAATTTCCCAGTAGGAACACATGGAGAAACACGGTGAGTAACTTCTGACAGAAACATAGACTAGTGCTGTTTCGGGAAAATGGAAGCTAGTTGAATGAAGGTCAAGGACAACGAGTGGCCAGGAAAAGTTTGTCTAATGTTCTCATATTGTAATGAGGTCACCCAAAACTTCATCTGAGAAGACATCAGTGTACAACACATTGTCCACATACGTTATATTTTGAGGCAAATCAGGACAGTCTGCGGTCTGGACCAACATTGAAATCTGGGGTCAAACACAATGAAGCGGACAAGGGACTGCGTTTCAAGGATAGTGCACTGATTTTTCACGCCTCCCTTGAAATCTGGGGTCAAACACAATAAAGTGGGCAAGGCACCATGTTCTAGGGAGAGTGCATTAATTTTTCACACCCCCCTTCCCTGGCTACTTGACAGTGCTTCTCAGTGCAACCTGAAGTACCACAACTTGTTCCTTACTAGATCAGAGGAAACCTGGCAAAAAACTTCTATGACTACTTCTGGAGAAAATGAACAATAAGTGGCCCCTAGAAGAAATCTATGTCCAGCCATGGATACACACACCCAGCATTCTTACCATTACCAGCATCTTACAGACCTCATGGTGCTACAAGCAAAAAAAGCCATGTACAGGGCAAGATGCTGCCATAGGGAATGATATGCCAGATCCTACCTCTCCCAAACACTACAGAGAACAACGTGATTATCAAAATTAATCTTGCAGGTGTAAAATTTTCATTCATTTCACGGAGATTTGCTTAGCCACAGGCCACACCATGGACTTAGTACTGTGTAAGGCATACCAGCTGTCCACCTGGTTAGCATCCCATAGGCCAGCAAGCATCTGACCTCCAGCTGTAATAGCATATCCAGGCTTGTCTGGTACTCTCTCAGAGAAGACTCTCATGGTTTGCAGAGCAAGAACAGAAGCAATGACGTAAGATATTATGGGCAAAATTATCTCAGAAGATATGGCAGCAGCAGTAAGATGAAGTGTCCAGAGTATCCATTTTCTACAATAATTGCTAGTGTAATGACATAACAAGGTATACAAGTGAACTACTGTAGAACAATGTAAAGAGATTTGCATCATGTAATTGCAATGGCCATCATCATTAACTTGTGTGGAAATGTATGCAATTTAGCAATGACCAATTCAGCCCAGTGGCTTGCTTTAAAACATGAAGGAAAACTGAAGTGTAAACATATCCTACAGCAATCATAGTCTACACCTCATCCTAATTTCCAGTGGCTGTTCACAACTTCAAAAGACGTTGTAAGCAGCTTTGTCTCCAAGCCAAAGGTCAGGAACCACTAGTCTAGATTTTCAGTTGTAAGTTTCCTTCATTTTGTGCATTTCTTGAAATACTCCCTATAGAACACATTTCACACAATTAGCACTGTATGGTTCTCTTTCAGACTTTGTCTAAAAATAAATGAATAAATAAAAAATCACCCAGGATACAATTAATTTCTCAAATATATTCCCAGCTTGAATTCCAAATGGTGTTTTGCTCTTGGCTCTATAGAAGCATATTCCTATTATATCTGCACTGGAGATCTAGCAGGTACTTCAGAAATGATCAGGCTGGGGACAAAGAATGCATTTTCAAGTGGATTTTCACTCAAGCTGAAATATTTCCTTCTAATTCTAACACTGCATTCTGAAAGGAATATTCTCTGCTAATCACCACTGCACCACAGGTTGAGAACATATTTATTCTCTCCAGGCCTTGCCTTGTCAAGGACCTGCTGTACTTCTGTCAATCTCTCTACATATCTGACTTTCCATGGGTCTAGAGGTATAGCTGGAACAGAAGCAAGGAGTCCTTGGGGAGTGAGAACATTACAGATCTGGCACACAGCTGTTCCCTGTGGCTCACTGACGATCCTTGAAAAAGTAATACACCTTTTAAAAGTTTAAACTTTGCCATCCCCTGGAGCACTACTGGATTTTTCAGGACAGCAATTGATTGAAGAAAATAACCTTGTTATCTTTAAAACACAGTGTAAGTCATGTGCTGGAGTCAAAACCAGTCACCATTAAGGAACCAGTTGATCTTTCAGTTGATGTCTAAATCAGTACTTCTCTATAGTACACTCAGAAATGTTATGTTCAATGGAATGGAAAAGCATAAAGAAGATCTTACCTGCTAATTGATGCAATCTCTGGAATCAGGGATTGGGGACTGGGGGGAAGAAAGAAAGGAAAAAAAGCTTGGTATGAAACATCTACCACGTTTAATTATGATTGCATGAACAGATGTTTGCTCCAAGTGTTGTTTACTCAACATAAGATGAAGTTTACCTCATAACTTGTACTAATTATCACTGTAGGGAAATGAAATAATTTGCTAATGTACACAATACTAAAACCAGTGTTTGCATCAGGAGAAATTGTCTCCATGCATGCCATTTAATAAATATAATTGTAATTCAAGGTAACGAAGCAGTGTCACCTGCAACCTTGCTGAGGGCACACTCTGCCCCATCATCTGTCTCATTAATGAAGATGTTGAACAGGATTTGACCCCATGTTGACCCCAGATTAACGCCACTAGTTACTGGCCTACAACTAGACTTTGTTCCACTGACTATCACCCTCCCGGCCCAGCAATGAAGTCAGTCTTCAATCTGCTTCACTCTGTAGTCACTGAGCCCATGCTTCATCGGCTTCTTTATGGGAATCTTATGGAAGACAGCACAGGAAACCTTACTGAAATCTAGGTAGACAATATCTACTGCTTTTCTACCAAGACAATCATTTTATCATAGAAGGTTATCAAGGTGGTAAAGCATGACTTCCCATACTCCTGATGACCTTGCCTTTCATGTGCCTGGAAATGGTTTTCAAGATTAGGTGCTCCATCATCTTCCCAGGGATTGAGGTGAGGTTGATCAGCCTGTAGTTCCCTGGGTCCTCCTTGCCCCTCTTGAAGATAAGAATGACATTTGCTTTCTCCAGTCCTCAGGCATGTCTCCACAATCATTCAAAGATTATGGAGAGTGGCCTTGTAATGACTTCACACAGCTCCCTCAGCACTTGTAGGTGCATCCCATCAGGGCCTATGGACTTATATATGTTCAGTTTGCTTAAGTATTCCCTGACCTGATCTTCCACCAAGGGTAGGTCCTCTTTGCTCCAGTCTTTCCCTGGTCTCCAGGGGAAAGTCCCATCCTTCTCTTTCTTATTTAGAAAATTTATATAGGAAAAGAGAGAACTGCCATGCGTTTTGCACTCAAAGGTTTGTGTGGCTATGTTTTTATGCGTTTCAGATTAAGTGACCTATGTATCACTCCTTTGGCCACACACAATTCAAATGCTAATACTCAGGTAGATGTAACTGGGAGTGCTACTGTTATTCTGGTAAAATAGATTGAAATAACATCTCATTTTAATGAATAAGCAAGGATTGTGTGAATTAATCAGGCTATTTCAAAAGAATATATACATGTTCTGAACTTACATATACATTAGGCAAAGACATACTGTACTGGGTTGGCAATGTACCAATAAACCAGGAAAAGCTAAAAGCAACATGTGAGGTACTTTTAAGATGTCAGATGCTTAAGGGTCATTATTTCACAAAGTGAGAGAGAACTTATAGAGGTCTCAGACAACGCAGAACAAAGTGGAAATAACTGTTGATGAGTACTGTCTCTGTTTGCAAAACATGCCTGGAACAGCTTCTGCCTACCTGAGGGAAGAGCAGCAATACAAAGCTTTACTAGCTTGCAACATCACTGCTATGTCAGTGCATCACTGAGCTCTGAGACAAAGTGTGCTGCTGCCACATGTCCTCACTGCAAAATAATGTGCCTTGCAAAGAGCTTCAGTGTGGGTAAACTCATAGGGAACCTAGTGACATACACGGATGCTGTTTGGTGCACTAATATTCCCATAGTCCAAGGCTCCCTTTCCTTTTTCCCTCTTTATGTATCCTGTAATTTAATACTAAAAAAAATTCCCATCATTCATCAAGCTTTTTTTTCTTGCTGTCATTTTGCTGTCAAAATCACATGGATCCTACACAGATCCATCAAATGCTTATCTCAGCTTTTACAAAGATGCTCCACAGAGACCATAATAGAAGAGGTAAGGAAATAGGTTAGCTCTGAGATTTTTAATTATCTTCTCTTCTATGCTTTCAATCCCTGCTTCAGCTAAATTCTTGCATTGTTCCCCCTGTCTGCCTCTGGAAGCTTTCCTGTATTTAATTTGGCAATGTAATTTGCACTACCCTTTCTCACCAGAGTTTGAGGAGGTCTTTGACTTCTTTCATAGTCTAGGCATTATGATGAAATTTAGCTTTTTTTCCCAGAAGCTCCTACTGACTCTGCTAGACTTTAAGGGTTGATGGAGAGGGAAGAAAGAGAAAGAAGTTCAGAATATAGACAGTTTTGGCTTATAGCCTAACTGGAAGGAGCAAGCCTGTGAAAAGAAGTCAGAGAAATTACTTATCAGCTCTCCCTCCCCCATTTGAAGACTATACAATATATCAACAAAAGAGAAGCTGTGTAATATGATAGATTATGAAATGAATATCTGGAAAAAAAATAATTTCAGTTGCACAACTTCTAAATTAATTTTGGTTTTCATTAGGCTCTGAAATTTTTGACAGTGCTTTACGAAGGCATGTGTACAGATACGTGCTCAGTAGAGAAAGAAATAATTTACTCTAATCTCATTTTTTAATGTAGGTAATTTCTTTTTTTTTCTAAGTACATTTTTCATATTATTTGTAGGAATTATAAAAGCATTTCATAGTTTAAAGAAAGTTCTTCCATCATCCAAAGAAAATACTAATGAATCTTTAAAAATGAGCAGTTTGGAGAATTTTCAAACATTGGAGGACACTGAGCACAAAAATGGAGGTGTATAGTCATCATTTTCCATTTAGTGAATAAACATCAGATTTCATGAAACAATAACACAAATAACCAAGAAAGTTCCCAAAAGACAGGAATTTTTTAATGTCCTTTAGCTTTCTTCAGCAAGAAATAACCAGCTGATTCTACACTTTAAAAAGTTGCCATTAAACATGACAATAATTCAGATGATAATGAAGAAAAATTAAACAACTTTAGTGTAAGTTTTCCTGAAATGGGTGTGGAACCCTTGAAATGCCAAGAACAACACTGAATCCCAACATAGGATTTAGGTCAACCAGTCCTCAGAATACAGGAAGTTTGGTTTGCAGCCTTAGTCTTATGACTTTCATGAGCAGAATATATGGTTGGAATATATGACCTCCTGAAGTCCCTTCCAGCATGAATTATTCTGTGTTTTCAATTTTTACATTTGAGAAGATGCTGATTCAGAAAAAGCTGGTTGTTCCAGCTCCAGAGAGAGACCCCAAATGGTAAGGAATAAGGACATACCTGTAATTTCACTGAATCAACAGTTTTAGAGAAAATTCAAATGTTTGGGATTTCTCTGAACTGATACAGAATTCAGATAGAGTTAAATTAAAAGTTAAACAGGATCGGTGCTTGTAGTAACATAGTTCATAGCAGTATCTTTGTTAAACTTTTACAAAAGTGTCAGAAAATAGTAGAACTTCCACAGAACTTGAGGATGAACCAGGTACAGGAATCTCAAAACGCTTTCATCTCAAAAGTATTGAAGGGCCACAGAAGTTATAGCAGTGAAAAAGAGAAAGCTGTTCAGTTTTTTGTTACCTCTCCAATGAAAAGTAAGAGAAAGTCAAGCCTGATTGCAGAGGAAAAAGTCAGTCTTTGCTGTGTAACGAATGTTGATATCTGTGAGCTGGATAAAAGCTGTTCTTACCTTATGATATGTTCTTTTCAGATAGAAAAATCTGTGTCCTGACTGGGCAGCTTGTGTGCACATTACTTTCTTGCCATGTAGGGGTAATACCAGTTTCTTAGCTGATCTTCTCTGTATTTACCAAATGTTCCTTTTGTGCCTCTAAATTGTCATAGCTCTAGCATGTAATGAATAAAAAATATGACTTTCATTTTGGCAGGAAATGTACTGAAAGTAAAACTGTCAGTAAAGGAAATTAGAAACAACAAAGAGGGCATATGTTACCATTATCGTAAAAAAAGCATGTGTTTTTCAGGTTGCTCCTTCCTGAGATACAGTGTATAAGAGGTTCAGTACTGGTGAGATGCAAGAACAAGTCTGCACTGAGCTGTTCCTGATCATCTGAAAACCACTTAAGACTCTGAGAAGGAAAACACAAAAAGTACAATATGAAAACCTCTGATTGTACACCAGAACTGGAGTCAAAGCTTATACTCAGTTAGTGTTTTTCTTTAATTCAGTGTTGCACAGCATCAAGCAGATGTTGAATTTCTGTCAAACATCTCTTGATCAGGCTGTTCACTGTTGTAATTTACTAGCTCTGTCCCTTACTGGAGAGCTTCATGTAGCTGATGGTGGTATTTGATCTAAAAAAGCATTGATGTACAGTAACTGATCTTTAAAAAAGATCTTTGACTAGAGCAAGCAAGCTCTTCAAAGACAGTAATGCTTTCTATTTTTCTTCTCATACATTATTCATGAATAATCTGAATGTATTAATTGGCTTATTACTTGAAAATCAGAGACTTTATATGGAATTGTAGGCCACTGAGGTCTTCATATCACTGATATTTATAGTTAGTGAAAGGACTTCATTTTTCTTCTGACTTGTGAACAGTCCTCGAGCATTTAGACAGTATTGAGACACATCTGCTCTGAAAGAATGAATGAAACATTGGAGGGAGGAAGATAGAAGTTCTAATAAAGCCTTCTGGGTGAATATGCATTTTTAGATTATTTTTTTTCAAGTCCTGAAAAAAATTGAGTGCCATTTGTTACCAAAAAGTCATTAAAGACATGGTTATATCTCTGAAGAACATATATAGATCAAAATTGTGGCTTAAGAGAAATCTGTAGAAAAACCATGACGACTTCATTAGAAGCCAGGAGTCTGGGATTTTTAAAATTTAAACAATTGTAAAGATTTACTGTATTTTACCATATCAGCTAAAGAAAATAATGTGGTCAATACTGAGAATAAAGGTTGAAAATGATACTGAATATCTTTTAGCTACTTTATTCTGTGCCATTATTGCTCAATTGATAATAATTGCTCAATAAAACATGAGATTAGACTAAGTCATACAGATGGGGGGGGAATATTTCAAAGGAAGTTCCACGTTGCCAAAAAGCTAAAAATTTTGAGCCAACAAAATAACAAATAAATACAATCAAAGAAGGTGGGTACAGCAAAAGGCTGGGGGGACGTGTAAAGAGATATATAGTATTTTTTTAAGAGGCATGGATTATTCATGGCTTGCAAAAAGCAAACTATGAGATTTCTATATTGAGTTACAGTTTTGACTATTTAAAAATAAACTTTTCAGTCATATGATCCAATGCAAAGGATGTCAGGGACATGTTTTAAACCCTTCTGACCTCAGGTACTGGAAAAGTAAATAACTGTACTGAGTGTGGGTGTCAAGGTTTTGGTAGTGGTGGTGGGCTGCAGGGACCACGTCAGCGAGGAGAGGCGGTGAGGGGTGGGGGATAAAAGTGTGAGAAACAGCCCTGCGAGCCCCGAGGGGAGAGCGGGAGGAGGGGAGGAGGGGCTCCGAGCGCCCCCGCAGAGATGCCCCTGCGGCACCACCAGACCCCCTGCTGGGGCAGGGGTTTCCCTGCAGCCCCTGGAGAAGACCCATGGTGCAGATGGTATTCACACTGCAGTCCCTGGAGAACCCCACTGCGCAGGTGGATGTTCCCTGAAGGAATGTGGCCCGTGGACCACTCAGGCTGGAGCAGGTTTATCCTGAAAGATTGCAGCAGGTGAGAAGTATCGTGATTCTCACATCACAGTTCTAGGTAACACATCCTGCTTTCTTCAGAGTCTAAGAATAGGAGAAAAATATAACTCAATCATCCGTTTGTTATGATGTAATAGCTTCTGTTATTCATTGGTTTAAGGACCATCTAAGCAGAAAGTGAATTATTATTCCTTACTTTCTCTATGTTGTTCATGATTTTATGATATCCCTCAGTTTCCTGCTGTTTAGACAGAAGCATTGCGATTGGTTTCTTCTCTTCTGTGGAGAGCACTGTATACTTCTGACCCTCCTTGTTATCTTCCCTGTAGTCCTAAACGATGGGGAAGTTGGGCAATTAAGGACTGCAAGCAGTATCCAAGATGTGGTAACAATGAATTTATACAGCGCCATAACTCCATTTTCTGTTTTGTTCTCTGTAATGATTTTGAACACCCTGTGTGCAGTGAGGTGATATTCACAATGCTTAAGATCTCCTTCCTAAGCAGTGATAGCTACTTTTGAACCATAATGGTCTGTGTACGGTGTTATCTGTGCTCCCAGGGTTTGCTTTTCTTACACAGATATAGAATTTCTTTTGCAATTTTTATTCAGCATCATAAGATCCTGATGCAGCTCTTCGGAGTCAGTTTTAGTTTGAACTGTCATGAGAGTGATTTTTTTTCACTGCAAACTTCATAACTTTGTTACCCACCCTCTTTATCAAGCCCTTATGAGGTTGTTAACTGCACCATTTCCTCCTGCTCTCCCACTATTATTGTCCTTCCATGAGGCAGCCTTCCCTGCTTAGCCAGTGCAACAGTTTGTAACAAGAAGAGTAAATATTTACAGCACTACTGAAGGCCCATGGGATTATTCCTTGAAAACTGTGAATTGCTTGGAGGCACTCCGATAAGACAGTGAAATATCTCCTTATCAAGGCTACAGATTTTGGCCTGCACTTCTTTAAGACTGTAAGAAATTCTTCTGCATACATCAGTATTCCCAATATGCAAGATATAACACTTTTATGAAACAATTTATTTTTTTCAGAACCCGTTCTTTAATCATTCTCAGAAAAGCATAGATATTATTGCACTTTTTGGATACACTGGTGATACAGATTGTCATTGAAAGAAATACAACAGTATTTTTTACTCATATCTTCGAGGGATCCATAACACAATTAGAATATGAAAATAAACTAATAAAATTAAAATATAGAACTTAAGCACTTATGGAAATGAGTTAAATGCGCTACTGATAGTAACTGGGTACCTAAAACTGACAGAATAACTATGGTTGCAATATATGAAACATCTGAAATAAACCCATTCAATTACTCATCTATTGGACTATGATATATGCAGGGAAAGGATGTGCCTTAACAGCTCCCCTTCTTACAAGATTCTCTCTGTCAGTTTAAACCCCACACTCTGAAATTCACTGAATACCAGCCAGTCTCCAGGAATCCCCCTTCAAAGGAAACCTTGGGGCTTTCTTTAAATCCAAAGAAAACCCCAGGAGATTGCTACATTTCTTTTCCAGGTAGAACCAAAGAATTGCAAGAATCATCTGTTTATACTGCAGAATCTCTTTATAGAGCAGAGAAAGCTCCACATTTACTTGAAAGAATAAATATTAATAGCAGCATATTCTGAGCTACTAAATAAGCTTATTACTATATCATGCTGTTACAGATAACGTGCTGTATCCTTAGGTTCAACTGAGTAACATTCAGTGGAGGACTCAAAAAATCTTTCCCTCTTTCTTTCCCTCCTCTCCTTGATCCCAGGGATGAATTTCACCACAAAATACAGTGTTTGTCTTACAGTTATGAAGAATTGCTTTGAAGAAAATGAGGCCTTCCACAGATTCAGGAACCTTTCACATCCGGGGCAATTCTGGATCAAAACATTTTCCTGACTAAATTGCACATAATTTACATCAGTGTTTTAGCAAAGAAAATATTTCCATTCCCATTGCCAATTCCCAAAGCCAGATACTCTTTTTCTCTTCCCTGATATGCCCCTTGTCTGAATTTCTGCAGCAAAATTACTGTATTAATAATTTATGTAGAATAACTCAATAACTAAAAAAATAAAATAGATGGCAGAAACATCTAGCAAAAATGATGAATTCAAAAGATAATATGAAATACAGAAAACTGAAGTTCAGATATTTCAAATTTGAATGCCTGACAGAATAATGTGGACTCCACATGAATGGCACATGCTTTGGTGACTCACGCTATAAGGGAATAACACAGTTATGGTAATTGGGCTCATGGGTTCAAGCTGTTAGTCAAAAAAAGTATACTTTAGCCATCTTAAAGAACAAGTATTTACCAGTGAATTTCTAGAGACAAGCTACCAAATTATCTGAAGAATACTACATGGTGCTGTCTAGGTACCTAAAATAAATATGGTGAGTTACTATGTCTTCAAACCCAGTTAAGAAGCAAAAGAAGCACAAAGAAACACAGTGATATTTTACAGTAGATAATTAATCCCAGGGGCCTTTTTGTGTGTCAGACCAATGATGTTGACTATAAGAGCTCAGCATCCTAATTGTAAATTATTTTTTCTCATTGCTGTTTTAGGAAATAGCTGTCAGAGTAAATTTTATTTTCAAAAAAAATCCTATAATGTCTTTCTAGCTTTAAAGATGTTTTTTCTATCAAAATATATTTGTTCATATCTAACAGATGACTGGGACTAACAGGCATAACTGAACATGTATATGACTTCGTGAAATCTGTTCAGGAATATTTTTAGAGCTTTATTGAATCACAGTGTGAACAGTCCAAACTGCTGAATTAGTTGGAAAAAAAAAAATATCTCGTGTTAGTAGCACATTAAAAAAACAGTGTATATCCTGCCCTTGGGGACAGAATGGTAGCATGAAAGATAAAAGCAAGCTTATGAATTGTTCATCTAAGTGCATCCATTTTCAAGTGCTTATGTAGATAAAAAATGACATCACAGTACATATTGTCTTTGACTGAGTATGCAGGAGAGGTAAAATACCATTCCACTTGTAAACCACCTGAGTTAATCATCTCCTAAAAATCATTGGGGGAGGTTAAAATTCCCTTTGGTTATCTGCATTCTGAACAGCCAACTACTTGTATAATTTTAAGTGCCGTGGCACTGTCATGTGACATGATGATAAAATTAATCAATTTGCTCTCTTTGCCATGAAGAAAATATGCCCATTGTGCAACTGACATTCATTTCTAATTGTCAGCCTTAATGAATAAAGATTTACGGATATGTTCATCTGTATACCTAGGAAACAAGGGGGGAAAGATTGGACTTAAAAACTGGAGTGTATTTTTTTTTTAAATCATGAAAAATGAACACTTTTAAACTTTTTTACTTTAACCAGAAATGAAAATATTGCATAAAGACCTTCTGTTATTTCTATCTCACCTAAAGTTGGAAGACATTGAAATTTTCTGAGACAAGTTTGATTGTGAGCTATTGGCAGGCTAAATGCTTCAAAAGGAAGGATTTTCTCCTCACTCTGCAATACCGCCTGGCTACAAATTTAATCTTCTTGTTCTCTCAAGCCTACTATGCTTCAGGAAGATATTTTCTTCTCCTTCCTGTAAACAGAACTTCTGATTCCTGGATGTATCAGAATCACCTCAGGAACACCGGCATTTTGGATTAATCTCTTTTGGAAAAGAATGAATCACACCCAAAATCTCTCTGGAATCAACAGCAATGTTATTTCAGTGGAAAAAAAAAAAAAAGACCACGATATTCAATGAAATTTGTACATGGGTTCTTGAAGACAATAATTGAAAACTGCTGGTAATAAAAGATATAATTTGATTCATCAACCTACATGATTAGGCACTCTCCTAAACACCAAATTTGGGGAATGGTGCCTATGACAGTGCTCAAATGGGATGATCCCTCTAGTTTTGGTGACCAGGACTGCTTTTAGTAAATTTAAAATTTCATCCTTAAGAAGTCTGGATTGTTAGAGCCAAGGTCATTTGTAAATGCTTAATAAACAACTTCAGTCAGTGCATAAGGAATTTGCAGTGTCTATGGCTTTCAGCAATTCACAGCTCTGATTTCAACCGGAAGACACACTTCAGCACAACCTTTGTAAACAAAATGCTCTCCTGCTGGTATTGGTGAGCAGAGTACTACATTTCTAAAATTTCATCAGGTCCCTTTGTCTTTACAGGTTAACTATTTCCTCCTAGCACTTTTTTTTTTTTCACTGGAACGACAACAGACATGCTTTTTCCAAGGCATTGAATGTCCTTCAAGACAAGCACTCCAAACACAACTGATATCCTTTTACAAACTTGCTTATCCCAAGAAATAATGATGTAAGTGTATTTAACATTTAATTTATCAACTAAATAGTTAGGGCAGTAAAAGTTTCTATTTAAGGAAACAAACACTTGACGCTTTCCTTGTATTCATGAAAGCACAAACTGAAAATAACAATGTCAGGGCTTAAAAGAAGGGAAATGTTAACACAGATTCTTAAAAAAACCAAAGAAACAAGAAACACTGAAAATCTTGGTTTACTGTACCAATGTTTGCACTGGACTGCACATGTGTAACACGTCCAGAGAAATATTTAGTTTTAGCTGCTTTTGTCTCTAAGATTTGTGGTCAGTTAATCATAAATCCTGGCAAAAATTACAACACCCAAAACTGAAATGTCAAAACAAATCTAATAATTTTTCAAATTCAATAATTTCATTCTTTTACATTTTATTTCTGTCTCTAAAATAAAAAAAGTGTAGCTTTTCATAAACCATTTTCATTCCTTTCCATGTCTGAGTAACTGCTCCCACAATTCATGCTGAAAGAACTTACAATGGAAATTACTTGTTCTAAATGTAGAGAATGGCTGCAAAACTTCCACTTTTTAATGCTCACAGCAATCTTTTGTAATTCCTGTTTACCACTTTGAGTCCTAAATCAGTGTGCATTTAAACAAAGGTTAATAGTTTTCTCACAGGGGCTAATTCTGATGGGTTTATTTTCTGCTGATCTTACTGAGTCAGAAAATCTTGTTCATTAAATCCTGAAGTACTGTAATATAAGGTTGAGTCTTATTCAAGGTAACTTCTTTGACTTTTAAATTATTCTCAACTGTGTTAATGGCTTAATTTTGAACACATTGGTGTCCTGTTGGTGGGCTCAAGAAACTGAACATCGCCAGTAAAAGCTTGAAAGTTTTGCAGAGACTTGGTAGTGTCTTAGAAGACCTATCTTTGCAGCCCCCAGTTTAAGCTGATCAGAAACTTCTGAGCTGACTGGCATTTACACATTGCACTGGTAACACCGCTGCAATGTATGTTAGCCACTTGCAGGCTTCCTGGGAATTGTTCGCTTATGAGCATAGAGCATTACTCAATAACCAGTCCTACTCTCAACAACAGAAACATCTGGAGGAGGATTCCATAGGATGCTGAGAAGCCTCAGCTAAAAGACATTAAAGGGGTGAGGAAAATGACAAAAAGGAAGAGAGTTACACCTCTATGACAATCTAGCAAAGCATCAAACCACCAATTTTACATACGAGAGCTAGAAACTCAGCCCATTGTAAAGGGCCCATTCCTTCCTCCCTGTGCGTGTGGGAGGGGGTGGTAAAACAGAGGGAGGAGAAGAGGAAGGGATAAAGCTGTCTGAGTTAGGTTCCTAACTCCCAACTTTTGGATAAGTCTAAGAATGCCACACTGAAAATGGTGACAAACGCGGGGCTGAAGGGAAATCCCAGACACAAGTCTCCGTCAGCGGCACAGTCATGAGTGTAGTAGGTTTTGTCGCCTATGTAAAAACCAAACAGAAGGGAAGGGAGAGCGGGAAGTGTGGGCACGATATATTTGAGCAGTGGGTTTAGTCTGTACATGATACTCAGATGCCTATCTTGGAATGTCAAATTATTGCAGAGCTAGCTCAATTCAGCTTTTTTGTTTTGATCTTTTTTTTTTTTCTTCTCCAAAGTAGAAGGCATCTTTCTTTCCAAGATAATCCATTTGTTTCGCACACATTCATAGCCTTTCTCAAAGGTTCATAATCAAGAAACAAATCGTAAATTAAGTGAAGCAAAATATCAGCTTACTGGCATACAAAATTGGAAAACAGGTAACTTATGTTCTGCTTTATCCTTGAAGGAAGAGAAGTCATGGTGATTTACATACTTAATTTTTGACCAATTAACATTAAAGAGCTTTCTATTCTACTGTTTCTCACCTGCTGCAGCCATATTCTCTGTGCAAAGTGATGAAGTGACATTAATGGTGAAAAATGTGGCTGAAGTGGGAAAAATAGAGAAGGTACATCACATTAATGGCTCAGTAAAATTGCATGAATTCTGAAACTGCCTTGTAGTTCATGTTCTCTCTCCCTGGCCATTGCAATCCTGAGTCGGTTAAAATTTTTGTAAGTATATATAACTCCTGTTAACTGATTCTCTGCCTTTATCTCTTGAAAATCTCACAGATTTTCCCTGATTTTCTTATGAAGGGCAGAGATATAGCTACTGTAATATAGCATTCATTTATCCTGAATTGCAGAGTCCAAATAAAAAATGAAGTGAAAGGAAATGACACTGTGAAGTTTAGCTTTTTTTTTGTGTTGCAGGCATCCTGATCTTGAAGTTCTGTTCAGTCTGACTGCTTTTGCTGCTGCTTTCTGAACTGCTATATTCTAAAAAAAAAAAAATGAAATCTCATCGGATTTCCTCTATTAATCATTTCTTTTAATTGCTTGATGTGAACTGAGAATTTGAAGAGGTTCAACTACATGCCCTAAATTGTTTTGGACCCAAAGACCATTATCAGAGCATGCCACATAAAAATCTAGTCTGTGATTTAAAAAATATATGTGTATTTGATATTCAAGACAGTATCTGTGTCTCCAGTCCTATGTGGATACGATATTACTTCAGAAATTGCTGTGATAATAAATTTCTGATAAGACTGGGAAGACACTTTCAATCCAAAGTGCTATAGGTAACATTGATTTACCAGAAATAAATGTTCTTTCAATGGGGTACCAACAAAAATGCACAACAATGACTTGAATTTTGCTAATCATATTATTGTTTTTAAAATTATGATAGTTAAAAATTTGTACTCTGCAGGACTCTGATATTTAAGCATTCACACAGAGAGGATATATATGTGTCATACAAGACATATTCATAGCATATATGAGATATACACTATACCTGTGTACAGATATATTACATACACATATCGTATTGAACATACATTATACATAATTCATACAATAGGTATAAAGCAAATACTGAATTTAAAAAAAAAGAGTCAGGATTTGAAGCTTTTTGTAAAATGAAAAAAATACATACATGTAAAAAGATTTATCTATTTTATGTGTTTTCCAATCTTGGTGGTGTTTTTTCCCAAATTGCTTAATATAGGACTTATATTGCATGCTTATTCTTTTTCCCTAAAATACATATATATCTTCTCATGTACATTTATTTATGACCAGAACTTGAGCTTATAACTGCTAATTATTTTGGTAATCAGAATCATAGATATTATAACAAATTTAAATGTTAATTGAAAGTTTATATTGCAATTGATATTCTCATTACTTTGTTATCTGGTAGCTTGTTTTCTTGTTAGTTATTCTAACTGGTCTCTTATGATAGCTACTGTAGAAGAATTGCAATTACAAAAATTAGGGCAAATAAAAGGGCAATTCAAAACTATTTTCCATGCCAATAAATACTAATATATATAAATATATATTACTGTCATGGTTTTGGCCAGATTGGCCAATCAGAACGACAGATGCCCCCCCCGGCCCCGGAGAGGAGAGGAAGAGATAAGGAGATTTACGAGTTTAGAAAAAGAACTAAACTACTTTAATGAAAATTATAATAAATAAGAAAATAGTAAATAATAATAGAATAATACAATTTTTTAAAAAAAGGTATACAATATATACAAAACCGTATCCAGCTCCCAGGATGACGATCACGTCACCAGCAGACACAGGGAAAGTCCCAGACTGGAGTCAGTGATGGACAGGAGCTGAATTCCGTAACTAGAGTCAGGAATGCTCGGATCAGGATCAAAGGCAGACAAACAGACAGGGTCCTCCTCAGACGTCGGCCATTGAAGAAAAAGAGCGAGCCAGAGCAGGCTTGCCCCTTTGATCCCTCAGCTTTTATACTGAGCATGGTGCAGATGGGATGGAATACCCTGTTGGTCAGTTTTGGGTCACCTGTCCTGTCCCCTTCTCCCTGCAGGTGAGACCCCTTTACGCTTCTCCGCTTCTGACCCTCTAACGGGGCAAACAGTGAAGTGAGCTGACCTTGGGTGTTATAGCAATAAGTATAAGCAAGAGCCTCTGTGCACACCGTTCCTTGGTATAATCAGGTCTCATCAGTCTGAGAGTGAACCATTTCTGAACAATACGCTGTTAATTTCAGACTTTAGTCAGTTAGAAGAGGTCCAGCTAAAAAGTAAAATTACAAATCAGAAAATTGGTTCTGTTTTACCTCAAACCAGGACAATTACATATAGAATATGTGTATATATATATTTAGTATTATCTCCTCTCCTCATATGCAGAATAAGTGAGGAATTGTTTAAAGGGATGTAAGACCCTCCACATTATTCAGGCTTTCTGCATAGAATATTAAAAGAAAATTATAGAAAAAAATATTAAAGAAAAGCCAGTGAGACTGAAGGCTGAACTCTCCATTTCAGGAGAATGCCAAACTAGGCAGGTCAAGGCCCTTGAATGCCCATGGGAACCTGATCTAAGCTGCCCTGCTCTGAGCAGTGAGAGGGGCCAGGTGATGTCCAGATGCCCCTGGCAAAATAAACTTAGCCAGGACTCTCTTCTGTGGCTCTCAGGAGAGGCAACAGGGCTCCTTGCTGAGCTGGAGACTGAGCAAAGCCTAGCAAATACAGAAGATCTTAACAAATTATAACATAAACTACTCAGGATGATGAGTCTCCATAAAGGAACCATCTTTGTTAGTGCTAGACTGACAAAATACAAGCAGCTGGTCTTCAGCATATAGAGGTACTCAAAAGAAATGACTCTGCTATGTAGTGATAACACAACATGAAGTCTTTTGCTTTAAGAATAGCAGTTGACATGCCAGACTCTCACATCACCATTTTTTCTCAACAAGAAGCCAACCAAGTTCACACTATACATTAGCAATAAATAGTGAATATTCACTGGGACACAAAAGTGCAAGGGGAGGAGTGCAATCCAAACCTTTTCATACGTAGGCTGTGAGCCTAAAATGCAAGCAGCTGAGGTAAAGGTGGATGAGGTGATGGGTGCACTCTTCTACATTTCCAGATATTAATCAGGAAGAGCAAGGCTTTCTTATGTTTCCTCCCGAACACATCCAAAGAAAAGTCACCAGCATCAGCCACTTCCAGACTAAAATTCCCACCTTGTGTAACATCCTGCATACTGGAAAGGGAAGGAAGGGGAGAAGCTCTTACAGTAGAGTGGAGTTCATCTACTGTGGCCAAGACCATTGCCAAGAGCATAGGCAGGAAGAGCACTGAGCTTAAGGATAATATTTTTCAAGTGTAGCTGCTGATGAAGTAAGAAGGAATTTGGGACTGACATCTTCTGTGCTAGGTGTTTCCCTCACCACCCTTATGCAGAACCTTCTGTATTTGCAGTGCCCGTGGTGGTAATATGCCCAACATAATTAAAAACCTCCTCCTGACTTGCTACGGGTGAAGGTTATTATGCTGAGGTCTGCCACGTTGAGAAGGTTGCACCAGAGCTCATCCCCCCAGTGCTACAGTCAACATAGCCAAGATCAGAAATGTAGCCAGGGATTGGAAAAGTGGTGGCTGTGTCTTTGTTGTTGATAAATTTTATTTTCATGATTTGAAAAATTTTATAAGGAAAGGTTGTTGTGTTGTCTCTGATCTTTTTTTTTTTTTTTAAACAAGTAGACTCTAATATTAATGAATATTTCATCAGACTCAGCATGATTGTGCAGTTCATCGGTTCCAGTGTTAATATTTTGGGTTGAGAAGGCAGGCAGGGATGCATCCCAACTCCAAAAGGCATTGTAAGTGAAAAGTGGCATCAATGGTAGCTTTGACTCTTTCCATTAGGAAAAGAATTCTTGTTTTTTTTCCAGGCTCCTGGCTGCTCCAAGTATGTACCCTAAGATAAAGGCCAAAATTCAGGAAACAACATGACACTGGGAAGAGTGTCATGAGAAAGGGTAAAATGTAGGTGTCAAAAAAAAGACATGTTCACAGAATCACACAAAATCACAGAATGGTAGGGGTTGGAAGGGACCTCTGGAGATCATCTAGTCCAACCCCCTTGCCAGAGCAGGGTCACCTAGAGCAGGTTGCACAGGAATGCGTCCAGGTGGGTTTTGAATGTCTCCAGAGATGGAGACTCCACCACCTCTCTGGGCAGCCTGTTCCAGTGCTCTGCCACCCTTAAAGTAAAGAAGTTCCTCCTCATGTTTAGGTGGAACTTCCTGTGTTCAAGTTTGTGCCCATTACCTCTTGTCCTGTTGCTGGGCACCACTGAAAAGAGCCTGGCCCCATCCTCCTGACACTCACAGTTTAAGTATTTATAGGTGTTGATAAGATTCGCCCCTCAGTCATCTTTTTTCTAGAATAAACAGACCCGGGTCCCCCAGCCTTTCTTCATAAGAGAGATGTTCCAGTCCCCTAATCGTCTTCGTAGTCCTAATCCTCTTTGTAGTTGTCTACCAGAAGACTGGATGTAAGAGAGAAAGAGAGCAAGTAGTAGTCTAACACGCTTTCCAAGCAAGGAGAGAAAAGTAGAAAGTAAAGCAGATATATTTGTTTTATTTTTTGGGCCAAACAGCTTAGCTGTCACTGTGGTTGAGGTGCCTCTGCCGAGCTGGCGTGTGGCATGCTGTAGGCCATGGGTGGATGTGAGAGTAGAGCTGGGCTGGGCTCAGCAGTGCCGGAGAGCCCACTCCTGCAGGGAAAGCTGCAGCAGCTTCAATACGCAGTTCATACAAGGTCTTGAAGGATGCAATGAGTTTTCAGTACACTGGCATGTAGCAAATCCTGCAGGCTTCTCCATCTTGTAGCCAGCTGGCCCACTGCAGTCATGAATCTGCAAGACTTCAGTGCTAATATAAGGGGACATGCCGACTATCTGTCTCCAACAATACTGAGCTGCACTCAGCTCCATCCTTTGTGGAAATGGGAAGGGGATGGCAGCAAACCCATGTAGGACCAGGTGGAGTTACAGACAGTGAAACACATATTTATTTCTTCTGCATATTCACCCCTACGTGGCATGGACACTTCATATAGAGCAACAAAATTTTCCACCCAGTGGAAGAATGACATGGATTCACCACAGATCCCAGAAACACAACTCAAATGGTGTTAACCCTTCTCAGTTGCAGAAGCAGCAGAAGCAACAGCACCTTGTCATCCCAACAGAAGCGCCCTGGTTTCAGCTGCGATAGAGTTTGTTTTCTTTCTAGTAGCTGCTGTGTTTTGGATTTAATATCACAATAATGTTGATAACACATATTGCTGTAGTTGTTGCAAAGTAATGTTTACATTAGTCAAGAACTTTTTCAGCTTCCCATAGAAGCCGAGAGGGAGCATAGACAGGACAAGCTGGCCAAAGGAATATCCCATACCACAGACGTCATGCTCAGAATATAAATGGGGGTTGGCCAGGGGACAGGGATTGGCCATCACGGCTCAGGATGTGGTTGGCAATTGAACATAAGGTGGTGAGAGCAACTTGGGTTGTATCACTTTATTTTGTACAGTCTACTATTGTTGTTATTATAATTATTATTAATTTTCTTCTGCCATTACTGTTCTATTAAACTGTCTTTATCTCAGCCCACAAGGTAGGGTTTTTTTTGGTTTTGTTGTTATTTTTTTTCTCTTTTTCTCCCTCTTCTCCCTACCCTACTGGGGCTGGGGGGAGGGGAGTGAGCAAGTGGCTGCATGGTCCTAGTTGCTGGCTGGGGTTAAACCAGGACAATGAGCTAAACAGCGGTTGCAGCCGGAAAATGACATGATAAAAAGTATTTCTATTCTTCTTTAAGATCACGGTAGCATATTTAATGGATTTAGTATCAACTCACTCTTTAAGTTCTCCCTAGATAAGTTCAAACAAAAGTGACAGGAAGCGGGGGAAATGGATAAATTAATCTTTCACTTCAAGAACAGTGAAATCCAGTCCTTTGATTTCATTACAAACAGATGTCAGTTTCATGCTTTCATCCCTGTCCCTTTGACATCTTTTCAGTTTATAACAACAAGTTTATGTATGCTTTTAAATTAAGGCAGTTGGGTACTGAAATGCTGAACTGAAATGTAAATCAGAGCTGCAGAGGTGCATTTGTCACCATACATGCGCCAGTTGGAATAACACATACACAGCAGCTGAATTCCACTTGAAAACTTTAATCTTTGCATGGCCTTTAACAGTGTGGCTGAGAGGTCAGTCATGATTTTTTAAGTACAGACCATTACTTATCTTGATCACGACAAGGCTTCATTACTATGTAGAAAGGAATATCCAGGTACCAAGTGGGGTAACAGATTTCCTTTTTCTATCAGACAATGAAAAAAATAACTGTAAAAATCAGAGGAATCATTTTCTAGCCTTATGGTTGAACTAGTTTCATAGAGATAGGAAGGGCTTTGCTTCTCTTGGGAATATCCAGAGAAAAAAATGTCGAACAACATGCCTAGGAAAGAAGTCTTAAGAGAAAATAGTATTTACACATAATTACTTTTTTCTTGCTATCAATTTTGGAAAGCTTATTAGCATGTTCCAAGTTAGAGATTCTGGCTTGAATAAAATATTTTTTATACTGAAAGGTTACAGAATCACAGAATGGTGGGGGCTGGAAGGGACCTCTGGAGATTATCTAGTCCAACCCCCCTGCCAGAGCAGGGTCACCTAGAGCAGGTTGCACAGGAATGCGTCCAGGTGGGTTTTGAATGTCTCCAGAGATGGAGACTCCACCACGTCTCTGGGCAGCCTGTTCCAGTGCTCTGCCACCCTCAGGGTAAAGAAGTTCCTCCTCATGTTTAGGTGGAACTTCCTATGCTCAAGTTTGTGTCCATTACCTCTTGTCCTTTAAGTATTTGATGTAATTTTTCTCTAATTGACCAGCTGGCTCTTCTCAATGTTTTCAGTAAATAGCATGATGTACAGCTATTTTCGTGTAGCATGATTGTTATGAAGCAAGTATTGGGAAGTTGTACAAAATATTTGCATTCAGTAATAGTAATTTTCTTCACTATTATAATAAAAAGACAGGTAAAGTTCCAGTGTATTATTGTAGCAGGGTTTATATCTAATTTATTATGATGCAATTTATTCTTAGACTACTTTACCGTGCAACTTCTTGGAGATAAGTTGAAAAACTAGGAAGTTAAGCAGAAAAAGATATATCTGTGTTAAGGTGAGAACAGATGATACAGATAATTTTCAGGATTAACAATTCTGAGGAAATTGTGTCAGAAAAAATATACTAATATTGAATGAATTTAAGATGTTTAAGATCTTAAAGATGTGTTAAGAACTGTGCTGCTTCATACATTAACAGTATGTAATTATACCTCAACCTCATTTCATAGAAGTATTCCAAGACACAAGATACTGTCAAAGAGAAAACAAGTTATCAAGTAAATGAGCTCCCATCTAGGAAGCAGCAAATAGAGATTAAACATCTTAATGAAACATAATCAACAGATGCTTATAAAAAAGCTGTGAATAAACTTGTAAATCTGACCCCCTTAAAGCGAATAGAATTTTGCCATTGACTTTTGTATGTGTTATTTTTTCCCTCACAGAAACTATTTAGGAACTTCATTTAAAGATCTATCATGGAAAAACAAATTATAATTTGCTAGTAGACCATTTAAAAAAAATCTATTCATTTATTAGGGAAATTATTGCATCTCACTTGCATTTCAAATTTAGGCTGCTGTTTTGAAAGTTTCACCTTTGTTTGTTAGCTGAAATTTTTTTTTAAAGATCTCCTCTCTTTTGTGATGCCTCTCATCAAGGTACTTGCCACATATTTAAGTTTTCAAGAATCCTGTAGACACAGAATTGTTTTTAAGGTCCAGATCTCATTTCCACATGACATTGCATCTGTCCAGCCTGCTGACAGGAGGGAAGTGACATTTTCACGTAGCTTAAAGGAAAACTGGTCTTATTCCATGAAGTCCAGCTTTCTAAAAGTTCACACGTTAAGAATCATTTGTCATCTGAGATATAGGATGACATTAAAAAAAAAAAGTGTTTAATATCAGTTGGCATTGCTGAATGGCAATTTTGTAGGGAAGTAACCTGTGCAATATGTCTCAGTGCAAGAAACTACACAAAATTTTCCAGCGTTATTTTCCTTATGTCTTTAACAGAAGAAAAAAACAGTAGGCCCCCTAAGCATTTCTTTTTTTCCTAGGAAAGTTTATTGCATAATAAATGGCTGTGAAGTTTCTACGTGGTCTTCTGAAGCAGTGCTGTAGGCAGCACGCCGAACTGGACAGCCGCCTGACACCGTTTAGACTCACCTCATCTGTCTGTATGTGAACAGTGAACAGTCACCTTTAACTTAAGAAAAGTTCAGGATCAAACCCACAATATTACACACACCCACCATTTTTTATGCTGCATAAAGAAGTGAGTTAGCGCTATAGAAAATCTGCGTCAAATATTGGGTGGGGATGATGTACTGAAGTTTTTGAAAAAGTTAAGGTTCAAGTGATTTAACCACAATTTCATTTAGGGCTAGATTCATTTCAGCTATCCTTGGAGTTAGCATGAATTGGGAAGTATGCTGAAGTCTTATTTTTTATGATCTTTAGATGTGTCTTTACACTATATTTGAAATTGCACTCTCTTTTCAATTCTGATGCTTGAGCCTTACAAGCATTTTGATTCATCTGATTTAAAGCAAGAGGTAAAAACAATACAGAAAAACTAAAAAAGACACCCCACCTGACAGGTAGAATTTTCCCCCCAAAATCTATGTATTATATAGGTGGAATTTTATTTTTACTGCTACTGGGAATACTGAAGATAGATTAACTAGAAAAAAATAAAGTGATTTCACAGGGGCACGTATAGATTTACGGGTTTCTTTAATCTGTCTGGCGAACAAGCATACCTTTTAAAATATGCATTTAGATAGACCTTAAAATTCTGTGATTTAAAAACTTTGACCTTAATTAACTAATTTATTTTTGTCCAGGAGCAAATTCAGGAGACATAGGAAGGAATTCTAAAAAGAAGGATTAACAAGATAATGTCTGTCTTTGAGAGGAGAAGAAATGTTAATAGCAGGATGAGGAGGCTGGGAAAGGAACTGCCTTAATATAATGGGAGTCTGTGAAAGAGAAGTGGAGTGTTACAGCTAAAAGTTTGATCCCTGGTAGGGTGATGTGGGTGAAAGAAACAAAAGCACCAGCACTGAATGGCAAGATGTGGATAGAAGAAACACCAGATTAGAAATTAGGTAGGAAACAGGACCTGTAAGAACCTTCATCTGGAATGACAACAGAGGAGTGATTCTGGCATGTCATAATTTATTCCTGAATCCTACAAATCTACTCTGCTTATTGAAGACTGATTTCATTCTTACACTTCTGTGAACAAACATTCAAAACTATTTGACAAAACATTCCAAACACTTCTGTTTGTAAATATCTGAAAAAACAAAAATTTTCATTTAATTCAGTGATAACAGTTTTTTCACTCTTCTCAAATAGTTCATTAATCTCTTTCCACATTTTTATGAAAGGCTGTACTACGTTAGAATGTGTTAATGCTTTGAATACTACTCTGCTTTATCAGTCATGGTCAGCTTTTTCAGAAATCAGTTTCTCCAGAAAGTAACCTAAATTGATATTTAATCTGAAAGCTTTAAAAAAAATACTGAATCCCTGGAAATGGCCTTCAACGACAAGCCCCCTGCAAAGCAAAAAAAATAGACAGTGACCCAATTTTGAAAGACAGAAGATTCATTAGATATCAGGAACTTAAGTACTATTTTTAGAATTGCTGTTTGAAAACAATATTTTGTATGCATATATAGACACACACACACACACTTATGCATATTCCCATGCTATCACATTTTCAGTTAGTGTGCTCAATAATGGTTACAAACGTGTATGTTCTATTTGTATACTTAAATCTCAGCTGTGATATATGAAAAACAGGCACTACCTAGTGATCTAATTTTTCTTATTAATAGGAATAATACTTAAACTGATAATGAATATGATTTTTTCACCCATGTTTTGGGCACCTCCGCTCATCACAAGTGCTATCACATCTGTTAATTAATCATAAAGCCAATGAACTGATTTCAAGGCATGACGTTTTATAACCACGAATTTTAGTTTAAGTAGGTCAGACAGAAATCATTCTGTTTTGACAAATAAACTACCTGACAGAAGCCTTCAGACTGGCGGTAACCTTAAGGGTCAAGGCTGCGTATGAGTCAGCCAATACTGTCAAGTGGCATGGCACTACTGGTGGATCAGAAATGCGTAGGCTCAGAGATAGCAGCTAATACTTCAGGCAAGCTGTTTTAAATCAAGATACAATTTAATGGAATTTAAGCAGTACTAGAAAAAATATAATGGTAGCTGGTGGAGTTGAGAGCAACTGGTTCCTGTTTTGTGGCATATGTTCACTGTGTCTTCTGTCCACTCAGAATTGAGTGGCTGGTACCAGGCAAAATGCAGATTCTTTAAAATATTTATGTTGTGTACTTTTGGTAGGGGAGCTTTAAATGGGCTTTTACCCATCCTGTGTCTTTGCACTTCTCAGAAAATATTAGTGGTCTTGTTTTTCAGCTAGTTACCTGTATTCTCTCTGCTGAAGTTCCAGAACACCCCTCAACTATTTTATAAAAGCAAGATTTTGAGGGATGAAGGATTCCTATGATATTTGACTGAGCTCAGGCTCAGCTTTATGGAAGAGCTGAAAATAAATCTGACAGATTTTGCCTTCATAGCTGATATCTACATCAACAGTAAGTTTGGCCTCTGGAATCTCTGTTTCCTTGGTATTTTGCAGCATGCTGAAGAGAAAGAAAGACACAACAGAAGGCTGACCCCCCCCACACTCCTGTTCTGGTGATGTGTATGTGAAAGGTCTAGGATACTCAACTTAAACCAGATACATTCAGTGTATTCACTACTGCAAGTCTCTAAACAATTCTGAAGATAATCATTGCATGGATTATGATATTCACTTCAAAACTAAGTGAATTCATCTGTGTTTCTCTTCCAAAAGTGTTTTTTATTAGTCGATGAACAAAGTGCACTGGAAATCATTCAAAATCAAAATCTTAACACTATTTGTTAAACATATGGATCCTTCCTACTCATTTACTTGCCACTTTACTGACAATTTGATTATGCAATGGAAAATTGTTGGCAATAGAGGAAACCTTGCAAGTACATCTCAAACCTCACATGGTTTCTCTTTTAGTGTATAGATTTAAACCACCAGCTACTCACTACAAAATGACAGTATGCAAAATGAAATCCTGATTTCAGTGCAAAACGATGGATACCTATTACCATTGGAAATGTAATCATTTTTTCAGGAACCTCCCCTTTGGCTGCTGCTTGGTTATGCACCATCTGGATTTCAATATGCAATGAATTTGAGATTAAAACTGGGCATAAAATTGTTCTTCAAAAATGGTAATCTGTGTGTCCACTTGAGGAAATTCCACACCTCGTCTGAAATTTTATATTCTTCCCCTTAGTTCAGCATATGGGCAGAAGGGAACAAAACCCTGCAGGGACAAGTAGTGGTAAACTAGCACATCTTATAAGATTCTAGTACAACTAGAATAAGAGTTTAAAAAAAAAAAAAGTTGATCATTGAAAGCAAGTGAAAGGTATTCTTAGATTTCTTCAGAGTCAAAACCAGCACAAAATACACCAGTTGTAAGTAAAAGAGAATAACTCAAAACCAGAGTACCTAAAAGACGCTCACTCAAAATATCATATTGAGACTGACAGTTATTTTAGCATTTTGGTTTTTTATATGATGCCATGATGATGCAGGCAAGCATATTTAGCAGTCAGGCAACTCACTAAGACCCTGCAATCACATATATGCAGCTAAGTTCCTTCACAATACTGATTAAACACCAACTTAAAAATAGATTTCCCCTCCCTTTTCATTGATCTGAGAGCTTTTTCAGAACTTCTTTATTCTGATGGCCAGGCACCTTGTAATATCTGTGTTAAATTTAATTATAGCCAGTCCATTCCCATCTGTGTTTGTGCCATCACTGATATTTAGCTTAACTTCTCCTCTCTTTTCTACAAGCTTCCCTTATGATGCATTCCAAGACAGCAATCATACCCCTTTTCAAGCTTTATTTTGCTCATACAACCAAGCTGGGGTCTTCTACCAGAATCCTCTCCAAGTACAGGCTCTCCATTCCCCTGATGTTGCTTATTGCCCTTCTCTGTACCTCTTCCCATTTTGGTAATTTTTTCTTGAACACGGCTGACTAGAACTTTACAGTTTTCCAGATGAGTTCAGAGTGGGATCTTATACAAGAGCACTAATACTTCCTTACTTCTCTTGGAAATGTTTTGCCTGGAGCATCTTAGGATTGGATTTGCCTTTTTCACAGATGCATCACATTATTTCAGGAATTTGATTCCACTGAAAGGAACAATTAAATTAAAATGACATTGAAAAAAGCTCATTCCCACCCTGACGCTATGTTGACTCAGTAAACAGAGTACATTTCTTGCAGACGTCTTTCCTTCATTATGTATCAGATTCCATTGTTTTGTCATAAAAATAGACTTTTCGGTTTAACAGTTTTATTTTCTCCAATAGATCTAACATGATGATCCTCCATATGTGAAATTCAAATGTGGTTTAAACAAAAAGGTTTAGAAAGCAGAGAATAAATTTTTATGTAGCCAATTCTTTCAGTTCCAAAGCATTATGTAGGATATGTCACCTCTCTGGAAAGTACAGTTTTTGAAAACATATTGCAAATTACTTTAGGTAGGCAAGCACATATTGAAAAACCAAGGGAGTTTTCAATTGATCAATATTAGTATAAGAAACAATAAGAATAGAAGGTGAGTACCTCCTTTGCAAGTACTTAAAAATGTAAATATCCTATATGCATTTTTAAGTGATATTAAAAATATGAAAAAAAAATTGAACTACATTAACATTTCAAAGGACATACTTATCTATCAAAATCCAGTAAAACTCCACTAATTGTGCAAGAGAAACAGTACTGAAACGACTCCTCATAATAAAACTGAAGGACAAAAAAGACATTTAAATTCAAGCTACATGACGAAAGACAAACATAACTACATGCTGAATGGCCAATGTTTCTTCTCAATGTTTGTTGTAAAAAGCACCCAAAACAAAACAAAGAAACCCCCACTTTTTTTCCACAGACTGTGGTAGAAATTCCTAGAAAATAATACAATTAAAATAGGACAATGGCTATGGTTTTATTAAAATGCCAAACAAATATATTGGCTTGTATAAGAATATTGTTGACAGAGGAATCTAAAAGACTACTAGGACTGGAGACTAAAAGAGAGGGGAAAATAACAGCTGCATCAGTCTTCACCAAAAGAAAGACTGCTTTTAGTGGTTACTGGTAAATTTATTGTGTCCTCCTCCTGAAATATTCTGGTTTCTGATATTTTTATTTTATCTTAGTTTATTCTGAACATATTATGACTAAAAGAATTCTTATGAAACCGATCATGGCAATAAAATTAAGATTTGAGAAAGTCAGGACAGAGGGAAGAAATTAAACTCTAAGTAAGTTAATACAAATTTCTCCTTCAACAGATTACAAAAGACAGTATGGAATGAATGCAATGCATCAGACTATTCAAATTTTACTGAAATATTGGAGAATATCACCTCACCAATTTGAAATGAGACCATTGTATCATTACATGATGAAAATGCAGAAATCTTGTTGACAGTTCAATGCAAAGCATAATGATATAGAACAGTGGGCTGAGATGGAAGACTCTCTAACAGAGGCTGGATTATTGTTTCATTCCAGGTTTATCAAATAAATAAAATACAATAACAGCCAGAAAGGACTGAATTATGGTTAAAATTAATAAAACAAGAGAACTAGTCATAAGGAGAAAGAAAAGGAAAGGAAACATGCTTGAGGGGAGACAGTAATACTGAAAAAAACAAGAGGCAGACAATGGCCAAGGAATGAAGTACATCATATATTGAAATTGAATTCTGTCAGCAACATACTCTGATCGAATGATAGGTGGAATGTAGAAAATGGAAAAAAGGTATTTGAATTTATGTTTAGGTATGGTCATTGTGTGACACCTCAACTCACAGTAACTGGTGTGAAATCTGTAGGCACCATGAAAGATGGATTAAAATCTGCAACAGAAGGCAATTTTACCCTTCCTATACATAATAAGAAGAAATTATAACCCCTAAAAAATCTACACTGATTGTGATGCAAAGTTTGATTACATATGCACACAGTGTTTTAGATTTAGTACATTAAGTGCCATTTTATTCTACTTTTAAATTCTATTTTAAAGTCTTCAAGCAACTTTCTCATTATATTCTGCTCCTTGACAGTAAATATAAATCTGGTGCTTGATCCGAAGCCAAATGCTCAATAGTTCCAATGGTGCAGAATTAAGCTCACAGGTCTCTCATCTGTAATTGTTACTTTTAATCCTGCTTATGAACTTGTTCAAGTGAGCTGATTGTACTTATCTGCAGTTCCTTTCAAGTTAGAGTCTAGTGGAAATAAAGTAGAAGATAGGGCTGCATTTTTAATTATTGCTGTTCTTTAATTAAAATAAAAAATATCATTATTGTAAAGTATATAATTCCTGAGTGAAGTAACCAGTCCAAATGTTTACCATTATTAGCTAGATTTTGAGATTAAAGAAATCTTTACCACAGCTATTTCTGTCAAACTGTAGAATGGTGGAAGTATGTCAATGGTGTAAATTAAAGTAAGGCTTATTAACACCAGTGGAACATCTGGCTCCTTCCTTTTTTTACTATCTTGAATATTTCCCAAATTCTTCATAGAAGTAAGTTAAAATGAACTGACCTCTCTCAGTCACTGAAAAACTTTTACTTACTGTTCTGTAAAAACCCGAACAATCAAGAAAAGCCCAAAGCTATACTGTTAGACATATTAGCCACTTGTAGTGGGTACCTCGATAACTAAGGAAAACACCTTCATGTCTACCTTACATTCAGAGTTCTGTATGCCATTAATCTCTTTTCTAAGAAAGAAGAACCTATTCCGGTGCAGAAAACTAAAATCACCTTTTTCATCATAGCCCATTCAGCCTGCAGCCCCACTGCTGAATCTGTCAACACAGACACCTTGTCTTTCTCAATGTAAGTACTCTCCCACTGGGAACTATTTTGAGTTACGCACAGAAAACAGACAGTGCTGAACAATATAAAGTTGTAACACACTTCAGCAGGCTACAGAGAAATGGGTCAGACCAATGGTTCCTCCACCTCAGAATCTTCCTTCCAGCTGTGCCCATCCGCCAGCTCCTTGGACTCTTTTCAGGGAGCAGAGGGTGCTGCTGGGAGGGTATCTGTGTTTGAGGTTATCTTTTGGTTTCCTCATTCTTCCACTTTTGAGTCTTTGACCTTCAGTTCATTCTGAGTCTCCCATCGCCCCCTCCCCCTGAAATTTCTTGTCTTAAACACTTCTTCCCCCACCCCTCTTGTTATCTTTTATTAACCTCATTCTCAGGGAGGGCTCTGAGGTTATGTTAGAGATGTATCTTCTTTCAATCTGCAAGAAAAAACAGATAAGCAGAGTAGGCATGTACTAATGGTTAGGAAAGAGTAAAACCAGGGCAGGAATTCAAGATATTTCCTCTGAATACCTTCCAACTTTTAAAGTGTTGTGAACTCAGGGTCCTGATAGGATTTCTCTTCCTAAGAACCAGTCTTTAGAACTAATGTAATCTTATTTTCACAACAACCTCTGGAAAGGTTGCTAAATGTTGCATGAAGACTCACCTCTTTGCTTGTTTTAACTTGACTCCTAATAGCTTCATTAATTGGATTTGAAAGGATAAGTAACTGCAGAAAGCCTCTGTATGCCATTACTTTCACCTCGTCTTTTTGAAAGTGAAATCATTATCACATCCTTCTATTCCAACAAGATCATAGTATAAGAATCATAAGTTAAATGCAACATCTTGCTTCATGGCTTGAACTTTATTCTTCCTTTTGTATAAACAATGTTACAATTCTGAGTAACATGGCACATTGCCCTGTTACAACACTTTTCATGGTGCTTGACTGGCATAAAAGAAAAGTCAATTTTGAGTTAATCAGAAATGATAAAGATCAGTCAAGGAAAAGCTGTATTTTCTCTGTTCAGCATTATTTCTAAACTGATTATCACCAGGGGTGATACAGGGTAATACACTGCTTTTTTTCAATTTTAATTGTCTGGCACATTTACCTGTATGATGTTACTCTATTATATGCTTTCAGATTTAAATCTTTGAAGGATTCTTTTTTTTCTTAAACCGGAAGAGAAAGTATGAAACACTTCTCTATTGAAAGGTAGTACTGGTACTGTTAAATGTGGGTACTATTAAAATGTAACAGCAATGATACTTTTATTTAAATTTATTGCAAAACTTCCATTTAAATCTGTAATACCTGGAATTAGTCATTGTGGAAGTTCTGGTAGTACTATGTAAAGTGCAATTCTTATTGCGTATAAACGCAAGCAATTACCATTAAAGAAGTAAGAAAGTTAGTACTTTTCTGTTTAAGGAAGGAACAACAGCTCTTTAATGATGGACATTGATTTTTCACTACTCTGCTGACTGGAAAAAGCTCAACTCATGAACACGTTGCAGGAACTACAGTAAAAGAAATTTCATGGTGCTTTCAGCTGGATCAGATGAGACTCCCTGAACTGCTGTGCTATTTACCCCTTATAGAGCTGACCCACAAGTCTGTGAGACTTCTCCACATACATGATCTATTGCTAATAATTTACTCAAATGGAGTGCAAACTACTAACTACTTTATTGCATGCTTTTTTACATAACCATTTTTTTGCACTTGTAGAGCAATTTTCACTGACTATTTACAAGTTTCTTACCTATGTACAATGGTAATTGATGCATCAGCAACTCTCTGGGAGTCTTTGGATGGGATGTGCCTCTCTGGGATGGCCAGATTCTCCACCCAGGATGTTAATCTACACACTGAAACATACCGGTTGGTTTGGCTACAGCAGACGCTGCCTGGCGGGGGATCTCCACAGCAGTCACAGGGGCTGCAGCAACTACTCAAGTACATAATTATGAAGGTGGCTAGGAGTTCAGTCAATCACTTGGTCTGAAGTTGTTCTACTGTCCCAAATTAGTCCATTGCCTCATCTATTCAGATGAATAACAGGGAATTTATTAACTGAGGAGTTAATGACTAAGTGCACTAGATTGGGATGCGAGCACAGCCCTGACATAGCTATGCCATGATTACAACTATAGGGCAAATTTTAATTTCATCCTTAAATCTCATTTGGAACTTAAATTCTGGCACTGTTGCCACAGGACTAAACCAAAATACATCATTATATGCAATTGTGCTTATTGTATATGGCACTTGGTCTCCTGGTTTGATTACAGTCATAATTTAAATAATCTACATTATGAAACTTCATACACCTTCCACACATTACAGCAATGCGGATATATCTGTTGAAGTAGCATGACTCTTGAGTCCTACAACTAATGAGCTATAAAACTGTGAAGATGGATAAATATCAAAGGTTATATTCAGAATATTTTCTCCATAGTTAATAGCTTCTGATAATCCAACTGAGTTTAATCCTGCATTTACGCCATAAACAAGGAGAAGAAACATTAGGACAGAGATTTATTTGCACCATTGGTTTCCATCAAAATAATTTTAAGAGAGAAATGCAAACTGGGCAACTTAACATGACTAGCAGTTCTTCAGCCTTCTTTATTGCCCGACAGAATGTCTCTAAACTGCATATTGAATCAAGTAGTCCACTAAAGAACACAGCCGAAATTTACGTTTAAGAAACAAGGTTTACTCATACTGAGTCCACTGTTTTGAAAACTGTTCTGTTGTATCAACCACTGAATTTTGTCATACTAAATGGACTACTAATTCCCATAAAATGTAAAACAAAAGTGGAAATGAGGATGTGCTTGGCATGTATTAAGTACTTTCTGTAGCCATACATACATATCCTCAGCACACAACATAATGGTCTACTTTCACTGATAGTTCCATTCATGCTGTCTTTTGCCAATTGCCAACAAAAAGATCACCTGGTTTCAGAACAGAAACCTAACTGTGGAGCTCATGAAGCTTAATAATAGCACAGAACAAAAATGTAGGTGAAAGCAATTCTGACCAAGGGCTGTATTTTTAACTCTCTCTACCGATATGCGTGCATGTAAGGACTCTTTTTCTTTTTAAACTTAAGAAGGGAAAAGATCATGTCAGAACACAGGTCAATATTTGACACTGTAGTGTTTTTAAATAAATGCATAGCATCTGAAATAAAATTCTCAGGTTGGTGTAATGTTTTCACCGGAGCAGTGTGTTTGGTGTCAATGTCTTACATCATCAGTTTCCATGTTGCTTTAAAAATAGGTATGGACAGTTATCGAAAAAGTAATTTATTTCAGAAATTGCACAGCCAATGAATAATGCTCCCACTCTAATTTCATACCTGGTGGTCATTCCTGTTCCCTCTCTTCCTTGCCCCCTCTTCCCCATGGCACTTTGCTTCCGCAGCCTTTTCACATTTGGTTTCCAATCGGCAAAGCAAAGTAAATTGACAGTGTATTCTCTCTGCTTTTAATCACACCACACAGCAATGAAGAGCTTCCATATAGGAAAAGCAAGTAATTTAGTCCTGTCTGTCATTTTACTCTCCACTTCAGATATAAAGAAATAAACAAACAAACAAAAAAAAGAAAACCCTTTCAGAGATTTGCATTTTGACCATCATAAGAGTGTACTGATCATGGTTGGATCCTAACATAGTAACAATAAAGTGAATCATGTTTGCAACTGTCATGAGTAAAGGGCTGTGAGGAAAAAACCAAATCATCCACAAGTTGTCACAGACAGGCTTTGGTTTAAGTGCTTGTTCCTCCTTTAAGGTTTGTTCTTTTTCGACCACATGAATAAGGACCAGGTCCAGTATTTTATTTTACAGCTTTTTCAAGATAGCTGCAGTACACATATGGAGTATGAAATTTTAGAATCTGGGAGGTGGAGAATCAGGGAGATGATTTTCTAACCTATGCTGCATTCTTCCTGCTGCAGGATAGGATTTGGATCTTGGAAGGAAAGTAGTTCAGTCAGGGATTTTTGACTTAACTTACAGCTTTCTACAGTGCCTTTTGGCTGTCAGTTCAGCTCCCACTCATTCACTTTCTGCAGTTTTTCACAGCTGGACATCATCTTTACTGCTGGGAATAGCTTAACAGAATCAGCAGCTTCTGTCATTTTGGAATTTCAGTATTGTTTCCAACTTTTTTATTAGCCTTTAGCCTTAAAAATACTTTCCCTATTTAGTTTTCTTAAAAAACTTTCATGAGGTACATGAGTGAAAGCCCTCTGAAAATCCAAAGGAATGGCAGTCATATCTCCTTTATCTAAATGCACGTTAATATTTTCAAAGAACTCCAGTAGGTTTGTGACATCTTGTATTTATCCATATGTCCCTTAATTCCAGTCTTTATTCATCTGTAGTTCCCCTGGAGCTCTTTTTTAAAAATTGGCATTGTTTTAACAACTTTCCAGTCCTCTGACACTGAGTCAGTTTTCTACACACTACAGTTTGTAGTTTGGCTATTTCACACTTGAGTTCCCTCAGAACTCTGGGGCAGAAGCCATCTGTTCCTGGTGATTTGTTATCGCTCACATCGTCTCCTTGATCCATAACCTTTTCTGCCAATACTTCAATTTTAGACAAAGCCTCTGACACATACTCTGAAAAGAAGGGTCCCTGCTTCTACACTTCAAACTCCTTCATAGTTAACATGGATGGAAAAAAAATAATAAAAAAATCAATGTTATAACCTTTGTTTATTTAGGACATTCTTTCAATATCTCAGTTGTTCTATTATCTCTGCAGATTCTCTGGAAAGCTTCCTCTTCCTGTTGTATATGAAAAAAATGTGTAGTATCCATTTTTGACCCTTTCCAAGTTGTTCTTCAGATGTTTTTGTGATCCATCCTGCTGTGCTTTTGCACTGTGCCTTTTGGAGTTTATGATATTTTCTTAGACATAAATTAATTTAAAAAAAAAAAATCCTTCTTAATTTATTAGCTTCCTTTACATTGCTGTTTAGCTATTTCTCTTTGTCATTTCTCAAGTCTTTCTTGACAGGTGGTATGTTTTTGCTCCTTGCATCCAATATGGTTTCCATGCTGCTTTCAAATATTTTTCTTTTTTGACTGCTCCTGCTAGTTTTCTCATTTTCTTGTGGTTCCCCTTTTGAAAACTATATACAGCTATGCTGGGATTCTCTTTTTGTTAACTTCATGAAGGAGTCATGATGTGTATCTAAAACTTCAACCTTAGCATCATGCTTCAGTGTCGCTTTTCTCCGATCTGTAACAAGGTAAGTTAAATCCTCTACTGATACTGTGCTACATGTTCTCATTGCCTCTTTGACTTCCTCAGCATGTTGTTGGCACTGTTACCATGCTAGAAAGAAATGACACACATTCCTTTTCTATGGATTTTTGAGTTTGTCTGAGGTAGCAAAGGATAGAACTGAAAAATCAAGAAACAGGATTCTTGGAATAGTCTATTCTGTTCAGCTGCACCTCTTTGCACATGCTTCATGTTGTTTCTTAATGAAATTTGTATTTTCACATGTGGACTTATTACTGAACAAAATGTAAGCCAATTTATGTCTCTTCTCTCCTTATACAGAAAATGTAAGCTCTCTCCACCCAGCCATATGCCCCTGCATCAGCATCTCCCTCCTTTCCTTGTACCACACCCTTGCACATATGGTTCCTCTTCCAACTTCTTTCCAGCTTTATTGCAGGTGTTATGCAACTATAAATATAACATAAAGCAGTAACTAGATGCTATGGTTGTAATCTGCTGTTGTTCAAACTGACATGCATAGATGTAAATGATTAAATAAATGCAAAACCCTTGTGCTGAAACAAATCAGAACACTTAATATTACTGAGACAATGAGTTAATATTTATCATCGCAATATTATACTGCAATATTACAGATAGGTCATACTGCACAGTCGCCTTCTATTTTTAATGCTCTTCAGTGTTCAGAGACTTTCATATAATCTCTTTGCTAGTGAAAAGCTAAGTAGCTATGAATAGATGATCCTTTATAACTGCAAGATATGTGGAATAGAACAATTTATCACACATATATCCCCCTCACATTTTTCCAAAACAAATACATGGTCAAAATTAATGCAAATCTTTTCCTCTCCTCATTTATTTATATTTGCTCCATACTCAGCAGACTTCCCAAACACTATTTCCAAATGTGTCCTTTCAAGTTGATAGTATTGTCCACAATATAAACCCTCAGTCTTTAGTGCCTAGGCAAATATTAACTAACAAAATAATGATACCCCATGCTCCAGATACAAACCAGCTCCTGGTGTAAATGACAGATGTTGTCCATCTACCCTGGGAAGTCTGCCACCTACAAACCTCAGTTACATCCATTCAACTTCAGAAATGGAATGAAAATCCTGCATTGTCAAATCAACTGTTGCAAGAAACAATGGTGTAGAAGTTTGGTTCATGGGAATACATATTAAGCCAGTTGCATACAATATAGGGTTACCAAAGGCTTCTTCTTATCTTAAAACATATTTAAGAACTATAGTAATGGGTCATAATCCACAATCATACTGGCCATAAGAAAAGTATCCATCAAGATCCTCATCAATATCCTACATTCCTTTGACTTGCTAAATTTTTTGCAACAGAAAAAGCACAAAAGAATTCAGCTGGATCTGTCCTTACAGGATCTAATATTGAGGAGACACAAATCTAGGAACAGAGGTCAAGACTGAGGACAGTTTTAGTAAAGGCTGTTAGAAAATGCTGAAAAGCAGGCTACTTTCTACATCGATGAAAAAAATCCTTTCTGGTTATCCTGTCACTATGACCTAGGCCAAAAATCCCCTCCTGATCTCTAATCGGGACTCATAGAATGGCAGCCACATCATAAAATCAGAGCATCAAAATCGTAGGGAATCATGGCTTCCCATGCTACAGCAAACATTGAAAATTGCCCTTGTAAATTCCGCCACTCCAGATCTATCATCTTTCAAAGGGGATGGCATCTGTTGTGTCCAGCCTCAGCCACCAAGAGCCAGGAAAAATTGGAGATGGTGCTATGTGTGTGGGAATAACTGGCTGGAGAACATTATGGGAGTTGGGCAGTGTGCTGCTGAAAGAAACATGATATGAAACTGTCAACAGAGGAAGACAGTGAAGGGTTTTACTGTCTGGAGTATGTTTTGATGGTGGAACACCAAATTTGAGTAGAACCTTTGGATGACCTTGAGAAGAAGCCTGAAATAGTTTGTAGAACCAGCATGCTTCAGCAATGAATGCTGTTATCTGAGGTGCACATCCTGCAGTGTCAGGCATTTGTGAAAAGAAATTCTCTGTGAATCAATAAAGAGACATTCTAAACATAATTTTGGTCTAAAGTGAATAACAAGGCTTTGGTTTTTTTAATTGTCTCACTTTTATCGTAATGTATATTTCTAAATTTTATTATTATTTTGTGTGACGTAAATGAATACTTTCACTTATATTTTGCCTTAGTTGACTTCGTTTAAAGGTGATTTTCGAGGTTACTGGCTGATATCAAGCCATTTGTCACACAGGGATATGTTAAGCAAACATGGGTTATTTGAACAGCATTAAAAGTACCTCACTCCCCACCATGCTTTTCCCATGAATCTGAAGAAACTCTATGGTCTAGGATGATTTGATATCATAGGAACCAGGAGAAGTATCTTCTGGTGACCTCCCCATACAGGAAGGTAACATGCAGTAGAGCTGATGGCACTGCAACTGTTTTACCAAGAGACATTAAAAAAATACTTGAGAGATTAATTTCTCTAGGGTCCTAGGCCATCACCTAACTTCCCAATTTTATATCACATTTCTGGTACTTCTGAATCAGGAGATAAAAATGCAAGAATCAGGTTATGCATCAAGGGCAAGAAATAATTTCTGTCTGGTCTCAAAAGACAAGTCATTGCCTGTGGTTGCAATATTTATTCATTTTTTAATTAATTTTATGACTTCTGTGCTTTTCTTCCACAAATTCTCAATAAGATCTGCCAGTCTGAATCCTTAAAGTCCTGGGAGCTTGAGTTTTCTCAGAATAACTGTGAAATCCTTAGAGATAGTGCAACGTTAGCACACAATACAAAAATATATTTTTTAATTTTTTTTTTTTACTTCTTTTTGAGTAAGAAGGAGGTGTTATCCTTTCTTTGGACAGATACTCAATGATTAGCATGCTGTGGATGTGTCTCCACAATGGCCACATTAACTGTCTCTCCTAATAGGACAAGCCACAAGTTCTTACATTTTCCACCCTTTCACTCTAAGGATTAAGTTCACACTGAGCTTCTATTGGTTCATACAATATTCTTCCTGCAAGCGATATTTTTATTAAAAATGGCTCCTCTAACATAAATCTCTTTTCCTTATGAAAGCATTTTAATAGTTGGCTTTCAGAATTCACTTGCCCTTTATTATTGCTTTCCTAACATCCCAAAGTCTGTTTTCAGTGTATCAACATCGTCACTGCTATTAAATTTCAAATACATTTCCCCAAGATCTGCCCTTCAGTAATGCATTTATAGTTTCTAACTTTTGATAGCAAAAGGCAGGAGGTAAGCAGGAAAAGAAATTGGTGTAGCAGAATTGGCCTACACCCCAACACTTCTACAATCTTGTCTATTCTGGTGGGTGCTAGTTAAGAATAAAAAAAAGGAGACTTACAGCAAACAGTCCAGTATTTTAGTACAAGGCAACTTTTCCTTATCTGACTTAGAGATCATTTCATGTAATGTGACTGAGTGTTTAAACATAGCCTTACAAGAATGGTGCAACCAACACCAAATATTAAAGTTCTATTTACTTGCTCTGTTTCTGTATCTTAATAGGCAACTGGTATTTGTTTTAAACACCACTCTCTTAAGAGAAAACATCACCCAAAGGATTTATCACCTAGAAAAACTATGCAGTTTTCCCTTGTGTTTAATTTAAATTACTTTCTATTCATGTCAACAAACTTTGAAAAGAAAATCTGCATTTCTGTGAGAATTGTGAACAAATAATCAATAATTACTGGGAAGGAGGAAGGCAACTCCTTAAGTTAACTTTCGGTCCCAGTTTACTGCCTCTCAAGGCAGAAGCATGCGATTAGAGTTGTTTGGCAAGCAGAATGAACTTCAGTTTAGCAGCCTCGTGCTGCTCGTACAAGCTGAGAAAAGGGGACTGTAATGAGCCCATCAATTCTCCCATTCTCTCCACTCACTTCCATTCTGGGGAGATGCTTCCTCTGCTCTCCCTGGCGTGCAGAGTCTTGGAGGTAGGGTAAGGGAACATTGCTTCTCTGTCCTTCTGCTCCCTCCAAAAGTGCGTGGAGAATATTAGAAGGAGAGGAAAAAGGTCAGGAGAGACAGAATGTATCACCCTGGGATTGTGGGCCAGATGTGGAATGAAATTCAGGAAAGGTCTGAGGCAGGTTTAAGGCAGCAAAACCAATTATTCAGCAGAGAATAGCTAGATGTAGGAGCGTGAGTGGTTGCAGAACCAAAGTTTCAAATCTTCTTAGGTAAGAACAAAATAATAATGGTTACCAAACACATTAATGTCTGTGTGGGAATGGAGAGTACTAAAAGAAAAATGAGGAAGACTGAAATTCAGAACATAAACAATCCAAGAATTTGCAGTATTTCAGTCCAGTGATCAGGAGATTGATTAATTTTTCATCTCTTAAGAAGGGGCTCCTTCTGTTATACCAACTGCACTATTGAAGCTTACAAACCTGTAACTTATGAAAATAATTTATGAAGTTTTAATGATAAGAGCAAGGATTTGTGAATGGAACAAGCCAATATTAAAATAAACATTATTCTAAAACAGTCTTGTAAAAAAGACTTTGTGGACTCCTGTCCACGGGCTGCAGTTCCTTGCAGGAACCTGCTCCTGCATAGCCTCTCCATGGGCTTCAGTTTCCTTCAGGGTGCATCCACTGGCTCCAGCGTGGTATCTTCACTGGATGCAGTGTGGTATCTTCTACGTGGTATCTCTATGAGCTGCAGGGAAATACCTGCTCCATCACGGTCTCTCCAAGAGCTGCAGGGGAATCTCTGCTCAGGTGCCTGAAGCACCTAGTCTCCCTTCTCCTTCTCTCACCTTGGTGTCTGCAGGGCTTCTTCTCTCACATTTTTCTCATTCCTCTCTCCCACAGCTGCTGTGCAGCATATTTTACCCTTTCTTAAATATGTTATCACCAAGATTCCACCAGAGCTGCTGATGGACTCAGCTTTAGTCCAGTGGTGGGTCTGTTTTGGAGCCAGCTGGAACTGGCTGTTTCTGATATGGGGGCAGCCCCTGGTCTCTTCTCACAGAAGGCTTCCTTGCTAACCCCCACCCCCGACTTTGCCATAAAAACCCAGTGCAATATCTGAACCCTAGTTCTAGTTGATTTGTTTTAGGCTGAGTGAAATGCAGCTAGTCTATACACCAGCCTTTCTCTCTTAATTTGCTTTTCTTTCTCAATCAAATTGAAGAACAAAATGTTTTAAGAAAAAACAGAACACTTCTATTTACTCAGTTTACTCAGAGTGTAGCATTATACAATTCTATAGAAGCCTGTGCATGCAAAAATGGAAGGTATAAGAGGCTAAATGGGGGTCTCTTAAAAACCCCTCAACCAAACAACCAAAAAGTTGAAACCAAAGAATCCTGTGTTTCCAGTAATCATTTACTGTATTTCAGTGAGTGGATTTTGGTGAGTCCATTCTTTATCTATAGCAGCTGGAATGTTCAAAAGGAGCTCAAGAAAGTTTGCATTTATTGGAATTTCTCTGTCTCTTGTTCTCAAGCTTCATTGAAAAAAACTTGAAGTCATAAAATCAGAGAATAATAGAATGGTTTGGGTTGGAAGGGACCTTTAAAGATCATCTAGTCCAACCCCCCTGCCATGGCGGGGCTGTAGATCAGGTTGCTCACAGCCCAATCCAACTTGACCTTTAACAATTCCAGGGACAAGGCATCTGCAACCTGTTCCAGTGTCTCACTACCCTCATTGTAAAAAATGTCTTCCTTATGTCCAATCTAAATCTACCTTCTTTCAGTTTATAACCATTGACCCTTGTCCTGTCACTACAAGCTGTAAGGGACGTATTGTAAATTCCCTGACGAGTGGCAGAAGGCCCTCCAAGCCTTCAATGGAATGTCTCAAAAACTCACAAGGAAACAAATAATACAGGCCCTGGCCTTCAAAGAACTGATAAGACTAACACTTCTGGCACCTGAAAGTGTGGGAGAACTGTCCTGTGTGTGGTAAGCTTGCTAGTTCTCAGTTCTCAAGGCCATTGTGTCTGATGAGTGACCTTTGCTTCATTATCCATGAAATACTTATGAAAGCACACCCCCCTGCATATGCTAATGAAGATTATAGAGATCATGCTAAACATTTATGACTATGGCACTCTTCTCTCCACCCAAATCATGCTACACGTCACCTGGGAGAAGGGAGAAACCTGAGACAAGGCTGTCCTCAGCAGGGGGGGGTGGACCATGCTAATTGAGCAAACATAAAAGGGGAAAATAAGTGCCCCTAGGGGGGAACAAAGAAGAAACAACAGAAGAAGATTGTGCCTGGGAAGATTCTTCCCAAGAAAGGAGACCGTACCTGGGAAGATTTTTCCAAGAAAGAAGAAGATTATGCCTGGGAAGATTCCCTGAAAAAGACGCTGGAACCAGGACTGGTGATCTCTTTATCTCTGTCTTTTTCTCTGTCTTTTCCTTTCTCTATCCCTCAGTTTCCCTTTTCTCTTAGAATTGTTAAGTAACAGTTAGAGTTATTAAGTAATGACCTTCAGTACGACCTTAAGTACCACTTGCCATAAATTGTCCTATACCTGTTGTTAAGTAACACAATGCATACCTCACCATTTGCCATAATTTGTTGTATACCTAAACAATTATCGTGGATTTGTTAAGAGCTATGCTAACCATTTTGGGAAGCTAATAAATGTTTGTATATGGACCTTGAGATTTATCTCACCTTAGTCCGCACCATTGAGAATTTACAAATCTGAAGTCACTTACCCCCCCTCTTTACTGAGAGTGGGACGTGACACAGGCCCTGGTAAAAAGTCTCTCTACACCTTTCTTATAAGCCCCCTTTGTGTATTGAAAGGCCACTATAAGGTGTCCCAGGAGCCTTCTCTTCTCCAGACTGATGAACCTCAACTGTCTCAGCCTTTCTTCATAGGAGAGGTGTTCCAGCCCTCTGATTGTTTTTGTGGACATTTGTCAAGTCCTAATGAAGGTAACAAATTCAAAAAAGTACATTTAACCTGTGTATTAAAAATATAATTATACTAAGTCCTCAAACATATTAAAATGTTGTTTGTATTTGATGTTTTTTTTAATTTGTTTGTTTGGTTTTGTTTTGGATTTCCCCCCCCAAAACTCAAATTCTGGTCCTCTTTATTTCTTTCTAAAAGACTTTGAAAACATCTAATGTAGTTTTATCATTCCAAGTTTATGGAATGCTAGAATGTAAATGCCTGGACACCTTTACAGCACAGACTTTTATCTGTTTACTTTTGCTTAATTGTGGAATTATCTATTACTCCTCTTCACCTTCTAAATCATTATAACTAGGTCTCTAAACTCACTTTTTAAATTCATTTACCAGTACTTTTAAGTTTATAATCCATCCTAAAAAAGAAGCTAAGGGAGATTGTCACATATGAAAAATCAGAAAGCTTTTCCATTGTACCATTTCTTGGCCATATCTGCTGTATCTCTTACACTGATTTGTTCCATTTGTTAATAGGAGAGCCTAAGCCAAATAAGACTGAAGCAGTTTTTGTTTTGCTTTGCTGTGAGCGCTTTAATAGGACTCGTTCTACCACATATTGTCAATTTTGGTTTGAAGTGATATTCACTAAGGAGAGATTTTTAGTAGTGTAACAAAAGTGTGGACCTGAAAAAGATAACAGCCAAGTTCAACTGCTCTGCTTAGATAAGTAGAAGCTTTACCTTCCCTGGGGTACTTTACTGTTAAGACAAGAAAATCATAAATCCTGTCTTATTTTTGCATCACAAATAAGGCTAACTGGACTGGAAATAAGTAATACCGAGCAAAATTGCAAATTGTTATTCTGATAAAAATCAGGGAGAAAAATGTAAACTTTTAATACGTATTTTGGGAATACGTCTTTAAAAAGCTGTGCCAAATGTTCTTCTTTGTATAAGCTAAACATTCCAACATTTTCAATATTGAAACAAAATCTTTCTGCACAAAGTGTTTTCTGAACTGTCACAAAATTCTTTAAATAAACTTCATTTTTCTGTCCTGACATGGATTTCAAGAACCTGGCACTCCCAACTGTCCCTCACAGCTAGATGTATCTTCACAACACAGCATGAAGACCTGAGCATAGAATTCGTCTGAGTGCTCATAACTTCCATGTAGAAAGAATTGAGAAAAAACACTAGAATCAAATTATACTGAACTAACTTGAGATGATGTGTTCCAGATCAACTCAATGAAGTATTTTATTTCATGCATGTTTAACTCAAAACATAATATTTAACTATTTTAAAAAATCATTTACTTTCCTTAAATAAAGGCTTTATATCACCAAATTTCAATTATCCGTATAAAATTGTTCCAGAAAAAAATTTCAGTCAATGTGAATTTTAATTGATTCCTTTTTTTGTTGCTTTTTCTTTTGGTTTTATTTGTCTGTGTGGTTTTTTTTTTTATGTTTCTTGATAATAATGAGAAGAAAAAAAAGAAAAAGCAAATTCCATCTGGTGGAAATAGCATAGTTATTTAGGTTCACATTTCTGCCTTACTCCATAAAGCTGATTGCCTCTTAGACACAGGAAAACAGTCTAATTTCTAACCTACATCTTAGTTCTGTTTGCATTAGGATCTATAGCTGTTTAATACCTGGTGGTGGAAAACCCACATAAAATATTAAAAACAAGAACATGCATTCTACACATAAAAACCAAGTAGTTCCTTGCTGAATGAGATTATAATTAAGAAAAAAAAAAAAGAACCTTTTTCTTGATGCTTTCACAGCAGTTAGGAAGTTACTGAACAGATTTAAAAACAAGGAGAGACAGCTAGAACTGCTTACTATCTGGTTATTGGTGTAACCTGGAATTACTCAGATTGATGTGAGAAATATAAAATCAAAAGACCCTCAAGTCAAAGGATAGATAGAAGATCCTGCTTGTGCAATCAGATTTATTTATAATGCATCATAATTTGAGTTTTGCATGAGATGTGTTTACTGTGTGTCTTCAGGATATACAACTTCTGTAATTGTGGAGTACTACCTTGAGGAAGTTCTAGGAAATAAACATAAAAGGCAAAAAGTCTGAAGGTAGAAATTTATAAGTATTTTTATTTATTTTACCTTTGTTGTTTTAGCCAAGATTAGAGATTATTTCATCACTTCTTTTTAAGGGGAATGTTTATTAGCAGCTATCAGTTACTTGAGTTACATGAGAGAAAGGCAGACAGGTTTTGTAAACAGAACAAAAAAGCTGGAAACGAGAAAATACAAAATACAAACCAAAAAATCAATGCACAAATTTTTGGTTACAAAGATAAACTTGACAAAATAAATATAAAAAAACCCAGTGAAATATACAAATCTGCTGAAACTACACCCTTTGTTCTTCAGGAGAAAATTTCAATACTTTAGTCAAAAAGTTAACATTACATGAGGTATCCAGTTATAGTATACATGTCTCTGAGGAAATCCCAAGTGTGCCATTTAATAGTATCTTTCATGCAGAGAGCCATTTGCATTAAACATTTTTCCTTATTTGAAAGAGATAAAGCATCATTATTAGAGAAACAGATGATACGTTTCATGTCTTTCTCTCCTGTGGATTCAGCTAGCTCTGACATGGAAAGAAAAATCTTTTAAACCACTGGAAACACCCCCTCCCAACAGCAAGTCGCTGATATAGTAATAATGTTTAGATGCTTCAGTGTTGCTACGGTTTGGGCCAGCAGTCCCCAAGCAAATCTTAAGTGGAATTTAGTAGGGACTAGGAGCACTGTGATATTTACGTAATAAATTGCTCCGTGGCAAGAGAGCAGTCTTCTTTCTTAACCAGAATACAAACAGCAAAACTGTCTTTCCACAACTATTACTGAGACAGCCGCGATTTTAATAAAAGATATGTATTGGTCCATTTACCTTATTTGACACAACGCCTGTTAAAATGCAAAATATTTGTTTAGTATTGTTTGTGTATTAATTATGCTAATAGGCTACAGTAATTTGCTCCTCACTTAGAACTCCAGCTAATCGCAGTCACAACACACATGGAAAATTTTCCTAGATGCTCTTTTTCCAGTAGATGATCAATTGCTTGAAATGACATTAAGAGAATGAAGAAAAAGAGCACAGACATAATGCCTTCTCTGCTCTCTTGTGAGCACTTGTGAGCACAGGAGAATGAACGTCATCAGGTATTTCCCTGATCCTCACATCAGTGCTCCCACTAAAGAGGGCAAAAAGAAAGTAAAGAAGGGCAGTCATAGAGCTCATGTACCTTTATGTTACGCAACCCATTCTGCACCAAACCTCCATCAAATGCATAGGATATGGTGGATAACAACAGCAATTGAAATCTTTCAGATACTGAAGCTCCAGATGGTGCATCCTTTTACAAATCATCCACTCCTTTGTTAGTTAAATTCTGATGACTGACAGACCATTGGCTGCAAATGTTTATCAACTAGTGAGGCCTGCAAAGGTCTAACTAACTAACTAGCTAACTAACTAACACTAACTGCTTTGCTTGCACAGGGCACGTGCTGTAAATGACAAGGAGAAGCACAACCGCAAAATGTGTATTCATTGGAAAGAACCAGGCTAATTTACATCAGTATCTGGGTTTTGGTATAGTCTCATTTCATTGATTAATGCCAAACATTTAGACAGGGAAATAATCAGTGATGGTTCTATGACTTCATTCTATTGTGTAATTAATTGATGTGTTAAGGTATCAACATTCTTAGACACATGACTAGTTACAATTTTATGTCAAAATCCCAAACGAATTCATGACTAACACTCATGCACAAATACTGTTGTTCTCTTTATATATATGCAAGCACACGGTTCACAGTGATATACTGTTGAGACTCAGGAAGAACAGAAATTTAGAAGAAAGAGGACAGTTTACCATAGGATATGTAAGGATGTTCTTTATTCTTCCTTTCTGATTTCTAGCCTTAGAAAAGCAACAGATAGAGAAGACAGAAATAAATGACAGAAAGCAGCCTTCACCTGCAGTCCAGGAGCAGACAACATTTGTCCGTGCCTAGGAGCGTAAGGAATTAGTGGAAATAAACAATACAGTTCACCTTCCTTACCAACAAAAAATAAAACCAATGCTTGAAAAGTTCATCTCCTTTGGACACTAAAAAGTTGTTTCAAAACTTCTAATTCTCATAGCAGTTCACCTCTGTACTGTCAGGGAACAAAAGACTAGAGAAGAAAACGAGAGCCAAGGGTTAAATCAGGAATAATTTATATGTATATAAACTCCAACGTATAATTTAAAATGTACACTGATCTTAAGGTAAACTGTTTTCTCAGAGAGATAAAGAAAGATCACTGCTTACCAAAGAGTATCTTAGATTCCAGCAAAGGAGCAATAAATCCTTCCTTTTTTTCACTGATTTTTAAAACAGTAATACAAACTGGCCAAATTAATTGACAGATTTCATCCCATATTTATGACAACTTCTCTTAGGTTTTTTTTGAAGGGGAAGGAACATAGAGAGGAATAGTTTGGCTGACTTGCATTTTAAAAAAGGCAGGTTTCTTTCCCTCAGACTCCCATTTCGAGAGTAAAGGGTGAATAAAGAAATGAATGTGAAGTATTTTCTTCAATTAGTATTTTAAGATACTATGCTAGGAATGTTTATACAGCATTAAATATATTATTTCATGATCTTTTTCAAATATATTTAATGTTTCTCTTTGGAGACAAAGAAAATCCCTGAAACATTTGAAGCCCCCTGGGTAACCTGTAATCTAAATATGGGAGCAAAACATACGATGAAGCACAGTTCAGGGTTGTCTAAGTGCTATCCAGAGAACTGAGGACATTAAGGTTGGGGGCACCCTAGGTTGGAGTGATCAAGAAATGATAGAGTTCAGGAGCACGGGTACTACGCACAAAAAACCAAGGAGTAAAATTACAGCCTTGGATTTCAGGAGGGCTAACTTTGACCTCTTCAAGAAACTGCTTGGAGAGATCGCGTGGGCTAGGGCCCTGGAAGGCAAAGAGGCTCAAGAGAGCTGGTTGGTAGTCAAAGACCACTTCCTCCAAGCTCAGGATCGGTGCATCCCTAAGAGCAAGAAATCGTCCAAGGAATGCAGGAGACCTGCATGGTTGAGCAGGGAGCTTCTGAAAAAGCTCACGTGGAAGAAGGAAGTTTACAGTAAGTGGAAGAATGGACTGATCCCTTGGGAGGATTACAAGAATGCCGCCAGAGCATGCAGGGGTGAAACAAGGAAAGCCAAGGCCACCTTGGAATTGTACCTGGCTAGGGATGTCAAGCTCAACAGGAAGGGCTTCTACAAGTATATTGAAGGCAAAAGGAAGACCAGAGAAGTTGTGGGCCCACAGTTGAATGAGACAGGAGCCATGGTGACAGAGGATGCGGAGAAGGCGGAGTTACTGAATGCCTTCTTTGCTTCAGTCTTTACTGCTCGGCCCAGCCCTCAGGAGTCTCAGGCTTTGGGGGAAGTAATGGGGAAAGAGGAAGACTTCCCCTGGGTTGAGGAGGATCGAGTGAGGGATCAAGTAGGTCAATTAGATATTCACAAGTCCATGTGCCCCGATGGGATGCACCCGAGAGTGCTGAGGGAGCTGGCGGAAATCATTGCCAGGCCGCTCTCCATCATCTTTGAAAGGTCCTGGAGAACAGGCGAAGTGCCTGAGGACTGGAGGAAAGCCAGCGTCACTCCAGTCTTCAAAAAAAGCAAGAAGGAGGAGCCGGGGAACTACAGGCCAGTCAGCCTCACCTCCATCCCTGGAAAGATGATGGAACAGCTCGTTCTGGGCATCATCTCAAGGCATGTGGAGGAAAAGAAAGCTATCAGAAGTACTCAACATGGATTCACCAAGGGGAAATCATGTCTGACTAATCTGATAGCCTTCTATGATGGCATGACTGGATGGATAGATGAGGGGAAGGCAGTGGATGTTGTCTACCTTGACTTAAGCAAGGCATTCGACACGGTCTCCCACAGCATCCTCATAGGGAAGCTTAGGAAGAGTGGGATAGATGAATGGACAGTAGGGTAGATAGAAAACTGGTTGAAAGACAGAGCTCAGAGGGTAGTGATTAGGGGCACAGAGTTTAGTTGGAGGTCAGCGATGAGTGGTGTTCCCCAGGGGTCAGTACTGGGTCCAGTCCTCTTCAATATATTCATCAATGACCTGGATGAGGGGATAGAGTGCACCCTCAGCAAGTTTGCTGATGACACCAAGCTGGGTGGGGTGGCTGACACACCAGAAGGCTGTGCTGCCATACAGAGAGACCTAGACAAGTTGGAGATCTGGGCAAAGAGGAACCTTATGAAATTCAACAAAGGCAAGTGTAGGGTGCTGCACCTGGGGAGGAATAACACCATGCACCAGTACAGGTTGGGGGCTGACCTGCTGGAGAGCAGCTTGGTGGAAAGAGACCTGAGAGTCCTGGTGGACAACAGGATGACCATCAGCCAGCAATGTGCCCTCATGGCCAAGAAGGCCAATGGCATCCTGGGGTGCATCAAGAAGAGTGTGGCCAGCAGGTGGAGGGAGGTCATCCTCCCCCTCTACTCCACCCTGGTGAGGCCGCACTGGAGTACTGTGTCCAGTTCTGGGCTCCCCGGCTCAAGAAAGACAGGGAACTGTTGGAGAGGGTACAGCAAAGGGCTACAAAGATGATTAGGGGACTGGAACATCTCTCTTATGAGGAAAGGCTGAGGGATTTGCGTCTCTTCAGTCTGCAAAAAAGACAACTGAGGGGGGATCTTATCAACACTTATAAATACTTAAAGGGTGGGTGTCAGGAGGATGGGGCCAGGCTCTTTTCAGTGGTGCCCAGCAACAGGACAAGAGGTAATGGACACAAACTTGAGCATAGGAAGTTCCACCTAAACATGAGGAGGAACTTCTTTACCCTGAGGGTGGCAGAGCACTGGCACAGGCTGCCCAGAGAGGTGGTGGAGTCTCCATCTCTGGAGACATTCAAAACCCACCTGGACGCATTCCTGTGCAACCTGCTCTAGGTGACCCTGCTCTGGCAGGGGGGTTGGACTAGATGATCTCCAGAGGTCCCTTCCAACCCTATGATTCTATGAATGTGAACACATAACACTTTTTTTTTCTTTTTAAATTAAAAATCAACAACAAACAAAATGGCTTTCCATTAAAGAAAGGCACTAACAACAAGGGTTTTAGCATCCCTGAACAGCCTTCAATTCAGGGTCAGATTTTAATTCAGATGAGAAAACCATTTCTGAAGTGAATCTCATACTCTCCCTTTGCTGTACTTTGGTGAGTAAAAAGTGAGCAAACTCTCATATTTTGCAACCTTTTGGTTGCCACAAAACTGGAAGATGTGCTCCAGGGTCACACCAATGCTTTTGTTGCATACATCTGTGATTTTGCACCACATGATTTGCTAAACTAAACATAATTTGAGTGACCCCTAGCTCTGAGAACAGGAAGGATTTATACAAAGTCACGCACAGATCCGTTGCCTAACAATATTGCCAAGGTCCAGGAATTCTGCACCTCTGCACCACACAGCAGAACAGTTTCTCCCGCTTGTATTGTTTCTCACCTCTGCAGGTTTTATTCAATAGTATTCATGAGGATTTTAACTGGGTTGGCGATGGAAAGGTAAATTCAGTTATGTACTTAAGGAGGACAAGGAATGGATAGAAAATGTGTATTCTTTTTCCCCCCTTAACTTTCCAAAAGACACTACATGCAATAACAGTCATGAAGTCCAGAGAGGGAGATTTAGGTTAATACTTGGCGAGCAGAAAACTTTTTGGCTTTTTACTGTGCTTGGCAAGTATTTGGGAACAATTTGACAAAAGAATTTGCTAATTCAATGCAAAAGTGCAGATAAATGCTTGCCGAGCTGATCTCACCTTAATAAATTGTGCATGAGAACTCACAGCTACATCTTGGTATGAGGCATCAATGACCCCAAAATTAAGCAGAATGAGCTTTTCTGTCCACCTTCCCTCCAAATGCAAACTGTAACTAAACAAGGTGAGAAAGAAAGGTTTGCTACATGCCGTGTGAGAAAGGCTGAGCTGTGGCTCTGTGTCTCCAGCAGTTGAATCAGTTCTTCTGCAGGCAGAGATGTCATCAGGAAATTCTCTCTTTTCAGAACATGGATGTCGGTTGTAAATCACAGCTCAACCTTTGTTCTTAAAAAGAAAAGCAAAAAAAAAAAAGAGGAGGATTTCTGTGACAGTGTTTGTTAAGGGAAAGCTGCCTGCGGAGCACTCTCCCCCTCATTTAGTAACTACTCACAACTTACCCCATTCTTCCTGCTTGGGCCTGTTTGCCTCTAGGCCTGGGAAGAAGAATTGACTTAAGTGCTATTTCATATGAGAAATTAACCCTTCCGTACACCCTTCTTCACATATATAAGGTAATGATACTCAGAGGTGTAAATCCCAGCTTGAGTAGCGTGTCTGCATGTACACAAAAGGGTGTATGGGAAGCCCTTTGGGGAATGTATTTTCTAGAGTGACAGGCACTTATATAGGCACAAAATTGGTTAAGCGTGTTAATAATGCAACTTGGAATATACTGTGAAACAAAAGATGTCTCTGTGAACTGACTGGAAAAAACAGTGGAGCAGTGCAGACCTGTAATCATCCCAGCTCACGCCATACACTGCTGATCATTGCCATGGCAACGGACGTTGTTTCATGACATCACTGAAATCAAGGGGGGATAAGCAACAAGGGTGAACTGATACCAAACAATTTCTGGAAGGAAGGAATTTGTTTTAATATATACACCAAGCTTTCTACAGTGTCATGCAAACCAAAGGGTAAAGAAAGCAGGAAAAAGAGCGTAAGGTGCCCGTACAGAAATTTCCAGTGAATAAAGCAGCTTAATTGCTAACCTTACCTTTTTACCATGGAAATTGCATTTGCGTTGAACATCTTTAGTCTTCCCTGATATTTTTCAGAAATGTGATACGGGACGATCTGTAAAACAAGCTATCAGGGGCAGCTGAAAAAAAAAGAGCAAGGCCTTTTATGATTTTGCTTCAGGATTATGCTATTTACTTATTTGTTTTGCACTAGGCATGTCTACAGCATTACCAAAGGGATGAAAAAAACAAACGTGTGAGTTATGCTTTTGCAGTGGGAGACATATCTTATGTGAACAGAGAACAAGAAAAGCAGCAGTGTGAGGAAACGGAGCCAAAGTACTGATAATAAAACTGTGAGAGTCAGCTGGCATGACAGCTCGCTACAATCCAAGTGATGAGCATGATGCTCTTACAGAACTTAGCTTCACTGAAGTCTAAGTCTTTTCATTGATTTCCAATGGTTTTCTACCTTCGTAAAAGAGTGAGTACTTTGACCTCCAGGACATGCAAGAAGCAAAACTTAGGAACTGATCCAAAACTCAGATTTCCCACATTACTGGTATCTTTCTGCTGTGCTGTAGGTTTAAAATATGCAAGTGAGCCTACAAGTCTAATTTAAGAGCATTCTTGTTTTCAAGTTTGTTTCCCAAACCAACTTCTTTATTGTAGATTGCTTTTTTGTAGATTTTTTCATTTACTGACAGATTTTTACATTGCTGTTTGCTGGCACTTTTTTGCATGGTCCTGCATAAATTATATAAAAGGAGCGATCAATTATCAATAAAAAGAAAAGCCAAAAAGAAAAAGAACAAGTACTTGAAACAAAAAAAATGTAACATACCATAGCATGCTGACTATGAAAGGATTACCTTCAGTCACCAGTATTCCCTTGGAGGATGAAATAGTGTTAGTTCGGACATAAAGGTGACTATCGCCTCATACAGATTTATTTGAATTCGGCCATGTATTCTTTTCCGTATCATGATTGCTTTTACACCTTCTTCCATAATACAAAAGCTATTGGTTCAATGAAGCCATGGCAAAAATGAAACAAATAAAAAGAAATATAAAAGAAAACAGGCAATTAAGAGGTTTAAAAGTGTGCTTGGATATTTATGTGAACAACAAAAATTATTCAGTAGTTATGCGTACATAAAAATTTCAAAATATGTCAGTTGTGGCACTTAGTAAAGAAAAATGTACACTTTTAAAAGAGGTACTCAAGTGCCTAAGGACTTTTTTAACACCTACTTGGATATATATCATCTATATTTAATTTTTGTCACTGGTACATGAACAGTGCTAACTGTATGCAGAAAAATCACAGAATATATGCTTTCTAAGGCGTAAGAATACAGAACTAACGGTCAGCCTGTTAAATTAAGCTCCCTTAGGAAAGCAGGATTGGCATTACAAAGGGAGCTGATTTGAATCAGGCTGAGAATGTTATCATGTGATGACATGCTAATATGATGACATTCTTATTTTCATAGCTAGCTGATCATTTTTCCTTGAAATAATGAAGTGATTAAAAAAAAAATAATTCAAGGTATTAATTTTAATGTTTCATATTTTTAAAAGAAATTAAACTATGGCATTAGAGATGAAGTAATTTGGTGTGCTCTTACAAAAAATATAGAAGTTCTGGTTATGCTTAAAATAGTTACAATATAAATTTTCTTATGACTATGAGTCAAGCTTGAAATGGTTTACTTATTATAAATATTCGCAAATGATGTAATAGAGAGATAATCTATTTTAATAGTACTATTTAAGACTGATATTGTGCCTTCACTTCAGAGCACTCACAAAATTAACCAATTAAACTGTTTAGTTCGTACATTAGACTTTTTTTATAGAGCTGACAAAGCCCTTTTAATTCAACTGGCATGTGCATATCCTTTTCTCTACGTGTCCCAACTTTCACTCCAGAGAGCAATTCTCTACGCACAGAAGCTAAAAGCTGAAAATACAAAAACATGTTACAAATGATATTCCAAAATCGTCTTAAATACCTTCATCACAACAGACACTCAAGGAGCCTTATTTGCTTTATTTTAAGGGTGAAAATAATCAAACCTCGTGCGATTTCACTGTCAACTCTGTTCAAAAATAAAACAATTTATTTCCTTGGTGTTTGTTCTGATTACTCCATAACAGTATGCCAGCAGGAATACTGTTGTTGCTGCTCCTTTGCAGCAGTTTCTGACTCTACATGTATGTTAGCTAGCTATAGGCAATGTTTCTAAGAAACCTTAAAAAGTAAACCTAATATGCTTTGTTACATACAAATACATAAGGACAAAGTAGACAATAGTAAAAACCATAGCAAAGGTCTTTAATTAGGATTTCAGTAACAACAACCTGCTTATGTAGTGGAAATTACTAATGCTACAGGAGAGAGGAGGAGAACCACAACTACTGTTCTACTGATATATTGGTAGGCCCTAGAACAGTGTAGAGCACTCCCAAAGTGCTATGCACATACTAATCTTGCAACAAATAGTCCTACTGACTACAGTGTCACAGTTCACGTGGCTAACACTTGGTCAGAAGCCATTAGGTCAGAAGGAATTAATCTCAGTTCTAGGAAAACCACTTAGGGGCAGCTCCTGAACGTTCAGTCCGTATCTCCACAGTGCTAACAGCGATGCCTGCACAGTGCTGAAGTTCACTGAAACGAATGTAAAAAAAGTTGTTTAGCAGCTTGTGGTAGTGAACTATTAGTTTTGCAGTGGTGTTTATATATTTTGACTTTTAAAGAAAAAGAAAAATAAATTGAAGAGGTGTTAAGGTTATACATTTGAAATGAGTCCCTTAAAGTATCACAGAATTTCATCATTTTGTTTGCTTTCTTTTTCCAAAATTTTTTGTTTACATAAAGAGAAAAGCAGTAGTTACTAAATTAAGGACCTAAAAATTCCTTCCTTTTAAAAGAACCTCACAATGAAATGACCTGTAAAGAGGATCAGTTCTTACTTTCGGCTGTGTTTTTTAAAATATATCTTGAATTCCAAGTATATAAATCCAGATAATGCATAATAACCCTAGCCTTTTTTTAAATATATATATATTAAACCTATAGATTTGAAAAATAACCGGATCTACTGGTCAGAGCAATTTTTATAACACTAAAAAAATAGTAAGAACAATAAATTTTCAGCAATGTGACTTAAATATTGGATTTTTTTCCTCCATAAAGCCACTTGATCGTATTTGTTTAGCAAGAAAATATTGTTTACTAAGATGCAGAGTACATAACAGATTCCAGCTGTTCTTATGTTGAGCGGTTTTACCAATTAGAACACAAAAGGCAACTAGATACCTCTGCTGTAAAATGTCTGTTCCCCACTATTAAATTCCCCCCTCCCCTCCCTTTTAATATTGCTTTTTAAATGTCCCATCTGTCCTGAGAATTTATAACAGAATCTTTTAGGATCCAAACAAGTCAATCTGATACTCTTTTCTTATATATGAAAATATACAAGGGTTAGGACTTTTGGGTCAGACAATCAATGAGAAAGCTCCTAAAAATTTTGGGAGCGCTTTTCTAGAAAACAAACAGATGACATATTTGTTTGTTTGCTTGTTTGTTTTAGTTTATTTCATATTAATCATCTTTGGTCCAAACTAACCTTCAATTTCAAGTGCAAGCAGTGATGGTCCTAAGCCAGGAGAACTGAAATGAACTTAAACATCATTAAACCCAGGGTATACTGACACCTAGCAGGATTTTGAAACCAGGTCTTTAAACATAAGATTAGATTCATTAGCACCCAAAGGAGAGCCCTAAAAGACCTCTCTTAAGTGCCCTCTTCAAGTTCTAGAAAAGATTTTGAAAAAGGCAGTGATTTAACAACCAATATATTTATAGAAATGAATTCAGCATGAATAGACGAGAAACAGAAAAAATACATTTTCTCGGACTGCTCAGCATGGAAAACATAGTTTGATCACTAATCTGGTATAGCTAGCTTTAGGAGTAAAGTGAATTATTAACAATAGAGATTACCAGTACACTACAATTTAATTTATTTAAAAAAATAATATTATGCATTAATTGTATTACAGCTCTGCCTTTTTCATGATTTAAGAGAAATGCCTGCAATCATTTCACATCAGTCAGGTGTTTGCGGGACGGCATTGCAAATCTTATTGTGTTGCAGTTTTTTCTGGTGCTCAGGCGTATATGTCAATGTTTTATCTACAATACAAGCTATACAGAAGCAATGCGTCATCTGATTAAAGAAATAGTACAAGGATTTCTACATAAGAAGAGTTCTTATAGACCAAAAATACTGAAAGCTGGTACTTGACTGTGTTTTCAACTGGAATGCTTTGCTAAGGTTGTTCATAACAAATATTTTGTGGGATACCGGACAGATCTAATGTATGAAAACACTCAGAAGGAGAAAGTTAAGCCTGACAATTTCATTCAGAGCTTTACTTCTCTAAAGCAGTTACTTGGAGAGGTGACAATACTGTGGTTTTTTTCTTGTGAGTAGGATACATTTCATTGGTAACTGGACTGAGATCCCAAACTCGTTCAGTCACCGTCACTACCCACACAAGAGACTTAGAAGTGATCAAGCCTGGGTTTGCCTAGGCAGCACTTAGTCAGAAGACCTGTACCTGTTAGCAATATAGTGCATTTTTAATCTCTGTGCACAGGAAGCTGTACTTGAGAGAAGAAAGTCTTCTTGTAAGGAGCTCCTAGTAAAAAAAAAAAGAAATAGTAGTTTGGTCATAAGAGGAGATCTTAGAAGTGGTTTTTAGAAGCAAACTGATTGCTTTTGAAGAACATGCACACGTCTAGCATCTGGTGCCTCTGATGGCGTTTCCCTAGTGATGTGGATGCTTTTATTTTCTAGATTAATTTAGAGCAGTTGAAACACTTTAAAGAGCCAAATCTGAATCTAATATAAAACAGAATTCTTACTATTTCAAGTCACAAAATACCAAAACAAAACCAAATAAATAAACCCCACCGACCCTGCAGAAGCTAAACTTATTTTCCTGTTTGCTTATGTTAAAACTAAAGTTTTAATTCTTCTGAAAAGGGTTGCAAATTCTTGTGTTTATGCCAATTCTGAATAGGGGTGATATTTGTATTTACAAATTTCTGTGTGTAGTAGCATACGGCAAGCACACAGTGTGCTGCATACTGACAACATCTAAGCAGCGTAAGTTGAGGCTTCAGTAATGGCATAGCAATTTGCTTGCTTTTACTGCTACCTCATTCTTGCCAGCCCATGCTGTGTTTTCACATTTTACCCAGTCTTTTAAGAGAGATTGTCTCTTATGGTATGTCTGTACAGTGGCCAAGAAAATGAGATTCTGATGGGTACCTCTGGATACAATCCTCATGTAAGATATGAAGAATCAAGTCTACTAATATGAAAGCACAGTTTATTTGATGAATATACTAAAAACATTTCTAAATGGTAATTTCCGTATTGGAAGTGTCAGGCAAGAGATATACATTAGCCATGTTAAAGCTTTTGCCATGGCATAACAAGGTCTTGCAGGTTCTGTACATGTAAAAGGATGCCACAAAAAGAGATTGTCTTATGAGGAGAGAGCTGCAGAGGACACTCCAAGGGATGACTGCAGTTTCATAAGACAAATTCAGAAAGGGCAGTTCTGTCTGTAAGTACCCTGGAGGTCTCAGGTTGCCAGGTAGGTCCATGTCAAGGTGAGACTTTTCTCCTTCCTCCCTTCCTTTACACAGAAGGAAATAGAAAAGGCAGCAGGACCACAGTGCAGCAAGACTGCTTCTTGGATGGATGAAACACCATGATGCTGATAGCCACTGTAGTGCTCACTCACAGGTCAAGTTAAGCACCATGTACAGGATTAAGTGCATTTAATGAACCAAAAATGCTAAATTCCTGTACAACAGCAAACAGACAGGAACTATGTCTCTAGGCTTAAAAGGTTTTCATTTTAAAGAGAGAAAAGCAAACCCTGGGGAAGTAGAAATTATTTTCCTATATAAGATGCATTGTGTTTGAACCCACCCTGTGTCTCATACCAGCTCGTGACTAATTTATCCCACATTCTGTTGGAAGCATATTTTAATTGTATTGAAATGTGCTTGGCAAATGGGACCATTAGTGTATCTAATGAAGTGTCCACATTCACATCTGCAGGTGCAAGCTACCTTCATTTTTGTTGCAGGGTAAGAATGTAAGAAAGCTTAACAGTATGTAGAAGATTGATGTGTTTCACTAGACAAAGAATGGCCTCTCAAGCTTATGAAATTGTTCAAAACCTGATTTAGAATAAGAAAGGAATAACTGTTCTTGAAAATGCCTAATCAGAATCAGTACCAAGTGTTTAGCTGTTAACTCCAAAATCCTGTGTTTGATGAGCTATCAGACAGAAAGTTGAATCAATTTTTACTGTCTGTGTATTAATGGCCTCCCTACTGATTTTTAACTTAATATTTCCTCACTTGTCTGCCTAAACATAAATTCGTTGAAATGCACATTGATTTCTTTGTAAAAACAAGTAGATATACAAGCTGTTAATCCACCTTCTGTGACTTTTCCTGCTTTGTTTAAGAGCCATATGTTCCATGGAACCCAATGCAGAGCAGGCATAAAAATACCTTCCCTCTCCAAAATTGCAAGTTGTTTTCTGTTTGGTGACAATAACATACTTTTGAAGGAGTGTTCCACCGGAAGCCCTAACTCGTTTTAACTGTGTAAGTACAGTAACATAATACACAAAGTTACAGTTAGTACGTGCATGCATAGAATAGCTATGTAAGTGTAACCCAACTATGTTTAAGTCTAGTCCCTTGTTCTCCAACACAAATACATAATGAAAGCTGCAATGTGAGTTGCCTGAAAATCTACCTGAGTGCTAAAAATGTACTTGGCCAAAAGATATTCTGTTATTTCTTTCTAGATTGGGAAAGAGTTTATTATTTTTACTTTTATTTTATTGAAATTGGAGTTTTAATCCAATGGTTATGTGAAAACTAATATCAGGGCATGCAATTTATTTAGGAAACAAAAAATTAAGACTAATATTTATTGACACTGTCAGAAAAACAAGATTTAAACAACATTACAGCTTATTTTGGAAGTGAAAGGTGGTTTTAGGAACCTGATTTTTGGGCATTGGGATCTGAACCATGTCAACTGCAAAAGTATTTTATTATATAGAGAACGCATGTTGCTAAATCACAGTACATATCAAGGGGTATTCAGGGTATGTGATTTATCTATCAGTCCATTAAAAACATGTCCTTGCTAGCACTCTCACTTCGTTTAACCAGAAGCAGGAAAGTGATGGCTAAAAGGGTGGAAAATGTGCAAATCACCTTGGAAAACTCCACCTTCTCTTGCAAATGAGCATGTTCAGACAAAAACCAAAACATAATTCCTTGAGTGCAGGGTAGGGGAGCCCAGGAATGAGTATTCAGCAAGTTGTGCATCTGGAGTGCAACAGAGACTGCTGAGAGAAACAGGCAGCAGAAACACCGCCAGATCATGATGGCAATGAACAAAAAAGAAGCATTATCTGGAGACTTAGAGGAGATGAGTTTGCTGCAGTCCGAAAAAATTTGCAGATGTTCCTGACAAAGAGCAAGCCTAAATAAAAGAACTGGCCTTACTTCTAACTCATTCTGGTGAGTCTATTTGCAAAACTTTGGAAATTTTAGCTTATGTTCAGATACAAATTGATTTTACAGCTTTGAGTCTAATGTTAAGAGTCTACTCAGACCCATCTAAAACTTAGGACTACTCAGGGTCTTGTCACACAGAGACAGCAGTGAAAGTTACCTTGCAACAGAGCCAAGTTCGATCAGTCTGTCTTGGTGGCTGCAAATAAATAAAATCAAACAAGTGACTTCTTCCCTTCTTCAAAACAAATGTCAAAACAAAAAAAATCAGTATTCCCACTAAAATCTGTTTTGGCATCCAGTGAGCATGACAAATGATATCCTATGACCTATAAATATAAATTGCCAGACATTCTGGAGATGTAACAAAACCTTCTCAATCTTACTAATTACTAGTATGACAATACATACAATTAATTTTCAATTTCATTGACAGTCTTTAACAGCCATAGTGCTCATTCTGATCAAGATTAATTTAGTGTCCTCCTGCAGCCTGCAGGGAACAGAACTTCATCTCTTAATTTCATTATCAAATCCCTAATTTCTGATTTAGTTCCAACAAATATTTTAGAAACATACCTTGACTGAAAACAATGAAACAAATAGTATGTTGCTGAGTCATTTGTTTCCATATTTAATCTCTCTCACTGTTACATTTTACAATTCAGAATTAAGTGAGGCAAGAATTAGTGTGCTAGCAGGAGGAAAATTCACATATCTCTTTTCATCCTTCATTACATACAAATGTATCAATCCACCATGTGTGGTCTACAACTTGCGGAAGTCAGATAATAAGATGAAAAGTATGTAGCTGAAGCCCAAAACACTCAAAAAAAAAAGTTTTAACTGTTAGGTAAAGTTCATAGAGTTCATAGTCATGATACAGTGCCATTAGCTGAAGACCACTGTAGTTCTTAATCACCTCACTGATGGAAAGCTTTGCAAAGAAGCACTCAGAAGTAATTTCTGTCCATAAGCTGATGGGTGACCTAATACAGCTTACTTCCAAAGTTGAAGAGATTTATATATTGCTAGATTTATACTGAAAGAAGATGAAATTATGAGCGAGCAAGGACATTTAGTAAGTTATTTACACAGCTTGAAAAACCTTGTCTTATTCCTATGTAATGTCAGAAACAACACAGATGATTCACAAAATCCATCTACGTTAGTCAAAGTCCTAATTGAAAATGTACATGAGAAAGAACCTGACTGGGAGCGTCATGGCCCTGAGGGCACTGCCAGACCTGACTGTCCCATCCCTTCAGGAGCAGCTGGCCCCATTGCTGCCTGGCCCAGACCTCCTGGTGCACCAGTCACTACATGGCACTCGGTGGGGGAGCGAAGTGGCAGCAAGAGAACCCACCTCTGGTGAGAAATGGCTGACCTCCTTCTCTTCATCGCATCCCTGTTCTTTCACCAAGTAGGAAAGTCTTCAGGCTGGAGACCGCGACCGTTGTGGAGCTCCTGGATCATTCTGCCACATTTCAAAGTTAATGGTCCTTCTTGATACATTTTAGCTCATGTTATTTTCCTCCACTCTTGGCCTTGCCACAGCTGAAAAAACAAAATAAAAAATGGCACTTTCATTACCAATACATAAACAGACTCAGCTGTTGCTTCACCTTCCCAAATATTCCTGTCTTTCCCTGCTTCTTGCTCCCGAAGTGAAAATTGTGCTTGTCATGTTTGAAAAATTGCTAATCATCCCTCTTGGCCCTTCCCCTTGCCCCCCTTTCCTCCCCGCCTTGCCCCCGCAAAAAAAGCAGCAAAACAGAACTTCAAGACAGAGAAGGAAAAAGGCTTCACTCCTAACTGCAGCTTGCTCCGTAGTCCCAGAGAAGCACTTGCTGCCTGTGGGTCATTCTCACAGCGACACACATTGCTGACCAGGCCACTGCCCTTACTGTGAAGCGTTCACTGTTGTGTTAGCCAGCTGCATTGCAGGAGGCCTTGTAAATACAGGGGAACATTCAGGGGAACATGATTCAACTCTTTTCACGGTAACAAATGCAGAGCAACACTGTTACTGTAATAAAATAGACTTTGTTAACGGTACAGACACACAGATCCTCACTGCATGGAAGAAGGCACTCGGTGTTTGCCCATTACACAAAAATACACAAACTTCAAACTTCTGTGTGGATACATGGTGAGCAAGAGAGTATTGAAAATTTCTTGGTATGTGGGTTGACAATGGTGTATTTGAATTTAAACAGAATGCACCTCTTCAGAATTAGCTGTTATTATTCCTTTGCCAGCAAGCAACCTTCCCATTTATTTGCAAGCTAAATTCTGAAAGATATCCTGCCCTTCTTTTCAAAGACTTTGGTGGGAGTTAAAATTCAGTGGGATTTATAATTCACCCATGGGAGAGGAGGGAATCTGCAAGCCAAGGTAAAAAAATCTTCTCCAAGTCACGTGTACAGTATTTCTGAATTTGTTTTTAATGTCATCCAAACACAGGATTAGGGATGAAACAAGAACAAACAGCTAAAACGATGCAGGAAATACATCTACCATCACTGGGCCAGACTCTTTTTATGTGTAAATCAGGTTAGTGCCAAACAGGCAAAGAAGCTGTACCAATTTGCAACAAATGAATGTCTCACTTTATTCTAGGTTAGGAGCAAGGTCATTAATATCTTTTCAGGTTTGTATTTGAAATCGGACAGATATGTTAAAAAGCTTATTATCTGTGAAAACCCTGGTGACATCTTTCTGTACATGCTGTACTATTAATGCACAATTCCAACAGGTTGTCTGTGCGTTGGGATGAGTGATAATCAAAGGCAGATGTCAGTAAGGGACAACTCACCATTTCCAAGTGTAAAAGACAGAATAGAAAACCAAAATGTTCTTTTCTTTCCTAAAAATGTACAATGCTTGTATGATCACAAGTCTTGCACAGCCATTAAATAACAAAAGCAAATCATACTTTTACAGCTGCATTTCTAAAGCAAGAGCAGGAAAGCTGATACGGTTCCTTTTGATCCTGGGTATCATATGAGGGAGGGGTACAGAACTTCCGCACTTTCAGTTAGCCCAGTGTCTTTCCTTGTGTTTAAATATATCTACCAATCTGACCCAGACTGCTCACCCCTCTCCACAGAGGAAGTCAGCGCTGAAAAATCCAAAACTGAGAAAGACTGTATTTAATATCTATTACAATGGTATTTCACAGATCTTCCACAGCAATTAAGCACCCAACTACCCTTAAATATCTCTGGTTGAAAAGCTTGGGAAAAACGTAACCAGAAAAAGACCTGGAAGTAATCATATAATGGCAGGAACAAAACACAGACTGAAAGCATTCACATAATCATGAGTATGAATAAATTACTCCAGCACAATCCAGTGCAGAGCACATAATAGCACTCTCCTTCATAGCTGGAAGTTTGGCAGGAAATAAAGAACTTCATTAATTTATGTCCTTCAGACACCTTCTCTGTACTAGGTGAATTCAACACAGTACAATTTCTTGAAATTCAGAACTAAAACATACAGAAGTCATATGCAACTAGTTGTAAACTAGCTAGTAAAATGTTAATAGTACTCATCTTCTTGTAGAGGCGTTCTGCCCACATATACAGTTCCTTGGCATGTAACCAAAACATGTCAATAGTGTGTGCTGTATAATTCAGGTGCTAGATAATACCCTTGTAAGAATAAAACCCTTGGTCTGTGCAGTTGGGATGCTTCACCTCAAATCTGTAACATCATCTAAACAACTCGTCATGGTCTTCTCTTCACCCATATAATACAACAGATAGTATTTGATGGTAATCTGCACAATTCATGCCTCACTTCTCCTTTGGCTTCTTCTCCTGCTGTGCTACTGTTCACTTTCAGTGTTTACCATCAGAACTTACTCACATGTCCATAGCTATCTACTGCCTTTGGTTTTTTCTATATCTTATTAACGCAATTCTTCCAGTAAATTTCCACTCTGCTTCTCAGAACCATTTGTTTCACTCTAGATCTTCCCATTTTTCCATTTCCCAAACAATTATTTTTGTTTAAGTGAAATCAGTTCTTTCTGTTCTCACTTAATCTATTGATCTGCTACTCTGTCCTTTTCTTATAAAATTTTCTTCTTACATTTAAATTATAATTATTCTTTAGCTTTGCTTTACTCTGATACAACAATTTGGAGAACATAGGCTCTTATAAGAGCTCAGACTTTGCTACAGGGAAATAATATACAGTTGTGAACTGATTTGAGGTAAAACAGAACCAACTTTCTGTTCAGTAATTTTACTTCTTAGCTAGGCCTCTCCTAACTCTCTGAAATTATCTGCATATTGCGCAGAAAACTGTTCGTTCTCAAAATGGTAAGACCAATGTTTATAGTTCATGCTAAGGAATGGTACGCAGAGAGGCTCTTGCTTATACTTGTTGCTATAACAACCAAGGTCAGCTAATTTCATTTTTTGCCCCATTGGAGGGTTGGAAACAGAAAAGTGTAGAGGGGTTCCACCTGCAGGGAGGAGCAGACAGGACAGGTGACCCAGAAGTGACTAACAGGGTATTCCATCCTATCTGCATTACGCTCAGTATAAAAGCTGAGGGATCAAAGGGTCAGCCCTCTTTCTTCGATGGCTGACGTCCAAGGAGGGCTCTGTCTGTTCATCTGTCTCTGATCCCGATCCATGGGTTCCTGACTCCAGCTCTGAAATCCAGTTCCCATCCATTGCCGAGTCCAGCTTGGGACTTCCCCACTGCCTGCTGGTGACATGATCCTGGGAGCTTAATACGGTTTTGTATATGCTGTACCAATTTTCATTATTTCCTTTTTATTTTATTATTAGTATTTCATTAAAGTAGCTTAGCTCCTTCTAAACTCATAAATCTCTTTATCTCTCCTCCTCCTCTCCTTGGAGCGAGACGTTGGGGGAGAGCATCTGTCGTCTCCATCATTGGCTAATTTGGCCAAAACCACAACAAGTTGTCACCAGGACAATTTGTACTCATGCAATCCTCAGTAACATTTTTTGAGGGTGTCAAAATTAGATTGAGGACAGACAGAAATACAGAATTTTTATTTTATGATGATAGAACAAAGTATATGGCACATCTTCTCTCCTTTGAATCTACCATCTTCATTGAGAAGAACACACACACTAGCATCCCTGAGTTTTAAAAATACCTCTTCCACCTTGTGCAAGAGGGAATTCTCATCCTAGTGAGGTAAGCTGATGGCTGTAATTTCCAGTCTGAGTTTCAGCAAGTTGTATACAAAATTCTCAATGCATGGTGTAGAGAGCACACTTTTAAATACGCCCCACATACCTCGTTGTATGCTCATACCTCTGTTGCCAAAGAGCAGATGGGTAGTAAACCAAAGCACAATGCATCTGTGCTCTGGGAAGCTTATTCAGCTCTAAATAAAGTTTTCATTTTATCATAATGTTACAAAGTAAATGTGAAAAAGTTAACCTGTATGCTACTGTTATATTAGTAGCTATGTCTTATAGCTGTCAATAAAAAGATTACTAAAGCTGAAACTCAAGCCAACATATTTAATGTAGTGAACGCTGGAATACTTAAGACAATTATATGATTGAAACAGAAAAGATGTCATTTTATCTCAAAGAGAACTAAATTAATGACTGTTGTATTATATATCCTATTATCAATGAAGTAAATGCAATGAGACTTATCACAATAGCAACAGTTAGTAATTCATGATGCACAGAGGAAAGGGTAAATTTTAGAAACTTTTTGTTTTTGACAAATGTATTATTATTTAGGGTGTGAAAAAATAATTTAATAGAGGAGACAACAGAGGTAACTTTTCATTTCTCTGTTAAATCATGTTAGCAGCTATTTGCAATAAAATAAATCTTGGAATACTGTACCAAGAGATTTGCAACTTGCCTATTAGACATAATAAAAGAACATAATTTGTCCTTCAAGCTAGAAAATAAATTTGGTAACAAGTGGTATCTCTGTAGTCACCTGCTTTAATCATCAACTTCCTTTTCTGAATAAATAAATAGTAAACAATTTGAATTTTTTAAAAATATGTTATTACTTAATTTAGTTCCCTGCCAGAATAATTCAGAAATCATTTAAGAAGAGAGTACTAGAATTAATAAAACATGATTTAAGGTATATCATCTTTGACTGCTGATTGAACAGACTGAGATCTTATTTGGCTTGGGGGTAGAGATAATATCACCCTCCCCCAAATTTCCTGGAGAACATAAAAGTGAACTGTGCGCAGTCAAAACTCTGTAAGTCAAGCAAGATGAGGTGTGTAGGCAGTGATTAAACTGGACAGAGAAATGATGCAACCCTTAAATGTTAACTGATACCTAGGGAATCCAGTATGTTTCTAGCCTGAAAAATGTCCAGTAGCTAATGCTCTTAGGGTTGCTTTAACACTGCAGCGGGGCACTACTGACAGTATTACATGGGATTTTTTTGACATTATCTCATAAAAACAATGTTTCTGGTTATGATAATTAAAATTCTATTTATACTGTAATTAAGCATACAGGTTAGAGTGGTTACTTTTCCTGTTGGATTAGGTGAAACATTCAAGCATTAAACACTGCAAGTAACAATGATCATCTTCCTCTTCTTCCGTAGCTTCAAGTGTTAAATTTTAAATGCTGGCACCAAGGGGAAACAAACCAATCAATGAACAAGCCAGCTTTAGGTAAAATTTTAAATTGCAATGTTATAGCAAAGAACAGATGGGCTGCATTTCCAGATCTGCAGCAGGAGAAAGATGGAGAAGGAGGGAAGAAGATATAGGCTGAAGTGCTAAATTGAGATTACTGGAATTGATTCAGGAGATAATTCAGATAAAAGCAACTTCATGTACTTCTGTATCAGAACTGTTAACTGGACAGATATCGATTAGGTCAAACAACAAAATGTTACAGACATACTAGAAGGAAATTTCACTTAGGCTGTCAAGGAAGTGATCTGAAATGACACATGACATCAATGTGAAAGTCTGAGTTGAGTAACAATGAAGATTTCATTGTCCTCACTGGTTATGGAGAAATTAAAATGTAAACAAAACTATCTTGATTTACACCCATGTTGGAGCTGAACATATCATTCTGACTTCTGTGGAGTGACAGAAAGTGGTGCAGTTTGTGTGTAATCTTCTCATGTGCACTCAACACTCTATGTTGCTTAAGCCAGTTCTCATAGGTGCTTAAGCCAGATCTCAGAGGTGCTTAAGCTGCCTGGGTGAGAAGTGGTGACTTCCGTGGTACTGTTGCCTAACTTCACAGGGAGTGCTCAAGTAAAATACTATGGAGCTGGACGTAAGAGACAGCACAGTCCAGCATGTGAAGTCCTTGGCAGCAGCTAAGTGACAGTTGCTCGGTGCCACCAAGGCAGGCCATTAGTGTGTACAGTTAAACATATGCATAGCATCATCTAAAGGAACTTTTCTGCTGACACTTCAAGTATGTTTCTGCAATGCAATTCAGTACCACAAAATAGATCATATTTATTTACACAGTGCGGGACTGTATAGAGAAGGGAGCTCAGGTCCAAAAGTTAAACCAGTTCAGTCCAAGCTGATGAAGCTTTACTGCTTCCAGTCCTAGAGCTAGCTTTTTAGTGCTTGCTTCAGGATCTCTGGTCTGCATCATGCCATACCATATAAGCATGCTCTTGATTGTCTAGGAAAGTTAGATGGCAGGGAATAAGAAAACTTGAGAAGTTATGTTTTCAACTTATCACTCATCTCTATTTATAGATCCAGTCAAGTGAACAGATTTTTGCCTCACATGGTATGTATCGTTCCAAAGTGCTCACAAATTCAAAAATCACTTAATATTTCATGTATTCTTTCCATTTCTTCAGGTGATAGAAAATGTAAAGGCTCATTGCTACTCTTGTTTTGACAGTACTTTCACTATCATTCTTTTCTGCAATATACTCTTTTAGCAGCCAGCAACTAAAAGAATAAGGCCCAGGAATACTATTCCTTCTCAGACTGTCTCTCTCACACCCACCTATCATCTGGGCGATTTTCCACTGCTGTCATCAATTACAGAGGAAGGCTTGTTCAAACAAATACCATTGCACAAACGTGATTGATTTAAAGCAATGTATTTGGGCCTAGTGCCTTAGCAGGAATCCCTATTTATGGTGTTCCGACAAAATTAGGGAAATAGTAGTTTACCCAGAAAATCAAATTCCTATTTTGAAAGAATTAAGGGCCTAGTTTGGTGTTATGAAAGTTCCCATTTCCATGTGAACTGAACTGCATGACAAATACATAGAAGTTAATATGTTTAAACACTCTGAACAAAACACTGAACAGAACTCTGAAGTTAATGGCCAGCGTACATGACAGGAAATCATCAATCACTGGTTCACATTTAGATTCACAAGAGGTGCTGAAGGAACAAAAATATGCTTAGGAACAGTAAGAAACGGCAAACACACAGTTAACTCATATAGCTGACTTTAAGTATAAACAAAAATGATGTATATCTGACTAGTTCTTTTCCTCTTAGGCTCCCTACCATTCTTGATCTCAATGGGATTATTTCAAAGGTCATTCTTTAAAGGTCTTTCTTTAAAGGTAAAGATACATGCATATTTTTACAGGATATGGGCTTAAAATAATAAGCTCCTAAAAGAAAGAATTAGCTTACCTCTATTGTCTAGAGTATGGACACTTACTAAGCTCAACATAAATCAATATTGATTAAATGCCTTCTTATTTTCTTAAGCATATAAAATGTAAGAAGTTTAGGATTAAATAGAGTATGGTTCACAGGGTGTATAAGATCGTACTGGTAATTTTGTAAGTACCCATCAAATGCATCAAAAGATGCGTTTCATCAATTAGTTAGCCAGACTTAGCCAGAGAAGGCTTACTACACCAAGTAGCAAATGTGGCAACAGTAATTTCCAATGGCGGCTTACTGTACAAAGACCTCCAATTTCTAAATCACTTAAAACAAATAGAACTGATCTGCTGACTCAGCGGTGTGTGAGCAGACAACAGTCTTTCTAGAGAATGGTCTGAAAGAACTTTTGAATGATGCAACATTACAGTTCAAGAGTTGTTTGCTTTCTAAACTTCATAAAGTTTATGAAAATATGAATATATTTTCATAAGTATTTTTGTTTTATGAAGTTTTCATTTCTTTCTATGTCCAGAAAAGTTTTACTGTTTAATTTAAAAACAAAGGAGAATATTTGTTAAACTTAAAACTTCCAAACCTCTGCTAAATGCTTCAGATATTTTGCTAATCAAAATAACACAACAGTGAAAAAAACCCTTTCAAACAACAGGACCGGGGTTTTTTGTTGTTGTTGTTGTTGTTTTGGTGTTTAATTTTAAATTTTCTGAGGTTTTTATTTCTTTGTAACTGGTAGCTAGGGCATATGGCTGGGGTAACATCAGGTAGGCTATCAGAGTCTATATCAGAGCCCAGACAGAAAGGCTAACACTCATTTAGCACTTCTAACAGTATGGAAACCTAGCAATCTCTATCTGTACAGTGACAGAAAATAATAAGAAACACATTAGTGATTCTTAACCTCTATATAGACCTTGCTATGTACTAGGACATTCTCACACTTTTCAACAATTTCCTTAAGTGACAGTCTAGCAAGTCTTCCAAGTTCATGCACAATTTAAGCCCTCTGAATAGGCCAACGGATGTCAGTATGACCAGTTACCTACTTAAGTCTATAGATAAAATTTTGCATATTGTTGGGATTATTGTAATAATTGTTTTGTAATCAGTGCTACACCTCCTCAATAGATGATATTCTTGAAACTGTCACAACTGTCAAAGCCAGGCTTACCAAAATATTAAAACTTTGAGAAAAAACTAGAAAAACATTTCTAAAAATTCACAGTAGTGAGTGTCTTTTTTTTTTTTATGAAATAGAGCTCCGCAGCAAAATTGTGGAAAGATCCAAATAGTCGTCAAAGTGTTATGATGGAAGGACAAAGTACTGCAGGCAGATTACATCACACTTTATGGAAAGATCTTTGTCACAGTTAGTTTCATGTGAAGTAGAGAAGCTTTCCATTGAAGCTCCATTGAAGTTTCCATTAAAGAAGGCGTTTCTCATCAGGCAGTAATTCAGTCCTGATGTTAAAAGCACCCATACAATTTCCTCTACAGTAACTTGAAAACTTATATAATAAATCAACTGTAAAACATTTTACCCTATGAATATTTGAAACAGTGTCACTACTTTTTAAAATTTTCTAGTATGGCAAAAAGATGGAAGAACACAAAGCCCTGAAATAGTAACTTCAGGATTTATTTATTTTTTTAATTTCTAGAAAGCTTACTGCACTCTCGTGAAATCTTAAAATTTTATACAGAGAGAATTTCTATCAATCCAAGGAGTGGCACCCCATCTTTTTTTTCTTTTTCTTTTCTATTTTAATTTGCAGTGCATTTATTTACATTTAATACCTTGGTTTCAATTGTTTTCTTCCCCATTGCTAAAAAAATGAAATAAGCAGATCTTGAAAATCACAGAAAAACATAAAACAACAACACAATTTAACAGATTAATAGGTTACACTAATGAAGAATGTCCTGAAGCACAAAGGTTCAGTAAAAATACTAAGACTTTGACTTCAAACAGATGAAATATATAATTAGAAAAAATTTCTACTCTACAAACAGCTCAAATAACTACTCCAGATAGGTAGATCAGGATATAGCCAGGAAATCTGCTCAGTGGACCTAGAAATCCTGATAAGAGATTCAGCCTTCGCACGTGAGATAGGGAACCTGCTCTTCACAGAGAGCATATTTAATGGTTCTCAGCTAAACGAACAAAACTGAGCAGAGTGCTCTGTGCCCACTCCTGGGTTACATTAAGTCAGGCATGGCAGAGTAGAGGGGGATAAGATGTTTTGTCAATATCATGAGACATAATAGTGCAATTTTAAAAATATGCATCAACTTAAAACAAAAAATTATATTGCGGCAGTAACAAGGCCATTGCAGAGAATACATTTCAGAAAGTACTGCCAGTTAAGTGAAAATTTATGAGACAGCAATAACTGCCTCAACAGCAAAGCTGTACTTTTATGAGCATGCTTGAACTATTTTGCTTTAAATGCTAAGTGAGCCTGATTTGAGTAGATAAACAAAAATAAGTATGTTCAATACAACTGATCCACAGCACAGTAAAACATTTCAGAGGACATAACTATAACAGCATGAACATTGCTAAAATTGACAGAACTTTAACTGTTTTCTGGAAGCTCAGCTTCCCCAGCTATGACAAGGATGTGTGCAGTAGCAGCACTCATTTTATCCCAGCCTTCTGACTGTACTGCTTTTTTTCCTACTCAAAAGGAAGCATGAGCTTATGGATTGCTCTGGTCTTTTGATAAGTACAATCCTGTAACCTGATGCAGTTTCAGTTTCCTAATAAAAATGGGTCTGGGTAAACTGCAAATCATCTGTGCTGCATGACCAAAAAATATTAGTGCAGATAATGGCATCTTTATCTTCATTTGGTAACTGATTTCCACATCTGACCAACATCATCACCTTGAGTTGTCAGGAATTAGTTTTGCTCCCTTGCCTCTTATCTAAACCTCAGATACATGTTAAAGTAAGTGTGGCAGTTTTGGTGTATTACTAAAATAGAGATCGATGAAGGACTATATTGTCATCCTTTTAGAAATTTTTTAGCTCATGCCTGTTTCTAACTTCTTATATGCAAATATTCATCGTGACATTAAATATGCATCATGACATGAAAGAAAGTCAAACCCTGAGGAACAAAAAATGAGAAAGCGTTCCAATACTACCAAGTACACAGTATTTGTCCTCTGGCACTTCTGCAGAGTACCCCATGCAGAAGGCGTGTAGGCTCTTTGTTCTGTTTGCACACCTCCAGATCCTCCAGGTTTGGACTGCAATCTTCATACTCAGATTAGCTATCAAAAGTCAGCAAGGCAAAATTACTTCAGGAGGTTTACCTGGATTTGACTCATAATTAACCAGATTTAACTAAATTGTAGAATTCAAAAAACACGTATAGGCTTTCCTCCTTGGTTAACGCACTGTTTTGAAAGACAGGGATGAGGTAATGGCTCAGGTCCTCCATCCCCAGGGTAAACAGCTGGCTGAATATGAGCCAGCAGTGTGCCCAGGTGTCCAAGAAGGCCAATAGCCTCCAGGCTTGTATCAGCAATAGCGTGGCCAGCAGGACTAGGGAAGTGATCGTACTCGGCACTGGTGAGGCTGCACCTCGAATACTGTATCCAATTTTGGACCCCTCACTACAAGAAAGACATTGAGGTGCTGGAGGGTGTCCAGAGAAGGGCAACAAAGATGATGGAGGATCTAGAGAACAAGTCCTGTGAGAAGCGGCCGAGGGAATTGGGGTTGTTTAGTCTGGAGAAGAGGAGGCTGAAGGGAGACCTTATCGCTCTCTTACAACTGCCTGAAATGAGGTTGTAGAGAGGTGGGGGGTCAGTCTCTTCTCCCAAGTAACAAATGATAAGACAAGAGGAAATGGCCTCAGGTTGCATCAGGGGAGGTTTGGATTGGATATTAGGAAAAATTTCTTCACTGAAAGAGTTATCAAGCCCTGGAACAAGCTGTCCAGAGAAGTGGTTGCGGCACCATCCCTGGAGGTATTTAAAAGATGTGGCATGTAGAGACATGGCTTAGTGGTGGACTTGGCACTGTTAGGTTTACAGTTCGACTTGATGATCTTAAAGGTCTTTTTCAACCTAAATGATCCTATGATTCCAAGTCCAGTTTCCTTTCTAAAGGAAACACTCTGACCTGACTGTGGCCAGACTCCACCGGAGAGCAAGAAAATCAAGGGCAGTCTTCGGCCTTTCCCAGCTCATGTGCACTTATAAAAAGCCTGACAGCTGATTGAGAATATTTTTCATTCAAAACACAATGATGACAGAGTTTTCACAGAAGTGTTTGTGTCATTAAGTACATTCATTCTTGTATTTTCAATGTTTTGTTAACACTGCGGACTTGACCCTACAACCCTTGCTCACTCAAAACTCCCACTAGCTTTAATCAAAGAGAGTAGTGACTAGAAGATGGGGCTGTATAGTAGTAAATTCTGTTCATGGTTCTGCAATTTTTAAGCATCGTTGAAGAATATGCAGCTCAATTGAACTTGGCATGTGAAAAAGCAGTATCTGATAGATGTCAAGGAACTCACTACGGTCTATTTTTTTGCCCAAGACAAAGAAAGTCATGCAATATATGCTGTACTATTTTAATACGCTGCCTTAGGAAATCCTTAGCTTTTCGACGTTGCACCTGGAATATACATTTTATACATTGCAAGACAAACAGATACAAACCTAAACAATTAGTGGAACCGTAACATTTGCCATGATTATCCCTACTAAATAGTCAAAGGATAATTACTTAATGGCAGTTTTTAATTCAGAGCACCACATGACACCGTTATAGAAGGTTTCTAAGTGCTTTCCAAGTGATTTTTAGACAGCTTTTATCAGAAGAATGCCAAGAAAAAATAGTAAATAAACAGCTGACTAATGAAAAAAAACCCCAAAAACCTGCCAAAGAAATTAGATGAATTTAGAAAAAAACCTCATATGTTCTGTGGAAATTTAGCTGAGGCACAAGTGGGAAAAAAAAATCTTGCTTGTCATTAATATGACTTTTTTTAAAAAGGAGTTATTAAAACAAAAAGTATGGGTGCAGCTAAGGGATGGATATAGTCTTTGTGGGAAAAATAAAAAAACAGAAAACCAACCTGTGACATCTAAGAAAAAGAGATTAGTCTGAAACGACTTCACAAGCATCTCAGATAGAAGGTTGGAGGAACCAGAACAAATATCCTCTGAAACTGCTTCCAAAACTCCTATTTTGATTCCCTTTTATGAAACAGGATTGTACAACCAAATTCCTAATCCCAAATTAAACTTTCCAAGATAGTGTAAATGAATATGATCATTATTTCCAGATATATGTTCATTATCTGCTAGCCGTGTTGCCATTTTAGGCAGAGGGTTAAAGGCACCTGTATAGAAATATGCTAGATTTTATTTCATGCACTCTGTCTGCTGACAAAATCAACTGAGGTCAACAAGAGTTGACCTTTCATTCATCCTAGACCAGGTTTATTTTAACTAAAATGGGTCTTTAGAAGAGAATCAAAGTCACCACTCCTGTAACTAAACACTGAAAGAGACAAAAACTGTCAGTGGAATAAATCCTACCGATTGGTCACCATTTCTCTTTTTTTAGCTTGTCCCACAAAAGTGAGGATAGCTATCAGTTGACTCCACAGTGCTTTGGAAATGTAAATATAGATAAGTAAATTGTGAAAGAAACAGATGATTTTACTCCATTTCCCAGGGATCTACCCCTTCTCCCTGAAAAAAAACAGACCGAAATAACAACATGTGTCCTTTTCACTAAGCAGTTGCACATGTATTCAACATCTACTGAACAAATGTGGAGATGGAGGGAGAAGAAGAATTTGAGGAATTTTGGGAAGCTGGGAAAATAAAGTATTCCATAAATATTATCTTCTATTTTTCTGTGTGGCTGATGGCAGAGCTGTTTTACACGGTAAGAATCATTATTCTTTCCTGTAGTCAAGTTTCACGTTGCCCAGAACAAAATCTTGAGATCTTACAGACTGAAAAAGTACTAAGACATTTCTTGGGGGTCATAAGTTGAAAGTCATAAAGAAAGAGAAAGTATGTAGGGTAGATCCTACAGAAGGACAGACTAAAGAAATAACCAGATGCATAATGCCTCAGTGGAAAAAAAAAAATAAAAAAATATTAAGTAAAGCTTTCTGAAATTGATCTAAAGTCCAAAGTTAGTGAAAACACTACAATGAAACCACATACCCCGAGAATGAGATTTCTGATGGAACCTTTTCCTTGCTTTAAAATGTATTTAAAATTCAAATTTGATTCTTTATTCCAACAAATGATTTTATGGAGAATATTTTCATCAGTTCACGGTTTCTGTACTGCCATCTTCCTTTTCCGATCTCAAGAAATTCCCTTTTATATACAATGAAAATTATCCTGTTCAAGCAGAAATCATAAGGACTGTTATTTTCAAATATGTCAAATAAACTTAACTGCTTTTCTTCTCACAGTGTATTCTACCCAGCATTTCTTGCACACTACCGGGAAATGTGTGCAAGAATTCTTTCTTTCACTTCAGCAATGCAGAACCTTTACTGCCAATTTAACAATTTTCTTTGTAAGCAGTACCCTTGCTCTTGCTGACATTCTCTTCCTGGATTTGTGGCAAGCTCTTTGTAAACTCATAAATAAATGGACAACCAATTTGGCATCCACAGTGAAAACCCTTCTTAAAACTCAGTTTTGCTACAGAAATACTCCACAGAGGTACACAGCTGGTGTCTCACAATTGCTCATTCTTAGAGCATTCACGAATGTCTTTGTTGCTTTAGGTTTTTTGTTTTTAAACTATATATGGTTTAAAGTAAAGAAAAAAACATCTTTTTATGTCTAGCATAGCTGCAAACAACTTGTGATGAGGACTCCTACAGCAATAACAAATATTAAATAATATCCTTGAATCCAAACATCAATATACAAGCAGAGTTTATTTATTTCATGCCTGAAAGGTAGATACTTTCAGTTCCATGGACAGCACATGTTGGAAGATTCTAAAATAATAATAATTAAAAAAAAAAATGTTGCACAGCACAGAGTTTCACCTGTGTATAGCTGCTTTTGCTATCCTTGCCACAGGCCAATTTAGAAGAAACTCCTTTCCAGTGATGCACTGAATATTGTGCAAAGTGCTCTGAGATGAAAGGTGCTATATAAATTCAAAAGCATTGTGAAGGACCAATGCCACACTACTTTTTAAAAGCCAAATGCTGTTACGTCTCGTCACTTGGCACATGTCATTCAAATCAACCCAGCTTTTAGCTTTTTATGTTGTTTCTGGTCTGCTGTTGGAAAACCTGTGTTACATTTCCTGAGAGCTGACTGTTTGTTGAAACACTGTAAATGAGGTCCTGTGTTTCATTCCCTTATCCTAAAGCAGGGTCAGCTGTACCTACAAAATTCCCTACAGATACTGCTATAAAACCTCTTCCCAAAGGTCTTAAGTGATGGAGAATTCACAGTCTCTGCAGACATGGCATTATTTTCTATTCCATTCTATTTTCTCTTCTATTTCCTCTTCTGTAAACTGAACTGTGCTTGCTGTGGTATATAGCTATTATTTGTGCTCCTAATGAAGTCTGTTGAGTAGCCGCAAACATTAAGTAGAGAACTTGTATGATACCACGATATTTCTTTCTCTAGCTTGCTGCTATTAAGAGTACCTGAAAGTGTTCAGCAAAGGAATTAAATACTCTGGAGTCCTGTCTTCTAAATTAAGGTCCATTTTAAAGGTTATCAATCCCCTCTATAAATAATAACACCCAATAGCTGCCACACCCAAGAGAAATATTAGGTTGTTCTCAAATTACCTTAAATCACAACTGACATTCCTCAGTGAAGAATATAGCTGGACATTACATGCTTTACTAATGCATTAAAAACATATGCAGTGAAAAACATCCTAAACCGGTGGAGTTTACGAATGGTTCCTGATGAGCCCGGGCATACTTATGACAACTAGCAACTCTGGTGCTCATGGTGAATGACCATTGACTTCCTCCTCCTAGCCATCCCACAGGAGCCTATTGCCTGGTACTGTCCAGGTGTGAGCCCAACTTCCCTTTGCCCACACAGCAGGGGAGCAGCAGATACTGCTGGCTCCTGCTCTGCGCTGAGCAGCAGCCCAGAGGTGACAGTCAGGGGCCCAGGGCAGATTTCCAGGGCTGTTTCCTCCCTTCACACATGACGATGTACAGGATTATTAGTATCTTGTCCCTAGCTCCATTCAAACCTAGAACTGATTGCCCTTCAGTAATAGCAAGCCAAAGGCTTTAGAAAAGGGTAGGGTGGGAGATGGGGAGGGGAGGAAAGAGACCACGTGTCTTTTGCTGATAAGTTTGTGGATGTTTGAAGATCTTAGGAAGATTTACAAGCTTCAGATGGTACTTTAGGGACAAATATTTTTTTTGCTTTTCTATTTTTATTCAGAAGAATGCTTTCTTATTTTTAATATGATACCGTGTGTTGCAGAAAATGCTGAAGGGTTAACTGTAGAGAATCTTCTTCCCTTCTAGTTATTTTTAAATATCAATAAATATTTTATGTGCCATATAAGTTAGTCAGTAGCACTTTTCAAACCACTTTGAAATTAATGGACATTTAAATTACTCAGTTGCCTTTTTTTTTTTACCCCAGTTTAATTCAAGCTTTTCTTTTGGTAGTGGATAAAACCCCCGAATTAAAAGATTCAGATTGGGAAGGTTACATTGTCGTTAATCAGTAAGGCTAAAAACAAAATTAACATCCCAAAACTGAGATACTACTTCTGTCAGAGAAATTAAACCTCAAAGAGGAAAAATAATGATCCAGGTGACAACATTGAAAAGTCGCCTAATTTTATGTTGTAGGTGGGCAGCTTGTGAAGATAAATGCAGACACTGAGAAAGCAGAAAGGAAAAATCTGGCAGCAGTGTTTTGATTCCTTAAAAATCTCATCTTGAGAGATCATGAAGAAAAATACTAAAGTATGTAGCTTATGTTTAATTAGAATTTTTGATTCATAGAGTTAGCTATATAGTACATGTATGTGTGTGCATGCCTGAATGTATAAAAAATACTCATGTTATTACTAGTTATGCTATTGTAGATGTAACTAAAATTTGAACATTTGCTAATGGAACATTAGCAGAGAGAAATCAAACACTTAATAGGCAGGAAATCAGTGTGTCAGAGTCCAATATTCTCTGAGCAGGTTCTTTTAGATATTCCATGAGTGGAAGTTACAACATTTAATATCAAATTTATGTGTTTGAAGACAGTTGATGTTAAATGGGATTTCTGAATTAGCAGAGTGATACAAAATATACTGAAAACATAATACAAATGCAAGTTACTTAGCTAAAAATAGCAATTGCAGTACATGGTTCAATTACAACACCAATGTGGTCTCCATTACTGGTGTCTATAACATGTTAACCATAACAATGCTGGGCATCCCCAGTTGCTGGGAAGGAAAACATGGGTTGAAGCCAGCTCATGCCCATTGCTCTTTTGGGAATTCTATTGTTAGTTGTTTAGTTTTCATACTCTGTCTGGGTTTGAGCCACATGTTCACTCCTCCCATGTTGGTCTGGGTAACTCAGGGAGACATTCACATTGTTTTAATGAACATTTACACCACCAGTTGATCCACTGAACTGTTGATAGCTGTTTATCTAAAACAAAGGCCTCCTTCTGGTCTCCTGTGTTGAGATACAGTCAGCTTCTGTGCAACAGTTGTGATCAGTCGCACCTTGCATTATTCCCTGAGCTTCATGAGTGCATCCTCCTCACCCATCTCCTCTGAGCCTTCTTCCATTGATGGGTGTCCTGGTTTGAGATAGAACAGAACCAATTTTCTTTTCAGTAGTTTTACTTCTCAGTTAAGTCTCTTCTAACTGACTGTACTCTCTGAAATTACTGGTATGTTTTTCAGACAGTGTCTGCTTCCGGAGTGATGAAGTCTGAGGTTTATAGCTAATACCAAGGAATGGTACGCAGAGATGCTCCTGCTTATACTTATTGCTATAACAACCAAGGTCAGCTAACTTTGTTATGTACCAAGTTGGAGGGTCAGAAGCAGAAGAGCGTAGAGGGATCGCACCTGTGGCGAGGAGTGGACAAGGCAGGGGTAAAAGCTGAGGGATCGAAGGGGTCAGCCTCTTTCTTCAATGGCTGGCATCCGAGGAGGACTCCTGTCCATTCATCTGCTGAGCATTCCTGAATACAGTTCCCGAATCCAGTTTCAGTTCCAGTTCCATTGCTGTTTACATAACAGTCATGTTACTAAGAGTCAAATCCTAAGGTTTTCATGTACTTTTTGAAAAGGATTGTCTAAGGAAACTCTATAAAAGCTGTGAGACGCATCTTTCTTTCTGTGAATGGTAACTTATCCATTAGAAATATCACCAGTAGAGATAAAAGTACATTGAACATTCACAAAGGGTGGATTTTACCCTTGTACTAAAAGTCAGTATTAGAACAAATGTGCTACTGCAAGCCTGCCTAATTCCAAGGCTCTGAGGATAATGCCTAGATGACTGCTGTAGAATATCAAAGGTCAACTCAAGCTAATATCCCCTTTATGAAAAAGGGCTTTCCTTCTCTCATTGACCACCCATGAATTTTTTAAAACAATATTTTTTCTTTTTTGTTCCTTAGCGTGTCTTATGTATTCATCCCATAAATCCTAACAGTCAGAAATCAATGCTCATTTATTGAAACTGGAAGTTTCACATTCAGGACATGGACAAATAATTTATTGTGTTGTTTATGTCATCTGATAGTGGCCTAAATACAGACGTGTATAAACATAGATGCATAAAACGCATATAAGTATTGATTGGAAGTACATTAGGAGTGAAAAACTTAAAGACAGGTTCAGTCTGGAGATTTTAATTTCTCAACAACTTGGTAGGGCCAGAACTGACCTATGCTTAAATATCTTTTTAGCTGTAACTGCTGTTCTTTACCCTTGTTCTTTATAAATATCCAGTCAATGTATGAATAAGTTCTGTCCAGATATCATTAAAGCATATTTAAAATACCTTAAAGAAATTAACTTTGTTTCTTTTATTCCCACAATTCAGCAGCTGCTTTGGCTACATGCATCTCTCCTTACCCCTGCCCCCAAATCCATGTCACTGTGTCAGATCTGAGACAAAGAAAGTGAGAAGCATATCTAAATACATGGATGTCAAGGGAGTGATTTACCTAGCAACAGTAACTATGTGAAAGTTTTTCAGAAATGTCTGCCTGTGGATGTGATGGTACCTTAATGGCTTGCATTTTAGAGGACTGAAGAAGTGTCTGGGAGGATTCTAGCCAAGCAGAGCACCAAATGACATGCAATGCACATACATTCTGGGAAATTTAATGCCATCAGTGCACAAGGGAATTTATGCACATCCTTTCTATTAATACTGTAAGGATCTTTGCTCATAAATCGACAGTTAGAAAAACATTATTTTACCCTGTGCTGCATTAGATATAACAAATACATGAACAGAGGAAACACGTTAGGACAAATGTTCCTAAGTTGTAATAGCCATCATTTTTTAAAAGCAAACCGCCACATAAAGAATTATCTGAAGTGTTACAACAATAACCCTGAGACCAAGGAGAGGCAAAAAGCTGAGATGGCACTGTGATATATAACTACGTATTGCTGTGTCAGTAATGGATACCGTTGACGGATGACCCAGGGGATCAAACCCTGCTGTACACAGTGAACAGCTTTGTCTAAGGCAACTACCTTTGATAGATCCTACTGAAAGAAAACTGTGTTCGCATCAATTCAGCACAGTAACAGGTGAGCATAGGTTAAAACAATGTAAATCCAGAATAATCCAATTGAGGACTTAATCGAAGTCAGTGTACATAAGGACCCACACTATTTAAATTCAACATACAATCTAAAGCAGAATCTCCAGGTGAGATCACAGCTCTCCAAAAAGCATGCCTTCTCTATTCCACCTTATCTCCCCTCTTCCAACAGACATTTGCCCTCCATTGACGTTAATTCAGTGTCTTTCAAAGAGATACTGTAACCTGAGTCATCAGACCTTTGATGTAGATACCCTGTAGTGAGTCCCCAGTGAAGACTAGAAAGGTTAAACTCAGAAAAATCTGCTTTTATTATAGAGTGTAATTAAATTTTTAAGTAGAGAAAGTTCAAATTAGATCAGACTGAACAGAAATGAAGAGGTGTTTACAGCTAAACATATCAATGATGCCTTTGCTTCTGGGTGTGGTTTTAGGCAACTTTGTCTTTTTCCAAATTGCAGCAAACTCAACATGTTCCAGATTGGTCCTTCAGTCACCTCTCAGGGCTATCAGGCTACATGCTGCTCCTCTAAGGAGGATCTTCCTTCTCTCTTTTTCCTGATGCACACTGTAGCCCCTAAAAATTTTGCTCCCATTGCACAAACTCAGTGTGCTCCCCAGGGGCTGTCCCTGTCCTTCAGGAGTCTCCCTCTGACCCAGTCTTCCAGACAGTCACAGCTGAGAACAAACAGCATAAAACGTAGAGTTCATCACATGAGTGATCATAACAATATTTTCTTTGCTCCTTCTTATAAGATACCACTTTTTCTTCTCTCAATATTTTTTCTGTCTTTTCTTCTTCTATAGCTCTGAGATCTTCTTCAACCTGGCTTATCAAAATCATTCCTACATCTCTGCCTTTCCCACACTGTATTTCTTCAAGTCTTTTGCACAGTTTCATTGTCCTTCTTCCCTAACAATGATTCTGACTACTCATCTTTCACCTTCCCAACTCTTCATGTCTGAAAAGGTATTGCCAATACAGTTCCTCTACCTCAAATAGTTTCTTCTGTCAGACCATCTGATCTGGAGTGATCCCTTCTTTCTCCTTCAGCTAGTCTTCCCACATTAGCAGTCACTTCCTCTGTTTTTCAGACTCTTCCACTGAGTTGCAAAAGGACAGAGCATCGTAACATTAAAATGATGGTATCAGGATGGACAGACATGACTTCACTCAGTAATTTTACAAGTGATGGGAGAATGTGGATTTCTCACAGTTTTCAAATGCATTCAGTACAGATTAAGAGAATCTCAGGGAAAGAGATCAACACCATATAGTAGGAAGCACTACCAACCAAACAAATCCCCAACACCATAAAAAAAGTATTTTACCTAAATTCGGCTGAACTCATTCCATTAGCAGAATTCTACTGACAGATCCAGTAGCCTTGCTACTCTCTTCAATTCTTGTTGAAGAAACATTTGCAACTATTTGTTTTAAGGCACTCCAGGATTTTACTTTCCGGCGAATTGGTAACTTTAAAAATTCTACTTTACAAACTGTAGCTAAGGTGCTGTGATTTCTGTTATTTCAAAATTGACTTCTTTTCTTTCCTTGTTCCCTTCTAAACATTTTGCTTGTTTAGTTCCCATCTATGTGTGGCTAGTTCTAGCCACATACTTGCTATCGTCATTTGTTTCATTGGTACGAGGCACTAAGTGGGCATAAATGAGGTCCATGTTACACACTAAGAGATGTGTGATTGAATAGTCTCAATGTAACCTAGCTTTAGCACTACCAAACTGTACTCTTTGTTTCTTTTTCCTACCATCATAATCTGTACTAAGTACAAGATTCTGACCCTATAGCATGCAAACCACATGCACCCTTTCTTAGCCTGGATAGTTCATCTCATCTGACCAGCTGCAGAGGTCAAGTACTAGTTTGACTTGGGTGTTGGTCTTGTATCTGAATAGCACCTCCTCCTCTTCTGTTTCTCACACTAGACTAATTAAATCCCGGCTTTTATCTATATCTAAACCGAGAAAATCACAGATAATCTTCACTGTTGTTCCTTTAACTGGTAAGTGCCTTAACTGGAGGTCAATGAGGTCTCATTATTTTCTATAAAAAAGGGTAGAAACAAAAAAGTCCATGAAAAGCCTTTCAAAAATGTACCACCTTTAGAGTTATGTCATACTGTTTTCCCTGCTAGCAAAGGTTTCACCTGTTAGTAAATACTGATCCTTTGGGAAAGTACACATATGTAATGCCTACTTTCCTTATAGTAAGGAAGGCAGAAGGAAGGCAGATGCTGTTTCTATGAGCTTGGTTCTTTGACTGTTTAGACAAGATTCTTGCCAAAATACAGAATTAGCTGCTCTGGTTGAGAAAGATTCTAATTTCAAACTGCTACCAGTGCAGAAAATAATAGCCAATGATGATGTGCATCTCCACTGAACTGTGTGTTCATGGGCAGCATGAAGAGACAGTTTTCATGAAGTCCCAGATCTTGAAAGGCATGGTACATGAGTTTTGCACAGGCTGATGGGAAAACCATTTATGTAATACTATTCCTGGATTACGGTTTAGAGAACATGAATAAGGGCATTCTGTATTCTTTGTGGACCTCCTTGTAATGGTACAAATGTTAGTTAAAAAAACAAATAATTACAAAAACTGTTAGTTAAAAAAACAACTACAGCACTGTAATTGCTCAAAGATTTATTTTCTTCATTGTCAGTGTATGCTAGCTGTGCATTTCATTTTACTTTAATTTTTTGTCGGATATTGGAAAGAACTGTAGACTGTTATATTCCCTTTCATGTACCCATCACTCAATTTATAATAAAATTCCAGTGCACATAAAAAAATACAACCTGTTATAGAAATTTGTTGTGACAGATTTAAACTGTATGAAATTTTGCAGTATTTGTAAAACTCTTAAAGTCATGTATTTCATTTCCAGTAAAACGACTTCTTTCTGAAGCACAGTGAGTGTAATATACATCTCATCAATACTGTACAGTGTATGTTTACAAAAGTATCTGGGCAAACAATAGAGGATACACTTATAAAAAGGACATTTTTAAAACTGGCATAGCATTTATGACACAAATTTCTTGCATTGCCAAATGGCTCTTTTCATGATTGGTTACCAATTTTATATATGCATTTGTGTGATTTAGTAGCGTTTAATCAGTGTTGGTAGCTTTTAGTGGTTATACTTTCAAAGAAAAAATATTTCGGTTCAGTGATTAAAATGAGGCCTATGTGTATTTTCTAGTAAATCTATTATGCAAGCATATCTTTTTAAAGTATATTACACACATGCTCCCCCGTTGAGATCTACTTCATATTCCCAGGTTAGAAACCACAAAACCCAGTAGAGCGGGTTAAGATCCGCCCATTGCTGCACAGAAAAACCCAACTGTTTGCTAAGATTTAATTGCTGCAATAGGAGTCAGCTATGACTTCAGCATTAGTAATTGATGCAGTTTGAGAAGTTACTCCCTCCTGTGAGAGGAATTGTGGTAAGGGTATTTTGCTTATAATGAGTTACTCTGTTGTAATGTAATATGAGTAACAACATAGTTCTTTTATAAGAGTATCAGTCCCTTTTATTAGCATGATACAGATGGTTTGATAAGCCTTTGTATATTACTTATAAGAATAAAGTTTACTGCTATACATATGGAAAGAGCTGAATGGCAAGATTTGACCTCATTCTTACAGGGACTGGTAAACCTAATTACAAGAATTTCTCTCTTATCATGATGTATGCATTCCTCTGTGGGGCTTACAATTCTCCAGCAGTCCTATTTATATTAAAGCTTTCATATAGTCAGGCTCATTACAGAACATTCTTTTAACATTCAAATACTTCGGATGATACTTACAGGTATTATTCTAGAAATTCATCTAATAAAAACAATTGTCTGTGGATATAACTTCATGACACTCTGACAATTACTTAATTGGAACAATTTTATTTTTCCAAAATGATGTGCCATTTAAATGATTTTACTGAATTAAACTCTGAATAACTGGGGGGGAGTGGGAAGGGTACCCTCTGTACCTCCATTTTCAAATTCCTGAATGAGAAATAATAATGTTCAACCCTTCATGAAATGTATTGCACAGTATGTGAAACTGACAGATACATTTTTCTGTCTTCCCTAATGGATTATGAAGTAGTTGACTTTTTGCCAGAATATTTCCTCATTACTTGTTCAGCTTAGAAAAACCCCTCATCATCCACCCAGTGACTCTGCATGAATTGCCAATAGAGAAATCATTAACTAAGCTGAATGTGAGGCATGGAAGTTAGAGTTCTGTAAAGTCTACAAAACACTAAGTAGCTAAAAAGTCTTATTCTTTTCACTGAAATTAAAGGAAAAAGCACATTCTCCTTGATAACATAGGACTGGCATCCCTTGTGTTTCAGTCATGAGATGACACTTTCAGTGCAAAGGGTTAATAAGGCTGACTGAGGGTGCAGCAGAGAGAAGCCCTTGAAGAAGTTGGCACAGCCAACTCTTGGAGGATTGGTGTTTGAGCGTGACTTGGATAAACGGAGTTGAAGAACAGAAAAAATAAATTACTTTGTTCATCAGCTCATCATTGCCAGTTTGACCTGCTACAAATGATGGGAAAACAAAACTGTGAAAGTTTGCCTCCTGTAAGGAGCTCAGGCATTGCAGCTGCTCTGGCCGTTAATAAGAAAAGTGTTTCTCTCCGAAAATACTCCCATTTTATATGATTTGTTGTAATACTTGGAAAAGTGGTGCACATAAGACATACAGACACAAAAATCATTTCCAGATTACAAAGTAAAAATCTAACTGAGAAGACTACAAAATCTGAGAGTTTTGGCTGCAAAGCAAGACAGAAACATTTTCCACTTGTATATTTCAGGTAGAAGAAAGTGTTGGCTCATGCATGCAGCTATAGGAAAACACACAGAACCGATTCTTCTAAAGTGTCATGTTCTTCCAGAAAAGATCTAAAGGCAAAGCAAGCTGGGGAAGTCTGGACCTTCAGCAGGTGCCCAGTACCCAGAATGATTATGGTTGGTGTGGTCAGAAGAGAAAGAAATGGTAGTTACGTGCAAAATACCTTAAATTTGCTGTATATGTGATATTAGGGTACAAATAACTCAGCTGAATTCATGCATATGTTGAGATTCTGGCAATTATCACCTGCAATGATTACTGTCAAAACCTGTAAAATGATTTTATAATTAAAAACGAACAAACCAAAACCAGAATTTGACTCATACTTTCTGTTTATATGGTCACTATACAGTATTTTTTTTTTCAGTTAAAGAAGAGCATCTTGAGGCATTTTAAGCACCTTTAGTTTCTTGTTCTATGACCATTTATCAAGTGAGCTACAAATTCAAGGTACTTTGCATTCGCATGAAGCCCTTTAAATTATGCCATTAAGACCCTATGCCTTTGGAGTGAGTTAATCAATATACTAAAAAGATTCTTTGCCACATTCTGCAGGAAGCTTGTAGAAGTTGGCAGCTGCTGCTGTGTCTTCAGGGTAGTGCCAGAGTAAGGGACAATATAAAACAGCATCTTTCTTCATGTAGTTTAAGTGGTTGAGGATTGTGATTAAAAAAAAATAAATCTTAATGTCTGTAGTGTTTTAGTGGTTGAACTACACTGTGTTATATACTTTCTAGGAAATATAGGAATATGGGATAGTAATAGGAATAACGGACTGTCATCGAGATTAAATTACGTCACAACTAGCGTGTTCATGTAAGAGTTAGCAATCGTGAATACTGGCTGTAGTTCCTGCTTGTAGTCGCTACGTCAAAGAATATGCAGAATTTCAGTTTCATTAGTATTATAATCTGTTTTGATCTGTTGAGTTTTCTGTCACTGAGAAAGGAATAAATTACTTAATACACTTTCATGTTACCTTGCTGGTATTGCCAATAGAAGGATCTTCAAAACATTCCTTCTTTGGGCACCCGAAGCAAAGCAGAGATATGAGTTGGTGTTCAAACTTTAATGTAAAACTTTGATGTCTTGGTCTTCTGCTGTCCAAATGAATTTCACAGGACGATGTCTGAGGTCCAGTTCATATACAAAGCACTTTGCTATTATGAGGAAGAAAAGCATCATCTGCTCATCATAGATGATGAATGTGTGAATTTGTTTTCAACTACTCTCTTCTGGTAACAGTCTGGGTTGCACCCTGAATTTCATTACTTCTTAAAGTCAGCTCTTTCCAAATCAGTCACTGCAGAATTGTATCTCTACTGCATATTTCTGGAAAATAGTCTTCCAGCTGTATAGTCCCCAAAGAAAACAATACAGCAGGAAATCTTGTATGGATGTTAAAAGATCCAGTCCTCTTGATATCATGAATATATCTTACACTACACTGACATTGGCAACTCTTGCATGATCCACAAAGTCCCAGAACTCTCAGCAAATGGAGTCCGTATGAAGAAGTTTCTGAAAATTCTCAGAAAGTAACAGCAAAGTTATTTCTTTTTGTCTTTCATCTACTCTAGTCCTTCTGGTCAATTCCTCATGTTTCCATCTCCACTCGTGTAAAATGGCATCTTGATAGATAATTTGGCTAACATTTTGAAGTGCTAATTACTCTTTAACTCTTTCTCTCCTTTTCATTGACCAAGGAAATTACACAGAAATCCTCCTTTACAGCCACAATATTAATCGGTACATTGCAGTGCAGCAAGATAGTTTGGACGATCACTTCTTTTTTAAAAAAAATAACAGTTTAACTTATTGAAGTTCAGTGGAAGTACCGCTTGCACACTGTAGTTATGAAACTACTAACACTTTTTAAAAACCAGAGCAGAGTACAGTCACAAGCTTTCACTAAGTTCAGGTCTCCTTGGATCTAAGAACTGATTTAAGCTTCTGTCTTCCAAAGCATTCACAACAAAACATACTGAAATATCAGTATTAGTGTTCCACCATCCAGTCAACAACTTGGACAATGCAAAAATAGATTTGCTATGGAGCCGCAATCTTTTTCTTTCTCAATATGCAATGAAATTCTATTTGTCAAGCAGAAGAAAGGAGACTTTCTTCTGTAATGACTATCCTGAGAAGTTTTTCCCTCCTTGCTCCAGATTTTGTAATAATCTGGTGGATATGTTTTAGAAAAAAACCAAGGTATTATTATTAGATTCCCCGTAATAGACTGTCTTTTATTACCACACATGATGATTATGTGTTTATTTTCAGAGGGGAAGAAGAGCAGTCCATGCTATGACTGTTTTGCAGGTAAAGTCAGAGAGCAGCAGGAACCAACTATTCCAGAAGAGGAGGCAAGACAGTAACTGAGTAACAGCAGGGCAGGAGGGGCAGCACCCTCAAAGATGAAGGGCATGGTACTCAAGAAAAAAGAGCAGGTCCAGTGATTGGGTTCAGATCACCAGGCTAGCCCATAGCCACAAGGCAGGTCCAAGGTCAAGCTGGAAAGTTAAGTCCACAGATCAGGAGACGCAAGACATACGGATGACTACAGACAAAGCTGTACGATAGCTTTGGCAAAGACAAGGCTAATCATCTTGGCTTTAAAGCAGCTCTTGTGCAAAGAGGAGCAGGATACCAAAAAGGATTCTCACAGACTTTTCTCTCCAAGCTTTTTTCCTAGCTCTCCGACCCTGGGTCCTGCAGCTGCAGCACATCAGAGCTGGCCTTGAGCACAGGCAGCCAAACCCCAGCAGGGAAGAGGGGGAAAACTCAGGGCTCTGACACATAATTAGCAATGGTAATTTTTGCATCTGTGTGCTATACCTGGTGTGAGCCATTACTACTGGCTTTCATGAATTGAATAATTTAATAACAACTCCACAGCATTTATCGGAAGACCTCAAAGCAATTTAGAACAATTAATGAATTAAGCCTCTTACCATCCCTTTGATGTGTAGAATTAGTTTTATCTCCAGCATGCAGATGCAGAAGTTGGACACTGCAAAAGAAATCCTAAACTCAAGAGCAGTTTAACCTCAGTGAGTGAGGCCAGGATTTCATCCACAGAAGTCAAATGAGTTTTCTAAGATCACAAAAGGGGCTTCAAGTCCCTTTATTTCTATGGAAGGAGTTCTCATGACAGTTAATAGACTTGCATTACCTTTTCTTTATTTTTTTTAACAGCTCACTTTACATTTGTAGCAAAAAAAAAAAGGGTAAAAACGACAACCTTTTTACCTGAGGCTTACAATTTAATTCTAAAACTGTACTTGCTTCTAAAATGCATCCTTTATAACACAATGTGTTTTTCACCTTTCTCCACTTGATTGGACTGCAGCCCCAGAATGTAGTATGTACTGAGTGCACGTAAAAACAATGATTTCATATCTGCAGTCTTGAACAAAATGATGACTCTTATACTTTCCTATGCTTTGCCACATTCCAATTTTTTGCTGTTAATGAGAGCAATAAAATATATTAATATCATTTTTAAGCATCCAACTAATTGGAAAACCTTTGCATTTTTTTAAATACATATTTGTGCAATTTTGTATACTGTCCCAACGTTACTTTCTTTTTTCTCTTTCTGTTTTGAAATATGGATTTGTTCTGGTTACAGACATCTGAAAGCAATTTTGAAATCTCCAGAAAAAGTAGGTTATGCACTGCTTCCCATGTAAGTAAAAACAGGTAAGATACAGAATTTAAGATTTTTACCAGAAATGCATTTTGGATTTAATTTGCTGTTTGCCTTTCTGTCTTGCCTTATATTCATATATACATACACCCGTGTGCATATAAATCCACACACATGTAAAATGATTTTTTACACATTGATTTTTTGCATAGGACTGAGATTTGTCTTGACTTCAGTCAATTAAAAAAAGTCAAAATATGTAATAAAATGAAGATCAAGAATCTTCCTTTAACCCTGTTAAAACTCCAGTTTCACAAGGGTGAATCTAAACAATCTTTTGCTTAAGCTTTAGTTTTATTTTAGTTAATACCTGAAATATTTTTTTCTAGAAATGTAAGAGTTTCTGACAATTTTTTCCTGGATTTTTTCTCAACAGCTTTACTCTTGATTGTATTTCCTGTTTACTCATTTATTCCCACAATTTCTCCAGAATTTGCCTCTTGTGTACTGCCATTTCTTTCATAGAATCATAGAATGGTTTGGGTTGGCAGGGACATCTTGCACTAGATCAGGTTGCTCAAAGCCCCATCCAACTTGACTTTGAACACTTCCAGGGATGGGGCATCTGTAACTTCTCTGGCAACGTGTTCCAGTGTTTCACCACCATCATGGTAAAAAATTTCTTCCTAATATCTCATCTAAAATTGCCCTCTTTCAGTTTAAAACCATTATCTCTTGTCCTGTCACTACAGCTCTTGGTAAAAAGTCTTTCTTCATCTTTCTTAAAAGCCTCATTTATATATTGAAATTCTACAATAGCATCTCCCCAGAGTTTTCGCTTCTCAAGGCTGAACAACCCCAATTCTCTCAGCCTTTCCTCATAGGCGAGATGTTACATACCTCTTATTATTTTTGTGGCCCTCCTCTGGATCTGCTGTAACAGGTCCATGTGTTTCTTGTTCTGGGGGCCTCAGACCTGGACACAGTACTCCAGGTGGGGTCTCACAAGAGTGGAATAGAGGGGTAGAATGACCTCCCTCAACCTGCTGGCTACGCTTCTTTTGATGCAGCCCAGGATGCAATTGGCTTTCTGGGCTGTAAGCTCACATTGCTGGCTAATGTCCAGCTTTTCATCCATCAGTATCCCGAAGTCCTTCTCCTCAGGGCTGCTCTCAATCCGTTCAGCCCCCAGACTGTATTGATGTTGGGGATTACCCTGACCCATATGCAGGATGTTGCACTTGGCCTTGTTGAACTTCATGAGGTTCACATGGGCCCACTCCTCAAGCCTGTCAAGGTCCCTCTGGATGGCATCCCTTCCCTGAAGCATATCAGCTGGAACGCTCATCTTGGTGTCATTTGCAAACTTGCTGAGTTTGCACTCAATCCTACTGTCTATGTAACTGATGAAGATATTAAATAGTATTGGTCCCCCTGAGGGACACCACTCATGAGGGACTTTCACTCTGAAGAGTGAACACTAGAAGTAAACTGTTAACAAGATGTTCCCTAAGATTCCAACATTTTCTAGGTGGTCTGGGCTTGCTGTCCTGTTATTATAAGCTGATGCAACAGCACATGATGTCAGGGTTTGCGAACACAGTCACCATACTTATTGAGTTAACCAGAGACAGTGATTTACTTTAAATACTCCTTACCTTTATGGGTATCCACACCCACACCCTGCTTTGAAGTTACTTAGGATAGAAACAAAATACAGTTTTAAATTTATTTTTCTTTTTTTAATGTATAGGCGGCATATCATTTTATGTTGTTACCTGTTTCCATAGGGTCTGTTGTTGTGTTTACTTTTTCATGAAAGTAAATGAGGTAAAAAGTTATTTGGAAATGAAGTAGCTTAAGATCAGGAAAATGAAAACACAGAGACAAACATATCTGGAAAAGGACTTCACAGAAATCACCGAGAAAAAGCTGAAACAACTGAATTTTCTGTCAGGCAGACCAAAGAGGGTAAGAAACCTTGATAAGAGGAGAATAAAATTAATATTAAACTAGCTAATTATCTGGCCATATAGCGTAACATTATGGATTAAAACTGAGCATTGAAAATGAAGTTTACTGTGCTATGTTCTTGCTTATTTTTTTTGAGTCATGTGACAGTAATTCAGCAGCTCCCCATGGTGCACACCTCCAACCTCCTCACCAAAATAAAATGGAAAGAATCATATCCCATTATCATTAATGGACTGGAGAAGGTTATAAAGTGGAAAAGGTAAAAGAAGGCCAACACTGCAAATTAGAATCACCTCACAACCAAATCAGGACACAGCAGTACTTTAATCAAATTCTGTACAGTCCGTGTTTGTAGTATTGACAAATCCTAACTATAATGAAATACTATTTGTTCCCTGGTGTTGAATGTTTCTGTTGTAATGACTATAGTGTTTTGAGACAACTGAGCTTATAATTCACTTTCTTGGCTAAGACTGAAGAGTTAAAAGTGAAAGCAATAGAAGGGTGGAAAAGCGGGCAAGTATAGTCAGATGCAAACAAAGATGTCGAAAAGTCCTTTAAATCTTTTCTCTACTTCTAGCAGAGCCTGGTAGTTCAGCATCAGATTGTTATCCAAAGGCACTTTTAAAACTGCAATTCAAACTGAAAAAGGCACATTGCTGATCACATTACTAACTCTTGAAAATCATTAATATTCAATAATATTAATATCATTAAAATTCACAGGGTTTCAGATATATAGTTGCTGCAAACGTACTTGGATCACTGCAAAAATGTGTATCTTGTCTATTTCTTTGACTCTTGGCCACTAATATGAACTCCAGTTATTTGAACTGGGGAGATGATTTTAATAGTAACTTAGTCATCACTATGATGCTCCAGCAGTAACTCTGGAAAAACTGGTAAGTAACATCATTCAGTGTCTTTTTAAAGCTGGTTACATGATAAAAAAGGGAAAAAAAATAAAAAAAAAATGTAATAGTGTTGTTAAGCACAAAAGAGTAAAATATTTCCCAAACCTTCATAAAGATGTTTTCCTATGCACACAATCATATTATAATTGTATAATTTATGTTTGACTTTCAAAAGGAATTTTTTTCTCAATTTAATGTACTGTCTCAAGAACCTCCTCTTAAATTTTTGCTGCTTTAGAGATTGTTATCTGAGTCATAAAAGCTAGTACAATTAAACAATTTTATAAGATTACAGTGTCAGTTTCTACATGTTCAGAGTTTCAGCAGCCTCCTGAAAAACAAAAAAAGAAAAAAAAAGAATACTCCCTGCATAATGGCAATCAGGTTAATGGCAGAGGTATGGGATGGACTACCAGGAAATAGTAGGCTGTATTCTAATCTTCCATTGACTTATTAAGGGCCTAGAAAAATTAATTTTTCACATCATGCCACCATCTTATCTAGAGCAAGAATGTCCTATTTGGCTCGTTACCTCCAAATTACCTGCCTAAAATAAAATTTAATATATTTTTGTCAATCAATGTTAAGCGGAATCATCAAATACCTTACAACCTGATTGGATCTTTGTGATGTCAGTATCTATTTACATTGCGCCATTCAGTATTTCTAATTTTTTAAATTTTGCTTCATATTTAAACATGCTGCATTTAAATTAATTCAGATGAAAAAGTTGACATTTCCCGCTTTTCCTTTCTTTTTTTTCTTTCTCTTTTTCCCATTTGTTAAGAAAGAAGCTGGGGAAGAAATCTGGAAAACAAGGTGCCCTGGTTTGAGGTAAAACTACCAATTTTCTGTTCAGTAATTTTACTTTTTAGCTAAGCGTCTACTAACTCTCTGAAATTAACTGCATATTGGGCAGAAAACTGTTCATTCTCAGAGTGATAAGACCTATGTTTATAGTTAATGCCAAGGAATGGTATGCAGAGAGGCTCTTGCTTATACTTACTGCTATAACAACCAAGGTCAGCTAACTTTGTTATTTGCCCTGTTGGAGGGTTGGAAGCTGAAAGGAGTAGAGGGGTTGCCCCTGTGGAGAGGAGCAGACAGGACAGGTGACCCAAAAACAGACCAACAGTGTATTCCATCCCATCTGCATCATACTCAGTATAAAAACTGAGGGATCAAAGGGTCAACCCTCTTTCCTCAATGGCCAGTGTCATAGAATCATAGAATCATAGAATCATAGAATTGTTGAGGTTGGAAGGGACCTTTAAGATCATCGAGTCTAACCTTTAGCCTACCCTGACAAGAGCCACTTCTAAACCATGTCCCTAAGTGCCCCATCTACCCTTTTTTTAAACACCTCCAGGGATGGTGAATCCACCACCTCCCTGGGCAGCCTATTCCAATGTTTAATAACCCTTTCAGTGAAAAAATGTTTCCTAATATCTAATCTAAACCTCCCCTGACGTAACTTGAACCCATTTCCCCTCGTCCTATCACTTGTCACCAGGGAGAAGAGGTCAGCCCCCATCTCTCTACAACCTCCTTTCAGGTAGTTGTAGAGGGTGATGAGGTCTCCCCTCAGCCTCCTCTTCTCCAGGCTAAACAACCCCAGCTCCCTCAGTCGTTCTTCATAAGGTTTGTCCTCCAGACCCCTCACCAGCTTTGTAGCCCTTCTCTGGACACGCTCCAACACCTCAGTGTCCCTCTTGTAGCGAGGGGCCCAAAACTGAACGTAGTACTCGAGGTGGGGCCTCACCAGTGCCGAGTACAGGGGGATGATCACTTCCCTAGTCCGGCTCACCACACTATTCCTGATACAGGCTAGGATGCTGTTGGCCTTCTTGGCCACCTGGGAACAAGGCCAGTGTCCAAGGAGAACTCTCTCTGTTTTTCTGCCTTTAATCCTGATCCGTACATTCCGGAATCCAGGTCCAGAATCCAGTTCCCATCTGTTGCTGAGTCCAATCTGGAATTTCCCCTATGCCTGCTGGTGACAGGATCATCATCCTGGGAGCTTGATAAGGTTTTGTATATGTATTTTTTTTTATTATTATTTCATTAAATTATTAATATTTTCATTGAAGTATTTTAGGTTTTTTTCTAAACTCATAAATCTCTTTATCTCTCTCTCTTCTCTCTTTGGAGAGAGAGGCACAGGGGAGCATCTGTTGTTCTCATTGGCCAATCCGGCCCAAACCACGACACAAGGGAAAACTCAAAAATGGAAAAGAACATTTCTTCTGTGCTCACATTCCTTAGTGACATTCACGTTTTAAGTGAAATCGGAAAAGAAAGTAAGCAAAAAAAAAAATAACAGAAGAAAACAAATCCAAAAGTAAACGGATAGGGCAAGAGGAGGCAATCTTAATCAGATTACTGAGCTGCAAGTTATCTGACAACTACTGATTATTTCTTCTGAACTTCCACCTCAGCGAAATATTTTAAAACAATAAAATATGAAAAATGAAAGTAGATGTTTACTATATGGCAATGATAAAGGATCAAGGGAGAATTACTTGCTTCTAAAAGTGAACAAGTTTTATGACAATAAATGTAACAGTCATGCCCCCCTCTTTCCTTCATTACAACGTTTCTAATAAGATCTTCTTCCAGTTCTTCTTGCCTGACTTTTTGCTGCAGTTCTAGAATGTGAAGGTACATTTAAAAAAAAAATAAAACTAGGGGAAAAAATATGTTGGCAAGCCACTATAAGGGTAAAGAAAGAAGATTACTTTAAAAAAAATTCAGATAAAAATTTCAACTGTGTTCTCTGAATTTTGGATACAAATTGAAAGAAGTCAGAGTTAGCACTATCCTTGTTCAGGGTAGAGATCAACTAAGAAAAGAAAAATCATCACACAATAAAACAAATATTAAAAAGTATGACTAAACATAAGTAATTTAAATAAATTATTATAAATCTCAATAAAATAATTATAAATAAAATTAATTATAAATTTCAATACAGAAGACACTGAAGAAAAAAAAGAATCAAGAACAGAAGAATAAGAAGTCTGAGGGAGGGGAAAATAAAAAAGCAAGAAAATTACATATTAATTAAAAAAAAAAGAAAAAAGAAACTCCTAAAATTAAAGAAATAGGAAGATGACCTTTAAAACAATAAGGCCAAGTGTGGAGATGAACCACAGAGATCGAAAAAAAGACCAACCAACCAACTAAACAAAAAAACTTGATTCTCAACTATAGAGCTTTTCTTTATAATTTGCACGTACAATACCACAAAAATTAAAAATATCTCCCCATAATAGGATTTGGACCTAAAGCACGTGGCTTTCACTGCCCTTATGAGCATGGGCAAGTTTATTCATGCAGTTCATAAAAGCACTATTCAGAATGTATATTTACTGTCAGAAAGAAATTACGCTCAGAAACAGTGATTTATGACACCTCAGTCTCACCGTTCTTATAGTCACATATAAAGTCCTGACAGAGACAGCCATTTAAGTTTTCCTTTGAAGAGTGATTATCATCTGGATACCTTCTGGTACTATTTTTTCTAGATTTAGAGAGATGCTATATACTTCTGTGAAATTTAATGGATTTACACCTATGTAGCTGAACAAAAAGTAAATGTTATGGTTTCCTTTGCCTAATAATTTTTGCACATAAAAAATTTCAGATTATTGTGTTAACAACTGACTTTTTGTATTATTCCTCCTCTCCCTGTATTATCTCTGAAGGAGCAAGATACTCATTCTTGATATCACGTGGGTGCAAATTCAAGGAAAGAACCAGGCTGTCATGTAGTCAAGGAAAGAGGCATGTTGTCATGTAATTCAGGGATATCTATACTTTCAGAGCAGCAGTGACTTCCATTCCCCAGAGGCTTTCTGTATGCATACGCAAGAGAAAGTTTGTTTCCATCTACCTTGTTCTTACTGTATGATCACAATCTTAACCCTTGGCCCTGTGAAGGCATCAGAGCAAAAAAGAACTACGAGAGCAGTTACTCCTCAACTCCTCAGAGAAAATATGACAAAAGGAGCTAGATTTTGTGTAGCAGTCAACATTTGGAGTATTTTATTACAATCTGGACTCAAGTGTAAGATGAATCTTTTTATACTGTTTTTGCTCTTTAACCTGAACAAACATGGGAAAAACATAAATGAGTAATACTGAGTGACAACTATTCACAAAGGAGATAGAGAGCAGGCTGACGTTATATTCTCTCTTTGGGTCATCACCCTGAAATTCTCTTGTGATCTGTAAAACAACATTTACGCTGCGAACTTGCACATTATGATCCATGACATGGTTTTATTTTTTAATGACAAATTGTTCTGAACTAACAGCAAGGCAAGTTTCAGAGTTACAGAAGAGTTACTCAAGACTGTGAATTCCAAAGGCTCAAAACCAGGCAAGGTTTTGAATTGAACATTATTATATTGAAAATTCCATATTTATTTCTAGCTGATGTTATGACTTGATATGTTGTGGGGCAACCAGCATGATTTCTATCCGCATGATGCTAGCACTGCTGTATCACGTCTTGCATGCCATTGCCTGTCTAACCAGGCAGATCTTAAGGTGAAGACAGGCTTGGCACAAAGCTGGGTCTCTGCTCTCTTTTTATTTTTTAGTGTGTATGTCTTATGTATGTTTTCTTTCCTGCTTCTATGGGGAAATTTGCATGATGGTCAAGCAGAACTCAATGCTACATCTCTGCTTTATACTAGCACTTAGTATTGACAAGATCTGTTTCAGGGTCCCTCACATTTCCCCACTAATTGGGAATAGTCTGTATATGATTCATGCAGCTGTATTTTGCACTGCTGTCTAAATAGCACACTGTGTGGGCAGAAGTGACTGAAAAGTTACATAAAAGAAGGCAAGAACTGAATTCTGTCTGAAATTTGTTCTAGCCACCCTAAGTGGCCAGCTGGGCACAGCAGACTGGGCGGTGACTTACTCACAAAGTTCCTTGTTCAAACAATTTCCATTGTGTTGAAGCTGGGAATTGGCTGTTATCTTCTCTCAGCAGCTTCACAAATTTGCACTAAGTCTTCACTTTGAGACACTTTAAAAGGTGCAGAATAGCTATTTTTCTTTCCTACCTTGTTTCTCTGCCCTGCCTCTTCTATGCTTATTTCATTCTTCTGGCTTCCAGATCAGGCAATATTGCAACAGCATGGATCCCATTTGAAATAAGTGAACGTATTTTAGCCGTAGCCCCAGCACAGAACAAAATACGTGACTGCCGTCTTGTTACTGAATTGGCCTGAAAAAGTAGAGCTCTGATGAAGTAGTTAAAAACCTGCTGCAAGTGCTGTTGAGAGTCCACACGCTACCAGTAGCTCAGTGAAGCACATTTCTGTCGCACTTATTGCAGCCATTTCTAACATTTTCATTATTACTACATGTGTTCTCCAGATAGGTGAGAGTGAATAGGTAGGTGGAAACCAAGGCTCTTCCCTGTTCTCAAACTGTCTCCTCATATCTTCTGAGAAGTCATGCAATATAACACAACTGGAGCAATATCCAGGAAAGGGTCCCTGTACTCACTTCCAACCTTAACTACCATAAAATGGGAAAGAAATGTTCCCCCTGCCTTACACAGTACATAATCTTAGTGTAGTCTTATAAGTTAAATATTTGCCCACTGCTTTGTGGTTTAGGTTGTTTGTGAATGGTAAAAATTGAGATAAGACTACAAGATTGACTTTACCATAGAAATGTTCTCTGGATTGAAATGAAGACTTTTGTAGGCTTCTTTTACAACAGCATCAGGAGCAAAATCCCTCCAATATGACATAGCAGCTATTGTCTAAGCAAGATGTGAGATATTTTAATTCCTTTTTTTTGTAAAGGGGGAAGCGGATATCACTGAAAATTGAAAGAGGAGTTATATTTGGAGGTAACAGCTTGAGTGCCTCTGTGACTTTTGCATACTTGAAAAGTTAATTCTTTGTCTTCAGCAATAAGTTAAAAATGTCCATGAACAGTAACAGCAATGAGTCTGCAAGATGCCTCACTTAAATCGTTTACTGTGATGGCTCCAGTCTTTGGGAGCACCATGATGGTGAGCTGTTACTACAGAAAGCGGTACAGAAATGCTTTTGGATTTTTGGTTTTTCTTTAGTTCCTTTTGCAAACCTTGTGGTGCTGCTGTAGCCAGCCCATGTGAGCTTCTGGTGGATATAGTTTGCTTTAATTGTCAGAAACACCTGCAAGCTATAGTTCAATCTTTGCAAACCCAAAGTGTATAGGCTGAGTTTAATGAGTTCTTCTCACTAAAGTTGTATCCTCATGTCAAGCTGTTCTGTACGCTCAGGGAAAACATTGCTAGTACAACACGGTAGAGGCGTAGAAAGGTGCCAACAGTGAAGTTCATGTATTTTTCTGTGCTTCCCTAATCACACGTTCCCGATCCACAATAGGCTGATTGTCAGTAGCCATCAGCTGGCCCCAGCCACCACAGCCTGCAAAGAGGATCCCTTTCTCTCTGCAGAACTCTTTCTTTCTACAGACTTTTCTGGGCTACACTCTTGTGACAGAACTCAGGGTAGCACACACTCATGGAACCTACCTTACTGTATCTGAACTTGTGTGATTTTTATTATTATGTGTTGAAAAGAGACACACACTTATTACTATCGAGCTTCAGAGACTTCCAAATCTTAACAGACAAAACACTCCTTTCCTTCCCTCCACACTCAAAGTGAATGTGCTTAAAATGTTGATGTTAAATCTCTCTTACCATTGTGGGAGTTCACTGAAACAATAAAGTTGCACTTCTGTTGTCCTATTAGACATATAGTTGTCTTTCACAAGAAGACAGAGGCCAAGGCCATGAAAAAGCTTCAGACTGATGAATGAAAGCAGGAGAAGCATGCTGTCAGTCTTCCAGGCTGAGATAATATGCTTCTAGAATAGAAGTGATGCTGTCAGAGAAATGTATCTTTGTCAGATAAATAAAAAATAAGTCTCTCAGTTTTCTCCATACTTCGTCTTATGGATGACAGTCTATCATCATGAGGCACAGAGGAAAGTATATATAATTAAATGGCTGGAGTCTGGACAGTGTTGATGTGCTGAACATTCTTTTGTGATATTTCTTATCAAACCAAATGGGTTTTAGAGTTGGCAACAATAAGATAAAATGACAAAAAAGTACTGTCTAGAGTGATATAACCACGTGTTAACTCAGTGCCCTTAACGAAAAGTACCATAGACCTTCAAAGCAAATGTCTTTGAACAAGGAGTACACTGTAAGAAAACAAGATTACAGATTTATTCTTTCATGAACAGCACCATTCTGTAGATATTTCTGAATTTGTGGCTCATATACAGTGAACTATGTGGTATAAAAACACCACATAGTCTTCTTTTTTTCAAGATGGATGAAGTTTGAATCTGTTTTTGGTTTAGTTCTTATCCTGCACTAAATAAAGCACTGGGAGGCAGAACTGAAGTTTTTAATGTGTAAAACCTAGGGAATCCAGGAGTGTTTTTCAGCTCCAGTATCCAAATAAGTATAACCACTAAAGTTTGTAATGTTTGTCAGTGGTTAGCACTAATGCTGCAGTTTGGTTTAGTACACTGGACCATCTCAAGCACAATCTGCTGTTTATTAAGTTATTGAGAACATCCTAACCTGCTTGGAAGACATGGAGATACTACTTAACATGAACAGTCATTAATTTGGGGATAGGAACTGACGTATTTGCTATAGCAATATTTATTATATGCAATGTTACCAGAGTCCTAGTATCATTAAAAGTTCCAAGCATGTATCTAAATTCATTACATATACTGTAAGCAATAGTTTGATATGTAAAGTCAGAGTCTGCCCTTGTTGCCCCAACAAAAATAGTCTACTTTCTTGGGTTTGGGGCAAAAGCTTTCCAAGCTCACTGCTCCTGTAGGTTAATCTTTACCATTTCAATGAAATAATAGTACACTGTTGATGACTTCTAACTACAAACCAATAATGTCGCTGCTTTAGTATAGATAGTGCTGCACTTGAGTTACAGTACAGGCCCATAAAGGTTCTACAATCCAATGCAGGGCTGAGATTGTTTCACTAGGAAAGAGTTCATAGAATTACAGAATCATAGAATGCCAGGTTGCAAATGACATCTAGGATCATCTGGTACAACCTTTCTTGGCAAAAGCATAGTCTAGACAAGATGGCCCAGCACCCTGTCCAGCTGAATTTTAAAAGTGTCCAATGATGGGGAATCCATCACTTCCCTGGGGATATTATTCCAATGGCTGATTGTCCTCATTGTGAAAAACTTTCCTCTTGTGTCCAATCAGCATCTCCCCAAGAGTAACTTGTACCCATTACCCTTTGTCTTTTCCATGTGACTCCTTGTAAAAAGGGACTCTCCATCTTCTTTGTAGACATCCTTTAATTACTGGAACACGGTGATAAGGTCTCCCCCAAGCCTTCTTTTCTCAAGAAAAGAGAAAAACCCAACTCTCTCAGCCTTTCCTCATATGGCAGGCTTCCCAGGCCTTTGATCATCTTTGTGGCTCTTTTCTGGACCATCTCCAGCCTGTCCACACCTTTTTTGTATAGCAGGGATCAAAAATGAACACAGTATTCCAGGTGTGGCCTGACAAGTGCTGAGTAGGGTGGGATAATAACTTCTTTATCTCTGCTGGCGATGCCCTTCTTGATGCAACCCAGCATCCTGTTGGCTTTCTTTGCTGCTGCAGCACACCGTTCACTCATACCGAGCTTGTTGCCCAGGTCCCTTTCCACAGAGCTTCTCCCCAGCCAGGTATATTCCAATCTATGCATAATTCTGGATTATGTTTTCCTAGGTGCAAGACTTTACATGTGTCCTTGTTGAGCTTCATGAGGTTCTTGTTAGCCTACTCTATCCAGACCTTTGTATATTCTAGAGAATATTTTGCCTTTACTTACATAATTTTAAAGTTTACTACTTTAATATGAAACATTCTTTAGTTGAGTGTGACTGATTTTTCCAAGAAGGCTTGATCAATAAATAGACAAATTAATTTCAGCCTATTAATTCAATGTTGCGAACTGGAGGGGTTTTGAACAAATAAAATGCCACCTCATCTCCTGCCCCATTATTAATAGGAAATAATATTGAATTCAAAGTCTTGGAACACAGGTGGCAAGGAAGGTTGCTGTAACAAAAAAAAAGATAAAAAAAGTAGAAAAGGACTTTCCACTCTGTTCCGAAGAAGACTTGCTGAGACTAAGGTGTTTGTATCTCCAACTGCCTTCTATTTCTCAAGTGGGCATGTGCACCAGATGGAAGGAACATTTTGTCAGTAATAACACAAGGTCTTTCTGCATGATAGAAGGCGGCATGATCCTTCTTAACATTTTTACTATTATATGACTTCTTTCTTCAAGTTTACTCCCTTGCTGTGGTTTTGTTCCCTTAATAATATCTGTTCCCACTGCCAAATACTGAGATGCTCTTTTCTTTATTTTAAAAAGCTAATGTTTTTACAAAATCTATTGGTTGACATTGCTGCTTACCTTTCTTCACCAAATTAAGGTGTCTGATATCTGCATTTTCACTTCTGCCATTGGTATAAAAAGCCTACTTCAGTTGAGCCGTTGCAGCATCTTAAGTAGTAGAAGCATTAGAATCTCTGGTAGTTCTCGGTCCATGTCATAATAAGGACTGATTTTTTTGAGACCCACTTAAACTTCCACCTCCCTAACAGTTGTAGACTGGTTAAATATTTGGAATCATTATTTCATCCCATATGAAGCACAGCTCAGTTGCATTCATTGTATTTGAAATTGAATTCTTGATCTGATTCTAGTAATACACAAGTGTCACAAGAGATATTATGTGTTTTTCTTGGTATACTGTGGGCATATATTTGATGGGACTTAAGACTGTCAGTTTTCACAAGCTGAGTCTCAAATCGTTTTGTGAAAGTTGTGACTGATACTGGTAGAAGTTAACTTCTTTTAGATCTAGGAGGCAGCTGTCTAGTTTAATCTGAACTCAGTCATCAGGCTCGGGTGCCCTTTGAAATCTGAAGTTTCAAAAGGTAGCTTTGATCCTTCTTTGTCTGCATTTTTCCGACACGCTGCAAGATGTTACCAGTCTGTCCACACCAAGTGGAATGATTGAGATGATTTTATTTCAGGTAATGTTACAATTTATTTCTCCTTCTGCCTCTCCCTTTCCGTCTCAGCTTCTGTAATTAATGTAGTTTGTGGAAGTTTCCATAACAGAAACTAAGGTATTTGTTTGTTCCATGCAATATCTGGTATTTTTTTTTAGTTCTTCTTCAACATTTCAATTGCAGAAAGTAGACCAGCTATCTCAATGCAACTCAGCACCAGGAATATGTTACCATCAGGCAAGTGGGTTTGTGCCATGTGAATCCAATTCTGTTAGCCCTGCCATTGATGTTGGGCTGATTCATTGACAGTCAAATTTATCTTGCATCTTTTTTGTAGGAAATGTTTCCAAGGAAACCACATTATTTGCAATTCTAGATACTGAAGATAGCTTTATGTGGAATACTAGTGACAGCGTGTTGACTTACACAACACAACCCCAGTGTGAGCCTTGCAGGATCATGGTAGAAGAAAGAAAGTAGGCATTTCTATTGGAGTCCACGTTAATATTCCCACCACTGAAGATTACCTTTGATGACAGCAATTTCTAAGGATCCCTTGTAAAAGTTGACACATAAGTTGTTCCTACTTTCTACAGGACCCCCTGCAGACTTCAGTGGCTTATGAGTGGCTTCTACAATTAAGTCGAAATCCATCAAAGTTGATTTATATGTGCTAGCATTTGACCTGATTAATCTCTAATAAAGTCAAAAACTATGGTAACAGATGCATGGAATAACATGGTAATGTCATTGAAATGATGAGGAAGATGACCCTGGGTTTACTGCCGGTGTACTGGCAAATGTAAATTTTCAACACCGAAGAGGTGACTTAAATCTCTCTTGCTCATTGCAAGCAGAGAATCACATCTTTCATAAAGTTATGCTCTCAAAGAAGTCCTTGTATGAAACTGTCACCAGTAAGACTGCAGCAACTTTCCAATTTAATTGCCAACAGTCTATTGTGAGACTCTAAGTTCCATTAGGTTTTCAGATGGACCATTTATACTTACCAATATTGAAAAAACCACATTTGACTCTTAAGGAAACTCAACGTTTAAGCCAGCTACCTCTTCTTTTTTCCTTTTTTGATGGTGAATCCTCCCACTTTTCTTTTTGTTTCTTTGTTTAGTTTTGTATTATTTTCTACTTTCCTTTTTGCAACCTGGAAACCCTACTTGCAGCCCTCATAGACTCTAGGAGTCTCTGTGGTTGCCTAGATCTAGTAAATTTCTTATAAGATTGTTTTTGCGTTGGAATTAGATTTTACCCTTCTTCTTCCTGTGAGGTGATACATGTTCTCTTGGGAGGAGGACTGTAAAGGAACAGAGTGTAAAAGAAGAGGAGATTAGCAAAAGCATTTCCTGCCAACCACACAGTGTCACAGTCAAAATTTCTTGATAAATTCTTTTTTTTCCCTTTTTCTTTTCTTCCTCAAACAAGCTGAAGACAGAGACAATTCATTACACTTTAGAACAAAAGCAATAATTTACCTTTGCTCTGTTCTTTTCTGTTTCTCCATGAACTTCTGTGAGATCTCATCATCACCACCAAAGAATAAAACCTCTTATCCTCTCTTCTCCTTCTACCTAAAAGCTTGTTTAAATCAAACATCTGAGAATTATAACCCTGATCTGAGACCCAGCATGCATGCCTAGTTTTCTTGTAAACTCAAACAAACCATTCCTTTAGATTCTTTGAAGGGGCCCATATACCCCTTTATTTTATGACCAATGCATCTAGATATTTTGTGATTTCTATCAAACCACATCATCAGTTTTTAATTCCACTATGTTGACTGATGCTTATGTACTTACTAATAATTTATATTGACTAAATGTTGAAAATCTTCTCAACATAACAGTGATTTCAGAGAGCATGAAAAAAACTGCTTAGGCATTATAGAAGATGGATTGGTCTCCAAAATCCTGTGTCCTATACTCCCTTTCTTTATTCCTTTATACAGAGTTATTATTTAGATTCCCAGAAGTCATGAGCTCATGCATGGCCAGCCTTAGTAGCTATTTCCCAAGTTGCATCCCTTCTTGCTTCGACATAGCTTTTGAGCTCCCTTCAGACTACAGTGATACTTTCCAGCCTTTTGTCTTTTTTCAATCCCTTATGGGGGCCTTATTCATCCTGCAATGGATTCTAATTTTCTTCTGGGCCTCTTGTCTCACTTAACAGAGTTTTTCAGCTGTGCATTGCAGTTATCCTCAGCAGCTCATATCTAATTTACAAGTACAGCTTCCATCAATAACTAAAGGAACTTTACCCCTCAGACCAAAATCAAGGTAACTAATTGCCTTTGTTTATATGTTAAATAACAACAATTAGAAAAATTTATCAAACACATATAATTTATTTATTCTAACACTAAAACTCATAATCCAGTGGACTTCCACTGTGCCTGTGTTTTATGTTCATAACTGTAGGGCACAGGCTGTTCTCTCCTTGAAGTGACACAGGTGAATTCCTTTAAACTGTGCTCATTTCAAGTTTCCCATCCATAGGCTTCTGAATGCTTTCAAAAAGAATGACTTCTAAAGGTAATAGAGGTTCCACAGGCTGAACAATAGCTCAAATCTGTTTTGACATGAGTGAAGGGATTATGGTCTCAGCAAGCTTTTCCTTCTCACTCACCAGCTTGACCCTCCCCAGCTGCAAGCTTCTATCTGACCTCTAATGACAAGGCTCACTGGTCTGAGAAAGGCATTGCCTGCTCTGGATTAACATCTGCACAATGACACTCATAATCATAATGCGGAGGAAGGCATAAAATTCACATTCGTTTTCAGCACCCTCTTTTTTTCATTTTCAGGCATTAGCTTCTACTATCAATCCTCAAAAGAAGGAAGGGACATTTACTCCCTGAAACAGTCAATACATTGCGTTATCTAATTTACCACCCAAACTGTCTCTAAAAGGTTGGTCTTATCTTTATGTAACAAAGAGCTAGACAGAAAAGGTCACAGGCTACAGCTGGAGTAGTTAAAGGATTTTGATATTTGGTAGGAAGTCCTAAAAAGAAGATAGCCGGCATTAACAGGTCTTCTCTGGAAATGACTACAATACCTCAAAATTTCTTGGTGTTATGTTACATTGTGTCAGCTATGTCTGTGCCTTATTAATGTCCCATTCTTACTAAGTTTCCACTAACATAAAATAACAAGACATTACATGCATCTAGACTATTCCCTCTACACAAAGGCACGTGTATTAGCATATTTAATCTTAATATAGTCAAGCCTTCTAAGCAGCTGCAAAATCTTCAATGACTAGCAGACATTACTGCAAATCACAGTTTCTTCTTTTACCCAGCTCTTCACAGTATCAGTCATGCTAGTTAGTACAGGAAATACTGTACAAAATAATGACAATTTATCAAGCAAGTCTCAAACTCAATAACCCGCAATGTTGCTCCAGAGTCTTAGGGGCATCTAATGAGATGCAAACTTTATAGGAGCCTTCCAGGCTCTCTGGTTCTGCCAGGAGGAATAACCATAGAATCCATTTTAAAGTTGCACCGAATATTTGTTTTGTGGAGGGACAAAAGAAGGGCTAACCAGAGTTTGCTCAACTCTGCTCCTGTATTGAAGATCTTCATTTTTGCTGTAAGGCCACCTCTGTGACATTCGCAGTAAATTGATTAGTTGTGTCATTTCTTACTGTGTGTCCTCTGTGTCATGCCTCTGAGAAAAGTTGTCTCAGTCAGCACTGTTTCTTATCATCTGTGCAATGTGCAGCCTCATGGGACAGCAGTAACGAGCAGCTAGTCCTTTGGAGTAGAAGCTTGGCTGCCAAAAAATGAGCTCTTGAGTAAGAGATGTTTTCCTTCACTGAGCCTTTCGGGCATCCGTTACCCTCCTAGCCTCTAAGTTCATATGCAGGTATTAGAGCTGCTTGGAAATTTTCAAATGGAAAACATGATTGCAGTTCTAGTTTTAATTTCAAAAAGGGAAAAAATGCAAAACTTTGGCTTCTCCTGTGAAGTAGAAAATCCACTGTTCATCAGCTGATTGTTAGACTGCCTCTCCAAATATCCCTAGAGGAGGTGTGAGTGGGTGAGGTATGTGTCATGCTTTTTCTCATTTTTCCATACAAAGGGAATAGAAACTCTTTCCCCTCAGGAATTTTTGATCACTGGGCGTGCATGGAACTGTCAGTCTTTGAAAGAAAGCTGTATTTTCTGTTTACTGAACTCAGTTGCTGATAATATGTAAACAAAGTATTCTGAGGAAATAAGCAGTCTCACTGCTGTATATTTATACTGTAAAAGGAATTATATTTTGTTGTACTTATTTCCAAACAAAAACTCAGTTTACAATTTTATCTTTAGTGTAATTTCCCACTGGATCCCAATCGTTTGCCATACATGTAAGTCAGAATTTAGTCTCTGTTGACAAGCAGTTTAAGAGAATGTTTGAGAAAACACGTCTTGAGCACAGTGTGGCTGCAGGAAAGAGGAGTAGGAAAAAGGCGGCATATAGTCTACATTTACACTAGTGAGTTAAACATTCAGGAATGTTCTCTGTCACTGATGCCACTGGCATGGAACAGACTCTTCTATGTGATTTTAGCTTCATGTTTCCCAAAACAAGTCAGCCTTGATCAGACTGAAAATTAGCTGACACACATCCTGACACAGAACATACTCTACCAGATTTTGGGACTGCTCAGAAGTATAATGGTCTAGTACAACATGCCTGCCATGTTCTGCCATAATCTACTGTTATCACACCTTCCTCTTTTTAAGAAACAGCCTGCCCCCGCCCTCCCTAGGTCTGCAGTCCCTGATGAGCTTTCAGTACTTCAGCACACAGCCCACAGCTGCTGCCAGTGTGCCTCGGGACACTCCAGCTCCTAGAAGTTGCTCTCCCTTTTGCTGCTCATCTTCAGACTAGGTAAATTTTTGTATCTCCTTTAGCCTTTGTAGGAACCAAACCCTTTCTTGGTGTATGGCTGTGGTGGGTTGACCCTAGCTGGATACCAGGTGCCCACCAAAGCCGCTCTGTCACTGCCCTCCTCAGCTGGACAGGGGGAGAGAAAATGTAATGAAAGGCTCGTGGGTCAAGGTAAGGACAGGGAGATCACTCAGTAATTACTGTCACGGGCAAAACAGACTTGACTTGGGGAAAAGTTGGTTTAATTTATTACCAATCACATCTGAGTAGGGTAATGAGAAATAAAAACAAATCTTAAGAAAACCTTCCCCCCACCTCTCCCTTCTTGCCAGGCTCAACTTTATTCACAATTTCCCTACCTTCTCCCCCCGAGCAGTGCAGGGGGACAGGGAAAGAGGGTTGTGGTCAGTGCATCACACATTGTCTCTGCCGCTCCTTCTTCCTCATGGGGAGGACTCCTCATACTCTTCCCCTGCTCCAGCATGGGGTCCTTCTCATGGGAGACAGTTCTCCATGAACTTCTCCAACATGAGTCCTTCCCATGGGCTGCAGCTCTTCACAAACTGCTCCAGCTTGGGTTCTCTCCATAGGGTGCAGTCCTTCAGGAAAAGACTGCTCCAGCGTGGGTCCCCCACGGGGTCACAAGTCCTACCAGCAAGCCTGCTCCAGTGTAGACTCCTCTCCCCATGGGTTCACAGGTCCTGACAGAGTCTATTTCAGCATGGGCTTCCCATGGGGTCCCAACCTCCTTTGGGCACATCTACCTCCTTTGGTGTGGGGTCCCTGGGCTGCTGGTGAATATCTGCTCCACTGTGGGGTCCTCCATGGGTTGCAGCAGGGAGACAGCCTGCCTCAGTATGGTCTTCACCATGGGCTGCAGGGGAATTTCTGCTCCAGCTCTTGGAGCATCTCATCGCCCTCTTTCTTCAGTGACTTTTGTGTCTGCAGAGTTGTTGCTCTCACATCTTCTCACCTCTCTCTCTGCCTGCAATTGTGCAGTTCTCCCCTCAGACCAAGGTCCTTAGTTTTGCACCTAGTTTTGAGCCCTCCAGTACAAGAAAAACATTGATAAGCTTGTGTGTGTTCATTGGAGGGCCCTCAAAATGGTCGGGGGCTGGGCCATGTGTCCTGTAAGGAAAAGCTGAAGGAACTGCGTTTGTACAGCTTGGAGAAGAGACGGCTTTGAGGGGACCTGCCGATAGCCTTCCAATTTCCAAGCTGTTGAGAAGAAAAAGCCATGCTCTTTACCGAAGTGCATGGCTGGAGGACAAGAGAACATGGTCTTAAATTATGACAGGGCAGGTTCCAAGTAGATACAAGGAAAAAATTGCTCAGTATAATTAAGAACTGGAGCCGGTTGTCCCAAGATATTGTATAATCTCCAGCTTTGGAGGTTTCCAAGACCCAACTGGACAAAACCCAAAACAATCTGATCTGAGTTGCACGTTGAACCTGTTTTGAGCATGAGGTTGAACTAAATGGCTTCAGAAGATCTCTTTTGTGGGATGTTTTCACAGTCTACCCTTGGCAAATGGCCTAGATAACAACATCTGTTAGGGTAAGAACATGAAGCTATTTAATGTGTGTGCCAGGTTGAACATGCAAAACTAGAGAGCATTTACCCACAGCTCATTGTACTAAATAGAAAGACAACTCTCAGCCCTCAACTGATCATGTAAAAGGGGAAGACAGACATCAGCTGGAAAAAGAATAACCAAAGAATTACAGAGGGACTTTTGAAACAAAAGTATAAAAGAAGCATAGCAAGTTATAACAAGTGGGTAGACACCTTGGAGTAGGCACAGCAGCAGTAAAAACCTGGTTTGACACTGCTAGAAATCATCCCATTGGCATCATATCTCTGCCTCAGCCAGACAGAGCAGTGTGGTCAGATGCCATAAGCTGCCTACTCTCTGGCCAGGGGACAACAGTACAGGCTACAGCAAGCAGAGACTCACACCTCCTGGGGAGCACACGAGCTTGTGGGTGAAGCCTCACCAGGCTCAGGGAGCAGAATGGGGCCCCATGTTTGTGGTTAGAACTACTTGGGATTAGGTATAGAGACATATTTAGAAATTTGTATGGATTTATTAGCATATTGTAAATGTATTCTGTCTTACCTGCTGTACTAACAATGTTCATCCTGCATGTATAGTTCATTGATTGCTGGTTAATTACATATCATTAGCAAACTAATAAACCATTTCAAACCTGCTCTTGGTGTAAACTACACAAAACTAATAGTTTCTTTCCGTGACACCTTCCAACATGAATGATTCTGTTATTTTATCCTGTGACAGCTTGTTGAGCTGTCAAAGTGTGCTTGGGAATTCTTGGGGAAGGCAGTTGTTAGCACAGGTCAAATTCATGCCCACAGATATTTTTGTGTGTGTTCGAATTCATCAATACAGAGGTAGCTGGTCTCTTGCTCCATGCACCCAGTATCATGACCTCATACTAACATCCAAGTTTCAAGGTGACTAGATTTTCCAGAGCCGAGCCCTGTGTACATTTAAGACCGCAGTTCTCAGTGCATTGATTTTTTTTTGGAACACAACTCATCTGCAAGCATCAAATACGGGGAAAAATCTGACCTTTTAATTCTTTCTGAATTTTTAACCCAGTTTGCTTAGATATCGGAATTGTGTAATCTTCTAGCTGTTTTAGGATAACTGAAGTGGCAGAAGGAAGCAAAGGTGGAATTGCAGCCTCACAGCATTCTGACCTGTCCTAAAAATTCTTAGAAATAAGCCTACCATTATTGCTTAAGGAATTTTGCTATAGTGTTTCTCTTTCCTGTTTTTCAAGACACAATCTAGCCCTTAGTATGTAGTAAAATTGAGATTATGTTCTCACCCCCTCATGAGCATGTGCATATCCTTTGGTTGTAAGAGCAGATGCTGCAGTGAGTAGGTGAAGATGCCCAGTCTTGCATAAGGGCTGTGGTGCTCATTTGTCTTTGCATGGGAAAAAAAGTGTTGTGTTAAAATCTGAATTCACAAAGCTCAAGCTCCAGTCTGTTGTTCAGACATCATTACACTTCTCATCTTTATATAGACTGCAAGAGGCTATATTTTAGACCTGTCAACAGGGCTAAGAATCATAGCCAACACAGGAAAAGGTTTAAATTCCTGGCAGTATTGGATGTTGCCAGAGCCAAATGATTAATGGAGAAATGTGAAGATTAAGTAATGGACTCTTTGGAAAAAAGAGATGAAAGTTTGGGTCAGGGCAAAGGTACAAAAGTAAAATGAAAGGAAATAAATTGCCCTGTACATTATAGGGGGAACTCATCTTTATACACCCAGGATCTCCACAAGACCTTGTAGCTAATTTTTCTAAGTTTTGATCTTGTGAATTCTTCCACTTTCTTCTCTTTGATTTTTTGTTCCCTTACAGCACCATGTAAGTAAATGCTCAGAGTTAAAGCTAATCCCTAAAGAAGAGATGTAAAAGTCTCTAAATCAACAAGCCAACAACAAAAAAATAAGATTGGCTGAGGCAGAAATGTATTATTTTAGTATCATTGGTACACTTTATCAGCTAGCACAACAGTAAAGAAGATAATCTGACTAGATCTAGTACTTAAGAAAGTGTATGCATTAAAAGAAAAAATCAGTCCTGCACCAGAGAATATGAGAATCAAAAGTAAATATGGAAAGACAAATTACAGGTCTGTAAAGCATTAAATCCCATATTTTTAACCCACTGAGATGCTGGACAGTCTCTGGACAGTATCACTGGAAAGTAAAGAATGGGAAGCGGGCTGATAACACAAAGTAAAGTGGAAAATAATAAGGAGAAAACTATCGACAATTGTTTAATACTTGCTTCAGGATCCTAAGCAATCCTTCGGAAGACCAGTGCAACAGGGCTGCAAGAAGAGATGCGAGATAAGCAGAAAAACCTGTTGCTGTATCATAGTTCACAACCATAAAAGTCCAAATACTTGTTACCTTGCCCTTTTGCATCTGAAAAAGAGGATGGAGTTCCAGAGCCAACTGTGTGAAAAATTCAAGAACTGCTTCCATCTGAAATTTGGTTTGAGTTAACCTCTATTTTTACTGCCATAAAATGGTTTAATTTTCAGATTCTAATAAGTTTCACTGGGCATGGCTTGCTGTGCCTCTGTGAGACATAGTTAACTGGTTACATTTCTAAACTTTATTTTGTAAAATGACAGATTGCTCACCTACACTGATAGATCAACAAAATTCTTTCCCTCTTGTTCTTATCAACTTGCCCATCAAAACTGAATGACTGTTCCTGGAATTAAAACCTTCAGGGAAACAGTTCTTGCCATGAATGGACCATAAAATCTCATTCTGCTGCTGGGACTAAAAAATATCTTTTTCTTTCAATGCACTTAAAAAAAATTGCACCAGAAGAATTTTCCTCAATAAAACATGGTTTCCATTTTAAGAATATCATTTTGCAAAGATGACTTCTGAGAGAGAACATTATAGACTATTTCCTTATAGGTTTGATTTATTAACATCGAATGCTACTATCAGCTATTTCACTAGATCAGGCAAATCAGTAATGATTTTGCAGAATGCTTGGATATCACTAAATCTGATTCTTCTCCAAGAAAAAAAAAATCTACATAAGTGTTTTGTTGAAGTCCTCCCACAATCATAGAGTGGAGTCTCCAGACAGCAATTTAAAAGTTAATATATCGCGTTTGTTTTCAATTTTACATTCTTGAAGGAATACTTTTTATTAGCTGAGAATGACCAATTTCAATTTTATTGTTTAAATATATCACAACAGGTGAGACAGCAATATTGTTTGTGGCTGTGCAAAGATGTTAGCCAGCCAAATGTCTTTTATTTTTACGGGAATCTCTTTATATATAAAGCATCTTCTAATCATGAGAAAAAAAAATCTGTATCTGATTGATTTATATACCACTAAAGACAGAGAAAAAGCTCTTGCTGCTTTATAGGTGTAGGAACATCACTCATTTCAATCACCACATTGTCACCTTTAAAGACCAATTTGTTATCCTTTCACTTTTATTGTTTAAATTACTGGCATCAGGGAAAAAATCATTTCATAGGGACTGCTATCTAGAATAAGTAACTACTCTAAAGCTCACCTTCAGACTCACATTTCTTTGTATTTTCTGCACGGATAATTCCTTATTCCTGTTATACATTATATCATAGCTTTAGGCATTGACAGATACAAAGTATAGACTTAAAGAGAAGCTGCATGAGACTTTTAGGCAATTTGTATACTTTTCATTCCTCACTCACTTTTTGGTACCGTAAGAATAGAGAAACTACCCTAAATAATGGCAGTCTATTTGAACAAATGCATGTAACAAGCGTAAACATCACAGCACATATCATATTCTTTTACGATAGTATGCATAAACAATTTCAATTTTGACTACAGGCAGTGTTATATTGACAGTGCAAGGCCAAATTAATCCTGTCTGCTCTTCATAAAAGGCAGGTAGTTAGAATATGCGTATGAAACTGAAGTAATGGTTGAACCTAATTTCCAGTGTTAGATCCTTACAGTCTTTGAAGAAGTTTGCATCCAGATCTAGATCTAAGTTTTATGAGTTTGCCCATTTCCTTGGCTTAGGTCTCCAGATTACAGTATTGTAGAAAAAAATTCCACATTGATTGGTCCAGTTTTTTTCTAAATAGAAAAATAAACTTTAAAATATCATGATTGTACCTGGAAAGCTTAAACTGCATATTACTACAGTATTTGCCAATAATATGATCTATCTTCTGTCCTTTTTTCTCTGACTAATCTTTCACTAATAAGGACTTTTTATAAAAACAAATGGGCATATTTTTTGTTTTCCTTTGCTATATTTCAAAGAACAAAGAAAAATAAAACAATTTGGACTGATGGTCAATATTTCCCCGGTAAGATGCAGTTTATTTCATTAAGTTTACTCTATATGGTCTGCTGTTCATAAAGATTTTATATGCATCTATATTTTTCTATCTGTCTGCCTCCAATAACATCCTCTATGAGGATGATTCAAATAATAAAAAATGAGTAATGTGGATCAAAAGTCTGGACACCACTATACAAAATGATCTGTAAGCACCTCCGTGGCTCTCCACAGTTGCAGAATTTCAGTCGGAATTCCAATTGCAGAGAGACCTTCAGCGATCTGAAAGTAAAAGAATTAATTTTTCTTTATATCCTTTTTTCCCTTGGCAGGCATTCTCATTGTCAGAAGACAGCTCCTTCTTAAGGCAAATTAAGTAGCAGCAGCTGACAATGTATGATTCATGTGACCTAGGGTCTTTCAGTGGTTCTGAGAGGCTTTTGGGTAGAAGGTGTATTGACACATAGTCCTTATCACACATTAAGCCCATCATTGTTGGCACACAATATGGTCATATTAATAAATCCAGTAACCTTCCCCTTTCAAGCTCTACAGTAGCCTGATATTAGCCTACCGGCGAATATTACGGATGGTCTTTTAGAACACAAGGCATCAAATATACTGAAAGTATATGAAAAGTAACCAAATTATTGAAAACATGAAAAACTTTGAAGTCTACATGTATAAAAGGAAGGTAAGACTATGTGTTTGATGCAAAGGGTTAATGATTACCAATTATTAAGAAAATAAATGGCTTATTGCTGGGATTTATAAAAGGGAGGTTGTTGTAAACAACAGTTCTTCTATGGCATATCAGACATAAATAAGGATATTTTGTGAAGAAATGAGGAAAGATTTTTTTCAGTGAATCTTACTGTCAGTGTCGTTATAGCATATAGGATGTTTTCTTCATCATAAAATGTAGGATGTAAGCTATTTTATATAATATATTGTTTTAAAAAGACAGTTATGTTTCCCCATATGTAGCTGACTTGGAAAGCTAGAAAATGTTGGAATAGCTTCAGGAATATTTTCCTGAAGATGCATTTCAGAGTGTTTTCTTGAAACTTTTTTTGTTTTAGATTCTAACACAAATCCCATCATATGCACAGTGTGCAAAGGTAAAAGTCAAAGTACAAATGCAGAAGCGCTCACCTTACCTCTAAGTTCCTTATTTGAAGTTCAATGGATTTTGAGTGAAGTATCTGTGCCTTTGAAAATCTTTTGCTGTTAAATTCACTTTACTCACAACAGAATAGGAGGGAATCTCTCTATGAAAAGATTAAAATGGCCTAACATTAAATTGTAAATGTACGTTGATAAATTATAATGCTAGTGTTGAAGTAGTGGTGGTCTAACAATAGAAGGAAGGCAAAATTTATGGGGAAACTATCTCCTCATTGACTATAGCATTTCTTCTCAGGCATGGGATTTGTCTGTTTATTCACAAGTCGTCATCATGCATACACACACGCACAATCCAAATAGCAGTCACTTGAAAGATAGTTGTCAAACACACTAATAATGTATTAATACTTAGAAAGATCTGGTGAGTCACAGGTGTTGCAGAAGCTGGGGGAGAAGCTCCATGAATTATTTGCTGAGCTCTATTTCTGGACAGCAGTGAATCAACTTGACTACCACAGGGTGGCATTGTCAAAGAGGAGTTACATTAACGTTGAGTTTATGACTTAAGCCAAACTGTTAAATCTAAATTCCTCCTTCCCCTGAGGAAAGAAGGAGGGTAAGTTTACAGCTGCAGTAAATCAGGACAATCCTTGTATTTATTCAGTGGTACTGACCAAGAAGATTGAAAATCAGGCCATAACTACACCCAGTGCCAGCATCTTATTTTATATGTGAATCGTTGCAGTTGGTCTGCTCTGCTGGATTATAATCAGATGGATCCCAAAGGGATATACATGAAGAAATTTTAAACTGAAGAAGAAAGAGCATATTTTTTTCTGGTCAGCAAAATTATAGTTTGATACAAACATGAAAAAAGCAAGAGTCCTTTTAAGAAAATATGTACTGCTATTTGCTGACATTTTGTCAGGTACATAGTAAATGTTATCTTGAGGAACCCAGATGAAATCTACAAACATTTTAAGAGAGAGCACTATAAGTATAAAACCCAACAATAGACTAACAAAAACCAAATTATCATGATGGCAAACACACTGTATAGCAGTAAGAGGATAGCTGTCAATATCCTTAAAGTAGAAAGGTCACTTTACAATTACAATAACTTCACTTATCTTCCTTTTGTCTGAAGCTGTCAGCAGAAGATAAATGCCTACATCCACCCTAATCACAACATGAGTTTTATCATGTGATGACATGCTTGCCAAAAACAATCATTTAGGCTTTGCCTAGGTAGAGACACTGAAGAAAAATGACCTGGTTTAACTTTTATATGACTTAAGCAACAACAAACCCTTACATAGAAACAGTAATTTAGGACCGAAATCTCTGTAATTTTGTTTAGTTTATTCTTATTTCTAGTCTAAAAGATACTGAACATGACATTGAATAAATTTATGCAAACATACTCATTTAGCTAGTTCGCTTTGAAGCTACACCTTGAGTCAACTTAGATTCAGTGTGCCTCTAATACACAAGCTCTTAGTTACTTTAATTACAGTAAACACCACAAAGTACAACTGTTAACATACAGCAGGCCTAATTCTACTCCCATGCCACCAAGTGGCAGAGCTTCACTAAGCGTAATAGGAATATTAGTTCCAAATACTAGTTCCATTTCCAAAGTCAGAGCATCAGATCCCTCTCATGTCATGGAAGCAAAAGACACTAATTGAAACCAGAAAGGGATGTATCACAAGCTTTGTAAAAGATGCTCTCAGACTTCAAATTTTTGCAGCACTGCAGGCTAAGATAGATCATTAGGAATTTCATCTATGAAGTTCTCATGCACCTGGACTGGTACAAATGATTTTTTTTTTTCTTCATGGCTTACCAGGAGTCCAGAATGAATGCCGCCACGCTTCTAAATGTGCTGTGCTGTGCTATCTCCAAAATTGTGAGAACTTAGATGGCTTGTGTAAAGCCTCAGGCTGATATGCCTGAATGTATTCTGTTGGTGGAGCTGGCATGTACCTTTTCCTGATGATGCACTGAGCATTGTCCAAAAACTCTTGGAAGTCTTCAGAATGAAAGGTCCTTCTGCTGCACCCTACACATACTTACAACATAGCTATGTAAGTAGCCTACTCCACCTCCTACAATAGATTAGGAGATATAATAAATTGACATGGGAGGATGTGCTGGGTTGACCTTGGCCAGCTGCCAGGTGCCCACCAAGCTGCTCTTTCAGTCCCCCTCCTCAGCAGGACAGAGGAAATAAGAAAATGATTTGAAAAACTTATGGGCCAAGATAAAGTCAGTTTAATAAAGAAAAACAAAGGCCAAGCACGGAAGAAAAGAAAAGCAAAAAGATTTATTGTCTACTTCCCATCAGCAGGCAATGTCCCACCCACTCCTGCTGGGAAGTAGGGCCTCAGTACATATAGTGGTTTTTTTGGAAGACAAATGCCTTAATTACGAATGTCCCACCTCCTCCTCCCTTCTCTTAGCTTTTATTGTGGAGCATAATATCATATGGTATGGAATATCCCTTTGGTCAGTTTGGGTCAGCTGTCCTGGCTGCATCCCTTCCCAGTGTTTTGACCACTGCCATCCTACTGGCCGTTTGGGCGTGGGTGGTGTTGGAGAGGAAGCTTTGATGCTGTGGGAGCACTGCTCAGCAGTAGCCAAAACATTGGTGTGTTACCAACACCATTCTAGCTACAAGTACAAAGCACAGCACTATGAGGGCTACTGTGGGAAGTTATTTCCATCCCAGCCAGACTCAATACAGGGCAATAGCTTTCTTTGCTAAGTTTTCTCTCTGCCTAAAGGCTATGAAATCCTTGGGTCATACAAAACACTACAATCGTCAGTGGGAGCATAGAGGAAGCTGCCAATAAGTTGTTCCTCCCCTTTGAACACCAAGAGCAGCATGAAAGTATGAAAGGAAACAAGATTCAAACTAGGGTGAATCTTATGAAGCCACGAAGTTACGAGATGCTAAGAGAGAAGTCTGAATTCTAGTAAATACTTCTATAATATAGAAGGCAGCCTGAGGTTGTGCATAAGAATATGAAACAGGGTATGGTTTTCCCTGCCAGAGAACTGAAGAAAAAAATAGGCAGCAACTTCTAAGCAAGTTTCATACAGTTTTGAAGACTCCACAAGAAAAGCAAGATATTACACCCTCACCAAATCCAAATAGACCCAACTATTATGAGCACTTGGCAGTGTGGCTGGCACTGAAGGAAATTCCAAAGAAAACATAAAAGCTTGCAGGAAACAAAGGTTTTCTCTGTAGCAATGTGGTGGTGTGCTCTCCCCTTTTCCCCTTTTCCCCCACTCGGCTCCTGCTCAAGCCATGGCCATCAGCTGGAGTTGTTATGACTTGCACTTGAACTGTGGGAGATGGCTGGCAACATAACCAAAACACTGTCTGGAGTGGGAACCTAGGTATCTTGTTTCCATGCGAATATGACTATAGGTCAATTATCTTACTCCATAAATAGTGGACAGCCCAAGAGCCCTTTGAGCTCTCCTGCACAGCAGTGGGATGCATGACAGGACCTCCCCTTGAGTGGGGATGCTCGCTTAAGGTTCTTCTCCTCGAGGCTGAGAGATTCCTTGCCGCAACAGGTTCTCGTTAAGTGACTAATAGCATGCTAAACTTTGAAATCTTAGCTAAGTGGTATAAGGATTGATTGTGCATATATAATCCTTTAGACATAAGCCGTTGACCAAGTCTGGGACTAGGATTGGATCCAGCCGCACCTAGACTCCTCTCTGAGAAGGAGTTTAGAAAGCAAGGGGGTCCTTTCTGAACCTTGTGACTCAACGGGAGGGTCCCCCTGAAAGCTTGTCTGACCCTGGCCTCTATGCAGTAAATAATCAAGTGTACCCTGGCATAGAATCCGTAAAACACTGTCGCATTCACTACTAACTTTGTTAAATCACTGCTTTATGTTAATAAACATTTCACTACTCTCTTATTCACTCCACCTGCGACAAGCAACATTTAAATTTAAAACATTCCCCTCTGTTTCTCTAAAATTGTTGAAATTACCCAGTACCATCTGTCCAAGACTGTACATAATATTGCATTAACCTTTCTTTTTAACGGATATTAATTTGATGATCCATCTTACACACAGTGAAAAATTCTTGTGGAAAATATATCCATGTCACATAAAATTAAAAAATTGGTTTTTGTATAGTAAGCTTTATATAGCTCCCATTCTACTGAATATCTGGATATCTGGATCTCTGGACCTGTTTGCATCTTGGGGTAAGGACAACAGCTGCCAGTCTTTGGCATCCTGGGAATATTTTCTTCATGTAGGTTCCCTCCATCTGAGCTAACTTCTAATATCAAATCAACTTTTACAAAATAAAGAATGTGTCACGTTAACTCTGAGGCAGAGAGGAATGCTAGAGAGCATAGCAAGTGTCATTTAATTACAAGAAACCACGAGCCTTTTAATTTCCATTTCTATCTTTTCTGAGTAGTCTGATTTTCCTTCTGGATAGGTGAGATCTGTAGATTGCACTATTCAATAAAAGAATATTCACAGCCAGACACTGCTATATTTTCCTGTTTTTTGGACAGTATATTTTCAGTATTGGAATTTTTATCATTGAGAGTAAAAATAAAATCCTCCTTTATATATGAATCTCTATAACAATGTTGATTATTTACATTATTCTAGCCATCTTGTTTATTTTTTTCTCTGTATTATTTCCTCTTTCTTTGGAATCTGAAGTATGGAGAAGATTTCTACCAGTAGAGAAGTAATTTTCATTTTAAATGAAATTTTCATTTAAAAAGCAAAGGGTTGCCTAGTAGATTTCCATGTGATCACCATAGCTATACTGTCGGCATTCTTCAGATTTTTCTGTTGTTCTTTCTTGATAGTGGAATTCTTTCTTAGCTTTCAATTAACTGTGAGAATTATTTGCTAATATTAGAAGTACAAAAAAGCAAATAAATAAAGACTATCCTTCCTTCAAGTTAAGATTTGCCTGATTAGATCTACATCTCCAAGGCCTGTTTTAACTACTGATACCATAAGGAAACTTTTAGTATACTACATCTCTCCCTTACCATTCTGAGAACTCTACTATTGAGATTTACGTTTTTTCCCCCTTAGACTGTAATAAGCATACTGTGGAAGAATTCAAAGCATGTTTCACCCATTTAAAGTCTGTATTTAAATTACAGACTTTACATTAGCTTACAAAGTAAACTTATTTGCTCTTTTGGGGCTCACAAACCAATAATTACTTAATTTAGGTTTTCATTTTAAATCCACGTGGAGGATTGATTTTTTAATGTGAATGGTTAGAGAAATATCCAAATCTGTCGTGAGAGTTATCACTTTCTATTCAGGAAGTCTTATGCAGTATTCAAACTGCTGTTTTTCGTCCACTTTTTTTGGTGGTCATGAAAAGCACTGAAAAGGTGTTCAAATATATTTTATGGGAAAGAAATTACAAATCCTCCATTTGGCTTATTCTACTTTTCTGTCCATTTACTGTGGGGTTCAAGAACACATTTGCTTATAATTCTTTGTCAAAAGAAGATAGGGAAAGAAGTGGAAGCCATAGGCAGGACTACTCAAGAGGTGTTGAAAATATGCCTGTGGGAAAGAGTAGGATCTGTAAGAATTTGGCTTTTGTTTGTTTGTTAACTTAACTCTTAAACTTCAACTAAAATTCTGAGTTCCGTACTTTATTTCAGTTAGGAGCAAAATTCAGTAATAAAGTCAAGTATCTCAGATGTGATCACAATTAGTAATAAACAATGGACAGTGGGATCCGAGTAACAGAGAAATCAAGAGAGGTGTGTTTTGGTTTTTTTTCCTCTTGTTTCTCAAGGCCCTGCACAAAGTAGGTTCTCAAACCCTTTCATTTCTCATAAGGAACTCTGGAGCGTATCAGGTTGAAGGCTTTTGACAAAAGCTGTACATTCATTTTTTTGTCCATAAGCAGAAATAATTTGATCCAGACTCATAAGTGCATGTGACAAGGGAATACATGGGTAGAAAACAACAGCTTAATTTACACAGAATATTTTGGAAGACCTGGAGACACCGAGTTACTGAATCTGTGCTGTTTTAGCTCATTCCTTGATACATTTCTTTATCAAGAATTTGTTGTCTAACACAGCAGAGAAATGATAGGAGTATTTCTGATCCTTGTTGTCAGAGGCACATAGCCTTAATAAAGTGGTCTCCTGGCTTTTCAGACCGTTATTTTTCAATCCTAATTGACTCTTTTTGGCTTGCGGATGGAACTCTTCCCTGCTCCGTCTCCACTGGAGGGAAAAGAGGGGCCTGCAGATGTGGTAAAGATTCTAATGTGAACAAACTTACAGCTGGTGGAAGAGGCTATGGGGCAGGTGGCGAGGAGACAATCCATTTGTTTTGACTCTAACTGAACCTTTCAGGGCACAACCTGACCCAAATACATCAGAATGAGCGTCCGAGTTGAGGACAGTCTACTCCAAAACTAAACACAGCTTTTAGAACATGGCTGGAAATTAAATGGGCCCAGTTAAGGTCCTCAGAAAAATCTCTTGCCAGAGGGAAACACCTGCTGCTGAGGGAAGTGTAATTCCCTCCGTTTTTTTCTGTACCCTTGCTGGCTGCTGGAGACTGATAAAGCTGTATCTGTGCACAAAATGCAGCGAAACTGAAGCAGACATAGAAATGCATCTAAGGACCTCAGCAGGGACAGGTATGGACTTTTTCCAGCCACACTTTACCACAAGCTGTATCTAATTTACTATTCACAGTCACTCTTGAAGTAGGTTTTCAATGTTAGCTTTTCTTCCCTGCCTCTGAGCGTGTATAGCTCAGATTACCTCAGATTGCTATTTCTCCCTTCAGTGCCCAGTTTGGTCAGTCATTATTTTCAGATAAAATCTTAATCTGTAATTTCGGTGCTGTGAAGAGAGACAAGATTTTATTTTTTTATTTTTAAGATGAATAATAAAAATCTCATTTTAATCATGATTTATTATAAAATTATCTCTTCCCCCTCCCTTTAATATGGGAGAAACCACAAAGATGTTTCAAACAGAAAAATACAGAATCTCTGATCTTCTGGTGCACTTAGGTTCTTTGCTCCTAGGGACAAGTCAATAGCTCTCCAATGTTGGCTATCTAATCTAGACAGCACTCTAAATAAAAACAAGAACTATAAAGACTGTATCTCAAAACCTGTCTTTCTGTAGCAAGCCACAGTTGAAGTAAGCTAATGCCTGTTCTTTAGAAGACAGAAGAAGATAAGCAACACATTATTATGTAAGGCACGTTGTATTTAGAGCTATTACTTAAAAATCTGGCATAATGCTAATACAGATGCTGTTATACATTGTCTAGCACCCTTTATATCCGAGGCAGGATGCGCTATCATCTCCATCAATCCTAAAATAACTTACTTGGAAAAGAGGAGTTATTTCTTGTTTTGTTCTAGCTTTCTAATGCAACAGATAAATACTGAAGAAAGACTGTATGTGTATGCATGAGAAAGATCTTAACAGAAAAAGAAACAGAAGAAACCCCCAAATAATCAGGTTGATGAATATGCATGCAGAAAGGATAAAGATTGATTGTACTAAAGCAAAGAATGTATTGGATTTTGGAAATTCTTCATTACCTGGTGTGCTGGCAGTAACTGCAAGCATTCCTGGTATTCCTAAATGTAAAATGAGTGTTATGGAAAATACAGAGTAGTAAAAAGTTTGTGGTTAGTATGCTTAACTCCTTAAAGTACAACAGTGAATCTAACAACATACCACTGTGCTCTATCTCACATATGAAACTGGCTAGTTAGCTAGCTGAAACAGTAAAAAAAGAATCTTTGTTTCCCATTTCAAGCACATTGATCTATCATGAATGGAATAAAACTTTGTAAAGAAAATAAGTTGGTTAAAAAACAATTATTGTGCATTTCTTTTGTAATACGTAGAATAACCTTTACAGCATCCTATGATTCATTAGTGAATATGTCAAGAACCTGTAAATAACACTTGAAGCTTGCTTTTTGGTGTCTTAATTAAACTAACAGTGAAAGTCTTATCTCTTGAGGCATATACTGCTGCCCTGAATATTTTAAGCAATATTTCATTTCTTGCACTTGTTTTCACTTTAAACATGAAGGTGAACTAAACAAGTAACAATGTTCTGTTCAAACTCAAAATTACCAGATTAAACAGCTTTAATATAACTAATTTGCTTGATCTACACCCAAGGATCAGGCTTTTCTGATTTTTGTAGAGTATAGGTTGTTTATAGTAATGGATACTTACAGTCCCATCTACAGTTGTTTAGTAGCTCCAGTTATACAGTAAAATGAGCTTTTAGCCCTTTTTGAAATAATGAAGCTGCAGTTACGTTTTGATCCAAATTCCAACATCTCTTTTCCCCTAAAGAGAGGCTTAAATAGTTCTTAATGATTTTAGAGAGGTCCTTAGTTTTCTGTTTCTCTGACACCCAAATAGATAGAGACCCCTATTTCACCATCTGCTGAAAAGATTACCATACTGGTGGCTAAATTCTTTTGTTACCTTTGAGTCAAATAGTGGACATGTTGCCCATCTTCCGTGACACATCATGCAGCTTTATGTAAAATCTCATATAGTCATCTTAGGATGACTTTCATTGCTGTTTCTTATTTCAAAAGTAAAAGATGTAATACTATTAACTGCTCTTCATGTGACTAATCATCATAAACCATACAAACATGATTACTAGTATGCAGGATTCCTCCTTTCATTCCACCACTTACTTCCACCTTCCATTTTTGATTCTAACATGTTCTCCTTCATTTATGGATCAAGTATTTCAAAGGTCCAATATCATAGAATCATAGGGTTGGAAGGGACCTCTGGTGATCTAGTCCAACCCCCCTGCCAGATTCAGATGTTTAGTTTATACACAAGATGGGAAGGGAAGCTAAGGAAGGTTTTCCTAACTAAATTTATCTCCCATCTCCTTACAAACAGAGTATTACCAAGATTACCTATTCTTTTTTTTTTTTCAACTGTCTTGAAAATTCCAACCTAAGCACTTTGACTGAAATCAAAAGCTCATTTGAGGAAATTGGAAGACATCAGATGGGTATCCGGACCTTGGATCAAGTCTTTGGTAGGTGGTAATCCTATTTTTTTCTCAGTAACAAATTCAGTTGTGTCTATCCAAAAACTTTAAACTTAAGCCAGTGAGTACTCTGCTAAAGGGATCAGATCATGATTTAAATTCTTAACCTGTCCCATCTGTACACAGATCACTCCACAGTTTGCATAAGAAAGCAAGGAGCTGCTTTAAATCTCCTAACTTCCCTGCAATGGTCACAGTCTGCTCCATGGTGGTTGGGAAGCAGTCAAATCACTTCTGCAAATAATCATTTAGGGTCAGATTTTGCTGTACCCTGCTTAAAGGTGAAATGCCTTCCTTACACCCTCACTGTATAGACAGAAATATGGTTCCTTTGCCAAATTTATCTTCATTTAATTATAACAGCAGCAAGACTCTTTCCTCTGATGTTTCCTACAGAAGCTAACGACTTTTTCACTTTTGCATTTCTTTTTCACATCTGTCGTTTGTTAACTCAGCTACCCAGTTTATCGTGGATAGACAATAAAATATGAGGAAAGCTTTAAAATATTTAGTTTTAGTTCAGACAAACAGCTACCATCAACACATAATAATAATAATAGACTTAAAGGGAAGGTCAAAGCAGTAAAAAATTAGAAGGCTTACGAGAGTCTAACGTGAAAATTTTGAAGTCACATCATTTCATAAAAGTGGGAAAGGATATCATGGTAGATATTATCAAGACATTTTGAAGAGTAGGTTATTGCAGGCTGTGAAATAGTCTGTTTTGAGCATACAGCTAGGCAATCTATTGTTAACCAGCAAATTGCAAAAGACAGGAGAGTAGATAACATTTGTTTGACAAAATTTGAAATCTTCCTTTCTTCTAATTTCTGAAATGTTTGTGAATTCTAGTTGGAAAAAGTTTTGTCTCATGAATACTAAAGGACCATCTATTTGATTGAGTGATTTGATTGATTACATGTTGGTCATTTTCATGGTACCTGTGGTTTGAAAGCATTACAGAGTTAATTTTCACAATGCTTCTGCAAAGTGAAAAAGCCTTATCTCAGTTTTACAGGTTGGAGATAGAGCCTAGAACTCTCAAGCTGGAGGAGCTGAGTTTTGGAAGTTTGTTTTGTACTGTCCAATGGGGAAGGCAAGACTTAGAGTTTTAGCACTTGTTAGCTAGAAAATCCAATTCCATTTACCCTGGAAGAGCAAAGGTCTGAACTGACATTAATGATTTGAAACTCACAGTGCAGAAAACACAGTTTTAAAGATGTTATGTTTTTTAAATGATATGGCTTTTTTTGCACCTGCTCAGGGAACAATCTGATAGGCACAGCTGCCAGTCGTTGATTCATACAGAAGTTAATGCCTATTTCTCCCTTCCAAGGTGTGAAATAGGTCTCCACCAGTACGGTTTCTAGGTACTGGAGACCTGTGAAATGCTGCATGTAGAATCATGTCTCTGCATTTGGGATGTATATGGGAGTAATACTTGGGAGTCCAAGTATTATTGAATAGTTTTTCTGCAGGACAGTATGCAAGCAGACGTCAGGAAACTGAAGTTCCAGAGTCTCAGTCAGTGAATTTACTATGGAAATTTGGACAAGTCTTCTAATAACTCTGTCCCTATTTCCTTTTTAGTAAGGATACTTATGCACTTTGTAAAAAGAAAAAAAAAATAAACTAAACCAAAAAAACTGTCTGATAAAAAACAATTGATATAGAAAAACTACGTAGTGTAGCCTATATGCACAACTACAGGCAGAGGGCAAACAAGAAAGCACATCCTCATTTACCTAAATATAGAAGATGCAGCCAAAGTGTCCCATGTCTCAAAGAGCCTTAAAAAATCCAAAACCAATACCAAAAACCAAAAAACCCTACCCAATCTCAGAAAAAAAGCTTCCTGTTTACCAGTAAGCTCATCTATCTTTTTTGAAGTTATTTATCAAAAATCTACAATTTACAATTGTATTTACATACTACAAGAACAGGCTGAAAAATAAGTTCCAGAAGAGTGACCTTTCCTGGTTTCCCTATCTATGTGGTAGAAGGGTAAGAAAGTTAAATCTGAAATACATTCAGCTTAAAACCCATCGTCACTTAATTTACCATCTGTGTTCACTATTAGAACAAGACCTGCACAAGCTTGTGTGGGCACCAGTACCAAAAATTATAACTCAAATTTGTTTTACAGTTTACATTAGTACATTATGATTTTTATTTATATGCTGCTTTTCAGTGACTTAGGTGAACCCTATTATTTGTATTTTGACTTCTTCGTGGGTACATTTTATATATCTATTTTACATCTAAAAGTGTCATTTAGGTTTTCATTGCCTTTAATTCATTAATTTTGTGCATCTCCTCTTTCTCAAATCATATTCACTGGAACTGTGTCTTTTTTCCATTTTTAATGCTACCATCAGTGAATAACAGTAGTGAAAAAACCCCACAAACAAATGTGTGTATCTTTCGAGCTATATATAGAATCATAGATACGTACTTCGCTGTCTCAGAGACGGGAAACGTGATGCGTTCCCTGTGGTCATTAGCCTTCTTGTGACAGCTGTTAAACAGTGGTAAGCTTTTGGAGCAGCAGAAAAGCTTTGGATGCTTCTGAAACCCTGGTTACTCCGCAGTAGGTAACCATTCATCCTTTGCTGATGATACTGACCCCCTGCCTGGTAAAGATGAAGCCCGTTGTTTTTTCTGGAAATGTTTAGGCTCTTCTGTAGCACTGAGCCATTGTCTCATGCTGTTTCTCTCGTTGCCTGGCTGATCTTGAGCCTGGGATAATTGGTAGAGAGGTCACAGGCTTGCAGAGGAAAATAAAACCTCTATCTTTATGGTCCTAGATAAGCATTATTTGATGGCAAAGGAGTTACTAAGGTGATGTATTACATGCTGTAGCTAAACAGATATTACCATTACTGTATCATTTTAATACAGCAGTCTGTACAGCAGAGGAGGTGAAGAATGAGCTATAAAACGTTTAAAGAACTTTCACTTGATGAAAGCAGGAGTATATCTGGCAATGACCATATTTCGTCTCTAAACACCTACATCTATCAAGCACAAGACAAGTTACAGGACAAGGATGCAAAAGAAAGTGAAGCAAGTGAAGCAAACCTAATTAGCAGTAATAGGATTTTAAATCTATGCTGTATCACTGACTCCTTGTATCAATCTAAAGGTGATAACCAGGGATTACTCCAGTTGTATCATGTAATGTCTGGCCTATAAAACTTTTCTAAATCTGCAGTACAATGAAGTAATTTTTATTAATGTTAATTAATTATTAAATATATCACCTGATGTAAAAAATTCTGCAGAGTTACTTGGAAAAAAAGAAATACAGATAGATAAAATTTTTAGATAAAAATCTCACATTTGTCTTTCTTGTTTCCTTAAATGAGAGATGTCAAAAGGACTCTTTCCTGTGGTTTATGCATGAAAGTTTTTACCTTCAAATGATACAGCTGCAAGTCTGTATTACCGTGCTGCAAATGATGATTAAAACACACATTTTTAAAAGGCAGTAGTGATTTTTTTATTTTTCTAGCGGCATTATTCTAGTAGCCAAACCCCATTATCAGCTGTGTATTTGTGAGTACAGTTAAGAATACAGCTAGAAAGACATAACACATGACACGAAATTCAAATGGGGTGGCTGTGGTTCTCTGTAACTGTCCACTTTCTGCAAATGACAAAGCCATAACAAACTGTTGACTTTTTAAAATGAAAAATAAGAAGAGTGAGTACATTTCTCAGTGCTGCGGTATGGTGAAATCCCATGGCATCTAACAAAAGAAATACATAAAGCATGAGTAAAACAAGCCCCCAAGCACAAGACATTCAATCCCAGATAACAGGCATACTTCAAGAACTACTTTTGTGCAATAATGGATCCAAGAATATGGTGAAATTAATTTTTACAGATTTTTTTTCAAGCTTCAATGAAACAAGAACATATGAAAACGTGAAATGATCTAAAAAGTGGAGTTTGGTCTTGTAAAAAATAATGTATTTTGTCATGGCTCAATAGAAAAATGTAGACCGAGTTAGTGTTCTTGGCATAAACTCATGGCTTTATTTTCAATTTATTTTCATATCTGAAAGGGGGAGAAAAGGTTCTCTGAAAGGTTCATCTTTGCTATGATGACAGGTAAGCACTCAAACTGGTTGCCCCATGAGGTTATGCAGTCTCCAGGAGGTTTTCAAGACCTGGCTGGATAAATCTCTGAGCAACTTGGCCTGACCTAACAGCTGACCCTGCTTTGAGTAAGAGGTCAGAATGGATGAGCTCCTGAGATCCCTTCCAAGCTTGAACTATGCTGTGATTGTATGAATCATGGTATGCATCTCTAATGTCTTCCGCTACAAGCTTCACTACCTGTGGCAGCTGACATTTGTCATTATTATTTACTGCATAAAACAGTTGTAAAAGGAATGTCTCTGTCCTTCTCATATCCAGACTGCTTTTGCTTAGTGTGGGATCATGGAAGGCAGGGTAGCAAGCACTTTTCATAATCATTATGAAGGACACAGAAGAGGGCATCACGTTTTGAGCTAGGAGTTAAACCTCCGGAAAACCAGCATGAGCATAGCATTAGTGTCCCCAGGCACTGACTGATGAAACTGAAAGCACTCACCACAGTCCAACTCTTTTTCCTCTTCCTTTATGAAGGTACATGCCTCAAAAAATCCATACTCAGTGTAACTTCTTATTTGAACTTTGACCCCTCATATTTTAAAGGAACTTTACTTATATACCTGTTCCAATTCAAACTGCGCCAATCTTCTGGGTGTTACCACAGCTGCTATTCAAAAGAAAAAAGAACAGGATCATCTCTAATATTTTGGCATTGGTTTTTGGCTAACAATATAAAATCAAATATTCCCCCATGTCATGTATATAGACAACGTATCTCAAAGAACCACAATATTGTGAGGTAAGCAATCTTCTCTTACTTAGTCATATAAAATTCCATCTTTGGTGACTCAGAGGCAGTGACCTGGATCACAGGATGCTATGCACATATCTGCAGAAGAACTGCAAATCAGGTCAAAGGTCTTGCAGTATGACACCTTAAGTAAAAGCAAAGAACATGACTTCTCTGTAAGTAAAACACATTGGCACCAACAAGAGAAGATAATAGTTAAATTATTACGAAACAGCCAGGAACTACAAATTCCTGATTCCATAAAATTTCTTGACGTCTATGACACTCTTTGTAAAGCTTAGAATATGTTTTCTAAACAAAAAAGTTAGATTCATAATATTTTATGAGATTTATCTTAACAGTAAATGTGACAGGAAAAAAAATTGCTATGATTTTTCAACAGAAACAGTATGAGGTGTGTTGCAATGAGAAAACTGATTTTTGATTTATCAAAATACAATATTTAATATATAGAACTAAATAGAAACAGTAAATATAAACTGTATTTCTTCCATCTGTCATTAGTTCATACAGTTTATGCGTTATTTTATCTTTTTGGCTGCATAGATTTCTATAATACATTGTTTTACCTTGTGCTTGGTAGATTATGGAAAAAAAGGTCCTCAAAGAAGAAAGACAATGTTAACTCATTGAACCATAATTGCTTGCAGCATTCTAGGCAGATGCAATTCAATGTCAAACTCTCTATAAAAAAAAGTCTCCCCACTTCAAAATGAATATTTCGAACTTTATTCCACAAAACGACCCTCAGCCTTTCAATCAACTGATTTATACGAATTAGGTAGGGATTTAGAATTTTATTCATTTCTATTTAAAGCATGCAGTAGTTCCAACCAATTCCATATTTTTCTACTAGACAGGGAAAAAGTAGAACAACATCAAAAAACCTGTGCCATCCTTTTACACTGTAGATCAGCATGGGATCTCAGCTCTCCTTTCTGTCCTCACCCTTCCCTCCACATAAGAAAGTTTCATTCTTCAGCTGGTACCAGCCTGGTGTTTCACAGTTCCTTAGGTTCCTTAGCCTTTTGTATTGCTAAGGGCCTTCACTTTTCCCACTCAACAGCCTGCCAGCTCTGTACCTCTTCACCTGAGCTGCTGTGACAGTGATTTCCACAGCTTCTGTGACAGTGTTTTCCCCATATTTTTCTGATGCTGTCATTCTGGTGCTGTTATTTCCACAGCCTTGCTCCCACAAACTCAGTAGTGTTGCTACTGTGGCTTCTCATGGGAGGCACTTGCCATCAATGTAAGAATGATCCTTCTTTTCCCCCATTCTCCCTGCTGCCCCAAGCTGTCCCTCGGTTATGTTAGTGGGGACAATAATATGCATCCAGAGAGGTCAAGAGCCAAGCAGTGTGCAGTACCTGCCCCATATCTCGTCAGCTCTGACAGCTTCATAAGCAGTAACAAACAGCTGGGAGGTTGAGCAGGTCCTGATGGAAATAGTATAGTCACTACAGGAAAAGTATTACATGGGGAAAAGTATTACATAGGGAATTGATCGTGCCTCTGTGCTAGGGAAGTGATCATGCCTCTGTACGCGGCACTGGTGAGGCCTCACCTCGAGTATTGTGTTCAGTTCTGGGCCCCTCTGTACAAGAGGGACATTGAAGTGCTGGAGCGTGTCCAGAGGAGAGCTACCAGGCTGGTGAGGGGTCTGGAGACCAGGTCATATGAGGAGAGGCTGAGGGAGCTGGGCATGTTTAGCTTGGAGAAGAGGAGGCTGAGGGGAGACCTCATTGCCCTCCCCAACTACCTGAAAGGAGGTTGTAGAGAGGTGGGGGTTGGCCTCTTCTCCCAAGTGAATAATGACAGGACCAGAGGAAATGGTCTGAAGTTGTGGCAGGGGAGGTTTCGATTAGAGATTAGGAAGAATTACTTTCCTGAAAGAGTGGTGAGGCACTGGAACAGCCTGCCCAGGGAGGTGGTTGAGTCACCATCCCTAGAGGTGTTTAAGAACCGTCTAGATGTGGCACTTCAGGGCATGCTCTACTGGCAGAGATTGTAGGTTGTTTTGGTTTTGGTTTTGGTTTTTTTGGTGTGTGTATGGTTGGACTCGATGCTCTCAAAGGTCCTTTCCAACCATGAAGATTCTATGATTCTATTCTATGATTCTGTGATCTGCTGCATCACAGAAGACACACAGGGAAGGATGTTTGTCCGGGTATCCCTGTTACTTCGTTTCATGACTGACCACTGAGAAGAGTTTTCCCTTTCCTTTCTCTCTCTTTCTCTTTTCCTCTTTCTTCTTTTTTATGCCCCAAAGCAACTTTCACCATTAGAATGGCTGTTTGCTGCCAACTACACACCACATTAATAAATCTTTTGCATTAGAACCTGTCCCAGCATCCTTTGTGCAACACCGTGTACCCCTGGAGCAGGTACACTAACTAAATTCTCTGGCAGCTTTGCTTCAATGTTGTAAGAGCATCAAAACCAGCTTGTACTGCATCTGGTCTGGATGTAGTTAATTTTTTTTATAGTACCTCGAATGGTGCTGTATTTTGCATTTTGAGTGGCTGTATGGAGCTTAGCTGCCTACTGGGGTTAGACCACACCATAAAAGTTTAAGGTGGTCACCATGTTATTATACTTTAAAGTAAGTCATGATATACACGTTTATATCTTCAACCACCACAGTAGAGAAAACTGAGAAAGAACTGAGGAACAGACATTTATAGACGCTAAATATGTATTAAAAAAGAAAGGAAGGAAGGAAGGCAGGAAGGAAGGCAGGAAGGCAGGAAGGAAGGAAAGAAGGAAGGAGGATTGAACTGAGAAGAAATTAAAGGAAAAACTAGATTTCATGCTGTGTTCTATAAATCCACCAGGACCTTCAAGCAAAATAAGGCATTCTTGTGATATTAGTATGGTATTAGAAGGCTTGACAGTAAACTCACACAATCTATGAAATTTCTATGCATAATGTAGCCACAATATTTTGCACTTTGCTAAAATATTTTCCAGGAAAAAAAACCCTTCTCCTGGTAAGTATCAGCTCCAAAGCAAAATTACAACATATTTTCACATAAAATTAAGGGCTCTAAACAAGAAAGCACTATCTCTTCAAAAACCTCTCAGAGAAGATCAAATTAGAAAAGGAAAAATAATTAATAGACTCCTGCTAACCTTAAAAAACTCTTCTTCAGCTGAGGAATAGTCTCTGTTTTGTTAATCTAAGAAGAGGTATTTCCATAAAAAAAGGAACTGTTTTTTTTATACAGGATAGCAGAGCTAATTTTCAGAAAGCAATTGAGCTGGAAGAATACCCTAGAAATAAGATCTTTGGACATGAACACAAAACAATCCTAAGCACTGTCAGAGCACAGCAGAAATTGTATTTATGCGTGTCTTATATGTATCTGAAATGACCCTGGAGAAATACTTCAAGGCTAATAAAATTACAGCCTAGTTTATTAATATCAAATATTTGGCAGCTCAGATCTTCCACTCTCATTTTGATTTTGTAAGGCCAGACCAAAACTTCATTAATATGACCTCACAAAATAGGAAGGAAGAGCAAAGTGCTCTCCTACTGTCCCGTGTGATGTGCCTTATTGTTGGTGTTACAGATACTGTAAATAGGAAAAGGCATGGAGGAGAGGGGAGAAAATACTCCTGCTTTATTGGCAGTATATAGATTTACTTGATATTTATATATTTCTCTGATCTTTGGTGTGTTTGTTTCATACAAATGAGTATTTTTGTACCCTAAGTTGTAAATAGACTGAGGGAGTTTTTCTGGAGTAAAATAACACATGAATGAAGAAATTATCAGAATAGAGGGAAATTAAAACTTTTACTGTTACCATTAATATGTAATCTACTCTGAGATTTCACAACAAAGCAAGACTTCATTTCCTATTCTCATCTGACTGCCTTTTAAGTAAGAGCAGTACAGGTCAAATAATTCTGAGTCTAAAAGATGATTTTTCTAAATAATTTTGTTTGGTTTAAGGGAAATTTCTAAAAATCCATCCATAGTTGCAACAGTTATGCATCAGTCTATACAGAATCTGGTCTGTTCTGCTTGGACTGGATTACTTTAAATCACCTTTGATCTGCTGCCAAGTAGGTAGGAGGAAAAAAAGACTAAACATTTGTATTAACTGCTTGAAAATGCCATCTCTGTACAAATCTAATTATGGCTTGGATTTTATTCCTCTACAGTCACAGATCAGCAGGATCAATGCATATCTACTGCCTTTATTGTATTTTGGACAGAACTTGGAACATTTGTAAGGATAACATCTTCATGTACTGCAATATCTAAATGTATCACCCTTCACAGTGTAGGTTTAGTCTTTCAGTTGTAAGGGAGAATCATTTTGATAGTCAGCTATATCAGCACCAAACTCAGGCGGGAAATCTCTACTGCATTTCCCACAGCCAGCAGTTTGAGAACAGCAAAACAAAAAGGAAAAACCCCACAAAACCTTCACTTGTTGAAATATATTATGTGTATGAACATAAGCTGTTGTCACTCACATATTTAAGAACAATAACGTGAGAGATTGATTCAATATGTAAAAACAAGGGATATGCATATGCAAATATATTATGAACAGATACTTCTGGCTTTGTTAGGAGGATGAGAAATTATTTTTCTTTCAAAGTATGTTATATATTTTAATATAATTTCCATAATTCTCAACAATTTTGTCTGTATTCCAAAACCTCCTGCTGCTGCTCAAGATAAAGGCAAGCTTCCAGCTTTCTTTTTCCCTTTTTCCTTTATTTAAATAAAACACAAAACAAAACCAGTCTCCTCTGGGAGGGAGGACAGAAAATGAATCCCTCCTTTCTAGTCAGCTGCCTTCTGGTACAATTTAGCATTCTAATTCAAATTAATTGAACTTGCTTGCTTTCCATAAACCAAGGTAATATTTTTATGTACATTTCATAATGTGTGACATAAAATTCTGTGTTCTCTCTTATAAGTGTAACTTCAGAGAACTTACATTTCACTATTTTTGTTATATTGCATTGTATTTGCTCCTATAAGAGATCATCAAACTTCTGTTGTGATTTGCAAGTTCCTTAGTGTTTGTTTATACATACAACTAAGTGAAAACTTACCTGCCGTGTTGGAGGTTCTTAGAACCTTGAAACCTAAGAAGTTTTAGAAAGGGTTTTCTAACCTACATGATGAAGTCTCTGAAGACATATTATGTTAAAAAAGGCTCTGTCAAAGCATTCTAGGTTCTTTTTCTGGAGTAGCATTCAAATTCTTATTTTACTTCAAAAGCTTACCTTCAGTTTCTGTCAGTTGCATCCAAGTTACTGAGATCAGATGAACACTGATTTTCTGTAACTTCTGCATATCAGTAGAAGAGGCTCTGGTAATAACTAGCTAACATCAATGTCAAAGAATAGAAAGTAGCCTAAGATGATAGACTGTGGGATACAATTATTAGCAACAAAGCTATTGAATCATCTGTCTGATATTCTACCTCAGGCTAAATGACCGAACTTGAGCAACTGACACATGAATCAAGCCAACAGATTCCCAGGTTATAAAGACCATAAAGGAACTCACATTTCTTTTCAGGTGCTTAAATAAACAACATAATATTCAGGTATGATCAGGATGATTCTGCTTTTTTAGAACAATTTGGAAAACTGACTGTATGTAAGACAAATATACCAGAAACATGAAATGTCATCAGGAGAATGAGCTGCTGTCTGTTACAATTTGAAAAAACCTCTAAAATGAGCCTCGAATTTCTCTTCATAAGCAAACGTGCTTTTGGTGAAACTTAGCCTGGAAATTGCTAAGGGTACGAGTAGGAACAGTGGTCTGACTGTTTTGAATTCGTATAGATGCTTGCCTCTATAACAGTAAGGGCTCTCTCTCAGTAAGGGTTGTTGATAACAAAACAAAACAAAAAACCCAAACCCCACCCCAGGATGCACTCAGTTTAGTTTTGATGGACATAATGGCAAGCAATTTTAAAACAGTACAATCATAGTCATGCTCTAGAAAGTAAAAAACTAAGAATTTATGCTACCAGCCTTGATCAGTAGTTTATTTTTTATGTAAGAGTTTCCTCTCATCTCACTTAAACAGTAAGGAAATGCTAGCTTGTAGGGGAAAAAGAAATAATTATTGCATGGTTTTTTCACTGCCAAAGCAAGAATGGCAACTGCTTTTATTTTACATGACAAGCTGTCTTTCTCCTCCTGAAAGGGCAAAAAATGAAATAATCAATCAGTCTCATCTTTATTTAAAAGTGAGCTTTGACATTATGTACAAGCCAGCTTTGTATTCACACCTGTGACACTGAAATTACACAGAAGAGAAAAGAAATCTAATGAAAACTTTTCTTTTTTCTTTGAGGTTGCCCCTTCATGTCTTGTGGGCTGGTGTTTATCCAATTGCTATATCCCTGTAGGGTATATCTTTGAGTATTACCTAAATTTTGGACCCAACAAACCTCCTAATCTGTTTTTATTTCTGGGTAACTGTACCTTCCTTGGTTAATCTTGTTCAACTCCAGGTGTAGCTCAAAACAAAGACATTCTTATGCAGCTGTAATATTCACGTCCTGTAGAAAAGCAGAGATTATTCTATTAAGTTTACCAATAAAAGAAAAATTACTGCCTATTGGACTTTGCGTTGAAATGGAGTGGCTAAACTTTCCATCAGACTCTGACATCTCTAAATAGTGGCATGCATACTCCTATTCTTTTTCATCACAAACTCAAATGAGTTCACCTATACTGTTTTTTATCAATAATATGTTTGATATTGTACTGGAAGGGAAACAGTAGCCTGATATGATCACTTACAGTCAAGAATAATTTCATTTGTTCCTCATCACCTCTCAGCTAGTAAATTAAGATTGATACCTGATATCTTGGTTTGGCTCATGACTATTACAATCCAGAAACCTATACTGCATTCAGAAAAAAGTTTCAGTTTGGCTTCTGGGGAACATTCCTCAGAAGATTAGAAGAAATAGCGTAGATAAAGCCACGACAACCGGCACTTTGGTTGACTCTTGAATTAGAGTTCAGTAATGGAAAGAAGAATCAGGTCTGTGAACACAGTGATGGAATTTGGGAAGAACAGCAACATCTAATGAAGTTATTTCCAGCTTTGGGGTATAAAGAGTTACCTACACATATACTGTCAAATCACTTTTTAATGGCACCTACTTTGCTAGTAAAAGAAAATATTCAGTGGTTATTTCCTTAGAGTCTTCTCCTGTGAAAAGAAGATAACTTTTTAAAGTATCTTTTATTTTTCTTTTCACCGAAAATTTCACAGTAGAGTAGGATATCAGATTCCTCTGTCTTTTTGCTACTTCTCACCATAAGTCTTCACTAAATCATTCTAAGGGAGTCTAGAATCTACAAATGCCTTTCTTTTATTCCAAATAAATTTTGCGCAGAAGTAATAGCCAGATTGGTGTTTTTATGTGTTCACCTTGTTAGGGACTTTCTGCTGTTGGCAGGAACTGCTTTCTCTAGTTCTAAGACAGTCCTCCTTGATAGCTAATTGTCATGGTTTAACCCCAACCAGCAATAAAGCACCACACAGCTGCTCACTCACTCCTCCCCGGTGCGATGGGGGAGAGAATCAGAAGAATAAAGGTGAGAAAGCTCATGGGTTGAGATAAAGACAGTTGAATAAGTAAAGCAAAAGGCTGTGCATGCAAGCAAAACAAAACAAGGAATTCACTGCTTCCCATCAGCAGGCAATTGTTCAGCCATCTCCAGGAAAGCAGGGCTCCATCACGCCTAACGATTACTTGGGAAGACAAAGCGCCGTAACTCTGAACTTCTCCCTTTCCTTCTTCTTCCCATAGCTTTATATGTTGAGCATGATGTCATATGGTATTGGATATTCCTTTGGTCAGTTGGAGTCAGCTGTCCCAGCTGTGTCGCCTCCCAACTTCTTGTGCACCCCCAGCCTGCTCACTGAAGGGGTGGTGTGAGGAGCATAAAAGGCCTTGACTCTGTGTCAGCACTGCTCAGCCATAATGAAAGCATCCCTGTATTACCAACACTGCTTTCAGCAGAAATCCAAAACACAGCCCCATACTAGCTACTATGAAGAAAATTAACTCTACCCTAGCCCAAACCAGCACACTAATAAATAAAGTTAAAAAGTTAGCTGATCATAATAGGGATAGTTTATAAGTTGTTTGCCTTCTGGAAGTTCTCTTCAATACATTTCAATTACATGTTTAAGGTAACATTTATATGGTTTAATGCAAAAGTAAGTTAGTGGTACTTTGCATCCAGTGCAGGAAAGTATTTTCCTGCAGAATGATTGTATATATTTTATTATGGATATATTAATTGAGAACATTATTTGCAAGCCACATTTGAGTTAAATAATAGACCATGTGACCAATGCAACCTATTTATATATTGATTGCTATGAATGAATGTGCTAAGTGCACAAGCGATCTCTGTAATTAGATTTCTAATTTCAATTAGAAAATGCACAATAAAGTGTATTAGTATACGTTTTATTTGGTGCTGCAGTTAAATGATAACCAGATTGTAGCTTATGATTCACTATATGCCAGTACGCAAACTCATCCAGACACAAAATCAACTTAAAAACCCCTCTGTCTTCTCTACTCTGAAAGAAGAAAAGGAGAAAGGACTTCAGCAAAAAAAGTAGGGATTATTCACTTTATTGCTAGCACCTCCTTCTGAAAAGATAGCATACATGTATGTATAACACAGACCACTTGTAGTCCTCAGAAGACATTCTAGCTCTTGAGAGCAGAGTGGCTGGAGAGGTTCACCCACAGTAAGTCTAAGAACACCCTTGAGCAGATTGTTCTCAAAGCAAACAACCCCTGTGCTGAGAAAGACAGCAGAGCTTCACAGAGATTTTCAGGAAAACCACACAGCAGAATCAAATTCAAGATAGCAGTCTATCTTCTGGGAGGAGGACTCTGAACTGAAGAAAGGGGAAATAATCCATCTAGGAGACAGCAGTGTTCATTTCCTATTTAAAAAATGGCCATTTAACCTCTTGCACTGAGGACATCTCTGGAATCAGAAATCCAAGCCGGAAAGAAGTATTTTAGGGGTAGAAGGTGCTATTTCAACTCTCATCCCAGAGAAGCTGGGAAGTATAGTGTTTGTCTGTTGGTTATAAAAGTGTCTGATTGCATAAGGAGTCTGGATCCACCCTAGACAGTTCTAGAAAGAAAGCCAGCAATCACAGTTTACATGGGTACTGCTGAGAGAAAAGAGCAAGAAAAAGAATCTGGAGGCAGATTCAGACACTTCAGAAGAAAGATGACAGCCAGTACACCTATGTTAGTGAAAAGTTCCTAATGTGCAAGACCAAAGGAAATGAAGAATCTTAGTGTCTGGCTTAGAAGGTGCAAGGAATAAGAACTTGGATTCATCAGAAACCACAGAAACCATAGACACAGAGGATTAAAGAGCACCTATACAGAAGAAATGGATTTTATCTCAGTGACAGAACCAGATTTCTCCTGCCTGAAATAAATAACAAAAAGCTGAGTTACTTTTCTGAGCTGAAGAGTTGGGGAAAATTTACCAAAGCCAAATATCACACAGTTTTGAGTGTTTTTTCTGTTATGGAAGAAGACGTGTACACTCAGCAGAAGAATTAGGAACATCAGAGTCCTTTTCATACAGGATGTAAAGACAAGAACCAAAGTAGCAGTACTTATGCTTCTGCATCAAATGTTGAAAGTTTAAGAAATTGTGTGGACGATCTGCTTAATACAGCACTAGATAAAGACATATATAATAGAATGGTGAGACTGAAATTGGGTTACAGGACTAATGCTGAATTTCAGTATATGAAAACTTCTGAGGATAACAGAATCTGAATAGATTGAAATTCCATGTCTAAGAAAGAATTGATTTTCCTGATACCACAGGATGGTGATACTGACTGCAGGAAATACAGCAGTCATGGGACACTTGACTCCATCTGGACTAGACAAATGTCATATCAGGCTCTAATGCAGAGACCACATTTTCATGCGCTATCAATGACTAGCAACAGTCTGGAGGCTCCACAACAAAACATGCAGTCTTTCAGTTGGTCCTGAGTTGAATGCAGGATGTACTTCGATGAGTTAGAGTGCCTCCTCAACTGTAACAGCAATTGTAATGTATGTAAATGAGCTCTGTCTTGAAAAAGGGACACTGCATAAAAATGAGAAAATTGTCAAAGAGCTGCAATGGCCAGCTAAGACACTTAAATGTCTGCAGGTGGAAAGGTTTAAGACAGGATGAAAGGAACATGAAAAGGCTAAGCAATAGGGTAAGGTAAGTTAACGGAAGTAAGAAGACATCCTTCAAAAACCTGAAATTGCTTCCAAATAAAGAAAGTAGAAAAGCTCAATTCTTGCAGAAGGGCATAATAAACAAATAAATGAAGGTTAAATGTTTGAGGAATGTCTAAACAAAAGGAATAAAAAATAACAGACCCTCCTTTTAACACATCAAAGATCAGAAAGGCTGACAGAAAGTCTGCAGGAAGAACGGATAATCAGAATACAAAAAAAGCAATGCAGAGAAGCTAAATCCATTCTTAGCAATGATGTCCACTGTGGAAAAAGCAGTGCAGATTCTAATGCCAAAATCTGTTCATAGGATCTATCTAAACTTGAAATGATTGCTTGGAAGTAATGGGAAAAAGAAGGAAGAAATACATGGCCAGTACTGAGGGGTACTCACCCAAGAGTTTAAAGGAACAATTTGGGTGAAATACCCAAATCACTAATGAAGAATGTAACATCTTACTGAATACTGCCTTGGAGTGTGGCAGATACGATGCTATCTTTCAAAAGTATTCCAAGAGAGATCTCGGCAAGCCTCAAGCAGAGGCTTGCAAGCCTCTGTTGGACAAATAAGTAGAAAACATAAGAAAAAGAAATAATGAACACGTAGATAAAAACAACCTACTGGGAGGGAGGAAGAGTGACCATGGCATTGGCAAAAAGAAGTCCTGCTCCATAAAGGCCGCTGCCCCATAAAGGCTGACAGCTGCACCCAAAGAGTGGCTGTCAATGGGTCCATATCCTAGTGGAGGCCAGTGACAAGCGAAGTCCCTCAAGGATCAGTACTGGGACCAGTCTTGTTTAACGTCTTCGTCAGTGACATGGACAGCGGCATAGAGTGCATGTGCAAGTTTGCCGACAACACCAAGCTTGTGGGGCGGCTGACACGCTGGAGGGAAGGTATGCCACCCAGAGGGACCTTGACAGGCTGGAGAGGTGGGCCCATGCCAGCCTCATGAAGTTCAACAAGACCAAGTGCAAGGTCCTCCATCTGGGTCGGGGCAATCCCAAGCACCGATATAGGCTGGGCAGTGACTGGCTTGAGAGCAGCCCTGAAGAAAAGGACTTGGGGGTGCTGGTAGACGAGAGGCTCAACATGAGCCATCAGTGTGCACTAGTAGCCAAGAAAGCCAATCGTATCCTGGGCTGCATCAGGAGAAGCGTGGCCAGCAGGTCGAGGGAGGTCATTCTCCCCCTCTACTCCACTCTCGTGAGACCCCACCTGGAGTATTGCATCCAATTCTGGAGCCCCTACTACAAGAAAGATATGGACGTGCTGGAACATGTCCAGAAAAGGGCCACAAGGATGATCAGAGGGCCAGAGCACCTCTCCAATGAGGACAGACTGGGACAGTTGGGGTTTTTCAGTCTGGAGAAAAGAAGGCTCCGAGGAGACCTTATAGTGGCCTACCAGTACCTTAAGGGGGCCTACAAGAAAGCTGGTGAGGGACTTTTTAGGATGTTGGGTAATGGTAGGACTAGAGGGAATGGATTAAAACTAGAGATGGGATGATTCAGATTGGACGCTAGGAAGAAGTTCTTCACCATGAGGGTGGTGAGACACTGTAACAGGTTACCCAGAGAGGTGGTGGAAGCCCCATCCCTGGAAGTTTTTAAGGCCAGGCTGGACGGGGCTCTGAGCAACCTGATCTAGTGGGAGATGTCCCTGCCCATGGCAGGGGGGTTGGAACTACGTGGTCTTTAAGGTCCCTTCCAACCCTAACAACTCTATGATTCCATGATTCTATGATAAACCTATGGGACTTCTCTGACAGGGACAGGAAGTCCATGAGAAAGGGTGTTCTGGCTATTATAATCTGGATATCATAACCCAAAGAGAAATCAAAGGCTCTTTGGAGCTAAAGGCTCTTATGAAAACTCAGTTACTATGGAATAAAGAGGAAGATCTTTCACAGATTAAAAAAAAAGTCACTAAATGGTAAGATGTGGAATAGAACTAAAGAATCAGTACTCAGTGGAGGGAAGTCATTAGTGGAACCCTGAAAAGAATTTTCTTAATGTTCCTTGAAATCCTGATGACGTTTTCAGAAAGCAAATCAATCCACCCCTGTATGCTCCTAACTGAATATGTGGAACCATGTCAAGAATCATAAGAATGTTTCTGGACTTTGTTAATCACATACAACTAAGACCTGTGATAGGTAATTAAAGTAAGCATTTAGATAATCACCTGGCTTTGGATTTGTCTGTTTTGGCATGAAATCCTTTAGTAGTGCTTGTATTTCTGTTTGGCAATTAAAAATTATACATCACATGTATTGATTTAAGAAATACAGCTGAATTATGGAAACTTGCTGTTTGTTTTGCCAGTGAACAAGTTAATATCCGCGAATGACTATTCGTGTATTGCAAGTTGTGATCTGAGGGATGTTTTTTTCTATTCTATTTCATATTAGTTTAAGATATGTGGTAAACCTCACTTATCATTTTGAATGCAAATCACCCAGCACGTACCAGCTGATGTTTTCGATACAACTTTAACCGCTTTAACTGAAAGAGTACTGCTTTGATGGTGGTAATAGCATACTGCTGCATCTCCTCATGCCATTAGAGTGTTGCAGATATAGGAAATCATATACAGTTCTTTAAAAAGCTGAGTTATTTAGGAGGCCTGTTATGTTACTGAAAAATAACTATATCTGTAACCACTTCTTGCAGAAGCTCTCACATTTTACTGGAATCAGAAATGTAGTAAGGACAGGTGTATCACAAATACTTCGTTTCATGCTTTCATTTATCTAATGGGAGAATTTGACTTAAACTGTGGGACAGACCTTTGCCCTGCTCCATTTCCATACTTCCCAGGGGAGGATGCCAATCCAGTATTCATCCCACTGTACTACCAGAACCCGCATTTTCAACAGCTTTCACTACCTTCTGTTTCACATCTTTAGGTAAATCCTGCAGGTTTTGTCTCTTACTGAAGTCTTTCATGCAATACAGACACTGGTGTCCATCACAGAAAAAAGTTACTGTTAATGATTTAATTTTTTGTGTCTGTGCAGGAGAGTATCAGAACACTTACTAAGACTTATCAGAATTATTTCTGACAGTATCAGAAATATCATAAAGTCAAATATTTTAATGTGAAAATCAATACATTAATAAAAGAAAATAAACATATTTGAACACATAGTTCAGGTAGGTATTTTCTATTTCTGCAATGCATACAGGTGCTATGAAATGCTGTTTATTTAGCAAATGTCTGTTTTGATTTGAGGAAAAGCAGTTGCATTAAAATGCAACTAATATTCATTATGGAAAAAAGAGTCTGTTTTATTTTGCCTACTTTATGCCAGTACTGTTGGTATTCCTTTGTCATCTTAAGGTAATTACATACAAAATCACCTTGATTATGGAATGCTAGAATTATTATGTTCTTCTGCTGCAAGTATTATTTCTCCCTGGCAGAGATCTGTTCTGAAGGATTTCAGTGAGCAATATGCGAATTTGTTTTGTTTCATATCTAGGTTTTGCCAGATTTACTTATGCATCACACTGACTTGCAAACACCAAGACAAAAGTATTTCTACTATTCCGTGCTCTTAAATAGCTTGATCTCATTCACTTGCGGGGATATCCAGATTTGTCCAGTTTTACCTTTCCTCATCATTGATCCCCAATTGTCAGTTCTGCCCAAATTTACTATCAACTTTTAAACACTTTGTTTCTAAATCCACACAGAAATTATGGTGTCCAGTGTCCTCAATTTACAAGTCACCAAAATGTTGACGTATCTGTAAATTCCAAAGCATATACCTCAAGGAGGTGAGCAGAGGGGAAACTCTGAGCTTAGTTACCAGGCATGAGACACTGAGATAATGCCATGTGTAGATGATACCACACTACTCCAGGGGCACAACTGATTTCCAGGTTGACTCAGTCGTACAGGTTTACCCTATAATCCTGGGGCAAACACAATTCTACTACTGGTTGTGTAGCATCACTATGAGATTTGCTCTCAAACCAACTGGACTTCATGCACCTCTAACTAGTTCTGTTCCTTAGGATATTGCTCTATTTACAGACAATACCTATCAACTATTCAAGATATTCCTCTTGTCAAATTGTGAACATACCTTTATAGTAGTATATGGTATACCTTTTGTTTGTTTGTTTGTTTGTTTGTTAGTACAGATTACTCAATCTTCTTTCGGAAACTCTCGTTTACGGAAATAAAATTGTAGATTACAATCATCTAAACATTTCCGATCACAAGAAACCATAGTGGTAAATGATGATATAATTAATGGGTATTAGCCCAAATGAAAATCAGGAATGTAACTTCCACCTTAGTTTAATTTTGTGTAAAATCGCCAAGTACTACTTCACACAATGCATAAGAAAAACCAAAGGGTTTCATAACTAAAGCTGGTTCCCTAAGCTATGTAATGATAAATATTTCTTTCATAATTTAAAAGACTCTGTTGGGTAAGAAAGTGAATTCAAATATTTTTGAGAAATATCACTAGTTCTATACTAATTTACAATTCTTTTAGACACAATTGTTCCTTGATTCTGTATGAAATCTGTGTACATCAGCAATAGAAAGGAATGTAGCTGAATAATTACACATGTGCTGTCAGGCCGCAGTCCAATGATTAACCAGTAAGAATATATGCTTAGCGTAGATATAATTACATGGAAGAGATAGTCTCATGTGAAATTTTTGCCATTTCTTTTTTTTACACAATATTTAATCCTTTCCATATTCCACAACACAGACATTGTCAAACAAGTGAGTTTTTCTCCTTTGTTTTAGAAAAAAAAAATAGAATAGGAAGTAACTGTTAAGGTTGTGATGGGCTAGTACCTCAACTTTATATAAAACTTTTAAATACATGCTTTCAGCAAATGCTCTTTCACTCCTTTCATTTTTTACATGAGCTTTATATGTGCCTGCTACTAGAAGTATCTTCTACTTGTACACTTTTCAAGACTGTAAAAATTACGTATCTTAGTTCCTTGTTTTCTTCTAATTCTGTGTGAACAACATGTTTTCGGGTATTTTCATGTTGTATTGGCTTTGTGCCTTGTTCTGTTTCTACAGCTGAAGAAAACTAGGGTTGAAAATTACTGAGGTTGTTTGTGAACTAGCAGTAATCTGAGATAACGCTAAACTTCATAAGGTTTGAGAAAGATTTGCTTTCTGCTAATAGCCATTTTTCTCCAAATATGCTGGATTGGATGTTTCTAAGTAAGCAGCATATTAAGAGAATGATTTCTTCAGAAGACTGAGTATCTCATTTAGGTTAAAATTAATTCATGACTACTCTGAGTTAAGTAGCATTTACCTAACTAACTAATCCCTACTGACTAAACAGGAAGACAGATTCTGCATACTTATATATTTGGATTATCATATACATATAATTCACTTTGAAGTAAATAGCTGCTATTAAAAATTATAAATCACTTTAATAAGATAATGGTTTAATATTTAAAAAAGCTACAACATTTTTATTTTCTAAACTTAGCATGCAGTCTGGTATATGTTGAGGTCTATCTAGGATGCTGTTTTCCTGTAAAAGGCAGGTGTTTCTGTTTACATGCTACAAACAAACTACAGCAAGCTCTCCAGCTGCTTTTTTTGTTTATGCCAGGTATTACTGTCATGACCATCAATCCTGATGTGTCTTTTCAATTTGAATTTAAAACATCGCTGCATAGTGATGTGACAAGAATGATCTGATTTCTTTGCATTCTACTATAAGTATTTCGAAGCAACTCCATTCTTGATCAAAGCTGATGTTCTCAACAGACAATTGGAAAATCTACTCAGGACAGTATTCATTTCCTAAGTGAGGTTCCATACATCAAAGAGAAATGCAAATCCTGGTTGTATGTGATATATACATATTTTATAGAATTTATTTGACAGTTTGAATTCTTTTTGCCACTTTCTGATGCCAGTTAATAATGCTCTTAGACTTAATTCTGTCATTAAGAAATGGTAACTTGTAGTTTTAGTGTAACTGGATTAAATCTAAGTATTCATAGAATCATATGTATTTTTTAAAAGTGTGTTTGGGCATACTGCATTGATGACTGAACATGTAAGTACCTTTTTACACCCAACTTTTAGTCTTGATTCTCTATAAGAGTATAATTCATCATATGCCTACAGAAACTTACTTCTTCCATAAAGATTCAATGACAGAAGAGCCAAATATCATAGTTTGAATAGTATTGTTTTGCACTGCTTTAGTAATTTGAAGTCATGGTGCTATTTCACATATGGAGAAGTGATTAGTAGAGCAAAACTTACACACGTGTTAAATTAATGGTGCAGGGAGGAAAAAGTGTTTTCCACTTCGCTGTTGTCTATTAGTAGTGCCAATATAAAAAAATCATATTTTAGTAAAAATTTAAATCTGAGTAGGATGTTAATAAGGGAAGTCATCCATGGGACTTTAAAAATTCTTCATTAAAATGAATAACGCTCACACTCTCACTCTATTCATTTCACATCCAACATCCCCATCCAATTTGTGGAAGTCACAGTCTGAAGTATGTCACTTGAGAACTGAACTTAATGAGTAGCATTCTTTAGTTGCATAAAATGAGAAGAAAAATGTGAACAATCACACTGACAAGTGCCCTTTTTCAAACATTTAAGAAAAAGTCCGTGGCACAAAAAAGGCTGAGCTTGAAGATAGTTTGCATAATATTTGTTTGTTCACAGTTTTCTCAGTTGAAAAGTAAACACAAACAGTGATGAAATCTCAGTAATACACACACACATGCACTCCTCTCCTTAGCTTTCAAGAGAGTGTTGAACCACTTTAATATAGTGACCAGTTATTTTGCATTATAATATTTTTAATTAATTTTATTAACTTTGTTCAAAAACATAGATTCAAATATCTTAAAAGTAGTAGCCTTTAAGGCTTCACTACATTGAAGACACAGACTAACTAAATGGAAGAAAATTCTACTACAAATCTAAATATCTATATAGTAGTGATAATGCTTAGAAATAACTCTTATTTGGTGTACAAAAATAAATTCTACTTCCTATTTAGTCTTCAAGGTTGTCCAAATCAAAACCCTATGATGAGCTGGGATATACTACATAGATGTTTGTCTTATCTGTTCTGAACAATCCTCCCGAAACAGCTAGCTGTGATATTCTCCCTTCCCCAGAGCTTTCTGTAGTATCTTATCACGTGTGCATATACAGGGATATGCAAAAATTGGAGTAAACTATTAGCGTTTTCTTTAAAACAATTTTTCACATATTGATAGACATGCTTAATCTATTGTAGATCATATTTTCTAAATCTCTGATCCCTCTTCTTTGGACTCTCTTCTACCCATTTATCTGTAAGGAATGTATTTTAAAAGAAGATAAAAGGCTGATAAATTCTTTCATTTTCACACAAGGAAAAGTTATCAGTGACACATTAGCAACACTTTGTAATTTCATGACAGATAAGTATGACATGTCCCTCCTTTGTTTGGTGGTTTTTATTTTCTCTTTCACTACTTTTCAAACTATGTAATTGTCTCTATTAGAGAACGCGGTATTCTGTATTTCTATTTCTCTTTTTTTAATATACTTCATGCCCCAGAAAGAACAATTGCTTTCAGTGTTCATGATCTGAAGTTGCTAAATTTCACTAACAGATGATAAAGACTATAGATACTGTACATATCCCAATCAAACACTCTGCAATACTCAAGGATAAATACATAATTCTTTGTATCAGTAAAACTATATAATGCTGAGCTACTATGAAAAATTGTAATATTTTGCAATATTACAAGCCCAAACTTGAAAGTTTTGTTTCAAATATCTGTAAAAAGGGATGAAGATATAATCAGTTTAGATTAGTGACTTTGTGATTAGATCTTCGTTTACAAAGTGCTCAAATATTTAATTACAGAATACTTCAATATAGTCTTTAAGATTTCAACATATACCCTGAAAAAAGGTTTCCCAAATATTTGAAAAAAGTATTATCATCCCTCTAATTTAATTTAGAGTAGAATTAATCTTCCAAAGAGTTTTGGTTAGTTTTATTTATTTCTCTAAAGAAACATTTTATTAGGCAATTCCAATGTTTTTACTACCCATATAAAAACATAAAAAGTTATAATGTTGGCTAATTGTAGGTATTTAGACTCTAGTGCTTTCAGGAGTACCATATAATAATTTTTATTTTTGACATATTAATAACAGATTAGTACTATTCTTCAATTAGTTTAAGGCTTTGCTGATTAGCCAGCTCCACATAATGTAACATCTACTTTACAATGGACAGAACCAGGGCATTTTCCAATACTATTCTTGCAAAGTTTTTTCTGTCTAGCTGGTTGACAGTGTAAACATCAGCCAGTCCCCTCACACTCAAAAGTAGTGAGCCCTACCATATTTATTTTCCTACACAAGAAGAGGCACTGTAATGGTCCAATCCTGATGCAAGTGTGATGTTAAATAAGAATTAAAGGTTTTCCAAACAGAAGTCTTTGCTATAAACCCCAACCTATAGCAAGTAGAAACTGTTGGCTGCTCATACTCCTGTTGCTGTATTGTACACTTAAACTTCTGGTGCAAGTTTAGCTACCCAAGAATATTTTACGTTCTTCAGCAATTTTTTTTCCTGAATATATTTTAACTAAGTCCATTTGTTAAATGAATTTTCCGATGAGGTTGAAAGTTTGGTTCTAGCCATATGGGAGTACAAGCTGCTTTCATCTATTCTGAAAAAGAGCTAAAGGATTTTAGCCACACCTAGAATCAGGACAATTTCATTTTTGTGAAGGGTTAGGGAATGAGAAAGAAAATCTTAAATCTCTGGTGTACCCTACCAATCTTTCTATTTCTTCCCCCGTCCCCCGCATATTATTCACTCCCCTCCACCTTCTATTATCTGCCCTTTTTTCAAATAATCCACATTCTTATTTTTTTGTACAGTCACAAAAGTAGTGGTTTGAAGGGAATTTTGGAAGTCATGAAGTCCATTCTCCAACTCAAAAAGGGAGTACACCAACACTATATCAAGTCAGACATGTCTTTGTCTCTGAGTCTTAAAAACCAACAAGGGCAGAGAATCCACAATCTCTCTGGGTAGCCTGTTTTGGTACCGCATTATGCTTCTGGTGAAAAAGATTTCCCGCTGGCTATACTGAAGGTCTTTTTAAGATTTCATTGTTCTTTACATGGTTTTCTTCTGCCAGACAGTACTTCTTCCTCCTTAGACTTTACTTTCTTTCGCCTACGACAAGATCATCTTTCAATCTCAAAACGCTCTCTGTTATGCCTCAGAGTACACATTTATGGCTGTGGATGTAAAAATTTTCCACTACTGGTCTGGTGTATTTCAGTGATTCTTTTATGGTCCAACCTGAAAGACAAAACCAAAAATTCTATCCCTAATTCTGAAGATAAAAGTAAGTTCTACAAAGTTTCTCCAGGGATGCAGGTATATGAGGATTTCTCTGATCATCCCCATAAAATGAAATTCTTTATTTAGCTATCAGTAAACAAATTACATTGTTCTAGAAATTTCTATTACCTTAGCTTCCTTCTGGCAAATACATTCCCTGTTATAGTATGACAAGGAATTAATTTTTCCCAAGAATTTGTGATCTTCTAAAGGCCACTGCTTTATACCTACAAGTACAATGTACATTTCTGCAAGTGTTTTTCCTCTAGATTAGGTGTGTATGAATAGATATTTTAATCCATTTGAGATATATTAGTGCATTTATTTCTAGCAGACACCAAGAAAGAAGGCTTCGATGATGCTAGATTTCTTCTTTTTCATCACTCAGAAATGCTATTATGTCTTCTCCAGAACTTTCTTGGCCCTGCTGCGTATACTATTCACAATTGTAGGTTTCATTTTTTGTAAATTAGACATTACATGATCAAGGTTTGATCTCCAAGTTAAATCTGTTGCTTCACTACACCAATGGACAGACTCTTTTTTAGCTCAGAACTATCCTGTACTCCTTCCTCTATTCAGAGTTTTTACCGTAAAGAAAACCACATTGTCTGTTCATTCGAATCTTTCAGTATTGAGCTGAAAAATTCAGGAGCTCCAGCTCCAGGGCTGATAGTACCTTCTTTTAGTGAAGATACTTCTGCATTAATCTCAGAAGGACACATATTTCCATTCCTCAGCTTCTTCTGTTCCTTTCCTTGTCACTGTAAGATTTTCTGGTTCATTGTAAAAAGCATACCTGCTAAAATAGAGAAAGTCCACAGAACAACCTTAACCGCAATATTAGCGAAACGCTGCTCAGAAAGAATTCGCAAATTTAAGACAAAGCCTGAACTGGTGATATCTAGAAAGTGTATGAGCCATTGGTGATTGTAGTAAAGTAGTGGTATTTGACATTAGACGTGGTATCTTGTTGCTAAGACTACACCTCTAATGCAAATTATGCATGAATGCATAACTTTTAATGAATACATATTTTAAAATAAAGCTCACTTTCACAAACGTTGCTGTTCAAAAACACGCTATGGTAGAAATATATGAATATAAGCTGTAACCATAAAACTGCTGAAATTAAAGTGTGTGAGAAAGCTTTGTTTAAAAACATTTGTATTCATAAAATGTACACATTAATCTCAAGCCCCATCACAGCATCTGAATCTGGAATGTGAACAACTGAAACGAAAGTGGGGTCAATACTCCTCCAAGTACGTTGAATTCACAGTACGAATACAAACACTTTGGAGAGATGGAGAAGATTTAGAAACAAAACCTAAAAAAATATTTAGGGTCATACACTACTACAGTTAAATAGGGTTTTTATCTTCTCTGGAAATTTTCTCACACAAATAGGCAAAATATGCTCCCTTAATTTGATTAGAGATTTATTCTGCAGGCTTTGAAAATTTGAAACAATACTTGATTAAGAAACAGACATTTTTCTTTAATTTGGAGACTACTTCTATCATTGCAGATTTTGTCTTTCTCTTCTTTTAACAGCTATCCTTAGATCTGGAATTCTTTCAAACACTAAATTACTAAAAATATGTCTCTCTTAATCTTAAGGTAATAAAGTAAAAAAATTCTATTCAGAAGAAATTACTGGCAATGAAAATATAAAAATAAACTGCCGTTGCAGCAGTTTTTCTAGAATCAATTTGCATCCTCACTTGCACTAATTATTTTTCAAAATAAGATAATTTAAAAGTAAAATACCCTCAAAACACTATAGTCAGTGGCAACTCAAAGTTTTTGTGTTACCATGAACATTGGACTTGTTGTTTTCAATAAAAATGGACTCTGCACAAAGTTTATAGAAGCATATATTGAATAAGTTTGGAAAGGACTCCTGAAGATCATGTAGTTGAAACTCCTGCTCTAAGCAGGACTAACTTCAAAGTTGACCAGGTTGCTCAGGGCCTTGTCTTGTTTAGTTTTTAGTATGTTGAAGAATGGAGATTTCACAAGATCATTGGTCCCTTCCAACCCCAATAATCCTAAGATTCTGTAAAATTCAAGTAAACTCAGACATTTTTTTTATGAAAGTGAAGAGATTAAGTCTATTTTAAGCAGAGTCTGTGCATTTTAGACTGTGCTTTTCTGCTTTTTTCAAACTTTCGCCATTACAGACTTGTGAAGTGGTTTTATATCTGGCTATCTATATTCATGACCACATTCAGGTATCTATATAACTATCTGTATTTATTACTGAATTTTTAATTATATATTTTAAATTGTATTTTTATTTATGTTTATTACTGGACTATGAAAATTCTGTTCCTTTGTCTTTAAGGAACTTTCCTCCTGGAGAATAGAAAGGAGAATGAAGATTTCACCTTCTGGAAGAGAAAGCCCTCAAGCTCTTCAGTCCTATGGCAATCATTCTAAGGACAGATCCAGAGACCTGCACATGCTTATTTTAAGTTTAATGGCAGGAGGAAGGAAAACTTCTCTCTTAAGTCGCTTCCTGGAAATAAGTACTTTATCTTTCTTCTTCATCTTACAGTCACAAAATAATTTAGGTTGGAAGTGCCCTGAAGAGGTCATCTAGTCTTCTTCATTTAAATAATATTTTAATTGAACCATAACAATTTCATGACAAGGCATTGTCGCTCTTCTAAGTATTTTTTAATGTATTGGGTAAGAAACATGAGCCTTCTCAGCTTTCTGGTAGTTTTGCTCCAGAAAGTTTTGTAGATCATTAAAGCCTATTCATGTACAAAAAGTTGTCAGTCCACAGCCTGCTGAGGGCACTAGCCACAACTGATAGACAGACATGACTGTTGCAGGTTGTGGACAAGAAACAATATGGTCCTTAAATTAGTTCAGCATTTTCATGTAATTGTAAAACATGGCTTTTTAAATATGGAAAGTGTAGAACTACTATATTCTGCTATGCTCCTGGAAACAGCAGCATGTAATCTGTTCAAGCAAATGAAAAAAATACATTGACAAAAGTCAGGATCTCTAACAAAATTTTGTATTGTGTCTTAATTGCTGAAACAACTTACTCTTTCTCAAGCAGCCACTATCAGAAAAAGTCTTCCTTATTAAAAAAGAAGTTTCTCACCTCAAGCTAATCTCTACTGAGAATTTCAATTAATGCATTCTGGTACAGTGGTGTAAATCTAAATCAACTATATACACAGAGCCATGTTTGCACTGATTAAATCAAAGGACCAGATGTTACTTTCGTGTTGCTATTTCATCTTATTTCCTTTGGTTCCCATCCAGAATGGGAGGACACAATGTAACAAGCTTTAGTCAGAGAGGAAAAGATTTTGGAGACTTGATCTCCCAAAAAATCAGATCTTAAAGAATAATCTCTAGAAACTCAGAGCGTTCTTTCGAAGTCCCTTTTTGCTTCCTTTCACACACTGTATTATAGCAAAATTTGGCTACTGATGAACTGTTAGACCCAATTCTACATCATTAACAGCGTACCCTATCACAATAGACCACCACATCAAAAACAATAGGAGGAGCTGATTTTTGTACTGTGAAACAACAGCTTCTACCTAGAAAGAGCTCATACTTATATTCAATCCTATCACAAATAAAGATACCAATGCCTTTTCTGACATAAGTGTCTAGTTCTAATAGATTTGTAGTGATGGACAGGATAGAATCACAGAATCATAGAATTGTCTAGGTTGGAAGGGACCTTTCAGATCAAGTCCAACCATCAACTTAATACTGCCAAAACCACCACTAAACTATGTCCTTAAGTGCCGTGTCTACCCGCCTTTTAAATACCTCCAAGGATGACAATTCCACCACTTCTCTGGGCAGGCTGTTGCAGTGTTTGATAACCCTTGCGGTGTAGAAATTTTTCCTAATATTCAATCTAAACATGTCCTGGTTCAACTTGAGGCCATTGCTTTTTGTCCTATTACCTGTTACCTGGGAGAAGGGACTGACCCCCACCTCTCTACAGCCTCCTTTCAGGTAGTTGTAGAGAGTGGCACGGTCTCCCCTCAGCCTCCTTTTCTCCAGGCTAAACAAGCCCAGTTTCCTCAGCTGCTCCTCTTAAGACTTGTGCTCTGGACCCCTCACCAGCTTTGTTGCCCTTCTATGGATTTGCGCCAGAATCTCAATGTCTTTCCTGTATCCATTCTTGTAAGGTTTTGGTGAGTGCTGACAAGTAAAAGTCCTGGTGCCTTCCTATTGTCCACCAAGTGCCACAGAAATAACAAGTCTACCTTTGTGTGTCTTGAGAACATCAAATGTGCATGATGTGCATTTTCTCTTTGAAAAAAAGTCTTAAAAATGCTACCATACCATACCATCCAGCAGGCTTGTTACAATATTAAAAACAAAATTATTAAAATTGTAAAAAAGCAAGCAACACAAAAAATCACAAATAAGGAAGAAGAGAAAATACATTGTCAACAGTATCACCATATGATCTTGCTGTCTCGAGGCAGGGGCGTTGTGAACTTCAAATTGAGTATCTGTGTATGTCAAGATTCTGCACCTAGAAGAAGGGTTTAATGGGTTTAGAAGATTTTCTTAAGCCAAGTATCTTTAATGACATTTTCTTGTATATTTAAATATTCAAGTGAATTGCTCTCTAATTGCTTGTGGCTGATTGGGCAGAACACAAACATATGGCACATGTTAGACATCTAGAATATCAAAAACCAGGAATTCTCCTTGGATCACTTCATCAAAGTAGATTATTGACTTAGTTTTCACATGATGTCAAAGCAGAAGATTCCCCAAGACGAATGATTCAGTTCATCCAGCTCGCTAGACTGACTTCACAGAATACTTATGCAAGTGCTCTAGTTCGGCATGCTTGGGATGACAGTGGGGCAGAGATCTTCATGAAGTTTCTGAGGCTAACGGGAGGTGGCAGAGATCGGATAAATGATTCTGCTTTATTGTTTATAGTCCACTGTTCTAAATAAATGTCGTCCATCTTATTCCATAATGTAACTGCAACTGTCAGAATGTAGGACTTTTTGTCTCAAGGTGCTTTCTGGTGTTTTCTCAGGGTAACTTTTGGTTCATTTTATAAAGTGTATTTCCTTGCAAAGTTAAGCTAGGGACAAAAAGGAAGTTCAGTCTCATTAATTTCTTTAGAGCTTCCTTATCAAAGAAGGATCTAATCTAGTCTAAAAAATGTGGAGCTGGCAAATTAAATTCTCTAACTTCAAGCAAAACTACTCATTAAAGATGTAAGATACCAGACTAAAACACTACCAAATATTTTTTAATATAAACTTAGCTGAGTAGAGGTTGCAAATACAATAACCTGCCTTGCAGAGACAAATGAAAGAAGCAAGGTGTAAACCCTCAGTACCTTGATATTTTTGATCACCATTATACCTGAGGATTTGACCTGTCACTAAGGAACACTGAAGACTATCCAAGATGTTATAAATACACAACGATATAGGGGTGGGCAAAACAGTCAAGAAAGAATCTGTGTGATGTGTGGAGCCAGACACACATTGGCCACATATATTGCCATAAATACACCATTGAAGCAGACCAAAAACATCTTGGTCAGGTGAAGATCAGCAATCAACAAAGCCTGGAACTTAATGAGCTGAAAAGGGACTTTTAAGTGAATGGAGCAACAGGTGAATTAAGTCCAAAAGAGTCTCCTTCCCTAACCTGAGAGACAAATTTACCAAGAAGAGTCAGCTAGATCACCTGGATTCTTCAGGCTAGCTAAAGTTACTACTCTTCATTTGAAATAGATAAAATGAACACCTAGAAACCCTGCAAGAGAATGGATTTCCAAGTTAACTGAACTGAGTGTCATATGTGTTATTGATGGGGGAAAGGGAAATGTATGTGCTCGTAGGGTGCCCATGATCACAGAATAACAGAACCATAGAATGGTTCAGGTTGTAAGGGACCTTAAAGATCATCCAGCTCCAACCCCCCTGCCATAAGCAGGGACACCTCCCACTAGACCAGGTTGCTCAAAGCCCCATCCAACCTGTCCTTGAGCACTTCCGGGGATGAGGCATCCGCAACCTCCCTGGGCAACCTGTTCCAGTGCCTCACTACCCTCACAGTAAAGAATTTCTTCCCAATACCTAATCTAAATTTCCCCTCTTTCAGTTTAAAACCATTACCTCTCATCCTATCATTACGCTCCCTCATAAAGAGTCTCTCCCCATCCTTCCTGTAAGCCCCCCGTAGGTACTGGAAGGTTGCTATAAGGTCTCCCCAGAGCCTTCTCTTCTCCAGGTTGAACAGCCTTTGAGGTAAACCTCTGTGCCTTGAGACTAAGGTTACTGACTTGAAGGAGTTCAGGGAAATAGAAATGTTTAGTAACCACAGTTTGCAGACATGACTGAACAATCGTTCCTTTAAGAATCCCACTTTAATCTTGAAGGATGCTATTTTCTTAAATAGAAAATTATTCCAGTGCTGTGTCCAGCACAAGATTATATATCAAAGAGACAACCCTGAAAGAAGGGATTACAGTTAAATGGAAGAAAGCAGCATGCTGTGTTACGCACACAGGCATCATCAAGCAAATAGACTTGACAAAGGATAACACAGTGACTTCCACGAAAAATACAGGAGACCTTCCAAGGTAAACAAATAGGCATTAGAAGTCATATTAGGATGAGCTGACGATTACAGGCTGCATAGGTGCCTAGAATATAGCGAGGAGAGAGGTTCTCAACAAAAGTTTCGTTTGTCAGGTTTAAAATTGGAGACCAAAAAATCCATATCAGACATACAAGAAATGTTCCAGACCTAATCATATAGACAACAGGGAGGCAGAAAGGTAAGATTTAAGTTTTTCGTTGAGAACGTGGTTGTATTTGGTCTAGCTGGGATGGAGTTAACTTTCCCCATAGCAGCCCTCATAGTGCTGTACTTTGTATTTGTAGCTACAATGGTCTTGATAACACAGTGTTTTGGCTACTGCTCAGCTGTGCTCCCATGGCATCAAGGCTGCCCCTCTAAACCACCCCCCTCCCCACCAAAGGCCATTAGGTTCGGAGGGGACACAGCCAGGACAGGTGACCCAATCTGACCAAAGGGATATTCTGTACCATATGTTGTTGAGCTCAGCAATAATACCTAAGAGAAAGGAGGAGGAAGGGGGACATTCGTTATTAAGGCATTTGTCTTTTGAAGCAACCACTATGCGTACTGAGACCCTACTTCCCAGGAAGTGGCTGGATGGGAAGTGGAGAATAAATCTTGTCAACCCATCACAGTGGTATATGCAGAGATACTGAGATTGATCTTCTTGTGGGGGGTACTTTTGGAATAAAAAAAGCTTGCAAAGATGGAACAAACTCTGAATGATAAGAAACCCAAGTTTCTGGTATTTGAAATTAAGAAGGTTGGGAACAAGTCTTCTAGTTGAGAGTGGGAAAAAGCCAATGCATGCAGAAAGAGGCAACTGCACAGTTGAAGCCGACAGTAAAGTCACAGGCTGAGGAATGACCAGAGCATGGCAATAGTCAAATGGTAAAGAAAAAAACAGGCTCAACAAAATACCATGTAAAGAGAATGCTGCAACAAAATACCATGTAAAGAGAATGCAGAACTATAGAACAATTTGTTGATACAAATAAAACTATGAGAAGGCTATTAAACCCAAGAAATCATCTGGGAGAGCTTCACTATCCTAATAGACATATCTAGCACCTGGCAGAAAGCGGGGAGTAAGCAGGACAGTGCTAAGTTACAACATAAAGAATACACGAGAAAAAAAACAGGCCATGAAGATGTTGGTATACAGTTGTATGTTGAAATGCATAGACAAATCAAGTTAAGAAGCAAAATCTGTCAAGTGACTGACATGAAATCCCTATTGATTAGAAGTCCAGACCTAGATGAAAAAAAAAGCAATTTTGTGATAATACTACTGTCTCCCTGACCATAAAGGCAACAATGAGAGTAACATACAAAAGAGATGAGAGATGTTTTGAGATTAGGACATGCAACAGAAATGGTAGACTTCATTTACCATATTTAAACTAGGGATAGATCACAGAGTACTCACAAGAGAAGGGGTAATTTCTTATTTGGTCCTCACCAGCAGAAAGACTGTGGTTTTTTGTGCTGGTGAGGACCAAATAAGTGTGAGGAGGTAGAAGTGACAGAGAGGAGCTGCTATGGACTGACTGCAGCTCCCAATTCCCCATCCCTCTCTGCTGCGCAGGGAGAAGGAGGTAGAGGAGTTGGGGACGAAGGAGCAAAGCTGAGCCTGGGAAGAAAAGGGGCTTGGTTGGAGGAGGGTGGTTTAGGTTTTGTCTTTGTTTCTCATGGTCCAACTCTATTTTTAATTGGCTATAAATTATGTGAATTTTCCCCAAGTTGAGTTTGTTTTGCCCGTGATAGCAATTGGTCAGAGATGCCCTGTCTTTATCTCTACCCATGAGCTTTTCCATCTTATTTTCTCTCCCCTGTCGTGTTAAGGGGGGGCAGTGAGAGAGCACCTGTGTGGGGTCTGGCAGCTAGGGCAGGCCAACCCACCACAGAAGTTCCATACAAATATTTACAAACTTCTCCACCATCCATTTTCTTAAAAGCCGTCTCTTCATACTCTACTTTGCAGTGGATTTTTATAAAACCCATGATAATCATTAGTTTGATGATGTATGAAAGGATTGGTCAAGTTGATTATTAAAGTTTTATGTATTATTATGTACCTTTGTCTCTTTTGTATGTAGGCCACACATCTTAAAAAGCCCTGGGGGGAGGGATCATTCTATTGGTTGTAATTATACAGTATGCCTCACACTATAGTACTGGTTCATGAATAGGGTCCCTTAAGGATACTTACACAGATCAGTATTTTAGGCAACTGAATGCAACACCTTTTCCTTTATTTCCCCTTATTTTGCATCACTTCTACTTAAAATGTTAACATTTTAAATACAAACTTAAGACTCTAATTTTTCATTCATTTGTATATTCTATGAAAGTCCTGTCTTAAAACTGCTAGAATATTAGTCAGTTGTCACTAAAGTCTATTTCCAAACAATGTAAAATAAAATAGGATGATGGAGTAGATGGGCCACTGGAAATCCCTTACAACCCAAATAATCCTAAGGAGTGAAAATCTCTCAAATCCTTATTGACAGGGAATTTTATGCAGTTATTATCAAAGAACTCAAAGGAGTAAAGAATTTCCAGAAGAGATCAGCAATCTGGCTGTAATTCCAAACAAATAACTAGTATTTGAACATTCATATGTAAGAAATCATTCCTAAATATGACATTATTGCCTCATGTTTTATGGACACATTTGTTCTCCTTCAAGAAAAACACTGGAAACAAGTAATTAATCACACACAGTACTATAGGGATACACAAAGAATAATTGCTGCCTAATCTCTGTCTACCCTTCAAATATTCTCCAACTATTTCCCAAACACTTGCATGCATGCACACACACACAGAGATTTTGGAGGACTGAATTTTTTTCATCTTTTCCTAATTCTTTAGCACACACTGTGTATTTTACCAGTAACCTTGGGTAGCTTTGGCTAAAATATTTTGCTTTCATGTTACTTCAAATGTGAAATTCAAATAACATTGTTGTGTCCGTTACTACTTCTTTTTTTTTTTTTCCCCTGAAAATATCGTAGGAAATGGGCTTACTAAGAAAAATGTTCCTAAAACAGCAAATTTTAAAAGGAAGGAAGAAAAAGTAATTATATACATAAAGACAGCATTTTCACAATAGAATCTAAGTTATTTTCATCCAATCAGGAAACAGAAGAAATTCCATGTGATTTATATTGTCACAGCAAGAATCAAATTATACTGAGTACAAATTCAGTTAGCTTCTTTTGAATGCTGTGCAGACCTGCAAGTGACAATACAATGTATTCAGGAAAATGTCTGAAATAGCAAATAAATCTGAGAACAGAAAAAAAAAGTGCATTTAGTCTTTCCTGACTTTGATGAATCCTAGATGAGACAAGCTGCAGTTCATAGAATCCTCTGTTCACTTGTTCTTTGATTATTAGGAAATGGTGTTGAGTTGCTGGTTTAAGAAAACTAAACTGACAACTGCTGAAAAATGACAATTATAGCAAGTATCATTGATGTTGGAGTGAAAAATACAGCCAGCAGTGGTGATGAATCTGGGGAAAACACCAAGCTAGCCAAAAGATTGCAAGCTCACTAAGGCAGCCAGCATACTTGCACCATATCTTGCAGTACTTCTACTAATAATGAGTAACTTATTTTGAGAAATGAAATTCTCTTCTGTTACTGTTCTGCACATGGTATACATGGAACGCATCATAATCATGACTGGACAAATTTGCCTCCAAGGCTGCAAGGCCTTCTTGCCAAAACTTAAGAGAAGGGGAGTAAAGAAAAACACCAGGGTTTTAAAGATGATGTCCTAACACAGGTATTTACTGCTTACTGTGAAAGAAGACTAATACTGTCTTTCGTGGAAAGAAAAGTCATAACTTTAGATATGAATAGATGTTGTCTAATTGGTGTTTGTTGTTAACTCATGAATATTCAGCCCTTATCTCTCCACACTGGATACATGATACAGAAAGCTGCCCAGTATCAGCCATGACCCATACTGTTTAGAGCATCATCAAAGAGACAGTCAGACGAAGGGTCTGTAGAATATCAAATCCTTCTGTATGGCTTTATGTTTGAAAGCCAGGTACCCTCCTCAAGTCTTAGAGAAGGTGAGAAACACGTAGTTTCTAGATCACATATTAGCAGTGCATTCTGGGAAATCAATTGCTTTTCACTGTATTGCCTTAGAAAATTATGCCATTCAGCTACTGAAATTTCTTCTACCTTTCATAATTATTTTTTTTTAATTAGAAAGTTTCCTGATTTGTCTAGTTAGAGTGGGTGATGTTATCTTAAAATATCAGATCATATTTTCCAAAAACTAAAACCTATAGGATAATGACAGCTACCAGTTTCTTGTAGCTTCTGTTGTGTGTACGTACCACACACACAAAGACACAGGCACACATTTTTAAATGGTACTTGCATATTTTGTTAGCCTGCAGGGAGAATTGTTCTAGCTTTTATCACCGAGGGTACGAAAAATTCAACATTAAATCATTTCAAATTAATGGGAATTTTTCTCTTAGGGCAGAAATAATTCTGTGTGGTACCTCCCGGAAGCCAAATAAGATGATTTCAGCCTCTTGGGAGGAGATACAACAGCTTCACAGAAGAAGCCTTTCTACTGACTGTCATTTAATTCCCAGTAGGTGTTTCATTTTCTCATAAAGACTTCATCATTATTTTTCCTTTTTGTTCAGAGCAAACGTCTTTCCCTTCAGCTGCAATAAAAAGGATCTAAACTCAAGGATCTTCCTTTTTCATAAAACATACGACATACATTTTTCCTTTCTAGGAGCAGACTTCTGATTCATCTGAGTGATGAACTAACACTGAGGAATGAACGGTAAGAATTAAATGTAGGGTTCTGCAGGACCTGACGAAAAAGGAAGTGCTGAAAGATAAATATATGGATAAGAAAAAATTCAATTTACAACTTAGTTTATCTGCTGTGACACTTAACACCCCACAGAGTACCACCTGAAAAAAAAATCAAATCTAAAATGAAAGCAGAATAGTTACAGCTTTATCTTTTCAGAATTCAAAAGAATGTAAAGTGCTTCATAGACACATTAATGACATTATGAAGGAAGCAGGAGAGGGAGGGGGAAAAAAATAATCCATGAACTCTACCAGACAGATGCAAGAAGAAGGTTGCAGGAAGAAAGGCAGAACATGGATCTCACAAGTATAGATAGTGAAGGAAGATAAAATAAAGATTGATACATTAAGAAATTATTTCTTTTTTTAATTCAGAAAGATGTTTTTAGTCATAAAATTGATATTTACTCAAAATGAAACAGCTTACAAGAAAAATTCTAAAAATAAAAGTATCAAAATGGCTGCAGCATATTATTGAGCACCTTGAGAGGAAAATCTTTCATTTTGAAGATTATTTTGCATTCAAAATTTCAAGTGGGTTTTTTTTTTGGTTTGGTTTCATTTGTTTGTTTGTTTGTTGGTTGGTTGGTTTTGTTAAGCATGAAATTAAACAAGGACTAGAACACAGACTGCAAAATGACTGTACGTTAGTTTTGGTTCCATTTCTTTTTGGCCATTTCTATAGGTTTTCATAACCATTGCTCATTTGAAACCATTAAGGAATGTGGAAAACTTGGAAAAAACTATATATTATTTTTATTTTCTGTAATTTTCTCTCTCACAAATATAAAGTATTAACTACAGATGGAATCTATTCCATCTAATGATTGAAATTAAAGGAAAGGCCGCTAACTTCAGCAGAATATTCTGAGGAACTGGAACGTTACAAAGGGTCTCCCCAGGCAACATTTTCCATCGCTTTGCTAAAGAAGCATAGGCCAATGAATAAGCAATAATGGCTTGCATCAAAGAATTTTAAATAGAATATTTCAATAAGCAGAAGATTTCTGAAGTACTACATGAATTTTAAATGCAAGAGCTGCTGCCTTCAGAGATCTGCAGTTTGTCAGGACCAGGATGTCCATGTGGTGAGAAATAATTTGAGTGCCTATACTCTGTAAACAGTTTCTGGTACAGCTTCACAGATACTTATTCAACTTAATAAAAGACACATGGGCTAAATTGTCGTTGAAGTTGTGGTTTAAAGGGAAAAGATTTTTTTTATTATTTTGCAAATCTCATTTTACAGTCCACTAAAGACTGACTCCACAGTGGAGAGAAGTCCCACATACATACAGACTGTGTCATATCAGAAAACCTACACCAGATAGGTCCTGTGAAATTCTTTCTTTGGATATGCAGACAACAGCTCCCTTCCTCTGGTCACTTATTAAAACCTGTCTTGAGAGAAGTAGACTCACCTCTGCAGGTGGTCTAGGGCTGATTATTTGGAGATAACAGGAGAGAGCTTTGGTGGATGTAGAATAGGGAAGATAAATCCCTGAGGTTGGTCATTTAAAGGCCACAAAGCTGATGGTAGGAACTGCAAGATGTGTGAGCTGGTACGTAGAGGCAAGGGCGGAGCCTGAAGAGAAAAGAAAATGCTAATGTATTAAGGACAGATGATGGGAAACAGCGGCAAGCTAGCAGAACACTGAAGATATACTCATTTAAAGGCACAATTTACATATGTAACTTCTGGTTTTGAAGCTCAGTAATAAATGCTGAAACACAATCCAAACAATAGGCACCAGACACTATGGACCTGATTAAACAAAGCATTTCATTGTACAACACATTTAAATGATCTCTTCTTAATCATTTCATGACTAAAAATACCTTTTGTTACCGCAAGTGAATGAAGGGAAAACCAATAAAACCAGAAAAAAAGGGGAAGAGAGAGGACCAGAGAGTGAAGAATGTGAAATTTGACATGTAAAATAAGCACATTACATATTTTTAATCATTTAAATTGTATAGATAAACTCATCCTAACAACTGTTGACTTCAATAAAACAATCATTCAAATAAATAAATTTATGTTTGGTTATAAAAAAATAATTTTCTTAAATCACTATCTCAGAAATTCCATTTTTTCCCAAATTGTGAATGTGTAAAGTTTCATTCTCTTTCTGTCAGTTTTGCTGCTCATCAGAAGTCAATGATATCTTGTTTCTTTGTTGATATTTTGAGATTTCCTCTTTTTAGAAGATTGTTGCATGTGATCTGAACCTCAAATTAAATATTCATGTTCTTCTAATATGGCTGCAAATATTTACTGAACACACATTCAAGTTGAGTAAGCACAAATGTTCACACAGTTGCTGCATCTGCTTCCTTTCTGGGAGCTATATGTTTTAGATGACATCTAGGCCCTTTCTTCTGCTACAATTTGTCTCTTTTAGAGATATTACCCTATTGTCATAGTAAACTAAAAAAAAAAGATACTAATAAACATAAATAAAGAGATACATAAGTGTTCAGATATTTACATCCTGTTATTTCTAGTAGAAAATTCGCTGTTACTTTTAATCCCATCTTGTTTTCACGATGTGTTAATTACATCTTTTCTCACTGTCTGTACTTCTGTCTCTGTCTTAGAATTCTGTCTCGATGGTTGTGAAATACATGGTCCCGTTGTTACTTAAGCAATATTTTTGCCATATCACAAGCATCAAATTTTGAAAATACTCCTGAACTAAAATGTGATTCAAAAAACCAGACAAAAAACCACAAGGACTATGTGAACAGAAAATTTGAAAATTACAGTTTAATGTGAAGAAAAATGTAATTTTAGCCTTAGTAATATAAATAAATGGGCAGGTTGGGGGAGACAGGTAGAAAGACACAAAACAATAAGGAGAAAGCATATCTTCTAAACCCTTTCCTGAAACCTGTTTCTATCACGCTTGAACTCTGGTTTGTAAAAATATTTCTCTGGAATGTGTTCTAACCTGTTCTAATTTTAAAACAAAAGGAAGTGAAAAATACCAATTTAAAAGTGCCATTTGTCTAGAATCTCTTGGAGAAAAAAGCTGAGTTTTAAAAATTATGTAAGGTAACCTGCATATATGAAAACTAACCACCATGAATGAATATTCACTGCCTATAATTTTTCTTTTGTGAAATACTCAGCATTTTGTAGGCAAACACTTTACCTCACTGCAAGTAAATATGAACTCAATCACAAGAAAGACAAATAGAAAAATCCAGGTAAAAAAGGAGGTGGAGGGAATAATAGGATTGTATGCTATGGGCCAAAGATTTGCGGAATGTAATTTTACTTAATTTTTTGCCAGCCACTACAAACGTCCAGTCACCAATTCAGGTAGCAGGAAAAAGAACACGAGCACTTAGACAGACATGTCTATCCTACCCTTTCCCCAGTCTCAATTTCCTGCTGGAGGTCACAGTCGGTGGGTGAGGACTCCCCTGATAAGGTGGAAGCCAGCATGGGAGGTGGAGGTGGCCCACCTCGTGGTTTCTTTCTGCCTCCTGACACTGCATGGTCTCCTGCTGTCCCATTCTATGAATGGGTCGCTTAGGGGATGCGGTGCCTTTGGCAGAGTATGTGCTCTGGTCCAGAGTGGAGTGCTTTTTCTCTGTTGGCCTCCTGAATGATGACTCCAGCCCCATCAGCTACCATCATCTTTCTGAAATTTGTTGGAGCGTGAGTGCTGTGCTCCAGAAGCGAGGACTTCTCTCACTGGAGAAAGTTCAGGTCTGTGATGGCTTTTTTTCATTATGATAGAGCTTAATGGTCTAACATATCCATTACAGCGTGTTTGTGTGTCCATAAGTGTTAGCCCAACAGCAATTTGATCTATATTTCAGCTATCCAGGTTTGAATCAGAACTTACTGAACTCAGTGGGAACAGAAGCTGGTGATGCAAAATGCCTAACATGTTGCCACACCACAGGGACAAACTAGTGTTCATGGGCATCTGGTCAGTACTCAAAAATCCTGAGAACTGATGGCAACAATTTCTTGGAGGACCTCCAGAACAGAAATTCACCTTCTCTACAACACCAATAGAAGTACATTAGTGAGGTTACCAAATTCCAGATCATCACATTACAAAATTAAGTTTTGGAAAGATGTGAGCTGTTTTCTCATAGAAGTCCTTAAATCAGGAAGTTTCTCTATGTACATGTAGAGTCATCTTTCATGACTTCCTCCATCAGCAAAAGCTTCATGAGCTATCCTTCCTCTTCTACACCATCTTGTCATACCAAATTTACATCTCAGTCTGCATTTATCAAGAAACAATGTTAACATGATATTTTATGTTCTCTTGCATTGTAAGAATAACAGCCTATACAGAAAAGTACTTTTGCATTCTCTGTTTTCTTCTCTCAGCTAGAAGAAAAGAAAAATGAAAGTTGCTAAGCTGAAGAATAGAAATACCTGTACTCTAGAACTGCTGTAAGTGTTCTTTAAAGGAGAATGCTTGAGCATCCAGCTGGAGAAAGGTGCTGCAGGTGTGCAAACAGCAACCAGTTCAGGCTCATGAAAAGTTGTGAAGCAGAACAACAACGATGGCAGGGGCTGCTAGACAATCTGAGCTAAATGGTTAATTATGGTGTTCATGATAAATACAGCTTAAGAGAGACTGGAAGATTAATTCTCATTATAGCTTTAGGCACTTTTTGAGATCATCTCCTGAATCACAAGCTGCCTTTGTTTCTTGACCTATGCAAAATACCTACGGAGAGCTAATGGCAAGCCATACAAAATTATATTGCGAACAGACATCAGACTGTAGAGCGTATGGTATGAAACAAATGTACTGCAGAATATCTATTCATCTTATGCTGACTTTTCAGAAAAATGAAAAAAAAAAGAAAAATAAAGAAAAAAGAAAAAAGAAAAAAGAAAAAAGAAAAAAGAAAAAAGAAAAAAGAAAAAAGAAAAAAGAAAAAAAGATAAAGTACTGATTTTGAAAAAGTTACTGAAAGACTTGCCAAGTAAAAATATCCTAAGCTTCAAAATGTTTGTATAGTTTGTCATTATCTCTGGAAATCATGAACCCAGCTGTTACCACTGATAGTATTTTCTTGTGTTACTGATATTTGATCAAATCTAGCTGTTAACTAACTCAGAAAACACTGTGAGTTGAAATTTTGCCATGTACTTGCTTGAGACAAATGGTATAAGTTGAAACTAAACTAAAAAAAAATTTTGTTTATTTATTTTTTAAATTGGTCTTCTGCTTAGCATTTTGTTGTTAGGCAATGTAACAAGGCATGGAGGATATTACAACTCAGCTTTCTGGAACTTGATATTCCATTTTGTAAAACAAGAACTCTAGCTTCCACGATTTTATTCCCTTTAATAGATGCTAGCATCAGTAAGAAGTGGATGGCTGCACACAGAACTGTACAACTGTTAGGCAGTAATTTTCAACAAATTTTTAGACACGATTTATGACTAAAAGAGGAAGTATTTCCAATCCATATTTATTTCATGCCCGCAGTTTCTGATCAAAGAAAATACTAACAACATTTTTGCTTCTTATGTCTTAATTTATTTAGAAATTTGTCTACTCTTTCAAGTCAGAAGGAAATGAAAGCAAAAACATATTGGTGAAAGTACCAATTCTTATTCAAAATTAATAAAGCTATTTCCTTCTTCACCTAAAAATAGAAAAGTTTTTAAGGAAAACATAATCAGTGATTCTAACCTGAGGAATACAAAAATCTGGAGTTATCATCTGTTCCATGATGCACGGGTTAAACAGGTGGTGTTGTGCAAGGATTATCCGCCAAACTTTGCCCTTCTACCTGGTAGTTAACTGAAAACCTACTTTATTTCAAAGAGAACTTCAGCAAAGAGAAGACCAGCAACTCAATCTATCTGAATAGCCTTTAAGTTACTTAATATTTGGAAGAAAGAGGTTTCATCTTTGCCTATTAAATTACTGCCAACTTCTTGTTATTTGGGAAATACTTGGATTGTTTATAAACACCCAAAATACTGTAATTAACATTTATATGTATATACTATATATTTATTATATAATAATGAACTATTTTCTGTTCTCTTTCTTCAATATAGATACCATAATATGGCAGCAGCCAGGTTTACCATGAGCTCTAAATAAGTATTTCCTTGTTTCCTTCATCCATTCTTTCTTCTGCTGAAAATCCTCTTAGTCGTAATGCAGCTATCTTCCATAACTTTCTCCTTCCATTGAAAGACTCAGTTCTATCCACAGTAATTACTTACAAATCCATCAAAATGCAGAAATCTCATTTTCCCTAAAAAAGGAATGCAAAAAATTTTTCAAAAAACCCAAAATGTAAGTGTAACTTACTAGTGAGGAGAAAAGTCTGTGTCCGCTGGTTTGTGTTTTAGAATCTTACTACCTATATCTGTTTCCAGGAAGGATTTAAAAATGAGCATTAGGTGTGGTCAATTTTTATTTTTAAACCAACATACAAGATATTAATTAAACAAACACAGGGCTTCTAATTTCTGAAAGCAGTCACACACAGTCATCTGCATATAGTCTTTCTTTTGCAAGAAACAGTTTCAGAATATACTCAAGAAGCTTCTAAGTAAGAAAGATAGTCAAAATAATAATCACATAACCCTACTTGCATTGATGATCACATATCCCTACTAGCCATTAGTAACAAGTTGATTTTATTAGGCAAAAACTGTAGAGACACCTTCTTCTGCTAGATGAAAATGAATGGATTCTGACTTCAGTATCACTGAATGAATAAATAACTAAGAGTCTAGCCTATTCTTTCACAAAACCCAAAAAATTTCAAAGTGTAACTATGCAGCATGAACAGGTTATATCATTGGGTGCTCATTAGAGTGATACAAGCCAGAATCACTCCACACGGAGTACATTTACACTATGGAGGTCTACTGATTTAAGATTGTTCTATACACATCAAGGAAAATAAATTTTACTTAAATTTTAACTACTGAAAAATTAATTGTTCAATGTGTAGCACAATGAATTGCCTTTTAAACAAAATCTCTATACATGAATATTGTTTAGGCAAATTCCTTCTTCCTAGACGAATAGTAGATACAATAACCCATTAAATGTGTTTCTGTGAAATAAGTCCAAGAAAGAAGTTAATTATTTTCGAATAATTTACCACACAGTATACACTGAATTTACATTATATTTCAAACTACAAGCTTTCAGTTTAAAAAGGAAATATTTAAAGTTGCTAAGCAACGGTGTCTTTGTTTATCATATTGTTTTTGAAATGAGAGCACTGGAAGGGGAAACAGAACAAACATACAAGTATATAATCTATTTTACAGTCAACATAAGAAAACAACTTTTGCTTACAGATAACAAATTAATAAATATTCTTGACAACAATTTGATCTGTGGTTCAATGGACTTTTTCTCTATGCGTTGCTGGTATTATTTTGACTTTGCTTTCTAAACATGTCAGTAAAAGGATATAGATAAGTAGAAAATGAGAAATTACAGAACAGGTTTACTGTTGAACAGAATTTCTGAAAAATGTTAAAACTAAAAGATTGTTCTACATCTGCATTCGCACACAGAGTGATAGAAACAGATAATATTCATTTATAGTAAAAATACCCAAGCGTATAGACTTGATTGTCCAAATGTGCTTATTTAATCTCTCTGTAAACCATATGTTTACTTCTTCTTATAAAACAAATGAAACAGGGATGAATTCTTCACTGGCTCCAAACTGCTCAGGCTACAAAAACCCAAGTCAGTGACTGTGTGTTGAGGCACTGCATAGAGCTCTCCAGTTGCAGAGCGTGTAGCCTCGATGAAGGTATAGCTGCTTTCCCAGACATGTCTAGGCAATTGCTGAAGCTTAACCATTCTCCTTCTGAAAGGCTTTCTTCTTCTTGTGCCAAATCCCTTGCAGTGGATGGGGAGAAGGGAAGTGGACCCACACACTGTGTGCAAAGGAATGGCCAATCCTCACGATGATTCTCAGCTGGAGAGGTGCCACCAGAGCCAGCCTTTCTCAGAGGTTGAAAGCTGAACAGGAGCTGCCTAATATGCCTGTCCTACCGCTACCTGTAATTTTCCTGTTTATCATCATTTTTTCTCTTAAAAAGACATGTGGTTCTCTTTCACAGTTTTAATTTTTTTCTTCACTGTAAGTAAATGAGGTAAAGACTTTCTGTATTGTGGAAAATGAGACAGGTTGTGAGCTAGGAAAGGTGACACTGGCCATCTTCCAACGTGCCTGACGGAATTCACTGGGGCTGGCATTTTGTTCCTCTCATTGGACATGTTGCTGAAGAGGACAAGGCCTCAGTACCACAGAAAAAAGCACTTAAGCATCAATATATGATACAAAGTGTCCATGTTTGACCTCTCATTGCTAACTGAAGTGGTACATGTTGGCTATTTTCCAGGGTAATTTAATGAATCCCCTTAACCTGCGGCAAAATTCTTGGTTGTTTTATGAAGGCTGTGGAATTTTTGAGAAGAGATTTCTTTGCTTTTATGTTTCCTCCTTTTTTCAAATACATTGACCTCTACCTCGTTTACTATGTATATAAACATAGAAATATACATGGGCACTGGAAGTGCTGGTACTTTTTTTTATCTCACATTCTCCAGACACTTTCATCCCAGATGACCTGGTACAATCCTTCAAGTTAAACTTCCAAAATCATCCCAAGATTTTGGGGTTATAAGTGATGTAAACAAGGCAAATGTTATGATTAGACTTTTCCCCCTTAAACAAACCAAAAAGATTTTTCCATGCCTTTTATAATGCCCTATGTAATTTTTTGAAGAAAACAGAAATCCAGATGACTAAGGCTGACATTCTAGTTATCTATAGAGAGCCACAACTGCTGCTTTTGGTGTTTGGTGTTTTTCTTTTCTTCTTTTTTTTTTTTTGCCCTGTATGTCAGTAAAATGAATGAAAACAGATTTTTGCTTAGACAACTGAACTTTCAGTTTTACAATTTTGGAGGTATTATTTGGATAATTTTAAAGTCAAACCTTATTCTATTAACAGAACAAAACCACAATCTAGCTTTAGTGTTTTGTTGTTTGTTTTTTTTTAATAAGGATTTCTCTCTGAATATTTTTTGAAGGAAATGGGGCTTACTTAGCTCACGTGTTTTGGACTTCCAGAATGAATAGTCCATCTTGATGTCATGGCTGGGTACTGGGAGCAGACCTCAGCCCGCCCAGTGAATATTGCTGAAGATAATCAGTGACTATAAGAAGAAAATAAAATACGCACACTAAATAAAAGCAAATAAATTTTAAACTGTTTCCCTTAAAATAGGAAAATACGTTTGGAATTTAGTTTTTTGGCTTCTTTATAAAAAATGGAGCTAGTATTTGTCAGTGGCTTTGAAAGTAGGGAAGAGAAAGGCATAATTTTAGATTAGTGTTCTCTGGTAAGATGCACAGTGGAACCAAATACACAAGAACGAAAAAACTCTGGTTCTGAAGTACAGTACTCAGTCTGATAAAGATGTAACGTGTTTATTTCACAGATCATTTGTATTCTGTTATTAATCAATGAGTTAGGTTATTAACCTACGAGTCAACTACAAACTTAGGGGCAGACAAGCCTCAGGAAATGAAAAATGGGAAGTGGATTCGAGGCAATCCTGTTTATGGCTTAAGGTTGTAGCATGTTCTATTTCCATGAATGCAACAAGAAGCTGTCAGCAAGGGCACCCACATCTACTCACAAGTAGAAAGTTATTTCCAGTTAGTATGGAGCCACGGGTACCATCAGTTAATTTTCTTTTTTTGTTCTTATAACTGCTTTCTTGACTTGTCTGTTGCTTATTTTCTCTGTGTGGCTTTTTGGCATAAAAAGAAATATGGCTTGTCAAAAGCAATGGTTGACAAATCACCTCACTCACTCTGTGCAAACTCTCACTCGTTCTTGAGCAGTCTGATGTATTACCTGGTTCAGAACTAATGTGCAGCTTTGTCCCTTTTGCAGGGCCCTTCCATTTCAACTGCACAAGACCTTACAAATAATGGCAATACATGCCACTTAATACCAATTTAAAAAGACAGAAAAATATTTTATTGAGGTAAGATGTTTAAGCCTAGCCTTGTTATTTAAAATACTTCCCAAATTCCATTGAAAGCACACAACAGAGCTGAACTTAAGGAATGTGTCTCTCCCACCATTGTGGTGGCATATTGTAACCTGAATACATTCAGACTTAAAAAGAAATCACATTTGGTGTTTTTGAAGAATACCACACAAGGGAATAAAAAGATGTCTGCATACTTCCTGTTCCCTTAGATGGATATCTAAGTTTGAGACCACCTGAATTCCACGTGTTCTGATTTTGCAAAGTATTTAAACTACATCTTTTGTTTAATTTCTATTCATTTTAGAATCCTGAAGAAGGAGCCACAGATTCTAGTATGCACTGGTGCTGAAATAAGGATAATATAGTGCAACTAGCTCAGACTTTGTAAATGCCAGCCATATGCCAGTAGTTTGTCTGTTACGTGTTACTCCTCAAAGGTCGGATAAGGCACACAAGTGCTAAAACATGTCTTGAAAGTTGCTAGCCTACAACGGCTTGGATGAAGACAAAAGAGATTCCTGAGCACTAGGTATTATCACTTTGATAGATCAGGGAATTTATTGTCAGTGTCCAGCTAATGGGTGTTGTAGCAATGCAACATGCGTATACAATTAGCTTCCAAATGGATGAATTGTCTGCATTCAAATCAATACCTGGTTCTGAATTCAGTATGATGTTGTAAAATAACCAAACACTTACCAGATAAATATGACTACAGTTTCAACTGAAACAAATCATTCTTTTTATTTGGTTATAGTTTTCTTTTACATTCATTTCAGGAATTTAAAGCATAGAATTTAAATCAGTTCAGACATTAAAAGATATCAAAGCTGTAGGAACTGGTTGGAACATGTTGCCCAGAGAAGTTGTGGATGCCCCACCCCTGGAGGTGTTGAAGGCCACGTTGGATGGGGCTTTGAGTAACCTGGTGCAAGGTGTCCCTGCCGTGGCAGGGGGGTTGGAACTAGGTGATCTTTAAGGTCACGTCCACCCCCAAACATTTTATGATGCTATGATTCTATGATTCTATAATTCTATAAACCATTTCTAAATCTTGAGGAAGAAATTTTAAAAACAGTTTGAAGATAACCATTTTCACAATAAAATGAAGACCTTTAAAATAGTGGGGATATGGAGTTATTTACCATCTAGAAATACAGAGAGATTACCATCTTAGAAAAGGAGGAAGTTATTTTTCTATTTTAATACACTTAGACGTACACTGATCCATAGCTAGAACTCTTAGACATAATAATAATATTAATTATATAATCTATCTTCTTATTAATTATAATAATTAACAGAGTATGAAATCAGACATTTTGTATTTTCCTCTTTCTATCTTATTTGATATCCCCTTAATTTCTTCATGGTAATACCAGATAATTGGTCTATGCTGCCTGCCTCATTCATGGTTTTCTAGCCTCCTTTATCAAGGAAAGTATAGAACCTTCTCAGTTAAGCTGCATGGTCCTATTTAATTCTTCTTTATACACACACCTTTTGTCATACCTCTTAACTTGCCCTAACTTTCTCCAGTTCTAATATACCCGTTTTGAGATGAGGGGACTAGTTAAGAAACTGCACAGAGCACCCAAAAATGCAAATGGATCATGGATTTATACAATAATATAGCATTGTTCTTAGTTTTCTTCTCTATTTCTTTCCTACTAAATTTTAGAATTTGATTTACTTTTATGACTACAACCAGTTCTCATCAAGAGATCACAAATGACATCACTGTGCTGAATTTTCAAGAAATTTCTGTCATTATCTGTCCTCTATGGTAATAACTGTTAAGTTAGTACCCATTGTTTTGTATGTGAAGCTGCGATTGGTTTTGCCCACTGTAAGGTCTTTTGCATTTACGTGCAGTAAATTTCACCTGTCACTTTAATGCTCAGTCTTGTAAAGTCTTTCTGCAGTTCTTGACAGGCAGCCTTTCTTTACTATCCTGAATAACTTGTTATTGTCAAAAAAACTTATCATCTCACTATTCACTCCTTTTTTATGAACTTTACTGTTTAATAGCACAGGTCCTTAGAGATCCTTGTGGGAGTTCCTTCATGATGGGAACTGACCCTTGCTTTCCTTCTATTTCTAATCACTTCACTAATTTTTAAATTCATTTAATTCTACCTTTTAATCCTTCCCTCTCACGCTCCAGCTGTCAAGTTTCCTTGAAAGCCTTTGGTGAGAGACATTGTTAAAAAAAAGTCTGGTAAATTCAAGTAGACTATACTAAAAAGATTTTTCTAATCCACATGCCTGTTGACTCCTCCAAAGAATTTTAATGTAAATAAAGCTTGAAAAAACATAAAATTTTTTGGAAGGCTATCAAGAGTATCACTTTATATTAAAACACAATTTATAGAGAATTATACAGTATTTTCAACAATACTGCTCATAGTTGCTAAAACATAAATTATGGTCAGATAGAAGTAAAGAAGTCTAAATTCATTGGGCTTTTGGCTTTTGTTGTTGTTGTTTTGTGTTTTTTTATTGTATTTTTGTTTGTTTCTGAAGGTCTGAGACCTTATTGTGACTACCAGACTGTTCTGAAATATGAAGAAAATGAAAAGATATCCTGTCAAAATTTAAAATCAAAAAAGGAACCAGTAAAATGAACCATGTATCCAAGAACTGTGGAAAAATACAGTTGTCAAAAGTGAAGAACAAGTATATACATTTCCACTAGGTGACAAAGAAATAAATTCATATCAGACCCTGTTCAGTAATATTGTCATGACTATGGAGCAAAGTTGCTGCCTATTTCCAATTATTTTTATCCAGGAACAACACAAGTTCAAAAGTGCTACCTGTGTAATAAAGAGCACAAGGAACAAGTGCTATCTATGCAACAAAGAATAGAAGGAGCAAGAACACATTCTCTCACTGTTAGTAACAACTAAGATGATTTCATAAACCAAGTCTTAGGTATATTGTGCCTTCCAAATGGATGTGATGAGACTAAACTTTCAGTACATATTCCGTAGATGATTATTTGTTTGTTTTTTTCAAAATATGTACAAGTGCATTAAAAATTATATTAATATTTTAGTAAATGAGTTTTAGGCAAAGCCATACATATCACGTAATTCAGATTTTTATATTATAACAATATACAACCTCAAAACCACTTAGAAATGAAAGGGGAAAAACGGAAAGCTATGGAAATATGGGATTCTTCATTAGAAAGAGAAACTGTAGTAACAAGCAGGTGCCCAATAAAGAACCTGTTTATGATTCCTTACCTTACTCCCAAAGCCTAAGAGAAAAATGTTGACATTAGATTCCTTTTCATCACAAACATCACTTAGAAAAACACTTTACTGTTAAATTCCCTACAGTGGGTTTAGCCAGCATATGGAACTGTATGAACTATACTTTCTATTCATGTATTTTGTGCCTCTCTAACCCATAGTGTTTTTGCTGCCCAACACAATTTATACCTCATTACCAGGATGAATATAACATAAAGCAAACAAACTTTTCTACTTTATAATTTTTGTTGGCAGCATTTAACATTTACATACATGGAATATTAGCACAAGGGATACAAAGTCATTATATACTAATGCTCTGCAAAGTGGAAAGACAATATCCTCAGTATCACTCTGCACTGCATTTCAAATGGCACATTTCAGGCGATTTATGCTAATTTTCATCATTTGCAGAACATAATGATACAAATCAGTTAGAATTCAGCACAACAGCCTCTAAGTGTTCAGAACTATGGAGAACACTGTAATGGTCTCATTAACAGTAAGCTGAGAATTGAATTTCTGTTTCTAGGCAAAACTGTTATTGCTCTACTCACGATCCTCAACACTTTTCCTGTTTCATAGGTTATAACAGGCACTGGTCAAATGCTTATTTCCCTTAGTGACCTCACTGAGCCCACCCAGAGCAATAAAGAAAGATCAATTGTACTGATATTACCTGAAGTGACCTTATTGTCTGCCTTCTGGCTGGTATTAGCTTGACAAAGAACAGCAATATCCAACTTCACTTCATATGCTTAGGAGCCTTAAGTATATACAGAGTTCATAGTTTAAACCTTTGATATATTGAAAGGAGATGGCAATAGCACAGCAAATGTTTGCTTTTCAATTTGACATTAGAGTGAGAGGGATAATAAACACTGTGTTCATAAGAATAAGTATCGCTAAAGCAAGCAAAAAGCTATCATTTCTGAAGTACATGAATGCTGGGAGGTATTAGAAGAAAAAGGTCAACTGACTGTCCAAAGCCTATCCAAAAGGCTAGTTACATCAAACAGTACAGCTAAGATATGTCCTGGATCAACAGCAGAAATATTTTTCTTTTTTTCCTTCCTTTTCCTCCTCAAAAAATTTTTATCGTTAGCTTTGACTAAAAAATTGAAAAGGACAATGATGAGTTTAATAGACCCAAATTTGTTCCAGGTTATACTTAAGCATATTAGTATCCTCCCATCACACTGACAGGGTACTCTACAGTTACTGATTCAAATATATCTCAATTATGTAAATTTTTAAACTTTTATTTGCTAAGGGAAGTAATTTACATAATGACTGTACATTTGTTACTCAGTAACTATAAAACTGTTTTTCAAAGCTCTGTCTTCTCAGTAGTTAATATCCTAGGACTACAGGAATTTCTGTTGTGGCTACTATAAACTTACAAGCATAACAACCTATATTAATCATTGGTATACCATGATTAATCATTATAAATATAAATACCTTCTTACACGCATGCTCCAGAAGCACAACCATTACCCAAGAGAATTGTATCAATGGTTTATCTGATACATTGTGTGATAGTGATCAGTAGTGGTGAAATTGTATAGCTAGAAGAGTACCAAACAAACAAACAAAAAATCTGGGTACTTAGGGTACCTAAATTGGCTAAAAGTAGTGAATTTTAGTAAATACCAACTACTACTGCATTGTAGAAACTGAAGGTATTGCAGTGTAGCAGAAATGAAATATCCTCCAGCAGTTCCATAGCAGGTCATTTTGCCTAAGCAGCAGTCAATAAGCCACAAGAGCTCTTGTGCAGTGCCGCAAGGGCTTACTGACTTACCAATACATAAATGTGACACTGAAAATCTACAGATGTTAAGAAAGTGTATGCACTGGGAGCTATTTAGATACTACCACTATTAAACAGTACTGTTTTATTCAAATTGCATTGCATTTGGTCATGAGCAGTGCAAACAGTGGCCAAACTACAAATAATGACCAAGATAAGAGATGATTGCTGATCTTGTTATTAGCCCCAAAACTCCAGGGAGGTACAAGAAAAGATGTACAGTGTATTATCCCACAACTCTTAGAATATGTTTTCTTTTTCTTAACTCCTTTCCATTAAATCACTTTTACACAAACAGAAACCCATGATGGACTTCTATCTGCCCTGTATACTTTTCGTGTCCCCAGTGAGTTGTGGCAAAGTGTTCTACAGTTTAACTCCATGTTCTATAAAAAATGTTACTCCTTATTTTGTTTAGAACCTACCATTAGCTACATTCAAACAACGTCATCTATTTCCTGTGTTGGAACAGAAAGTGGAAAGTTCTTCCCTACTCGTGTTCTCTAGCCTCTCATGATTTTACAGATATCTGTATCAACCCTCTAGAATGACTTCAGCACTAACTTATTTCAACATGAAGACTGTTTATGTTCACCTAGTTTCCTTTTAACTTGTCTAATATACTGTATATATCCACTTTCTCTACAGTTTATTTCCATTTTTACCCATTTGCTCAATAGATACATTAGCCTGACTGAGGCATTCACCATGTAGATAGCACGAGGAATGTGTTGAAAATTAAAGCAGGCTGCCAATACCTGTTTTTACCTTGTTTATCTTTGTTATTAAACTATTTTTCTTTGCCTAGTAGAAGTGGAGATCTATCTACCTATGGCAAGAGAAAGAATTTAAGGTTGTTTGTCATTCATTATCCTCACAAACATATCCCAGGATCGTCTTTTTAACACCTAGGAGAAAAAGACAGAAATATTGAGTCCATTTTACCACTGGTGTAGTGAAGCTAGAAAATATTTATGTCTTTGTAAGGCCACACGTGAAATAAATTATGCTAAAAGGATAACATATTAGGAAGTCAGGAATGACAGATTCTACAAAGTAAATATCTATTCTACATCTGGGGACCTTCCAGTTGACAGTTTTCAAGTCAATCTGCTATGACTTCTATGCAAATATTTAGTTAAAACCTTCCCATTTACTGTTTATGTACCAGGACTGCTTGGCTGGCTTTATTTTGCATGCTAATTGTTATTTTAGACTATTACCGATCTAGGAAAAGCACTATTATTAATTGCTTCACCTATCCACTGTGAATCCACCTTTAATTTGCCAGATTCAAATGTATTAATTTGAAGGACAGAAGTGCTATAAAATAGCACTTAAGGAAAAACTGTAAAATAGCACCTTTTTTAAGAGGGAAGGATGCAAAATAAGGATTTAATTTCAAAATATAACTGCTATTCAAAGCCTTCTTAGTGCATTTATGACTTGCCAGATTTGTAGATGCCGTACATGGTATCTAGCATATATATGTTTTTTTAAATCTTCAGCAGGATCTAAACACTGAGATAAATGCAATTGTAAAATTTGTATGAAAAGCTAATTCATAAAGTAACCATAACAGTATCAGAACTTACATTGCAAAACCAGTATCTTCCACTGTGTGATAGCTTACAGAAACTAAAAACTTCTCACTCTTTTTTGTCTCATCTGAATTGTATGGGTGGGCAAATAATCTACCAGAAAATGAAGGCTGAATGAGTAGCAAACAAGAAATATTATATTTGGCATGTTTAAAATTTTCATCTTGCCTCCATTTAGAAATATAAGAGCATTAAACCATACTCTCAATAATACAGTCAAGGACAAAATGCATTTTGTTACTTTCATGAACCCTGTTTTTCTTGAAAATGAGTAAAATTCGTGTTTTTAAGAGACCCAGACTGATAATCAAAGACTTATGTGAACCATCAGGAATAATAGATTTGGAGAGGCAGACTTTGGCTGTTATGGTCATCTACTTTTGGCTACAAGTTGCCATGAACTTTTTGGGTAATAAATGATTTTCTGCATACATCTTCAATTTAAACTGAAAAACTTGAAACTTGCATTTAACTGCCAAAATATTATCTGCAGTCTTACAGCTTGATGCCTGCACTTCAGACCCAAGCAGATGGAAAAAGAAAGCACAGGACAAATAACTGCAAACAAGTCTCTCTTTAAAAAGACTAATATTACTCTTATTCAGTCTAGACGGTATAAAATACAAAGAGTTCACAGGGCAAAGCACTAGTCGGTGGGAGGAAGAAAATTGTAACCTTTTTTCTCACATCTTTTCTTATTCTTCCCATTTGCACCACAGCTAAGTTCAAGAAAAGAGCAAGCATGTTAGAAGTAGGAAATTCACGGTGGTAAAATTTTTTGGCATACGTTGCTTATTAAGATTGGAAGCAGAAGCAACTATGACTGACAGTCACAAGACTCCCAAAATAAAGACTTTCCAAATTTTAACTACATTTCTGTGTGAAATAATTTTGTAAATTAATGTATTAAATATTAATTCGACTGATATCCTTTTCTAGTTTCGGTTTCAGCCAGGCATCATTGCCTATAGAATCAAGGTCTTGTTCTTAACATTCTCAAAATTACGCCTTAAAACTTTCCCTTGATCTGTGTCTAACGGAACAAGTTGATTTATTATGACCTGGAGTAGTACCAATAGAAAGCTCATAAGAAGGAAAAAAAAAAAAGAAAAATCCATTACTTCCTAGGCCAGTAATAAAACCCAACAGCAACAAAAACTCCTTCTAATTTCTTCATAAAGCAGTGCTAAATTTTTCAATTTCGTCTGAAGTCAATACTTGGTATTAGTGTTGAAGTCTTACTTCTAGTGCTACCTAACAATATGAACAATCACAGTGCTCTATTAAAAAAAAAAAAAAAGAAAAAAGGAAAGAAGTTTTCTCCCTCCTTCTGCTCTAGTTCATTTCTGATTTTCTTGCAAGCTGTCCCATTTAATGGCTTGTGTTAATATTATAGTTGTGGTTGCAAACAGATAAGCCAACATGAAAGGCGGATTTCCATAAGGTAGGGTTAGGGCTGGGAGGTCAGCATCAGTTACTGCAACAAAGATCTGGGGTTTTCTGCCTTCTTCTGAAGCATCTGATCTAGTGAATGGAATGGCACGTGTGTGAAACTAGTAAACGGGATTTTGGGAGAGGGTCCCTTTTCTGAGGTGGTGAAGGAGGGAAAGGGAAGGACAGAGAGGAGCTGGAGAAGGGATGACGGCTAATGTGAAAAGAGTGCTATAAAAAGTGCTCCAGCTTAAAATGATTCCCTTCGCAGCTCTAAAACAAAAATTCAAAAATGTCCTCTGCCTTGCAGAAACAAAGTAATAAAATTCTGTTGAAAACAAACCTAAATAAATGTTAAATTTTAGGCGAGAAAGGCCACACCATCTGTTACTATGTACAAACAACAACATTATTAGATTATAAATAATGTATCGGCACAGAAGATATGGCTGCCTTCAGATTATTAGGTTAGGAGGCCTACAGAAAGACTCTGTAAGAAGGAAGAAAGAATTACTTTTATAACTTAAAGTACAATCGAAAAACCACTTTACTGAGATGCGAATGAGAACAAGATAGATCCGTGCCACAGAAAGTCACGAGCAGCAAGGGAATGAAATTCTTAGTTATGATTTAAAGACAACATGTACAGATAGCAAAACTGAAAAGCTGGTGACTTCAGTCTTCAGTTCGTCCCTTGAGATACCTACAGTGAGTCAGGCATAAATGATGATGTAGTAAATACTTGTCCCTGGAACCACTCTGTCACAGATTCTCCTAAGAACAGTTCATCTTTGGACATGGTTTTATGAGACAGAGCAAGGAAATTAATCCTAATTGATGCAGCAGGCTTATAGGATTTAAATATGATTAAATACAAATAAATCTAGCAAACAAAAAATTAGAAAAAAATCATATACCAGCTAAAAGAATATATAATTTGATAAATGCTAAATGATAAGTCAGTTTATTTTCTGTCACCAAGAAAAAAAAAAACAACAAACAACTTTAAAAATATAGTAGAGGAATAGCAATGCTGTGTTTCTGGAAAGGAGGTTTCCTGAGCCTGAGCGTGTTTAGTAACAGAAAATGACAGTACTGTGAATGTTAGTGGTTTGTGTTTGTGTGAATGTGTGCATAAGAAAGCTCATTACTGGGTTATTCTAAGCCACACCAAATCTTTCACAGCTAAGAACTCAGGCATTTAGGTAACATAGAGAAGTTTGCCTTATGTTCTCTGCCCATTGTGCATATTTTATATACTTAGATGATATCATACAATCATAGAATGTTTTGGATGATATCATACAATCATAGAATGTTTTGGGTTGGAAGGGACCTTAAAGATCACCTAGTTCCAACCCCCTGCCCTGGGCAGGGACACCTCCCACTAGACCGGGTTGCTCAAAGCCCCATCCAGCCTGGCCTTGGACCCTTCCAGGGATGGGGCATCCACAGCCTCCCTGGGCAACTTGTTCCAGTGCCTCACCACCCTCATAGTGAAAAATTTCTTCCTGACATCTAATCTAAATCTCCCCTCTTTCAGTTTGAAACCATTACCCGTCGTCCTATCGCTACACTCCCTGATAAAGAGTCCCTCCCCATCTTTCCTATAGGCCCCCTTTAAGCCCTGGAAGGCTGCTATGAGGTCTCCTTGGAGCCTTCTCTTCTCCAGGCTGAATAACCCCAACTATCTCAGCCTGTCTTCATAGCAGAGGTGTTCCAGCCCTCTCAGCATCCTCATGGCCCTCTTCTGGACCTGTGCCAACAGGTCCATGTCCTTCCTATTTTCGGAGCCCCAGAGCTGGATGCAGTACTCCATGTGGAGTCTCATGAAAGTGGAGTAGAGGGTTAGAATCACCATTCTTGACCTTCTGGCCGTACTTCTTTTCATGCAGCCCAGGATATGCTTGGTTTTCTGGGCTGTGAGTGCACGTTGATGGCTCATGTTGAGCTTCTTATCCACCAACACCCTCAAGTTCTTCTCATCAGGGCTGTTCTCAATCCATTCACTGCCCAGCCTGTGTTTGTGCTTGGGATTGCCATGACCCGTGTGCAGGACCTTGCACTTGGCCTGGTTGAATTTCAGAAGATTCTCATGGGCCCATCTCTCAAGCCTGTCCAGGTCCCTCTGGATGGCATGCCTTCCCTCCAATGTGTCAACCACTCCACACAGCTTGGTGTCATCGGCAAATTTGCTGAGGGTGCATTCAATCCTGCAGTCCACATGACATATTCGTTTTTGTCTAATACTGTATAATGTACTGTTAAACAGAGCTAGCCCTCCTCGTGAAATATGGCTGTAGTCATAGATACTATTTTGCTTACATCGTACTGATGGACAACTGCGAGATGACTGTGCACCTTCTCTAAGGGTAAGGCTACATATTGTTCTAGTGTAACTGAGCAAAAAGTAGCCCAGTTTCAAAGATCCCGAACTTGCTGGTTTTGACAAAATGAAGCCGTTAACTATTTTAACTCTCAGAGGAGATGGACTCACATTTCGAGGGGGATCATAGGGAAATACCAAAGAAATTACCTTAGTGTATTCAGCTATTCCTGAAACCATGAGCATTCTCCTGGTGTTTAGCATGTGTCTCTTGAAAACATTTTGTACCAAATAGTTCCAAGTGTGCCTGGCCCTGCTGCCACCAGCTACATGTTGAGAGTGTGAAATATCTGAATCCCTTGAAATTATAGATAAAAATTGGTCTGAGAATGAACTCGTAGACTGGGAAACTTGCAGAGCTACAGTTTAGGCAAGACATTTTGTATTTGAAATGAATAGGACCCAAGTTTTCAACAAGAATGTGTTATGACACTATATATAAAGAGAAATTGAACAAGTTTGCACTCCTAAAAAATATTTATAATTAGTAACTCAATGTGATAGGCTCATTTAACACTAGGCACAAGAAGTTCCTTGGAAGTCATAATGAGCTTCAGAGTAGTTTACTCCATCTCCTTGTTGTTGCATCAACCCAAGCACTTTATTAGGAGAGAAAATATGATTATTTTGCCATTGTATACATCCATGTCTCTCTCCCATCTTGAAGACCTTGTGGCATTCTTGTCTTTTCTCCTCAGAAAGCTGATAATACTGAAAATGGTTCAGAGAAGGGTGTCAAGCGTGATCAAAGGTCTAGAACAAATTCTGTATCAAACACTTCTATACATAGGTGTTGTGGGGATTTTTGCTTGTTTCTAAATCTTAAAAGAGAGGAAAATTATAGTGGAAAGAGGAAGAAGATAGAGATTTGTAAAATCATGTGCGGCATGGAAAAGGCAATTAGGAAATATGTTTTACTCTCCTCCAGTACAGGTAATGACAAAGATTAAAGCTGGGAGGTGACAGGTTCAAACCAATTAGATGGAGATAGCTTTGCTGGCACATTGTAATTAAGCTGAGGAATTCTTTGCTGTCAGATGCTATGAGTTAACAGGTAAATTCATGGAATAAGAGTGCACTGTAAAAACTACTAATATTTATATGAGTTAGACTAAACATATAATTTATAATGCATGGGATCTCCAAATCTTTAATGTTTTCAGCCTGGAAAATCCTGAGAATCTTTACACTGTATGTTTACACTGTTTCACTATCTTCTCTAGGCTTCTAGTTTTTGGACGCAGAATAGTGGACTATCCAGACTTCTTGTTTTCATGCGGTATATCTGTCCTTATATCCTTATTTCCTTTCTCTGTTGTAGGCTATGAATATCCCCTGATTTCCTTCAGAAAGAAAAGTAGTTAAGTGAAAATAGAATGGAGCTTTCTTTTGAACTATATTGTTGAGTCTGCTGTTGTTTCTTTCAGCTGATACTTGGAAATCCAGGTGTGTCACCATTTCCAAGACTTATGGGGAATGGATAACATCAGTCTTAAGAATTTACAAGATTTGTTTATTTTAGCTGGATTGCAGTGCAATCCAATTATCTCTCTGTTATATATTATATAGTTTTCTTGAATTCAGGGTATTTGAAAAAGAGGTTATTTTTATACTGGACAATTTCCATACTGTTGATTTATTGTGCTCAGTAGTGTGTATAATTCCCATTTCTTCTGAGACTTTCAACTCTTATCTTGTGCCTTCAGTGTGTTTACTGAATTTTCAATGAATTTTTTATATAGATGTAGATACTGCATGTCAAGATTAACAGGTCTATTTTGTAAGACTGTTTCTTACAGAATGAGAAATGTTTTTGCATATAATGTCACAAAAAATAAATATTCCACATTTATAGCCTCTTGCACTACCTTGCTTTAAAACATTTTGAAAAAACACCTGAAGGCTGTTTTACAAATTTCTAGATAATGATGCTTTTCTATCCACTTCAAAAGAAAACAGGGACATCACTAGGATGCGTTATACCATCATTCTTAAACAAGTCTGGTTCATTTATGGCATTACACATACAAATGCATTTCATCAAACAAAAAGAAAAAAAAGCTGTTAAGAGTGTATCCCTAAATGCTAGGGGATGCTATTTGGCTTCAGTGGAGGTCCCAATGTGGCATGCATGCTATTGTTGTAGATTTGGAATTCTTACAGAGTGGAGATATTCATAAACCATACATGAGCGTACCTATTCAAATATACTCAAAGATGTGAACATTTTCAAAATTGAATCTTTTCCTCTGCTTATAAATTATTTGGAGTAGACCTTCTTTCTCTTCTTTGCAACTGTAAGTGCCTTTTTACAGCAAGTTTTAAACCCTGATTAATTTTTCACCTATAGAATATTTGTTATTTGCTCTTTAAATTGCTATTAACTATTTGCTATTTCACGGATCACGCTAATTTAATAACAATTTGAGCTTTAAAAGAATTCTCATATTCATTTATTTAAACAGCTTGTAGATAAAAAAAACTTTCTAAAAACATTTCTAAAACCAGTAAAAATGTCAAGAATTTGCAAGAAATCTCTTCATTTTTTCCTGCACAAATACTCTTGTAAATAAAAAGTGACTTAGCTAAACATTTATAAACTGTGATATTAAAAAGTTTATAGACATCAGTAAAAGATACTGGCTACTTTTTTTCACTGAACTATTTAGAATGTTTTTTTTTTTCTTCTTCTTGGTATTTAATCTGCTTTTTCTGGTTTTGCAACATAGTTACTGCAAAGTAAATTTTCCAGTAATTTTTGGTTGGTAAAGCAAATCTTTTGCTAAGGCTATTACTGTTTTCCTCATACATCTGAACCTTGCTTTGGGAAAAGAAAAAACAAAAACAGTCCTGCAACACCACATTGCTGGGGAAAAAAGCCACCTTTTCTTGTGTTTTCCCACATGCATGAGTTCAATTGTTCCTTCTAGCCATTCTTTTCAGCTAATCCCTTTCTTTTTCCTGTAACTCCAGTGCTAACGAAAGACCAATATACAGAAAACAGAAGAAATTGTGTTAGACAATTCAATACCACTATCCATGAAAAATATAACATGAAAAATGACTAGACAGAATAGGTTTTGGTGAAGTAATGCTCTACATGAGTGGGTCTTTCTGCAAGTTTCATAGAAGGTAAATGCTCCACAGAAAGCTAACACTACGTAGCTCATAAGGTAATGTAATCAAAAAGAGGTATCTGAGCAACAACAGTAATGCAGTCCTGAGGTTTCACAAAAATTTTATATGTCCTGCTCAGGATTTCTATATTTATTTCAATATAAATAAATACTTAGGCTAAGCAAATATAAGAACAATAGATTATGCAACAGGGAGAATACAGGGTTCTTTCAGGGCTATAGCTCACAGGAGATAGTGGGGAGGAGCTAACACTCGTGGTGGTTTGAGTGTTTTGGTGGCCTATTGTGAAATCAGATTTCACGTGAAACTGCTGAAACATCATTCTCCTTTGGCTACATCCAGATAAGTTAGCTTCTCAATAAAAATATTAAATGAACAAAAAGGGAAGTTTTTTGATTTGGTAAGAAAAGGAAGTTTGTGAGCATTAAAAAAACAACATTTTTTTACAAGTTCAAGATTACCCCTAGAGTTAAGTTACTTAGCACCTAGAGTTAAGTTACTTAGAGTTAAGTTACTTAAGTATTATTAGAATAATACTTAGTATTATTCTCCAAGTAGCATGGCATAAATCAAATGTCTTTGTTGCCTCATTCAATTCACCATTTTGAATGTCCAGTTGTACCCTGGATAGCCTGTTTGGCTAAAACCAGACCATTTGGCATTACACTTCAGTTTAGAAAATTAATTTCATGGATGTGTTTTGGGAGTTCTCTATCGATTGTAAGTACAAAAGCAGAAGCAGAAGTTTGACCTCATGCTGAAGGCAAAGGAGAACTGCTTGAACTATAATTTCAGAGGGGAAAAAAATAATGCATTCACAGGTCCCACACTGAGTCCTTTCTTCAACATCAAAGGACAATATTTTCAAACCATATATTTACATATTATTCAAATAATTCCTAAGGCACCGGTGGGAAAGGTGATGTACAGTGGATAGAAACAGTAAAAAGTCATGCAGGACTTATCATTTTTACTTAATGCTGAATCAGTAAAACCATTCATCAACCAAACTGAAAATAATTCAGCACTAAAGTACAGATTCTCATTTGTAAAATTCTTTCTGTAAATAAAGGAATAAAAATGTCTCTGACATCATGTAAAGGGCAGGAAAACTGTTTTAGTCTGAGCAGAACTTTTTTCCACTGCTACTTAATGTAATTGCACACTTAGTCAACACTGAGGCTTGCAATTCCTGCTATTTACAGTACCGTTAAAAGAATGGTATAGTAACAGTATTTTTCTGATGGAGAAAACAAAGTTTTATTAGTTTGCTATTTCAGGGGTTAAGAATATTAATCAATCCTATTTACATTAGCAACCGTGCTATGGCAAATGCACAAACTGCTGCATTTTCCTGAAAAAAACTATTACTTTATAGGAAAGAGGCTGGCCAGGTGCCAAGGGAATTGCACCTACAGATCTGGAGGTCTGGGGATGATTATTTTGTGTGCACTGAGAAGAGAAAAACACATGACTCAGCAGTCTTTTATTACAGCACATGCAAACAGAGAGACACAACACGATCGCGTAAGCCTTTCTTTTAAACAGAAAACTGTGCAAAACCCAAAATAAAAAGAGGAATGACAGCAAAACAAATAGATAGATAAGACTTCGAAAATTACCATAAATGGAAACAGAACTCCAGAACAATAACATCTTTCATGAGATTTTTGCTTTAAAGAGATATGTAAATAGATCCTGACAAGATCCATGCAAGAAAAGCTGCAAAAATCTCTTCTATTCCACATCCAGGTGGAACCAAGATCCCTGAAATTTAAGGAATAAAGAAGGAGTAGGAGGGGAGCTCATACAGACACAAGCTATTAAAAGATAACCACTAACCTAATGCATAAAAGAAGTGCGAAGATGACTGTAGAAGAAGATAAGAGCTCAAAACAACTTTTTATTTCATCTTTGGACTACTAAAAACATCCTCCTTAGTTACGAATTACAATGAAGTCTTAAGGTGGGCCTTTCACATATTGACTGACCAAGTTCCCGGATGGTAAATTTATGTTAAGTGAGAAATCAGAATCCAGGAAAAATCACATAATGTTCTTCAACTCCCCTCTAACTTGATGCAAATGTATTTTTGAGTAGGTGACATTAACTGTTTTAAGTGTTGAATTCTCACAACCTTAAACAGAAATCAGTTGAAGCTCAGTCAGTATCTCAAGGAAGTGAAATGTTTTCCCTTTGTGACTGTCAGTTCTGAGTTGCTTAACACGGACTGACAACGCAAAGATTAACCTCCTGCTGTTTGGTTTTTTTAGGTGAATCTTTCTTAGCAGCTTACTAATTTTTCATCTTGTTCACATAAAATATAATTGTTCCAGATATAGAAAAATCACATGCATGAATATCTCTTTGCACCCTTTACATTTTCCCACAAACATACAGGATAGTCTGCACTTTTAATGTGTATCATTGGGTACTTTAAAGGCAATTTAAGGTGACAGATGCAGCAGAACCACAGAGCTAGCTATACCTCCAGCTCCTTTTTCTCCTTGTATGAAATATTCTTCAATGCAAAGAAGCAAAATGACTGTTAACAGGATTTATTTCTGCTGTGGTTAGCAGTACGATCAGAAATATCCCTATGAGGAGACAAACTTTTATGCCTTCACCTTTCCTGTGTTTGAAGAAAGACTGGTGTCTTGTTCTTTCACCATTTGCACCACAAGAAGCCTTAAAACAATAGCTTTCTTCACATCTGTAAATACAGGGCATCCTTGGATGCCCTAAGAGGCATAAAAAAGCTCTATACCCTATGTTAGGCAAAGTGAAAACTAGGTATGACAGTGGACTACCGCACGGACTCTTTCCTCCCTGTTGCTCCAGGAATGTCAGCTAAACACTTTTGTGCATTAAGAACCTTAGTTCATACAACGTTTTTAAAAGGTAATCTCATAATACAAGGATGGGTGCAGTTCTGATGGGAATATCAGCATATAGTTTGAATTCTGCTGTGGCATCTGATCACATGATGGGGCAAAGAAGTAAAAGGCCTAGGTTTATGGATGTGATAACATCCCTCTGAGTCTTCTCAGTAAATCAACGCTACTGCTATTATCTATGCTAGCTCAATTAGACCAGCACAGGCATGCCAAGTTCTAGTATAACACCATTATTTTCTTTGCAGATATATTCCATGTAAGTATATGGTAAATAGGTTGTATTTACCCTATTGATTTTGGCTGGTGCTAAAAGAAAAAATGTGTTTATTGTCTTTAAATTCGTAAGATAAGTTTCCATGTGCACTTACTTCTTCATAGACTGAGGCACATACTTATAAATGCATCATAAATATTTTAATTTTTGCTATTATTTTTATTATTAATGACATGAATTGCACTTACCACAATTGTAATCTAAATAGATTTATCTGATGATCAGTGATGCTGCCTGGTATACTGAAGTAATCTATACTGTTTGTCCTTTGCCAAAACCCCAGATGTGTTAGATTCAACCAGATGTTAAATGTTTTGTGTAAGATTAACAACTCTGCCTCTCAGTGTTCTCAAGAAGTTTGTATTCCTTCATTTTTGGTAGAGTTAAAAACTGACCACAAGTAAGAAATGGTCACATAGCTCATTCTTTCTCTCTCTACTCTATTTATTCTGAGTGAGCTCCCCAGATATTCTGGCTGCATGTAAACGCACAATGCAACAGCTGTGGCAGTGCTCTATAGAAACCTATACATAATAACTAAAAGCACCCCCAAAAAAATAAAAATAAAGATTGTTTAAACTGTTGAGGATTATTATTTTATTATATCTGTGACCTCAAAAAAACACCAATATAACTGACCAATCAAGCCGAGAATGTTAAAGCTTACAGAACAAGACTTTAGATTGATGCTAAAATTATGAGAATAACATACTTTATTATCTCTGGAGTTGTCTGACTGCTCTGCACAACTACAATAAAAACCTAATTTATCACTATGTCACTACAGTGTTATGCCTGTTTAACTTCAGTGGTTTCAATGAGTTACTGTGATAAATCAGGACCCTGAAGAGCACAAGTGTAAGATACCATAAATGTCCATCTGTTGGACCAAATCAGACCCTCTGCAAAACAGGAACAGCTGTTGACTACAGAAAATTATCCTAAAATCTTTTAACACTGTACTGAGTTGACTCCTGTTAAGCCATATAGCAAAGCAAAACAAGGCCTTGCAAAGAAGACTTTCATCACTATTATGTTAGTCTGGATTTGGAAAAGCATAATGGAACCTAGGAAGAATCTTCAAGTAGCAGAGCTGAGGTGAAATGAAAAGACTTGGAGACTGTGCTCTAAGACACTATCTATCACTGAAACAGTGTGTTAGAGAAGCAAAATTAAAAAAAATAATCTTTACTATAAGCAGAATAAAACAACTATGCATCACCATTATGTTTCTTGAAAGTATTAAACAAGCTACAGAATCATGGAATCACAGAATTTCAGAGTTGGAAGGGACCTCTAGAGATCATCTAGTCCAACTCCCCTGCTAGAGCAGGATTGCCTAGAGCACATCACTCAGGACTGCATCCAGGCGGGTCTTGAAAGTCTTCAGAGAAGGGGACTCCACAACCCCCCTGGACAGCCTGTTCCAGTGCTCTGTCACCCTCACAGTAGAGAAATTTTTTCTCATATTTGATCGGAACTTCCTGTGTTCCAGCTTGTGCCCGTTACCCCTCGTCCTGTTACTGGGAACCACTGAAAAGAGTCTGGCTCCATCCTCCTTCAACCCACCCTTTAGATACTTGTAAACATTAATAAGGTCTCCCCTCAGTCTTCTCTTCTCCAGGCTAAAGAGTCCCAGATAAATTAAAAGAAATTAGAAATGTCACTAACAAGTGAAAAGTTATCTATTTACAGGGGGACACTCAGTAATGTGAGAAACATATATATGCAAATATTAGGGAATGAAATAGAGCATATGAATCTTCAAACCAAATTCAAGGTATTACGATAAATGGTTGTTTACAGAGTACTCTACTTGAATCAGTCACAAGTAGAAACATGTCCATTTTTCTTTAAAAAATTCTAGTGGTAAACAAGTCAAACACAATCACTTAAAAGGGCAAAAGTCTTTTAGAACACTGCCTTCCACTAAAATTTTAAAAACTAACAGGCAATATATAAAGCAGAAACTTGATTATTTCCTTGTGTCTTCATGTGATGCCAATCTCTGTCTGGCATGTAACAATTTTTAACAGGCACAAACTTAATGAAGAAATAGTTATTAAATTTCTACATTAAATTGGGATCTTAGTAATACACACAAGTAAACAAAACTTCATATTAGGTAAGTCTGATCACAGACCATAGACGAACAGAACAACTATCTACATGTTAATAGTATTTCTGTAGTAAACATTCCCTCTTCATTATTATGAAGCAAAACAGGCCCACCTTATTGAGCTTTCTGTTAAATTAGCAGCGATGCTTCTACTTTTAAGTAAAATCCCTAAAAAATTTTAAATTACTTTAAATTAAAATTAACTACAACATCTGGATGTTTTTCACATCACTTCTTCTGCACATAGACACAAAAAAAGACATCTTAGTTTGGCTCAGCATTTTCATCTCAGTTCCCTCCGACACCTCACACCAATGTAGTGAAGGAGGAATGTAGAAAAAAATCACTTCTGACAGAGGCTCCTATTAAAGATCTGGGGCAAAGAACCATGGACGGGTTGAATACAAAGTTAGACCACTGATCAGATCTGTAACAGAAGCACAATTAGGAACTAGCAGCACTTACATGGTCCGTCTAGGGCATCAGACACTCACAGAAAACCTAAACCAGTCTTTTCAACTAATAACAGAGTTCAAAATTCAGGATAAACACAAGTCCTGCAAACAATAACTTTACACCAAAAGTTAATGACAGATCAGAAGTATTTCAGTCAAGACCTATTATATTAAGCTCCACTCATTCTTCAAGTTTATTGAGACTTGCCCTAATTTGCACCCTGTATTTTACAAGAAAGAAGTCTGGGGGAAAAAAAAATCAACTCAGAAGTCCACACATTTAATAGCTTGAGCAATACATTCCCAAAGGTGCCATCACAAACACAGTCTTTGTGCAACCAAAGGTCAGGTTGACAGTTGGTAGGAAAAGAATCGCATGGCTGGAGATTCATGGCAGGAGTGTCTTCAGGGCTGGAAAACAGAAGGCTACGGCATTTCTTCCTTTATCCCCCTATTTATTGTTCAGTCTTCTGACAAAAATATCCTCAGGCTTTGCTTTGCTTTTCAGGGATTCACCACGATCTTTCATGGAACGCAGGAGGACTGTTAGTCTGTCATACTGGAGGATCAGAAAATGCCAAGGTTGGTCAGGTTCCTAAATCTGTCCTTCCAGAGTAGAAAATCTGTGTTTTCAAAAGAAGACCTTTGTATTCTAGTTTTTAAAAGTCTGCGATAATAAGAGATGACCAAATAGCTTCTGATTGTTCTTATGAGAAATTTTTAGATGTAATTTTGCAAGGTGGTTATTTTATTTTATTTTTTTTTTAATACACTTTGCTAGTTTAAGGGGTATACAGTCTGGTTTAGAAAAGAACACCCTCTTCTATTTTTTACTGGATTACACTTAGCATTAAAAACAGAGATGTTTAAAATAAAGAAAAAATTAACCAACTGTAAGCAGAAAAAATATATAGTTTAAGAAACTTGTAAACATAATATTTGACTTAAAAAATGGTCTTGTTCTTGGGTAAGAAAATCAATACTTGAAATTGTGATTAACCTTCAAAAATAAATGTATCTGTTTCTTGAATCTACATAAATCAAACTGAAAAAGCAGTGTTCAAGAAGATCTGTTATTAATTATCTGGTTGTTAAAAGTTACCAAGACCGTTTTGGAAGGACGTAAGTTTTCACAGAATTATTTCTTTCCTGTCATCTATGTGGAATACATGGGTTAACACATTCTTTCAAATCACTTAGAAAAAATAAAAATTGATCAGTCTTGCATGTTTTCCTGTTGCTGTGTCAGACAGCCTTCTGCTGCATAGTGGAGATAGCTACAAGAGCCCCTTTGAATGACAGAGAATGAATAAACTTGCAGAAGTAAATGTCGAATAGTGATAGAAGATACTTTTCTGTTTTTCAGAAAGTAGCACCATACATTCATATTTATCTGTGAGCAGTCTCTGTTTCAATAGTTATTATGGACTTGGCCCATGATTTTTCAGAATCTTACACAGATTTATTAAACACCACCCCCAGTATTTAGAAAAAAAAATCCAACTTCAGAGCTACATTTTTTGAAACTCCTATACAATTTTCCAAAGCCTTCATTAGTCTACATAGTGCCCAGAGTCATGTAATTCTCCTTTATTGGATTATCTTTTTTTGGGCAAATTTAATTGTTCACAGAGGCTCAAGCAATTAGGAAATATATAACTTAAATGCAGAATGACTGAGAAGACCCTACAGAGAAAGGAAACTTGGAAGAAGGAAAAGAAATACTTTCAGAAGTTTTTGGTTTTGACTAAGTTTCTTTCCTGAGGTGGCTTTTGTTTCTTAAGACAGGAAATCTGCACTGACATTTATGAGGAACAAAAAGGAGGGAATTAATTGTTTGCTTGACCATCACTCTCAGAACCGTTGTAAGTGAAATAAAATATTTTGACACTTTTCATGAACAATTTTCCTCATGAGAAAGCTGCCCTGTTAAGACCTAGCAGTTTGCTATTGCTCAGTGGAAAGGTAAACCACGTTACAGAAAAACCCCAACAACAAAAAACAACAACCACAACATCCAACCAACAAACCAAACAAAAAAACCCACCACAACACAAAAATTATATAAGTTGTATTAAATATAAAGTTTTAGCAGCACGTTCCTACTCTCTTCATCAATCCCTCCTTTAAGATTTCTTTGTGACAGGAACAACAAAAATTAGAAGGAAAGAATAAAGCCACAGTGGCCTGAATGTTTTCTTAATCATGTGCATTCCTTATGTTTTATATCAAAGTCAAAATCATCAAAAGTATAGCCATTGTCACTACTAATGTTCTTCGATTTCCTTCCTTTTTTGAAGACTTAAACCCCGTATAGTAAAGTCTATTTCCTTCTAATTTCTTCTGGTTTGCCCCAGTTGATCTTCATAGATTTCTGAACAGTGACTGTAAATTTACTGAAATTATTATGAAAAGCAATTCATAACTTTGTGCCCCAAAAATATGGAAAAAAGAAATCAGAAAAGCTTCTTTAGGTAACATGGAGAACGCAAAACCCTGTATGCATGAGGGATGGGAGAAGGGAGAAAAAAAACAACCATTCATCTTCTTTGAGATGAAAAAGTTGACTTTTTAAAAGAGCATCCATACCATACATAAAGCCTTATTTTTCCAAATGAATGTGGGTTACAAGAGTATTTACAGACCTAAATACTCATTGTTTTTTGAGCTATGAGACGATTTACAAAAGACTATTTAAGTGAAGAAGTTATCCTATTACGAGTTACCTATTGAAGGGGTAAACAACATCACTGATTACTTCTTACAATGTAATGCACCTTGACTATATACAGGCATAGCTGTTTTTGTTAGATATGTATGTATGGCTTCATACCATTTGAAACAGAGTAGGACCTTTTAGTTTATTTTTTGTTTGGTTTTTTTTTGTTGTTTGTTTTTTTTTCTGAGGGTCATTTAATGGTTTTATTGGAAACAGAATAATATTTAGTGATTTCATCTGTAGTTATACTGTTGACCTATAAAACAGACTATACAATACTCAGCTATTGAAAAATATGTTTTTTTGTTTTTAAAGATGCTACAATTTCTCTTATCTCATTGCATTGATATCATGTGTTCCATGTGATAAATGCATATTTACTTCTGTCATGACATTGCAAGAGTCTTAGGCACAAGCTGAAGTTACCAGTCTTCAGAGGTGTTGCATCAGTGATAACTAGCTGTAACATCTAACCACTACAGAAAGACCAATAGTCTCATACGACATTTTCATAGTTGGTATGATGTTATGGGTAGGCAGGTATCTTCAGCAATGTCTGTCATAAGGAAATCTTGATCAATGCAATGGCTATACTTGTAAAATAAGAAAGAGAAAAGGGTTTTGCAGTAACATGAGAAAATTTTCACATCAAAACTTTTTACTTGTCATAAGCCATTTTAGAAACCAATATGATTTCAGTGTTTCTCAGTATATTTACATAAACATATATGCAAATTTCAACTATTCAGATTTATCAACAAGGAAAATTCAAATCCCATTAAGTTATATAACTGTAAATCCAGATTGCTTAAAACTGTTAAGTTCTTTCTACGATAATTTCAAGATATTTTGCAAAAACTGGATTTGATGTTGAATGTTTCATGTCAGTTTCTTTTTTTCCTCTCTGTTTTACACTTCACTTTTTTAACCGTTTCCACAGCCACTTAACAAATGTAACATTAGTATCTGCACTAAATTTGAGACAATACCTTAAAAAGTATCTCTCTGTATCTGTCCTGGTTTGAGGTAAAACAGAACAGTTTTTCTGTTCAGTACAGTTTTACTTTTCAGTTAAGCCTCTTCTAACTAACTGAACTCTCTGAAATTAACGTGATGTTTTTCTGACAGTCTCCACTTCCAGAGCGATAAGACCTTATTGTTTATAACTTATGCCACGGAAAGGTATGCAAAGAGGCTCCTACTTACACTTATTGCTATAACAACCAAGGTCAGATAACTTTGTTATACGCCCCATTGGAGGGTCAGAAGAGAAAAAGAGCAGAGAGGTCACACCTGTGGGGAGGAGTGGACAGGACAGGTGACACAAAACTGACCAACAGGGTATTCCATCCCATCTGCCCCATGCTCAGTATAAAAGCTGAGGGATCAAAGAGGTCAACCTCTTTCTTCAATGGCCAGTGTCCAAGGACGACTCTGTCTGTTTGTTTGCCCTTGATCCCGATCCGTGCATTCCTGAATGCAGATCTGGAATCCAGTTTCTGTCTGTTGCTGAGTCCAGTCTGGGACTTTCTCAGTGCCTGCCGGTGATGTGATCATCACCCTGGGACCTTGATATGGTTTGGAAAAACTGTGTGTATATTTCATTCTTTCTGTTTTATTAATTTATTAATTTTTTAATATTTTTATTAAAGTTGCTTAGGTTTTAAACTCATAAGTCTCTTTTCTCTCTCATCCTTCTCTCCCTGAAGGGGAGAGAAGTAAAAGACAGCATCTGTCGTTCGTTTCAGTGGCCAGCCCAGCCTAAACCACAACAGTATCAGACGCTACTGATACATTTGACATGAGTTTATTCACAGCACAATGTAGACTGAATTTTAATGCTATGAAAAATTACTGCACTGCTATAATCAGAAACTGTGGGACCACAAGCGGTAATGATAATTATGTTGGGTGACTGTAAGTCACCATTAATTACTTTGCTGCTTACCTACGTAATTTAACCTTGATATGACAAGGCCACCGTTCTTCAAGTATAGGCAGCACAGGAGGAAGTGACAATTTTTATTACATTTTATGATTAAGACATTTGTCAAATGGGAATTCAACTGCAGTCTTCCCAGTCATTTCGCTTAGGTGATCCATTAGCCAACAGAAGTCATGCTGCAATGCTGTTGTACAATTTGTGAGCATACTATAGTCTACACAGAGACTGCAACTAATGTTGTGCAGTTCAGTGGAGGTTGTATTAACCACAGCTTGACAAGGACATCATTACTATTCAGCTACAGGCTGTAAATACATGCCATTTAGCCACACGAATTGTGCGCGATAGGGTTGGCATAGGAAATCTCAGGGCTATTTCAAGCACTTCAGCTTGAGACAGGACATGGGTCAAAGCCGACCAGACTTTTCAATACAATCTCATCCAAGTTCCAGTAATCTCTTAGCAATGAAAGGCTCTTTGACCTATCCTTGATTTATTCTGTAGGAGGCTTTTCTTTCCTCCCACATCACAAACTTTTCTAATAACCAAGTATGAACAGATGTTTCAGAAAGGACAAGGCAGAAGGTGAGTCTGTAAGGCTGCATTTGGGTATTTGTTCATCAAATAGATCAGGGCTTTCCTAAAACAGTGGTCCTTGTGTGCTCCACCCTGTTTGTTCTTTCCCACCTCCTCTTCCCTTAGAACAGACAGCCCTGTTCTGTGGTCCTTAAAAAAAATAGAAAAAGTGTAGCTGGTAATGGAGCGGAAAACTGAAGATACAATCTCCAGAATTTATTTCTACCCTCTATTTTACCACCTGTCACAACACTGAATCTTTAGTGCCCAAACCCGCAAGCCTTAGCAAATCTACGCAGTCTTCATGAAAATAGTTGGAATATAACACACAACTTGAATCAAAGGGAATATTCACCATTAAGAGCATTTATATAGATGTAAGTCTTAGTAATACAAAAAATTTCATATACTTATTTTATCTCCTTTGATACTTTAAGCAGCTTTGTGTTCTGCCAAACCAAAAGACATAAAAGTTGCTTTACATTCCATAAAAACCCCCTCCTCATCAGTGAGGATTTTTTATTGGAATGGGTCCATGATTGTTTTTTCTGTTTTGTTCTTATAAAATATTTCAAGAGGTTTACCTTCACTATTCTGCCCATGCACCTAAAATAGTCATACTGTGTGACTAGTATGAGAGTTTCTCATCAGTCTAGCCTCTTTCATTTCTTTCTAAACCAGAACCATTGACTACAAGATTGAGTTTCAGTGAAAAAAAAAAAAAATGACAAAAGACTTCAAAACCAAAGCTACTACCACTAAAGAAGCTCCTGCTTCTTTTCCAAATGGGTTGATAAACTTAAATATCATGGCTTTCTTGGCTGTTTTGAGAAACTGAACCTTGCTTCCCCTAAATGTCAATCCCTCCAGCTATATTTAATGAGTTAATTTGTTGAATGGTATTTAAACAACAGGGTATGTATATTCTATCCTACTGAGCCACTCATATGAAAATGAGTATATTTTGTATATTTATGCTATCCTCAACTATTAGACAAGGGCAGTTAAACTACAGTACTAACAAACAGATTGTGGAAAGAAAGTTAACACAGATAGTTCATTACTTTCAAGATATTGTTTCAGTTTATTTATTTTCCAACAGGACTAATAAATTCTCTGAAATCCTAACGCAACCTAAGTAGTTGTAGTATGTACTATAAGACGTTTAGGAAGAGCAGTATTATACAGTGTAGACAAGCTTGACATGCTCCTTAATCTGTGGCATAACTAATAGACTTGAACTCTGTTCTTTTTATGGAGAAGATACAGAAATTGTTATGGCAATAGGTTTTTGTATCAGACTGTGGTAGCTTCAGTTTCTCTCCTTCTCAAAAGCACAACTGAAATGTTATTACATTTGTAATCCTCCCTGTGTTTTTGTGTTGTAGCTGACATTCCTATATCAATACATTCTATATGAATTTTGTTAAGAAAATCCACATGATGTACCACATGATGTGAAATCCTTGTTGTTATGCAATTATGGCAAATATGGAAGAAACTGGGGGCAGCAGAGCTTTAAAATGAGTGTTTTGCTCAAAGGCATTCATCTGTATGACATGATAGATATTCATTTAAGAAGAGTTAGGAAATGTGGGCATTGCAAACCTTTACTTTTTTTAATACGTGTGTAACAGCCTTCCGTACTTTGTAAACTGCACACTGTAAACATAATAACTAATGTTTGCTAAACACAAAGAAGTTACCAGGACACAACTGGTTATGTAACAAGATTTATGTAGGGTGAAGAAGAAAAAACTGTGATATGAAGTGATCATTCAGAGGCATTGAGCAGTTTGGTGTCAGATCTGTTGGTACTTAAGGAAAGGAGCAGAGGGTGAACAATTGCATGAGAAATTACATTCTTTTATTCTGCACCTAAAGCAGAATTTCAAAGTTTAAGGGCTTTCCAAACATGATTGACTGTTAACTGAATTCAGAATCTTTATTACAGTCCTGGTTTGTGTATACTTGACAGTTGTCATCCAAGCTCTCAATTCACATTCTTCACTCTAATTCTCAATAATGTCATGGAAAATAAGTAGTCTGTTGTTTTCACCTCTCAAATTATCCTGAACTACTTACTTAGACTTCACTAAAAAACTAGGGCTGGCTATACCCAAAGATGTTCTCTCTGCTTTCCTCCCACTTTGATCACTCAAGTGTTTTCCAACACTGTAAATTATTTATGGCTTATCTATTGCTTCCTTGGACTTTCACGGTTTTGTGCTCCAGTGATTTTTCCTGTTGCCTCAGTCTTACTTCAGTAGCTCTTGCCACATTCTTCCGGCAAGACCCCAAAATTTCATTTACATTTTCTTCTCTCCATCCCACTCATGCAGAGCTTTATGTGCTGCCGTGCCTTAGATGCCTTAGGTCAGATTCCAGTGTAACCCTCACCCTTGATATATCCAGTTTCCTTCCCTGCAAAATTTGCAGTTGTTTCTGGCTTCTCTTAGATAATTTAACAGTAGGTTTTAATAAAACTTTGTATTTGCTATACCATTAGTTTTCTGCTTTTCCGGTTAATTAAACTGTGAAATGCACATTTTTGCAAATGATATTTATGTGCAAGTTAGTCTTAGATGTTGATGTTCTTCCTCAATGTGTTCAACATCCATCATTTTCTATTTATTCCTACTGATTATATTTTGGGATTTTATCCAGGCTTTTCAGCGCAGATTATTTCAGTCGGGCTGTATGTTGAACACTTGTGCTACTTGCTATAAAGTGCTATGTGTACATACTTCATGAACCTCTGGTATCTTCAAAGTATCCTGGAAACACCATGCTGCACTTGGTTGCATTTGTTCCTTTAGTCACTTCCTGAACTCACTACCTAATCTGCTGAATGTACATATATATAACATTCATATATATCTAACATACCTTTTTAAGTAGAACAAGTTTTGTCTCTTTCATATTTATCCACAGACTGTTTTCTCTTTTTCACTTGCCATATATTGCTGCCCTCTCATTAGGTACAGCATCTTTTTCCTCTCAGAAACAGCCAAGATATATATCAGCTACATTTCAAAAAAATAATCTAATTAGATAACTAAGGTTAGGTATAACATGGAGTCTTTTCAATGCAATAAACTTCACTTTTTCTGACAGCTGCCCTACTTATCTTTGTAGCCAGGTTGCACATTGTACCTAATTTCAAACTTAAAATAAAATAAAATAAAATAAAATAAAATAAAATAAACCCCAAACCACTATTTAAATACACTAATATCAACTCCCATCATACTATATGTATGAGGAGGACATTTTTCCTGCCGCTGAGGTTCTAACCTACCCACCATTGATGTAAATTGGATTATTGCCATTGATTCATCTGGAATAGGCTCTGAGTCACTTTAAGGCAATGGCTGAGGTAAAAGAGCTGTGCAGTCTGGCAGATGAATTCTCTTTAAAGAAGAAAAACAGCAGTACACATTTTAGTAATAGCTATTATTAGAAGCCAACATTAAGGCGATAATGTAATTAGTAGCGTTGGGAAATGTGAAACTTTACACGCTGCATATTTATGTTTCTTCTCAGAAAATCCTTGATGCTTACTGTTTCTGTCAGACAAGGTAACGTGCCTGTATATTTCATCTGACAGAAACAGCAACTCTGCATAAGTGGCTCTGGAAAATAACCAAACTGTGAAAAAGGGGCAGACAAATATTTTTAATGGTGCTCATAAAGTAAATCCGTTCTGTCAAGGGGCTGTAAGACTCATTATGAAGGCAGCCTTTACTCACTTGGGACAAACCCAAAGTATGTATATAGAGAAAAAGATAATATGCTGAAAGGGTTCACATTCATTTCCAAAGACTACTGAGCTTCAAACTTCTCTGTGGAAAACATAGAAACTATTTAACTATGCTCCTGCAAATTAAAAATACAAAATGAAAATTACATTGTTTTCTATGACTTATACAATGAGATTATTAATGTGTTCTTCAGTGCAGTATTTATGCACTATATTGTGTTAATCTTTTTAACATGGGAAAAATCAAGTTGTGTCTTAACCACTCTCCACTAGTAGACTGTGTGCTGTCACAGTCATCCTGTACACCTTCAAATGTCCATCAGTCTTCAGAGTGCCGGAAGACTGGAAGGTGTGATGCAGAATCAAGTTACACCTAGCAGAAATAAAAGGCTTGCCTCAGTGTGCAAACATCCCTTTTTGACACGGTATTTATGCATAAAGAAACTAGGCAACTATTTTTCAACCAGCTTCCCACTGACTGTGAAGGCCAAGACTTAAGAAGATGCTGATGGCCACAAATTGCATGTTACTAAAATAATGGGGAGATTACCTATATTCCCTTACAGTGCATGTAAAATTGCTGAAGACAAACCCCTTGAACCCCTAAGAGCATTTTTTCTGTAATGAAATTTTAGATTTTGCAGGAACTCTAAGATTTGCTTTTACTGTGAATCCAGTTAAGCTCTTTCTTCAAGAACCCAATACCACTCACTTGTATTCCAAGAGAACATAGTCACAGAAAGGAAAATGTTATTCTTATTTTACCCCGGAGAAACATGGGAAGGAAATGGAATTCCCAAGGAGCTGGAGCAACAGGCTTTCTTGCAGAGTCCTGAAAGCATTCAAGCAAGGCTCTGACACCTATATATGAGCAAAGGGACTCTTCAAGAAAGAGAATTTCAGCATACAGCAGCATTCAGAAAATTACATGAAACTAAAAATGCTAACAGATTTGTTAGATGAGAGAGTTATTTATGAAGTTGTATCAAGTAATGTTAAAGATTATAACACCTCAACAGAATATGAGGCTATTATAAAATACATGTTTAATAGAGACTACATATGCAGGCAGAATTCTTTGATTAATTTATTACTTATATTGAATTAATGACTCAGATAGCTGTGGAACTTTGACAGAACCCATTATAAGACATCAGACAGCAACCAGAACCAAAGATCCAAAACCACAGAAGAGATTACAGCACAACATAAACTAAGGAAAAGCTCTGTCAAGCTGCAAAAGGAAAAAGAAATTAGTCCATGACTAGAGAGCAAGCAATATATAGCTACAGTCAGGAGACTGACCATCAGGAAACTGGAAGCTAATAACACAAGCCAAAGGATGAGGAATTAAATCCCTAGAGCAAGCATCTGTTGAAGGAGTTTGGGAGACCTCTGCTAGTCATTCCTTCCTTCTCCTGCAGACACCATGCAGAAGGGGTTACGAGGGGATCGAGTGCACCCTCAGTAAGTTTGCAGATGACAGCAAGTTAGGAGGAAGTGTCCATCTGCTTGAGGGTATGAAGACTCTACAGAGGGATCTGGACAGGCTGGATCAATGGACTAAGGCCCATGGTCTGACATTCAACAAGACCAAGTGCTGGGTCCTTCACTTGGGTCACAACAGCCCCATGCAGTGCTACAGGGTTGGGGAAGAGTGTCTAGAAAGCTGCCCGGCAGAAAAGGACCTTGGGATGTTGATTGACAGATGGCTGAATGTGAGCAAGCAATGTGCCCAGGTGGCCAAAAAGGCAAATAGTATCCTGGCCTGTATCAGGAACAGTGTGGTGAGTAGGTTTAGGGAAGTGGTTGCCCACCTCTACTCAGCACTGGTGAGGCCACACCTCGAATACTGTGTTCAGTTTTGGGCCCCTCACTACAAGAAAGACATTGAGGTACTGGAGAAGAAGGGCAATGAAGCTGGAGAGGGGTCTAGAGCACAAGTCTTAAGAGGAGCGGCTGAGGAAACTGGGGTTGTTTAGTCTGGAGAAAAGGAGGCTGAAGGGAGACCTTATCACTCTCTACAACTCTACAACTACCTGAGAGGAGGTTGTAGCGAGATAGGGGTTTGTCTCTTCTCCAAAGTAACAGCCAATAGGACAAGAGGAAATGGCCTCAAGTTGCACCAGGGAAGTTTAGGATGGATATTAAGAAAAATTTCTTCACCGCAAGGGTTATCAAACATTGGAACAGGCTGCTCAGGGAAGTGGCAAAATCACCATCCCTGGAGGTATTTAAACAAAGGGTAGACAATGTGCTTAGGGACATGATTTAGTGATGGCTTTTGTCAGTGTTAGGTTGATGGTTGGACTCGATGATCTCAAAGGTCTTTTCCGACCTAGATGATTCTATGATTCTACGATTCTAAGCCCACCAGGAAAGGAGTGTCCACAGTTAGCTAAATCCTTCTCTACCAATACAAAATTAGTCAGATAGTTGAAATCCAACTATGCTAAAATAGTACAAAGAAAGCAGAGGAGCAGAAATGCAAATAGGCAGCTGAACACTTGATATGGAAGAATTGCTCCAGACTAGGTAAGTGAAGAACAGAACTATCTGTGGAGCGACAAATTCTTGGTGGTTTGCCATTTTCTATATTTGTTAAAGTTTATATTTTTTTTCATTGCTGAGTACAACCTTGTCTGTTGTCTTTTCCTCTCCTAAGGCAGAATGCTTTACCGAACAGGTCAGATCTTGTTTTTATAGATCTCGTAATCTCAGGCAGATACAGGAATTAAGATTTAATACATATGTATTTTAAACAAGATCAGTTTCATTTTCTGATTTGCTTACCCAGTAGGACATGTAAAAGACCTATTTTTGTGCTGATAAGTTAGAGATAAACCACCTGGTATTATAAATTCTGGTGTGGGTGAATAATCCAAGTTGTTTGAAATTACATTAAATTATAAAGCATTTATAGAGATAATTATTAGCAATGATTTCTTTAAAGAAGAAACTCAAGGGATATTTGTTTTTCCTTTCTTATTTTCAGATAGAAATATATGTGCCACTATCATGTTTAGTCAGCAGTAAAAAACCAGTAACATAACAAATATTGTTAATTCACACACTTTCTCTGGGGGTCAAGCAGTAAAGAGTCTATGCTTTGTTTTAAGGAGTGGGTTTTCATATTTATGTTTGGTTTTTTTTATAAAATCACCCATTGCTGTTAATATATTTAATTTGAATACTGGACATTCTTATGCTCAGGATGCCTTTAAAAGCTATAAACTAGTATCCCTAGATAAGAGAATCAAGAAGCCCTCTTAACAACATTGGAGTGGATACTATCTTATCAGTTTGTGACACACCTAGACAAACCTTATGGGTGCAAAACCAAAACTTTTCTCAGTTACTGAATCACAGAAAGGTAGGGGTTGGAAGGGGCCTTTGGAGATCATCTAGTCCAACTCCCCTACCAGAGCAGGGTCACCTAGAGCAGGTTGCACAGGAAAGCGTCCGGGAGGGTTTTGAATATCTCCAGAGGAGACCCCACAACCTCTCTGGGCAGCCTGTTCCAGTGCTCTGCCACCCTCAGAGTAAAGAAGTTTTTCCTCATGTTGAGAATGCTTTATTTAGTTTGATAGATTTCTTTTTTTTTCTTTTCATTGTTTTATAAATTTCTGGTAACTGGGCTGGGGTGCCTTAAGGGGAAAAATGCCAGGCTGTGTGGGTCTAACAGTCAGGTTCTATTGCAACTAGCCTTATGTCAGTACAGCAGAGAATACTGATACACAAAGTTTAACACACAGAGTATATAATGCTTACAGCTCTAAAAAACCAGCATGCTTGGGTCAGAGATTTAGAATATGTTAGCTATGGAAACAGATAAAGTGACAGTGTAACCAAAAAGTTTGACTTTTTCTGAAAATTTCCTTTGCTTGTGTCCTTTTCTCTTTTCACAGTCTGTTTTCTCATGCCTTTTATACTGATGTCTAAAGCTCATAAACTTTGTTCGCATTATAATGAAATCTTTATTAAATGAAATTTCTATAGTTTTATCACCAATATGAACATCATCTACTACATCCAATTTAATTATAGGATTATTCCATGTTTCGCCATTTCCACATTGTCCCAAGGTACCACAGTGAGTGTCAGATAAAGCACCGAAGGAGAGGTATCTGCCAATGCCCTTCCTTCCTAGCCATGACTGCAATTAACAGCAGCACTGAGTGAGGGTGGGAAACATTACTTCCTGTGCCCAAGAGGATGCTCTTCACAGCACATCAACACACTGTCTTATGAACCATATGCCTCACTGCTCTGTGACAACTGGTATTCTCAAACCCTGACAGATGCTTGCTAAGATATCTTGAGAACTGAAATTGCATCTTCTTATTGGAAATACTGAAAATGATGCAGATTTCTCATTCCTTTCCAGCTGACAAAGCCAAAAGAAGTTTCTGTGTGCCTCTTGTTCCATGGTTCTGCTAAAAAGCCTGAATAGGACTTAATAGAGAGGAACTTAATAACCTAAGTATGATGTCATAATGATCTAGGTGCATCTAGTACATGATTGAAGTAGTTATAAGCATACGCCACTCTAGCCTTTGTATTGTAATTCTTAATCAGTTTAAGAATATCTTCAAAGGCTTGTCTCACAGTTTTATGAGGACTTTCAAAGTCCTTGCAATTGCAGTTTCTTAGTTGTTCTGAGGCACACCTAAACAGTATGAGATGAAAGGTAACATAAAGCTCCCATGGCACTCTCTGATGGCAGGAAGACAGGTATTTAAAATCACCCCTTCTCACAACGAAGTGTCTGAGACAGAAACAATAGTCTCCAAAAACATTAATGTGTATTAATGGGAGTAATTGTTTGAAAGTGGAATAAGAATTTAAGAGTCATGATTGATCAGTCAAAGCTGATGTTTTTATACTTAATAATGCTTGATGTATTCCTCTTCCTTATATCATCTGTCCAGCTGATTTTAGTATCTGCAATATCCCATTGACACAATTCTGTTGTTTAAACATCCCATTTTAGGAAAAGCAATCTCTAGTTTGGTTTGAACCTGTTGCCTGCTATCTTAATTTGATACACTCTGTTTATTAGATCAGAAGACATCCTGGATAATCTTACTAAACAATTGTTTTACTTTTTACAGATCCTTTAAAAACACTGTGTGATAAGAAGCATGATTTCCAAAGTCCTTTGTACAATGAAGTATAGAAGGGGCTTTTTTTGCCTTGGAGGATACAGATAATTTGCTAAAAAAAACCCATTAAACTTCAAAATTTCAAAGTTGACATTACCCTGGACATTGCACCACATAATACACTACATTTTGTAGTTTATCATGATAGAGATATCTGCATTTTATCTTACAAGTAACAGCCAGAGAAATCAATATTGTCCATTTTTAAACAAGAAATACCACAGTACTAAACATATTTCATTTATAAGAAATAAAATTTTTGGTATGAAATGATAGTGAATTCTAGCAGATAGGTTACATTGACAATCATTTTATTCTAGGTGGTAATTTTTCCTTCCTTTCAATACTAAACCACACCAAACCAAACCAAGTTCAAATACTTGGACATAAAGATTAAAGGGCAGATGCAACCCTAAAAGCAACAGATCTGGTGATTCCAAGTTATGGGTTAGGACAATGTGTTATCTATTAGACAGCTCAATCTATTAGACTTTACAGGGACAAAGGATGCAAATAGAAACCTAATTCAACAGTGGGAATAAGGTGGGATTTACTGATTGTTACTGTCTATTACCCTAAAATACATTCAGAAACATTGTTGGATATTGTAACCTCGTATTTGTGTTCTACCTGATTGGAGCATGAACATCACTTGAGTTTCCTCCCAAACATTCAATGTTTTAAAGTAACAATTTTCGGAGCATGACCCCTGGACACCACAAGTCTGTTGCAGGTGACAAGGGCCTTTGTCCTTCCCACCAGAATTCTTAGTTTGAGACAGGAGGAAATATTTTTAGGAATGGAGAAAATGGACAGCCTTAAGGGACACTCCTTTTGCTGGAGAAGGGAGAGTGATGACATTAGATGAGAGTTTGCAGAAAAGCAGCAGGAATTAAGTAGGATTGCCCAGACTTCTCAGTCATCTCTTGGAAAGCAGTGTGTCTTTGAAATATAGTTAATTAATAAACAGGCTTCCTGGTATACAACAACAAAAAAAAATCCTGGGAATCAGTGATATGAAAGGACAATAAATAACTTGAATAAAATTCAGTTTTTGGCTGCTAGTAATTTTTCATTCCACTTGGAAACAAGATAGAAGACCAGGATGGCTGTATTATTTGAAAAGCTAATACACTCATGCTTGGTACACTGCAAGGCCTTCTTTCTTTATTTTTCAGAACAATCCAAAACACTTTATAACTATCTAGTAAAATTGCCTTTTGTCATGACAGTTCTGTTTACTTCTCCTCCTCACCTTTTTCCAGACACCCTAGCTTTAATTGGACTGAAAAATTCCTGAAACTCTGAGGGAACAGTATGTCATCTGTATTACCTTTTTGATCTCTTTCTTGCTGTTTTAACTAAGTGTGATGCAGTGGGAGTTAAGATGCAATTAGAGAAACCAACAAACTCTTTCAGAACCTACCGATGATTTCTCCAGATCACTTCCTTTTACTCCTGTGTGTGCCTTTTATATTAAAAGGTAAAAGTTAGCGTAAGACTTCGTATGTGCAGTTTCACCATCACAAATAAGTACACCATTTAAACAGTATGAAAATTATTTGAAATCCTTTAATCGTAAGGCTGCCTCAAGGAATTAGGCATCCAATTTACACACTAAAATTCCACCAAAAAAAGAGCACTTTAGTCCTTTAAGTACACCTTGAAAATCATAAGACTACCACCATATTAAGGCATTGTATGATGGACCTAACTCCTTTTAGAGGACAACTCATCATTTCACCCTTTCAAAAGAATTCTAACTTTCAGATAAGAAGGTTGTTTAGGAAGCCAGTTGTGTGGGCATGTCAAAAGCCTCAACAAAAATTTCCATGTTCTCGTTTTTGACTTACTCCTTTGGCCAGTTCAGTTCTGCATACCTGAGCCCTCATCAGTAAGGCCGGTTATACTTAATGGAAATTTGCTGTGCATATTAAAAATGAAGTTGTATTAGCAAGTCCTTTTTAATTGAAATAGCAACATGCAAGACAATGACAACTTAATGGCAGATGGAGTTGAATTAGCCACAGAGGAGAAAGGTATACCTGCAAATTCAAAAACAGATGACTGTGTGTGACATGATGTCAGACTGAACAATAAATACTATTTAACGCTCTCCTTAAATTTGATGATAGGAAAATGAAAGCATATAAAAGAGATCTGCAGAGTATGTTGTGTTCTTAATTAATGTGATGTTGGGAAGATCAGTGTGAAGAAAAAGTGAAGGTCCCAAACTGTTTGCAAGAGTGACATTTAAGTTGGGCTGAAACAAGTCTACTGGAGTAGGATACGGATTGCGTATGTTCATACACATAGCAGAAAGCCAGGTGAATTCAGCCCCTTGGAAGGCTACTGTGGGTTGGTACCAGGTAACTGCTGAGAAAATACTAGATGGACTAAAAATATAAAAAACCCAACAAACAAAATCCAAACAACAGAAGCTCCATAATTAAACTTCTTGGGAAGCTGTTAAGACAAAACATATTGGATTGAGCAGTGTCAAATCACTATTTAATATCAACTAAAACAATTTCTAAGAACAAAGATCTTTGGTTTTGTGAATCCAAATAATTTCCTTTATTTGAATTTATGTCTAAACTAATAACTATTTCTATGTTATAGACCTAAATAATTTTTTATAGTGTGAGGAAATGAAAGCAGTAAAAAAATGAAAGCAGGGTGAAAAAACCAAAACAGCAGAATCTTATTTTACACACTAAGACTTAACACACTAAGCTACTTTCCAAATATTGTTCTTAGTAATGTAGAATTAACACCTGTTGTTTTAGACAGAAATTGTACATACAAAATAAAAATCCACTTTCAGTTAGATGTGCCCTTCAGGGCTGTATTTAATTGCCTTTAGGACAGAGAGCGGGGTTATCTTGCTCATCTCATATACCAGCTGTGGTTCTGCTTCCAGCAATGAAACATTTCAACCTTCAGGAGAGAAATCCTTCAGTAAAAGAGAGTTGTTAAATGCTCTTGGTAATATTGTGAACAGGATTGTCACTGAGTGCCCCATATGACATTGGAATTCTGGCACTGAAGAATAATTTACCATGAAATAAATTACTTTTACTCCTACCAGGATATCAGAAAGATCTGTAGTAGTTGCCCTTGAGCAAAAGGGCAAAAAAGAAAACGGGCATTTGATCTTAATAATGCCATGCTAATTCTCATTAATGAGGGGGATATCCTTTGTGAATTATAACAGGAATAATGAAATGAAAGAAAAATGTATTGATAAAAAGCAATTAGAATAAATCCCAAAGAAGACCAACTCATGAGAATATGGAGGTTGGTTTAAGCTTGAGTTGTTAGAGCAATCTTATACACATTTTAAATCACTGCTACTTTTTTTCCCAGGTTCTAGATTTGCAGATGGCCATGGGGTAGTTAATGAGGTCAGACTCTATTCTTTTTTAATTCTTATTTGAAATTGCCGCAGCTGTAGCAGCGTTTCAAATGCTTTCAGAAACTACTATAGCTTTTTTTTTTTAAAGAGGTGATCCTGGCAGAATTAAAGAATTTTCAGAAAGCTATTTGGAACTACTTCTGAAATAATTAAATAGTGGGAAAATAGAACAAGTAATTTTTAGCCACATTCCAAGCTACTGGGGCTTGTGCCCACAGTTGTAGATACACCCATATTTGCAAATGTCTACAGCAATACTTTACTCTTACAGTTCACATTTCTGTAAAATTTCTTTAAACATTTTAGGAGCCTGATAATTTATTATTTCCTAATATTCATGCATAAATATTAAACTACACAAAACACCACACAAATATTTAGAACATTTAAAAAAATAAATTATTTGATAACAAGTGAAAGATAGCCAACTGTACAAGAATCAGGAATAACTGCAACCGTGGTGCAAATAGCTCTGCCAATTCATTTGTAAGAATGTGAAGTATCACTCATTTTTTATTCTCTGGAATTGAATTGGGCCATTGTGGTTTAGCCCTTGCAACCAGCTGAACCCACACAGGATTTTTCTCATTGCCCTCCAGTAGGATGGGGAAGAGAATTGGAAGGGCAAAAGCGAGAAAACTCAGGGGTTGAGGTAAAGACAGTTTAATAGGTAAAGCTAAAGCTGCACGTGCAAATGAAATAAAATAAGGAATTCATTTACTCCTTCCCATCAGCAGGCAGGTGGTTAGCCATTTCCAGGAAAGCAAGGCTCCATCACACATAATGGTTACGCAGGAAGACAAATGCCATAACTCCAAATGTATACCCTCTTCATCCTTCTTTCCCAAACTTCTATTGCTGTGCATGATGCCACATGGTATGGGATATCCCTTTGGTCAGTTGGGATCAGCTGTTCTGGCTGTGTCCCCTCCCAGAAACACAGGCCTTGATGGTATAAAGTATGGTACAACAAAATATAAGAAATAACAAATATAAAAATTATAACAAACCTGGAAAAAAAAAGTATATGGATGAAACTATGTTACTTAAAAAATATGCTTTATTATTAATCTTACCCTGTTCATATTCTAGCTTTTAATTTTAATCTCTTCTCTTGCTGTTACAAGTCTAATATCAAATCAATAATATTCTAGCTATTTTAAAAGTAAACCCTTGAAAATGCTTAATTCAGTATTGCTGAAAAATCATATTCAATTTTTTAAAAGTTCTCATTTAAAACCAAAGTAAAGATATTTTGGAATTTGTCTAAATTGGGAAATAATTTGCATTACACTTCTGTATGATGAAGCCAATGAAGTGTTTTTTGAGCAGCGACCAATTTCAGCTATTCACTTGGGCATATCTCAATCAAAGGGGCTCCACAAAGCAGTGGATGTCACCTGTGATACTGTACTCTTGGTACTTGTATTCCATGTATGCCATATGAGCTTGTCCTCCTTGGGAGGTTATGAAATTGTGCTGAAACTTAATGAAATAAGAGTATGATCATGCATTTTACATCTGTGAGGGCAGCCATAAGATATACACGGATTACTTAGTTGGCAGGGACTTATTTATCAAGAAATGCTAACATAATGTCTTTAAATCATTCCAGACTAGCAATTCAGTTCTGGAAGATCGTGTTGATGACTGCATGATCACAATCTGTAGTGTAGAAACTAAGGTAATCACAAGGTTAGTTCCAGATCACAGTAATAATCTGGATGAAGAACTACTGTGTTTAATGGTTATGAAAGACTAAATTGTTTAAAACGTTAAAAGTTGTATTTGTTAAGTGCAGCTTATCTATTTCAAGGAAGCTTTGAAACTATTCTAAATGACAAAGAAGGTAGAAAATAAAAGCTTCATGGTTTTAGGCTTTGCAAATAAACAAATAAAATTTAACTTTATTTTAAAGGTAGCTAGTTTAGGAGTTCCTCAGTGGTAGGATTTAGTGGTACCTGAGGTATAAATTATTTGAAAAATTTTAATTGAATTGTTGTATTTACACTCTTTTTCTTGTGTTTGTAACACAAATATTTTAGATAAGACAGATTTCAAATCATATTTATCTGGGTGGGCAAATGAAGCCTCTATGTTTTCTTTAGATTATGTTAATAATGAATTATGCCCATGGAGAAAAAAGAAGCTTCAGAAAAATAGTTGATGAACGGCTGCAAATTCTAAATCTTAGCAGAGTTATGTGGTAGCTGTATTACAGAGAACAATATTAATCAGCTCAGGGTAGATTTATGTGCTATTTATTTGTAACTCAGCACACACCCATAACATCCTGGTTGATATTTTAAAAAGAGATTTCAAGATTTAATCGCATTTCAAATTTGATAATACTGCCATTTAGCTTATCACAATGTTAGGTTAAAATCCTCTTACTGCTGCTTACATTATATGTATAAGCATACAACCCCCCGCCCCCCCCCCCCCCCAAAAAAAAAATAAACTATAAGAAAAAAAATAATTCTTTGGTTTATTGTTATTAGAATTGTGAGTAGATTATTCCAAAAAGGTCCAGTCAGAACCGCAGTTCCAATTACTGATGCAGAGGGATAGAATTATGTTAGTTTGTTCATCTGCTCTTTAAAAGAGCAGGCCAATTTTTTTACAAGGGAGAAAGACTGAATAATCTGAGGAGAAGAGACAAAAGTAAGGTGTATGCAAGACTGCATGTGTGTTCAAAGAGTATTGATGCTGGTAGAGGATAAGATGGGATCTGGCATGTGTTTGAGACAGCCAGCGTGGCTTCACCAGGGGCAAGTCCTGCCTGTCCAGCCTAGTGGCTTTCTAGGACAAGTGGACTTCAACAGTGGACAAGGGAAGAGCAACAGATACCATCTATCTGGACTTCTGCAAGGCTTTTGACATGGTGCCCCACAACATCCTTCTCTGTAAGTTGGGGAGATATGGATTTGATGGGTGGACTGTTTGGTGGATAAGGAACTGGCTGAATGGTCGCATCCAGAGGGTAGTGGTCAATGGCTCAATGTCCAGATGGAGAGGGTCTCCATCTGGACACACACAAGGTGTCCCTCAGGGATCCGTACCGGGACCGGTGCTGTTAAATATTTTCATCAATGATTTAGACAGTGGGATAAAGTGCACCCTCAGCAAGTTTGCCAATGACACAAAGCTGAGTGGTGCGGCTGACATGTCAGAGGGACGGGATGTCATCCACAGGGACTTGGATGAGCTAGAGAGGTAGGTCCGAATAAACCTCATGAAGTTCAACAAGGCCAAGGGCAAGGTCCTGCACTTGGGTCAGGACAACCCTTGTTATCAATACAGGCCAGGGGATGATGTGATAGAGATCAGCTCTGCGGAAAAGGACTTGGCAGCCAACAATGTGCGCTCACAGCCCAGAAGGCCAATTGCATCCAGGGCTGCATCAAAAGAAGCATGGCCAGCAGATTGAGAGAGGTAATTCTCCCCCTCTACTCTGCTTTCATGAGACCCCACCTGGAGTACTGTGTCCAGCTCTGGAACCCTCAGCACAATAAGGACATGGACCTGTTAGAGCGGGTCTGGAGGAGGGCCACGAGGATGCTGAGAGGGCAGGAGCACCTCTGCTATGAAGACAGGCTGAGAGAGCTGGGGTTGTTCAGCCTGGAGAAGAGAAGGCTCCAGGGAGACCTTATATCAGCCTTCTAGTACCTGAAGGGGGCCTACAAGAAAGCTGTGGAGGGGGTGTTTGCAAGGGTACGTAGCAATAGGACGAGGGGCAATGGTTATAAACTAGAGCAGGGTAGGTTTAGATTAGACATTAGGATGAAATTCTTTACACTGAGGGTGGTGAGACACTGGAACAGGTTGCCCAGAGAAGTGGTGGAGGCACCATCCCTGGAGACATTCAAGGCCAGGCTTGATGAGGCTCTGAGCAACCTGATCGATAAAGGTCCCTTCCAACCCAACACATTCTATGATTCTATGATTCTATGATGTCACACAGACTCTATCATAAGTCTACCAATCTCTTCCTCAACTCAACAAGTCCTTGCACTAAGGGCACCTGACCGAAACCCTCTGGTCATTTATAGCAAAATGAAATTCCAAGCAAGTGTCCTCAGTTCTTCATCTCATTTGTATCTGACATGGTAATTGCAAGCCTAGTGCCTCTCAATTTACTACTGATTTTTCCCCTGATCAGTATAGATTAATCATTTTGCTGTCAGGTAATCTGCTTTTCAGAAACTCACTCTAATATTTCTCAAGTTTCCCTTGAAGCTACATTCCCTGAAAATTTGGTCCTGCAGTACCAGGTTTGACGTTCAGTGCTATAATTCCTAACTCCTTGCCAAGTCACTTCCTGCCAAGTTATATCCATTGACTGTCTGCCCAAAGTCTTTACAGCAGTCCTGAGTCTTAACTAAAACCATCCTAGCTCCCTGCTTAATTACTTGCTGCAGGAGCCGTGCCTGCTTGCTTACAAGGGCTTTTCTCCATACTGCAATGCTTTTAAACAAGGTCTTAAATCATTTCTTATGATCTCAGCCGAACATGTCCAATTTCGAGCAGCCCCGAATTCTAGAATGTTTTTTACGTCCAAGCCAGAAACGTGGTCAGCACCGGAGAATCTATGTGGCAACCAACAAGCACATCAGTTTCCTGCTCTGCGAGGAACCCCCCCCCCCCCCCCCCCCCCCCCCCCCATCTTAGTAGTAGCAGGATTCTGACAGCAGTGCTCAAATGCTAATTTTTTGTTAGCTGGATGCAGCAGTAAATAACCATATCAATGTGTTTGACCACATGAACACATTTTTGAAAAGTTTCTCAAGGTCTGCACAACCATGGTTTACTGAAGAAAGTATCTTTTTTCTCAAAATATAAAGTCAAAAAAGAGTTCTCCTATGTTTCATTTGATGTAAAATCTTAAGTAAATGTGTATTATAGGTTGTCTATGAATCAGCTCAGACACCATGAGCAATTTATCAACCATGGATTTTGGTTTTGTTGTCTATTGTATTACAGTCTATTAAATCTAGAATGTAAAGAATAATTTTGTCTGCAGTGCTTCAAAAACCTGTTAAAACAACCCGTTTCATTTTCTTTCTTAGATTTCTCTGCAACCTAATCATATTCAGGCTTGAATATTAAAGTTGCCACATAAGTTGCTGCCTGAATATGTTTTCTGAGCAGTTGGTATGTTGGTTTGGGGTAATAGTGAAAGAGTTTTAACATATACCATTTCCAAGAGGTTCTCCAAATATATTGGTTAATTTGTCTTAATTCAGTGAAAGAGCTATGTCTAGAAACATCATTGAAAACAAAGCCTAAACCTTTATCTTCTTTTGATAATTTTCTTCCTCTCTTCATGTTTCAACTGCTATATAATGTCACTATGAAGATAATCTGATCAGATGGTGTGTTGACAGTGAGAAAGTACTTAGCAGCCACCATGTAGCAGTCATCATGAGAAGACACCCTGAAAAATATAGCCCAAACCAACATACCAGCCCATCCCACACCTTTCTCAGCGCACTGTCAATAATTATGACTCTTATTTTTTGGGATTATTTGAATGGTTAACTTTAGCTGTCAACTAGGGGATCAGCACAGCACCACTGATCTCTGTTGCAGTACATGTAATTAATCCTATGAATACATATGTAATGTTACATCACATTGCACTGCAGAGATTACATTGTTTTGCGAATCTGTAAACTAACTACTGCTGTCATTGCTAAACTGTGTTGAACTGCTAAGATCTATAACATATTCATATTTATATACATATGTAAAAGCAAGTAAAAATTAACCTTACTGTAAAGATGCTTCATTGCTTGATATAGCTGGCCTCCTGTGAACAGCCAAATGAAATGCAATGCAAATGATGGAAACTTATGTGAGCATGTTTTGCCAAATTAAAGGGTAGGAGTATATTTTCCAGGTGCTAAAGAGTATAATAATGATTTTATCAGTGGAAATGCATATAAGACACTAATAAGAGAATCAGAATGAATAATCAAAATGCATACATTATACAATATTATCCAAACCCTGGATTTTGTTACTTTAAACTGTGAAATTAAAGTAAAACCATTAACCCTTGTCCTATCACTACAGACCCTATTTAAAAGTCTGCCCCCATCTTTCTTATAAGTCCCCTTTAAGTGTTGAAAGTATACAATAAAGTGTCCCTGGAGCCTTCTCTTCTCCATTTTTGTGGCCCTCCTCTGGACCCGCTGGAACAGGTCCATGTCTTTCTCAACAGGTCAATGTCTTTCTCATGGTCCCCCTTCCCTTAGAGCATTGGTAATCTACTTCATTGGCACAGAGCACCTGTAAGCACTGAGAAGACTCAGGGAATTTCTAACTGAAGCCTCAATCTGAAGGGATCTACCCACTCTTAATAATGTTCTTCCTGTATATTGTCATTCAAAAGTAGATTTTGATGAGCCCTTAGGATGGGCTAATAGATACCATCAAATACCAATGATTCCAATTGCAGACATAGACTTCTAGTTTCTTCTGAAGTTTTATGGCAGCAAGTCCTCAGATAATGTAAATACTTATTTATGTTGCACAATTTTATAACAGAAACAGTAAGGTTGGCATGGATGCAGAATTAATGAAATTAATGAAATACATAAGTATCAGAAGGAACAGTAGAAAAAGGTTTAAAAATGTGACCTGAATTGGGAAGGAAAGGGCACCCTACCCCAGGCAGTGTTCTTACTGGTAGCACTGAGGAAGATGTTGCTTCTGTCAAGATGAAAAGGCCTGCAATCTGAAAAGGTCACAGCACAGATGATTTCCCAGCTGAAGACCGCTACCCTCACACAAGGAAGATGGTAACTAGGTTGCCATATACGGTACACACCATTCTTTTTTTTTTATGTATGCTCAACACCAGAATAGACCATGAAAATGTATTTTAACAGTGTACTTACAACTGAGGAAAAACATACAGTAGGCATAAACTTAGCCAAAGATTTGTGAAATCAGAAATCAGAAAGATTGTCAGACATAACATCTGGTCACTCCTTAGGGTTGCAAAAGAATTGTCCAGAAACTTTTTTGTCACCTCCAGCCAAGAACTGATGAGGACTTGATGGCATGCTTTTCATATTACACATAAGCAATCCTAGCCCGAATGCATGAGCGAGAGTGTGAATGTGTAAAATCCACTTGCTTAAAGACTTTGTAAATAAATACAGGCTGGGTGGTGAGTGAATTGAGAAGAGCCCTGAAGAGAAGACTTGGGGGTATCAGTGGATGAAAAACTAAATATGAGCTGGTAATGTATGCTTGCAGCCCAGAAAGCCAACCATATCCTGGGCTGCGTCAAAGTGTGGCCAGCAGATTGAGGGAGGTGATTTTGCTCCTCTGCTCTGCTCTTCTGAAACCCCACCTGGAGTACTGCACCTAGCTTTGGAGCTTTGAGTTTTACTTCACTAATTTCCTTATCATGCCATTCCACTGTAGCCCCATGTTATCAGAGTGACTGGATCGTTTATTTAAAGACATTATTGCTCCAAATGATTATAGTGTGTGTCTCATGGTTATTTTCAGAATGAAAGAAAGAAAATGCTCTTCAAAGTCTATGTAAAAAATTACCTTACTTAAAATAAATACTACACAGGCAAATCAGTATTTTTCTTGCCTTAGTTTCAACCATAATTATTTATGTTCGTATGTATTATATTCATAATGCATTCTTCTGGACATTTAAGATAATTTATGATAAAAAAACACTAACTTTCCTTTTAAGAGTACTATTATTTTCTAAATGAATTTAAACTAAGATATTTGTTTGAATCAAAGTACTGTACTAATACCAGTTTATAGAACTATAGCTGATCCACAAGAAATTGAAATTGTTCAAAATTTGTTTAGAAACGTAGTTATTCAGCAATGACACCAATTAAAGCAAAGAGAGTAATAAAAATAAAAAATGCAATATACTTATATGTAATAACACATTAATTTTAATAGAATAAATGAAGTGAAGCTTTGCTATAGGTGACTGCTTTTCGTTTCCAAAACTATAAACAAAACTGATAATTTATTATGATATCTTTGGATATTATTAAAGTTACCTTTCAGGTTATTTTTTCTTTTAATGGGAACAGAACCTTTCCATTTTCCATTTCCACAGTGTTTCTTTTCTTTTAGAATGAAAATTTAATCTAATTTTCAGATGAAGGAAAACAGAAGAAAACCAAAAAATATGAAATATCTAATGAAATGTAGTTTTGCAATATTCCAATTGCATTGGAAGGAAGAAGGTGCAGAGGATTCAAGAACACAGCACTCAAAAGATGAAGATTATGTATAGCCCTACACTTTTATAACTGGGAAACTATAAAGGATCATAGGACAATTCATGTTGGAAGAGACCTCAGGAGTTCTTTAGTTCAAAGCAGGTTCATTAATGAGGTCATGTTGCTCAGGGCTTTTTCCAGTTGTGCCGTAAAAACCTTCAAGGATGGGGACTGCACAACCCCCTCGGCCACCTGCTCCTTTGCTTCACTGTTCTCAAGGGGAAAAAAGTTTTTCTTCTATCCAGTGTGAAGCTTTCCTCTTGTTTCAAGTCACATTCGTTGTCTCTTGTCCTCCCACCATTTACTGTTGTGAAAAGCCAGGATCCATCTTCTTGATGGATCTTCTTGTAGGTCCTTGCAGGCTGCTGTTAGGTTTCCCTGAACTCTTCTCCAGGCCTGGTCCCTCAACCTTTCCTCAAAGAATATGTGCTCCAGTCATCTGCAACAACAATGGCTTTTGCTGGACTCATTCTAGTTAATTGATGCCCTTCCTGCAATGCGTGGCTGGGAGAGCAACTGGTTGCAGTACCTAGGTGAGGTGTCACAAGTGCCAAGCAGACAGCCATAATCTCTTCCCTTGAGGTACTGGTTCTCTGCCTGTGAATACTGCCCAGTATGCTGTTGGCCACCTCTGCAGCCAGAGCTCTTTCCAAAGCCCTGGGAAGCATATTTGGTTGGACTCAATGATCTCAACGGTCCTTTCCAACCATGAAGATTCTATGATTCTATGATTCTATATATTCAATTCTTGTATCTAAATATTTACAATGAGTAACTATCCACACACACACAACTAACATTGAATCTACAACTCCTAATATTTTCCTTACTTTCTAACATATTAAAAATAGAGGGTTAAATTTAATTAATATTAATATTATAAAAATATATTAAAACCAGAGACATTAATATGCAGATAGGCACTGAATATCAGAAAGCAGACTTCACACTGAGATGTTATCAGCTTTGTTGAAACTAGGAGCATAAGACTGTCTATCAAGCCACTTGTTGAGGGTTGTGTGAAATAAATTAAAAGCAGACTGAGTTGCATCACAATGGAGAAGCCATGCTACTACAAGGAAGTATTTTCTTTCTAGGAGATGTCTGTAGTGCAGAGCTGGAACCTCTCTGCCACTTCATGCTACACGCGGTTGGTTACGGGATCGCTGCCTAGGTACACAAATCCTGTCTAGCAGATGGTGGTTTGGAATTAGAAGTCATTGCTTTGCAAATGCGAGATGCTGGTGCACAGGCAAAAGGCAGGAAAAATGCAGTATCTAAAAGAAGTGAGAGGCGCTAACCAATATGAGTGAAATTTAATGTGTTCTTGTACTCAACAGAAAAACAGAGACAAAAAAACCCCAGAAGCTGGAAGCACAGAATTTGAAAAGGAAAAAACCATGAAGGCTCACATTCTTCAAAAGGCAAGTATCACAACTTGCAGCACTCATAGTCATCACTGGAAGCTGAAAAGTTTTGATAGTGTAAGGTAAGGACCCACACACGTGAATTTTAAAGCCCAAATTCAAACCAAATTGCACACAGGTCATGGTTATTGGGAAAGGTTCCCACAGTCTGGAAGAAAAACATTAAACCTAACTTCAGGAAGTGCAAGAAGGAGAACATAGGGAATTACAGCCTTATCAGCCCTCATGTTGATCTTTGGGAATGTGATGGAGCAAATCTTTACGGAGGCCTTTTCCAAACACATGAAGGACAAGACTGTGATCAGCAGTCAGCAACATGGATTTACCAAGACGAAATTGTGCTTAATCAACCTGATATGACTGACTTAGTGGATAAGGGGACAGCAGTAGTTATTGTTTATCTCATTATAGTAAAGTTTTCAATATTGTCTCTTTTAATATCCTCTCAGAAAAATTGACAAAGTACAGGCTAGATAAATGAACCATGAATGGACTGAAAAGTGGCTGAACTGCTGGACTCCAGCTGGAGGCCAGTCACTAGTGGTGTACTCCAGGGGCTAATACAGAGTCCCATACCTTTTAACGTCTCAGTTAATGACCTAGAGGATGGGGCAGACTGTATAATCAGCAAGTTTGCAGGTCATACAAAACTGAGAGGAGTGACTGACACATGAGAGGATTGCACTGTCATTCAGAGGGACCTTGACAGGTTGGAGAATTAGGCAGGGGGGAATCTCATGGAGTTCAATGCAGGGAAATGCCAAATCCGGCATGTGGGCAGGAATAACTCCAGGCACCAGCATACAATGGGGACTACACAACTGAGATCTTAAGTTCAATATATCCCTATTCCAGCAAAGGCTTTGTTGCATTTTTCTGTAAATAATAACAAACAGATCACTAAATTTAAGGATAATTTTAAGGGCCAAGTTGAATTTTCAAAGGCCATTTGTGTACAGCACAGATGGATGTTAGGCTTGGAGATAGAAAAAAAAAGACACTCATTTTCCATTGAAATGGTATCACCAAAATTAAAATGAGTTAGAAGACTGCCAATCTTAAAAATAAAATTTTTTAAGAAGGCTAATCCTACTGAAAGTCTTAAAAGTTACTTCTTGCAGCACTTTGAAATGAACCGTTTCATTATTCTGATTTTTACACACATTTTCTCTAAAAAGCTTCAAAAAGAAAATTTTGCAAAAGAGGTTTTTCAAAATGTTCTTTGCCAAGTTTTAGATATTTTCATACCATGTTACCATACCATGTAGCAGGCAGCAGAGTTGTTTTTGATAATTAGTCGTGCAAGACAGCTTTTACAACTTACCAGTACTATCCCTTCTCATTACGTGTAACCATTAAGTTCTTTTTATCCCCTACCACACCGTCTCAGACAAAATAGTTGGTCTCAAGTCCTTTGCCTAGAATACCTTTCACAGAATGTAAGCTAGAGGTTTGATACAGTTTCAGTGATGCTCTTGGGGCTACCAGCTTGCTAGTGGAGCTCCTGTCTGGAAGTCAGGTAAGACAAAGGTAAAATAGCCACCAAATATTGCCCAAGTATTCTTAATAAATGTAGTGGTCCTGACGGGGAGACTATTGTGTATTGAAGACTTAGTGCTCCACTAATAGTTGGCCTGAGTAGGTGCAGGCCTGTGCTGTGCTGTACTGCACATATTACTTGGCCTCAAGACTTGCGCTGTGCCACACATCCTTTGGTGTAGGACAAACTCAGCTAGACAATCGTAAAGGCAGACGCCGTAGCTGATTCCCAACTAGCATCACTGATGATGCCACTGGCACGTCCTTGTCTTTACCCTGAAATGAAGGAACACGTTTTCGTAAAAACATCCTCCTGAAGAAAATCTTAAAAAAACTCTAAAGACCGCAACAGCAGCAAACCTCACCATGAATGGGAATTTTGCGCAGCGTGCCCTTCCCTGACCGGAGAGGTCTGTGTGATGTTGTATAATCCCAGGTTTCCATCGTCAGAGATGTAATGCTTTATAACTTTCTATCACCTTTTCTGGAATATTAAAGTGTAGCTTTCTCGTTGGGATCCAAAAAGAACCATCACTTCCTGGTGCAAAACAATAAATACAACTGTTAAGCCTACGCTAAATATCTGTACAAAGCTCTTCTTTTCCTTTGTTCTATACTGAGCACTGTTGTCCTTGCAGGGCAAAATCCCAGGATGCTACATTAGTAATGTCTTCCAACATGAGCTTTGCTACATCATTGCAAGATGATAACTTTAGTCATGACCTGATGCTGAAAAGACAAAATTTCTAGTGCTACAGGGCCTTGCTATGACATTGAAGCTGAGAATTGCGACTGATGGTATTATGCAAGAATAGGTCCCAGTGTGCATGTTTTAAGAGCAACAAATTCCTCAGAGCATCTTACTATTTCTTTATGTACATATCTTGTACCTTTTTGGATTCACACAAAACCACGCATATCTACATGAGTAATAATTTCATGGATTGAATTCCTAGCTCTCTATTTTACTGACACCTTCTCTAGACATGTATTTAGTTTCTGACATTTCGTGGTGTTTTTCATTGCTAATGGGAGGCCAGATATTTTTTCAAATAATTTCTGAATATCTGGTTAAATCATTCTTAGCACAGTGCAGCACTTCCAAAAAGAAAAAAAACAAACACCCCACACATAATCCCTGTTTTTTTCCTGATTATTAGAGAGTAAACAGTTCAATGGATTTACTGATAGTTTAATCCTAAACATACCTATAATGCCATAAGAATAACACAGATTGAGTATTATACAAACAGGAATTAAAGTATGGGAAACAATAAAAGGCTCAAGAAACACACACACATACAAACAGACATTTAACCATTTGTTTTTGAAGGGGAAGACTTGAAGCATGGAGCATTGCTTCTAGATAAATAGCTTCCAGGCAGACTGTGAAAGTTACAGTAGAGAGCATTTTTAGGGTTTGTGGTTTCTTTGTGGGTTTTGGTGGGGTTTTTTTGTTTGCTTGCTTTTTTTTAATTTTTTTTTTTTTTATAATCTAGAAAGATCCCCTTTACCTGTTCCAACTGGTTCAAAGTTTGTGGCAGGAGAGAGCTAGAAACCCATGAGCAGTAGGATGGATCACAAGGACAGAATTAAAACTCTGGTTATGCTATTTTATTTTCACAGATATTGTGAGACACCTGTAGGTCATATTTAATGCTTATTGCACTGTTGCTTGCCCTCATACTCTTTTAATCTATAGATCTTTATCTGATTCTGGAATGTGCAGTTTTATTTCACTACATGGTCTTAATTTTGAGTTGGCACTGAAAAGATTACACAGAATGAGAGAATTCTTCTACATTTCTGTTCTTTTTTTCTTTATTCACTCCTGTTCCATATAGATTAAATAAACTGCCATTGTCAATTTCTTCTGGCTTAACAGTTAGGCTATGCTATTATTAAGAGAATCAACAGTAATTATGGACCATTTTAACAAACGGAAAGCAGGATAAGAAGGTTTAGGTTCATAACGTTATTAGCGGCACTGACAGTAATAGTGAATGGTTTATGGATTCAGACAATCCAATAAAACTCATGAGACTAACACTTAATTACAACATTGTAAAGCAAATGTTTTCTCTTCTTTCAATATCTGCCTTAAAGATGTTTTAAATTAACAAATACAATACTGGTATGGAACCTATCAGATATCTGTAGAGAGAACAGATTGATCATGACATATGGGGCTTCAGATCACAGCAGCAGAACACATTTTGTAATTTTTTTCTCAACCAAAGTTTTCAAGTACCAACTGCAAAAAATAGAGTTTTTTTTAAAAACGGAAGTACATAAAAAAAGACCCTGACGCTTAAGGACTAAAAACTCTGAGGAACCTTGAAAAACCCCAACTTTCCCCTCATGGATTTCTGCCACAACTGTATGCAATTATATATAAAATTCTTCTGATTCTTTTACTTGGCTATGGTGATACTCATATTCCAAGGGAGCACAGCATACAGCCACGATTCTCTGATGTATTATGGCTTTACCACATACTTGGATAAGTTTACACCATGGGGGAATTTAGGGTGAGGTAGCCACAAAACCAGAACCACACCACTCAGTATCATAAATCCAAGATCTATTCATTAAGCAGGACAGGTATAAGTGGCTGAATAGTAATTTAACACATACAGACACACACACAGTACAGAGCACATGCACACTGTTTAAGGTCTCTGGTCCAGCTGTGCCCAGCACCACGGGTGTGGTGGAGGAGGACACTTCCTGCAGCCGGCTGAGGTGGTTGAGTCCTAGCAGATGGCCTGTCCTTATGTGTGATGGTTCCACCTTGGACTTAGCCTTCTGCAAGGTTTCAGATCCTTGTGGACGTATCCTCTCCTGAGGGGCTAGTTTATTCACTGTTTGTTGCTTTCTGACTTTAATGGTCCCAACAAGCCAGCAGTGACCTTGCTGATTAAATCACCCTCTTTGAAATTCACTATATCTAGAGCCAGTTAGCACAGTTTCCTGGGACACTTGTGTTACAGGGATGTAAAACTGTGATGCTTTATTTCTTTCCCACTCATACCTAAAATATTAGAGCAGGACAGATGTAATCCAGAGGTATGTGGCACATATCCCCTTAACAGTTATCCATGCTTTCCCTGTTTTCCCAGCCCATATGAACATCACCTAATGACATAGAGCTATGTAGCATAGTTAAGGTCTCATTTTATCTGAGATATACTTTTGGGAAAGCTTCACCCTGTGACATTTGAAATACTAGGTCAGTCTCTCACATTCATACATGTGATTTTTTCATGATTGAAGAGAATATATATATTTGCAATAGCTTCATCTGTTTTCAAATAATTTTTTGTGACTTAATTTATGAAATTTTAAGGTCTATATACCATGTACTACATACAATTGCTTAGATGATTAAATATTTAATTATGCTGCATGACATCAAGAGGTTCAATAGTTTAATGGAATTACATCAAAATATATGTATACTCACAGTTTGAACAATTATTTTTTTGAGATAATTACTTTTTTGAAATAGTCATTTATCTTTCTTCTGAATTAGACCAATACAGTATTCATTTTACCTCGCTTGGTGTTAAAGTTATATAAAGTATCCAGCTAGTATAATCTCAGTTTTGTTTTGAGGTTTGTTGGTGTTTTCTCTCCCTTCTTTTTTTCCTTCCAGTAAATGAATTTTATTCAGAGCCCACACTGCCCCCACTCATGAAAAGGACTGCTAACATCTTCCACTTGAATCATATATTATTTATCTTATCATGCGATATTCCTGCAATGGAAACAAATTGACATTATTGTCCCCAGCTTCATATTTAAGCAACAGAAAGATTCTAAACAGATCCTGCGTGCTTTTATCAGCACAAGTTACAGAATACAGAGGCTGCCTGAAGTTTATTCTATTAGGCTGTGAATATTTCTCTGTTTTTTTTCTGTAGTTCTGTAATTATCATAAACCCCAAAGCCTTCCAGTTGGTTTTTTTTTTTTTTCCTCTTCTTCTGTTTTCAGATTTTTAATGTAAAAAGGTCAAGCCTTAATGAAGTATTCATATTAGTAGAAGACATACTTTTCTGGCCTGCAATATTTTATTATAAAACAAATGTCTGAACAATTTTATGCAACCAAAAAAATACAAGAATCTGCAACTGGGTCCTGATAGCTGTAGCACGGTAAACTAAACACTTGAGTACTTCAATAATTATGTCCGATGTACTACATCTCATTGCTTTAATTTGCGGAGCTCAGATTTCACCAGGGAAAGAAAAATTCTCTTATATTTAATAGTATGGATTAGTAAAGAGTAATTGCTTCCAAAAGGATTTGGTTGGAAATTCCCAAGGTTACTAGTTAAGAACCAAGAAGAATTCATCTCTTAGACATTCTTTCCTTTAACTGAAAATTTCAACTTCTTGAAAATTACACTAAGCTGTAATTTCACTATTGTTTGCAATTGAGACATTCGTTGTGATTGAATGAACTTTGTTTACACACCTACTATGTCACTGAATATAAACTTAAAATATTGAACCATGGACAAATCATCTACTTTTCAATACTACTGCAATATTTCAGAGGAAAATTGCATACCACTTACAAGCAGCTCTCCTGTTTCCATTACATGCCATCAGAACGCAGAATTGTTTCATTTTCAGTGATATCTAAAGCTGTTCCAGTTCATGTGTGTTTTACAATATTGTATTTGGGACTTGCATAAATCCTGCATGGTACCAAATTTAATAGTTAAATCTATCTAAGTACTTCTCCTTTTTCTTAGTGAGAATTCTATTAATTCCTCTTTAATTGTGAAATGTATTGGTTTTGCACATTCTGCAGATGCATTTTTGTTTTAAATGCTGTGCTGTTGCCATGACAACCACAATATTAATGTCCAGCTTGTGTATCAAGATGGCTGACTACTGACTACCTTTCGCTTTTTAAGGCACTGTCTCCAGGAGGTTATAGAAGGCAAATTTAGTCTGGAAAACTTAACAAACAGAATTCTGTACATCACGTCGCACTGGGGTGCAGTACTCGGATGCTGTGTCCTTCTTTCCCATTAAACAAATAGGAGTGAAAATGCTGAGAACCAGCTACCATGAGCTAGTACCTTTCGTAGAGAAAGATAAGGTGCCCATAAAACATCTGCGTGCCACCAAAGAGAATTGATTGATCAGAATTTCAGTGGGTTGCTATACCTCCTGACACAGCCCCAGCCTTCCTTAATGGTTTTTAATTTGCAGGAGCTGATCCTGCTGCTTCAGCTTGCTTTGTATAATCCAAGACTGAGGCTCTGCATTGCTCACCGTGTAAGTTTACTGACATTACAATATACTGATGGGCGTGATTCCTACCACATCGTCTAGAAAGAGGACCTTTACACATTGTTTGTTGCTTGACGGAATGGAACTTGTCCATACCTGCAGGATTTCCTGTGTCTGTGCAGTGTCACCTACAGGTTGTATCGAGCAGCCACACTGGCTAGAGAACAGATGGAAGATACTGTACATCACTAGGACCTGTTACTTTATACTCTTCAAAGAAAAAGAACCAAAGTGTTTGGGGGTTTTTTTGCAGGATTCTCAAACACAAATTTGCTCCGCTATACATATCTATTAGCCTACTTTCTCAATACAGTGAAAAATAATGCTTCATTAGAAAAAAATAGTATAATGACTGTGTCTACAGCTTCTACTTCGTCCCAGGACTGAGAATTGTTATATTCCCTTTCTCCCAGTTCCTCTGATTATGCACTTGTTTCAAAAGAATAGTCAACCTTATTGTTAGCAGGTTCAATTAAACAGTCCTCATTCTAATTCCTGACTGCCTTGGGCAGTAGGTCTCCAATATTTCTCAATTCTGAATGATAACATTTCAATGACGACATCTCAGATAGAACAGAGGGAGCTACAAGGCAACAATCAAAGTTAATTTCTTTTTCAGTAGCAATCATCAATCGTTCTCTCTTTTTTTAAAATGGAGTCATGTTAACAAAGTGCTCATATATTTGATATCTACCATTGATTTCCAGGAATAAACTGCATTAGAAACAATATTTTTTGATCCTTCGCCAGACCTGATATCAAAATATATTTCTCTTTTTTAATAAAAAACTAATACTTTCTAGTTTTGAGTTCCAGCGTTTGCCTCATAATCTCATTTAACTGCTTAAATCATCACCTGACATATGCTGTGTGTAGACATAGAACATAAAACATCTGTTCGAAGTAGGGCAGAAAAACATTTTGATTAGAAATGCTAATCAAAATGTACAGAGTTATTGCTGAGGGGGAAAGGCCCACACTTCATATCTAACATCAGGCTGCACTTTGATAGAAAGAAATAAAGTGCTTACCAGGTGTCTAGACACGCTCTTTGCGAAGGATACCTGCAGAGTTTCAGCTTCTATCAGTTGCAAAGCAGGTGCTTCTGAGGTCTGCCCACAAAACAGATCACAATGGGAATGGACTCATGCACCACTGTGTCTTCTGCATTCCGACCTTTTGTAAGGAATGCTTCATCAGCATTTGGACTGCCAATAATTTTTGAAGGCAATATTCTTACGGTGTATGACTTTGTTAATTACCTAATACTTTAAACTGTTTTTACTCTAGTACTATCTCAAAAGTCTTCCCCTTTCTTCTCTTCTTCAACATCTAGTCATTTGTAATCTTTAGATGATTAGGATTTTACCTAGCGCACACAACAGCTATGGTTAAACGGGAAAGGACTACTGTGGAAACTATGCTTTACTAGTACATGTGAACTTGTCTTTTTGGGTATCCCAAATCTCTGTCATAAAAATGAAAGGAACATTCCTGTGACTTTTCCCAGTCAACATGCAAGCAGTTTGGGGTCAGAAAGTCCATAGCAGGCAGGATTATGACAGATGGTACAAAGACCATTATATAGAATCATAGAATGGTTTAAGTTGGAAGGGACTTTAAAGATCATCTAGTTCCAACCCCCCTGCCATAAGCAGGGACACCTCCCACTAGACCAGGTTGCTCAAAGCCCCATCCAGCCTGGTCTTGAACCCTTCCAGGGATGAGGCATCCACAACTTCCCTGGGCAACCTGTTCCAGTGCCTCACCACCCTCATAGTGAAAAATTTCTTCATAATACCTAATCTAAATCTACCTTCTTGCAGTTTGAAGCCATTACTTCTCATCCTAACACTACATGCCCTTGTAAAAATCTCTCTCCAGCTTTCCTGTAGGCCCCCTTCAGATACTGGAAAGTTGCTATAAGGTCTCCTGTGAGCCTCCTCTTCTCCAGGCTGAACAACACCAACTCTCTCAACCTGTCTTCATAGCAGAGGTGCTCCAGCCCTCTCATCATCTTCTTGGCCTTCCTTTGGACCTGCTCCAACACATCCATGCCCTTCTTATGTTGGGGGCTCCAGAGCTGGACGCAGTACTCCATGTGGGGTCTCACCAGAGTGGAGTATAGCGGCAGAATCACCTTCCTCTGGTGGCTGGCCATGCTTCTTTTGGTGCAGCCCAGGATGTGGTTGGCTTTCTGGGCTGTGAGCGCATGTTGCTGGCTCATGTTGAGCTTCTCATCCACCAATACCCTCAAGCCTTCTCATCAGGGCTGCTCTGAATCCATTCTCTGCCCAGCCTGTATTTGTGGTTGGGATTGCCCCACCTCATGTGCAGGACCTTGCACCTGGCCTTGTTGAACTTCATGAGGTTTGCATAGGCCCACTTCTCAAGCCTGTCCACATCCCTCTGGATGGCACCCCCTTCCTTCCAGCGTGTCGACCACCCCACACAGCTTGGTGTCATTGGTAAACTTTCTGAGGGTGCACTCAGTCCTGCTATCCATGTTGACAACAAAGAAGTTAAAAGGTAGTGGTACCAGCACTGACCCCTGAGGAACACCACTTGTCACTGGTTTCCACTTGGAGCTGTTGACTGCAACCCTTTGAGTATGATCATCCAGCCAGTTCCTTATTCACTGAGTGGTCCACTGAGCAAATCCGTGTCTCTCCAATTTAGAGACAAGGATGTTTTATGGTTCAGTGTTAAATGCTTTGCACAAGTCTGGGTAGATCATGTGAGTTGCTCTTCCCTTGTCTACTAATGCTGTAATGTTGTCATAGAAGGCCATCAAATTTGTCAGGCGTGATTTGCCCTCAACGAAGCCATGTTGGCTGTCACTACCCACATCTTCATTTTCCATGTTCCTTAACAGAGTTTCTAGGAGGATCTGCTCCATGATCTTTCTAGGCACAGAAGTGAGACTGAACAGCCTGTAGTTCCCCAGGTCTTCCTTTTTTCCATTTTTAAAAATGGGGGCTATGTTTCCCCTTTTCCTGGATTGCTTACACCTTGCTGCATTGTCCCTCCAACAGATATCAGGGAGGTTGAAGTCCCCCATGAGGACCAGGGCTTGTGAACATGAGGCTGCTCTGATATGTTTATAGAGGGCCTCATCTGCTCAGTCTTCCTCGTCAGGTGGCCTGTAGCAGACCCCCACTGCAACATCACCTGTCCCTGCCCTCTCTTTAATCTTGACCCATAATCTCTCAGTCGGCTCCTTTCCGTCCCCAGGTGGAGCTCCATGCACTTCAGCTGGTCCTTGACATAGAGGGTGACATCCCCTCCTTGTCTCCCCTGCCTGTCCTTCCTGAAGAGTCTGTATCCTTCTATTCTAACACTCCAGTCATTGAAGCCATCCCACTGTGTCTCTCAAACAGATCATCTACCCATGACTGGTGCATGTCCTCAATGTCAGCAAGGCCAAGCAAACCTAGAGTCAAGACATTGCACAACCCCCGCCGCACAAGGATTTTTAAAAGAGGCACGCTGGTAAACCCACTGAAAATACATACTCCTTCCCTCCCTCTCTGCAGACACAGGCCTCTGTAGAATTCCTACAGCAACTGAAGGGTCTTCCTGTCCTGCATCCTGAAGGCTGCGGCTAGACTATCAGGGAGGAAGCACACATACTGTGGTTGGTTCTGCCTGAAACTTGCAGCCATTCAAACAACAACGCAAGACCTGTGTTTGCATCAGGGCTTGTTGTCCTGTAGCATCTCATTGCAGTGTCTGGCCTGCTGATTTTAAAAGAGAAAACTCTGAGGGACAGGCTGGACATCAGCATGCTTAGTGCTGTGCAAAATATCTTTTATCCGCAGCACCTTATACATCTGCACGAGAATGTAGGCAAACTATTTCAAAAGGAGGATTCACAGCAGGATTGGGTCCTTTAGCTTACGTACATCTTGCCTGACCTTACTGACCCCCCATCTATTTCAGGGATTTTCCATCAAAATATTCATAAGCGTTGTAGCAGCATTCCATCAGCCATACCCCAAGGCAGGTTTTAAAAATAGATTTGGCTTCTCTCCCACGCTCTACATGGCACCAACACATTCTCTTGCTGTACCTCAGTTCCTTTGACTTAAAAAAAAAAAACACCAGAAGAAACAGACAAACTAACCAATCTGAAAATCTATAATGGGCACTCCCTCTAGCCCCTATTGTATAATATGGATCATTTCCTTCTAACCACCCCTCTCTCTCCATTGCCACACCATCTGCTTGTAACACAGACCATCTGATGGGTAGCAATGAGGTGCAACATTCATTCTGCTAAATCGGAGCCGCGTCCCAGCTGTTCTAGCCCTTTCCTGTGGCTGGTCTCCACCTGCCTCCGCAGTCTTCTTGCACATAGACTTTCTGGATGAACCCTGGGCACCCACTACACACATTCAACTGAAGAGTTTCTAGATCCCACTAGATCTAGAGCTGACTGTACTGTATACTTGGAGCCTGTCGAGGCTGAGTCAGACTTTGCTATCTTAAGTGTCTTAAGTGCTGTTTTTCCTCTGTCTATATGACACAGACCAGTATTCTTAAAAAATGTTTGCTTTCCTATCATGGTATTACAAGGGCTTTAGGAAACTTTCTCCTCTCCCCAGTTTATTGCATTGACCTCTACTGCATGCCACTGCTACCCAACATACCCAATCACAACACCCAGATCTCCTCCTCCATTTAAATGTATGCAACTGCATACTCCACTTTATTTTCCAGGCAAAGGAAACCATAACAACAATGGGAATTTTCCATGCTTACACTTCAGAGGGTATCAAGGACTTAGGGAAGAGACAGGAGTGAAGCAGAAAGCTGGAAGAGAGTAGAGTATGAACTACCTATCCCTTTCCCTTACCACTCATCTTCTCAGCAGTGTGGCTGTTCTACTTCAGGTGAAGGAGGAGGGCATCCCACCTCCATATATAGAGTAATCTCAGTATGGGTAAGGAAGGAGATCCATCCAAAGCTGCGTCTAGTCTACTCATGGCCAATGTCCTCATAGACTGCAACTGCAGTATGCTTTCCTTGAACCTCATGTTGCTTTCCCCTTCAACTCTAACCTGCTGTGAAAACGAGAGGCTGCTCAGCGCCCCTAAGGGTGGAAATACATAGTATGATCCTCTAAGTGCCTGTCCAGTGCAACCACAGAGCAGCACAACAGCACGAAGGAATGCATGGAGTTACAGCACGTGGAATTACAAGGCCTGCTTGGATATTGTGGGAGTACAGAAACGGGTACCAGAGACATTTTACCTGCCGAACTGTGGTTGAGAATTGTTTGGGAAGATTGCTGGTTAGCATGGGTCAAGCTGATGCAAGTAAGATTTCTAACAATCTACTTGCATAGATAAATCTGTTCTACTTATGGGGAATGTTTTCAGGAACTTTAATTTACTAATATAGCTGTAGCCCTTAAGTACACACAGAGAAAGTGATGATTAAACTAGGACTTCAGGTTTTTTCCCCAGCTGTGCTAGTTTTATGCTGGCAAGTCACAACCTCTATGTCTTTGTGAAATGGGTATAGAAATTATGTGCTGCACCAAAGATTTACCCAGAAAGAAGATCTACGGGAAAAAAAAAACACTAATGCAACTATATCACTGTATTTATAGCTCCCTCTCATGGTGCCTATTCTAAAATAAGCATCTACAGGGAGAATTAGAGCAATGTAACTATAGCAGTAAAAACTATGCCAGTAAATTTTCCATGTAGACAAACCCTAAAGGTTTCATATTCCAATAGAAATGTGCAAAGGTTGCAATATTCTCATGACCTTGAGATTCTTGAGAAATTGCATCTGTGATCATGAGTGTAACCATATGTAGTTGTTTTTTATTTTTATTGTACTGTTCAGTTTGTTAATTCATAACACGTGGTTTTCTCAAAGACATTTTTATGCAGCATGACCCTTAATTTTTAGATTGCAGATTAAAAAAAAAAAAGCAAGCATGTGCTTTGTTCAAATTGGATCTTAGTTTTTTGTTATTGGAGAGGTTCGAAATAAAATTTCTTAAGGTTATTTGGAATGGATAAGGGAGATAGATAGGGGAAGAAGAACTAGAATAGGAGGAAAAAAGAGGTGACGGTTTTACAGATACATTTCCAAGTTGAAAGATACGTGCATAATGATATTTAAGTTACCTCAGTACCACTATTTTACAGCATAAAAGGAAGTAGAAGTTGGCTGAGGAGAAACAGATGAACCTTAAGTGGCCATGAAAGCTCTTTTCTAAAGTCTCATATCTTGCCAATATTTTTTTTGGTTCCCTTACACAGCATTTGTACTTATCACAAAAATGCTTGCAAATAAATTTAATTCATCCAAATGTTCATCTACAAGCAAACAAAAGAGGTCATGAATAAGAATGAAATGATACGGTAGAATCTATTTATAACTATAGTAACCAGACAGGTTTAGCTGCAATATACTTAGTAATTAAGTGTATGTTTACTCCTATTATCTGTAATCAGACAGCAGGCTATGGAGAGAAATCTAGATAATGAAGGTCCTCATTCTGCCATCCCTACTGATACGGATTTCAAAGGGAAGCAGTCAAAGAGAGCTCTAATACATATCATCCGTAAGAACAGGATAAATGGTATTTTGAAAGAAAAAAGTAAGATTCCAAAGCAAATAATGTTTCCAAATGGTGTTTTGTGAAAGATTTATGTTACTCTACATTGGTTAATAGTAGAACAAAGAAAGAAATCCATATTTGCAGGTGAACATCATTTTAGACATTGCTTAGAGAAAAAAGAGACCATTTAGGTACTGAACAGAACACACAAGTTTGCAGTCCCTACATTTGATCACAAGAAACTACAACTCAAAGCCACAGGTGACGAAGTACAAGGAACAAGGCTTTCTTGCACTAAGATCAAGACGTTTAAGCACTGTACAAATATTTAACAATAATAATCTTCACAGAAAATCACGACAGGAAGAAGACTGAAATTCTGTCAGATGAAAGAGAATTGTGAAGAATGCGTTCAGAGATGCCAGTGCTGATTGAGTAAGCCCAGCTGCTGCCTTCTAGATTAGTCATCTATACAACTCTCTCAATATGTTTTCTGTCAGATTGCCAAGTAACGACTCCAGTGAACTAAACTCTTTTCCTTTGCAGGAGAGGAATAAAGTTGGATATAAGAGTAAAATCTATGCCCTATGACATTTGAATTAAACCTTATGAACAAACAATAATTCTGCTGCCAAAGTATTTTCCATTTTGTACAATAAATCAAGACCCCAAAATACAACTCAAAGCACCTGTAGTCACAGGTTTAGATCTGATTTAGATTTAGTTTAGGAACTCTTGTTTGCTTGCAGTTATCCCTGAATTTGGATACTTACACAAACTGAAATTAGAAAACAAAGAAATTTCCTTTCCTTCAAAAAAAACCCCTCCACATCAACAACAAAACCACAACCAAACACCTCCACCATCCCATACCCCCCTCTTCTGTTTAGCCTTACATACAGTGCAATAATTCAGACTATGCAGCAGATCTCAGAGAATAAAATATTGAAATCAAAGCAATGAACACCTTTTTCTTTAGCAGTAGGAATCACTCTTTAGGTTATACATGCAGAACAAGTGAGGTTTCACAATCCCTTTCATCCGCATTTCCTGCTGACAGTGGCAGGTGGGAGAAGAGGCTTCCACAAAGCATTGCAGCTGAGTCCCTGCAGGTAAAAGCAGCAGCAGTCTGCTGAATCTGCTGGGTAAAGGGCATTGGAAAGAGATCAGGAAAGGCCGAGGGCAAGGGAACCATGGGTAATGGAGATTTGAGAACAATTGTTTAAGGTAAATTCTAAACATGGGTTGTTATAAATAGTGAAACTATATGTTTGGTATGAGAATTTACAAGAGAATTTTGTGCTGGAAGAGGAATTCAGGTGCTGAAAATATGACTATTTTAAGTCTATATGGATAGCGAAAAAGACTTCAAAGTTTTCCACTCACCCTTTCTTCACTATTGGGCAATTAACAAGAAATTAACCTTTTGCTTCTGCTAAGCAAAGGCTTTCCTACACTGTCAGATTAATAAATAGGGTTTTATTTCTGAAGACACCTTATTTGTAAAGTTCACATATCGACTCTGTTACGGCTGAGTTTCACAGCTCACAGATTGGACGCAGTAATTTCCCATCTTGCAAGCCTTCATACAACTGAAAAGATGGCCTTACTTTTGTTAATGAGTCTTCAGATTAATCTCTTGATACTATTTTTGCAATAATGTCTATCATTTAAATATGCTCGTTTAATTTGTACTATTAATGGCAAATCAGTAAAATCACAAGGCAAAGCAATGTTCCAGATGTGTAGCGTTCTTGCAGTCATTAACACCTGGATGCAATGGATAGATACCTTGTATTATATTAGTTTCAGCTTTTAGCTGCAAAATTATAATTCTTTTGGTATGACATACCAGAATATGTCAGTTATAACATACACTGTGACATTACACAGATGGTGTATGGTGGTATGTCCCAGCTAGATACCACTTGAAAGTCACAATAACTCCTTTCTCAGAAAGCAATACAATTGTTTTTCAAAACTTAGAAAACTGAGTTTTGTTGTAGGATTAATGCACAGTTACAATACAGCTCAAGGATAAAAAAATTATGAGCTCAGCTGAAAGAGATCTTATTCACTACCTTGAAACCAATATGTTAACACTTTGTTTCATTGCTGTTAAATCTATCTCGTATCCTTAATCATTATTAAGATGGGAAAATCCTTCCTATCAAAGTCTACAATGTCGCAGGTTTTCTCAGCTCACTAATAAATCCTTCAAACTAAACCACAATTATAGACTTTCCTTCTTTTCAATAATGTAGAATTAATTATATATCTTTTTGAATGTGTCTATATACATGTATATATATACACACTTAAACAGTGACAGTCGTTTATGATTTTATTTCAGTATCATTTGTGTAAGATAAAAGAAAAAAAATCACGTGGCCATTGAGAAGCTGCAAGAAGTATCTCCCAAAGTGAAGCCATGATTGAAAGGCAAGTGATTCTGGTGTGTTTGTCTGCAACTTATTGTATTCAGGAACTGGATAGGCACACATCTAAATTACACATAAATAGAAAACTGGTGATGTTTTAGACAGCAGGTGGACACACTAAGCAGATGGCATTATTTTTAAGAACAGATTATAGAAGCATGTTTAACTGATAAAACTGCTTCAAGAACATAAATATACACTTTATTTCAGACAGTTTTGATGTACAGTAGTTTCCATCTTTTAAAATAGAACCTGTTTTGGCACTTCTACGGGTATATTTCATTGATCACAAAAATGCACAATTTACCTGCTTTCATTGCATAAGTAAATGTAGCAGCTTGAAGTCTGTACTCAAATGCAAGCTGAAATGTCTGAATATTACTAAAAAAAAAGAATGAGGGTGAAGTTAGCGTTAGAACAATCATCATTTCATACTTAAATGGGGCTTGCAAAGGATATTGCAAAGTCCAGCTGAGTTACAGCAGCACTATAATACAATCCTACAGTACCTTTCACAAAGAATCTCTAGGTGCTCTTCAACTTAGCACAATTCAAAACACCTTTAAGTAAAATTTTTCTCAGCAGTTCTATTTTGAAATAGCTTTCTGAAAGATGGTAAGACAGAGGCTTTTGAATGAAAAAATTGAATTTCTACTGCAGAACAGCAATATTCACTAAAAACTCTAACTCCAAGATGTCCATGGTAGACCCCAAGGAATGAAATAAATGTTTCCTTTAACAGTTAATGAATAAGCTGAAGATACCTGTAAGAAAACAGCATCATTTCATGAAGAATCAATGAAAACTGAAAAAACAAATGTTCTAAGATACATAGAGCAAGAAGTAATTGCAGCACTGAGTGTCAGCCTTGATACCCAAGAACATTATGATGGTGGAAAAGATAACATTGAACTGCAGTAAGAAACACCTCGATTGATATAACTACTGAGAAAACTCAGTTTTCCTGCTCTCCATTTATTTCCACAATCTGTCTGTATGTAATGCAGAATAGCAAATAAACCATTTTTATTTGAAAAACTCCTACAGCTCAAAAAACCTGTGAGCAGTAGTCAGAATTGTTGAGGAGATGTCACCGATCTGTTCCTTTCTTCATCCCATTAGTGCTTGGCTTTTGCTGCTCTTAGGTCTTTGTACCTTGCAGCCACCTTCAGCACATTTCTACATTGGCATCGAGGTGAAATATTACCCTGTTCTGCTTCAGTTAGTACCATCACGGCATTACCTTTCTTGAGAGTGGTCTCATCCAGAGGAGTAAAGAGGTAGAAAGACTGCGATTTTCTCCACAATTTTCAGTTTGTTTCTACATACAATCTCTTCTCTAGCAGTGCCTTGATAACAGAGGATGGGAAGGTAAGTAACATAATGTTTTTCTTCTTTTTAAAGACCAGAAGAAATCCAGCAAGTCATGGGCTGCTAGTCCTCGTATTGGTACTCGATAGAGAATACACTGGAAAATAAAATTAGTGGCCGCATAAAGATAAGAGTGTGGGAAGGAGCCAACATAGTTTTCTTCAGAGGAAAGTGCTGTCTCAGGTCCCGTTGAAATTTTCTAACAAAATCAAGAATCATATAAGGGGAGGTGGTCAGGCTGACATTACCTACCCAGATAGAAAATGAGAAAAAGTAGTATATCTTCTTTTTGTAAAAAAGAGGAATGCATCCAAAATCATTAATATAGCATATTTTATTATATCCTATTATATCCTATCCTATAATATCCTATTATAGGATATTTTTTGATGCTAAAAAAATAAACCAGTGGTTTTTGAAAACATAAGAAATGAAGATTTCTAAATTTTTTGTGCCTTTCTTTTCCTCTTTTGTTTGTATTTGAATGCAAGTCAGAATTAAGTAAAGAAAATAAAGGTGTGAAGAATAACACTCTTGCATTTCTCAACCTTCAAGTTGAACACTAGAAAGAAGCTGCTGAGATTTCATTATAATACAAGCCAGCTCTCATTTCTCAAAAGTATCTTTTTATGCATGCATCAACACACTACAAGTTGACATTTCTAATGGAAAAAAAAAGGGCAGAATATTTGGGAAGATTAAATCTTTGAGGTAATGCCTGACAACATAAGGAACAAAGGGCACAGATCCCATTTTGCTTCCATTTCAAAGGTTGAAAAAGTAAGACATTTTTGGCTAAATTGGTAACAATGAAACAAAAGTTCACAAGACTTGCATAACACCTTTGTAGACCTCTACAAATTGATGGCAAGCACTGCTGTCCAACTCTACTTTCATAAAAGAATGAGTGGCGTTATTTTGCAATAGATATCAAATGCTGTAGAATTAAAAGGAGTATAGGTATACCATGCCCATGGAAATTGCTCTAAGGCACATTCTAAAGAAAGACCATTTTGTGAAATCAGCAATATGTTTAAAGAGAACGATTATCAGAAGAAAGAGGGAAAATTTGCTTTATTCTGAAAAGCAGTGGAATTATCAGTAGCATTACAAATAGCAAAAAATCTAGAAAACTCAAAGATTCAGATAGAAAAAATATCAGTGAAAACAGCTTAGGCTCTTGCAGAGCATTTTCTGACACAAAGACTGAATTCACAATTTGTGATTTATTTGTAAATTTAAGTTGGCAACATCCTAGGAAGTAAAAGCAGATAAGGAAAAAAAGCTTCTAATAGGACATGAGCCACTCAGAAACGTTTGTCAAACACTGGAGTGAAAGAAGACCTTTTACCCTAATGGTGAAGGAATAGACAATAAATGATGTTCAGCATTTCATCTTGTATGGGAAATATAAAGTAACCAAACACAGGACTCTTAAGCTTTGAAAAATAAGCATCTCTCATATTTAGAACCTTTGTAGGAATACAAACACTGAACTTGTGGAATCAAACCTGAAAGGAAAAACTTCTAGGGACAAAATGTTTTAAAAGAACTTTGCAGCCATTACTGGGAGAGGTACCTACAGGTGCCTATATCAAAACAGTCCTCAATTGCAATTTTTGCACCACTTAGAAAAAGCTGAATAGTCATTTATAAACACAATGATCCAATGATCACTGGAGAATGTCATTACTTGTTTCATCAAAAAGGAAAAGAATTGTTGGTTACAAGATACTTTTCAGTCTTTGCTTCATAGGACATCTGTTTTACAAGCAGTGGAAATTAAAAGGTGTAGCTGTCTTCATAAAAGTTGCAATGCTAGGCAGTCTGGTTTAAAACAGGTACAGTTTGAAAAGGATTGCTTGTTCGTTTTCCGAGAAAACCAGATAAACACTTTTAGTCAGAGTGGTTTTGAAGAGATCAGCGTAACCATCAACATTTCTGGCATGGTGTACAAGACGTTTCCTAAACAATTAAGTACTGCCAAAAAGCTACCTAACCAGGGTGCCAGAGCAATTGCTACTCGTTATATCACTTTTCAATAATTGCCAGTATTATAGATGTTATAATATACAAGCCTTAGGAAATAAAATCCCAACTCTGAAGAGCTTACAGCCTTGAAGCAAGACACCCTGCTGCAAATAAGTAATAAATGAATATAAAAACAGATATTAAGAATACATATACATATACATATATATATATGAATGATAGAAGGCCCCCATGTTCTTAGTGTTTTTTTTCTATTTGCTGTATCTCTACCCTGAGGCTTATGAAATATAGTATACACATACCCTGGAAGATAGATTCCTTCTTCAACAATTTAACAATCAAAATGTGTTTTCTGCAGTTCCTCAGCATCCTTCAGCATGAGGCTAAATATGACAGACTGTTTTGTATAGGACTAAACAATATGGATGCTAACCTCATTTTCATTTCATGTGACAAAGTTGACAGTGTGCTGTAGAAATAAGATGATGCACAAGTATAAACACACATAAAAAATCACTAGCTAGAAGACACAGATCATGCTGCTTCAGCAAGTTTCTGCTGAGATATGAGACCATCTTTATCTGTCCACTTTCCATTTGCTCACTGCCTTCTACTTACAAGTCATAGTTAAACCTTACCATGGAAAAAGAAAAAAATAGAAAGAAAAACATGGAATTACTTCGAGCGAGTTCAACTTTATCCACGCTTATTCTTGTTAAGCATGAGCACAGTTACACTCAGCTTTGCTGACTTAAGGAAAATAGGAAAAAGTTTCTTCACCTTAATACCACAGCTAAATTCCATTTTATCTATCTTGTTCTATTCCCAAATAGATTAAGAAACAAAAACTAAACATGAAACCAGAAAATTAAGAAGAAAGGTAAGTATAAAACTGGAGAATCCAGAAAAGAGGACACTTCTACCTTTGTTGTGGTATGAGAGTTTCAAATTTTATTATCTACTCCATTTTAGAGGCAGTAAGGACAATAAACATAGCATCTTCATAAAAAATCATTAACTGTTAGTCCATAACCTTGTTCTGTTGTCTTGAAAGTAGAGAAACTGTAGAAAAAGAACCCAATATACTTTCTGATATTGAGTGTATGGTATACTGCACGAGTGGAAAGTTATGACTACAGAAGTTACTTTTGGTTTCATATACGATACTATGAAGAATGTAGTATATAAAAAAATGTATTAGTCTGAGCAATCTGCAGTCTCATGCTGTTGGAAGGAACAGGTGGAAAACTGGACAGGAGGGATGATCCATCACTATCCTTAAATTATATTTCTAGACAACACCAAGGTACCAGTTGCTAACAGAGAGTAGAATGCTGAATGGAGGGTGGGAGAACAATCTTTCTCACAGTTCCTATGGTCTTAAACGTGTCAAAAAGCATAGACAAAGAAAGCTTGTGTCAGCAGTTATGACTGATAGTCAAAAGAACTCTTAATTTTCAGAATTTTCTTTAATGTTAGGCTATTTTATATGACCATACAAAGTGGGAAAGAACTCAAAGAGAATGGAGAAAGGAAGAAATAGTTGGGTTTTGGTAAAACTCAGTAAGAAAAAATCTGATAGGAAAAACTGGTACCAGTATAAGATTCTGTGATCACAGCTCAATGTTAGTTACACTGAAAAATTTAAAATGAGAAAATGTGAATGGAAGAAAAAAATAGAAAAGAATTTTCCACTTAAACTCCTTAAAGATTAAATGCTTCGACAATTCGGGCATTTTATTTTATTTTTTTCCCTGTTAAATTTGTGAGTATATATTACTGTCTCAAAATTGTCTTGCTGATCAAAATCAAAATGCTGAATTGAAAGACCTCTAAGGAACTCTGCTAACACGTGCAGACAGTCTGACGGGTTTGCACTTCTTGAATTGGACCAGGGAACCCAGTGCATTGAGAGCTAGTTTTACATAACGTATTTTACACGTTGAACTATACTTCACAGGTCTTATTTAACTTCTTTCTTTGGCATTAGTTGGCTTTATTTGCATAGAAACCATCTATGTCCATGGTAGACCCTTAACAATGGTGAACAGGATAGAATTTTTTAATAGTCTGAAAGATATTAAAATATAGTGATTTATTTTCTATTAAATCATTCATCTAATAAACATAAAAGCTTTGTTTGTTCATCGCTTATCTGAAAATGTATATGACTAGCACTTCTGATATCCAAATGACATATTCAGCCATAAGATAAATTTGCTAAACACGCATATTCCAGAAAATACAAACAAAAAATATACTATGAGGAATGCCCTCATAACAAAATTGTCAGAAAGCATTGAAATAATGTTCAAAGAGCTCTTGAATTCACATGAAGTCTAGGAATTAATTAGAAGAGGGATGGACATTTATTTGTTGAGAAGTACAGATACCCATTTCCTTTTATCCACATGAAAATAATATTTACACTATTTTACTAAGAACAATATCTTCTCTTGAATATCAAAGTGAAAAAATACAAAAGGTTATTTCTCACATCTGTATTTATGGTCAAATTTCTCCATTAATAACATGACAGCACAAGTGTATAATTTTCTTGTAAAAAAAAGGTATAATTTTCCTTTCTGTTAGCTGTTCAGACAATTACCTGCCTATAATCGTCAATAACAAACTTTTCCCTGAGATCAAGTACTTTGAATACTTTCCTTCCAAACCGATTTAAATTTGAAGTATTTCCTTTATGATTTCATTCACGTTAAATTTACACTACTATTTCTTTGGATTAAAACTAGGTTTGTAGAATGAATGTTTGGAAACTGAACAGTTACAAACAAAAATGTACAACTTCAGGATGTAGTTTATAGAAGACAATGTTAGATTGAACTGAAAGCAACTTAATATTAAACTCATTTTCAAAATGCATGTCTTTCAACAGAGTTTAAATGTTAAACAAAGCAATTTTTAATGTGTATAGGCACTACAGCCTGAATTTAATTTCAGACTAGTTTTTTCCTAATTCACACTTCATGTGATGGACTTTTCATAATCAGTAAACCCCATCTTTATTTATGGCAATCAGCATCAGCTTTAGTATTTGAACAGCCTCAGAAAAAAAGCACAGTAGCCGAGCAAGAAATGATCTTGGATCCCAAGCCCTTTAGCATAGCATGTCACGATTTCTAAAGGTGACTTCTACTTGGGGGACCTCAATTACAAAGAATAAAAATCTTACTATTATGAATTAAACTAACTTAATTGTCTGAATCTGTAATTTCAGTTTTGTTGTCCAGGTAACTGCAAAAACAGCCTTGTCATTTAAGTGCTCCATTTTAAGTGTTATTGTTTATGCTAGTGTACGGAAAATGATTCATTTCCTACTGTGAGTCCTTCTTACAATGATTGGAGTTTCTTGTATTTTAGTTTTAATCCCAAACTTTGATTTCCGTGCATATTTTGCACACACTTAAATGATTTTACCAGAAAAACTTCATAAATTTACTTAGCACAACTTAAAGCATTCAAAACAACTGGTATTCAACTGAATCCATATTTCAAAGCTAACTGTCACTACATGACTTATCCTATAGCCTCCATATATTCCCAGACACATCATTTATGCTTTTTTTTTTTTTTAATTTCTGAATTGTGATGACTCTGTTAGAGATGAATGAAGCTGATCCAGGATGAATCCAGAGATGCGCTGGCAGGAAATGAATTTATGTCATCAGGAATTAGTTGATTTTTGTTATGTATTTGATTTGTCTTTGATTACTAAATTTCCCCTATTGAGTCCTATCTTCACTACTCATATACAGTACGGATTGACATGACAACTTCTTGCAAGGATATTACTCGAAGTCTAATGCTAACTTGTTATTAGGAAAAAGAATGTCAACTTTTCCAATATTCTTCAATGAAGAAACTTGTAATTTCTTTGCAAAGTTATGAATCCAAAGGAGATCAAGTAAACCAGAGATTTCTGATGTTCACATTGTGCCTGATATTTGTTAAGTCTCTAAATGTTGATCTTAAGCTAGATATTCCTTTAAAACATCCTTATTTAGTCATTATTGGACAAGTATATTTTTAGTCTTGCTTTCTTTGTTTCTTGAGGTGTACCATACCCTTCATGTAATACCGGTACTCTGCACTGTTCATGGTAAAAAACAATCCCTCTTCCATCAGAAAAAGAAAATGTAAGGTAGGGGGAATACCTAGAGTTAGAGCGTTATTTAGGAAATTAAGATTAAACTTATTTCTTGTACAAAATGCCTTCATTTTCAAAGCAAACACACATGTTTTCCTTGCTGTAAGGTCTGTTATACACATATCTTACAGTACTTCATAGTTATCTGATCATAAAGGACTTGTTGTATTCTTTTGAAAGAGGGACAGGAGAAAAAAAAAAGGAAAAAAAAAATGCTATGCCCTGATAGTGAATGATAGTTGGAACAATGCCTAAGTTTCTGTTCCACTATTAGAGACCTCTGATCTGCTAGAAAGAAAAAGAAGTTTCATACATAGTTTTTGGAATCAGGCCCTTTGCACCTCTTCTCCATATCAAATGTCAGAATGCTCAGGCTGAAGTTCTGACACTGAGAATAAAAAATTGGTTGCTGTCAGAGACTCTATCTATAGTATGATGCTGGATATTTAGAAAAATTGAGACATTTAAGATACAGAAAATAAATACCTTTAAAAAAATAGATCAAAGTTGCAAAACTTTTTACATCAAACTGCTAATTAATTCATGACCACTGGTTAAATTATGTTCTCTTGTGTGTCTACGGTGGGTTACATCAGCAGGACTCAAAAAAACAAACAGAAAGGCCTGTAATGAGCTACAAAGTAGCAAGTACTTAAAGAAATGGCAATGGCAATGACTCCATAATGTCTGTTTTGGCATACTTTGGAGCTAACAGAAGTGATTTTGACAGTGCCATATGCTCAGGAATGAAGGAGCTCTCAGGGGATAACAGGTGCCACTCAGTCTTTCTCCGGAGAAGTTCATTCTTGAGAACTATTCAGTAAGACATTTGCCAAAAGACTTTTCTGGAGTATCTGAAAAAATCAGATTTGTGCAGGCAAACATTACAGACTGGGAAGGTTTAGGTAAGCTAGACAGGAGATTTTAGAATTCGTGAAGATCTTTTAATTCGCTTTACTTGTGTTGCAGAAGACTGTGAGGCTGCTGTAGAATATTTGGTCAGAGTTCCTAAAAGAAGGTCTTTGATTTGCTAAACCTAAATACTGTAAATATCCTGGGCCCAAACTAAGGAATGAATAATGTTGAATCTAACACCCTAATTTTCAAGAGAAAGGGATGATTTAGCAATTATCCAGATGAAGAACTGCACCAGAAATTACTTTAAATGATGCTAATGTAATGGCATCCTGTAAAAAACAGTCAAAAATAATATCCAAAAAATACTTTAGAATCATTTTCATTAACATTTCTTCAACATTTGAGTAACTCTAGTCAGAGCTGTAAACGAGACGTATTCAAGTCTGCATCAGAAAACTTGAATCAGTGAATCAATATTCTCATTTTATTTTCTGTTACAAGAGAAACGGACAAATCCATTCTGAAAAAGACAGCAACCCTTTCATATTTCTAAATGTAAAACACTAAGGGTACATTGCATAAGCAGTTGGATTTGTATTATCACTACAATACTTGGTTTACAGTAGATTCTATAAAGTACAATCAAGAAAAAAAAAATCACTTTTGACTTTATAGGGCAAAAAATATAGTTCCAACTCAGACTTTACAAAAGGTCAAGCCACTTAAAGTTGAGCATTTAAAGTCTCAGTAGAAATAGTATCTTTGAACAGGACCAAACTTGTGAATTTCTGTTTTTCAAATTTAGACACTGTAAACTTCTCAAATGAAAAAAAAGTTCCCTTGTTAAGTTTTGTTGGATTTTTTTTGTAGGTTTTTTTTTTTTGTGTTGTTGTTTCTTTGAATTATAGAGCAGGTTATATCATTATAGCTACTAGAAAACAGCTACCCATATTTATAAGAAAGAAAACAGCAGACATGCATGAAAAGAACTTTCCATTTGTTAGGAAAAAAATTAAAAAGAGAACAATTTTTACTAGGTAAAATACATGTAACTGAGAAAACTAGGATACCAGGAACCTGAGAAAATATTTGGACATAAACTGACAAAGTATGAGAGAACACTGAAGGAGCAGTAGAAAGATCATGTTGATAATTAAAGTAGAAAGATAATCAAGATTAGACAATACTTCAGTGAACAAGCTCCCCACCTGAAATAAGAGGTCTTCTAGTTCAGATTCCCACTCTTTTTTGTCTAAAATAAAGATTTTAGCCTTTGCTACATATACACCCAAATACTATTCTAAGTGTTTCTACCCAAAGTTGATTTAGGATCTGAGGATTTGATTTTTATCAGAATTAATGTTTCTCAAAAAAGTTTCAGGTAATCTTGTCTGACAAATGTTCAAAGAACATCCTAACCAGCTCTTGTAGCTGAAATTGCTGAGTTACCTTGAAAATAACTCACTTTCACAGTGACAATATATCACAGCAGAGTGGTTGAATTAAATAATATGTGAAAAAAACTGATTTAATTGGACACTTAACAACTGATCAAAAATGCTGTAGTTATAAATGGACAGTAAAATATGGGCCCACCAGGCAAAATGAACCCATAATCACCTTATGAATTAAAGTAAATTTCCTGTGAAATTCATTGTTTAGACAGACATAAATTCTTCCAGAAAAAAAACCCCAAAACCTATTCATTTTTGTGACATAAAGTAGGTTGTGAACAAACGAACAAGGTTTATTAACAGAGGTAATCTATCACATTTTCACATGTCTAACACCTGGTTTTATTTATGTTATTTTACATTTTTTAAAAAAAAAGTCTTTAGATAAACTAAAACTTCCTGTTACTGAAATGCTGAGATTCACTATCTTCCCACCTCAAAACATTCTCAAAAAGTTGTTGCAGTGCTACATTAGTAACTTTCATATAATTTCCATTTTCAGTCACTACATTATGTATTTCTGATCTTTGAGGTAATAGATTTATTTCTGTAATACGCTGCTGGGAAAGTGGGATCGAAGATTTATCTTATTACCCTATGCACTTTTCAGTTCTCAGAAATCATGGCTTCCTTTTACATAGTTACATATTGATTATGAGGGAGTGATTTTGTGAAGTGAGCTCTGAACACATGACAGCTAAACAAGCTGCCTGTAGGAATTTTCTGAGGGTTAATCATAATCTGCACATAGCGATCTTTACAATAATGAAATATGTACTGCATTAAAATCCAAGAAGTAGAAAAATAATGCAATCTACAGAGTGAGAATAATGCATATTTTATATCCGCATTTTTGGATACCTACTGCTTTAATAATTTTCTGCATCTCCTCTTGGGGATGCAGAATCATTTGCACTAAATTAATAAAGATTTTGGAATATTTCACCTCCTCCTGTGCAAGATTCTGGATAGTTAGGGCACCAGCCAGGTAGAACTGCACTCTTTAGCAGTCAGACACACCCAGTCCATTCCCAAGAGCCAGGCTGAGCCATGGCAGGACAGGGGATCTTAGATGGAAGCAACATACATTGCTTACTCTTCTTGGGATCAGAAATCTTCACCCTGGCACTTCTTTGTCAGGTGATTGCCCACTGAAATGAGATCTCAGTCCCTGCAGCAATTGGCTGTGGGGAACAACGGACTGAGATTTTTCTTCATATGTGGTCAGTAAGCTAGAGAAATAGGGTAAGCTTAGCACAGGGCTAGAACAACATTCAAAAGCTCTTGAGCAGGTTAGTCACCTCAGATATATCAGAGCCTATGGTCTGGCCACTTGGTTCTAATTTTCTTCCTACTGAAAACTTTACTTCTGCTTCCTTGTTAGTTTCTGAATTTAAGACTTCAGAAGAAGGAAGTGCTGTTTCTTTAAAAGAGACATGAGAAATATGCAAGTCCATATGTTTGATGATGAAGTGGCAGACAGAAGCAGAGCATGAAACCCAGAATCAACAAAAAAAAAGACTACTACAAACTGTATGGAGTAAAAAAAGAATGAACAACAGGAAACTCATGCAGAGCTTCTGCCATTTTCTGTGCATAAGTCTGGAATATTACAGTCTCTCTGGGGGAAAAAAATAAGGACTGCCATAAAGCAGTTTGCTGTGCAGTGGCATTGAAAAGGCCAAGATATCCAAACAGGAAGCATCATGAAATTTATTGGCAATATCTCAATGAGAGCACACACCAGCAAAAACACTTGAGCAACAGCACTGACAGCTGCCTGCTGAGAGAGAATTTTGCTAACAGAACAGTTGGCTTGGAAAGGGAGAAGGAGGAAAAATAGCTTCAGGGACTGGAAGCCAACCATCTCTTTCTTTCTCAGAATCAATCTCACTGAGAATCACAGTAAGTCGGCACACTGGGAGACACCACAGAAAATGAAATAACTTGAGCAGCTACAGCAAGACTTTGGAAATTGCATCTCAACAGGCATGCTAAAAGAGCAACAGAGTATAGTGAAATATCGATGAATTTTGTCTCCTGGAACTAAAGCTCATATAAGCCAAAGCCAAAAGAGTTGCCTATTTTCAAAGTTATGGAGGAATTTAACCACAAAGATTTTATGGTTTCAGCTGGAATTGTAGAATCATAGAATCATTTAGGCTCAAAAGGACCTTTAAGATCATCAAGTCCAACCATTAAATTATAGTTAATTATATATCTTTTCACTAGAAATGGTTAGAACTTTTCTTCATTATATATTTGAAGATAATTGAAGTAAGTTAAGCCTAACCACCAATAAATAACTGAAACTAACAGTATATTATTAATCAAATCAAGTATCTAGGGGAGAGAGGAAGTTTACCTGTACTAGAACATAGATGAGAAAGAACTTGGGGATCAGTATCTGAAACCAACTAATGAGTGTCATGTCTGGTGCCAGTCCAATACAAGAAAAAGGTATGTATCTTTGTCCTGTTTAGGACTATTCTGTATGCGTGTAATATACAAGTTATAGAATGTAAGACCATATTTTGCACTGAAATATCCCCATGAGTTACCAAGAATAAGGGATTTCAGCCTTCAGTGAGACTAGATGTCTATCAGCTGTTCATAAATGGGGATGATCTTACTCTAGAAAAGACACATTTATTAGTTTAAAGAAGTGAAGCAATATTTTTGCCTTTAGCTGGGTCTATTGTAAGTACCACTAAGTGTGAAAAGTACTTAGGATGTTATGAGCAAATATTTAATTGCATTTTGCTTCATCCTGGCTCAAGGCAAAGTGAGGCAACGAACAGATAACAACAGAGCCTTTGACATAGCCAATAAATCAACTGGAACATCTTACTATGCGTTTTAGATGCCCAGCACATTGTCTGCTATATCAAAAGAGAGACACAATGGGCCCTTTTTTGAGCTGTATAGCCCAAAAAGTGTACCAAAAAAGAATGAATTTCCCTCACATTCTGACACGTACTCTGGGCTGCATGTTTATTCTGAAGCTCACAGGAAGTGTGCCACAGTGGGGAAAAAAGTGATGAATGAATGCTCATATCAATCTGAGAAAAGAAAAAAAAAGCTGTACTTATAAACGCATTCATTTTCTGTGGCAACTCTTCAATGAAAAACATTTCCTGGACCTACAAGAAAGTTATGAAAAACACTAACCCACGGATATTATCCTTGAAAAGAACATGTAGTCACATCGGAATAAAGACAGGTCTCTCTCTTCTATTAGTTCTAAGAGAAAACTTTAAAAATTCGAATCTAATTTTTTCTGGCTAGTAAAAATGGAGTATTTTCTTTCACAGCTTTTGTGGGTACTATCAGCTTTTTTACGTATTATGAGGTTAGAATATCAATCTCAGTATTTTAAACTACAAGGAAAAATTTCGACAGGAGGAATCACTACTACTGTGTATATCATAATAGTTAAAGGCTTTTCTATGATTTGTAAATGAGTACACTTTCTCCTGGTTTGACCTCTGCTAGATGCATGTCACTTGGACTTGGAAAAAAATCTGAAATGTTTCCTAATTGTGGCCTGGATTAGGAATTAAAAATAGTCCAGAGACAGGGGCAAATTATTAAATAAGACAATGTGCTTATAGGTAAATTTAAGGATTAAGTCCAGTTTAATTATTTTTATTGTCTTATTAAAATAATAAATGCATCTCTTGAGTGAATACTACACAGACATGAGTCATTTTTTGTTAACCTAGATGCTGTTAACATTCCATGAATAGTACCAGTTTATGCCACTCGTTCCCCCAGGACTAGATTTCATTGTGCTTATTCATAGCAGCTCGTGAGTTACTATGCATGAAGATTATATTATTCCAATGAGAACACTTGTAAAGAAAGAACAACCAAAATGTGTGAGTGTGGCAGAATTTGACTTCTGATAATCATGGTAATACTTCAATCCAGCACTTTAAAATTTTCCTGTGCTTGCATTCCATCCCCTTGCATACTATGATATCCATTACAATCTTTCAATAGTAGTCTACCTTTTACTCACTTTAAGAGAAAATGTTCAGACCACTGTAAGACATTCTTAAAACAGACTAGAATTTAGGTGGAAAAAGAAAATTTATGGACATTGCAAGCAAGGACAGGTGACTCGGGAGAACCACAGACATGCTGTTCACCACTGTAGGCAGACAATGCATGTGGCCAAAGCTCGAGTAGAGTTCAAGCTGGCCAGTACCGTGAAGGACAGCAAAAAGGGCTTTTTAAAATATGTGAACAGCAAAAGGAGGATCAGAGATAATATTCGTCCACTACTTGATGAGGTCAGTCACCTCACAAATAGGGACTTGGTTTGTTCAGCTTGGAGAAGAGAAGGCTAAGGGGTGACCTCATCCCAGTCTACAACTTCCTCAAGGCGGGCAGTGGGGAGGGAGGTGCTGATCTCCTCTCTCTGCTGACCAATGATAGGGCATGAGGAAATGCTATGAAGCTGTGTCAGGGGAAGTTCAGGTTGGACATTAGGAAAAGGTTCTTTACTGAAAGGATGGTCGGTCAGTGGAAATGGCTCCCCAGGGAAGTGTTGGTGGTGGCTTGGTGCCGTGAACCAGAGTTCAAGGAGTGTCTGGATGATGCTCTTAGTCATATGGTTTAGTTTTATGTAGTCCTGCAAGGAGCAGGAGTTGGACTTGATGATCCTTATCCAACTTGAGATATACAAGCCTTACAACTCGAGAGATTCTATGATTCACCTAAAACAAATATAGTAATAAATAGTGAAAAATATAGGCAAAAACCCAAAACAAAGCAGGATGGAAGACCAGTACAGGTCTCACATGAATATAGCACTAAATATTCTGGTATCACAGCCATTTCCACAGTAAAGAAACTTCTACAATTATGCTAGGATAACAGCCATCTGTTCTGGGTAGCAGTTAACTATAGCTCAAACTTAAATGAGTTTCCGCAGTGCATGTGTGAAATCTTTGACTCATGCAATAATTTGTTTAGTCCCCATGCACATGAAAGGCTCCCATTCATACCAGCCCAGATATTTACACAGGTACCAGATCTTCTTGTACTGTCAACAGACAGTGGCAAATTTGGTCTTGCTTGTTCAGCTTTCCCAGTAGCTTTCACTGCTCCTTTTTATAGTTTTCTGCACTTAGCTCACACCAACTGAGGCACAGTGAGCATCAAAACACTTTTACTGTTGCTTTCCCTCTCTTTCCTTTTACAGATACAGAAAATGGGGTTGCTATACGTTTTATTCCTTTTTGGTTCACTTCTTATTTATGCAGTGCTTTCTTCTCGATAGGGAGTAACTCAGTTTATAGTAGCTAGGACTGTGACTCCAGGCAGTACATTCTGGGCTTTTTTTCATGTCCAATATTACCTCTTTCCAGACTCATAATAGCATCCATACCCTAAAATAGCTACTTTTTAAGCTTACAATATTCTGCTCCTAAACCAGTTCACCTCTCTCTTGTTAACACCATCCTTTTTTTTATTAACTGTTATTAATACATTGACTTCTGCTTTGCTTTATTACCTGTACTAGTTGACAAAAGGTTTGAAGGGCAATCCATTTTCACCTATGATCTTTCTTATAGTTACTAAGCTATTTTTCTGCAGCACCTTTGGGTCTTTCCTCTCAAAGTCAAGTGTTTCTTCAGCTATAGAACAGTACTCTAAGCTTTCAAGCATATTGGAATGAGTGGGACATTATATCCAAGTCACACACTAATACAGTAGCATGACTAAGATTGCTTTTCTATGGGAGGTAGAGGAGGCCTAATAGCTCACAGCTGTCAAAATGAAGAAATCTTCCTCATACTTCTGCCTCCTCCTCCTCACTGTGAACCATATTCTGCATATTTCTGGCCCTTCTGTAAACTGCTTTAACATTATCTCAACAGAAAATAGTCCAAATATTTTCCCCTACATAGCAGTATATTAAAGCAGATATGAAAGGGTCCAAGATACGAAAGGGCTGGCATAGACTACAGTAAGAACGCGGGGCTGTTGATAGAGACAGGCTAACTGAAACATCTCGTTTAGCAACAGTGAATTGTTAGATAACCTGTCTATACTTTATGGAAGTGTATTCTCTGACAACTGAACTCTTTTTTATCAAGGAAATCTACCTAAGATAGTGTTTCTGTAGCAAGATGGCAGACAGAATCCGTTCTATAAAAGACACATTACCTCACTGGATGTGTGACAGGGCTGATCCACCCACATGGCCTTGAAAACCACAGAAACTTTCACAGGACCAAGAACAACAAAACAGCTTTTTTTCTTCCACTGCCTAGAGTTGCTATATGTCAGCAACCTCTGTGTCAGCAGAAGTCACTGTCGTATCAAGGGACATTACTATAGCATGGGAACAAAACCTGATCTGTTCACGTAGGTGTGCAGTCAGAATGGTTGCCCTTAATTGATCCCAAACGTGACAAGTTCAATCTGTTCTTTCCTATACATAGCCGGATACGTTGTTGTCCCATGCTTCTCTTCCATTACATGTTTATTTTTACAAAAAACATTGTCAATAACATTGAGAATATTTCTTCAAAGAACCAAATTCTAGCAGGTCTTTTAGTCTGAACGTGCAACATGTGTGTGTTTGTGTATATGTGTCTATACACACATACACCTGAATTCTCAGTTTCATGACACAGTCTCAGCAAACCCTCCATTATGTTTTATTGTCAAGAAAATGGTCCTAAGATTTTTTGACTACATTCAGGCAATCTCCTGTTCTGTTCACTGGGTAGTTCATTCTACAAAGTTCATACACATCGTGTGTCTTATGCTGGTGGTTTTAATTTCAATCATTTTTCTACTGTGAATACTGAATCTGTAAGCTGAGAAAGCACTTAATCAAAAGGTCTGTTACCACTGTAACCTGACAATAAGGGCAAAAGGCAAGTGTTACATCTCGACACTTGTCAATGACATTAACAGATTTGAAAGTTGAATAGCAAGGTAACCTCTGTACTCCTAGATTATACTATTAATTTCAAAGATGAACCTTTGTTAAAAAGCTCTGACCTTTTCATAACATTTTCAGATTGTTTGGGGTTTTTTCTAGTGTGAAAATGGTTTTGGTTTCCCCACCTCAAGAGCTGTGTCACAGAAATATCAGGCACCCAACATGAATTAAAGGATAAGTTTCAAGATATCAATCAGGTTAATTAGTACCTATGTTTGATACTGCTTAATTAGCTGATCATTTATCCAGTTTGATCTTTCCTCTTTTTCAATCAGTAAATTCCTGGTATCCACTTGGACTTACTCCTACACTGAAGTATTCCACCATGTTATTGAACAGTCTCTTTTCTTTTTGCTTTGAGTACTCAACAGTAGAGAGAAATGTTTTCTTTCATATTTTTCCCATATCAGTCTTGGAGAAAACTTAAAAATTGCTTGAGATTTTTAGAAAAAAATACCTTTAAAACAATAAAGAGAGAATGTTCCACCTCATAAAATCCAACAGCCTAACAGTTAAGGAGTAATTCACTTGCAAGCTGTGGCAGTCCACCTAAAAGACCCATCTTGAAGTTCCAGGTTCATCTGTCAGTGTAGAAATCTGGAATCAGCTTTCTAAATATCTCAGTGTGAATTCTTATATATTCATTTCATATTATGCATATATGAGAAAAAGCTGAGACCCTTTCAAAAAGAGATTGTAGAAATTAATCCATTTTCATGAATTTCTGGTGCTGCAAAATTAGCAATTGGTAGCAAAAACTACCAAGAAAATGACAAACTGAAACAAAATAGAGAACTTCTTCCATATTTTTCTCTTCTATATACAAAATCTATGAATGAAAGACTGCTATATGTAAAGAGAATTTGATCACTGTGCAGTTAGCTTATGCTTAACATAAGAACATGTGATAGTGTCAGGAATAAATGTACAATAAAAATGTTTGCAATTATCCATTGAGAAGTGATTAGTCCCATTTCCCCATTTATTGATTTGAACAAAGACTTTGTTCTCAGCCTCTTTCCCTTCAAGAAAACAAGTTATGGCCTTTCAATTTAATTTTTTTCTCTGAACATTCACAAATATAAAAATCACTTTTTACCATCAGAAACCCCTTTATGTCCCCTGTAACTTGATTCCTATGTGTAGAGTGTCATTAAATTAACACCGCGTTTAGAGAATTTTGCCAGTCATCTCTATCATACAAGTAAAGTTCTGGCTTTTATTATCTTTCTATTATTGCCTTCCATTTCTTTCAGTCAAAAATCTAAAACTACATAGCAGAGGCATTTTCCTGATCTGATATCTCTGTTCAGTTAATTGGCTATGCTATTTTTTTAAGCATTTGATTCAAAAGCATAAGTTGCTTTGTTTTATGATATGGTATGATATAATAAAAAGGCATAAAAATCCATATTTATGCATATTGTCTAATGAAATTTTCTTTTCTCTCTCAGTCTTTCAAAATGTATGTAAGAAGAAAAAGATGCTGCTGACTGTCTCCATAGAGACACCATGACAGTATCATGAGAAAACATTTTTATTTCAATACCTAATGGATTTGCCTCCTGAGCAAAACCACTCAATAAGGAAAGTGCCAGGAATAGAAAAGCCATTCATTACAGTGTGCAGTTCATTGTGATCTGCATTGGCTTAGTCTGTGATAAGTGATTTAGCACAGTGTTTAGAAATGTTGGAGAAATAGATTTTTTTTTTTTTTTCTGATTTGTTTACTTTGCTGGATTCAAGGCTTATTTAAGTTCATAGTCTGGTTAAATGACAAAAAAGAGCAGCCTATTTCTCTCAATATAGGAAAATGAATATTTTTCTTGGCCCTGGAACTAAACTGGGTTAAAACAGGAAGCTATTTATTTGAGGAGGCATTCTGTATAATTTAACTGATAACTATCAGAAGTGGGGTTTTGCTTCAGAAAGTAGAATTGGAAATATGTGATGACTGCTTGCAAGACTACCACTCTAAAACAGAGTTTGCATGTGAAGTCAAGGCTACGCATAAGCTAATAAGTCAAAGCTGCATTTTTGCATTCTGAAAGACAGAGGCAATACAGAGTCTTCACATTTTCCACGACTTCAAATACATAAATGTTTAAAACAAGTTCATCATCTCTAGATGTCTTCCTTATTAAATATTTCTAACAAATCTACAAAGTGCGGAGTTATGTAGCGTGTATTAATATACAGTGGAGTTTTACAGTACGTGTTAAACAAATCAATTCATCATGCGAACAGAAAGAGAGATCAAAACAAAACAAAATATATCCCTCTCCAGTTAATTTAGACATCTTAAACCAAAACTGTGGTTTATTTGGAAATTTTTAACTTATTACAATGTTCTAATTTACTTCTACATTTTTCAAAGCGTGTAAAATTGATTTTAACTCACTGGATGAATTTGAAGTCTTCTGCGATATCAATTCATTGTTGCAAGGAATTTCAGGTAAAAAGACATTTCAGACTGGTATTTCTGTAGTTATAATATTATCAAGCAACAATGCCACCGGAGTGATCTTCAGCTCCCCTGTTTTTAACTAAATATACAGTGATTTTGAAAGAGGATGTTACCTTTCATTCTACTGTTACTGCTGAGGTTACATATCACTCTTTTCACTCCCATTCCCTCTTGTGGATATGAACAGACTTCCAGAAAACTCTTGCTAAGAAAAACACAAGCCATACACCATCATCAATTTAGAAGCCCTGAGATGACTTCCTTCAAGTTCCGCTCCTTTTTACAATAGTGTAAAATAAATCAAGTTCAGTCAAGCCGCCTCAACTGGCAGTTCAAAGACAGAGAAAAAAGGTCCTCTTCCAACTTTTCCAATTGTTTTAGAATAAAGATGGGTTACAACATCTACAAAAAAAATAAACCAGAGCACTGAGCATCCCAACCAGATTTCCAGTAACACTGAACTATTGGTTAAGCCATCTAAAACCAAAGAGCACTGTTACTTGTCATTGTATTACAGTAAGTCTGGTAGACCTTTCTGACTGCAGTACAATTTTAAGTAGTCCCATTTATTCGAATAGGGTAAAGCCTCACAATTTGATATGAGATGGCAGTAGAAGAAACATTTAGGTTTGAAGCATTGGGTAGAAACCGCAATTTGCTCTGGGAGAAGGGAAGAAGTAAATTAAATATAATCCTGTTTCTTGTAGTATAAGATAAAGTGTTAACTACAGAATTCTTTAGATGGTGGAACAGGAGAAGCGTAACACTGCTATTAGACTATTTCATACCCTTTTGAGCAAATTATAATAAACCAGGGATCCTACTGGTTTTGTGTTTTGAACTAAGTGCTTGGATTCTGAAATTTCCAAGGGACTATATGAAGTGAGTTTGATAATAGTTTTGGGAGTGAACAAGAATGAAAATAAGCTAAGAGGACACACTAGTACACTTCAAAGAGGAAAAAAGAAACAAAACATATTGGGCAGCAACATGAGAAATACTAGCCACTTAAATAACAAATTCAACTTCATTTCATTGCATTAAATTAATACTTTAGTCATATGGCAAATTAAAAGGTAAATGAGTGAAACAAAGGTACTAATAACTGACTGAAAATCATTGTGACAGTTCCATGCTCATCTGAAATAGAGAAAAGAGTGTAGAAGCTTTGAAGAACTCCTCAAGAGGAAATGAGCAGTTTGTTTATGTTCGTGTTTATTGCGCTGCAATCTGAAGCACAGAAAGGAGAATACTTCAATAAATCAAGACTGAACTTGTTATAATGGCAAAAAAGATTACTTGACCTTGTATTTTGCTTAACTTAAAAAGAAAAAAACAAAAAACCTAAAATGTTTTTTATAAACCCACTAGAGCAGTGGACATTAGCATATGAATAAACACCCTCCTCCTCTATTTCTTTCCACTAGTTGCTCATTGGCGTAGAAGCATCAAAAAGAAACTCAGATTCGCTTCTCACTGGTCATTAGTAACCTTCTTGGATGTTAACGGTGAGTAAAGAGAGAATCTGAGTTTCCAAAAGTATCCAAAAATATTATGCAAGATATGCAGAGTTTACTCCTTTTATCCACATAAATTCAGAGCTGTGGGCTACAGTCTGGACCCAGAAGATCTAAGAGACCTCAAAACTTTTGATGTCAATGCTAATGGCTGTCTTCTAAATGATGTTCCAGACTGGAAAATGGAGCTGCAGCAACCTCATCTTCATTGGGCGGCTAGATTTGGCCCCTCCTAACACTCTTTAAGGATTTGTCTGCATATCAAAGAAAATTTGCTTGCAAAATTGTTTCCTTTTTTCTTAACTGAGAAAAAGGCTATTGAAAATGATACTACTACTTAAAATTACAGGTGCTGTTGCCAAGGTACCTATCGTCTATATTCCTATGTCATCTATGGACATTCATCCCTTCATCCATGAAAAGTGGACTTTTAATTTCCCATTGATTAACTCCAGCAAATACATGAGTTATACTAAAGCAGTCTAGTATACTGCTTGGTGTAAACTACTTTATTAAATTCTTCCAGTTTATATATACCACTTTGTCTCTTTCATTAGTCCTATCACATATATAACATTACAGAACATAGCTTTAAACTACAAATGATGGAGTGGGACAATAACATTTTAAGCTAAAAATAACAAGAATTTATTATTGTAATCTCCTACAGATCTCTGTGATAATCTGTGTTAAACGAAAAGCCACCAACAAGTTGCACTTCAAGTCTGTCAGAACAGTGTCATCCCTATCAATTTATGTCAAAGGCCAAATAGGCATAGTTATCTGAGAAATACAAAACAAAATGCAGTACTTCATTGCACTAAAGAGACACTTCTCTTGCTTGAGAGAGTCACTTAGGAATGCAACATATTTTATTTTCTCACAAAGTAGCTTAGATCATGTGCTTCTCTGTTATGTTTGTTTTCCATTAAGTTGTTAAATCACTCACAGATTATTTAATAACAATTTTTTATATCATATTGCAAAACTAATTCAGGGACTTATGTTCATGAACCGACAGTTTTTGCCTTAGTTTTCTATGTCCTTTTGCCTGTATGACTTTAATTTAAAAATACCTTGGATTTATCCTGTGGTAAGGAAATATGTGATTCTGAAGTGATGGTATCACAGAAAATTATATAATATAGTAGTGCAAGACATAAATTTTATAATACCTTACAAACATTTAGGAGATAAAACCACTTCCGAATAGTACTGATACTGGAAGCAAGAACACTTAGCTCTAACACTTTGCATTGGTTAAGTGATGCACAGCTACATTTGAAAAATACAATCTCCAACTGTATAGCATGTGTTGATTCCATAATATGTAGTGAAAATATAAATCAAATATGAGGAAAATGCCTCTATCAGATAAGAGAAAAAATTGTAGAATTCCTTAAGGAAGATGTTAGTCATTCAGCAGAACAAATGCATAGGTTACATCTAAAGGTTTGTGATTACATCATGAAGTATAGAGTAAAAGGTATGAGTATTCCTCTATTCCTCACCAAAACTAAATCAAATAAAATTCAGATTAGCATCTACTCAAATGTTCAGTTTTTTAAGAAGTCTGGTTTATGAATGTTATCTCAAAGTTTTCAAGGAAGAAAGGGACAAAGGAGGAAAGAACTATTTCCTACCATAAATTCCAAGTTTCCTATTAGGACAGTCAGACTATGTTTGAGCAGTTTGGTAAATTCAGTGGCAAAGACTCAGACAGGTTTATTGCCTACCTGGCATAATCCTAATAAGTGCATTACGACAAAGTGTTAACGGAGGTATTCCAGTAGCAAAGCAAAACACTATGAGGATTCTAATGCTACGATAACAGAATACTTACATATTTTTAAACAGTAATCTACTTATTAAATGTTGTTTGCATTCTGATCTAGATGCTTATATTGCATACCTATCACATGGCGTCAGGTTATTTTGTGCTGAATAAATGTCTGACTTACTACTTCCACCTCTATGTCTTACTTGGCAGGACTGTTCAATTCTTACCATTCTCTCAACTTTGCTAATATGTTTTTGTGTAGATAGTATATGTATTGGCCAGATTTTAAAATAGAACCTATTCTGAGTGATGCTTTAGCAAAGCTATTATACCAATACACATAGGAATCACTGTTTTTGCCAAGGCCTACAGTACTTAATTAATTTATGGGGAGTTCAGAGTGTCTTAACTGTATTCAAACTAGCTGGTTTTCCAGATCTTGTGGAACTTGTGGTGCCTACAAGTATTGACCTGACATTTTGTCTCTGATTAAATCCATGAGACTAAATAAATTTGTGTCCTCAGTCAGCGGCAGTGATCATTCTTTGCCTTTATATTTTTGATTTTCAGTGGACAGGTGATCCTGGTTATGTACACTTTTTTATTGTAAAATAATACAGGAAGTCATGACCCAACTATATCAAAAAGTCACTCTAAGAAAACAAATCTTTAACCACTGTTTCATCTAGCAGTCTATAAAGGTCTGCCCAGGGCTGTCTGATTAGAAGGGAAGGTAACTGACATTAATTTCCTCTGCTGTTTTCTTGAAGGCCAAAGTGCATGTTTTCACACATTTAGCAAGCATCAGGTTTACTATCAAGTTCAATTATACTAGCTATCCAAGAGTCCAGTCACTATAATCCTTCTCACACTCAACAGTTTCTTAGTGCTTTCAGATAGAAAACAATAAAACTATCTTTTCTTAATAACACGTTTCCTGAAAAATTATCTGAGAAACTTGAAATTAGTGAATCAGACTGTTCAGACATTTCCGGGCAAATGGGTTATTTTGTTTAGATTTTTATGTTCTCTGGAAAAAACTAATAGATGAGAAAAAAGAAAACTGTGGTCTGGAAAACCTATAATAGAGTATGGAAGGTGATTGGCCAGTGTGCCATTCATAATTTCCACTACTAATTATTAAATAATATATAAGGTTAATAAAAAGTCCAGAAAACTTATCTGGGAAACTGGGAAAGTTTCTTTCCAAGCACTTTATTCTATAGAAAACCATGCTTATTTTTGTAAAGTGTTAGTCAGAATTTTTGTAGATTATACTCCAAATAAATTCCTCTTCCATACAAACAAATCATTAAATCTTATCGGGATTAGATAATATTTTAAAATTAAAAAAAAAAGTAAAATCATGAAGCATAACTATAGAAGAAACTATACTATGTGCCAAGAATACACTTTCCTTATATCCAATGAAAATTAGAGCAAGATGAAAAACTTAAATAAGCCCAAACTCTAAGGGATAATAGGATTTTCTTTCCTCTTGAAGCAAAAACAAATTTCTTTTAAATAAATGCCAAAATTTGTTTCCCTTCCAGTTCATACTGGAATTTTTGAAAACTCTTTCCGTAGCACCTATTGATTGCAGTAGGACTGAAAATCCAAAAGTAGTCAAGAAAAAAAAAAAGCTTAGAAGAGTAAAATAATTTTTCCATAAAGAAAAAGGTAGCTGTCCTACCAGTTTTAGAAATGAGGCAAATGATTGATTGTGTTTCTTTTTTTTTTTAGATTTCTTCCTTATTTCACCTTCTTTCCTTGCCCTGCAAACACAGATAACTCAACAGATGCAGCCTCTTAGTCCATAAACTATACTTATTTGATGTACACCTACTTTTCTAAAATTTGACCTTTTTTACATGACCATCCCCATTTATTCCCTTATCCCTCTGTTCTCCCACATTTGTTTTTCTCCAAAGCACTTTGATCCCTCCCCTTCCTTGCCTTTGGTTCCTCCCTTAAACATCCCATAGTAAGTCTTCTGCGATCCTGAAATGTTCTTTCCCTCCATCCCTTCACATGTCCGATCCTCTCGGCAACGAGTCCCCTCAATCTGCCAGGCAATCATGACAGCCTCTCCCATTGACTCATGACAATGGGTGTCATGGTCTCCTGGGATAGCCCTGGGAGGAGCCAGGACAGCATGCCCATTGCTCTGAATGGGTTAATGGTATTCCTCCACTTGCCATTTTGCCTTTGGGCTCCTTTGTGTGTCTGGAGATGGGCATTTCATGGGGTGACGGCTCCTCTGATGGTTCTGGGACAAGCTGGAGCAGGGGATTATTTGGGTTCCCCAGCAGTCACTACTCCTTTCTTTTCCTTTGTGTGTATGGAAACAAGCTTTTTATCATATAACCTAACACCCTTCACCAAGCTTCTTTTTAATAATTGGCAAAAGGGCCTATGTGAATATATCTTTGCATATCGTTTCATCCTACAATGCTCATAAAGCAAATTATTCTCAGAACTTTTTTGCTTTATTACTATTTTGTGCTTAAAAGCATGAGGAAGATTTGAGATTCTTGGTGTAAATTGTTACCTTTTGGGGCTCTTTTAAAATAATAATTGAGATTATTCTCTATGGAAATCCTCTTTACTTTGAAAATATGGTTTTAGAGTACAAATGTACTCTATGTACCTTATGTAACTATTTACATGTCCTTAGAGTAAACTGCTTATATGTTAGGTGATGAAGTTATGCATATATAGAAGTGGCTGAAGTGATGATGCTGAAATCATCATTTCATTTTTCTTCTTTAGATTAAGGCAGTTAAATTCCTCTTTTCAATGCTTAGGGTGTACTTGTGGGAGTTATAACAATGCCAAATAAATGAAATATTAATGAAACAAATATTGAGTAATCTTGCCCAGACTTATTTCTCTAACTTTAGGTATCCATAGAGGACTTTTACGTATTATTTTGTTGTTCTGTGTTGAGGAAAACTGTGGCTGCAGTGAGAATGTTTTGAAAAACACTGGATATGCTACTTACAACAGCCCTAATAGGAAAGTATACTATGTTCTTTTCCAGGTGGGAAATAAAGTCATCCCAGTAAATCAAATTACAGGCTGATTTTCAAGGGCAATCAGAGTGTTGTTATGTTTGAAACATGGAAGTATTGAGAACTTCAACAAAAAAAGCCAGAACTACACACCAAAATAAATGTAACATTTTGTCAGGAGCATGGAATAGTTTCCACACACTTCAGCGGGATTTGCTGGAATATAATTTCTGATATACCTATCTGTGTATTCTATATGTTCAGCCTAGACTTAATTTTTTAACTTTAGACACAAATATTTGAAAAAAAAAATAAATATCATATTGTATTCTCAAATAGTTTGAAGTTACCAGTCAGTAGCTGAGTCATTGTTTGAAAAGAAGGGTTTGGTCTAACAGAAATAATTCATTCTAGAAAAAGATCATGCCAGCCTGAAGATTTCTGTGAAGAAAGACTGCCCTGTACCTATAATGAGACTGTAGCTCGGTCTCTCTAGATAGCCAGATGGGGGATCTGAGCTGTGGAGTCCTATTCTGCTATAAATGCAATTTACTCAGTTGAGATTCAAGCATCTCTATTAACAATTCTGTCACTTCAGCTCTTCTTTTTCTTGGACCGTATTATAGGTGACCAAAAAAGAAACATTCCATTTTAAGCAGAAATGTTAATTGAACCGACACAAACTTTTTCTTCCAAGAATCTATCTATCTCTCAGAACCTATTGTTTTCCAGTTTTTATGACAAATCAGTCTATCACCCAAGAACATTTCTACAGTGCTAGTCTATGTGAAATTTCAAATTTCAAATCACAAGATGGGAGTAAATCCAAGCTGGTTAATTTAACATTTTTAGGTTTTTTTTAAGTTGGGCAGGCTCATCACAACAGGTCACTTCTGGAATACATCTATAAATTACACAGTAAAAAGAACCCTCATCTTTTAATCCACAGATTTCTCCATTTCATCAGTAACATCCGATTGAACTGTTAGTACACTTTCCCAGAACAGTTTCATAATAGCCTTATTTGTCCAAAAGAGTTTGCATGGAAAGAAGAGACAATTAGGGGGAAGGGTGGTAGAGAGAGAAACGCACAACCACGTTTCCATAAGAATTCAAATGAGGTTAAAAAGAAACCCATAACCCCCTGACACTTTCTAGGATGGATAAAAAAAAACCAAACTACCAACACTCAAGTATTTATTGTGGTTGTATAATAATTCAGCATGGCAATACTATGGATCCAAACCAACAAATTTTTGACCTTTCAATTCAGCAAATCAGTTCTGTTCCAAGACTTCTGCATGTGTGTGTGTGAGAGAGAGAGAGAGAGATATTGTGTCCATGTACAATGAAAGAGAGAGAAATCTGACAGGATATATGTTTAAAAGATGCTCTTTGGCTACTCCAGATGCTAGGAATTATAAACCTTGTAGTAGCTAGTAGAAGCTAGTAAAACCTCAATCTTTTTTGAGGATGCATTTGTTACACCACTGTTCAATTAGACTCCATCTTGGATGGAGAGGCAATACACATGGTTTATCAGCCACTGCTGTATTAATGTGTAGGGGAGGAGGCAGATGCTATCATTTTGTCAAGTAATACTTGACAAACAGTTATTCCTACGACAGGAAGAGTGGATGACCTTGATAATATATATTTCAGTCACTCCATTATCTCTTCAACTGAGATAAAAAATAAGGTCAGTATATCAGACCATCACTGTCCACGAGTCGAAGAACAGGATTCTGCACAACTTTCTTTCTCCTGTCTTTACTGCTGGGAATGTCAATAACTATAATAACTTAAGGCACTTTTTAAAAGCCCATTTTTTTAAGGCTAATTCCAACATTCTTTTAAAAGTACTTTCTGTTCATTCAAAGCACAATGTTACATTCTTCACTACGCTAAAAGAAACAAAACCCCAAGCATACAAACACCCAAAAGACATTTGCAAAATTGATAAAAAGAACCCAAAATTCTCAGGGCTTTCCAGCACACACAGGTATGCTTTTTGAGATGCATTAGAAGTCAGATTTGTACCACGCAAATAATCGCTGGGTGTGTCATTAAACTAGATGTTTATTCAAGAGCATATCATATTTACTCTTCAGCATATATACTGTAAGCAAAAAGGGTATTACTGATTTGAATAAAGCTAAATAAATAATTGCATTCAGTATGAATAAAGAGGACAGAAGCTATGATACCACAAGGTCAGATCTTGCTATGCTTAGTAAGTAAGATTATTAGTGAATTATCCTTATTCAAGACTAATTACTTCTAAAAGGTAAAGGTTGGAAACACTAGCCAAAAAGCTAGTTCCTTGAAATACAGAATTTTCTACCAGAATAACTGAATTCATTGCAGGTTCTGAAAATTGAATTAGATTTATTCAGGTAGATTTATGTACCCACTCTCCTGACTTGTTAAATAAAGAACTCACACACTTTTGTATGTTTAGATGTGTGGGTAATCTGAACTAAATGGATAAACACAATGACAGCCATGGTATCACTATGTCAATTCAGAAGAAGAAAATTTCTAGGATGTGCACAGGCAATAAAGAGGGATGGAAATAGGCAATAAGGAAGATAAGATGTACAAACACAGAACGACATATTTTCCAAAATGTTTCTGGTTTTGGTTAAATTACAGGAATTACAATTCTCAGGCATTACTTTTTTAACCATTAATGGATTTTTTCGGAGACAGAATTTCCTTCTTTTCCTGCCTATATGCAAAAATATTCATTCAAACTCAGCATTATACTGAAAAACTGGCTGACATTATTGAAAGCTGAATCTGGGAAGCCAGCTATTTGACTTGGATTTTCAGAACAAAGAGTAGAGATGGGAGATAGAATCCTATTTTTCGTACAAAAAAAAAAAAGATTGAGAGCACTTCATTCAAAACTTAGTATCTTTTTTTTTTTGACTGATGAAGCTTCCTTTGCAGCCTTAATTAGTAATTTAGCTATTATAAATATGTCTTAAATGAACATTTAAATAAGAATATATCAAAATTTTCTGTGTGGCTGTTGCTTCAACTCATAGAAAAGATAATGAATGAAGCAAGAAGACATCAAATGCATTGGCTGCACTAACTATATATTAACTTTGTTAAGACATGAAAGTCTGTGATAACTTTTAGATACATTGTACTCTTCCCATAAAGTAAGAACTAAGTCAGTTCTGGTAAAAGAGTGTAAATAGTAGTCACTCAGGTCACTGAAATGGAAGCCTAAAATGTAAAGGCTTTTTGCAAATGCTGATAATAATAAAGCTAATACAAGCAATAATTACTTGCACCCCTAGCTATTAGGGCATGGCAATTTTACTCAGTGACAGGACAGTAAAACAGCAGATAACATTTAACATATGTGCCACAGATGGATTGTGAGCTGACCATAACAACTCAAACAGACTTGAGGTTATGTGGCCTGTTGTTCATTTGTTGTAAAGAAGTCCAAACACTGCCAACAAAACTCAGGAATTAACAGGAAAGATACACAAACAAAATAAAATTTCATTGTGCTATTGCATGAGCCCATGCAATGTGAGGGCCAGAATTTTGTGCATAGTTCAGGTTGACACCACAGAAAGGGTGCAGTAGAACCAGTAGATACAGTAGAACTCATAGAAATTAGGAAAAGGTCTATGAGAAATATCAAGTATATGAAATGGCTTCTGCTTTAAGAACAGTAAAATAGACTATAACCGTTCAGCTTGGAAAAGAGATAACTGAGGAAATGAGACAGGTGCCTACTTGTTCCTAGGCAGCATAGAGATGAACTGGAGTCAATTTTTCACCTTGTGCTAGGAGACTGAGTTACTTTTACCCTGTAGTCTGAAAGGAAAAGAAGACCTATTGTGCAAAGAAAAGCAAATTTCAGCTAAACTGAAGTACAAGAGAACATTACAAAGTGGAAATTAACTTATTCTAAACTGTGAATCTGAAGTCATCTTAAAATTAAATAGCTTTTACTTGAAGTCATAGAATACCCAAGATGTTCTAAACATAACCATATCCTTTTCAATATATTTATGAACCTTAGTATTGTATTGGGAATCTAATTATAATAGATCAGAAAAAGGAAAGAAAAGAGTAACTTTTGCCTGTATCTAGCAACCCTAAAAGCACATTGTTTCTTTGTAAGACACGCCTTTACTAAGTTCTGTGATTTTATGGGGTCTTTTCATTTCAAATCAACTTCTCTTCTGTTTTATATCATGATATTTCCCCATATTGAACTTGCCATCACAGTTGGATATGGAATAGAGAGAAAAAGAGTTCTGAAAATTCATTAAGTTTTAAATGGTTTGATTTTTTAAAATGGTATTTTTAGATCACAGTAAATTGAGAAGCTGGAAAGTACTCGTTAGGCTATACCATTATCAACCACCGATGTGAAATAGATGTGTTAGAAAGAACTTATTTTTCTTTTTAGATTTTCAGTCAATGACACAACTTTTTTGTATCAAAAGGGAAGCAAACAGTCTTCTAAGAAAATTGCTGGAAAGAACTGGTATTCAGAATCGAAGAAAATTGCTGAAAACAACTGATATTCAGCATTTTCTAATAGACTTCCAGCAGTATGGAATGTTCTGAATACAGTTTTAGTTTTCAAACTATAAAAAATGAGACTTTGCTGTTAAAAATTTAAGGCTGTCTATAAGCTATATGTTTATAGTGATCCTTATTTAGTATCTCTGCAGCAGCTGCTTATTCAGCAGTTTTAGTGAAGGAAAAAAAACGTGCCCTTTGTGTAATTCAAATGGCACAGAAAATGTCTGGAGGCAAAAGAGTGTCCAAAATTGATTTGATCAAAATATAAGGGCTAAAAGTAGAGACAGAAAACAGCACGATTTCCAGGTTTCATGATATAAGATAGGTTAAGTCTATTTTTAAGTTTTATTTTTAATTTCAAGATAACTGTAAGTTTTCAGATTTTTAGACAATACTGTGGTCCACAGTTACTGACAGCTGTGCTGGAACTAACTTCTCAGCTTTCTTTGTACACTTTTCGTGCTCAAAATAATAACTTCCACAGCTTTTCCCATACTGAAGAGATGATGTTAAACTATGCAGCAGACAAAAGGAAAAAATCAGGAAAATAAGTAAGTGGCACAGGGGAAAGTGCTCTGAATTTTGACTTATTCTCATCACATTATTCACTAGTCAAGAAAAGATAAAAGGAAAAACGTGCAGAATTTTTTTTTTTTTTTTAAGGGACCTATACACAGAGGATAAAAAGAACTTTAATGAAAAAAGTTGTTTTGAGAAATACTTTTTTGCAACATTATAAAATGTTACTGGTCAGAAATGTATTACCTTCTCTTCATTAACACTGCTAAACAGGAAAAGAAAGGTAGTTTAAACCAGTAGTCAGAATGTCTGAAATTATATATTTATTATACATATTATATATTATTATCTTAGTGACTTATATTTACAGTTTTATACTTATCTATTATACAGTTACATATTTATTAAGTATAAACATATTTGCATATTTATGTATATCTATGTGTGTGTGTGTATGCATATGCCCTTAACACCTTCAAGATTTCTACTGCTCTCCTATGTGACCGGAAAAAAACCCCACGATCTTCCACCTTTCTGAAGGAAGGAGTTATGGAATCACAGGACAGCTTTAGGTTCTACTGACATTCTAGATTTGGTAGGATAAACATGTCAGCAGATCTACAGATATCCTGAAACTTGGTGTCTGTTTCACCCTGGCAGCTCCCACAGATTTGTAGTGTAATGACAGACAGGTTCAGTGCTAAACAGAAAATCTGAAAATGTCAAATTTGGACAGACAATGCACCATTGGAGATACAAATGATACAACGGAGAGCATTCAGACAAACGTGACTCATTACATAGTCAGCTGGACCTGCCAATCTCTTTTGTGCTGCTCAGAAGCACCTCTTCAGTAGGATAAGTCTAATTAAGAAAACTGTCCAGCATCCATTCCCTGAAGTGGAACATAATTACTATAGGGCAAGAAATACCAGTATTTTCTATTAGTCTCTAAACAAAGTGACTATATTGAGTTTACTGCATTTCTGAAGCATCCTATGGACACAATGCTGAACCTACACATATGGTTTAGTAACTGTACTCTGTTCTGGTCACATATGGGAGAACTGGAGAAGTAGATGAACTGCTGATAACTACTCCTTATGCACCAGCAGGAAAATGTTTCCAGAGAGGGTAGATACTATTGATATTATAAAGGACTAATTAGAAACTTTCCCATAATGACACTGTTTTCATCTCTCATCATACTAGATTTTTCCTCATCTTGTCAAAAGTATTATGCAAGAATGTCATTGCAAGGAGGGCCATGTTGTGATGAAGATCCTTGTCTAAAAGAAAGAAAAACCAACCAAAACCCCCACGAAAGTATCTTCAGAGGGAGGATTAAATACAGCTGCCTTATGTCCCCTCACAGCAGAACATGGCAAAGAGTGTACCCAGCTACAGTTCAGGAAAGTCAATTGGATGGAAGGAGACCAGTTTGAAAGACTGGATCTAGAATTCAGCTGTCATGAAATGAGGCAGGTGACTGTTCCTATCATAAAGAAGACATCCCTGTTTTGCCTTCATGGGAAGATCCTTAAGATGTAAAGGTGTCCAGAGAGGATATTTCTCTCTTGTCTTGCTACCAGGTGGGATTACACTGTTCCAGACAAGCGCAGAATAAGAGGCACAAAAGAACACAATACTAAATGTGTGGAGACACACTCAGGCATCAAGTTAAAGTGCCATGAAGCAGCAAATTGAAAATTCATGACAGGCTTAGGAGATGATCCCACATTTGCCAGTGTAACATGTGTATTCTATAGGCAATACAGAATGTATAATGTTATCAATGAGACTAATGAAAAAGGAATAGAAATAAAAACATGTTTGCAGTGCATGCTTCAGCTATAAGCAAGTGAAATTTGTCAGATCCCTCCCAGCAATGGGTGCTCGCTGTAATCCCACAGGTCAAGAAATTGACTCCATCTTGAAAAACAGATGATAAAGATGATTCTTCAAAGCAATCTTCCTATGAAGATACCAGCTTCCACTGTACCTGTTGTCATAGTTGCCTTTGGTGGCTTACAGGGACTAACAACTTGTTGCAAAGACACAGAATCTGTTAAAAAAAAACCAAAACAACAAAACACAAACGCACCAAAAAATGCAAGAGAACAAAACCTAATTTATTGAAACCTTTGTGGAGGGTAATGTTTGCATGGGCTATGATATCTCTCAAACAAGATGATCAGTCACTGTCCAGATGGCAACCAGATGTCTTCTTTGCAAGGGTCCTGGCAGCAACATCTTCAGGAGGATCAGACAAGGCTCCCCTAAACTGCCATGCTTCTGAATTCTAATATCCATCTGGCCCATGGTCCTTTGGGACCATGCCAGCACGTGCATGGTCCATTGCTGTTAGATCTATTTCCCTTAAATATTGTATCAGCTACCTCTTAACTATTAACAAAACATGTCCTTATAAGGTTGTTCCTGCAGATGCAGGAACAGTCTGTACTGGCTACTTATAAGAGTCTTATCTATGCACAATTTTGTCAATTCTGCAGCAGAAATCTGCTGGGATGGTGTTGCATGAAAAGGGGCCAAGCGGTTTTGGCAGAAGATAAACCCCCTTGCATTCTAACACTCCTCACCGAGGTGGGAGGCCAGGTGCGGCTAGGTTTAAATTCTGAGTGATGCCCAATTCAGCACTATCAGTCCAATCGCGTTTAATATGTATTAAACTATTACATTTTGGATACACTAATAGTGGACTGCACCTTCATCTAGTCATACTCCTGAACTAGCACGGCCTCTCTCGAGTCTTTGGTCGCGTTCAGTGAGAAAGCGAAATGACTAGCTACTTAAACAGTGCAGTTTATTTAAACAACAGATATACAGGTTCTTTAGGATTGCCGGTGATAAATACACTGTCTGCAAAGCACGTGCTAATAAAGATATTGTTAAGTATAGGAAAAGCGCGACAAAATTATAAACGATACAGCCTGGCTATAAATGTAGGATAGAGATTCTCCAGAGAAATTTCTAAGTCCCCGAGAAAGCACTCGGTATAATCCAAGTCTTACCCAAAGGCGTCCCTATGGGGGGGAAGAAAGGCTCAGCCCATTGACTGATCCCGGAAATCAGCGGTGGAATTCTTCGCGATGGTGTCTTCCCTGGCATCCCCTCTCTCTTGGGCTATTTTTATACTATTTTTTATCTTCAAAGTGGAGTTTGAGTTATGAATGATAATCCTTTAATGATACTTACTCCAACCAACTAATTATCTCTTCTGCTAGGGTATCAACAAGCACTGTTCAGCAACATTGAAAATATTGGTGTGTTATCAGCATTGTTTTAGTCAGAGATCCAAAACACAGCACCGTATAGATTAATTCCATCCCAGCCAGGCCCAGTACAGATATGAAAGAGTAGCCAACACATAATTCGTTCCCAAATATCTACAATCTGAATATTCAAAAGGCTAACTCAGTAATGAGAAGGTTATATTTTTGTCTTAGTTTCTGTCCATGCGGAATTAATTGAAAGAGAAATCAGATGACTAATTATTTATGAATTTATTCATCCAAGAAATTAGATTAATTAACATTAAGGATATCAGTTAAAGATTCCATTGTTTGATCTCCTACTGCATTGGAACTTTCAGTTGAGATTTAAGTCCTCCTCAGAATACACTAGTAATCAGAAATTACGAGCACGGCATGATTAGTAGGTAACAAAGGTCATAGAACATAGGTCACCTGCATAGTTATAATAAAGAACTCTCCTGACCTTAAGAAACCCACTCCCTCTGCACTCTCTCACCATTTCTTAAAGTTACTAGGCCAAACCCAGGTTTTTCTGAAGCATGCTGTGCAGCTAACAAAACTATTCTATAGAACTTCCTTGCTTTACGGTTTTGATCCCAGTCTTTTGATGATGAAAGTCCTTTCCTTCCTAGACTGCAAACACAACTTAAAAAAAAAAAACAAACCCCAAAACAGGAAAAAACAGCTCTGCTAGTAAATTCTCCGTGCCTAAACCCGAACATAGACAGGTGGTTTAAGGCTGCATATTATTTCCATTTTGAACTTATCTATTGAAGAGAGCAAGACATCATTCATTATCTCTTGTGATAAAAAGCCTACAGGGATTATACAGTTTCACATAATTTGCAAAAGGTCTTGTAATCAACAGAAATTAAATCAAACAACTCTGCAATATTAGGTAACTTCCCTTCCATTTTTCATACTCAGCAGAACAAAAGAGAAGTTGAGACATTGAAATTCTCACCTTTACAAGCATCTATAAATTCTACGTATAATTCATAATAAATCCTGGAAATTGTCATTGTATGTCTATGCCATGTAATATTTTAAAGGTGTTTCTGTACAAAATTTCACCAAAATAACCTAACAGTCAATTTAGAATAACTTTCTCCCCCAACCATTTACTAATTTTGCTTTAGACATACCTCCAAAGAAGTAAAACTGTTTTAATAGTTGTCTAGACACACTTGAGTATTTCGTTTGCATTGACTACTTCCCTATATACTTGGAAAATATAATTTCCTTTTTTCTTCCAGTCATTCTTAAATTTAGAAATTTGAAACAATGGCATCTTATACATGTATAAAAATACCTATGTTTGAGGGAATGAAGATGAGGGAGCCAGAATCTTGTTGGTGGTGTGCAGTCGCAGAACAAGAGGCACTGGGCACAAACTGAAATACAGGAAATTACACCTGAACACAAAAAAAACCCCACTTAAACTGTGAGGGTGGTGAAAGACAGGCACAGGCTTTGCAGAGAAGTGGTAGAATTTCCATCCCTGGAGATATTCAAAACCCAACTGGACACAGACCTAAGCAACCTGCTTTAGCTGCCCCTGCTTGAGCAGGAGGATTGGCCCAGCTGACCTTGAGAGGTCCCTTCTAATCTCAACTGTTCTGTGATTCTGTGGTTCTCACGCTGCTTTCTCCTGCGCTTCCCCTTCCCTCCTCTAATACCTGAACTTAGTCCAATCTTGGATTTTCTTCAGGCTGCAGCTAAATCTCACAGAACATAACTGACACTATGCTACACGTTTGATTAGTATACATTGAGAGTTAAGAAACACATTGACATGAATTTGTGTGTTTTCTTTCTATTTACTCTTCATAATAAATTGAAGTATACCTTACAATTAGCATCAAAAAGGAGGAAGCCTAGAACAACAAGAGCCTGAAAGTACTTGATGGCAGAGGTTGCGCCTGTATAAAGCAATACAGTTCAGCTCCTTGAATTCCTCAGTATTTTCTTTGTTTTTTCACCCTCTCTGGGCCCTTCCTGAAGCTGACAAGTGATAGTCTTTGAAGCAAATGTCACTCTTGATCTGAGGACTTGCCATCTCTCAGATAAATGAATTCTTTGGCAGCCCAAGTGAACAAAGTCTGCAATTGCTTCAGCCCAGTTCTTGTTCACTTGCCAGAGGCAGGGCAAGTGCTATCACCACTTAATGGGAGAAATGTATCTCAGGTTGAACTGCCAAGGAGGCATTGTTTTAAAGTGAACAATTCCAACTGCTTAAAAATGTTATGGCATAGGAAATGTCTTTTTGCCATGACACACAGCAGTAACACTTTACTTTTATCCTGTACCACTTCTATAGAAACTGAAGACACTAATAAATGTAAAACTATGAAGACGAGCCTACCAAATTTAACCAAACACCTAATTTTTAGAAATACCAGGTGGAACAACTTTTAAACCTGTTATGATCAATAAAATTAAGTTGCACATTCTAAATTTTTCATGGGTTTTTTCTTTTTTTTAGTGGTCATTTTAGGATAACTATCAAGTCTGGTACTGAGTAGTGCAAACAGGTGCTGAGCAGCAAGCTCTATACACAAATAAGAGTGTGTATCTTAAATAAGTGGCAGATAACATATGTGCTTTATTATTCTTGATGATAATGAGAACTGAGTTTAATTTGGCAGGCCGTGTGGCAGACCATTCATTCTCATCCCCCTCCACATCAATTCCTCTACCCATCTAAATCAAGGCCCTCAGAAGATTTCTTAATCAACAGGTTGAGATGCTCATAAAGTTTTCCCTAAGCAAGCAGTAGAATTGCCAATTAGTGGTGACAGGTATTTTGAAAACATATTCACACTGGGTAGCATCTGCTTTCACTGCATCTTTCCTACTAGTATCTTAGGAAAAGAAATCTCATTCTGCTGCTATCGTATATGATTATTTAGTGCAAATTTTCATAAAACATATACAAAACCCAAACACAGAACTCTACTTAATTCTTCAGAAAAGCACAGGCTAAGCATATTGAGCAAGCAAAGGATCATTTTACATTATTTTATTTCTTAATCCCAGCTACAGTGATAATAATGTCCTTGAATCTTTGGATCAGAGCAGCTATATTCTTTTAGGGCTCCCAACTTGTAGCCTAGAAGTGTAGTTTGTGTTTCATTCAATTGGGTTCAGCATATTAATATGTTGATTCTGTTTAAGAACCTGCAGGGAAACACTTTATCGATTATAGTCACTGTTCTTCCATCTCTCTACTGACTTCTGTCCAAACCAAAGGAACTGGTAAGCAATTATGGGTGTGAGCATAAAGCTGAAAATCTGAAGTTTTATTGAATGCAGTGAAGGGAGAGGGTAGTTTTCATCTTAATACTTCATCATATGCCTGACTAAGCAGAGAAAACGTACACGTTTTGCATGAAATTTCAAGACACGTCTAGATTAGAAGTCTGACTAACATGAATAACAGCAGTGGAATCATGGCCTAATTTCAATATTGTTATGTACAAACTAATGACAGAAATTAAATTCTTAATTTCATTATAGTATATTTATGTGTAAAAAATGCTTGATATCACACATTTATTCCAATTTCTATATTTCCCTACTCCTACGCTGGCAAATTGTAATGCAGCTCAGATTAAAATTAAATTAATCTGCAACAACTTCAGTTCAGTTACTATCAACTTAACTGCACTCTTGATCTATTAGAAATTAAGAACTCAAATATTGATGATCTTAAAGGTCCCTTCCAACCTCAGCAATTCTATGATTCTATGATTCTATATACAACTATTGAAATTAAATTATACTGAGCCAGGAATCACAGAATCCATATATTTAAAAGGCACCATATGGTCTCCCAAAGCCTTCTCTTCTCCAGGCTGAACAATCCCAATTCTCTCAGCCTTTCTTCATAGGAGAGGTTCTCCAGTCCTCCGATCATTTTCGTGGTCCTCCTCTGGATCTGCTCCAACAGGTCCATGTCTTTCTCGTATGCAGAACTGGACTCCAGAGCTGGATGCAGTACTCCAGGTGGGGTCTCACAAAAGCATACTTCATTTTGTGCAGCCCAGGATATCGTTGGTGTTCTAGGCTGCAAGCACATACTGATAGCTGAAGTCTAATTTTTCATCTACGAGTATCCTAAAGCCCTCTGCAAGATTGCTTTCAATCATCCATCCCCTGGACTGTATTGATACTGATGATTGCCCTGACTGAGGCGCAGAACCTTGCACTTGGCCTTTTTGACCCACATGATGTTCACAAACACCCACTTCTCAAGCCTCTGGATGGCATCCCTTCCCTCTAGCATATCAGTTGCGCCACTCAGCTTGGTGTCATCTGCAAACTTGCTGAGTTTGCACTCAGTCCCACTGTCTGTATCATTAATAAGAGAAGTTTTCACCTGTTTACTGAAGGCCTGGTGAATTGAAAAGAACTTTTTCTCAGAAAAGGAATCAGTTAAGGAAGCCAAGTGGAAAACCAGCACTTGTTTTGGCATAGCCAAAGCATTCATGCCAGCGACGAAAAGGCTAAATAAGAAAGGTAAAGGAAAGAAGTACCTCTGAAAATTATATAGCAAATGGATTTTGTTTCTTCTCTGTAATATTGCTCTAAGGATAAATTTTAGTAGTAGAAAAGGGCAATTATACTCACTGAATTTGCTCCTGTTATGATTACCAAATACAAATTAAAATTTTTTCTTCACTAAAAATGAAAATTATATTGTTAATGGGATTTTCTTTAAGTATTTAAGCTAATGACTAGTGAAGAGTTGCCTGAAGCATTTCAAAATTATTTGCAGCAAAAGAGAAACTGGCTTGTTATTTCAACTTTGCATTGTCATACTTGGAGAGGTTTTGGTGTAGCACATGACCTAGAACACTTTAACAGTTTGAGAAGTATTCAGATATTCTTGTACCTTTCTCATATTAAATTCAATGCTCTTTAAACAAGAACAACTAATTTGGGGTTGCTTGATTATCTTCTCTGGAATCTTACAAAAAGTCCTCATATAACCTAAGTGCAGGTTCTGTCAGAACTCTTATGCAACCCATTCCTACATAAATGCTCTGTCTTCCCTGGGATAAAACCTGGAAGCTGCCTGTTAGTCCTATGCCTTTTGTAGACCTGCTGTTTTTATATTCCTCCATCGAGTGAGATTCTGCCTTGACAGAAAGAGTAATTTCTAGACATGCTGAGGTATGAAAATGTGCTCTCCACTTCCATCTAAATAGACTCATTATATATGGCAAAAAAAAAGAATTATGTCACATTTTTGTTAGCTTTCCACAAACTTCAATAAATATTAAGTATACTATGATGAATATTAAAATAAACTTAAAAAAGACATCTTTGTATTCTCTGAAATGATCATAAGCAGCTTCACTCAGCAGCAGTCTATACCTTTAGCATTTCATTAGAGTTTTCTAGAAGTTGGTACATGTAATCTGTCATGTTTATTTAGACTAAACTGTTCTGAACTATTTTATTATGTACCTGTGAACTACAGCAAAAGAGGCCTGGTAAGTATTTCTTAGTTATTACGGTTATAAAAAATCTAAGAGCTAGATGATCTACAGATAGACAGCCAGTGCAAGATTCAGGACTAACTGAGGTTTGCAATTTCAAAGCTTCTCCCTGAAAAGCCCTTGCCAAGTGCTGCCTAAACCTAGAAACACTTTGACACTTGCACATTATTGTATACTACCTGTGGGTTGTGATGCCCAGATTGGTGCAAAAGAAGAGACAGAAGATTCCTGAGGATGGAAGTGGAGTCCTTGTGTTCTTGCATGGAAAGGTAACTTGCTCAACACGGCAGCTTGACTAAATGATACAGTTGCCTGTTTAAACTTAAAAGGGGGGACATCACCAAGAAACAAACAGCCAAAAAATGCATAGAAACAACCAAGTGTCCACCTAGAAACATGCCTGTAATCTGAATTGTTCCTATTTGTATTTGGAAGGGACCAGGGATAAAGCAAAGCAATGTTGCACAGAGGACCCTGGTGGAGACGACCAGAAGCAGCCCTGGGAGCGTCAGGACTGCACAGCTCCTACCAGACCTCCTTAGAGTCATATAGACATGTCCTTGTCCACAAGTAACCTGCCGTATCAAATAAAGAACAGCAGTAGAGGAGGGAAATAATGAAAACTGTCCCTGGGAGAGGAGATGTATGTGTGTGTGTGTGTGTGTGTTTATGTGTTTATAAATTATGAACTGAGCAACAGTTTCTTGAAAAATGGATGTTTGCAAACGAAAGCTGCACGGTAAAATCCTTCAAAGCAGAGATACCCGTGTCATTTCATTTCTCTCAATAGTTTGACAGCAGTACTTTTATTTTACTGTAGATATCTGAAACTATTCTTTATAACTAGAACAGCTGGAAAATTTTCAGTAATCCATAATTACCTTTCCCAGTGGCTAGCTGTAGGCACCTTTCTCAGTAGCCTAGTATTTGTTTTAGATCCTTTTCTGAAATGAAGAAAGACCCACAGGTAAGTTTAAGTCACAAGAAAAGCTGCCACTACACCCAGCTAATCTCCAGATCACCGTTCCTTCTCCATGAACCTGCTGTTGTTACAGAAGCAATTGCTGAGCCACATGCACACTTGCTGGCAAACAGCCTGTAGCTAAATTGCTACTGCTCCCTATCTCTGCTAAGGTAATCTAAAAATCCTCCACACTTTCTTTTAATAACCGGGGATGTAAAGCGAAATTGAAAGCAGTGGTTAATATGCAATTTAGCTATCTATCAACCTATGAAAGAGGCAACATAAAGAAAGGCTGGATTGACAGTTCAGGTTAATGTTACCTGCTTCAGCTGTCTGACTTGCATTCGCTTGTGTCTGAGTTCTTGAAGTACTGTGTTCCTAATGCACTTCTTAGACAGCCAAGTCACCCAGACTATAGCTCTGGTGTTCAGACTGTGCAAGAACATTCAAGTTGAGCAATGCATGTTCAGATGTTCCACTAGCTATACCTGTTAATATACATACATGTAACATAAATTCTTGCACAGTCAAACCTTAGAAAAAAAGAAAAAAACCAAAACCTTCACAAGATATACTCAGTCTGAACTGCTTAGAGAATACCACCACAATAAAGGAGTATGTCTAAAGAAATTTTGCTAATTAAATTTAGTCTAACTAACATGCAAAAGAAGATAGTGAACTTAATTAAAAAAATGTTTTGAAGTTAGTTTACATTTCTATTTCCATTACTGTCATGGAAAAATCCGGTCTTGACTTGGGGAATTTCACTTCATTTGATTTATTACCGATTGACATAATATTTTAACTGCTGATCGGGGTACTGAGGAAAAAACCACATATTATTAAACAGATTAAACAGACACCTTGGGTAACACCTTTTCTCACCTCTTCCCAGGCTCAACTTCATTTAAACACCTCTCCTCCTTTTCTAGCTTCCACTCCCATAGTTTTCAGCAGTTGTCTCTACTGTGGGCTGCAGGGTTGTCCCTGCTCCACAGTCTCTCAGAGCACCTGCAGCTCCTCAGACCTCCTCCAGCTGCACCCCCAGCAATGTTGTATTGGGTCTGGCCGAGATGGAGTTAATTTTCCCCATAGCAGCCCTCATAGTGCTGTGCTCTGTATTGGTAGCTAGAAAGATGTTGATAACACACCAGCATTTTGGCTACTGCTGAGCTGTGCTCCCACAGCATCAAGGCTGTTCTCCAACATTCCCTTCCTCACCGTAGGCCAGGGGTGGGCAGGATCTTGGGAGGGGACACAACCAGGACAGCTGACCCAAACTGACCAAAGGGATATTCCATACCATATGACATCTGCTCAGCAATAAAAGCTAAGAGAAAAGGGAAGAGGGGACGGACAGACAGTATTCATTATTACAACATTTGTCTTCCAGAGCAACCACTACATGTACCGAAGCCCTACTTCCCTGGAAGTGGCCGGACATCACCTGCTGAGGGAAAGAAGGCAATAAATCTTTTGTTTGCCTTTGCTTCCATAAGCAGCCTTTACTTTTGCTTTATTAAACTGCCTTTATCTTGACCCATGATTTTTTTTTCCATCTTCGTTTCTCCCTCCGCCCCAACCTGCTGAGGAAGGGAGTGATAGAGCAGCTTGGTGGGCACTCAACCGAGGTCAACCCACCACAAATGTCTTCTTCCATGTGTCTTCTGCACCTCCTTCTCTGGTTTCTCCAAAAAGGTACCTCTTCACATGTCCTTGCATATCTCCTTTTTTATCTCCTTTTTTATCTCCTGTGCCGCCTCATATCTTTTTCTTTTACGTCTTATTCCCCACAGCTACTGCCCTTTCTCAACGATATCTGAGCAGCAGTGCTGTGTGCTCCTCAGACTGAAGTTTTGGTACACATTGGGCTTTTTCTACCTGCTGCCAAGTAGCTGGACCTGGCTTGACTGGTACAGGGTAGTTCCTGACCTCCTCACACATAGAGCACCTTATAGCCCCTGATGTCCAAACCCTGACAGTTATGCCCAATAGTTGCCTCCCTGGGAAGAAATGAGCAAAAAGCTATCATGTTCTTAAATAACTGGAGACAAGAATTAATCTGCTCTGGAATTATCAGAAAATTAAATATTCCCTGATTACTGGTGCAGGTCTCTCTTGGAATGCCAGTTCTTCCGACATCATTGAAAAGGTTGTTTGTTAATGAACCCTACTTAAATCGTTTTCTCTTCCTAGATTTTTCTATTAACCTCTGAGGAAGGCTGTATAAGAAAGAGACCAAAATATTTTTGCCACAGCATCTTTGCATCTTTCAGCTGCCTTTTGAACATATTTCAAGACAAACCTTCCCAAAGGCTTTTCCACAGGTATATTTATCACCAAGACTTAAACAGTTGATATTATGCATAATTTTTATTAAACATGAAAGAATTTAAAATTAATTAGACAGCTGATTAGTTGGTAAGCCTGTTTGTCATTGCTATCACCCCCAGCATTTTTCACTGCATAGCTGATAAGTTAAATACCTGATTACACTGAAAGTTAATTGGTTTTTAAAAGAGCATCTGCAGAAAGAAGTTGTAAGCTCTGAGGTACATGCCAATCAAAACATAATACATTTTTTAACTGGAGAAGATTAACACATGCCACTTCATAAGGTTTGAATTTGCCTTCCTCCTCCCCCAGACTTACTTGGAAGAGATAAAATTCTTGGCCAAGGGTACACAGTGTGAATAAGATGCATTACTTCTTTCTGCCAGTACAGTTTCTTTAACTTCAATAGAATTTTACATCAGGGTAAGGTAGTTAAGACTACTCTAAGGCAATTTATTACCCACAGATTGGTTACTTTGGTACGCCTTTAGAAAAATACCTCAGTCCAGCAAAAAAAAAATGGGTAAAACGGGAAAATTAGCTGCTTCTAACTTGAAAGAGAAGAACAAAAAACTATGCTAAAGCTGTATTTCTACTTTTTGCTAAAATGAAGAAAACTATTGTAAGGCATTTTTTTCAGGAAGAAATAAAATGAAGAAAAAATAGTCTTATTCTCTATGAATAAGAGACAGCAGTCATGAGCAGAGTATTTTTTTAAAATAATTTTTAAAAATTATTACAGATCTTGGGAACAGATAAAAGGAATTCTATCCACTTAAAATATTCTTAACTATGAAATTTGCAATTCTTATACGATTATAAGTTTATGATATAATTCCTATAACAATTCATTTCACTAAGTACAGGTTTTAAAAAGCACGGTTTCTTATGCTCGATAGTATTCCACTGGAACGTGGAATATAATTCCATGGTATGATAAGGGTATTGGGATTAAAGAACTTCATACCGAGAATACAAATCTGAACATCAAATACCTTGTAGGAGTATTGGCTTCCTTCATTCCATTTCTTGATCTACACTCCTACACACACTCCCTAAACCTACCGTGTGCTCTATCCATACGTCTATCCATAGCACAAGAGTTTAAAAATTCTGTGAGTTTATATATAAATTCTGTTCTATTCCTGCATTACCAGTTTTAAACTACTTCTTTAAGGTTCTGTCTGGATCTCTGCTTTGCTCTTTTCTCTCTTCTTTTACATTCCAGAGCCCTACTTTTTCACTTTCCTTAACTACTGCTGTTCATAGATTTTAAAAATGTCACTTTACTGATCAGTCTTCAGAAAACCAAAATGTTAACTATATGCATTACAACATCAGTACTGCTCTCCTATCTAATGCCAGCCTAAGATATTCAGTCTTGGCATTTTTGATGTTATCTTGTTAAAACTCTTGGTAGAAAAAAATCTGTCTTCCTGAAATCATTCACCTGACCACAGATAATGACAATTAGTCAATTAAGCCTTTAATTATTTTTATATGCTTGTGTCTCATTTTCAAATACTTTTAGTTGTCCAAATGATCCATTCTTCAGCTAAAAAAAATAATAATAAATGTAGCCTTAAGACTGCTCAAGTCTTTTCACTGACATATTTTTTCATAGCATGGTGGATCTCTCTACTAAGAAAGTTTCATCACCTTGATGGAACAGATATAATAGTGCTAAGATGCATGTTCATAATTCATTCCAGTGTTACCATAGTGGTCAAAAGAATAGAAATCTATTACTGTAATTTTAATCAGTTTCATAGGATCTCCTGAGCTCTATTAACACTACTGGTGTTATTGCCAGATCAAATTTTCTAATTTCAAAGTTAAGATTCTGGTATTCTGAAAAGGCTGATTGTTTCATGAGTCTATTTCTATGTGTGTGGATAAAAACCTTACATCATAACAGACGGCCTTTCATAAAAAATATAAGACAACATCCTGTTTCTTACAAGCCCTTGATTCTCTAAAAGTGGTAGACAAGATAGTCACTGTTATGTAGCAGTAGCCTCCAAGAGTACAAGGACAAGGTGATAGAGAGGGCTTGAGAATGCAGGCGATAACAGAGATCCCCAAAAGTATAAAACATCAACCACAAAAAAAAACCCAGTTTTACATGTTATTAAAGGAATGCAACCTTGAAAACAGGGATGACCAGTTTTAGGGCAATGGGAAAAGAATAAAAACCATGTATCCAGCATTCATAAACATCGTTATACACAAAGGTAGCTCTACCTTAGGGACAATCGTGTCCATCCCCAGGAAAACTTTTTAATCCTTGATAAAGTTTTTTTTTTTTTTTCTTTCTTGTGCTAAGTATGGATAGCAAACATGCTGACACTAAGCCCCACACCAGAACAGAAAGCGTACAACACAACTAGCGATAACCTGTGTTTACCCTTTGAGATTCCCATCAGCTTACGGGAATTGGAGTCACCACTGAGAAGATACAGAAGACCGTAACAACCCCTACAGGAAGCAGACAAAAGGAAGAAGAGAAAGACAAAAATTTCTGCAGCATTATGTCACTCAGTTGCACCTGATCAAAGCCACTACTTAACCATCAGCAGGTGCCGCTCCCCTCTTTTATAGAGAAAACACCACTTTTTGTTTTGCCATTCACCATATTTAGCTTCTGCAACCCAGTAATTACTTTGTGTTATATAACCGGGTTCAGTAGATTTGAACTTCAAAATGCAGAGTGTTTTTTCTATTGTGTGTATATATGTGTATGTGTGCGTATGTATGTGTGTAATGTGTGTATTTCCCACTCTAGCTTTGCCACACAAAATGTCTGATACTGCAGCACCAAATCAGAGTAAACTCATATGTAACATAGCTATTTAACAGAATATCAGTTAATACCAAAAGCTGCAAGTCTCTGGTGAATATACCCACAAATTCTCCAGTTGCCTCAGATTTGGCATTTATGTAATTATTCTTTCTAGCTCGTAATCTTTACTGGAAGAACATAGCACCTATTTTTTAGATATATGGAATGCATATCTTAAAGGACACTGTAGAAAGGAACTCAAAACTATAGAGCATCAGTCAGTTTGTAATTAGTCAATACCTAAAAGTAGCTGATAAGAATTTTTCCAGCAGCATCTGAAATACACGTTTTCTGGAATTTACATACTTTCAAGTTTCAGGAAGGCATTTCCAGAGCTTTGATGACTGTAAAAGCTGGTATCTAGTCCTGTTAAAATTGCTGAAAAGCACTTATCCTTTTCTTCTGCATTATGTCTAGAGGACAATAGGTCGGATGATGCTTTATTTAGCCTCTGAATAGTTCAGAATTCTTCTGTTAAACTTGTGGAAGTGTGGACAGACTCAGAAACACAGCTAAGGGAGCCTACAGAATCAAAGAGAGAGGCAGCTATGGGGAGGGATGGGGGAAGAATTTCTTCTTTGAATAAAAGTGGGTCAAATAGTGTTTTCAGATTCCATTTGTAGACTCAGGCACATGAATCCTATCTCCAGTCCTGTGCTAGGCAGTCTAATCCTTTTTATGACTTTAGATATAATAATACAGTCCTGCAGAGGATACACAAGCACTTCACTTCATAGCTCACTGTGATATGTGTATGTGAAATACCAACGTAACTTGTTGTGGGCTTAATATTTTTTGTGTAAAAACTTTCTTTATGGTGAGGGTGACCAAACACTGGAAAGGGTTGCCCAGAGAGGCTGCCGAGTCTCCATCTTTGGTGATATTCAAAACCCAACTGGACATAGCCCTGAGCAACGTGCTCTAGTAGACCTTACTTCAGTAAAGACGTCTAGATAATTTCCTAACGTCCCTATCAACCTTACCTGCTCTGTGATTTTGTGTGTCATTAATAGGGTCTGGTTTAATATGAATTCAAATACACCAATCCAAACAAAGAAAGCATTGTACCAACACAACTAGAAGTATCTACAGAATGTCACTGAAACCTCAGCTACTATTGGACTTGTGATTTTTTTGAAAAACTGCAATCTGATTTATATAGTGATATGAACTTCACCACATAAACCTTGTAAAATATTTGTCATGATATTACTGCACAGTATCCTCATGAAGACCTCAGCTTGCAATCAGAAGAGAAAGCTACAGCTGTTGATTCAGTAATTCTCAAAGAAGCTTATTCATTGACTTCAGTCCAGTGAGCTAGAGTGAAACAACACATTCAACAAATCGGTGTTTGGATATCATTCTAACAAGACAGAAGCAGTGAGATGACAACTTCAGAAACAGCAGAGTAAACCTTTGAGAATCCCCTGGCTTAAAACCAAACATAACTAATCACAACAGCTGTGCGAATAAACTCAGAACTCCTATTTTTCTTGCCATCACCCAGTAATCAAGAAACGTGGCAAAATGAGCTATCGTAACTGAGACGTGCTCACTGATATCAAACCAGCATTTCAGAATTACTGTCAAATCCCTTATGCCAATAAGGCTAGAAAGGAAGTTAAAATAAGGATAGTTTTATGCTTTCCTGTAGCAAGACAGATTTTAGACAATAAACCAATTAACACCTAAAAACCTAAAGTATAAAGTTGTAGAGTGTTTGGTGATTTTGTTTATTTTGGTTTTGGTTTTTGTTTTACCCCCCAAAATTATGAGCATTAGCCTCCCTGACCACAGGGAACACTGCTCTATTTCTACATTTTGAGCCATGATGTTTCTTTCCCCCTTAAAATTAGCATTTATCTCTCACTTTCAAATTTTAGAAACAGGTATCGACATTTTTTCCCTCTCTTTCTGCATGGTGAAATTTAATCTTCTAATTGGAACAAGAGGACTAGCTGCACAAGGAGGTGCAAGTGCCTGATGGCAATTCCGAAGGCTCCAAACCTTCCTACCAGTAGGTGGAGCAAAAACGTCATTAATGTAGAGACAAACTTTGAACTAGGACTCTGTAGTCACCCACAGGGGGTCTTCCTTTTCCGTTCGGTATTTTGACAGCTCAATCCAAGGAAGACAGCCTAATGCCTCTTTTTTTTTTTTTTTTTTTTTCCCCTCACTTTAAGAGTAAAGGGGGGATTCTGTCTGATACAGCAGCTTTCAGAGACACAATAAAAAAATCCCTCTGCCAGCTCCTGCCCTCCTGCTCACTTGTTTTGTCTGAGTATGTGAAGAGGACTGGGGACATGGTTCAGCACAGAGGTGCTGTGTATGTATATTCACGGACTTCTGTTTAGCTGGCGGTTTCCTTGCTCGTAGCCCTGAGCTCAGTCCAGCAAATAATCTTTTTGTCCTTTAGCTCTTCCATGTTGAGCAACCTGCTCATTGCAGGGGGCTTGGACTATATGACCTTTAAAGGTCCCTTCCACCCCAAACTATTCTATGATTCTATTCTATGGTTATATTCTATGATTCTATGTACATTACTTCATATCCCAGAACAAAGTTGTTTCATGCTACATCAGAGATAATAGGCACTCACTGAAAGGAAACTCCTTTTCTTATGTTGATTTACTCAGGGATGTGCTTATGCTCATGAGAAACACATGCTGCAAAATCATACAGCTTTCAAATACACAGCCTTAAATCTGAAGTACCTCAAGTGTACTAAAATGTTGATAGATTTTTCACTCAGACAGTACTCAAGAAGCTATTAGACGGAGTACCTTATACATTAAAAGATCTTGAAAGCACCTTTCAACTTTGTTATGCTTCTGCAAGCTATGGATTAATGGGAATCAGCATGGGACTTGCTACACAGACAGGAGTACCTACAGGAATTAGCATTTAAACTGAAAATGTCACAATGAAAAGCCTTGTCATCTCCTGACAGAATCATACCTGCTGTTTCTACTGTTCACAACAAAGCATAGCTTTACATTAAATCACATTTGATCACCAGGATGCAAATATTCAAGATGGCCTTTGAAAAGGATATTGCAGCTAATCATCAGAGTCCTGAATGAAGAGACACTTACAATTTTATTATCAATTCTTATTATCAATTCTTCCTGCCTCTAAACCCAGGTACCTCTAAACTCTAAACATTTCCTGACCAACTTTGACTCTTTTACATCAGCATCTTTAGAAAATAACATTATTTTGGTATTTCGTATCAATTTGAGGTCAGTTTAGAAGTGTCAATTGGGGAAAATTCACTGAATTGAATACTGCTTTATTTACTTCATCAGCTAATGTGATTTTTATCTTATAACATGAAAGACATTAATTCTATTTTGTTTCAACTGGTTTGGCCTATTAACAAAAAAATACCTTTTCACATGGCAGCATTTAGAGGTTTTCTAACTGAAAGGAATGATAGAGAAATATTTTAGAATTTTAATTAAATAGTGAAAGTTGAATTATAGCACTTCTCATTAGAAAAGCAGCAAAGATGGTGAAGGGTCTAGAGCACAAGTCTTACGAGGAGTGGCTGTGGGAACTGGGGTTGTTTAACCTGGAGAAACGGAGGCTGAGGGGAGACTTTATTGGTCCCTACAACTACCTGAGAGGAGGTTGTAGTGAGATGGGGGTCGGTCTCTTCTCCCAAGTAACAGGCGATAGGACAAGAGGAAACGGCCTCAAGTTGTGCTAGGGCAGGTTTAAATTGGATATTAGGAAAAATTTCTTCACTGAAAGAGTTGTCAAGCATTGGAACAGGCTGCCCAGTGAAGTGGTTGAGTCACCATCCCTGGAGGTATTTAAAAGACATGCATACGTGGTGCTTAGAGACATGGTTTAGTGGTGGACTTGGCAGTGTTAGGTTTATGGTTGGACCCCATCATTTTAAAGGTCTTTTCCAACTTAAATGATTCTATGATTATGAAATTTAGGGCACCTAAGACTAAAAGTCTGAGCTCCAGTGAACTACTATCCCAGCAAAACACTAGAAATTTACACAATTGAGACAACCTTCAGCTTTTTAAATTTGTTACTTGGAAGCAGTATAGAAGATGCTAGATTTTTAAACATGAACAAGTTGCAAAATGTTCAATACATTATATATGTTAATACCATATAGAAAAAAGGTGGTCAAGACCAACAGATGCACCTAGGCAGTGTATACAAATGTGTATGTTCTGCAGCCTTTGCCAAAGCACTTATTACTGCTATTGAGATGGATGAAATTTAACTGTACTTTTAGGTAGAGGCTGACAATTGCAATTCAAGAGATTATGATTTAGTACATGAAGAAAACAAGACATATACAGATCAAGGTTCCTTCCCCTTCACCGCATCTTGGTTATGCAAAATTATGCACAGAAAAAGTGTCCCAAATCAATGTTTTACTGGCACAACAACAACAACAACAAAATCACTGAGAACTTTACAAGGTCTCTCCTCTCAAGCCACATGTTTAAGATTCTGAACTTACATGCACAAATTCAAAACCTGGTTTGTGATAGTTTCCAGAACTATAAAAGAGGATAGTAAAGGGCCCTCAGGCACAACGAGTTGAAATAAATTGTTAATGTAAGCATTTTGACTTTGAGCGGAAGGGAATGATGCTTCCATAATTTTAATAGCCATTTCATTCCTTATTTTATTTTCCTGTTTCCGTGTCATGGAAATATATATGTTGCCAGTTTATTGTTCCCACTGGCTCAAAACAGTTGCTGACCATAATGTTACATCACTCACCTGTATTTGACAAATCAGTGACATTTAACTTTCCCTGTTCATAAGCAAGTAGAAAGATGTCCAAATACATCCTATACGCAAACTAAAATAAGGAAATAATAATAAAGGGAAGAGGAAAATACAAAAGATGAAATACTGATAAATTCTTTCAGAATAGAAGTACAAAGGCCATATTTCTCACAAAAAGCTCTAAATATTTCCTGAGTTGCAGTGAGTACCTGGAAGTATGTTATAGTAAAGGGATTCTGTTTATAAGAATTTTCTTATATTTTCCATAGTTTTCAACAGGAAAATTGCCAAAATATGTCTTAAAATTTAGCCATAAAAATGTAAATTGTCAATTTACTAAATACAATCCTAGTAAAACAGCTAGTTAATATATTTTACTACAGTTAAAATGGTTAATACATTCTACTAATTTTTAACTCTAACGGGATTTTGTTATGAAGTTAGAGGATTCAGCAACTTGAGATACCTTCTATGGAAAAATTAATAATCTTATTAATCCCTTTCACATGTGCCAAAAAATACCAGAATAATACAGAGAAGCCCTGAGAAGTCAACATCTGGAAGAGTAATTATGCTTTGCACTATAAAAGAAAGAACAGGTGCTTGTGGAAGCCCATGAAGGACAAGAAAGTCAGTGGAAAAAGCCAACATCAATTTATCAAGGGTAAGTCCCGCTTGAGCAATCTGGTTGCTTTCTATGAGGAAACAATTTTCTCAGAGCAAAGGATTGTCATTTTCCTTGATTTTAGCAAGGCTTTTGACACAGTCTCCCATGACATCCTCCTCACTGACAACCTGATAAGATCTGAACTGGACAGATGGACCACAAGATGGGTGCATATCTGGCTGAATTGTAAATCTCAGAGGGTGGCGGTTAATGGCTCAAAGTCAAACTGGCAGCTGGTCAGGAGTGGAGCTCCTCAGGGGCCAATAATGGATCTGATACTGCCCTCACTGGGCTCCAAAATGGCAGATGAGGAGGATACTTTAAATCATCTTTCACACCTTCTCCTTGGACTGTTTATGTCTGCTCTCCCTCTTAAACAAGTTTTCAGCTAAAGAACTTTCATAGGAATGAAAGTCTAATCGTGGCAACACTGAGATTATCACAATCTAGTAGCATTATTTTGTTTTAATTTGGTTTTCTTTGAGAACTCCTAAAGTCATAGCAAGCTCCAAACCTGTCTTTTTAACCCACATGAACAGTAGAACAGGCATAGCATACAGTCACGATAAAATTCTTTCTAAAAAAGATTTGGAGATGAAAATTCCTTGTCATCACCCTCAAAGATTGTTGACTTAATGTTGTGGTTTAATCCTAGCTGGCAGCTAGGACCACACAGCCGCTTGCTCACTCACCTGGTTGGGATGAGAGACAAAATTAGAAAAGTAAAAGTGAGGAAACTCATGGGTTGAGATAAAGACAGTTGAACAGGTAGAGCAAAAGCCATGCACACGAGCAAATCTAAACAAGGATTTCATTCACTGCTTCCCATCAGCAGGCAGGTGTTCAGCCATCCCCAGGGAATCAGGGCTCCATCACACGTCACAGTTACTTGGGAAGACAAACACCATCACTCTGAATGTCTCCCCTCTTCTTCTTCCCCATGATGTCATATAGTATGGGACATCCCTTTGGCCATTTGGGGTCAGCTGTCCCAGCTGTGTCCTCTCACAACTGCTCCCTGCTCACTGGCTGGGCAGTAAGAGAAGCAGAAAAGGCCTTGACTGCTTAGCAACACCCAAAACCACCAGTATGCTATCAACAGTATTTCTCATCCCAAATCCCAAACACAGCACTACACCAGCTGCTAGTAGGAAAGTCAACTCTATCCCAGCTGAAATCATGAGTTAACAAACTACTAGATCTGATTTCAGCAGGTCAGGAAATCATGCTCATAGTTTTAAAACAGTCCAAGGGTGTTGTTCACATAGTAGCAGTAGAGCTAGTGCTTAGAACTATTCAGTTTTATGACATATTTCAGGGAATTACCATAGAAGAGTACAATTTCTAAAAATGACAATACACAACTGTAGCAACATTTTAACATTTGCATCTTCTTTTGTTCATGTCTATACATTTCGTTTTCATCAAGTGTAGATTAACTTGATGTAATGTCTCAATTCCGTTGCCGTAAAAATAAAATAAAAAAAAATCATCAGCTGTAAAAGGCAGCAAAAACTTGTGACTTGTGCTTGCCTTATCAGGTGACTGTGAGGATGTGTGATATCTAAATGAACTGTTTGCACTTAATGCTTGCTGCAGGCAGTTAATTTCTGTTCAAGCATCTCAGTATCATGTGTCAGTATGAGGGTAAATGTTAAATTTCTAAGGTAGGTAAATGCTTGGTTTCTCTGACATTAATTACTTTTGGCTACTTTTACAGGAGTTTTTGCATCCCTTTAGAAAGTAATTTGATAGCTTTATTTCATTTGCGTGTATGACATGACTAAGCCCGACAGACAACAAATTACTCAATCTATGTTAAACAGCTCCTAAATTCAAGAAAGTGTGATTTGAATTGAGACTTAGGGCTTCTGTCCATCAATATTTTCACTCTATTACAGAATATCAATAGTTCACGAGCAGCGATTCAGAATCTCACTTCCATTATTTGCTCTGAGGAGTTCTTGGATGGTCTGCTTCTGCTTGTCTGTGGTTTTGAATACCTGATTTTCATGTCTCTTTAATAAGCATTTGTTATTCACTGTAAAAGGTTAGCACAACCTCTATTGAACTTAAAATTTTGTTGCCACGATTTTCTGTAAAGACAATTACTTCCTTTTTTCACCATGTCTTGCTCTTTTCCACCTTATTCTTCCACCTTTTTGAACTGAACTCTTGGCTCCGCTAACAGTAATGAACATTCTCTTAATGATATCACCATACAAATCTTCATCCTTCTGGGTTTTTTTTGGGTTCCCACTCCCCTTGCTAAGAAAAAAACAACCCAAAATAAAACCAAACCAATACTCGTTTAAGAGTCTAACTTGGCAAACCACACAAGCTCATATTGCTGGAGTTTACAGAGGAACATTAAGGAAGGATAGCTTGCTATTTCTTTGGAATAGTGACTCCCTGGCCATGGAGGGAAACAGATCTCAATGGTTTCTACTTTGAAGCAACTGGACTGTTCTTTGTAGTGATTAGTGCTATTTTTCTGTAACTTAGAATAATCCCTTCAACATACTATCACACCAACGAATGAGTCAGTACATCCTAAAATATGATAATGTAAATGAATACTTCAGCCATTCTACTGATAAGGATGTTTTGGCTCTGATATTAGGTAATTAGAGTCTGTGAGGGGGCACGTCTACAAGAGACTCTTGTCAAGATGTTATTTTAATTTACCATAAAAAGTACCAATAAATTTTAAAATACCATTTAAAGTACCATATTACCTTAAACTGCTTAATGAGTTGGAAATAATTTATCTGGCCATTATTTGTTAAGATTGGCTGCATATTTGGCCTTGTCTGGATGATGAAAACATAGTTCGTCTTTCGGATCTGAAAAAAAAAACCCTTATACTGTAGTGTATATTTACATCTTGAACACTTGGAAGCCTGTCAGTATATTGAAGCACAATTTATTGCATGAACATTTTACATATTTCCTTTTAGCATTACAGCCATTATGAACAAATTACCTCAGGTATAGAACATGTCAACAGAATATGAACCTTCACTTCACCAGGACAGACGTTCTTGCATTATTGTACCAGGGTAAAGTAACCATGAACAGCATTCTAATATATATGCCAGGATTTATTAACATATCATTCAAAAATTACTTCAGTATATTCTGTTTAATTTCTTTCAAATAGGAACCTATTGGAAACAGTAGTTGTTGGTTTTTGTAGAACCCTGACAGCAAATCAGAATGCTGATTTATAAACCAAATAATATTAACCAAAACTATAACTACTGCAACTAATATTTTGTTTTATGTCACAACGAGCTACTTAATCTTTCTCTTTCTTGAGTTTCCCAAACAGTTAGATGGATTTAAAACTCAGTATTTAATACTTTGTTTTGTAAAAGCCAATATATTTTTAGAAAGCTATGAAGCATGAAGAAATTAATTTAAAACAGATACAAGAAAGTTTTTCTTTATATAGTAAGTAGTGAACTTTTGGAAAGTGTTACTGCAGGAAGCTGTGGAGGCAGATGTTGTCAGCAGCTCCAAAAAGAATTTGTAGGCGTTGGCTCTATGATCAGATGCTAAAGGGAGCAGGCAAGCAGGTATCCTCTAAAACCTCTTCATGGTCTTTCAGCATCCACAAGGTTGTAGAGATGGCAAAAAATGAGCATAACATAAAAATAGAACAGGTCCAAGACATAGCCAGGGAGACGGACTTTATTCTAGCAGCAGAGGTTGCTGTCCAGCACCAATGAAGGGGATCTCTGCAAGGGATGTTTTTACTCACCTTAAAATTCTAGAAAAACATTTATCTCCCTTGTGATATTTGGTTTGGTTTTGTTCTGTTTGTTTTGTTTTGTATTTTTTTTTCCAGTATATTGAAAACTATTATGCCTGGAGTCACAAATTTAGATTTCTCCTTGGCACAGTGAAAGGAAGAAAACTAATGTTATTTTACTGATATATCTAGTTCAGAATGTAGCATCATCCTCTTATCCAGTATACCATTGGAGAAGAGCCAGCCTGACCCCTTTGATCCCTCAGCTTTTATGCTTAGCAAGGCAGATGGGATGGAATACCCTGTTGGTCAGTTTGGGTCACCCAACCTGTCCACTCCTCCTCTCAGTTGCGACACCTCCACAGGGTAAACAAACAAGTCATCTGACCCTGGTTGCCACAGCAACAAGTACGAGCAGGAGACTCTCACTGAACAGAAAGTCATCTCTGCTTCAATGGTTCTTCTTCAATGGCTTGGTTTCTTCAATGGCGCTCTCTTTCTTTGATGACTGATGTCTGAGGAGGACCCTGTTGGTTCGTCTGGCTTTGATCATGATCAGTGTGTTCCGGAATCCAGTTCCCATTCATCGCTCAGTCTAGTCTGAAACTTCCCCAGTGCCTGCTCGTAACGTCTTCCTGGGAACATGATCTGCTTTTGTATATATCTACATATATTGTATCTATTTCATTATTTCCTTTTTATTTTATTATTAATATTTCATTAAAGTAGTTTAGTTTTTTCTAAACTCATAAATCTCTTCATCTCTCTTCTTCCTCTTCTTGGAGTGAGAGGTGGGAGAGAGCACCTGTCATCTTGTCATTGGCCAACCCAGCCTAAACTGTGACAGCAACTCACCATGAAACTATTACCACGTTGTTCCTTGGTGAGAACATAGGTCTGGGAGGGTTTTTTTACATTTATTTTTTATTTATTTATTTATTTATACACCAAGTATTACTTTAACAGCTGATTATTTAAGTGGGAATAGTCAGTGCATTCTCTGTTTGCACTCCTTTCCCTGGAAAAAGGAACACCGGTCACGGCATCACTGGTGGGTGACTCATCCCACTTCCAAACTTGAATTTGGCCAATAAACTGTATAATATGAGCTAGGCCATTTTCTAAAGTGTCAAATGCAATGTGCAGGCCCAGAATTTCCTTTCTTCACAATTTTCTCCGCACTATCAGTATTGGCTGACCTGGGCCAATTGCTGCTTCCTCAGAGAAAGTTCGGAAGCCCAAGATGAGGCAGAGGCAGACAAGTAGAACAGTACCACCCCGAGTGCTGGGAAACCCTCCACTGAGTACCCACTCACATGGCTTTGGGTAGCAGTGGATTGACATATACTTCAGGACACACTCAGTATGGACATCATCACTACTTGGGCCTAGTTCTTGGACAGCTGGTTCATTAGAGTTCCTTTACATGATAACGCCTTATTTAGCAAATAGCATTTTGTAGATAACCAAGAATAGTTATTAGGTATCTTTCCCAGGAAAAATAATAATAATAATTATACCTGCACATAGGCCTTTAACAATCTACTATCTTATGATAGCACAGTGGTTTTATAACCGTGCATGAAACTATCTACGTGTAAAAGATCAACACCAGTTTCTAACCTGTAGTCTCCAGATAGTTACTGCATCAAAAATATTCAACTTTTAAGAGCTCTTATTGCAAACCCATTAAAACCTGAAATATCCATCCTTGTAATTTTTAGAACTTTCAGCAGTCAATATTGAACAGGACCTCCTTCCGTCTCTTTCAATGGTTCATGGAAATTAACATTCTGCAAAACAAAACACTTCAAGCTTTACTTCTACACTTAGAATTGAAGCACTATTCAAGTTACCTGTAGTCAGCTGGCAAGTATTAAATCACCAAGCCATGACAATATGATTGCATGCTTCTTTGGAAACTATGGGAATTTTGTTGGCAATTGCAGCAGGCAAAACGTGTTCTCAGATATCCCTGCTACAGAGGAAGGAAAATAAAGAAAATCCATCCTCTGCACCTATTTAAGAAATTTGTACTCAGTATACAACCCACAACCACCTTTGAAAATGTCAGTTAGAGTAAAAAATATTCAAATACAGGAGTATAGTAAAACCTGCGCAGAACGATCTTTTTTCCACTTGTTTTTTAAATATAACATTTACTTATTTTCCTTCATCTACCTTAGTTTAAGACTCTGCACATGTTCACGTTTCTTCCATAGCTTCGCTATACAGGGAGCTGTTTAGCCTTATTATACCCCAGTCCTGTCTGTCCAATCCATTTATGTTTCTGGACAGGTTTCCAGTGTCATAAATTTAGAATATCTTACTTAGACTAAAAGTTAACACTAAAACTCTAGAATTTCAAAATATTGTTTCTCTGAATTAGTATGGTCAGCTAATTAACTTGGAAACTAAAAAACATTTAATTCTAAGTATTGGATCAAACATATGCTCAATATGACTGTCTACGTGACTGAAATTTCTAACATCATTGTGAAGAAAACAAAATATTTTTGAGAAAAAATACCAATTTTCCAAGGAATTTATTTGAAATAAAGTATCCATGGAGATTTTTACCTCATTTTTAAGTATTTCTCAGTTGAAAGCTGGTAAGTAGTGCTGGTCCTGAATACCTGAACCCAGGCAAAAGACATTAATACTGAGTCCTTAAATCAAACTTGGATTTCAGCATATGTATTCTTATACTCAAGAACTCTGGGTAATCCAATCAGAACTGATTTTTTTTCAAGGTTTGGCATGCACACAATGAAGTGGACTGGAATATTATAGTATTTTGTCCAAACACTATTCATACATAAAGGGCTTTTCCCCGCCTTCACCTCCCAGCCCCCCTTATTTGGGAGGGTTGAAAGGAAACCCTCCCTAGGAAACCTGCTGCTCTGTGACACACTGTTTAATAAGTTCTTTCATGTCTTTAAGCAAATATTTTCAGAGGTGCCAACTGTCTTAAAAATGAAAGAAAACATACCCAAAAGGTATTTTTCCATCATGCAGAGAAGAACATCACTTCTGGATTAGATTTATTGCTCTTTGGAAAAACACACATCACCATCAACAACAAAAAACATGATGAGAAAGCAGCACGACAGCTAGAAATTATTTGGACAGCAATGCCAAAGCTACTTACTGAAGGCTTCCCTGTGGAATTTTTTTTATATTAGCTGCATGCAAACATGTACAGCCACTGAAAGAAAACTGACCCTACTAAAAGATAAGGTAAGAAATACAAGACAGGTAAGTCCCTATGAAATCATGTGGAACAATATGGAACAGACCCCACCTCTATCATTTACTTGTTAATCTAGATGAAGAATATTCCATTACCACCACCAAAAGGTGGATCTGGAAATAAAAGAGGAGCATAGATACAATTTCAAGCTACTAGAGAATTCGTGGAGACAGATCAGTTCAGGTTGTCCTACCTAAACCAGTTATAACCTACTGTTAAGAAAAGCAAGAATAGCTAGATTGATGGAGCATATTATGCAGTTTCTAGAAATAAACAGGTCAGACTTAACGCTTGATAGCTCCCAAGGCAGCCATCCTCACACTCAACAGAAAACTCCAAGAAATGACTGCTCATCAACAGGTAGAGAAATGGAGATATTTCTCATGCATTGAAGGGGAAATTTGGAAGCCTTAGTGGTACTGCTGTCATAGCTCCGGGATGACAGACAATTGTTCCCAACAGTCCCTCAAAACAACATGCATCAATCTGGCTTTCCCAATTGTGTTACCTCCCACCCGTAAAAGAAAAGGGCTGTTTTTTAATATGCCTATACGAAAGCTTGCGAGCATAATAATAATATCTAAATACTGCCTTTTTTTTTTTTTTTATGGACATTAGCAGATAGAGGACTTGATAAAAGCAGTTAAGCCTGCTTTATGAATGACAAGATTCCTGAATGGGAGATAATATTCAAGATACAGGCCCTTCAAAGACCTTTGCCTTTTTCAAGGGGCAAGAACTAGGAAACAGTCAAATCTAACACCACTATGAGGAGAAGTCCTCATTGAAGCAACCCTGAAAAGCAACAGAACAGTTTTAAAACAGAAGCTTTGAAGATATGGCAGTGAATTTTCCAAACTTACTGAAGATAGAATAGGGGTTACGTGTCAGAGGCAGTTTGGTCTTAGCATCTCTTCTCAGACCTGCAAAAAGTGTAATTCTGTAAGCTCTGGGATTCCCAAGACCGGTTTTTCTGCAGACACATACTCCAGTTTGACTATGCCCTAGCTTTCCCAATAATACCTCAGTTCTCCTACTTGCCTGGCTGCAATGAAACTTCAATTTTGGAGACTACTATTCTGTGTGATTTAGTAGAAATATCCCAAGAGCTTTGACAGTTAGAGAGACACATGAAGAAACTCGTTTCTCTAGGGAAGTAGCTAAGGGTTCAGGAGAGATGTAAAGCTATTTAGTGTTGTATAGAAGATAATTTAACAATTTGTTACTGTCATGGTTTTGGCAAAACCAGAACAGTTACAGAAAAAGTGCTCTTGATAATAACCTACTCTACATATTTTAGTATTTATTTTTGGTATCTGATATGATCAGAAAATGTGACACCTGAGGATCAGTGACTGGCTCTGACCTTTTCCAGATTATTTTTCTTCTGTTGAATCTGTCCGATTCTTGAAAGTGCTAGGATGGTTCAGAGGACAGAACATTAATTTATCCAAGAAACTCATATACCTATGGCTACCTTTGTTACCACTAAATAAGCCAAAAAGCTGTAGGAGCAGATACAACTTTTCCTTACTTTGAGAACCGTAACACCCATCAGTTTGTGAGAAGTGGTACCGCCTTCCTGGCAAATGATCAGGAAGGACAGATGCAGATTTCACTGAGAATGTCTTCCTGCTGTGATCTAGTATTTTCTAAATTTAAGGGAGAAACGAATCCTGAACACTGGGAATTAAGGCATTATACAGTACATCTGAAGGATCACTTAATTTTAACTAACAATTAAGGGTCTTACAGGGCAGGAGGAGAAGTACGAGTAGACTAAAAATGCTATGTCTTTTCTTGATATAAGCTAAATTGACACGAATAAAATCTCTAAATACATAGGGCTGGGAACATCAGGTAATAAGAATGGAAAGACTAGTATCAAACCAGTAAGAAGATTAATTTAATATAATTTCCGCATTTCTCACACCCTGTCAAAAGAAAGGATTAATGTTGAGCCATTTTCTCCCCTTATTAGAATATTTGTCAAGAAAATGAGATATCATAATCCTAAATGACTCATTCATTGAAAAAGTCCTAAGCTATTCTACTTTGACCTCTTCATGTTGAGTACTCAATCGGCCAGCAATTCCGGTCCTTCTTTCTGTTTATAGCACTACTAATCTACCAAGAATATCTGGCATTTATCAAAACACAGCATTGCCATGTCAAAGGTAAAATACGTTATTAATTACAATTCTGTGTTAATCTTGTAAATATGATATAGTTTTAATAAGTAAGCAAGTTTACAGTAAAGTATGGTCTTCTATACCTACAAAAGCATTTTTTTTTTTAATTAAATTGCAGAAATCTTGGGGAAATTAGAAGAAATAAACATCTGAAAAATGTATCAATGCCCAGAAGCATTCAGACCAATAATGAGTTTTTAAAACCAAACACAGAAAATTATGTCACTATGTGTACAAGTATCTTATATGATGCGGTTAAGATATTTACCGGATAGGAAAGGAAAGCAACATTTGAAGTCCTGCATATTGGCCTTTTATCTTAGAACGGGTAAGTGAAAAACAGAGAAATAAATTTACCCAACAATATCGTAGAACATAAAATTGTGGGGTGGAAAGTGCACCAGTACAAGCAAATATATGGATTTCTCTGATTAAATACACACTCAGATTGCTTACTCTAGATTTATTCATCACTTAGAAAGTATCAGAATTAAGATTAGGTTAACTTGGCTCGCTTCCCCACCCGTCTGTTACAATATTCTGTTTACCAGTGTACTTATGCATAATTAGTCTTAGAGGTGTCAGTGCTCATTTAATTTCATTATTTTATTTTTCCATTGTTTATTGTGGGATATATAGCTTTGTATAATTTTGGTGAAGTCCAGTTTAATAAGTTGCTTTGTTTATTGATATTTCTGTACAATGAATCATTAAATACCACAAAAAAATTTATTAAATAGTATAATAAAGACAGCAAAACTAGCCCATTTTGGATGCCCAGACTGAAACTAGTATGCTTTTTAATACTAGAATCATAACTGACTATTATCAAAGTAGACATTTCCTTGATGAAGTTTCTGTTGACTTCATTTGCACCTGCATTGCTCATATTGCTGACAAAGAGATTTCATGAACTGAGCAACACAACAACATCCTTCAAAAATCTTTACATGAGGTGCTATACAAAAGGAAGGGAGGAATCCAGATCTCCATAGCAGCCTTTTTCTTAAAAAAAGAAAACAAACAACCCCCTCCCAAAATAAAGCACAAAAAAAACCCAAAACAAAACAATAAAAACCCTCAAATGCCCCAGAACTCCTCCCCCCCCCAAAACCCGAACAAACAAAAAACCAAAACCAGCACACCAAACTAAACAAAAAAATCCACCATAGGACATCTCTTCCAGCAGTCTTTAAATATTGCCCCAAGCACCTTCTAGCTTGTCAGAGGATCCTACCTTAGTTGTTTAGATTTCTTCACTAGAAACTTGATCCAAGTCAAGATTAACTGTAGCGTAAATTGCACTTATCAAGTCTCTGCACAAAACTAACAATACATAAAATAATGCAACTTGAAATTATGTATTCATGGCACCAGAAGTAAAAGAGAAAATAAGATGCATGCATTTTGACTTTTTTCTTCTCTTCCTGAAAACACAGGGTTCTTTATTTAAAGAGCTTTATGGTTCTGAAAGAATAAATAATGTTAATAAATTAATGTTTAAATCTTGAGGTAAGTGGTACCCCCTTTATATCTATATCTATCTATATAGAAATCTATCTATATATATGTGCGTCAGTTTTAGCTTTAAAGCCTTGCCACAGGCTTTGTTCCTTACCTTCATACTGTTAATAAGAAAAAGACGACAGAGCAAGCAGTTTGTCACTTGCAAAAGTGGGTGAAAATAGAGGACCTTATATATCCTTATATTGCAAAGGTCATATGGCTGACTTACAGGTGACTTAAAATGACTAATTGTAATTTTTCCCAACAAAGGTATCCAGAGTTTACCAAGTAATAGCTAAGCAAACTTTGTTTCTGGTCTACTGAGAACAGATAGAACTACATTTGTGTCCTTACTAATGGACAAGTTGTCTTGGAGAAATCAATGATGATAGAATTCTTCATGAACAAGAAAATTGATCATCTAGCTGTTGGAGTTTCTCTTGCATTATCATTTCCAGGTGTGTAGTACCAATATTTCATTCTGAGCATTACTAACAGTAAGAATATTTGAAAAAAAAAAAATAAATAGACATGACAAAATTCTTAAGTTATTTGAAGAGTGCACTTTTTGGGTGTTAAATGCTCTCTTGCCAGAAGTTTTCCCATTGGGGTTATCAATTGCATGGGATAATCAGACAGAGAGTAGCCTAGCCTTTTGGTATACTGGATAAGAGGATGATGCTGCATTACAAACTAGATATATCAGTAAAATAACATTAGTTATCTTCCTTTCACTGTGCCAAGGAGAAATCTGAATTTGTGACTCTATGCATAATAGTTTTCAATATACTGGGGCGGGGGGGGACGACGACCCAAATGTCACAAGGGAGATAATTGTTTTTCTAAAATGTTAAGGGTGTTCTAGTGTGTTAAGGAATTTTAGAGTGTTTAGTAGGTGGTTGGTGTTTAGTCAGAAAATTAAATTGACTGTAAAGTCTACTTGGATACTAACTTTTAGTTCCTGTATCCCATAGTCCTGCCTAAGGAGGCATGGTCCATCCCATTCCACAATACTTGACAATTTGTGGAGAAGTGGGAGTGCGTGGCAGACAGTGATGGAAGAAGTTGGACGAAAAACACCCCCAGTGACAACAAAATCCACACCTTGTCCTGAGCATTGTGAAGAGCAGAGATGCTAAAATAACTGAGCAATTAGGCATTATCTTCTGTCCTTTAACCTATATATTTTGTCTTTTTTTAAAAATAAAATACTTCTTGTCAAACTAGTTCATTACCCTTTATGAGTAAGAAGAATTGAGAACCAAGTTTAACACAGGGAGCATTCTTTGGAATTCTCTACTTCCCCACTGCATTTTGCCATTGTGCACAGAGGTTTTAACACAGAAACCTTTTCCTTGAGTCCCCCAATTCCACAGCAGGTTGCAAAGAAACGACCGTGTTCTATATGTAATCACATAAGCCATAGATTTACTCTACATTTAGAATTATCAAGCTTTGAGTCTTTGCATATGAGTGAGTGAATTTGACTTAAGAACCCAGCTCTAGGAAGGAGACATTTCCCCTTTGTTGTTATTAGTTAAAGCTCTTTCATGATTTGAGATGTCTTTATTTCAGTCACAGTTTTGACCGATTTGAACCTTTGTCTCCAGTCTGAGTTCCCAGATCACAAAGAAACAGAATAAATTTATGCAGAGCTTTAATTTGCCCCAGGTGAATCTGTATCACTTTTTTGCTTAACCCCACCTCCCCAGAACAACCATGTGTCAGGAAAAGCATTACTATAGAAAGTAACAAACCAAAGAATCTAATATATTGGACAAAAGAGCCCAAGAACTTTGAACTGAAGAAAGTGAGTTCCATCCTGAAATTGGATATGGAACTCCACTGAGATATCTGGGATCACTCTTCTTGTCCAAATAAAACATGTGAAGGTCTGAACCTGGATCTTGCATTGCAAGTTAGCCCTCAGTTCATTAGGGTGGATGTAAGAAAGCAATTTCTAAAACTCATTGGGTGGTTTTTTGGATTCAAGATCTACCAACTAGTATGGGCTTCAAACTGGATTACTCAAATTGGAGTAAGGCATTATGTACTTTAAGCTTACATGGGACATTTCAATATAAATAGATAAATTATTTATTTATCCAATTATTTAATATAATTATTTAATTATATATTTATATGAATACACAAAATGGTTATGACAAATAGCTATCAGTAATGGGCTAGCCGACCTGGCAAAACCAAGACTTCTGCTACTGGTTCAGTTCAACTGTTGTGCCCTGCAGAGTTCTAGTTCAATAGAACCAAGGTGACCATTATTTCATTACATGGAAAGAGAATAAGTAATAATAAATAGATTAAGAACTTTGAGAACTGATTGAACACCATACAATACCTGTCTGGTTTCTAAATTTTTGAGTTTTGTTTCAGATTCTCTGGAGAAAAAAATCAGAACTTTTTTAAATAGGGGTTTTTTCCCTTTTTCTTCATTCTGTTTTTCGCTTATTTTTACAATGATCTGCAGAATTATTTGCATAAGGATTTGGTTTTGCTAACCTATTCAATAATCTGATGTCATCAAATATTAAGAACACAGAAAATTTATGATACAATTCTACAGATATTGTGTGTCTGTTTACCAAATTAACCTTGCACAGTTTGTTACATGACTTTGAGAAACTAAATGCTTTCACTTAAGTGTCAAGATATTTGCTGAAAATGATCAATAAGTAATATCCTCCATTGGCATATCTAGACTAGCCTGAAAGATTAACCAGACTCATTGACATATAATGATCTCTATCAGGTAATTTAATATACAAAGCATCTGCCTGTTAGAATAACTCTTACCAGACTTTTCCTGGATAAATAAGTAAAAACCCACAAAGTAAAATCCCACAGCATACAGGATGTCTCTCCTTTTGCCCCCCTTGCCCTTTTCTTTTTTTAAATAAATGCAGTTGTTCAAGCTGTTGCCTTACATGAAAGATCATACGTGAAAATGAGGATGCAGTAGCTACACAATTGTATTTTCTAAAAAGCTATGAAGCAAGACTTTAATCGTACTGCTATATATTGACGACAAACAAAGAAGGTGACTTTTTCTGATAGCTACTAAGATTTTTTCTAAAGTGTCTCAATGGCTCAGTCTTCTCAGAGAAAGCTTGTCAGTGCCTACTGCAAACTCTTGGATGCGGACTGTCTTGTTATGCGTGCCAGAACCGAGCCTTGATCAACATTTCAGCTTTTGTATGACCGTGTTTATTGCCTGTACTATCTGATGTTCTAAGCTTTGTTAGTTCTCTTAGAAGTTTTACAATATGCGAAGTAAGTTCCATTCCTCAACAAAGGAAGGATACTCTTACACATTATTCATAATTCTGTATTACCTGGCTTCACAACCATCCAAGACAGTCAGAAGACAGACAGAAAACCAAAGCAGTTCTCCACTTATACCATTGAAAAGCTAGCTTCCAACAGCAACAAGCAAGTGGAGACAGCAACAACTTCAATGAGATCTGCTGTCAGCTATCATTCATACAGTTGTGCTTTGATGTCATTTTCTTTGTGCTTCCTCCCACAAGAGATCCTTTGAAGTCTTGCTCAAGTCTACTTTTACTCATGTATGCAATATGTCCCATTTTTATTCAAGCAAAGCCTTAAGCAGCTGGCTATAATCAAAGCTTGTAGTCAAAGAAATGTGTTCGAGCTACAATACTGTCCAAGATGATGTCTCATGTCATAAGGCATGACAACTACCTCTAAAGGAATGCTCTTGAAGCATTACCTGAAATAAGATTTTTACTGTGAAACTACCAATTGAATAAACAAGATATATTTAACAAGATTTTATTATTTTTTTAAAGTACTTCAAAGAAAACTGATAAAGGTATGATTTAGATTTGTAATTTATATGGAAATCTCTGCTTTTCTTATAGATGTAGAGACTTAATTTTTCCATCTCATATCTACAAATACAGACCTGCTCACAACAGTCCCCAGGAAAAAGTAGACCCTGAAGTAGGTCACTATATGCAATTTGAAATGTGCCAGAGAAACCTGTCTAAAGGCAAAATACAGGCATTTCTGCCTTCTTTTGTTTTCCAGTATTTGAAGAAGTTTTATGAAATGCAGACAGGCTCAGAAAAATGACAGAATCTACATAGCTTTTTTCTTCCTCAGAGAAAGCGGGTGAACAGTACAACTGAAAGTGCATACCACTAGTCTATTCCTGTGCAATATCTTGAAATATAACAAAGGTCTGAAATTAAACTGGATTATAACAAACCTTCTTTTACCGTAGAACGTATACATGATCCTCTGACTCACAGAAAACAAACAGACAAAACCGCAAAGCTTTAGGTTGGACTAGTCGCCAGAAGAGCAATAGACAATACCACATAAAAGTGACCAGGGCTACTTTGAACTACTGTGTTCAAAGCAAAGATTATGATACAATAATAGAGTAGCACACAATAATGTAGTGGGCTCTGTATGGGACAAGAGAAGGATAAACAGGTTTATGATCAAGCTTATGAAATTGCTGGCTAAAACACTTCTGAGTTTAGTATGAAGTTGATATATTGAAAATAAAATACCCTTTATCATCTATATACATAATTTCCTTTTTTAGATTATATATTTATCTCAATAACCTCATAAAAAGTGAAACCCCCTTACCATAACTTCACTAAACTGAAACAAATGCCGAACACTAAACTGAAACAAGGACAACTAAAAATGTACAGAAAAGTTTTATACAGATAACATGTATTTCTGTCAATCACCCAGTTAAAACACAGAAATACCGTAAAGGTAATACAATACTTAATTTTATGCCAAAAAGCTTCAGGTACAACTGTAATGTAGCAGCAAACCATCTTCATCATCTTAATGACTTGTGGAAATGATCTTCAGCATTTCAAGACCAGCAAAGAACCAATAAAAAAGATCAAATGGGAATCAAACCTTTTAAAGAAAAAGTAGATTTCTCCTAAGAGAGGAGAAGGGTGGGATATTTCCTAAGAGTAGTCTTGGTTAGACCTTATTTAAAGTAGGAACTGTAATGTATATTGCCACTTGCCAGCATGAAGTACAGAATCCAGTTGCATTCGACATTGCATTCGACTACTTGTATTACATAGCTAAAGTATTTAAAGAGCTTGCATTACCATGTATTATGAAAAACAGAAATAAGCATATTAAACTAAGGAAGCCAGGATATGGAAACAGATGTCTAAAGTAAGAGTAACATCCCATTAGTGGACCTTGGGACTTTTTGTGTTCCAGGATTTTTTGCCTCTTTCGGTCCTTGATTAAGGAACCCTGCTAAACCTGCTGCTGCAAATTCCAGGGAGCAAAAGAAAAAACACTTTCTGAATCACTTTTTGATCTGTACTAAGGAAAACCATAACACTGCGTGTTCTGCCTCGTAAGCACAGTGTAGCCTCTTATGGGTTTCAATTTAAACAGTCAACATCATAAAAATATTAGTTTCAGAGAGTAATAGAACTATAAATGTTAAAAATAACCAGAGGAGAGAAAATACCACAGAAACAAGTAAACAGTATTTAAAAATACTTGTTTTTCAAAACGTAGTGCCTAAACAAAGTGTTCTGAGTATAGTAATTAAGAGGTTTCTAAAGACTGAGATATTTTCATAATACAAAACTAAGTGAATAATTCCTTGCATATAAGAAACTGTAAGAAATACAAGTAATCATTAAAAAGCATACTACAAGTAAAAGCAGAGGTCAAGCAGCAATGTATTAAAAGAAATTAAAAATCAAAGGAGAAATTAAAGATCCTGATATTCTATTAAAATAGAATGCTATTAACACAACATTACTAGGTGGAGGCATTTCATTTCAATATTCAGGCAAAGTAGCCTATATTGGCAGCTTCAAAGGTCAAGTTCCTTAGACACTAAAATTACTTCAGTAAGATTTTAAATGGCTTAAAGAACTACCCCATGATATGCAGGTTCAACAATATAACCAAGTTTAAAATGATATGAATCTGTGACTAATCAGGTCTTAATACAATCCTTAAGAACTAACACAAAAAGAAGTACAAATGCATCCTTATGAAGGGATGATAAACCTTTTCAAATAGATACATGCATATTGCAGAAAGTGAGGGGCACTACCTTCCGAAATAATTTTGCCAACTACACTACCTCTGCTTCCACCATTGCAGCCGCCTTGCTGTATCTGCTGAAGTGAGTCAGCTTTCAAGCAGAAAAGATAGAAAGTATTTTGAATTTGAATTTCACTGGAAGATTAACTGCTGCTGCTTCAGTTTGAAGTTCAGCTTTGTATGAGAGACAGATTGCTGTTTCAATGCGTAAACTCAAGTTTTCATCACGTAAATACTTCAGCAAAAATCTGAAGTCACAGAAACAGTTTCCATTAGCTGAACTATTCAAATGGAGATATATCCTTTCCATGTCAATAAGATAAAGTCTCACATCATTACTCCTGCTATATTTGTCTTTAGATCTCCTCATGTGGCTCCTGTAACCATGGCAGGATATGTTTGAAAGACTCATCTGCTCCATCGAAATGACTAACCTTCTTTTGTCAGACAAGCACTTCACAGACTGCTGTGTTTTCCCTCTCTTGTGCCACAAATATATGCTTGATTTGCTCTAATGTAAAACATCAGATGTAAATTTTATCCTTTTTTTGTGCACATCCTGTACAGTAGGAAGCCATGGAAAAATAATTCCAGGAGCTGGACGCTTAAAAGCAACAAAATAGTCTGTTAAGTGATTTGCGTTTTTCTCACGAATAGGTAAATGGACTTACATTCCACAGGTTGATTATGAGTTTGTTTGGGATTTTTTGGTGGGTTTTTTTTTTTCCTTTTATATGCTTAGCACACCCATACTAATAGGAAGAAAGGGGAAAAACCTGGAAACCCCTTGTTTTGACAGCAGAATCTGGAAAAGTGGTTTTTATTTTTCAGGGTCATGGCAGATATAAAACCAGAACTACTTGTTGGTAAAAATCTTGTTTTCTTTCCTTTAAACTCTGAATAAAAAAGAAATTATTTTTGCACACTTCACAATACTTCTAAACTGCAGATTACGGACAGAGTGGCTTTCTGCTACCTTGTCACATTAGCATTACTTACTCTAGTTTTCTTTCCAATTTAAGCTGTACCCTCTCTAAACATAACTTCTTCTAAGTAACAGATTATTTTCTTTTCACCTGGTGAGTGACATTGCAATCAAGGAAATTAAGTTTCAGATCTATTCTTATCTTTGTCTGGCCCTGACTATACAAGCATATTCATGCTTTTTTGGTTTTAAGACTTAAAATCTACATATCAGAAATCTGCTGAAATCTGTTAATGTTGCACACAAGATTACAGGCAAGAAAACTAACATGTTTATGAAATGTATGTACATATATATATTTGTACATGTTACTATGTCTGTCAGACAGCATAATAAAATGAACTACAGCTGATTTCTGATTTAAGAGTTATGTGCTAACTGACTTACTTTGGCTTAATTTACGAGATCTAGTTATTGTAGAATGTATTCAAAGGTACTGGTTCCATTGAAACACTGGCTGTTCATTCAGGTACAGAATCAAGGGAGGCAACCGTTTGTCCTTGAAGCAGATTCCTATTTGCATTTTAGATATTTCTCCATTAGAAAGTATAGTCATCGAAATACAATAATGGGAACAAGCATCTTAAAAGACAGTCACGAAGTCGAAGCAAAAAATTGGTAGGGTAAGGCTAGCAATGCAGGGACATTCAGAAACAAACACACACCCGAAAAAGTCAGTAACAAGCTAGAGTTGTTAGAATGAATAGCTAAAATTGCTAATTAAAGCCTTGAGGCAAGCAAAGGAAGGGTTTCAAAATAGGTTTTGCATATCAACCACTAAAAAGGTTTTATAGAGCTATTAGACTGCAAAATAGACTACTTAGGTAACAATTATCATTTAAATATTGGAAAAGCAGTACATCTGTTAAAAATGGCTTATTTTTAATAAGGTACCTAAGTTAGTGTACTTTAATAAAGGAGTACCCAAACACTTCCAGGGAAATAGGTGATTCCTAGAAACAATCATGCAAGGTTAATGAGAATGTACTTTCACACCTATTTCTCAGGTAACAGAGACTGAACTTATCATAGTTTACTTTACTACTGAATTTTCAGAAAGTAATGGCATAATTTCACATCAAACATCTGTACAGGGAGGAGAGCAAACATCTGGAAAATGACTGTGTGTGTTATCTTTTCATCCAATTTCCTGAAACTAAAGGCCTGACAAAAGCACTTAGTCTTCTATGGAAAGAAAAATTGGTACTTCATACTACTTTTTGCTAGGCAGTTTATGTAGCCAGGAAAAGACAAAGGAAAGAAAAAAAAAAAAAAAAGGAAAATAAAGAGTTGACAAAAAGCAGAAAAGTTGCACCCAGAAATCTTCTTATAGTTAGGGAGCAAAAAGTCCAGGAATAAAAGCTACATGTCCAAATTTTGACATGTTAACTTTGCTTGAGACTTGAGAACAGACAACTCGGGAAGGGCATCAGAGTACTAGAGAAACCTGGCCTTTATTATTTCTTATATTTGAAATTCTCCTCCATTTATCATTTGAAGACTTGATTCATCCACTGTTTGGAGTGAGAGCTCTCCTACTGCACAGATGTATAAAGCCAACAACATTAAAAGTTCCATCTGGTATATAAATGTTTTGGTCACTCTACAGAATTTGATTATCATAATCCTATTGACTGGACACTACTCTGAACGCCACTGAAGAGCAAGTTTACTTTGACTGCAGAGAAACACGGGGGCATTGACGTTCTGGGGAGTTTGCTGTTCATTCACAGAGAGTATGCTAAACCAACATTGGGAAGAGTAGAAGGTACGATTTGTATTATTTTTCATATTCAGTGAGTTTCCAAAGCATTTGTCTGTTCCAGGGTCCATTCATTTTCCAAGATACAGTTTTATTTTTCTATATAAGCTCTACTACTGTCGCCCCACTTTACATTGGACTAATTTAACAGGACATAGCTTACTGAAGAGCAAGAAGGTTGTACTTTGAAGACTCATACATCTTTTTAAATGTGAGAAACCACAACCTGCTTTGGAAATCGGAGGTTCTAATTCTAGGCAGTGGTCACAGTGAAGTAAGCACCAACAGTCTTGATGCATTTGACAAACCATTTTATCCCAGCTCTGTACAACCTAGAAACTGTTAAGTGTGGATCCATACTTTGAAGCAGATCTACTTGTGAGAGACCCTGCTCTGAAGGGAAAGCAAGCATAGCCATTGAGACTGGGATAAGATTCCCTATCGCCTATTTTCTATTTCGAAGACACAACCTATGTTTTAAGTCCCCATTTACCTCAAAGTGAAACTGTGGTATTTAACCAAAGCTTATACAACTTACAGTAGATTTTAATAGCAAAAGTATAAGTGTAAATATTCAATATAGCGACAGAATAAAGACTGAGTATTGCTATAGATTTCAACACAATTAAAAATTGTCTGTGGAAGTAACATATTACATCTCTTGTAACTTGTTTTGAAGACAGCCAACACCATTCATAACACAAAAGTTGAACAGCAAGCACACCATAAATCCTTTCCACTGCTAATTAAGTTGCATGTTAGATTACTGGAGAAGAGAGGGTCCAAATCATCACTTGGATGTAAATGAGCTTTATACTTTTGCTTAAAGATTGTTTGGCTTAAAGTAGCTTTGTACAGAATCATTTTCACAAGCAGTTATATTGTTAGTATTATTTACAGTGTTATCAACCATTTCCAATAAAGTTTGCACTTATAATAAAAGTTACACAATTGGAAACTGTACTGTGTCTTTCAAATTAAATCTTATTTTTTTGTTTCTTCAGTTACAAATTCTCAGTTCAGATGTATTGCAGTAATTCCTTTTTTGGTGACATCAAAATTAACTATGTTACAGTTTAGGAAGTTACATGTTTTAAAAAAAAAAAAAAAATAGCTCCCAATACAGTGAGTAACAAGCACTTCTCATTGAAAGGTACTCAGTTTTCTTAGCACTGAGATTTTTCCAGTTCAGAGCACACCATCTATTTCCTTTCAAGGACATACCATCTGTCTTTTGTTTCTTTTCTCAGACGTAAAATTACAAATCATTCTGACTGCCAATTAACTTGCCATATGTACATAATTTCCCTTTAAAATGCAAAGGAAGCTGTCTAGAAAGCAGGATTTCAGATACTATTGGGACCCAGTTGAACCAAATAAGCTAAAGGTATCTTGAAATATAAAAACTGCGTTGTATTGACATTTGTTGTAAGAATGTAAAATTTATGAGCAGACAGTTAAACTCAATCTAAGAAATATTATTTGTGGTCCCCTCCATTTATTCTCCTATTAGGGAAAGGAGAATTTACAACACCTCTCCCCCAAACCCATGCTATAAATGGTTAAAAAGGAGAATACAGTAATTATAGCTTTCAAGATATATATTAGGAAACAATACCACAAGAATGGTGAAACACTTCAGAACTCCTTTCCTCACACTATACAACATTCAGTTTTACCCAGAAATTAGTAGAGTAGTCTGTGAAATCAATTTTCTCCAGTTTGTGACCTTTCACCTAAGGAGGCAGCTACTTAATTTTTTAGTAAATTACTTCTTCAAGAAAAATTGGCATTAATATCTTAAACAACTGAAAACCAAGTTTACATTAATACCCTACTGCAGTCCTAAGTGGCACCAATGGTTGATCAGGCTGTTCCACCATATTTTTTTGAAGATTCCTTCACGACCCACACAGCACTGAGTTGGCTACAGCTCTTTCTTATTTTCAATTCTTAACTTGAATTCAGTTTAAAGCACATCCTTAGGCACATCCTAGAAGATATCCTACTTACTGTAACATGAAAGAGCATGTCAAGTTCTAATGAAGACTACAGGACAAATAAGCCAGTGGCCCATAGTTCAGAATTTATGTTCCCCCCGCTTCAAAAGACAAACAGTTGCTGAAAGTATTCAACTGCAAAATTACAAACAAAAAACATTTAATGTTCAGCCTATGAATTTGTGGATTTTGTGGAAAGAAAGAAGTTATAGAAACACCAAACTGCCAAGTCTTATATACACCTGAATGTATAATAGTTCATGTCTTCTTAATATGTTCTGTGCCTTGCATTTCTCTAGTTAAAAAAAAAATAAAAATTAAAAAATAATGCCACTTGTCAGTTGGTGCGACAGTCCTATATTTGGAGACAAGCACAACATGCAGTCTTCCACTCTCACAATTCAAGTACAAGAAAGAAGATAACTAATTAGAAATAAAATGTCCTTTGCTCTCCTTTCTCAGAACTGAAAGAATTATTAACCTGTGATTTCGAGCACACACAAAGTGCCTGCAACAGGTGAACACGAATGAATTTTGACCAATAGTATTCGCTGATCAAGAGCTACAATACAGATAAGTTTATATTTTTACTTGGCGTAATCATAGAGGCAAGTATTTGTTTCTCTAATCAGCTTTAACTGGTTAGGATGACTGTGATTCCTTGGAAAACAGGCAAGGCGGGTTTTGTCATTAGAACAGATATTTCAAACACTGTCTACATTGTGAATGCACGCAACTACTTTTGTAAAGCATTTTAGTTTTGGTTACAGAACAAGAAAACCATTTATTTTAAGAGGTGACTGAAGGCCATCTAGAGAAAGCAATAATCCTTTAAACAGGATCTTGTAGACAAGGGACTGTACTAAAATGCAGTAGTTCTGAGATTTTAGATTGCCACATGAGAAAGACTGCTTAAACTCTTAACTTCAGTTATGTGGAACTACTTTGGTTAATTTACCATGAGCCTACTTACCATGTCATATTGAGACACTTCTGAAGACGGATTTTTACCATCTAAAAGGAATGTTATGATCCAAATATATTAACTTCAGAATAATGCACTCAATTAGAATAAATTGTTGGTTTTGAAGAGTCTGACAAGCAAACTTATTTGGTTGATAAGAAGTTGGGGAAATCCTATGTTAGTAATTAAGATCTACTACTTCACCACTGGAATTCTAGACAGAAGCATTATCATAGGTTGGCCTTACAAGAACATTATCACTGTTGTACCCACCACCCACTTTTACCTGTAATTTCTAGTAGTAAAAACGATAAACAAGATTTTTAAGAGATGTGCAAACATTTCAAAGAAAATGGAAACATTGTTTTCTTCGAATATTTATTACCTTGTTCTTAAACTAAGATAAAATCTTGCTTTAACTGCTGATTTAAGCCATGAAAATTGCAGGTTTATGATAATTATCATCTTGGTGTCAGTTTTCAAAAATGAATCTACTGTGCATTTTTCTTCTGGGCTCATTGATTGCTTAGGCAAGAAAGTCTAAACCAGGAGAGAATATCAACTGCGTGCAGCTTTTTTTTTAAATTACTTCCTATTCTGCAGATTCAGACGAGGGATTATCTAATTTAAGTTATAGTAGGATCAGTGAACCATTAAATCAGTAACACAACACCACCTTTCATCAAATATTTGAGTAAGAGAAGCAAAGAGGCAGTTGTATGTGGAAAACAAAGTAGCAGCAAGCCAAAAGCTGTCTATTTTTGTATTTCATACTAATAAATGGAAAATATTATAAAAAAAATAATTCACCGATATTTAGTGAAAATGTATAGGCGTCAGGGTCCACTGCTACACAATACACATAAGAAAGTAGACATCTGATGATTGAAGGATAGGAAAAAGAAGTAGTTCACATACTACATTTTGGGGAAAGCTTTCCTTCTCCAACATGATGAATATAACCAACAAGTTCTGTGAAAGATTTCTCATTTGGATATTTTAGACTATAGTACAATCCTTACCAGCATATTCTTTTTAGTTCTTCAAGAAATGTTTGAAACTTGGAGTGGTTTGTCTCAAGCTTATTCTCTGGTGACTGTTTTCAGGTAGCTTACCTACTTACCGAAATAGAGTGAGCGAGTGGTTTCTATTCAATATAATTTCACACAGTGTATAGTAGACCTATGAAACTCCCTGCAGAGGACACAGTGAATGGAAGAAGTTTACAAATGTTCAAGAAGAAACTAGAAAGAAACTAGACTGAACAGACAAAGCTTTGCCAGACATAGAAAAACTCCTGAAAGTAGTTTAGGGGTCTAGGAAAGTGTGAAGGAATAATGTGTCGCATATGTTGATCCTGTCCCTAGTCCCCTTGCTGTCTCTTTATGCATTCAGTTGCATAAGAGGACAACAAGCAAGACTACACAGATCTTTGGTTTGAGACAGCCAACCAACACATCTACAGAGCTGATACAATGAATTCCTGAACTTGTCTTAATTCCTTGTATTGCAGTAATAGAAATCTCAAACATTTTCCATGAACAGCGTGCCCAGTACTGTATGGCTGGTGGAAAATCACACTAGAAGTCTACAAGCAAATGTCAGCACATGCACAAAACAGAATTACATTCTGGGCTTAAACACCGAAAGACATGTCATTCAGTAACTGGATACTCCTGATTGGCTGAATCTACTTTCAAAAAGTGTTGTACTGGGTAGATTGACTGACATGTTTAAGAACACTTCTTTTATAACCCTTGATTGGAACGTACAAAAAGAGGTACTCCAAGCTACTGTCAAGAAAAAGTATTTTCTATAGAAACACATAATAGTATGATGTATCATGCTGAGACAAGAAATCACATTCTTAATAGTGTTGGTTCTAGATGACAGAGAATACTAAGAAACATGTTCATTACTGCTGTTATCCAAAAAAAAAAATTAAAATTGCAAAACATTTCCAGTGGTAAAAGAAATAAGCCTAGGTAGCCCACTGCTATTAAATTATTTTTTCATTCCTGCTAAAAAGCCAGAGGATTGGCAGAGAGCTAGCAGCACTGGGTCTCAGGATCTGTCTGTCCCTGACTTGTTGGGAGCTGATTTCAGCTGTGTCAGCAATTGCCTGGTGGCCACATGCTTGTGGCATCCCTGCATTAGCTTTGCTCTGGGAGCACCTGGGGGACAGGGGGCTGGCATCCCTACATAGTCTCTGCAGGACAAACAGCCCCTCTGGGTAATGGGGTTGTGGTATGGCAGCATGTGGCTCCCAAACTCTGCCTGGGAAGCAGGGAGAAGGCGGAAAGTTGTGATAGGAAAATATACAAAAATGTCCCCAAGCAAACACCAGGGTTGAGGAATATCATCAGGCATGTCACAGTCCTCCAAAGAAAGATCTCACAGCACTGACGCCTTATTATAGCCCTCCTTACCCCAGACTGTGCCAACTAGGACTTAGAAGATTTGGGTTTTGCACTAAATGAGAATTACAATTAAATAAATAGATAGGTTAATCTTTCAAAAAAGCAAGACAAAGTTACAGATTCAACTGGTCAAATAACAAGGCAGTATACAATTTACGGTTCTAACTGTAGGTATAATATATATAATAGAATATATAAATATCATAATATTTATATGACATGTCAAAATTTTAAAAATAAGAATTTTGTTAGGCTAGATTTAAGATTTGGAGATGAAGAGTTTAAAAGTTCCTCTTCTGTAGCAACCAAGAACAAACTTAGTTTTCTGTTTAGCCAGTAGAGGAAAGTTTTTTAAATTACAGAACACAATACTTTCATTCCTAACTATAGAGAGTTAACTATAATATAGGGTAGCAAACCAGTGCTGTCAGAGAATGTCACTTCCCCCCCGACTTCCTGTGGTTGGTGTAGGTCTGTTCTGCTTGGTACCCACAATAAATTGATTAAACTATAGGAATTAGTGCAAGTCAGAGGCAAGCAATACTTCAGTTCTGTAGTTTGTTCAGCTTGGCTATGAAGAGCTTAACCATTATGAGCTCTCATTGGCACAACTCAAGAGTTTTCAATATTACTTAGCTAAAACCTCATTTGAGGACTGAAGTTTACTAAAATAGAGTACATCAAATTGATAAGTACTTTAGAGTAAGCTGTGACCACATCTTCATAATTGTTTTTTTGCAGTTTGGGAGCACTATACATTTTCTTGGAGTACAGGAAAGTTAATGACAATAGCGTACTCTACATGACAAATAAATACAGAGTAATAAAAGCACTAATTGTCTGTCTATAGCATAATTCTTCTTTATACAAAATATTGTATGGAATTAAGCTCATAAGAAGAACAAAGATGTAGGAAAATACTATACACAGATCATAAGATGTGATTTTCTGTTTGTTATGCTATAAATTAAAAACAGGTAGATAACACTGATTCAAATATGAATTCACACAGTAAGTAAAGAGTCACATGTTCATTAAAATTGTCATAAGTCTTTATTTGGATGAGTTTATGAGGCTCTATTTGGCTGCTAAAAGGATCTCACATCTTGTTCATGTTCTATGTTGCTAGTGGTCTAATCTTGGAGGTATGGAACACTAAAACTAAATTGCAACCTAATTTTGTTCACTGGTCTTTGAAATCTACTTGCAGGCAAATTAACACTGCTCTGGGCTTGTAATCAACAAATGCATTTATGATTATCTATGTATCCACATTTATAACTTTAATTAGCTCTGGAAGCTGACTCATCTTTCATGAATATCTTTATTTAGGAATGCTATCTAGTTCAAACCCTGATAAGAACTGTATACATGAACTTTACTTCATTTTACAGCACAATACTTCCACCATTTGATTCGTAAATGAACTCCCAGGCCCCTGTAACAAACTGTAGAAAAGAATCTTTCTGCAGTCCTAGTCTTAACTCTAAATGAGCTCTAAATGAGGACCCAATATATGTTTTTTGGGTTTTTTTTTTGGGGGGTGGGGGTGGGGGGGAAGGCAGGGAGGGAGTTATTGGCAACATGTGAGCAATGAATTCCTCCACCCAGTGAGGTGAGCTCTAAACAAAAGACTATCAGATGACAAACACATTTTTTCTGCTCAAAGAATAGTGTCCTACAGAAAGTGAAGACTACTGCTCCTTTTGAGAGCAACTATTAAATTTTCTGGGTACCAATGAGAGAACTTACCAAAGACTAAGAAAGAAAAGGCGGACCAAGAAACTTATGTCTTAGGACTGACTCTTTAACTGACAAGGAGCTGTTGTGAAGCTTTGTGTAAGACATAGCTTTGGTATCCTATCATGACATACCATGTGAGTAGTTGTACATCCTTCTCTCTTTTGCCATTTCCAGTTCAGACAAAACAACACTCACTGCACTGATAAACTTGGCTGCCTTCTGGGGAAAGCTAAAGTATACTTAACCTTACATCTTCAGTAAATTATTGGAATGCTATCAAGAGCGTAATAGACTTTAGTCTACAATTTATTTATCCTTAAATATTGATCCCTGCTACTTGTAGCTGAGTATCTTGCAGTACAGATATATAACATCACTTGACTTATACAACTTCTTTCATGGAACTGTCAACATCCACCCTGTTTCTACATAATTGCTTTAGGAAATAAATTTTAAACCAAGCTACTTCTGACTACTGTTTGCTTTAATCAGATCCTTGATGAACTAATAAATAAATAAAATCAAAACAGAAGATTGTATTGTTTCCTTAATTACCACCCCTTCTCCTTCCCTTCTCAGAAGTCTGAGCACATGTTGTTCAATGAACATTGATAGCTGTGGCTAAATGCTGTAGAAAACAGCTGAAAGCAGTTTAGCTAAAAACAAGAGCAACTAAATATAGAAGGCACTGATGATCCTGTCCAAACTGACAACTTTGTCATTCCCTCTTGTTCTATCGCTAATTACCTGTGAGAAGAGACCAGCACCAACCTCTCTACAATGGCCTTTCAAGTAGTTGTAGAGAGTGATGAGGTCTCCCCTCAGCCTCCTCTTCCTCAAACTAAACAGTCCCAGCTCCTTCAATCGCTCCTCATAAGTTTATTCTGCAGGCCCTTCACCAGCTTCGTTGCCCTCCTCTGCACTCGCTCCAGCACCTCGATACCTCCCTTGTATTGAGGTGCCCAGAACTGGACACAATACTCAAGGTGTGGCCTCACCAGTGCTGAGTACAGGGGGACAATCACCTCCCTCCTTCTGCTGGTCACACTATTTCTAATACAAGCCAGGATGCCATTGGCCCTCTTGGCCACCTGGGCAGACTGCTGGCTCATATTCAGCTGCTTGTCAATTAGAACCCCCAGGTCCCTTTCTGCCAGGCAGCTCTCCAGCCACACTTCCCCAAGCCTGTAGCGATGCATGGGGTTGTTGTGGCCCAAGTGCAGGACCTGGCACTTGGCCTTGTTGAAGCTCATTCCGTTAGCGTTGGCCCATCAATCCAATCTATCCAAGACTCTCTGTAGAGCCTCCCTATCTTCATGCAGATCAACACTCTAACAACTGTGCTTTTTTTTTTTATACAGCCTAGCATACCTTTGACCATCTTTACTGCCAGGGCACACTACTGGCTTATGTTCAGCCTGTCTGGTCTGCCAAGGCACCAAGGTCCTTTCCACTAGAGCTGCTCCACAGCCGTTCAGTTCCCAGCCTATACTATTGCAAAGAGCTCTTCCTTCCCACAGGCTGCATTTTGCACTTGCCATGTTGAAATTCATGAGACTCTTCTAATAACTTATTCCAGCTATGAGCAGAGTAAGATCATTAGCACAATTTTTCATAAGACAGCATAAAGTAATTTCACTCCTGAATGCAGGCTTCTTACCTCTACCTACAGGATAAACAAGGTATTTCAAATATTTACTGCTGTTTTTAGCACTTACCCTTTCAGAACAAGTCATCTCTCAAATACCACTATAAGACATAAAATGAAGTTATGAAGTCTTTATAGCAAGATAGAGAACAGGTAAATAGAGATTTATTTTTGGCAACATATGCCAAACATTTGACTAGTTAATTCACAAGCTTGACACAGGATTTGCAGACTGCTTCAAACACCACATGCTAGTTACCCTCAAGATTTCTGAAGTAAGCCTTGAATATTAGGCATTACTGCTACCCTCAACTTCTCACAAGCCACACAGTTCCACTATACTCACAAAAATGGCCAGTTATGTGGGGCAGCACTTCAATGGAGAGCTTTTAGATATGCAGAGGTTAGTATCAAACAACAATAAACAGGGCCATAATTAATGAATATATAAATAAATAAATCTATTGCCAGGACATCAACTAAGCCTTGAAACTAGGTGAGGCAGGGATGGAAATAAGAAGGTTGGGTAGTGGGTCAGTATTTGCATCCTGCTTGGCTTTGCATTCACAAGCAACCACAAGATTACTTTGTTCCAGCTTGAGTGGAATCAAAGATGGCAATTATTCACTACCCAGTGAAATCCAGAACACTGTATTACTCAATATCTCTAGAAACTAAGCTGTATTTCTTCAGCATTAGTTGCCAAACAAAGCTAATTGTGCAAAACCTGTCTCAAAGGAATAGGTACATGAAAATCTGCATCAGTCACACTGGCAGTGTTTATTTCAGGTGGTTTGTTTTTTAAAGAAAAAAAGAATGTTTAAAAGAAACAAAATGTTTCCATAGAAACAAGCTTCTTGACTACCAGAAGCTTCTTTCTCACATTCCTTTTCTTTGAAGACATAGACATATTGACAATGTATCTTTAGAAAAAGGACTCGGTCCTAAAATGACGAAAGTCAAATTCTTACCAGGAGTATATAAAAACCATATGCCATTATATACTATGTATTTAGAAGTTGAAAATTAATATGTCATTTTGAAAACAAGTTATCCTCAGCATTTTTATGCACAGGAATAAGGTTAAAATAGAGAACAGAAAAGAGAAAATTTGGCTCAGGGTTGAAGGTCACTTGCAACGACTTACAGCTATCACCAAAGTACACTGTAACTGGATCTTGCAACTAGCCAGGCTAGCTGTCATCTTAATAGACTTCTACAGTGTGTACCACAAAAAAACCCTTTAAACTACATTATGCCAGAACACAACAATATTGATACTTCATGGTTTATTAGTTCTTTTCTTTATTTGAGGACTCGTTGCAGTGTAGCGATTCACAAGTTTGCTTTCTTTTAAAGGTTTCTTGGATTAGAGAAAAATCCTATTAAGCAAAACTAAATATCGCAATTGTTGTCATACTGATAAGTTTGAGCAAAATAAGGTAATTAATCACTTGAATATACTATGACCAGGATGCTACATTTACAGATGATCCAAGATGCTAGCAGAGAGTTTCATTAATCTGACAGGATATATATACAACGAAGACCACCATTTCTGAAATTCACTGTTTCCAGCATATCTTTAAGTGCGACAGCTTACAGTTGTACAGTCAAAAGCAAACCTGATGGGACTTAAGTCTTTTCTGTAACATCAGGATGTATCATCGTGGTGAGGTTACAGAAGCTGAGATCTCTGGCTAAGTTTAACAGTTGACTTGCTCCTACTTTTGTAGTCTTGCATTATGGGAGACTCCTGAGCCATACAGGACATCTTGCCAACCCATGGCTCAAAGGCAGTTTTGTTCCTGTATTAGGATCAAATTACCTTCAGCAGTAAGAGCTGTGCTGCCTATAGGGCCGCTACATAATTCATGTCCTTAACTTAATTAAGGCCCTGCCAAAGCTAACTTTGTAAAAACCCTATCTGCCACCCAACCCTCATACTCCAGGGGAACGGGACAGCAACTGTTTCTGGCCTATGGCCTACTTTTATCTCTTCATCAGAGCTTCCTCAGCTGAAGAAAAGGAGACAAACCTTATGATTTATGAATGGCAAAACATGTAAAAAGAGAGAGTCATGTTGCATATAACATTTCTCCAATACGTATTACTAAGCTTGCAAGTTTCTATTCTGTAGATGCACTGTTTTCCAAACAAAAAGATTCACAATGCTAATTGTTTCACAAAGGTTTCCTCCTATCTTGATCTATAAACCATGTTTTTCACTTTCAAAGACACACAAAACATTCCCAGGAAGTCTACTAAAAAAAAAAGTGCATTCCAACTGCACCTGTACTGTCTTTGCAAAGCTGACTCTAAGAAGACTATCCACAGGAGTACTGGCTGCTATTATTCTTACTCGTCTAGTGGCAGAGCTTTATGGTTACTTTTTAAAGTACTTTTTACACATAAAAGCAAGGCTCCCATCAATTTCCTTCCATATAAAACAAGACTTCAGAATATGTGAATTTGTAAACTTACACCAGTTACGTTTTAGTCTTCTTTCTTCATCCTCATTTGTACAAGATAAAACTACCTACTCAGGCCAAGCTTGCGACACCATAGAAAGTTTAACTTATTTTCTGCCTTTGGCTTGCATACTCTCCAACCTGAAAGTGACCTTAACAAGTCACGACTCATATTTTTTTAGCATGGATTTCATGCAGAAGTTTTGCTTGTGTTTAGTATTTAGGAAGTTCCAGGTAGGTTTCCTATTTTAAATTTTACTAAAGTTCTTAAAACAAGGAGTTAAAGCAAGATTTAAACAACCTTGAAGACCAGTTGTTACAAGGCTTCATCTGCTTCAGGACACTGTACTTAAGTACTTATATTGCTAAGATACACCCTAATTTCATATAAATTTTAGAGGATTCTTGCTCAAGACCTTTTTCCAGTTGTCTCATCAGAAGAAAATTTGTCTCATAAGTTAGTTTACAGTCAAATATTCATACCTTAGTATATACAGATTTATCTAGCCATGGACACATTTTCAAACAGCTCCATTGGCTTCAGCAGTCAGGCATTAGCATCCAAATATCTTTCCGTTGGATCTGGAGACAGTTTTCCATGAACGTGGTGACACGCTGTTCTTCAGCTTTACTTTGAAAACTTGCATGACACCCCATGACAAGAAATAATCACCACCAGATTCAAATTCAGGAAAGCTCTCATTGCCTGAACAATACCTTTCATAGCTAAAGGAATGGAAAACTTCTGCTTGCTAAGAGATCATTAGACTTTTGAAGGAAGACTTTGAAACTGAAGCAAAAAAAAAAAAGAAATCTGCATGGGAAGTTTTCTCCATACATCCTTTGCTCAGGAAAAGACAAGCCAGGAAACAAGAATTCCTTTCTTACATGTGAACAGGTAAAATTGTTTGTCCCTGCTGCTTTCATTTCTATGCGTTTCTTAATCTAAGGAGAAAGAAAACAACAGCTGATCAATTTTCATGTTGCTTTCTCTCCTGTAATAGACCTCTTTTTTTTACTCCACTGTTCCTCCAGGATTTTCTCTTTCCAGTTATCCCTTACTTCCTGAAGTAGTAGATAGCAAACTTTCTTTCAAGAACTCATGGGTCTGATCACCTCTTCACCTGGATCAGATATAGCTTATTACTACCGTATGAAAGTGATTAATCTCATCTAAGTTCCTTCCCACAAACTTTCTGTAGTATAGAAATATGTTATAGGTATCACTGAAGATAAAAACTGCCTAGCTCAACAGGTTTCTAAACTTTATTGGAAGACCTTAGTTTACATGGTGTCTCTGATTACATGAGGTTTCAAGTCTGAGTTCAGCAGTGTTTTTCACATTGTAAAGCTGTGCCCTTCTAAGTTGTACACATTTAGTGTACTCTTATTTTTCAAGGTATCAGAATGAACTTGCTCGATGCCTTTGGGAAAAAGAAGCTTCAGGCTTTAAGAGTGCAGACTTGTTCACTGATCACGACACACGTAGCTTTACCTATGCCAGTTACTTCCAGAGCAGTAACTTTTTTTTTTTTTCTTCTCAGAAGAAAAGAATCAAAGCTATTTGGTTAAGCTTGTTCTTCCCATCCATGTCCTTTCTCGACCTTTCATATCACCAGCCAGCTCACGTGGGAGGGGTCTCAAATAATCTCAGATCTTTCAGTAAAGAAAGTCAACAAAACAGTCATTGCTCTTTCACTGTATTCAAACAGAGTTGATCTTCAACCCCCACCATCTTAACAGTGGGAGTTTTGATACAGATTTTAAACCAGAATTGGGCAGTTTTTCTTCTTTTCTTGGAAATTTCAGTAATCCAAACCTGTCAAGCAAAACAGCATCTACGAGTCTGGATTTATAAACTTTAAACTTGAGAACTAATAAATATCTCCTACATCCCAATACTCTAGGTCCATTTTTCCAAAATTCTGAAAACTTGTGCAGGTTACGCTATTCAAAAATTGAAGCTACAGGTGAGATACTTAGTAAAGATATAACATGGCTAGTTTCTAGAGGATATATTCTACCAGGTGGCTCTAAAGCTCACTTTCACCATCCCTCTTTTCTTAATATATATTTAAAAGGATATCTTGCAAACCCCATAATTTTTCTGAAGGCCGAGCAGGTTTTTGTCAGAATTACACTGCCAGTACATTTGCTGTTGTTGAAGTTGGCATAGTAATTTAAGTATCAGTGCCACTAGTCTCATCCATCTTGAAGGTAAACCTTACCTGCACAAGGATTTCCCCCTCACCCACACTAGAGGGAGATATGAAGTTACCGTAAAAGTTTTTCCTCAGTAAGAGAATATTCAGTTCACTACTACTGTAAGTTACAGAAAAGACCTTGTAAGAAAGTGATTAAATTTGGATATGAGCTCAATTTTTTTTTTCCAGTATAGTGTTCAAGTCAAAAGGAAGAGCAGAAGAAGAGTTTTGGGGGTTTTTGTTTTTATTTTTCTTAGTGGGATGCAACTGGCAGTAAACCTCACTGATTTTAAGATCAAACTAGCAACATGAATCCCTCCAAAGAAACAATATTCTGTTATATACTCTTCATAAGGTATGTCTTTCATATTATACTCCATTTTAGAAACCCATTCATGAGTGCTATATACTATTTCACGTCGTAAATGATAACCTATTGGAACAACTGCCAATAAGAAGCTAGCAATAACGTCTGTTTTTCGTCTTTCAGTGTTGAAAAAAATTTTTCATGTGGCTTACCTTCAGAATGATACAGTCAAAATGTTGTATATCTCACGATCAGTAAAAGCAACAAAATACATTCTATATTCACAATCCCAAGTTATAATAATAGTAATAAAGAATTGGTTTAAGTGAGATCAGAAAGTCTGAATTCAGTGAATCCTGGGCCTGAATAATCAAATATTCCTGTTCTTTGACAGATTCCAGCTTGATGTGAGTAAAGTTGATTTGTTTCTGTCCCATGCATCAGCTTTGATAAGACATTAATACGTTAGATTATAACCCCACTCACCCTTCTACAAGCCCATTAATCAAGTTTCTTCCCTTTCCTCACTCTTCAGTAACAATGAAACAAATATTAATTTAGAAGTCACTCTAAATCAGGTTCCATGTTCTACCAAGTATCACACTATCCTTTGCTAAGATATTTTCTCTTGTCCTACCATACATTTCTTACTAACTGGCAGTTTTATTGAGTAATTTTTCGTGTTAGAAAATTCTTTCCCAAAGAAAACAAACCAACCATACTGGGGATTCCTTTCTCGGGTCTATCACGTTTCTTTTATTTACCTGACATTAAAGTTATGCTTGCGTATGCTTTCTTAGCATTTGTGCACGGTATTTCTTCATCACCATCTTCTATTGCAAAAGTATCAACTTAAGTAAAAGCTAGGAGTGATAAAGTTTCCTCTCTGAGATACTTTGTATTTCATGCAGTTGCACTGAAGATTTAATCATTAGCAAACTAATTAGCTTGGACTTAACAGTTACAGAATGATCATTAGCTTACTAAGTTGTTAATAAAAATAAGAGATGCATACACAAACTTAAAACCCTGACTTTGAACCTATTACTTTAGGACAAACATTTAGATGTTAAGAAGACAAATCAAAATTATTATTTTTCAGACACAGATGCTATAAAAATCAATGACAAAATAATTTAATAAGTTTAATATTAAAGTTAAGTTAAATGAGTAAAAAACACTAAAGAATTGAAAATACATATGGACCAAACTAAAAAAAAAAAATAAATTGCAGCCATAGCAGTTGTTTTCTGAACACATTAAATACGCCCATTCTGTTAAAGTGACTCTAATTCCTTTCAGACTTACAAATAACATTTAAAAAGTTTAAAAAGCCCAAAAGCTTGAGACAGAAGAAGGGTAAAATTATTGCTACGCATAAAAATGTGAGTCCATAACTTTCACAACTTTGATCCCAATGTAACAGATCATCCTCAAAATCCACTGAATGTAGATCTTGCTTTCACTAGTGGAAATCACATACCCTTCAACTTGCACCATAGTGTGCTTGTGACTGTTTGTGAAGATTTTACAAATTGTGACTTGTGAAGATTTTAGAATCTTGTTGGAATGGAAAACAGCTTAACTAGGAAAAAATATTCCTACCAATACCTAAGTTGTTATCCTAAGTTGATTGCAGCTGAGTCTATCAACGTAGCCTCTGACACTGCTAGAAATACTGTTTTATTCATAATAAAAGTTTAAAATTTAGCTTCTTCTACATCTAATAAGGGCATTCACTTTTGGCAGAGACAGTTGTGATTTACCAGCAGTCTGAGGTAAATGAGAAACTCGTAAAAGCAGGCAGTGGTTGCAATTGCCATAGCAGCAACAGCAATCACATCATAGACATCTTCCTACAACACAGTACTTCACACATTCCCTTTTTCAGAAAGATATCAATGTTTCCCTCACTGTAATCTTTCTTGAACTATTGTCATCCTATTATGTTCCTCCTCTCCATTGTTTTAAAAAGAGAGAAACAATCATGGTGCTAGCCTGCTATGGAAGTTCTTAAAGGTTTTAAACATAAATTGCAATTGGACAGGAACCTGAAACCCAATTGTGCAATGGAAGGTCCTTGGGAAAGCTTTCTATTTACTACCTAAAGTTTTAGAATATATCAAACAGTAAAAAGAAAGAGGTTTCTGTTGTTATTGAAGTTTTGATTATCCATGTCACGAGGAGATAAACAGAGTTTAGGAGTTAAATATATGAGAGGAGTCATTCTCCTGGGATTGTTCTCCTCTATACTTTTTTTTGTTGTTGTTCATCCAGCACAGGGAAAGACCCATAAGACCTGCTTCCCCAAGCCTGTTCAAGATGCAAGAGATATATTGCACAGAAACCCTATAACTCTGTAAGAATTATTGTTTCCCAAGAGCCTCTTCTGATCTCTCCCAATAGCCAAAGACATACCATGGCAGGTTTTCCCGAGATGGTTGCAACTAGACAGAAAGATAATGTTCATCCATTTTTTGCTTCTCCTCCCCACTTTTCCCCCAAACCAGAAGCCTCTCTCACCAGGAAAAGGCGTCCTCAGGATCACACAGGAAAAAAATCCCCAAACCCAAACCAAACAAATAAAAAAAACCCAACAGGAAGTTACTCCATAAAGCCTCTGTTTTATATTCCCTGTGGGATGCACAACATTTCTTTCATACGTAGACAATCTAAAGCACTCACTAAAGACTCACTAAAAACAGACCTTCCCACCATTTTGCACTCCTTATCTATCCCAATTAGAATATGTTTGAACTAAAAGTGTATTAGTACCAGAGGACAACAGAACGGATGTATTTATCACAAAGACAGACACACACCAGAAGGGGCACCTTAAAAAGTTCAAAACCCCCAAAAGCTTGAGACAGAATAAAGGTAAAAGCATTGCTATGCATAAAACACAACCCTCTAAAACAGCACTCAACTCTTATCAGTCTTGCTTCTCAATACCGTCTGTCAGAAGAGGAACCAACAACTTCTCTTTGATCTCTTCATATACCTTCAAAAACTTGAAAGAACCATGAGCTTCAAAGTTTTCCAGATGCTTCCCAAACCTCTCACATATAACCATGTGCAGCTGCTTCCCCAGCTGAAGGGTGATTGCCCCCACTGCCAGCCAGGGAGTGTATTCTTTGTGCTACATCATATTTTCCTATCAGGATCAGCTCAATCCTAATGAATTAGACAGCAGTTATCATTAATTAGAGTTAGCTCAAAATCTATTTTAAGCACCGCATCCATTTTTACTTGGGTATTTTTGTCATTCTCTTTATTTAATATTCTAATGATACTGTTCAGAATGTTTTCTGGTATTGATGAATGGTAATTGTCCAGCTTTGAAACATGCCCTTTACGTAGCTATAAATTCAGTGTATTTGAGGACAGGTTCAGAGGTTTCCCTGGCAGCAGTCAGCATTTAAAAAAAAAATCATGCTTATAATCTGTAGTGAAAAATCATGCTTCATATTTGCTGATTCCAGTTATGCGTATTTGTTTTATTTTTTGGCTTAAATCCAGACAGGTGTGCTTACCAGAGGTATTTTACAGTAGCTCTGGCAGCAGGCTCTTCCCAGGGAGACTGACAGGAAAAACAAAAGCATTTCAGGGACGGTGGAGGCATTAATACTCAGGACTCAGTTTCATGAGCTCCAAAAGCAAGCTTTCAAAAGCTTAAAAGACCTCCAGCAGGAGGACAACTAATAGCAAAAACAGTAGGAGATGCAACTATTACCTTCTGTTCTGGCCCAAAGGCTCTGAAGAGATTCACATTTCATTGTTCCAGAGCAGGAAAAAAAGAAGTGGTAAAGATAAGGAAGAGCAAACTGGGAACGGCTTTCTTTGATGCTTCTCATCTCAGAGAAATAACAAGACATGAAAAGCAAAATCCAATTATATATGGCTAGCACGTGATGATCGCAACACAATAAACTGAGCAGGGAAAACAAGAAGAAAAATTCTGATGTGAACAATAAATACGGAATTAATCAAATACAGCTGGTTTCTTTTTATTTCATATAGATACCGCTCCACAACTATTTGTATGAATGTATATAACATCTACAATGCACACTAGTGCATCTAGAGACGAAAGATATACAGCTGGTTTAGACACTAATTCTTGCATGTTTGTCTCAGGATACATTAAAAATGTATACTTTGCTTATTTCATTAAATTTTGCTTCTTTACTGAATGTTCCCATTCAGAGAATGCAGAATAAAGCTACATATTGCTGGAAAAAGTTCTCTAAATGGATCAAAGCAAAACTGGCCCTTGGATTAATAAGTTATTCACATTTTGGCCGTTATTCAATTACTAATAAAAAGAAATTCACCCTGATTTTTGGACATACATATATTACTAAAGGATTTCACTGAAGAGGCTTGGACCAAGGGTAACCAGATAGTGGATTATTCTTGAACTGTTTTTTATCAAATTTTGGCTTTTTTCTTTTTTTTTTTTTTTATTATGTAGTTGTCCTTGTAAATCACATAACACTGCTTCTGTTCCCTGAGGAGAAATGTTTTAAATGTGAGATTAAGGCCTAAGAAATGCACAAGAGAAAAAATATACACCAAAGATTTCTTATCTCTCTTTTCCACTTATAAATACATTTTCACATCACGCAAATTCACTTTAAAGCAATGAGATTTTAATCCACCATTTATTTGCAGTAACCATTCAGCAATTTTTGCTATTCTATATTTTGTAAACATGAATTCCCAAATACGTATAGTGCTTGCTATTTTTAAATCTACTGGTATGTTTTCCCAGAAAGCCCTGAGGTTTGAGCTTTCAGGGTTTTTTTTTTTCTCACCAATATTGTTATTTTCTACAAACAGTTGAAATTATATGGAATGGGACACCTTTTTCTACTTTACAGTACAATTTTGAAAATCTTGAGTGGTGTGAGCTATCATTCAGCTACAGGACCAACTTTTTTTTTTTTTCTTAGTGATAAGGGACAGATTGTAAAGGCATTCAAACAGCTAAGCTTGAAAATAGGATGCCTTGTGAGATTTTTCAAATGCATCTAGGCTTATAACTTTTTCTAAGTTACTTAAAAAACTCCATTTCTGCCTATTCTTGTTTTCATGCATGACCTTGAGCCCATCATTCTGTGTCTCACGTTTCCCCTCTTTAAAGTGGATACAATAATATAATAGTCCCATCTCAATTGGTAACGTCAGGACAAAATCATTTATTGTGAAGTCATCAGGGGCTACTTCATTGGGGGTGACTTCATCGGGCATATCTGCTGTCATGGAATGAATGAGTCCGAGCACCATGCACAGAACAGTAATTTTACCATTTAATTACATAAAATACTAATGGGAAAACTAGAAAATTAGAGAGAAGTGTTCACAGTACATCTTTGTGTCCTTGTCATGTATGAATAGCACATTTCTATGCATTCCTTCCTGAGGATGTTGTGGAAGTCAAGTGTATTTTAGGTTTACACTGTTTCAAAATATTAACTTTGTTCTCATTTAAGGAGAGACAGTTGCAGGTAAAGAACAAACTTCACTTAGTCTGTGCTTCGATTTAACTACAGAAACAGCACAGTTGCTCTAGCCCAATGGCAAGCTTCTTTTTTTTTCCCTTAAACCACAGTAGCCCTCGCTTTCTGTCATAAAATGCCAAAAATTTCCAGTGTGAACACACTGTTTCCAGGGGAGCAATGTACAACATTTTAATCCATCTTCACACTATTGAGGTATGCATCAGAAGAAAACCTATAATAAAACCCAGTAGTTCTCACTTCTGCAGAAATAAATGCGTCTGTGATCACAGGTGTATACTAATCTATTAAGTACAGTGAAGATCTTCAGCTGCTCATTATTTTTATCTATATGGGTGACAAAGAAGTGGCACTGCAATGGTGTATTTAAAGTCAAGGTGTCATTAAGAGTTTTTTTACCTCCTGTTATCCCAAGATATCTTTTGAGATTAACTAGTTTTGAAGCCGTTGCAAAAAGGAGAACCAATTGGCTTACAGAAACATAAAAAAGGTCAACAAAAGCTTTTTTATCCCCCTCTTCGTGTTCTGCAATTCAGACCTATGATTCCCTACGAAGAACTTATTCCTGCAGCTGTTCTGCAAAAATATTAACACACACTCCCCCCCTCCAAACAAAAAACCCAACAAACAAAAGCATTAAAATCTAATGTAGGTAGTGGAAATATCATTCCAAAGAATAGAACAATTAGATTAGAGTAGTTATAAGACACATATGAAACTACAATCTCCCAAACTATTATTGATCAAAAAATGACCAACACAAAGGCAATAAAATCCATGAAATCACGGTATATTCCAAATTAAGGGTAGCAATATAGGTCATAAAATAGGCTGTAGCATGTTTATCAGAGTTTTGACACTGCATTTATTAAAATAATGAATGCTAATTGCATAAGGATTTTGAGGATCCAAGCTTTGCTCCTGAAACACATAACTGAAAACAGCCCAAATTTTCAAAATAAAACCAAATAAAAATCTTGTTCTCTTTTTTATCACAGTGCACGAAAACACCTCAGTGAATTTGTGCTTTCAGATATTTGCAAAGGTGGAGTTTTCTGAAGGATTCAGTTGCATAATCTGTCTCAAAAAAAATGTTTCATACTTGCATGACCAAATGGAAATGTACTATATGAACAAAATCTGGTTCCCCGTGAAAGTTTTGTGAGAAAGTTTGCCATTCCCCAGGCCACAGAGTCACCACTCTGGTGGGACATGTCTGCTGTGGGAGATCCTGGATCCCAAGGTCAGCAGGCCACATTTAATAGTACGAGCTGAAACACTTAAAATACTCCGAGAAATGTCTGCTTAAAATTTTCTTTAATTGGAAGCCTACTTATTTCACTGGATGCTACTTCTCTATCTCCAGTAACATACTAGAAGATCTTTTAGAAGATCAGAGTAGAAGATCCTGAGCAGAAAGAAAGTGGGTTCGGTAGTGAGGCCATAGTCTTGAATACAACCATAGACTCATACCCATTTTTTTCTGAGCACGTGCTTCCAAATTACTTAATCATCCCACCATAAGGCTGAGTCCTAAATGCTTTTGTCCTGACTATTCGTAATCACACTCAGATGAGAAGTCTCTCAAAAAACCAGCCCAATTCTCAGTGCATGGTAAATGCTTTTTCTTGCATCCTTTATTTTAGAAATAAACTCAACAGACAAAATACATGATTATAAGTTTAATCAGGTCTCCATTTTCATCCTAAAGCTACTAATAAATAGAACTAAAGAGTATTATTCAATTGCATTGGGCAAACTGGAAAATCACAACATGTAATTGATATGTTGATACAGTTGACTGAGTCCTGTCAAACCAGCCCGCATTTCAGACATTTGCGTCTTTTTCAGAGAAACAGGAAAGATGCTGATTGCTTTTAAGCTTACATTCAAACTTTGTTATTGCTCCAGACTAATAACCTTGTTAGGCTCTTTGTTTGAAGGCTTTATTATTTTCAACGAAAATACCGTGGGCAAGGAAGTTATTTGTTATACAGAAAAATGTACTTGGAAACTCACTTTGCCCTATCATTGTAAAACCCTGTTTCCCCTTCAAAAAGAATGGAAACACATATTTTTTTAAATTAAAATTAAGAAGGTAACTATTCTTAACTAAATAATTTAAATAGAATTTGTATGCAGTCATATCCATTTCCGTTCTGCAAAGTGTGTAACTTTATAATAAACTGAAAGAAAATTAATTTCAAGAAACAATTCTTAATAGCATACCTCCACTAGAAAGAGCAATTGGCAGGTATTACATCTCATTTAACTTTGAGAAAATAAAGTATAGGATTTCTTATATCGATAAAAGGATAAAGTTATAACGACAATACTTCAGTGTTTGATAGATAAAAAGCTGGTACCAATAATTCATATTATACTTTTAAGAGATTGATTTGTTTGAAAATGGATGCAAATGTTAGGTATATTAATAGTATTGAAAGATGGAATGAATGTCAAATAAATGCTTTACTGAGATTTTGCTTTCATGTGCGTTCTTGATCTAAAACAAGACTAACTCCCATGAAGTGAATTAAAATGTTCTTCTTGTCAGGAAAATAATGAAGAATTTCACTGTTTTCCTTATCCTATGCAAGTACAAGAAGTGGGCACTAGTTTAGGGGCTCAGTTTTGAAGAGCCAAAAATTCTTCCCACCATTCAACAAAATGTGTGGTTGTGGTAGGCATGGATGTACATCTAACATTTTCAGCAGGATGTCTGCTACCCAGCATGGCCAGAAGCCCTCAGGCTGACCTTGACTGGAGCACTCAGCATGCTGGATCAATGGACTGCAGGGCCAGCCTGCTCTGGGGATCACACATTCCCTTTGACGCCACTCATGGCTTCTCCATCACCACCACACAGCTGCTGTGAAAGCCAATCTCAGTGCTGGATTCAGCACGCTTTTTCTAACAGCCTGAAGCAATGCTGGACTTAAAAGGAGAAAATGTCACAGGCCCAGGAGGAAAAAAAAAGGGTTAATGTGACCGAACTGACCAAAATCTATAAAGAGCTTCTGGCCAATTATTAGGGTGACACTTCAAGCATTTCTTATTCCGTAAAGGATAGTTCTCCACTGCCTTGCCTGAGAGTTTTCTTTAAGCTTCTCACAGAGATAAAATAAAGTTTGTTTGTCAAATCCCTATGTACAAAAAACTGCTCCTATATTAGACCTAAAAGCAAGAGTGTGCTAAGCTCTCTAAATCCTGTTAGAAAGATAAACCCCTAAATCTTCTCCACTGTCTCTAGTGTCAAGCAACAGCATTTGCTATTCTCTTTGCGTTGTTACTTTCATGCCTTGACTTGAATAAGTTAAATCTACCTAATAAATACTTTGTTATATGTACATTTCATCTCTTTCCTAACTCTGGCATCCTCAATGAAAATTCATAAACACTGCTATATATTAGTACTGCTTATTTGTTTTTCTTTAATGTGGAAATCCACCAGTGCTTTTCTCTGTGTGGAACATATTCTCTAGTAAAATCTGAAACTAACACTTATCTCAGTGTATAATATTTCTTTTATATATATACTTATATACTTAAATATTATATATAAGTATGTACTTACATGAGTACATACTTACATATACTTATAAGTATATACTTATGTTATATACTTATATCCATATACTTGTATCTATACTTACATATTTTGTATATACACCAATTTCCACTTCGTACATATCACTGGTATGCTCTGGAGATTTTAGCCTAGAATGGCCATATAAACTGAACTATAAATCAACAGCTGGGCATATGAAAACAGCAGGAAGTAAAAGGGCAAATACCTGGTTATTAAAGCAACAGTATCTGAGCTACTGATCTTCTGTTGTGTTGATCTAAACTGGTGCTGAAAATACTGTCATATTTGGTGCTGAAAATACTGTCAAACTAGGAAGGCAAAAGCCCAGCTGGAGCTCAACTTGGCCACTAACATTAAGGACAACAAAGAAGTTTTTATAAACACATCAACAAAAAGAGAGCCAGGGAGAATCTCCATCCCTCACTGGATGCAGGGGGGGAAAGTTGCAACCAAGGATGAGGAGAAGGCTGAGATACTTAATGCCTACTTTGCCTCCATCTTCAATAGTCAGACCAGCTATCCCCAGGGTGTTCAGCCTCCTGAGCTGGAAGATAAGGATGGAGAGCAGAACAACCCACCCATAATCCAGGAGGAAGTAGTCAATGATCTGCTTCTGCACCTAGATGCACATAAGTCTATGGGACTGGATGGGATTCACCCAAGAGTACTCAGGGAGATGGCGGGAGAGCTCACCAAGCCTCTCTCCATCATTTATCAACAGTCTTGGTCAACAGGGGAGGTACCAGATGACTGGAGGGTGGCTAATGTGACGTCCATCTACAGGAAGGGTCGGAAGGAGGATCTGAGGAACTACATGCCTGTCAGCCTGACCTTGGTACCGGGAAAGATCATGGAGAGGATCATCTTGAGTGAGCTCTCACGGCAAGTGCGTGGCAGCCAAGGGATCAGGGCCAGCCAGCATGGGTTTAGGAAAGGGAGGTCCTGCTTAACCAACCTGATCTCTTTCTATGACCATGTGACCCACCTTCTGGATGTGGGGAAGACTGTGGACATTGTCTATCTGGACTTTGGTAAGGCCTTTGACATCGTCCCCCACAGCATTCTCCTGCAGAAGCTGGCGAATCATGGCATAGACAAGTGTACTCTTCACTGGGTAAAAAACTGTCTGGATGGCCATGCCCAGAGAGTTGTGATTAATGGGGTGAAATCCTCTTGGCAGCTGGTCACCAGCGGTGTCCCTCAGGGCTCAGTTTTAGGGACAGTTTTGTTTCATATCTTTATCAATGATCTGGATGAGGGGATTGAGTGCACCCTCAGTAAGTTTGCAGACAACACCAAACTAGGTGGGAGTGTTGATCTGCTTGAGGATAGGCAGGCTCTACAGAGGGACCTGGACAGGCTGGATCGATGGGCCAAGGCCAACTGTATGAGGTTTAGTAAGGCCAAGTGCCGGGTCCTGCATTTCGGTCACAACAACCCCAAGCAACGCTACAGGCTTGGGGAAGAGTGGCTGGAAAGCTGCCCAGCAGAAAAGGACCTGGGGGTGCTGGTGGACGGCCAGCAGTGTGCCCAGGTGGCCAAGAAGGCCAACAGCATTCTGGCTTGTATCAGGAATAGCGTGGCCAGCAGGAGTAGGGAAGCGATCATGCCCCTGTACGCGGCACTGGTGAGGCCTCGCCTCGAGTGCTGTGTTCAGTTCTGGGTCCCTCTGTACAAGAGGGACATTGAAGTGCTGGAGCGTGTCCAGAGGAGAGCTACCAGGCTGGTGAGGCGTCTGGAGACCAGGTCATATGAGGAGAGGCTGAGGGAGCTGGGCATGTTTAGCTTGGAGAAGAGGAGGCTGAGGGGAGACCTCATTGCCCTCCCCAACTACCTGAAAGGAGGTTGGAAAGAGGTGGGTGTTGGCCTCTTCTCCCAAGTGAACAGTGACAGGACCAGAGGAAATGGTCTGAAGTTGCAGCAGGGGAGGTTTAGATTAGAGATTAGGAAGAATTACTTTCCTGAAAGAGTGGTCAGGCACTGGAACAGCCTGCCCAGGGAGGTGGTTGAGTCACCATCCCTAGAGTTATTTAAGAAACATGTAGATTTGGCAGTTCAGGGCATGCTCTAGTGGCAGAGATTGTAGGTTGTTTGTTTGTGGTGGTTTGTGTTTTGGGGGGTTTTTTTGGGGGTTTTTGGGGGGGTTTTTTGTGGGTTTTTTTTGGTGTGTGTATGGTTGGACTTGATGATCTCAAAGGTCCTTTCGAACCATGAAGATTCTATGATTCCAAAAGTGCACAAACAAACACACTAGATTTTTCTAACTTTCTGTGCAGTACTGAGAGTGCATGTGCACACCATCACAGCTTGTGCACTATCATCTCGTTTGAAATCCTCACTACCTTCATACTAGAACCACCAGATTAACCCCATGCTTTTACTGCAGTGTAGACGTGTACTTCTGGTAGCAAGGTTTTTTCCTTTCTTGTTATGTTTCAAGAACAGGCCAGATTATGGTTCACAGATGGGATTTCTAGATACGGTGACAAAAAACATACTGGCCAAGTCGCCACTGAACTAGAGCCATCTGACCTGGGTGCTTCTGCAGCAAGTGGATTTTCTACCCACTCTACAGTCTCTGCTAAGAAATCTAACTGGGATTTTCTACCATGTGAGAAAAGGACCAAGAAATCTACAAGCAAAAACAATCTGCAGAAAAAAATTGTATCAATAAAAAAACTGTAGCAAGGTTTGTGAGGAGAAACTGTACTGTGAACTTTTATATCCTTATGGTGCTACAACACTATTACTACTTTAAACTCTACCATTTTTCAAACCCCTATACGGAACGAAAGGCATGAGAACTGCAGAATATGATTTTCTTTTTTCGTTGTGGCAGAACCAGCATTGTTGTGGTCACATATTAATGTCACTTGGAGGAACGGTAGAAGTATATCAATTAGAAAGTTTGATGGGGGTTATTTCAGTATGGGAGTTGACTATTGGTATAATGGCCAACCAGTGCTAATTTTCTCCCTACCTTCGCTCACCAAAAGGACATTATTTTTAAAGGCATGCTATTGATTCAGAAGCAATATAAACATGATTTTGTTCATAACTAAATGTTCAACCTTTGCGAATAGTAAAGCATATATTTTTCTAATATAATAATATTGTTGGATAGACTAATTTTGCCACAACCTCATAGATTCCTAAACATTTAAAAATGTTTATGATGCTTTTTTTTTTATCATGCTTTTTTTTAAGTAGCATTTTCATGCTTTAAATGACTTGGTTTGAAATAAATAGATAGTTCTGCTTTAGCTCAAAGGTATTTTGCAGTCTTAATTCAATTTAGCAGCCAGAAACAGACAAATAACAATTTGAAACTTGACCAGGAGAAAATCCTCCAGACTATGGGTTGAGAATTTCAGCCCTGTGGGTCTGACAGTGTTTATAATTTATCAAAAGCCATTTTAAGTTCTAGGGCAGTTTACAAATTGTGAGCTCTGTCTTTAGAACTCCCAGTTTCTATGTTGTTATTTATTAATCACCATTAACAGTGCTTTGCCTGAATCTAAATTTCATTATACAACAGTACCATGATGTCTGAATGATCATGAACTTTGCATTAAGCTGTTTACAAGGAAAGGTAATTATACACTAAGATATTGTTCATTATGAAAACATTTTTCTTTTTTTTTCTTCTTTTTTCATTCTCCCTGCACTAAAAAGATGATTTTGAAGACTAAGGTGCAAGAAAATTTTATTAACTTTCCCAATTTGCAGCTACTCCTAACTGATAGCGATGGAACTAATGTTCCATTCAAAATAAATCTAAAGGAGAAATAAAAAAAAAATTCATAGTATATCAGAATAAAGGTAAAGTAACAACCTCAATTTTCTCTACATTATGACTATTATGTTACAAGATGAACTCTAAAACCTACTTTTCAAAGTGATTGAAACACTGGTCTCATAGTGCAAAAAAGAAAAAGGCCATGATTTTAAACAAAGTGTTTGGATTAAGCAGCAGACTTTAAAATAAAAATAGTACAAATATTGCGAGAATTTGAAGTTGAATTGCTTAGACACTAGACTAATACTGGCATTATAAATCACTTAGACAGACTTGAAGTTTTGGCCATTTTTCTAGATATGAAATAAAATCTTTTCAGAAAAGACTACTGACTTTTGTATTTCCTATCTGAGTTCTCATCTGGGGTTGTGATGTTTAAATAAGTGTGGTCATCCCTTCTTGAAAAACTTCTTAAGCCTGCCACAAACTGATGCTATTATTAGTCTCTTATGAGCATTTTAGTTAGGAAATACTGCAACCTTTTAAGAACCAGAGGGTTTTTTTTAGCAATGCAGTTCTGCTTAGGTTGACAATAGTTGATTGTTGGTGGACAAAACATGATTGAAAGGAAAGACGTGCCTTTGCAAAATCCAAACAACTAACAAACATTATGAAAGATCTCCTGAAATATAATTATTTCAGGTAAGCATTTAAAAATAAAAATCCTGTATCTAGCAATTGCTGAAAAAGGATACTATGACCCAACCTTCTCTGTGATAGATACTAAGAACTATAATAAAATCTGTGCTGTAGGCATGTCCCATACACATAATATAGCTTCTAGAATTTTGCAAGCTTCCATATTAATAATACTGTACCAGTGGTCTATGGGTAGTAATAAAAATTCTCACTGAAGACAATTCAGTCCTCTAATTGTTCACAAAAGTAAAAATAATGAAGATAACCTAAACAATAATAAAGGGCAAGGTTTATTTATTGGCTAATATATGCTGATCTAAGACTTAAGCCGTTATCAGTTACAATGGCCTGAATACGGATTACATTTGGAACTGAAGCCACTCTCTCTTGCAAAACTCTCCACTAAACCGTGCCCTGGAAGATGTCAGTTTCCAATGATGCATTATTTTTTCTTTGATATTTTAATGAGGGTATAAAAAATGAAATTTGCTTAAATATGTAAAGTTGAGCTCATTAATATCCTGAAGGAGGTGTATGCTTATAATTTGGAGGTTTTGCTGATGCCGTGAGGAATAAGATAATACTACAAGAATAATTAGACCCTGCTTCCTAGTAGAAAAAGAAATAAAATTCTTAGCACAAAATTTCAAAGTCATGGACTAATGGAATAATAATGAGGAGTTCTATTATATAGAAATTCATCATTAGATGAAGCTGATAGAAAATGAGAGAGATCTGAGTATATTTTTTTAGTCATAGGATCCTTATAAGAAACAGCGTAGAAAAAAAAAGGGAAAAGTGATGCTAAGATCTGTCAGACAAAGTATCTGCAGTAGAGAAAGGCAACAGATAAGCACATAAGACACAGAGAACATCTCAATTAGTATATTCTGTGTGGTTCTGATTACCTGTGTTCAAAACCAGGTTAACTGGCAACAAGGGCAGCAATTGGCTGCTAGGATGATCAGGGAAGGAGCATCTATTTTAAGAAAAAACTAAAACTTGTATCTGTTTCATCACAAAAATGACTGAGAAAGATTTTGAGTCTCTTTAAATGTGTTTGGGAGCAAGAAGTGGTGGGGCAGGAATCACGTAACTATTCAAATGTGATAGGATGTGTTTTAAGAGCTTAGTGGAAATTATTAGAAATAGGTCGTCAGAGTCCAATACTCATTCTCTGGGTTCTTTTAGATATTCCACATGTGAAAAGTTTAATGTTTAATACCAAATTTACTTATTTGAAGTTATCTGAAGATATTACATGGGATTTTGATTGAGCAGAATGATACGCTAATGTACTTAAAACACAATAAGAGTCCAAATCAAACTTAGCAGCATAGAGAAGTGCCTTTATTGGTAACATAGGCTTTGACAGAAAATAAGAACAAAATTTTTTAACTTATGAGTGAGTGGATTGCTAAAAAGATTGTCTGAATGAAATAATAAAAGGAAAGAACTTAAGTTATTTCAAGATGCAGGTTGCCTATTAGGAAAGGAATTTTATAACAGCACAGGAGTCATCCCAAAGTTGGAATATTAAGTCTGGGAGAAGAGTATCTAGGAGGACAATTTATTGTAATCTCAAAGGGGTCACAGGAAAATTCATTACTGTTACCTGATTGTTTATTTACACCATAATTTTACCGCAACAGCTCTGTGCTAAAGAATTCTAGCTGATCGACTGCAGAAGACAAGGGCTCCCCCACCAGCGCATAAGTGAGGAGTTTTGCTTTTCTCTTGGTTTGTTTGTTTGGTTTTTTGTTGTTGTTGCTTTGTTTTGTTTATTTGTGTGAGCTGTAGCTGTAGATCTGGACTCTGTAACACTCAGACCTGGAGTTTACTACTTGTATTAATGTGTTCTGCAGTCTTCAGTGGAGTTGGTGCACCTGAATGAACTACTCCACAGGCTGTTGGGACTGCAGGCCTGGCTGCCTGCAGCTGTGAGGCAGGAGGCCTGTGAACTCTGGCTGAAAATCCTTTTGAATATCAGAAAAATATCTGAGTAAAGGTGGATCGTTCTTATTTATTGAAATGTTAAGTTTCAGGCAGAAAAAATATTGGTAGGCCTGTTTATATTACCTAAGTTAATACTTATAGAAATAGAAGGGTTTCCTGTCAACATGCTGGAAAGAATTTTAGCTGCCTTTTATTTATTTACACTGGTAATTGGATTTGCACTCAAGAAAGCGGCTCACAAAGATGATAAAAGCAATTGAAGAAGATAATTATGTGTGTCTAGATGGAAGGGAAGGAGGACATTTTCCCACCAAATATTTGCATGAGACCGATGCCAGAGAGTCATGGAACAGGGGGTTTAGGAGCGAGTGCAAGTCAGCTTGATGTGCTATCTTTAGGATCCTGATTCCACCTAGTCATTCTTTCTGATCTATATTCATAGGTTTTTCAGAGACCTAGCAGTTACATGTCAGAATGACGGGTCTCAACCTTGTTTCAGGATAAAGCATCAATCTGCTCCTGAGCATCGTAGCCTGACCTGGCGCAGTTCCAGCAATTTTGCAGGCCCTGTGATTCCTGTGCAGAGGGTAATTCTGAGCTCAGAGCGCAGTGATGGACAAGATATTCTATCAAAGTTGCTTCTCAGATTGCAAGCAGCAGCTGTCCCAGGAGTATCTCTTGAAGGTGTTGCCAAACTCTGTTTTTCTGTATGTTAACAGCACTTTTACAACTGATTTTGCTTGTTTTTCTCTGCTGCCTAGTATATAACCTCTTGCCATTTATTCTATTTGCTTTTCTAAAGGCAACAACATAAGACAGGGCAGGTGTATTCTCCTCAGTATAAACCCAAAATTACCTTTTCTTCTGTATAATATAAAGATTGCTTTCTGGTAGCCAGGACTTAAACATTTTGGTGTTTGTGTGTCAGGGCAGGGGAAGTAGACAAGAGCTAGATGAATATTTCATGTTTCATCCCTCCTAAGGTACTGGCATTGCACATCATTAACTCCAAATGTACTCCATCACTCTGTGCAGTGAAATTCACTGAGATTAAAGGTAAACGCAAGAATTCAAGACCTTGAATTTTTATTACCCATGTAATTCTGAGAATGACCCATTTTTCCAAAGTACAGTGAGGGCTGATTCAAAAAGAAAATAAATTATTTTGAAGAGTAAGAGAACATTACACAGAAAATATCTGTGTCAGTGCAGGATATGCAGCACAGTTCTTAGTATTACTCTTAGTATTCATAGCACACCATCTCAGAGGACAGAAATTGAGGGATGGTTTTAAAGGAAGAACTTCTAAAACCTATGAGGTATTAATTGAATACATTCAAGAGTTACTGTAGTACTGAAGCAACATGGTTTCAAATCAAATTTAATCTAATGAAGCACAAAGTGATGTTGTCCAAAATATTTGCAGAGAACATACACGCGTTTAACCAAAGAATGTGATATTAATCTGACAATACATAAAGAAAACATGACAACAAAATCCTGCTCTAGGAAAATGAATACAAATTAGTTTTATCAGCTTAATTTCATTTATTAGACAAACAAAAAATATGTTTTATTTTATAATACTCTTTTTTTTTTTTTTTAGAGATACAATATCTGTTCTTTCAAAGTCAATGACAACATTGAGATTCGATATAGAGGTATGTGATACATTGTATGCATCCTAACAGAATTTGTTACCAAATATTTAACTCTAAAATATTGACTACTATATGGTGAATTCAAAGTAAAATATAGTACCGAAATGCCAAATGTATCTTTTCTAGGCAGAAGATTTGCTTTCAGTTCTCCCATAAACTAACTTACCTCAGGTTTCTCTCAAGCACTATTGTGACTTCTCCGGAAGTCTCAAAAACAGATTTTGTTTCACCCTTACTTAATTGGGATGGTCAGAAGAAAACTGTATATATGTGCCCATACAGCACTGCTGGGATCACCTGCATATATTGCTTTTTCACTATTGCCTCAGGACAAGAAGTAGTTAAAAGTGGAGAAGATCTGTGAAGATGTGGCTAAAAGCTCTACAGACATTTTGTAGAAAACTCAATTGCTTTCACAAACACCTTTTGTGTGTTGAAACCCTTGGGTATCTTCATGCAAAACTGTTAACTGACAAAACTGAAATTCTTCAGGTAGTTAGGCACTGTTAATTGAAGCCACCATTAATTACAACAGGGAAATGATTCAACCATTAAAGAAGGATACAATAATTTGAAGACATCTTTCAGATGTGACACTGTCAGGTAATTTACAATCAAGTCTGAATAACCTCATTTTACTTCTCTAGTTATGTCATCTGCTGGAAACTCTGCTGGAATATTTTAACATTGGAACATGATTCCTATGACATCCTTAAAGTTTTTCAGATAAATGTTTACACGAGAAAGTTTAATGTTAAGTAAAACAAAACAAACAAATGGAAAATCCCACCACAAATGTTAAAGCTTTCTAGAATACTTTAGAAGATGAACTGCCTTCACTCTAATGGCTCAGAAAACAAACCACAAATAAGGAAGTGCAAAGCTTGTCAAAACATACATACATGTGCATATATATTTTGTTGACCTTGGCCAACAGCTAAGCACCTCCCCCCGAGCCACTTGGTCACTCCCCACCCCTGGAGGGACAGGGGAGAGAATCAGAACAGCAACAGTGAGAAAACTTGTGAGTTGAGATAGAAACACTTGAATAACTGAGGGAAAGCTGTGCACGTAAGCAAAGCAAAATAAGGAATTTATTCACTACTTCCAATCAGGAGACAGCTACAAAAATTCCTGCTTCCTCCTCCTTTCCCTGAGCTCTTTGTGCTCAGCACAACATGGGAGGTGTCCCTGCCCATGGCAGGAGTGTTGGAACTAGATGATCTTTAAGGTCCCTTCTAACCTGAACCATTCTATGATTCTATGATTCTATACAGTATGGAATATTTCTTTGGTCAGTTCTGGCCAGCTGTTCACTCCCAACTTTTTGTGCACCCCCAGCTTATTCACTGGTGGGGACAGACTGGGAAAAAGAGAAAGTCTTGATGTTGCACAAACTCTGCTCAGCAATAGCCAGAACATCGGTGTGTTGTCAACACTGTTTTGATTACAAATCCAAAACAAGACCACCATACAGGCTGCTATGAAGAGAATTAACCCTATTCCAGTCAGACCCATTACAATTACAATATGTATATAGATTTATAATGATACACATACAGAATTAGATGCAGACACAACAAATTTGTGCCAGGTTTTTCTGGCATTCTGCAGTTGTCCAGTTTTATGATTATAAAAATGAATAATTTTTAAATATCTATCATTAAGTTAAATTTTTTTTTAATTCCATTAATAAAAGTGCTTTTTAATTTTTTTTTTCAGTTTGGGGAATGAGGTTTTCTGACACTTTTGTGTCCACTAGAATGTGCCAGCTTGTGTTGAGCCAAGTTTTCTGCTTCCATTACAAAAGCTGTGTAGAGTGCAATTAGTTAAGTGGTCAGTGCTAATTATTGAACAGAGTACTAGATTTGCTCAACTCTTTAAACTTCAAATAACTCAAATGTCTTATGTCCTTCTTTAAAGTGCTCTTGAACTTAAAAACATATTTTATTGGTTGGCAAATGAGGACTTGTTCGACTAAGTGAGCTAAAAATAACTTAAAGAGCCCTTCCAAAAGGAAAGAAAGAATTAAATAATTCAATTAAATTAAATCAGTAACTCATAAATCATTGTGATAGTGTAAATCAAGAATTCCCATCAACCAATGCATTGGAAATCCTATTCCATGTATATTACTCTGGAAGCAGTTAAATTTCTATAGACATCTGAAGTTCATTGTGTGATTATTGAGCTATGTTAGATTAAAAATCATTCCAGGAATTTTTAAGTTGTTAAGCAGTGGCGAGAGTGGGGCTGCTCCCCAGGGGTTGGTAAGCCAGGAGCTGAGGGTAGCTGCGATGTGGATGGGCAGTGCCCTCACAAGCAGGTTCAGCCATGGGAGCAGCACTGGGGGGACAGAAGTGGATCCTGTTGGCCGGCCAAGGAGCCTCAGGCAATGGCAGGGTACCAAGCCAGGACCAGGGCCAAGGCAGGGAATCCAAAAGATAAGCCAGAAACAGGGCTGGGGACCAGCACTGCTGCAACATCTCTAGGGCAGGGACTGAAGGCTCCAAGCTGGGCTGAAATGGGGTCCTGGGCAAAATGGGGTCAGGGGGTGAAGGACCCCAGGGGAGGCTAGGCAGGGACAGAACAGGTCTCTCAGAGCCCTGACATAAAACCTCCATATCAACATTTTATAATATTTTTGAAAGTGTAACCTGATTTCCAATGAAGGAGTAAAAAACCCCAATGTTTTAAACTATTGCATGAAATCAGCCATACTTTTTCTAAGTAACTACTGGAAATTTTTTTACATTTCCAGGAGATGTTAAACATTTTTCTGTATATATTAAAACACCTGGTGGATATAAACCTATTCATATACAAATATATTTTGGAAATGTAATCATCTGACAACTTTTTCACCTTAAATAACTTTTCCCTCAGTGTTCAGCTTTAGAATGAACTCAGAAAATTCAATAATTATTCTCTTCAGTAATGTAATCCATTGGATCAAGACTTAAAATTTTTTATAAAAAATATTGATTTAAATACAAAGAAAAGTGTTAGCAAGACAACTGTTATCTCAGGAAATATCAATCATTTTCCACCTCTAACATCTCTCATGCCAGCTTTTACATTTTTAACTATTTTGGAGGGGGAAGGGGAATAACAGGTGGTTGTGCATTCTGAAATATTTACAAGGGATATGAAGGATAAGATCATCAGGTCTACAGCGAGGCATTTTCCCTAGGGTACAATAAACCTCTCTTTCTTTTAACTCTTTCCAGGTACGACTGACGTGAATTAAGATAGATGTTCTAACCACGGAGTTGAAAAATCATGAATGGTATGTGGGAATTGTGTCCAAAACTACCCAAGTTCCATTGAAGTGCTAAAGCATTGATTTTCTTCAAAGCTTTCTGAAACATTAGTATTAATCTGTGACTGTTCTGAAGGATTTAAAATGTGCTGAAAGTGGATAATGAGCAATATGCTTAGATTCAAGCATAACCAATTCAGTAAAAAATTTTTAGAGCTACTGTTTTCAGAAAAAAAGCTGGCTGTTAATATTTATGTATTATGTCTTATTATTCTGTGCTAGGAAAAAAACAAAACAAAACAAAACAAACAAAAAAACATTCAAAAATATTCAAAAACCATTCTTATTCACTAAGAATAAAATAGCTTTTGTACTACTACTGAACAGTAGGATCTGAGGTGCCTAAATACTTCTCTGGATCTGAACCTATGAGCCTAACTCCAAGCTCAGAAACACTTAATCAAATTATTCATAAGTATACTAGGTTAGCTAAGGCTGATGCTGTCACACCAATGGGATCAAATCCACCTCGCTTTTAGGTATGCTTTCATATTACCTTTAAATAAAAAACTACAGTAAATGACAATGCCTCAAACTTTCACATATCACTCAGTGCACTGTTCAGAATGATAACAGTTCAGCACCTGTATTGTTCATGCAAAAACAAATGCAATCTTAAATGCTCTCTCTAATTTACTATGACATTATCAGCTCTTAAGACCACCAACACAGTTAAGTGTGGCATTAGAAGCTGGCTGCCAGTCATGGATCACTTCTTCCTGTTTTTGGCACAACCATGTCATTAGGAAGGAAGGAGTGAGTATTTCCTACTATACAGAGTGTTTCAAAGGGCTGTGAAGTCACTATCTAACCACTTAACACTTCTTTAATTTAATTTTTACTCCATTTTTAAACTGCCAACATCATTCCAAAGAATGCATAACTATATTAACTTAAATTGTGCACTATCTTAGTCTCCCAGGAATCATTGGAACGATCAGCTTCTTAACAAATCAAAGAAGATCCCCAATGTAGTTATCGTCACTAGTGGTAGATGTTTGAAGTGGCCAAAGGAAGAAACGAAAGGGCAACGATAATGCTTGAAATGTTGAGTCAGCTTTTCAGTCTCTCAGTTCTTAGTTCATATCTGCAGCATAACATTCCCTATGACCCTCAAAAAACTTGCATTCTGACTGAGAACCTGAACCTCATACCATTTCGCAAATGCAATTGTAGCAGTTGGTTTCCCTTGTTGCAGCTTCTGATTGTTGTCTCTATCTTATTAAGGTGCGCTATGGAGAAGAGCCTGGCTCTGCCCTCATTATAACTTCTCTTTAGATAGATGAGGATTGCAATCAGATCATTCCTTAGCTTTCTCTTCTACAAGTTAAACAAATACAGTTCCCTCAGTTTCTCCTGGTATGTCATATGCTCAAGTTACCAAGGATCTTCCTCTGGACTCTGCACTTTGTTGATATCCTGTACACAGGGGACAAAAGTGATCATTGTATCCCATCTGTCGGCACACAAGGGATGCAGATCTTTGATGGAAGCTGATAACAAGTTATTTATAATGTTGCCTGACTGTGTATCTTGCTAGTTAGATTAGTATCTTACCTCCATGTTTGCTACATAACTCATAGGGAGCTTACATCCAGGTGTCAGAGCCTTTCTAGTGAGGAAATACTCTTTTGATAGCAATTGTACTGGTATCCTCTAAGCAAAATTTCTGAAATATTGATGACTGATTCTGAAGTAATAGTATTACAACTGTGTACCATGTTTAAACTAAAGATTTCCTCATAAAGAAAAGTTAGTGCAGAGATGTTATGTGTGAATGATGCTACCTGACAATGGAAATAATGAAAAAACATAATGCTGGTGGTACACAATCCTAGTGTAATAGCTGGAAGGGTAAGCTTTTGCATGAACAGCTGGAACTGGAAATATCAGCAGTGAAGCTGTTGTGTTTATTTTGTGTCCTCCTGTTTTTCAGGAAATTTTTTAGTTTTCTCAAGTGACTTCTCATGTATATCACATATTTCATATCAGGATTCCTTGATTATAACAACTTAATATTTAAATCTTTTAAAAGAATTTTCCAGTAATCTCATTCTGTTTGCAAATTCTTCCTTTAGAGCTTAAGTTCTTTTTTTTTTCCCATTTGATCAAGAAACTTTTGACAGCAAAATTTTTTTAGTTCTAAAGTTTGAAGCTTTAAGGTAAGATACTTTATGTATAACTTACACTAGCCATCTTTAATTTCTCACCCCTATAAGTCTTTGAACTTAGTAACAAAAAAAAAAGAAAACTGAAAAAAAACCCAAACCGGCTTTCTTATCATATACAAATTAAATTTAAACTTTGTTATATGGACCCTAATAGTATGTACTTTGAAGGACCTCACACAGGTCTATCTACCAAGCAGGAATTTTCCCTTCACATCCATAAACTGCTTGGAAGAGGTACGAACAACTTTTGGAAGGGGCAATATCTTTTGTGAAGCAATTGAATGCATGGAGTACACAATTAGGTAACATGAATAGAATAATCTTGCTTATAGTTTGTAGGGTTGAGTGAAGAACTATATTTGCATTCAAGGCAACATCTCACACCAGTTCTAAAATAAAAAATGTTTTTATACATTTAAAATAGTACCTAGTGGCACTTGGGCACTGCCCATCTTCCTTGCATTTTCATCTAGTTATAATGCTGCTCTTTCTTTACTCATTTATACATTACTTCCATCAATCTTTTAAATTGCAAAACTCCTCAAAATGTTTACAAAGATGAAAAGTTTAGAAATGTCAGTATTAGCTGCTCTACATTCTCTGTGGAGTTGCCTTCTTAATAGCAATTTAAATTGAGAAGAAATAATTACTCAATCGAAAATCCCCACTTTTAGCTTTTTTCTTTGTATTGTTGCTTGATCGTCTTTTGAGAGTAGGGTCACCAGGTATGCTATTCTGCTACAACATACATACAAATATGTGCTCTGTGCTTCTTGTAATCATTGTGCTAAATGAAAAAAGACTAATTAGTCTTAAAGAGACTTAAAGCTCTAGGAGCTTTAAATAAAGTTAATGATTTATATCATTACATTATAACACTACCTTCAATAACGTTACCATATTTTTCTGAATTATTAAATTGGTAAAGTTTTACATTTTAGAAAAATTAATTATGTAAATAGGACATGGGTCCACATTTGTACAGGTATTACTTATAATGTCTATAGACGTTTCTTTTTCCCCAGACTTTACAGGCACATGTTGCATGTACGTAGTAAATATTTTGAGCCTTTTTTGTAGCACTAAACATCTGCTGAAGTCCAGAATGATGGTACATTCTAATACCCTTATTTTACTTAATGTCTTGTTGAGCTAGTGCTCTTGAATTTAATGTCCTCTAAGTTAAATCAAAGATTAGTGCTCAAAGATTTTCACTAATTTGTTTTCCCAGAAGCATTAACTCAATAGAACTATGTGTGTGTGAGTGTGTGTGTGTGTGCATGTATGCGTGCATTAGCACGCACATGCATTTGTGTGCCGGGTAGGTTTTCAGAAAGCAACTAGAAGTGAAACAAGTTCACTAGCAAGAGCAAGCCTGCTAGTGAGGGAAAACAAAAGAAACAATTAGTTCCAAGTCTACAGGCCATTCGAATGTCACTGAAGCAATACATTTATGTTTGCCTCCTGAGAGGATTACATGGTTCTGTAGGAATTCTGCTGTCACATTCATTCCCTCTGTAAATGATACTTAGGCAGTATTAAGCAGAAAAGTATATTTCAAATATCTTACTGTCCTCTTTTATCCCTTCTCTTCTAGTTCCTACATGGGTTCAACAACAAGGGTTGTGCACGGCCAACTAACAATCATTAGATGTGCCTAGTTTTTCAGAGCTGTTTCTAACGTTCCTGGGATTATAAACAATTAATTCAATACAAGTTGTTCACGACAAACAGGACGTGCACGTGCACAGGCTGTTCATGACAGACAGGATGTGTAAGTGATTGATGATAGTTTGTCACCATTCAATTACCACTAGATATTTCATCCAGAAAGTAAAGTTAGCAAAGAAACTGCAGAGATGAAGATGACAACAGTACCTAGACATGTTCTGTACACATATAGCTCTATCCATGAAAGTGAATATAGTGAAGTTGAGTATCCCATGCTTAATACCATGTGATCTGGATTCTAAATTTAGCTTTCTGTACATGAAAGCATACAAATCAGAAAAAAGAAAAATAATTGTGAGCATAACATTAATGCCAGAGCACCACTTTAAGATGATGGGACTCAAAGTAAGGGCTTTTATATTTCATACTTCCATGAGAGATGACCAGCATTATGCAAGTAACTGTTTAAGTCATTAGTGTACAGTCCTACAATGCTTTCCAATACCTTATTGTAAAGTAAAACGAATGCCTAATTTGAGATTTAGTTAATGTTTCCCCATTAAAGGAATTTTTGTTTGTTTGTTTGTTTGTTCGTTTATAAGGGTGAATTGTTGTCACAGTCAAAGTCCAAACTGAAAATTATGAAGAAACTGTCTGCAATCATTTACCTTTTTTTTTTTTTAAATACCATTTTCCTGGGGGTGTATAGTTACTATAAATTTTGTATACTGCTAGGTATCTAAATATGTCTCTGCATTGCAAAGTTTTGACATGCTGTCCATAGCATTATAGGGTACAATCTAGCACTTCTTTTCTGTAAACAAATACATATCTCAGTGGTCTTTTTGTTTGTTCAGTTGCTAGTGAGTTTAACCTTCACGCAGCAATATTGCTGTTTTCAATCTATTTGATAAAGTTTGGTGGGAGAAGGAGAGGCCTGGTCACTGACAAAACTGCCTGAAGTCTTACTAAGAGGTTGAACTATGCAGACTGCATGGATCAAGCCATGAGAACTGAGGTGGAGAAGGTGTCAGCCTTACTGACAGACTATAGAAACAAGCTGAACAATTTAGCTTAGCTGCTTGGTAAATACACTGGTGTTTGTTTAGTTTAGGTTGGGATAGTTTTTTGTTTGGAGAAAACTTAACAGGGCTTTGAAGTGTTAAAGCTACAGAAACGCCTCAAAATTTCACAGAGCCCCCACGCTGTCTTACTCCATGTCAGACAGCTTGTGAATGCTGGTCACAGGAGACTTTTTCCATATTACCTGTGTTTCCATTCAGGAGTTTTCAGATGGGATAATTAGTGCATAGGGATTGTGGGTTATCTCCTATTCCTACTGCTACTGCTTATACCTTTTGAGGGTGCCGAGGTGTAATCCTCATCTACTTAGTCAGACAGTAATCAGCAGCTGCTAGCGATCATCTAAATATTTAAATTAACAATTTGTTTATCATTTCTTTGTGTGAGGAAAACACTCTTCCATTTAGCAGGTATGGTTTGCCTTTCTTTTTATGCTAAATTTCCTTTTTTTTTTTTTAATGTCAACCTGCAAGTACAGGTTGTATACAGTATGTATATACAGTATGTATATACTTTGTATAAACCTAGATAACTTCAGTGGATGTGGTTTATCCTTAGGTCTAGTTTGCAGATTGAGTAATCTGAAAGCACTTTGCAGGGGCAGAACATTTGAAGAGCATGATTCTAACCTGGCTTTAGAAGAATACCAGAAGTGCCAATGTGTTTTAAAATCTTGAGTAGCTGCAGACAAGATGTTTTTATCAGAAAGTGCTGCAGGCATCATTTTCACTGTTTGGGCTTTTTTTGGGTTGTTTTGGTTTGGTTTTTTTTTTCCTCCAAACTGAAAGAGTTTCAAGGTGTTTTTTTTAATTACCTCACCCTGGGATCCAGTTGGACCGAAAGTGTTGCTGGAGTCAGTGAATCTAGTCCCCTGCTATTGCTAGGCATCATGTCACAATTTTGATAAAAAGTGTTTTAAGAAGAACTGCAATACTGCTGGTCACACACTTTCCAAGAAACTGGTGTCCTGGAAGCATCATCAGTAATAAATCCAAAAGTGTTAAATGCACAGCTGTAGGGAAGAAAAATAACTTAGGAGAAACAAAAACCTCTTCAGTCAGAAAGTACCATGTGGCATGATCACTTTCTTAAATGTAACCACGTTTGCTGTTTTGTCTTCCCTTCATCCCCATCTTTGAACAGAAGAGAAGGCAAGCCCTTCCACTAACACGCTTACTCCAGCTCCACTGTTTACAGGCTTAAAGACTTTTTTTCCTATATCTAGCACTCTTGCCTACTTTGTGAAATGAATAAGCATATCAAATAGTCTTCTACCATTCCATAAAAAATTCAAAGCAGTGACACTTCTAAGATTCAGAAGCCTCTCACGTTGATTTGTTAAACAGAGCACACAGCCACAGAGCTGCCCAGGAAAGACAGTGGCTGTGGTGCTGACTTAAATTTTCATGATATGTTTCTAAGTGCCGTTGCTTCAAATGATTAGGAATCACAAGCAGCTGCATTTTAGAGATAGAAGTGTGTACTTTCCTAATATCCAGTACACTACTAAAAGAAAAAAAGAAGCAGCTGAGCTTTGAAAAATTACCTCCATCATCCTTCAAACCTTAACTCTCATAAAAATACTTAAGTAATCAATAACTATGAACTACAACAGTGCTGTTAACTAGTTGCACTAAAATTTAAGAAACTTTATTTTAAAAAATATTAATTTTATTGATTCAGGTTTCAGTAATTTTGTTTTAAGACAAAGTGTATTTTTTATTTCCTTGTAGCCTGGGTGTAAACATTGTAGAAAACCTTATTTTGTGTAATAATCCAGCTGCTGGCACCCAGTTGTAATAAAATTAGTATTCCAGTTGAAACCTGGTAACTGGAAGTCCCTTGACAGTTTTTTTCCAGCTACAGACTTCATAGTTTGTCCTCCCATGCATTCTGAGAGAAGAAACATTACTCTCACTTTCAAATAGCTGCTGTGTTAAAAGCCAGAAGTATTTCACCCAGCATTGAAATGTATCAGAGTCCATCGTCCTTACTGAGACGCCTCTTGCTGAATCTCCATTAAAGTACCTGGGACTGTGCAGGCTGCAGGATCTGTCATGGATAGGTTACCTGGAAGGATGAAGGCCACTGTGCTTAAAACAGTGTTATAGCTACTACTGAATGTGTACAACTAATAAAGAAAAACAAAACCAGTGGGGGTTGTAAACACTTGAAAAGCCTTTTGAATCCCTTTAATTTTACAATTTGATCACTAAGTCCACTAAGCAGAGTTTTATATACTTGCTGTGAAAAGTTTTATGCATATCTAATTAATTCTTCAAAGTGAAGTCTTGTTTCGTGGAAAAAAAAGTATAATAATCCCACTAAAGTAAGCAGCAGCATTATTTTATTACCGACTCACTTATTCTCACTTCAGGTGTGTGCAGCATCTTGCGAAGGGCTAAGGTTTTGGACTTTTTTCCTCTGATTTCATTTTTCAAAATGACATACATATGCTGTTAATTTTTCTCTTTTTTTTCCTGAGATTATATTTATTTTACTTTGTCAAAATGACAAGGATACATGAGGGAGGGGGCGAAGTGAAGCCTTCCATCTATTGGTTTGTTTTCTGGAGAGTAATCTGCTCTGATTTCCCTTACGACAAGAGCTCGTCTTCCAGAATTCTAGAAATACACTTGTTAATTACTTTACCTACACTGATGGATGGTGGCTGGCTAAGTCAGCTGGTAGTACAAATTAATCTGGCAATCGTCTTCAAATCAATACTGTTTTTGAAAAGTAGCTCATTTGGAGACTATGCAAGGACAACTCCAATGTAATATAAAGTTCTTCCCATGACTAAAGCCAATTGCCAAACCTTAAATATGACAAAATGGAAAACAGTAAGCTACCATTTTGAGCATATACTGTTTTTCTGAAAGAAAGAAGACGAAAATACAGGATGAAAACAGGCATAACTAAAAAATTTATTCTTAGAGGAGAGAAAACCAGTCTGGTTTGTGTATGCTGGTCTGTCCATCAGATGCTTCACATGTTCCATGTAATTTAGACTCCTGGAGGAGAACAGAGTGAATGTGTTGTGCTCCTGGGTATTCAGAAGTCTTTGACACATAGATAAATACTTTCTTCCTTGACCAAATCTGGGATTGAAAAAGATAGCATGAGAAACTCAATTGTTTAGTACGCAGAAAGTCAAGCCTTGTATGTTCCCTGAGTTACTGAGGATCCCTGTGCTTAAGTATAGAACTCCTGTGTTCAGGAGATTTCACGTGTTAAGTACTTAGACGGGATAAAGCCTGCACTACAGTTATTTAGCGTTGACGGAAATATATAAAACTAGGCTTCTTAATACTTTGTGTGATGTTAATTGTTTTTTCTGTTCTAAGTTCTTCTTGAAAAACCATCAAACCTCCTATAATTTCTTACAAACCTTTGAAATAGAATTCCTGGAAGACCTGAGAGTTTGAAATATAGATAATGCAATGCATATTTAAAATTTGCCTTTATGGTTCTGATCATTATTGTTAAAGCTGTACAAAATGTCAGGGTGTTTTTTTTTTTTTTTCACATAACTTTGTAGAATACCTAAAAGATTAAAGAGGTTACAAAACAAGTTTCCAAATTAAGTAGTCAAATGAACACATAACAGAAAAAGTCCTAATGATTTAAGCTTAGCAATGATACAAACCCCAGTAAAGACAATAGATCAGATGTTACTAAAAGTACTGTTATAATGCTAAATAATTTATTCCCATGGGAAACTATTTGGGTAACTCTGAAACTATGACTACTAAAGAAACTAGTGATATCCTTGGCACTTTCTGAATTCTTTTGATGCTGGTAAACTGTATATGCAAAGCAAGTGTGAGCAAACCCAAGGTGCCAGCACAAAGTATGTTAAACTTCCTTAACCCTGAGTCTCACATTGCATGGCTAGAGAAGCCCAACGAGTCAGGGGTATTCCGGCGCTCAAATAGGATAGTAATGGTAATGTTGGAAATTATTAAAAAGAACTGTGTCTTCCAAAGCAATTATTGAACGTTCAATCAATTGCAACTAGGGTGGATTGCTGACTGAGGAGATCACTTAGGAGTTTTTCTATCAGGCCCAGAGATTGTTAGCTTAATAAGCTTACAGATTGTAAAATAATTTGTCTGCTGGTTAGAAACCCACACAGGAATGAGTACTCTCTCATGGTCTTCGAGTATGTCTGGCTTAAGAATAAATTTTACTTGGCTGTATATCTCCTCTGTCAAGCTCGGGGATCTCCGTGTAATTTTTCAAGGTTTGTTGAATTTGTTTATCCCTGGTAGATGATTTTACTGCTTTTCTTAAATTGTTTAACCCTGTTTGTGATATAAACAAGAAAGCAGCATTTTCTCTCTCTGCCATAGTACAGTTATATATTTTTATATATAGTGTGTCTGTATACACACATACATATATATACTCTCTCTATATATGGTGTATACATACACTGTCTACATATAATGACCTGAATATCAGTAGGACAGGCAGAAAGAAAGAGGAAAGACAGCTGAGCCTGGAGGGTTTGAAAAGGGGGTATTATTTTAATATGTATACATACATGTGTGTGTGTGAATATATACAGGCCTGTTGAGCTTGTGCTGCTGAAAGAGCACATACTGAAAAAAAATGAAAGGGACATAAAAAGTAACTCAAGGAACCATCTTCTAGGAAGTCATTCAAGAAAAAGCAAAATACAGAACAGATAAAAAGACCTACTCTGGTATTCATTATGGGTTAAGAGAAAGAAAGAAGCAACATGTTCAAATAAAATATTCTTGCTTGATAAAAGAAATAATATATTACAGTATTTTACAGTAAATAACTTTACTTTAAATGATTAGACATGGCATGTATAGGCTCTAAAAAAATAGTATTACAGAAAAAATCCTCGTTTGAAGGCTTTTATGAAATGTGCTATGTGCTACTTCAGTTTCCACTGAGTCTCACAATAAAGTACCCAGTTTCATAGCATTTCTCAGTATCACCACAATTCCTTACCCATAAAGATCTTGATTAAAATTCATTTATGAATCTCCACAAGAATTACTTTAGGCTAAGAATATTTCTTACACACAAAGAAGAATATGGTTAATTCGATCCCTCCCTCACCCCCATATTTTGAAATCAATTAAAGTAATGTATACTTTTTAAAAGCAAGTATCTCTTACTGCACCACATGTTGTTCCATTGCTTTGGTGCCAGTGGTAGGTGGCCAGCTCTTTACAAAGCACTGAATCTGTAATACAGTTGTGTTATTCACACAATTGCTTTTAATGAGGTGGCCCCGAGCCAGTGGTATCAGTATCTCTGTTTGTGCTAGCTCTGTGGTGTACACGATGACATAATTGTTTCTTGACTAACAAGCTGTAATGTGAACCACATGGACTGTGGAAATCTAATTTACAAGCTAAGTGGTTATTTTGACCATGAATTGAAGATGACGCCACATGGAAACCAAAGATCTGAACTACATGGTACTGACATGCTCTCCTCCTTCAACAGTAAAAACCGTGTGCTGCTGACAAATGAAGGAAGACCATTACAGAAGAGCAATATAGAATTAATACTGTAAATCTCCTTAGCACAGAAGCAATTTATCAGTGACTGTGACAAGACAAACTCAAATTTTATGACTGTTTGCATGCTGTTCAGGCCAGATGAATAAGTTAAGCAAAATAAAGAAAACAGCTGTTTTAAAATGTGAAACAGGTATCATGAAATATGGAATTGCTTTCAGTGTTACTTCTAAGTATATGCAATTTAAGCCTGCTAAGTTATTGGAGACTCTTGGATTGTATCATCTTTTGTCAGCTTCATGAATAATATAAAAGTGAAGATGCAGTTGGATATTTAAGATGCACAAATTTTTTTTAAGCACTTAGAGCTTTTGTTTCACTTCACAGTAGAGAACAACTACCTTTTCTTGTTCCTCCTTTTTAAAGATGGCTAAGCATGTAAGAGTACCTCCTTCCAGGCACCTCCAGGCAAAATGGGAAGTATAACTCAGCTGGGTTTTACACACTGAATGCTCAAGTAAATCAGAAGTTAAGTAGGTTTTTTTTTACTAGGAAACATGGTGTTTTTCAAGAGATTAGCACTGACTATGAAAAGATGTGTGATAATTGCATTTTCTTGCAGATTTGTTAACTTCTTAAGAAATATTAACAATGTTTAATTATAACACTGATAATGCCATTTATTTTTTCTTAAAGAAGACAGTGCAGTCAAAAGCGATTATGTCACTTTTGCAGCTAGTACTTTTACTTGGCAGACAGAAAAAAATCAGCTTGCCTGACTATTGTGGAATTCCAAGCCCTAAGTAAAGAACAAACACTGAAGATTGTGTGACTTTCTGGACCTAAAGTGTCATGAATCTTAACTAGTAAGTGTGCTGCCTAACAGCCTGCACAGAATTTTTCTGCAGTTTCTACAAGGGAGACAGTGTTACTCAGTTTCCTGCCAAATGAATTGTACTTGTAGGGAAAAGTGGTACAGACTGGCATACTCTTCAGAGAGTTTACCTATCAGACTGCATGCAAAGAAGCCTTTTTTGGGTTGGTCTCTCCAGAGAGGTGTGATAGAGAGAAACTGAATTTCATATTGTAGGCGAACTTCAGTAAGTCTTCATTTTTATTTCCAAATGAAAAATTCAGTTTGTTTGTTTATTTTATTTTGAAATTAGAGGGAGAAAAACACAGTGAGTGAACAGTCTGGGGTACCATTTTTGTGTGTCATGCTCTTTGAGTAGAATATCTTCATCAGTGGCTAGGGATGTCACAATACTCTGCTGCTTCTCTTGCAGTAGAAAACCTTCGATGGTGGTACCATTCAACAGGATTTTGCTACACATAGGAAAATGGAAGCATAAGGAACCCCATCAGAATTCCAATTCTGACATTTTTAAGAAATCTTGGTTGGAGATTTTTTTCCGTAATGTTGACTTTTTTCTTTTCTTTCTTTTTTTTTTTTAAATAGATTTAACTATGTTGAAACTCTTTGTTTTCTTTTTTTTTTTCTTTTTTTTTTTTTCTATAAGCTGCTGTAGTTATCCTAGCACTAATAAGTGCTAGGACATTTAACAGTATAAAGCTCCTTACCTGTACTGTAAATCTCTGACCTAACTCTGCTTCTTGTTAGTTTCTTGATACAGACCTGATATGGCAGGTTTTTGTTTTAAACTCTTTAACACCATCAGATCATTCTACCATCATAGCAATTATTCTGCTATAACAACTATTAAGCCAGAATAAATATTTAATTGCAAACACACACAGCATGAGTCCTTAATGTATTTCCAACAAGAAGTCACGGTATGGCAAAAGACCGTTGTATGCTTTAGTTAAAACACAGGTTTATAGGTTAGTGAGGAAAGAAGTTGACAATAGGAATTACAAAAGTATTCTATGGAATATTTTTAAAAAGCTGTTTCTTAGTGGGTGGCTTTTGGGAACAGATTATTGTTCTGAATGATCTCAGCTTCTTTACCTAGGAGTCCACACAGAGAACTATTGCCCAAAATTTTCTGTTTTTCACTTAAGTGACTCGATAGCTTTTGATTCATCTGAAAAAGATGATGATAACGAAAAAGAGCAAAAATAATGCTCACAGATTTCGGTCAGGTCTTCAGCTTCTCACATCAAGCAGTTCACAGAACACAGAACAGTTAAGGTTGGCAGGGACCTCTGGAAATCATCCAGTCAAAACCCCCTGCTCAAGCAGAATCACCTAGAGCAGGCTGCCCAGGACTATATCCAGATGGCTTTTGAATATCTCCAAGGAGGGGCACCCCACAACCTCTTGGGCAATCTTGTGCCAGTGCTCAATTACCTGCACAGTAAAAAAAAAATAAAATAATTTTTGTTTCCCACTGTTCAGAGGGAACCTCCTGTGTTTCAGTTTCTGCCCATTGCCTCTGGTCATGTCACTGAGCACCAGTGAAAAGAGCTAGCTCCATCCCCTTTGCACCATCCCTTCAGTTATTTGTACATACTGATGTGGTCCCCCTGAGCCTTCTCTTCTCCCCCCGAGCCTTTTCATCTACCAAGCCAGTCATTTCATCACAGAAGTTTATCAAGTTGGTCATGCATTTTCTCTGGGTTCTTGGATTTCCGAAGGCTGGTCTTACCACTAAAGACTGAGGTTAAGAAGATATTTGGTATCTCAGATTTTTCTATGCCCTGGGTCAACAGGGCTCCTGACCCATTCAGCAACTGGCCCAAATTTTCATGTCTTCCTTTCGCTACTTACATACTTATAGAAGCCCTCCTTGTTGCCTTTGACATCCCTCACCAGATTCAACTCCATGGGGGTGTTCGCTTTCCTAACTGTCTCTCCATGCTCAGACAGTGTTTCTATATTCCATACCTGTCACTGCTTCTACCTTCTGTATACTGTTTTGCTGAGTTTTGCCTGGAACTCCTTGCTTATTCATGCAGGCCTCCTGGCATTTTTTACTTTTGCTCATCGGAATGGACTGCTCATGACCCTGAAGGAGCTGATCCTTGAATTTCACCCAGTATCCATGGACCCCTCTTCCCTCCAAGGCCTTATTGCACAGGATTCTTTCATGCACATCCCTGAACAGGCCAGGGTCTGCTCTCCTTAAGTCCAGGGTTGTGATCTTGCTTTTTGCCCTCTTCCCTCTTATCAGAATCCTGAACTCTACCGTCTCATGGGCACTGCAGCCAAGGCTACTTTCAGCCTTCACGTCCCCAACCTTCTTTGTTTGTAAGTGGAGATCTTTTAGAACAGACATCTGCTCCAAAAAAGTCAGCATCTCCTCTGGCTGGCAAACCAGAATATGCTGGGTTTGCCTCTCTGTCGTCTAAACCGTATATATTGTTCATGTATATAATTATGTGTACATTTTAAGCTCTGGCACACTTCCCACTTCTATGATATCAAGTTCAACATAAAAATTGGGTTTTTATCTGCAAGACTTGGAGGTTTACTTCTCACTATGGATTTGGGGGTTTTGTTGTATGAATTTTAGAGGGTAATGTGTGTGAGGCATAACAGAAAGTGAAGGGAGAGTGGAAGTCATAAAATAAACCATCAGAATGCAGTTTCCACTATTTTGTACTTGAAAAAAACCAACCCAAAGAAACAACAAAACCCCCCAAACCCAACCTTCATTTTAATGTAATACTTCTGATGACTGGACACTCAATAGTGAGCTTGCAAACTATAAAGATGCATGTGCCTGAATGACTGAAAACATCTTTTATAAGGCCACGAAGGGAGAAGGTTTCCTCATGAAAGGTGCCAAAAGAGCTATGCAAGCAGATCACCTGAATGAACTACCTGAAAGAACCTGCTAAGCATATGAACTCTCTTTAAATCCACTCCTGATTTAAAGACATCAAGGCAAAACAACAACATACTTAGAAAGACTGTTGAGTGTCTTACTTCCTTTGCTGAATTTGTAGATTCACTGACTGAATCTCATTATCACTTTGTTATCTAAATAGTAAATTCATCTACTGGATGTATTTTTGTGCAGGTAAAAAAATTAAGGGTTATGATCAAATCAGCTTTGTCTATTTTGACTTAACTCTTCATTTCTTCATGTGGGGAGTTTATGTTTGTGAGTTTACGGTACAGAGCAAACTTGGTGGTGCTGTGCTACTCCTTTTCACTTCATGTCTTATGCTGCACCGTAACTTTGTATGTTTCTATCTCGTATAGAAGCTCACTCCCACAAGCAGTGACTATGTTCTGTCACTTAAACATCTTATAAACAAAATATATCTGCTCTTTCTCTGATGTGCAATATTAAAGGTAGAGGTGGATATCCATCACAGGAATTCATGGGACCAATATATTACTGTTATTCAGTTGGAAAATGCTAACTTTGGCAAAGCATTGAAGAGTTTATTTTGTTACAAAAAAATGAGAGTTCTTCAAAATACTGGGGATATTTTATTTCGTACTGACTTCCTAACCATCAGCAATGATTGTGATTCTTGTTATAATAAGTCATAGCAATTATTAGTATGTAACATATTTGTAAATTGACTTATCAAAGGTAAAATTTTTACTGATAAATCACTGATGGGTATTTTTTGGGGATGATAAATTAAGGCTTTTATGTATGAAAGAAAAACCTTCAAATATCTAAATCTTAACTGATGAAATCTAGGCTTAATATGTCTATCTATACTTGATTTCTCTCATCCTGCTTAAAATCTCAGTATGCTTTCAGTGCACAGCATGACAGATGCTCTTAGAAGATGGTTTTCTTTGTGATCATTGAAGAGGAATTATAAGCATGTAAGTCCCTGTAAATGAAAGCCGGTTAAAGTTTCATGCTAAATGCTTTAAGTAATACATTACTTCCTGAAGAACCTAATAGGATAAATTGGTCTCTAAAGGGACCATACAGAGAAACTCTATGAAAGGGCCAGTTATCAGAAAGGCTGAGAGAAAAGCCGATGCTGGAGTTTTTGCAGGTATACGCTACCATTAAAATAGCTGGACATGACTCTAGCTGTCTCCAGGATGCCAACAGTTCAATATGGTGTCTTTTCCAAGTCACAGAAGAGATATTCCTAGTTTTGAAGATCATTAAATACCGCTGTTGTCTTCTAGATCAGTTATTCTTTAGTTTAGTCTTAAACCTAACTGTGATCTAATTTTACACATAATTAGTTTGCAATAACAAGAAACATTGTTGATTTTATTTTCTTCAAGGACCAAGGACTGAAACATCTGCTGAACAGAAGTTTCTTCTTTTTAATGCCATAACTTATAGAGAAAAACTGCTATCCATCTTGGAAATATTAGAAATAAACTTCCAAGTACTTGCCCCCTGCAGGATTTTAAAAAGCCTGGTCTTGCACATCTGTCAGCCTCATAGCTCTGTCTTTGTTTCTGCTTCTTGTTCCTATTCTACTCTCCTGTTGCAGTGGGAGCTTCTTCTTTCTCTCTCTTTTCCTCTTTCTCTTTCTCCTTCTCTGTTCACTGCTTTCCAGAAAATTCTCCCAGACATGCTTGCTTAATCCTTCATATAGAAATTGCTGTCCCTTCCCTGTAGAGGAATATGTATGATCCAAGAAATCAGACAGACAGCTCTTCTCTCTGTTGGTTAGCCATAAATTTTTAACAAAACAGAACATGTAATAGATGTACTGTAAGTGCTAAACAAACAAACAAGAATGCATCAGCATTAATATCTAATAAGGATAACTTTAAGAAGCGTGAGAAACACTAATACGAAAAACCTTGCCCACTAGAAAGAAGGCAACTCAGCTTTGTAGGAAACGGGATTACAGTCAGTCCTTGTTATAAAATCTCTACTTGGGTGAGTACGCCACTTCTGCATCAAAGGCATATTGGTTTGTCAACCCAGGCTAAAGCAAATTATGTTGTCTGCATCATTGTTAATTCTTTGAACAAAATAATCTACCTGCAAAGCCCATGTAATATGGCTATTGCTCAGTTAGCAATTGACCATATTTATTTTTATGTTACTCTTAATATAAAAATTATTTGGATTATTAGCTGCCTCCTCTGTTAACAGATCAGAAGCCTGTGCAATCAGTTTATTCTTTATATGGGTCAGCATTTTTACACCTGCTTTTATTTCTACAAGGATAAAAATTACGTGGACTGTGTAATTGTACAGGGCTTCAAACATCTCATCACAATTAATGGGCTGTGACATATTAACTTGACAAGCAGGCTGGTTCTCTCATTGGCTTCTGCAAACTCACCCATCTCTTTTCTTTCTAGTTAACATTTCAGCTGTTAGGAGTAGCACAATTGAGGCTTCTCCATGTGCACCCTCACCCAAATGTACAGATTCTCCCTTGACAATATCTATGGATGTCTTTATGTTTTGTCCTCCCCGACTCCGTCTCAGTTCACCTATGTGAATTTGTGTTTGTTTGGACCCGACATGAGGTCCATATGCTTGTAGACTGGCAACTCCTCTTTAGTGTTCCTATCTGAAATTTTTATTTTGCCTTCTTTCCCTTAAGCTGCTTGAATATCAACTTCTTCTGAGAATCCCCATCTGCATGTTTTGTCCCTTCCTAAAACTCATTATTCTCCTGTTAGTTTATTTCTCTGCAAATGACCCGACCAAGACTCTTTTTCAGAAATTTATAGACAATTGAGGCCCAGGTTTATGCATCCTTTCATTGTCATCTCTGTTTGCCCTTTACTCCCTACCTGTCCATTCCATAATACTTCCTGCTCTGAGGCAGCACACATCTCCTGTTACTTGTTTTCAGTTGCTCTTGAAAATAATTTTGCCCAAAAATGAGTTTCAAGATCTGTTTGGGTTTTTTGAATGGGTTGGATTTGTATAGTTTCAAAGAATATTGCTTCCCTGTTGCTTACTCTGTAAGCCAGGTATTTAAGCTCTGAACCTGCAATAGCTGGCATAAAAGACTGGTTTTGTCTGATTAAAAAAAAAAAAAAAAAAGTATCTGAATTCTACCTTTAACCCACATCTCTAGGACCAATGTGAGATTGTCAAAGTCTGGTTGGGCTGTTTCTTCAGGATCTGATCCCACCTACTTATAATCAAAGCATAAGACTGGAATGCTTTTCTCCCAAAACAGATACCCTGAGTAATCTTTCCTTGACCAAGCTATTCAGATGTCAAACTTCAGAATGTGGTAAGGACAGCTGAAACCTTGTTTGCTCTTAGGTCTTTTGCACCAACTATTTCTGTGGTAGCTGTGCTCCACATTGACAAAGGACAGAAAAGAGTCTAACAAGAATACTTTATATTGCTTTTGCCTGCCCTCACTAGTACTAGGGAAACAGTTGTCACAGTGCTTTTCTTATTCTGCAATGGCACAGAGTTCCCTTGTACAACTCCTGTCCAATGAAATCTTGTCCAAAGATTTAAGGGATTTGATCTAGGTAACAGCTAGAATTACCTCAGCTTTATTGTCAATATGTAATCAGGAAGAAATGCATATTCCACTTCAAGATTTCCCATCCTCACCAACCTTTCTTTTGTACCTCAGAACTTCTTCTAGATAATCTGAAAGAGTCTTGTCACGGAAAATCATCCCTAGGCAGTGTTCAGGCTCATTCTTCAACTCTGATGTCAGCTGTATCTCCCCTGCCTCCAATTATCTAACAGATAGAAATTCAAGTAGCAGTTGATTCGTCTTTGGGACCCACAAGGTCTGTGTAGACATAATATTGTGAATAGTAAGAATGATGAATGTGTCCATGAGGCTTCTTCAGACTTAGTTTCTAGCACTGATACTCAAAATTTGAATGAATACTGAAGACAGAGGATTTCTTATAATTTGCCAAACTCTTACGTTTCACTGGTCTGTATAGCTGTGTCTTTACTGCTGGACTGAAAGTATATTTCTACAGCACTATAATCAGCTGTATACTGAAGAATAAGGATCTTGATATGTATGCCCTCACTTAGAGTTCACATCCAGGCCTGTAAAAAGAAAATAGTGTCTAAGGATGGAATTTTTTGATGTCTAAGAAAAAAAGTATTCTTTAAAATCTATGCTTAGATCTCAGCATAATATGAATCCATCTTAAAAGCCATTTCATTACACTATATATTCCTTTTTTATTAAAAAATATTCCTTACTCTCCCCATTTATTATGCAGGAAGCTTTTGCAGGGTGAGGAACTGTTTATAAAAGTGAAACCCTTGGGTGCAATTCCACTACCCGGGTGAGCACCACAATGTCTCTGTGGGAATGTGAATTGCTAACTGGGTTTGATTTTTTGCTTTCAACCAAAAGTTGTTTTACACTTCAGGAGATGTACTGTGATGCTACTTGTAGTTGTTAGTTTATTTAATGTATTTATGGTAGAGAGTCTGTCTAGGTTCGAATGTGTAGCCTATTCTGTCAAACTGAACTTTGCTATACTGACTTGACCTTTTTTAGATTTCTCCTGCTACTCCCAGGTTCATGCAATTGTAAAGAAGAACAGAGATAGTCGTCCAAATTGCAGAATGCTGAAAAGGTCAAAGTAGCAATGCAGAATTCACTGTTTCTCCAGCTACAAGGTGTTGAAACTGTATCCACATAATTCTCATGACTAGACTTGAAATAAGCCTGAAAAATGGTCTATGTGAACTCTTGTTTTTGATGGTGAGAGTAATGAAAATGATAAATGGTAAGAATGCTGCTATTCTGAAGAGAACCTTAAGATTTTGATAAAAATCTTTAACTCCTGCCATGCCAAATTAAGGTTATAAGCGATGTTTCGCTGTAGACATTTTGGTCTTCTGTATAGGTTTCCTACAGCTGAACCATGCATTACATGTTTTGTGGGTGATGGTTATGTTTTGCAGTCTGTATTGTGCAAGACCTGTCAAAAGAATTTTGTTTTCAATCTACCACGCTACCATAAAATTGGAATGTATTTGTTTGGGTTTTGATATTTTTTCTGTATTATAACAAGTTTTCTCAATGTATGAAATCTTTATTAAAAAAAATCAATACTCCTGCAGCCTTATGTGTGACTACTGACTTCTATACAGCAAGTAGAGTCATATTTGGCTCTCCATGATCTCCTATATAATGGCATATAACCCTCAACTACCACATGAATTGTATCATTGGATTTACGTGACTCTTTTTGTGTTTCATTGGGAGAGGAATGGATTATTTAAATTTTTACAAATTGAAATGCTATTATATTACACCTCAAACCCTGATGTGGGCAGAGAAACCTAACACCTTATAAATGAAGCCAGTAATTTACACTTTGTCCAAATAAAAGTTTTGGCAGGCTTATGATAATACAGCAGTTACTACAAGTCAAGGTACAATAATGCTAACACAGTACAAATTAATATAGAAAAGCTTCACTAATGATACAGGTACAATTTTTTTAGGTAAAGTTCTTAGTATCTACCCTTTTTCTCTGGTGCTGTGCTTACTTTTCCAATGTCTTCCCTCTGTGTCCTATGTTCGACAGCATCAGTCTTTCTCAGGAAGAATAGTGGTGGTATGGGGATTACAATGTCATCATTGTCCTGAGTCCTTCATCTGGAGGCATGTGATGTTCCCAACACGACTTTCCTCTTCTTCAGTTTTGCATTCACTTGAGGTTACTTTTTACACCATCTAATATATTCTGCTTCCTTCTTTTGGAGTTCCATCTAAAATTCAAAAGCTGTGTGATAGCCTGTCCTGACTGGCACAACTTCTCACTGTTTGTTAACCAATGACAACTTAAAGCAGACCTTTACCATATGCAGTATTCACAGACCTAAGCTGAAGCAGGCAAGGCAATAGTCTCCTGATTGCCACGCAATTGTTACTGTCACCAAAGCAAGATAAAATTGGCTCTGGCCAAGACAGACCTCATCAAGTCCTGCAACTTTGCACTGTCAGGTCAGTACGAAGCCTGTGACCTTTTACCAGGAATGACAAAAGTTGTACCTGTGTAAATATTAACTGATTCTTTTTTAAGAAACAAAAGATGTATAATTTCACCTGAACTTTCACCAGAAGGAGAATAAGGACTTACCTGTTGTGAAATTAGACTAAACAGGTAGGAAGATTGTTTCCCTTTCAACCCCCAAGACAGTGTCTCTCTTTACACAATATATGTGTATGGCTACGATGTGGGTCTCCTCTGGTGTTCTAATTTGGTGACAAGAGAGCCATAGTTAATTAGAAAACTGTGTCTGGTGGAGGAACAGAAACACGAGATAAAATTTTGTCCTCGGCTATCTCAAAACTGCCTGAAGGATTATTATTCTAAAGCTTTCCTTTCTACTGAAGGTCAGAGCCAGATTCATGTACTGAATTGAGAGCACCCACCACTTTTCCCAACAGCCAGGCTTTTAAGGAACTCTCTCTGGGTACAACTCAGAAGTCAATTATTACTTTTTTTTCCTTTCTTGTTGCCTTATATTTAGCAGTACAATAGGTACTAACTGTCACTCATTCAACCTGAGGTTAAAATTTTTCTTTGATCAAGGAAGACTGTAGAGTTTTATGACTCTAAAGGATTTTAGATTCTTTTTTTCTGTTCAGGAGTTGAACTGAAAAAATTTTGTATCTGTAGTCAACCAAAATTGACTTGCTAGCAATTTCCACTAAGAAGTATAAGCAGCAAATAAATGTTAAAAATATTGAAAAAGTCTTTAATCTTGACGATAGAACAAAATTCAGTGGCACAAATCACTAAATCATTCATAGAGTATGGTTCCATTGATTTTACCCAAACTTGTCTTTTTCTTAAATTTTTGGTTGGGTTTGCCAAATTGGTATTTCAGAGCTAAAGACAAGAAGTAACATCTTCCATATTGAAGGATATTCCAAACAGATTTTGGCTTATCATTGTTTAAAAGGGGAGTTTTGCTTGGGCAGAAACTGTTTTAATATACTGATAGACTTCTATCTATTCCTTTTGCTGTTTTGGAGAAGGTTAGTGAATCTGTCAAGACTAATCTCCACATTCTCATAGTGTGGGGATTTTTTTCTTTTCACGCTTAAGGTAGTTGGTGGTCACTCAATATTCACAGTCTAAATTCAGTTGCTGCAAGCTGAAGAAACTTGAAGAAAGTAAATACAGAAAAAAAATAGCATAAATAAGTTTTAAAACCCTCTTTCTTAATATAGAAATAGTTGGAGGTTTCATAGAGTATTGCTAATCATATATGAACTTAAAAATGTTTGGAAGGTCTCATGTTCTTGTGAACATGCGTTGTGGAGGAATTAACGAAGTGTAAAATCACAAAGATACAGACAAACAAAAGCTTTCAAGAAATTGTTGGACAGATCATCATTCTTATTGTGACAGTTTTTCATGGTGAAATAAAACCTTAACTAGAGACAGTTATTTTCAGACTGTGCCACTGAAACTGTCAGAGCAATATGCATTGGGATTTCTGAGACAAAGTCGGGAGAGACAACATTTAATAAGATCGAAGGGGGATTTTTTTTTTTCTTTAGGTTGATTCAACATAACAATTTTGCTGAACAGAAGTAGATAGGGAATTATTTTCAAGTAAAGCCTTGCTCTACTAAAAGACATGCTTTTCTTTAAGCCCCTCTTGGAAATCCTTCACTGGAAATATATCCTGTTTCTTCTGTTGTAATACTCCCCGTCTTGTTTATTCTGTTGTAATATCTCTTGATTCTCTCAGTTAAGTGAGGTGCTGTTTTATCGGCATATAATTTTTCTCCTGTACCTGAACTCTTTTAGGTATAGAATATGTCTCTAGTTGTAAAACACTGTACAAATTTATGATGCTTTATAAATGATTAATAGCAATAATACAGCTGAGTAAATAGAGATGACTTTTTTGAGGTTGGAAAATTCTGCTGCTTTATTAGAGAACAAAATTAAAAATAAACATTCTGGTGTAACTGCACTGACTTTGGAGACAGTTTGCGTGAAGGTCACCAATGTTTGTCTGTCTTGCCATTTTGAAGAACACTTCACTTCATTCTCATTCTCTTTATGCTTGTTTCAACATGGTCATCTGTTCTGTTAACCTCTTTCTAGGCCTTGTATAAATAGGACTTTGGTTCCTGGCAGACCATTTTAAGATTTGGCTTTGAAGTAGAGTAAAAGTCGGGAGAAATGCTAGTAAAAGGGAAAAAACATTGGAAACAAGGCTGGAACGAAGTCCCTGTATTATAATAGTCATAACTAAGTCACAAAGTTTTTTTCTTTTACAGCAGCCCTCTCTTTCTCTGTAAGGGTCCAGCACTCCTGGTTATTAGTTTATCCCTCTTTAAGCCTCTGCGGTGATAACTCTTGGAGCGATCCAAGGTTAGAAGGTAGCTGGCTACAAAAGCAAGCTCACAGAATCATAGAATAATTTAGGTTGTAAAGGATCACCAGGTCCAACCGTTAACCTACCACTACCAAGTCCACCACTAAATCATGTCTCTAAGCATCATATTTACACTCCTTTTAAATACCTCCAGGGATGGTGACTCAACCACTTCCCTGAGCAGCTTGCTCCAATGCTTGACAACCCTTTTGGTGAAGAAATTTTTCCTAATATGCAGTCTAAACATGCCCTGGTGCAATTTGAGGCTGTTTCCTCTCGTGCTCTTGCCTGTTACTTGTAAGGAGAGACTGACCCCCACCTCACTACCTTTCAGGTAGTTGTAGAGAGCGATAAGGTCTCTCCTCAGCCTCCTTTTCTCCAGGCTAAACAACCCCAGCTCCCTCAGCCACTCCTCATAAGACTTGTGCTCTAGACCCTTCACCATCTTCGTTGCTCTTTGAATGCGCCCCAGCACCTCAATGTCTTTCTTGTAGTGGGTGGCCCAAAACTGAATGCATTACTTGAGCTGTGGCTTCACCAGTGCTGGGTATAAAGGGATAATCACTTCCCTAGTCCTCCTGGCTGCAGTATTTCTGATGCAAGCCAGGATGCTATTGGCTGCCTTGGCCACCTGTGCACACTGCCAGCTCATATTCGGCTGGCTGTCGACCAGTATGCCCAGGTCCTTTTCCACCAGGCAGCTTTCCAGACAATCTTCCCCATTTCTGCAGGGTTGCATGGGGTTGTTGTGACCCAAGTGCAGGACCTGGCACTTGGCCTTGTTGAACCTCGTACCATTGGCCTTGGCCTATTGATCCAGCCTATCAGGATCCCTCTGTAGAGCCTTCCTACCCTCAAGCAGATGGATGCTCCTGCCCAGCTTGGTGTCTTCGGCAAATTTACTAAGGGTGCACTAGATCCCCTCATCCAGATTGTTGACAAAGGTATTAAACAGAATTGAGCCCAATACAGAGCCCTGAGGAACACCACTTGTGACTAGCCGCCAACTGGATTTAACTCCATTCACCACAGCTCTTTGGGCCCAGGCCTCCAGACAGTTTTTTACCCAGTGAAAAATACACCCATCCAAGTGATGAGCAGCCAGTTTATCTAGGTGACAAGGTAAAAAAGAGCAATTGCTGGAAAGTGCATCATGAAGCAAGCTAACATGAAGGAACAGGAACACATTTTGGATTTCTTTTTTTCCAAGCTTGTTATTAAAAGATTTGTGTGTGCTATTCCAAGGTCTGTGCAGACAGTAGAGAAAAGACTGGTGGATCCCATAGTGTACTGGAAATGTCAAAAGATTATAGACCAATGATCAATCTAAATAACTAGGTAGGCAGAAATGTGTGGGCAGATGAGTGATGATATTTCTCATTTCCTGGTAATTAAGCAATCTGATACTATACTCTGTTGTTTCAGTAATAACTGCTCCGCATTTCATTCATATGAAGCCTCACTGTAAAGAAGAAAACTGTTTCAGCATTCACTCAGGTAAGAAACTCTTGAAAACATAGTGTGCTGCTTTTGCGTTTTTTTTTTTTTGCTTCCCAGCTAAATTTAACCATACAAAATTAACAAAACACTCAAATGTTTGAAACCAAGCTACTAGCTGCATCTGCTATATCAATTCAGTTATTCTTTCAGCTCCCTTGTGCAGCTACAGGAACTTGCAGATCTCCTTTGGTAACACTTTTGTTCTGATGTGCAACAAAAATACCTGTGGACAGGGTCTGTCCTCTAACTAGCTGGATACTTTACCTACCTAAAACAGACTTGGCAAAATAAATAGGTCTGTCCTTACTCCCTTGCCTTACGAGTAGCCATTTGGGTATGATTATATCGTATGACTACATGTAACAGTGTCCTGGTTTGAGGTAAAATAGGACTGATTTTCTGTTAAGTAATTTTATTTTCCAGATAAGCCTCCTCTAACTCTCTGAAGTTAATGGCATATTTTTAAGACTGTAATCTACTCCCAGAGTGATAAGACCTGATTGTTTATAATTTATAATTTATAATTTATAATTCCTTTATAACCAAGGAATGGTATGCAGAGAGGCTCTTGCTTATACTTATTGCTGTAACAACCAAGGTCAGCTAACTTTGTTATTTGCCCCATTGGAGGGTTGGAAGCGGAAAAGCATAGAGGGGGTCTCACCTAAGGGGAGGAGCAGACAGGACAGGTGAGCCAAAATTGACCAACAGGGTATTCCAACCCATATGCATCATGCTCAGTATAAAAGCTGAGGGATCAAAGGGTCATCTCTCTTACTACAATGACTGGCATCCAAGGAGGACTCTGTCTGTTCATCTGCCTTTAATCCTGATCTTTTTATGTGTCCATCAGACATCTTTTCTACTACTCCTACAGGATTATTCCAGTTTCACAAGGTGTATTTCCTGGCTGTTCTACATCCTTTTTTCTTACCTTGCAAATTTTGCTACTCACACATGTTTTGCTGTATCCTGTTTGTGAAATTATCCCACAAGCCTCCATTTATCCCTTTGTGATTATGTATTATTTATATACTTCTGCTTAACCTTGTTACAAACTGTTATACTATGTCACTGGTTAACCTATTTTGGTGTGCTTATTTATGTCTTCAAAGAAAGCAAATATTATTTTTATCCTGCTTGGTATACTTTGAATTTATGGGTGCAACAAGTCTCTACATTGGCTATACAACTATCTCCTAATTCCTGAATGAGAACGTTGTCCTGTAGAAGCAACGAGGCTGTTAAATCTTCTGACTTAATTACTCATACAAGGTGGAAAGGTAATCCACAAGTAAGACTGAAGAAGCCCTAAAGGGCGAGAACAAAGACTTGATGAAATCCTCACCACCTATGATGGCTCAGGATATTCATCAGTGACATGCCTTAGAACAAAAATTTCCTCTTTCATCTTTCACAGTGCTGGATGGAAACTACAGCTTCTGATGAAAAATTACAATTATTTTGTACTTTGAATGAGCAAAAGGCTTGATAAGTGTTGAGAGAATTGGCTCATAGCAACTGTGAGTGTAAGGCCCTATTCCACCATCTTTTATTTGCTTTGTTTACCATTTGAAAGGCTGAAGGAATTAAATGTTTTTGCTGTACAAGATCCTGTTATGTCTCAGTTTGGGCAATCCTTGTATTCTCAGCAAAATTTGATATCAAGCTTAATGTGCCACAGTAATAGGATCAGAAATTCAATCTATTTCTAAATGCTTGTCCACAAGCTGCACAGCCTGATGCACTTCCCAAGACCTTTGCTAATAATAAAACAGTTACTGACCTCAGAAGAAGTAAACTGCGTCTATTCATAGATGAATTCCTGAAGGAAAAAAACGTATTTGCCATGAAGTTACGTAGTAACAAGTTCTGATTTTCTCAGTTGGCAGGTTATGAGTGAATAGCTTATGTTTCTCACCACACTATTGATGAGCAGGCTACAGAAGGCAATTACCATCTAATGTCATTTAATGGAGAAGTACTCTTTTTTATGTCAGACTTCTTATGGAAAAGAAAAAAACAATGCTATTGCCATGACTGTCCTCCAAGAAAGTGGATTTAAAAATAGGAAAGTAAAATAAGACAGCCCTTACTTGTCATGGAAAGAGGACTGAGACTTCAACCAAGCTGCAAAACTCATGATATCATTGAAAGAGCGAGGTGATCTATCATGAAATAAGCAGTAAGCTAAACTTTATCTAATGTTTACATTAATAATTTTTAATGTATTTGTTCACTGGCTACATTTCCTCCAGTTTCTCGAGGAGTTTTCTCACATCAAAGTTTTGCAGTTTAGAAGCATGGTAAAGACAATCTGTGTTACCTCAAACGTGAACACTTGTATATCTATTTAAACTGTTCACACAAGTCACTGAGCTGGTGTTTGGAGTTGAACAAGTCATGCAGTGAAACAGTGAATTGACGCTGGGATTTTTATGATTAGAACAGAAAATGCTGATGGAATTCACACAAAAATTACAGACTAGAAGAGCTGTGGTAAAAGGTGTTGGATGTAACATGCTCATAAGAACATGTTCTCTGACTTAATGAGATCAAAGCCAGATTGCATTGTAACGTACTGATTAAAAAAGCAAAGTAGCAGATCCCATGTTTAGCAATTAAGTTCAATCATTTCAAAACAGCTAATATGTTACAGCTGAGACAACTTACTGATTAATTTTTACCCATCACTCAAATAAATCAATTTTGCTTATTTTTATTGCTCTGTAATCAGAATTATTATAAAAACCTGAAAGCTTTCCGTTATATTTCACATCAGTTCCTGTCAGCTAGTTTTCTGTGCAACTGTGAATAATTGCATGCTTAGGTGTTGAAGGCAGTTGGCTGTACACAGAAGCCCTGATAGCTTTTAACATTGTGGAATTCTCCTGTGTGAAGGGGAATGAGAAAGAGGTTAAATAGGGGAGCTTCAGTAAAAGAAAAATTAGTCAAAAAATGGAAAAACAGAGGAGAGCATTCACGTCTGGCTTTCAGTTTCTGGAAATTCTAGAAACTGCAGCATGGAAATAATCTCTTACTTTTATGTATGCCATGCTCAAAAGGACAGGACTATAGGAAATATTTATTAATAATTACTTTACTGAATCAATTTCACCTAATGGTGAATCTGCTGATTCCTTAACATTGATTAACCAATTGAATTACAGAAGCATACACTATGAGAATTTGTTTCTGATTGCGGACTAACGTGTATTCAAAACAGAAGAGTTAAAAATTTTTGATTTCTAGCCCTTCCTTTTCTTGGGAGAATCTTGTACATAAATATTGAAACTGACCTTCTAAAGTGCTTTGCAAACATGAATCATCTAAATTATTTATGAGATAAGTAATTAAGAACCAGGACGTCTTTTTTCTGAAGAATAAAACAGCTCAATCTCTAAAGACAATTCTGTCTTAAAGAAAACCACATTTCAGTGCCTGACAGAACAATTTACAAGTGTTCTCCAGTGCCACATTGAAATTTTCAGCTTGAGATTTTAAAGAACAGCAATGGGGTTTGTTTAGCTCCTCTAATCAACCAGTGATATTTACTTTTGTTTAATATTTTAAGTTTACAAAGAGCAGCTCCCTCCTCAAAAGAATCAGATTTTAAAATCAGACGTTAAATTCTCATTTGAAGACAGTTCACAATTCTACTGATGAAAGCATTGGAGTACATTCTTCCCAGTCATAAGGCCAAGTGAGTGACTCTAACTCAAAATTTCAGTCACAAAACCATATCTCCATTTTCATTAACACAGAAAGTCAGTTGGTAGCATGCTGCATTTTCTTGTGCTTGCTTTTTGTAAGCAACAGACTAATGAAAATAGTTGAGTAAGTAGAAGAGATTGTAGGATTGTATTCCTTAAAATACTTCGCTAAAAGCATATACTGCTTTTTTGTGTTTTGTGTTTCCTATCAAAATACTTTGTTTCCTACTCTGAAGACTAGACAAATAGTAGCTTTTCCTTAGAAAATTCCATATATTAACCTTTTGCTATGACAACTTTTCTAAGAAGTGTACTTTCCTTCATGCTCAAATTTAGGCTATATTTGACTTATCAATGTTGAGAGTTTCCATAATTTCAGAAGCCTTAGTTCAAATCTATTTGAAAAGATCAGGTTAAAAATTTAAGGTACTTTCTTTAGATATAAGACATTAATTTTCTACGCCTCAAAAGTTTTGCAGTTGTTTGCTGGTGTGATGAAAGTATCCCCTAACACTGAGGCACACCGGCATGCCATCGCTGGACACGGGACTAGGACTGCCTGCTCAGCCCTTGAGCATTTACATGTTAACACAGGACTCTTTCTTTGATCTTCACAGCAATAGCAGAAAAGTGTGCATCTCAGAAAGTGTGCACCTGGACAGTATGTGGAAGAAAACATGCACTTTCACTTTCCTTCAAACATTGAAAACTCTGAAGCATCATTAACTTCTACATATCCAAAGTGCTTAACAAGCTCTGAGCTGTTACAGAGTTCTTTCCACTTGACATCAGGGAGGCTTTCACAGCCAGCCACAGAAGAAGATACGAATTCTTGTCTAGCACTGTAAACCACTCTCAGTGCAGAAGACACTGTCATTCCGCTGTCCTAGCTGCCTCCTTCCATAGACATCTTCCTTGCTTTAAAAGGTTAATAAAATTGTTGACACGCTTGATATCCCCCATAGTGTTAACAATTTTTGTTAAACAGAGTTTCCAAAGTGACTCATGTAGATGCGTTCAAAATGTTCCTCACTTCTCTGTGGGCTTTGGTTAAGATAGCAATGTTCATTTATAGAAGGTAAATGTGTCTATTCTAGCAAGCAATATGTAGCATCACCTTGGGTATATGGGAATGTCTATATACCTAATTTCAGTATTTGAAATTCTCCTGTAACAGTTCCAGAATTTTCACTGTGTGTACACAGATGGGAATAAAGAATTAAAATTATTAGATGAGTCTGACTAGAAGCAAAGACAAACAAGTGTGTGCATGGCAGTATATAAAATGTGATTGGGGGTGTGATGCTATGCCTCTTTGTTTAAGAGAACATTACTAAAAAATCGATATGAATCTCTATCACGCTAGTTCTAAGAACTATTACCAGAGCAGTCATGCTTCAAATGTGTGTCATTCACTTGAGTGAAGAGAATGTATTTCTGAGTTCAATCAAGTTACTTGACCCCTACCTTAAATTGTTCAGTTTTATGTTTCCTATCAAAATACTTTGTTTCCTACTCTGAAGACTAGACAAATAGTAGCCTTTCCTTAGAAAATTGCATATATTAACTTTTTGCTATGACAACTTTTCTAAGAAGTGTACTTTCCTTCATGCTCAAGTAATTACAGCTTTTCCATTAATCAGCTAGCTTTGTCCTATTCCCAGGATGAAATGTGTCAAGAAAAAGATTCTGAACTTGTTTTCGTTCTCAACCCTTAAATATTTACCAAGGCAAAACATTTAGTTAAGTTGTTTTCTTCATCTCATGGAAACATCAAAAAGAACAGTTAGCAAGTTTAAGTTGGATTTCTTCAGCTTTCATTTCAAATATTACAGAGCCTATTCTTTAATTCACTGTTCAATATCCACCAAGTGTTTTCATTGAGGCAATGGCTTTAAACCTTTGTTATCAATGGACAAGAGAAAATTTCAAAGTAATTTTGTTTTGCAGGATGAAGGGAAAAAATATTTCTCTTTTATGTAAATATGATCTAAAAAGTCAACAGAGGAGATATTGTGGAAAGGTATAATTTTGGCCTTTTTCTGACTGTTTTTCTCATAAAGGGTCTTAAAGAGCTTTGTTATAGTAGCTTTTAAATATGTGAATGTAACCCAGGTTTACAATTTTAGACTCACAGGAGTGCTGCAATCTGATTTTAAATGGTAAAATATTCTTTTTATTGGTGTTAATTCCTTTTTATTTAACTTACATATTGCTAAACTTACATATTACTAAAAAAAAAAAAAACAATGAAAAAAAGAGATAAAGTACACACACAACAACCCGATTAAATTGTGTCAGCTATTAGGTATGGATAGAAACTAAGCAATCACAAACTGATTGCAGTGTAGCAAGTTGTAATGCTGCTTTGAAGTCACAAGCTGCAGATTGAAAAAGCTGTTTTAAAACTCAAATTTCTTTGAAATATTCCAAGTTGATCATTCATCTTGTATATGTCTATGTTTGCTCTTAGCAATCTCTTCAGTACACAGCTATTATTAAGCTGAAAAGTAATACACCCCTATGCATAGTAATACGCTTTTCTTTATCTCTTTGAAAATAATTGGATGTTGTTTGATGTTGTTGGTAGATATTTGTGTCCAGGAAATGGTTTATTGCTGGATATTCATGAGAGTAGTGTAAATGTGCAGATACTTTTTACTCAAAAGTTTAAAAGGATTGACTCTAAAGATAAGTCAAGGCACATTTAACTAAATTGTTAGATGAAAATCACATATTATAAAATACAATTTCTTAACAATTCTACTTTTTCAATATGTGGAAATCCAACATAAGATTAAGCTATGCTGATTTCCAGTGAAATCTTTATGCTTATTTGCGGTAATGGATAACAATAGGGAACATGCATCCACACACCCGGCAACTTCAGGAACAGAGTAGTAGACGTAACTGAAAGAAGGCCACAGACAACAAAGGATGTTCTCCTGCATAAGAAGCAACCTTAGAAACAAAGTTTCTATAAACAGCGTTTGTAATGTTAAAATGCCTTTCTTACAGAATTATTAATTTATGTTGAAAAGTATCTGACATTATTTTCCATAAGAAAGACTGTCTGAAATCCAGGAAGTTGCCTTTCCTTACACGTGCTTCAAAATTAGGTTAATAATGATTACACCAAGTATTTTCTCATTGTTAGTGATGCTACTGTAAGTTATTTCATATGGAAGTTTCTTTGTGTGAAACAACAGTTATCAACTGTAATAACAGAAAAGCTGTGTCCCCTATGAACAGTTCAGAAGGGACTGGTAATAACCACTATTTTCTTGAATATTGGTACTGTGACAGCATCTTAATGTTTTAAAGCAGTATGTTTTTTTAAAGAAAATCTGGTTAGTTCCTTCAGCCTTTCACTTTTATTTATTTTTCTTTTTCCATAGCGGGTACTAAACTAAAGTATTCAGAGGACAACTTCATGTCGTAACACATTTTTACAGAAATTAAATAATTCAACTAGGAGGCAAGTACCTAAAATCAAGAGAAAAATCCCAAGTGATGTAAATTCCCAGATATTACAGTAGAAGGAGAAAGGACAGTAGTGTAATGACTGTACAAAGCTGTAATCTCAGAATTCAATGACTGACCCTACTTTCCTTCAGAGAAAGAAAAAGAGCCCAAGCAACAAAAGTAAACAAAAATACCAAAAACCCAAACCCTTAAGAATCTATCTGGAGCTGAGGAGATCTTACTAAGAGTTTTAAGTATGTAGTTCTTCCAGCACAGCAATTTTATTTTTACTCTACACTTAAATCTGTAGTTGGATACAGTCGGTCTGGAACAGCCTCACATGGTGATACCAGAATACTTGATTCATCCATGTTGGCGTTCTCCTGTTAGCCAGGGAAAGCACCCCTCAGCCTCCTGACCTTGGTAATAATTTTGATTTATTGTCCTGATGTAACCTGTGGTGATCAAGCAGGACTAGGCTAGTAGTCTCCAGAAAGCCCCAACTACATAATATTAAAATCTCTAACTCCTCTGTGAAGATCAACTCTGTCTTACATAACTGCCACTGATCAGTACTGTATGAGCTGATGTGTTCTGGAGCTCCTTTTCCACCTCCAACAGGTGTGCTCTTGAGTGAGCTTCTAGGAGCTTCTTGGGAGTCTGTTTGCCCTATTTATTCAGTTAGGAGAAGTATACTTGGTGCTGAGAGCACCACATCCGCAGTAGCTGTGTTTCACAGGGGTATAAAGGACTTGGTCTAGTCTCATCCCACAGGCTGAGTTTCTATTAGCAATCTCAATGCACTTATGATGCACTTCTGAAGCACATCTCCAGGTTTAGTTTCATTTAAAAAGAATCCAGGTCATGTTCCTGAAGATCATACTCTTTGATGTGAAGCCAAACACAGTAAGTGGGGATAATCTTGAGATTCCTTTCACTTTTTGATATGAACAGAAATGCTCACATAGATGAACTCTGAGATGTCCATTGACAATGTGTCCTTATTGATATCTCACAGACATCACCCCCCAATAGAAAAACACAACAATCCAGATTTCTTGTAACAAAAGTAGACATGGAGGAATGGGACATTAAGGGAAGGAGAAAAATGGATTTCTGAGTACTGATGTAGTTTTTCCCACATTTCTGCAAGTGCTAGGAATTCCAACAAACAGGACAGTAGCTGAGTTCAGTATTATGAAATGTATCAACCTGCTCCCATGAGCTCACATTTGGAACACCTTTCAAATTATGTGCAAAAAATAAGCTTGTAGATTTGTGTGTTGAGCTTTGAGCCCTGAGAATTACAATATCCATGCAAGGATGGACTTCCATACTCTTGGGGCAGGTAACACCACCTGGCTTCTGAAAAACTGAGATCCTGATTCCTGAGAAAACATATTTAGACACCGATCAAAGGCATTTTAGATAATATTTCTGTATGTTGCTTCTATGCATGAAAGTTACTTAAAATTCTCATCCTTTAGGGACAGAAGTTGCAGCAGTACAGTAGTAAGTGCTTTAAAGCTGTGTCACAATACAAACTTTGAAATTTCTGATAAGACCTCCCTCTCTCATGAACAAAAAAATTTACAGTTCCTTCATGTTCAAACTAAACAATAAGAAAAGAAAGAAACCAATGGAAAGTAAGAGTTATGTTGGTAGGAAAGGTAGGGAAAAAGTTTGTGAATGGAAAAGAACATTTCCTTGGCACAACCAATTTAGAAGTGAGGCATAACAAGGTGCTGCTTCTTTGCTTATTGCTCAGGTTCATACATTTTATTTCAGTCTCTTGCCTTTGTGTTGGTAACTTCAATGCCAAATAAAGAGTTATTGGTGTACATAAATAAGAATACATGAAATGGGAAAAACCCCTCACAATTAGACTCATAGAATGGCTGAATTTCAAATCTGTTCTGAGGAGAAAAAATAAGTGATTCTTAAAATCAGTAGCAATGAATATGAAATCAAACAGAATGATCATTCATAGAATCATAGAATCCTTTAGGTTGGAAAAGACCCTTGGGATCATCGAGCCCAACCATCAGCCCCACTCTACAAAGTTCTCCCCTACACCATATCCCCCAACACCACATCTAAATGACTCTTAAGCACATCCAGGGATGGTGACTCCACCACCTCCCTGGGCAGCCTATTCCAGTCTCTGACCACTCTTTCAGTGAGGAATTTTTTCCTCACATCCAGTCTAAACCTACCCTGTTGCAGCTTGAAGCCATTCCCTCTTGTTCTATTGCTGATTACCTGTGAGAAGAGACCAGCACCAACCTCTCTACAACGGCCTTTCAAGTAGTTGTAGAGAGTGATGAGGTCTCCCCTCAGCTTCCTCTTCCTCAAACTAAACAGTCCCAGCTCCTTCAGTCACTCCTCATAAGATTTATTCTCCAGGCCCTTCACCAGCTTCGTTGCCCTCCTCTGCACTCGCTCCAGCACCTCGATATCTCTCTCATATTGAGGTGCCCAGAACTGGACACAATACTCCAGGTGTGGCCTCACCAGTGTTGAGTACAGGGGGACAATCACCTCCCTACTTCTGCTGGTCACACTATTTCTAATACAAGCCAGGATGCCATTGGCTTTCTTGGCCACCTGGGCACACTGCTGGCTCATATTCATTACTAATTTGCCATACTTGCTGTTGAATTTTACAGTCAAAGATAGCTGAAGCTCATTAAAGGAACTCTTCATTCAACCCTGTTTTGGTCTACCTTTCAAACCACATTTGTCAAAGGGGAAGTCACTTTTATTGTGGGATTGGGTGCAATTGGTTGATATTGTATCCTTCAGCGATTTTTCTTATAACTCATTTTCTCTTTTTGACATTTTTGTGTGCCTTGCTAAAAAACATTTTCCCTTCTCCTGTGTTTTTCTCATTTTTTTCTTTTTTTTTTTTACAAAGTAATTACATCCCTTACATATTTTGGGATGCAGGGTATCTGCGTTTCTTTGCTTTTTGTTCAATAAATTTATCTCTTAATTTGTTTCACCTGGTTATTAAACTGTGATTGGGTTACAAATTATGCATATTCATGATTTGATTTACAATGATTAGCTACCAGTAAAAAGCTGTTATTGTATTATATTTGTATCCTTTAATCACATTAATCATTGTCCTTTAATTTTTTTCTGACTTACTGGAAAAAAATCTGCCCTTTTCCACCTTTATTGAATTGCCAGAGTAAAGTGGTTGTGTCTTGGGAAGAAATGGAGGATATTTCAGTATATTTTGTAATACAGGTCAACAGTTGGGATTTTTTCAATGTGGCTAAGAAGAAAAGCAAAAGTCATAGAACAACTTTGTTGTAGGAGACTGAGTGGGATCCAGGAAAATCAGGGACTGGAAAAATTCCAACACACCCATTAAGAATAAATTAATGGTAAAGGACTTAAAAATATTTGTTGTCCTTCATTAAACCAGAAATAAAACTTGGTGAAAATGTATACATTAACTTTAGAAAAATCTTTTTGCTGTTGTTGTTGATCCTCCAATATTGCCTTTAATCTTCATTAGACTTCTGACTTCTATACTTCACAAAAAAGTGCTTAAAGTTTTACCTATTTTCATGGAATTTGATACATATAAAAAAGAACAGTCTTGTGTTGTTGTAAAATGATATAATTGTGATAACCAGAAGGTATGCACCACTTTTCTTTCATCAAGTACATCTTTTTAGCAAATAATCTGTGATTAGTAAATGGTCCTAGATTTAACATCCCACTCAAACAAGTTTAACTACAAAACCGGGTATTGCTTCATCAGTATAGAAGTCACTGTGGTATAAACCCTGGCTAGAACTTAAATCTAGAGTACGTTCAAGAGACTAAAATGGCAAACAAAGGTTTGCAAGATAGATCCATGAGGTGAAAAGCAGAAAATGATTACATTTAGTTCGTGTGTACTGATTTAGTAGATGTGCATTGAATCCACATCTTCAGGGATCTGAACTTCTACCAGTTGGTTTGGACAATGAATCTACTCCTGCCTCCTTTCAGTGGAGCATTACAGCTCAGTCACATTTTCTCAGTCTCAACATGAAAGACTTAACAGTTGGCATAACAGCTAGGTTGGAAATTGCCCAGTAAATGATCCATAATTTGGTTACATAACCCATGAATGCCGGATGTACCTATGGATTATGCCTGCCCATATATCAAAAGAGTAGAAAATATGTGAATTTAGTCTCTTGATAAAGATTATATAGCAAGTGTCTTGTTAAGTAAATACCAGTTAATATTTTGTTTCTGAGTGTTTGTGCATATGTAATAGTTTTATGAGCCTCCTGAGGAGAAAAACTATTGACAAAGCAATGAAAGTGCTCTAAGCAACCTGTTCATTTATACATGTTTATCAATCTTGGATTATAGGCAATGAAACAACAGATATTTTATGTGTACCTCAATCCAATGGAATCCAGAGATCCTAGAAACATTCCCCCCAGAGTTTAAAATACAGCACAAAGTCCCTTGCTCTTCCGATATTCACTTATTTCGACTTAATTCCATATTGAAAAGAAATAGAAGTTTGTCATTCATGCACATCCTACCTACCGAGTGTCTGCAATGCTTCAAGTTGCATTTAGGAATGCAAGGTACTTATATTTAGAAAAAAACACAAAAAGGGACGTAGAAGTGATAACAGAATATCAAAATCTTTCTTCGATTGCTATTCCTGAAATTTTTGTGTGTGTGTCTGTGTTAAGTTTCTTATATGACGTGTTCCTCTGTACTATGTGGTGCCTCAAAATCTGTTTTTGTGACTAGGCGCTGAAACTTGGGAATTAGAGAAGTGAAGATTGCTACAGAACCGAACACCTCTGCTTTCAATTGCCATCTTTCTTTGAAGGGATAATTTCAAAATGTAATTTATTCTTGCCTTTCTCTTTTAAGAAAAAAAAGGATTTGGACTCCAGGGATGTGTCAAATAATTGGCCTGGAAGTTAAAATGGAAGCCTGCTGGGTTACAGGATATAAAACACACCTAGTAACTGCAAGCCAGTATTTAAATTGGTCTTGGAACAGTAGAGTGTGTTGCCGTACTGTTTAGGCTGCTCCAGAATTGCTCCATCACTAATACTTTCAACAGGTCTAGAATATTGCAGAAAGACATCTTAATTAATTCCTTGAGGCAACTCAGAGCAAGTTTGTAATTGCCAGAAAAATTTATTGACAACTGCTGTGTGCAAAATGTGTAAGAAACCCTGAAACTGCTTGCAGCTTCCCAAGGGACCAAGCAGGCTCTGAACAAACTTCAGCCTAAAAAATGACACTGCATAAGGATTTTCATACCCTACAGTTACATATTGTGAACTAGATTCTTAAGTAAGTTCTGTGGACAAAAAGTTAATATGTCAAAATAGAAGGTATCCATACTGAAAAATAGCAATTTCTATTCCACGAGGACAAATTAACCACTTTTGCCCAACCTACAATGTAAATCAGTGTCATTTTAAGTATGCAGAAATATTTTTGTATTTGTTTCTTGTAAAGAAAAGTCAATGAAAATATAGAAAATTTCAATGAAATATAAAAATAATTCCAAATACACTTGGCAAATTAATTCACATATTAGATAATGGGTTGGTAGGAGAAAAAAAATCTTAACTGCTACATACAGACATCATTTCTCATGTCACCAGATTTTAAGTAAACTTCTCAGAAAAGTGTGTTTTCATGTTGTTTGGTTCCCAAAATTGAGTAGATCACTTAGATCAGTTTATTTTTTAGTTTGGCATGTTTACTGTAAGTCTTGAGTAGTTGGGCTCTTTGAATATTTGTTGCTTGTCTTTAATTTCAGTGGCTGTAGGACTATATTCGGAGTTAACTCCTCACTCTATTATGTGCTGAACTTGTGACACCACGTTAGGTAGATCAAAGGGCTCTTGCTTGCAAAATATTCCAAGCTGAGTTTAGAAGATTCATAACAGTTTGCACTTCAATGGTGATAAAATCTTCCACTTTTTTTTTTTTTGTCTCTTTTTTTTCTCCCTCTGAGTTAGGTTTCCTGTGCGATAAGCACTGAAATTTTCTTGCTTTAAAAGTAGCTATGAAGAAAACTATAACCAATGGTATATAGGTTTATATTGTTCCTTACTGACACACAAGCATTTAAGTGGCTTACTGCTGATAGCAAAGAGTTTGTCCTTAACAACTTCCTTGACCAATTTTACATGCTTGCTTACCAATAAACAAATAAAAATGCTATTTATTTTGCCTGAACATTGGAATATAAATGAATTTCTACCACTATTACATAGGTGCTATTGACCTAAATTATGATGTAGATATGATCAATGATTTTCAGACAAGAACACAAGTTAGGAACAAAATAACATGAACTAGGTAGGGAGCTTATGAGAATTTAATATTATAAAAAGGCTATTTATTTGGGCTTTAAGGTGGGATATAATTGTGATTTTGTCTGCAAACAGGTTTGAAATTGCATCAGTCTTAAAGAAAAAAAATATTACAGGGCACGTACTTGTATGTGCTTTCGTCTTACCTGCTATGTGAAAAAGCTGGTGTCTCTTGTAGTTCTATAAAGGATCACTACCTTTGAAGAGATTGCACTGATGCTCTGCCACATCCTGTATAGGATTAGTTCTGTTCACTCTGTCTTTCAACAGGCTTGTTTTTAAATGATTTTATCCTTCCATATCACAAGATTTTACAGTTTTTGGAATACATGTGTTTGTCCTAGTTAATACTGTTTGTTACCAACCTACAGTGAAAAAAGACATGTCTCTCAAAACGTAATGTAAGAAAAGACATGAAAATGATATGACCCTTCTGTGAAATTTATTCTAATTTATTATTTTCACCCCTTAATCCTTGGAGTATTATCACAAGGGTTCAGTATAACAGAAGCTGAACAGAACTGTAAAAGGAAAGAAGTGGAAATCAAAATAATCTCTAGAGAAGATGATGAATGGCTGATCTAGACATTAAAGAAAGCTTGATTGTTGCTTTTGGTGGTGCTTGCAATAGCTCAGTATTGGATGATAGTATCTCCAGGCAGCATTGCTTACGGAAATTAAAAGTACTAGTTAAGACGAGCAATGTTCCAGGCTGTTTAAAGGATTCAGCCACCAGTAATGAGTACAATATAGCAGGAGCTGGGAAGCAAACTGCAATAGATTCCTCAGAAGTGTCCCACTGTGAAAATCGCAATATTGATTAAAATAATAGATTTACAAATCTGCTAGTGTCAATGAAGACATTTTTCATTGGAAGTGAAAAACATGTTGTCTGTACTTTGAAATGAGTAGAATTTTCTCTCTCTTAAAGCGTCAGACAGGCATGACATGATTCTCAGCACACAGTAATTACGGAGGAAATTGTGATGATTTAGATAGCTTGTTGCAAGCTGCTCTTTAATTCTATTTGCTTTTAGTTAAGACATAAGAGAAATATCCTGGAGAATAAGACAAGTTTAAACCAGTAGATCTGAAGGAATTGGGTAAGATGCATATGTAAGATGTATGTGTAATAGATTTTTTAATTCATGCCTATTATTAGTTACTCCACCAAGGTGACTGAAATTCAATAAAGTAAAAATGGTATGAGGGAGATTGTGTGTTCCAGTTCTTGTATCACACTGTATAAATACAGAAATTAATATTAGGTTAAAAAACTGTATTTTCAACCCTATTTCTGACTGGAATTTTCAGTCATAAAACCTTTCTGTCTTCACTAAATGTAAACTGCAAATTTCAAAGTTTAATACACAATGAATCGCTTGAGCAAATATTTTTGTTCTGAGAAGAAAATCTTTTGGTATTTACAAATAAAAGTACTCTGCTTGCAAATTTTTCACACTTACTAGTGATCATTGATTTTTTTTTTTTCTGAACACATTTCTGTCTTTTAAAGTGGGACAGCTTTTCAGCCATTTGAATGCTACTGAGACATACGACCTACAGCAAGTGCCAATCCAGCTTGGGCTACTGTGACAGCTATAGCCCTTTTAGTTGCTTGGTTGCTATTCAGATAATTTGACACCTATAACTAAGATTTTTAGGTGAAATAGAAGGGACGGGGAGAGTAAGGGAGGGACTGGGTGGACACGGAACACTTGGTAGGTTTTGTTAAGGATAAAATAAACCAGTAAAATCTTGGTAGCTTTTCTCAAGGATACAATAAAGCAGAATCAAAAGATATTTGTAATGTTGGGAAAAGCATGGATTCTAAATGCATCTTATTGAAATTCTGTTTAGTAACTCAGGGTTCCTAATTTGAAATTTCCAGTCAATAAGATGAAAATGTTATTTGCCTGATGCCTGTTACAATATTTCTTGTTTAATGAAATGTTGCAGTAGAATGTTAGATAGGTGTTTATGTGATGGAGCTGGTAACATAAGAAACTAATTCAGTTATTCACTGACTACTGTTTGCAATATGTGTGTGAGGATAGTGTGGAATGTTGTCTGTAAAGAATGAATTTGCCTAGAATCAAACTGTATCAAAACCAACAATAGATCAAAACTAGGAAGGTGCATCTTGCATTAACACCTAAAATTTCAGTAATAACTTCATTGATCGTTGGGAGCAGATACAGAATAGTAGGTGGAAGGAAAATATTGCATCATAGTTTTATAAAAGCCGCATAGAAGAAAAAAATGAAATGACAAAGAAACTCAGAGGAGATCACAGAACACAGAATGGTAGGGTTGGAGGGGACCTTTGGAGATCATTTAGTCCAACCTCCCTGCCAAAGCAGATTCACTTAGAGCAGGCTGGACAGGAATGAATCCAGACGGGTTTTGAATATCTCTAGAGAAGGAGACTCCACAGCTTCTCTGGGTAGCCTGTTCCAGACATCAGACTAACTTCTGAAGCTGTCCCTTGTTAAGGAAGTATTGAGGTGATCATGAATGGAATGATCGTTACTAGAAGACCATTGTAAGTGGAGGACCTCGTGACACACATAACTGTCAACCTGAGTAGAAGTAGGCCTGTGTTGTGATGCACATGCAGCTTGGGTATTCAGGCTTGCGCATTTAACAGTAGAAACGATGAACAGAGTTGTTTCATTTGAAGAAAAATCCTATAATAAATGGAATGACCAAAACAGAGTAACCCTTCATGGATACGATCTTCAAAAATGTGCTGCACCATGACTAGAGGCTTGTTTGATGCTAGCTTCTCAGCGTCTCAAGGGACATAAAATTACTTTTACTGTCCTCTCTTTCTTTATAGTGTTAATAATAAATAACAAATGTTAATAAATGGCATTTTGAATGATACTTTACAGAGTCTCAGGGCCTTTCTTACTGTGATCATAATAAATCAATACCTCCTGGTGCAAAACAATGACTTACTAGACTTAAAATGAAATACTAAAGTAGAAAGCAATCAGGTTCATAATTAAGTATTTTTGGTAGCTACTTGGTATTTTGGAAGGCAGAAAAATTGTGGTAGAATTCACCAAATACACATCTTTTTTCTACTTAGGGAGTAAAACATTACTACAGAAAACCCTGATTAGTTATATACGTGCACTGGCTAAATAATTGTAGAAATGAATACACTCCTATAAATTTGACTGGGCAACTTTCAATGTGTCTATTCACAAAATAACTTCTCATTGTTTTGGATGGTTTATTAATCTTTTATTTAGTTTATCTGTATGGTTTTGTTTTGTTCTGTTCTGTTTTGTTTTTTCATTCCAGTGAGATGTCTGGTGTTGGCATAATTATTTCTTTTCTTTGCCAACTCACACAAAACTATTATTTATAGTTATTATATATAAAGGTGCATGCATACTTACACATTATAGCTATTATTTAGCTAAATGACTGAGACATCTGACAGTTCCTTTTGTTCTAATTATTTTACAATTACATATCTTTGTGTGCTCTGTTGCTCCTGCACCTGTAAACAAACAAGGTTGACTTTTCAACCAAATTTTTAACTGGTGGTGTATTTTCCTGATAATTGCAGTCAAAATGGACCATAATGGAACAGGCTGCAGTAGTGAAAATAAGAAAGAGACTTATGCTTAGTTTTTGTTGGAGGACTTTTTAAATGTTTTTGTCAGTTTTTCTGAGAAGATTCCAGTATCATTATCGCTCTGTGACATTAAATTGGCATAGTTGGCAGGATAATGTCAACAGGGGAATTATTACAGAGGCACAGCTGTAGCCCTTCTTCCCCAGGTGGGAATGGGTGAAAGAGAAGTGGTTTGGTGCAGCAGAGCTTGTAGGAAGAGTAGAAAAACACCATAGAAATAATTGAGATGGTAAAGGGACTATGTATGCCATCCTGGCTGCCTATTTAATTCAAGTCCAAGATCATTATAATTATTCTGGAATGTTAGAGAAGCGTAATTTGAAAAAGCAGTTAGGAATAGGAGAACTGAAAAGAGAAAGAGAAGGAATGCATCTATTTATTAGAACAAAAAAATTGAGATCATGCTAGCTCAAGAGGAAAGACCCCAGCATTGTCCCAATCCAAAAATTAAATGCAGGTGCAGATCCCAAGAATTGGGATGGGGTCATTTGGGGAGACCCTGATGAAAATAGTTTTGAGGAAATAGAGGAATTGGAGGAAAAGGAAGTGCAACCTTTTATTAAAACAGTGAGGCATACAGGTCCACGAAGTGTGAACCCCTGAACCACCGTCCATACCATCCCCTGGGCTGGACCTGAGCTCAGTGAATTACAAGCTAAATTCTTATGTAAGTCAGGCAAAACAAAAAATATTTGTGCAGAGTTTCTTTAACAGGGGGCAATTGGATACTGTTGACTGTTGACGAGGCTAGGGAATTTGGGGGCCCCAGAGTGTTTCTCAGTGATAGGCCAGCAAGCGACCAGTCGATGATGTGCTGAGTGGATTAGTGGGCTGGGGGTGTGGACCCCAAAGAGCAAGGGGCGCATATTACTATCTGGATAAAAGGACCGTCAGTTAGCTGAAGTAGTACAAGAGGCTGCTTGCATCCAGACAATGTATGAGAGGGAGTGGCACAGGGCACCGATTGCCACGCTGGTGGACACCAGCCACTTTAGATCTCTCGTTAGAGTGCTACCAGATGCTTTAAAAATACATGTTCAGTCTCTTAGAGAAAGGATTCAGAGGGCCCTAGAATGAAATTGGCAAAACTCTCAGAATCCACACGGGCACTTACTGTCTTGGCCGGAGACGTTACACAATATATAGTCACTCATGGGAGCGAGGTGGGATGGACTGATCTGGGCAGTGGTGCAGATGGGAACAGGAGGGTTCGACAATCCAGCTGAAACCCTCACCCCAGATGGCTTCCTCACAGGGAGCCTGCACCTTACCAAGAGAAGACTGAACCTATGATCCAAGAAAGAACAACCTTTGGTGAAAGGCATTAGCATTGGGAGTACCCCGAGTGGCGCTGCATGGGCAATCTACTGACCATATCCAGGAACTGGTGGAATTGCTATGGGGTAAAAACAAAGACCAAGGGGAAACACTGGAAACCACCCCTCCCCACAATAGAACAGGCACAATTAACCTTTTTGTGCCCCTGTGAGGGGTACTGAATGAGTTAAAAAAATAGAAGTCACGATTTAGGATTCAGGCTGCCCACTCTGAATGGTAAATTCCTAACAATGGTCTGCCGACAAAGAACCTTATGTATATATCCTTGTTGTCCAAAAGCAAATAAGTTTAGAGCTCTTAATTGATACAGGGACCCAAATTAGTGGTTGCTAAATTCGATCCTCAAGCGATCACCCTTGGTGATCCATGAAAAGGCCACGATAGGTAAGTGGTGTGCCCATCTAGAGGGAGTTAGTCAGTTACTGACATTAAGAGAGGGCCTGGTCAAAGTCTCTAAGCTCCAACAACCTGTGAATCTGGATCTGGTTTTGCTGGGTTTACCCACTCCCGCGTGCATACAGAGTGATAACGGGTCGCATGTTTGTTCTGTTTTGGTGTTTGAGACATAGTTCCTCTCATGAAAGACTCTGACATCTTCTGTTAGCTAAATTTGTGATAACAATGGTTAACTCTTGATTTCATCCTCTTGTAAAATTTCACCCAAAGAAACATTGTTTACCAAATACAAATGATTATTTGCTGCATGCATCTATTTTCTATATTTTCTCCTCTCCCTCAGATTGCTCTGAAGCTGATGCATTTGCAGAAGCCCAGTGTTGCAAAAGCAGAAATCTGTTTTCTCTCATTCTTAATGTGTATTTTAAGGATTCTTTTTTTTTTCAAGGAGAACTAGGACAGAGGAAATCATCTGTGTTCTGAACACCAAAGATCACACGAGGCCACTAGGAAATGTCCAGTATGATTGCCTGTGTACGGGATGAAGGAATAGGTGCATATGTGCATAATGTCAGGATCTTTTTGACTCGCACATAATCTCTGCTTAAGCTATGGTGATATCTTTCAGTAAAAACCCAACTAATTTACTGCAGAAAACCGATATGAAGTATTTTCTTTCTGTTATGGCAAGTCTCAACATTTGTAGCAATCATTCAAGTCTACTGCTTTTGGACATCTAGCCAGATTTTGTAAACCCAGATGATTCTAAATTTTTCTGGATATTTATTTATTCTGACCTGCACCAAACTATAAATCCTTTTCAGCTTATGCTATATACTTTTTCTTTTCATTTATTCTTTTATAATGGAATACTACAACTTTTCCTTCTTGTTATCCACTGAATGAAATATTAACTATATATATTCTGGTTACAGATATGATTGAAACTATCTTTTTTTTTTTAATCTAAAAATGTCACCACTACTGAAAAAGTATCTTTTAAGAACCGTTTACTGTGAGACAGAGAGGTGTTAAAAATATTATCATTCATATAGGTTTTGAGACTCTCCAGGGTGCAAGTAGATTTGAGACTGCAATTTGATACGTATTTGTACTAAATGAAGTCTACAGCTTATATCAAGCTGTAGGTTTCTTTTAAAAGGAAAATCTATACTTGAGGGGTTAAGGCTAATGTGACAGTTTCCAGCATTTATTTTGTCATATTAGAAATTCAACCAGAACACTAAAAGACCTCTTGAAATCTAATCCAGTTTGGTTCATTTATTGCTTTCAAGGCTCAAAGAGATCATTAAAAATCAACACGGATTCTGGGCACTTTTTCATATATGCAAACTTTTCCCAAGGGCCTTTCCATATTCTAGTAAAAGTTCTTTCCGAGAAATCCACTCAATTTGACTCAGTGAGCCAGATGTCTGTGCTCTTGCCTTCATTAGCAAAAGCAGTGTAGTATTTTAGTTACTGCTGCTGTTACTGCTAACATCAGCATTCACAGAGGAGGAAGAGTTTGTATGAGAGAAGAGTAGATTTCTGAAGTCGAGTAATGCCATTAGAAAGTGCACTAAAGTTCAATTGAATTCTCTGGAAGGGAAATCCTATAGTATTATCTGCAGTGCCTGTTAATCTCTGAGGAACCAAAGATTTGCACACCTTTGAACGTTGAATTATTCCGAATTACACTTGGTAAAGATATATATGTACTAATAGCAGTACTGGAGAAATGATTCCCTGACAATAGCAATAATCTGAATTCATCTCATGATCCCACCCAATAGTGGGAAGATGATGATGATGTTGAGAACATTTCCAAACTCATGAGTGTTAGCTTACTTTGCTAATTCCCTGAAAGGGTTCTACTCTTTCTCAACTTGGTACTGAAATTGCTGAAATCGGAATTACGTCTGATTTTTGACATGAATGTTTACTGAGAGTGCCACTGTTTGTTTTTTCTTCACTGTAGCTGCAGAATACATGAATAATGCAGTTTTAGAAAAATACAAATTATACTGCAGTCAGTTAAAATAATGCCCCTGTTAAAAATTAAAAGCAAAAGGCACTCAATTAGATATGTATGATTGTGTGTGCAGATGAGGGATTTGAGGAAAAAATGTATTTTCTGATAGGGAAAAAAAAATTAAACCTGACACATTCAAGGATGAATATTGTCGAGCTGCTTATTTGGCCTGGTTGAAAAGGGACCATGCATTGGAATTAGAAGGCTGAAGTTGTATTTTACCAATAACTGAAAACTCAGAAGCTATTTCTAAAGAGTAATCTGGATCCTTCCTCAAAAATATAAAATTTTGACATAATAATTTCTGATTTAGGCGCCCAGGTCTTTCTTCTCTCTTGGTTAGTCATTGGTTTTGTTCTTATTTTTTTAAGTTTGTGCTGTTCGAAAGCTTTATGTCAACACTAAGTGGTTTGTGCAGTGTCGGCAGCTGAAAGGTCAAAAAAACAAAACTACACTTTTTTTTTTTTTTTAAATTATATTAATCCTGACAACTGCCTCATTGTTGCATGACAGATGGTCATAAATCCAGCCAATGTTTAGTCACGGATCACATTGTCCAAAACTGCAAAGCAATCATTATTTTTACATAAAACTTATTGCTTCATTTTTAGACTCATATTTGGTGCCTACAGAAACGTGAGCAAAATGATGAAGAAAATTATTCTGTCCAGCCTGCCAGATTTTTGTGGCATCTTCATTCTCTTGTTCTCTCCTTCTAAGCAGATTCTCACACCTGTTACCAGACTGTTATGCTTGTCAAAAACAATAAAAGCAAATCGTTTTAATTGTTAAGAACAGTCCTCAAGGCAGGACCATTAGGGAATCCTACTCATCATCCAGCTGGTCGCCCAAAATCTATTTGCTGCTGCAGTCTGTGAGCACAAGATTCTTTTGCATCCAGTGTTTGAAAGCTGCTTTTTAATTTCGGCCTTGCTTTTTGGAGGACAAATGTCTGTCATACTTCAAGTGCTAAATTTAGTCCCTAACAGTGAGATCTGTTTATTTTAATGCTATTTCAACATTACTGAAAAGAAATGAAACTCATGCTATGTCAGTTTGCTCTCATAGTTTCTCTGCATTCATAGTTTTGACTGGCACGTTGAATAAAAAATTTTCCTCAAAAGCATGAAACAAAATTGTCACATCTTTTGGCAGAATATGAACATCTCTAAATGCATTTGGTGAAACCAAAATAATTTCAAGATGATGAATGTGGTTTTTAAAACTTCTAAAACTCCAGTAAATATCAATAAAGTAGGACAGTCATTGGTACTCCGCAAAAATATATTTCAAAAGCGAATGTTTTAGAATTCCTACCTGTTTTAAAATAATGGCAAGTACATGGTTTTCGTGTTTACATCTAAAGGAAAACTGGCAGGCGAGGAAGTGGTTGCAAATATATATATATATATATGAGAAAAGTACTTCATACAATCTGAATACTGCATTTTAAATTTTTGCCTAAAATACTTTTGAAATAATATGCTCTTAAATAGCTTATCATTGGCTAGGAGAAAGCATTTTTAATCGTCTCTTTCTATCCCTCCTTTTACTAAGTTCTCATCTAGTACTTCCCAAAAGTTAAAAACAGAATGTGTAAAAGATCCTAAATGAGTCATTCCCTAACGTAGCAAGGAGGTAACTTATGCACAGGGTTTTTCACAATGGCAAAAACTAAGCACCCACAGATATGTAAAGTTCTGTTAGATGCACTGGCCAGCTTCCACAAAGTAAGTGCATTAGATGTATTTAACACTCCACGTGGAAAGTGCTATATACTAGAAAATGCTCCAGACAGCATCTGGTATGATGTCTATGCTAAGTAACTAACATTTCTGCAGATTACTGTAAAACCCAGGAGAGAGCTTATCCTTTTCTGCTATTGCTTATAGTAACTATAACCTAAGAATATGCACAACAGAGACCAAAAAGACTTCTGAATACAGTAAAACCTGTGCTGCTTTAGAGCTGCCCTCCCAATTGACTTAACAGCATTTCTTGTCTCACTGTTCTTTCATGACGGAGAATTCTACTTATGAGATACATGGAAGGTATGACTTTTAGGGCAGCTGTTTAAGTGATTGCTTAAATACTATATCTAGTAGAGGAATGAAATTGTTCTGCCATTCTTAGGGACCTGTACAGGCTGTAGGAGTGGACCAAGAGGAACTTTTAAGAAGTTCAACAGTGACAAAGGCCAAGTCCTGCCACAGCTGTACAGGCTGGTGCCTGCCTGGTTGCAGGCAGTGCTGCAGGAAGGGACCTGGGGGTCTTGGTAGATATACAATGAGCATGGTGTTCCCTGGCTGCAGAGACATTGAGGGGAGGGATTATCCCTTTATACCCAGCACATATAGCATACTACATCTGATTTTGAACCTCCAAATACTGGAAAGACATCAACAGGTCCCTGATCTGGTTCCTGACATCAATAATCCCTAATCACCCTACGCCTCTAGGGTGGTCAGGGACTGGGGCATGTGGCCTATGAGGAGAGGCTGAGGGACTAGGGCTTGTTTGGCCTGGAGAAGAGATGACTTTAAGGGGACATAACAGCAGTGTGCCAGAACCTACAAAGGGCTCTCAAGAAGACAGAGCCAGGCTGTCTTCTTAGCAGGGTCTTCATGGGAGGATGAGAGACATTTAACACAGCAAGGTCTGACTGGATGTAAGGGGAAACTTTTCACCACTACAGCAGTCAAGTGTTGACCAAAGACAGGTTGCCCAGCAGGCCTGTGCTGTCTCTTGCCCCGAAGGTTTTCAAGCCATGATTGATCAAAGCCCTCTGTAACCTGATTAGACCTGACCTCCTTTGAGTAAGACGTTGGACTAAAGCCTTTCTGAGATGCCTTTCATCCAGAATTATCCTACGAAAATTCATAGTCTTTTGCAAAGCATTGAATGTTCCACATTCCTAGAGTATTTCAAGAAGTGAGAAGCTCTGGATGCCAGGAAGTTCCCTGTTTCAAATGTCACCTCCCCAACAGAAGCTGGTGATTCTGCTCCTGTTATTCATGCTGACTCATGCTGTTTCTGAGTACTTCCACTGAAATTAGTACGGTTACTGTCAGAATAAGATATAACCAGTGAGAAAGAACAGCAGGACTAAGCTGTCAGTGTTAGCTAAGCCTTGAGAGGCTTATCACTTCCTCTTCAGTTGCGAATTAAATGACAAAAACTTAAAAAGCAATAGCACGTTTTAAAAAAGCAAACTGTTTTGTTTACTTTAAATTTTAATAATACCTATGATTTGGCAGGATCATTGACCATAAAAGAGAGGAATGTTGATTCTAGCATTTTTTCCTTATTCAGAAACTGATCTGCAGTAGAGAAGTACAGCTAAACTGAACAATATCTAAATTATAATTACAATGACAAGTAGAACTTTTCTTATTTAACAAGTGTTTTCTATCATTATATGATTTGATATATGGCTAATAAAGTTAAATTATGCTAGAGATATATAAAATTCACCCAGAGACTCTCCCATATTAATGTGCATCATAATTTAACTTACAACACACGTTCACCAGGGTAGAATTCTACTGATTAATATTTGCCATGTAAACTGCAATATGCTGTGAAGAATGAGTCTTACTGATTGACTGCATGAATGAAGTAAATAAGCGTCCCACCTAATAACTTATCAAACAGATAAGTAATCGTGTGGAGAATTTACAAGTGAAAATTAATGTCTGCTACAATAAAAATGTGTCCAACAGTAAAGCAAAAAGACTGTTCAGTGTTCAGTCATTCTTCTGGCTTTTTCACTTCTTTTTTACTAGAGATAGGGATTTCAGGTTCTTTGTTTAATTCTCACTTTGTACAATAAACAGTTGGGGTTTTTTTGTAAGGCCTGCGTTAGAATGAACTGTGTTTAAGTTATAATGAAATCCTGTGGGAGAATTCTAAATTCCAAGTAAAATGGAATAGCATGAAATATTAAGTTTGAAACACAGTTGACTTATGTGATAAAATCCATACAGACAGCCTAAAAATTCAATTTCAATCTGAAATTGCTTAAAACGACAGGATGACAGCCTTACAATACTAGCCTTAGCTGTTGTGATCCCATCGCATTAGAACTATTCAGGAGACTATGTAGAACTACCCAGGGAATTTATAGTGTCTAGTATCCAGTATTGTGCTATAATTAAAACATATCAACATAAAGGCTCCCTAAAAAAAAAAGATTATTTGTTTCTATTGGTTTTCTTGTGGTGTATAGTGCTGTGGATGTAGTCATAATGATGATGGTGTACTCTCTCTCTTTGCTTCCTATGTGACAGGCTATATGCTCTGTTGACTTTTAGTAAGTGAGGATATGAGCTTTTCCACACTGCTGCTGCCTCCATACTAGTAAATCTGTACCTGTCTGTATATAGGAAATGAGATTGGTACTGTCTTGTATGAATTCTGAAAATTAATTTTAAAAAATTGCTTATTTCTTAGTTTTTCTTAGTCTAATCTAAATATTAAAACATTTGCTACAGTTAAGACTGCAGTTTGATCTTGTGACTCACATGAAATGTATAAACGCTTCAAGAAGAGGAAGAATATTGTCAGAATGTTTGCTGCATTACCTCTTTAAACGCAGTGTATACTTCTTTTGATACATACATCTGGAGTGGGAGGAATAGTTATCCCCATGAGCTGCACTGAGAACATTGGTGCTGTCTCTGCGATTAATATCGCCCTGAAATCTGCAAAGGGTTGTCCCCATTGCCCATGAGAAAGATCACTCATTCACATTTCTCATTCTTTTGAATGCAGGATCGCAACTGCTTAGAACTTGCTCCTATATCAGAAAAGGAACTGATTTAATGTCATAATATCACTACACTATCATTCTTCACGATCTCACATGGTTTATTGTTGAGGAGTGCAGCATCTGGAGCGGGTGATTTCACAGGGAAAAATTGTTTAATTCACATAGTTTAAACTGATTCAGGACTGAAGAGGTTTATTGCCACATAATTCATTGGTAATCAGTGAACTATATATTGAGGGTCAGTTTCATAATTGCAACAGATAAGCCACTGTCCTAGACACTTATAAAATGCCTGTATACACCTACACATTTCTAAACAACCTTCTGTAACTAATCCTTGAGTTCTGCAAACACGCACACACACACGATTACATGCACACCCGCCCCCTCTCAGAGGATGTGTGGGCCAAAACCGCACACTCTAGCTCCCCACACCACCTCTTGCAGTGCTCCAATGCACACATACAGTAAAAAGAACACCCCATGAGGTGACATACATACTACCGAGGTGTGGGTCCCTCTCTGCTGTGCTCTGGCATGCTCATGCCTCCGACAGGAGGTGACTCCATCAGACATGGACAGATGCCAGCAGGGTGACTTCTGGCAATGTCAAAACAGATTTTCATTGCTGCTCTGTTACCCTCTCCTTTGTCTCCACCATTGCAACTTTTTATTCCCTTTTTATACTTCTCAAGCTGAGTCTATCTTTGTTTCAAAAGGCTTTTGATATTCCCCTGGTTACTATGTAATCTAAGTAATGTTTTCTTCCTCTTTGGTGTCACTAGGTTTGGGGAAAATGCCCTCCTAGACAGTTTTGGATGGTCCACTCTACCACACACTTGGCACACAGGTTCCTATCTTACCAACTGCTGTCATCCAGGCCATTTAGCACACAGCAAGGACTGCGCAGGTTAATCTCTTGTGACTTGTTTGTCAATGACAATAGTCCTGTGTCCTGGTCCAGGGACACCTGCTAGAAGTTTGCTATCCCTGCTGTAAGTTCTTAATATAAGTCTTTAGTTGTATGCTCTGTTATCAATGGCATCACAACCCTAAAAGTATAAGAATGGTGACACTGGTTCACAACAACAGTCTATGTGATCAGCAGCAGTTGCTAACAGCAGATGCTTAAGGAAGAATACCAGAACAGGGCAAATGTAGTGATTCTTCTTGAAAATCCTGTCCCAGCCTCTAATATTTGTTGCTAAACCATAAATAACATCTTTTTAATCTGGCATTCCTCAGCTGATTTCTCTTTCACGACTATCTTTAGCTCCCCATGAACCCACATTCACTTTTATCATGTATAGCTTCCCATGGCAAGGAGCTACATAGCTTAATGACATGTTAAGAATCATCTCCTTTTGTTGCCTTCTTGTATTGCACAGGACAATGAATGGCTGATTGATATGTACCCCTATCCGAGCAAATCACCAACTTTGCAGTCTGTATCACAGTCAGTTGTTTTCCAGGCTGAAGAATCCTAGTCCATTTATCACTTTTTAAATTTTTCTTGCTGTCCTGCTCTGACCCTTTTCAATTCTGTTGTGTTCTTTTTGAGGTAGGGCACCAGAAAAGCACAAAATATGCATAAGGCATGACTGATGTGTAAGAAATTCCCAGACGCTGCCTCCAGACTCCTGATTCTTAATTGTTCTACACAGCAAGCTAAGCACATGCTTGCTCTTGGTAGAGTTCAATATTACTTGTCCATTGCTTTTAGTTTCCTTTTGATTACTTGTTCCATTTCTGGCAATGCAGAAAAGAGTTCCTGTAGCGAGGAGTCTCCTTGTGATGGAAAAATCATAAACTAGCATAAGCCATGTGCTCTGTTATCCTTTCTTGTATAAAATACATTGCTTACCACAACAGTATATCTTATTTGCATATGTTTAATAATGCTATCCTAAAAAATGGAATCAATAAGAAGTTTAGTGGATTATTTGATTAATTAAAGATTGGGGGAAATATACATATTAAAATGTTAACTTCACAGTTATCTATTTTTTTAAAAAAACAAGTATAGGTGGAACTCAGTTGTGCAAAAACTGTTGCAGAAATACTGCAGATTTTCAATATAAAATAAAATAACAGTGTGGTCAGCAAGCTCAGCAGGCATGAATCTAATGCTAGAATGGCATCTGAGAGCTAAGGAAATTGATTTGTGCTATGAACTTTTGCATGAGTTTTCAGACAAGCAGCTTTGGAAGATGAGTTCAAGTGATCATTTTGATCATTTTCTATCATTTCACCCATCCACAAGAAGGGCCAGAAGGAGGATCCGGGGAACTACAGGCCAGTCAGTCTGACGTCGGTGCCTGGGAAGGTCATGGAACAGATCCTCCTCAGTGCCATTACACGGCACATGCAGGAGAACAGGGTGATCAGGCCCAGTCAGCATGGGTTTGTGAAGGGCAGGTTCTGCCTATCAAACCTAATATCCTTCTATGATAAGGAGACCCACTTAGTGGATGAGGGAAAAGCTGTGGATGTTATCTACTTGGATTTTTGCAAAGCTTTTGACACTGTTTCCCACAGCATTCTCCTGGAGAAACTGGCTGCTCATGGCCTGGACAGGTGTACTCTTCGCTGGGTAAAAAACTGGCTGGATGGCCGTGCCCAGAGAGTGGTGGTAAATGGAGTTAAATCCAGTTGGTGTCCAGTCACAAGTGGTGTCCCCCAGGGCTCGGTGCTGGGGCCAGTTCTCTTTAATATCTTTATCAATGATCTGGATGAAGGGATCGAATGCACCCTCAGTAAGTTCACAGATGACACTAAACTGGGCGGGCATGTTGATCTGCTTGAGGGTAGGTTGGCTCTGCAGAGGGATCTGGACAGGCTGGACCAATGGCCTGAGACCAATGGTATGAGGTTCAACAAGGCCAAGTGCCAGGTCCTGCACTTGGGTCACAACAACCCCATGCAGCGCTACAGGATTGGGGCAGAGTGGCTCGAAAGCAGCCCGACAGAAAAGGACTTGGGAGTGTTGGTTGACAGCCGGCTGAATATGAGCCAGCAGTGTGCCCAGGTGGCCAAGAAGGCCAACAGCATCCTGGCCTGTATCAGGAATAGTGTGGTGAGCCGGACTAGGGAAGTGATCATCCCCCTGTACTCGGCACTGGTGAGGCCCCACCTCGAGTACTGCGTTCAGTTTTGGGCCCCTCGCTACAAGAGGGACATTGAGGTGCTGGAGCGTGTCCAGAGAAGGGCTACAAAGCTGGTGAAGGGTCTGGAGGACAAACCTTATGAAGAACGACTGAGGGAGCTGGGGTTGTTTAGCCTGGAGAAGAGGAGGCTGAGGGGAGACCTTATCACCCTCTACAACTATCTGAAAGGAGGTTGTAGAGAGATGGGGGCTGACCTCTTCTCCCTGGTGACAAGTGATAGGACGAGGGGAAACGGGTTCAAGTTACATCAGGGGAGGTTTAGATTAGATATTAGGAAACATTTCTTCACTGAAAGGGTTATTAAACATTGGAATAGGCTGCCCAGGGAGGTGGTGGATTCACCATCCCCAGAGGTGTTTAAAAAAAGGGTAGATGGGGCACTTAGGGACGTGGTTTAGAAGTGGCTCTTGTCAGGGTAGGCTAAAGGTTGGACTCGATGATCTTAAAGGTCCCTTCCAACCTCAACAATTCTATGATTCTATGATTCTATTTGGAATGTAAGTGAATGCTGAATAGAGATCTGCCTTCTTCATAAACATTAATCATTAAATTGTTAGTAAACACAATTCATTCTTAGTCACTGTCAAACTTCTGGCTTTTGGACGAATTTGTCAATTTTCCTTGTCTTTTTTATGTGTGGAATACTGGGAAATCAGACTCAATACTTACAAGTGGCCACAGAAGTCTCTCCCTCTTTCTAAGAGGTCTCCTCAGGACTGATGCATCGCTAGTAGAAAATATTAAGAATTCTAGCTGCATACTGGTATCTTATGTGGGGTATTCAATAGAAGTTTTCCATTACAAATGGAAAACAAACATGACCTTCCCACATCTATATATTTTTTCAGGACATTTCCTTTCCCTTTTTCTTTCTCCATTGTAAATAGAAAACAAATATTTCTTTCCCACATATATATGTATATATATTATTTTTTTTTCAGAGTTCAGATACTTCAGATACCCCTGTTTCCAAAATCTCTACACATTTTCCTAATTATTTCACTCCTGGCACCTCTAAATATTAAAATTGTCCAGTTTTAGAAGGTATTTTTTCATCTGAAAATAATTTAAGTGTCAATAGATCAAGAAATGCATACTGCCTAACTAAAGCTTTTATTTCTCATGGAACATTAACTTAGCGTTGCATTCATCCCGTAAGCAAAAGAATTCCTTTGAGCAGAGTAATAAGGCAGGGAGTATTGCTACTTATAATCTCTGTTCTATTCTCTCGTACTTTAGGTTTCATTGTCACAGGTCTTCAAAGTATTCTGGTATTTGGTAAGCTTTAGGGAGCTTACAAAAAATGGTTAAACTATCTGGCTTTTCTTTTTTTTTTTTTTTTTAAACATAGAAAATGATGCAAGATGTTCTGGTGGACGTATGGACATATGTACAAGGAATGGGGCAAAGCATCAAAACTTCCACGACGGAGAAAAAGACAATACTAAACTCAAGAGAGAATGGTCTTGGGAAAGCATCTCTGCCTTCCTCTCTGTAGGCTACTGAGTGCAGACATGGAAGTTTTAGACTCCTGCATGATCCATTTACAGGTACCCCATCTAAATGCCAATGGAGGGCAGGCATCTTGGCCTAGACCTGGCAATGCAGTATTAGTGAAGCCATACTATCAGAAAGATGGGTTACGGGGGTAAAGCTGGTGGAAAAACTACCGCTAGTGAGTCAGAGAGAGATTTTGCAGAAATGCTGTGGCTTTCACTGTGGCGATAAATCCATATTTGTCATTAACCTCGAGAAGCCTTTTCCCTAAAAATGCTTTCTTAGAAAGTGTTTGTTGGAAAGTTCCCTTTGTTAGTTTTCAAGTGCTATTGTTAAAATGATAAAAAATGCTCTACTCTGTATGTCAAAATGAAACATTCATCCAGCCCAAGTTGATGATCTGATTCCATAATAGTATTTTGGTTACTGTTTTATGTGAATTCATTTCACAGTTGAGAATGATGGGAGGAAGAGCTTCCTACTAATTTTTTATGCCCCTTGTATTACTTATTCCACCAGTCTAGATCTCATTATGACGTTTCACAATTTTAACTTGTGGCAGATCTTTCTTAAAATTATGTACATTACACCAATGATCCTATTTATCCTATCACTGCAAATGATATAAAGATATCAGTGCATGTGTATTGCTGTGATCTTATGGCTATGGATGCTTGTTCATGTTAAATCTTACCTGAATCTTGTAATTTTTATATGGTCCTCAGAAGGATACACTAAATTTAAAAATTGCCTGTATGTGATGCTAATTTGGAGGAGAGAACACAGAAGATTTGAAAAGTACATGAAAAAATTGGTGGTGTTTGGTTTTTCCCATGAAAATCTTGAGGGGGACTCTGTGCAAAGCACTTTGCTACATTCTCCAATCAATTGACCTAAAATGAATGATTGTTTTAGATCTTCAGTTTGCCATTTTATCATAGCCTTATGGTCCCTAACTAAATTATCAAAACCCATTCCTAGGCAGGACTTTAAGCAGTGTGAAATTAACATGATGGAAAGTCTTAAGACATCGTAGATCAAACTGCCTTTATTTGTGTGAGGAAACATCATCTATAAATTGCGATCCAAAGAAATATTGCTCTACATGTCTTCTTTCACACAGTAGGCATTCTGTAATATGGAAGAGGTTTTCAGCAGAATCAGTTAAACCTTTAGACCAGAAGTTCTTTGGCCCCTGATTCCATGGTTTTACTTCTTATTTCTAGAATACTGTTTTTCGAACAGTCAGTTTCTTACCAGGATTAATTGTGCTGTAGTTTTGTAACATTGCATACAAGTACTTGCTTTTCTTCTTGTAGTTCGTGGGGCATGGCTCAGGCTGTGGAAGGTTGGTTGCAGTGGATCTCATGTTCCAGGCCCCTCGTCTTTTCTGGCATCATTCAGAGAAGACATCCAGGCATAGGAAACGTGTAGATGTTCCCATGAGACATGTCAAAGAGCAAAGAAAGTCATCTTTATTTTTAGGTCTTATAACATAGTAATAGTAATAGTAAGAGCAATAGCGATAGTAACACTAACAACGATAATAATGATAAATAATGCTGGACCTTCATTAAATTAATTCTTTCTGTGGCTTACACTACATTACAATTGATATTGTGGTATTTTTGTAATTCTTTAAATCCAAAAAGCAACTCCCATTAGGATAAGTTTGCTTAGGAATCTGACTTTGTTTTCACTATAAACAAATTGAAATTACAAATAATGGGTTTTGCTGATTTTATTTTTTTTTAAGTCAGGTGAGCACATTAGAATCATAACATATATATTATATAATATGGAAAGATTCTTAATGTTTGAATTGTCTGCAAGGGATTAAGCTAAATATGGTAGACTGTGTACAATAAAAATTGAGAAAATAGAACTGAAACTTTGAGACTAGATCCAGTTATTTCTTATCCAAGATTTTAGTCCTAATTAGTGTCTAATAGTTATAGTTTGACCCTGTGTAGGGTTTAAGAAATTTATCTCTACATTTAATTTATGAATGTAGGTTAAAAAAAGATTTTTAGAAGAAATGTTTATCATTCTAAAAATGCAAATACCCTCAGCTACTTGTTAGCAATGCCCTACAGAGCAACAAATAAAGAAACAAATAAACTCAACATCTTATACAATGCTATAGATAACATTAATAATTTTGGCTACAGGCATTACAAATTAGGAGGATAGAATTTTCCCTGGGGAAAATAGCTTAAGGGGTATAATAGACTTGGAACTTTCAACAGTGTGAATAATGAATTATCCAATTTTATCCAAAACTGAAACGCACATCTTCACTGTTCAACAAATAAGGAAACACTAATTCCCTTTATCATCATGGACAGTAATGAATGGGGAATTTAAAATATGAAATGGGGATTAGACAGGGTAGAACTATTACTCTTAAAACTTGTTACACAGTAATATCTTCATGTTTTGTGACAAATGTTGATTTAGTTTTACATTAAATGGTTTTACAACATGTTAATTATATGTCCTGTGTGAAGTGGGATAGCAAAGGAATGCTGTCACCCTACTTAGACAAAGCTAAGGCCATGGCACGTTGCCTCTGGACAATGTCTGTGCCAGGAGGTGGTAAGTATAACAGTGGAAGCACAGGATGAAACCTTAAAGGATTTCTTGCTTTTCCTATTTGACAGGTCACTAAATGCACACCAAATTTGGACAACACAAGAAAATAATTGATTTATACATTAGGTACCGTTAGTACACATGTAAGACAGCACATCTTCAAGTAATAGTCTATATACAATTACAAGTAGAAATTTCTGCAGGGAAGTAGTGGTTTGTTGACGTGGTCTGTCTGCTCAATGCCCACCCAGCTGCTCTCTCACTCCCCTCACTCACCAGGACAGAAGGAGAGAAAAACATGAAAAAGCTCACGGGATGAAATAAAGACAGGGAGATCACTGACCAATTACTGTCACAGACTCGACTTGGGGAAAAGTAGTGTAATTTATTGCCAATTAGAAATAAAGCTGGATGATGAGTAACAAAGAGAAAACCCGAAACACCTTCTCTCACCCATTCCCTTTCTTCACAGGCTTGGCTTCACACCTTTCACTCCTGACTCCTCTACCTCTTTTTCCCGAGCAGCGCAGGGAACGGGGGTCTGCGGTCAGTCCACAGCAGCTCCTCTCTGCCGCTCCTGCCCCCTCACACGTTTCCCTGCTCCAGCCCGGGCCCTTCCCAGGGGCTGCAGGGAAACCCCCGCCCCAGCGGGGTCTCTGCCGGGGCCGCGGGGGCATCTCCGCGGGGGCGCCCGGAGCCCCTCCTCCCCTCCTCCCGCTCTCCCCTCGGGGCTCGCAGGGCTGTTTCTCACCCGGTTTCCCTCAGCCCTGGCTGCCGGGCAGCGTTTTGCCCTTTCTGAGCCAGGCTTTCCCCGCGGCGCCCGCCCGTGGCTGAGGGGCTCAGCTGTGCCCTGCGCTGGGGCCGTTGGAGCCGGCTGGAACCGGCTGTGTCCGGCACGGGGCAGCCCCGGCCCGGCAACACAGGGCCACCTCCCCCCCGCGGCCAGCACCTGGGCACCTGCAACCGGTAGGTAAGTACACAGAAAGGAAAACTCATGATTTCACAGAAGTCTATAAAGGTAGCGATCAGCTAAAATTTGAAAAGCCACATATTTGTGTGAAGTAGCGGCTTTTATTAGATTTAAATAGCGTACACCTAGTTGGCTACTCGCCTTTTTAAAAAATGTCTTAAGTTGATTTTCATAGAGCTCTTTTCCCTAGACAACAAATAGGATGGACTGTAGTAATGGCTTACCAGTTGTCAAACTGTTCCCTGTGAATCTCTAACGACCTATGGAGTGTTTGCAGCAGCAGCCGTCTCCCTACAGCGCTTCGGTGGCGCTGAAGAAAGAGTCCAGGGAGCTGTAAAAGTCAGGAAAAAGGCCGCCTTCCAAGGCGTAAGGAAGGACTTAGGAGGAAAGAGGAGGGGAAAAAAGCCCACAACAACACACTTGACAACAAATAAAACTGAAGCGGGATGAGGATATCGGTAGGAGGCGCAGGAGGGGAAGGCGAGCCGTAAGGTGTCAAAGTGAACGAAGATCAGACAGGAGAGGGAGAGAGCAGGAGGGCAAAAAGGTTTGCACAGAATTGCACACATTTACAGTACTTTCCTAGCATTACTTCTCAGTGTAAGCAGTGGGTGTCTTTGTCTAAGGACACATTGCAACTGCAGACTGGAAGGGCTGTGTCCCACCAGGGAGTGGCTTTTCCAAGACGTGATGTGTTTTCTGGAAACATCCACAAGCATTTGGAAATTGAGCTGCATGATTCAAGCTTTAGAAGAATGGAAAAAGTCAGTCTTCGTAGTTGCAAAGTAGAAGTCATGTAATCCTAATTATTTGCAAAGCATAACATTTTTTAAATTGTAAGCTGTTAGTCCTTCAGGGATCTTTGCCACCAAGCTATAGAATCATAGAATCATTTATATTGGAAGAGGCTTTAAGATCATCAAGTCCAATTGTAAACCTAACACTGCCAAATCTATCATGAAACCATGTCCCTAAATGCCACCTCTACGCATGTTTTAAATACCTCCAGCATCATTTAATGACACTCATCCAATGGGAGGCAGGGTACCTTTCCAAAAAGTATAAGGGACGTCTCGTGTCGCCTGTCTGAACCCCACGCCACTGGAAGGCTGAGCAGTTTGACCTCGTGAGAAATAGGCTCATCTGAGTTGTGCTGACGGCACGAATGACGGTATTTCAGACATGGCAACACAAGCAGTGTTGAGAAAAATCATAGACTTTAAGTATGAAATGTATTTTCTTTAAATGCAAATGGAAATTCCACAATGTGGAAATAACACATTGTACTTCACCACAAGGGAGTACGGAAAGATGCCGAAGTGTGTGTGTTACCCATTTTAGTGTGAATACGTGTTTTTGAAAATATTGTTTGTTAATTATGGCTTTTTTATTTCTTTAAAAGTACTTTGAATTTCCTTAAAGTAATTTCAAATGTTACTTCAATAACGTTTCTAAAATACAAGAGATTTTAGTAAAAGAACTACGTTTTTGGGAAGGTGGTTTCACAGTATGGTATTGCAGAGAAATCTAGTATGAATGGCTCATTTATAGATTAGATTATTTTGTATGTTTTTGATAAGCTTGCTATTGTGTACAGCCACAAAATGAATCTCCTGCGTCTACAAATCCTGTTAATACGATATTGATTACATAATTTGCCTTCTAAATTTTGCATTTGTTAGTTGTAAATAATAACATTGTTTTGAATCATATCTCCAAATGAAGGGTAGGGAAAACAAAACAATGTCCAACAAAAACAAGCAAAAATTACATCCAGTCAAGTGCCTCTGGCTTAAGTGACAAAACAAGAAATCAATTGGCTGAAATAGTCAATCTTGTGTGTTTGCACTTTCTATTAATTATATTACAGGGGAAAACCATGTCTCAATCATTCCTTCATTTTCTACGTATTATTACAAGCCAGTGACAGCAGTGATACCTACAGCAAAAATATATTAGGAGAAAAATGGTACATTTATCTTTGGTTCTGTGGCATACTATTTAATTTAAATAATGCTGGAGCATGTGTGCTAGGCTCTGCTAATGATTCACTGATAAAATTGAGAATTTGGCTATTCCATTCTATAATTAGATACACATGTGAATGCTCTGTTGGCCACAAATTGCAAACCTGCGTCGCTGCCGACCACTTGTCTGCTTGCCATCAGTTTCAAGCCTTTAAGAGAGAGTATATGGTGTTAAATGCACCCCGTTGGCAGCTGGTTCACAAGGTTCACAAGTCGTGGTTCCCAATTGCAATGGGTCTCTTACTGTCAGTTTTCTTTGTGAGTTGAAGACTCAAAACGGTAACTGTAGGGAAGCAGAACAGCCTCAGTTGCTGTCAGCTTCCACAGGAGACAGCCTTCCTTAGGCCTGTGAGGAAAATGCATCATAACATGCAGACTACACATACATTTAATTTGTTCTTTTGTATATGGAAGATAGAGGCTGAAATGAGAAGCCTCAGTATATGCAGAGTCACACAAGTACACGCTCATTTCAAGAAACAAATGTTAAACTTCAATTGAAGAGTGATGATTGGCTCTACAACTTTTCTCAAAATGGTTATGTATTAACACCAGGTGTTTGATTAATCTTAGCTATAATAAATTTCTAATTTACATAACTACAAACATTAGACTCTGCTCATTAGAGGAAGGGACGTTCTCTATTACCATCCATTGATGGAACAAACGAAATGGCATCCATATGTTACCTCTACGTTTGTTTCTCCTGCTCCCCTCCCCCCCATTTCCCAAAAGTATGAATATTTAGCTATTTAAGTGAAAGTAAGATTTATGGAAGGTAGTATTATTTTCAATATCTTGCAGCATTGGAAAATGTTGGCAACAAATAAAGAAATGAACTCTTAGGAGTCAGACAGCAATTCCATTTTCTGCAACAAAACTGTTTCTTGCTTTTCTTTTTTTTTTTCTTTTAATAGAACAGTTATTAAATATTAAAAGTTGAAATTGTTTTTCAAAAAAAAAGACCGAGTCCCCAATTTTCATTTCATTTCACCTTGTGAAAGCCCTGAAAGCACGTTAGGAACTCATGCACTTTCGTGCTCCCGATCTGTTCCACAGTATTCAGTTTGTTCTTTTACAAACACAGATGGCTAGAAATAGATGGATTGAGACTGATCCTAAGGCTGATGGAAGGGTGTTTTTCATGAGGGAAGATATTTTCAGGGAAAGGAAGTAATTGCACCCAGTCATCGCCAGTCTTATAAGAAAACTCTTATGGGATGGGACACTGGGTTGGTCAAAACTTTGAGTTTGGTCTGTTTAGACAGCGTCAAAGGGTTAGTACCCTTAAAAGACTGGAAAAGCTTTTAGAGTCAAAATCCAGGTTTTTTTCTGGGACAGAAATACAGGTGGACAACTTTTTAGAAACGTAACTCAAAATGACGAGCTAGGAGTACATAAATGATAAATTATTTGTAAATAAAACTTCTCCTGTCCCTCTGTACTTGAGGGATACTTTCAGATTTGCCCTCTGGGTAGTCAAGACCTTCCGGGTACTGCAAACTCTGCCATCTCCTCTGTGTCTCCGAGGAAAGTCTCTCCCCATCGCCACCCATAAGGCCTGACTGTGTGTCTATCATGTGCTGCACTTTGATTTTCCAAGCTTTCATCTGTGCTGCAGTCTCACTACTTGCTGGGCACTCACTCTCTGCTGTGTATCTTATTTGCACTTTTGAAATGTCTCTTCCCTGTGCGCATTCAATTCATTACAACGTGCTCTCCAGACCTAAACTCATTACTCAATTTTTAAAGAATTATCATATAGTTACATAAACAATTAAAACGCATGCCATCTTTAACATATCCTTATTGAGCTGTTAAATATTGTTGGATGGAAGGGAAGAGAACAGGAAAGAAGGGGAAATAAAGGACCATGACAGTAACACAGCCACTATTCCTTTTCTGAAGGGAAGCTGCCATGTAACTCCCTCACACTGACATGTCCCACGATAGCTCTTGGCTTTGGTGGGTTTTTTTGTGGGTAGGGAGGGGAGCATGTCTTAGGACCTTCTTAGAAACCTCTTCTCCACGCTTTAAATCTTATGTGGAAGGAGGAAAATATTTAAAGAGATAAGGGCCTCAATCATGTCCCACTTTAGGACATATGTTTCCCAGCAGGGACAACCAGAGGTAGCACAAGGTCTGGATGTATTTTTTACATGTCTTTTTTTTTTTTCCTCTTTGAGATACTCACTTTTACATGGGTATGATTACTGTAGACTGCTAAAATTAGTTCAATGCTTAATTATTATGACACACTGATAGACATGATAAAATGCTCCCTGGTGCCTCAAGCAGATTCTTGCCAGAAGATATTGGAGAGATTTGACTGTGCCCTTCACAACTAAGAGTCACATTTATGTCTGCACAAAATTTTTTGTGACAGACTGAAGTGAATGGTTATAGGCGTCAGAAGATTGGATGTGCAAAATCTCCGTAAATGCAGCTAGTAGTAACATAAAATGTAAGAAAGAGCTAGGGGTATTTCCTTAAGGTTTTCTGTAAATTGACTTGAAAAGATCTAGGTTTTATTCCCTTGCAAATATTTGTTTCCCAAAATGCTATCACTTGAACTAAAAATTATTTCCCTAAGGCTACCGTACATTTTGCTTCTGAGAGCTAAATATATGTGAAGAAGAGAGTAAGCAAAAATCCACATTCTTAAATTCTTCTAATTGTTAACAGTTTGTATTTTTCTCAAGAACCGTCACACTCAGAGACACATCTTCAACTTTAGAGAAACAGCCTGAAATTTATCAGAGGTCATCCTGGTGATCCTACAGTTTCTGGTTTGGTATTTGATTGTGGAAAATGATGTTCATTGGAATTTATTACTCTGACAATTACATTTTTTGTTCACCCTACTTCTACTTATCATGTCCTAGCTCATCATGTGCGGGATGAGCTAGTTTTATCCTGAGATCAGATCTTTCAGTAGAGCCATCTGTGTTGCTGGGCTTGTAAATGAGAAAAAAAGATAATTCTTTCTAAAAATCTGAAAGCAAACTGGAAGACTGAAGTGGCTGCAGGCAAAATGTTATGTGCAGTACTTGTGCTTTAAATGAGAAAAGAAGTATAAAATAAGTGCTGTGGAAATTCTGTCCCAATAAATTTTATTCTGGCTACCTCTACCATTTGGGGATTTGGAATCTCTTTCATATGATGGAGGACATTTTCTGTAACCTTGCAGAGGTATTATAAAGATTAATGCATTTATATTTTTTTTAATGAGGAATTCTGATAGAGTGATGAGAAATCTCATATCTGTTTGGACTTTTAAAAATTTATTTTTAATTTTCAAAATCTGAATATTGCTTATGGTTTTGTGTTTACTATAAATGTATGTTTTGTAGAAATCAGGTTTAAGCCCTCAAATGGGTACATTTAACCTGAATAATAGTTGATGATTCAGTGGCCGTGAATGTTAACATTTGTGTTTGCTTTAGTGTGATGGTTGTGTAAACTTCGCATCACTCCAAGGGACAGAAAAGAAAAAGTTTTTTTAAAAATGTTTTTATGTTTCAGGACACTGATAGGTTAGTTTTCACTCCAGAATATTTTCCTCACCCTTATCGACAACCAGAACTTCAATCTGCACCCTCCCTTTACAATTATGCACAAGATATGCTCCAGAAAGAAAACTATGTGAACATATTTTTGAATCTTAGAATAGTAATTTTGGCAAGTATATGCAAAAAATCTGTGTGGAGTTCACTTAAATTATTACCTTAAAAAAAGGAATTGTTGTGTTTTTCCAAATGAACAGCTTGTAAATAAATAAATAAATAATAATTGTACAAATTTTGATGCATCGTTTCACTAGTTTTTATTGTTAAATGATGTTCAAAATGGAGCGAGATTTTGAATAGGAGATTAAAAGTTACCTAGTTTAATTTCATGCATAGAGCAGCTACAGTAACTTCCCTCTGATTGTTCACTGATGTTGACAATTCAAATGTTCTTTTAAGGCAAACAGTATTTACAGATGTTCTTGTGACAAAATGTACAAAATTAAGTAACAGAAATAGATTACCTCATAGAGAAGATTTGTGTGAGTGTTCTGGAACATAGCTGTCAACTTCAGCTAAACTATTACTGACACTGACAAGAAATGGGAGGCTGTGACATCAGTATGGCTGGGGCTTTCTTTTTAGTATTGCTGCTAGTAAATTCACGTTTCTCTAAACTGCTGTGTTCTGTAGTCTATTAAGGGAAACCAAATACTTTATCTGTACATCAAACATAATCCCCTAAACCCAAGTAAAGCTTTTCTATCATTATGAACGTTGCAGTGGCAATGCCACGACATGTTCTTTTTTACGGTAAAAGTTTAATTCAGTGTGCTATTTAAAAAGAAGGAACATTACATATCAGTGCCATAAACAAGGTACTGAAATGAGAGGGCCATGTACATGAGAGGAAGTGATTAGGGCATGCATGGAAATCAGGGGTCTGCCTCTTTAATTGCAAAGACTAGCTGTTGTGGGCAAACCTTATGATTTGCTCATCGTGCATCTGAAACTTCATAGAAATAATTCTAAACAAACCCCTGTGAATCCAATCATGTTAAAGAATTGAAACAATGCAAGTTGAAGACAGAATTTGAAGGGAATTAATCTGGAAGTAAGTATAAGCCAGTATCTAATAGACTAATGGCTTTTTTATTTATTTATTGACCTTGGTGTTTCTGAAGAGTCTGCATTTTGCTTCATCACATGGATAGTTATATGTATTTTAAAAGTACAAGTGCCTGAGAGAAGGGAGGCAGGTCTTAGATAGAACTGTGTTAGTGAAACAACTCCAAATTTGCAAATTAAAAATTTAGCAATTCCTTTTACAGATAAGTGTTCATCTCCTCCTTGAAATTATCTGTGGAAATCATTCTGTGAACACCAAAAGCATGGAATATGAGTCACTATCTGCTTGAGTGAATTGCCAGCACACATACCCTATATACCTAGGGATAAGATTTGGTTCTCTGAGGTGCTCTTCAATGCCCACAAGAATATAGAGTACATTTTTAAAAACCTTTCCTTAAAATAAATAATTAATTCCAATAAACATGGCATGTCACTGCAAAATGAAATTCTGCCTGGCACCCAGGTTTACTGGTTGGTTCCCACAGGGGATGACATCAGGCAAGAAACTTTCTTTTTTTCATAGTTCGGTTTGCATAGGTATGAAATACGAAATAATAATGATCAATTTCCTTTATAAGCTATTTTGAAATCTCTTGGTAAGATCACTGGATAAAGTTACAAAGGAGAATAGCTGCCTTCATTGTGAAGTCCTTTTCCATTTCTAAAAAAAATTTTCCTTTCTTTGCATTAATCAAGACACTAATGGTCTGGAAATATGTGCAAGAATATAATTCAATTCTTTGTTGTACTCATAAATCTGAGAAGATGATTTAAGGCAGCTCAGAGGCATTTTCGCTTTTCAGTCTGCATTTCCTTAATGTAGGTTCTTCCTGAATAATTTCCATATTGTGCAGATTGTTAAACATACTGAGACTTTGCTTGCAGTTACCTAGATTTCCATCAGAATGTCTTGCCAATGATACAGCTGTAGTACATCAAAATGTAAAAATAAGCACATAGACTTAAATTCCTGCACAAATCATGCTCCAAATAAATGTGTTCCCATGATTTTTGTGTGGAAAAAGAAACAAAAGTTAGGCCAATTCTCATTACAACATTGTAATTCATTAGCTTTTGATTAATGAAACTTAGGTTTCTTATCTTTAGGATTCAGTAGATCAGATAATGTTACAGTATTATGTAATGGTGTTTCTTCAGTAAAGCCCAGTTCATCTAAATATACAAAGTTGGAACCAGTAGTTCAGTCAATCATTCTGGTAAATGGAGAATTAGCAACGCTAAAGTCAGGTTGCCTTCAGAATATCTCAAGTTTAGCTTACCATCCCACTCAGAATATGTGAAGTTTATTCCATTGGGGTATTGCGTGATTGCTATGCATGCTTCCACTTTGGAAACTTAAAGAATGGTCTTGTTCAAGTATAAGTACTCATTCTGTTCATGGTGGTTGTGCTTTAAAGGAAAAGCAAGGTATATGTTATTGTTGTAAACTTTAGGGCAAATAAGCCCTTCCATCCTTTTTTTTTTTTAAATTTGATAATTATTTGAACTTTACTCTGTCTAGTTGTTTTGCTTTTATGTAGCTAGCAAATCAGCAAACCATTTCAGTTAACATTTCTGATACTACTTGATAAAAGAAAGCTACTTGTACAAAAATGTATTTACTTAATTTACTCTGCATTAATATTGGTTGTAGGGAATTTCTACAATTGTAAAATTGTTCTTTAAATATGATTCAGATAGAAGTTACAAATGTAAATAGTGCAGCTAGTTTTTTTAAGAAATTGCTAGAAGGGTTTTTTTTTTGCTTGTTTTGCTGAAATTTCCACTATGGTAGTTTATAGCTGTTCAGTATACATATGTGCATATTCAAATATGTGACTGACAGACTGCTAGAAATATGACCTTTCTCCTTCGTTTTGGTTTTTTTTTTTCCTTACCTGAGAAAGTCTGGTGTTCTGTTATCTATAAAGATCAGTGTTGCTGAGTGGAAAAAGATCTTAAACATCGGTGTTTCTTGTCTACAACAAACAATGGGAGGACTTTTGTCATGCCGTCTCCAGGGCTGGTGCACAAAGATCAAGGAAAATACAGCCTCATAGCAGCTGCGATTTTGTTGCAATGTCTGTCCCTCCCCTGTCCAAAGGCTGAAGAAATACTTTTACATAGGACTCGAAGGGAAGTTGTGGGGTTTTTTTTAATGTTTGTTCTTTGCTGACTGCAGCCTAAAATGTCTCGGAAACCTGGCAAGAATATCTTTTAAATCAATTAGGCCTGGTTGCCTCCTGTCTCTTTTGAAAAGCGGTTTAATGATTTCTCTTTTCTGACAGCTGGAAGCCATTTTCTAATTTTCAGTTTGAATGTATCCGTGGCTGTCTTGAATCTATTGGTCTGGTTACAAATAGTGTATTTCAGTTCATTTTCCTTCATTTGTTTTTAAACCCACTAATTAGTATAGAGAAACAACACTCTTCTCTCACCCCTTATTCTTCTGGTCTTTCATGCTCCACTTGAGAATCTGTCTAAATTTAGTCGCCCTTTTCTGTACTTGTGTGTATTTATTTCCATCATTTGCATTCTATGTGTAATCTCATTTTGTACAGAAATAAATTTGCTGATAAATCAAGGGACTATACTTTTAGTTTTCATGGTAACATCACCTTATCATTCAGATTCTGCATGATGAAAACATGAACTCATTATTCCCTTTTCTTTTACTTCTATGTCATAGCCCAAGTTACTTAATATCTAAAGCATGGATGTGTCCAATTTGAGTTCCTTTACTCTAGTTATCAAGCTGTTCCTGCAGGATAATCCATTGTCTGTCATACTGATGACATTTCCTAGCTTTTTTAACAGATGTAATCAGGAAGCTCCTACTTTTATGACCAAATAGCTAATGAAAATATTAATTACAACAAAGCCAAAAGCTGCAAAATAACTTTCCACTTGCCAAACAGGTTCTCCATAAACTCTTGCTGTTTCCTGTTAATCAGTTACTCCATCATAAATACTTTGACTAATATTTATAGGGTGCTTTTTCAAGTGTTCTACTGAAGTGCAACAATCTCTCCTATGTCCCTTGTATTGATAAGGCATGAATTTACCTCTATTTTTATCAAGGAAGAATGTTACTGTGAGAAAGTGACTGCTGATGTCTACTTTTATCTTTTACATCGCCCTGAGATGCGTTCCTTGAAAGGTCTTTCCTGTTTAATTGCCATTGTCTCTCTGTCGCTGTCACACTTCTCAAAGACAAAAAGTATGTTCTATCCAGTTGAAAATTTTTTTAATGCAATTCAAAATGACAGCTTCCCCCAGACTTGAAAATCTTTAGCGAACAGAAATTTCACTCAGAAAAATGACTGTATTTGTTTCATCATGCTTTTAAAAATTATTTTAATAGGTCTCAGTCTTCCTAACCTCCTTCCTATTAATCTAGAGAATTATTCTAGTGTTTTGACACAGCTTTTCTGTAAACAAGCAGACAGCTGGTGAACTTCTCACCAACTTGAAAATTTTTAATGGGTGTTTTATTTTTTTCATCTGTAGTATCGAAAAGCTTTCACCAGTCAAGGAAATATAAACCCTGAAGGATAATTGCCACTTACTCAAGCAGTAACACTCTGCACATCTATGAAATAGTAATTCAGTTCCTACGTGGACATGTATTAGACTTCATTGCATGCTTTGTTGGTAAAAAACTGTAACAGCAGACACTGATACATAGTGCAGATCTTTGCAAATACCCTTGGAGACAAATACCCTGGGGACAAAGCAATACTCCCCAGATGAAAATCTTGGACAAGTAACTAACCTAAATTTATAAAGGATATGGCTACTGGATAATGTGAAAATATCACTGCATAGTAATGTCATTCCCAGGTCTTTTAAACAATGAGCACAGTAACCCATGTGTGCCAGATGTCTCGCACATGTTTTCTGCATCTCTTGGGTTCTTCCATAGGTGTTGTGTGCAAGCTGGCTACTAGTACAAGTGATACCCTTTAGCAAAACATAATTAACTCTTCTCCAGACAGTACCAAGAAACTTCTTGTTCACTGTTAAATCTACTACAGAGAAGAATTTATGCCACTGTATAGTGGGTTTTCATTAAGAAATGGGTTTTCATTATTTTTTACTTCTTGACTTGTTGTAGGTTGCCAAGAATGGCATGTTCACAGATAGTCTAGGGTAATATCTGCTGTTTTGTTGGGTGATTATGGCACCCAAAGGCTCTTGAGGGACTGGCTAGGATTTGTGACTTCCCACTTAGGTCTATGAATCACTAGGGTTTTGTTCTGGATTTAGGTCAGCTGTTAGTCCAAATGCATCACAGTGCTAGACCAGCAGTAGAAGTAATCTGGCATAGAGATCTGCCAGGGTTATGTCCTTTAAAAGAAAGATATTGAAACTAGTTAAAACTGCAAATACTTTGTTCATTGACAATAACAAATCTTTCTTCTAGAAGTGAGTTGAGTACCTGTCAAAAAAACTTGTGATATGGTTTTTTACTGTGTGTAACACTTGCTTACTTGCTGGAGAAGTAATTTAGATTATGATGTAAACTAGAGTTCTATACAGATTAGGTTTGGATCTAATTATTAGCTACAGATTTATTCCTTCTCAAGAACCATTTATAACATACTTCTGGATGTTGTGTCTGATATTTATAAGATTTACAATTTAAGGATTTACAATTTAAGGAAATGTTTACAATACATCGGTATAGATACTAAAAATAAAGGTACTTACTCAGCTCAGTTCTGTCACCTTTTCTTTCCTAATGCCTGAATTATACCCTCTCAGGTGTTGTGAAGTCATATTTTGCAATAGTTTGTCTTCTATGTATTCCAAAATAGTTTAGGAATTCTTCATTAAACATGAATTACATGCCACATGCATTATACATAAAAGAAGGTTAAATACAATGAGCACGAACAAGAAATGATGAAGAAGGGTAACACAAGCAGTAGAGTGCCAGGAGGAAAATCCAAAAGAAAACTAAAAGACAAGGGGAAAACCCAGGATGCATAGATGAAAACTTGGAATCAAGAAGTTTTTCTCATTTGCAACATCTATCCCAAAGCAGACAGAATTTCAAGTGTTAGAAAACTGTTAGGTGAAGTTATCCTCTACCTATGAAACTCTCTACAGATTGAGAAGCAGCACACAGATACTAAGCTGACTGAAGAAGTAACAGACTGACAAGTTAAATTCCCAACTTTCATTTAAAAATTTTCTATAACATTATATTTGTGTTAAATTTTTTAAATCTTAAAAGTGATTCTTCTCCTAACAGACAGAACTTACACAAACCTCTTCTTGACTCAGCATTTTCTAAAATCTACTGACAAAGTGAGTACTTGATCTACTTGTCTCTTTTCTGAAAAGTCTGTAGTCTTTCTGTTGCTTTAAAGAATGGAAAAGAAAGAGAATTTTAAAAATTTCAATCAGATTTTTCTAAGAGTACCTTTAAAATAGTGAGATAAGTAATAGATGAAGTTTAGCAAGAGTGTATTTTCAAAGACAGCTATATTTAAAGTTTCCAAAACTGACTGTCCTTATGTTTTGAATTTATTTAATAGGGAAAGAGCAACAGGTTTTGGTTTTGGCCCTTTTTATTCTTCTGTTCCTGTCTGACAATCAAAATATTTAATTATGAAAACTTACTACATCATATTTGACATATTTAATAGCAGAACATGAACGTAAGCTTTTATGGATTGTAATGGTAATACTATAACCGCTGCTTGATTTTCATGAATTTTGCAGGAGAAGTTGTAAGAATGTAATGATAATTTTGAGTCCTCTGTCAGATCTATTTCTATGTATTTAGTTACCATTCTTACTCTATCCTGGGGCAATGGAGCTCAGCAGAAAACCTTTTGTTGACTTCAATGAATATTGAATTGGGTATTATACGTGGAACAGACTACCTAGCTGTTTATTTTGCAGGATATAAGTATTTCTTGCAACATACAGATATATTTTTAAAGGTGTAGCAAGGCTCATCATTCTTGGTCACAAGATGTTAACATAAGAATATTTCACTCAGATAAAGAAAACAGTCATAACACTGGAGAACCAATCAGTTTGGTTTCTCAAGTTGTATCATTCAGTGGCAATTTGTGCAACAATATGAGCATTAACACTCATAGAGGAGGCTACATGATGAAAATTCAGAAATTGCTTCTGACCTGGAGCTAACTACAAAGATTAGGATGCAACTAATTAACATTTTACCATCAGCTCCTGGTCTTTATAGTCTCATGTTCCAATTTGTCTTGTTAAAAACAACTGTGTGGCATTAAGACGTACAACCAGATACCCTTAGGTAGCCTAGCATCTGTGAAATTGTAGAACAAAACTACTGCACTGTCCCTCCCACTATATAACACAAGCAGCCACTCAGGTCATAAAGCTCTGTTGACATCACGTCATTAAACAGTACGCTCAATACCTGGAATGGTGTGCCTTTTGCAAACACTTAGACAGAAAGTTTAATCCCGAGTTCATACTAGTAATATCATAATAGAAACTTTTGTTAGCCAAGAAATGGCTTTGATGTGGCCACTATAATGCCAGTCATAATAGCCCAGATGTACCTCCAGGAATCAGTGACATTCACAAGATGCTGAGTTGGAATTTGGTAGATTATGAGTTAACTTGAAAGCTTATCTTCTTAAACCATTTTTGAACTAGGTGGACAGACAACCCTGACTACCCTAACTACTCCTCATGATGGTAGATTCTAATCCAGCAAAATGCTTTGAGGTTAGGAACAGCCCATTGTTTTAAAAAGACATTGTATAGTTAAAGAAAAATTAAATGTATTTCACAAATGGAGCCTGAAAACATGTTGTCTTTCCTGCTTGGAAAGGATTGCAACAGAGAATGTAGATGCTATTAACTTCTGCTTAATTGCATAAGGGAATAGAAGGGAATTTCCTTCTCATCAAACACTTTTGAGGAATACTGATTTAGTTGCAGCATTATACAGCCATTAGTTCAACTTGGGGCATTATGAACTAGCTGAGCAGGCAACAGGCAGCCTTTACTGAATACATGAAGAATTTTGAGCCAAAGAGGGCTTTTATAAATGTGTTGTGCTTAAACTGTGAATGCCTAAGAATGTCATCATGACAACAAGGTATTTATGCCATTTATTTCCCTGTCTCCTGCATACTTTTCAATATTTCCCCCTTTTACTGAATAAAATTGATTGTGCTGACAGAGAGAAGAAATCACCAGCCTCAGTGGAGAGGTGTAGAATTAGAGATGTGAGTCCTTAACTACCTTTTAACATCCACCTTTTAACATCCACACATGTTCATGATTAGAATAATAAACAGATGTAGATGTCCTTTCCTATACTTCAAAAGGTTGTAAATGACTGACAGAAGGAAGAAGCAAAAGACCTATGCTATCTGAATTGACAGAGATATTTCTGAAGAAAAATGTCCTTCGGCTAGCCCTTCCCTCCAATGCCATAGTTCCATAGTTCTATCTGACACCACAGAAGATCAAACAGTCACAGACTGAATATTAGGACTGTCTTTTCAGCCTGGTTCTCTGCTAGTTTCTTTGTATAACTAAACATAGTATTTAAACTGTTTAGTGTGTACAGGTTTTGGAAAAAAAAATCTTCTATATATATTGTGAGAATAATTCTAATACATGAAAAGGGAAGTACTCTGCTGGGAAATGTTGTCTAGAGAGCCAGAAAAGAAATAGAAGTATCCTGTCTTATTCATAAACCTCTACTTCCTAGAGTAGGCCTCTACATACAAGCTAGACTGCAGAAATAATATGCTTAGAAGATAAAGGCAGAATTAAACAGTTGATAGAATACATAAAGAGGCTGGACAGGATAGGAAAAGTTTAGAGACTAGGTGAAGGTACAGGGTAATAACATAAAACTGGTAAAGAATTGTGAAGGAAAACCATTAAAAGAATAATGTCTAAGAAGGAGAACGTAGATCAGAGTCAAAGGAAGCTACTTTGCCAATTCCCTTTTCCTTTTTTTCTTTAAGCCTTTTTGTTCTATTCTAAAGCAAAAGATATACTTAGTATTCAGAATAAAAAAAAAAGGAATAAAAATAGTTCAGTGGAGACAATTTGAAAACGGTGAGCTGAGAGCCTTCTGGTTTTTGATTTCTTCAACTATCTCATTTCCCATTTTGTTTTTACCTAATGTATGGGTTATTTGGGGCTTTTTTGTATTTTGTTCACTAGTACATTAACTATATGAAGGGAGATGTTACAGGAACTAAGTTTGAGAGATAAGAGAAGAGGAATGTTTGTCTTCAGTAAAAGTAGAAAACTGAACATAGCAGTTGTTTTCATAGTTGAATTTCATTCATGTTTTAGCTGGAACCTTATGTTAAATAATGCTTGTCTTTGAACATGCCTTACGCAATACATCTGAATTATCTCACTTGCTACATCCTCCTCTAATTAGTATCTTTTCCATGTTTGTGGGATATTAACATTGGCAAATGTCTAACAGTCTAACAAGGGACCTGTTAAACTGTGTTTAAGAATGTTCTGTTTCTACAGCAACTTTGGGACAATAAGAACCTATGTGACATATTTTGGATATTAAATTCTAATAGTATGCTTTGGGGATACAAAAATCAAGTATCAGCTAAGCTTTGTATGAATGGAAGCATGCCTTCATGACTAGGCAACAATTTAAGATGATGGTTATTTTGACTGAGATAGGGTGTTGTCCACGCTTATTAATCAAGCTATAACAGTATAAAGGTCTTTTCATGTAGAACAACACATTCTTAATTTTATGCACAAAGTTAAATCATTGCTGAATAAAATTCTCATCCTATCTAAAACGTTTTTGAATTTTCAGAAACTTACTGTGTCTGAAGTGTACCAACCACCTTAGTGCCACAAGTGTTAAAGTCTAACAAAGGGATGGGAAAGTACTTGTGTGTGATCTAGCTAAAGTGAATGTAGAATCAAGACAGTGACAGGAATAGACTAGTAAATCAACTTTTATGGCTCTGCCTGAATGATATGGAGGAGCTGGTACCCATACTGGGAAGGCCATCTCCCCCTGTTTCTACAAAAAATGACCAAAGAATAGTAAAGTATAGGTTACAGGGCTATTTTACTAGGAAACAAAAGGAAATAAAAAGAGAGGTTGGTTTTATTGGGGTTACAAGAAGAGTCTGATCTTTAGTTTTGTTAGGTTTACATTTGTTAAGTCATTCAAGGATTGATTATTAAGATACCAAAAATGCCGGAAAACAAGTTAAAGTGTTGATAGCAAAGCTAATGATGTGTAGCAAAGTCTCTTGAGAGTTATATGCTTAGAAATGACATCTGAAAGGATGTGTTTCAAATTTGACAGGTGAGAGGTGAAGGAGGAATCATACAAGAACAATGATGCAAGATCTACTCGAAAGACACCTGTAGAAAACATGGAGGACTGTATATCTGTTCTGTGAGGATAATAAGGCAAGACAGAAATAGTTTTCAGTGATGTTTAAGGAATGAGCAAGTTTCAGAAGGAGAATCATTGAATACAACACGAAGGCTTGGCCAGAAAGAAATGGCTCGACCCTGTAAGCAGAGCAGTCACATTCTCTAGCAAAAAGAGCATCCCTGTGGAGCTGGATTGCAAAACTATGGGGAACTCTAAAGTTCACTTTTTCCAAAGGTAACTCAATTCATATAAGGTTTGATATTGAGAATATCTAAAAAGAACTTTTAGATGAATGTTATTGTCAGTGGTAGTAGGTACATACCTGTGCTACAACTATTCACGTTCTTCCTAGTGCTCTTTAATATTAAACTCCGAAGCAGAAATAACACAGATGCAGAGGATGTTTAACATTCCCGTGTAAAATCAGTCACTATGGAAACTATTTGAGCAACGGTAGAAAGTCATAGTTACAATTATGTTAATGCCGATTCAGAGGGGACATTACGTCTTCAGTCTCTTCCTATTAAATACAGTTGCAACACTGTTAGAATCTGTGGGCCTGTAAGAGGGGTTGGAAGTGTTGATTCGTATGAATTGCATCATAACATCAGTTAAGGTTCATAAGCAGATTGATTTTTTTTTTCATGGTCTTACACTTCATACATAATCTGAAAGGTCAGAAATTTCTGGTAAAGTAACTCCAGTGTGTTAAATATGTCTGAACTGGAGAAGAACTGCAAATGTAACGTGAAAGCTTTAGACAAAAGACCGCTGTGCTCAAGAGGCTGATATAATTTCAGGTAATTGTGTTAATTTAACTGGGCCACGCTCTGGGTGTTAAAGTGAGAACACTTCAGGTCTTGTATTGAAGTATTTGGTTTAAAAATTTTTTCATTTATTACAAAAGACTTCATTAAATGAATTCCTGTGAATTCATACTTAACTTTTGTCTCCAAATTAACGTATTTTTTAAAACTTTTTTTTTTGTATGATCAATTTCAAGTTTTTCAATGTTAGAGAGCTGAATTCTAATTTTTGTCCCTTGATATAGCAAATAAAAATCTCTCTTTCTCCTTTACATTTGGATAATGTTTAGTTCTTAATACGATAATAAAGAGCAGGGGAGAAAGAAGTGAGCGAAAGAAGATTAATTATTAAAACATTCTGACCTTAAAGAGACTTTGGTTTTTTGAAAAATCTATTCTGGGGAAACCAGTTGGCTCTGCTTAAAAATCAAGCATTCATGAACACTGTGTTCAGAAAAAAACCCACATTTAGTGTGGAATAAAATGGGATACTTTGAAGCCAATCATAGCTACTATATCAAAAAAGAGTCTCCACACTGTTCATTATTTCCTCTCCCTCCTTTCCCCAAATCTGTTCTGGTTCCAGCTAACATGATTAGTAATGACAAAGAACAGTGTTGCTTTTAGGTATCTTTTGGAAATACTGCAGAGTATATGAATATTATGTATAAAAATTAAATTTACTAATGTATTTTAATTACTTTAAACTTTCAGTAATATCTCTGGAGTAAAAAGAAGTTATTACCCTTCAGGTAACAATTAGTAAAGTTTTCAGGATTACTGCAATACCACAAAGTTCTCTGAAATATTCCAAATAATATTCCAAAGTAATACAGTAGGAAAAGCTCAGTAAGACTTCATAGTGGGAGCCATAGCTGCTTTTTATGGGTGGTATGGAAGACCTGTACTAATAATAGATTGTTTGGTATCTGATGATGGAACCATACATTTAAAAACTAGGGAATCCAAATGTCTCAGCCTGTAAAATTGGAAATACAAAGCTAAAATTTTCATCAGACTTGAAACAAACAACAGGGTTCTTGAAAAGTCTTCTTTATTTCACTTTAGGAAAAGCAAGCAGAATGAAGTAATTTATTAAAGTGAAAGGCAATTATCAAATGCTTTTTAGTAGCACAGAAGTGTATTCAGAAGAGTTGATCCCCTCATCATAGCCATTCTGTAATTATCCTTGCCAAAAATTCTGTGCTTTTGACAAATACTTTTCCTTACCATATGATTGACTTGTGGTCCCATGATTTACACAAAGAAGTCTGGAAAACAAGAGAAACAAAACTCTTTGTGCCTCAAGAATATTATATAACATAATTACACTGATTCTAAGCTAATTTGTACTGGGAAGCACACCTAAAGTGCCTAGTGGCACATAGTGGCATGACAACAAACATGAGATAAAGTGGATGACTTTGGTACCTGTTTAATAGATGTTTAAAAAATTACTTATTATGCCACAGATAGTAGTTTTCCTATAATACAGCCAAAAGTGACTTTTAAACTGCATAACTGCTTCGTCTTTCTTTCAGCCCCTGGATCACACTAAGCATATTGTCATACTGCTTCTTTTTGAAGTGCCTAACTAGTCTGATATTTTCAAAAGAAATATTTAACTGTTGTGCGCTTGAGTTGTTTGCTCACTAAACCCATCTCATCTTCACCATCTGGTGGAATTTTTCTCCTTAAATCTTAAAGTAACTTTCAGACTGATGTGCTGCTGGCCCTAACTGACCTCCTTAAAGATGGGAAAATAATGCTGAACCTAAGATGGGAGGAGCTTATAGATCTTTTAAAATATTTCCTTGAAAACAGAAGGGAACAGAACCAAATGAACAGAAACAGCACTCTTCCATAGCTTACTGACTTGGTCTTTTTGGCTTACTCCTTCATATGTTGAAATGCTCAGTTATTTATATTAGAATCTATACTGAGTATAGGTTATGATCCTTTGAGTGAAAGCTAAACTTTCTTCTAGTACTTGCTTGCGAAGCTGAGAATTCTAATTCAATGTCTATCTCTTACTCATAGTCCCACAGTTTACCCTTTAGTTTATTTTTATAATTCCATCTCTGCATCCCTTGTCTACACTTGAATTTTTCAAGTGTTGGGAAGGTATAAGTAAATAAGTACATGTGAACTTGCAGCTGTTCAAGATGCTTTTTCTTAAATGTTTATAGGTATCTATAGCATGGTTACAAGGTAGTTGGCACAGGGGATCCATGGAAACAGAGTCTAGTTCTCTTTTCCTTTGGAAGTCTTTGAGGACCGACTTTTTATGCAGACATGACTTAATTTGTCTCTTCCAGGCAGGTTGCTTCATCAGAAACTGCTGAAAATTTCTGTTATCTTTTCCCAAGCTTTCTGTTTGTGTGACTTCTCTGTTTATATGTCCCCAGCTAAATGTTCTATCTGGAAATTTTTCCATCCCCAAGAGACTTCCTAAGATACATAGGGGAAATAAAAGGCTTATCTACTTACTTTTAGTCTAGTTCATGTACAGTAGAGACAAAGAGGACAACTTAGATTTGTCAAGTGTGTCAGGACTAAAATAAACCTTGTCAGTTCTTCCACAATGTTCTTGTAAAACTTGTGCAGTGAATGGACTGAACTACTAAGTTCTGGTATCATAATTAGAAATGTTTGTGAGAGACAACTTCTCTACATAAACTTTCATAATACCTACAAAAGCACTCATAACACTATCATTTGCATTAAAAGGTTTTCATCACTTTGCAATATCAGTAAAATTATCAACAAATCAGCTTAATTTGACAATGGTCAAAATAACACTGTGATGTTTGGCCAAATACTCTAGGTCCTTCAGATTTTAATTTTATTACATTTAACATCAGATAGAAACCTTACCTGAAGTTTCATCTAGTAACGCTACGAAAGGGACAGTAAGTGCTCTGGAAAAAAAGCACTTCTCAAGACTTCATTTTCAGCTTAAGTTGGTTTGTTTGCTTGCATTGAGCTCTGGAACCCATTGTTTGAGTCTGAAAATTTGTATCTTTTTTAGCAGATATGCCTAATTTAACATTATGTGTTCCATTTTACTTTTAAATGTAATAGCAGGGAGAGGTTAACTGAGGTTCACCTCAGTTCTCTTGGTCTAAGCTCAGACTTGTAAATATATGGTATCTTCATGAATCCAGATCAGAACTGACATATTCTAATAGAGAATATAACAAACATTTTATGAATTCAAATCTGAGGATATCTTCCATTCACCCTATGTTCTTACTACCAGATACACAGAAATAATGCTGTTTTAGCTCCCTTCTAGGATTAATGGGTGATAAGGTAATTATAAAACATCCTTTCAGCTTTTAAAGGCTGAAGGAAATAAAACGTTGTGCCAGTTTGGGGTGGAGCTGAGACGATTTTCTGTTCAGTGAGAGGCTCTTGCTTACGCTCGTTGCTGTGGCAGCCAGGGTCATCTGACTCGGTTGTTTACCCTGCGGAGGGGTCGCATCTGTGGGGAGGAGGGGACAGGTCAGGTGACCCAAACTGACCGATAGGGTATTCCATCCCATCCTCCATGCTCAGTATAAAAGCTGAGGGATCAAAGGGATCTCGTTGGCTCTTCTCCAATGTTTTTTTCTTCAGTGGTTCTCTTTCTTCAATGACTGACATCTGCCTTTGATCCTGTTCCACGTGTTCCTGAAGCTAGATCCAGAATCCAGTTTCCGTCTGTCACTGAGTCCAGCCTGGAACTTCCCCAGTGCCTGCTGGTGACACCTTCCTGGGAACTTGCTATGGTTTTGTACATATATTGTATCTGTTTCATTATTTCTTTTTTATTTTAGTGTTTCATTGAAGTAGTTTAGTTCTTTCTAAACTCATAAATCTCTTTATCTCTCTTTTTCCTCTCCTTGGAGCAAGAGGTGGGGAGAGCATTTTTTGTCTTGTCATTGGCTAACCCAACCCAAACTGTGACAAACATTGAGGATGCAGACTAGAGCTCTGAAGCGTGACAGCTCATATGGCCTAGGCAAGCCAATTTTATTTTTTTTTTCTGCTGCCTGAAAAGAGGCAGTAGCTGTTTGCCAGCTCACAGAGTTGACAGGGAGCAGTCAGCACATATGTACCTCCTGGTTGTAGCCATCAAATAGTATTTGTGCTCTTTTGCTGACAAGACTAATCTATGGAAAGTCTGCACAGAGAGGTGGTAGAAAGAGCACTGTACTGTCCAGCACTGATAAGGTGATGGTTTTAGTGGACCCCCAAATCACTTCAACTGAGACCCTTCATCAGGTCATAGAGCATCAAAGAGAGGAGAATTGCCAAATATGGAAATCTTACATCTCTTTTTACTCTGCCTTTTTGTCTGTTTCCATGGCATGTTCTTCCGTAAGGGACCTTGACCAGCTTTACAAGACTGTAGTGTGAGTTCAAGGGACCATCTCTTAAAACTTTATGCTGCCACTGGAGCTAGATGATTCATGAGGCATTGTACCCTGCTGGCAGTCTGGAGACTCATGGATGTTAAAGACTGAACCCACCTCCTCTTCTTAGGAGTCAGAACGGCAGTCAGAGAAGATCTAGATCCTACCTACTCAAATATCAAGTTATTAAGAACTCTGTCAGCTCATAGTCATTTAATTTTTCTGTCTCCTATGCCCTATTAGTACTGGATAGGAACAGAGTGTGATTTATACTCCAGATTCCTGTATTGTAACTTATATTTCCAGTATAAATTTGATTTTCCAACTATGCCTACATTTTAGTTGTAATACCCAAGTTTTGAAACCTACAAATCAACTTATTTTCGCTCTATGCCGCTTGATTTGTTAGTGAACTACAGTTGTTGCATGCTTGGGTTAACTAATAGAAAAAAATGGTTTAGTACAGTTAGTCTCACCAGTACCACCTGCCAGTGCCTCTCCTGCAGTGCAAATCAGATATGCTAAGTGGGCAGGCAAGAGATTTCTCACTGCATGCATAAACCTACAGCAGTGCATTCCTAATAAAACTGCTGGCCAGTGTCATGTGGCATGAATGGCAGATAAATTGGTAGTGGTTTACAAGCCTATTGTGTGCTGTTTTCTGAAAACCGGTTGTAAAGTAGCAACGTTCTGCTTTGGAGTTCTTTGATACAGACCCTGTACATCTGCAGGGGTTTCTGTTCTGCACAGGAAGCAAACAGGCAGGCAAACACTCTCTGGAACACTGGTGCTGGGTCATCAGCTGCTCATATGAGTGAGGAAATAAAAAGGCAGGATGCTTTAAAGTGAAAAGAAATAGCCTTTGACAATCCACTGTTGTGGAACACCAAAAATCTGTCATTCATATGACTCTTATAAACTGACCCAAAAAGCTAGTTAAATGCTGAAATGAGCCTTGAGTGTTATATTGCTGGTCTTGGGACAGATTTTTGCTTTTGCTACATACTCTTGAAGCACAAGACAAATAGATGGAAGCAGTGTCTACACTTGTTGAAAACAGATTATCACCTTGTATTAAAGGTCCTTCCATTATAAAACGTCCCATTGCAACGTGTTTCAGCATTACAGATTGCCCATCACTTTGAACTAGTCAATGTCCTTTTTTCACTCAGAAATGGCAATAATTTTCTATTGTTTCCCTGTGATTGTGAATACTGAGTTAGATGGTGGTATCTTTTAATTCAGTCCTATTTTGAAGTATTCTATTTTAATATTTGAACTACTAGAAACAAATGCTTTTTCAGGATATTAAACTCACTAGCAAAAACCAGGAAGGTGAGATTGCTTACAGTGTGTTTATTGGCATAGCCATTAAATGACTGTGGTACTCCGGAGAAAGTAAGAAGAGAATTCACCTGCACTAATTGTTGTTTAATTTGCCTTTACTTCATACCAGCAAGCAACATATAAAGGGTTTGAAATACATTTTAGTAGTACCTTTAACTGAAATTCAACTTTTTTTCGACAGTAAAAAAAGGAGAGAGAACATGACCTTAATTTGAAAATGGACTGTGACAGAATTCATGTTGCTATGTGATCAGTCTTACTTATTCCTGCCTACTTTATACTTACCTCTTCTCCTTGTCATTCACATATGGTAAACAGAAGCTGCACAATTTGGGATGTTATAAACCAATTCTATTTCATTTTATTTTGCTACTTTTCCAATGGAAAACCATCTTCCCCTGTACTGTAATACAGTTTGCAGCAGCAGAATTCCCTGGTGCAAGAATGAGTAGGCAGCTGCTAATACCTGTGCTGTTCTTAAACAGCCATGGGTACGCTCAGAGAAGAAAATTTATCTTCCAAATAATTCTGCATATTTCTTTTCCCACCTCTTTAACAGTTCACTGCTTCATGTCTAGCCAATGACTTTGCAGAAAGCTTTTGAAAGCATTTTAAATTGTGAAGTGCTTTCAGTAATACTGAAACCTTGGAACATCCTGGACTGTGGCTTTGTCAGATTGGAAACTGAAAATGCCATCATGCTGTTAAAGTATTTCATTATATTTGAATTGTTATAGCTTTTGAATGAAAGTCACAATGCTACCTATAAAGGTGTGTATCTATCTTGTGGGAGATGACAGGTCTTATTGTCATTGTCTGATTCTGCTGCTTTTAACTCGCTTATGTTAGCTGCAGATCATAAGCATATGACAAACAAAAAAAAAAGAAAAAGAAATTAATATCATGAGGTGCTTTTCAGGTATCCCTGAAATGATATCTCTGAAGCATAGCAAAACCATTCAGAATACTCACATTATTTTTCGTGCTCCCATGACTGAGTGCTTATGACTGTAAAGGTCAAAGGATTTGCAGAACTGAATGGTAAAAATCCTGTATTCAGTTGCAGGACTTTGCTATGTTGATAATCTTATGACTTAGTGAATTCACAACATTGTTGAAGTAATTTTAGTTTTTATCTCAACAAAGTGCTGGTACTGAATTCTTAGGTTAGAGAATTAGGTTTGTTCAACTGCTTGGGATAAAAAGACACATTTTTTCCTTTAGGACTGTGTATGTCTGACTCTGCAGAATGATGGTGATTTAAAACCTCCAATAAGTTTATTTTCAGTAAATAACATCAGATCCCTTGCAGATACTGATTCCTTCATTAAAAATATTTTATCTTTCACTTAAGTCTTATGCTTTTTTATACATGACAAGTAAAATGAGCAACAATTCAATTTATTATTTTGTATTTTTTATATCTTTATGTCAAAACTGATATCCACAAGTGTATCCTGAAAGAGTCTGTGAAACTGGCTTGTCTAACTAATGAGGACAGTACAGAATTGCACCTGAAATGATCAAACAACTTTGAAAACAGCCTCAGGCAAAGTGTATTGCAGTCACCAAATTCTGGAGGAATGTGTACACAGGAGGATATAAGGCACTATGCACCAGTATTTTTTGACATCTTTGAAGAGAAACATGACAGGAAATGGTCTATACCAGGAAAATAAATGGTATGCCCACACTGATTCAGACTAATAATGAAAGTACATGAGACTTGAATGTAGTGATAGTTCCCTTTTATCATCTCCCAGCTTCCATCAAGTTGTGAATCTGGTACTTCATGACTTGTATGTCATCACTTTGTATTTAATAGGCCAAGATAGAACATTTTTTTTCACCATTAATTTTCTTGTTTTCTGAATCCACATGCATTTTTGACATCATCTGCATCTGTTGTACTGTCTAGGTACATGTTAAATGACAAACTACACATTTTATTTTCAACTTTTGTCCTGTTAGTTTGTCTTGATGCCCTCTTTTTCTCATGCTGTAATAGACAAACAGCAGTCATCCCCTCTTCAGGTTATTGTCCTGCCCCTGATGATTTTATAAATAATTACTGCAATTCCTTTGTCATCTTTTTACTTGGTAGGAGCCCTTGTTCATTTAGTAGCTGTTCACAGAAAGATGTTATGGACCTTTGTTGGTCCTTGTTGCGCTTTTCTGTACTTGTTTTTTTAATACTGTAACTCTTCAGGTTGGGAAGTTTTAAACTTTCATTGAAATATTTTGGTTTGGTTTCTTTCCTTGCCAATAATTCTTAATATTTAATACATTTTTGAGTGTTTTTCACTGGAAGTGTAAGATAGAAATGTGATAGTTTGAACTTTACATGGTGGATGAACAAGAAGATAATTCATGATTGTGTGCACCTTATTTGATGTGTGTTAGTCACAGTCTTGATATGTTATCCAGGATTTATATTATGTTGGCTAGGAATTAATATGAGACTTTTACAAGAAGCATATGAAGAGAGCTTTTGAATAAGCGCAAACAGCAGATATGAATATGTATGCTGCATTCTAGTGTTTCCTCACTGGGATGTATCAGTTTGCTAAATGCTTGTGGTTGGTCAGTGCATCATTTTTGTCACTTTTCCAGGCAGGAATAGCACACAGCTAGATTGAAATAGATATTTATACCAGTGAATAACTGCAGATGCTAAGATACACCCAAAACCCGAGACTGTTTTAAGAGCTGTGAAATAAAATGGGCCAAATTACTCTGATTGATAGAGACAATGTTTTTGATGCTAAGCCTGAGGGCTAGAATAATGGTCAGGGATAAATATTTTTATAGAAGATTGACTACAAACTCTATTAAATTGGGGAAAATTGTTGTTAAATACACCAATTTCTTATGGGTTTGGGGTTTTCGGGGATATCTATATATTGACAAACTTTTTTTTAAAGCTGGGGGTTTGGATTTGTTGCTTTGTTGTTGGTTTTGGGGATTTTTTTTCCCCCCAGAAGAATTTGTCCTCAAGCACAGGGGTGGTTTGGGCTCTCTGGGAGATTTGCATTTCAACCTCAGCTTGAGTCAGAGCGTCTGTCATTTGGCAAAGAGAAATACCTCTCTTGGAGAGTGTCATAGCTCAGGAGGAGACTGGTGTTGAAAGGGAGGATTTTACATGTTGATTTGTTTTTTTTTTGATTGATGGTGCTTTTTCAATACTCAAAACTCGGTTCAAAGATTAAGAAAACTTATTTTATATTTATTTTCTCCCCAACTTTGTATCAGCTTCAAAATGGCCATATTGTTGATGCTGGTATCCAGTCCAAACAAACTGAAAATAAAATGAAAGCTCCCTTTACAGGAGGCAACACAACTTTTATTACAGTACCATTCACAATTTAGGAAAATATAGCTCAAAATCAAAGCCAAACATACAGTTTGCTGTTGTGTCTTCTCCTGAGCATGCTAGACAGAAGAAGGCTGTGTGACGCTGGTAAGCACAGCAAAATGAAACTCTTACATATGCTATTGCTGGAGTGTGAAACAAAAGGATCACATATTTTTCCTCCTACTCATCTGTTAGCTATCTCATGGAACCAGCAATGTTGGAGTTGGGTATAGAGTTCAGTACTTAAAAAAAACTCATTAGATTACAAAATCCCTTAGTAGTTTCCATGAAATACATTTTTGCCTCTCTGTTTCTGAAGATGCATGTGGACAGACTTTGTCTTACTTCTTTCTACTCCTGGCTTCTGCTCAGCTGTCAATTTTTGTTGTCATTCTACACTCCCACAATTAATTTTTATATATATGATACAGATTATATGTATTTGTATACATAGATATTTGAGGTTCAACATCATTAACTCTGCAATATTTGTCTAAGCTATTAAGATTCAGAAATCCTAGCCTACAAAATGTATTTGTTTGCTAGGGAATGTTTACAACTCATGTTCAGATCAGTTCTTCCTTTAAAGTCATCACAGTAAAGTAACAAGATTTGAATATTTCAAAAATAGGACAACTCACTCTAGATTAACGTGCCCTTCAGTTGGTCTTAACATCACCCATATTTATTTATTTTTTTTAATGGACCTGAAATTGCGAATTTCAAGTACTAAAAGACATACAGGCGGATTGGAAGGATTTGCATTCATAATATTTCATTATTTCGAAGACAGAGATGTATTCACTCATGTAAAATAACTATTTCTAAGTATGAACTGAATGCTACAATTTTTAAATCTGTACTATGTCCTTGAAAACTTTCTGTAAGTGAATTGATTGACTGCAATTAACAACATAAGTTGCAGAAACAGAATGTGTTTGGGTTTTTTAAAAAAAAAGTATCTGTAGCTAGTTCATTTGGAAAAAAAAAACATTAAAACTACCAAGGAACTATTTTAACCTTATCCTGGTTTAAAAGAAGTTTTTAGATCTCTAGCTTTTCAGAGTAATCTGATTTTAGTACAAAGTGGTGAAGATTGCAAGGAGTCATTTCGACATAAAAATCAGATGTAAAAATTTGTTATCATTTGCCAGGCTGGACAAAATTGTCTTTTTTGCTTTTGAGCTCAGTTGTTCTCCACTGATTCTGTGGCAGCTCTTGCAGAAGTAAAGGCTGCTTCAAACTGCATAAAGGTAAACCACTTCAAATGAAAGAGGCAGACCACTAGTATCATGAATAATGGTGCGTTAAAGGAAATGCACTGTTAGGTTAAAAGCACTCAGTGTCATCATTTTCCTATTCATAAATATCTTCAATTTGGAATCTTCTTGAAAAGGAAAAAAGCGTGCTAAAAGTAGTCAGTGTTGGATTGAGTAGATTATCCTGTTGGGAGATCATACAGATAACACCAAAACACCTATATATGCAAGTGAATAAGAAATTCTGTCTTCTATAAAGTGAAAACTCCCCAGTATAGGAGAAAGCCTTGAAACATCTAGCTCAGAGACTAGGATCTTTTAGCTGACAGAGCATGAAATCATCTCAGTGTGATGGAAAAAAGATTGTCCTCTGTTTTCTGAGGTAAAGTCCTTAACTTTCAATTTATTTTTTTTATTCTTAAACTGCGATACCCTAAATAATAAAAACTTCAGCTTAAAATTATGTGTTTACTTCATATGAATGTATTCCCAGTTGCAACATTTCTGAAGGCTGCATTAGAGATTTTAATGTTTAAACATTTTCCACATAATTAATGTGCATGCGCACACACACATAAATTCATAAATCCATTCCCCTTATCATGGCCTCAGTTTTTTCTTTAAGAAAATATTAAGGTTTGTGGCATAGTTAATTGGAGGGAAGAGTAATAATTTGAATTCTGATGGATATCAGCCTATAAAGAGTTTGAATGGATTAAATATTATATTTGTATTGTAGCATTGCAAAATACCTAGTGGGAAAATAAACTACTGGAAGAATTAAGCGTTCTGCATAAACTGAAAAATAGTCAGTTTGCTAATGTTTTCCACAGAGCTATACTCATAGCAATTTTAGGGCTGAAAAATGAACTGCAGCTATCCTTCCATCCTCTTATTTGCAATAAGGAGAAATTAAATAATGAAAAAAAAAGAAAATAATATTGCAGAGGGAAGAAAGAGGGAGATAAGTTAAAACTGTATCTTGGATGCTTTTTATAGATTTACTTTTCTTATATATCATGTGTTTGGACAAAGTTAAAAGGATTTATAGCATTTCTTGCCACCTTTGTTAGCACAGCATTCTTATGATGGTCACTTTGATTTTGACACTAAAAGGATGTTGTTATTATTGTGATGATAAGAGGTTACTGAGACAACGGAAATAATGTTTGTGTGTAGAAGAGAAAAAGTCTATTTGACAATGAGGAATGAAAACTTCTATTATCTGTTTTTCTAATGGCTTTGCTTAGTCTTCCTTTGTTCACGGGATGAGGGAGGGCAGGATACCATTAGCCTCTTTTTAAACCAGGGATTCTCAGAGAGTTCATAATATCAGTGCTTATAATTCTAGTCAGGTAAATCAAACTGGAGAATTTCCTATGGATAGGACAATCTTAAATTTATCATCTTTTGAGTGATATCCATTAGGGACGTCTGTATGGCTCACTGTCTGCATTCTTATTTAAGACCAGATTACTCCATCCTTAGTGTCAGTGATTGCACTCCGGTTTGTTGCTTTTATTTAAATATGTCCTATCTGTTGATCTGAGAGGTTTTTGATAGGAATAGAGACAGAATCCATTTGATAATTTGCAAACTGCTTAGGTCACAGAAGTTCCTTCCAGTAATACCTTCAGTGCTGGTCACAGCTATGGCAGTACCTAAAGAATAGTAGAGCAGACTGAGTAGAAGAAATCTTAGTCTGAGCAATAGACAAATTCTTTTGCCTGGAATTTGGTAGCCCTCAATGAGCAACATCAGAACACAGTTGTCTAAGCCTAATAGGAAATTTTCATGAGAGAATGCAATTATCCAGTTCGACTCTGTCTACCAAACCATTTAATGAAAAGTGCCTCACAAACCTCAGTGGCCTCACAGGTTTGAGTTATCCACTTACACTTAGTACAGAAGATAAAAAGCAACAATATGCTGCTTTCTTCTTCTCCCTTTGTTAGAAGATAAGTACAGACTGAGAGCAGAAGGTTTTTCACTAAGTCACCACGAGGAGCAAAGAAATAAACCAAAAACATAGGACAGAAGGAAAGCTTTAAACCAAGGGGGTCTTCCTCACAGTCCTTTTTAATCTAGACAAGAAGAGGTTTTCTAGACATAGTATTTCTGAGGAAATGGACTATTGCATGAAATGACCTGGCTAACTATTCTTGTTCCATTACCTGTTTTAAATGGAAGAAGTTTTTATCATCTTTATCAAAACATCTCCTAGGTTTAGCTTTTGGACTAAGATAAATTGAGCAGCACAGCCTAATTCCAGAGAGAGTTTTCTTGGAGAGAAGCAGTACAGCCACTGCAGTCCTTTAGACAGGATGCATTCTTCCTCCAAATATAACTGGGGCTACACCTCAGTGCTTCTCTGCCTCTCAGAAGGTATGGGAAGGGTCTGAAAGGTTTTTCTGTAGTTCCCTGTTTAACAATTCTACACAGTATCTATGATCAGCCTGTGCAAGTTTATCAGGGTAATCACATTTTGTTTCTTGCAAAATGCACACAAGAAAAACCTTCCAAAATATGAATAGGTTTTTAGTATTCACTGCCCCTCTCCTAAATGCAGTCTTTTTTAGATTGCAATAAGAGTATCTTTTTTCCCCACCATCCCATTTTGTTTGCCTCTCTACTTATTTTCTTAATATGGCATCATATTTCTTCCAGTTTCTGTAGTCTCATTAGTACTACTAATTTCTGAGATTTACTGCCTTCTTCATCTTTGCTGCACTAGACAATTTAGAAGTTTCAACTTATTAACCATTGCTGCTAGCTGTACCTAATTCACAAGAATCAGACTACTTTCTGTTATTTTTTGTCACATTCCTTCTCCATTCTGTCTTGACAGAGAACTTTTCATAGTTACTGTTCTAACTTGTCACTGCTGAATACTTTCTTACTCTTAATGTACTCTTCTACTGGAGACGACTAGTTGGCATGTAATTTGCATGAACTGCTTTCAAGATCTGCTTCTAAACATGACAGTCTGCTGAGCTGCTGTCACGGGTAGAGTATTAATACCTCTTCCCATTAAAGGTACAAACCGTGGAGGAAGCACAGAGGGGAGTGATGGGTCTGACTCTAGCAGTGAAGCTGCTGCCCTTACACTTCAACAAAGCTGAATGCTTTGGCAAAGCTATCGCCATGACTGGGTTCATGGGAAGTAAATGTTCAAAACAGCCAAATAATCTTTTTTTTCCAAAATGTGCTGTCGTATCAGAGAATAATGAAATAGAAAACAGACTTGCTAGAAGGGATAAATATCAAGTATGCTGTGTCGAGAATGGCAGATAGGGATTTTTTTTACCTAATTATGAGCTAGCCTAAAGCTTTTGTCACAATATATCCCTTCATTGAAGGAGGGTCCCAACAGCTTTGGTGGGAAGAAGATGGTTTAAAATGTTTGTACTCAGAAACCACCTTCTCTGCCTTTTGCTTCTGTCAGTGTGGTGATGACTAACTCAAGCCTACATTTTGTTTCATTCTGGTTCACTGAGCATAGGTACACATGCGATTTTTGCTGCCAGCAAGTTTGGGTTAAGCAGGTAACCACTGTACTGTGTTCATCACAAGATACTGTTCCCTGTGTTCTGCTGCTTTAACCATTCAGTTACTGTGATCTTATCAAATCCTTAATCCAAGTTTTGAAAGAATATAAAATAAAAAATATTTTTTTTTCATAGTACTACTATGTCTATCTTGTGGCAATCCTTTCATATGTAGATTCTACAATATGTTTACATTCCCTGAGGTGTTTTTCTCAAGCCCCTTTTAAAAATCAAGAACTCGTTTTGTCTTCCTCTTCTTTTAAATGCACAAAATTTTCTCAATTTTCACTGAGTAATGAACTGTTAGGAGTCACTGAATCTGTCAGGCTGCACGATTCAGCTGGATCCCCTCCACCCATGCCTGACAGCTGGAAGACTGCTGCCCTTCTGTGCCATCACATCCAGGCAGCAGCAAAGCTGACTGTGGTTGAGCCCCCCCACAGCAGCTGGCTCAGCAACAGACCCCCAAACATGGGTCTCCCCCAGATGCCTGACCCTGGAAACCATGAACCCTTGAGGTTAGTGGTCCCGATCCCCTTGCAGGTGCCTGGATCTCTTAACTTAAAGGCCCGCTCATCGGGACTGAAGTTGGCTAGTGTTTGCACAGAGGCATGCAGAATAAAGGCTTCAACCCCGTGTGGTGGCTAGAAATAGAATTTAATAAGAGTAGAGGACAGACTGCAGTGGTCAAATGTAAGGATCAGTCAAGCAGACCTACAGACGAGCTGCCTGTTTACACCCAGCAGCATTTATCTCCTTTACCCTATATTTGCCCACATTTGTTCCTTTCTGGTTGTCATGGGCAAAACAGCATTAATGAGGGATTTTTACTTAGTATAATTTAATACTGATTACTTAATATAATTTAATTCCAGTTAATGAAGTTCCCAATTAAACATGCGGAAAAAAAACCAAATAACAAACCCCCCCAAAGCATTAAAAAAACACTTAAGGGAACCCCTTTCCTTCTCTTTCCCCAGGCTCAACTTCAGTATACGCTCAACTTCAGCTCCTCTACGCCTTTCCTAGTCTCACCTCCCCTTGTTTTCACCACACATCACACTCAGTCCCTCCTAGTCCCTTCAGCAAAGTGATGGGCAGTGCACGGGATCAGAGCGTAATGATTTCTTCCTGCCACTCCTTGCTTCTTACTCATTTCCCCCAGCTCAAGGATGGGTTTCTCCACTTCATTGTCTCTTCGGAGAAGTACCACCCTTGCTGCCTTCTGACACGCAAATCATGTGGTCTAAGGGTAGATGAGGTGGTCAGGATGGCTTTTTATTCCTAAAATATTGTGGACTCATTCTGAAATTTCATTTGTATCATACTTCATTTAATGTATAGATAAAAATGATGATCCGTGCAATTAATTTTCTAGCTATGTAACTTACATAAATGAGAAAATTATTGTTTAGTTATTCAAGAAACATATACTTAAATGCACAGTATCTGGAAGGTAAGACAGGGAATGTTCCAAACCTCCTTTCTCTCAGTACGTGAGTATAAGATTTATAGAAAGATTGTGGGATGGGACTTCTGAGGAGCAGCTAGCTTGGATTCTAAGTGATAGCACAGCAAAATGAATTACATTATAGAGCAGTAAAGGAGCAGAAAGCAGACAAAGCAGAATTTCGTATGGAAAAGACAGCAGACAAAGAAATTTTAAAAGCGTGTAAATGACAAATTATCCGTACAAACAATCCGCTACTGACAGCTCCACTAAACAGAGGAAGCAGTAAGCCAGGTGATAATTTCTGTTGCAGATGAATTTCCTACCTTGTTCTCTACACTATATAATATATTTTGAAAAACTTTATTTTCTTTAGTAAGATCCTAGGACTGTCTTTTCAACTCTTTACTGGTCAGAACAGCCAGAGAACAGCTACATACAGAGATAAGTACTAATCTGGAAAAGGAGCAAATTTGGCCTTTCTTTCCTGGCCTCTTTTTTTCTTTCTATAAAAGATGTATTGTGTTGACAATGAATGTCTTTAAATTTGTTTCTACAGTTCACTGTTTGTACCTCATATTCCTCTTGGGACAGGTACTGAAATAAACATTCAGTGTTTCTCTGTGCTATAATTATCACGAGCAACCTGATAGAAGAGCTACTCTCACTTTCTTGGGGTTGACTTCTCTGAATACTGTTCTTTTTGAAAGATTTCTTTTTCTTTTGAAATGATGTAGGTTTTAGTTCTTCTGGGGACTAGCTAAACTGCATCCTGCTTTTGCTTTTATGAACATATTTTCACAGTGTTGTTGTTTATTAATTTGTAGTATGATGTACTTAAATGATTACTGTTCACTACGTACAGCAATTATATTTTGAAAACAAAATTGTGGCTTTTATGTCTTCTTTTCTGTTTTTTGTTTGAAATAATTGTCTCTCTTTGCTGGACCCATCAGTCTCCACTTCTAAAATTTATTCTAATCCTGCTTCTTTTCATGATGTCTAAATTATTTTGATATTTTCATCAGCATGCTAATGTGGATCATTGATGCCAGTTTGGAAAATTATGAAAAAGGTATCACTTGAATAAACTAGATTACAGACCAAAGCTAAAAGTTTTAAATGTTTAAATCTTTAAGAAGATTTAAATGTTATAGAGTTCAGTACATTATTCGAACAGGAGCTTCAGTATTAGCATTACCAATTATATTTAAGTGCAGGAAATAGATAACATTTTTCTTATTGGGAAGTGCTAAGGAATATAGAGTAGTTCTCCACCTAGTTACCTATCAGGCTTTATTTCCATTGCTCCCCCCAAATCACCAATCAGATCTGCAACTCAAAATGTTCTGTTATTTTTGCCTTACTGATGTTTGCAGGTATAGCTCTATTATGGTGACTCCTATGCAATTAGTTTTCATAGGGCTTTCTAGACTCATTAAGCATCTTGACATCCACTGCCTGGAGACATCTTCGCCTTTAAAAAAGAATTGCACTTATAGACAGGAATCAGGGTGTACAGGATGAAATAATACCATGTACTAGACCAACTAAAAAACATTTCAATTTTCAGGTTCAGACATGTGACATCAGGGTTCTCAGACAATCACAACAATGTGTAAGACTGGACCTAAAAATACCATCCCATGCACACATAGTCTAATGCATACATAATACCATTCTAGCCATATGGAGAGAAAGGCATGTAGGAGATATCACATGGGGTTGATCTGCTCTTCTATCAATTTAATCAGATATTTTGTCTGCTCTAAATGAGAATTGATGCAAAATACATGGGCAGAAGATTTGCTTGGATTAGTCTTTAGATAGCATGACTGTGACACCTGGTTTCCCTACCTGCTATCTTTGTCTGGCTCTTTATTAAAGAAGAATGCAAGCCCTAAGATCCATTTAGAGGCAAAACAAAGGAAGATCTGATTTCTCACTTGGACAGTCCAAAGTGATGCACTTCGGTTTGTTTTCAACAGTTTTTTTCTGGTTTTGAGAGCAGGAAGAGTTCAACCTGCTTTGTATAGCTGCTCTGGTGATACGTTAAAAGAAAGGAAAAAACCCAGCCGTATTAGGGAAGAGGTTCTCAGAGAGAGATTAATTACTGCACTAGTGGAGCAGATATAAGGACAGGGCAATATTCAGTAAAGGCATTTTGAGGGCAATCAGTCACAGGAATATTAGAGATGCCTGAAACTACTGTGAATTCTGTTATCAAGGTCAGAACAGTGCCTTTTCATTTTATAAAACATGTATCTTAGTAATAAGACAGCGTTAAAATTTCCGTTTTGAGATGGTACTTGTTCTGAAGAAATAAGTTAATTTCTCCAAGTCTGACGTGTAAAGCCTGACAAGAAGCTGTTTAATTGTGAATTCCAGGGAGATACAAACAGATTCCCTAGTGGTAAAAACACGTTATGCTATTATGTTGGAAATTTGAAACAAATGTATATACTGATCAATTAAGTGAGATGACGTTTGTTTAAACTGCACAGCAGTTACATCAACTAACAGTTGCAAACATCTTAAACCATAAGTAGCAGAGAATATATGAAGTAACATACTCTTTTTCTGGGAGAGAGAGACCTAATTCAGTTGATGGATTGATAAGCTCTAGAAAGGGATGTGTGCAACCATCCTTAATTATTTCACAATGATCAGAAAGTGGCAAAGTATCAAAATTCAGCCATGTAAAAATCGGTAATTATTGGAAAATGCTTATCATGCTTGTGTTGATTTGCTTGCTAAATGATAATATATTCGTATTTCAGTACTGATGGGACAAAAAAAGTTTTTGGAAGTGGAAGATGTCCAGAAATTACATACATTCTTATTTAAATAATTGCAATCACTTAGGTCTGCTGTATTTACCATAGTTTTTAAAGACAAGGCAAAAGAAAAGTATGAATATGCAGGAATAAGATAGCTAGATTTTTGAACAACAAATAACAGTTGTCTCAGAAATGGTTCAAATTTGGTGTAAGCGTTTATCTCAATATTTTATTCTAAATATGATTATTATGAAGAAGCTTAAGTACTAATATTTATTTGTATTTTTAGTCCAACTCCTGCTTACAATAAAAACAAGATCCTAAAGCTACTTAAAAGTTTAATATGCTAATATGTTCTCCATCTTGTATGCTTTTACACTACTAAGGGCTGTGCAGTGGTATTCAAGAGTTCTCGTGTAGCCTGGAGTCTTAGTGTAGGCCCTTTTAGATGTGATGCAGGAAGTGCACAAATTGAGCCTTCTGGCACTGCTGTGCAAGTTCACCTGCTTGCAAGCAGGATATATTCTCCCCCTGGTATTGGAACTTAAGTTCCTTGGCCTCAGGGTAGCACTTCTGGGCTTATTTTGTAATGCAGTGATTTCTTCACACCAGGATCCTGAGGCTGATAGTCGCAGCTCAGACTTCCCCCTTTAGATATATTTATGTAGAAAAAAAATCAGGCACGTCTATACTGTACAGTGTCTGGAGACATGCAATGCAATGCACTTGTTCCACAGGCATCCCAAGATGACAGCTTGCAGAGCAGGGGTGATGGCAACCTATTCTTTTGCAGACCATGTCCCAGGAAGACTGCATAGACAGAATAAGCTTCAAAGTACTGGCAGGTGTCACTTATGTTGGTGGGCTTGACAATGCCCTGGGACAGAGCTAGTGAGAGTTGCGTGTCTACAGCAATCTACTGCCAAGACTAGGAATGGGAGAGAAGTGAAATTAATGTGTGCAAGGGTGGAAAGAAGCTGGGCTACATATTCTGTGAGAGACATGTTGTGTTATTGGCATTTGTCTAAGAGGTCTTCCTTGCTAGCTTTGAGAAGGAGCAAATGGAGAATTCCCTACAACTGAAGATGCTCCCCTGGACAAAAGAAAATCCCTTTTGAGGGCAGCCAGGAGACTGTAATTCTTGATTGCTCTGTGCCTGGGGTATATCATGTTGCTGGCAATTGAGATCATGGCATGGTATTGTAGCTTTTTTGGATGATTAGGAGTTGCTCCTCTGGCTATGCAGATATCTGGGCTGCCCACTGCTGTAGAAATGCACCCTTACCTCCCATATTGAGTAGATGAGTATTAGACCTCCTGTGAACAAAAAGTTCTACTAGAAATCTCTCTGACAAACAATGGTGGAGATCCTTGCCATCCTGCTTCTGCCTTCAGATTTCAGATTTTCAGATTTTCCTACACAGATCATGTCCATTTTACACTGAAGACTGCCTGGATCTTCCCCTGTGTCCAGCTGACTTGCCAGCCACAGTGTTGTTCTGGAAAACTGTGGCCTGGGTGCTGGAATGAGAAGCAGGGAAGGAAATGAAAGTGCATGGGGTTTTTTTGTTTGTTTGTTTGTTTTGTTGGTTTGGAGGTTTTTTTGCCAGGGAGGGAGGCATAAGTGTTATCTCTCATGAAGGCTAATACTGACGGTACAGTACTGTGTTTTCATGTAATCCTAATGAACTGTGTTTCAGTTATGGAAATTTTTTTCCAAAGACTGCATGAGAGGTCTGAGAGTTGTAATCCCACTATCACTGCAAATTAATATATGGCATCAATTTTGAAAGTGGCGCATGTCGTTTTTTCATGTAGGAAAGCATATATACATGCAAAGTCATCCCTAGCTGTCATGAACGTTCAGTACTGAGACTTGCAACTCTCTTCCTTATGATGATACACCCTGCTATTTGCTGACAACAATTGTGATGCAAAAGTATTTCAGCACTAATGCCAGGCTACTCTTTCAAACAGACATAAAAGTCTGTTTGGTGGAAGTCTACCTTTTCACTGCAATGACTGTTTCCTCTGCAGCAACAGCTATCTAGTCTCACACAGCATACTTTCCATCGGAATATTCATTCCAACTCTTCTGTAAGTCTCTCTTCCTTCCAAAGATGTAAAGAAAGCATGATCGTCACCAAAGCTGGATTTCTCTTCTTTGATGGTTCTAGAGAAGATTGTGAAGTGAGGAGGAACGCTGACCTCTGTGAAGACAATCTGTCCTCTTTACAGTCACTGTAAGGGTGTTTCTGCGCTCCTACTTCTCTCTGGCTTCACAGAAGTCCCAGTTTCAAACCCACATTTCAACAACTAGAATTTACTGCCCAAATCTAGTTTAATTGGCAACAAATTAAATTAATTTTCCCCACACCGAGTGTTTTTCCACAGATAGTAATTGGTAAATGATCTCCCTTTCTTTATCTCAACCTGTGAGCTTTTTCATCCTGTTTTCTCCCTGTCTTGTGGAGGAGGGGAAACGAGAGAGTGGCTGGATGGAAGTTTGGGCATTGGCCAAGGTCAGCCTTGCTCAATGCTAAATTCAGGTTTATTAAAAATCTAGTTGCATATTCTTCTAGTGACATATGCATAGATTAACCTGAAACATCTGGTCTTGGGGCCTTCCTAAGTGTAATGCAAACCATGTGAATCATTCCTGTAGCAAAATCTCCACGTACGACTGACACATTTCAAGTTATTTAAAAAGGGGGAGGGAGGGATGGTTGGATGGATTCATGGATGGATGGATGGATGGATGGATGGATGGACGGACGGATGGACGGACAGACGGACGGACTTTAGGAATGGCAACAGCTCAGAACAAAATTCCCTGTCAACAAAGCAGTTCATTTACTGCAGGATAAGGAATTTCTTTGGAAAGATGGAAACCAGCAATGCTATTTGTTCCAGTGGTAGGTAGCCCTGGACTGGCATTTCCCCAGTGGCAAGTAGGTTATTGGAAGAAAACCTGTTTATCTCACGTGTGACTGGTATTCCAGGGAGGACTTGAACATAATGTACACGCAGAGATCACACCATTCATGTTCACCAAGATGCATGCCTGTAAATGCTGGTTTTCTAAATTTGGTTTTGGTTTTCTAAAGCATGAGGATTCCTTCGGAGATGGGTTCAAATACCTTGTCAGAGGGAGCTGGTTTAGAGGGTAGGAGTCTTTTTTTATCTGCTCAGGGAAATTAAGCTCCTTTATTGATTGAACAGAGGCAGATTAAGCAGCTAGTAGACCCTATTTGAATTCTGCTTGATGTGGACACATCTGTGCATATTAAGAAATTTTGCAGGAGCTCATAATGGACTGTACTTAGAAATCACCTTAGTATGGCCAAGACAAACAAATAGAAAATAAAACTCTTATTCCAGAAAGCCATATTATAATGTTTGGTGAAACCACCTTCTGAAGAAAACAAAACCAAAAACCAGCCAACCAAACAAAACCCACAAACCAAACCAAAGGGCTTACTTTCTGGTTGAGTTCTTTTGAAAAATGATGAAATTTATCTTAAAAATCTGTAGACTTTTGGCTCTGATGTTCTATCAGAAGGCTGTTTAGAAACTTCCCTCCTTGCTGTACCAAATAAAGTCAACTCTTCCTCAGGCTTTATTTTGCTGTGCCAAAGTGGTTGAACAAAATAAAGACTAAGCTTCTCCAGAATACATTTTTTAGAAGCTTTGTAGGCTCATGAGGGTTTTCTCTGCCTGTTCTTGGTGTGAACAGACGTACTTTGGGGTAATAAACAGTTTTATCAATGTAGCTCTGAGTTTCCAATTGCACTAGGCTGCAAGAGCTTGCTTACATATTCCTGTGAAATACCACACAGACACATATTCATTCTTGTAATAACTAACTCTTTCTTCTTCTCATCATCCTAATAGGTCTCTTCTACATCTGTTGCACATCAAATTCTCCTTTCCCAAAGCCTGTGTAATTACAGAGTTCTCATTCTAACAATTTCTTTGAACATCAAGACTACTTAAGTGTTTTGCATATCAGTTTATTTATGCAGAAGGCATGCCTGAGAGAGAAAGATTGTAAAGCCTGAACTTCAATAGTCAATTTGAACAGATAAGTCTTAAAAATCTGACTTCACAGAATCGTATTAAGTCCCAGGAAAACAGGTAGAAGACACCATAATACCAGCATATCATAGCATCTTTCTTCACCTTCATCTTGCTTTTACCCTATAAAAATATTGGCATTCCACTTAGTGCTTTTGCCTGGTAGACTAAAGTTAATGTATAAGACTATTGGAAAGTAATCTCTGCTCATGTTTATAACAATCACTTTTCTTCTTGGGCTGATAATTCTAAACTTTTGTAAATTGTTTCAATTTCTTTTCTTTTAATTAGCTTAATTTAATAGGTAAGAACTCAGTTGCATAATCAACTTTACTCCATCCTTTACACCACAGCTGCTAAGAAAAAGGAGGAAAAAAGCTGTAATTCACTACAACATTCAATATTTATTTTCCAAATACATCCCAGGAATGTCAGCACTACTGGGATTGAACTGAAAGGTTATTCAAGATGGCTTACCATGCTGACCTTTATTTACGATGGCAGTAAACAAGTCAGTGAGGGTATATGCTATTCAGATTTTTATTTCTTCATTCTTCTCATTCTGTAATTGTGACCCGTCCATAAGAAATTTCCTTGAGAGAATGATTGTCTTATAATAAGCGCTAATTAGCTATTGAACTGATTCTAGCATATGGTGCAGCAGAACTTCCCCAAAACTGGCTTGAATGGAATGGTGCCATCTGTCTGGGTTGAGTTCAGCTAACAATCTGTCAGATTTTGTTGTTTTAACCTCTTCAATAATTAAAGACAAATTGGCATGGTCTGCTAAGAAAATGGAACGTCCCAAATAACTACCAGACCTTCAGTTTCTGTGCAATCAAGGGTTCTAGTGAATCATAAACAGCTTTTAGGTTTAATAGTAGTAAAAATAAACTTTATGTACCATTTTCTCTTGTCCTTGAAACGGGAATTCTGATTTAAGCACACTTGAGCTACAGAAGATCTGTTGATTTCTGTCTGGAAATTGCCAAAAGCTGTAAATTCTATTTAATTTTATCTTCTTTATTTTAAATACCTTATCATTTATATTTGTTGTAGCTAACTGTTGGAGATATATATGACAATTTTCCCATCAGTAAACAAAACATGTAGAACAGACTTAGTTTTCTACCTTACTAATATCTACCTAAGATTTTCAACAACAGACATCATATAAGTTCCTTCTTTCCTGTTTGTATCAGAAGCTCAGTGAGATTCAACTGAATTACATTACTTCAGAATGAAAAAAAAACAGGTTTCTATTTCTATGAACAACTTTAGACCAACGTCATTACCCAGCACAGTATTTTATGCTCTACTTTATGCACATTGAACTGATTAAAAATATAAAAGTATGCAATTTAGCTTATTAAAGGAACTACTGAAGAAAAGAAAGACTTTTTACATTAGCAGGGTAGAGGTAGAGAATTCTTCCACAGGAAATAAAGAAATGAGATTAATAAACTGTAAATGACAATTCATTGATGATATTTTTTCCCTTCAAATTAAAAGCAACTTCAGTAATACATGTTTACATTTCTGGAGCAGCTAGTGTTTGTTTTTAATTAGTTTACTAAAAGGAGTAATTTTTAAAATAGTATCTTCAGATAAGAAGCTCATCCTCAGAAAAAATGTTTTTCCATCTCCTTGAAGCATACTGCTTCCCAGGGAGCAGTTCTATGGTGCTCATAATCGCAGATAGCCCTTCTTCTTGGGACAGAACTAATTGTCTTGAACTGTCACTTTCTCTCCCGTCAGATCATGGTGCTCATTCAGTATAAAGAGGTATTGCAAAGGCAGTCATCCTAAGACCAACAAGATTATACAGCCAATAGTCTTAAACTTCCAGCAAATTCTGCACAGAACAAAGTCAATAAAACCCCTGCAGAGACCAGAGAGGAGGATGTCATCCTTAGTGGCTTCACATCTCGTTCCCGTGCGCATCTGACGAGGCACAAAGGCAGAGAGACCTGTCCAGGGTGCTGACCAGGCAGGCGGATGGACACTGAGGCGTCTTCACTCTTGCACGGACATCTCCTTCACACACTTCAAAGGTCCGGTCCTCAAGTCGCGTAGCGAGCATTTTTAAGCTACAGAGAACTGATGAACATCTGAATCCTTCCTAGGTTTTTATGTCAACTAGTATAATGAAAACAGAGTGGCTTATCCACATCCTTCTTATTTAGTCTCTGGTCATTACCCTAATGGTTCGACTGTTGTAGTTCAGATGTGCATCGTGGTTTAGGCTGGGCTGGCCACTAAATAAATGACAGATGCTCTCTCTAACCTCTCTCTCCCTTCGTGGGTGCAGATGCAATCAGATGGGATGGAATACCCTGTTGGTCAGTTTTGGGTCACCTGTCCTGTCCTGTCCACTCCTCCCCACAGGTGCGACCCTTTTACACTCTTCCACTTCTGATGGCATCAGATCGTCCCCAGACCATTGTCTCTTATCTCATCCTTATAGGCTGAAGTAAACAGTGATTCTAACCATCAATGTACCAAAAGTAGTTTTAGGCTACTCTTTTATAATTTCTTTCAAATATATTTTTTCAGCTGAATTAGTGTGTTCTCAATCTAGAAAGTGTAAGTAACCATAATGAATTTAGTCTTCCTGTTTTCCAGCACCAGTAATAGTACAGTTACACCACTGAAATTTTGTGTGTGTGTATGTGTTAAAAGTAAAACAAATGAACGAGCCCCAGGGCTATAGCCATTCATTTTCAGCCTTCCATAAAATTGCATAAAACAGAGTGTAGAATTAGCAGCATTATATTAATAGTATAATTCTTCTAAGCACAAATAGTTTTAAGACTAAATGAGAATTATAAGAATTTTTTCAGTTAACAAATGGATAATTTGTTTTCTTCTCAATACAGTAAAATACTTGAAAGAACAGGAAATTCTTCTTATTTATAGCTAGTAAAAGATTCAAGTCCAACGTTCATGAAGGTAGGAAACTGTTTTGATAACCTGATTTATTTAAAGTTGTCATGGTTTTGGACGAATTGGCCAATGACGGAGAGGACAGCTGCTCTAACCCACCTCTCGCTCCAAGGAGAGGAGGGGGAGAGGTAAAGAGATTTATGAGTTTAGAAAGAACTAAACTACTTTAATGAAATATTAATAATAAAATAAAAAGGAAAAAATAAAATAGATACAGTATATACAAAACTGTGTTAAGCTCCCAAGGTGATGTCACCAGCAGGCACTGGGGAAGTCCCAGACTGGACTCAGCAATGGATGGGAACTGGATTCCAGAGCTGGAGTCAGGAACCCATGGACTGGGATCAAAGGTAGATGAACAGTCAGGGTCTTCCTCAGATGTCAGCTGTTGAAGAAAGAGAGCTTACCCTTTGATCCCTCTTCTTTTATACTGAGCATGGGGCAGATGGGATGCAATATCCCTGTTGGTCAATTTTTGGTTGCCTGTCCTGTCTGCTCCTCCCTGCAGGTGGGACCCCTCTACACTTTTCCGTTTCCAACCCTCCAAAAGGGCAAATAATGAAATTAGCTGACCTTGATTGTTATAGCAATAAATATAAGTAAGAACCTCTCTGCGTACCATTCCTTGGCATGGACTATAAACATTGGTTCTATCACTCTGAGAATGTACAGTTTTCTGCACAATATGCTGTTAATTTCAGAGAATTAGAAGAAGCCTAGCTAAGAAGTAAAATTACTGAACAGAAAGTTGGTTCTGTTTTACCTCAAACCATGACAAAAGTAAAATCTGCTAAAATACTGATTTCTGTCAAATATATCAAATAGATGTCTACAATTTACATTAGCAGTTTTAAAAAAATGTATTAGCCTTCTCTCAGAGAAACAGAGTATACAAAGAAAGGATGAAGAGTAAGACAACAGGAGAAAACCACAAACAGTAAAAGAGTGTTATCTTCAGATTAATGAAAAACATGTTGCTGACTTAGTTAAATCGAGAACTTGAATTAGAGGATAGACGTGTCCAATATTATTTCGTTAAATTTGTCTAAAATAAGAGTAACAGAAAAGGAATGGAAATTTTCAAAGTAAAGGGTGAATATTCCCCCTATCCCAAAAATTGAAAACTAAGATTAAATAGGCCTTTGCTACTTCATTGTATAACCTGCAGTTTTTAGCTAAGCCACGTATTTGTTTGGAATCATCTCCCACACCATTTTTAGATAGGATTAGTGAAAATGAAGATGCAGCTTTTACAAAACTCAGTTAAAAACTGTGACAGGTCTTAAATAGAATACTACTAAACTATTTAAATCTACAGAAAACAGCCTTTAATCTTCGCTATTGCAAAACACTCTAATCTCAACCACTGCCTTGAATGCTGAATCATACTATGCAATATAGAAAAAGAGGTCTTATACTTGAATGCCTCAGTGAATCCCTCAGCTTAACAAAGAGCCTGAGAATTAATCGGTTATCTCCATCTTTATTTGAGAACTTTTAATATTGCCTCAAGTCACATTTTAAGATATGAGATTGCTGCCTCTTTTCAACTATTGACTGAATTCTTGCAACTGAAATGGTGCCAAACCCAACTATCTCAAAAATAATTTCTGTCTGAACTTCATTCCTTTGAGTGTATTGCATTGTTATTTGTATAGTTCCGCCTGTGCAGTAACCACGTTGATATTGCCCTCTACTGACAAGTGATGACAAGACACTGAACAAGTTTGAACCCCTCCCTAGAAAGCTAAAACTTAATTTATGTTGACCAGACAGAATACAGATAATTTAAGAATACATGACCAGGGAACTTGTATATTAGACATCATCACAATTTAAAAAAAAAAGGATGGGGGCTTGGAAAAAAAGTGTTATTTGAAGTCTGAGAAATTCTTTGACTAAAAATCTATTATGAAAGTTATCTTCTGTTTTGAGGTATGCTAAAAATTATCCACACTCCAGCTAGTTTGGAATTACAAATTACTCCTCAGAATTATGAATCTGAAGAATGCTGAACTACTGATTGGTGCAGAACAGTTCACAAATGGAAGGTACTACAGTAGTGTTTTCTTCTTCTTTTCTGTAAACAGTAATCAGCAAGAAATTCCACCTAATGGTTTCCTTCCAGAGTCTGAAAATAGCTGCTAAAACCATAAAGCAAGTTTTAAATTCAGTATAGATGCACATCCATCCAAACATAGGGTTTGTTTCAATTCAGAGTTTAATATGAATGGAATGCCCAAGCTAAATCGTATCAAATATTTCAACTTACAGAGGGTTTTAGTATTTAGACAATTAAGTAAATAACCAAGAAGTTGGCTATGTAAGTAGGTAGACATTGAATTCACATGAATAAAAATCTAGTTGTGAACTTTTGAAAGTTACTAAAGTTCTGGAGTGCTCAAATCAATCTCACATATATTTTTATTTTGAGAACTGCCTCTGAAATTTAGGGCCCTGAACTGTTAAAATTTGCAAAAATGGCTATTCACTTTGAAATGTTGGTGATAACTTAAAGCCCAATTAATCCTTTATTTTCAACTGAATATTTCCAAACATAAATATATTACTCTAAACTATATAATAAAAATCCTTTTTGAAGCATTTTTACTTTTTTAACTTATGAGTTGACTCATGGTAGATTTTCTTTGCTAAGATGACTTATTTATATGCAAATTTAAACTACTTGGGAATCAACAGAGACTTCAGACTCCTCAAATCCAAGTCCTGTAAACATAGTATGAAGATAATCTTGCTGATTCTGTGCCGACCTAGAACTAACAAGTTTTTTAGATTCTGGAGGAGATTGAAAATTGTGTTGTTTGTCTCTGGTGGTAAATAACTTTCTGAGACAAAGTGAGAAATGGTGTTAACTCTTCAGACTTCTGTTTGTTTGTTTGCACTAGGTAGCTGCTGTATATCTCATCAATTATTAGAAATCAGTACACTTTTTTGAACCTCGTAGAAAACTGTGCAAGAAGACTCCTATGTAAAGCACTCATGTTTCTTTTACAGCAATATGACCAAATAGATTAACTCTCACTTAACACTTAAGCTAAGTGACACCTTTGAGATCTGTCATAATTCTCTTGAATCTCTTCAAGCAAATAGCTTATCTTAATTTTTTTGTCTCCCTTTTTTTTTTAACTGCAGAGAAATCACTTTATATACCACTGTTAAATTAATTTAGCTATGAGATAGTAAAGAAATATAATGCACATATTTAAGCAATTAATATATGCATGTGTCTTTCCTGTTAAATGAACATTCCTGTAGAAGTGACTCTGGTTTTGTTTACTTACATATCCAGAAACTGCAATTCTGCTTCACATAGAAGTTCTCAAATAGACCCTCTCAGTTAAATGCAAACACGGCTTGGTTCAGTGAAAGCAATAAAATTAAGCATGCAAGAATCAAATCTAATTGATTTTTGGTCACTAATGAACCTTAACATAAAACAATTTCCTCCTTATTCCCATGAGCCCATTCCCATTCTCGTACACAAGAAAAGACTTTTTCTGGTTTTGCAATGTTGCATATATATAGTTAAAATAATGAATCAAACTCCATTCAAATTTCCCTACCTACATTTTGATTAAATCCAAAGCAAATTTCAGGAGAGGAGGGAAGAAAAATAAAATTCAGAATTTCTTGACAATAAACTCCCAGCATAATACCTTATCAAAGGAGACTCAACTGTTGTGGCTTAGCAGATGCTAAAGCAGAGCTCATATCAAAATCAGCCATAAAAAAGGAAGACTAATAAAAAGTTGTGAGGTTTTTTTATCACTTCCAAAATGATTTTTCTTTTTCGAATTCGGTATTTGTTATGTGACATTAGTGAAAGGTGTTTTATAATTTGGTTTATAAGACTGATATTATGTTTATTTCCTTTCAGTTAGCTAAGAAATAAATGCTACGTGGAATTAACAAAAAAGAATAGTAGCTTGGAGAATATGAGCCATAGTAACTCACATTCTAGACTGACTAAACCAATTTATAAAACAACACAGAGCATACTCAGTAAACTAACATAGGTCAAATTCTGCCAACTCATATAAACATTGGCTCATTTTGATAGGTGAAACTCAGGCTGGATCCATCTGTTGATGAGCCTCAAGTACAGAAGAGAGCTCTTTCTTTAAATAGCACTCATCAAATAGGCTATAAATCCTAAATTTTCTATCTTACTTTATGAAAAATGGATATTGTCAGCATTTCCTATAACACTTTCAGTGCACTTTTAGATAGCTTGTAAGTGTCTGAAATTGTTGTTTAGCTGTTCAAAACTGCATTTTCACAATAGAGTTTACTGTTCAGATCAGAAGTTTTTTTCCTGTTCATTTCAGAATCCCTGTGACTTATTCTTTTTTAAATGTCTGTTTTTCTTTATTGATTACCTACTGAAATCTAATAGCTTGCCTTTTTTGTTCTGAAAACAAATTTCTGAGGAATGTTGAGGATTACATTGATTTTGGTTAGAGGGCAATTTGTATAAAAAACATAATTAAAACAATAGAGATTTGTCTTATCCTTGGTCAAAATCTGCTATATTGACAACACAATAAATCTTTTTTTTGTTTTGCTTAGGGTTTTTTTTTATTTTTGACTAGCAATATACCCTTCACTCTCTGATGCACTAGAGAGTTATCAGTTTCTTGTCAAAGGCTAGAAGCTCTGCCTTTGAATTAGGTGGATGCCAGGTTATCACTTAGAGCCCATTGGGTTTTTAGCAATGATATTATAGGTGCTCATGTAACAGTTGAGAGACTGACTTTCTTCTGTTGGAGTTTCCACTGTGTTGGAATACCTTTTGTCTTTCTGTACTGTTTCTGTAATGGTGTGGCTGAGCATTAGTAGAGATTTACATTACTATAACTGAGACCTGAAAAAGAGTCAAAAGGACAGCTTATATCACTGGGAAGGCACAGAGGATCTGAGTGGACCTCAGTGGTTATAAGAAAGAAGAATGTTCATCAAAACCACTGTACTCCTAGATAAAATGTCAGTTCTTTGGGGCAGAAAGAAAAAAAATCTCATTTAGTTCTTATCAGTTACATTGGATGTAAGCTTCTATCAGGACTCATCTGCACAAATATATTGAAGAATACTTCCTTAACCTTTTCTTAGTAATAACAAGGGAAAATAACTATTCCTTAGCTTTGCTCTTATAAGTGTGTGGGGGAGGGGGGGAGTTCAAAGCAAACAAAGCCACAAGCTGAATAAGGAAAATCAATTCCACATACACAGAGTAATCTTTGACTTGCCTTGATGTGCCATTACACGGTATTTATAAGTGCTTAAAGACTCAAATGGGATGATTGAAAAGAGATGATAAAATTATTATTTATTTATCAAATAGGAGTGGAAAAGAAATATCAAAGTTATAGGTATAGATTAGCCATGCTTAAAAATGTTGTAGCTGTTCAGTTGACACATTTTTCAATGAGAGAAAAAAGTTTTAAACAGTAGAATCTCTGAAGTGTTCTTTTCTATATTCATGTCATCAAATTTTACTTTATTCTGAATGGCTTATTTGTCAAGTCCGTGGTCTGTTTATACAACACATATGTACTTGCTTCTTCAAAAGGGAATTGGTAAAAATAAGAAGTGGTGCCAGTAAGACCAATAAGACCTGTGAATTTTATTTAATAACAAACCATTTATACTCACTTTCCTAAACTGTGCAACTGGAGAAAAGATGTTCACAATTCTTTGTACCTTTCAAGTGTGGAGTAGGCCCCCACGTATAAACAATTGTCAAGCAATTTTATTTCCAATGAACATTGGAACTTTTTCTGAAGACAAACAGAGACAAACATACAGTCAGGGCTGAAAGTAGGAATCTGATGAGACGGAAATCTAGGGTTCTTTTCTCTTTTCCTTTTAAATTAAATAAAAGCAATTGTTTGCCTGGGAATATTTTAACAGGAGAAAATACACCAAATTGTGCATTTAGGAAAGTCTACCATGACTCAACCAGTAAAACAAAAAAATCTTTGAAACTTCATTCAAGAGAGATGGGGTGATTAGAAATTGAAAATGTTATCGTGGTAGTCATAATCCCGTCTCCACTTTTTGTCATTATAATATAAACACTTGTTAATTGGCAGTTTGTTCTTTGACTCTAAGATGGTCTTGTTTTACCTGTGATGATGGCTGCTATATCCCATATCAGGTATTTATGAAATTATTTCCTTGTTATTCTTCTTAAACTGCATCTAATATGTAATAAACAGCACATGAATGAAAATTACTACTTTCGTATAATTCACTGATCTGAACTACCATTGATCAAGGCAACAAATTTTGCGTCTTCTTACTGCTTAAATGGAAAGGATTTTTTTTCCCATGTGAGGCTAGAATGGAATTGTCAGGAAGGAAAAAAAATAGAGATGCTTGGAAGGATGATGTTTAATAGCATTAAACCTTATTTTGAAACAAAACAATATAGAGTCCAGAAGTTGTCATTAGCTGTTCTGAATAGCTAATTGTGTTTAAAATGTACTTTGTATGTACTTGGGTGGTACAGACTTAGACTTCCAGTCACTGGTTCTCACTAACCTTTTTTTCATACAGTAGGGCATTACTCTAGCACCTATTTTGAGGGGAGAGAAGAGTTTAAATGAAAGCTGTTCATCCTAGGTGAAAAACATACCTGTATGTATGCACATGTATTACGTAATGGATATGAATAGTCTAGAAGATGCTTAATGATTATTTTCATAGTTAATTAAATAGCACACAGTAATGAGTATGGTATACAACATTTATTTTCTCAACAAAGTAATTCCAAATTCCATTAGTCTACAGTCAAAGTAGGGATTTTTCCACCTTCAGCGTCTAGCTTATGCATTTATAGCACAATTTTAAAAATGTCTTAACCTTGCACATTGCCAGGATTCTGCTTGAATCTTTTTTCATGAACAGTCCTTTGTCAGGCTTATTTCCCGTTTTTCCATCTTGCACCATTTTTTATGATCTTATTCTTTTGCTAGGTTTAAGATATGCAGGGTTTGATCATGGATTTTTTTCTATATGACTTTATTTATGGAACAGTTTACATCTCCCTTACTCATCCTATTTACATTCTTTTGATTTATCCCACTATTTTACGTTCTTTACCTCACTACTTCTGCCACCTTCCTTTCAGAGAATAATTCCCCAAGGAGTTGTTGAGTCTGCCTGCTACATTGAAAGACAATGCTGTGTTTAGAAAACAAAACAAGCTTTGTGTTCATTTCTTGTAGAAGACCAATATTTGGAGCACATGAAAATTACTAAATTAACACAACAGTGCTAAAAAGATTCTTTTATTCTAAATGACCATTAAAAGGAGTTAAAGTTTGGATCAAGTCCATCTAATTTCCATTCTTTATTTAAAAGGCAGAAATTGAAATATTTCAGATCTATTAAAAAAAAAAGGTTTGTAGAATTTACTGACTTTTTAAAGAAATCAGGATTGTGAAGCAGAAAGGAATAAGATTCTCAACATAGTCTAAAATTGCAAATCACCAGAGTGTTTATATTAATACAGGCATGGTATTGTCACAACTGTGTTATAGGGAGAGAAAGGTTGGCTTCATGTTAGTCTTGACAACCATGTAATTGAACTGAGAGCAGATTTGCTTATGAAGGTTAGAAACAACTTTATAGTGTACCTCCTCATTTTTCTTTAAATTTAGGTTTCTGTTAAACCTCACAATGTGTAACACCAGTTTGTAGAGCAAAGGTATTTTTCTTCATACATTAATTTTATTTTCAAATTTGAAAGGTCATTTATTTGCCTTTTTTGATTTAGTGCAACAACACTTTCATTTTTCATTAATACTTTTGTTTTCTACAGTACAGGAAATGGAAGGGGCTTTAGCGTTTTTTATTTTATCTCATTTATTATAGATTAATATATTTGCCAAAAGAGAAGCACAGATTATTCTGAAAGGCATGAACCATGTGGTGAGTGAGGACAGGCTAATCATCCTCCCTTTATGAAAACATCTCATTCTGACATTTAATATTGACTGACTTCACCTGCAAATGTTGAAGGTCAAGGGCCTTCTGGAAAAAAAAAAAAAATATATATATAGTTCCTATTCAGGTTCTCTGTAAGATTATTCTCTTTAATCTCGTGTTGTATCTTTTTTTCCTCTGCCCTTGATCATTCCGACGTTTTCTTCATTATGCTAGTCCTGGAACCTTTCCTTCTCTTCCCTCCTTCCTGGCCCACTGCCGGGCATGGTACTTGTATTACACTACATTGCAAATACATCAGTGTTACTGGTTTTCACAACCAAAATATCATTTCCCCTTCCTTTACTTATTTTATAGATCCCCACAGGTTTGCATTTATAAAAAATCAAGATCTGGTATAACTTTGGTTTTTACAAGCTTTTGGCCTGAAGGAAAGAGGAACAGGCAAACTTGAAATGATGTAGTTCATCTCTTGTTTCATTGTTAAAAATTCCTAAATGTTAACAATCTAATCTCAGTGCCTAGAAAGTATTTCAGTAAGACTGTTGGAATAGAAACTCAAACTTCCAAGTAGAAGTTAAGTCTGTTAATCTCTAATCTCTAATCTCTAAAGTCTCTAAACTCTAAACAATCTCTAAAGTTGTTTGTACTTTAGGAATTCCTGGAGGAGAATATGTAACAGATACTATTGAGTCCTGTCACTCTTGGGAAACAGACTATTTCAATCTCCCATTAAAAGTGTGGCAATAACACACACATTTCTTTTGGCAGATGTTCTCTTTTCTTCTTTGTACGTGGTCTTGTGACTCTATCCCACTCCTATCTCTAAGGTACTTTCCAGGTATCTGTTTTCGGGCTTTCAGAAATGAGGTGCCAGTCCAAACCCTTTTCTTCTTTAGGTGACTGGTGTCATACTCAGCAATCCAAGAAATCAGCAATCCACTCTTTCTTAGACTCTGCTTGAACTTTAATATACATCTGAATTCAAAATTATCCTGCTTTAACTGCAGCCATTATGTCTTCTTTTTGTTTTGCTGTACGATGAGAGGCCTGAAGAGAACTGCTATTTCACTGAATCTTCACTGGTTTATATCCTTCTAATTTTTCTTCGTTTTCTATTTAATTCATCAATATAAAATCCTTCCCTGTGGAATCCATCCATCTAACATTACTTGCCTGTTCAGCACCTGCTTAGTCTTTTCATGTTCACATCAAATTCCCCTTCTGTGATAATGCCAAGTGTTTTACATCCTTCATTTTCCATTCGGTTTTGGTGTAATTGAAAACCTCATTTTTTATTACCATTAGCCATTTCTCCTCTTGTTGGAAAAACTTTCATCATTGCCCTTTAATGAAGCATTTTTCAAGGGAAAATTGACACTTCAATCCTACCTGAAAAATTATCTCAGATACGCAGCAGACCAATCTGTGGACAACAGAACAATAAGTCAAGCTAGCTATTGGTAACAAGAATATTTTAAAATTAGAAGTTTTCAGGTGATGTAGGGGGAAACAATGTGAAAAAACCTACGGTGGGGAGGACAAAGAAGCTGCCAGCATCTTAAGTCCTGAAGTGGCAAGAAGTATATCATATGAGCTGAGCCCACATGATCTGTGCTGACAACACCTCCCTGATATCAGGGAAGCATCTCCAAAGTCTTGGCCTGATTCTGTAACCTAACAGGAAAAACCTGCTACAGTGAGCTGTAGGATTTGCTGAAAGGCATAATGGCATTCATCACATCTTTCCTAATGTCCCGCTGCTATCTTTGGTCAATATCTAATGCTTCTGAGGAAGTGAAAGAAACGTATATGTTTATTTGACCAGTTATGAATGGGGCAGAAGGTGGACTTCTGCCCTTTCCTGGCAGCTACTGAATCCGTGAATCAAAAGGCTTGATTTCTGTGTCTTACCTTCAACAAATACCATTCACGGAGCATGAGCAATTTCTGTATCTGTTGCTTTTCATGGTATGGGCAGTTGAATCTAATTTATTAGATTTTGGGTTGTCTGTTGTTATTTTCTTTTTATTAAGTTACTAAACAGTGTACAGTATCTTCTGAAAGACTCTCAAAGTCCAATACTGGTCACATTTAATAAGATCTCTTAATCCACCACATGGCAGCATAACCTGATACCCTTGAAGAGAAGTCCTAATCTTTTTTCAGCAGGAAGTATCATGTAGTAAGTTACTGGTTCTCTACGGTACCATTAAGGTACTTGTACTAACTGGTAAGGTACTTACGACTGTAGAAAGCCTGGGTCAGGGAAGACAGAGTAACCAGAAATAACTGCACATTTAAGGAATGAAAGTGAATGACTTATCCACACTGACCTTGCAGTTATAACTTTTCCCAGTGATGTTTTAATTGAATGAGAAATTACTATGTATTGAGAGTAATGGTTTCCAGATGTGGCCCAAAATGTGAAAATCTATGCCTGCTTCTTAAACTCATCCTTTCTAGAACAGTCGATCCTGAATTGTCTCAATTACAGGTCTGTCTTTCCAGTTCCATTCTACTTAGGTGCTTTCCCCAGCCTAGCTACCAGTAGTGCTGATAAGGTAAATAGGGAATGGATGTTTATTGTCTTCTCCAAATTGCCATCTGAGAGTAAAAAAATTAAAATAGAAGGAGACATATTCAAATAAAAGGAGAGATTTCTTCACACAAAAGTAGTTCAGAAGTGGAACCTCCTGCTGCAAGATGATAACTGTGCCAAAATTGGCATGTAAATGATTCTGAAATAAAAAGACTGGAGGGCTAGTCTGGAAGAGCATCATTAGCTGTTTGCCTTGTTGTAGCAGTTGTTCCAAGGCATCTGCTGTCAGCCATAGTTCCTCCATGGAGGGGGACAAACAGGACAGGTATTAACATAACCCAAATGCCTACCTGCTAAAGGGGATAAGAAAAGCCCTCACTCACTCAGTCTCACCTATGCTTTCCCTTGCCTCTTGGGCAGTGGTCTTCAATAGTAGGCAGAAAAGCAACTTTTTATTTTATACATTTATATTTATAATATCTATAATATTATAGAAGCCCATCCCCATAGCTAAGAATCCTACTACTCAACACAAAATTTGCATATGTATTTTGGGGCAGAGGTTCTGGAACCTGCCTATTTAGGGCACATAGCAGCAATTTTAACTGCTATATAACTACTGGGCTTTTTTTTTTAAGTCTCTGATTACTTGTACAGATCAGTTCATACTTAGAAATCAAAGCCTACTCATAGAAAATAAACAGACTAAGACAATTTCGGAAGCAGTTGAGCAAGCTTTCTTCCTGTAATGTATGTGAAATGAACAAAATTATAAAACATGAGGTAAGTAACTACAGCTGTGAGTTAAAAGACTATAGCAATATGGGGCTATCCTTCCAAGGAAACACAGTATAATTACACCTACTGTCTTTCATTATTCAGTTGCTAACCTACTGACACATTTTTTCTACTATGTGGGAGATGATCAAGATTACAGAAAGCTATTGCTTTCTACTTCTAGAGTCCTGGCCCTTAGTAATTTATTTAACTTAATCTCAAAGACTTTTTTTTTTCCCCCGTTCCTACATTCCTTTTGAGGTAGAGGAATTTTCAAATCCAGGGAGACACATTTGATAGTCTTAGAAAAATGAAACTGTCTGCCACCTGCAAAACAGTTTTACACAATTTTTTGAGACAAGACATATCAGGAAGAGATTTTATGATATAAAACCCTCTTTTGCTATGTGCAGGCTTAGAGCACAGACAGGGTAAAACAAAGTTCTGTTCCCACTGACTTAGTCAGGGTTTGTGATGCAGCTCTAACTTTCTCAAGACAATTTCTTTTTTTTATAACAATTTTGGGGATTCTAAAGAAACAAACCACCACAGGTGACTTTTCTGTCTTAAGAAGAGAGAATTTAAATAGAAATATTTCTTAATGTTGGAAAAAAATCCTGCAGAATGTCTAGAAGTGAAATTTTCCTTCCTCTGACTTTTGTCAATGTCTGAATTACTCTCTCGTTATATGCTTATTCAAAAATAAAATGCACCAGGATGATTTATCCCTGTTTGGTGATATATGTTTTCAAGTCTTAATAACAATCCAGTTCCCAATAGAGTCAACAGGAAGAATCATGAGCGTGAACTTCCATTGAAATGCAATTTTAGATGCTAGATGTCTGTATCTTCCTCAGGAGTCAAGATCATAAATATTTATGATTCACTGAAGAGAGTGGGAAGGAGGGTGCACTAAAATATCAGTATACTGAAAAAGTTGCCTAACTTAGAAAAGAAGCCTTGAAACTAGAAGCAGCAAACTTGTAAATTGCTCGTCAGTACTTTTCAGTCTATATTCCTAAAACATCAGGAAGAACACTAGTAGTATCTTTCGAACTTGGACCTTAGAAGACATCAGCTCTGTCATGGAAGTTTCCCTTTAAAGACTGCATTCTGAAATCTGCCTTGTGGAGAACAGTCAGATACCACAAGCTGTAGTTGTTCAGTTTCCACTGCTTCTAAGTTCAACACGATTTGAAAGAGAATTTATGATAAGAAATTATGACAACATGATCTTTCCCTTACTATAAACAGAAATGAGTGTGAGGACATCTCATTGTATTGCTGAGAGGGGCTGGAGGTCTCGCAACCTCTTTGTATTGGAGCTTCCTCATGGAGACAGGGTTAAGTGCTTTAACCTTAGTATCATGATTCTGCAAACCTTCCCTTGGAGGTAAACCATACTATAGCACCCTCTAGCCCACCTGACATTTCAACTTTCTCTTGTGTGAGACAGCTAGGGAAATAGTCTCACTTTCCAACCCCATAGGGCAGATGAAAACCTGTCATTTCCAAGGGGAAACTGGCAGCTCTAGGCAATTACACAGAATACAAAGTAATTGCCTGTCATAACCACCTAACATAACCACCACAATGCGTACTGATCACGTGACTTGCCTTTGGTAAATGCAAAATAATGTACACCTATAATCAGCTCTTTCAAGAAGGACGTTTCAGAATTTGGACAAAAGCAGGACTGGGCAAAGAATGATGGGACCATATACGGGTTTAAAAAAAAATCTTTTTTAAAAAAAAAAAGGTAGTGAAACTAACTAAAGAGAAACAGGAACACCAGGCCAGTGTGACACTGTTAAGTGGCAGTCTCTATGAGGAAAAAGCTCCGCACTCACACCCACCCACACATGTGCGCCCATAGGAACCAAGGACTGCTCTTTTCATCTCTCCAGTGGGTTGGCACCATTAAATCCGGGGGAACTGCAACACTTCCTCTAACCAGTCTCAGTGTCAGGCTCTGTGCCTGTGCAGCGGCTTAGCACCAATGAGGAACAGTTCTACCTCAGGCAATTTGCTTCTGTGTGGTGTGGAATGGCCAAGTAACAATGTTCCGCCCATTTCTATTACTGGGAGCTCTTATAGGCAGAGGTCAACACAGGCTGCCAGTCATATCAGTCCATGATGATATCATAGTATATATTTCCAAAATTTTAAGGCATTATCCTCTTGCCACTTGTTGATCTGTGGCCAGTATCTAGGCTCACCACACTCAGTTCTTGCTTTTATTGCCTGTTGGACCTGGCTTATTATACCACGGTTTTGTGTATAATGTCCTCTCAGCCACAGCTCATTATACTCTTATTAAACTCATGCTTAAGGCAAGCTCTCTGATCTGTTGTATGTCTTCTGTGATTCTTGGAAAATGGGAACATTCCAAAAGTCTTCTCTAGTTCCAATATTTAGAAAAGGAGAAAAGAATTCTACTCAAAAACCTGAATTTCAGGAAGCCTGGGTTAGTTCTTACAGAAAATGAAACTTAATGTGACTGATCCTCTGACATCAATCCTCGGTTCAACCTACCTAATTTTTTGAAGTCTGTAGCTGAAAGCCCTTTGAGACCAACAGATTTCCCTTAATACTTGCTGCTTATCAAGACAAATAGAAATACAGACCTGAATGTGTATGCACAGGAGAGGTAATAGGGATATTGGATGTTTCAAAGAGAAACAAGTTACTTGCTGCCACTTATTGAACAAAGGCAGTTAACTGAACAAGTGAACCTTCATTTGCATTTCTGGGGAAAAATAAAAATTCAAATTCGTGGTGAAACAGGAGAAAGGACTACCCTAATCAAGCAACATCCTGGAATGCCTTGGATGGAAGGTAAGTGGGCTATTTTCCCCACTGGAGATTTGCCCTGATGTCAGATTCTGTATTAGAGGTGTGCATATTGGTAATAATCAATTTTAAAGCAGCTCCAAGACAGAATCAACTTTGCAATGGCCACGGATGTTCAGATTGCTTTGATCAACGTGGTGAAGAGATACAAAGTAGTTGAAGAGTAGGAGCTTCCCCATTCAACATAAAGCAACAAATTCTCTATGAGGTGGCATGCGTTAGAAGCTCTGAAGGAGGATATCTCTTAACAGAAAGGGATGGATATGTTCAAATTCTGTACTCCATCAACGTTAGGGAAAAGCTCTGCGAGTGCAGTGCAAAAGAGGAAAAAGCTGGAAATGCGTGGTTTTATTTATAGTATACGTGTTTAGAAGCCTTTTAAGGTGAGGGCTATGTCAAATCGGGTGGTCTTTTTTTCTACTTCCTACCCCTTTCCAGTTTTTCTTTATTTTGATCCCTTGACTTGGTATCTATGAGTGGAAGTAACTGATGAGCTTATAACTGGTGCTTTCATGTCAGTTGGTGATTTAGTTGCCTGTGTTATTTGGTATCTTCTTTGGTTTTGCAAAAAATACCTATCCTTTTTTACTTGACAGGAGCATGCAAAAAAAAGCAGTAGATTACCGTCAGTCATCTAAGCAATTATAGGAAGTAATTGATGGTGTAGCTTGATTGCTGATGATTGATCAGACAATAAATCATGAGTAAGACAGAATACTGTTGCAGAATGACCTGAATCATAATTAAGAAATAGTAAGAAAATACATTTCCAACACAGTCATGTACAGTGTAGTATAATGGGAACTAAAAATGCAAGTAGTCTTCTATCATTTATATTTCAAAAAACAATGACAAAATGGTGAGGATGTCAGACATAGCTTCCTCAACATGAACCCCTAACAGATAATTATGAAAAAAATGCAAACTTTTCCTTGATTCTTTGAAAAGGCAGATATAAAACTGATCTTATCTCTGTAAATGGCATTGTCAAAACCCTAATGAAATTATATCTCTGATCTTTTTATTAGTTTTTAAAGAACAATTCAAAAATGTCAAAAAAGGTTGAAAAGAAAGCACACCCCAATGGCACAGAAGCTGTAAAACAAGTCTAAAAAGAGAGAGTAAGAGAATGATGTATTCCCTAAATAAACAGGTGGGAAGGACACCCATTGAAAGCATGATCATTTCCAAGAGCTCAAAGTTGGAGTTTAGACAACTGCAACCTTAAAATAAAGTGTTTTTATTTATTTTTGGGTACGCCTGATCTCTGTGTCTGCCGTGGGCAGAAGCTGATGCTTCATGTACTGTTGTATCTCCAGAGACTGATGGCCCACTATTGGCACACAGGATTCAGATGCTTTCATGGTTTGTTCCTGTTCCTGTCTTTTCGAAGAACCAGAGTCACTTATCTTTTTGCCAGCACAAAGGTTGGTTTGATGCTGAGTTTGATCTTAAAGCTTTGGTGTTTGTTTTTGTGCGGTAAAGCAGTAGTAAACATAACTCTAGTTTAACGCTCATCAGGTAGTGATGCAGTGAAGTCAGCTGCCTAGCAACATCAATCCAAGAACTCAAACTACAGCTCCGCTCTTTATCTACTTCATTGCTTCCTCATGCACTTTACTGTGCCTCTTCCTAGAGCATATCATTTTCTATAATGGCTGCCAAGAAAGTATTAATAATTAACTATAACCATATGCTAAGCACAGAACTCAGCTCCTGTTAATAATTCCGGTATATGTTCAGTCCACAGTAGTTCATACTGTGTGTCCTTTAAAAGATGTTTTGGGACGTTTCGAAGTCTGCATGTCACCAACAGAGTTATAGATGTTCTCATTAGTCTTTTGAAGTACAAACATCTTGCTCATTAGTTGTTTATCTTTCTGCTTAGCAGTCATATACTCAAGCTCTTATTTCTTCATTTGCACAGCTGTAATAATCAGACATCATATTTTTAGGCCTGCTTAGCATTGCCTTTGCCTACAGCTAGGAGGATAGTTCAATATCAGAACAACCTTTTAACACTCATGCATCTGTTAGAAGATTTACATGTTCACTACATGGAGCTTGACTATCCCCTTGTAAGACTGCCTTAACCTCCAGAAATTATTGGTTTTTTACTTCAATGAAATCATTTTAATTGCACTAATAAAAGCAAAATAATTTCAGTGTGAGAGATAGGGAGCGCATACTAAAAATATCCCAAAACTCAATGTTTTGCTGGATCTCCTGGAAAGTAGGACCTGGGGGCTGAAATTACCTTTGACAAAGGAAGAATTTGAACCTAGACCCTCTACGTGCTAGCTCATTTTTCTAATTACTTGACTAGTACCATGTGGAAGAGGGGCCATAATTTCACCTGATGGGTTTTACCTGGATCACCCATCTTAATCAAGGCTGGTGTTGCCTATGAGTTAATTCTGATGAGGGAATTATGACCTTTTGTTAGATTTTTCTGAGTGGTCAGTTTAGGCTATTCTCTGCTTACTGTATTGTTTTTCTGTGTGCTTGAGTGAATCCTACTCTTTTGTGAACTACATTGATAGCTGAGGCAGTGAGAACATATGCCCTGTAGTAAGCATTTAAATTTCAGGCATTCAGACATCTCTGCCTCTCTTGTGTAGCTCATAGCCTTGTTTTCCCGCCAATAGAACACCACAATTTGATTTCCTGGAAACTACAACAATTAAAGTTTGGAGGCCTGGTAGAAACTAACTCAGTGAAACTTAAGGACCTTAGGTTGACGGTTGAACAGAATAAATACTCCAGTGTCTGAAGCAAACGAAAGGTCATATGCAACCTGTCACACAGAGAAAATGTTCTGAAAGGTTTTGTTCTCGGAATATAGTAACAAGATATTCAGTGACACTAAAAATGAACAAGCACAACTACTACTTTACAAAACGTTTTTCAGGAAAGAACTAAGCCCAAGAATTTTGATTAAAGAATGGATAGATGATAAAATAGTTGTGTGATGTTTTGGGGAGTGGATACCAGACAGCATTTTGTACTGAAGTGAGTCTCTATTAGAACCTTCAGGGCCCTGAGTGCACTAGCAGGCATTAACGGCCCCGACCAGCCTTACCTGGGGTCTCATACCCAGGACTGAGTAGCCCTGTTTCAGCTCAGCATTAGGCCTTGAGTCCCTGCCTGAGATGTGTTATCAGAATGCCAGTTTCCAGTCCAGCCGCAGCCTGTACCTGCCCCTGCCCGGTTGATCCAGACCCTGACATGTGGATTCCTTTTGCATGTTATGGAAGCATGTATTACTGAATTGATAGCAACGGCAAGACATTGTCACCTAAAGCTAGTACTCTGGAAAGAGCAGAAGGAGCTCTGTCACACAGTTTTTGAGTTCTCAAAGAGAAGATAGATTCCCCTGGAAGAGGATATGGAAGATACATTTCTGCTAATGTGGTTTAGATTGGAAATGTAACGAAAGATCCACTACCTTACCTTTTATAAAACTTGTAGAGAAATAGTAACCACTGTAGGATCTCACTATTTCCAAATATATTTTTTTTAATGGTGTGTTTAGTCAGGGGCTCCTCATTGATTGCAAAGAATCTTGATAGATTTTTCACTGCACTGAAGATTTAGGGAGACCTGAAAGGTTAAGGTGCAAAGATAGAATGGGAGAAAGAAGAAGAAAAAGGTAGGATGGACCTTATTTAAAAGAAGAAAGAGAACTGATAGCACATGAGGCTTTAACTTCTCATGAGTCAGGAGACAAAATTTATACAGGTCTGCATTCATAAAAATAAAATAAGTTCCTAGAAAAACCCTACCATGGGCCAGTATTTGCAATCAGACAATCTCCTAGTCAGTCTCAATTTACTCTAGCCTTATAGAATCATAGAGTCATAGAATGGTTAGAGTTAGAAGGGACCTTAATGCCAGAGAAAAGTAATGAAATCGCCCTGTAGACTGATTATCATTACATCTCATGCCTGGAGCCATTTGCATTCTTTAATACAATTAGTTTTGTGTTTTCCTTTTTTTTTGGTGAGTATGAAAGTACTTAAATTACAGAAAAAGGAGATGTTATCATTCTCTTTCAGAAAACTTATCATTTGTAGCTTCTGGTGAAGCTTTAAGTCCTAGATTTATAAACACACAATGGAAATCCTTTTATAAATTGCCATTACAGACTCCTGTATGAAATATTTTCTACAAAGCACAATTCATAGTATCCTTTGTATAGGTTCTAAATGTACAATAAAATGTTGTCAAAAATTGGAAGTGCATTTTTACTTCAGATTGTCAGAAAGAACAGTGGAGAGTAAAAAACTTGATTATATCCTCTTTGATATATTTGGTACATATTATTTAAGTTTCATACAGTTTCCACAATTTGCCCAGAACTATCATTGCATTAAGTAAACAACCAAAAATTGAGAAAGAGAGCCCTCATGTTTCCCAAGCGGCTCCATGTAATGATCTAATGAAAAGTATTTCTTTAAATACATTAAAAATAATGATTTGGTAAATCTTTTGGGCATAAAATAATGAAATTAACTTCTTCATTTTAACAACATCAAGTTTTCATATGCCTTTGCATTAAAAAACAATGAAGTCTTTCATTCTAAGTTATAGAATTGATTCTTTGACCACTGATATTCTTAAAATTAGTTTGACTGATTGAACTTTTAAAATAGAGATGAAGGAAGTGATGAGGCAATAGTTCTCTTTCTTGAAGCTCTAACATGCCACAACGTGATTTGAGATAACAACTGAAATGGAGGATAAACTGAAATTATTGTCCACGTGGCAATTCTGCAAAATCTTTGTTATAAAACACATTATTAAAATATTTCAATGTTAAAAACTTGGCCTGTATCTGTTTCCCATTAGTTAGCTGCTCCCAAAAAAAATTACCCAAATACCATTTTTAGTTTATTATCTTATTTTCAAATGTATTACATACATTAAAAACAAGTGAGCAGAAGACTGCAGGTTCACAGAACCACCTTTCCCCTCCACTTCCTAAAGAAGAGATTCTAAATACTGATTCAAAAGTTATAATGATGTTGACATTATTATAAAAAGTGTTCTCTTTCATCTTAAACTAATTTGTTAGGCAAAAAATTTTGAAATATTAAATATGAATTATTTATAATTTGCTATTTACAGCATCTCCACAATCAGAAATACTTCTACTGTTTTCTTGCAGTCAGAGTCAGGTGGAAGATTTAGAGGGGAAGACCGCATCTTCCTTATGAGCCACCAAGCGTATGAAAATCAGAACAGCTTCTTTATTATAGCCTAAGGCAGATAGGGACATAAAAGTAGGCCTTTGAGAGCCTTTAGCAGGAATCAGACTTGAGCCCAAAGGGTCTTGGCATATCTGAAACAGAGATGTTCAAAGTAAGACTTTGAGTTGATGCAAAGCAGTAAATACACCTCAAGGACTAGTGGAAGCTGATTAAACCTCAGAGTTTTGGCCATTCTTGTGTGAATGTAGGAGAGAAAGTCTCTATTTTTTCCCCATGCAAAAGTAACTTGTCATTTACTTTACCTCACACAACAGTGCTGAGTTTTCCCTACTGACAGATTTATTCTGTTGTAATTTGTGTCTGTGTTATTAACGGCTCAAAAAATTTGATGTCTGTTGATATATTAACTTATGAAAAGTAGCAGGCAGCAGTCATACTTCAAAGTTTTGATTGACTTGGGATATCATTGATCGAATGCAGTACAATCCTAGGTCCAAAGGGGACGTAGCTGAGCATAGTAGCTAAGAATTTATAAACCCTTACTAATATGAATCCTCTGAAAAGCATATCACAAGCAAAGAGACGCCTTGATTATGTTTCTCAGATATGGAACTGGGCAAGAGAAAGATGGTAAGCTTTTCAGAAGCCCAAGCAAATTGGGCCATTTGCTGAAAGACATTTTAGTGTCTAGGTGTTGACCCTGGCTGGATGCCACGTGTCCACCAAAGCCACTCTGTCACTCCCCTTCTCAGCTGGACAGGAGAGAGAAGATATAATGAAAGGCTCATGGGTCGAGATAAGGACAGGGAGATCACTCAACATTACTGTCACGGACAAAACAGACTCCTCCTTCTTCACTGACCTTGGTGTCTGCAGAGTTGTTGCTCTTACATGTTCTCACTCCTCTCTTCTGACTGCTCCTATTGTTGCGCAGTTTTTCTTTTTCCTACTTAAATATGTTATCACAGGGGTGCTACCACCGTCACTGATGAGCTTGGCCTTGGCCAGCCACGGGTCCATCTTGGAGCTAATTGTCAGCTAATGGTAGTGAAAGGAAGTTATATGCCTGATTTTATAATATGCTTATGCAGGCTTTTAGAATATGTGGCTCTTCTGTTTGTAACAGCATATGCACACATCAAAAGCGTGAGACTGCACAGAGACAAGAGAGATAAAAAAATGTAGTAAAGCTCTAGTGGGAATAATTTTAGCTCCTATTGTCAATGAGAAATCATATTGTCGGTTCTTTTAATTTTTTTTTTGTTTACTAGGATGAGCAGCAGTTTTGCCACTTTACTACTGGTGACTTCTTTGAGTCCCTACAGTCACATACGAGCAGACCCTTTTGATTTACAGACAAACCCCACATGAAATACAGTCCCACAGTATTTCAGAGACGTGTAGGAGCCAAGGAACCTTGAAAACAGAGTCCATTATACACATCTGAAATTTTTATTCACCTCCCTCCTTTCCTCACAAACTGGATAGGACATCTGGAAATTGAACTAAGCATAAACTCTAACTACTAAATTGGGCTAGCCTCTTACTCAGAACGATAGAGCTAAATAACATTATACTGACTTCACTGACTTCCTTTTCTAGTTTGGGTTTTGCTTTCTATGAATTTAACTAAAAAACCCCACAGAATAAAAATCTAGAGTGTTTTGGTAGTGTCAAAATAATTTGGTATATACAATCCTTTTTTTGTGTTGATTCATTTTGCATATTGAAAGTGTCTTTTCATAGGTTCCCACAACAGATATATATTTGTAAGTATTAATTATTTATAATCATTGTGTCAAACACATGTTAATACTTTTGTCTTGTCTGCCTGAATATTTTCTAATATTTACAGATCATTTATGACATTTAGAGACTATTTTGTTTCAAGCACTGCTAGAAACTCAGTCTTCCTCTGATGTGTTCCTCTTTAATTCTTTCACTACAGAGTAATTTCCTTCTTGTTTTTCAAATTTTGCAGAAGAAAGACTGATTTTTTTTTTTTTTTGCATATTGGGTGATATAGTAAAGAAACTATGGGATAATTAAACAAACAAACAAAAAAAACAGTAAAGAAACATTTTTCACTGAAGTGGTCAACCTGCCACTAGAAAATTAAATAATGTAAAAATCTTACTTTTACTCTCTTTTTTTGAAAGCGACTGTGCTCAGGGCTCTTATTTTTATTTTTACAGTAAAAATCTTTATTTTTTAAATGTAATTTATTTGTCCATAAATGTGCTAGCAATGTTGTACTCACTGCATTTTCATTTAACTTGTTAATGAATGGTACAAAAGCTTTCCTTTTCTCCTAAGGATTCATTTTACAAATGGTCAGAATCATAAAAATGAGAGAAGAGGGGAAAATTCATGCATAATTTGCTCTTCATTAGCAATATTCAAAACTTACCAAGCTCTTTCCTTGTAAGCTCTAATTTGCTTGAATTTTTTTCAGCTCTTCTGTTCTAGATCTGTGTAAACTATTTAAAAAAAATTATATTTCTTGACTCATAAGGAAATACTGTTCACTTAGAGAATTAAGAACTGTTCACTTAGAGAATTTAGAGAACTTACTGTTCACTTAGAAACTGTGGTTTCCCCCCCTCTAATGGCAAGAAGCTTTGATTCAGGGACAGTCCTGATATGGCTGGGTTTTTTGCTTGAATTCTAAGGAGACAAAATGAACACTTATGACTGAACACTGCATTCTGAGCAGGTTTTACATATGGGGTATATAGCTTAGGAAGCTGAAATTCTATGGTTTGGTGCTATAAGAGATGACATATCAAAACTGGAAGTTGAGTTCTTATATAAAAAATTAATTAGGAAGAAGGATTATATCCTGTTCTTAGGTCCAGGCTTTACAGCTGAGATTCATAGCTGGGGGAGTGGGGGGGAGGGGGGCAGGGAGAATATGTGTCTGAATTTCCCAAGATGCCTCATAGCTAAATTTTAATGGAGCTGAAAATAATTACCACAATAAGACTTCTTGGTTTAGTATTTCTTCTCCTTGCTGAAGTTTTTGATCTAGAGCATTGCAATATGCAAATTAGAACTTTGCAATGAGATTATCTATGATAATGAAATAGAAATAAGTTGATGGTTTTGTGTTGGGGTCTTTTATAGAGGCCTCAAGCCATATCAAAGATGAATGACTTACCAGCACACTACACTTTTGCTCCTTCTTATTTAGTTTACTTTTGCCCTTGGAATTCCATTTGTCTTTTTGTTGTTGTTGTTGTTATCTATAATATCTGACAGGAATTCAGCTATCAGCCTAGTTATGTACACTTGTGCTCTGGCCTTTCTGACTTCCATGAAACAGTGAAGAGAATCGATTCCTTCTTTCCACTGCCTATCTATTTCTTAACACTGCAATCTTATTTATTCTCTTGAACTGTACACATTTTTTTAATATGACTTCATTCTGTATGCGTGGCTTAAATTGTTTTTCTTACATAAAGCATGTTTGCCTTATTTAATACAGAAAAGCAAGGATGACATTTTATGGTTAGACGTACGGTTCATTGTTAGAAATACATTCTGAAAGAAGGACAAAAACATTAATGCAATTTGGTAGACAAATGGAAAACTATGTAGTCCACAGGATGCAAATGAGAGGATGTATCTTTTAAGAACTAAAGTTAGTGGAAGATTACAAAACCTCTGATTAGAAGTACATTATTAGTCAGGTAACTACTGCACGGCAGAAAGGATAAGATGATAAATCAGCATTTTGGGTTACCTGAAAAAAATAAGTAAGTTTGGCAGGAATTATTTGTACGATGATATTTTGACTGACAGGAGAAAAAATGTATCCATATTTGTGAATTTCTGTTATTGATCTCACAAATAGAGTATTGTTTATATGAAGCTATTTTTTCTACAGCAATGCTTGTGTCCAGTTCACTCAACAGAAGCTCTTCCTCATAACTAGAACAAACACATATTTTTTATTTTTCATTTGAGTGTTGTGACAATTCTAAATTTTTATTAATATATAACCTCTGCATTTGAGATGTCTTACGGTTTTTGCCAACTACATCCTTTTCTGTAAGAAACATACATAATGGTGCTTAAATGGAACATAATTGTCATTAGTTGCAGAGACCAATCTGGAGACTATTACTAGGAAATATCAGAAGGACTATGAAATATGACTTATAGGATACTATACTAAGAATGACATAAAAATCAGGGTAAGAATGCAATGACAACCAAAGAATGCTGTAATTCACCATGCCGAAGATTTCTGTCAAAGAAATCGGACAGTGAAAGAACAACCAAAAAGTAGGTTCATGTTTCATTCAGATTACAAGATTTTTTTGCAGTAAATAGAAATTCATGTTTCAGAATTTCAGGACATCATCTTGAATCAGAGATAATGCAGTTGGATATTAGATATAGTTAAAATTGAACAGGTAACTCTTACTTTATATTGAAAGTCTGAATTTAACAATTTTAAGTTGTAAGAACATATAAAAAAAATACAGAAATTCTTTCATGAACAGAATATCCATGCATGTACCTGTGCATACACAAACACATGCTCTGTATGTCTCACGTACCTCACGTTTATCAACGTACCTATTTATGATGGACAGAAGAATTTGCTGGTGATAGAAATATTTTCAAATCTAACTTTTCCAAATCAGATTAAAAGTCTAAAACTGGAAAAAACCCCAACGTTTTGTTAAGGAGAAGGGAGTCATGGTTATAATGCAACAGATTGGTACATTGATTAATTGGGAAATGGGGCTAGGGACCAAATTCATGCTCTATTTTGGAAGTTTCTATTGGAATTTGGTAGAAACTAGTTCACGAGGTATTTGGACAGCTGCAAAAAAAATCTCGAACTTTTATTGGAATTTTTCCACAGATTTGCAAGACATAGTTACAATGTCCAAATAAAGCAAAGATCTTGATCATTAAAAAAAAAACCAAACACAACTCTTACAGCAATTAATATGCAGAGTGATGCAATTACAGAATCTACAGATTTTAAACTTTGAATATTTTCATAAGTGTTCTATTTGCTTTCCTGTAAGTCCATTCACATGAGTATCTTCCTTGGATTAAAGTTTGATGTGAGTTTATAATTTTATACATTACAAAACCCAGGTGACAGAAAATGAAATGTACTAAAAAACCAAAGTATTGGAAAGGCACTTGGAAGGTAACAGAAAAACAATTGCATGGATCTCTCAGGAACAGTTTTTGTCAGACCAGTCTAATTCATTTTTGACATGATAACTGCCCTTGTACGTAGAAGAGAAATAAGGGAGGTCCGGTCTTGTCTTGAGTACAGCTTTTGATATTCAGGTAACAGATTCATAAGTAATTTAATGAAACAGTGTCTTGAGAAAATCTACAGTGCAAGTAGAAAGCTCCTTAGAAAACATTATTGAAAGAATTACTGGAGTTTTAGAAAAACTGCAGGATTTATGGGTTGGTTCTTAGTCTGGTGATAGGTGATTTAATAAATAAGATGACCAACAGAATAGAGATTACAGGCCTCATTTCAGATGATGTCAAACTTTGGGACAGCTCATATGGACTAAAATACAAGGTTAGAAATCCACAGTCTTGAAAAATTCAGAGATAAGGGATAAACACACACGCACAGACAACCCCCCCCCCCCAAAAAAAAAAAAATACCAAACAAAAATCCCAACCCAAAACCAACACAACACCCCCAGTATTTTATTTAGGACAGCTACAAAATATGAACGTAGGAATGTTCAACTGTACTCACACCGCAAAGGAAATGAATGACTAGGTAGGAGCTCTGCAGAAAGGTTTCTGAGAGTTTAGAAGTGATCATAAACTAAACATAAATTAAAAACACCATAATGCTTAAAAAATAGTAAGCCTCATATTTTGTTGCATGAATGGGAGCATAGGCTGCAATATGTATAACATTGTCCTTCTGCTGTACTGAACATTAGTAAAGTTTCTCCTGGAGTAATACCACACTACTGACAAAGTTCAGAAAGATGGGGACGGATATGGAGAGAATCTCCAGAACGAGAAAGGAGAGACTGAATTAATCTGGGCTTTTTTAGCAAAGTTTTGCCAAGCAAAATGGAGTAGTCTGTCTTTTCTTTTTTTTTTTTTTTTTTTTCATTTTCTGTGATGTATAGAACAAGAAAAAATGGACTTCAATTGCAGCCAGGATGTCAGGTTAGACACTAGAGAAGTTTTTCTATCACTAAGGATAGCAAGAAATGTAATAGATTGCCTGGGGAAGCTGTGCATTTCTCTGTCATTAAAGGCCTTTAGAACAGATGGTGAATATCTGACAGAAGTGATGTAGCAATGCCCAATTCTCTCTTGGGACAGAAGGATAGATTAAATGACCCCTTAAGGTTCTCTCCACTTCCCCTGTCCTCTTTCTTTTCAGGTCTAGAATATTTTACTGTACATTAAAATTTCCTATGCACTTTAATTACTGAAACTATGCTCTGTGTGGAGAGAAGCAAGGTACAATCTCTACATTTCTTGCCAGTATCCCATTGACATAGACCATTCTCCTCTCCCTGAAGAGAAGGAAGGAGGCACTTTTTTTCACAAAAGGTATTGGATAGGCTAAGGGATGAATATGTGCCTGTGTCAGGTCAACTAACACTTCTCTGTCAAACAACTTTTGGCACATTGAGCCCAGGGAAGGCAAGAATAGAGACTTGATTTTGAAGAGCATGACATAAGTAAGCTTTTCAAAGTCTATGGTGTTTCAGAAAGTGTATCAGTATTGTACTCCAGCATAAAGGGTTTGTAGGTACTGAAGTTACTTCAGCTGGCCCTCCCAGGTGAGAAGCATTTGTCTGCCATTTTTCCCAGGAGTTGCTTTCTGTCCTGTCCTTATTAGGTCAAACGATGCAGGAAAGAGCAAGTGAGTCTCCAAATACCAGAGCAATACTCAGTTAAATAGGAATTCAGCGAATGTATTCAGATTGAAAAAAGAATTTTGAAGTAAAGGTAAGCTTTGGAGATAGAACAGTATATTTTGTTTTAAAGGACCCTGACTGAATATTTTAACCATCTTATATTTCTTCCTCTATGTCTGATAAACAGTATTCAGATTTTTCATGTGAATGTATTCCTCTCCTGGTGCTTAACTCAAAATCTGTAAATGAAATTTTGAGTGGAGTTGTTGCTTTTCAAGGGAAACTGTAAAACATAAAGTTTGACAAATGTTCTTATATTTCTTATTATCTTCACGTAGAGAAATTTCCAATTGCAATGTATTAGTGTTACACTACTTTACTGTTCCCTGTTTCAGTAGGCAGGGGGGAAAAAAAAAGAAAAAGGAATTTTCTAGGTGAAGTTGACTGAAACTTCTGGTAAGAAAACATGAATTGGACTAAGCCTTCTTATGATTAGAAAGTCTCAGAGACCATGTATGTTTCTGAGTACTACCTCCATTTTCCTTTTGAAGTTTTTAATTTCATAAATAATGTACACGTCACTCAAGACTGTTCAAATTAGATACAGAGCAGCTTTTATCTTTTTTTTTTTTCTCTTAATAGCTTATAGTTCCTCTTCTTTTACTACTAATAAAGTATTTACTAATGGTTTAGTATTTCTGAGTCCTAAATTTTATTTTAGGTTTTGAACAGCCCTGTTTTAACATTTCAGCTACCAGAAAATGTAGCTGCCTTCTTGGAACTTAGAATGAAATTGTACAAATACTTATGTCCTTGTCTACCTTAAGCCTGTTCGCATTTTCATTGTAGCTATACTACAGCTACGCTGCAATTATATAAGAGTCCAAATACTCTTAAAATACACAAAGGACTCTGTATTGCCAAGATTCGGATTAGAGCAGTGAAATCTCAGTGATCAAGCTTTCTTCAGTTCATGTGAGCACTTTCTATCAGTTCTGACAGGCCTGTGTGAAATATACCCTGAGAAATCCCAGAGTGCTGAATTTGCCAGGTTTGATCTTCTGTTATAGTTGGAAATACAGCATGGAGACAAATCTTTCTAACTCCTCACTGCAATTTACCTTACCGATGGCATTAGATTAAATTAACCATACTAGTAACTAAATCATTTTCCAAAAAGTTTAGTACTACAGTGAGGCCATGGTGAACTAGTATTATGTTTGTGTACAAAATTCATTAATATACTTGACCGTGTTTATCCAAATGTGGTTCTTGGACTGACTTTACATTTCTCATATGTAATAAAATGTTCAAAATACATAAATATGGTAAATCTCATAAGTAATGTGTTGGGTGTGACTTTCTTAAAGTTTTAATTTCCTAGTGCCTTTTTCTTCCTAGTCTCAAATTTAAGTTGCATTACATAACCCTAGCAGTGCAGACTAAGAAATCATTTCTGTCTTGTCTGCATCTTCTTAATTGCTGACACAAAATACAGCAAATATCAGCTTCTCAGAGTCTTAATTTTTCTTGAAGAGAGGGTATCTTGCAGTTGAAATATCTTACAAAGCTCAGCACTGGGAGGTTTCCAGTGACTGTCCAGTTTTGAGTTACTGTCACTGGAAATGTAAAGGAAGTGTATCAATAAACTTTTGAATTTTATAGTTCCCTGCACACGGTACAACTGTATGTCTGGTTCAGGGCCCCTTTTCTCCAGACTTTCCTACTGTAAATCTAGACAAGTGGCTATCCCTACTTAGCCTAGAGTAAGTTTTATATAAAAGTGCAAAGCAAGAACAAGATGACCTTTTTACATCATACACATGATGTAAAGTCCCATGCCATCTTATTTTCTGAGCACAAGTAACTTTTTTCAGTGGCAAGTCTCACTAAGTAAAGGAATTTGCAGGACTTTACAGGACTTTTTTGAGACTGTATACTTTCAATTCAATATGTACAAGTAAAGAAGTATTTGAGCTAATTGCTTTGGGTCAGATCCTCAACTGGTTTAGAGGCATTAAGCTATTTAAGTGAATAGAACTATATGAATTTGCAGGAGTTAAAAAATTTGGACTCTGCTGAAAAAATAGATATGTTGGGACAAAAAGAGCCTACAGACAGATGACTATTTTGGACACCTGCGTGTTGCTCATATGTAGCTACTGCAGTAAATAAGCTTAGCTGCGATGTATGAAGAATGTGTTGTCGCTCTGCTGAAGGCAGTCTGCATTTCCTCCTGCCCCATGAGGCACACTGGTATTTGGGAGAGCAACTCAAAAGAGGGGATTTTTGAACAAAGGGAACATTAGCTTGCTTTCTTGGTTACTAAACCACACTTTCCTGTGTTACACAATGCCAGTGGAGTCCAATGACAGCGCAACCCTCCTAGTCATATCAGGGTGACATACACCTCTGCCTGTTTTATTTAACTAATGTACTGTATTTAACATGCTAAGGAAAGAAAAAAAAATATAACTGAAGAAGGGAAAGAAGAGAGCATCAATGGTTTTGCCTTAGTTTCCCAAGAAAGTAAAGGAGCAGAAGAATGAGCTAGAGAGCTGCTATAAAAGAGCAAAAGAATCACCTAGTGCATGGGAGAAGAGAAAGCAGGTCTGGGAATGTGAGTGTTTCTTTTGAGTAGGGAAGAGAAGAAACTAAATTAGAACTGGACTATTTTACTAATTTTTAACTGGAATAATCTGAGCCTCAGTGTAGGCTAACTAATGTTTAGTCAGCTATTAGCAATAGCACGGGGGCATCTTGATAAACTGTTAATAAGAAACTGAAAACATACTGTAAATAGCTTTTTCCATAAATTCTCAGGCAGCTATATGTATGGTGATGCATATGCATATACATCAATATTTATATGTATATGAAGATATTTGGCATTTTGGAATTTTTTCTATGGAATATTTACAAACAGCCAGATTCAGCATATTGAACAGCTGCTAAATTGCTGGTAGAAAAGATGCAGTTACTGGTAATTTAAAAAAAAAAATAATGTCAGAAATTGTTCAGTGCAAAGAGGTTTTGTGATTATTTAAGAAAATAAGATTTTTCTGGAGTACAAATTGCCTGTGTTCTTTGAAGGTAGGTTTACAAATTATGGATGTAGATGTCTAGCCTAGTCATGGTTTAACCCCAGCCAGCAACTAAGTACCGCCCAGCTGCTCGCTCACTCCCCACTGCTGGTGGGATGGGGAGAGAATTGGAAGGGTAAGGTGAGAAAACCCAGGGGTTGAGATAAAGACAGTTTAATAGGTAAAGCAAAAGCTGCACATTCCAGCAAAGCAAAACAAGAAATTCATTCACTGCTTCCCATCGGCAGGCAGGTGTTCAGCCATCCCCAGGAAAGCAGGGCTTGGAAAGACAAATGCCATAACTATGAACGTCCTCCCTTCCTCCTTCTTCCCTCAGATTTTTATTGGTGAGCATGACTTCATATGGTATGGACTATCTCTTTGGGCAGTTGGGGTCAGCTGTCTTGGCTGTGTCCCCTCCCAACTTCTTGTGCACCCCCAGCCTGCTCGCTGGTTGGGTGGTGTGAGATGCAGAAAAGGTCTTGACTCTGCATAAGCACTTCTCAGCAATAACTAAAACATCCCTGTATTATCAACACTGTTTTCAGCACAAATGCAAAACATAGCCCTGTACTAGCTACTATGAAGGAAATTGACTCTACCCCAGCCAAAACCAGTACAAGCCTTAAGAACAGTTTGTTTGAAAAAATTAGGAGTATAGAAGCACTTCTTGGATGTGAAATACAACTTAAATGTCATGCATTCTGTTACGTGATATTCTCCTGACACTTTAAAATGGAAACCCCTTTATTTTATATGTGAAAGTTCAACATACAATTAGCCAATAATAGCATGTATCTTTCCTGTTTCGTTTCTCCGAATCTCTAGATTTCAATATTGTGCTGTTGTGTTCTGCCTCCTGAATTTAAAACTGAAATATTTCAACAGAGATGGAAACTATGAAAATTATCCACATTACTCTTTGGCTGATAGCTCCGCCACTCTTTGAAACAGCTGAATTCCCAGTGTGCCAGTTGTCACTCCAGTCAGCAGCAGAGGCATTTATTTCTGTACTCAGGCTGTAGCACATTTTAATGATTCTGAAATACAAGAAGACATGCAAAACTGATTTTGCATTCCGTGCCCTTAAGCAAGCCTATTATCCATGTTGTGAAAACAGCAAGTTAGCATTTTTGTTGTAATTATTTGAGCTGATTATGTATTATGTTTCTACTCAGAGGCATTTTCTTCCAAAGCAGTTTATGCAATTACTAGCTGAGAAAAGGCAAAGCAACACTCCAGAGGCATCTGCCTTAAGATAGCCTCATGCAAGTTTCCCCTTGACAGAGTTGACATGCTTTATCATTATAAAAAACCACACAATGTGCCTATTGTATGGCTCAGATAAGAGTGATACAGGACTGGCTGTGAAAGAACACATTTTCCTTTTTTAACACTAAACTGATGATTACAATAACTCTTAAACCGTGTATGTTTATGCTAAGCAGGACTATGACACTAGCATCATCCAGAGATTTAAAAGGTATTGTTTTCATTAACCAGTATGTTCCCAAGAGTAAGGACCACTGCTTCAGTAATCCACGTTTCCATACGTATATATTTTGACGGAAGAAAACAGAATCACATGAATGTCATTTTCATAAAGAAATGCTTCTGCAACTATTAGGAAGAGGTGAAGCCTACTGGAGAGCTTTTACTGATGGCTCCTGCAAATTCGACAGTGGACAAATGCTTTGGAAAGCAATATAGCAGAGTCCTGTCTCTGGTTGCGTGGCTAAATTGAGTGAATCGGGAGAATTCAGTCAGTTTGCAGAAGCCAGAGCTATGCAATTACTACTAGAAGTGGCTAAATGGAAAGAGTGGCCCACAGATTATATCCAAAGCTCTGATTACTGGACAGTAGCCAGTGTGTTGTGGGAGTAGACAAAACTGGAAAAAACACAGATGGAAACGTTGAGATAGACCCATCTGTACAGAAGAAGTACAGCCACCCACCAAATGCAACCAAGTCTTATTGATAGTCAAGTGAACAGATGCACTGCAAGCAACCAAGCCTCAGGGCACAATTGTAATAAATACAGCATTAGCTCCAGTAATCTGGCTTTCAAAAGAAGAGGTAGAGTTTGTGAGAGGTACACATTCAGTTTATAGTATTAACCTTGTTGTCTGGGCCTCGGGGATGCAGCATAGTTTATAATGAACGTAAAGATTTGGAAACTAATTCATGGAACTAATCGGTATGAACAACCCACTTATTCTCCACATTTTCAACTCAGTCTCAAACCACAACAAGAATACTGAAGAAAACTATAAAGAAAAATTTCTCATAATTGGTATTAAAAGTGTAATTACTATTTGTTGTGGTGGTCATCAAACCAGGACATTATTAGGAGGTATTAGGAGGACACTTTCCCTTCCTCCAAAACTACAAAATTTCAGGGGAAAAAAAGCAACTGCTAAGAAGCAGAAACCAAAACATTTTGTCCCAGCATGTAGGTTTCTATTCTGATTGAAAGAATATTTCTTTAAAATTTTCTAACCATAATTTTAATAATACGGAAAAAAAAAGATATCTCTATGTTCAACTAAAAGTTGGATATTAGTTCAACTCTAAAATGATTTTGGAGCTAGCACAATAGAAGAAAGTCTAACATAAGGCCAGTTGCCTTAAAACATTTATGTACAATGAGAGAACGGTTTCAAGTTTCTACTCAGAGCAATCAGCCTTTCTGTACCCCTTTGTCTTGGACAATGGATTGGGAGACAATTCGTTTTTATGCACACCTCCTCTTTGTTTTAATTTCAACTGCCAAAAAAGCTCCCAAACTATTAGCTATTTTCCTAATTGTTTATGAAACCATATTGTAACTACAAAGGATCTGATGCTGATTTGGAGCAAGTATTTTGTCTCTGAAGTAATCATAATTAGCTCTATTTTCTCCTTTATTTTCAAAAATATTCAGACCCGAAAATCACCCTTTCCAGTTGAGGTTATGTGTGATTGTCACTTTTCTTTTAGAGAGGGAAAACTACAGAATTCTCCACAATTTACTTCTGTTTGGCTTTCTTATCTTTCAGTTGAAGATTTTCCTCTAGCACTTATGCTGCCTATTTCTTGCATCTCTGAAGATGTAATGCCTTTATTTTTTTCATAATTAAAGCTACTAAGCAAAAAGACCTTTCAAAAAACCTCCTCACACAAAAACTTAAAGCACTGGCATTCATTTTCAGTGAAAAAGTCATTCCAGCAAGGACAGAGCATTTAATGTTATAAGGTTTAATTATAAATGAATAAAAGTTTAGAAGAAGCCTAATTAGTGCTATCTTCATTAGATTGTAGTCAATCTGTGCAATGCTAAATCCTGTAGTAACTCTCTTGGAATCTTAAGAAAATCTGCATTGGAAAGAAGACTTAGAGCACATCTTCAAAAACATTGGGGGGTTTGGTTTGTGGTTTGGTTTTGGTTTTTTTTAACATACGCCAGTGAAATTAATTACTAAATATCTAGTTTAGAATACAAAAATAATTAAATTGTGTTTGACTTCTTCTGCTCATACTGAATGTATTAGGTAGTCTTCATTTCATTCCTAGTGAACCAGTAGCTCTTCTATAAGAAAGAACATAAATGAAAATTGCTGGAGTAAAATATTCAGAACCTGTTTCTGGCAGCACATAATTTACCAGACATTGTATATTTTCCTCACGAGCAAGTTCAATACTGTTTATAAAGCTTATGGAAATATATAAGTAATCAAGTAAGCTTGACTAATGGGTAAAATACTCATCAAAACAAAACAAAATACTTCTTATAATAGACAGATAGCTATATAATGTGTTGAGTTTTTTTTTAATTTAATCTATTACACTTGCTGATAGCTGTTGCATAGAGCAAGAATGATATTCTGGGCTTAGCAAGTCAACAGAGCAAAGGAACGCCTCTCTCAGCAGATAAAAATGAGTGGAAATTTGAACAGAGAGATCAGTACTGTGTGGAGGCATACCTGAGTAGAAGCACAAACACCGGAGAGAATAGAGAGCCCAAATACATGAAAGGAAGGAGAAGATATGGCAATATGTTCACTCAAGTGTGTTTGCCTTGGCTACAAGAGAATAATGAAACAACTGAAATAAGAGGTTGGCTTAATTATTTTTTAGAAGTTACCACTCTACCACAAAGTCTGGTGACTCAGGCTTTCCCGTCATTTTATTTTATTTTATATGTGTGATGGCTTTTATGTTGCCAGGTGAACTCAACAGGCTGGCGGTTTTTTACATGTGTAAAATAACTTTAAAATAAAAGCCTGTGTTTACTGCAAGCCTCCCTTTTTAGAAGTAATTTTATTCTTTCAAGAAAAAAAATGGCTGATACGTCACTTGTTTCATTACTTTTGGTAGCATGAAAATTTTAATTAAGTACGGTATTGCAGCAATCAAAGAGAGCACTAGAACAACACAGACAGATAGAAGCTAATAAGGTTTTATGTCACTTAGTCCAGCAGACAGCTCAACATCTCACTGCTTTTCCAAGCAGCAAAAATGTAGCTTGCTTTTATTTGAAAGTGCCTTACTAATTGGAAGGAATAGGAATTGATCTCGTGTAACATAGACATTGTTGATTCCTGTGCAGCACAGTAATTACATACAGACTACTTTACAATTCAGCTCAGTTTTTTGCAGGTTTGTTTGTACTAAGAGACAAGAGTATGGTACGTGAGAACATTAATATAGTTGGATTGGCTGGCAAAGGAGGAATTCCTGAGCTCAGAACAGTTTCTGTTATCTGATCCCATTTTTGTCTTAGTTTAAATAGCTGATGTAGTAAATGATATGATGTAATCAGATAGCAAGAAGAAATAATGAGTGTTGAATTACTGATCATAGAGGAGCGAAAGTGAAGTACAGCTAAAGAGATGACATAACCTGTCCGTCTGTCAGATAAACTTTAGTCATTCTGTGATTGAAGAAGACACTGTCATATATACAAAACCATTATAAAGTTTCTACTTTTGAAGATGTGGGCATTTATGAAGAAGGAGGGGAGGGGGAAGGGGAAGGGAAGGGGAAGGGAAGGGGAAGGGAAGGGAAGGGGAAACCCCAACAACTTGGATGGTATGTTACATGGATGCTTTCTCTATCAGTAGGAAAAAATAGTATAAGAACTACAAAAAGGACTTTGGAGATTTTTACTTTTGTTATTATTATTAGGTTGAATTCTAGCTGCTTTTTGGTATTCTGTCTTCTTGTATTTAACATTCATAGTTGCAGTTGTGTGACCACTCATTTGGCATTGTTCCATTGTCTGGATAATGTACTGTTACTACAGTCAAGAAGTGAGTGTATTGTTAAATTTCTGGTGGAGAAAAGACACTGAAATTTTTTCTTAACATTGCTTCTTTTGCTTATTGGAACACTCTAAATCTCATTTAGGACATCAGTTTGAGGAGCATTGAAGGTGCTTAGCTTTTTATATGGAACATTTTTTTGAGCAGAACTCTCTCCCAGAAGAGATGCAAGTAGATCAAGTCACTAGTTAAGACAGACTCATATTCAGTAGAAAACATCCTTTAGACAGGGACATTTGTTGGAAGGGTTTGTATTTGAAATCATAAAACTGAACCAGTACAACAGCAAATACACACCTAAAATGTGTTCTGTTAAAAAAGAGGAATGTTGAACTGCCTTCCTGCAGCTACATATAAATTTGTATACTGCTAGGTTGCAAAATCATCTGTCAGAATGTCTGTCTCAGCTCAATTTATCGACCTTATAGTCAGTATTTTAAGGCATTTGAAATGTAAATTCTTCCTTAGAAAAGAAATAAGATCAAAATTATCTTGTAAAAATTCAAGACAAAAAGAAACATGACATAATTTTATAGCAAATAGAACAAAAATTGAATCTGACAAGTTTAGGGCACCACAAAATATGATTACAGTTCTGTGACTGATTTCAGAGCAATCCACAGTCAAACCCAGTGCAGATAGTCTCCAGGTTATGATGGCATTTAATCGGTTTACAAAAGGCAACGGGTGAAATAGTGGCTGGTTCTGCATTGTAACAGTTGTCATCTGTGACAATTTAGTGTGATGGTTTTGTGTCTTTTCCATTGAATTCACAGAGAAGTAACAGAAATACAAACACAGCAATGTAATTACTGTAATAGAAAAGATTTTAGTAATCACTGTCTACCTACCTGTGCACTTGTATTCTGAATGGCCATATTTATATCTGTACCATCTTTATAGAATTCATGTGACACATTAGAGAAAAAAATCCAACCCAACCCCCAAACCCCTACTCCCACCAAAAAGACAAAGCTATTGAAATATTGTAAAACCTTGATAAAGGGCAGAAAGCAAAAGATGGAGAATGCAGAAGCTGAGATATCATATATGTCAAATTTTACACTACATGGGACTCTTCTTCATGTTAACAGATTTATTTACTTAGTGATTGTTGACTTCATTTTAGCTTAGTTAAGTCTGGGAGAAAATGTAAAAGACCTATAAAAATAATTTCATATTACTGGAAGGAGACACTTAATCTTCTGTCTTAGAACTCAGGAAAACTAACCAATAGCTGATGTGATATAAAGGCATTTATTTATTTTTTGTTTAATTTAGTGGCATTTAACCTTAGACCAGGAAGTAATCCTGTTCTTAAAAATGACTTTTCCTTCAGGTCTAAATGGCTAAAGTTTAAAGTTACAACCAAATTACCTCAGTGTGATGTTGATGTCTTCATTGGACTGGCACTAGCCCACTGAATTCTTGATTCAGTAAATCCTGTGGAGCTGACGCTATGAAATGATTGACTCTGTTACAGTTTGAACATTAATATATACTGTTGATGAGATACTGTTGTCAAAGTCTTTGTATCAATCAGGTTGTTGCAGAAGAGTCAGAGATCACTCGGACAGATCTGATCTAGTAGCTAGTTTATTGAGTTCTAATCAGTAAATTTGGGTATGTAAAATATTTAATAAGTACAGATGGATTGGCAGTCAATACTCCACTACACTTAAAGTTAGTGTCGGGTACAAAAATTATTACTTCAGCTTACTATACATATCTTAAATATTGCATGCATGCAAAAAATGTCAGTTTCCAACCTATTGATGTCTGGTGTCAGGTAAGGGATCTCTCAGCTTTGAGGGGTAACCTTGAGAGGCGTCCCTGCTCAAGGGGGAATCACTGCTACGTAGCCAGCTGCTATGGAGGGAGAGCTCAAGGGGCCCTGATGGCTGCAGACATTTATAGGGTAAAGTGGTTGATTTGTAGTCAGATTTTCTGCTGTCTTAATGCAGTTCTGGCCACTTGTCAGCCTAGTGTCCAGCCAAACCATTTTTTTAGGCTTTGGTGCTGAGTTGTTACTGGTAGCCTCACACAATAGAATTAACTTTGATTAGGCCTACTAGCTGAGCATTTGCCTGGACCACAGTTCAGTTAGCTAAAACAGGAGTGCATCCATCACACAGCTGAGAACAGATGGAAGATTTCCCCTGTGGTTCTACAACTTGGCTTTTGTCTCAGGCAATTCTATATATATTTAAAACAAAACAAAACAAAAAACCTCTAAAATTTTGGTTTTACTTTGCTTGCTAAATATTCGTTTAAATCATAACAACTCGTCAAATTGTGAGAAAGTGTTTGAAAGGTATGTGGTCTGTTTGTATTTAAAGCACAGAATAAAGTAATATATTTGATTGCTTAGAGGGTGGCTTAGTAAATTGGTCATCAAACTGTTGGACGTTAATTACTGAAGATGCCCTTATGAATATGGCCTTAGAGCCATGCTAGCGTAGGGAATGTGACCCTGTGAACATCATCTTCGTAAAAGTCGTACATGATATAATTATGCATATGCCTGGGCTGACTGCAGTCTCAAAGCTGCATTGGAATAACAGGCACACACTGATCCAGTTCTCCACCTGTGTGTGTTAGGGGTGGGGAGGGCAGGGGACATAATTGTCTTGGTGTTTAAGGTATAGCTTAGTCCAATACGTAATAACCACAAGACAGAACAGGTGACTTACAGCATTCTTTAGCTACATAAACACACACATACTTGACTGCACTGTGCAGGTTCTTTCCTGTGCGTTGAACTTGTACTTGGTGCTCTTGCCCATTCTGGAAAACTTATGCCTTATTATTTTTAATTTCTTTCCAGTATGTAGTTCTGAAGACAATAATGATGCTTCCTTTTTCCTATAATGTATTTTTGCATAATTATGGTGAAATTATTTTTCATCCCTGCAGCAACAGCAGCTGTTTTGTGATCTTTCAAGCCTACACATCTTTGAAGAATATGACCATAGCTGAGAAATTGTCTCTGGTGAGATCCAGAATAGAGGTATTGGTTTTCCCTTGGTATTTATATTAGTTTGCATATTTTATTTGGATTGAAAAAAGTCAGGAATACTCATCAAACCATGAATCTGAACAGTTTCTTTATGGTTCTTTAATCATGGACATTTCTAATAAGTAACGTAGCTAAAGACGGCATGATTAGCAGTTTAAACAATTGTGGAACAAGAAACTTTTAAAATATTTTTAATGTCTTTGCTAGCAAAACACAGTTTCATTGCCATATTTTCCTGTTTCTTGGTTTTCTTCTGAGGACAGGAAGTTTTGTAAAGCTGTGTGGTTACATTTTCATTGTTTGGGCAGCAAATACAAAGATGGAAGAACGTCTAATGTTACTGGGTCATATTTGCACTGAAATACAAACTTTTAGGGATCTGACAAGGCTTTTCCTATTAATGAAAACAGTAAATAATTAGTGTAAATGGGGAGGGGTGTAAAAAAGAGAGAGAAAAATTATGTGAAAATAAAATCTCAAATAAGGAGCTCATAAATTAGAGGACATTCTGTAAAAATAAGAAAGATAAACTATTATGTGGATCTAATTAGTCTAAAAAATGAAATACCAGGAAAAGAAATGTAAACAGAAAGCATGGATGAATACTTACCTATAGGCATGTTTCACTGAAAGCAAGTAAGTATACCAAGAAGTGAAAAAGTATAAGTGTAAAAATTAAGATAAATCAAAATGGAAGTCATTTTAGTTTGTCTAAAACTTCTGATGTGGCTAGTAGAGTTACAGAGGAATATTCTTACTTCAGAGCAGAAGTTTTACAGTGATAATGCTGCCAAACGTCTCATTTCTTTTGAAGAAAATGTACCTTTTCTTCAGTTTCCAAGACTTTTGCATAGGAATTCACTTCAATGAAAAATAAAACTTCTTGAAGTTTACAAGAAAAAGATATGTTTCAAGCTTCTCTTTGCTTGATAATAGAAGAAGCCAAGTGCACTAGAGAGTACAGACGTGAAGTGACGGATTTAAGTAGTACAGTATGTTATATGGTCACAAATAAAATCTCTGATAGATACAATTACAAAACACCCAAAAGGAAAAAGGATTGTGGAAGATAATTATCTGCAACTGAAGTCCCAGGATTAGGAAACTGAAGAATGGTGCTTAAAAGGTCAAACAAATATTTTAGGGCAGCTAGAGATCATTTAAAGGAAAGATAAAGCCTTGATTTGAAGAACTCTTATATGACTCATCTGGTATTATTCTAAAAAGGCAGCCTGTGGAAGTCAAAGACAAAAGATTCTTAGAACTGGAAATTACAGCTGAAAAAATGACCATCATGCACAGCAAAATTGGTGGGTAATTGGTGGGTAATAAATTAATCATTTATATGTTGCTGTAAGGATTTCCAGGGCTTTTAAGTGTTAAGCACAGTCAGAAATCAGGAACAATTTGGTTAAGAGCTTGTAGATAATGCTTGGTTTGCCCTACCATTACCTACATATTGAAGTCTTATATATCTATTTCAGAATCAACATATTTAAATTCTCATACAGGCTGTCCCAAGAGGTAAGTCTTTAAATGTCCACATCTTTGTCCTTTGTTATACTCTCATTGGAATACAGTATCTTCCTGTTTCCTTTGGTATACTTTCCTCCTTCAAGTTTCTTCTTCTTAGCCTACTTCCAAAAGGAGCACGTCCAATGAATTTTCTTTCAGAAGTATACAGAAATTGAACAAAGATGAAAGCATCTCTTGTAATGATGTAAAAATTTTATAGCACGTATCTCATAAATATACTTTTGTTCATGTATATTTTTCAATAAAAGTATTTTTTTCATCCTGTGGATTCGATGTCACATTATCTTCTGAACCTTACCTGCATATAAGGACCACTTCCATGGTCCTTATATAAGTGGAAGGACCACTTCCACTTAGTACCATGCTCAGAGTTTGGGGCCCATTAATTATTTTCCACTGCCGCATTTTTCAAACCATCAATATAACCCCTACTATGATGACAAACTGTCATATGGTAACATCCCCTGTTGGGCACAGACAATACTGTTACCAGCCAGTGATGATGTTGCATTTCATCTCAGCCAGGCTTCCTGTGGCGCCTAGGACAACCCAGCTGCAAAATGAAGTTTACACGTGAGTTCTTCTAGGCCCTATTACTGAATATTTCTTTTCTAATTTGTGTATAGCACCACTGTAAAGACCCTATTAGAACCACTCTGTGTCTTTTCTCAGGATTTGATGCTAACTGGAATGCTTCATGATCAGGAGCAGACTCTGCCACAGGTATTAATATATGTCACAGTTTGGGCTGGGCTGGGCAATGACAAGGCAACAGATGCTCTCCTCCACCTCTTGCTCCAAGTAGAGGAAGAAGAGAGATAAAGAGATTAATGAGTTTAGAAAAAACTAAACTACTTCAATGAAATATTAATAAAAAAATAAAAAAGAAATAATGAAATAGATACATTATATATAAATATATACAAAAACCATATCAGGCTCCCAGAGAGATGTCACCAGCAGGCACTGGGAAAGTTCCAGACTGGACTCAATGACAGATGGGAACTGGATTCAGGATCTACCTTCAGGAACACACAGATCAGGATCAAAGCTAGACATACTGACAGGGTCCTCCTCAGACATCAGCCATTGAAGAAAGAAAACCACTGAAGAAGCCAAGCCCTTGGAGAAGAGCCAACCTGATCCCATTGATCCCTCAGCTTTTATACTGAGCATGGCAGATGGGATGGAAAACCCTATTGGTCAGTTTGGGTCACCTGACCTGTCCCCTCCTCCCTACAGTGTGACCCCTCCACAGGGTACACAACCAAGTCAGCAGACCCTGGTTGCCACAGCAGCAAGTATAAGCAAGAGCGTCCCTCACTGAACAGAAAGTTGGCTCTGCTCCACCCTAAACCAGGACAAGATAAGAAAGTTGCGTAAACAGGGATGAAAGTATCCTATGACTTTTTTATTGGCATTGTTAGGTCAGGGTCTGAATATTCAGAGGTTATTTTATTAGCTTATGTGTAACTTGCTTCTCTCAAGGAATCCGCTCTTGCAGATGCTCTGAGTAAATGGATTTAAAAATAAAAGCTATTTTAAAAATAAAAGGTAACATTTTCCAAGTTTTTTAATGTTATCAACCAGATAAGACACAAAAAGGGTCTGTGCAGGCCAGTAAAGGGGTAAATGCAGCTTGAGAGGTGATGCACTCAAGACATAAAAAATTAGAGACATTTATCATTGTGTGGTGGGCAGCAACTAGTTATTTCATGAACCAAAAAAAATGAAGATATAGAAATGTAGTCACAGGTATGTCCAGCTTTCTAGATGAGTTAAATTCTAGCAATAGCATTGAAAAAATATTCCTGAAGGAATTATCTTTCTTTATTTATGTTGTCTCTATCTGTGCTATGGATTTGGGATGCTAATGTACATCAACTAAAACAATTCCTGCCCTATCTCATCTCCCAAATCAAATACAAAATATTTGGCCAATTTTTTTTTAAAGATTTATTTTTGATCTTTTCAAAGTGAGTGTTTCAGTGTCAATGACCAGAATGCCTTCCTACAATTATGAAGAACTATATGAAGAAGAAAATTTTGTAAGAGAAACTTTAGCTGATATATTGAATTTCCCCATGTCATCACAGGCATTGGTGGGGTTTTTTTTCAGTGCATACTCATCATTTTACATACTTTTTTTTTAGCACATTTGTAGAAATACCTATATATATGTAGTCATTTCACTGAGTGGCAGAAAGGTGCTCATGTTAAGTGTGGTTAGCTGTTTATACAATGAGGTACCTCTTTTTTCCAGTGGTGGTTGTAAATTTCTGAAATTCATGATGTATCATATATTTACTTCTAAAATAAAAGGCATAATGAAGTTTGGCCCTTTAGATCCAGGATCACTTTTCAGCAAGGTGTTTAGGTTACTGTGCCTATGGTAGATTAGCAAGTAGAACAGCATAGTAGAAGCAGCTCTGTAGAGTGAAACAATTGATAGAGGACTTGACTTAGTGTTTGCACTGTACATGTTTGTATAGGGATAGGAGGAGGGCATGTTAATTTCGGATTTGCTCTGGTCTCACACCCAGAACTGAATGTTCATAAGTTGTTGAAGAACATTATGTGGGCTCCTGTGCCACATTTTTCAATTTATTTTCATCTGGAAGGAATACAGTTTGTGTAGTCTGCAGCTACTCTGTGATATAAATCAAAGCATGGTAAGTGGGGACAATTAGGACATTCACTTCAAAAGCACATTCCTGATATAAATTTACAACACTAATGTACACATACCCTGTTTCAACTTCAAAGTATGATTAATGCCCAATAAACAACATGGAAATGGCCGGGGGGGCAGGGAGGGAAGGAGGGGGAAAGGATTAAAAGGCATACCTACTATGACGATACAAAGGATCCCTATCCATTTCTGTGCAAGCCACTCAGGGAGCTAGAGGGCTGTTGCAGAACTGTTCAAAAATACTGTCTTTCTTCAAGTGTCCCTTCTAAATGGATTAATGAAAGCTGTAGACAGCTAACACCAGAAAACTTTTGCCCTAATGCCTGTAAGTTATACCCAAGTTCCAAACACTCATCCAGTGGGAACAGTGTAAGACAAATAGAAAACAGTGGAACATCCCATGGAAGGCAAATAAAAGGTTTTCAGACAATATGGCTAATTATTGCTGAATCTTACACTTAATGGTTATGCAGTATGGTTTCTGCAATAACTATTTCTTTGCTTGCTACAATATTACCTTTCCTCCAGCTCTTGATCCAAAGATGGTCTTCTATAGTTTTAGCCATGGGAAATTAACAGCTCTGGGTTTTAATGAGGATCTGGGCTCTGCTTGGGGTTCTCTTACCAACTGCATGAACCGTTTTCACTTTCAGTGTGCTTCATGTATGTTTAACCACTCCGTGTACTCCATTCAGTCAGCTTCAAAAGTTCAACCAGATTTTGTCTTATTACACGCACTGTGGTGATAGAAGGTGGCAAAAGAATACCTGAACAAAACACACAAAAAAATAGCCGCCTTCCTTGAGTCTTCCATAATATCATGCTGAAATTTAAAGATCATGTTTCATGCTGCTTTTTTACTCTTTTATAGTACATGATATCTCACTTGTCTGTTGTGTGCTACTTTGATGTGTCCATGATACATACTTTTGACTGTAACTATCTTCATGATATGCTAAAGTTTCCAAGTAAATGTGATATCTGATTTATTGGTAGCCAAGTATAACTTTTATTTGTCTTCAAGTAAATATAAAGAGAGATTTAAAACCAATCATCATTCTAACTATTTCTTTCCAAAAGAACTGTCCTAATAAATTAAAATTTAAAGGAGCAGTCATGCAAGTTTTATTTCAATGCATCTGATTTTCTGCACTTAAATGATTAATTCACTTCCAGTTATATTCTGCTTAGTGAAGACATATTCAGAAAACAACCTGTGTTCAAAGAACTGTTGGCATGGTAATTTATTCTCATTTAAAATCCAAATTATAGGTCATTAGGGATCCCATATTCTGGGGGGAATGCCCATCATTGGTTTTGTTAATGAGTCTCTAATGCTGTAATTCTGTATGAGTACATGCATTAATTTACATGTAAAACTACCAGTATGATTAAACTAGATTTGCTCTAATGTCACAACTTCTAGAACTAAATTTAGACAAAGACAGAAAGAATCCTGACTTTAATATGTAAAAAGATTAAAATCTTAAATGACACAAACCTTGAACTGAAATGCTTTTACTCAAAATCTGGAGGACAAAAAATAATTCACCTATTACTTAGTACTTTGAAAGCTTCCTATGGCTACTATAACAGGTAATATATGAATTACTGTAAAATACATTTTTCAGCTATTGATTTTAATAATTATTTTACCTAGGTGAGGGGTTTGGTTTTTCTTTTTAAAAAAGCTTTTGCTAATGATTACTGAGGACAGCTCTGATTGATTGTATTTTTAAGCTTATCTTGTGACTCAGAATTCAAGGTGGTAAAAATCTGTAATTCATTTCATTTTAGGATGTTTTAGATGTAAAAGTCAGCCTAGTTTTTGCATAATTGACAATCCTTTGGAAGCGTTGGTGTTGTATCAAAGTGCTAATGAAAAAAAAAGATGACTTAGACTTCTAAAAAATTGGTAGATCTGATTTTTGTGACATTTGTTGTTAAAAGAACAGGGATACAGAATTAAATGTTTAACCATTTCCCTACTCTTTTGACACTTACTCACACGTGTACAGGGAGGTTGTGAACTCCTAATAATTCTGATTTGTTTTATTTGATGGCTGCTTTAACACTTTCCTCTTAGAGCTTTAAGTTAGAAGCAAGTCATCAGAAAATTAAGGGTGTTTGGTCATTGCTGTTCTATAATGGCCACACACGCGCGCGTGTGTGTGTTTATGTCACACAAAGGTGAAAGATGCAAAGATGCATTATTTTACTTTAAGGTCTGTCTAATATACCATCTGACTTACAGGCAAAAGCAGGGGGTTGCCATGAGATTTAATAATAGAAAACTGTATGTTACTATTTTAAATAAGATTAGTCTTATGCGCAGCTCCCAAATCAATTTTATTAATGCACTGATCTTAGAGTGGAATATTAGTTTAAAAAATGTTTTATGTATCTGTCAATAATGTGGTTTTTAAAGGTACAGTTCTTGTGTAACATTCTGTAGGGTGGCTGCCCCCTTCATATATGCTACAACTACATCCTTTGGCACAGGACTAAAGGGCAGGATAAATTACCTGTATTCTAACTGACCTCACTGGTTTAGTTGGATATCTCTATACAGGGCTCAAATGTACAAAAAACCTATTTTAAAGCAATGAGCTATGCACCTATCTGCAAGCCAAGAACTGTACTACTTGTTCTTTCCTGTTCTCCAGTAACATTTTGACCTGATTCTATAATTACCAACATAGACAGGAGATAGATAGAAGCCATCCAATATTAGAGGTAATATTTTAAACAGGAAAGATATAGCAGGGTCCACTGGTTGTGAAGTAAAATGAGGGAAATTAAAATTAAAATAAAGTACATTTTTTTAATTGTTAGGGTAATTTACCATCAGAACTGTATACATATTGAATCCTCTGAATCAGATGAGAAACATTTCTAAAACATTATGGGTTTAACTATAAATGGCTATGCTAGACTGAGCAATATGCATGAAATCTCTAGCTTTATGGAGGAATTCTAAGTCTCAATTCCCAAGTCTCAATTCTAAGTCTTATCTTTGCATCACTCTTGAATTTGTCTAATACTATAGTAACAGCTGATAAATTTGCCAAAAGGGCAAGACTTTAACTTCTGTATGACTTATTCATATATTCCTTTTGGGACCAAGATTACTATGAACATATTTAATGACAAAATGTATTTGGTAATACAATGCATGCAGGTCCCTTCATGTGTGCAATCAAAAGACCGCTCTAAGTCTTTAATGCACTTTAAATTTCTTTCAGTCAAAACTGAATGAAAAATCCAATGTTTCAGGATACCACAAGGATTTCCAAGGATCCTTCAGTGTGATGTTTACTTGAATCCACAGTTAAAATTCAAGTTACCAATACAGAATCATAACAACCTTCAAAGGATCCTCCCTAACAGTCTATTGCCTTTCTTTTGCAACTGTATCATTTGCATTTGTTCTAGATGGAACAAGAATAATAATGACTGGACACGCTGCAGTGAATTCTCAGCCAAAAACCTTCAACTTTGGGGTTTACTTCATTAAAAAGGTTTAAACAAGGCAACGTCTGCCTGCCTTCAAAGTACAGGACATGGGAAAATTGTTCAGAATTTTTCAAAGGTGCGAATTTCTGAATTATCTACTTAATTTTAATCCTTTTGAAAGAAGACTCTTTTGAACCTGTTCTTCTTCCCCTGAATGATAATCATGTACCTGGCACATACTGCCTCTGACATACGCACTCACAGCTGTTTTAAAATACTAAATCCTTTAGCTATGTTTCCTTTTATACATAAAGAGGTATAATTTGTGCAAATGCAATTTAATAAGCAGCCCAATTATAATTTACAAATTTAGAAATACACTAAATTTTGTTTCTGTTTCAATTAAGCAGTTGCCTAATTATTCTATAAACAGAATTAGTTAACAGAGAGGGAACCAAAAATGCAAACAGGAATTAAATCATTCACTAAGCTGTTAAGCAAAGTGAAAGGCACCGCACGGTCTCTTTTACTATTTCAGCCAATATGTTCTTGTTCATGTTCTGATTCAGCAGTGTGTTTATGTGCGTGAGCAATTCTCAGGGCCCTGAGGGCACCATCAGCCCTGACTGTCCCTGCCCACACCCTGCCCACCCCCCCACCCCACCCCCGCCCTGAACCCCATGGCACCCCCCAGAGCTCCCCTCACCCTGCCCACAGCCCAGAACCCCATGGCAGCCCCCCAGGGCTCTCCTTACCATGCCCATGGCACAGGACCCCACTGACAGCCCCCTGGGGCTCCCCTCCACCTGCCCACAGCCCAGGACCCCATGTCAGCCCCCAGGGCCACCAGCCCCTGCCCCAGCGATGCTGCAGCAGGGCTGGTCTCCAGCTCCCCACACCCTGCCCTGCCCAGCCATGGGCTCCACCAAGCCAGGCCCACCCATGGGCCCACATCCCAGCCCGGCCTCGGCCCATCCATGGCTGGGGCTGCCCTGGTGCCCCCTGACTGCCCTGCTCCTGGCTGGGGTGGTGGGACAGGCCCTGGTTGCCAGGCCCTGCCCTGATGGGCCCAGGGGAGATCCTGGTGGGCCAGCATCCAGCCCCAAGTCATTGCCAGCCCCTGTGGTGCCCTGCAGCTTTTAGTATGGGTTGTTGGTTATCATCCAGCACTCCACTGGATGTTCCTGGTATGTTCCTAGACAAATTAAGCAGAGGGCTCAGATACAGCACATAAAGGAGCTGATCTGCAACATGCTGGCAAAGGGTGTCAGCCGCATCAAAAGCAGACAAGCAAGAGAGATAGCATTATTTGAGTGCCTGGAGTATTACAGAAAGTCCAAGCTGTACTCCAAGCTCTCATAAAACTGGAGAGCTCTGTAACAGTTATGAAATGTAGGAAAGACAAGCCCTGTGATGGTGGCTGTGGACCTCCTCTGACACGGGTTCTGGACTGGAGCTAGCTTACATCCCACCAGCTCAGGAAAAGGTAGAAAGATCTTATGTCTGCCTGCATAATATGCCCATGTGCTTCACCTGAGTGTTCAGTATCTTTTTCTCTTAAACTCTGAAATGTGTCTCGTAAGGGGACAGTGAATCTTCCAGGACTTTGAGGTTGATCAAGTTAGATCTCTTCATTTACATGAGTACCCAAGAAAGACCAAAAAGATTTTAAAGTAAAAAAGAAAAAAAAATTCTTCATAACAATATACTTCTCAATATACATCTCTTTTTAAATACAGAGAATGCTAGACAGAGTGTTGTAACAAAATAAAATGGGCTTATAGCCATCTTGCCTCTTGGACCCTTTAGCCTTCCAGGCTGGCTCCTTGCCTCCAGGCCTGGCTTCAAGGTAGTATGGAGCTCTGCACAGCCTCCTTGTTGTGTCTCTTACTTTCTTTGCTTTCTGTGACCCACATTTTCTGAAGGAGGCTCAGGTTGACAGGGAGACACAGTCTCTGCTCATCTCCAGAGGGGTCTGCCAGCTCAGCCCTTCCCTTTTGAAAGGAATGTAATATGGATAAAAAAATGTTGATCCCATCCATCTATGACGCACCTGCATACTTTCACCCAGGGTTCTGTTCAGTCATTATAATTTTGCACAGTAGAGTCAAAAGATTTGCAGCCTGTAGTGCACTTTTCCCCCATGTACCTCACCTCTCTTGCCACAGACTCTTTTATTACAGGGTGAGGAACTATGCACAGTTGCATCAGCTGGTAGTTTTTTAGTGCTGAGTTCAGCTAACTGGAGGGAATCCCTTGCCTAATTATTCCATGTGGTCATAACAAATTTATATCCAGGCAATTTTCTTCACTCCTTGCTTCGAGAATGTCATTGTCTGATGACCAGGTAGAATGGTTGCTACTAATAAACAGAATTCAGGGTTAAGCTAAAGTGGTAAAAATATTCTAAAATGTTACTTTAAACTATATCTACCATTTTCCTACATTAATTTTAATCTCTCATACTTTAAAAGAGGAGCACCAACCTTGAAAAGACCTTGGTCAAGACTTACAATGTGTTCACTTTCCTAATTACCCGAAGATCTACCTCTTCATATGCTGCTCCAGCATATGCCTTTGCAGACTTGTTTCTCTTTGCTCACATAAATGTGAAATGTTTTCTTACACTGAATAATTCAGGAGTATCTGTCCAGTAGTGATACCAGGCCGTGGGTACTTTCGTTGAAACCAGTGGTTAAAAAAAATCCTACTTAATTTAGGGGATTAGAAAATTAGGTATAGTGTGTTTCCTAAAAGCTCTTTGAGTATTCTGCTTCTGAATCAAAATTTTGTCTTTTTGTTTTTTTAACCAAATTGTTGCTAAAAAGCCTGTTGTCAGCTGGACAGGTACAGACTGAATATCAAAATTGGAAGCCCTGTCAGTTAAGTTTTATACAATTATAGTATTCCTTAAAGAAAACTTGGTAATCAAAGTATCCTCAGTTTGGGGTGGATTCTAGTTCATATTTTCAAGCTTAAAAACTAAGATTATTTAGATAATAGTCTAGATAATGGAATTGGGCTTTTGATTGAGACATTATGCAGGGAAAGTGTACAGTCCTGGGACACAATGTGCTGCAGAAGTTCTGTTTAACATTTTGGCCTTAGAATAGTGTAATCTAATAATTTCAAAATAGTAATTATCTACAGAAGTTGTGTACAGTTCATATAAAGTCTTGCTCCTATGGGTACATATGAATCTCACTTTCAGGTCAGTTGAAAGGACGCTGAGGGTTTTTTTTTTATTCATTGCACCTTTTTTGTGTTGGGATTTTGGTGTTTTGGGGTTTTTTTGGTCTCACCATTAACTGTTATACCTTGCAGAAAAGTAAGTGTTCTGCATCTGCAAATCACTTAGTACATTAACTAATGAAAGCCTGAGAGTTACAAACCCACCAGAAAATAAAATTTTGTTTCTGTACCATCTACAGAGAAAGTTGTTTAATCTGTGTAAAATTTAAGTAAAATGGATTTTCAGAGCTTTAACATTCTTCTGGAAATACAGGCTCAACCTACAAAAAAAAATGACTGTATTGGTTTCTCAAGTGTATCTATTCTTTCAAAAACCCATGAAACTAGTAATATTGTACAGTTAACGTTTCAATCTGACTTTTGTCTTTGCATGTTTTAATGTATGGTTGTAATAGTACTTTTCAGATTCTTCACTTCCAAGAATTTACTCCTGTAACTTGGAAACAGGTGCTGTTTTTTTAAACCTGTAGTTTAAACAGTTTTCACATATTGCTATAAATGGTTTGTAATATTGTCGTCTTGGATATAGAAATATAAAGTAGTAGAGCTTGTAGAAAATAAAGCAATTAAAAAGAAAGGAGGGGGGACGGGACACCAAATACAAAAACAAAGGAAAGGAACACTCCAAATAGTAATCTCAGCAGTCAAGTACAGAATGAGAAATGACATACTACATTATGTTTAAGTAGTCCTATTGAAGTAAACTGGATTATTCGCCTCAGCAAAGCAAACAGGATTTGGTCCTTTTATGTATAAAATGCTTCAGTCTAATTTGGAATAGAAACTTTATTTCCTGACAGATGAAGCAGGAGTAGGTGAATACTGTTGACCTTTTCCATACCTGTTCTGCATTTTATACAGGAGGACTGCAAAATATGTCAGCAGTTTACAATGAAATGGAACTATCTGTTAAAGAGACATTCTAAAGTTGCCACAAAACTGTATTTGTGAAAACTAATTCAATAAACATTTCTTGAAGTTGCTGATTATCAGGTAATAAATATAAATAATATCAATAAATATATTTGATTTCTTCAAGATAAGTTTAAAACCACAACTTTCATTAACTTTAGAGCTGAGTGAACATACTTGAATATACATTTAAGTGCTTTACCAAGTTGAAGACTTAGATATAAACATGATTATCATCAGAAAATTTAGTGACCAGATCAAGGTCCCAATTCTTTGCCTATTCAGATTAAAGGCAAAATTAGATATAGTGGAAGAAGAATTTGTGTCCAATAACATTCTACGCACAGCAGTGCTCCTTGCAGTTTCGTAAGACTTTTGGAAAGAATTTTTCCAATTTGAACACTTTTCACCAAATTCACTTTTCTAAGAAGGGCTTTTTAAGCTTTCTGTGTCTCGTCAAAATTTTCCCATTGGCATGTGGTGATCTATTCTGTTCTGCACTGTATAAAATTCAAAGAATTGTGTATTTCTCCTTTTTCCTATGATATGAAAGGTTCCATATCATAGTAGCTAATGCTACTCCTGTGTTCATTTCCCAGGCAAAACTTTTGTTGATATTTTAGACATTGCTAAATTAAGTTCATGTTTTTTATAACTTTGTGACTAAGTTGAGGGGCTCTCAGCCTAAAATATCTCAGAAAGCACAAGCTAATGTTTAAGATTTTGCAGATTGGTTAGGATTTACAGGTAGATTTCATATCTTTTATTAGACCAACTGCTGTCCTAAAAAAAGGGACAAACTTTAGCCATGCACCCTTTCTTCTTGTTTGAAATAAAGGCAACAGTTTTCAAAATTAAATACAAGATGAGAACAAACTGCTCAAAGTTTTGTTAGAAACATACTAGTTAGACCATCTGTGAATGTAAACTGTTATTAACTGTGAATCAGAGAGCTTGTTAATGTTGAGAAGGGGGAAATAAGAGGGAGGAAAGAAAGGAGGGACAGAAATAATGCTTCTGAGATATCTAATGTTCTTATGCAGAGGAAAGACAGAAATGTGAGCAGCCCAGAAGAATTAGAGAGTGAAGAAGTAGTAGATAATGAAGTTTAAGATCAGTACTGCTGTTGAGGCAATAGTTGAGGCATTCACTGTGGTTTCCAACCTTTTCTTTGGGAGATGTTAGCGTTGTGCTCCCTTGAGGATCTGGGTGAACTGATCAGATATATCATGATCTGTTTTGTAAGAAATGGATGCTCCCTGGAAGAAGACTACTTTATCCTTTATTGATTGTCCGTGTGCGGTCGTTCTTGTGAACAGTCATTTTTTTAGTTTTACCTACATAGCTAACCATGAGGATATTTTGTGCACAGAGTGAAGCATATTATATTCCTGGAAAATACAAGTATAAATTCAGGAATATTGAGGCTTCTAGTCTAAAAGTATTTATTGCAGCTGCATAGAGACGGTGGTAAAGATTTATTTTTTGTTTGTTTGTTTAGGCATGTGTCAGTGCAACAATTAGTGTAATTGGGACTGTGGGGAATTTGCTACTGAGGATGCAGCTGGGTTTGAGTTGGGGTAGGGTGACGCTTTTCAAAGGTTGAAATAAGCAGTTTCAAAAAGACTTTTTTTAAATTAAGATCTCTCATCCAGGATGCAGCTGCTTTCAGTTTCAGCATTGAGGCAAGATGTTACATGAACACCTGAAGTGAGTAATCAGTGAGGATTTTCTTTTCGTATAGAGGTAATTCTTTACACAGCGTTCAAGTGGCTCTTTCAACAACGTGATCTCTTTCATTAGATGACTGCCCTCATTAACTAACAATCCTCTTGAGATGACTGAAGCGAGCATTCTAAGTGTTATCTAAACCTCAGAGAAAACCCAGTGATACTGGATGGTGTGGTCATGTTACAGTTTTTGGGGTGTGTTTTGGAAAGGAGACTCTTATATGAAATAGACATATTACTTGGTTGATATTCTATGTTTTTTTTATAGGTTATTATTTTCGCAAATTATTTTGAGAATCAACAAATTAATGCTGATGTAAGAATATTCCGAAAACTGTCTGAAGAGGTTATGATTACCTAATTTCCTGGAACAACTTGAAAATAAGTCCGTGCTTTCAGTCAAGAAAATGAAGTTGTCTACTTTTCTGAGGTATAGCATGGGCTTGGTTAGAGTTATTAAAAAATTTCTCTTCAAGGGCTTTGTAAAATAATGCCATATTGTGGAGCCATTTTAGCATCTAGCAGATTTAGAATTCCCATACATACTCCTGTAGTTTTGAGGAAGTGGTGGTTAAAGAAATTAGTTGTGAGTGAAATGGAGTGCATAATGTTGGCAATTGCTTTAAACAAGTACTCTGACTGAAAGTAAATGACTCAAAGTAGGTCGGGTGTCATCACTGTATTGAGTATTAGCATGCAAGCTAGTGCAAGCTAGTGGCTTCAAGGGCAGCCAGCAAAGGACTACTGTGTAACAGCATTTTGTCCTGTAGTCTGCAACAGAAGCAGGTTTTATTCATCTTTTGGATATCAAGGTTTAAAGAACTGTTTTAATGAAACCTGCCAGTTCTCTGGGAAAGATTCTCTGGATGGATATCAGACACATATCATAGATTTCAGGAAAAACTAACAGGGGTGAAGAAATAAATCCTAAACAGGTGCATTAGGCAGTACAGTTTTCCTCAGAATTGGTTTTGAGCCCCAAGTGAAAGGTGGGTGTAGAGTCTTCCTTGAGTTTCTTACAGTAGGCAGTGTCAAACAGTTATCACTTGGCCTTACTGATAAAATCCTTGGATATTAAAATAAATGTAATTCCTGTTTGTTTGTTGTTGTTTTTTTTTTCTACAGGCTTTAACACCATTTTGTGCTTGGATCTCAAAGAACTTATAGAAGGATTGTTACAATAGGGTTTTGGGGTTGATTTTTTTTTGTTTTTTGGTTGGTTGGTTGGTTGGTTGTTTTTTGGTTGGTTGGTTGGTTGATTTTTTGTACTTCGGTGGGGGGGTTTTTTGTTGTTTGTGGGTTTTTTTCCTGGACTGTTGATCAGGATTTATTTTCTGGAAGTGGAAAATAGTGATCCAAAGTAAGACTTCATCCACCACAGGATGCCTCAGCTATTCCTTTTTTTTTTTTAAATATAATTTATCTTCTCACTGAGGTTCAGAAGAATGAGTGGTGTTGGAAATGGCTTCATATTCATTATATCCAATGAGAAATCATTTTATGTTGGTATAGTCCAGTTTATATAGTTTATATTCTGGATCCCTAAGTTTCTTGCATCCATTCTCTGTACTTTTTACCCTATGTTAAATAGCTACAGATATTCACAGAAGTTGCACTTTCAAACAGGAGTTAGATTTGCATGAAAAAGGGATTTTCTGGAGACTTTTTCTGGAAGCTGTCAGGAATTCATGTATTTCAAAGAAGTTTCAAACTTTCTGTTTGTCATGCCATCCAAAAAAAGCCTTTTTTTCCCTCGTAGATAAGAAACTATGGGTTAATCAAGTCAAGATAAATAATTGTCTAGAGCAGATTTTTTTCTCCCAAGTGTTTCTAAACTGGGAAAAAAGTTTTATACTTAGTTTCTCTTCATTAACAGAATCATGGTTCTTCGAATCTTTTGATAGACTTTTACATAAATTTTGTAGAAACTAGAATAAAATAAAAATATGAGAAAATAATGAATGCAGGAGTTTCCCTTTTGCTTCTAGCATTATTTTACAGGACTACTGTACTGTTCTGCTACTGGACCTACCTTGTCAACCTCAATTTCTGGTCATATTTAGCTGCCAACAAAATTAATTTATCTCAGATTTAAGTTTATTTGATATTTTCAGCCCTCCTAACCTTAATTAATTAATTCAAGGGATATCATCATGACAGAGTGCCAACATGATACTTCACTCAAATTAAATGCCAGCTGTTAATTATTTTAAAATGTCATGATACAAAAATATTATTTAAAGTAACTGTTTAGATATGCAAAAAATACTTCTGAAAATGCTTTGTACATGTAAATGTTCACAAATGTAGTATGTGGGATAATTTCTGTAATTTGTTATACTGTTCTATGCTGGTAACCTTTCGTAACTATCATAAGGAACTTATATGTGTAGTAATCTTTGCTCTGAAATATAAATGCTTTCTTTAGCGGGTTGGAGGAAATAGATCTAAAAAAAAAAAAAAATTCCAAATCAACTAAGAAAAAATTTCAAGAATGCAGTGCAAGATCAACCTTTTTGATTTGTCTTACTTCCTCTCTGATTTTCAGTAATTGAGTAGATCTCAGTGGTTAAGGTTGACTGTATTCAGTCTCTAACTGTTTAGCATTGCATAACATATATCTTTACACAACTTTCCCTGAGCTCTGTTGGAGCTACATACACCTACTTGTCCCAGTGATAATCCTAAGATTTCTATTGGACAATAGAAAGGTATTGTTGCAGAAAAAAAAAAAAAAAGAATAGAAAGCAAGCTTCTTTTTAATTTTAGCATTTATTTATTTAGCATTTTTATTTATTTATTTATTTATTGTGGAATATTTCAATAAGCCAGGATAGTGCAATCATGCTAATGTCAGATCAGAATCTAACTTGCAATAGAGGAAAACAAAGCAAACATAATTCTTATGGACTGCATTAGTGCTACCTCAGCTTTTCCTTAAATGTAAGGAAATAATTCTGTCCCCCACTAGGAAATAGTAGGGGGGGGGGTGTGGAATAAAGGAAATTATCTACCTGGAGTTACAGGTCAAATTCAAAGTAAGACATCTGGATTTAACAAACAAACAAAAGAAGATCACAAGTATGGAAGCAATCTCTTGAGATGCCAATTTTTTTTTTTAAAGCAACTTGGAGCCATTGTAAGTACTGATTCATACTATTTAATTTCACAGCTTTGGAAAATATAGCTCTGATCTACTGTATTTGGTGTCTATTTTGTAGAATGTTTAGCCTGCATTCATATCTTACTATAGCATTTACTGTACCTCAAGCACTTAAGCTTATTTACGATCGATCAAACAAAATGTAAAATCATTTTCCCAGACAAACATCTGTGACGTAAACACTTTCCAAATATATCCAATTTTTCATAGTTTGTAGAGGTAGGAAGTTATCAGGGCCTATGGACAGATTTTTTGGCAGTCAAAAATAACTTGTTGCAAGAGAAAAAAATTTCTGACCTTCTAATTAAAACAAATATGTCTATGACAAGAAGTATAATGCTTTATGTGTTAAACTGCATTTCAGGAGTCTGAGGTTTCACTCAATAAGAGTTTTTATAAATAAAGGCATCTTGCTTAATTAGTCTATACTTTCTCCCCCTAAGTGAGTGTAGTTTTGTACATTTTATATCAGTGGATATATTTTCTAATGCATGTCAGGTGTTGTGATTGTACTCTGAGGAACAGGAAAGAAAAATCTGTAAGTAAGCAGTTAAATGTAATTTGTTAGTCTACACAAGCCGTTCATCAGAAATGGGCGTTAAAAAACACTAATTCTTTTTTATGCTTCAAGTACTTAGTTGCTAGCTGAGATATGACAGTAATTGAACAACAGTGGTGTAAAGCATAATTAAGGTGATGTGAACTAGACATCTAATGTATGTGCAGATGCTGTACCTGGATCCTGGATGCTGGATTTTATCTTCAGCAAAATCAGATGTCTGATTTTATTAATGAACATATGTAACCAAATTATGAAAAATGTGTCATTAAAATCTATACGTAGCTATGGCATCAGGAGGAGAAGATTCTGGCTATCAACTCACATGCTATTCTGGATTATAATCTCAGGTATGAGGAAGAAGGTGTTTGTTTGTTTTGTTTGTCAAAGATCCTAATTTCTAGATATATTTTCCTTAAATCATGTTCTAAAAATCAGAGTTAGTTTAAAAAAGGATTATTTCAGAAACAGTGTTTTCTCTACTCATTCTAAATCTTGATCTCTTTGAGGTGATTTTTATAGCTTATTTAACTTGAAATATATAGGTAATGGTTTTATTCACGGTTCATGAATGTGGATGCCACGGTATTTATGCTTATAGATAATATACCAATGCATGTAAGTAGAAAAAAGATATTTTGGCTTTTGTTAATACATCAGTATGAGATGAACTTGATTTCTCTACAGTACTCCTGCAATTTTCAAACAAAATAACCAAGATAAGTTATGCAATTAACTAAAATTCGTAACAGAAAATTTCTATGAGGGATCTAACACTGTAACTAGAAATATTTTTTTTCATTTCGCCAGGCACAAATAAAAAATGCCAAAGTGTTTGCAACTCCCACACGCAAGACTGATCTTTCTAGAAGACCCCTTAACTCTTTAACAAAATAATCACCTATGCAGACTCCCTTCTATTTTTGTTCCTTCACTTGCGATGTTTCATAGTCTGGAAAAAGGCAATGTAAAATACAAATGCTCTCTTAGGCTGCTCTTCTAAAATAAAATATAAGGCCATTTCAAAGCAAAGCAAAAAAAATAAAAAATCTTTCCACTCTTTAATAAACTGTACCTGTATTAAATATATAGTCAGTAAAAGTTAATTCAGTATAACCTCTGGACTGTCACCATCAGTTACTCTGTAATCCTTGTGGCAGATTTAGTCAGGAAAATGCAGTCCACTGGGTTTTGATGCCTAGATTAAGAATAAACATCAGAAAGGGCTAATTAGAGTCACAGATACTTCCTTGAGGGCAGGCACAGAGGAAAAACTTGGATCATAGCCTTTCTGGTAGAGAGGGCCCTTTGCATGCATTGCTATTTTTTTCTGTGCTGTATCTTTTATAACTAAGCTAAGGGCAATTAGTAAAATGCCCATGATAGAGGGAATTAAGAATTCTTCAAAAGCAAGACTGTATTTAGAAAGAAAAGGCTTATCAAAACTGAATTTTTCCACTCTTGCTTAAACTTCAATTTAGGTAACAGCAGTAGCTCGGGAAAAGAGTTCATCTGAATGAGAAATCAAAACTCAGATCAGTGACTGTGAAATAAAGCCTTGCCTCCAACAGTTGCTTTAAAAGAGATTGTATAATGCAGACCATGAAAAAAATGGAAAATAATCCATATAGATATTGTATAGCATTAATTATTCTAAGGGTATTCTTTATTACCGTTGAGTTTGAGGAAGTATTATGTAGATTGAGAGAAAGCAATATGTTCTGTCTGATGCTTTTGTACCTGGATTAATAGAAAACTACCAGAGAAATCATTAGGAACTGTTGAGAGAAAAAGATAGACTTGCTGAATGAAAATGTATGGGGTTTGCTACACAGCAGTTTGAATAAAGAAAAATGTAACTGAGTTGAAGATTTGAAAAAGAGAATTAATTTGCTTATTCCAGTGATAGTTTTTTCCATTTTTCCCATTCCATAAAGCTGGTAGATTTTAAATGTCATTCATTCTTCAGTTGTGGAACTGTAATGTCATTTTAGATGTAGTCTTGGAAAATAGTAGCCTGATAAAATATTTATTTGAACTCAGATGATTGAAACATCAAAATTTTTTCATTATGAGCTAGATCATGAGAAAAACTTTAATGCATTATCATATTTATTAAGTCCTGAGAAACTTCATTTTTGTCAGAAGGAGTACTCTGATGTTTCAGAGTAAACTATATGCATTCATACACAAACAACACATTAGAAGTAAAGGAAGCAATCTATAGGCTTCAGTGGTAGATGCGATACCTTTGGAAATAGGATTTCATTTGCTTTAAGACTGATGATTCAAAATGTAAATCTTCTTTGTCTTGATACTTGCCTATAGGAAATAAGAATTTTGAAGTATGTCTTTTATATGACTGAGTCATATTTGAAGCATACACTGTCACTGTACATAACTTGCTTATTTTTAAATGATTATTCACTTACATCTTCCATGCTTTAGATGGAAGTATTTTGGCTAACTGCATCCATGTACATCAGATGCTCTCACATTCCTGTGCTGCAAAGTGGACCAGGCCCAGTCACAGCATCATTCACTCTAATAGCCCATAATGCAGATTAGATTTTTCAAAACCTTCGTCTGTAAGCAGCCTTATCCATAGTCTTGAAGATAATTATAAATACTTTAATGTTACCTAATCTTTGGCATAGCTTTGATTACCAATGTTCAAGGGAAGTTAATACAAATAGTAGTCAGGATATAGAAAGACTATTAACATGCTAAAAGATTTACAGGCTACCTTACAGAAAGGTGTATTGGCTTAATTCACAAAATGTAGAGTGTGAAATGATGTGATTGGTTTCTATGGTACCATCAAGAGGGCAAGCACCGGGGAAGGAAAAGTAATTAACATATTAACAAAAATCTGGTTTTGAACATTTTCCAAATCAATGATATTTTTCCATACTGTCTTTTGGGGTATTTGTAGGTGTGGTGGGATTGCAAATGTTGTTTGCAAGAGCACAAAAGAAGTTCAGTACCCTTAACTTGGGTTAGTATGAACAAGAAGAAACAAAACACAGTGGAAATCGGGGATCCCTAAAGAATGCATACAATGATGTTACTGTTTGCTTTTGTAATGTTATTAACCTACAATCTAAACAAAATTTCTGCATGAAGCAGAAAATTCATGTGTGTAAGGTTTTTTTGTAACGCAAGAAGGAGAGATTTCTTGAAGTTTGGCTTTAATGACAATATCAATTTTAAGCAGCTCCCAGCAGTGTTTCTGAAATTAATGGAGACCTATCTGGCAGAACCTGAAGGAAAAATGTGTCTTGCATGACTATATAGTTTATAAAATCATTGAACTATTGCTCAGTTTTTCCATTATATAGTTATCTTTGGAGTTACAGTCCATTCTTTCAGAAGTCATTCATGCAAAAAACATAAGAACAAATATCTCAAATTATGATAGACCAGTAGAATGAAAAATAAGTCTAATTCTTCATGAGAGCCTTTTTACAGAAAGTATCTTATATGCAATATATTGTACTGTAGAATTGTTGGTTTGCAACTTTTATTTTCACTTTAATGGCTTCTGGACATGTAATATGAAAGTGACTTCACTGAGTCCCAACGAAGTGGTGGGGTTTTTTTCATTCTAATAGACAGTAATAAAAATCAGGTCCCATTCTGCTAGCCATAAAAATATAGAAGTGGAAGATTCATGTTCTGGCCCAAAAAAGCTTCATCTCAAAATAAGAAAGGCACAGATACTACAACAAAGGGGAACTCATAGAAAAAGTATCATTACTTACATGTTTTAGAGTTAAGAGTTAGTGATAAAGAAATCAGCTAAGAAAGGGAAAGGAAAGAAAACAAGGGAGTAGAACTCCACAGATCTCCATAGAGGGAATTTGAACAATTAGCCATTAGCACGTGACAGAAATCTGGGTTAGAGAGATAGAAAGTCTGATGAACGAATGTCCACTCATACTTCCTGGATTCTTTCTTCTTTGTAGGAAGTCACTTCTGCCTTCCTCCTGACTGCATTTCTCTTTTTGGATTTCACACCAACATATCAAGAGACATGTTCTGGACCTTAGGCTTTCCCTAGATTAATAAGAGGCATCACATCTGAATAGGTCTATTATTCATGATTGATGCTGGACACTCAAGAGGTATGAGGGACATCAGGTTTAGAATGCTAGCTAAAAGGGCAAGACTTCAAGATGGACTATTAATAAGTGCAGAAAGAAGAAATTAAAACAGGAAACCAACTGAAAAACTAGCTGCTTGGGAAACTAAGCAACAGTTACTGCAGCCTGAAGTCTTATCATTTGTATCAAGAACAATAATGGCCAGTATTGCTGTATCAGAAGGTAGTCATGTACTAGATACGACATTCACCAAGGAAATGTTTCTATGTATTGAAAATACAGAATTCAAGTAAAACCAATGTTGCACTCTTTTGTATTTATGGTAGTAACTGAAATATAAATATAGTACTGCCCAAACAGTGTCTGGCATAGCATAATGTATTTACTATATACACTGTGGAAGTTAATATTATGGGTGTGGAAGAGCCTGTAATATTTCGTTGTCTTGTTTGGCTATAAATCCAGTGTCAGTATGTATTTTGAAGAAAAATAGTCTTCAGAGCAAGTCACAGACTGTATAGATTTCACACGTCATGTGCCTGACATTTGAAAATAACTCTGCAACTGTTGCCAGAAAACAAACATTTATTTACCTTGTAAATCCTATTTGTTAAAAAAATATATAGGTAGAACCTACGATGCTGGTTTATTGCCCAATGTTTTGCTTTCCAGTAATGTCACATCTGATCTGAACTGATTAGCTTGTAGGCTGATCCTTTCTTGGGAACAAACAAACTGGGTTATTCAATGGGCTGGGGAAATAGGGCTTCAGCCAAGAAAGAAAATAAATTCTTCAGTCATGCCGTACTGAGACTGATTGGTTTCTTGACATTCTGGAAAACGGAACATGGAAATTGCCTTCTTTCTCGAATGATTAGCACATTGATAATCACATTTGTTCTTCTAAAAAGCATGTAGAGGAGCCTGGAGGACATTTCAGAGGAACCTGGAGTCCTCTGAAATGTCAGCCCTTCTATACCTCACTTTCTGGGGAAAGAAAGAGAGGAAGTTTGGGACTTGATGTATAAGTGTTGTGATGAGAAGGAAAACACAGAGGGAAAGGATCCTAGGGGGTTAAAAGAACTTTTCCTTCTTAAAAAGCTTTCTCTAGAAGGCAGAAACCAGATCTTTGAGTACTCAGAGCTACTGTTTCAGGTATGGATTTGTATCCACTGTTGTAAAAGCACAACAGCTTTAATTCTTTATCATTTATAGTAGATAAAAAACCTATATAAATGAGAATACACACACACACACCCCTTCATATTAGTATTTCTCCATCTTTGATGCTCATTATTGGACAGGGAGTCCTGACTCCTACCTTAGGTTTGTACTATATATATAAAATATCTTCCTGTGTTGCAGGAGATAATACTGGCAGGAAGACATTTCTGATCTGATAGAGGAAAGCACTCAGTGCACCTGATTAAGAGTTTATTGCAAATTAACGTAGTTTGCTGGGCATTTTAAAAAATGTGTTTTCCTCAAGAGAACTCAATTATTTTTGGTGTTATTTTGGATTATGCTGACTTTCTTAAGAATTTTTTAAGTAATTGAAGTTAAAAGTATGACATAATATTTAATCCTTCCTCTATTTATATATACATGTGTTTTTCCCCATTGATTGAACAGAAAAGATAGTATAGATGTAAACAGAGACTCTTTGAATTATTCCACAAGGGAAGATTTCAGTATTGTGCACATACCATATCTTCTCTGTAAAACAGATTGAAAAGAACGTGCCTTCTATTCCGTTCCTTCTTATATCTATTTACTTCTATTTCTGTCATAGTATAGGAAGGTCCAGAGGAAGAAAAGGAGAAAAAGAATGAGGTTTTGTCAAAATTCCACCAATCAAGAAACATACTTTGTAAAAACTCAACTGTTGTACCTACTGCATAGCACCAGTTAATGGGAATAGTCTGTTAAGAATGAATTGCAGGTATTTTTTTCAGGAGAAACTACGTCAGAAGACAGTCACAGACATTTTTTTCTCCCTTGCTGAGGGAAAATCTTTGGTATCGCTTACTATAAGAAGAAGGTCTAAAATGGAACAAACACAAATCAACAAATGTAAAAGATGCTTAAATTGGTCTAGTATTTCACAGAGAAACTGATTTTATAATCAGACTCTCTTTTTCTTGCAACCTGATGTTACCGAAGAATAACAGTTCACTTGTGACTTAAACTTTCAGTTCTTAAAACTTGCTAAGGATTTTTAGCATTGAGACTAGCGTCTTGCATATCATTCTGCTGGAGTGTTATATGGGCATGTAAGAATACTCTGGTTTGTGTACCATTATGATGGATGATTTGATAAGCTGCTCAGATGTGATGGAGAGTCTACTGTAAGAATACATAGATAGGAAGGCTAGCTAGGAAGTATGGTTAGCTAGTAAGTATAGCCATACTAGGAAGTATGAATTTTCAAACAACTTCTGAGTCTCTTTGTGGTTACTAAATCCAGTTTTATAGCAGAAGAGATGTGCAATTTTAAAATACTAGTAGCATTTCTTTAAAACACAGTCTTTTACTTTATTGACAATAAAGTAAGAATATGGGGATTTTGTCAATTAGTCACCTGCAGACTGTTAAAAAGTATTGCTTATGATACATACATGTCTTCTAATTCTTTCTCCCATTATATTTGGATTATCTGAGAGAAGTGGATTCCTTGGCTGTTATTAAACTGCTCTGTCAGGAACCTTCAGCTTGCCCAAGTCAGATAGATAGATAAAATGCTTTACTCATCTTCTAGAGTAAAATTCTGCTTCTTTATAGCTATTGCTGCGGTATCCTATGACAAAATCTTTTTCAATTATCATGTAAGTTGTCTCATTTTAAAATACATGTATTGGATATGAATTATAAGAAATTAAATTGTTATGTTTTTAAGTGAGTGTTTGACAGTGAATGAGTATGTCCGCTTTAAGAGAACGAAGATTATAATTCCAGCTGTCAGGAATTCCAATTCACCGCAAATGTATAGAAGTTTTTTAGATCAAAGAAAAAAAAAGTAGCAATAGAGGAAGAGAGAATTTCAAGCCTGGGGCTTTTTCCTAAGAAGTAATGAGTGATGCAAATAGAAAATTGAACTTCCAGGTGAATTTAGTCTTCAAAGAGATGCTGGAGTTCAGTAAGATATCATCATACTCCCCGCTTAGTCTGACTCATTGTTGCTGAAAGCTGTTGTCATTAGTAGGGGTTACCTAAGTGTTTGCATGTATATGTGGATTGTAGGGGTTTTGTGTCGTTTTTTGAAGGCTCTTAACTAGTCTGCAGTAAGTCAGGGTAGGCAAAACAGTTATATCCCTGATATAAACAAACATAAGAAAGAATTCTCTGTCTCTATCCAGAGATAGGAAAAGAAAATGAAATTTTGTAAAGTGTAGTCGGTGCTGCATTTTTAGGGATTTTTTAAAAAGACATAGGCAAAAAATTGAAGAGAAGAATCCAGAACTTCCCTTTACAACAACAATAACAACTACTGTTGGATTTAACTAATTTGGGTGAACTGATGAATCTGTGTGGTGTCAGTGGAAAATTACTGAAGTATGTAGCCATAATAATTGCAAATGGAGTAATATTAGCTCAGTTCCACACTCAGATCTAATAAAATTATTGAAATATTTAAAATAAAATACAATACAATATTTGACATATACCTAAACGAAGTCTGAATTTAGCACCACTGAAATGGCAATATGCTCCAGGTATTGCTGTCTAAGTCTTTCACAGATACATATGAAGCAACATAATTAATTTTGCTCCTTTTTGACTTACTGACACACTTTTAGCAAAAGCTTTGCTTTGAAATTTCCTCTAAAAGACATATAACTTTTTAAGCTCTTGGTTTTAGGAAGGACTTTGCACTTTGACAGAAAATTTCAGGCTTAGTTCTTCATGGTGTGACACAACTGATATGCAGGCTGAAGATTGTTTTTTCTGCATTGGAAACATCAACAATTTAATGCTTAAAGCATTCTTGAAGCAGCTGTAGGGTACTCTGAATGTAGCTATTTTCAAGTTGGTTTTATTAGTACACATGAGGAGGAACTTTGCCTTTCTCTTCTTGGATAAAAAGTTAGAGCCTATGGGTGTTTGCCATACCTAAGATGTTCTGTCACAGAAATTTGAGTTTCTGTGACATAGTACTAGCAACAGAATGTGAATTTGAGAACACAGCACTATTTATCAAAGAGGAAATGCAGAGAATATTCTTGTCTACGGCAGAGGGAGTTTGTAAATCAAGCCTTACTGTGATGTCTCCCATATAATTCAATTATATTTCATAGAATGAAGTTATGTGAACTTAGTGAATGCTACTTATACCCAGAAGTCAAGAGGATGTGTCCTTTCTCCAGTTATGCTTGCTTTCCTAGATCCAAGAAAAGGTACTGAAGATTGAGATGGAAGATTCCCTTAACAAGGGAGAACTTGAATGGCACATCTATTTTTATTTCATTTTTCCCACTGCTACTCTATCCCAAGACAAGTTTATCTTCCAGAGAAACAAAAATGACCAGAGTATCACAATAAATCTGTATCATTCATAATGTTTCTCCATGGCTCTGATGTGAAATTTGGTGAGAAGTAGAAAATGTTAGAGGGCATATCTGATATAAATCTGTGGGGAATGCCAAACCTTGATTTGTAGGAAGAGTCTGATGCTGAAAATGGCAACACATAATAAGTCATGTTGGAAGAGAAATAAGAACAACTCCTCCAATAATTAAGCAGGTTTAGATGCTATTTTGTGGACCTTTCCTTTTACTGTATACTTCTGGAATTCCTCAAATGCTCTCTAATAAGTGAAAACTCAGCTTCTGGAGATCCATACTTAAGCAATCGAGTAAGCCTTCCACTGAGCTTGACTCTCCCGAAGAACACCAATGCCCTTGGGAATATCAGCTCCAGGATCCCTGGCAAAAGACATTTTCTTCTTTGCCTTCTCCGGATATCACCAGTAATAATGAGACTTTGTAGCACTCTGCAGCTATCTTTGAGTATTGCTTAGCTGTTCAAGCTCACCCTGAAGTCCTCTTCGGTGCTACTACACCTTGCTAAGTCTTAGGTTATCTGCAAAATCAGAGCCTTGCACCACTCCACCAGCACCAGTTCATCACGCAGCAGCTTTGGCTGCCTCAGCATCATTTTGACTTAGCACCACCTTGATATTAAGCTATTCTTCAAGTTCACAGCAGCAAACTTGTCTGGGACCATCACCTGCTATCAGGTCATCCCTTCCTGAAGCCAGTGAGAGATCTCAGATGCTTAGATATAAGATATAGATAGATATTCCACCACCAGGTATGTGATCTAAACAATCAAGGAGGACACAGAGGTTCTCCCTTGATTCCATTCATTGCCCATCTGCACCAGTTTTCTTGTCTCTAATGAGAAGGTGATGGCGATGGCGAATACTCTGTCTTGCTTAAAAATGCTCACAAATATTTTCTTCTTTGCCTTTGTGCTGCCTTCACTTCCTTCTTCTGATATATCTTAGAAGTTTAAAACTCTGTAGGCCAGAGGGCTGCCGCAGGAAAATGTCAAAGGTTTTCAAGTGGCAATTTCCTCCTGCCTAAGTAGGGAGAGAGATAACGTGCTGAATTTGTGCAAAATGAGTGTCTGTATTTGTGTGTTCTGACACACATCTTTCCAACAGTGTAAGAAAAGAACCGGTATACACCTTTTAATTTTAATGATACACATTTTCATGAAACCATTGAAGTGCTACATCCTGCTTACGTTCTCCAGGATGTATTTGCTGTGCTGAAGGCCTCTCTCTGGGATGTTTTGGAGAGGTGTGTTCCTGGTCTCTTCTTCCCCATGCGCTTTGACTGAGACTGTCTTAAAATCTCTTTTGGAGAAGAATGCTGCTCTTAGCAGACAGATAGACAGTCTTCACTGTGACGGCTGTGCAAGATTTTCATTGTGCACATCTGCTGTGCACAGTTGACCTGAGTCCTAGTCAGACCTTCCTCTGCAGACACTGTGATGTCTGTAAGACACCCAGAGCTTGGACAACTCTTTTTTTGTGGGACTGTGTGTTGTGTTCTTCGTAGGGTATTGTATTGGTAACTGTTTAGTGTCACCTGTTGTATAAATGTGTATGTGGGCACTCTCTTCAGGAAAGGGAGGTATTTCAACTATAACCAGGGATTTTCTAGTTGATTAATCCACATATACCCTTGCCTTCCATCTGCTTTTGATCTCTCTCTTTTTTGGAAACAACGTTTTGTTGACAGAAACAGAAATAGCAATAAATGTGCTCCCCTACTATGCCTTGAACAGTGGGAAGGTTTGACACCAGAGTGCATACACTTTATAAACCGCAGACAAATCTTTCTGGTTTCACATTACCAGGAGAAGAATAGTCACTGTATGCATATCCGTGCTGATTACACATCCTGAAGAGCATATCCTAGCTAGAAAAACTTGGTCATCAAACTAAATGAGAGTGGCTACTGAGACCACCAATGTGCTGTTTCACTCTGTAGTTAACTGAAGTAAAACAGTGCTTTGCAACCTTATTTGTTTTGCCCACTTACCATAGGGACAGCTTGCACTGGACAAGTATCAGAACATAAGCATTTATATGTATTACATGAAAAAAAAAAAAAGTTAACTACTGAGTAAATGTGAATAACTAATATTTTCTTGTAGGGAACAATGGTGTATTTTAGCATTAAACTGTGCAGTGGTAATGTTGATTGCACTTCTGAAGCAATATCTACTCTTTAAAAATTCATGAAATTGACTCCTGAATGGCTAACATAAAGTTGTATTTTACTTCATCACTACTACTTTCTTTATGCTAGGCTGAAAGTTATTATTTTGAGTTGTGCAAAGATTTCCATGAAGTATTTTTTCATCTTTTTGTGGAAGGGCAGGTTAAGGTCTGAATTTTGGTTTTCATCATTCTTCTGAAGTTTCCAATACACTTGTCTTGTTTCTACTTTCAACCTTACTATTCCTCTTTTATTAAATGCTTCTGTTTCTTAAAGTTAATAGGGAAAAACTGGTTTTGTAATGACAGCCACTTAGACTCCAAAGTTATCCCTAATCTAATTCTCTACCTTTTAAGCAATAATCTAAGCAATAGATCTGCAGGGGTTTTTTTATAAATAAAAACTATCAAAATATAAAATCCTTACTGTTGATGTCCAGTTTAAAAGCAGCAGATGAACATACATTTATGAAACAAAACAAACAGGAAATGAAAGAATGAAAAAATCTTATAATAAGCAAAATATTGGGATCACAAAAAAGTTCAGTTGCAGGGATACTATGGTTACAATTATTGACATATAATTGTTGGTTATATTCAGGGTAAATGAATAGCCACTTTACCTTTCAGTATATGGAGCTATTTTAGCAGTCCTGCAAAATAAAAATGTATGTTTTATACATGCAGAAAAGATTCATAAGAGTAATAATGGATGTGAGGGAGAGGAGGTGCTTTTCTGAGGCTTGACATCTTGGCATCATCTCAGGCACCATCTCAGAAATTTAAACTAATTTAATCATAAACTTAAAATTACACTCTTTTCAGTGGAGAATGGAAAAAAATCTTATTTTTTTTTAAGTGAGTAATGGTCCTCTATCAGTAAAACAACAGATGGTAAAATTGCATTAGAGAAGCTTAATCAATGAAAGTCTTAAAAAAAAATCTAATGCAAATCTAGTCATAATGTTGATGAGGAAAAAAAGTAAAATAGGATTTGTAACACCAGCTTTCAAAAAAAAAATGTTTAAACAATGCGATATATGAACAGGATAGCCCAATGAACAGAAACAGGTGCTTTATAAAAACAAAATCTAAGGCGAGGATAACAAGCCCTCCATCAAGTCAATGTAGATCAAGGCCTAGTAGACTGTACGGGTGAGCCAGGTGAGGATTCTTCCAAGACAAGTCTTGAGGGCAATTCATACATCTGTTCTATTCTGTGGTAAACCTGCTCTTGATGTAACACATAGAAGAACACAAACCTGTGACATGCAAGTAAGGGACCTCAAAGTGATCTTTAACCCCTCTTTTTTTTTTTACTTGCAGAAGATTAGGAAGAAAACAATTAAGCTTTCTTAATGAATGTGCACATTTATCCAGGAGTGACTCTAGGACATATTAAGATGGAATGAGACGTAACCACTTGTCAAAAAGAGAATTATTAATACAATATGCCACATATATTTTTGTATATTCTCACTAAATAAGCCATACTTCTCTTGGCCTTTCTTATGTTTGTAATTTGGAAAATAAAGCTAGGCAATAAATCGTAATGTTTCTAAAGTTGGGAGAGAAGGAATTAGAATCTCTTCTCAAACAGTTAACATTTAGATGATCTGACATGAAATGCGACAATTGATATATATGGACAGCAGAGAACTAGTGGATACACAAGAAAATTTGTTTTATGCTTGAATAGAAGCAAACATGACATTGACATCTTATTAGAAGATTAATACAGGCCTCCAAAATTGTGTTTATAGTGTAATCATGTGTGTACACTGAGTGCACAGAACAAACAGCACGTTCTTGTTGAAGAGATTAAGCTTGTGACACTAAACAAGTAAAAATAGTCATACTGTGAAAAAAGATGTTTCTGATCAGCCTTTGGAAATGTTTGAGGGGTGGTGTTCAACTGGTGAAAATGAATATCAAGAAACCAGTCCTACCTGTGTATGTCTTCATACTGAGGAAAGGTAGTAAGTGGCTATACCTGCAGATTGGCCCAAAGGATGAATTCTGACCCAGCAGTCCTTCATCAGTGGCTCTTATTTCAAGTAAAAGATTGCTGGGACTGGGAACTTAAGTAGAAACTTCAACTGGCCTCACATAAAAACTCAGCACCCTTGAATTGTACTCAATTGTCCAGTGGTGAGATACTGAGATACTTCATCCTGTACATAACCGTTATGGACATATTAATTACTACATATGCTTTCTGCTCTGTTCTGAGGGCTACTTAGATAGTCTTCCCTTTATCTCCTCCCTACTCCTTTTGGTATCTGACCCAAAATGAGCATAATGTTGCTGTGCAGATGAGGAGCATCAAAAATATCTTTGCAGGGACCAAAGTTTATATTCATCTTGAGATAAAATTTTACTTCCCATTTGAGGTACTTTCAAGGAAAAGAGTAAGCACATTTCACAAAACCCTGGAAGCAAGGAAGGATAGATCTTTGATTTCACTGTTATTTTAACAAGTACCCTAGTAGCTAAGACTAATACTGAAGAGCTATAGGAAACCCAAACTCTTTTTTTATTTCCCTGTCTGAGAAGATTTCAGTAATACTGTCTAGACTCCTGGAAGCAGTCTTGAACGAAGTGCGTCATGGGCTTTTTTTTGTGTTGAAGCTGTTATATCTTTCACGAGTATTTTGATTTTACACCAAAAGAAGAAAACAAGGCTATGCTTTCAACTACCACAAACCCTTTTTTGAGAGCTAATGCCAATCTCCCTCTTCATCAGATTGTAAAAATTAACTTCGATTTCAAGTAATTTTGAGTAGATTTTGGCAAAAATTTCAGTCTAATAATGATTCACAAACCTAGCCCGTTGCTAAGGGGCCATAGGTTAGGCATAGGAAAGTTAAAATATTTATAAGCATGTAATTTTATTTCCCCAATTCTTCATTTATGGTAGGAGAGAAGATTCTAGTTCTAACTTTTCTTTCAGTTTAGAGAAGCTATATATATGAAATATATGTATACACACACACATATATATAATGTGTATACACATATGTGTGCGTGTATAAATGTATTGATAAATCTTTGTGGAGTTCCTGATGAGTCAGTGCCAGCTCACTAGCACATGCAATATTACTGACTCATTCATATCCTTAGTCATCGGTCAGTTTCTGAGCAGATATGTAGTCACCTGCCTGATGACTCATCTCTTCTTAAACCCCTGTCAGCAAAAGTATTTCCATTTTTCAGGATTAGGAAGCAAATTCTCAGAAGAACTAAGAACCATCACAGAGATTGCTACTTTCCAGTTCATTTCTTACCTTCAGGACCATAAGCTTGCATTTTAAATAATGAAAGTAGCAAAAGCAGTAATAAATCCTTACCAAAATTCAACTTTCCAAGCAGTTCAGATTGCATCTTGTATTTTACTGTTGTATTCTTCAATGCAGTGCTTGAAGATGCTTGTACATTATGGAAATCAGAGATTGTAGAAAAAAAACGTGATTTTACTTTAAATGAAATGCAGATTTGTTATGTTTTACATGACTTATCCTGTTATTGTTTTTTGGAGGCAGTGTATTTTAGACAAATAAAAACATTTAACTTAGGAAAGAAAGTGGTTTCTCCTATCTATCCATTACAAAAGTAAAAAGGAAAAGTATCTAGTCTAAACAACATCAGAGAGATCTATTTTTGCTTAAACTTCTTCCTAAATCCTCTTCAGAAATATTACACATATAATGTTTAACAGATGCTTTTCTAGTTGCTTCACTTCTGAAGTGATATGTCTGCCTTTTAATTTCAGATGTTGTATTCTTTCTCTTTAAAGGTATTTAGTATGTTCCTATCTCAAATTTTTTTCAGAATGAATAACCATGCTTAAGGAAAAAAAGAAAAGGCTCTGTTCTCAAACAGAGCTGAGCTGGCTTGGGCAGCAAGAGTGCTGCTTCTTAGTGGCTCTTTTGGCAGTTGTTTTGAAAAACTGCTGCTTCTTCTTCCTCTTCTCTGCTGGCTGACCCCTATTCCTTTCTAGCATTAAGTCTCCGGTCCTGTCTACCAGTGCCCCGGTAGCTTTTTTTTTAATAGAATTACTGCTCTTTGCATGATTGCAATCATTATCCTTTTTTAAATATGACGCCTCATGACTAGTTGAAACCATTCTAAAACCTTGCTACTTTCATGAGATGCAGTCCCTCTATTGTAGCAGCTCTGGTGCTTTTACTGCCTCAGGGGATTCTACAGGTTTGTTGGTCTGACTAAGGAGTAACCCTAACAGAAATTAAATAAACCAGGAACAGTTTTCAGGTGGACCACTAAAATAATCCAAGCCTTCACACAACTCGTGTTTGCATTTATCTGTAAATGACAAACGGAAAGAGCATGTACTAAAAAGCTCTTTTATGATTCAAAATATTCTCACAACAAATTAGCATTGCAATTGCACTTTAAAAGAAAACAAAAGCAAACATAAACAGGAAATAATCTGGATCTCTTAGGTAGAGATTCGATGGAATTTAACTTTTCTGTATACTCAGTTACATTTGAGATACCTAAAATAGTAATTAATAGCTTAGAAAATGTTCCTCTACCAAGCAAAATATTTAATTTAAAACTAAAAATCTGAGAGCAATTCCAAGTATTATTCAATATTACTAAAGACTTAACTGTACTGAGTAGAAATAAAAGATCCATAAGAAAATTTAAAGGGAAGATATTTTCAAATTTCTCTGAGAACTTTTTGAGGAAATATTTTGTTTTCCTTGAGAGAAATTGAATCCCACATAACTGACATGTTTCAGACGAGGCTCTTTCTGACGTTCTGACAAAGAGCAGACATATAGTACTTTGTAAATATACAACTTTTCTCTACTCTTATATTTGTAAAAACTGTTTTCCAGAAAACTGTTTAGAACCTCAGTAATTTTTAAATTGTGTTCTTCAGGAAGCATAATTTTAATTTGTTTTTACATTTACCAAAATAAAATGTTATTGTACTTTTAAATTCATCTAATCATAGCTTTTAAATCTGATCTCATCTGGCAACGAATTCCATATGTTCTCAAAGGAAACATCTTCTAGATGAAGGCACATTAAGAAAGCATTTTAATTATGTGTCTGAGATCACTCATTCTCCCAGGATAGTGTAATAAATCTGATTTACTCAAATACACAGTTAGCAACTGCCACTGTCATCACACAAGAAATATGGTGACTACATTTCTGCTTCAGGCCTAGACAGTGTTTTAAAAAATTCAATATCTCATTTTCCTTCTCCTTAATATCTTTTCCTAAGTAAGTAGCTGATCAACACCAAAATTCATCTTGCTCTATGTATCTGTACATCAAGTTGAGGGATGTTGAGAATCATATAGAGGATAGAGGAGAAGTCGTCATGTTTGAAAGATCATTAATGCTGGTTCAAAAGTCTGGATGTGTCCTGTGAGCTCTGCATAGGTGTGCCTTTGACTGGTAGTCATAGATAATGTCACTATTACAAGCGTCTATTTGCAGGGATAGTTTCTGTCCATGCATCTCTTTGTGAGAAAAGATAATAATATTTGGCTTTTTTTTTTTTTTTAAATGAAATGTATTTAGGATCCTGCCATGGGACTCCATCCTATCAAAGAGTTGCAATTGCCAGTGGGGGCTAACTTGAAGTCTGACTGACTGTGGTGTGTGGCTCCTGAAGAGTTAATTAGAGAACACCAGAACAATTCTCCTCTCTTATTTAGATAACAATTTGACACCTTTATAAATTCATGAGCTGAAATTGCTCTGTACAAATGCACAATATCCTATTTTTCATTCAGCACTGTTTCCATTTTCCTGTGCCCTGTCTGACTTTGCTCATAGGTTGGAAAGTAGTGTGATGCATCATTTATGCTGCCTTCCACCTTTATTGACTGATGGCCTCCTTTGCTGTCAATCATTTCATTGCATTTTGTCAAAAATAATGTGAAAAATTTAGTTACTGATGTGACTGAATTGCATTCATCTGTAAACAAGAGCTTGAGACAGAAATCAGAAAGAATGGTTAGCTAAGGTCATTTCAGTTATGGCAAAGACCTAAATGGAACTCAAATGCTAGTATCTAATCAACAAAGTGACGAATATAGTTTCCTTGTTTGATTGGAATTATCAATAATTATTAAGAAGTGTGTTTTTTTTTCTTTTGAAAGGATTCAGTTTGACAGTATGTGATCTACAGCTCTATGCAAAAGGCAGTCATGAAAGGTTGTTATATGACCTGACCAGAGAACTGCCTAATTGTCTGTCTCTTGCCCAAATCCAGAAGTGCTATATTCAAACACCAACTAGCCCATAGTAGATACATGTTGGAGAGCAACAAGTTTCAGGCTGCTCCTCAAGGGAAGAAACAGGAGCAGAGAGTGACTACAGCACTCTCTGTGTCCTTACTGACCAGGGCACAATCCTGCAGTGCCTGAGCTAGGTGGGCATAGCTAGGTGATGGTAACAGCCCCAGATAAGGGAAGCGATTCAGGGTCCATCCAGGGAGTTCAGCCAGGAGCAGAGGAAACTCTATTGGAGAAAAGGCTACAATGTGGGTCCAAGGTTCATCACAGAGTCAGAGCCAAAAACAAGACTGGAGATAGCACACCCACATCATAGGTAAGGATAGGTCTGGGATCCCAGACCTAAGCTTAAATGGAACCTCCTTTTCTCCAGGCTAAACGACCCCAGTTCCCTCAGCGACTGCTCACAGGACTTCTAGACTTCTCACCAGCTTTGTTCGCCTTCTCTGAGCATGCTGCAATACCTCAACATCTTTCTTGTAGTGGTGGGCCCAAAACTGAACACAATATTCAAGGTGCTGCCTCACCGAGTACAGGGGACCATCACTTCCCAGGTCCTTTTCCGCCAGGCAGCTTTCCAGCCACTCTTCCCCAAGCCTGTAGCGCTGCATGGGGTTGTTGTGACCCAAGTGCAGGACCCGGCACTTGGCCTTGTTGAACCTCATACCACTGGCCTCGGCCCATCAATACAGCCTGTCCAGATCCCTCTGTAGAGCCTGCCTACCCTCGAGCAGATAAACACTCCCGCCCAACTTGATGTCATCTGCAAACTTACTGAGAATGCACTCGATCCTCTCTCATCCAGATCATTGATAAAGATATTAAACAAAACTGGCCCCAATACTGAGCCCCAGGGAACACCACTTGTGACTGGAAGCCACCTGAATTTAACTGCATTCACCACAGCTCTTTGGGTCAGCCCATCCAGCCAGTTTTTCACACAGCGAAGAGTATGCTCATCATAACCATGAGCAGTCAGTTTCTCCAGGAGAATGCTGTGGGAAACGGTGTAAAAGGCTTTACTAAAGTCCAGGTAGACACATTCTTTCCCTTGTCCACTAAGCAGGTCACCTTGTCATAGAAGGAGATCAAGTTAGTCAAGCAGGACGTGCCTTTCATAAACCCATGCTGTCTGTGCCTGATGGCCTGGTTGTCCTTCATGTGCCATGTGATCGTGGTCAGGATGATCTGCTCCATAAAGGCCTACACAGGAATATCTGAGGATATAATTTTCATGTTGTATGCCTTTAACTACTATCTTTGACTATTGCTGCATGGTGGTTTAAACTTTGATGACTGTTCAGTATCTTATGCCTTTGTAAACTGTGGAGTATAATGGACCAAGTGTGTTCCATCAAGCATATCAAGTACTTTTAGAAGTCCTGGTTGCCTTTGACATCTCTTGCTAGATTCAACTCCGGGTGGGCTTTGACTTTCCTAACCATGTCTCTGCACACTTGGACAGCATGGACAATCCCAGACAACACTTCATGAAGCCCTAGCCTGAGCTTAAGTGGAGCTCCTAATTGAGGAAGAGGGGGTGGGCTGGGGAGGGGGATCATGGGGGAGGCTGGTTAGGACCATTAAGGCCTGGTACTGCCCTTAGGGCCCTGGTAAAGACATCAGAGGATAAATCACTGAAGTCAGAATTCACCTTCTTTTAAACTTTTGTATTTAATTATTTAGATTCCAGTACTACAGTCCTCAGGGAGATAAACCTCCTGTGAAAATCAATGGTAATTGTACTAGCATCAGGCCTGGAGAATCAGTGCCAGAGACTTTTGAGAAAGGGAGTTTGTGCATTGAGAATTAAAATAATTCAATTTTTCTCATTTCATTAAATGTTTTAAGTATTTCATAGCATTCAAATGACAAAGAGTGAAAGTTAAATTTTAACTCAGTAAGTCTAATATCACTGCATGATAAGAATGATAAAAAGGTAGAAGTGGGAATGTCAGTATTTGCTTTTGTTTGGTAGAAGCTGGCTATAGGCAACATCAAAATATTAAATCAAACAGAACGAGATATTAGCACATGACCCCAACTTTTTCTATCCCCAATTACTAATAAAAGTAAGGAACTTTCATGTGAAACAGCCCATCCCTGTGCCCTCTGCACTTACAGCTTCTCACAGTGAAATTGATCTTTGTTGAACCCTCATAAATTTTTGAAGAGCATATATGTGGGGTCCAAATCCTTTGTTCCTCTCCTGAGGAAAAGGGACCAACAGTAGGTTTTGAAAGTACATAAAATTTCTTGCATTGCACGTGAAATTAATTCACAAAATATTCCACCTCTACACGCTGCCTATATTTAACAGTGTAAGTTATTTCAGTTATACAACAAAAAAATGTTGTAACAGTGTTCATACCCTAACAACACATTACCTATTCTCAAAAAAAAAAAGGGGGAAAATAAGGAGAAAAAAAAAAAAAGAAAGAAAAGTGTTACAATCTCTTATCCTCGCTGTTCTCCAAGTAAATCCAGTTGGACTTCTCAGAAGTACACACATTTAGGTGTACAAAACCAGAGAAAATTTTTTGGGGAAAATGTCTACTAAGAAGAAGAAAAGGGCACTAGGAGAAAAAGCTTTAGAAAAAGGGATCAGATGTGCAGGAGAAAAAGAAGCATAACTTTCTTTTGAAGAATTCAACATCGGATATTTCATGATTTTAAGGTACAAAATAATTCTCTTAATCTTTCCTCTTTCTTGACTGCTATTTCTTTATTTCTCCTCAAAGAATCTGTGATATGACAGTCAAAAAATAGTTTCTCATAAATTACGGAACATCTATATATTACCTCACATTTCCACATGAGCTTACAATAAAATTAAGAAACAGAATCTCAGTACTTCACATAGGATCATAGGATCATAGAACCATAGGGTTGGAAGGGACCTCTGGAGATCATCTAGTCCAACCCCCCTGCCAGAGCAGGGAATGTAATCGTGTGCTGCATTAGTTTAACAGAAAATGGACATTATATTTATTTTTTACTATACCTACCCATAGAAAATTAATACACTTTTCACAGGAGAACACCTGTGATTATATCACTATCCTTCAATTTACCTTCAGATCACTTCCCTATCATTGATCCAAAAATTGTTTTTCCTCTTAATGCTTCATTTCCCAATCTGTAAAATAGGAATAATACTATTCTACAACACAGGTTTTTTATTTCAAATGCTCAAATAAAAGGGTAAATAAAATGGGAATAGTACTATTCTACAATACAGGTTTTTTATTTCAAATGCTCAAATAAAAGGGTAATATAGGTGTATAATTATCTTATGCAGGTAAATTTTGATGGGGAAAACGAGATATAAAGATGCGTAGTTTGGAGACGTAAATGCCTGTGCACTGCATCTGGAAAAATGTCAACATTAACGAAGGAAAAAGTTGTATAGGTGATACATTCAGCTGTAACTATGACTAATAGGATGAGGTTTTAAAAAGCAGCATTTAAGGTAAATATCAATAAGAGCTCTCTGATAATGAGACTGGAGTGTGGCTTACTTCAAATTACACCAATGGAGAGGCATCTTGTTAGAGAACTGAATTAAAAACCACTGAAAATGGATTGTAAATCATAGTGTTGCATTTCTTTGATTGGACGGCAATGGCAAAATTTCTCTCTAATTCTAATTGCTCTGGTTTTTCTTTTTAAGTCTTTCTCAGAAAATAAGTTTAAAAAACCCAACAGATGGGATTTGTAGCAACTATTTCCACCCATTGTTGTGACAGAATTTGATTTAAAAAAGAGACTAAGGGTATTCTCTACTCAAAACACATTTTGAAATTTCTGGCTGCTTCAATCATAATAAAGCAGACCTTTTGCTTTAACATAATATTTTAATATACTGTTGGGGTTTGTGAAGTCATGAGTGTTACATGAAATGATCTGAGACTTTCACTGATATCTTCTCCCTGGAAATCTTCAGCAATGTAATCAGCATTTTAATCCTAATGATATGTAATATCTTTTTTTGTTATACTTAACTGTTTACAATAAATAATCTGGACCTTTTATTTAATTAGTATTCAGTGAAACTATTTATGTTTTACAAAAGAAGGGAAAAGCATCTATAACAAACAAAACTTATAGCTACCATCTTAATTTATATAGTAACCTGTATATGAGTTTCCCAGAGTTCTTCACTGACAAATCATACAGAACTACAGGAAGAAGTAGTTAATCTCAAAGAAAACCATTTTGAAAAGATGTGTTGTCATTGTGCTTGTAAAACTATTCCGAAAATGAACACAGTGAATATTTGCTGGAAGCAAGCGGTACATGCAGGCTGCCAGCAGAGAAATGCTGTTTCAAATCATTATTTTCTTTATTCAGTGACTGAAGTAACAAATCACAGAGTACACAAACTGAGATAAAAATAAATCATAAACATTACTGAAAAAAAATAATAGTGATAATAAAATATGAAAATATTAAAAGTAAAATCTGGCATCGTGTGAAAATCACGAGATCTCTTTTGTCTTCCTAACAGCTCTAGAAAGTATATTATCTGCCTTCATATAACTGCAGGTTCATTTTTGGCAATAGGTGAATATGCTTTTGTTTCAAACCTCAGTCTCTTAGCACTGAACAGAAGTACAGATATGTGAGTCCTGCTTCCAAAACGAAGATACAGTTTAGATACAGTGTATTTCATGAAATGTGGTAAACTGACTATCCTATCTACATTCAAATTAAAATTTAAATTCTGTATTTTTCATTGTATTGGAGTCTTCAAATCTGAGTTTGACTAAAATATAGATGTATTAAAAAAAGATAAAAAGTTCATTACATATTACAAAAGTGATTAAGACTTCTGGGAAAATACTTGGGTACCCCCTGCAATGTCTGTGCTGATGTAGAGCTGAATAACTTATTCTTGTTTTAGTCTATTGTGTGAAGAGTTTGTATTGAAAAATAGTTAAACTTAGGATGAAACTGTGAAAACTGTGTATGAATTTAGGAGAAAGTTAAAGGTTAGCTAAATTTTAACCTAATTGTTAAATCAGACATGCATACTCAGATTAGGAATTACCTTCTCATCCTTTCAGAGAGAAGAAATAGAGGTGGTGTTCTCCACCAGGAAGCTGAATGGGAGGCACCATTTTACTGTGTCCAGTATCAAATAAATGTATATGTTTTCCATGGGCAAGTAGCAGAAGTGTATGTACTGTCAGTAAGTTGTAACTCCAACAGGAAAAAACCCTTGTCTTCTGAGGCTATAGAGTGGTTGAACTGAATGACCTCAGAGTCTGAAGAGATTCTTCAAGAGCTTTTTCAGGTACTTAATCAGTCTCTTCTTCAAGCCAGTAAACCCAGTACTGCTGAGGAACGGCACAGATGCACAGAGAAGTTCACAGTTGCACTTCAGATTGGCGTAGAAGGACCAAGACCAAAGAAGCAGCCCCAGCTGGAGGCTGGGTGGGAGGCATCAGGTGGGCGAAGGGCAAGGGATCCCAGTCAGGAGTCTGCCTTGCTGAAAATTGTTCATCCGCCATCCTGCACCAAGGAAAAGGCTCTTTAAGCAGAGACTCTACTGAAAGCAAGAGGCACATTGCAGTGGTGGGCAATTGCTACCAGAAACATAGCAAGCTAGGTTTGTGACTGCAGAGACAATTTCATGGTGACTTGCTTGCCAAGTGCACAAATGTGCCAGACCTTGTGAGATGTCTCTACCAACTGCTAGTAAAAAAACAGAGAGTGTCTGTAGCTGGTGTGCATGGGAATAAAAATAGCAGAGTGAAAGGCAGGAGACAGATTGGGAGGGAAAGAGTGGAATTTAGGCCTTTAAGAAGCTTTTAGGAATACAAAACCCACTAAACTAGTGTTGTTTGCAGTGCTCTCAGTAATTTGTGTGGGACCAAAGAAAGAGGAAGAGAGGTGAACTTTTAATGCCAGGCTGAGAAGCCAGTAGTAAGGACTCAGATGCATCAAAAGCTGGGGACACTTCTAGCATAATGGATGGTCATGCAGGAAAGATGTACTTCATCTGAATGATAAGTGGACCAAGCTGTTAGCACTTAACGTCAAGGAAGTTGAGACTGAGATTTTCAATGAAAGAATAGGAGAAAGCTGACAAGTACAGAACAGCACAGAGCTGGAGATGACATATTATGGATGACATTATGGAAATTTTGTTAGCCTCTGTGAAGGCTAGAGCACAGGATGGTGTTAGTCTAACACAGACTATTACTTAAAAAGGATGCTGAGAAGAGAACCAAACCTGTACACCAACAATACAAAGTCTAAGTTTTCAGATTAAGGAACATGAATACTGAAATAGCAGACGTACCAGAATCTGAGTGGAAAGAGGACAAGGATAAAATGAACAGTGACAATTTGCCAGGATCAAATGATATTCACCCTAGAGTTCTCATCCTCTTAAAATTGTCCTGGTACTTGAAGTACTTGGCAGAGATGAAGGTGCCTTATAAATTGATCCCAGGTGAGATTCCAAGAAATACAGGGTCCATAAACCTGATATCTCAACAGGGCAAATTGGTAGAGCCTACAATAAAGCATATATTAATAAGCACATGGATAAACCTGACCATAGACTGGGGAAAGTCAATGTGGATTCTTGAAGGAAAATCCTACTTCATAAACGTAACAGAGTTATTTGGAAGTTCAGCACATGGATAAAGGTATTCTGCCTCATATATCCTACATGGACTCGCCCAAGTTTTCTGGCACAGTTTGTCACATGAAGCTTTAAACAGTCACAGCATAAGGGATAAAGTCCCTCATTTTATCATCGTTTGGTTAAATGATGAAACAGAGGGTGGGAATAAATACTTTTTGCAGTGTAATCACCAGAGAATTCCACACAGATCTGTGCTGGGACTTGTGCAGTTCAATATATTCATAGATGACCTGGAACAGCAAGTGATTAGTGAATTGGCAAAGTTTACTACTACTAACAAGTTATTCAAGGCAGTAAAAATGAAGGCAGACCATGAAGAATTGCATAAGGACCTTAGGAAGCTGAATGAGTGGCCAATAAAATGGCAGATGAAATTCACTACAGATAAATGTCAAGCCATGCATATGGGAATGAGCAGGCCTGCATTCACATACAACATAATGGGCCCTGAACTGGCCATTATCACTCAGGAACAAAATCTTGAGTTATAATAAATGGCTCCATGAAAATGTCAGCTCAATAGTGGTTAAAAAGGCAAATAAAAGCTAAGATTTATTAAAAAAAGGAATAAAAATAAAACAGGGAACATCATATCTCATTGTATAATTCTCTGGCATCACCCCTATCTCCTCCATTTGAAACAGAATATATGAAACTGGAAAAGGTTTGGAGTAGGAGAACAAGGATTATTAAAGGTATGGAACTGCTTCTTTGTGTGAAAGAGTGAAATAAGATAAGACTGTCAGGCTTGGAAAAAATGATGAAAGAAAGAGGTTAAGATAGAGCTCTTTAAAAAAGAGTGCCTGGAAGAGGCTGGATAAGGATTGATAGTGCATTGTAAATATAAAATTGTCCAAAACAAAAGGAAGGATAAGTCAAGTTAGTAGGAGTCAGACTCAAAACAATTTTAGGGAAGCAGTTCTTCAAACAGCAGCTGTAGGCTGGTGGAACTGCTCCAAAGGATGTTGGAAACACTAAAAGGAACATGGGCTGAAGGAGAGGCTGGGAAAACTCGTGGAACAGGAGTTCAAAGACATCTACTAAATGCATATATACCATCTTTACCTCCAGAATTGAAAATCATTGGAAAGAATATTAGGGGGAAGTGTCACAGGCATGTCTCAATTTTTTATTCTTCCCTAGATTTCCATTTATGACATGTTTTATTTTGGAAGCAATAGAAACGGGCTTTTAGTGTGACTTAGGATGGCCTTTACTATATATATCTATTGTTCTTGATTCTTCTAATGACAGACACTGCCTACATCTATACTGGTAAATAAAAGAAGATCAAAGGTAGAGACTAAAAGGCATGGCTTCACTGTTTATACAAGCATTACAACTTCACTCTGATTCTTATGTGACCCTAAAACCATAGTAATTTTGTATTAATTTTTCCTTTTCTATTCAAAGTTCCTGGCAGTTGTTTTATAGCCTGTCCAAAACTCATTTTCACAGAGTAAACTGAAGAGATGTCTGTATGCCCTCATTTATGATGTTAAGTATGTTGAGGAGTGCTTTATGGTGTGAAGCCTGGTGAGGATAGCATTGGAGGAGTGTGGGAGGTGGAGACAGCCACACCTGGTGCAAAGTTAACCATTCTGTTAGAGTCAGTCCCACGGATGCACAGTACGGCGCCATTATTACGTGTCTTTCAGATGGTCACAGCCAAGGAGTGTAGCATTATGTGTTGCGGAGAGCAGCATCCTAGTGCTTGAGCACCAGCCTTCTCACAGTACAGACAGATGATGTGCAGTCTAACAGAAACAGACAGTGGCAGGCATATTGCCTTTTCCTGAAACCGAGCCTGTAATTAAGACTGATAAATGGTACCTGACCCAGAAGGGATGTGGCTGTCCCAATAAGGAGTTTGATCACTCAGATAATTTTGCTTTGTATTATTTTTTCTTAAGCAGAGTCCATGTTATGTCGGTGTAAAGAAACACAGGCTTCTCCTATACCCATTGTTCCTGGAGAGCTGCTTAGTACAAGATTTATATTCCCGCCTTCACAATAGCAACATTAATCTTCATAGGTATGGACTGTATACATAGCAAGAATAATAATTATGAAAAATCATTTCTCCTCATACCTACTATCCATCTTATCTCTTAGTTCATAAGCCACCACTCATTATTCAGGGCTGCTAAATCAAAATGTTCTGAAGGTCAAAAAGCCTCTGGTACCTCAACTTTTTTGGGCACAAATCAGTGCTTTCACCAATATGTTTTATGCCTTTAATACTACTTAATTACTGGTCTGTTCCATTTCAGATTGATGTTGGTGTCAGCTGTGTTTGAACACTTCTTAATAGAACCATGTTGTGTTTTCCTAATACTAATAAACCAGACTATCTCTAGTTTCAGGCTAACTGGTTCTTCATTCTTGTACAGAGAGAAATGATCCATTTACATTTAAATATTTTATATTTAGCCAGCACTGCATTCTTGGAAAGCAGACACCAAACCCTTGTAAATGTTTAGTGAAGAGACGCAATATTTCCCTCTCCTCCTATGTACTGATACACTTGATACTTGACTACTTAACAGTAGCCTCTTGCTTCTCCATTCTTCAGTGGTTGCACTTTTCAGGATTTGAGGTTTCTTCTTAGGCATGCATCATTCTTGTTCAACTTGGCAAAACAATTTCCTTCAATAGAAAGGTTGCTGTTCCCTAGGTTGTCAACAGCAGACGTTACAGGTTTTTATAAAGGCATTGTTTCATCTTTAAAAAACATCTTATTGTTAGTTATAGATTGTCTTCAGAGAAGTAACACATGGGAGCTGTAGAAATTTCTACTTTCATTTTTCGCTTCCTTAAAGCTGACAGTGCTCTGCAAGATGATCACAGTTCTGCTCCACAGCTAGAAATGCTGAGCTGAATCTACTTCATAATCTTTTTCTTGTTAGGACTCAGGGGAAGACCCATATAATAATTCAGTTGAATTAGCGTATTTTACTCATTAAAGACTTCTATCTAGAAAATAATTTTCCTCCAAAGCTATTATATTGATGTGACTAACAAAATAGTTTGATTAATACTCTAACTATGTCTACCAAAAGAAATATATAATGATTTGCTACTTATGGCAAGCCAAGAGAATAATCTATTAACATTATATGCTGATGAACCATTTTCTATCTTGTCTAAAAATTGTTAATTTATTTGGCTTTTTGATCTTTTTCATTGACCGAACTATGGGGGAAAAAAAGAAAAGAAAACATTTTCATAAGTCTCTAAGTCATTTTGTATTGTTTTTCTACTGATCATCATAAAAAGATTTGACATTCATGTAGGCATACAATAATATAATGTCTTGCACTTTTGTGGGAATCCCTCAGTATTTTATGATTAATCACTCTGTCATTGAAACACAATAATAATTCAAAAAAGAGAATAAAAGGTAGGGTTTTGTGTGATCAAAGGAACTCAGATAAGGCCTAGTTTGAGTCTAAAAAGGGCTGATCAGTTCAAGGGCTAAGTCAGCCTGAACCTACACTGTTGCTTAAGGTTTCCGAGAAAGTAATTCACTTCAAGTTATTATTTTTTCTTAAGTATAGATTTCTGGCTAATAAAAGTCACTCAGGTATTTTGGGCGTTTTTTTCCCCCCACAAATACAAAACGTGTGCAAATACTTTTGTACAACTACATCCAGTTTCCGTACAGATCAGGCAGCTGATCTGAATTTAACACTGAGAGAAAAACAAGGAAGGGAAAGGCTACATTCAGGGGAAGAGTAGAGCCACTGCATAATCCAATCTCAAAACCACATGACCATAAAACTACAGAAGACTTTTGACCTGAATGGGATCCTGGATTCAGTTCAGTACTGCAGCACACACCCATATCTCTCTTAACCATGTATAATTTAAAGATTTGCTTGCTGAATATTTAGTGAATGCAGCATGTTTTTTGTACAAACAGAACCTAAATCTCTATAGTGTTTCTAAATTTTTCATTGTTACCCGAAAATATTCTCAATGGACAAGGTATGCTACACTTTGACTTACTTCATGACTGAGGTGCCTAAGCCTGGGTGCCTCTACAGCTGTTAAAGGTCCATAACATGGTGACAGATGACATAAAAATATCCGTGTGGCACTGCAATTCTAAATCTATTGCATGACAGGTGAGAACAAAATTACTGGTGCCCATTGATTTTAAAACATTATGATCTCGCTGTTACTGACTTTGTACTGTGCTCCTTTTGTGTGTCATGTGCAAATTGTTACCATCTTTGCCATCTATCTTTGCAGTATCCTCTGCCTCCCTCTCTGTTTTGGTTGTTTTTTTTCCAGAACAGCCTCAGAGGTGTCTGCGCAGCTACCCATCTGCTGCTGAGCAGCAAAACTCTCTGATGAAGAAAGATCATTCTCTTTCTTCCCCTTGGTGGTGACTTTTCTTCTCCCAAGAAAATTGTTGAAACGTAACATAGCAGCAATATGTGGAAGACAGTTTGGGAAACGTTCTCGTGTGCCAAGTTGCATTGCAGTACTTTCCAGGTGAGTTTAAAGCATAAGGTCAAACTCACATTTTCATCATATCCAAGTGCCCCATAAATCTCAGTGTCCTATTGCTCAAAAACTGCAGTAATATTGCAGCATTATTTTTGGTATCAGTTTTTTAGAAGATCTAGCTATATTTTATAATGTGCCCCTTGGGTCCACTGAATAGGAGGGTCTTGGTAACTTGAATGTTTGAAGGTGAGTGTGAAAATGTTCCTTTAAATAATGCAGAAACAAAGTGAATGCTGGATCAGAACTCATACTTGTGGATAATTATAGATCAGTTGCACTGCTACCCATATTTTGGTTTTATATGCCTAAATTCTGTTACAGAAAACCTGTCTGACTGAGGTAAAATGATGAAGTATGTTGTAGAATCATATTTCTTTCATTGCAGTTTCTTACTTGGTAGAAACCCTAAAAGAAAGAGTTATGTCTTTTGAGTCATATAAAAACACATTTTAATTTAATATATACCTCTAGCTAATACTGAAATGTAAAAAAAAAGACCCACACACACAAAAAACCCAAAACAAACCCTGACACATTTGCAACAGAACTCAGATGAAACCTGTGGAGTTTAAGTATCTGCTAAGTAGCTGAAGAATTAACCTAGGAGTTATTTTTCTTCCACTAACAAGAAGACTATGAAAAGTCTTGCTACAATATTCTCAAGACAGCTAATTTTTAACCAGTTCAAAAATAATTTACAATGAATAATTTGCTCTTTCGAAGACTGCATGTGTGAACGTCAAAACATCCACTGATAATAATCTTGGTTGTGTTAAAGGCATGCAAACATTGTTTATCTTAATTAGCATATGAATAAGTGAACAAAAACTTTTCAAAAAACAGTTTATGGATCACAGATTTCTTTTAAATATTTTCAAAAAATGTTTTCATTCTATACAGATTGACACTGTCTTCTGAAACTGCTCTTCCAAAGCTTAAAGGTGTTCTAAAGAACTCCCCATACAGCATGTGAAATGACAGTGAAATCCTGATATGAAATTATGACCTTCACTAAACTTTTTATGCTTCACTTGTGCTCAGAATTCACAGGATTTACATAGAACAAAATATCCAATGCATCAAGTTCATTTCAATTCTGAAGGTTTACTGCTCCCTGAAATTCATGACTATAACCAGATGCTTCCCAGTTCTCTCAGCGCTGCAGCTGAGGTGTCTAGCTACTAGAAGCAGCCAAAACCCAAGGTTAGTAATTCACATGAAAGTTGTGGACTTTATCTTTGTACCGGTTTCAATTTGAATCAAATCAAAAGCAGAAAATTTTCAACATTTCCTGTGAACCAGATAGTCACCAAAATTAAAACAGTTTTAGCAAATATATACGTCAAGCAATTTTTAGGAATCTAAAAGCTAAAAACAGTAGTAAATGTGAATTTCCCTGAGAAGATATGAAGTCATCTGTGCTCCGGAGTAACCTTCCATGATGACAGTCTAGAGCAATAGACCTGGGGAAACAATTTTATGTCAAGCTTTGTAGCAACTGATATGTAAGGTCCCATCATTTTGGCAAGAGACTTACATAAATTAAGTAATATTATACATAATATTATATGTATACTTACATAAATTATGTATTATATGTATTATATGTATACTTACATAATATGTATAATACATAATATGTATTATATGTATACTTACATAAATACACCCTCACCAAACCTATGACAAGAGAGTCTCCCGCAGCTGCAGTATAATACTGCAGCCTGTCTCCCATTTTGTTACTCCTTGTGCTTGCTGGTGAGTAGAAATGAGTTTGGCCTTGATCTGCATCTCACTGCAACTGACACACAAATTAGTGCTAAAGAAAGCACACCAAACAGCTAGTGAGTTTTGTGACTTGACAACCCGTTTTATGTCCAAAAACTGAAGATGTTTCATATCACAACATGATCTAATACATTGCTTTGTGTAGGAGGAAGGAATGTGCTTGAAAGATCTAGAAGAGAACCCTGGAAACTAAGAGATGTGGCTTTGTGAGTTTCAAAGGCTGATGGAGTTGCAGACTCTGCAGCTGGTGGGTGCTGCACATAACAATGGTATCTCAGACACATGAATCCTGAAATTCAAGTGACTATCTGGTTGCAAACTAGAAAAGCTGTGTATGGCAAAAGCTCTTCAAACCTGAAGGATTTTGATAAAAAAAAAAAGGCTTTCCAAAAATTCTGATGTTTGGAAATGGAAGTGCAGAAGGTTGCTCACCTGCTCCACCTGTGCTTCAGTCTCACAGGTGATAAACGTGGAAGGGATGGTGCTCTGGAAGATGTGTTGCCATTTTAGCATGCAACTCTACCATGCTAACAGGTTGTGGAGGACGACTTTAATTATTTTCACAGAGAAGACCTATATTACGTATCTACACAGTAGTAGGGCAGGTTCATGTCCTCCTAGCTCCAGAGAGAATGAAGGGAAAGGTCCCTTACCCCGCCTATTATATATTCAGAAAATTTCTCATCACTTCTTCCTGCTTTTCACGTATTTTATCCCTGAACGTTGTGTGAAATATGCAGGAGAATGGACAAAATTATTTTTCTCAGTGTGCAGCTCTTCAATTCATTTAGGAATTCATTACAATTGTACACAAGTGTGTTACTTAGGTGTATAATTACTACTAGAGTGTTAATTTAGGACAAGTTGAATGTGGATAATATTGCTCAATATGATTTTTTTCTTTTTCAGATTTTTGCCTATTGCTGAGAACTATCCATAACTTTTCTCATGTTAATAAATTACAGAGAAATGGTGTTAGAGTGGTTCTGGGGATTCCTAAGTAGTTTCTCAGACAGCATTTTTTTTTCCTTATTTCTTCTTTTGGGAGTATGAAGTGAAAAAGAAATTTAATGGATTTTAACATGATGACAAATGATCTGTCACCCATCCTTAATCATTACTATAGCCATTAACAACATAAAGCAACAATTCTGCTTCATATGATCATTGCAATTGTATACAGTCACCTTTTTTTTCAATATGACATGACCCAACAGCTAATAACTGCAAGAGCCATGGCTCTTGAATCTCTTACCCTTCAACACTTTGGCACAATATCATAAATCTTTTTTTTTTCCTCTAAAGAGCAATCTATTCAGTGATGTGAGCTGGATGAGATTTCAAGAGGAAAGGCAATAAAGGTGTCCTGTATGCAGAGGATGAGTTAGAGCTTGCTGTGATTCTTTACAGTAAATAGTAGGTAAGCACTGTCACTCTCACTTCATGTTATATTATATGTAGTAGATAAGGAATGAGGAAACAAGAAATGTAAGGCGAGGAACTGCAGCAGAAGTTTGAATTCTGAAAATTGATACTTTTCCAATCTGGCATAAATTGAAGCATTTTATTGCTACCATGTGGTCCTTTTTTTTTTTTTAACCTCTTTTTTGTCATTGTCCACAGTCTTTGACCTCTTCAGGTCTTAGATACAATACAGTATCTCCCATATTGTTGTATACAAACCTCTAGACTTTTTAACTATCATTTATTCCTCTTCTTTGGGTCCTCCAAATGATTTAGGCATTCATTTATCTGTCTAGGTGCCTAAGCCTAAAAGTTGGATTGACAGAAAATCTGTTCAGCTGATGCCTGGCCTGAGACATTAAAAGTGTTTCAACATTTAAACATGAACTCACTACCATGACTAGAAATTCTTCTTAGCAGAGAGATCTGACATCTTTCTGGAACCACAAGTAGTGTGTTTTGTATTATCTGCTTTCATTCAGTAGCTCAGTTGTTGGAACATTTGTGCAAAATAAAAATATTTGGTGGCACAGATGAACCCAGGTTTCCTTGGCTGTCAGAGGAGTGCTTTCACCATTGGGCTATGTGGTCATGATCATTTTTTCCCTATTTCTGTGTCCCAGTCAGTATTTATGCCATCTTCAGTACGAGTACTGAGAAAGCATTGAGCGCATAGTTCAGGATAATAGTTAAGCCAGCAGTTAAGTCACTTTCTCAGAAGGTGAGAAGATGATAGGAGGACACATAACTGTGTCCATCAAGGTGTAAAATTAAAAGAACACTCGCTGCTTTTTGGCAGAAAGGATTGAATCTCCTGAGCTCTTAAAGAAGAAGCTTTGGTACTTAAGTAGAGTGATTGGGGCTACAGAAGTGAAGATAGATTATTCCTGCAATTTGAGGCCCTGTTTGCCTGTTGATCTGTGTGAGGGCTTTGAGTGTGCAAATAGGCATCAGTTGCTTTGTTTCAGAGAGGGCTGGGCTTTGACAACCTGATTGTTGTTTCCCAAATCAGTGTCTTATTCGCCCAGTTAAAAGATTCATATCCTACTAATCAAATAGAAAGGTTCATTTAAAATATCCAGAGGTTTATCTTTCTTTTTAGTTCTACCAGCCAGGAGTTCAGTGGTAGATACCTCTACCTAAAGACACAGAGAACTCATCATGTCCACATTTGGGACCCATGTTGCCCTTCACAAGCTCTCCTCCAAGTGAATGGATCTCACAGCCCTCTGTAAGGAGCTCTGCAGAAAGCAGCTCTGCAGAGAAAGTCCTGGGTTTTGTGGTGGACAACAAGTTGGCCATCAGCCAGCAATGTGCCCTTGTGGCCAAGAAGGTCAATGGTCTCTCAGGGTGCGTTAAAAAGAGTTTGGCCAGCAGGCTGAGGGAGTTTATCCTCCCCCTCTACTCTGCCCTAGTGAGGCCACATCTGGAGTACTGCACCCAGTTGTGGGCTCCCCAGTTCAAAAAAGACATGGAACTACTGGATAGAGTCCAGAGGAGGGCTACAAAGATGATCAAGGGAATCACCTCTTTTATGAGGAAAGGCTGAAAGACCTGGGTCTGTTTAGCCTGGAGAAGAGAACACTGAAATGGGATCTTAGCAATGCTTATAAATATCTAAAGGGCCGGTGTCAAGAGGATAGGGCCAGACTCTTTTCAGTGGTGCCCAGTGACAGTACAAGGGGCAATGAACACAAGCTGGAACACAGGAAGTTCCATCTGAACATGAGGAAAATCTTCTTTATTTTGAGGGTGGCAGAGCACTGGAACAGGCTGCCCAGAGAGGTGGTGGAGTCTCCTTCTCTGGAGATATTCAAAACCCGCCTGAACATGTTCCTGTGCAACCTGCTCTAGGTGAACCTGCTTTGGCAGGGGGGTTGGACTAGATGATCTCCAGAGGTCCCTTCCAACCCCTACCATTCTGTGATCCTGTGATCTAGACTTTTAGTTCCACTACGATGAGACTCAGTGATGCAATGATGTATTCATGTGGACCGCACTTCTCTCTTCTGCCTTTGAGTATCAGCATTTTTTGAAAGACTTAGTCTTTTTTCCTATTTCAGAATCATGTTCTTGTAAGTGTACTATGTACTTTTTGTATAGCCCAGTATACTGAAAAGTAAGGAGGAATTACCTTATACATGCATAGAACCCTGCCAGGACAGAATCAGTTTTGTCCATTTCCAAAAAGCATCCAGCTGGAGTTCTGGATTAAGCAGTTTGTACATCTCCTTTTCTGTCCAATGTTAAACCTTGGGGATGCATGAGGCATGGCAGGGTGTTATCTGAGATAGTAAGGATATTATTGTACTGGTTTTGGCTGAGATAGAGTTAATTTCCTTCGTGGTAGCTTGTATGGTGCCATGTTTTGGATTTGTGATGAAAACAGTGTGAAAATGCACCGAAGTTTTAGCCATTGCTAAGCAGCGCTCACACAGCACCAAAGCCTTTTCTGCTCCTCACACCACCCCGCCAGGAAGTAGGCTGGGGGGGGGCACCAGAAGTTGGGAGGGGACACAGCCGGAACAGCTGACCCAAATCAACCAAAGGGATATTCCATACCACATGACATCATGTTCAGCAACATAAAGCTGAGGGAAGAAGAAGGAAGGGGGAGATATTTGTAGTTCTGGCATTTGTCTTCCCAAGTAACCATTACGTGTGATGAAGCCCTGCTTTCCTGGATATGTCTGAATACCTGCCTGCCGATGGGAAGTAGTGAATTAATTCGTTACTTTGCTTTGCTGGAATGTGCGGCTTTTGCTTTACCTATTAAACTGTCTTTATCTCAATCCTCGTGTTTTTGCACTTTTTCCCTTCCGATTCTCTCCCCTACCCCTACTGTGTGGGGGTGTAAGCAAGTGGCCATGTTATGTTTAGCTGCCTATTGGGGTTAAACCATGAGAATTATTGAAAAATTTCTAGTGTAATTTATTTTTATCAGCTAGTGAGAAGAAACACTAGTCCTGAAATCAATGCAGGAATTACAAACTGAATTAACCTTAACAGAACATAGATTTCATCTGGAAGTATTTAACACACAATTAAAATCAGCTTTATTCTAAAAACAGCAATTTGTATTTTTCAAGCTACTCTATTTAATTACATATTGTCTCTGAAATGTATGGATTTCTGAGAAATGCAATGCCCTTTCCTCACTGGTGCATATTCAAAGGGAATTAGAGCAAATATTTTATAGCAGCCAATGTTTCAATTAGCACTTTATGTTTTTAACTGGTTTGTCAATTTACTTTATTGTATTTTCCATTTGTAGTCACTGTTCAACTGATTTCTATTCCCATTTATTTGACTTAAAAAACCCCACGTTCGTACAACATGTCGATAGAGTATCTTCTACTAGCATCCAGCCCACTGAGAGCAAGGCAGTCAACGTTATGAATGTTTTGTCCAACTGGAATTTAAGCATTATTTCAGCAATTGATTTTATAGTGAATTCTGTGTTGGTCACAACAGCCAGTTTTAAGGTAAACATTCGGTTGATTTGTATAATATATATATATATTTTTATAAAAACATAAATTCTAGACACTTATGTTTCTTAAGATTACCCCATACTAATTCATAGTCTACAATTGTGATAAGTAGTAGTGGGTTTGTACGTACTCACATAAATGTATGTAAGTTACTAGTAAAACCAAATTTTTACTTTGAATCTACAATTATTACAATTACTGGATATTAGAATCTAAAAATTACTAAGAATATGCTTCCTGTATCAAAAAGATATGTTAGGACAGCTCATTTTTCAGACACTCTGTTAGAAATCTGTGCTATTTTATATGATTATTTTCCTGTTTCCTCTGTGTAACAAGGTATATGCATATCCACAAAGAAAGTTTAAATAGAACTAAAAGAAAAAAAAAAGAAGAAGGAAATGCGTCATTATGATGTTCAGTCCCATGTGATGTCTTAGAGGAGGTCTTAAAAGGAAGATAGGGGAAACAGAGAACTGAGAATTGAAGAACAGGGTCAACATGTTTTCAGAGATTTTAAAGACTGTTTTTTCCTCCTGACTGAGTTACTTTAATCAGCGAACCTTATGCCAGTATCATTACTAGGTAGCATCAGCAGGGCTCAAAGCTATACAGAAGCTGGAGTAAGTAAAGCTACTAGCTAAGACTGGGATTTGGCATCCTCAAAGAGTAGCTGATTCTGTCACCGGCAAGATGTTCACCCTTATACCTTTGCCGGATCATGTGGCTAAGTCTGTGACAACTGCTGAAGAATCTTGTCCAGCAAGTGAAGCAACCTCTGCAACACCAAAAGAGGTTTGATTTCACTTCCGATCCATCTGGCTAAGCCAAATGTAACACAGTGCAAGACTGCATTGCCAATGTTGCTGTACACAGATTTTCCATGTGGCTGTGTCAACTACCTCAGCACCAGTGTTACATGCAGCTCCTCAGGTTCACTCACATTTATTGACTTTTGTGGTGGGTTTGGTACTGGCTGGAAGCCAGTTGCCCACTAAAGCTGCTCTATCAATCCCTCTCCTCAGCAGGAAAGGGGAGAAAAAACATAACAAAAGGCTCAGCTCATGGGTCAAGATAAGGACAGGGAGATCATTCAACAATTACCTTCAAGGGCAAAACAGGCTCAACTTGGGGAAATTAATTTATTGACAATCAAATCAAAGTAGGATAATGAGAAATAAAAAGTCAATCTTAAAACACCTTCTCCTCATCCTTCCCTTCTTCATGGGCTTAACTTCACTCCCAATTTCTCTACCTCACCTCCCTGCGCAGCTCAGAGGGATGGGGAATGGGGGTTGCAGTCAGTTCATCACACGTTGTTTCTGCTGCTCCTTCCTCCTCAGGGGGAGGACTGGTAACACTCTTCCCCTGCTCCAGCATGGAGACCCTGCCACGTCTCCATGAACTTCTCCAATATGGGTCCTTCCTATGGGCCATGTTTTTTCATGAACTGCTTCAGTGTGGGTCCCCCGCAGGGACCCCCACAAGTCCTGCTAGCAAATCTATTCAAGCATGAGGTTCTCTCTCCATGGGTCCACAGGTCCTGCCAAGAACCTGCTCCATTGAAGACTTCCCACGGGGTCACAGCCTCTTTCAGGCACATCCACCTCTTCCAGCATGGGATCCTCCACAAGCTGCAGGCGGATATCTGCTCCACCGTTAACCTTCATGTGCTGCAGGGGGACAGCCTGCCTCACCATGGTCTTCACCACAGGCTGCAGGGGAATCTCTGCTCCAGTGCCTCCTCCCCCTCTTTTTTCACTGACCTTGGTGTCTGCAGAGTTGTTGCGCTCACATATTTCTTCTCCTCTCTCTGGCTGCTGTTCTGCAGCAGAGTTTTTTTCCCACCAACATCTTAAACATGTTATCACGGGGCTGCTATCACCATCACTGATTGGTTCAGCCTTGGCCAGCAGCTGTGTTGGACACAGGGGAATCTTCTAACAGTGTTTCACAGAAGCCACCTCTGTAGCCCCCCCGCTACCAAAACCTTGCCATGCAAACCCAATACACGTTATACCTGACATCCAGCTTGCCATTGACTCATGTCACTACCTGTTCTCCCAGCAGGAAGAGCAGCAGCACTGGAACATTTTCTGCTTCTGGCACCTCGTAGCTGCATTTCATCATCTTGGTCAAAGCAAAAGGGGTCCTTTCCTGTATTGAGTTCAACCCTGTCCAATGCCAGAGCACATCTTTCTTTTAGCTGCTTAAAATGGCATGTAACCATTAAAATGATATGTAACCATACCGCAACAAGATCAGCCAGGGACCAAGACAGCACCTGCTTTTTCTTAAAGGTCATGTGGTGCATCAGTCCAGTCCCCTTCTTCCTCTCTTTAGTCCTGTTAGGTACAGGGATCAGAAATCCTTCAGCCAAGTTAAAGGGCCATTGCTCACATGATGCGCTATCAGCAATCAGTGCGGTTCTCTTAGCTTGAGATTTTTGGGTGATCCTAAAACCCTTCAAGGACAGGTTTTCCATGGATGATGTATCCTCCTTCTGGACTCAAAAAGGAGCTGAATGGAGTTGCATGAATATGGTGTTTCAAAACCCTATCAGGGTCTCTAGTCTGCCTCCTCTGGGAAAAAGGGGACTCCTGTCATAGCTTAATAGACATAGATTAGTTGATCCTATCCAATACTCTCTGCTTAACAGTGGAACATATCTGGAGCCAAGTCATTTGATATTAAAGCTTCCAGACACATCTCAAGCAGAACAATGGGAGTAGATCAACATGCTCAGTTACAGTGATTATTTTATGCCTGCCGCTTCCCTCTTGTGCTGCTTTTTCTGATGATGACAGCTGTATCAGCTAAGGGGATAGATACTATGAAACAGAGGGTGTAATCTTCTTCTTGGTCAGCTATCAAGTTACAACAGTTTTTGGTATTCAACAAACTCTCCCTGGACATGTCTTGACCTTGTGTTGTCTGGTCTTAGAAGATTGCATTTCTGCTAGTCTCTACCATCCCTTGGACAACAGGGGGACATCTAGGTCCTTGGGGTTTTCACTCAACAGGTTGTGCTTCAGCAGTCACCTTGCATTCATTCCTAAAGCAATGTCAGACTTTCATCCTGACCTGTTTCTTGATTAAGAGATTAATTAGCCTTCCTCTTTATTTCTCTGTCTCATGCTTTTAGGAGTGATGCAGCACTTCCCTCACAAAGTCAAAAAGGCAGATTTGTTTTATCTCCATAGGTGCAGGCATTTCAAAATATCTCTTTGACTACATTTTTCCCACTGAAGGAAGAGTGGAGGCTCAGTTCTCTACTTTTGGTGATTTTCAAGATACTCAGCTATACACAGATTACCTGTGAAACTTCAAAAGATCCACATAATTCCAGTGGAAGTTCAGGGAGCATCCTGCTGGAGTTATTATCTTTGCCCAGTATCTTTATCCTGAAAATGCTTGTGTGACTGATTATCTGGTTTTCCGCCCACACTTCAGTAGGATCAGTTCCACTTGCAAACCACCCAAACAAATCATCATCCACAAAAGAGGAATTCGAGGTCCTCAGCTAGATGCTTTCTGGTAATACAGGGATTCAGAGAAAAAAGAAACGTTTTTTTCAAAGGCTGTGGGTCCACATGCAAGTTAGTCTTCCAGACCAGTCTTTCTTCTGTTCTGCAGTTCTTTACATGTATGATTTTTGTTTTAGAGGGGGGCAGAAATGGCAACCCATGTAAACCATGCACACATGCACATAGCAGTAGAACCCAGTCCACTACTATATTATTTACAGGAAAATGTTTCTGCTCTCAAGGGGCAGGACACCGCTACATCCACTGTAGAAATGTGTAATCTGTGTGTGGAATCTAACACTAGCCATTGGTAAGTGATGTTTCTTTCCAGATTTACTGCATCTTGGAAATTATGTTCTGCTATTTATCATACATTTCTTGAAGGCTCAGACCTGCTTGCCATGCAAGGTTTGGATATATTCATAGGGGTCTGCTTTCCCTGAACTTGGATAGATACATATCCTGCTTAGGATCATGATAAAAGGAACTATTTAAACTCCTTTTGACATACGTCTGTGCTAGTACACCACAGGAGTTACAAAATAAAATTTAAAAATTTATTATGGCATTATATTCAAACACTAGCATGACATTACCGCACCAGGGTGCAGAAGACAGATTACTTAAAGGACTTCATAGACGTTACTACTAAAATGCACTATCCGACATTACTTGTCAATTTATATTTAAGTAAGGTGCTTTTTAGCAATATAACTGAATTCACAGTAAATTAATAATTCTGTCTTTAATTCTCATGTAAATTTCTGTTTCTAAACATCCATATTGCTGCGTTGCCTAGACATACTGCTCAAGTAATGCCACAGTCTGATAATAAGAAGCTCAGTTCTAAGGCCACTGAAGTCAGTGGAAGCTGTAGATAGTCTGTGACAGCAACATTGCATACAAAGTATTGCTGTGTGACAATCATGTATTTTGCTGAAATGTACATAGAAATACAAAACTCCAGCTACTTTCTACTCATGCTGATATTGCAAGTGTCTCTTGGCAGTAGAAATGTGAAATAGCACCAATAAATATCTGGTCAGAGAAATAAAAAAGAAAAATAGTATTCTTTTCTGGGAATTGATAATTTTTCAGGTAAAACATCAGGAAATGTTTCTTTTCTTCTGCATAAAACAAGCTTCCCATTTAAAAAAAGAGCTGACTCAGAAAATAAAAATAACAATGCCTGTGTTCTATACCTTGGTATTATGCAGCCTCCGTGAGTGCTTGTGTCTGTACACAGAGGAGGGAGGAAATAAAAGAAAGAGGTAGGAGAAGGAAGTGGGGAACACCTTTGACAGTGGCACCAGATTGAAGTGACTGTAAAAATAAAGGACTCAGTTATGAATATGTTGTCAACCAATGGAGGTATTTCACATAATTTTCCCTTTTGATTCAAAAGTATACTCATGGAAAGATATTTTTCTTTAGACTTCTTTCTATTTATGAATCTGAATTACTAGCATCAGTCCTGTAGAACTTACCGAGCTGATGTTGCAGTCCCGTAATTACCAGCTGCGTTTATAGAGGAATGAATTTTGTCACCGTGGCAGTTAATTTACCAGGCTGATACAGCAAGTCTACATGCAGTGAGTTATGACATTACTGTTGTCACCTGTTTGCCTTGCCGCTCTGTCAGAGTTACCAGGACGCGTGCTTGAGCCATGGCCTCTGCAGCTCCCAGCCCCTTGCCTTGGTGCAGCAGAACAAGCTGCGCTGGGGGACTGGGCAGCCGGCACACGCGTCCCTCTCTGCTGACCGGTGGGAGGGTGTAATCGCCGGCAGAGCAACAAGGAGAAAAGCTGGTGCTCGCAGTGCCTGAAATTGTCACTGATAGTTTTGCCTGTGAACATGTTAGATTCATCATATTTAAGGTGCTAAAAGAAGGCTTCCTATTTACTGCAGTGTACTTTAAAACAGGGGCTGTACAAAAAAACTGCTACAATGAGGTAAGGCTTTGATCTGTTCCTTCTAGAAAAGAAAAAACAAAACACAACAAAAACCAAACCAAACCAAACCAAAGTGTATGGTGAAGCATAACTCAGTTCAGTCATAAGATATTACAACCATAAAGGAGTTAGTCACAGTAATGCTGATTATTATATGTTTGACTTTTAGGCATCCTGCCACCCATTAGTCTCCTTTACGTCTGTGTAAGACTATACTATAAAGCCGATGAGCGCTTCTCTTAAATAGAATTTTCTCAGTTTTACTCTCCATCAGGATGTAAGTACCCCACCCCCCAGGGTTCCCAGGTATAGATTCTCCCTCTCATTTGGACCTGGTGGCTTATCTGGATGTAAGAGGAGAGCTTGATGTCATCTCCTATTTTGCCAATAGATGAACAGATAACTGTACTTGCTCATGCCACCCGTCCTGTGCCCAAAGCATAATGAACCCACAATGTTTCTAGCTCACAGTAGTACAGTACCCATAAATACCTTCCAAAATGAAATTATTTGTTACTTTTTCTGTAAGCTCTCCCACTATGAGTAATGAAATAGACTAGACAGAGATGTAGGGAAAAAGGTTATATTTTAGGGCTCAGTTGTAAAATAGGTGATTTCAGTTCTTTAAAGGCAGAAGAGAGGTTCTCAGGGGAAGGTTGTTTGGTTTGTCAGTTTTGTTTAGTTTTGGGTTGTGTGTTTTTTTCTATATCTGGGTCTTCCAAAACATTCTCCGGTGCTGGAACCTTTGAGTAAAAGAAGATGGTGGCATTACACTATTAGGAGTGTTTTAGGATCTGATAAATCTTCTGAATTAAACCCTATGGGGAAGGTAAGCAGGGTATTGACTGGCAGGGAGAAAAAAGTGGTGGAACAGATGACATATTTAACAAATGTTAGGTACACACAATACCTCATGGTCTTGTAGCACTAAATGTGTTACAACAGCACTAAGCACTGTAATAAATTTCATAAATGTCTGTGCTTTTATATTATATGTTGAAACCTGTTGCTTGCACCCTGTCTTCTCCAAACATGTGGGACTTAAAACAAGTATGGTGGACAAGTAGAGCTGTTTATGTTCATGCTTCCTCTAATTTCCAATAGTGTGACCAGATTTTTGTTTCAACACATTAGATGAAGAGATGTTGGAAGTGAGGACTTTTAAAATAAAGTATGTAATGAGGCTCTGGTGTCTTGAAAATATAGTTTTGGGTAACAAGCTGAAATCAGAAAAAATGCAAAGAATGTATATGTTGAGAAAACCAAATCTAGGATATTATTTCTCACCACTTGCTACTCTATGTAGCTGTGAATACTTCGCATTTTCCAAAGAATAGATATTCATTGCATTTCTACATTTTATTTTTATGGGTAAAAGAGAAATGCATCTCTCTCATTTATTCTTTCTAAATACACTACACCATTTCCTCTCATTTTCAATGTCTGTCACTGAAATTTTATGCTTCCTGTTAACACCTTTTTCCATTTGACATGTATACATAGTTTCATATAACTTTCTTCTGCATAAAATTATTTTTGTATTAAGGTATACAGATCATTTATGATCTGCATAGAAAAATATTTCATATGGGTTTTTTAACCATCCATTTTGTGATATCTTTACTTTTCCACAAGTGCTCTCTCTTCTATTAAATACTGTGATGCATTTGACCCTGTTTCTAATCTTTTGCATTTCCTCATGACATGACATGATTGCGACATGCCAGAATCTCAGCCTTTGCTGTATGTGAACTATATCACCCAAGCTGAGAACCATGCTGATAATTTAATGGAGTGGGAAGACTGAAAGACGTAGCTATACATCTGAAGCGTGCTTAGCCCAGTGGAGACATCAGCAATGATCACTATTAGGTACACTCTCCTCATGCTTTTGGCACCTAGTGGAGTTCTGTTCTACTGCTGGAACTCCTTCTGGAGTAACCAAATACTTCACCTTCCATCACCATAACCTTCAACTTCATTATGTCCTTCCTCCTGGCCCCTACTTCCCCGTCAAAAGAAAGTAGTATATGAGAAGTACCTCTCAATTCTACCTGGAATAAGGTGTGTGTGGGTCTTTTGTGGGCAGTTTGGGTTTTGTTGTTGTTGTTGTTGTTGTTGTTGTTGTTTTTTCTTTTTTTTTAATCAGAAATATCTTGATAGAGGACTTCTCCTGAGTTGATGGGCATTGTTTAAGTCAGATGGAGCTGTTGCAACATCTGAAAATGTAGAGTTCCTCAAATTCCGTTAATATTTTTTGTGTCTAATAGGAACCAAGACCAATAGTTTTTTCACAGAAGGCGTTCACTGTAGAACTAAAATTAATTACTGAAAATATAATAATTAAAGACAATCTTATTTATGTTCTGGACAGCTGATTAGAAAGATCAAGATATAGGTCAACACTGCTTTCTTGTTCCTGCCTTTATTTTAAAGACTCTGGGATACATTTTAGCTAGTAGTGTCTGTGCCTTATTCTACTTCGTATCATAACTGCATATAACTTTTGCCATTTCCCCTCCCTTCCTATCTCTGTCTTTCCTTTCTTCCTTCCCCTCTCTCCTTCCTTCCTTCTTCCCTTCTTTCTTCGTTTCCTTCCTTCCTTGCTTGCTTCTTTCATTTCCTTCTTTCCCCATTGCCTTCCCTCTTCCCTCCTCCCCTTCCTCCATGCTCCCTCCCTTTGCTCCTTCCCTCATTCATTCCTTCCCTTCATTCTTCCCATAAAGAGTTTTAAATATACTTTCCCATAGAGATATAATTTAATATATCCATTGTGTGCATTGTATGGATTTTTTTGACCAATAAATGTTCTTCTGTTGGTGGGGATGGGGGGAAGAAGAAGTGAGTGCCTTTCTCTGTCTGCTCAGTTGGAGAAGACTGAACTGGAAAGGAATTTCAATTGCTTTTGCCATTAGCAGTAATTACATTTGCAAATAAAAGCTCATTGAAAATCATCAACTTACTAAGTATTAAGTAGGTTGTACATTGACCTCCAGCTACTATCTGTAGATATACATGTATCGATAATGAATCACAAAGAATCCCAGGTACAAGCACTTTTCCTCCAGAAGGGAGAGGAGATAATGATTTGCCTGTAAAATTTATTTAGCAGGCCTAATCATCTCCATTAATGTATCTTTCCTTCAGAGGAATTGTCAGTTTCAGTCATATAAATTGAGACATCTCAGATATATATTCTACTTTTTTTTTTTTCTGCTACAATGCCAATAAATGGCTAGTGTTTAATAATTAGGTACTTGTTCTTAACATGAGTGAAAGAAGGATAAATGTGAAGTGGACAGAGACTTCTGACATGAGATTTAAATCTGAAAATCATCCTCACTTAGAAGTATGAAGGAAGTGCTTTTCCTTTTCATTTCTTTTTAACATAAATTCAGGAGTTCTGGATGACACTCATTCACAGAAAAAGTCTTGACTTCAGGAATAAGCGGAAATTTAAACTCTAGTTTTTAGTAGTAGGGTCTTTCTTCATCTGGTCCTGACAGCCTCCAAAATTTTTGATCTGAAACTTCATATATTCTGAAACTTAAATAATATTGTAAACAATATATGAACAATCAACGTGACGAGAAGCAGAAAATGAAACAAATATGTTTAGGCCGTATGTAGATTTTAACACCTCATCCTCAATCAATTTGATGGAAATTGAAAGGAGCGGTGCCCTCTTTATTTGTTGCTGTTCTGAAAGAGAAATACCGAAATGGCTACTGTACTATTTGTGTAATTCCTGCTGTTTCATTGACTTTCCCTTTGCCAGTATGCTTCCGGATACTGCTTTAGCACATTCAATCAGTGCTACCACAGGTGGTTTTTTACATTCTAAATTAGTTTTCTGCATTATTTACCTCCCATTCCCTAATAGGCATGGGGAGGTAAGAGGAGCAGTAGACATTATGCTGTTGAGAGTAGAGTAGCGTGCCTGCACCCCACAGCGTATGCTGAAGTAGGAAATACATAGCTACTGCCCCATTACTTGGGTCAGCTGTGTCCTCCCCTGAGAAGCATTGCTTTAAGGCTGTGCTCTAGCACAACATGCAAACTTCAGCTCTATCACCAGGCTAGATAATAAGACAAGAATTACTGAAAAGCAGAAGGCAATGGACAGAACAATGGCTGTAGAATCTCTGGGTTATATAGCTAGCCTTGCCACTTACTTTTTATAGACTTTTTCAGAAGCCACTTTATCACTACTGCCCTAAGTTTATTTATCTACAAAATAAGATTAATGATTCTTTAAATCATTCCCATAAGATAAGACTCCATGTTATTTTCCAACTGTTTTCATTATTGATTACCTTACATAAATGACAGCAGTGACAATTTGTTTTTAACAACCTAATTCTGTGGAGTATGTAGTTGGTTTTCCCTCTATTGTGTGTGTATTTTTAGTTGAACGCAAGTTCTTTGTGAGGCCTGATGCTAAAATAATAACTGCAGAGGTCTACACAAGGAAAATCAGTAATATTTCACAAGCTGGCAAAAGGTTTATTGGAATTTCAGCATTTATTCTAATTTGCTATCAAATGATTCTTATGGTTACTTAATATATTTAATCTAGTTAAAAATTGGCATCATGATATTCTGTAAATTATTGTAACATAAATAAAAATATTTATTATTATCTGTTATAGAGGCAAGCAACATTTCAAAGAAGGTAAGGCCAACAAATAAAATTGACATAATTAAACATTTCCCTGAAGTTTTCATAGATTATCAATTTCCAATATTTTTTAAACTACCATCACAAAAAAACAAAGATGGGACACAATCAGCTGCTGCAGTGTCAGTGTTGAGTTTGGCATTTTGGAAAACTTGCGTTTCAAAGGGTTTTGGCTCAAAGTCAAACACAAGTTTTTCTGAGTTATTGTGCCTCAAACATTTGTTTCTAAACATTAAGAAGCTTGCAAGAATTATAAAATCAAAATATCCCATTAATGTTTGCAAGTATATATACATTTTTCCCTAGTGTCAACCAAATTTTTGTATAATATTATCCTACAGATACAAAGTTTCTGTGTTTAGCACAACTCTTTTTTCATGTAAGACAATAAGTTAATGCTAATGAACAGGAAAAACTCTCAACCGTTTAGCCTTGCTTCAAGCGTCAGGAGTTTCACTAACCAACTTTTCAGAAAATAAATGCAGTGTCTGTAAGAAGACTTGGCTTCACTGAAATGCACAGTAATTCTAAATTATCTTAGATGATCTCTGGTCAAGTGTACTTTCAAGTGAACTGTTGCTTACCTGTAGTTCAGGTCAGAGTTATTCATTAGTCAGTACTGGGTCCAGTCCTCTTCAATATACGCATCAATGACCTGGATGAGGGGATAGAGTGCACCCTCAACAAGTTTGCTGATGATACAAAGCTGGGGGGTGGCTGACACACCAGAAGGCTGTGCCGCCATACAGAGAGACCTGGACAGGTTGGAGAGTTGGGCAGAGAGGAACCTCATGAAATTCAACAAGGGCGAGTGTAGGGTGCTGCACCTGGGGAGGAATAACCCCATGCACCAGTACAGGTTGGGGGCTGACCTGCTGGAGAGCAGCTTGGTGGAAAGAGACCTGAGAGTCCTGGTGGACAACAGGATGACCATGAGCAAGCAATGTGCCCTCGTGGCCAAGAAGGCCAATGGCATCCTGGGGTGCATCAAGAAGAGTGTGGCCAGCAGGTCGAGGGAGGTCATCCTCCCCCTCTACTCTGCCTTGGTGAGGCCGCACCTGGAGTACTGCGTCCAGTTCTGGGCTCCCCGGTTCAAGAAGGACAGGGAACTGCTGGAGAGGGTGCAGCAAAGGGCTACAAAGATGATTAGGGGACTGGATGGAACACCTCTCTTATGAAGAAAGGCTCTTCATAAGAGACTGGGTCTCTTCGGTCTGGAAAAAAGACGGCTGAGGGGGGACCTTGTCAACAGTTATAAATACTTAAAGGGTGGGTGTCAGGAGGATGGGGCCAGGCACTTTTCAGTGGTGCCCAGCAACAGGACAAGAGGTAATGGACACAAACTTGAGCATAGGAAGTTCCACCTAAACATGAGGAGGAACGTCTTGACTCTGAGGGTGGCAGAGCACTGGCACAGGCTGCCCAGAGAGGTGGTGGAGTCTCTGTCTCTGGAGACATTCAAAACCTGCCTGGATGCGTTCCTGTGCAACCTGCTCTAGGTGACCCTGCTCTGGCAGGGGGGTTGGACTAGATGATCTCCAGAGGTCTCTTCCAACCCTATGGTTCTGTGATTCTGTAAATATATACTACAAATTAGTATATTAAAACTACAGATAAAATGTAATGTTAAAAGTTTCCTATAAAATATACTAACAGAAAGGTCCTAGATATTAATAACATTAATAATCATATTTTAAATCATGTTTTGACTGGTTAGGTTTTTAATAGCCTTTTGTGGGCAACTGCTCAGGAGCTAATTTTTTTTCTAAAATCATGTGCTGTATTTTATGTAACTACAAATGTGCCTTTTACATTCACTATTATTATTATCCTCTTTTGTTTGCGCTGTTAAGGATCATGAATTATGCCTTTTAGCTTCATACTAATGCTTGCAGGCTGTATTTAATAAATATAAAGCTCTTTCAAACACAGATAGGCATCTGATGCTAGGTTTTGTGCAACCATATCTCCCACTGATTTAAACTACAAGAAAAAGAATGCCTATTGTATAACAATTGAATTGAATGACTGCTAAATTTACCCCAAAAATATTTTTGAAGTTAACAAGATGATTTTGTGCTGTCAAATTTGTTACCAACCACTTGCTTTTAAACAAAAAAGAGAATGTGTCCTAATACATGACTAACAGTCAAATAAGTATCCCAGGCTGTACACAAAAATACATCTGAAAGGCAGAGAATTCTTTTATCTTCCCAAGACAAGAGAAACATTTTTAAATGTCCCCAAGACATAGGGAAATCCTTTTTTTTTTTTTTTTGACATTGCCTCTAAGAAAATTCTTACTAGAAAACCCTGGCATTTTACATGCACTGATTTCTGTTTGAGGAACACTGCTTTTGATTACATTTTCTTGCCAGAGGGGGGAGAAAAGAAATGTTCATTTATATTCATCGGGAAACATTAATACATAGATTTTACTCTCACTGTTGGTTTCAAATGTCAGTGCAGCTGCACTTAATGCAAAGTTACATTTACACCCTAGGAATTCTGTATTAGCAGACCCATGTGAAGATTCCAATACTGCAAAATTGCTACTTTGGTAAGTTTTTATAAAATAGTTACCTGCAGCATTATCATTAAAAGTCTAGCAAACATTTACACAAGAAGCAACTAGTTTTATTAACTGTTGACATCTAGCATAGAAGTCATCTTTCTAGACTCAGTTTGGCTTTAAAAGATTAGATTCTCTTTTTTAAAAAAGTCTAAAATTAGTGTTTTCCAGCATGTATAACTAGGTTTGCAATGAAGACTTCCACGGGATTTGAAGCATGTAATTTAGTCTTCTTGATATATTTACATTCAGAGACTAGCAGTGTATGTGTTTTAACAACAGGCTCAGTTTAGAAACAGTTTAGATCTATTATAGTGCCTAGGTAAGAGATTTCTTTCTAAGCATACATGAGAGACTATCCCACTTCTACAGGCCGTTGGTAGTGTTTCTGCTTTCCTGGCAGTCAATCTGTCCCAAAACATCATGATCAAATTAGCTACTACTGACAAGATACCTTTGTGTATTTTAATAGCGCTAAACTGATTCCATGGTGATCTATTGGCAATAGAACCAGTATGTTAAAGATTGCAAAAAATATCTTTTTATGTCCTGAGCATAAAAAACCCTCTTATTTTCATTATTGGTATGCTAAAGGCAGATACATATCTCCCTGTAATATCTCTGAAAACGGGGAATGCCTTTTTATGTCCAGAGTACGTATTTTAGGTATCAAAACCAGACTGAAAATCATATTTTTCACATATCTTCTTGAAAAGATTAATTAAATCCTCTTGATAAAATGGATTATAGCTTGATTGTGTGAGAATATTTACGGATAATTCCACATCAGCTTTACTGGCATTTTTAAAACAACTTCTCCAAGAGGTTATTTATATTATAAGAGCTTTTTAATATTTCTGCCACTTTTTTGCTGTTTTGGAACAGAATCCTACTTGAAATAGTCTTCCTAAAACTGCAGAACAACTTTATTATTTTGGATGATGTCTAAGTTATGATGTAACTTATTGTGTGAACATTGTTCTCACACTTCCAAATTCAGTGAAGAACCTGCATGCCCCTTCTTCTTGATGAAGCAGATAAATTTATTCTTATTTACATTTGTTAAGTACAGGTTTTCCTGCAAAGAGGTGTACATCAACAGTCTATATTAGACTTGATAATTGCAAATTTTGTATATTTTTATGTCACCACAACAGTGTGTTTCCTCCATTGTCAGGCTATGGATCTGAGTCATACTCAGATAAAAGAATATTACCCCAGAAATATTCTTGTAGATGAGGAAGCTGAAACCCAAAGTTTAAGTGACAAGGAGGAGGGTAGGAAGAAGAGCAAGCAAAATCAATATGTTCTAAGGGAGAAAGTGGGAACTACTGGTTGAAATCATTTTGTTTTTCTTTCTAATTTTGCCTCTGATGTGACTTTGAAGAAACCATTTAGTGACTTAAGTATGAAATCCTTTGAAAGTATTCTTATTATTTTTATGCATTAAGATTACTGCAATTTACTGTATTAGAAAACAATTACATTGACACTTCTCTTTACTACTAAATAACTACTGAATTTCAAATAAAAATTTCTGGTAATTCTTCAGTGCTTTTTCCAATAGGAAAAGAAAAGGAAGGCATGTTTTTATATGATGAGGAATGAAATCAGAAGACAAGAATGTCAGTGTAAATTTTGCATGTCTGTGTATGTGTATGTACCAATGCAAAAAACTGCCTGGCAGGCATTTGTCCCAAATGGATCCCGTTAAAGACAGTGAAACCATCATTAAACAATTACTTAGAAACAGAAACTTTCAAAAAAAGGAGAGAGTCATATGGAAAAAAGTATAACATTTTTTATCAGGGAAAAGAGTCCTCAGACTGTAAAAAGCATTGGTCAAAACCTCACATAACGTTGCCAGGAGACTCCCCACCCCACTCTGCCTTAGCCAGAGAGAGACTCCTTCCCATTAGATGCCACAAGCTGCCTCAAGGACTGTACTCTCCCACTTGCCTGTCTCACTCCCTTCTTCATCTCTGCTGTTTCATGGCCACTGCTACCAAGGCTGCCATTGAGTATCACATCCCCAATGAGTTCTTCCTTGCTAGGTGTAGTGAAGTTATCCCTGACACTCTCAGTCTTCTTGAGTGTTTACATCCCATCATGTATTCCTTCCAGGAGATGTCAGAAGGGTTAAAATATCCCAGATGAATCGGAGTTTATAACTGATCCCTGAGAGAAACAGCAATGAAGAGAAGGAAAAACAAACAAGTAAATAACTGGTTTCTTTTAAAGAGGTAATGACCAAAATTCCTTCCTGATCTGAACAGTTACCTATTTACTATTACATCAGATCTCCAGTATTTGGAGCAGAGATTTGGGCAGCATTCTGAGAAGGCTGTGGCAAAGTACCTAAATCTTCCCTTCTTTTTCAATCAGCTTTCTTCTGAGATCCCATAGCAAAAGTTATGGCACTCTCATAGACACCTCAACCAATACAAGTTATGCTCTCACCCTTTAAAGGCAAACTCTATGATGATTCCCTAGAGGTTGTACATGCAGGGATTGCTGGAGGGGACGGATATTAAAAAAGTGAACAGGTTATCTGTGCATCTCCAGGCATAACAAACTGGCTTGCTGAAAAAGCAGTCGGTTCTGAGACTGTGAGCATAATATGGGAAAAAGACTACATTGAAGCTCAACAGAAAAGCTTTAACACAGTATAAGACACTGTTCTTGAGGAAAATAGGAACAGAAGGGACAAGTAGGAATTGGTTTGAGGACAAGTCTAAAAGCTATTTTGCTATTTCAGTCTACTTGTAGCATATCTCTTAAGTCTCATCCCCTTTTGTTATCATTCTGTTTCCTATATCAAATACTTGGAAGCCATTCTCCACTATCACCACATAGACTGAATTTTTTGGAAGGTTTTTAGCTGGCTGACATTTCACTTGGACTAGCTCCTCACTGTGCTAGGTAATCCAGGGTGATGGCTTTTGAGAAATGAGAAAAAACTAATAATTCTGCTTGGCAAGTAGTGAAAAGCTTAGTTCCTAGAGAAAATCCAACTAAGACAAATAGGGACTGATCTGTTTAAAACAAGACTGTGAGAGGACTTGAACCCTACTGGGACCAGAATGTGAGCATTTGGGGACAAAAGGATTACTAAACTTTTCCAAATGTTCTCCTAATATTTACAAAGCCCACCATTCACAATTATCTTCTTCCTCAGTATCAGGACAACAAGGCAGCTTAAACTGTAAAAGCTAAATTCAGGTGGGCCTGCCTTAAATGGAAGGCCCTTCTTCTTCCCTAGACAAAGGGAGAGTTTCCTGCTCCTACTGGTTCAGATTCTCTGGAGTGTCAGTTGTCTTTTAATAGTAAGCACTAAGCCTAGAAAACTGGGGCTCTCCAAACATTGTATTATGCATTTGTTTCAGTAAGAATAAGAATCAAACTTGTATGTGCCTTTTCTCTCTTCCAAACTAAGTTCATTTCTCACTTTCTTCAAACTGCATTGCTTTGACCTGCCATGGGTGCAGAAGACAGCTCAGTCTATGTCCCCCAAAGAAAAAAAACAACTTATTTCAAGGTTTTGTAGCCTTCCTAAATCTACCCTGGAGATGGACTTTACCTGTCATGTTTATTGTTAATATTTTTGGAGTAGAAATTGAGACATCCTCAGAAGGAATCATATGTTATTTAGGCAATTAGATGCCTTTTTGCAAAATTAGCTTGCATTGGTGAGTACTTTGAATACATAAGGTCTCTTCATGTGACTCCACCTAGTGAGAGAGGAAAAAGACTTCTGAGGTACAGAAAAGCAACCTGGGGAGGGTAGAAAATACTTAAAGGCAGAATGTCAAATAACTGAGAAATAAATGAGAAAAGAAAGACAATGGATTCTCTTTCAAGGAATGTATGTGACCAACGGAAGTAGACACCATGGTTTTTATTTGACTCTTTGTTGGAGGACTGGACCCATGGCAGTTGCTGAGGTGCTCCTACAGTCTGTCTTCAGAACGAGTGAGTTGATGTCCACACGTAAAGGAAGGTGGAAAGGCATTGTTTGGTTAGTGAACTATGTACCTTCTGACTGTGTCTACAAAGGCTGTACCTTTGAAGTATTTCTGAATTTGTTTGTTGTCTGCAGTATACCACCTAGCCTTGAGGCAGCAGTGGAGAAGTTACTCTGGATTGTCAGGGTTGCTCTCAGCAGAGGGTAGAGGCCAAGGCCAGAATCAAATGCCTTGCTACATCCGTTTATATGTATACAGTTAGCAGAAAGAGATGCTTAACTGGTGTTTCATAGAGAGCACGTAATAGATGAATTTGGACTGGCTGGAGTTATTTTTAATAACAAGAAATTATTTTTATTATATAAAGAGGGATTAAGAGGAAGGAGGTTGCGAAATGTTCCTTAAACACATCTGTGTTATGACTCCTTGACTCAGCCTAACCCACTGAGAGCTGGAATAAGGTGTTAGCACAGTTATTAATTGAGACTGCAGATATTGTCAGGATATTCTGAAACACTGATTTTTTTTTCAGTTGTAAATTTTAAAATTTGCATGTTTGAAAGTGCATTTCAAGTAGGAAAATGTAAATCTAAAGATCCAATGGAAAAATGTATATAGATATTTATGTTTTAACACCATACCCTACAATGACTACAAAACGTTATTTTTCATCTTCATCTCATTTTGCTGTGAAAGACCTGTTGCTTAAACCAACATGAAAACACTTTGCCCTTGGAGAAGCATATTGATGAATATAATAGCTCTATTTCTTCAAAAGATAAAAAACATGCTATTGTGCTGCATTTTAATGGTGTGAAATATGAGGTGTTCACCCTGGAATTGATTATTGTGGATTGGATTTAGATATCCTGGAGAGAAGGTGATTTGAAAGTTAGATTAATTAAATGGCCCCACGGTTTGTCACTGAAGTTAGATTTTTATATTAAATTGGTTTTCTCCTGTCTTCTTTAGAATTTTACTTCATCACTGTTCCTACACATTGAAAAATGATAAAATGACAAAAAATAAAGTGTGCTGTTTATTTTTCATTAGTCCCACCTTGATTCTTTTACTGAAAATGGATACAGTGAATGTAGAGATGTCTAATAACTGGAAGACTTGGTAAATTTACAGTATTTCCCAATCAGTAGAACACTGGTTGTGAACTACAGATACCTTTGTTCTATTTCCAGCTTTATAACTGGCCTGTCGCTTCATTTTAGCCATGGCCTCTCACTTGTCCGGTTGTTCTGTCTTTGAAGTGGGGATAATGACGCTGAGAATCTTTGTGAGGTGTTGTGGTGTATACTGATAAGAAAAGATACGGTAGAGTTAAGCAGTATTTTTAAATTTAATGTCATCAGGACCCCAACTGCACAACTAAAACCTCTCCATTCCGTCTTTGCTGATGCAAGACTAACTAAGGAGTTATGAGCACCACAAGTGCCGGGGTCTTTGTTGTTCTGTACTCATCCAGAGAGTTGTTAACAATCAAAGAATCAGAAAATAAGTGCTCACATTTTCTTCATGTTTTTAACCTTTGTTTTTTACTTTTCCCCTGAGATACTAAGAAAGTATTGCAAAACACTTTAAAAGACACATTTTTCCACCCATTTGCCCTAATGGACCAAACAATAGACTTTTATACAGAAGCTTTGACCCTAAAAAAACACAGTGCTTATTACAGGACCAAGCAGCTACATTTGGGAATAATTTTTGACTCATGGTAGCCTTGGGGAGTTCTATATAACATGAACCTACGTGAGTTCCAGTTGGAACTCATTCAGAGTCAAATTAGCTAACACATTTATTACAGGCCTAATTAATCCAACATTTAATTTAATTTGTGCAAAGACCATCTTGGTTTAGACCACACCGGAAGGATGATAGTGACTCTTAAGATGTATATAGTCTAGCAATTTCCAGTATAAAAATCCGTTGTATAACACTCATGTCACCATTCCTTGTAGGGGAATATCAGTACTGAGATTGAGGTAATCTCCAGGAAACATGACTTTCTTTTGTTTCTCTCAGTTATAACTTCTTAAATGCTGAATAAAAATGCTGTGTCCCTCATGGTTGTTTTAAAGATATGGTCAGCTTTTCAAAGTGACGGAGCAAGAAATGTGCTAAGAACCTGGCTCATTCTTTGATTTATTGCCTACAACTTCCGGCTTGTCTCCCTCCCTCTCTTCTGAAGAGGAAACAGAAGACTGAAGAGATGTAAAGAATAGATATAACTCATCCCCCTGGTCCGTCCTCTTTCTTAGTCAGAGTAGTCCAATGAACTCAGTTCCTGGGACCAGAGCAGAAACGGGACAGGACAGTTCCAATATTGAGCAGGTAGACTGGTGTTATTGCCCCAAAAGTGACCTCTCCTTTAACTAGGTAATTTAATTATAATTGCTGCTTCATCAGCAGCATCACATGCTGCAGATGTGAAGGTTTAATATGCGGGTTTTACTGGGGAACTGTTGCGTGTAGGAAAGCGAGCAAGTCTGTACCAAAAAAACCCACCCAGTACTCTGCTATAATTAGCCTGAGCTCAGAAAATAGAAGTATTCTTAAAAATTTAACTGGAATTTAACCTGTGAAATTTTAACTCAGCAATTTTCATCTTTAAACTCATAGGATAATTTAGGGTCAGAGGAATCTCTGGGTGAAAAACTAGTCCAATGCTCTGCTCAAAGTGGGTCAAACTTTGAAGCTAGATCAGGTTGCCTAGGGCTATGTTTGGCCAACTTGATTATCTCCAAGGTGGAGAGTCCATGCTCTAGTTGGGCAAACTTTTTCAGTGTTTTACCACCCTTGTGATTTTTTTTCAGCTTTAATATCTATACTGAGAATATATAATATTAATAATTCCAAATAATTTAGATTTCCCTTTCTGCAGCTTGTATGTGTTGCATTACTGTGCATTTCTACAAGACCTGTTTGTGCCTTCTTTTTAGCTACCCATTACCTGAAGACAGCAGTTAGAATAGTCCTTAGATACATTAGAGGAGGTAAAATGGTAAAGCTCTCTTAGTTCTTTCTTCTCCTGGCCAAACAAAACCAGTTCACTCAGTACGTCCTCATATATCTAGTGCTCTAGTGCCATAATCATTTTGGTGACCCTCCACTGAATTTACTTCAGTGTATCAATACCCGGGTTTGTACTGGGGACACCAAAATGGGATATAATACACCAGACTTGCATTTTTCAGAAACTAAAGAGACAAAGCCTTGAACTAATTGCAAGCGCAAAAATACATTTTAAGCTCATACTTGGCAACTTAGGCTGCTGCTTTGCAAAGGATACCCTAAAATGTAAGAATATGCATAGCAATATGCATAATAATATTCATGCATATTAATAATAATGTGCAAGCATAAATTAAAGTATGCCTGAAACCTTTTCTTTAATGCCTCCCAGAAACTTTTATGGAATAAAGACAAATAAGAGCAGATGCTTGCTAACAGTCATTATCAGACTTGACATCAGATGTACACAAACCAGATTACATGGTCCAACTGCAAGTTATCATTTTTGTGCTTTCTGTTCTGAGTTTTTCCTTAACCATCATGTTCCATATTTTGCCAAGCTACAATATTGCAACAAAGGGCATATGTCCTGATCCATACTATAGAAAGAGTAATGCTGAGAAAATTTGTGGGTTGAGATAAAGACAGTTTAATACAGAAAAAGAAAAGTAAATGGGGGGAAACAAATAAATAAAGAAAGAAAAAAACAAACAAAAAAATCCAAACCCCACAAAACAATAAGAGAGTAAGTGATGCAAAAATCCCACAACCAGTTACTCACCATCATCTGACCCAGACAGTGCCCAAGCAATGGCAGCCCCAGCAAACTTTCCGCCTCCCAGTCTTTGTTGCTGAGTATGACATCATATGGTATGGAATATGGTCAGTTGGAGTCAGTTGTCCCAGCTGTGTCCCCTCCCAGCTTCTTGTACACCCCCAGCCTACTCATTGGGGGGTCACTCTGAGGAGCAGAGAAGTCCTTGACGCTGTGTAAGCACTGCTCATCAGTAACTAAAACATCCCTGTATTGTCAACACTATTTTCATCACAAAACTGAAACATGGCACCATACAAACTACTATGATGAAAATTAGAATCATAGAATCATAGAATTGCCTAGGTTGGAAGGGACCTTTCAGATCATTGAGTGCAACCATCAACCCAACACTGACAAAAACCATCACTAAACCATGTCGCTAAGCACCACATCTACCCGTCTTTTAAATACCTCCAGGGATTATGATTCCACCACCTCCCTGGGCAACCTGATCCAATGCTTGATAACCCTTTCAGTGTAGAATTTTTTCATATTATAATTTTTTCCTAATAATTAAGTCTATCCCAGCCAAAAAACAGTACAAAGTGCCATCTTTCCTAGTTCTTTGCCCTACAGGAAACTAACAGCTCAAACAGTTGTCTCAAAAAGACAGTAAAGAAATGAACAGGAGAGAAAGAACCAAATATAAAATATAAATGCAAGGAATTTATATTCTTATCTTCCCCTTTACTTATTACTATCATAATCCTTTGGACAGACAGTGAAGCCCTCTTTCCTCTCTTTTTCTGATAATATAGGCTATGGAAAGATTGTCTTTGTATCTCTCCAAGTAAATTTCCAACTTGAGAATACAAGGACATAGCAACAACTGAGAGCAAAGTGGTTGACATGGCAACAGCAAATAGCCATAAGACCTTGTGCAGTCTCTTAAGATGGAAAAGGTTGATTTTCTTCCGTAAAAGGGAGAAAAAAAAGAAAGGAAAAAACATCTAAAACTTTAGATACACAATTGCATTTTAATAGTGTAATAATTTAATTGGCTCATGGCCTGTTTTAGAACTGGCAGTGAAATTATAATAAAGAGTAGTGTTAGCATTGTAAATGAGAAGTTATTTACTTAGAGGGCTATGTTCATTATTATTGTTTGCTGCTGATCTTGGTATGTGAGATGTTAGATTTGCCTTAACCTCTTCAAGACAACTTCACTCCTTTCCTCTCAGAAGAAGATGCAGAGTGAAACTGTTTATTATGCAAATGAGTCAGCTTCCCTTGATCATCACTATCAAAATAAAAGGCGGAGCATATGACAGCTGCAGGCAAAGCCTGTGTTTTACAGTGTGCCTGGCCACTAAGCGGTGCAGAGATTGGACTGCTCAAGAAGTTGGCTTCTGTAGACTTTTCTTTTTTTTTTTTAAATTTTTTTTTTTAATGCTGTATATGTTAGGCATGTTAGGTTATTTAAGGTTGTAAGTAAACTTCTTCTCTGTGTTCCCCTTGTTTAATAAGACAGACAGTTGATTTGCATTTGATGGAAGTGAGTTCCTGTGAACATCATAACTGCAGCCCTCTGGTGTCTTTGTGTATGTGTGTATGTATGCAGCAGCCTTTGGCAGAATAAAAAGTTTTAGCTCAGTAGTTTTCCTGATGGGTTGTATGGCATGTTTCCAGATGATTTACCCCACAGCTTCCTGTACTGTGAAGAGGCATCATCTGTTAGTCTTCAAGCAATTGTACTTCCTGCTGTTTGCAACTTCCTGCTGGGTTTTTTGACCAGCAAAATTGTGAAGTCTCCAAAAATCCCCATATGTGTTGTCTGACTGTTATTACTTTATATCAGATTAAGTTTTCTATGATTTATGGGTTTTCTAGGTAGACTCAAAATGGTAGATGGGCTACCTGAGGAGTGAACAGCACCAACCTACAAAATAGTTTGGCAGTATTAGAATGGAGTGCAAGTAGACCAAGAAGAGATGTTTGATCATAATAAATGAAGAGTTATTCACAGTGGCAGAATAAATAAAATCCAAGATTTGAAATCTACAATTCAGAATGAGGTAATGTCTCCAAGGAGCAATCGCAAATACAGCATTCAAGTGCCTCATTGACTCCTGTGTATTGACCTAATATTGACTTTGCTAAAGATTAAGCTTCCACAAATTGGCTGGGGAGAGAAATGGAAGCATAAAGGTTTCTGACTGGAGTATTCCTGTGTATGCATCAATTCAGCAAAACACTAAATGTTGTTTACCTTTATGCACAGTTTCTCTCAATCAATGTCTCATCCCCGATGAACTAGAAGGGATTGTTTCTGAGCAGATGAGTTAGTTTTGGTCTTTTAATGTATACTCAGAAGGGAAATAGTGTGAAAGAGAATCCTGATTTTGAGAGATTATCTACACCAACATCTTAATTTGAACGACATACTAGGGATTTTCAACAGTTCCTTAAATTACTTGAACGAGTCTCACATAGCATAGAATGGAAGTCTCAGATGATATACAACATGATATATATGTAAACTGAATAAAATTTGGGTTGTTTTTTCTTTTTTTTTATTTGGGGAGGGGGAACATGAAGAGACTTGTTATGTGAGGAATATACATGCAGAGATTGAGAGGCACAGCAAGCTTGTTTTGAACAAAACAGTCCTTTAAATAAACGCATTCAGAAAACCACTTTCAAGTTATTATTTAAATATGGTAGACAAACCATTCTTTAAATATCTTAGACAAATCATAGAATCATAGAAACATAGAATCACTTAGGTTATGAAAGACCTTTAATATCATTGAGTCCGATCATTAACGTAGCACTGCCAAGTCCAACACTAAACCATGATCCTAAGCACTATGTCTACAGGTCTTTTGAATACCTCCAGGGATGGTGACTCAACCACTTCCCTGGCCAGCTTTCTCCAATCTTTGACAGCCCTTGAGGTGAAGAAATTTTTCCTAATATCCAATCTAAACCTCCCCTGCTGCAACATTGTCCTGTCACCTGTAACTTGGGATAAGAGACCAACACCGACCTCACCACAACCTCCTTTCAGGTAGTTGTAGGGAGTGCTAAGGTGTCCCATCAGCTTCCTTCTCTCCAGACAAAACAAACACAGTTCCCTCAGCTGCTCCTTATAAGACTTGTTCTCTGTAGCCTTCACCAGCTTCATTGCACTTCTCTGGACATGGTCCAGCACCTCAATGTCTTTCTTGTAGTGCGGGTCCCAAAACTGGACATAGCACTTGAGGTGCGGTCTCACCAGTGCTAAGTACAGAGGGACCATTAACTAAGTATGAAATTATTTTATAGTTTTTTGTGGGTTTGGCATTACTACAAGCTAGATATTCAAAATCTCTAGTAACTTCAGCTAACTGTTTCTTTGAGTGAATTTTACCTTTCAGTTTGTGATAACTTTATTTTATGTTTTTTCACACTACTGAAGATTTATTCTTTGCTTTGCTCAGGATGACATCTTTCGTATTTTGAAAACCAAATGGTGTAAGAAATATTGAAGGCACTAAGAAACAGTGGTCACTGCTTCATAGTGAGAGGGAAGTGTAATGATCAGTGAGTCTGTACTCTATTATTCCATTGATTTTATGTAGACATGGTTAAGTAGTGAGGGATTTGGATGAAGGAAAATGGAGAATAAAAAAATTGCTTTATTCCAAAGTACAATATGAAAACAACCCTACAATAGAGAAGCGCTTTAAAAAAGAAAGTGAAAAGCTCAATCAGCATGAGGGATTAGAAATAGATCAGAGAAGGAAACATAAAAAGTGTTTGAATGGAAATTAGCTTTATTCATAGCAGAGAAATCATGTCTATTTTTAGGCAAGACATACAAAAAGGTATCAGAATAAAGTATTCTGGGTCAAGGTGCAAAAGAGTGACTGTATCAGAGCTATTCTTTACAATAATGTGCTCACGGGCAGTAGGCCATGAGCACATTAGCAAGAGCATCATTAGAAACAGTTAAAACTATAGTAGGTTGCACACTACTATGATTATCTGCAGAATTTTTTGCTTGATAAAGCTGTTGTTATAATGTTCTATATAATAATATTCCTACCACAAACTCTTTGACTGAGATTGCAATATACAGTTATTTCTCTAAAGTTGTGTCATTTACTGTTTACCTCTCTGTTCCTTTACTAGTTTTTTGGTAATGGTTTGTGCTTTCTGCCTGTTTTTCACTCATTTATGATGAAAGTTACCACAAACCACAATGTCTGTTATTAGTTTTAGCATGCTCCCTCTTCCCAAGACACTTTTCTCAAGGCTGGTTAATTCACGGAATCATAGAATCATAGAATTGTTAGGGTTGGAAGGGACCTTAAAGATCATCTAGTTCCAACCCCCCTGCCATGGGCAGGGGCACCTCCCACTAGATCAGGTTGCTCAGAGCCCCGACCAGCCTGGCCTTAAAAACTTCCAGGGATGGGGCTTCCACCACCTCTCTGGGTAACCTGTTACAGTGTCTCACCACCCTCATGGTGAAGACTTCTTCCTAACGTCCAGAATGAATCATCCCATCTCTAGTTTTAATCCATTCCCTCTAGTCCTACCATTACCCAACATCCTAAAAAGTCCCTCACCAGCTTTCTTGTAGGCCCCCTTAAGGTACTGGTAGGCCACTATAAGGTCTCCTCGGAGCCTTCTTTTCTCCAGACTGAAAAACCCCAACTGTCCCAGTCTGTCCTCATTGGAGAGGTGCTCCGGCCCTCTGATCATCCTCGTTGCCCTTCTCTGGACACGTTCCAGCACGTCCATATCTTTCTTGTAGCAGGGGCTCCAGAATTGCATGCAATACTCCAGGTGGGGTCTCATGAGAGTGGAGAAGCCGGGGAGAATGACCTCCCTCGATCTGCTGGCCACGCTTCTCCTGATGCAACCCAGGATACGATTGGCTTTCTGGGCTGCTAGTGCACACTGACAGCTCATGTTGAGCCTCTCATCTACCAGCACCCCCAAGTCCTTTTCTTCAGGTGCTCTCAAGCCAGTCACTGCCCAGCCTATATCGGTGCTTGGGATTGCCCCGACCCAGATGGAGGACCTTGCACTTGGTCTTGCTGAACTTCATGAGGCGGGCATGGGCCCGCCTCTCCAGCCTGTCAAGGTCCCTCTGGGTGGCATACCTTCCCTCCAGCGTGTCAGCCGCCCCACACAGCTTGGTGTTGTCGGTAAACTTGCTGAGGGTGCACTCTATGCCACTGTGTCGCTGACGAAGATGTTTAACAAGACCGGTCCCAGTACTGATCCTTGAGGGACTCCACTTGTCACTGGCCTCCACTTGGATATGGACCCATTGACAGCCACTCTTTGGATGCAGCCGTCAAGCCAGTTCTTTATCCACTGAATTGCCAGTCCATCAAAGCCATATTTTATCAGCTTGGAGACCAGGATGTCATGTGGGACAGTGTCAAAGGCTTTGCTCAGGTCCAGGTAAATGACGTCAGTTGCTCTCCTATTGTCTATTGTTTGCCGTTTCTGATTACTTCTGGAAAAGCATTTGACTATCTGGAGTTGCATATGAACACTATTCTATAACCCAGCATCACTTTAGTATTTTTCATAGAATCATAGAACCGTTTAGGTTGGAAAAGACCTTTAACATCATCAAGCCAAACCGTTAACCTAGCACTGCCAAGTCCATTACTAAACCATGTCCCTGATCTGCTTTTCAAAGATTTCCATCTTTATTTATAAGGTGACAAAAAAGTAAGCTATTTATTCAGCTTCCTCTTGTTATTTTTTGATGCTTAATTAATTCATGAAGTGATGATTTTGACTTTACAATAAGGGTAGCATTAAAATACCTGAAACTCTAGCAGCTGCTCACACTAATCTAAATTCCACTATTATCTGTCCAGAGGAATGTGCATTACTACCCCAGTAGAGAGAAAACAGATGCAACAGCATAATGCACCCCTGTTCAATGCTGCTTCTGTCCAGCTATTTTGTTCCTGACTTAGGATATGATACATAGGAACTGTTGAACTGTATGTTGTCAGGAAATATTGACAAGAGTACAGCTGGTTTATTATAGAGCCATAAAACTAAATTCCTAGAAAAATATTTCGTCTATATCAATATCACAAGTAATCAGAAAATAATCATATGTAAAGGAATAGAAGGCAGTTTTATTCAATGTTTATGAGTCATAAATTTACCCAATCCTCCTCTATTTACAAAATCTTGAAATATTTTCGAAGGCCTAAGGTACCCAGCTACTTAGCAGTAAAGTATTCAATACGAGGAAACCGAAAATGTCAGCTTGCTTTATGTCTTTACCTGTCATTAAGCACTAATGGAATTTTAACAGTTGATGATGTTTTGGGCTATGTTAAAGCTATTGGAATGACTGAGTGACTTTGAGTTTGGGCTTTTGCTTTGGAGGTTTTTTGGGGATGAGGTTTGTTTTCTTTCAAAGCAGCTCATATATACCTTGAACTACTGAACGGTTGCATTGAAACAAGATCCTATATTATTGCTTACACGTTGCTTATATCTGCCTGTAAGTATGTAATGAAGGGAACCTGATTGCAGACAGTTCTCTCTATCGTGTACTTGTAAGCAGCTTGAATTTACAAACGCTGCGTCCCATCATAATGAAAAAAAAAAAAACAAAACCTGTATTTGGAAAAATTATGTTTAACCATTAGTTCAACAGGTAACAAGAGGAGGAGTTCTATTAAGGAGTTGTAGAATACCTGGTATTCAGAACGTAGCATCAGTTTGATCTTCAGACATGCACACACAGAGGTACTGAAATATAAAAAGGTATTCCTTCAAGAAGCCTTTTGACATACCCTTAAGCTAACATAATTCAATGGATTTGCTGACTTCTGAACTTCTGCCTTCAAGTATAGTTATTTACTTTGAGAAACAAAGTCAGTCGCAGAGATGATGTGACATTGTTTATCTTTAACAGAGGAAGTCCTTCTGACACTACTGCAAACATCCTTTCTTGCCTCCAAAACACTGCTTTGATTCTTAATTGACCTTTCCACAGGTATTGTATCTGTATTCTTGTGAGCTTTGTGTAGCTTCAGTGTACCAACATGCAGTGTTTGATTAGGGTGTCAACTTGTTCATTTCTCTCCTTTTCTGCTGTATGTCAGTGAGCTGTTCAAAGAATAACAATTCCATTGTGAAACAGCCTACAAAAATCTTAGAGATGCTTTTAAGGCAGAAAGTAACCATATTTATTGTGTAAGCAGTGACATTCTCAACAAAACTATGACCACAAATATAAAAGGACCTTGCTTTCCAGTTGGCTTTTTTCTTTACAACCCACATACTGCCTTTGGGGCTAAAACGAAGCAAGCTGTAAATCATGTATGAAATAAACCATGGAATTCTGGTAAAAAAATGAGTTTTGGGGAAAAAAACACCAAGAGATTACTAGTGTGGAAAGGAAAGAGGAAAGGGGAAAAGGAAAGGGAGAGGGAAAAAGGGAAAGAAGGGAGAGGGAGAGGGAGAGGGAGAGGGAGAGGGAGAGGGAGAGGGAGAGGGAGAGGGAGAGGGAGAGAGCAGTGAAGGGCAGGGCAGGAAAAAGGGAAGGGAAGGGAAGGGAAGGGAAGGGAAGGGAAGGGAAGGGAAGGGAAGGGAAGGGAAGGGAAGGGAAGGGAAGGGAAAGGAGAAAAATGTATTTCTAGGATTTATAATGTTATGAATAAAATGACGGTACTGGGGAATACAAATGAATACAAATGAGAATTAAATAAGTAAACGACAGAGACTTAAAGCAACTACTAATGAAAAAATACTGGAATAGGTGACTTAATAGAATCATCTATAATAGCTATCAAAATATAAATTACTCTACTAAGCAATACCATTCTTTATTATTTAGGTTACATTGTAAAAGCAATCCTAGTTGATATTATTTTAAAATGTACCTTCTATTGTTATAAAGCAAGAACATTGTTCTCTGCATTCTAGCAATGCCTTTGATATGCTGCTTTCAAAGGAATTTTAACATAATTAGAAATTATTATCAAATTTTAATAATTATTATGTTATTATTAATTAATCACATGCCAAAATATTAATAATTCATATTATTACTATAATTAAAATTATTAGAAACTTCAAAATCATTGGCATGTTTTAGAAAAATACAACATTATAACATAGACACAGATGTCTTTTGAGGCTACCCAGGATAACTTGACATATACTGTTAAAATGGGGACTATAAAAGAGAGCATATCTGAAAACGTGCAAGTGAAATACATGGGCAACACCTAACCTTTTTGGATGTACAGTCCTACAATTTAATATGGCTTTAAATAGGAATGTACTGCTAGCTGCTCACTGATGGTTTTGATGGAGAACAAGTCTAATCTAGAAGGTCGGCTTTTTGCATGTTCAAAATTCATTCATTTTAAAGTATAAATACTGACTTAACTGTCTTATCTTAGCCGTGCTCCAATAGTGGCCTTTACCTTTCTGTCCTTAGCTGTTGCAGTCTGTACGATAAGACTAATAATGATAACCATACTGCATAAACGTGTGGCAAAAGTTACTTAGTACTTAAGCACTGTGCAGATGGGGCCTACTACATATAACAGAGTGCATAGGCACATTCCCAGACCAAGTGCAGAATACTGATGCTGATGCATCAACATGAACATCCCAGTTCAGTTCGGAAATTCAATTTTGATTCAAATTTCCCCATCATCTTAATGAGCTCCAAATGTTCATCAGCACTCAGAACATGAGACTAGAGCAAGTCCAATGTGAAAACCTCTGAAATGTGTTTAGGGCAGATTTCCACACTTCAGTATGAACATTCAACTCTGTAAGTTAGTACTGTCTGGTGTCAGAGCTGTTTAATTTAAAACCAGGCCAGGTATATCTCATAGCATAAGGTGGCACAGCTCCTGCTGTTACTGACAGCACAGTGAGTAGCCGGGTATTCACAGAAAGCTTCAACGATGGTAGTAGCCAAAAGGAAATTGAAGCAGAGAGGTCTCTTGCAGTCAGAGATGTTTTGGAAGAATAAGTTAATACAGGGGAAAATATCACAGTTTGCCAATGACCCTTGGGAATTGTGAGTGGCTGCTGGGTTCCTCATTGCCCTCAATACGGAGTGCTTTTGGGACAGTACCGTCCTTCAGCTGCCTAGCTCCAGAGGCCCTGTTTTCACAGTACGTTGGTCTTAAAGTAAACTGCTATGCTGAGGTGTGAGGTTTGGTTCTGGGGGCTTCACAGCCAGGACTTGCAACCTCAGGGCAGGTGACACCAGGCAGAAATCAACGCATGACTTGCAAACTGAAAGATCGAAAGGCATTATTTTTCACTTACTTTTACTGGAAATGTTTGATAGTAGAAACCTATTTATTAACTCAATGAATACAATAACTGAAGGAGTAGAATTTCTGGTGCCTAAACGTGGTCATTAATTTATAGAAATATGTTTGGATCAACTGAGCACGGTGAGCATAATTTTTCATGACAGTTAAAGTGATTGTCAGTTGAAATGTCGTTGATCGCTAGACAAAGATTGGTCAGTTAAATCTTTATTCCATACACTATCTAATCTACCATATGAGATATGTATATGTCAAACTCACAGCTCACTGCTTTGGCAGAAATAAGGTGAGATGTCAGATTCCTTTTCAGAAAAACAGACACATGAACTGTCATGCAAATTTTGTTTTCTCCCCTAAAGTGTCTGATTTCCATTTTTAAAATAAATGGTGTAGCTCATGTATGCTCATGTATCATGCAGTGTACTTGAAATGTTTTCTATCAAGTTAAACATAATATTTACAAACTTAAAATCTAATGACAAGAGGGTTGCATTAATTCCTCTTTGCAAGTATCACAAAATGTGTGTCAACACATCCCAAACTCAAAAATGTCTTAAAAAGACACAGTTAAATTAGTTTCATTACCTCCTCTGCACATGTTAATTGAACAAATTAACATTGTAAGATTTATTATCTAATTATACCATTAACTGAAAACTTGTGTCCCACTCTATACTCAAAGTAGTGTCTTAAATTTATTTCTATTCCTGAAATAACAAAGCCTTTAATTATCCAAGCTTCTCAATATTCTCATAACTTTCTGTATGTATAATTAAAATATTAATACAGGCAATCAAAAGCATGATAAAATATTATTTGCAATATAATATACATTTAATATCCTACAGTTATTCTTGGAGTGCCCAATAATGCCATTCGATGTCCATTTGTGTCGTATGGCATAATCTACCCCTTCAAGCATTTAAAAAATACAATAAGTGTTCTAACATTAATTCATGTGTTGATGGGATAAATTGCTGTGTGCTATCATTGGGAATACCACAAAGCATCTGAAGCAATTCACCATGTCTATATACAAATTTCTTGACTTAATTAACATATGGCAAGTTAGCAGATTTCAATTTAATGCCATTTTGGCACATGATACTGACTCATGGTTAAGCAAAGGGGCTTGAGAAAAATTCATATACATGAAGATTTATTAACAGGGATGTTATATTTGAGGAAAATGAAAAACAAGAAGTGGGAGATAGAGGGAGAGGGGGAGGAGAGAGAGAGGGAGGGAGAGAGGGAGGGGGAGGCAGGAGGTGCTGTCATTGCTGACTGGAGTATGCTTAAATCAAGGGCAGGTTCTGCATGCTGCTTGGCTGTTAAGGTCTCTGAATGAATATTATTGTCACCCTAAACTAAACCAAAAGCTACAACCAAGGACTACGAAAAAGAGGGAAGGAAGGAGTGACCAGTGCCAGTTACTGCCCGTGAGTTCTATCGTAGTGACACTGTTGGGGTTTGCAGGTACAAGGCCATGGGAGTAGCAGCACAAGAGCAATTGCATGGGAACAGCCGGAAAAACACTGCCATTACGGCTCTAGAAAACACTCCCCTGGCAGCTTGGGTGAAAGGGTATGGAGCTGCACCTGGAAAGCAGCCCATGGAGCTGCAGATTGAAGGCCCTTGTATTGTAATACAAAAGGTGAATTCACCTAAGGCAATATACAACATTTCTCAAGCCAGTGGGGATCAGTTGTTTATGGTGTTAAAAGTGTTCCTGAAGTAATTTAGCCTGTCCTTGTCTGCACGTGAGTCCTGGCTAATTTATAAGCATATCCAGAGTACAGTCATTTTTGGCAGTGACCTTGGCTTAAAAGCTGTGGAGGAGGACGAAGGGTGGCAGCAGCACTTGCCCTTTCCCTGTAGGGTCCCACCTCCTCAACAGTGCCTGAGCTCCAGCCCCTCTCTTCTGGGAAAGTAGTTCTCGTGACTGTTACATCTAGGAAGCACTTGTGAGAGGAAAGAGGTGACTGATTCTGCCATCACTTTCACTGTCAATAGATATTGTGTAGAATATCTGATTTCACAAAAAAAAAAGGTGTATAAAAAAATGGCATATATAAAATATAGATTAGGAATAAGTGGCTCAGTTACATAGTTATAACACACACATAACATATACATATCATAGTTTTAAAAGTGGCAGTGATTAGCAATGGATTTTAATTATATATTTCAGGTGTTTTCTGTTCTAGAGCAAAATTTTAGGGCAGCTTTCCATAAAGAACCGTGGGAAACAAATTATTTTTAATGGTCTTCTGGGAAAAACCATGGAAAGACTGCATTCAAGCATGACAGTATTCTGTTATTTTGGGCAATGATAAATCCATCAAAAAAAAATCATCAAAATGCTTGTGAGCCTATTTTCTTTAAAACGCTTAAATATTTTTTTCCAAGAACAATAGATATATATTTACAGTTACACAGATAACTGAAGACAGCAGCAGTCCTGTTGTCTGATTTCTGACAAGTCACAAGACAGATGATCGGGTGCATTTTCTATCTAGGTCAGTGACATGAATGACTCAGTATTACAGTAAATGAAAAAGCTGCTATACGGTGTTAGTCCAAGGGGACGTGAAATGGATTTTGAATGTTTCATTCACAGGAGAGAGTATTTCTTTCTGGAATCAAGCCATATGTTAGAGTGAAACCTTCTGCATGCCTAGAAAGAATATTTCGCTAGCGGGTATACTCTTACCTCATCACGGGAAGTGGAGGTGGGAGGAGCGAGGTGACTCTGGAAACTTCTCCTCACCATCAAAAGCCGTGGCTCTGTGGAGCTGCTTTTCTTGCTGCCAAAAGTTGTCCATTGTCACAAAACACTGCTCGTGTTTCCTCCCTTCCTGAAGCTAAGGTAACCAAAGCAAGATGCAAAACCCATGCCCAGCCCACTGCCATGCTAGAGCCAACCCTCTCCCCCCTCCCCCCCTGAGGACAGGCTCTCCGGTGGAGCTGGTGAGACCTGTGGGGAAGGGTGGAAAAGGATGAACCTGAGGTTGTTGAGATCTGGACAAGGCTTAGGATTTACTGGGCGTTGTGTGGAGATTGTTTCTGACCCAGGACTGCTGAGGTCCACGACACTTTCATCTTTCCATACTCAAAGGTGTGGGTCAGGTCAGGCTGACCATCCAAACATTTTTCAATTTCAAGTGTTGTTGCTCAGTGCTGAACTGCCAGAAAACAGATGGTCAGATGTCACCTAGGCAATCAATCCATACGTAAGGGAACCTGAGGCCTCTGTTGGGCTTTTCTCTGTGTCATCTCAATGGCAGATGAAAACACATTGTGTGTGTAATGAGGGCTGTTCCCAGGAACGCTTAACTTTGCTTTTATACCCTGCTGGACTGAGGATGGGCAGCATGTGGGAGAGCAGAGCCTGCTGCAAGGCTTCTTCAAGCAGAGGTGAAAATTGTGGCGACACTCATGTCCACACTGCCCGTAGGCCTCAGGTTCCAGCAGCCACTCCTTTGCCTACATCTGAACTTCTGCACCCCAGAAACTCACTGCTTGCTTTGTCTTAGTGCAATAAACCATAAGCATTGGAGTGTGGGGGGGTATCAGAGCAGAACAGCAGAGAAAAAACTTCCCTCCAAAGAAGAATTCAAATAATCCTTGTTACTTCAAAATATAAGACCTGATTGTAGGAAGCATGTTCTTAAAAGCATTTAAGCAAAGTTGTAAAACCCATACATCATCCACATGTTCCCTACTGCTTCTAAGTAGGTGTTATTTCTCCTTTAAAGACTAAGAAGGAAGGCAAATAAATTATTTATGATTTTTAAGCGTTTAGCATTTATCATTGCAGTAATGACGAAACGAGATGCAGAATTCACACCTAACAGAAAATTAGGAGGCATAGATGGCACTTGTAATTCTCTCTACAGGTCGCTTTCATTTAAAATTATATCTGGTGTCAGACACTTCAATACCTGTTTTTTGACAAGAGCAATTGGCTCTTTGACAATGACATGTAAGCTGCTCTTCATTTTAAAGAAACTTGCTTTGCTCTGACATGGAGAGGTGGAAATTGTATCTTAATAAATTCTGTTTGACAGAAAATTTTTCCCCCTCCCCAAATGTTAATTAAAACCTTAATGCTTTTCTTTACACCTGTATACATTAATGAAAAAAAACCAGAGACAACTCATTTCTCATAACTTACTGAATTAGTATCATATAATAACTGAATAGGAATGGGAATAGACCACTAGGTTTCATAGATTTTTGTTTAGGAACTGTCCAACGAAACAATTTTCATTTTAAATTTAGGGATTATTGTGCTCATGATGCTCTGTAGTTTGATTTCCTTTAAGACAGAGAATATTAACCTGTGCAATAAATGTTAGACATCTTCTGCCATAAGGATCCTCTGACTATCACAACTTTACAAGGTCAAATGCTTTCATTTAATGGATCTGTATTAATTTACATGTCAAACGTTTTGGCCTAGTTGTAACCCATTATGATAGCTGAAAATAGGAAAAAACCCCACTACATTGTTTGGTACTTTTTAATAGCATATTTCACACCATGAAGTGCTTAAAAGTCTTTAATTCCCAACACTACTGACCTGTTCTGAAAAGCCTTACATCCTATTTGCTCCTTTAGTCCAGTGTTTGCTACATGCAATTTTACCATTTACCATGGATTTACCTATCCATACTTAAATTTCTCTGGAAAAAAGTGGAGGTCATGCATCACAGAAAGATTTTCTGTATGGTTTTAAATCATCAACGGTTCTTTTCAAAGAAGACACACCTCAGAAGCGGATCTCTATTTTTCAGTTTTAATGCTCTTCTGAAAACTAGTAGAAGTTGTGATGGCAAACTTTGTGCCATTTTTCTTGTTATATAACTTATTTCTGTTGGTAAGTAAACCAATGTTTAACATTTCAATTGTTATTACCTAAAAGAAATGTTAATTCTTTGCCAACCATTTTAATGGCAAGACATGTTTAAATATCGTTTATTTGTAATTGATAGAAAATTTATATTGCAAAATAGAAAGTAATCCAGAACACAATAATTGGGAACAGTCTTGCTTCCCTCCTTTGCATCTTCATTTTTCAATTATGAAATGCGGCAATTGATTAAAATTTTGTCTAATAGCTTTTTATCTTTACTTTTGGAGTTTAAAAGGAGAAAAATAATGCTTTGTCTACTTGTTCTTTGCCTTCAAAGATAAAAGATGTTTCATTTCTTTTACAAAATGCCACAAAAGCAAAGCAGATAATTATACCAAACGGTTAAGTAAATCCCAATAGAAAGAGTAAATCCGTTCTTATGAAAGTATGCAGTAAGTTTTTGAATTCACTAGAGATAGTGGGTTTCATCTCTTTACAAGTTGAAGTTATACAAATGTCCAATTAGCATTATGAAATACTATTTTTCTTTTATTTTAAAAATAATTTTTAAGGTTTTCTTGTCTGATAACAATGAATGAGATATTCATATAAAACCAATATAGTGTGAGTGAAACAAAGCACTTGATGTAAAATGTTAAAAACAGTGAAAAGAAAATAATCTTCAAAGACATGAAAAGGAGCTTTCTAGCAATGCCCCTCGCAATGTAAATGTTTGTCCTAGTTTGAGATAGAACAGAATCAATTTTCTTTTCAGTAATTTTACTTTTCAGCTAAGTCTCTTCTAACTAACTGTACTCTCTGAAATTAACAGTATGTTTTTCAGACTGTTTATAGTTAATACTCAAACCAGGACAATATTCAAAATAATGGGGAAGGTAAATGATGCTTCATTTCAGGAAATCTTTAGAGGCATTATTTTCCACTCGCTATGAATACATGCTGAAAATATTACTCTGTGCTTGCGCTGACTGAGACTTGCAGGAGTCTGAGTTATATTCCCCATGAAGCTTGCTTTAGAGCTGTTGCCGCATCACTTCATCTTTTTATGAACTAGTTTTCTGCCTCTATAGAGTCACGAAAGAGATAATGCAGACGAGTGAAGATGTCTCTTAGGACTCAAGTTATTTTCAAGACTCAAAGCTCTTGAGTAAAAATAATGTGTTTTAGACATACCTCTGCTAAGCCATGTTTCCACTTGCATAATGCGGAATGGAGGGGAAGATTTTTATGTAGCTGAAAAAAGAACCGTTTATTACAAATAACAGGCAATCAAAGGGAGCTACACAGAAACACAGGATTGCTGTGTGAATTTTTAGTGTCATGTTTTGCAACATATTTTTGTATTAGACATTTTCTTCAGCTGTTTTCCATGATTTGCAACAAGGAATTGATGATCAAGTTAATGCATATATCTGAGCCTTATAAAACACCTTTGACAGTTCAATGTCAATGATCATTCTATGAATTTCATATTTTCATAATATGGATAGAGAAAAGAGAAGCAGTGACTGACTTCAGAAATCCCTCTCTAGATTAACACTAAATGTAAATTTTGGGTAATTAATGAAAATAAACCTACACTTCAAAAATATAAGGAAGAAATGAAGTTTCATTTTATATACTCTGTTATTTCCTGGAAAAGGAGGACCAACAACTTCATGGCCTAATTTCGTTCTTTAAAATTTAAAATTAAATTTAGATATTTCAGTAGTAAAATAGCAATTGGGGTCTTCAGGTCTTCTCCTGAAAAGAAAACAGAAGTGTCACTGTACAGTGATATGAGATGGAAGAGGAGAAAGAGCTGGAGTGGAGAGAAATAGATATTAATGCTAGTAATATCAACATCTCATTTTTGTATTTATACCTGAAGTATCTGGAAGCAAGTAGAATGGATGTTTTTAATCAGAGTTATGACAGATTTCCATTTATTTTCTATCAAATTTTGAGAATAGCATTTCTGTGGGATAAGTGACTTCTGTAAAAATATCTCACATAATTTGTTTACTTAAATGTTTTTGAATGAAGGGAAATAGTATCAAAGTTATTAAAGTTTTATAATATTTTCTTCTCGAGATAATGACCATATAATTACAAGTCAGTTATGTAATTATATTTGTACTTGAGCTTAGATTTCATGTGAGTGGATCCAGTGATTCAATTTCTCCTGCATGATTATGCAGTGTCATAAAAAATCAAATAAATATGCTACAAAGTAAAATGTGAATAATGTAAGTTATTACAAAGAGAATTTGTTCAGTCCAAAGTTGCTTAATCATCATACGTTTAGTTTATTACTGCACTTTTTCCTTTTATTACTCTCAAGAAATTAGAACAAACTTTACAGGCACTTAAGCCTCTGATTTATTTTATTATGTAAACTACCCTACATTTCCATAGTCTGTAGATTTTCATTATTAAGCAACTGATTCCCAGACTTAATAAGAATAATTTATTGAGAATATCTTCATCAACCCTCCTGTTGATCACGCAATCACGTTGATTGTGTTCATCAGCATATTGCAAGAAGGCTGTACGGTAAAGAAAGATGATGAGAAAGTCACATTTTCATCAGACAAGTGTAAGAAACTGTGGGATGTTCCTATATAAACCACAGAAGTTTCCCCAAAAAAAAAAGTATTCATATTCTGTAGACAACATTGGCAAAAATGTCTCTATTTCTACTTTAAACAAAATTATTTTCATTTAAAAGCAAGATTTGGACCCCGATTCCTGAAGAGGAATGGTTTGTCAGAGGCTCCATCAGCAAAGTAAATACTGAGGTGGATGGAGTTCTAGGCGTGCTAAAAAAGCAGATAAGATTTTTGGAGGTAGTACTTTTGGACTTGACAGCCAATTTTTGAAGCAGCTCAGTTTCATTCAGATGTGCTAGTAAGAGGCAATACTTTTTGCTATTCCCTTTCTCCTTATCCAACATGGACATAGGAAAAAACCACTACAATTAAAAAAAAACTTACAAAACAAAAACAGAGTTTCATGATTCTATAAAGAGATCAGATAAAGGAATTCAAAAGCCCTTTGTTCTTGAAACACTTTATCTAGAAACAGAAAAGTGAAACCTGTTCATCATGTGAAAAATGTTTGACTGTTTGACTACCTAATCTCTACAGATTCTTTAGGAGATGTACAGGCCCACAAAGGAGATAAATGAATTCACTGCTCCTTATGTGGAAATTTATTTGAAAAACAGAACATTAAATGTGTTCTTAGTATTTTGGACCTATCATGGAAAAATTATTGAAAAAAGCTGAGGCTTAATTCTTCTCTTTTATTTCCATTTCCGTCATCTATTACTTTGGAAATGTCTCTAACTGACTTTGGCTTAATTTAGCTAGCTGGAAAAACTGATCACATTCAAGTATATAAAGTTGTCACTGAGCTGACCAGACTTTTATCAAATATTCTTCTTGTTGAGTATAACCATTATTCAGATGGAATTTTTATTCCATGTTATGAGAGAAGTTTTAAAAAGGACAGTTAATACCCACAAGGAAATGGAATCCTTCCTAGAAGAATACTGGTAAGTGGTACAAGTCATCCTCCTTATGCTAGAAAATGCTGAAAATAATTGCCTGCATGTGACTTATTAAGTCTTTATCACTGTCATTTTAATATTTAAAATGTATGATCTCATGTTGGTTTTTCATATGTTGAATTTTGAGTGTTTGGCTTTGCAATTTTGATTAATGTTCTTTTAAGATGCTTACTGGTGTGTTATTTCCCATGTTTTAGGAAAAGCTGTCTGACCCTTGTCAAGGGTTCAGGAGCACAAATTGTGTTCTCCTCTGTCCTTCCAGTTTAAACTGGACTAAACAAGAAAATCGGACAGATCAACACCTGGCTCCAAAACTGGTGCTACCAGCAGGGCTTTGGGTTGTATGATCATAGTTTGATCTACAGGACACTGGGCCTGCTTGCTGAGAATGGGAAAACCCTATCCCAAAAGGGGAAAAGGGTACTAGGCCAAGAGTTAGCAAGGCTCATGGACAGGGCTTTAAACTAGAATAGAAGGGGGAAGGGGATAAAACCAGGCCCACTAGTAATGAGCCTAGGGATAAAGGGCCAAGGATGGGGATGAAATCGGTAGCCCAGCTCAAGTGCACCTACACGAATGCACGTAGCATGGGCAACAAACAGGATCAGCTGGAAGCCATTGTGCAGAAGGACAGCTATGATGTAGTCGCCATCATGGAAACATGGTGGGATGACTGTCACGACTGGAATGTTGTGATGAATGGCTATAAACTCTTCAGAAGGGATAGGCAAGGAAGGAGAAGCCGGGGTGTGGCTCTGTACATTAGGGAACATTTTGGTTGTATAGAGCTAGATTCCAGTGATGATAAAGTCGAGTGTTTATGGGTAAGGATGAAGGGGAAGGCAAATAAGGGAGATGTTGTGCTGGGAGTATGCTATAGACCACCCAACCAGGATGAGCGGACAGATGAAGTATTCTATAAGCAGCTGGCTGAAGTCTCGCAATTGCCAGCCCTTGTTCTGGTTGGGAACTTCAATGTGCCAGGTATCTGCTGGAAATATAACACAGCAGAGAGCAGGCAGGCTGAGGTTCCTTGAGTGCATGGAGGATAACTTCCTGACACAACTGGTAGGTGAGCCTACCAGGGGAGGTGCCTTGCTAGACCTACTGTTCACAAACAGAGAAGGACTAGTGGGAGATGTGGTGGTCGGAGGTCGTCTTGGATTTAGTGATCATGAAATGGTCAAGCTTTCAATTCGTAGTTATGTAAGGAGGGGGGTTAGTAAAACCTCCACCTTGGACTTCCGGAGGGCGGACTTTGGCCTGTTCAGAACACTGGTTGACAGAGTCCCTTGGGAGATAGTCCTGAAGGGCAAAGGGCTCCAGGAAGGCTGGACGGTCTTCAAGAAGGAAATCTTAAAGGCCCAGGAGCAGGCTGTCCCCAAGTGTCGCAAGTCTAAAGGGCGGGGAAAATGGCCAGTCTGGATGAATAAGGAACTTCTGATGGGATTTAGGAATAAAAGGAGGGTTTACCACCTTTGGAAGAAGGGACAGGCAACTCAGGAGGAGTACAAAGATCTCGTTAGGTTATACAGAGAGAAAATTACGAAGCCAAAAGCCCAGCTGGAGCTCAACTTGGCCACTAACATACAGGACAACAAAAAGAGTTTTTATAAATACATCAACAAAAAGAGAGCCAGGGAGAATCTCCATCCCTTACTGGATGCAGGGGGAGAAAGTTGCAACCAAGGATGAGGAGAAGGCTGAGATACTTAATGCCTACTTTGCCTCCATCTTCAATAGTCAGACCAGCTATCCCCAGGGTGTTCAGCCTCCTGAGCTGGAAGATAAGGATGGAGAGCAGAACAACCCACCCATAATCCAGGAGGAAGTAGTCAATGATCTGCTTCTGCACCTAGATGCACATAAGTCTATGGGACTGGATGGGATTCACCCAAGAGTACTCAGGGAGATGGCGGGAGAGCTCACCAAGCCTCTCTCCATCATTTATCAACAGTCTTGGTCAACAGGGGAGGTACCAGATGACTGGAGGGTGGCTAATGTGACGTCCATCTACAGGAAGGGTCGGAAGGAGGATCTGAGGAACTACATGCCTGTCAGCCTGACCTTGGTACCGGGAAAGATCATGGAGAGGATCATCTTGAGTGAGCTCTCACAGCAAGTGGAGGGCAGCCAAGGGATCAGGGCCAGCCAGCATGGGTTTAGGAAAGGGAGGTCCTGCTTAACCAACCTGATCTCTTTCTATGACCATGTGACCCACCTTCTGGATGTGGGGAAGACTGTGGACATGTCTATCTGGACTTTGGTAAGGCCTTTGACATCGTCCCCCACAGCATTCTCCTGCAGAAGCTGGCGAATCATGGCATAGACAAGTGTACTCTTCACTGGGTAAAAAACTGTCTGGATGGCCATGCCCAGAGAGTTGTGATTAATGGGGTGAAATCCTCTTGGCAGCTGGTCACCAGCGGTGTCCCTCAGGGCTCAGTTTTAGGGACAGTTTTGTTTCATATCTTTATCAATGATCTGGATGAGGGGATTGAGTGCACCCTCAGTAAGTTTGTGGACGACGCCAAACTAGGTGGGAGTGTTGATCTGCTTGAGGGTAGGAAGGCTCTACAGAGGGACCTGGACAGGCTGGATCGATGGGCCAAGGCCAGCTGTGTGAGGTTTAATAAGGCCAAGTGCCGGGTCCTGCATTTCGGTCACAACAACCCCAAGCAACGCTACAGGCTTGGGGCTGAGTGGCTGGAAAGCTGCCCGGCAGAAAAGGACCTGGGGGTGCTGGTGGACGGCCAGCTTAACATGAGCCAGCAGTGTGCCCAGGTGGCCAAGAAGGCCAACAGCATTCTGGCTTGTATCAGGAATAGCGTGGCCAGCGGGAGTAGGGAAGTGATCGTGCCTCTGTACTTGGCACTGGTGAGGCCTCGCCTCGAGTGCTGTGTTCAGTTCTGGGTCCCTCTGTACAAGAGGGACATTGAAGTGCTGGAGCGTGTCCAGAGGAGAGCTACCAGGCTGGTGAGGGGTCTGGAGACCAGGCCATATGAGGAGAGGCTGAGGGAGCTGGGCATGTTTAGCTTGGAGAAGAGGAGGCTGAGGGGAGACCTCATTGCCCTCTACAACTACCTGAAAGGAGGTTGTAGGGAGGTGGGTGTTGGCCTCTTCTCCCAAGTGAATAATGACAGGACCAGAGGAAATGGTCTGAAGTTGCAGCAGAGGAGGTTTAGGTTAGATATTAGGAAGAATTACTTTCCTGAAAGAGTGGTGAGGCACTGGAACAGCCTGCCCAGGGAGGTGGTTGAGTCGCCATCCCTAGAGGTATTTAAGAAACGTCTAGATTTGGCACTTCAGGGCATGCTCTACTGGCATTGTAGGGGTTTTTTTGTGTGTGTCTATGGTTGGACTCGATGATCTCAAAGGTCCCTTCCAACCATGAAGATTCTATGATTCGATGATTCTATGACAAAAAGAAATTCCATGAATTGGCATCAAAACATCTAGTATCAAAGCCATGTGATTTTCTAGGAATATTCACCTTGTTACTGTGCAAACTAAGTTGTTACTTGACTTTTGGAGCAATGCTAAAGACACATAGGAAATTCTGATCATGGGAAAACTGTTCAGTTCATGTAGTTTGAACCAAATTGGGAGTGAAGTGTTTTATTGATTTCTTAATGATACTTAATTAACCTACAGTCAGTGGGTCGGGATCAACATTGCAACAGAGAAACCATGGTCCTAGGGACTTGTAAAGTGTTGATAAATACCTACAAATTGCTAAGCACACTTCTATAATTATTCTCAGAAAGTACTAATCTCACGCACACACAGAGTGATGGCAAATGTCCCTTCCCTCACAGACGAGGATTAGTTCCCCATTTCTGGGACCGTGGTTTTGCCACTTGCACAAACTTCCTGTAGGAGGCATGAATGCTCTCATTTGTGTCAACGTATGCTATTCACTACGACCCACATGTCCTGAAGAAAGCTCCCTGGGAGGTCACATTCATGTTCTTGGCTTTAGAGGTGCTGTCACCCAGGCCATCTTGCCTAGGAAGCACCCCCACAATTGATTCACAGGCATTTGCTAGAAGCAAACAAGGCTCAGAGCACCTTTGCAATAGTAATTAGCTCAAAAACCTACAGCCTTAATGAGAATAGCTGAACAGAAGGAATAGCTGACCATGAAGCATGAGAATAAACAGTCTGGATTTCTAACATGAAGCTTACGAGAGCACTCAGGGTTCTGTGGCAGCTCAGAAGTGGGTACTTGGGCCATTTTTATGCTGGTGACAGCTGGGGAGGAGAATGGGGAACAGAGGCACTATGAAAGAAAGTGGCAGTTCAGTTCTCTTGTAAACGTGGTGTGGACCCGTCAACGCAGACTCTGTTTAAGAGGAAATCCCTTCTCTCCTTCTGGCGACTCAAGTTCTTGCATGCAGTCTGTCCCAAGACAGCTAGTCCTTCTCCTCCTCCCCCATGCTGGACACTGCAGCACTTCTCAACCCCTTCCCTCCCCGCTTTGTCCCAATCCTTACCACATCCAGACGTAAACTTTAGATCTAGCACAAGCTTTGAATTAGGCAGTTTTGCTGTGCTGGTTGCTAGGATATCAGGAAGGATCACATTATCTTTTTTTTACTATTTATTTATTTATTGATTGATTGATTGATTTCTCTAACCCTTTTAATTCCTTTAGAAGGTTGTATGGGTTGGGGACAAGGACCATCTTCTGTGATGTTGCTAAAAAAGCTTTCACTTACAACCAAATAAAATTAGGTTGTCCTTTCAGTATTCCTTTCATTTTCTTTCCATTTTTTGAAGTCCCTAGTTACGTGCATGGGAATATGCATAGATGTTTTGCTTTGTTGTTTTTTTTTCTTTGTGCCTAAATGTTCCAGTTATTTTAGGAGGTACTTTCTGCCACTTTAGTGACTGTCACAGGTTAGGAAACACTGACTTACTATTACCTGAAGTGTCTGGCGTCTGGGTAATTGGGAACGCTGAACTGAGGTTCAGCACTTGCTGGCTTCCTGTCCAGAGCAGAGATTGGAGGGAAATGTGCTCCTGCTGTAGCCTTGTAGCGCAGTGGAGAACATTGGGCTGTTTGGATTTTTTAGCACTGTCAGCTGAGAAAAGTTGGCATGGGGTCAGCACGGACAGAGCCGTCTGAGATTTAAACTGCTAAGGTCCAGGAAGTCATTCAGGATGGTGATCTGCACTCTGCTTATAATGGAAGATTTGACTAATGATGATTGGGCTTTAACTAAGTTAGCAAAAGATGCAAAGGCCAGCTCCTGGCAAGATTTCAGGTTTCTCCTTGGACTGCAACGGTACAGAAAAAAAGACATCACTTCCCAGTAGGAGAACAAATAAATTTTTTTCTACGCTTGGTCTTAAAACTGCAAGCCATTTCAGCTGCACTTGGAAGCATTAGACAGCCTTATATGCAGGCAGTGTTATCCACCACCTATAATCACATGTAGAGTGCCTGTGTTCTGTTCATTTTTTTCTGTCATATTAACACCTCTAATTGGCAAACCAGGCAATTTCCTAGCTTCAGCTGTATGATTCAAGAAGAAGAAACATCAGGATTGAACAATTTGTGACCCTCTACCAATAATTGGAAGTGTTGACATCAATTAAAGGTCAACATTTTAACGTTATGAAATTACCTGCAAAATCGTCAAAATAAAATGACTGAGCACTCACTCTGTCATCTCAAAGGGTTGTTAGAAATAAAGGACTATATAGGACCTCCTGCTTCGAAAAGCCCAATCTCATGCTATATGAGAAAGATTCATCATAGAATTTCTTTGATTAATTTTGAGTTACTCTGAATATACTTACCCATCTTTGTAGTGGTAGTGTAAATGCAATAACATTTTTAAAAATGCATTTAAATTAAAATATTAAAATGCTACATTGAAACAATGTTTATTTTATTTTGATTTTCACGTTCTGAGTCATTAAGGTGACTTGAAAAAGAAGAATTTTTAAAAGCCTGGATTTTTACTTTAAAGTTGTGTTGCTAAAGAGTTTTCCGCGTGCGGTATTCTACAACTCATTTATTCACCTTATATACAGAAATATGAAACACAAATGTTTAAATATCAACTTTTAAAACATTGGCATTTTGCAAGTGTCTGGGAAAATAAATTCCATTCCTACATAGAACAATTTGAAATAAACATTCTCTTTAACAGATTTTATTTTTCAAATCTGCATACTTAACTTCCATTTAGGGTCACAGTATTGCAATCTACTACAGATAATACATAAAGATATATTTCAGAAGGACCTTGTATTGTGATAATATTGTAATAGAAAGAAATTTTAAAAGGTGATAATATCATACGGAAGGGAAATGTTTGCACTTTTGTCCTGATTGTTAGAAACATCTATCAGCATTAATTTAATCAATGGGACTAGTTGAAGTTTGTGAATGTGAAGTGACAGTCTCTTTCTCCTGCATCATTAGTATTTGAATACTACATTATTTCAGATGTGTGAAAATGGCTGAGGAAAAGGACATGAAATACGGTGTGAAAACTTGGTATTACTCCCTGATTGCATTCACAAGAAGAAACTAAATAGACTAACATTGTTGCAGTGCTTTTTCTCTGCGTTCAAAACTGCAAAATCAATTAAGTTTATTTGCCAGCATGCTCAAATCTACCTAGCTATTGCAATGGATAGTAATTACAGTATGGATCAACCAAATAGTTCTCATATATCATTACGGAGTTTGAATCTTAATGAAAATCACAGGTAAAAGTGCAGATAGAGTTACTATGCCTTTTTTTGCATGTCTTAAGATTATGTTTAGCTGACACAACACTTATGAACTCTCTCTATAGACAACAGGATAGCCATCTTGGTCATATTATTTTGGAAGTTTTTTTCAGATATCATGAAATAGCTATTTGTTGACTGCTTTTGTAAAATCCCACTCAATGTCTCGTTCCTCAAAAAAGAAATAAATCATATATTTTTATTTGTCACAGTTTGCACATGGAATCAAAGGAATGAGAGCTCAATTCTGAATGGACCAATACTTCAACCCCTACTCCTTTCTTCTGGTAGGAGCACAATACAGCAGCGATACAATGCTATTGCCATTCCAAATGTACACAATACCAAGATATACCAAGATTACTAGCTACTCTACTGGAGTGTCATTGTATAAATTTCCTTCTACCTTATAGAATTAATGTTCATCAGTCATAAAGGTATTTGTTACTATGCGACCAATGACTTTATGTGGGTCCAGTGTCCCTCTCCTTCCTTGTGTGACTAACCTTTGCCCAAAATACTTGAGTACAACAGTAGTAGTAAATAAAACAGACAGACAAGCAGACAGAGACATATTCAGCACTGAAAGTTAAGCGATACTAACCCTGTCTTTTTCTCTTCAAATGTGTTGAAAGAACTTAGTTCTCAGTTCTCATCTGAACTCAGTCAAGTCAAATGGTAGAGGATAATATTATTTTTCCCTGCAGTTATCTTTACGTGATGAATTAAAAGTTGCTAGAACTGTCTCTCTTAAAGAGTAAGTGTTAAGTCACCTTTTTAGTGTATTTTCCTTCTGCATCAGCCATGGAGATGGAGATAGATATTAGCAAAAAGCTAAGTAAATTTGACATCCTGCAGGTGTTGGTTTTGGGTTGGGTTTTTTCCATTTCTGTACATATCCACGTAGTCCATTTTAATCATATAACTTGATCTATGTTTTAAAGGTTATATGTGGGGAAAAGAAAAATCATCCAGCCTACAGATATGTGGACAAAACTCCAGCAGTGGAAATGATTTTTCTTGAAAGATAAGAATAGGAGTTTCTATAAACAAATGCCAAGGCTGACAATCAGATATTCAGGAGAAAATAGTTAGGAAAAATGTCATAGGGAAAAAAAAAAAAATCAATCTTTGCTAGCCTCCTAAATGTAAGTATAACTACAGAATGTGGAATAAACAAGCTATAGCAATTAAAAACATATATTGGTTAACCTGAGCATCTTGCCATTATGGTGATTACTAAACATTGTGATATTACATCTATTGAGTGTTCATCCACTCTTCTAAAGAACCTTAAAATCTGAGCACAGCAGGGAACTGATTTTAAGGTGCTGTCCTCAGTGATAAAATTTTAAATCAGCCAACTGTCACATGCATGTAGAGGTGCTTAGAGTTTTACTGTCAAGTAGCTGATTGCTCACCATATTACTGAACAACATGAGACGGCTATGGCAAATTAATATGTTGCTTACTGATTCTAATTTACACACTTTCTTACTTTTGATATTGGTGATGCACAAAAAAAAGTACAATAGATGAGTGACTGTGACAAGGACTGTAGTAACAGAAAGGTAGATTACTGTTAAGAGGAAAACATGTGTACATCACATCTTGGGAGTGTAATAGAATTTTATGTAGTAGCCATACAAATGTCTAGCCACACTATAAGAAACTTGCTTTATTGCTACATTTAAAATTTGGAGGAAGAGAAATCCTGGAGATGTTATTTCATTTATACTATGTAATAAATACGTTTCTAGCAAGGCATAAAAGACTGAAATGAAGCTAAAGTTTTAAAAGAAAACTGATTGTGGAGCAGTGCACTTTGCACCTGAAAGAAAATATTATTAGAAAAGAGACTGCAATTAAAGACAGAAAGACACACACCCCCCAAAAAAAAAAGCCACAAAAAACCCCAGAGATATGGTCTCAGAGTTTTAATTGCTGAAAAGGAGAGTAGTTCAGCAGATTGTAAATGGACCCTGCTGATTTCTATCCAATAAAGGTTTGATACATAAAGTTAAGTACCAGGTTGTCACAGAAAAAAGAAAAATGCTTGTCTGCTCCTACAGCTTGCCTTTACAGACAGTCAATTCTGACACTGAGCTCTATCTGAAGTACAACAAATAAACGGTCTAATCGGCTCCTTTTAAAGAAAGTGAGAAGATAAAAATTCCTCATTCTTCAGAGTTATGTGCTTTTTGAAGCATATGCCTCTTGAATTTGAGATTTTTAGCATGTCTCCATGCTTGAAGGGTACCAGTAAGGGCAAATACAGTTCACATGGAGCAGTTGTTGCAGGTAGTTTTCAAAAGAGTAATACCTTTGAATTGCAGATAGTAGAAGACCATTCTACACCTCATTTTTGCAAGATTGACAAAAAGAGGTGTGTTTTGTAAATATGTAAAACTGACAAATGAAAGAAAGTGTAAAGCTTGGAAAAAAATTTAATATGGAACCTGCAATATCAAATGATGATTTAGCTGCATCAAAAATATGAGTTCAGCAATTAGCGAAGAGCAAATGATCATTCTCATCTTTTTTTCAACTAATGTACAGAGTTTTGTATCCAAAAGTTAGCAGTGGCAGTAGCAGATGCAAATTATATTTAGTCAGGCTTCAAACCATAAGATTATGGTACACATTTATGTAGAGATTATATTCTTAATTTATTTCCATTGTTGTCAAGTAACAATCAAGGTGACAGTCACATGTTTGCCTTTCAACTTGCACAGGTAGCAGAAATATTCTTCTATTTCCATGGTTTCCCTGTGGTATTGGAGTCCCCAGACACACCATTTTCAGCCAAGACTTCATTCTCTCAACTGAGAGAGAAACTAACATTTCTCTGACAAAACATATTAAATTAATTACTGATAAACCTCAGAAAATGCTACTTAATTTGCTGTTACAATCAGATGGTCTATATGAAGGACTAGGACTAATACCACTGTATAATTTTTTCAGTAAGAGCCCTTCTATTATCTTTGTTCTCATGGTTGTTGTAGGGTTTTTTCAACCTACTTTGCAACAACAAAAAAAAAAAAAAAAACAAACTTCCTTTCTGCAATTCATTTCATTTCTGCTCTCCTTCCAGCTGAACACAATCACTTGAGAAATGTCTATAAACTATGAACTACTGTTAACTTCTTAGGAATTATAACTGTTTCTTTATGAATTCATGAAAAAATAGTCCAAATCCTCAAATCCACTTCTTTTTTTTTTTTTCAATGCTTGAACCCTGACTTCTGGATAAATTTTTATGCATGCAATGAGAAATATTTTTCTTCAGATACTAACAGAGTGAGTGCATATAGTTGCAGCTCTTTAGGTTAACCATTTTAGAAGGATTTTTCAAATATACTTATTTTGCATTTAACTGCAAAGCAATTTGATGTAGTCTTGTTGCAGCACAATAGCACATTCTGATGGATGTACTTTTTATATTTTTTATCTTTTTTAATAAAAATATGTTTCTTTCAATGGAATTCAACACTGAGAAAAAAACATAGCCACTGGTTATTTTGTTTGCTCTTCTTCTCTGCAAAAGTTTAATTGATTTATACTTGCATTTTTATACTAAACAAATAAATTAACAGATGTATAATTTGGGAATTCAGGAGTAAAATGCAAGCAAGATTCTTTCATTCTGCACTAGAAGCAAGTAATCTGAAAGACGATACCATGATGCATACAGAAATTTATACGTAAATTTAACAGCAATTTGCATATCTTTAAAAAACATTAAAATTTTCCTGCAATATATTTTAGTATGTGCAGTTTACCATGGAAAAGTAATCAGGCAGGTCTAATTAGTGTTATCACAATTAAATAGCCCTAAGCAGGTCTGAATATTGCAATTCTATGATTCTTTGTCAGGGTACAGTTCTCAGACTGTATTATAAATGAAAATTTTCCTCTTAATATGATAAAAATATACCACTAATTCTGTTAACTTTTAATTACAATAATCTCTCTTTAAAATAATTCCCAGCAGAGATATTTCAAACCTGTATTTTTTTTGTGGAGTCAGAGTCAATAAATCATGACTAGCAATTATCTTCAGTGAGCCAAAAAATGTTTTCTGCTGAGAGCAAAGTATCTTTCCACTATCACTGTTTTTCCCGAATGAATAAAAAAACCAACAGAAGCCATGAAATTCCATACATTTGCAAATATCAGAGAATCTGAAGTGGTAATAAAAATGTGCAATTTGTAATCAAACCTATGACTATTTACAGAAGATCTGCCATAGACTTATAGAAAATCAGATCTCAACATCCTTACATTTGACTAAAAGTAAACCTGTAATTTCAAATGATATTTAGAAACCTTTGTTTTGACACAATCACATAATTCTAGTTAATAAGTTTCAGCATCAAGGCTGTTAGCTTTACACTTATATAATCAATTTTCAAAAGAAAATGTTTTCTTGGGATACTTAGAGGAGCATATTTTACCTTGCTCAGGAAGCGAGGATATGAATCTGGTATTGTTAATTTGTCTGGTTCTTGCAATAATGGTTGTCACCACTCTGGGTAGTTACACATTCAGACATTATTAGCCCTTAAACTGTCATGTGCCTAGAGTCTGGATGTTACTTTTAGTTTGACACACTGATTTCCATTTTTTTTCCTGGGAACAGATAGTGCTTATTGCTATGGTGAAACAAGGAAGTAATTTAATATACACACAAACAACAAAGCATTGTTAATTTTATAGTACTACAATGGTAAATTGAATAAATTCATCCATGTAGCAAGAGGAATAACCCTTTTCATATTAAAATGTCATCTGACAAGTTCAAACCCCCTGTGACATCTCAAAAAACCCCAAATTCTTCTGTTATCCTTCAACAATGAATTGCAAAGAGCCTAATTAGATTTCCCAAAAATATTATTCTGCTTATCAAGTGCGGAGATTGTTGTTGCTCTTATTTTCTTTATGGTGTCAATATGCAGCTTTTCTCTTTGCTAAGGGATTAAAGAAGCTTCTCTGGAAACATCGACCTCAAAGACATATTTCATAGTGCTGAACATTTACAATTTGACTTCTCTTTTTATTCAGAGTTTATTCTTTTTATATCAGAGTTTATATATCTGCTGTTACAATCCAAGCTGTGGTTCAAAAGCTTTCTTCTCCATCATGAGATGGAGAGATAAAAGCAATATTCTAAGAAGTTAACATTAGAATGAAAACTTGTTATCAAATAACTTATTAAAAATTAAGCAGGTTAAAACTGAGATCCCTCCAGGTCTTTTTTTCTATCCTTTTACATGAAACTTGTTATTGCTTTGAAAACTAATGGACAAGTAATGCAGAAAGAACACGTAATAATATTGTGAAGCCACAGTTTAACATCTCCAAGTGTAATCCGTGTCTTGTAACAGTATTTGCTGTTCTCAGGCATAAAGATATTCACTCATATATTTCCATGAGGATCTAGAAATAACCATGTAAACACATGAACCATTAGGAAAAAGTTAATCATATGCTTAACGTTTTCTAGAAGCAACAAATTTCATAAATCTGATTATGATGTAAAGCTACTATTATCTTGATCAATATGAGAATTGCCCAATTCCTTTGAAATGAACAGAAGATTTAGCTGGCTGTAATAGTATTCAGTCATAGCAATGTTGAAGTAATACACAGTAAAATTGCATTATAGTTGAAATTCAGGCATACACACTGGACTCAATACCTATAACATAAACAAATTACGAGATATTTGAATAGAAGATTCAAGAAGAAAATACACCTGTCAGAAATTGAAAGATTATAAAAAAATAAATATGCAGATGGAAATGGTTTGCTATGGGATATCTTGATGCTGTGGACAGTAGTACAGTAGAGTGAGAAACTAGATGGACACTGCAATACTTAGGTATAACTAAAGCATATGAGCACAGTTATAAGACTATGTTATCATCCTTCAGATTAAGAAATGGAAACACTCTTCTATGTCTGGACGCAAAAACCAAACAAAGTTTAACAAAAGTTAAATTAAAGTTAAATGTCTCTTTCATACTGAGGGACCCAGTCATGGATCACAAAAAAAAGCAGAAAAGGAAAACAATGGGATTTGAAAGGCTTCGCAGAGCACTTTGATATGCATACCGATGGGCCTAAACTGTCTCAGTTTTCAAGACGCCACCTCCAACGTGTACACACCCCACTGCAGTCAGAGAGGTAAAGCTCTGTCTCCACCTGGAGTGGGAACCCAGAGAGCTCATCAGTCAGCTTATTCAAAGTCCTTCCTTGTAAAGTGGGCGAAGCAATTGTCTTAGAGACAAGTAACTTGTTTTTCTTCAACTTTCTCCTGGGTATATTAACTGGGGGTTTTGCAAGTATGGACAGATACTTTTCGCATGGTTCTGTCCCTTGAGATTTGCTTAAGAATCATTTCATTTTACACCTCCCTAAAACAGTAGGGTACTATTTTTTTCAGGCTTTCTCACTATCTTCCCTGAAATTTCCATGAATTTCTATTTATAATTCAGATTGTACAACAACTTTCTTCTCAAACTAATAAATCCAGTTAGAAACAAACTAGTCTTTTACTAAACAAAATGAAAAGAAGAAACAAAATCTTACCTTTTGTAATTATGCTCTGAGAAAACAGGAAAACCACAGTAAGCCTATGAAATGTGTTAAATTCTGCAACCAATGTGCTTCTAGAATGAGAATATGAGGGTGTATTTAATATAAGCAGAATGCTTATAAATACTTACTCACTATTGGAAAACCTTGCAATATTAAAAGTTATATATTTTGCAGAGATGAGTCAGAGTGAGGGGACCTAAAAGCAAATTGTTTTCATTGTTCTTTAACCTATAAGGAGGAAAAAGAGTGTTATGAAATTTGCTTCTTAAAACTTGATATTTTAGTTTAGTTCAGTTTTTGAGATTTTTTTTCTAATTTAAATTTATGTCTCTGCAGGATTATAGTTGTTCAGATTAAAATACCTCTCTCTTTCTGAAGACTGGAGGACTTCTTAAAATATTATATTTCCATCTGTTTCCACGTAAATTGAAGCAACATCTGCAGTAGTACTAAAACTGATGCTTGTAGTTTAAAAAATGCCATCAGAAGCAAGAGACTGAGGCTACAGGGATAACAAAACATAACCTAGACAGCAATTCTGTCTTCATTTAAAATCCTAAAATATCCTCCTGCTTTTGAGAAGTATCGTATAAGAAAAATTAATTTGTGAACATCTGTTCACTACAGGACAGAAGTTGAGTTTTGATCGGAATATATTTCATTTTGATGTTTATTGTGTGTTATTTAGTACAGGCTGACTCTTTAGGAAATGAGTTGTGCTATGACATTTGTTTTAAAGTGAGATGTTTTATTTCTTTATACTATGCTACTTGAATAAATGAAAACTATGATCTTATTCAAAATTAGTAGAATTAAATATGTTGTGGTGTGATTTTCAAAGACATCTAGCATTTAAAATACTAAGGGCTGCTTTAAATTCGGTTCTTCATCAAGCACTCAAGTCACACAAAAATCTAGTCAGTCTGAAAAGTACTAGATGCGTGCCTAATCTTGGCCTGGTATTCTGCAGAATTCAGTTCTTGTGAAGAGAAATGTAATTTGTCTGATTGTCATAGATGTATAAAGACTTAAATATTAGAGGACTTTGATATAATACTACTAAATCTCAATTACCTCCGTAAAATGACACCGGAACTAAGGTAAAACCAATCAGGATATATTTTCTTAGGCCTGTCAGTGTGAACTAATGGGTTTCTGCTATAGCTTTGATTACTCCTTCAGAAAAAGCCAGGTAACTTAGTCCGTGGAAAAAAATGGATTGATCCAAAGTTTCCACAGAAATACAGTATTAATTCCTTTGTCATTAAGCAGTGTCAACTGATTCTTTTGAATAGGAGTCAGTGCTGATATGAATGGAGTCTAATTCACCCAGGTAAACTAATTTTGTTACTTTCTGAACACAGAGTGACAGCATGAAATTAACCAGATAATTAGCAAATTTAGCACTTTACAGAATCATACAGCTTTCTAAGAGGATCTGTTATTGCATTTGTCTGATTGTTAGTACCTTCTTTACATAGTCAGGAAACTAACATGATTATACCAAAAGCACAACCTCATTAGTCCCCTCAGGGAATTAATTAACCTGCTGTGTCTAGGAAACTGTAATAATCTTCTTAAGTTATGAGTTGCTGTGTTTAATATTACCATGTAGGTCCAATAAATGTAATGAATGATTAAGTTTTTGGAAACCCAGTAACACATTTATCTTCTGTCTGGATGAAAGGAGAGACTTCAGAAAGTGGGGAAAAAAAGATTTTTCTTTCTAAGGGTGGGACATAAAAAGGTATATAATTTCCTTCCCATATATTATGAAGAGTTTTGCAGAATTTTATTACTTAACTCCAGCATTTGTCACCTTCATAAATCAGTGATCCAAATTCATGAAAAGATAACTGATTCAATCCAATCATGATTTAGAATCTCTGGAGAGCATCTGAAAAGCTAATCATTTTGCAACATCAGTTTTGTGTTCTTCCTAGAGTGTTTGACCTCACTGGGGGCAGAGCTTAGGTAGAAAACAAAGTGTGAAGAAACAACCCCTGCAAAACTGTCCTTTGGCTAGCGTAGCATACTGTAATATCCCTCCTTTCTCCTGGACAAAATAAACTATGATAGGGCAGTCCATTTAAAAAAAAAAAAAAAAGTTAGGGTAACCTTATCAGAGGATAGATGAAGAGTACATCTTTAGTTGAGTGTAGTGTGGAAAAGTCCAAACTGTGAAACCTCAAATCAGAAGCCATATAGTCACATCAGCATGAAGACGCACCTTCTGGTATTCAGTACCAGTGGCCCCCAGGGCTGTAGTGTCACAACCACTTGCTTGGCACCAGCTCAGATGTCACCATGCTGTGCTTCTCCAATGTTATGGTAGAGCTATGACCAAAAGCAGCACAACTCACTCTGACTGGCAGCACAAGTACTGAAAGAGTCATGGATCAGGCAAAGGAAGAACTGAGCCAGAAGACTTTGTTGGCTTGTGAACAAATGGCTGTGGAGGGGAGAATGCATTTAGAGAAGAAATAAAAAGGTTTCTAGGTATGGAAGCAGCGAGCTTCACAGATTTACTCCCCAATTCAGAAAATGAAACTTTAGCCAAGAGTTCATTACAGCCAAGAGGTCTATTGGGAGCTGTCACCTCTTTGACGGCTGATGATGAGGGTAGCGTTATTAAGTCAGTTGGCATGCATAAGGCTTCAGAAGCTTTTGCTGGATTTACCAGCATCAGGTCCATGCTACAGGGAGCTCTTACTGTCTCCTTTACAACAGCTTTATGAAATAATGAAGTCAGTTTCATTCTGATGCTTTCCCAGCAATTTTTGGTGATTCATTTCTAAAGTCATATGAAGATGCAGTGCGGCATAAATTGTATATGGCTGAATTCAAAGAGAAGAAATCTGATTCTTGTCTCAGGCTAATGCATTTATTGTGCTAGTGATGCAATAACAATAAATGACAATATTTACAGGCAATTCATGTTCACCCATTAAAAAGCTCAACTCCTTTCCTTCAGGATATGCTAGTATGGCATCATACAGATATGCTTGTAAAACCTGATACTTTACTTGACAGTGCATAAATGCTCATAGTACCAGCAAATTGTGATGTAAAATGCTGCCATACTGAGGCTGTATTTTAAGTTGTAATCATGTTTTTAAGTAAATATGGAAAACCAAATACTCAAACTGCTATTTTGTGCTACATGGAAAAATATTATCACTTAAACTGCATTAAAATCTTGTTTGACTTTACACTAAGAATTAAAATGGCCTTTAGGTTTATTTACTTCTGAAGTCACTTAGTATGGACAAAATTCAGGCCTCTTTAATTCTTCTTAAGAGCATCCATTCAGGAATGAATTGTTTATCTAATCTACTTTAAATTCATACACCGACGATTTGAATTAAGAATCTTTATGCCCTTTAATTTTACATGCAAATATTTTTTTCTTTCATAAATTTAAAAAACAAGCTAATGAACCACCACCACTCAATAACAGTATTTCATAAGCACAAGACTTTCATAATAGGGTAGTTGTCTCCATTATGATACTCAAAAAGTAATTCAAATTAACTGAAAATATTATTGTAGAGGATAAATTAATCTGCACTAGACCTTCCTCTGTAGACACCTTTTTTCATAATTAAAGTGGCCTTATTTTAGGTTAACCCAAATCACAAACTTTAAGTATACTGAGGTCATTTTAATTCTACATGGAAAAAGTATTATTCATACATTAAATGTGGTTAAACAATCTACTTTAAAAGTTCATTCATATTTATTCACCTGAATGTGTCTGTATCTAGTCCTAAATTATAGGATTAAGATTGAAAAATCTAACACCTACTTCTGAATGGATTCACTATATTAATCAAATACTAAGATTCTAAGATAACAATATATAAACCTTTCCAAAATTTTTGAGATGTATTATCAGTTAATTAACTTGGGTATCTTGATATAAAAGTTTTAACTCAAGTTAAACACATAAACCTTAATATCAAATTCCCACCAAACTTCATTTTTTTCTTGTAAGAAAAAATCTTCTCATAACTCTAAAAAATTTAAGAAAATGACATTTCTTCCGTACAAATGAGTGGCAATTTCTATAGTAACTTTATATATGAGTAAATCTCAGGGACTTATAGAACTGAGAAAAATATTAGCTATGAAATTACTTTCACTGGGCTAAATTAATCCTTGGTGGTATTTTCAGGATTTCAGACATCTGAAAGAAATTATGTATTCAGTTTACTTTCTAGAGCTAGTGTGTTTTAGTGCTGCAGCCCCAAAGATGAATTCTGATCCACACGTTTCTCTGGATTTCTAGAGGTGAATTTTCACAAAGAGCAGAATACTGCATTGGGCAGGGCAGAGATAACAACTTACAAAGGGAGAAATGAGCCCAAAACAGTGCTAGCAATAAAAGCTCCGTTAGCTCAAAACTTGTTGTGCCATCTCCACTAGGGAGTCGATAAAAACAGTAAAAAAAATTCTGTGACCCAGTGCTCCATTGGTATTGGTTTCCATAGTAGCCTGAGGTACCATTTGCTCAGCCACAATCCTTTTCTGCAAATAATTGCAATAACTGTACTCCCAAAAAGAAGAGCGATGACCTCTTCTAGGGTAGACTCGTTTTTTTGTCACAAAGACGGCAAAAACAGCACCAACTACTTTGTCCTGTTTCAAAAAGTAAAATTGACGTTTTTGTTCTGGTCAAGCAGATAGCAACTGCATATTTCATAATCATCATCTCATCTAAATAGCGTTTTATCTGAGTTATCTACTTAATGTGATATCTAGATTATCTAGATAACAAGTTTCCTACTTAAACAAGCAAATCCAGAAGAGTAGTAATACATGGAAAAAGTAAAATATCAAACATTAAAAAAATAATGTTCTTAAGAATAACTACAATTGAATTCGGTATCTATCACTTCCAATAGACACTTAAGGGCAAAATTGGCAAAATTCAGCTTTGAGTAGCAGATTTGCAGGTAATATAGAAGGGGAAGCCTCACTTAGACCTTCCCTAGTGAGGTCTCTGCCTCAGTAACTTATTCACACTGTTCTACATTGACGTTTTCATCTTTTACAACTCTGTTGGGAGACTGTTTAGCATGAGCGTGGGTGGTGATATGCAGCGCTTTTCCCTTTTGGATTCCCTTAAGACTAAGAAAAACTTACTGCCTCTTTGATCAATCTTGATTTATGTCCAAATGGCAGCCCTCTATCATTCAGAAGTAATTCATTCATATCAGATCTTCATCTGCCCACTGATGTTAATATCTGCACATTAACATTCAAGAAAACTAACCTAATAATAGCTCAGGCTTCATGTGGGCCACATCAGAAATTTCACAGTTGTTAAATTCACTTACATAAAAATGCTTCTCCTGCTGAAGTTTCACTGCTGTTTGCAGAGCAGAATGCCCACTGTCAGAATCTTGGCAGATGTTTTATTGTCTGCAGCATGCGCAAAACCAGAAAGACAGACAGCACCTCCTTTCTCTCTCTGGCTGCTGCCCAATGAGAACAACAAAGTGGATGTGATCCAAGCTCATTCTTCAGGAGCAAGAAACATCATCCTGTGCATGAAACACAGCATCTCCAAAAAAAGAGTCAGATCACTTAAAGCTGCATGTCCTTGATACTTAACAGGATAAAGTCTGAGTTGCACCAGTGGAAGAAGAGCAGAAAGTGTTGCAGGTGTTGTTTATGATAAGACTAAAATAACTTCATGCAATTTTGAGTATAATTCTATCAAAGTCAGAAAGGTCTTTCCGAAGAGAAACCCAATTAATCACTATGAATTCGAATTACTGCCTGCAGCAAACCCTTGGAACTTTTGGTAGGTCAATGTGCAGCAGCAAGTGATGCATTCACTCAGAAGACTTTCTCTACATCTGTACTGATTCCCAGACATCACTGCAATTTACTCTCAAGACTTCAACGTGAGAAGTTCCTGGATGTGCAGAAGATAATGCTGATAAAGCGATCCACTAACCTCCACTGTGAATAGCAAATAAATTTTACATAAAATAAATGAGAGGTATTCCAATAGAACATAATTCTTCACAGTGATGTCGGTTAAACACAGGAAGGGGTTGCCAAGAGAGACTCTGAAACCTCTACCTAGGAGGATTTTCAAAGTTCAATTGGATGACACCGTGAACAATTGACCTAACTCTGAAGCTAGACCTGGTTTGAGCTGGGGGTTGGTAAAGATGACCTGCTGAGATCCCATTAAACTTATTTTTTTTCAATGATTCCTATGATCTACCCTTCTAGTGAAAAATACTGGACAGGTTTTAAAATAAAAGGAAGCCATAAATTGAAGAAAAGGTCTGTATGTGGAGAAATAGGGATGTGTACAAAGCATAAATTTTAATTCTTGATTTCCAATTGAGATAGCAGGTTTTAATACAAAAAACCCAAAACCCATTGGTCATGATGATATCTGAATAGAGAAGCTTAAATGGCTACAAACAGAAAAGAATTGTGTGTACTGCTGCAAAAGTTGAAGAGATGGGCATGAAACAGCAAGACTGTACTTCAGAAAAGGACTTCAGAAATCCATTCCTATTCAATGTATGAAGAAAGAAAGAAAATCTATACAGCTGAATAAATACTTCTGTAATGGGTGAATAGTAATGGGTGAACACTGAAATTGAGTGAATACATGTGATAAAAATACAATTCAACGGAATTAAGGTCAAAGGTAATACCGTTAAAAAAGATTAAATTTCACTGAAGTGGGTGAATAATTAAAAGAATACCATGAACCATGCCAAACTGGGAGAATTCTGAATTTTAAATATTTTTCTAAAATAATTTTTTTGGGGGGGAGACATAATTATATAAGGAAAAAAATTGCTTACATTTTCTGCTTTATCTGTTAATCAAAGGCTCCCTTTTCAGAAACATTTTGAAGACCATGTGTACATTGATAATATTTAAATACAGAGAAAGAATGAGTAACATTATGACCAAGAATAAATTCTAGCATCGGTCTGTAGATAAAATAGATTATTTCCAGTAAAAATCCAAAATCAAAACAGAAAAAGAGTTTAGGAAAATTAGAAGGAGGAGAAACAGTTTCTATAATCTGCTCACCTACCAAGATTTTTGTAATTTCCTTCCTTCCTGTGCTGGGTTTGATAATCTGCCCTTCTTCAAAACGGCCAGAGTATTTGCCTAAAGAACAGTACCAAACTCCTCTTCATTAGGTCACCAGGATGTTGTCATCAGCTGAAAAAAGTGACAGAATTTGGGATCTTGGTATTGCATAATAGGACTTGTAGTCAAGCATTCAGTCAGTTTTCACAATAACTGTGCTCGCATTTTCCAGTCAAAAAAAGCTTGTTTAACTAAATGCACCTTGAAAGAAATCGGCAGATCTGCAAACTTAACCAGAGAAGGACCACACAGCCCTTACAGATTGTTTAGAAAATAAATGAAATGAAAGAAGAGACAGATATCAACATCAGTCAACACCACTGTGGATGAATACGTGTTCTTGAAGCACTGGAAGTGAGTTGGCACTAATTCTAACTGCAGATTAAGACATTTCTCTGTCTCTCACTAGGTGTATCATTCACCTTTGCTCGAAGAATAGATGTAATCCAGTCCTGCCCCCCTCTGTATGCATCAGTACTTTCCCCCCTACACCCTGCTTCCCCAGGCTATCCAAAATTAGCTGAAGATAGAGGCTGAAAAAGTATTTAGGCCGGCCTGTTTTATGTGCCATGTGTTATTTAATTCACCTGATGTGTGCTCAGGGCAATGGCTGTGTTTCAGGTACCTTGATCTGTGCATGAACTAATAAATTTTTATGTATACTTAGCCTTGGTCTACTATTACAGCAAAATTTATACTGTATTTAAAAAGAAATCTTAGCAAGTGCATCCACTTCTTAAATGTACGTAGCCTTATTAAGGCTTTATTACCAGCTGCAAGGTATTGGCAATAATCCTGAGCATTCATTAGATGTTCGTGAGTAAACAGTTTTAAGACACCAGTTGATTGGTAACAATTAGCAAGTGTGCAAGGGCTATGATTACAAAATTTTGAGTAGGAATATTAAACTATTTCATAAGATTTATAATTACAGAGGTAAAGTAAGCCTCCTACCTAAATGGCTTTAGTATTAGAATTTTTTTAAAAAACTTGCACCCCCGTAAAAAGACTATCACATCTTTTACTCGGAATGACCACGACATTGAGAATATAATTAGGTGTTATTTTGCAGTACTGTCCTCATTCATAACGGGTATTAAACATTGCACTGAATGGTAGGTGGGTGGAATTGTTTTGGAGTTACGGGGGTTGGGTGTTTTTCTTTTTCTTACCATACCTGGAATGCATACATATGTTAAGGAAGTTTGCTTTGTTTATTTATTGTTCACCTTCAGAGTACAGACAAGCAAAATTCATCAACAATTTACACCCAGGGAACAAAGCACTGGTATTTTAGGCTGGTGTTTGCAGAACAGGTCTCTCCCATGACTGGTTGCCAGGCTGAACAGCTATGCCTTGATATTTTGTTCTTTCTTTGCTTTCAGTATGTCTTATGCTCACCCGCTGCATATTCGATTACAATTTTAAGGCATTCAGCTTCAGCCAGTATAGCTGCATCTTACTCATCTATCATAAGTCTGACCCAAACAGTACCATTAGCAACAGAAAAATTAGGAATAAATCCTGTTCTCCCGGACAGCACATGTCCCTTTGAATAACATGAGGGTCCTTTCTTTCTCTAAAATCCCATGCTTTACATGATACGTACATTTCAATTTCAGCAAAGAAAGAAAGCAGGAGTCTTGCCCATTATACAGGCTTCTATTATCCTCAAAGCTGATCTAATTTATCCATAATAAATGAAGCAGAAGCCTGACAGAAAAACATGACATCTGATGGTCTAATTAATATAATCACTTCCTAATAACATGGTTTTGCAAGTTCAGAGTTTACTTCCATCATCCTTTGTGCAAATAAATTTGATAGATCAAATGTTGACATGAATCCACAGCAATGGTGACCTAACCAAAGCCTTTTTAGCAAGTCATGAATTTCCTGCTTGAAATCTAATCTTGGAGGAAAAAAATCTGTACTTTTTTCTCTCTTACAGGACGTGAGCTGAAAAAGTAAAATGAAGCAAACATATAGAGAGCTGTAGTCATTACTTTCACCTGTCATTTTTCTCTACTTGGTGCTCTCTATTAAGTGAAAAACTATGCAATAGCCTCTTACAAAACAGAGGAACTCCATTATTATTAATTTTAAATAGTATTCAGTAGAAAGATTTGTGCTAGGATTGCAGTAGGGTAATGTTGCAGACAGCCATTCAAATTGCATTGGACACCAAATTTACATGTTAGATGCATCTTGGATACCTTGTCACCTTCTGAAACCTAGTAACACTAAATTTCCAACTCTGCCAAGGTTTAACCAAGCAAAGTATTATGCAGTATAAATACATTTCAGTAACTGAGGTCATTCTGAGGAGAACATTTACTTTTTTATGCGGCTATCTCTTTGGTTGTCTAAGCTCATCATCTTTACTCAAAAAGATCCACACACTAATTCAAAAAGCAACCATCATGAAATTACACTATAACCAAACTAATATTAAGTTTTTTATTCCAAACAAGGAAACGTATTTATTCTAGTTAGCCCTTGCTTCTACTGATTATGTATTTATATGTGTTTGGCCATGTGCCTTATAAAATTATAATAATTGCATAACAAGATTTACAGTTAGTGAATACTGCCTATCTTTGAGCTTTTATTATGGTAAGGCCCAAATTACTGTGCAATACGCAGTGCCAGAGAGAAAAGAGGCTGGTCAGACCATGCTTTGTGAATGATGCCTCTTATTCTGAAAATCACTACCTTCGTTTTTCACTTTTTTCCTTCTTCCAGCACTACAAATGAGCATAATAAGGCATGTGTTTGCAAACAGCTTCTTAAAATAGGTGTTATTAAGACCACACTAACAGTAAGAGAAGGTAAGGTAGTAAGACTTTAACAGTACACTCCCTTTCTATGAAACATATCCTGGAGCTTATTCTGGGTCACAGCTCCACCTGCACTCCCGGGACACATCCGTTTGGAGTGCCAGTACTTTGCTGACCTCTGTGGTAGGCCACTAGTCTTCATCATCTTCACAAGCAGATACATAGTGCTGTATTCCAAAAACCTGTGAAGACAGTTCCTCATCTACAAGAATTCATTCCTCAAATTTGACACTTCACACTCATTCCTCAATGTAGGTTTTCCATCCACTTCCTCGTCACAAGCACTTAAATACAGATTCTGCAACTTTCTGAAGTCTGAAATTTTGTGTATTTTCAGTCTTTCTAAAGTCTTAGGTTTGTATTTTTTATACAAACTTTTTACAAAATTATAAACTATATTTACATTCTTCTAGTCCTTGGTTTCCACAGTAATGCCAGTTTCTGATAAAAAAACATGGCACTTTTGACTCCACATATAATGCATATCATAGCACAAAAAATTAGTCACTTTGTTGAGAAAGACTAAATTCAGATGTGTCTTGGGCACTCCTCCTCTTTTTAACTATTGTCATATGAAATGCAATAACAAATCTCGACTGTCTTTACAATATTTGCATTCATTCATAAGAGCAGACATTTGCAAAGGATGCATTAATACTTTCCTTGCATGAAGAAACTGGATTTTGTACAGCATTTTGTGGTATCTAGTTTTTGCTTAACTTTGGACACCAATACATGTACCTGTCTCTTGAGCACTGAGCTACGCTACTTTATACCAAGAACCTGGATGGCTATAGAAAAGTATTCCTACTAGATGTTTCTGAAGATGATTGCCTTAGAGGAAAAATTTGCCTGAAGGAAAATCAGAGCAGCCTCATTTATTCAAACAAAGTGCAGTTTACAATACATATTTTTAATATCATGTTGATATTGTGGTTTTTTTAATAATGAAATTTTGTTTTATCTTTATCCTTCTTTCTCAAATTGCTCTTTTTTTAACCTCAGCCACATACTCTGAATTTCCTGTTGTCATGCAGGTCTCATCTATACGACTTACTTACTTTTCTGCAATCACGACATGAAACCTTTTCCTTCATTCTGTTGGGCTTCAGAAGTTTGATTTGGATGCTTTATTGTTTAAAAAACTCCCATCCCTCTACTTTGCTTGTTTTATCCTCAAGAGAAGAGTGAGGGAAAGACAAGAAGAATCTTTTTTACCCTTTCTATACTGTGCTTTTATCCAGGAGCATCACATTGCACTAACACTGTTGGTACTGTACGCTCAATATTGATGGTATGTAGAATAATGGCATTAATTTCTAGATAACACAGGTATACATCTTTCCAGTGTTTGATTCCCTAAAGGAGAAAAGGAACAACATTAACCCTAAGAAGTATGAGAGAGTCAGACTAATAGGGAAAAATGATGGTTAAAAAACCTAAAAGCAAAAATTTTTAAGGAAACAACTGAAGAAATTGTAAGATGAAAGAGCAACATTCAAAGATGTTGATACATAATCTGCCCTTTTCTTCAAAGAGCTTTTCTTGAGTATGACTAGACAAGTATTAGCAGTCTACAAGGTTGTCTTGCCCAGAAAACATGATCAGAGAGAGAAGAAAGCAATTACTCTAGTTTTCAAGAAAGGCAAATAATTCTGTTATTTATACAACACCTGACATTTCTGCAAGATGGGTCGCTTTCAGAATCCAATAGACTGATGACCAGAACTACACCTAGGCATTTATAAATAAATAAAGCAAAAAAACCCCAAACCAAACAACCTAGCTTTAAATGTTTTATGTAATGTATTCTGTATTCCTACATATAAAAAAATATTAAAAAAACAAACAACATTATGGTATTTGTATTGCCTAACTTGGGATTTATACTAAGACTTTGCTATGTGCTACATAATATTTAAAAGTAAAAAAAAATAGAATAAAAACTTTTTTACAGAAATCATTAGTGAAATGATCACTGAAAAAAACAATATTGTATCTAAATCTTTGCACTTCAGACTAATAAAATCAACACACGCTAAGCAGGATTTCTACTTTCAAAATTGCACAAAACATTCATCACTCACACGTTACATTTCCTAACCTGTGATTTAGGTATATATGAATCAATTGGGTCAGAGCACCCTACAGTTCTACTTCACAGTTGCAAGATACAATTCCCCAATGAGGGAAATGAATTTTCCTGTTATCATTTTCAGCTGTTTATATTTTTCTAAACATTTGACTGGGTTCTAGAGAAGGGCTGCTACAGTACAAATATAAAGTGTTAGTCAATAGGCAGAATGTAGTCATGGCAGTTCTTTAGCACAGAAACTGAGACCATAATGCTTTTAGATTATTCAAATTATACTGTCAGTAGCACAAGTAAAATTAGTTCTCAAACCATTTCACAAAAAGCAGAAGACCATACTGTCACTCAGGTCCGCGCATATGAGACAACTCTTGTCCATTTAACATAAGTTTTATCCCAGTAGAATAGTTAATGAAAGGGAAATAATGGAGAAAACTGTCAAATAAAGCAAGTTAGACAGTTGTTACTTACAAAGACAATATTGACTGCAAGTAAGTTAGACTTGTTTGCCCAGTCGAAAGCTAGATTTCAAACCATAAAAGCCACAGTATCCTGCAATTAAATTAAGAGAAATGATGTACTCGAGCAAAATGTAATTGACATGGATCACTTAGCAACAGAAAGTTACAGCTCTTCAATTTGCAGAGGAAGATGACCTTGATTCTTGACACAGAAAGGCTGCTAAGGAGCTTTACTTACTTAGGGGTCAGGAGGCACAGAAATCCTTGATAGTTCAAGTGATTTATTTTTGTTTTTCCCCAGGTGTGCTAGTCAATTCATCTAGAAGATGCTTTTCTCCCCCACCTCTGATAACAGAAAGAAAGCGCACTGCTCTGAGAACAACATGAAGCTTGAATACATAAGAGTGACCAAGAGAAGAGAGTCTTAGTACTTAACATGAGCATGGTGATGGTTCATGGCAAGAGAAACTACTAGTAAACACAGAATGAAAAAATGTGTGTCATACCTCAGAATGTATTTTAGCAGTACAAATGAGAAAATTTGGAATCTCCACTGTCATATCACTAAAAGCACAAGAAAATGTACTAATTAGCTGTTCTTTAGAAGGAAAAAAAAATGACAACAAAAGTTTGCGAGGCTCACGAAATGCCAGTTGATCATCTGGAAGCCTTTACTGATTAACAGCAAAACTTTTTAATTCCTTGAATGTGCCTACACTAAGCAAGAGAAGACAAGCAGAGATGGGATAGATAAATTACATATTAAAGTATTTTTTTATCTTTAGTTGATATTACTGGGGGGTGGGGGTAGTGGTGTGTATTCTGTTCTATTTTTATATCTGCAGTTGTGAGGGCAGCCAATTTTCAAGTCCAGCCTGCTGTAACTGCAGTATTAGCGAGTTTGCTTTACTTACAAAGGCATTTGATTCCTCCCTGATGAGTTACCAATGCTAATCCATCAGAACTGAAGTGGTTTTTGGACCCAGGAAGAGTTCTTATCCCCTTTGAAGCTGCAGGTATGTTAAAGACAAATGGAGGTTTGGGAAATGGGTAGTGATCAGTCACAGCTAGAAACCAAATGGAAAAGAGGGCTGTGAAGTATCAAGTGACAATAACGTCTCTCCCCTGATTAGAGGCTTTTCTAACATACAAGATTAATCATTAATTAGAAGTAAAGTCAGAAGGCAATCTGTGCCCTAACTCATACCAGTAGCGACTTTTTCTTTAGATTCTTTTGCTTATCTTTCTAGTGTAGGAATGTGGCTTTCTTCCTGCTAAGGGAACCTGGGTATGGTGGACTTCAAGGCCAAGGCTATTTTCTTCCCCAGTCTGTTTGCTATCGCCTTTTTAGGTTCATCCAGCAGTGAGGCTGAGCATGCATTCCCAACATGCACAAGCAAAATGCAGACATCCATCCACAAAGTGAGCAGTGCCTTTGATGCCCACCATGGAGGTATCAACAGCATTTACAGAAACATGAACATCACAGTCCCGTCCTGTTCTCCCTCTTCAGCTGATCAGTTTATTACTGGACACTCACACATCTTCACTCTTCATTTGCAGTCACTCCTGTATTTGCATATCCCGAGAACAGACACATAGGCTGACCCAGAATCTGTGCCCAAACCCATGGCCCCTTATTGCCTTGGACTCAGGTCTAATCAGGTCTAACCTTGGGTCTTTCAAGGTTCTGGTCTCCTCTCATTTGTCAACTAGTCCAGCTTGAAGTGTGTTAGTGAGGCACCTCCACACAGACTGCAAGATCACACAGGAAGAAATTAGGACTAGAGTTTAAGGACAGATTAGAGTGATCAAGCATGGAGCTCAGACAGACAAACCTAGCAACCAGCAAGCAAGCTAAAATAGGACTGTTTCCTTTTGTCCTCCTCATTTCCATTTTCCCATGCTTCTTCCTCCTCCCATCCACCTGCCTTTTCCCTGCCTTTGGCTCCTCCTCTCCTCCCTTAAAAATTACAGAATAAATTTTGTATTACAGAATAAATTCCCACGTTGCCTCTGTAACATCCCATGATAAATTTCTCATAATCCCACAAGCTTCCTCAAATATCTCATATATATTGCCCCTCTACTCCACTCTGGTGAGACCCCACCTGGAGTACTGCGTCCAGCTCTGGAGTCCTCAGCACAAGAAGGACATGGACCTGTTGGAACGGGTCCAGCAGAGGGCCATGAAGATGATCAGAGGGCTGGAGCACCTCTGCTATGAAGACAGGCTGAGACAGTTGGGGCTGTTCAGCCTGGAGAAGAGAAGGGTCCAAGGAGACCTTATAGCAGCCTTGCAGTACCTAAAGGGGGCGTACAGGAAGGATGGGGAGGGACTATTTATCACAAAGTGTAATGACAGAACACGGGGTAATGGTTTCAAACTGAAGGCAGGTAGATTTAGATTAGATATTAGGAAGAAATTCTTTACTGTGAGGGTGGTGAGGAACTTGAACAGGTTGCCCAGGGAAGCTGTGGATGCCCCATCCCTGGAAGTGTTCAAGGCCAGGCTGGATGGGGCTTTGAGCAGCCTGGTCTAGTGGGAGGTGTCCCTGCCCATGGCAGGGGGGTTGTAACTAGATGATCTTTAAGGTCCCTTCCAACCCAAACCATTCTATGATTCTATGATTCTGTATATAAACTTCCCCCACTTATCAGTTACAAAATGTTGCTTGAGCATCTCCAAGGCTTTCAGTTGTTCCTTCGGTTGTGTTTCCTCAATCTGTGACCTGAGACATCTGGTCTTTGGTCCCCTTTATCTCCTGTGCCTTAGTGTTTGTGTATCTAGGTGGGGTTTATTACTGTTTCTACCTCTAGTCTTTTGTTTTCATGTTGAATACCTGTTAAGCAGATATGCCCACAAACCAGATGTCCTTACATTCCAAGTATCTACATATCCCTTACATTCTGCAATTCCGTACACTTCCTAGTGTCATCTAAAAAATGTATTTAACAACACTAAGCAAGCTTTGGTGAGTGCCTTGACACATATAATCTTTAAATACCCATTCCAGGTTTGTTTTTAGATGCCATGAAGTTTTTTGTAGGTGTCTGCGAACTCAAAGTCTTCAATTTGATGATCTAAATAGCACACTGAGTTATATTCTTATAACATTATGTTCTACAGGTACCTTTTGGACTAGAAAAATGTTTTGTACAAGTACATGAAACAAAGACGTGTAGATATTACAAAGAAATAAGGTTTGCTTTAAGCAAGGGCAAGTAACTACAACACGTGCTGAAAACAGAGGGAAGTAGCTAAACCAAGATGTCTCTGGTTTGAGTGTACGGAGGAAGCAACAAATTAGTTCTAATTGAAACAGAGTCAGAACTATACAGTGAATTACAAGGCTATTCTATCACCACTGACTCTCAGCAAGCCTGTAACTAGTCTTCTGTTTTACTGACACCGTACCCCTTAGTACAGTAATCGTTGCGGTAGCACTTCATTAATCAGAAATGACCTGACTGAGAATATTCTCTCTTTCATATACTAATGCAGCTGAACTAAATTCATATCCAATTTATGAACAGATAAATGAGAGTTTTTAGGAACTAATCCTGAAATCTCTGATTCCCAGACCACCCCCAGAAAACTGATTCCTATCCTGTCGTCTTAGGTCTGTCTTTCACTTCATCAGCTGAGCCCCACTAACTGAAATGACTGTGTACTATTTTGCTATCTACAGTTTCCCAGCTAATGATTTCAGTCTTATGCTACTCAGTGCAATACTTCAGCCTCAGTATGAGAAAAGTCACTTCAGCATTCTGATGCTTTTCATTCCCAATACATGCCCAGCCCACCAAAACTATCCTGTGACTGTCAGGATTTCAATCCTTAGGATCCTGCAGTGCTCCAAAATGTTATTGTTACAGATTATACCTTGCCACGTTATATATAAGACAGCATGCAGTCTGAACGCAGCCAAAAGCCATATATATCCATCAACAGCAAAGGTAAGATTGGCAGTTAAACAGAGGACTCCTGTTCAGGTAGCACTGAATCCAAATTTTGTCTGAACATTAACCAAAGAGGCATTGGTTCTGGATTTGTCAATGTCTTATATGAGAAGGTATCACTGAATAAGGTGCTGGCAAAATGGGGTGATCTGCAGGAGACTTTAACCCTCTGCACTCCAGCTATAATTACAGATCTACATACAACTTACTTTGCAAAGGCCAGTGTATAAATTGAGTGGTAGCTATCTCCTGGTTATGCCAATTTATTCACAATCAGATGCATGTTTTGCTATGTCTGCTTCAAGGGCACAGTCATCAGCATGCATGATTACCTTAATGATTTTGTGGAGCACTGTAGCCCATTAGGATAATTGGAAGTACATCCATATTCTAGCATGCATTCCTTTGCTAGACAATATTCTTCAAAACGTTTAAGAAAAAAAGAACATTGTTGTACCCATCACACAGCCTGATTCAATGATTGGAAGAGGATCACAAACTACACACTTTGACCTCAAATATCAGGGGATGGAACAGACTTATTTTATCAGTAAATTTCTCTTGTGGAACATGTCTTGTGGAACTGTCACCCCAACATGTCTGCAAACTGGGAATCTTTATGCTAAAAAAATGTATTGGCAGCTATCAGAACAGAGTAGGAGAAAAGGGGTGCTCAGTAAAGGAAGGCGAGCTGGCAGCTGTGGGTGACAGCATGCCCGGCAGGGCAGCACCCTCATTGGCAAGGGCACAGACTCAGGGTACCTGCAGAAGCTAAGCAGAGTGAGCATGAGGATGGTAATAAAGTTCATATGAAGACCAATGATCTCCAGAGAAATCCACAGTGGTGAGGCAGGTCTAAAGTCAGCCAGGAAGGCAAGGTGCAGCAAGACACATGGTCAGGCACAGGCAGAGCTGCACTATTGCTCAGGGAGATCCCAATGGTGAGAGCCTGAGCTTAAAAGCATCACTCAAGTGAAGGGGACAAGTGCCTACCAAGGCTTTTGAAACCTCTTGCTCAGACAGCTCACTAACTCAAGGCCATACAGATGCCATATCACATTTGGTCTGGGGACCAGACAGCCAAAACATCAGGATGCAGAAGAGGGTGTTCACCGCCCTGACAAGTACGGTCAAGAATAAAGTAGTGCAATTATATTCCCCATTGTCTCTCTTTTAAGCTAAACAGACTATGGCAATAGTTTAAAAACTATACTAGGTAATTCATTTAAAATGTCTTCCTCTTGCTCTTCATCTTTTATAACCTTGGTCTTTCCACAGAACCCCTAGACCATCTGTTGAGCAACATTCGCTGTATCCGGCTCAGATTCAGCATGACACGCTATTTCCTAATTATTCCAGTGACTGTTTCCCTAACAGAAACAAGAAACATAATAATTTGTCTGGCTTCAGCTGATCAAAAATGTTCTATCCAGCATTTCAAGACACTAGAAAGGGAGACCAGCAGCTGCGGTTTTTCAGTTGTTCCTTAGAGCAGCATTACTAATAGCCAACATTAGCATGCAGTTAACACAAAACCAAATAATCTTTATTACAGTAGAGATCACTCCCTAAAGCTTATACATACTGTAAGACACCAAGATGACAAAACACTTTCAGAACTGAATACTCTTCTTCTGCCATTAGAATCAATATGGATCTTGTCCTTTGACTAGGGATTCAGTGAACCTAAGAAATTCCTCAAGCAGTAGTTTCCAACTTCTTTTTTATTACCTACACAGTATAAATGGTCCAGAGTGGTCCAGGCAATCTGTTCACTCATATTGCTTGCAGCTCTGTGACCTTTTCATAGCAACTACTTAGGCTGTTATGCTTAAAAATTTTGACATCATTGGACTACATCCTTAGATTTCCCTCCAGCATTCAAATTGCACCTAATGATTTTCATGGGTTCAGAGCAAAACTGTTATATAGCTGAAATCATCCACCAAGGAGTTAATTTAATTCAGTCTTTACAGCCTGACTAAACCCTACTTTTTTTTCCTCAGTTTTAAATTTGTGCCATAGTAGAAACCTCAATGAGACTTAAGCTTTATAAGCACTACCTACGATGAACAGAAGTAGGATGTAAATATTGTCTCTAAATATACATAGAATTCAAGCTACTAAGTCAAAGGACAAAAAATAATAAAAATAGCCAGGAATGAATTTAACACAGAAATTGTCATACTGCTAACCATCGGAGCACTCAGGTACCAGAACAGACTCCCAGGGGAAGCGGCAACAGCAAATTGCCCCATAGTTTTTGAGAAGATCAATGAATTTATGAAAACAAGCATATGAAATGCAGTGACTACACAATAAGGACTGGACTTAATGGACAGGTGGAATTTTTGAGTCCTATCTGGCTAAAATATCAAAAAATATTATTTGGAATTTCTGACAATTTTACTGGAAGACTGAGTCTTAAGAAAATGCCAGGCAAGGAGTGGGGGCATTGTCCTCCAAACATTTCTTCTGAGTGGCTAATGTTGATCCTTCTTCTTGCATGCATTCAAATATTTCTAACAGCCTCATTTCTAATTTTCTAAAGTACTATAGAAATGGCTGAAAGTTGTAGCTCAATATGAAAGCAACTGTGAATTACCCTTCACTTTAATACTATCAAAAAGACCCATTGACACACCACTACTGGCTTTAAAGTATGACAACATCTCTGAAATAGTGAAAATTTCAGGCCAGTTTCATAACCCAGGTGGTACACGATAACATTCCTCTGAATCACCAATTGCTCAAATGAGATAATCAATGGGTAAATTCTGAGCTATTCCCATAAATATATATAGTTTTACAAAACCTATATAAATAGCTTATTTCCACTTAGGTACATCACCATGATTTATCTTCAGATTTCAGTTCCTCCATTGAACTTTCTGTTCCTTTTTCCAAAAATAGATTATGAATTTCAAAAATCACACTCCTAAACAATGTGGTATTTTCCCCCTTAAGAAATACATGTAGCTATGTAGGTTCCATGGCAGTTTAATAAACTTCTAAAATCTTTAGTGTTTGCCTGCAGCTGGCAACAATTTTAAACACTATAAATTTGTCAAAATATTTAACTAGCCCATAAATACAGGAAGTCGTGGAAGTAAAATAGAATAGATCAAAGTAAGAAGAAACAGTTTATCATTTCATACAAAAGCTCATAAAAATCTGTAACTTAACATAGGATTAAACCAAACCAAAAAAAGGTAATAGGGATACTTATCATTAAGGCATTGGAACACAACCTCAAAACTTCAATTACCTCACCAGCTGAGTTAAGAATAGAAACCAAAACCACGGCAAAAGGATAGCAAAACAATCGAAATCTAGATATTTCTAAAAAATAATATTATTTTAAAAATCAAAAGCTAAAACCGAAGATTTTTTTGCAGTTTTAATTAGGGACGGGAGGGTATAGAGGATCCTTGTTCACATTTGAGACATTCATGTCAAGCTCTTCTGAAAAAGCACATATTTGCCAGATAAGTTCACCACTGCTCAGCTAGCATGAGGCTTATGGGAGCAATAGACTGCTGGAAGTTCATTACGTTGTCCACGGTGAAATGCTAACATCAGACAGCCATATGTTGCTATAAAAAGTTTTAGAGCCAACAAGAGCTGAACAAAACAGTGGGGACACAGAGCTATATCACAGCATGTGTGTCACCAGATTCTGAGACATCTTGCACCTGCAATCCTGAAAAACAGTACAGGACAGAATAATTACACTATTGAGCAAATCACGTTATGCCAGACAGCTATAAAGGAGCCCCTCCTCTCCTTCCTGAAACCTCTTCTTCCCTCCCTTCCCTTGGGAAAACTTAGCATTATCTTTTACACAAAACTCCAACTGTTTTATGCAATATACGGCAACAAAACAAGTTTCTCCTCTCATCAGAATATATGGGCATCAGCCAGTATCTAGCAAAGAGAAGATGAAAACTCCATTGCTAACTAAAGTATCTGCCTTTACTGGAGCAGAACCAGCCACAGGGCAAAGTTTATAACCTATCCACAAGTAGAAAGCCACATTTATACCAAGCCCAGCTGCTCTCTATTAGAGACATTACCTCTATCTAGCCATAGTTTAATCACAGCGGTTTACAAAAGTTGCCCTTAAAAACAAACCATTAACATTTGACACAAACTACAAGGCTCATTTTTTCAGAACATTTCCCAGAAGATACCAAGCAAAGCCCCATTCATAATCTTCCTTTTAAATTGCAATGCCATATTAGTCCATTTGGCAAGCAATTAAGACTAACACTTGATCAAAGTAGAAGAAAACACAATCTTGCTTCCTTTAGTTTAATTACTGAGAAAACATTTAAGTAAACAAACATGCATTTTAATTGCTTACAAAACAAGGAGAAAGGGACAAAAATCTCTGTGATTTGTAGTTCACTAGAAGATGATGTTTGAGGGGGATTTTTAAGGTTTCTTTTTTTTGGAGTGGCACATAGCATTTTTTTTCTTGGGTAATGTATTGTTTGACAAGGAATAACCTAGATCTTTGGCAAAATGGGTAAGTAAGTAAGTGCTGAGATTGTTTAATAAAACAAAAATCTAATATCTGGTGTCAAGCTTTAGCAAGTCTTTTTCTAATTAATTAAGAAAAAAAAATAACCAAACATGTTTATGTCTCTCTACTGAGACTGGAAATATTTTCCTAAGCTGATGTAGAAGTTGTTGATTTCTGACTGAGGCTAAAACCAGCATGTATTCACTTAAGTAATCTGCATAGGCATCAAGGTCTGGACAACTGTCTACAGGATTTGGCATAATGATGTTCCCAGAACCATCATGTGTAACAACAGGGCTTTGGGAAAGTCTGAGCATCCAACTCTATACCCCAACCCCTTAAACACCGAAATTACTTTCTAGCTGTATTAGGATCTCTACCTATTGAACCAGAATTTAACTCATGGTAAAAGCTATACAAATATAGGAGATAATCACTGCTCTGAGAGCAGAGACAATAAAATTAATGTAGATGTTATAAAAGGACCATTGGGACAGCAGCAGACAGAATAATACACTGTGGTCTAATGTCAGCACTGTAATACATGTGAACTTATATTTGTGTACATGGCAGAAAAGTTCATTACAGTCAGTAAGCTTCTACTTCATGTATTTCCTTGTAGTCTATTGAGATATCGATTCGAGTTCCTTTCCACAACAGGTTTCAATGGTTGATCATCAGGTACTTTCATTCTCTCTGAAGTGCTGTATTTGTATCTATTATCCTTTTCCAGCAATAGGATAAAATTAGTTTCTTTTTTAACTTTTAGTCTCTAAATATGTTTTATTAAAATTCACTAATTTTTTGCATTACTACTCTGTAGTTTCAAGTATTTAGTGTTTCTTTTTCTTGCAGGATATTAGCCTCATCAGTTTGAATTTCCTATGTTGTAAAAGGAAACTTTGCCTGAAAAGTGAGGCAGGTAAGATACAGCAACCACTACTAAAAGGATATTTTTCCATTTTGAAAACAAAAGTCAAGTGATTTTGATTTAGCTGGGGAAGAAAATGCATCTTTTAGTTTATATGAAATGTAATTGCTACTACTGTTCTGCTTAGTACTCCTGATTAACTTCAGGAGATGTAACTCTCTAAATTTCACTGTTTAGGAAAATTATTCATGTGTCAACCCAGATCACAACTTCTGGGCACTGCAACACCAAAACGTTAAGAAAAAAATAAATGTAGCTTGTGGATTAATCAAAGGTAATTTATGCTGAAAGTTACTGTTGTTGACAAATGTCAAGAGAAAGGCTCTACACAGAGGTGCTGTTTCGCAGTACCACCAAACCGATCTAGCAGGCAGACGCTGTGTGAAGTGGTGGTCCTGCGTCCTCACTGTTCCAGGCCCAGGTCCCCACCAGGAACTCATCACCTTTTCTTCATACTTGCATAGGTACCAAGCTGACTGTGTGGCAAGCCAATCCTGGCAGCTAAACAGTGGAGAACTAACCCTACCAAAAAGTAATACTTTTCTTCCCTTTAGTGCCTTGCACCAGCTCACCACCAGATCAGACAAGCACTAGTGCTGGCGTAAGAGGCAGAGCAGGAACACACAATTCCTAAAGAGGGAGGATGGTGGAAGCAGGACTGTTCCTGTGACTGAAGGCTAACAAATAAATCACATTAATTAGATTATGCACCTTCGCTATAAGAAAGGTTTTAATAGGTTTCTTATACAGTGTTGTAAAAAATTCCACCTGTGTTGCTACATTGCATGATTTCCCATGAAAAAAAGATTAACTCTCTCTTCTTGAGAAAGTAATGGTTACATTATACAGATTGCCTTCGTAACTATTGGGAAGATCATTCCAGGTGACCAGATACAGATTTTCAGCCTGGTGACAGAGACCAAGACACTCGTTGCTTTAACTGATGCAGAGATTCAAGATCTAGGGCAAAGCACCATTAATTTATCTAAAAAGTGAATAGCAGGCTTCAAGTAAACTACTTTTCTTTAAGGAGTAAAGAAACCAAGAATAGATATTTTTATTGTTTTCAGGAAAAACCAACACAAAGAATGTCAGAAACCAAGTTTTATGCAGCAGTCTGTTTTTACTGGAACATGATGGAGGAGTTTACTGAAAAAATGTGGAATTACAATGAGGAACATTTTAGCTCATAACCTTTTCTTGACATTCTGTTTGCTCTTAATCACCCATAAGTTCACTTAATATAAGAACTATGTTTTCTTAAATATCATCCTGCGTATTCAGGGTGGGGGGGGTGGGCAGAAGGGAAGAGAGAATGTACATTCTTAAGTGAACTCAAATAGGCACACTGGCATTTGCACAGAATGTCAGATGTTGAGGGAAATCAAACACCGCATTTCCTCGCTGGCTTTGCAAGGTACTGCTGCTGCTGCAAAGGTATTTCTGGGAAGAATACAATTCAAAAAGAAAGGAAAGGATGAAACAATCTTAGAACATGAGAAAGACTGTGTAATAACTAGATATCAGTTAGGCTAAACAGTCTTGCCTCTGACTTTAGCATGGCATGTAAAAGGCATAGGGCACGCGTTGACTGCCACAGGCACGATTTTGCTGGTACAGAATGCTGGGCAACAAAGAAGTCAGCCACCTCTTAGCTCACATCTATGCACAATAGGAGCTGATACAGATTCTCTTGGCAGAGGATGTTTATCCTTATGTTTGTTGCACTTGAGCATTAGGCAGAGCATTAGAGTGACTGGCTACATTTAGGCTGCAGCAGTAGGGGAGGTTTGTGTTCAACCGCTGGGACAGAATAGTGAATAAGCAAAGGAAGAGAAACAAGGCGGCTGGCTTGCACAGATTACCACAGCACAGGTGGCCTGTCAGACACGGGATGATTTGCCTTATTAAGTATTCATTAAAGTATACAGAGGGACTTCGTGGAAGGAAACTCAGCTTGACAGACAGACAATCTGTACACAGTACCCTAAAAAAAATGCCACTGAAATCCCACATACAGCAGAGAATTTAGCATCAAAAAATGTCGCTTATATGCAGCTTCCCGTGTTTGTGATCTCCATGCCAGGCAGTCCACAGGCATTTATATGTTTACAGAATAAAAGACGATGTAGTACTTTTGCATGTTATAAACAGTGGTGTATAATATTGAAGCAATAGAAGATAATGGGGCAATTTAAAGGATATCAATATATTTATTTTTTCTTTCCTTCTTTAATCATGAGGGTATATACAGGCAATACCTCACTTGTTTGAAGCTGCCAATTACACTCTAGACTTCAGTAGTTAAGGGGTTTGTTTTATTCTTCTTTCAGTAATTTAAAAGTTTTATATTGAACTTCAAAAGATGGCTTCCAAGGAAAGGTTTTAAAGCCATCAAGAATGCATTAATACAAGTTAGTACAGTATCTTAACTGCTACCGACACAGATGACCAGAGGCAAGGAAGCCAACTTCTTTCTATTCATCCAATATTGAAATTTGAATATTCAATATTGGTACTTGACTACCTTTCACAAGGAACAACTGTTCTCCCCTTAAGCTCCCAGCAGCTTTGCCTCAGATCTGTACCAGACACCCCAGTTCTAGCTCCTGACTCCTCAGGGAATTACAGCTTAATATAAATGATCTGAAAAGCTGAAAAGAAGCTGAAAAGAAAATTTCAGATATGTAACACCATTTCTTTTGCAGACCCTACAGCTATTATTCCATATGGTTGCTTGTTGCAGAATTTGAAGTGTATGTTCTTTTGCCATAATCAGATGTGCATGCACTAAAATAGCTGCTGAAACTGTGCCTCAGCTAATTTTTGCATTAAAGCTTCCTATTCATCTCTATAAACAGCTAGTTCACCAGATTCAGAGAACTTGCATTTCCTGTGCAATATAGCCTAAAGGATTCAGGATAAACAAAAAAAACCAAAACAAACAAACAAAAAAAAACACAAAAAACCCCCCACCAAAACCAAACCTCAGACACACACACAAAAATCTTTAGCTATCTACACAAAAACTAATATTCGGTATTTAACTAGAAGACTTAGAAAAGTTGAAGAAAGTTATACTCCTCCATAAGAATACTTAATTGAGTCTTCAAAGCATTTTAAATGCCATCTGTCACATACAGAAATGGTTTCTTTGCTGTTTCCTCTATTTTTCCCAACCTTTGTGTTGGTAGAGAGGGGGAGCAGGGGCTAGAATGGCTTTTTTGATTAATTTTATACCAGTATGTCTTAGGGCATCCCCTGATCTATTGAGTTCCTTCCTTTTATGATTTTAGCTTTGCTCTTGCAAATCATTCAGACACTTTCCACCAGTAGAACAGTAACCTTTAGCTTTTATAGAGTAATGCTGTACAGAATCAAAGTACAGGCAGCAGTCAAACACTGCATTGACATTTAGGAAGCAGATGACGCCATTAGGGAGCAAAGGGCCTCACAGCAGGAGTAGCGCTGCTGAAGCATCTCTGGAAAGTTACCTTCCAGATATTTTAAACTAAATGGATAATCCTACCCAAGGGCATGGTTACCTGGACTGTGGTTACAACAGATCTGTGTTAAATGATTGTCACCCTAGCTGTCTCTCCCCAGTATGCTGCTGGTTGCTGCTCCATCATATCTGTTTTACCATTCCCTTGACAGAAGGCTCTGTTTGGTGTCTTTTTCTTAAAATCATTTTATTTAACAGAAATGAGGCTGAGAACGGAGAGACAAATTTTCAAGATGGGAAAAACAAAAATATTGAAAAGATATCATCTCCAGTGTAGTGCAGAGAAAGATAGGAGGACATGGGAAAGGAAAGAAACTGAGAACAGAAATTACTTTAACTATGTCTGTCTTAGGCAGAATAATTTATGTAAGCAAGGAACTAATATTCTAAATATCTCCCATGCAATTTTACTTAATATTCCTCGCAGTTCAGGGAAACTGCTTTGTAATACATAGTCCCTTACACTTTCCTAAAAAAAATTATTTGCAAATGCCAATGTTTCCACAATATACCAAGATATAAAGATTATAATGATATTGACTGTGATTAATCTCTCTAAGTGGTTGAAGAACTACAGTCCTATTATGGAACAACAATTTCCTGTGAAAATACACCCTTCTGCTGCCAGTGGAAGGAACATATCTGTCTCCATTTCACAGGCTGTATCTTTACATTCCAGTGGCTTTTGCAACAGTAAGAGAGGAAGTCCTTAGTGAGAGAACTGAAATCAAACACTTAGTTATCTCTTAAACTATCAGTATAAATGTTACAGTAGTATTGCACAAGAGCCTACAAAGCAAACAAACAAATAAACAAACAAAATCTATTAATGTCAAAATATGTGAAAATGACATCTACACAACCCCCTGCTATCAGAGTGCCACCTCTGGTATTCCACCATTTCAGAATATGAGGACACTTTGCCCAATTTTATATTAAGAGCAGTCCTCCGGTTCAGTCTAAGCAGAGAGGCAAAGGTTTTCATGTACAAGCTTCATTGGGAATGATTAGAATAAAGTTCATGTAAAGATTAGCAGTCTACCATTTGGTCCTGGGCAATTAAAGAACTCTTGTCAAAATCTGTGCTCATTCAAAAGTTCAGTAGTTATCAAGTGGTCTTGCAATATTTATGTTACTGCAAGGCTGTTAGTCAAGTGAAAAAAAAAATAGTTAAAAACAGGTCTGGAAGAATGATAAATTGTTTGCCTGGCAGTGGAGGAACAAAAATTGAGAAAAACTGATCAACTTTAAGAAACACCTTTCCATTATCTGCAAGTTTCTGCATGTATGTACACATGAAGGAAACCTAGGATGATTTGCGATTGCATTTGCAAATTGTTTGCCTATCTTTTTCTTTTTTTTTTTTTAAGAGACTTTGGTGAAAAGTGGCAAAAGAGCAGACGCTGAATAAGGAAACTTACCTAACAAGCAGCACTACGTGACTTCACTTCGAAGACTGTAGAACCTAATAGAAAACTGTCCCTGGTAAAATCTTGTCTGACATCAAGTATACCAAATGGAGTCATCCCCAGTCAGATACATGTGCAAAGCTGTTGAGTTTTACAAATGACTAGAAATGTTAGAAATAAGAGAAATATTTTTTAAGGAAAGGGGGAGGGGAAAAGCTTTTCAAGTGAGTCCTTCTGGCTACACTGTGATATATGATTATCTAGATACATTATATTTTTCTGATGTACCTATGAAATGCATGGGAAATTAAAATCTCAAATGGGGTAGATATCCTTTCACTACTTACGTATTAGACCGTCCTTTCACACACCTTTTGCAGGCTTACCGTAGAGCTTTCACTCACAGAAGTAACAGGCCTCTCCCTACACACACAAAATCACCTTTCTAAAAGTCACACACAGGGAGTCACAGACTGCATCCAACTCAGAAGACAGAAAATCTTCACCTATCCTGTAAAATTACCCTAAATCCTATTAGTATACAGCTAAAAAGTTAGCTTCCAGCATCCTAAAGGGAACAGACACTAACAGCAAGGTTTCTGAAGTTAACAAATGCTTCTGGATATAATTTCCAGCTGCATAATTAGTACACGGAAATAGCGCAGCTCTTCTTTTGCACAGTTCTTCAGTAGCTGTCTACATCGTCTTCTGTTTCTCCAAACACTTCCATCTACTGCCACATCATCCACTGTCTCTCCTTCTTTGCCTGCCACCTTGCCTTGTCTCTTTCCTGCCTTGTAAAAGAAGGCTCCCACCTTTTAAGTGGGTGAATCATTCACGTAACAGTAAGTTGAAGTTTTTATTCACCACTTCCCAGCAAGACAGTCACCAAAGTTAAAGCCATATACATGCATGACCTACAAAAGGCATGATTTCTCAAGGATGATGAGTGCCTAAACCTCCACTTTAAAGATATTCAATATTATTTCAAATAATCTCATTTTCAAAGAAGTCCAAATCTCCTTCCAAGATATTCTGATCCTTTTTGTAAAAGGTATGCAAGGGAGTGTTATTGCATAAAATATGACAGCTGTGATTGTGCCTTGTGAAATATGAAAAGTAGAATTCAGCCTTCCCTAGCTGTTGATAGATTAAAAAGCAACATTTCACATCAAAATGCTTAATTTCAGTGACCTTTCCACATTGAGAAAGAAAGATGAAAAAGCCTACAAGAATTACTCTTTCAGGCAACTGACAAAGTCAGGGTGCTCATTTTATGAAACTTTAGTGGCTTTCTTAACATGCAATCCTATCAGTAAGGACTTGAAAATCAGGACGTTTGCTGCAATCTCAAGAATGAAATGACAGTAACTGTAGAGAGAATATCTGTTTCTATACCTTATTAAGGTCCAAATCTGGAGCTGACATACTGCAGTAAGCTCTTGACAAGAGGTGAAATTGCATGGCTGCACCAGCCAAGGAGCCATACCTGCTTGTTTCATTTTTCTGGGGATGACTGCTGTCATGAGGAGATCATGGTGTTCTATCAAACTGAGTGGCAGCGGGATGCCTGGTTCCATTTGGGGAAGACCTGCACACTGGGAATACCAGCAAGTCAAGCTGAGAAAATATTAGCTGGTACAAAGATGACAAAGAAGTCTGGGGAAAAAAAAAAAAAAAAAAAAAAAAACAGATAAAAATGTTTTTACCTCGCTATTATAGTTTTAATAGCTACTGCATGTCAGCACTGGAGACAATTGCAGGTTACTGCTGGATTGCACTCTGTAACAAGGCAAATTCGTTACTAAACCGCACCCTTGGAAATAAATCAAATGGAATCCAAACTGATGATGTGCCCCACTCCTTCATTAAAAATAAAACAAAAAATGAAAAAAGCACATTGCACATTTGTGCATCTCAGTCATGAAATCATCTTAACAATTACCAGGTGTAAAATGCAGAACTATCAACAAAGCAAGGAAAAGCCAAAGACTAGAAAACAGTTTCTCTCATGCACCCCTATGTACATAGGCACACTATAACTTTTTTTTTTTACTAAAGTAAAAAACCTGTATCATTCATTACAGTACAAAAACGACTCTGAGTTTCAGCACCATTAGTAAATCAACAGGTCATACACTCTACGTCAGAGAGGTTTGTCCAGTACGAATTTCAGCTACAACTGTTGCTAACCTGTAAAAGCCCATACATTCCCTCAATTCAGGATCAAAAAGCTGTGACTAAGCTCCCCAAGAAAAACAACCATGTCTGTAAAAGCAATGTACAACCACTATATGGTAGAAACCTAGAAGACATTCAGGAAAGAGAAACAGATTATCTCCTACTGCCCAAAAGTCTCACTAGCGAGAGAACAAAAAGAAGCGTATAACTGTTTCCCTTCCCCCAATACAAAAAGACGACCTTTATGAACATGCCCTTAGTGAACCTTTATGTGAACATCAATCTCTAAACATTTGTTTGAAACTATAATAAAAAATAATATTATCTACACTCTCCTATACAGTTCATTAGAAAATCTGTCAGGAACAATGCTAAAGTTTAGTTTGCATGCCATGGTTCCCATAGTCCAAGCACCGTCCCAAATTTTATTTGTCATTGCCAGCAAAACAAGCATTACCATCACTATGAAAGCCATTTTTAAAATTAATAGGTAACTGGTGCTTGCTTGCTTGCCTGCTTCCTTTTTTTCTTTCTATATTTATTTATTTATTTTTATTTTTGCACAGAAAGGAAGCTTTCAGACATTGAAAGCTGACCTCTGCTGCTCCCCTCACAAGTTAACATGGACCAACTGCCATCTCGCTGCTTGTTTTGATGGAGCCAAAGATTATAAAAAAAACGCTGCATGCTTTGACTGTGGAAATATATGGAAAAAGCAGAACAACACTTGGCATTTACTGTCCCTCCTTGGTTCCATTCTGCTGATCAGACAAATAATTATTCTACAGAAATTACTGGAACCAAGCATAAAACTGTTCCACTAGCCGTTCAAACCCCCTGTTGTTGCTGACGTGTTTAATTAGGTCATTTTGATCACAGGTGAAAAATGTAGTCATTTTGTCAAGACTGCATATAGCTCAGAAGCATGCTTGTAACCTGCTTGTCCTGTATAAATGTTATACACAAGGAGTGTAGCCAGCACCACCATTAGGCTTCTGACGTGAGCCATTGTGGGAAACACCTCAACACAAAGCAAAAAAAGGCCAAAATGGTCTATTTACATAATTTTAAAAAATTAAACTAAATTAAATTAAATTAAATTAAATTAAAACTAAGGAGGTAGAGGAAATCTTCAAAGAGATGATGCCCAGAGTAATTATCGTGTAAAACACCATTAAAGCTATACTCAATCTCTAAACTCAGTTTTAATACATTCTGATACTTTTATCATGTGTGCTGAGTGTACCTGTACCTCTGGGATGCCCCATCAAATAATGTGACCTGTAATTAATTGTTCCTGCAGATGTTTTAGGCTTCTTAGCTCTGTTCTTGCATAGCCTTCATCCCTCTGTACAGTCACCCATACGATTGAGACGTTGCGGTTCCACGGTTAGCTCCCTAACTAGTTACGCAAACTGATAGTAAATATTTGACTTTTCTTGTATCATTCAAGTCCTTTAATAGTCACTGCCATAGCACTCCTGAGCATTTTACAAACTCATATCTTTTGGGTTTGTGTGGCTGGAAGTTTCAGCTTCACATTAAGAGCTGGAGATAACAAAAGAGGACAAGTGGAATATCATTCAAAAAAAGAAAAATAGGTTCTACTTTTGAGATAATCCGTCTTTTATCATAAATTTTATTTCATGGGGTTACCCATTTTTTTTTAACAGAAGGAGTTAATACGAATGAGGTGTTATATGAGCTTGTGTGGAAAACATTCTCCCATTCTCTCGTAAAGCAAGCATATTCAATATCATAAGTAAAGTTGCTATGGAAGACAACTAATACAATACAATGCATCCTTTTCAAGAGATTGATTTCAACATGCAAGAAACCCCTATAGCAAGTATAATTCTGCCTCTAGGGTGGGGAATGGAAGACTAAGATGCATCTTTCACTATTCAGCAAGATCTGCTTATGATGCACAGAATTGAACCCATACCTCTCCCTGCTCCCAAATTCAAATGTGTCAAAGACCCATTGACGCCCTTGGACCATCGGTCCTAGAAATCTTTCCCAGCATTTCCACCACTTTCTCAATGCCATTTTGTGAAACTGGGATAAATAGGAAGGGTGATTCTGTCTTGTTATTTACCATCCATCTTTTCTGACATTTATGTTTCATCAGCAAATTCCTAACCAGATCTGCTGCTGTTTGCTTGTTAATACCATTCCTTTGAGGAAGTTGTGGCTAATACTAAAGATGTTAATTTGCTTCATTAAATTTTCTTTAGATTATTTCCAGAGAAGCAAAGATTGGTTCTGGACAAAAATCTTCTAAACACAAAATAGCCTCGATGAACTTTCTGGTGATCTCTGCTCCAAAGGAGATAAGAATATTTGAAGTTCCTTGGTTAAGCTAAGACACATTCAGGACTTGCTGGCATCTACTTGTCCAAAACCAAAACAGCCTGCATAGGCCTTGATATTTGGTGTCTCTAATTCATAAATACAATATTTTTTTTATTTCTTATAGAAGATGAAGTGATTTCACTGAAAAACAAAACTACACACAAATAATAATCATAGCTTATGGATACTTTCTTCACAAAACTGCTAAAAAAATGTTTTGCCTAAATTACAGCATGGAACGCTGTCATCTGACCAGCTTTGTGGCCCCATCTAGTGCTATATGAACAGGCTTAGAAATCTGTTACTTCTTAAAGTTAATGATTGCATTGTTCAGTACAAGAGCTAAAGCCTACTTTTTTATATATTGAAATCTCATATTCACACTCTGTAATGACACAAGTAGAGCACCTACTTATAACAAAGTTTCAGAATGAGTTGAAATATCACAATTAAATGGACCTGCAAAACTTGTTGTAGTCTAAGTAGGGAGATGTTCTGAGTTTTATCTATCAGCAGTTAAACATCTTTCAATCAGCTGGCAGTATGTTTTGCATTTATAGTTCCAGTCTTAGAAAATAGCTGCTCAGAGTAAAGGAATGAGAAAGAGGTATCATTTACCTTCTAGTTTGCTAAAGGCTAAATCTGGTCTCTGTTTAAATTGCATCTTGTTAAGGTAGACACTGTGCTTGATTTGTAGAGCGAACAATACAGTGGGACCTTGACTTCAACATGGACATATAGATATTGTTTTCATCTGTACTGCACTGTTAGTATCAACTGATGGTTAGTATCAACAATGTTTTTTCCATGAGAAGTTTGACTTATTTTCACATTACTGTTTTGTAGTACTAATATCTCCTAGAAGGAATTATAGATTACATAGAATGAAGTTTTAAGAAAAATGTTAATATATTTCAAGTTTTTCATGGAACAAGGGTATGTTTCAATTCATCAGATGACTATACCTCACCCAATGGAAAAGATTAATTTGAGGAAATATCAGTCTTTGATACGTCTTTTCTTTGGGTTGGTACTTTGCAAGATACACAAGCTTAGTTTTTTGTGTTCGTTACCAGAAAAGTAAAATCTTATTACAGTTCCTGAGAATGAAGAAATTCCCACAGACAGTACCCTGGAGGGACTGGAGGCTTCTAAAATTTAAAAACAAACAAAAAAAAAGTGTTGGATTCCGTCACCCCAGACCATTTACTGAATCTGAAATGCAGCGAATAGGCTCAGTTAACCAGGAAAAAACCCTGTACAGCATTAGGAATGACACTAGTCACAACCAAATCAACCCCAAATCTGAATGTACTGTTTATAGAGACCTTCAAATTTTACAGCTATCACATGGGCAAATATTTTTATTTGGTTTCAATAAAGTGTGAGGTTTTTAGCTTGTATCCATTCATTGTGCTTTTTAGTAGCTTTGTCTATATATACTTATTCTTTTGACTTGTAAGAATCCACAGACAGATTAAAATCTGATACTGTAATCCTACCATTGCAATACAACTCTCATTTGCAATTCAGGTGTAAGTCTGAATATGAGCAAGTTAACTTGCTGAAGCACAGTTATTGCAACTATATATTTTTCTGGTACTCACAATATGAAGGTCAGCAGATAGTACTTTAATTTAGATTTTGGCATTCAACGTCTTTCTGCAGTCTCTGTTCAGGCATAGAAAAGTGTATCATCATACACTTGATATCAGCATAGTATCAGGGGTATAGATTTGTTTGTTTGGGGCTTTTTGTGGCTTGTTTTTAATTCAGTAACAAAAAAGTATTATTTCTTTTCTATTTGCACCTGTGATAAGCCGTTTACCCTCAAAGCCTCTAACCACTATAGCTTCAAAGTAGTAATAGTAACGAGACAGCAGTCAAGTATCAAGACCTAAAAAGATACCTAAGTATTGCAAATGCTTTGATCATTCATGGACCTTTAAATCTATCATGCACGCAGGGATTTAAGAAATTCTGTTTCTAAATGTAGAACATTGAGTATTCCACTTACTCTTATTTTTTTCTTCCAGAATTGTTTTAGAGATGGGCTGTGTTTTCCTCATCTCTGTTTTTCAATACCGATACACAATATTTTCTGTGAATTATCTTCCTTGTTATTGATGACAACCTCTTACCTACAGACCTAAGAAAACTCACCCACTTTCCTTAATTCATTTAGGTTTCAACTCCTTGGCATAATCCTACACATATTGGGGAAAAAATTACAGAATTAGGATTAGCACCTTGCCTTGTTTAATTTCATTTCCCCCTGAAACATCAAGGAAAAAAGTCGCCTGTGTCTGAAGTGGTGTATTCAGTTATTTCTCCCTTTTGGTCATTATTTTCAAAAAGCATAACACCTCTGTTTTAAGGACAGTTTCTCATCCTATAAGTTTCAATAGGAACAAGAACACATTCTTGTCTATCAGCAGTCGTTTAACTCATTCTCATTCTCCACTTTCCTACAAATCATAACTGGGTACACACTCATTGATCACACCGACAAAAACGAACCTTGACCGCAGGCCCCGTGCAAGCTCTCCCACCTTCCACTGCTGTTGCACATACCCCGCCCAACATCTGTCTGGCTCTGGGCCCTCACCACATTTCAGAAGCTTTTTCAAGCTGCAAGTTGTTAATACCCCATGAGGAAGGAGGGAATGATTTTGTTATGCGACTGTTTTGGGTAGATGAAGATTTTTTCACTGCCTACGATACACAAGATGAAACTGTCTGGCCCCAATATGCATTTCCAAATTTTAACAATGCTGTCACAGAACTGCTCCAGCTGTTCTATAGAATATATTTGAATCATTACTCCATTCGTTTCTATTTTCTGCCTTTTTTTCATGTTTCCAGTATTCTGTTACAGGTAACCACACTTATTTGGGACTGGGCCCAGGGGATTTCTCCTGTCCCAGCAAGGCTAGTGCATTTCTGTGTCTCCAGCCTGTAGTGAGGCTGAGAGCACGTATTCCCAATAGGTGCAAACACACATACACACAACACAGTGTACACATGACCAGCCACACACACTGAGACAGACAGAGAGCACTGCCTTTACCTGCACCCACACAAACACAGGACTCGCATAAACACCAATGGTGGATGACTTGATCCTGTTTTTCCTCTCCAGCTGAGCAAGATTGGAGTTTTCTAGCAGCAGTATGCCCACACATACACACGTATGCATCTCTCAGGTGTCTAGTGTTGGATACAGTTGATCCAGTGGCTGGAACCCGTACCCTGATGTCCTGCAGTTGTTGTCCCCTAGACCCGCAAAGCCCTTAGACCCATGATCCAGCTCTAGTGGATGGTACTCAGACCTCTCACCCGACTTCTCTGCTAGTCCAACTGGATATTCACTAGTGTTCACATACACAGAGGACAGAGAGTGCACTCTCACAGAACATAGAAAGGATTGAATGAGAATATAGGACAAACTGCAGTTCAAGCAAAAGAGCTCCGTTACACAAGTTTACAGACCATCAAGCTGTTTAAACATGACCAGACCTCTTTATCACCTCTTCCCTCCATTTTCCCATGCCCATTCCTCTCCAATCCACCTGGATCCCTCCTTTTCCCTGCCTTTACTCTTTGCCCTAAGCATCCCGTAGCACACTACACACATCTCAAAAATCCCCTTCCATAAAATCCTCAAAATTATCACTGCCCCGTTGCAAATTGCTCTTTCACCTGCATCCCATAGTAAATCCTATCCCCCTGTAAGCAATAACCCCTGTCAGTTTAAATGGTACTCTAGGGAGAGCACTTGTGTCTTTGTGGTTGGTTTCACACCAGGAGCAGTGGTCTAGTCATTCTCCTTGGCCAGCTGTAGGAGGAGCCAATTGAGTGTTCTCCATTCTCACTGATCGGGTGATACTATGCCTCTGATCCTTCCTGGGTGTTTGTGTTTAATTTGCTTAGTATATGGTCAAATAACTTAATATATCCTACCACCAGTAAACTGTATAACTTTTTCCCCATGGTCACCAGCTTTAAATACAACTGTGTCAACCTTGCAGCTGGTGGAAGGTGCTCTTGCTGTAGGCTGAGAAGGCAGCTCCTCCTCCTGTATGTGCTGGTGCTACAGTGGGCACAAATTGACCCAATAGGTGTTTGTTTTTTTCCCCAGGCTCCTTTATTTTATTGATCAGATATTGAATATCAAAAAAAACCACCATGCCATAGGATTTTACTAACATAGGCTTCTTACCTCTGATATATCTACCTGATACACCACAGCACTTTAGCTGCAAGTTTGAAAGGGGTTTATGAAGGCTGTCAATGCTGGCTGCAGCATGTCAGAATCACATTAAGTCCTATTAAATTTCAGGAGGTTTTTTTGAGTGTAAGCTTTAAGGTTTGACCAGCCATGATTATTTATTTAAGATTAGAAATAAAATTTGTTCAATGGAAGCAAGTCCTGGCATTTCTATTTTTAGTTTTGTCAGGTTTTGTATAAAAGCAAGATCAAACAGCTAAAGTTATACCACCCAATTCACTGTCCTACCCAGAATCTTCCTCTTACACTCTGTCTTTTATTCCTAATTTACTTTATTGATCAGGATAATTATTTCACTGATGAGGAGTCTGACTCTTTGACAGAACATAGAACACTAAAGCTACACAAGTTTATGGTTTACGATCAACTAAGGGACTTTATTTAACTTATTCCAAGGTTGAAAAAGACATTGTGAGAAGGTCTTTTACATTTATTTTCATGAACACATCCTGGAATAAATTACTGCTATATCTATCTAGTGCAGACAGGGATTCTGGCTTGAAAATAGTTCTTCAAAATGAATCTGCAAAAGCAAATTAACTACTTATTTTACATATTTATTTTAATTTCACAGTGGCTTTAAAAAAATAGTGTTATAAAAATGAGATTAAGTTCTATAAATTAGGGTTTCACTATTTACTGTCTCCACAAAAAAATTATTTAAATAACTATACCCAGAATAACATATAATATTTATGATTCGTTCACGTGAAATACTATGTCTAACTCAGTTTATATAGCATTATATAAACAGATTTACAAAAAAAAAAGAAAAAATCAAGGTGTTGCAAAGACCAATATAATTATGTTTCACCAGATTCAGTGCAATACAGCGTCCACAGCACTTCAGAAATCCTTGGACTAGTGCTGAAAATAGTAATTTTTGCTAAGAAAATAGTACAGACGTTCAGAAAATATTAAGAAAATACAATAATAACAACAATGATGTCAAGATAATAAAACTACCAATTTTGGGGGTGAAAACAATAGGAACCAAATGCCTGAAAGACACTTAGGTCAGGGTCTAGTGTCATATTTAAATTTATGTTATAAATGTAGCTCAAAAACTCCTTGTTACAAATAGACCAGCCATCACATTCAGAATTATTTCATCTATAAAAGAATGACGGTATAAATGATCATTCCCATCAAGTTTGCATGGGAAAAATACTTGAGTTGGTATATACAGCTACACTTTTCTAGAACACTTGTTTGTATTTGCATGTAATCAACACTTAAAAATTAATTTCTGTACTTGCTCTTCTCATATGTTTCTTTTAGGGGGTCCTTTTTCTTGAGTATCTGTAGCAGTTTTCCTCAGAAAAAAATGCACGTGTATAAAAAAGGCAGCAGTAGCTTCCTTCCATTCTCCTTTTCACTAATGCTGTTGAAGACACACTTGCAAAACTGTACAGAACTTTATTCCTCACTATAAAACAGAAACAATACTACAATTTAAAAGTAAACATTCAAAATATATATATTTCATGCAGCTTTAAAGTAATCAACTGACTGAAAGGGTGATATTATCACACTTGTTTCAATGTTTTAACTACCAACTACAAAAAGGGAAAAACTTCCGAGATGTGAAAAACGTCAGTCAAACTATTCTCACTGCAGACACTTTGAGAAAAACGTGTACTCAAATGTTCATGGTATTCCATCCTCTACCGAGGTAACTTGCCTCTTTCAGAAAAAACGATGCAAAAAATATTGATAGCATTAAAGTGTGCATGCAGTCAGATTGTCTAACGAAGACTTATGCTTCAAGCTCGGAGCACAAGTACACAGTTTCATCTACAGTGTGCCAATTATTTCATAATTATGACAATGAAATGCACGAGGAGTTAGAGATCTCCACCATGACAATGGCAGGTACCACTGTCAATTGTAAAAATGCTTACATTAGGGAGTTCATATGCAGTGTTCTGCCAACTTTAAAGATGCCCAAGAACAGCGTGTAGAAGGCAGCTGTATGGTGGAAGGAAGGCGACAGTCATAAGATGGCATTTCAGAGCAAGCTGTCTGTTACCATTATCACAGAGCACTCTGTTGGCAACTGCAATCATGAGTTTGTACATGTTAAGATTCCAATACAGCAAGGTATATTTAGGCTTTTTATGGCCAGCTAACAGGTGTTGCTGTTGAGAGGTGCGAGTCATTTCTCAGCTATACAAACACAGTGTATAACATACAAAAATTCACCCAGTTTAGCATTCTGCAAAGAGCTCCCAAATTAATTGGGCAGTAGAACAAAAACTGAGTAAATGACATTCACATGGGCTTCCAGCAGGCCAGTTTAAGATGAAGTGGGTGATACCACCTGAAGATGGTCAGGCCAAGAGGCTGAGTACAAGCTGCTGCTACGAATCCTCTGAGAAACCATCATAACTTCCCCAGAGGCATAATTTCAAAGTGCTGTTATTCCTGCTATCAGTTATGGGCAGGAGGTCATTTTGCACACCGTGTTGCCACTTTGGTGAGTGAAACAGCCTTAAGGCAAGTTCTCCCATAGAAGTCATTCAAAATTCATGAATGCATTAAATGTGGAATCAGACCAGCACTACCTGAATCCAGAAAAGCTTTCATTCATGTTTACCCATTTCCCTAGTAACTGTCATATAGAGATTTTTAAATACATATGATTTTCAGATCTTTCTTATTTCCCTATGAATATCTTTTTTCTTTTTTTGGTTCTGTTCTGCTTCTTTCAAGACATCTGCAACATCATAAACAAATCTGTAGAGACTAATAAATGAAAGGAACATATCAAATTTCCAGCTTGATTATAGATTTTCCTACAGATATCCAATGGGAAAGAGATCACTTAATAGCTCTGTGCATTATTTTTCGTGTCAGAATATTATTGTTCGCAATTTTCCTCATAAATCACAAATAATACCTCACCGCACACCTATGAAGTTTCATCATTTGAGCCACAGATCCATTCAGACGGTTCCCCCTTCTCATGCTCCCACACCATCAACAGCCTATCACAGCTTACACACCTTCTTTAATCCTGCACAAACTGTGTAGCTAAAAAACGCAGTAGTAACCTAGAACCAATCCCTAGTTTTGCATGGCTAGGTTTTGACAAAGACAACACAAACAACCCAAAACTCAGTGAGGTCTGTAATATATTTCTCAAAGAGCTATTCGTACATGAGAATATGCTTTGCATTAGGGCTGTGGGTTCTAAATACTTCTGAAGTTGTGAGCAGCCTGATCTCAGGCTGAGACACAGGAATAACAATTACAAGACTATACTAATTACAATCACTTTAACTGCGGTGTCGTCACTGCCAGAAGTAATGTAAAATATAGCAGCTGTAAAACATCTTCAATCTAGTAAGTGTACATTCATTTTTGTATTCTTTCTAGTAGGCTGCTTTCCTAATATTAGGTTGTCTTAGTTGGTATTTAGATGGTATTTCACATTCTCGGCAGATACAAGAGGGTTTAAGCTCATTTATTAGAGCACATTTCTGACTTGAATTAATATTGTTATTCGTCTAAGATTCTTGGATCTAACAGTCATGTATAACTCATGAAGTACTCACTATTCCACTGACTATAACTGCTGCAACAGTAAAAGGTACCCACAGATTATTGCACACACCATCCAAAAATAAAATGGAAAAAAAAAGAAAAAAAGTCCAGGACACATAAAGAAGAAAAGACTCACAGAAAGAGAAAAGCAGAATGTAACCTTCACTGCTATTCATCACGAACATGCCAAATCTATAATATCCCAACAGGAACAAGGGGTTTTTTTTGGGAGGGAGTGTGCAGGACTGGGTAGAAGTTAAACACCTGCAACACACTAAAATATTTGCCCCACTTAACAGTTAATACTTTTCCCCTGTGATAGGCTCAAAATCTTGTTTGTGGGCAAAGAGGAAGGCTGTAAAGGATGACCACCAATTATAAAGAAATCTGAGCTGATCTCAACACAAGGGGGACTGGAGGGTAACCTTTGTTTTGGATACATGGCTGCACTATTTATCTCAGCCTTCCCTGAGATAATTAGTAGACAGTAATGTCTTCCTGGTGTGTGACCAGCCTGGTGTGTCAAGGTGAAAGTGTGTACATGGCTCAGCCCAACATGAAGTATAAAACTGGACAACTAATAAAACAGTCTTTGAAAAGAACAGCAAGCTGACTTCAACCCACATACTCCTTCCCAGTTACTGGGAACACCCAGCATCAGGACAATGAGCACATTGTCCTGATGTTATAGGACCTGTAAGGACAATGTCCTGATACCTATTACACCTGTAATAGGTATCAAGTTTGTATTGTGATTCAACAACATATATCAATTACTGTATTATTCTTTACACTCATACAAAAATGGTTCCTCCCACGGGATTCAGTCCTCCACGAACTTCTCCAACGTGAGTCCTTCCCACAGGCTGCAGTTCTTCATGAACTGCTCCAGCGTGGGGCCCTTCCACAGGGTGCAGTCTTTGAGGAACAGACTCCTCCAGCATGGGTGCCCTGCAGGGTCACAAGTCCTGCCACAAAACTGACTCCAGCATGGCGTCCTCTCTCCATGGGGCCACAGGTCCTGCCAGGACCCTGCTCCAACACAGGCTTCCCGCGGGGTCACAGCCTCAACGCATCCACCTGCTCCAGTGTGGGATCCTCCACGGGCTGCAGGGGAATCTTTGCTCCAGCACTTGGAGCATGTCCTCCCACTCCTTCTTCACTGACCTTGGTGTCCACAGAGTTGTTGGTCTCACATCTTCTGACTGCTGCTGTTGTTGAGTAGTTTTTCTTTTTCCTTCTTAAATATGTTACCACAGAGGCACTGATGGGCTTGGCCTTGGCCACCAGCGAGTCCGTCTTGGAGCCGGCTGGTATTGGCTCTATCAGACATGGGGGAAGCTTCTAGCAGCTTCTCGCAGAAGCCACCCCTCTAGCCCTCCCCGGGCTACCAAAACCTTGCCATGTAAATCCAATATATAAACATAAAACCCTCCTTGTGGAATATCTAAAAGAACATGGTTAGAGGGCATTGTCTCTGACAGGCAACGGCTCACCCCTCACATGGAAAAATTCATATGAAGAAGAGGCAGGGAGTCCTGGCAAAAGATGGGAAAGACAAATGAGGGTCCCTGGAAGCGAGAACCCAGCCAGCAGCTTCTGCTCAACAGGGAAAAATCCTCAGGGAGAAGGGGGAGAGGGTATTAGTATCACAAGACTTTCCTTCTGCAGGACACTGTGGCACCCATCTGCTGACGTAACACTGTCACGGAAAGTGTGCTGCTTACCTGGAGCCAAAGTCTGGCACATCATGGAGAGACTGCTAAGGCTGATCCAGCCAACAAGCTTCTACCCTCTACACATCTTCGATGTAGATGCCAACAATTCTGCAAAACACGAGACAGAAAAGAACAGGCAGGATAACAGAGTCCCAAGGACTAAAGGGAAGAGGACCAAAACTAAGGTTGCTTCCTTCTCAATCTTGTCGGTGCAGGCAAGGGTACAGACAGGAGCAAGCATATCACCCAGTCAGCACCTGCCCACATGGCCTGTGTCACAGACAGGTTTTTGGCTCCTGTGACCACAGGATGCTCTTAGAAGACAATTCAAAGGCTTCTGGGAGGAAAGGGATCTACTTACCAAGAAGGGGCAAGGACATTGTCAATGGTCTGGTTAATTTAGCAGAGCAACCTTAAAACTCAATTTAATGAGTGGTACTGTCTAAAGCCAGGAGGCAAGTGAGGCCAGAGGGGACGAGATGAAAGCATGCATGGAACTGAGTCATGGGGGAGGTTCCTGCACTCCTCCCAGGGACAAGGGGCAGATGGCATGTCATCTCAAGTGCTTGTGCACCAGCCCCTGCAGACAGGGGAACAAACGAGAAAAGACAGAGCTCCACCTGCAGTCACATCATTACAATGCCATTGGAATTACAGAAACTCAGTGGGAAAGCTCATGTGATGGGAGTCCTGCAGTGGTCAGGCACAGGCCCTCAGGAAAGACAGAAAGGGCAGAAGGGGACGAGGGGTTGTGCAGTCTGCAGAAGAGCAGTTTGAGTGCACAGTGTGTGATCTGTAGAGTGCCTTTGGGCCAAAATCAGAAAGACCACCAATGGCAGAGACCTCACAGTAGACATCTGCTACAGACCACTGGACCACACAGGAGTGGATGGAGCCTTCTCCAGATACCTCCAACAGGCCTGAGGCCTACAGGACTTCCTTCTCATAGGGACTTTAACTCTCCTGGGAAATCAACACAGCAGCACAGACCACAGTGACCATAAGGCTGTAGAGTTTCAGATCTAAGGGGCGTGAGGCAGACAAGCAGCACAAAGAAGACCCAGGACTTCAGAAAAGCAGATATCTGCTTGCCCAGGGAACAGCAAGGAGGGATCTCATGGGTATCTGCCTTGGAAAGCAAAGTTGCTCAGGAGTTTGGTGAGAGTTTTGGAGATAGCTTTCTTGAACCACAAGGACAACCCTTTTCTGTAAGCGGGAAAAGGATCAGGCATAAAAAGAAAGCAGCCTGGAACAAGAAAACTGTCCCTCAGAACCATGTGAGAAATGGAAAAGGGGACAGACTCTCAAAGAGAACATAGAAATATCAGTTGGGTGATGTGTAGTCAGGTGCAGCTAGGAATGTGGAAGCTTTGCTGAAGCAGAGAAAATTGGCAAGAGATGTCAAGAATAACATGAAAGGCATCTAGAGCTATCTCAGTAGGAAGTAGAAGTACAAGGAAGATGGAGGACTGATGCTGAATGGGGCTGGCAAGTTAGTTACAAATGACATGGCAGATGCTGGGGTAGCCAATGCCTTCTTCACGAGTAAGGTCAGTAAGGAAGTCTCCACACCAAGGAGCAGTGGCAAAGAAAATGGTGAACCATTAGTAGCAGAGAAGGGTCAAGTTAGGGACCATCTGTACAGATAAGATATATACAAATCCACAGGACCTCACAGGATACATCTGAGGGGGCTGAGCAAATTGGCTGGCATCATTACAAAACAATCCCTCTCATCTCTGAAAGGTCGCTGGGATCAAGGGAAGTCCAGATGCCTGGAAAAGAGCAATTGTTTGGCCCATCTGCAAACAGGGCAAAAAGATACAGGAAACTGAAGTCTGTCAGCCCCACTTCATTTCCTGGCAAAACAGAGGAAAGGTCCTCAGGAAAGCTATTGACTGTAACACAGTGGACAAGAAGGTGACTGGGAGAAGCCAACTTGGGTTATCAAGGGTAAACCATGCCTGACCAATTTGGTTGCCTTCTGTGATGAAACAGCTTACTTAGTGGATGAGCGGCAAGCCGTGGATGTCATCTGCCTTGATTTTGGAAAGGCTTTTGACACCTTCACAAACAACACCCTTGTGAACAAGCCGTCAAGTTCTGAACTGGATAGATGAACCACAAGATGGGTTGAAAATGGCCTAAACTACTAAGCTCAAAGAGCGGTAATGAATGGCTCAAACTGGCAGACATCAGGCATGGAGATCCCAGGGAACTGAGACTGGTACTCCTACTACTTAATCTTTATAAATGATCTGGATGATTGGACTAAATGCATGATCACAAATTGTGTGGGTGACAAAAAAGTGGCAGGAGAGTTAGATATGCTGGAAGGATAAAACACCATATGGAGAGGCAATAACAGGCTGGATGACAGGGACAACAAGAAAGACTTTTCTGTCTTTCAAGCAGCATTGGCATCCAAAAGAAAGTCAAGGTCCAGATGGTCCTGCTGCTTCATGGGCAGGCAACCCAGTGACAAAGGATATGTAGAAGGCAAAATGACCAAAGGTTTTGGTGAACAAAGTCTACTCTGAGGCTGATGAGGTGCCTAAGCCTGGCTGCAGAAATGGGAGCACTGAAGCATGATCCCAAAACACTGTAACTCCCCTAAGAGAAATGAAGGTCAAATCTCTTCAGCAAACTACATGATCCTCAACTGCAGGGGACCTTAAGGAAGGCATCCAAGGGTGCTGAGAGAGCTATCCCATTGCACTGCAAGGAGGCTTTCTCAGCTAACTGTTCTCTTCAGCTACCCTGGGAAGTCCAGGAGAGGACACAGGCAGGGTCTTCTTGCAGCTTGACATTGAAAGCACAAGAGACACCAATCCTAGCTGCACCAAGGGCAGGACTGTGCTTCTCATCATTTTCCCAGGAGAGAGAATCCTGTTATTTGATGATTTTCTAGAAATCCCTGTCATGTCAGCACAGATGCAAATGAAAACCATGAAGGTGTTTTATTCTCTAACACACAGAATCAAGAAACTAAATTCCCTTATTTGAGAAAATAGACATGAAGTAGTCAAGCAAGAACACACTTCATTAGCTACCTCTGGGGTTTATTCCCAAAGTCTTTTCTGTGCTTCATTTGGCTATGAGCTGACAAGAGGGATTCTGTGTTTCTTAGATCCGAAGTCTGATTCATCAGAAAATATACATCCCTCTGGCACTGTCTCCCAGACTGTAAAACCTCTACCTTGAAGATTTCTTTGTTGGAATTCTACTTAATGTAAATATATCCACCAGAATTTCCTATAATCCAAAGTCCCCTTGATAAATGTGATCAGGATATTGACTTATGAATCTTCTGCTAATGTAAGGCCACCTGACAGAGTGCTAGTGACATGCAGAAATATTTTTGAAATTCTGACTGCCTGTTTAACTGGTCTCTATTATCAGTTAGCTTGCCAGGGCACTTTTCCTATGGGGCAGATGTATTCCTTCTGGTCAAACTGGTGAGAAAAGGAGTTTAAAGTCTCACTTTATGAGTCTCAGTACATACACTTTTCATGTCATAAAACTCCAGAAGTAGTTATACAAACACATCAATGATACGAAATTCAGCTAATTACTAGTTTTATAGTGAGACTAAATATAATGGGATGCAAATGACTTATTATACGGGATGACTGAATCATGGAAATAGCTGCTCAGGACTCTCCAACTCATTAAAGAGCCACCTCTTTGAGAAACTGAACAGGCTGCAGAGAAAGCTCTCTAGAAGACAGGAACTGGATCCCTGTGTAGTTAGTTTCACAAAGGAACAGAGAGCTTTGGCAGGACACTCCTTTCCCCCTGACAGCACTGGGGAGCAGCATGCCATGAAAACTGAGAAACAAGCAGGCTGGCCAGTTTCTCCCAAGAGCAGAGACAAAATCAATATGTTCCCATCAAAACATTTCCTCAGAATCAGGAAGTGGTTAAGGTGGTTTTCTTATGGAGGGTTTTCAGTGGTTCTTCCTAAAGTTTCAGGCTATTAACAAAGTTGTCAACTGTGTCCTTGGTGTTTTCACAAAAGCAAATTCCAAAAAGTCTTTATTGGAGTTATTCCCTTCTCGCCTTCTGTTTTTTTATCCTTCCTTCCTGGATCTTGAAGTTGAAACCCCATTCTGTGTAACATGATTCATAAATATTAATCAGAGGAAATACATGGGGAAGGACAACACAGTTAATGATTGCTCAGAGAAGGATACATTTTATGGGAAAATTAAATTATTTTATTGCATTATTATTATAAGTCATTAAAACTATAATTAATTTTCATAAGAATTGTAGCAATAGTAAATTAATGTCAAAATGTGTTGGCTTTGCAGTTTTTAATATAGAACAAGAACAATATACTGGGAAAAATAGCCTCTTCGATATCAAAATGTGGTTTTTGCTAAGACAAACAAAATTTTTACATAGATACTCATGAAAACACAATGATGTCCAATAGTTAGGACCATCCGAAAGTATATTTGGCTTTTTGCTGATGAAAACAGAGACATTTCACTAATATAACAACTAGCCCAGTTTGCTGTGTAACAGCAGTGTTATGTAGTTAGGTCTCCAAGGGTGCTTTATTACAGCACTCTGAGGTGTGGAAGTTTCTAAAACAAAGCAGCAGCAGAAGTACAATATCCTGTTTTCAATGAATGTATTAAAAGTGCTGCTTTGTAAATCTTGATTAATAGAGGAAAACAGCTAAACAGCAAGAAATTTTTCTTTAGTCAGTCAACCACTGTTCTCACTCAAATTCTAAGCCGTCAAGCCAGGTCATACCTCCCATTAGGAAGCACACACTCTCCTCAGCCTCATTGACCTATACCCCTATAGAGGGGACATCCTTTTTCTTACTGTACATTGAAAATGATGCTCATTTACATTGTCACACACAATAACCATATTCGTGTTGGGAAAATAGTCTGCAGAGAACACGTTATGGTGCACAACGAACTAAGAAAGAGCATGATACATCAAACAGCTAGTCATTCTGAAAGAGGTCTGTTTCTAAATCTCCTCTCAGTAGTGAATAAAGATAAATTTAGGAAACTCTTCTATTTACAGGTAGCACGGTATTAGTTTCCAGAGCAGAAGGTAAGAAGCACTTCTGGCAGCAATATCCACCCAAGACTCATAATTTCCTTATTTGCTGACAGAAAATACTGAAAGGGAAGGAAGAAGAGGATATAATATTAGGATATGTTTAAAGTTTGGCAGAAAGACAAAAAAGAACAAGAATGCAGAGGCAAAGAGAAGGAATTAAATGCATGAATGGGTTTAAGGAAAAAATAACAGAAGGACGATTGGCAGTTTGTTATGCTACTATAAACAGACAACTCTCAAGCATCCAGGCTGAAAATGCAGTTGCTCTGTCACAGTACATGCTATCTACGCTCATATTTTGCATTTCCACTGAGAATAGACTCCATTTTTTCTTCCCTAAACTTCATTTTAAAAGCTGAAGTGTAATTCCTGTGTCATACAAAATTTTCCAAAGAAAAGACAGAATAGTAAGGGAAAGACTCATGCTTGCATAGTTGGATTGAGAGGTTTTTTTCCAGTTTAATAACTGAAAATCATCTTTCAGCAATTTCAGCATTGCAAAGTCATCTTATAAAATCCTTTACTATCTGTTAAAATCTGATATGTGATTGGACATGTGGTGGGAGTACAAATACAGTCAGTTCAAATCAGGTTATCTCAGCTTAAATCAGTTAATTCAAGTTCACAAGCTTGACAAGGTTCATCTGACCTTAGAATAGGATGACAGAATAGGGATGACCTTAGAACAGGAAAATTTTTAATGGTAATGTCTGAGTACAGAAGTAGTACTGTATTTGAAAAGATACCAGCTTGGACATAACATACAAGGACTATATACATTTTGCATATGGTCCCTCTTACTGGTCTGAGAAGGAACAGGAATTAAACAGACAAATCTGGGAATAATTAGTCGAAGATCTCCCTGATGCAGATGTACTTACGTCAGCAGCTACAAAGACTTTCAATGTCTGTGACTTTTATGACCCCAAATGCATCAAGGATTTTTAACAACTTCTAGCTAAATTCAGATTGACTCCCAAAGCTACCCAATTCAGCTGTAAGCCAAAAGCCCTCTATTCCCAGCCAGTGCAGAATTGCCCACTGGCTGTCAAAATATATATCGGGAGATGAATACTTTGAGATGGAAGTGTCATTTACCTATTGTATTCCCACTGGAAATAATAGGAAACAAGCACGCTACCAATGTCATTTTATGATGGTGGTGCCAGTTCCACCATTATCTGACGTACTTAATGCCTATCCATCTAATTAATGCAGCAAGTTAAAGGAATAAACAAAACATTGAGAAAAACGTCTGTTTGCTCTGGACATTTTTGCATGTTTGAGCTCATCTAAACAAAAGGTAAAGAAGGCATATTTCAGTCAGTATTCTGATCATAAGAACTGTTAATTTAATTTTCTTAGAATTTAGGAGTTGAAAAAAATGCAGTTATATCTTACAGAAACAAATGATTTTATGTAGATATTTCTTTTTTGCATTGAATGCAGTGTGAAGCATTGAAACTATATCATGGTTTTGGCCAAAAGGGACAATGACTGGCGACAGCTGCTCTCCCCCCACCTCTCGCTCCAAGGAGAGGAGGAGGAGACATAAAGAAATTTACAAGTTTAGAAGGAACTAAATTACTTCAGTGAAAAATTAGTGTTAAAATAAAAAGGAAATAATAAAATAGATACAGTACATACAAAACCTTATTAAGCTCCCAGGATGACATCACCGTCAGGCACTGGGGAAATCCCAGACTGGACTCAGTGACAAACAGGAACCGGATTCTGGATCTGCATTCAGAAACCCATGGATTGGGATCAAAGGCAGATGAACAGACAGGGTCCTCCTCAGACGTTGGCCATTGAAGAAAGGGGGCTGACCCTTTAGCTTTTATAATGAGCATGGGGCAGATGGGATGGAATACCCTGTTGGTCACTTTTGGGTCACCTGTCCTGTCCGCTCCTCCCTGCAGGTGAGACCCCTCTACGCTTTTCTGTTTCCAACCCTACAGTGGGGCAAATAATGAAATTAGCTGACCTTGGTTGTTGTAGCAATAAGCATGAGGAAGAGCCTCTCTGCGTCCTATTCCTTAGCGTGAACTGTAAACATTGGCCTTATCACTCTGAGAACGAACAGTTTTCTGCACAATATGCAGTTAATTTCAGCGAGTTAGAAGAGGTCTAGCTAAGAAGTAAAATTACTGAACAGAAAGTTGGTTCTGCTTTACCTCAAACCAGGACAAACTGTTAGGTTACTTAGACCATCTTAATCTACAAGAATTTTAGGGAGTGAGCTCTTGGTTCTAATTTAATTCTGCCAGGCCTCACCAGAGCTGAATTCTTTAGCCAGAAAATGACCAGCAGAATTGTTAACTAAGTTGGATGTATTATATTTGTTTATCCTAGAGGTTTTGCCAGAAGACATCAACATTAATGCAAAAAAACCCCAAAACCAAAACAACCCAAACCAAACCCCAAAAAACAACAAACCAAAACTTTTCCATTTTGAAAATTTAGAAGCAAGTTGCATTAGTAATCCTGTGCCAAAATAAAATACTTGAGAAAACACATTGCATAATTTCACAGTTCTGGAGAACTCTTTTCTTTTTCTTCAGGAATTACAGGATACTTATAAAATAAATTGTTTACAGCAGAAATCACCTCAAGCAAGAAAACTCCCACCATAATTTTGGGTTTAGCTTTAGATCCACTCTAAACCAGTGAAACTTTGGAGCTCTACGTACCAACTTTGAGTTCGAACAGTACAAAAGCATTCTATTTCAGTATCTCTAGAGTCACCTTTCATTCAAATACAGCAATACAAGACAGAAAAAAATCACTAAATATGCTCATTTACTCTATGCACACAATACATTGATACAGCAACAAGACAATGGCTTATTGTAGGGAAATGCCTATCAGCTGCCTCTGATGTAAATCAGCTCCATTTTGACCCAGTAGACTGGTTTTGTTTTGGTTTTTAAATAAGTTCAAATGCCCCGAGGAACACAAAAGACATAGAAGTGGGTATGCACAGAAGTAGACTGCAAGAGCTGCTCCAGCTTTTGCTTTCAAGCTTCAGACCTTTTCAAGGAAAAAGCACTTTACACAGTTACTGTACCACATAAAGTCATTTCAGTTCACTGAATAATACTATTATTTTCCATTTTCTCAAAGTGATCTCTCATCACTCTACATCATCCAGAGTAGAATAATGGTAAGTTATCCACGCTTCATTGTCTTCTAACCATAAACATTTCTGAAATCTCAAAAACTCAGTTAACCATTTCATTGCAAATCCTGCAAGGGTAATTGCGTGCTCTTTGACCTGTCTAGGTTAACACTGTACTCTCCCTAGCCATAGACAATTTCCTTCTTCAAACCAGGAGGTTGCAACACAGTTTCCACAATGAACAAAGCGTTATGAAGAAGGGTTCCTGCATGACAGGGTGCCTTTGGAGTACACTGACACTATCCTCTCTGACTCAAAAGTAAACCACTGTTCAACGTGCCACTGAAGCCAGGCTTCTAAAACCAAATGTGTCTGTAGCCATTCCACAGAAGAATGTTCTGCAGTGCTAAGAACAAATTTTGGCACTTTTAAAGGAATTTAAGACCTTCTTAATTAACAAGAAAATAGAGCCAGATTTTGCATCTTCTTTGCAGATAATTAGATGATTTAAAGCAGTATTTAACTGTAAAGCCCCACTCGGAAAACTCTTTATTCATATGATCAAATTGAAATCAAGATATCTGGGACTGACTCAACTAATAATTGCAAACACTGCAACAATCACTATCAAGGCAGCAGAAAAGAACAGGCCAGAAGCTGGGGTACTCAGAAGCCTGACCAGTTTGTTCAATAATTTTATACTTATTACCAACCGCATCAACACAGCAGTTCTGCAGGGAGAGATTGGTGTGATGGTTAATGGTTTTGGCCCTTTAATGGCAAGTTAGCATTACTGAAAATATGCAGAAGCTCACCTGTCATTAATTTGAAAGACAAATGGCCTTCTAGTTACTGGAGGGCAAAAAGGCCCACAAGGGCAGTGTTAGGCAGTAGCCAAGTGACACAACACAGTGTTGATAACTTAGCTTGTTTCTGATTTTCAGTTAAAGTTAAGTCTATGAACTAGTTTATTCATCGTCTCTTTCACCCCCGTTTTCCCTGTAAACAATACTTTCCTTCCCATGGTTTATACCCTGTAATTTATTTAAGAATTTCCTTAACCACAAGTGTAAGATGTTCTATTTCTTATTTGAAAGCAGATAGTTCTTTCAGTTCTTACTAAAAGTCTCAGAAAATCATAGACAAGCTTCATTTAACTTGAAGCAGAGTATGCATCCAAGCACACCGAAGTTTTTCTTGCTTTTGTCAGTAAAATACTTTTCAATACTCAATTCACTCCAACCTGATAAAGTAACAAGATAATTCACGATATATCAAATTCTTCAGCTTTGTGCGACCCAGTCAGTTCAAGGAGATAGAAAAATTTCTATGAAGATTAACCCAATTTGTGTGCATTCCTTAAAGATGTGCCTTTAAACCCAGAAAATGTTTCTGGGGAAGGGAAGGGAAAGGGGATCATAAAAAAAAAAAAAAAAAAAAAAAAGAATGTGACTAAATTGGGTTAGCTTCAAATAAACAGATACTTATTTCCACTTCTGTAAAGCTGATCATTAAGCTTGTGCTGAACATGAAGCAAGTGGCGCCTGAATAACATGAAATAATATGTAATATAGTTGTATTTTATTCTTTATTATTATATCCTATACTACATTTTTAACTTCAAAACCAACAATATTTAATTGTGGTGTTAGTATGTGTCAACATGAGGGCATGAAATCATGTATACTGGTAAACATCTGAAAATAACTACTGTAAAAACTGCTATCATGATTAGTAAAGGTTGTACCTTAAATGGGTGTATATAGAGATTTTTTTTTGATGCCTACAAATAAAATATATAGCCTCAAAATCCTGTTGTATTCCAGCTCGGAGAATACTCAAATCATGGTGGAATATCTCATTCTGGAGTGATTACATTCTTTTGAAATTTTTCTAAGCAAATAAAAATCAAGTATAATTGGGCCAGAGAAAAAGAGCACAGTGTACAGACTGATGATCTCAATGGGAGGTGCAGTAATACAGGTTCCAGCAAATGCTGCTCTGAAGGGTTCCATGCTCTATACTAGTCATTTCTCAGAGTAAAGCTTGACTTTTCAAATTTTTATTCAAAGGAAGCTGGAGGAATCTTATCTGAAATAAATACCAGAAGGAACATAGTAGCCCTACTTTACACATACATGAATACCATGAATTTGATGGTATTCATCAAATATAGTTGAGGCTTGACAGTAGATAGCTGAACACCGAGTAGGTTTTATTTATTCCCCTTTGCTTATTCATAAAAAATTAAAAATCGCATCTATGCAAAAAGATAAATTATGTCTTTTAAGAGCAGAATAACAGTGGCTACTACATAATGGATTCTGGCCTACAACATAATGCAGATGGCTATTTGCAGACCATCTGATCTCCATGGTGAAAATTTCTATGCTTTTCCTACAATCTGCCAAAGTATTTCATCCCCATTTTAATCACAGTTTTTCAAACTTAGGAAAGACAAGAGTTCTACTGAAAGGTATTAACTGACTATTCGACCACAAATAATCAATACATGATACTTACCTCTTGCACAACACTTCAGGAACACAGAGAGAGGAAATTGCACCGCCTTTCAGGAGAGGTAAATGACCAAGAGATCCAACCTACGGCAGCAGGCTGCAAGGGTTTCTCCCCAGAGGAAACAATATATAAGAAGAAATTTCCTTTTAGCTCAGAAATATTTTGAATAGGCGAACCCTGATAATAAATACCTTGTTGTGCTTCTCTGAAACAAAATCAGAGTGTAAAAATATGTAAAGTGTATAAAAATGTTAGTTTACAGAAACTACAGTCTTCACGATACTAAGATTTTAGTAGAATTTCCCAGCTACCTCATTATGTTATTGTGATATTTTAGCTAACTTGAGGGTATGACTTAGTAATAGACTCAGATTGCCTCTAATAAAAAAATCACTTCAGAAAATGGCAAATTAGTTGACTAATTTGAAATACATAAGACTTGTTTGCCAAATAATAAAAACCATAACAAACTTTTGTCTCAATAGGTCTATTTTAAAAATCTGGACTAGGTCATAAATGGCATAGACCAACTGACAGTAATTTTCTTTCTGCAAGGAGGTAGTCCACGTAAAAATACGGATTACTTAATTAAAAAAAAAATTCCAAACAACAACAAAAAACCACTCTAGGCACTTCAAAGGCAGTCAAAGACACTAAAGGAGAAGCCAGAAGAGATTCACTAGCAAGTATGGTATAGTCATGGATATCTATACTGCAAGCAGCAGACTGCATATAAGGGAAGTACGTATTTCAGTAAAGCAGAAGAGAAGATGCTGAGACAAACTGACATCTGGTCTGTGCAATTCCTCTATGAATAGAAAGTGTGTATTTTGGCAGGGAATTAGGTGCTCTCAAGTGCTCATAAATTTGAAGTGCTCAGAAAAACAATTTTTTTATTAAATCAGTACTCCCAGAAGGCATCTCCCCCTCTTTCTTCTTGCAAGCTCTCACTCCTCTAGTCTCTTATGTAAGATAAATGAGGCAGTCCAAGCAAAACTTACATGGTGATTGAAAACAGAATGGCTAATATATACCTACAAGTCGAGGAAAGCTGTGCCAAGCTGTGACAGACTTTAAGTTGTTAATAACATCATGTTCTTTACAGGATGGGACTTGAAAGAAATGTCCCCTTAGTAAAGAGTTTTACTTACCTCAAACAACTGCATCATGACCACTTTGAAAACAGGGGAGGGGATGGAGGGAAAGTAATGCAAGAATGCTGTTTCAAAAGACATTACTTTCAACAAAGGATAGCAAATTTATTCATGCACTACACCTTTTGTTTTTGAGGGACGTTGCAGGGAAACACTACTAAGAAACTCTGAAAACAAGTTTTCAGACAATGGATATATGAATGTAAAATTGGAATTTAGGTTTTTTACTTCGAATGAGCCAGATATTCAGGGGATTAGTCAAGTTGAAGTTCAGAAAATTAAGCCTCTTATCTGGACATACAGGCTGCAGCACAGTGCACAAATGGAGTAAGTGAAATGGGCTCAATTACTCAGCAAAGTGCTGAATAGTTCTTCAATATCAACCATTTGGTGCACAAAGATTTTCTTTCCCACCATCAACTTAGATTGCAGAAATACAAATACCATGTCCCTTCATCAGTGCAGTGCATAGGAGCAGTTTTATAGTTCTGATATCAACTGATTTAGCTGTGTTTCTACTCTCTAGTCACTTCCTTAGTTCCCTTAAAATATGAGATAAACCATACAATAATGTTTCATCCATCTGTGCTTCACTTAGACCACAGGGTTCTGCGTAGTCATCACAGCGCCAGGCTAATGACACTAATATGAGCTCTGTTTATCAGCAGCTCTTCACAACATCACAGCTGCTGTTCCTATCTCCTGCATGACCCTCTTTCCACATTCAAATACAAGTTAATATTCACACAATGTAAAGCTTCATATATATAAACAGCCAAGGTACAAGGTTCAGTTTCGATTTCTAAATACTTCCCACATTGGTACCTATGGAACTCCTCCATAGACCACTTCAGTTTCTCAAATGTCTTAAAGATAGTAGTATAACATTTTAGTAAGTTGTGTTTGTGTAATAGTCCTCCAAGGTCACTGACTTGGGCACATAGTTTGCATTCTGAGATCACTACAACAAAGAAACCTTTGAAATGATTCTTTAACTGTCCTGGCAGAAATAACAGGAAAATTCCAGCTTTATTATGATCTAGCAATTAATCTTATAACAGTTATTCATTGCAAAGCAATTTCATTCATTCAAATATTCATTCAAAGCAAACTATGCTTTTTTCCTAATAAATCAGTTTACTGGGTACCAGGTTCCAAATTCAAATGAACAAATGGCAGATCGCTGGAAGATTTATAATCCATTCATTTCCTGATGCACAAGTGTCTACTGATTCACCAAAGGTCTTCCTCTGTGCCAATAGAGCTGTGTCACAGTTATACCTGTTCATGCAATACAAATACTGCCCACCTCAACAAGGTCTTGAAGAATAATTAAATCTTGCTTTTTTTATTTTCCCCTCAAACACCAGGAAACATAATAAAACATGAGAAACACTGCATAGCTCCACATAATGCCTTTTAATCCAGACTCTGAACTGCTGAATTTTGCTTTGATTCTCTCATTTTATAATATTTTATTGCAACATTTTGGATTCACTTTACCAGTGGCAGAACCAGGGCATCATCAGCCATCAGCAATTTTATCTGTTTTGTCACTGATTGATTATGGTCTTTCCAATATCCTCAGAATTTTATGCCAGAACCTAGCATAAATGGAACCCCAGTCAGAGTCCAGAGCCCTAAAACTCTACACTTTTCAGGCTTCTAATATATATGACATAATTTGGTTTATATTCATTTTACAAACATGGAACACACAGTACATTTTTGCAATGCCCACAGCGATTCCCTTCACTTCAGTAACAGTTTCTTTGCTGAGCTACCTGAACGCTGTTCAAAGTCAAGTGCTTCAAAACCTACCTCTTGTCACTAATTCACCTTTTGGATATTTTCCTTCCTGCTGATGCCTGTTGATTGTAAACACAGAGTATTTAAACCTACTTCAGTTCTGATTCATGTTTTAAGTGAATTGTTGTTCCAGAGATGCTTTTAAGAATTACATTCTTCTGCTAAACGTATTCACTTGATTTATTTTATTAATGATAATATATTTTGTTGAGAAATAATTCAAAGAGAAGAAATCTGACAGATCTGCTACACTGTCTGGGTTTTTTACTGATAATTTTGAGCCTCTGCACAACAGAACAGCTTCCAGATAGCTCCTACTAGCTGACTTTATAGATGGAATGCCCAATTATTACCATTTTTTAAATTAAAAAGAAAACTAAAAAAATAAGAGGTAGTAATAGTAGGTCTTCACAGACACAGAAGAGGAAAAAGAAAATGTTTCTGTATTTCACTGCCCAGAAGGAAATAATGCGGGCGAGGCTGCTGCTGCTATGGAGAAAATTAGTTAGAAATAGCCTGCATGCATGCTGTGTACCGACACAGGACAGCCGCTTTTGCTGTCCTGAACCTGGAGAACTGCATTGACTCACAAATAATGAAGAAGTCAGGCAGTCGGTCACACAAGTTACCTTCACAGAGACCAAGTACAGATTTGATACTATGTCACTATCCACATACATTTTAGAGATAGGATTTGGAAAATAATTTCATTAGGTAATTAAAAGTCTGGTATCTTTGTCTGAAATTGGATATTCTTAGTGTCTGAAATCTAACTTTATGATCCTCAGGGGAAAAATAGGATACTAGTACATTTAAAAAAGCCCTAAATACTAGTCGGAGTAGGTGTGGTGTACATCGGAATGACACCATTTAAGATTTTGAACAATTAAGAAGAAATTCTCAAATTCTTTCACTTTTAGGACAGTTCTAGATATAGATCAATAGTGGCCCCATTGATGAGGCATGATTCAACAGCTCCCATTCTGCTTTTGTGCCACAAAGTAATTTGGAAAAATATACTATGTTTGGAGGAGAAAAAGTACAGTTTCTGCGAAAAGAACTTTTTGTTGAGAAGTACCACTTGAGACATTCGGGCCATACCTAACGCTACTCTAATTGAGACTGATTCATAAGTGGAGCACAGGAAAGTAGCCAGAAGGATCGAAATGTATATTAAATGCTTCTCAGGTTTGTCACATATCTATTAAAATCATACATAATCTGAGAAAGAGTGTATGACCTATTTTTGTAAATATTATTTAAGAAACCAATGATAACTTATATTACTATTTCTCTATTTTAGTCTGTTTCCGAGTGCCACAACATAGACAGCTTTGAAAAAGAGGCTATTGTAAACATACACAGACTGAGAATGTGGTTTCCCTGGCAACCCAAAGATCTGAGAACGACTCCTTCCTTCAGGTTGCAATTCAGTTTATGAGCTTCCACATCTGCTTGCAAAGGAATGAGACACCTGGGATTACATTTCTACAGTGATGAGTGAGAAATTAGAGAACAATAGACATTACATAGCTAATTTTGTGCTGTAATGAAAATGAGTCCTCTGATGTTCATTGTCACAGACCACCCAGAATATCTGAGGACACTAGGATTCATACCCTGATTAAGCATCCAGTCTCTTCCCTACTTATCTTGACATGAGCCAAGACCTGTAAGAAAACCAAAGCTGCTCTCCTGCTTTGTGCTAACATGGGTTAATGGACTATTTTGTTAAACAGAATGTAAGCATTCCTTTCTGTTAAGGAAGAATATAAGCCAGAGGAAGGAGGAAATATTGCACATTAGATGGTGACCAGGAAAGAGAAGGCACTTCTGTTTGCTGTTTCCAAGAACAGGTGCAAAAAAAGTCATTTACTATACAATATTATTTAAGTCTCAACATGAACAAAGTTGCATGTACTCTATTGGCTTGGCTGGAGGGAATTACTGTAGCAGGATACTTTTATTTCCTAATGTCTTCTCTGCAAATACTCAGTGTCTGCATTCCTTTACTGTATGCAAATGACTTCGTATGGATGCTATCACTCCAGCAGGGTTATTTCATTCAGCCCGACATTTACAGGCAAACTGCATCAGCTAGGCTGCGATTAGTATGTCTGAGAGGAAGTGAATTTTCAAGACTAGTATTCAACACATTTTACTCAACACTCAGATGGCCCTACATTAGTTCGACTGAAATTATTGGGGTTTTAGTATTATTATTAAGATTATTGTCATTAACGAATTTTGTGGACAAAACCGTTTTTGAAGGGATTGTGGGGGACGTTTTTACTTCCAAGATCATTTGGTATTTTTTCACTAGGTAAAGTGAATGCAAAAGTGACTGCGCTATTTCTCCTTTCCCTATTAAATGTGCTGTGCTTCTGTCTGAACACCTTTTTGTTGTAGATTACTAATGCTCAGAAATGTGCAGTAAGCTGTCTATTGTATATATAACCAGAATTATCCAAAGAAACTGCCTTGTGAAGAAACGTAACCCTAAAAATCATCAGAGCTTGCTTCTTAAATGCTTTTTTTTTAATCCAATATATAGCATTTTTCTAAGATTTTTTTAAAAGTGGGGCTCAAGAATATTCATAATATCTCCTATAGAAATTCAGTAGAAAGTTTTCTAATATACATAGCTCTCAACGCACCCTACCAAAGATAACCCAAACCCAAAGAAACCCTCATAGTTTTACAGTCTGATTTAAGGTTGTTTTGAATTTGATTCAAGTAATAACATTCCCTCAGTTTTTTACCTGCTGCATGCTCAGACTGACTGAAAAGTTCAGACTATTCAGAGCAAGAAACACATTCAACCTTTAACTATCAATAACTGGGTAATATTTTAGGTGAAATTTTGCTCTTAAACCCCTAATATGAGCACTTCACCTATGACCCCTCTTAGCACTCTACTCAATCGCACTCATAGAAGCCGAACACTGAGCTTCTTTTCATGCAGCAAATGCAGGTGGAGCCTTCCACACAAAGCCCAGGATTTATCCATCTGAAGGTGAATACAACGTGGACTTTCTTGCCATGGTCATTAACACAAATTACATTTTTACAATTAGAAGTACATCTTCCTATTATATAGACTGAACATCACCACTAATAGAACCAAGAAAAAATGTATTTCTTTCACAACAGAACAAATATTTTGAAAATTCAAGAACTTCACATTACACACCAAACTTCCTTGTACCTTCTCAAGATTTGAATCTCCAGGACATGTTTCACAGCACAAAGTCGGTCATGACAATGTGTGAGGAAAAACTGCTAAATCCAAAAGGCTGCATTTAAACTTGAGAGTGAAATAAACTTCATCCTTGAGAAACAAGCTTCAGAACAAGCAGCAATATCATGTTGAAAGAAACCCTGCATTTTGGAATGGCTTCATAAATCTGTTACCTTCCTATTTTCATCTATCAGAAACTTCACGTCTTTGTGGAAGTTTTATTCTACCAGCATTTTAAAGCAGTTGCTTGCTTCCCTACTTCACTGCCTCCTGTGAGAAAACCCTTTATCAGAAATCCTTTATTATCCTCCACACAAAAACACTCTTTAAACTACATTTCTTCATACTGTGCAAAATAAGTAACTGAATTGTAACCCTTGCAATTCCTATAGCAGAATAAGGCTATATATGTTTAAACAGTAGTGCCAAAGTATCTTTTGATCCAAAACTGATGATTATTCCAAGTTTGTCCCCGGCAGTATTTCTTGACAGCCTGATACCAAAAGTCTCTGGTCTCCCACACTGAGGCCTCTTACCTGCATGTCAGATACTACCTTATAAGCTCTAAAAATGTATATTCAATCAATAGCAAATATTAACATCTCTATTCCTTATTTCCCATCATTATAAATCTCAATTCTGGGCTATACATTCCACAAGTGTAGGCAAACTTGAAAGGAGGGGAAAAAGTGATTCTTAATAGGACTCCCCTTAGGGAACAGGAAGCCGGTTATTTTTTCTTAGCATATTAAGTAACTTGGAAGAAAAGCTCACATAGCTTGGGCTGAGTAAGGGTGCTTTAAAAGATTACATCTAAATCACGATATCTCTCAAGACACATGGGAAGAAGCAATCTTGTAAGACCAAATAAAGAAAAGACTTTTTCAATGCACAGACCTTTCACTAAGTCTAAAATAAAAACAGGACATCTAATGCTAAATATAGATTAAGAACTGCTCAGAGCTTAATTTGCCTATATAAATTAATCTGAGAGAAAAGATTATTGGTACCAGCAGGAAGGAGGAAAAATATTAGTAAGGGGACAGATTATAAGATTCTTAGCACATTAGACAGATGGGCACACAATTGCCTGGGGAACACTGAGGTTTAAGTTGAAGGTGGGAAAAATTACAGGGTATTATAAAAATCAATAAGTGTTAGGATGGCAAGAAGTCCCCTCTAACTATTCCCTTGCTAGGAGTAGGGAAAGCATCCCAGCCCTAACCACCTCCCAACCTTGGAAGTAAGTCATACACCAGTATGGTTGGAACAAAACCAGATTTATTGTTCTGCTCCAAGCTGCATTTATCAGACACAGAGCTGCTCAACAGCAGCTAAACCACTCTGATCAAAAGATTTGCTTAACTCTATAGCGCCTTTCCTCACGCCTCTCAAATAATTTCCCTATATCACCTTTGTCCTCTCCCAAATACAGAGCATGCCCCTGTTTCCCCCTTCTCCAGTGGCCACAGTTTAGTTGATTTTCTGGCACGATCTGGTATTTAGGATATGGGTGCCCTGTTAATTTCTGTGTTGGTTACTAATTCTGTTAAGCTAGCACCCCCCCATTCGGTTGTCTACAGTATCCTGACATTTTCATGTCACTGTCTTGTTAGTGATGCCATGGGTCAGGGCGGGCCATCTGCACAAACATCTCTCTCCTGTTGTAATCTGCAGAATCCTGAAACTCCTCGTGTTGTTACCTTGTTAGTGGTGCCACAGGTCAGGGTTAGCCATCTGCATGCAAACCCTAATCCATAACTCAAGGGAGTTTCTGAATTTTAGAAGCAAACAAAGGCAGGTTTTTCAGTGCCAAGGCTCATCTCTTCGTATATGTTCCTTGAAAATTGGGACTTAAAGGTCAGCAATGGAGGAGGTGTTTGTGAAAAATGCTTATTTATTGATAAGTGAGTGTTCTGAACATCTTTAATAGCCTTATGCAGGTGATATTGACAGATTTAGCACCTCAGTGTAGCCATTCCAACTATTTTCCAAGAGATTAGGTTTGCTTGGGCTTGCAGAAAACCTCTTTCCAGTTTCCTGCTTAAATGCAGCTTCCCTTGGCTATATCCTTTACAAAGATCCATCTAATGCAAAGATCCATCCACATCATGTTGAATGTGAAACATGCCATGAAATGTTGTTTTGCAGCCTTTGGATCTAAATTTTGTGGTGGTTGCTAATATTTTGGTGACTGTCAACTACCTGCCTTAAAATTTTCTTCAACCCATTTCATTCAACTGCTGACAACCCTTTTTATTACAAACTGAGAAAATGTTATTATTTAGCGAGCAGGGTTTAAATACAGTTTTGATTTTCATACCTACTTTTTAATCACCAGTCATTTTGATCAACTATCCCCACTCTCCACCACCATGTTGAAAACAAACCTCTAATTGGAGTTAGGATTAGCACCTTCAAAAAACTTGATAACAAACACAGAAAAATACAGTCAATGGACATCTTTTTAGATTTCTGAAAGACTCATATTGTACTCACCTAGCATCAAAATAAAACCTATTCCCTCAAAAGCCCACCTCAGCACCTGTTAGATCTCTTCTCACTACCCTTTGTGTAAGAACTCCACAGAGTAGAAATATATTATCACTTCAATGTCTTAAAAATATTTTTTAAATACAATTTAGCCAAAACTAGTGAGAAATAAAGAGGTGCCTCCAACCATTTTGTGGATTCTCTCCATACTGAAAAGTAATGTATAACATGTTAAGTAATGGGTTATAGAGCTTTCCTTTTTACACCTCTCAATTAAATTTGCTCCGTTTGGTTAGTAGCAGGAAGTTGTTATAACCTCCACAATAGAAAGCGTACATAAATAGTTCCCAATCAGGATTTCCATTTTACTTTATTTTATTTTATTTTACTTTATTTTATTTTATTGTTTTAACTGTGGTTGATAGGAAGAATCAGTCAAATGCAGTTGTCACTCCTGGCCAAGAAAAAGAATTATCTGCACAGATAGACACAGAGCATGTCTAGTAACTACCAACTCCTTCTCTATACATTTTGGTGTCCTTCTAGCTAAAAAAATGCATTGCTTATGATTCAGTGAAGATCTGTAACCACTTCAAGCATTTCTGAGTCAGTAAACCTCACCACATCACGCACAGAAAATCAGCCTCTGACATCACATTCAACTCTAAATTCTTTGTGTAGAAACCAAAGGACAAATAATATTTACCTTCCTTTACACATATTCTTATCCTGCCACCATAGAAGAGAGTCATATTTATTCACCTGCTGTGTTCATCAGCATTTCACAGTGTTATAGAATCAAAACTGGTTTGATTATGCATTTTGGATTATGAATATAATTAATAGCTTTTTCAACAGAAACTACACACTTCTGTACTATAAAGCCTTAAGTGTCATTTTTTGAGAACACAGATGGTAAATTTAAAAATTGCTCCGTTTACTACGGGTTTTAAATATCTGGCCAAATGGTCGCTGTCATGACTATTAATCAAGGTAAGAAGAACTGCACTATACAATTACACAAGGGTCAGTACAGGTGGAATTTTTGCTTTATTGTTATTTTTGCTTCAAATTCTGCAAGTGACAGCATGTATTACTGTCTAATTAAGTAATTTTAAGGTCTTGGTAGCATCCCAACCCTAGGGAAGGGAATTAGATGACCAACTGATTTATTTTGTGGTTTATCACTGTGCATGCTGCTTTCAGTGCATCCCTATAAAAAAAATGCAAAATCCAATGGTAATGAAACAGTATGTTTTACGTTGAAGCGAAGGGAAGAGGTATTTCATAGAACCATGAGATGCAAGTGTCACCTGATGAGGCAGGAAAGGGACTACAAGATTCAATCTGGCTGCATACAACCCTGAAAAAAGGCAGGAACTATATTAAAAAGCCACGACTTGAAAGAACCAACACAAAGGTATTGACATACCAAAAGCAGGAAGATAATGGAGCAATTCAAAAAACCTTGTTTTCTCCACAATTCCTTGAGCTTTATTTAAGAAAAAGTTAACTGGTCCATTGTTGAAACTGCTAGTGATCTTTCTTCTCAAATTTAAAAGTCACATCATGACTTTAAAAGTCACATTCTTTTCCTTTGCGAAACACAAAACCTGCCCATTTACCAATTCTAATATAAACAGACATTTTTCTGTTCCCATCTCCTAGATTAGATAAAGAGTAGTCTGAAAAAAGTTTCAGAAATAAAGCATACACAATTTTCCATATAAACTAGGGGATTTATTTGCATAGATATCCAAAGCTTTGTATCAGCTGGGCAAAAGAATTTTTTGCTGTTAAGGACATTAATGTCTGTATTTTTTCTTGTGCTTGGAATTGTTTTACTTATTAGAAATCTCTGTTTCACTCAGCATTATTTCAATGACTACATAATGCAAAAGTTCTTTCCAGAAATCAAGTTGTGTCTTCACTATAAATTGTTATGAATAAGTATATTACACATATATGTAATTACTGCTGCAGAGCTTAATAGTTTGTCTATATCATGCTAACAATCCCCTTTGGGAAGAAAGGGTTGTTATTTAGGAAAAAGATGAGTGGAACTATAGACTCTGACAGTTCAACTACTTTATCTCAGGACAAACAAGCTAGACCTTCCCTCCGATGTCACTTTCACAAGGATTTGCCTACAATATTATTACCAGCAATATAATTTCAATGAATTTTTCAAACAAATTTGTTTTTTTACTTTCACTGATATAGTAAGCAAATCTGAAACTTGAACATTAAACTGAATTGGAGGAAAGAGTAAATGAATACATGAGTATTCTATACAGAAAAGCTGTCCAACCATTTATTCATTTATTTGTCTTATTTGCAGATTTTCTCCCCCAGACTATGAACCAAAGTTTTTGTCATCCCAGCTATTAAAGTTTTGTTTTTACGTCTGTATGAATGCCAGTAATTCTTTACTGAAATTATGTTTGTTCTGACAGCATTTTTGTAGCAGTAAGAATTTACATGAATGTTACACATTGAGCAATATTTTATATGTTTTACAGCAATATTTACTGATTTATGATTTCTTACATGCTCTCCATGTTTCCACAAAGCTTGTATTAAGTACATCGTGGGCGTAGGCAACTTGCAGTTTATTTGTTTCATTAGGTCGGTAGCTAGTTCAGTGGCAGTATTCCACTAAATGACAGAACAGGATGTATCGATGTCAAATTATTAGACTGGAAACAAGCCTGAAGATGCCTAGAGAGAATATACTGCACTACATCTGGATAATTGCTCTGTTGAGAAGAGTTATTTGACAACCCTTTGATAGAATGGTTGCTGAAAACAGCTCAAAGTTATTAAGCAGAACAAACACCAGCCAACCCTCCATGGGACAGGGCATTTGTTTACTGTTTTCTCCTACTCTGCAGACATGGGAAAAGAAGCTACAACTTCCCAGGTGGAATACATGGCATGCAGAAGAGAAAAGATCTACTTGATATACATTTTCTATATCTATACAAGGTAAGCATCTATCTTGTCACAGGCATGGTTAATTTTACATGTAAGAAGAGCTTGTAGGAAAGACGCAGAATGGACTCTGACCAGTTTTACAAGCACTGGCAAATGTCAGTTTTATAGAAAAACAGATTTAGATTTACAAAGCATGCAAATCAGAATTAAGCAAAGCTCTCCCTACGGCAAGCACATCCTGAACTTTCTTGAAGGAAGTGGATTTGTTTTAATTTTTCTTCAGTATTTTAGAAAGTAGGTCTGAACTGAAGCAAAGGTTAAATTCTTTCCTTTGTCTTACTGATTTTTTTTTTAAAGTTTTCGACAATTTTTTTAAAAAGGAAGTGAAAGACTGATTCACATAAGAGCTCAATAGCACCGGGGCAAAAACATGCATGTGTGATTCAGACTGGTTTCATCCACTGCCAAAAATGATTAAAATCTTCATTTCCTCCTTCTCAGGAAACTGAGCTCATCTTTTCTGGTGACACAGTTCAACTTTATATGAGCATCTGATCAATAAGTAGCTGGATATCCAAGTCTCCCATTTCCTGAGAAGATCCCCTAACCATCAAACTAGATCATACTCATTTTTACCATTCAGATATAAGCATTTTATTAGATGAGGCAGAAATCTAACAGGCCAGGTTGAGAGAACTCCACTGCAAAACCAACAGAGCCAAAGCCAAGGCAAACAGAAGTATTCTTGCAGTCAGGATACTTTTTTAAGATGAGGTATATTGCTACCTATAGAAAGAGAAGGAAATTGAAATTAAGTCTCCTCCATCCTGGAATTAATGCTATAATTTCTGAGAACTTAAGTGAGAAGTGGAACAACATCTCTAAAACTCATGCTCATACTCAAAACCTTTTGGAAAATTCAATGCTAGCTTACTTTTAGTTTCAGACAGAAAACGCATGTCCTAGCAGCACTATTGTTTACCCCAGTGTAGTTGGTCATGTCCATTCTAGAACTTACCAGGAAAGAAAACTTCTGAGATGGGAGTCTTCTGCTTATTCAGTAAAGCTTATAATCCCCCAAGGAATTGAAACAGAGATTCAGGTACCTCAGAACCCATCTTAGAGACTGCACAGCCTATTGAAGGATGAAAAGGTCTCAGATTCCAGGCACCTGACAACAAGCAAGTAGAGTCTTGGAGCCCAAGCGTGTGCCTCAGGCAGGACAGCTGAGCCTAGTAATGTTCTTTCCTAACCCACTAGGAATAAAAATTTATCTTTAACCATACTGTGTTGCCACAAAAATAATAGTTGCCCCAACACTCCAAGTGGATTCACTTGCAACAGTGATGACCACATAGGAGACCGGTGGGTCAGTTGTCACTTATTTAATAAAACGTGCTCTAAGCAACTTTTCAACTCACATGAGTGTTTTCAGTCATTTAGCTCTACTGAGCTGCCTAACTCACTGGCAAAGAAAGCACTTGAAGGAAAATCTATTTGCTTTCTCTGCCTCATGGCACACAAACACTCCTCATGCAAAAGTCATAGCTGGAGTCAATCAGAACACAGGAGTAATATACCAAATTCACAAAGTTCCTTCGCAGCTTTCATTTCCTGCAGAAGGCTCCTACGCTGAAGGAGGCTCAACCCATACTGTTTCGAAGATTTCAACAGATTTAAGTCAATCAGAAAAATAAGAAAAATAAACCACAGTATTCATGAAGCATCTGGTTCTATTTCAAATGGATATTTTCCCATCTTTTTCTCATAGCATAATTTCCAATTGTTTGTAGGGCATCTTCATAAATAACCACCTTGGGCACTTCATAACAGAATGTAATTAACATCACAAAGAAGAACAGTGAAAAAATCAAGACACATGCTATTCTGAAGAAAAAAATATTTGGATTATCTAGATTTTCAATAAATGCATTTTACCTATTCCCACATCTCACCACCAACACTTCTAAAGAGCAGCATACAAAACACAACAAGAACCAAAAGAATATCCTGTTGCTACCAAAATAACTCATTCTAGAGATCTTTGTTTAAGGATGATAATGGATTTAGAAGTGGAAAGAATGGTTCCAAGTAGATAAAAACTGCATACGGTTATTAATACTCTCTCTTGCGACATGTACATCATCTTTAGTCTTTCCATCTATAAAAGCAGAATGTCTTTTACACAATGGGCAATGAATGTAAATATAGAACACATTAATTACTCACACTGCTATGAATTTTCAAAAACTGTGTTTAGATCATAAGATGGCAGTAATACTGATGTAACTGAATGGGATTTTGAATTATATTCTAGTTAATGATACTAATTCTGTAATATCATCCATACTTGTGTATGACTGATGGAAGCTTGTTATCAGTATAAAAGTGCAAATATTTAATGAAATAGAATGTTTTCTATTTTCTGTAACAGTTTATTCCAACCCCCTTTACAGTAGGGTACATGGTATCCATCTTTATTGTAGGACAGTTAACCTAAAATCCAAAACTAAAAATCTAGATCAAAAATGTGGTCTACAATCTGCAATACACTTCTTAAGAAGGCTGGATTTTTCCTGTTTGGAAATGAATGCTGAGTGAAATATCAAATTAATTTCCATTTAAAATTCAACTAGAAAAACTACAGATTTTCAAAGGCTCTGAAGTAAGCAACTAAAAACAACTTTTTTTTTCCCTCCAGAATTATAGTTTCATATTTCTAGTACATTCTTATAGATTCATGAAACAACTTCAGAAACTTTCCACATCACTGGTAGTTTAAGAGTTTGCAAAGGAATATTCTTCTGGTTTTCTGTCTTTGTCCTCATACAACCTCTCTTTTTTAAATGCAAAGCTTTACAAACACAGTCAAGGGAATCACCATGGGCAAAAGCTGTTCAACTTCAGAAAATAACACTTTAAGTCAATTTGACAGGAAGCTCCAGCACTTTCTAGCATAAATTGTTGCATAGATACAACATGACATTACTCTCAGAAAACTTTAAATTTGTCCATATTTAAGTGAAACATTATTGATCGTAGTTTTGAAACTTAATTGGCAATCACACAACAAGCAAGGAGTTATTACGAATATGTTGTGAGGCCTACGATCACTCCTGGCATTCCTGTCAACAGAAAATCAGAGAACACAAAATCTTCGGTATACAAATGTTGTCAGAGAAGATAAGAGGAGAAAAAAAAAAAATCATTGACCCAGGTGCCATAGGGTACCTTCCTGCTTGTTTGGTGAATTCCCTTGAATCTCAAAATCAATATCAAAAGTATTTAAGAAAATAATATATTTTTAAAGGAAGAATTTGGAAGTTTTATTCAAAAGATATTAGTTCTAAGTGGCTAACAGTGAACATTTGTATTTCTGTAAAGTTACACTAGGACCTCAAAATCTGTTCTATTGGTCAGATATTACTAATTCATTACTTCATTCATTACTCACTGAAGGCTACAATGAAAACCAATGTTTCTCTCCTACTGGTGAAATATAATCTCCACAGCAACCAACTATGATGAATCATCAGCAACGTTTCTTCACAGAAGTTACTATTTAAGCAGGAACTTAGAAGTTAACTTTAGATTTGGTGAGTTATAAATTACAAGGAATGTTAGAAAGAGGGCAACCATAACTATGTTATCATATGTCTTTTCTTTGTAACTTCTTCCAGGTTTACAACATGAAGATGGAAGACAGCCTGTCAGTTGGCAGCCGGCTTCCAGCTTTCCTTATGTACATTTTATTATTCTGTATTCTAATAGCAATCAAAGGCTTTGTCAGTATGAGTACATTCACATACTAAACCAACTTCTTGGTGTTCCCATCTATGATGTGTCTATATATGTTCTCTATCTTGGCAGATGCACTGACACCAAGCAATTTCCACAAGGTATTTTAAAGTTATTTCTAGAACAGCTGTGACAAAGCTGGATTCCCTGAGTCAGACATCATCTGTGACTACAAGTATCTGTATTTTAACAAACGAACTGACCAGAGTGTAGTGTGAGAGCAAACAAGGGAGAGTATGGAGAAAAAGGGATATTGCCCTTTGTTAGGCAACTGAGAAAAACATTGATAAAATACGAGACAGCATAATCAAATCTCAAAAAGTAAACAGGAAATTATGATAATCCAATTCCTCTGGGTATTACTAGTGAAGGGAGAAAGAATCTGAGAGAGCCATCTACATTACTACAAAATGTATCTACATCCTGATTATTCTATCATTGCATCTTGCATCATTATCTGGTCATATCTCAGGATCCACTCCCCAGCAATCAATAATACTGTTCAACATGCAACTCCTCATGGGAACTTGTTGTTCCCTATGGACATTATGTCCTTAGTATGCATCCCAAGGTCCCTCATGTCTTGATAATTGGAGATATTTGGCCATCGCTACTTAATGCATTTTATCTGCAGTCTGGCCATGTCAATTCAAAATTGAGGTTAAGACAGGAATGAACTGTTTCTGTTTGTGAAGTGTGAATGCAAAAAGATGTTTTCTGAAACTGACAGTGATGTCATAACCATCATTATCTGAACTGTAGAAGCTACCAGGGCTGCATTTGTCGCAAAGCCGATATTCATGGGGAAATCATAACAGATTTTATAAGTGTTTTGTAATGGAAAGTGGTTAGCAACTAGTGTGGAACAACCAGCATAGAAGAGTAGTATAGCATCTGAAACTTGTATTACTTGACAATTGCCACATGAAAAAAAATACTTTTAGGCTTTCCAAAGCCCTTTTCTACATTCTCCAGTAGGTGGCCACACAAAGGTGGTGATTACTGTTCAGAAATACATTTCAAATGCATTCTGAAAGCTCTTTATGATTGATTGTTGTTGTTAGTATTAGTTTGACTACTTGCAATACATTTTAATATTGTATTGGTGGAAGACTGAACTGGTCAATGCTGTGGCTCACTCATGCTTATAGATGTTATGATTGACATAAAGAGTAAAGCTGAAGTAACAGTTGGTTTTCTAGTCCATAGGATTTCTAATCTATCCAGGAACAAATACCACTTACTTTCACATCTTATACACATTAGAGTAAGTAAGTGAATGTCAAGTTCAAAAGGTGCCACTTCATTCTTCTACAATTTGTGACTGACCAAACGTAGGTTCATTGAAAAACTTCCATGTAGAAAAAATAGACAGCCTAGTGGCAATGAAATTTAGCAGCTGTCTATTTGGGCAAGGAGAGGCCTCATTCCACTCTGAAGAAATGTCTTAAGAAGTTGTTGGAGTCTGGCTATAGTCTTATCACAGTAAACACTACTGTTAGGAAGCCAGGCAAAAGATGTGCTGTACCCTGACCAGCAGCAGCAAAGATCAATGGAAGAATTTTCACATTGCTCTAGGATGTAACATTTACCATCACGTAGCTGTCCTTCACCTTTCTCCCTTGTGGGTTAAAGCAGTCTGCAGGCTGTATTTTTTTTTTTTCTTTTTGAGGGGGCATGTGAGGTAGAAACACCTGTGTTGATATGGAGTGATTTGGTATTTTATCTCAGTCTTTCATATTTCATTATCTGCATCAAACTTTCATTTAAAATGAACATTTAAAACCTCTTAAAAGGTCACTTTTCACTGTTTTTTCGTGACACATTGAGCAACTTCTGCCAAAGTTTTGGCTTTAGTAAGCAATTCAGATTTAATGTGACCTAAAATTGACAGAGGTGGAAAGAGGGGGAAAAAGGTAAGAAAGGGGGGACCTAGCTGATTTCAGCTGCAGGGCTTCGTTCCGTGTATTGGTGTGAATATTAATCCTGGTTTGAAAAAGATCTCTAAAAATACTACTAATTTAAGAGATTTCACATCAGAACCATAACCAATGTTTCCATACCTCAGCTGTCAACAAAAAGGAAATTATCTCTCATTTGGGATCATCAACAACACACTATCAAACAGAGAAAGCTTTGCCTAGCAATACAGCAGGCAGAATTATCTCTGTTCATAAAATTTAAAACCATTTTTTTGTCATCAATTGAAGTAGTAGTAATGGAAGTAAAATTCACATAATCATCAAAATATTATTTGGAAGGCACCTCTAGAGTGTCTAGTCCAGCCTCCTGCTTAAAGTTGGTTTATCAACAAGTTAGGTCAGATGGGTCTTTATCTAGCGAAGTCTTGAAAAGCTCTAGAATCAAAATACCACTACCTGTTCCACTGCAGCAGTACTCTACTAGTGTAAATGTTTTCTCCCAATATCCATCATGAACTTCCCAAGGCGCAGCCTGAGGCTATTTTCTCTTGCTTATCATCTGCCACTGAAGATGAGAGTTTGCGTCCATCACCTTTGTCACAATTTCAGGTAGCTGTAGGCCACCATTCTAGGCACCTCTTCTCTAGACTAAACAAGCCCACTTTCCTCAACCTTTCCTCATGGGACATGTGTACCCTGAATCATTGTAGTAGCCCTCCAATGGACCCTCTCCAGCTACTCAACATTGTTCTTGAAGCAGGTAGCCAAACCTGGACACAGCAGTCGATGTGTGTCTTCACCAGTGCCAAGGAGAGGAGAGTAACTTCCTTCAAATCTACTACCCACACTCACCTAAAGGAACTCCAGTATGTGGTTTGACTTCTTTAAGATGATAATACATTGCTGATTCATGCTCAGCTTGGCATCTACAAGGATATCCACATCCTTTTCAGCAGGGTTGTTTCTCAGCCAGTCAGTTCCCAGCCTGTAACGCATGGATTATTCTACCCCTGGTACAGACCCTTGCATTTCTTCTGTGCTGAAATTAATAGGTTCGTGTTGGCCCAACCCACAAGTTTCTCAAGGTCACTCTGGATTGAAGTTTGACTGTTTGGTGCATCAGTATTTTCACCCCATTTGCTGTGATCCACAGATCTGATAAAAGTGCAGTGTATCTCATGACCCAGGTCAGTGATAAAGATATTCAATAGCCTGGTCATCAGTATTGGCCCTGGTGCACTCTGCTTCTTACCAGGAACCAAATAGATGTTCAGCCATTGATTACTACATTTTAAACACGAAGATCCAGCCAATGTTCAGTCCACTTAATTATCCTTATTTTCAGTCCATGTTTCATGATCTTCCAAGTGAAAATACTGTGGCAGATGGTGCAAAAACTCTAAATAAAATGAAGGTATATTGCATGCACCACTCTTTTTGCTTCCCCTTCCTCATTTCAATGTAGAAAGCAATTACGTCAAGCATGATTTAGCCTTCATAAGTCCATGCTGACTATTCCTGACTATCTGTTTGCCCAGACAGCCAAAATTTAGACAGATATTAGCAGGATGTGAAACTACCTCATGCAGAAACTTACTAAAACCAGGACGAATTTGCCACTCATTGCCAAAGAGTGGACAATCCAGACAGGTTCTAAACACTGAGAAGTGATAATTAAACCATGAAATTTGTAATGGAGTTCTGGGACGTGACTATTAATATAGGATTGTTAAAATGTATATCACCTGCGAGAATACTTTAATGCTAATTAAGTTTTATAGCATGCCATAATTCTAATGACTCATGGCTCAGTTACAAGAAGGAAGAACATTTGCTAACACAGGCACTTACTCATGCTAACTCCATCACTCAGCTTAGAATCACAAATCATTTACCACTACCATTAATTATAAGCTCAATTCTACCTTTTCACCCTAAAACTCCCTTTTAAAACCTAGTTTCACACATATGGCTGTATAGAAGGAAAGTTTCTCCAGACAAACACCTTAGCTGCCATTTCCAGATAAAGTTATCATATGATTGTGTGCATATTATTCTGTGTGAAAAGCTATTTTTGTCTTAAACCAGGTGGTCTACCCTGTAAGGCTACCATTTTTTCTATAACACTGAAGTTAATGAGCAACAATTAGAAAGCAGGTGTTCAAGTACAGCTTTACTAAGCTTCCTGACTTTGAACAAAAAACTTGCTAGTTTATGCTGATGCATGGACTGTTCCAGAGATTTTGCTCTGATTTCACAGTGCAGGCCCTGGAGCACCTTCATTTTTTTTGCACTGCTCCATAGGTGAGCCTGCATATGGCCGGGATTACATCATAGGACATCGTAGGTAATCTCCCTGATTACTGCAGGTACTGAGTTCTTTTCCGAACAGCTTTGCTATTACTCTAGTTACACACACACTTCTCTACAGCCCATTGGTACAACGCTCTGATAGCTCACAAAGGAGCTAGCATTTTGCTAACTGGTAGACTTGGGCAAAATCTGGGGGTGATCATTTTGAACTAAGGGTGACAGCTTTCAGAGCAGAAACATGAAGCAAAGTGAGGAAGAACAGAACAAAGGACTGAGGTGCAGGAGAACTACATTAATACAAAACTGATGCACTCGTTTTCTGAGGGAAAACAAAACTATTGAAATAACGTACATTTTTCTCATTACAGAACAGCAGCAGAGATTCACTACAGTGTGAGCAGATGTGGAAAAGAACAGTCATGCATCAAACCTTCAGCACAGAGTTATTAGTCTTCAGGTATGAGCAAAACGGGTTTAAGTAACTGCATGGCAAGACCAGCCAGGTCAGAATACACACAACAACAGAAACAGCAGCAGAACAGCAGCAAGCTGAGTTCCAGAAGGAGAATTTGTAACATTTAGACAATAAAGGGCCTTAGGGTGGAAGCTTGGTTTCCACATTTTTTTGCTTGAATAATTTTTTTAAGAATTTCAGACTATTTTCTTGGTTGGTGGAGGAAAGAAACCACGGGAATTTTGACCAGAACAATTTCCATCACTAACAGAAAGCTTTGCGGAATGGATTTTGGGAGCTTAGAGAAGAAGGAAAACATTGTATTTCAGAAACACTTGTGCATTTAATCTTCTGGAATGTATGTATCAAAAGGAACTACCACATAACCTTTAATTTTCAGTTTTGTAATCACTTAAGAGGAAAGTTTTATATGTCAAAATGTGGTAGTTTCTTTTTAAAAGAAATCCAGAAGTTCATTCATTTTTCTAATCATCCTCTCTAGGTTTTAAAGGTTTTAAATATATAGTTTCATTGAGCAAGACATTGGCATTTCAGCTGCAGTGATGTTACAAGATGTCCCTGTGAAGAGGCTGTCAGAAAAAAGAAAAAAGAAAAAAAAAGATGTGTAAAAGGAGCAGCAGGATGAAGAGTGACAAACAAAACTCAAGTAAGAGACGTGATTAAAAGGTTTGAGACAGAAAATGGTCCAGAATTGAAAAGGCCTTTCAAATATTTGTGTTCTTTTCAAAGACAAGGAAGTGAATAAAAATCTAAGTGAAAGATTGGACGGGAAATAAGAAAGTTTCACCGTTTGTTGGTAGAAAGAAGCAGTCTCCAGCTAAGAGCTGTATTCTGCAGCTCATTCTCAAAAACAGAGACACACAAAATTATGTACATTCTACCATCTGATCAAAGTAATGATGAGTTGAGCATGAAACACACTCTACCAATTGTTAGTCTGACAATTGTTAGTTAGACATCTTATTTTGCATTTGTTACCTTTACATTTGTTATCAGAGAACCCAAATTACCCTGGGAAATCAAAAAGATAAGAGAAATTACCATTAAAAATTCAACTGTGATGGTAACAATGTTTACAAATTTAGACAATAATATCGCAATCAATTGCTTTACTGATGCTAACACACATATTTAATGTAATTGCCACCATTTACATGACTCATCAGCTTTAGTCTACTATATTTCCTAACGATCAATAATAAAAAGACACTATTCAAATAAGTGCTTTCATTTCAGATTTTCAAATGGAGAAGGACATGGGTAGCTAGTCTGAACCAGGTTCTCAAATTGAACTTGTGCTTTTGGACATTTTTTTTCCCCCAGTGACTGAGACAAGCTCCCTCCTCCACATCTCAATCTCTTCTCTCTCAGAACTCTCAAAAAAAATTAAGAAATTGGTGGGAAAAACTTAATGAGGAAAAATATAGAATTTTCTTTAAGAGTTTCCTCTACACCTTCCAACAGTATATTCCATTGTAAGAGACTTCGGAAAGAGTGATTTACTCTAAGTTTTGTGGAAGAGAGAAGACCATTATTTCCTAGATGATACCATGCCAATTACCATTCCTTTGACCACACTGCTCTACCCTGCTCTCCTACATCTTACAAGTGACCATGGCATATAAATGCACCTTTGTATCACCTCCCTTTCAATTAATTTGAACAGTTTCCTACAATAATACCTCTCAACAACATTTCTCAGCAGAAATTCACTTAGCTGATAGTTCAGACAAATTATTACCATTCCATAGGTGCTTCTTCAGAACGACTGCAAGGTGTACCTGCACAGGTCTATGGTTTTCATCTCAGAAACATGTGCTCTAGTCACACTAACCCTTTTCATACTTCATTGCCATACAAAGGACTTGTGCATTCATTTGGAAAAATCACTTTATAAACATGGGTTTAGGATTACTTAAATTTAGAAGTTCATGACAAGTATGAATGACATAAGAATCTGGATGATTTAATCCTCTATTCCGTTATTAGGCCACCACAAAAAACTTAACCGCTCAAGCTAGCAAAATTCACATGCCTGTTCCTTTTTAGAGACTATAGTGGTCAGATGGACCAGAACTAGACTATTTTATTACTCACTTATTAGAACTCTTTTTATTGCACATGTAGGTTCCTTATTCTAATTTCTACTTTTCTTCATTGTAACAAGTAATTTTTTTCCTACTAATTAAAAAAGAAAATGTTTAAGACATATAGAACAGGAACTTTTGAACAGTGATTTCTTTTCTTTTTGACACAGAAATGTCTAATTTGTTAACATACTAGTATTTTCATTAAGGACACTGTTAAAGATGGTTTTCCCATAAATAAACTTTTTCTAAACTTACACAGAAGATTATACTTTTCCTTCATTGACAGAAAGTTCCAGATACCTTCTACTCGTACATGGTCTTCCATACTGCTTACTATTGGTAAAGTTCCTAGCTGGATTACTGTGCACAGTTCTATACTTCATATGGAAAATATGGGCACCTAAGAAAGAATTGAGAATTTTAAACTTATCAGGAAAAGCGAAAACATGATAGAAAGTAAATATATTCTATACTTAACAAGACAAGGGATAGTCAAGATTAGATGTCAGTTCTTCAGGATTTTGAGTAAATTTATATATGCACACTAACAGCTGTAAAGAATATGGAGCACCGAAATAAGTTCCTGGGTATCAGATAGCATTATCTCCAAATGCTAGAGCTTTTTAAACATATTAGATAACATCTACCAGGATTACTGAGGTAGTTGACATGTCTTTAAGATCCTACTGGATGGGGTTTTTTTTATTATTCCATTATTTTGCTTTGTTGGCTACATGAAAGGACAAGAAACTTTCTTTTATGTGGTTTTCACTTTCACGGGATCAATTGATCTCTCAGTTCACCTCAGAGATTACTTTGTGACTCCAAAGCCATCTAAATTAAAAAAAAAAAAAAAACCATAAGCATTTTATCCAGATAAAAACCCCCATTTCTCTGAAGGTGACCAATTTAAAGTGTTAAGACATAGTAGAAAGACTGTCATCAAATGCATCAAATGATCCCTCCCTTTTGAAAAAAAAAAAACTAAGTAGCACTCCAAGCACTCCACTACTCTCCCAAATAGTCTCCTGTGATTCCAGGTGAGAACATCAAAGAATCACCTTCACAAACTAATCAAACACCACCCTAGGATTAAAATTTACACCTATAGTTCAATTAATTTCTCTTATTAGAAATTGATGAGCTTCCACTTAGTAATAATGCACCATAAGACCTCAAACTTTATACGGTTAATTTCCATCCCTTCTATTATTCCAATAATTCATAAACTCTACTTCCTTCTGTGTGAAATCCTAGCTTATTAATATGCTCTCCTTTGCTGCCAAGACAGTAAAGCAAGTATTAAATGAAACTATTCCCATAATGTTCACAGACAAATTTTACTAATCATATCTTTCATTTCTGGTACTTCCAGTTTCAACGCAACCTGTTATCTCCACTCTAGTCAATTCAGTACCCATTTTGAGGCCAAAGCTTGGAAGCTTTATATTCAAATATAGAATATTCAAATATTCAAGCCTCAGAGTCACCTGTGGGACTCTATTAATCAATGCTTATCAATATCTAAAGGGCAAGTGTCAAGAGGATGGGGCCAGGCTCCTCTCAGAGGTGCCCAGTGACAGGACAAGGGGCAACAGACACAAGCTGGAACACAGAACATTGCATCTCAACTTGAGGAAAAACTTCATTTTGAGGGTGGCAGAGCACTGGAACAGGCTGCCCAGAGAGGTTGTGGACTCTCCTCTGGAGGTATTCAAAACCCATCTGGACGTGTTCCTGTCCAGCCTACTCTAGGTGAACCTTCTTTGGCAGAAGGGTTGAACTAGATGATCTCCAAAGGTCCCTTCCAACCCCTACAATTCTGTGATTCTGTGATTGTACCACGAATGTCTTGATTTCATACATACCACGTGCTTTCTCTGTGTTCTGTATAAAAAAAATATTATGGGAGCAAAATTGATGCAGCTCCTTTAAAGAGCTTCACAATATATTTACGATCATCTGAGGCAAATCTAGTTATTCTGCTGATAACAATGGCTAAACCCATTTGAGACAGTGGTAAGTAACACAAAACCAGTCAGCTATTGGGAGGATAACAAATGAAATGGACAAATTTAAGTCCGAAGAAATTGTCTTCAAATATATTTACTAAGTTCTACATACACTGCATAAAATGATAATTAAAACTTGTTTTCAGAAAATAATTTTGGTAGCTTCAATTTGTACTGAGGAAAAAGCTGTTACACCTTAAGATTAGTTGCGAAAAGGCATGTAAGTAAGTAGTTTATCGGTAACTCGGTCATTTCACTGCTGGAGAAGATGATATGGTTTATTCTCGTTCTAAATTTCTGATCCAGTCTCCAATCATTGTTAATAGGTCAATATAGTCTTGTGCATTTTTTAAGACTTAATTATCTCAAATTATCCATCGCTATTTTGAAGGAAATAATACACAAAGTAATTTTAACCTGTATATATTTTTATAAGCCCCTTCAAAATTAAAGGCCCTGTGTTTCATTACATAAAATGCAAGAACTGATAATTGCTCACATTTCTATAGTTCTATCAGACACATAAAAACCAGAAAGTCCATCAAATGATGACATTAAATGAGCAACTATTCACTCCCTATCTGTGCATGTTATTTTCCCCACACAATGATGGGGGAAGATTGACACGTCTTCACTTCCTGTCCATTTTTTTCTGATAGAAGCAAATAATTTTGAAGCAGAGAGGCCAATTATCATATCAAATATTTCAGCTATAATGTAACATTCCTATATTTACACCATATGCAACATTTCTTTGCCAAACAATCCTTTATTTTTTTTTATTCATTGCTAAGTAAATCCATGGAATGAATCACCAGGTTGATTAACATACTATTTTTTCATGCCTTTCTGAACAATTTCCTGGTTAAGACAGGTAAAGTAAAAATGTAGGTAACAGTCCCAGTCCAAAGAGACCAATATTATCTCTTATTTTGCTACTCAGCCCATTTCCATTTTTAGTGATTTTATTTTACTTTAAAGAAGCCATAGGTTGAAAAACAGAGCAAACAAATTGGCTGTCCTGCAACCCGCACACTGCACCAAAGTAGCTACAAAACTTGATTTCAGAGCATCTCCTTCTCCATCCCTTCGTTTATCAGAATACTAAAGCTACCATCAGTTCACTTGATTCCATTAAATCTGTTAATCCATACTGCTATTACATGGTAGTTAAGACTCTGTGTAGTTGTGTTTACATTGTTTCATTGATTTCTATTAGCTTTAAGAAATTAAAATTATGTTAACCCTTACATGCTCAATGCTTTTATTTAAAAATTAAACCTACAGTTTTGGTTAAAAGACTCAAGAAAACAATACTAATATAATGAATGGTTACAGAACCCTTTCTACCTCCACAAAAAAATAAGGTGGAGAAAGAGACTGTAGAATGTTGTACAAGCACACACAACTGATTAATAATAAAGCAAAAGAGAATGCTTGATAAACCTCATAGCTTTCTATGATGTAATGAATGGCACGGTGGACGAGGGGAGAGCAGTGGATGTTGTTTACCCAACTTCAGCAAGCCATTCAGCACTGTCTCCCATAAAGTTCTCACTGAAAAACTGATGAAGTACAAACTAGATAAGTGAATGGTGAGGTGGGTTGAAAAGTGGCTGAACTGCCAGAGCCAGAGGGTGGTTGATCAGTGGCACAATGTCTGGCTGGAGCAGTCACTAGTTTTGTGCCCTAGGAGTCATTAACGGGGTCAATACTGTTTAACCTTTTTATTAATGACCTGGACGATGGGAGAGAGTGCACCCTCAGCATGTTTGCAGATTACGCAAAATTGGGAGAAGCTGCCAACACACCAAATGGTTTTGCAGCCATTTAGGGGACCTCAACAGGTTGGACGAATAGGTCAACAAGAATCTCTTCAAGTTCAACAAAGGGAAACACAATGTGCCTGTCCTGCAGGCCCCGAGCACTACCAAAACCTTGAGACCTGCATCCAATACAATAGCACATTAGCTCTTTGATAGCTATTACTTCTCTCTGGAAGACCTTAAGAAACTGCTCTCCAAGCACTAACTTGCAGCGCAAGATCCCGCATTCCTGGGGATTCATTACAACGTGGAGTAGAGCAAGTTTACAACAGAATATTGTCAAAAACAATCCTTATTCACTTTATTTTGGAAGAAGTGATTATCTGCTGTCTCACAATAGATGCCTTAGAGTCATTTCGTCAGCTTCTGTAATTCATAGCACCTTATTGTGAATGTCTGACTTCTAAGTAACACTTTATATTTCATAATGGTAGATTAGACTTCCAAGACATTCTGGTCATGGAATAAAGCTTACTCTTCTTCATCCATAAACGCTTGTCAACTGAACACACACACCTTCACAGATATTCCTATCTAAAGTCTGCATAAAGTGTATTCCACTTCAAACATCTCACGTAAATTTATATTACTTCAATTTCTGCTCTCTTCCCTTAACAGGTAGAACAAATTCAAATTACTTAAAAGATAAAAAGAAATTTTATCTAAGTCCTACATGTTTATCACCTCATATATAAAAAATAAATGTGCTTTAAATACGTAAGATGTTAAGGAAAGCATCTGGGTCTATAACACTTAAGCATGAACTGTTATTTATCCTTCAATTTCAAATTCAATATAAAGGTATAGTCAAATATTTACACACAATTGGAAAGGGATTGCTTCAATGCAGTAGTAAAAAGCATCATTCAGGGAGATGCTATATTTTTCCTAAAGTAGGTTAGAAACATGCACACAGAAATATTTTGAAGTACTGACCTAACGTTTAATTGTATTCAAATTGCAGTGCAGCTAAGGCTCTTTTGTCATGTCTCACTTGGATGCCCTCTTACTTGAGGGCACCACACTTACTTCATTAAAATCAAAACAAAACAGAGAAAAGCTGTTATGGAAATTCAAACCTACAAATGGGTGACTAGCAAGTGATCTTCAGTATACTTGCATTTGGAAGTCCAAATTTGTTAGATGTTATTATTTTAGTCTGACATTTAATTACCATGGCTTATTATCATTATTTTTTGTAAAACACAAATAGTCATCATATTTATTAACACGCTACTTTATACATACAAATAAGGTCTTATCCACGTATGTACAGAGGAAATGAAGCAACAAATATCCTCAGCTTTTCTAGAAAACAGCTGGAGTGTATAATCATATTTCAGAAAAATAAACACTTATGTACCCCAGTGCCAGGGTGATGAGGTTCTACATTTTCTCACTCTTAGGTAGCTTCAAAATCTTAAAAATATAATATAAAAACTCCTTGCAGGGAAGAAAAAGTTAATTAATATATGCCATTACTAAAAATGCTGGGTAGAACTGAATGAGGCTTGTCGTGGTTTAGCCTCAGACGGCAACAAAGAACCACGTGCCGCTCGCTCGTGCCTTCCAAACACAGGAAGAATCGTTAAGAAAAGGCAAGACTCTTGGGTTGAGACAAAGACAGTTTAATAGAACAGCAAAGGGAACAGGCAAACAACAACAACAACAACAACAACACGGATAGGGGAATATACAAACGCGATTACGGAACCGCCGCTCCCCCGCCGCTCGCCGGCCGCCGGCCGGACCCGGGCCGCCCCAGCCCGCTTTTAAGCGGCAACTTCCTGCCCCCTCCCCCGGCAGCTCAGGGTGGGCGTGGCTCACATGGCATGGAATACCAGGAAAAGTTAACCCTATCCCCACCGGAACCAGGACATTATCCACCCCTTATTCCATACCATCTATGCCATGCCCAGCAGGTTCCAATGGATTGCCACCACTTTCCCCTGTTATATATATATATATACACACATATAATACCCTTAGTTTATGGGTCATCCCTCCAAAGTGTCCGTTGAGTTTTTTTTAATCCACGGCTTTGGGCTCCATCTGTTAGAACAGTCTCTCAGGGCAGGTGAGATGCTGGGTGGTGCTGGTCTGTTGCATGCTGTATTTTTCGGAGCTTGTGACTGGTGCACCTGGTGTGGCTCATGCACGCAGTCTGTAGGCTGAAGATGTAGATCTTGAGGAAACTCCTGGGCGCCGGCTGCTGAGATCAGTTCTTATCCCATCATCCCTGTGCCTTACTTGTAGTACAACTGATAGCAATTATAGCAATGAGGACATACAGTGACAGTGTTACTTAGCAATTAACAGCACACAATCTGATTCATTGGCTATTCTCGCCCAAAATCAGATCTCCATGAGGTACACATCGGACTTCCCCATCCTTCCGCATCACCCACCAAGTGCACCCAGGTCCTTGGGCAAAAGCAATCCCACGGATGGGTTTGCCTTTGCCTGAGGCAGGACTAACCCAGACTGTCTTCCCTAGCATATTCTTCATGTGCACTACGGGGACTTTATCCCCTTCTACAGTATGTGGAAGTTTTGATTGGGCAGGGCCAGCCCGATTGTTAGATCCCCTGGTGTTAACTAGCCAGGTAGCTTTTGCTAAATGCATATCCCAGTGTTTGAAAGTCCCACCACCCATTGCTCTCAGTGTAGTTTTTAACAGTCCATTGTATCGTTCTATCTTCCCAGAGGCTGGGGCGTGATAGGGGATGTGATACACCCACTCGATACCATGCTCTTTGGCCCAGGTGTCTATGAGGCTGTTTCGGAAATGAGTCCCATTGTCCGACTCAATTCTCTCTGGGGTACCATGTCGCCACAGGACTTGCTTTTCAAGGCCCAGGATAGTGTTCCGGGCAGTGGCATGGGGCACAGGGTATGTTTCCAGCCATCCAGTGGTTGCTTCCACCATTGTGAGCACATAGCGCTTGCCTTGACGGGTTTGTGGCAGCGTGATATAATCAATCTGCCAGGCCTCCCCATATTTGTATTTCAGCCATCGCCCTCCATACCAAAGAGGCTTCAAACGCTTGGCTTGTTTGATCGCAGCGCATGTCTCACATTCATGGATGACCTGTGCAATAGTGTCCATGGTCAAGTCCACCCCTCGGTCACGAGCCCATCTATATGTCGCATCTCTCCCTTGATGGCCTGAGGAGTCATGGGCCCACCGAGCTATGAATAGTTCACCCTTATGTTGCCAGTCCAGATCCACCTGAGCCACTTCAATCCTAGCGGCCCGATCCACCTGCTGGTTGTTCTGATGTTCCTCCGTGGCCCGATTCTTCGGTACGTGGGCATCTACATGGCGTACTTTCACAACCAGATTCTCTATCCGGGCAGCAATATCTTGCCATAGCTCAGCAGCCCAGATGGGTTTGCCTCTGCGCTGCCAGTTGCCCTGCTTCCACTGCTGTAACCACCCCCACAGAGCATTTGCCACCATCCATGAGTCAGTGTAGAGATAAAGTACTGGCCATTTTTCTCGCTCAGCAATGTCCAAAGCCAGCTGAATAGCCTTCACCTCTGCAAACTGGCTCGATTCACCCTGTCCCTCACTGGCTTCTGCAACCCGTCGTGTAGGACTCCACACAGCAGCCTTCCACTTTCGATGCTTTCCCACAATACGGCAGGACCCATCAGTGAACAGGGCATATTTCTTCTCATTTTCTGGCAGTTTATTATATGGTGGGGCCTCTTCTGCACGCGTCACCTCCTCCTCTGGTGACATTCCGAAATCCTTGCCTTCTGGCCAGTCCATGATCACTTCCAGAATTCCTGGGCGACTGGGGTTTCCCATTCGAGTTCGCTGCGTGATCAGTGCAATCCACTTACTCCATGTAGCATCGGTTGCATGATGTGTGGTGGGGACCCTTTCTTTGAACATCCAACCCAGCACCGGCAGTCGAGGTGCTAAGAGGAGCTGTGCTTCTGTACCAACTACTTCCGAAGCAGCTCGAACCCCTTCATATGCTGCCAATATCTCTTTTTCTGTTGGAGTGTAGCGGGCTTCGGATCCTCTGTATCCACGACTCCAAAACCCTAGGGGTCGACCTCGAGTCTCCCCTGGTGCTTTCTGCCAGAGGCTCCAGGTAGGGCCGTTCTCCCCGGCTGCAGTGTAGAGCACATTTTTAACATCTTGTCCTGCCCGGACTGGCCCCAGGGCCACTGCATGCACTATTTCCTGTTTGATTTGTTCAAAAGCTTGTCGTTGCTCAGGACCCCATTTAAAATCATTCTTCTTCCGGGTTACTTGATACAGAGGGCTTACAATTTGACTGTAATCTGGGATATGCATTCTCCAAAAACCCACAATACCTAAGAAAGCCTGTGTTTCCTTTTTACTAGTTGGTGGAGACATAGCTGCTATTTTGTTGATCACATCCATTGGAATCTGACGGCGTCCATCTTGCCATTTTATTCCTAAAAACTGGATCTCCTGCGCAGGTCCCTTGACCTTACTTCGCTTTATAGCAAAACCAGCGTTCAGAAGGATTTGGACTATTTTACTCCCTTTCTCAAAAACTTCTTCTGCTGTGTTTCCCCATACAATGATGTCATCAATGTACTGCAGATGTTCTGGAGCTTCACCCTGTTCCAGTGCAGTCTGGATCAGTCCATGGCAAATGGTGGGGCTGTGTTTCCACCCCTGGGGCAGTCGATTCCAGGTGTATTGGATGCCCCTCCAAGTGAAAGCAAACTGTGGCCTGCACTCTGCTGCCAAAGGGATTGAGAAGAATGCATTCGCTATATCAATCGTGGCATACCACTTGGCTGCCTTGGACTCCAGTTCGTACTGGAGTTCTAGCATGTCCGGCACAGCAGCACTCAGCGGTGGCGTGACTTCATTCAGACCACGATAGTCTACAGTTAGCCTCCACTCTCCATTAGATTTTCGCACCGGCCATATGGGACTGTTAAAGGGTGAGCGAGTCTTGCTGATCACTCCTTGAACCTCTAGTTGACGAATCAGCTCATGGATGGGAATCAGAGAGTCTCGGTTAGTGCGATACTGCCGCCGATGCACCGTTGTGGTAGCAATCGGCACCTGTTGTTCTTTGACCCTCAACAACCCCACAATAGAAGAATCCTCCGAGAGACCAGGCAAGGCAGACAACTGTTTAACTTCCTCTGTCTCCAAAGCAGCTATGCCAAAGGCCCAGCGGTACCCTTTTGTGTCCTTAAAATACCCTCTCCTGAGGTAATCTATACCAAGGATGCATGGAGCCTCTGGGCCAGTCACAATGGGATGCTTTTGCCACTCATTCCCAGTTAGGCTCACTTCTGCCTCCAGTATAGTCAACTCTTGGGATCCCCCTGTCACCCCAGAAATACAAATGGGTTCTGCCCCTCTATAGCTTGATGGTATTAAAGTACACTGCGCACCCGTGTCCACTAGAGCCTTATACTCCTGTGGGTCTGATGTGCCAGGCCATCGAATCCACACCGTCCAATAAACCCGGTTATCCCTTTCCTCCACCTGGCCGGAGGCAGGGCCCCCCTAATACTGGTCATAGTATCCATTACTCACTTCTTGCATAAATGACTTGGAAGTTCCTTCAAGAGGACCAGAAGCAAGATCAGGCCTTCTGCTTTGTCTGGGGAACGGCCCACTGGAAACTGGGGCGGCACTTTTCCTGGAGGGATCCCCTTTTGTGGTTGTCCTTCCTTGCAACTCCTGTACCCGTGTCCGCAGGATCGAAGTAGGTTGTCCGTCCCACTTCCTCATGTCCTCTCCGTGGTCCCGCAGGTAGAACCACAGGGTGCCTCGTGGTGTGTACCCTCTGTACTCTCTCTCTTGAGTGGGGAAATGCCTGCTTCTAATAGCTGAGATGCTGGCCCGTGCAGGTGGGGAGTAGGACATATTCTCTTCAAGTTGCTGGACCTTCCGCGACAGTTTCTCCACAGCTGAGACAAGGGGGGAAGAGAGACTTTCTTCATATCGCCGGAGCCGGCCAGCTACCTCATCCACCGTTGGTCCCTCTTCACCTTTCCATTCCATTACTGCCAGGGAGTTGGCATATGACGATGGTGCGCTCCGTACAAACTTCCGCCACATGGGCCTTGTGCATCGCACCTCATCAGGGTCTGTGGGTAAGTCTGCATTGTCCAAGTCATAATAAATCATCTCCCGCACGGCTAATTCTCTCAGGTACTGGATACCTCTTTCCATGGTAGTCCACTTGCTTGGCTGACATACAACATCCTCGCTGAAGGGGTACCTCTCCCTCACGCCTAACAGGAGTCGTTTCCAGAGGCTGAGGGCTTGGGTCTTTTTCCCGATCGCCTTGTCAATGCCGCCTTCCCTAGACAGGGATCCCAGCTGCCTGGCCTCCCTACCCTCTAATTCCAGGCTACTGGCCCCATTATCCCAGCACCGGAGCAGCCAGGTGACAATGTGCTCGCCTGAAAGTCGGCTAAAATCTTTTCGCATATCCCGCAGCTCACTCAAGGATAGGGATCGAGTAATTATCTCTGGTTCTGCCTCTTCCTCCTGCTCTCGTGATGGCCCTGGTTCATCATCATCTCTTACTAAGCGAACTGATTTCTTTGTGTACTTCTTCTTCTGTATGGGGGCAACTGATACTGGCATGGGTTGGTTCCCTGGTTCAGTGGCAGTGGCTACCACGGGGGTTGCAGTAGCCGCAGTGTCCGTCGCAAGGATTGCAGTAGCCGCAGGGGCCGCCGCAGGGGCTGCAGCAGGGGCTGCAGCAGCCGCAGGGGCCGCCGCAGGGGCTGCAGCAGGGGCTGCAGCAGCCGCAGGGGCCGCCGCAGGGGCCGCCGCAGGGGCTGCAGCAGCCACAGGGGCCACCGCAGGGGCCGCCGCAGGGGCTGCAGGTCTGGTTTCCATCTCTTCCCCTTGAGGGTGCTGCATAATTCTGAGCAGTGCCTGGTAGATACTGGCCAGGGCCCAGCACAGCGCGGTGAGTTGTGCCTCTCTAGAATAGCCACAGCATTTTCCCTTCAAATATTCTACCACTTTATCAGGGTCCTGTAATTGTTCAGGGGTAAAGTCCCAGACCATTGGAGGTGAGTAGTTCTCTAGGTACCTGCCCATGCTCTCCCACACGCCATGCCACCCCTGACTATCCAGCCTCGGAGCAGATCTCCGGGTGGTAGTCTTAAATAGTCGCTTAACCCTAAACAAGACCTGGAACGTATTCAGGAGACATAGCACTAGGAACACGCTAGTTTGAGTATCCCAAGGATATTCAAAATTCTCAAAAGCTGTCATACCTGACCCGAAGGAGAAAAGGGAGGCAAAAGGGCTGGGGAAATTATTAACAAATTCTGAGAGACGGTGTCCAATGTACGGACAGGACAGCAAAACCACATAAACACCCCAAAATAGCCGTCTGAACAGTGATGTTATCATATCATAAACAGATATCGCACAGGACAGCAGAATGATAATCCTCATCCCTGTTCCAGACATGGTAAACAGCATCGCAGGGAGTACATAAGCCATATAGGAATTTATGTAACACAGCCATGAGAACAAACCAAGCAACATGATGACCAGTGACTACTTACCTAATAAAATAAATGCATACAAAAAAAACCAAAACCGTTTTTTCCACGTTCTAGTTGGATTCTGTCGTTATCTCAACCCTTCGAGCCCCACGTTGGGCGCCAAAAAGGACTGTCGTGGTTTAGCCTCAGACGGCAACAAAGAACCACGTGCCGCTCGCTCGTGCCTTCCAAACACAGGAAGAATCGTTAAGAAAAGGCAAGACTCTTGGGTTGAGACAAAGACAGTTTAATAGAACAGCAAAGGGAACAGGCAAACAACAACAACAACAACAACACGGATAGGGGAATATACAAACGCGATTACGGAACCGCCGCTCCCCCGCCGCTCGCCGGCCGCCGGCCGGACCCGGGCCGCCCCAGCCCGCTTTTAAGCGGCAACTTCCTGCCCCCTCCCCCGGCAGCTCAGGGTGGGCGTGGCTCACATGGCATGGAATACCAGGAAAAGTTAACCCTATCCCCACCGGAACCAGGACAAGGCTCCAAACTGTTGATCCTTTTTCTGGTTCTTGTTTCATCAGTACACAAATTGGGGGCGGAAATCAACTGTGATCTCTTAGTCTTCATGTTTTGGCAATTTCTTGATAAGGAAACTTTTTTCTGCCACTTTCATTTAATCCATATTTTTAAAAGAAAATGTGTATGTAAGCTTCTACTATTGTCCACACCAGAAAAAAAACCCACTACATTTTCTTCCTAGACTTTATATTGTGCAACAAGAAATTAAGCAATCAAATCAAATGTAAAGAGAATTACTGAAGAAATATAATTTCACAAATATAATTTCATAACATTTAATGGCTATCATAAAGTCTTGTATGAGCTTACCTTCTATCTCTCTGCACATGCTTATAAATAATTAGGTCTATCACAGAATCACAGAATAGTAGGGTTGGAAGGGACCTCTGGAGATCATCTAGTCCAACCCCCCTGCCAGAGCAGGGTCACCTAGAGCAGGTTGCACAGGAATGCGTCCAGGCAGGTTTTGAATGTCTCCAGAGACAGAGACTCCACCACCTCTCTGGGCAGCCTGTGCCAGTGCTCTGCCACCCTCAGCGTCAAGACATTCCTCCTCATGTTTAGGTGGAACTTCCTATGCTCAAGTTTGTGCCCATTACCTCTTGTCCTGTCGCTGGGCAGCACTGAAAAGAGCCTGGCCCCATCCTCCTGACACCCACCCTTTATGTATTTATAACTGTTGACAAGGTCCCCCCTCAGCCGTCTTTTTTCCAGACCGAAGAGACCCAGTCTCTTATGAAGAGCCTTTCTTCATAAGAGAGGTGTTCCATCCAGTCCCCTAATCATCTTTGTAGCCCTTTGCTGCACCCTCTCCAGCAGTTCCCTGTCCTTCTTGAACCGGGGAGCCCAGAACTGGACGCAGTACTCCAGGTGCGGCCTCACCAAGGCAGAGTAGAGGGGGAGGATGACCTCCCTCGACCTGCTGGCCACACTCTTCTTGATGCACCCCAGGATGCCATTGGCCTTCTTGGCCATGAGGGCACATTGCTGGCTCATGGTCATCCTGTTGTCCACCAGGACTCCCAGGTCTCTTTCCACCGAGCTGCTCTCCAGCAGGTCAGCCCCCAACCTGTACTGGTGCATGGGGTTATTCCTCCCCAGGTGCAGCACCCTACACTTGCCCTTGTTGAATTTCATGAGGTTCCTCTCTGCCCAACTCTCCAACCTGTCCAGGTCTCTCTGTATGGCGGCACAGCCTTCTGGTGTGTCAGCCACTCCCCCCCAGCTTTGTGTCATCGGCAAACTTGCTGAGGGTGCACTCTATCCCCTCATCCAGGTCATTGATGCGTATATTGAAGAGGACTGGACCCAGTACTGACCCCCGGGGAACACCACTCCTCACTGGCCTCCAACTAGACTCTATGCCTCTAATCATGGTGTCCTATCTGTAAAAGTGACATAAAGTAATCCACTATTACACTAGTCCCAGGTAAGTCAATTTATAGTCACCATTACTTCCAGTAACTTTCCTGGCTTTGCTTACTTTATGAGTCTATAAAACACATCAACTTAAGCTTTAAATGAACATAAAAATTCTAAGTACTTTAAATTGAATTTTGTTGTCTGGGATGAGGTGAAGGAAGCCCAGAAAAGCAAACTTTTGAGTGAGGTCTCTTCAGAAACATATAGGTAAGGTTGGTCACCAGGGTGCTTCACTTACTCTGTAAGTTAACATATTCCACCTGCCAAATGATGTGCTTTTTCTCCCAGTCCTTATTACCCCACAATAAAGCCTCAGGAGTAGGTGGCAAGATCTTGGGACTCTTTCCAAGGCAGATCAGCCAGACAGGGAGGAAAACTAAGGTCTTATAAGTATCTGGTATTTTCAAGTGTGTTTTCAAAGAATATACAGCCAAAGGGTGAAAAAAGATGTTTTTCAGTTCAAATTCCAGGGTCAACATTAAAGACAGATGGACTGCTGTATTAGAGACACAAGTAGGTGACGAACTCACCAGCTTGCCAGGAGGATGTAGGCAGGTTGCTTCCAGGAGCATTCACTTACATGATCACACAACTACAACATAAAACTCTGTGTCTTCTGTTCTTACCATTACTACGGGCCAGTTCATATTTATATTTGGCTCTACCAAGTTAATGTAGCAATTTGCATTTTGTGGATAGCCACCTTCCTTTTTCACCAGTTACCGTGGTGTTCTATATGCATGTCACAACTTACCACTAATGCAGTGTTTCTGCTAACGTATACAAATACTTCATGCTTTCCTGACAGCAGTCTATGAATCCTCCATTTTACCGCTATGTTAAAAGTCCTGTCAGCTCTTACACTGGGCACATCTTAGACCAGCACCAACTCACAGGAGTTTAATCCCTCACTGGCTTCTTAGTGCTTTCCAAGAGAGCCACTATTAAGAGGCCCTTTCAGGCCTGCCCTGCAATTGACAAGATATTAGCCTACCATTATACATCCATCGATTCAAGCAGCACAACACTGTCCTAGGTAGAAATAAAAGCACTTGTTAAACAAACTAACAGAATTACAACAACCAGAACATGAGAACACATTCAAAATTGCCATGACTATGAGTGACCACTGTGGTACCATTTCAAACTTAGGTAGAAAATTTCCTGTGTGTGTATTTAATATGGTGCCATAAAGTCCTTTTGGCCTTCCTGGTCAATCTAATTAACACTTTATACTCCTGCTCAAAATCTTGTAACACCTGCTTTATCTTTTTGAACAGAAGATTTTCAAAGTAATAAAAGGATTTTTTTATTCTTGGTAGGAAGGTACCCTGGGCCATACATTTCTTAAGTGGACAGAAACAATTGACTGAAGTCCAAAAGCACTTTAGCCCACATTAGAGGCATGTCCAAAGTTTTATATATCTATGTCTGCAATTCATACTGACATAGTAGAAAAATCAGGTAGTAACATGCAATTTTGCAAGTTGTGGGCTTTATATCTGAAGCCTATAGGAAAAGAAGTAAAGGTATCTTTGGTGGCAGCGATTGAGATAGAAATTTACCATATAATAAAATTAAAATAAACCCTCAATTGAGCAAAAACAGAAAAAAAATCTGGTAGCTGGTGGTTATGTTTCCATTGAAACTCTCAGCCCAACTAGCTCTACAGCAGAAGAATGTTAAAAACACCAGAGACAGTGTGTCTGTGTATGCTACGTGGAAAAAAAAAATAAATAAAAAAATCTAACAACCCTCAAGTGTTATTCTCCTTCAAAAGAATAAAAATATGCTTCCATTGATTTCAGGATCAAAGAATGCAGTTCAGGAATGGAAAAGACAAAACTGGAAAGTTGAACATGCATATGAAGGAATTGCCTTAGCCCATGTCAAAAAAGAACATCAGCCCTCTGGAGAATAGGACATTAACACTGATTGAACAAGCCATACTGGGGAACTGGAAGGAATTGTCTTATGAAGGAAGCACAGGCACCACAAGATTTTCAGTGAGAATGTGGAGTGCTAGGAGATCAAGAAGACCAAAGAGACAACGGTGTCAGATTCAACAATGAGAAATGGAAAGCTATGAAAAACGTGAAAAACTTCTCTTGTTTTCATTTACCTCCCAGGAGCCAAAAGAAGACTGCATAGCAAATCCCACCACAGGTTCATAAAAGCTTAATTTTCCTTGAACATCAAATTCTCACAGATAATATGGGTTTTGAAAATGGACACCTCATCACCTGAATAAAGAAAAAAGAATTCATATTATTTACTCCCAATTTTGAAAAAGTTGCTTTTCAGTTTAGCTGAGAAAAAGTGCTACGTATCTACTTGATGTTTCACTCAGTGCAGAAAAATAACCACACACACAAAAAAACCTACACAAAAAAACCCAGTAAGTAGCCAAGATTTAAACAAATCAAGTGATTTCTTGCAGAAATAAGAAATGCTTTTGAATTTGTACTAATTAAAGCTGTGCTTTAGCCCTAGTAAATTTTGTTTTGCCAGCAATGTTGTCAAGCAGGTTGCCTTAGGTTATAATCACTCCTTTCTTTTTCTCCTCTGATCATTTGTCACACACCTGGATGGGGAATACAGTGTCAGATTTAAAGAAGGAGTTCCCGGCTAAAGTTTTAAAAGGCTCCTTCCACAAATAAGGAGCAATGAACACAGTGAATTGAGCGCAATACGATATACCTAGTGAATGCGTGAATGTATATAAACTGTAAAGAAAGAGAATAATATTTTAGTGGAAAACACAATTTGGCAGTGGGAAATGAAAAGTTCTCTCATTTTCTATTGATTGAACTAGAATATGTAATATAAATATGTTTTAAATTATGTAAAAGAATCACAACATTCTGAGAAATATTGAATCATTTGAAGAGATACTATAATACATCAATAATTACACAACTATAGAGTGCATTATATTTATCCTAGTTTAAAACGCAAAGAATCCACCAATGTAGAATAGTTAACACATACCTAAACAGAATTACAGCTTGTTGAGTAAAAGCTCAGGTATAGGTCTGGAAGTTGCTACATTTGATGCCAGCAAGAGAATAGTAGATTATAACAAAGTTGTATAAAGTGATTATATAAGCAGAAAAATAAGATTTTTTTTTTACTACCTTTTGTAAAATGTCAAGAAGATGTAAAATGTCAGAAGAAAAACAAGTAATGCTTTTCAAAAAAGTCATTAACAAATCACTAGACAACATACAGTTCACTATTTCTTCTTCAAATATCAAAAAAAGTAATAATAATAAGAACAAGAACCCAACAGCTGATGATATTGCTCACAAACGTAACTTTTTCTCACAAGATACAGCTTGAACAGGAGCACAACACTAATATTCAAAGTCTGAACCAGACCTTTATAAACTGGTGAATTTCTTAAATAATATATAAATAAATAGGAGCATTGAAATGCTAATAAGATATTAAACATGAATAAGGAATAGTGGTTGGTTTAAAGTCTTATTTCCCTCACAGTTTAGCTGAGCCCAGAATATGTCGTCTAATCCAAGGGCAATTGACATATGCCCCATCAGAGGAGAATACTCTTGGCCAGGAAGATCCTTATCTAGTCTTCATTAGTTACAAGAAAAGAGAAAGTTTTAAATATTTGAAATAATTAATGGAAGCAGATAAAGCAAACAGTTCTTTGTCTTAGCGCCTGCTAAAAATTTGAGATACAAAGTTGATTTTCTTTCTTCTCCCAAAAATTAAATTATTAAATAGAACATGAATCCAAATCACATTTAAATGTGTTTAAACCCTGGATTCCTATCAGACACTCCAAAAGTCTGTAATAAAGGCTCTATGTTAAGCATGATGGCTAGGACTCAAGAGGAAGATGCAAGAATCGAATAAAACCTAATGTGTTCCAGAGTGTTATTCTTTGAGCAGCCTGGTCTAGTGGGAGGTGTCCCTGCCCATGGCAGGGCGGTTGCAACTAGATGATCTTTAAGATCCCTTCCAACCTAAACGATTCTATGATTCTGTGATTCTTTCTGAAGTGCTGAGTGGTGAAGGTAAGGGTGTCTGTATAATCTTAAAAAACAGAAATTAAGTAGTCAACAAATGTTAGATGTATATAATCACAAAGCAAAATCTTCTTATAAGATACAGAATTCAAAATAGAGAGTTTCCTTCAAATATCTAAGTGTCTTCAGTTATTAAAAAAAGAAACAATGAAGTTTAAGGTGAATCGCTACCTAAGGATAGTTAGACAGAGGACACTACCCAGGGTGCAAATACTACATTTCATCTGAAGGGGAGAGGGAGAAAAATAACAAAAGCAGCTTGTAACATATTCTGTTAGGAATACTGTTTGACCTACTGTGTTGTGAGGAAAGGGGTGTATTTAGCCAAGGGGAAGCTACCTTAAAGGTGATGATATATGCTTTTCTTCACAGCAACCATGAACACTTTCCAGAACAAAACACATCTTTCTGATTGCCATCATATTAGCTAATTGCTGTGAAGTGCAAAACAGTTTAGAAATGGAAGTGTTTCTTATTCTTTACTTCCATACTATTTTACCTCCATTCGTTGGCATTTTACCATCTAATGCCCAAAACAGGCAGGATGCATTTTAATTTAGAGTTTGCACAGAATTTCTTTTGCTGTTCAGAGCAAAAAGCATGCATCTACTCCCTTCCCACTGAGTCTATAATTTAAATGTCTCTTCTAGTGCAGAAAGTTCACAAAATCCTTGACAGTATCAGCATAAATATTTGACTTATCTAAATTTTTCTATTGTTACAGCACATACAATTTACTTAAAGAAGAATGGTTGTGCATTTTAGTTTTGGCAAGAAATTACTCAATAGTAAAGTTTTTAGAGTATCATATATTCCATTTCTCTTCTTATAAAGATGCCAAAATAATAAGTATAATTAGCTGGAAAGTAAAGGTAAATTTATGGAAAGTGAACTGATAATACAGTGTTCTAGTGATAAACGTTGTACAGTGTTCTAGATGCACTCAAAGAATGAACCTCCAGGATTTTTTGTCAAGCTTCCTATTTCTTGATACAGCAGCTTTCTACAATGTCTACAAGAGTGCATAGTACTCAAGGCTTTGTTATTTATACACATCTTTTAATTTACTTTTTTATTTATTCACAACACCCCCGTTATTCTTCATGACACAGGGAGGAAAAAACTTTTTTTAATAAAGTATTGTTTCAGACTGAGCTACTTGAGCAGATTAAAACAGATTATCTCTTTTCAATCTAAAGGACTTGTAAGAGTGGTAGAAATCTAGCCAAAACCATGATTGTGTTTGCTATCTTCTGTTAATTGTTAAAGACCTAGTTCCTTAAAAAAAATAAGGAAGATCTGACAGTACTTCAAAATTTAAAAGATAAAAGTTATGTTCATTGTCACGACTTATAAAATGACTGATAGGCCTGAATAAGCCTGCCAGTCTAAAACAGCAAAAACAAAATAAGACTTACTCCCTCTAAAACATACTTAAATGCATACATTTTAATAAAAGACAATATTGGGCTCTTTTTTTATTTAAATGGTATTTATGTACTCTGATTTTATTATTTTCATTTTCAAACAGAACAGAATATCCTGGAGACATAGAAAATTATTTTTCCAAGCTTATTCTTACCCCTTAATTTAAGAAAAATACACCCTTTCCCATTAAGCTTATTCCAATAAGATGAGTAAGGCTATTGACATGAGAATTGAACGGTGTTCTGATTTCTGTATTCTTCTACTAAGAAGAATGATCAATTCTATTTCCCCATTTCTAAACACCACTCAACTTGGAATTGGATCTAAAATCTACTCCAAATATGACTTCCAGAGGAACATGATTTTCAAAGACTGGAAACACAGTAATTTTTTGTAACTTTCCTAGCAGAAAGAACTTAAGTGCACTCTAGTATACTGAGCTTTCATTATGTATTATATTTACACAAAGATTAGTTGATCATTCTAACAATCATTTTTCATTTTTTGAAAATGTGAAATTTTAACATGAAGACTGGTGTCATTCCAGACTAGATATAAGGAAGAAATTTTTTACAATGAAGGTGGTGAAACACTGGACCACGTTTCCCAGAGAAGCAGTAGGTGCCCCATCCCTGGAAACATTCAAGGTCAGGCTGGACGGGGCTCTGAGCAACCTGATCTAGTTGAAGATGTCCCTGCTCATCGCAGGGGGGTTGGACTAGATGACCTTTAAAGGTCCATTCCAACATAAACTATTCTGTGATTCTATGATTTCTTTCAAAAAATGCTTGTATAGAGATCTCATGCTTGTATAGACTTCTCCCTCTTTCAAAATTACTTCTATAGCCCCAAAGACAAATGAATCATCATTATCAATATTCATTATTTCAATCAGCATTCTCAATCTCATGATTTTACTTCAAGTTGACCAAAGCAAGTTGTTTCTATCCTAGACTTATTGATTTATTATACATTATCGTTTATTTAAATGTGGTTTTACTTTCTTTTGGAATATGATGCGATAGTAAACGTGTTCCTTGTTTCCAATGAAAACATTACTACTGCAACTGTATGGACATTAGTTCAGATCATTTGAAAGCAGGAATATAATTTTGTGCACATTTACAACATACGTAACATACAGGCGTGGTCTGCGTCTCATCTCTTTGAGAACAGATATAACAAGCATGTACCTACCCTTAAAGGGTTTTATGGGACCTGCTTCATTTCAGAATGCCCTCACTTGACACATTACATCACTCCTTGACACATAGCTGGAATTAAAAAAAAAAAAAAATGTTTCCATTGTAGATAAAACTCTCATATGGAGAAGAAGAAATTTAATTCCAAGAATCCGCCAGCAAGGTGGAGGGAACAATCTATTGCCTTCCGACCCTGCCTGGCTCCACTTGTGCCACCCTACCAGAAGGAAGCCCATGATTACTGCAGTGTAAAAGGAAACTAAGGGAGTTCTCAAGCATCATGAGATTCATTCAGTAGCATGTTTCCAAGCCTAAGTCTCGTTTGCCTCTCTCTGCTGTTCATTCCACTTTTTGCCATGCTACTGGCTAGTTGTTTTCACCTTTTCAGATATTTTTCTTCTTCAGCTTCTTCTCTTTTCACATGTCCTTCATCTTCTTAACATTCTCTTCCCTTGTTCATCCCTCTCCTCTAGAGAAGCAGGTGTGCCTGGCCATCTCCCTGAGTACTGTAGTAAGCCGTTGTGCAGGTCAGACTGTGCTAGGACAGAGGGCCCGGTTTTGCAGCTGGGAAAATTAGACAGGAGACACCACCAGGAAATAACTACCTACACCTTGCTCTGCAAGCCTTAAAAGGATCTTCACATTTAGAAAAACGAAATTATCACTGGGGCAAACATTACAGCAAGTTTCTTCAGGCATGTTCAAACTTCTGCTTATTCCTTAGCCTCTCGCTTCATCTTGAATAGCTACTGCCCCTCACCTCCAGAGAGAGAACAATCTCTGCAACCACCTGGGTAAAGGGTCTCCTTTCTAGCCTTTGTACTGGACAAGTCTCTGGTCTCCTGCTACAGGTTTCTACTGCAAAACCGTCCCTCCTGCAATACACAGTTGGAGAGTCGTGTGTGGATGCTGCAGAGCAAGTGCTTGTTCTTGAATCCACATTTTGTTGCTTTCTGCTCTGGCTCAGACCCTCCTTTTAGCCCCTGGAGGCAGATCTTTGCCATAAACAAAGTGAGGGACAGGCAACACTGGGAGATCCTCATCTTTACCAACTGGAAGTCTTTCATTCAGATGTGCTTGGAAGAAGCTTTTCTTCACACACACAAAAAGACACACCAATACACCATAAGAATATTTCTAGGTCAGTATCTGATATGTGTCAGGGCTTCACATACCACTTCCTGAAAAATATATATGATCCGCTGTAGAGAGCATTGTGGTACTATGATCCACAGAACAGAATAAGAGAGAGCAGAAATTAACACCAGCATGACATCCTAAAATGACAGTAGTAGTAACCGATGGCAGAAAGAAATGATTTAGTATCACTCTTCTGCTGCAGGCACTGGAGTGGTAACCTCAGGTCTGTAAGACAGGTAGAAAGAAAACACAGCATTTGCCCACACCATGCGGGTGCAGAGGCTCATGGGATACCTTTCAAACCACTGATATATGAACAGCTTGCAGACAGGATTGCAAAGTAATACCAATGCGCAGTAATACTCAGGGGGATATGAGCAGTTAGTCAATAATTGTTTTCAGCTCAGTGATTCACCTCATAAAGAAAAAGAAATGTACAAAGTATACCCATAGAATCATAGAATGGTTCAGGTTGGAAGGGACCTTAAAGATCATCTAGTTCCAACCCCCCTGCCTTGGGCAGGGGCACCTCCCACTAGACCAGGCTGCTCAAAGCCCCATCCAGCCTGGCCTTGAACACTTCCAGGGATGGGGCATCCACAACTTCTCTGGACAACCTGTTTGAGTGCCTCACCACCCTCTCAGTAAAGAATTTCTTCCTTATATCTAATTTATATCTACTCTCTTCCAGTTTAAAGCCATTACCCCTCATCTTATCGCTGCACTCCCTGGTAAAGAGTCCCTCCCCATCCTTCCTGTAGGCCCCCTTTAAGTACTGGAAAGCTGCTATAAGGTCTCCTTGGAGCCTTCTCTTTTTCAGGTTGAAAACGCCCAACTCCCTCAGTCTGTCTTCATAGCAGAGGTGCTCCAGGCCTCTGATCGTCTTCATGGCCCTCTGCCGGACCTGCTTTAACATGTTCACATCCTTTTTATGTTGGGGTCCCTAGAGTTGGAGGCAGTACTCCAGGTGGGGTCTCACCAGAGGACGGTCAAGGGGCAGAATCACTTCCCTCGACCTGCTGGCCACGCTTCTTTTGATGCAGCCCAGGAGGCGGTTGGCTTTCTGGGCTGCGAGTGCACATTGCCTGCTCATGTTGAGCTTCTCATTCCCTAACAGCCACAAGTCCTTCTCCTCAGGCCCGCTCTCAATCCATTCTCCACCCAGCCTGTATATGTTTTTGGGATTGCCCTGACCCACATGCAGAACTTTGCACTTGGCATTGTTGACCTTCATGAGGTTCACATGGGCCCACCTCTCAAGCCTGTCAAGATCCCTCTGGATGGCACCCCTTCCCTCACTCTACACAGCTTGGTGTCATCAGCGAACTTGCTGAGAGGTGCACTCAATCCCACTGTCCATGTTGCCAACAAAAATGTTAAACAGCACTGGTTCCAATACCAACCCCTGAGGAACACCACTCATCACTTGTCACCACTTGGACATCAAGCCATTGACCACAACACTTTAAGTGCAACCGTCCAGCTAACTTCTTATGCACCAAGTGGTCCATCCAGCAAATCCATGTCTCTCCAATTTAGAGACAAGGATGTTGTGCAGGACAGTGTCAAATGCTTTGCACAAGTCCAGGTTGATGATGTCAGTTGCTTTTCCCTTATCCACCAACACTGTAACTCCATCGTAGAAGGCCACCAAATTTTTCAGATGCAATTTGCTTTTAGTGAAACCATGTTGGCTCTCACCAATCACCTCTTTATTTTCCATGTGCCTTAGTGAAGTTCCTAGGAGGATCTGCTCCATGATCTTGCCGGGCACAGAGTTGAGACTGACTGGCCTGTAGTTCTCCATGTCTTCCTTTTTTAAAAATGGGGATTATGTTTCCCCTTTTCCAGTCAGCAGGAACTTCACCAGACTGCCATGGCTTCTCAGATATGATGGATAGTGGCTTAGCAACTTCATCCTGAGATGAGTTCTCATCAGTTCCCTGAGAACTCACAGATGAATCTCATCAGGTTCCATGGATTTGTGCATCTTCATATTCCTCAGCTGGTCTTGAACCTGATCTTCTCCTACAGTGGATGGTACCACATTCTCCCAGTCCCCACCTTTGCCTTCTGCAACTTGGGTAATGTGGCTAGAGCACTTGTCGATGAAGACAGAGGCAAACAGTTGTTGAGTACCTCAGCCTTCTCCATATCCCAGGTAACCAGGTCTCCCGTTTCCTTCCAGAGTGGGCCCAAATTTTCCCTAGTATTTCTTTTATCACTGACATAACTGTAGAAGCTTTTTGTGTTGTCCTTGATGTCCCTGGCCAGATTAAAATTTATCTGGGCTTTAGCTTTCCTAACCTGATCCCTGGCTGCTTGGACAATTTCTCTGTATTCCTCCCATTATACCTGTCCTTGCTTCCATCCTCTGTAGGCTTCCTTTTTCTGTTTGATTTTGTCCAGGAGCTTGAAGCAGCTTCAAGAATATTATAGTTGCTGCAAAAATAGTGAACAGTCTTGAAAAACATCTGCATTTAAATCCTGAAAGAGTTATTAATTTGGCAGCAGGCAGTGTATGTGACAGAGTGAGATATATCTGTGCTGAGTTATGATTTCTACTTGTGTTCTGCTGAATACTAGTCTGACCTTGTCTGAAGAATCTGCAATACTGCATTGCAGTCACCCTGCCTGGAAATTCATTGAAGGAGTATAACTAAGAGGCTTCTGGGACTGTCATCTTCACTACTGGCCTACCTCCAAGAAACGTTTTATTTTATCATCAGGAGGAGTCAGCAGGGGGAAAAGAGAAAATATAATTAGTGGAGCTGTTGTTTCTTAGTCTCAGCATGCAACACCAAGAGGTCATCCTATCTAAAAGTACAGTTCTTCTGCAACAGGGGCAACCATTGCAACAAGTGAAAAAGACATGAAGGAAAGAGGACAGAGGAACCAGCTCAAAGGCCAAATCAGCAAAGCAAGTCATGCAAGAGGGCAGCAACCCCCAAGATTTTAGTAGTTTTCAAGTGCACACATGAACATTCAAGTTCAGACAGATGTCTCAATGAACAGGAGACTTATTTGCTAATCTTTAAATTCCGTCAAGCCTGTCACACTTTTCCAAAATAGATCGTACTAGACATTCAAAGTACCAACAGCCCAAGTGAAACATCTTTAGTCAATGTAAAGACTGAGGAGCTTGCACACCTTAGTTTCAGGGCCTGATGTGAGGTTGGCGTCAACATCCAAAGGCAGATATCAGCCAAAAAACCAAAACTTGGTTATCTGCTAGAGAGTCCCAAAGCTATCAACAGTGACTACACTTCACTGAAAGGGTGAGAAAAAGTTGACAGGTTATACAAATAGAAAAATGGAAGGTGTAAAACATCTATGAAATCAAGTACCTTAACCATCAAGTATGCAGTCTTCAATATATCAAAGAAAGAAAGGAAGTACTATGGGAATATAATAGGATTGACAGCCCGAGCTTTTGAAACATTGGATTGGATGGAGTCGTAGGGCTGGCAGAGGTGGTACTGAACCCATCTCTGCTGTTTAAATGAGTAGCGGTAGAAATGCAGGTCTGGGAGGTCTTGCCACAGAAAATCAGGAACTTAGAGGTACTTACTTGCACCTATTAGAAGCTACTGGATTTCATCATACCACAGAATTTCTAAGATTCAAAAAAAATTTTGACCAGCTTTAATCTCCACGCCTAACTTCTGTTAGGCCTAATCCACAGTCTCTCCCCAGCTGTTGCACTCTCTAATGTCTGATTGCAGGTTCAGTTAGGTCGGTCATTCTGCATCTCACTAGTACATTGTTGTTATTTAAGCCTATAGGATTTATTCATTTCTCCTTTACAGCAGTGACTCTAGAACCATGCAAAATAAACATCTGACTGACAGTTTAGTCCCTTTGCTGAGTGGATAATGTTCATGCACAGCAAGGTTTTTGACTAATAGATGAATAATGTTTAAATTTCTCCTCTATGCATAATATTATCACAAGCTGCTGCATACCATTATAGGAATATCAGTAAGATTTTTCCACAACATAGCAGAAAGGGAAAAAAGAAAATCCCAAAACCGTAGACAGTAATTTATGGAAGAATGAATGCACAGTGTACATTTTACAAAACATTAAGCCTGCTTGAAGGTTGACTAATGGCATAAATGAAGTCTGTGTTCCGTGCTGCAACAGAAATTCTGTGCGTAGGGAGAAACAGTAAATGAAAGCTTTCTATCCTTGTTTCCATGCACGGAAATGTCACACTTGCAGACTTTCAGCCATGAGCCAATAATACTATACCTCAGAAATAAGGTTCACAGAAAGCATCCATAACTGAAATAAAATATTCATTTTATAAAATTATAAGACTTTTTTTTTTTCATTTCATATACAGAAGAGAATAAAGACAAAATGAGAATCCCATTAAATTCTCTGTTCAGCTGGTCAAAGAAACTATGACTGACTAATAATAATATCATCTACTGTAGCAATCTCTCAATATTTCCTCCACCAAGATGCAGAACAAATTCTATAAAAGGGCCTGAATACTGCAGTGAGATATATCACACAAATATTGTCGTGGTTTTGGCTGGATTGGCCGATCAGAACGACAGATGGCCCTCCCCCCACCTCTCTCCTCAGAGAGGAGAGGAAGAAATAAGGAGATTTACGAGTTTAGAAAAAGAACTAAACTACTTTAATGAAAATAATAATAAATAAGAGAACAGTAAATAATAATAGAACAATAAAAATTAAAGAAAAAAAGTATACAATATATACAAAACCGTATCCAGCTCCCAGGATGACGATCACATCACCAGCAGACACAGGGAAAGTCCCAGACTGGAGTCGGCTACAGACAGGAGCTGAATTCTGGAACTAGAGTCAGGAATACTCGGATCGGGATCAAAGGCAGACAAACAGACAGGGTCCTCCTCAAATGTTGGCCATTGAAGAAAAAGAGCAAGCCAGAGCAGGCTTGCCCCTTTGATCCCTCAGCTTTTATACTGAGCGTGATGCAGATGGGATGGAATACCCTGTTGGTCAGTTTTGGGTCACCTGTCCTGTCCCCTCCTCCCTGCAGGTGAGACCCCTTTACGCTTCTCCGCTTCCGACCCTCTAACGGGGCAAACAGTGAAGTGAGCTGACATTGGGTGTTATAGCAGTAAGTCTAAGCAAGAGCCTCTGTGCACACCGTTCCTTGGTATAATCAGGTCTCATCACTCTGAGAGTGTGAACAGTGTCTGAACAATATGCTGTTAATTTCAGACTTTAGTCAGTTACAAGAGGCCCAGCTAAAAAGTAAAATTACAAATCAGAAAATTGATTCTGTTTTACTTCAAACCAAGACAAATATGCATCTTTTTTTTCTGTCATAATACATACTGTACTAATGATTCTTACATTATATTGTATAATGCCACTGTAGATACCTATTCAAAAAAAAAAAAAATGTAACAGTAGACGTCAAGGTAAATGCATTCCACATTTATGCTAGAGGTGATCTACTTCATCTAATACCTGATTTTAGGATGTAATCAGACAAGAACTCGTAACAAAATTTAAGTGTTTTCAAAAATTATTCCCATTACCTTCCTGTAATTTGTGTTCTTATAACATCAATGTAAAGCAAAATAAGTTTTCTTTTAAAAGCACTGGTTACACACAGAAAATGCTATATTTTAATTTGAGGATTAAAGATGTTTTATGCTCCACTGTGCTAGTTACCATTTGCACAACAATTCAAAACAGCAGAGGTCTGCAGAGATGTTAATCAGAACTTTAAGGATTAACACAGTGCTACTCCTGCTTGTTGCTGGCATTTCAACAGGTGTCTCCTCTTCTTGAATAACAAGATTGCTTTTGTCATATTTCAAAGACCTGTAAATTCCTACTACTAAATCAACCAACTTGCCAATGTAACTGCTTGGAGAAAGAACCTGTTAGAAAACAGAGCTTACATCTTGGACTTAGGAGGTTGAGTCCTTTCCTGTCTCTGCTTTCTACACCCATAGGCATAAACGGGCACCTGTGTTAATTTTTGTTTCCACGATTCTCTAAAAACTGCCATAGGAAAGTATTTTTGGACACTGCACTCTTAACTCTTTTTAACTCTGTTAATTCAGTGAGTCACAAGAATCAGGAGCAGGGTTAGCTACAGTGTCTGGCATCATTTTGGTTCTCCATCTGCCTTAGAAGACAAACGAATTGTGAGTTGATAGTACTGTTTCCCCTTTGTGTTATCAATCAACTCAGATATAAACACAGTCTGTTTAAGAACATTTTAAGTACAATGGTTAACTACCCGGCTTATGCGGAAGGCAAATCCAATTTGTCCCTCATTTTCCTTTATGGCCAAGAGCCATAAGAGATTTTCATTCTGTTTTGCAAAAAATAAACACAAGATCCTGTCAGTGACATTTTACAGTAGTCTATTTCTCCTTGTATGTGTGTGATTTCAGGTATGTTAAATAATTTCCTTTCACATTCTCATGCTTTATCTACAACATTGCTAAATTTCAGTATGATTAAAAAAGAAAAAAGAAAAAAAAACCTTCAAAAGGAACCAGTTCTCCTAAGAAAGGTAGGAAGGTAGAAAAGTGGAGAGAAAATAAAAATTCAAGCAGCTCATATAATATCTGAAATACTTGCAATATTTGATGTTTGTGCTGTATCACAGCTGTTCCTATATAGGGTAATGTAAAATTTTTCTAGAGGAGGATTGTCAAGGCTGACTGCATTAACCTTGAAGTATTGTTCCCTTAGGTTATAAATTTCTGCAAATCCAAAGCATGAAGCTTTTTGGAAGAAAGGGAAAAATCCCAGAACTGTAAGCTGTATTAGTAGTCAAGGAGACTGCTGTCTGATACTGGCTTTGACCAAACGGTACAGACAGAAATACAGCCTAGAACTGAAGAGCTCCATTACAGCCTTGACCGGTAAGTCATACACTTTGCATTAATGATCTCCAGGTATTAATGCCAATGTCAATTAATGCTACCCATGTGATGCACAGTCTTGAATGGGAATCAAACCAAGATAAAAATGAAAGGGCTCTCCAAAAATCAGAAGTCAGAGACGTGTTTGAAAAATAGATCTCTATTTAAAAAGAACTTGGTAATCATCCAAGGTATGAGGACACTGAAGCAAGAACAGCCTTTATGTGGCACCTTCGCAGCTTTCCTGTAACTTCATGAGGAGTACAGGAGCAGCCCTGGAGAGTATGACATCTCAAGGAGTCTTTCTGCTTTTTTTCAAGCTAAATACACATGGATCTGTTGAGTTTCTCTTAAGCCATTTAAAGGCATTTAACCTGATCACTAGCAGGTTTACTGAGTAAGCTGCAGTGGAACTAACCTCTGGAAGATGCCACTAATCTAATTTTTTTTTGTTGGTCGTTTGGCTGGGGTTCGGGGGAGTGAGGGGGGCTGTGGGGTATTAAGGAATGTTGCTGTACAAAAGCTCTGTCTCTTTCAGAGGGTAAAGGAAACCTGCTCTCTGCTAGGCCAGATAACTTCTGGCAACTCTACTTAGAAACTCTTCTTTTCTCATTCCCACCATATAGTGTTATCCTTTTCCACCTAATTTTTCTGATCATAAGAACAAGGCAAAAATGTTTGCAACCCTAAACTCATGCTCAAAGTATTTATTCTTTTCTTCTCCTCATATCACTGAAGGATTTCCCAATATCTGTATCAAAACAGCTGAAGCAGTCTCTCTGGGGAGAACTGCGTGTTTAATTGTTTGTTGAGGTTTTTTCATGTTTATTCTGCCCTATGTGCCAACCAGTACCACCTATTAGAGAAAGTTTTAGTCCACAGCATATTGCAGTGCACCAGAATGCCACTTTTAAGCGTGCCAGAAATGCTGCTGGCATTAAATAACTAAAGCCAGGTTTTACATGCAGACTTAAACACCTGAAAATTGGTATTTGGCAAGGGACCGTAATAAGGATTTTCCTTCAGAGGCAGTTAATTTTGTCTTTAATCAGCTCCCTGTGCATACACTCTTATTCCAAATGTGTTCATTACACTTCAAAAAATGGATTAAATTAATTCCCAGAAATGGACATAGCAAAGCAAGGATCCTACAAACAAGGTAGACAGACAATAATCCTGAAAAATGAAGAGGGAGAATAAGGGAACAGACCTGAGAGTGGTCCAACAGCAAGGAAAAATAGATCAGACAGTTTTTTCCACAGAAAAGGCTAGGGACAGCTGGAAAAATAAATGTAAAGTGAAGGAGAAACATTACTGCTTTGGCACAGAGGACAACCACTTTCATTCCCTGGCGAAGTGACCATCTGGACAGAAGATTCAGGGCAAAAGATACAGACAAGCGGGCAGAGGAGGCAGTGGCTTGAGGATGAGTAGCTAAGGAACCTGCTTCCCACCAAAAACCTCAGCTGCAAGGGATTATGCAGTCATCCTGACAGTGAGGTAGGTTTGACGAATAAAGAAACTTCTTAGAGTAAACAATGCAGTCAAGATTTGGCTGTTCCAGCTTTTGCCTTCAAGACCAAGATCTTAATTAAATTTTCTGCAGATGACTGGCAAGTGTTCTGGGTGCTTGTTAGAGAGCTCTAGTATGAAGAAGGGCATTTGAGATGTACTTTCAATATGAAGTGTCACAGAACACTTAATACTTTCCCAAATCAGGTTCCAGACTCTTCTATTCAGCATTCCAATAAACTGGAATATTTTTAACTTTATGCTTGAGTAAAATGGGAACGGCGAAAATTGAGATGTCACCTTACAAAACTGGGGTGTTTCAAATATGCATTTGTTGATATTTGTGAAGCATTGGTTACTATAAGAAAAAAGTAGAAAAGGCCATATATAGTATATAGGCCATAGAAAAGCCTATATAAAATTCAGTCTTTAAAGCAGAATCTATAAATATTGCACTGCAAACAAACTTAAAAATGGGAACCAGGAAAGTCCCCTATATAGCTTACCCAGTTGCACTGTAACTGCCCACAAAGTCGGGGCAGGTAGCTAACAGTTAGAATTAGTCTTCAATGATTTCTTCAGCACATTTACACTTCCGGACTGAATTCCAGTTGCACAGATCATCAATTAAAAGACATTTCTAATCTCACTCTGATCTATGAGATCTTGAAGTTGTTCAAAAGGTGCGGTTGGTTATAGCATTCTATGTAATTCTCTGCAAGAAAAAAACCAAACTTTTTCTAAGTTCATCCCTACCACCCCTTTGAATAATATATCATTTCTTATTCTTCATCACCTTTCTTCTTTAGAAATTGCATTTAACTCCCCTTCTCCCTCCCTTAACAATCACAATTGCATATTAAAAGTACAATTATCCCAAAAGCTCACAAGTTGCAGTATTTAAAAGAAAAAATAGCTGAAATGATTTGTCATTTGAAAGACTGAAACAGCTACAAAATATTAAGGGTAAAATCCAACTGTCACTCTTGTTCTAAGCTGTCATTACAGTCAGCACGTAAATGGCCTATACTTTGTAGCTGTAGGGCAGCCTATTAAAGTCTCTCAGTTAATTTTTTTCTACCTGGTAATAATCATTACCGCCCCAGTTCTCAGAGGTGACAAGGATTAAGGCACATCAGCAGCAGAGATCACCTCTGCTGACTTGGCGTGGCCTGCTAGCCACTAGTAATTAAAGAATGACACCATAGCTCCCCAGTAAAATTCTGTTTTGCCCACTAGATTATTTAGCAACCCTGGGAATGGGGAGTGCAAAAAGCAGCAATTCAACTAAAAGTATCTGTATTTTTAAGGGAGCATGCTAAGACACTTTTCCCCAATAACAATTGTTACAGTTCTGCATGCAACCTTATATTCATTATGTCCACAACAATTTTGTCTCACCAAGAACAAAGTACAATAATTCGCTTTAAAACATGAAGTGCTTTCCCCAACAGTATCATGGAAACCTAAAAGAGGAAAGTAATTTCTTTATGTTTCTCACGTAAGGGGAGAACCACTTTCATCATCAGCTACTGTTTAGATGGCTTAAACTTTTGGCAGATATTGCACAGACATTTAAAATTGATCTCATGCATTCCTAAATGCATCAAGTGAAAATGTAATAGGGTATAACATTTAATGTTCGAAGAGGAAAACTCTGATCTGGGGAGACATGAGTAAGTGACCATGGAAAAGTTTAATAAGTAACATGAAAGGACGGACCTTGTATTAAGCTTTCTTTTTAAAAAAGAAATTAATATCTTAGGAAAGCACAAGTATTTTAGAGGCCACACTTGCAGTAAAACCTTTGACAAAATATTTTTTCCTCTAAAAATCAAGCGTTTCAAAGAATCATAGGTTGCCTAGAATAGAATTGCCTAGGTTGGAAGGGGCCTTTCAGATCATCGAGTCTAACCATCAACCGAACACTGACAGAAACCATCACTAAACCAAGTCCCTCAATACCACGTCTGCCTGTCTTTTAAATATCTCCAGGGATGACAATTTCACAACTTCCCTGGGCAGCCTGTTCCAATGCTTGATAACATTTTCAGTGTAGAAATTTTTCCTAATATGCAATCTAAACCTCCCCTGGTGCAACTTGAGGTCATTTCCTCTTGTCCTGTTCCTTGTTACTTGGGAGAAGAGACTGACCCCCACCTCTCTACAACCTCCTTTCAGGTAGATGTAGAGAGCGATAAGGTCTCCCCTCAGCCTCCTTTTCTCCAGGCTAAACAACCTCAACCCCCTCAGCCGCTCCTCATAAGACTGGTTCTCTAGACCCCTCACCAGCTTTGTTGCCCTTCTCTGAACACACTCCAGCATCTTCATGTCTTTTTTGTAATGAGGGGCCCAAAACTAGACACAGTACTTGAGGATGGGCCTCACCAGTGCCGAGTACAGGGGGACAATCACTTCCCGAGTCCTGCTGGCCACACTGTTCCTGGTACAGGCCAAGATGCTGCTGGTGTTCTTGGCCACCTGGGCACACTGCTGGCTCATATTCAGCCGTCTGTCAACCAGCACCCCCAGGTCCTTTTCTGCCAGGCAGCTCTCCAGCCACTGTGCCACAAGCCTGTAGCATTGCATTTTAAACGACGTTTAAACCATGGAGAAGCTATTAAAAATATACCTTTCTTACTTTAACCTCTATGTGCTAGGCTGAAATCGCTGGCTGAAATCCCATCACCCACGTTACGTGGGAGATCCACCCAACAGATCAGAAAGAGACATAAAAATATCTCTACATTTTTAGGGCTGTCAAATCTGGAAGCCCAATTGGCATCAGGCTGCCTACTTGCTAGCTAGTCTAGCTTGATGTTCGCTGGTGACCACATGCTGACATACACCCCCACATAATGCGTACGCCCTCTGCTCTCCCCAGCTGCTGCACCGCAGACACGTGGGCTCTGCAGCCTATGGAGGTCTCACACCAGAGTGTAGGAAATGGCTGTGAGAGAAGCAGCAGCAGAGAGAAACCTCTATGCACCAACTGCAGGCCCCCTAGCTGCCTTGCTGAAGGGGCTGATTGAGACCTGTGGCAAAAAACAAGGAGTTTTTATGTTTAAAAACTCACCATCAAAATCTCAGATTAAATCCACAAAATTTGCTGGCTATAAGTAGTATCCAATTTTTGTCATAAAGCCCTGAGTCATCATGATTAAAAAAAAACAAACACACCTTTTTGGGCCTTGGACATCAAATGGACATCTGAAGTACCCACTGGATTGCAAAAGAAGTCTTAAAAAGAAATTGTTTATTAAAAATAGCCCATTCAATTGACAAGTTCCCTTTTCTAGCTAGAAACTGATCAGTCGTTAACCCTTCGATACCACACAGAAACAAAGAATTAGATAAGCAAATTAAAACACCAGGTTATTCAAAAACACCCCATTGTATTTCACTGCAACAAAGTACTGCACCCATGATTTTTTTCACCAAAGACCTAAAAAATAGTTGCAACCAAATACGTCTTAAGTAGATCAAAGATGATATGTTTCCTGTATGTTATGTCATGCAGACATACTTATGAAGTAGGCACATTTTTAATGTTTCTGAATTTATATGATCAGTATTAGTATTTTTAATCCTGCAGAAAATATTTGGCATACAGTATGAGTGGACTGTGCATTTATTGAACATTGAAATACTAAACTTTACAGGAGAGTAATCTACTATTTTTCCATATTACTCTATTCAACAGCAATCCAAAGTTGGACCCATCATTCAGAAAAGCCTCCTTCTATTTTCAAATGATCATAAAATGCTATTATTAAGCAAATGTGGAGAACCAAAAAGCTCTTGCCTCAGGGAGTCTTTCCTTCTTTTTGATCAGGGAAATTAGTTTCTTTTTTGCTTTTTCTTCTGTTTCTGTATAGTGAAGAGAATTTTAATAAAATCATGTAGTTCCGTTGGAGGCTAAAGAGCTATCTGTTGATGTATACAGTGCCTGGGCATCTTGCAACTGAATGCCTAGAATTTATTCTTCAGCAATGTAAAGGTAAAATGACGTTTTTAGGATGTAAAGTCAAGCGAGACAATTAGTGGATAATAAAGGGTTTCTACACTCTTGATCTCAGCAGGCCCAGTCAGTAATGATCACTAATAAATCCCTTTCACTCTCAATGCTTGTAAAAGGCCTTCTTCATCATTTCCTTTTTTGCAAAACAATTACCTATTTTTTCCACCCACAGTTTGAAATGTAGTCCAGGCCACCATCCCTAGGAATCTGATTTACAAAGTGTTTAAAGAATCATTTGAGATCAAATACTGTTAGGAATACAATCAAGGTGGCAGCAATTCAGCTTTCTTCCTTGTTTGAGAAAGCCATTTCAGAGACAGAAAAATAAGTTTCCTGTATAGTTTCTATTTCAAAGTGAGGCTCAGATGCCGGGGGGGAAAAAATAATTAAAAAAGAAAAAAAAAAAAAAAGTTTTTTAAAGAATGGCTCCAAAAAAAAAAAGACTGACCGCAAATAAAAAACGGTCCTGAAGTTTTAAAATCAAACTAGCTTCAGCAGCTGTTGTGTCTTTAATCTTTTTGTATGAAATGACATTAACTTATAATAAGGGATGCTCGAGAAAAAGATCATAAAGTCAGTTGAAATGCACTTCAACTTTCATAACAGAGGCATCATCAAAAAAAATGCATTGCTTTGCACCTTTAAGGTATAAATATATGCATTTGTCAGTAATTTCTCACCATTTTTAATTTGAAACAACTTTAAACAATTCCAAAACCATCCACAATTCATATCATCAAGTAATCTTTTAACTTTTATTGAAATACACCACACATCAGACACAGTCAATTATTACTGTAGCATTATGTAAAACACAAATAATTACAGTAATAAAAAGGCAAAGGCTTATGAGCAGTTACATTTAGGAAATGGGGAAGCAACATTATTTTTTCAGCCAGCAGACAAATAGTAACTGAAAAACAGATAAAAGCGGCTGAAGACATGGATATAGGACGAGAACCAAAAGTATTTATGCACGGAAATGTGACCTTGCTTCCTTCATTCTTAACAGAGCCCCCATTGCTAGGCTACCAGCCCCACTTCCACCTCTGATTTCCAGCTGATTGTGCTGCAGATGAAGGCATTCAGGGAGCAACTCTTTTAAAGCCAGCTGGTAGCTCCCCGCCTCACAGACATTTCCAGACCCAGATTTCTAACTAACTGACTGAAGTGTTACTGGTGAACACAGCATTACAGTGCAGTCTTAAGGTTAACGTGCTAATAATTCTTAGAAAACGACAGTTTCTTCTCCTCTAGTAAGCCCCAGGCTAGTCTGTTTTTCACCCCTCTAATTCCTTCAATATCAAAACGAAATTGAATGTGGAAAACTATCAGTCTCTCATTCCTTAAGAATATTGGCTTCATCAAAAGAAGGATCAGCACCTGAATGTTCTTTGGCTAAACTTGTATTTGTTTGCAACTATAGTTATGGAGAGAAAAATTGAAAGGTCAAAATGGTCATAACTAAGGAAGTTATTATTTTCAGTTAGCTCCTCATAACAGACTGGGTGACCTTTCCTAACGAAACCACCATTGTAGGTTATTGATTTAATAAGTTAGAAGTAGGTACTTGGTCACCGTGTCTCAGCTGAAGTAAAAAATATACTGCAGACAGCGAAGCTAAAACCGGTAGCAATGTTCAGCCTCTGTAGTATGACAGAAATACCATAACCACAATGTGTTTGCTCTCAGATGTCTCCAATGAGAGATGCCAGTCAGTGAATTTCAGCTACATGGTTAACTAATTTTTACATAGACTACAGCTGAAATACAGTGCACAATCTCATAATTAATGTTTTGGTCACAACTGGAATACGATATTATTAAGACTGGCACCAGCCTTCAGTTGCTTGCAGCTTTGTCAAACTTGCACATTCCGCTGAACTTTAAAAATCACACTTTACAAAATTTCTGTCTGCATCGGATACATTTTAGGAGGCTACCTGTCCCTCTCAAGGATGCACTGCTGAAGCCAAAATAACACATACGAAGCTTCAATATGAAGGAAAGTGCTAAACCTCTGTGAAAAGATTAGGGGAGCTGGTAAGGATGAACAGACAGGAGGAATACCCATGAATCTAAAGATGATGGGGAAGAGGGAAAATGGGTTTTCTATTGTGAGTTGAGCCAACTGTAAATTAGTGGGGCAAGAAAATAGTCAAGAGGGAAGATAAAACTTACCTTGTGAAGAGATAGAGTGTGGATGTGAGAATATTGCAAGATACCTGAAATCTGGGAAGTAAGAAGCAGCAGGATTTGAACATGTTGGAAGCAATGGAACAGAAAAGGTCAGACAAAAGGAGGAATGTGTCAAAGCAGGTGTGTGCAGCAGGCCAGTGCCTCCAGTCTCAGCACTTTGTTAGTGCCAGCAAACGTCAATGAAACCTATCAGCTATGCCACTCTGTGGGGAAATCATACCACTTACATTTATTAAAACATTTCTGAAAAGATATTTTAGTTGTATTTGAGAAAAAAAAAAAAAAAAAAACCAACCAAAAATAACCAACCAAACAAAAAAAAATCCACCTCTTGTTTCTTCTCCAAATAAAGGACAGTGTGAGAAAGGAAATGAAAAATTACATCATTGGACTTGCAAGTTTGAGTAGCTCCTAGACAAAAATCCTGTCTATTTGACAAAAATATGTTCTGCCCCTGCATATTGTAAAGCTCCAAGTGAGAGAGGAAAATTCACCTTTTTTTTTGTTTAATTAACATTATAGAATTGTAATACAATTATAATTCTATGATTCAAGCAGACAAGATTAATAAAAATGTCAAAGAAGTTATTGCTATACTGGTATCCTCACCCCGGCTGCTCAGTTTTTGTCTTTTTTGTGTTTTATTCTTCTTTCAGCATTATATTCTCAGAAGCTGCATTGTGTCTGTTACCATGGAAAATAAAACTGTTTTCAACACTTTATTTACCTACCCACCCCTTTTATGAGTTTAAGACTAACTAAATTTGCTCTCAACCTCATATATCTTAAGTAGTGTAGAATCTACTTTGTGAATGTGGCTACTCCAGCTCATATTATTGATGATGTCTCTTCTATCAAAGGTAGGTGAAGATGAGAATTTGTTGAGTGCGTTCAAATCACCGGAGCTGACTGACTGAAGATAAAGCAAACATAACCAGTTGCTTAAGTGATCGGGTCTGCATGGATCTTTTTCAGCTATGACAGGAAAAACCGAGGATCAAAACTTAAAACCTGCATGACAAAAACAGGCAACTATGCAGAGTTTTACAACGGTAGCACCTGAAGATGCTCATGATCTCTCAAAATAGAGTGTACTCTTAGGTGCACATATTTAATAGCCTTGTTTTCCTTCTTTTGTTATGCAACATTACATTCTGTATCTCAGAAAGAGTGGAATTTGGACATTGTTTCTGTTTTTAATAATCCTAGAGGGATTGTTTTGTGTTTCAGCATCATCCTGGTTAAATTCTGTAACGATTACAAAACCATTATGGATAGTATCCCACTAGAGACTCAGTAAGATATTCTATTGCAGTATTTTGAAGTCAAACTTTGAAATTGCCATACCAGGTAAAACTGCATTTCTAAAGTGCAGCTGACAATATTAGCAATGTGTAAGAGTTGAATATCCACAGAGATAAAGAATATCTTTCTCCGCTCTCTCTAGTGATTCTACTATTTGGGGCATACTATCCAACAAACCACAAACAAAGGAATGAGAAGCACCTTCTTGTCCAGTAAGTGTAATTCTCTGTCATCTAGGCAAAACAGGACAATTTTTTTTTTTTCATTAACTGATCAAGTTTAGTTTTAAAAGTGATTCAGCATTTACCTCTTCTCATCTTACCAGATAGGATATTATGAATCCTTCCACTCAAATAGCTGGTAACCATTTTCAGTTTCCAGACTAAAATTATTCATGGTCACACAGTGGAGGCTGTAAAGCTGGCCGAGAACCTGAATTAACACCTTATCCTGAACTCTGGGATGATTCTACAACACTTACCTCTGACATTATCAAGATTTGCACTAACTAGCATGTACCTACCAAAGCCACATTCACAAATGACAGAAGCATAACCGTATCTTCAGGTTCTCCACCCCTCTAAACCTTTCCTGAACCTGTTCCAATTTTAATTCATTTTTTCAGTATTCCAGATGAGGTCTGTTGCTAGTGCCTTACAGAATGTCATTAATACTTTGCCATTTCTCCTGGAAACAACTTTCCTGATATAACATAAGGTCACTATTACATTTTGCAAAGACAGATCACATGGGCAATTCAGACTCAATATGTAATTGAATAAATGCACACAGATTTTTATGCCTTTAGTTATTTCCAAATTATAAGTTTCCTGCTTCTAGTAAAAATTCTCATTGTCTCCATACGAATGACCTTGGATTTCATACTATTCATTTTCATCTAATTTCTAATACCTTGTTCCTCAAAACCATCCAATCCATCATGTCTAAAATCCAGACCCTTTCTTTATACGTGAGCTTTCTAACTTTATTGAATCAACAAATTTGATCAACCTATTTCTAATTTTCTTTTTCTCCCTAGTATGGTCAGCCTGCAGTTCTTAAGGAATTCCACCTGTAAGTCATGTTCAAACCTGCCACATGCTGTTTTCAGCAGATATCACATCTTCTCACCTGCACCCACTAAAACAGATTTCGTAATAGTCTTCATGTCATCCAACTTGAACTAAGGCTTTTGCATTGAGTTATTGAAATCTTTGTGATTCGGATCTACCACATTTCTTTCCTCCAGATAATCAGTTATATCATCCAGACAATCACTTATATTGCAACAGATGACAGATTAATCTCATATAATCTACATTTGTATTTAATCCATTTGCTACTGTTTCTCTTCAATCTTATATTGTACTGAATTGCTCCAATTCCTTTCCCTGCATCGCTCCTGCTTAAATATAGGTATCATATTTTTTATTTTCCATTCATTCATCACCACCTGTGACAGGATCTAAATGTAGCTACAAGAAGAACTATAATTTCACATGCTAATAAATAATACATTTGTTCAAAACATAATTCATTAGCTAATAAAAAAAAATTTGAATGTCTGGCAAATGCATTTTTAAAGTGATTTGCTGCCACAGACTCGCATTTCAATAGTTGAAACTAAAGGTTGGGGATTTGACTAAGAATCAATGGAACAAATTTAAATTGTTAGGAATGTTGAGGTAGCAGATTGGCATCCATTTTTCCAAGCTGATGAAAATAAATTATTCCTAACAAACATTGGGCCTTGCTGTAATTAACATATGCTGAAGACTTACAGACGTTTCATAACTAACACATATGCTAATGTCACATGCAGAAACAATGAAAAACTCCTTCATAAATATTTACCTTGAAGATCATAATTTGTTTAATGCATTTCACGGCATAGTATGCTAGTCTCAATATCTTATGCAAAAACTAAGAAGAACAGAAATTTCTAAATCTGCATCACTGAGTACTACATACATCCAGATCATGCAAGCGGGTGAATTCATTTCTTATTCAGATTTGTACTCCTATCATCCATCCTGCCTTCAGTGCTACTAAGGCCTAAGGCCAAGCAACACTAGAAAGCTCAAGACTGGTGCTTCACGTGGCACATCGGCAAGGAAGGCTTAAAGACCAAAAAGCATAACAAACTTAACCATGATGCAATGGTGTAACTCTTTAAGAATGCGCCTCATAGTCGCTCATCTGAAGAAGGTCTTAGTTGCACATGTAGATAGCTGCTTGCAATTAAGCCAGGGAGTAATAGTGTGGTTAAGAGCATGACTGAAACAGGCAGTTTAGCCCAGGCTCAATACTCAAAATGTCTGTGCTTTGACCAGTGGAACTCCATGTAAAAGACAGATGTGAGAGTCTTCCCTTTCTCCCAAGACTTCTGATAAGTGAAAATTCATTGTGAAAGCTCTATGGCAGGTCAGTCTGGACAACAGTATTGTATAAAACTTGAGTGTGTTCTGCAAATTGCATATATATTTAGTAAAGTACTATGACTTAAAACATACGCTGGCTGAGACACACAAACTGGACTGCAGCTTGAAGTAAAGGAATGTCAAAGCGTTACTGAACTTATAGTTTTGACTTTCAATTGTGAAGATCAGTTTGTATGCCTCTCCCTTTTTTCTCTTCCCTTGTGCCCCTCTCCCTACTTTAAATGTGAGCAAAAGATATCAGGCCTTTTTTTCGCTGAAAGCAAAGATATGTCTGCTTGAACCACTGAGAAGAAATACGTCAGTGATGGAAATGAGAAGTACATCTTCCCAGATGGAAGAGGTCGAGTGACAGGAGTCAGTTTACCTCTTTGACACACAATAAAAAAGTCTTTAGAAATAGTTCACATAGCTCCAGGGCCTGTTTCAAGCTTTTCTAACTTTAATACCAAGGTCAGCATTGCATTTTTCATTCCACAAATCCCATTCCCAGCCTGAATGAACACTGAAGGTTTTATATCCTGCAGTATCTCATGATTTATCCACCAGAGACTTCTTTTCTCTCTTATCTAGGCTCAACCTGGCAACATGACTAAGCACTGTCTTTACGAATTTACATAAATATGCAAGACATTTTGTCTCTAGGGTTTGTGGTGGGTGTCCACGAAGGCACTGGGGCTCTTGACACCCGACTGTGAGGTCTGATGATTTAGTCAAATTTGAAGTAACCACCCCCATCCTAGAGACTGATGATGTACATCAGAGCTCCAGGTGATGCTGGCTTTGCTGCCATTCTGGCTTTGATGATCAGTTTGGGGTTTGTGCTGACCCACATGTATTCTTACATTAGAGATGGCTTTAGCACAGTATCATAGGACTACTATATTCCAAATTATGAATATTTGTAGAAATTATACCGATCTAAATTATGGCATGACCAAAGGCAAAAGTAACATCGATTGTGTCCATTTTTCACAGGGGTTAGAGTCCGAAACTTGCGGATTTTGAATTCACCTCAAAGTGACTAAAAGTAGCTTGCCTTACTGTACTGAGATTCCCAGCAGCTTTTCTTTTAGAGTTAATGGAAGATATGAGGGAAGAAGATAATGTTAGACTTATATACAGGATATTCCTGAAGAAATTTTGAAGACTGAAATTTTCAGTCAGAAGAAAATTATCCAACTATGAAATTTTGTTTTGATAGTTGGACTAGAAAACTCCCTTCACATTGACAAGGGCAGATAGAAATATGAAATGTTGGACCTCACTGTGAGATGCCTCAAGTACAAACAAGGTCCCAATGCTGCCATTGAAAATACCAAAGAAATGATGTAAATACTGCCATAAAAACTCCAGGCCTCAAGTCAAAATCTCTGCCATCAAAACAAGCTCAGATATAATTCAATTGGTCAAAGTGTTATTTTGGGTTTATTTTCCAGAAATCAGCTTTTGGCAAGTATTACACAATGCAAATAAATCTACAAGTAAATAAAACAAATCATTAATTTGAAGGTCAGAAAACTTCTAGTAGATTTATTTTGTATTATTATCAAAAGATCCACTCTCTCTTTTACAATTGTCTTCCTAAAAAAAAAGAAAAAAATTGCTATCATAATATTGACCTCTTTTCCATGACAAAGAACAGGAACTAGCAAGGGAGAGAAGAGGGACAAATCTGACAGGCTGAATACTACTCCAGGACTTCTTAGCCTTGAGAATGAATGATCAATAATGACCTAATCTATTTCTGCAACGCTGTCTGATATCAGATTACTTTCCATTCATTAGAATAATTTACTCTCTTCATTTTAGTGACCATCAACAAAATACAACTTACATGGATTTTTACTGGATGTTCATCAGGAGAAAGCAGTGACATTACAAAAGAGACGAGTTGGATGATTTACAGATGTCTCTTTTCTTTCTTTATGTTACGTTATAAATTAATTTCTTATTTCATGCTCTGGACAACCTACAAATTCACTTCCCAGGAAGTTTCATCTGTTTTATATACTAATGCTAATGCTCAGCACACACTTTTCATTCCCTGAAGAATTTTATGCCCCACTCCAGATTTGTACTTCCCATCCAGCAGCGCTGCTTGCTTATGACCAGAAATGCATTAACTCATTTTCTGTTAAATTAAAAGTCCTGTATAGCCAGGTAAGAGAAGATGGAGGATTGGGTGGAAGAAATAGAAGAAAAACAGGATGGCAGGCAGCAACTAATTATTAAGACCAGACCCATACACCGTAATAAATGTGCATACATTCCTTTTCTAAGTTACGTGGATGCCAGGAAAGACAAAGTTGCTGGAAACTTCATAGCCAGCAGGATAAAGGCCAAGCACCTTTTTATGTGTCAGCCAGCACATCCATTTATAGTGAGTTTGACACCGCACTGTTTGAATAGGCTTTTATGTCACAGATAAATATTCCATGTTTGTAGTATGAGGTAGCCTATAAAGTGAGATTTATTTCCTCTTTCAGTGAAAAATGGCCAACTGAAGCCCATCATTCACCATTTAAATGGCCACCAGCCAGTGACTAACAGCTAGCCCATTTGATCACAGAGTTGTAGCTTACTGATATGCAGTCATATTTCATGGCAGCTGTTGACTGAGAAATAGGAAGAAAATGCAGGGCTCACAAGAGGGCTTTTGACAGTTGCTGCCGTGAAATGTTTTCATTTGTCACTGTGACAGTGAACAACAAGATACTGACTGAAGAAGAGGGCATGAAGACGCACCTGTCTTGAGCTAACTTTCACCGAGCTTTGATACGCAGACACTTAAACACACTCGGGGTTACTTAAATTTTCCTGATTGTCCTCAATAACGTTATTAACCATTTATATTTCAGGCATAATATACAACTAACTGTGTATCACTGATGTTGCAGTCATGCATAACAACAGTGGAGGCAGTCCCAATTTCATTAAAATCAGTCTAAATCTAAAGGATTAATTTATTTTCTTATAACTTTTGGCTTAATTATTTTGCATGGACAACAAACTTTTCCATACTTTTAACCTGTTTTTCTCTTCTATTCTGAGAAATCTCCCAGGCTGCTTTTTAAAAAAAAAAAAAAAAAAAAAAAATTCATTTTGCATTTCTAAAGAAACACCTTTCCCATTCAAGTTTAACAATGCTTTTTTTCTACACCTGAAGTCATTCCTAATGCAATTTATCCTCCAGATAATGCTTAAATCAATGAAATAATCATGAAAGCACTAACCTTAATGAGATATAGTAAGCCTATGGACTTAAACATGAGAAAACAACCCTATTACCTCTTAAGTATTGTTAGGTTAGCATCATGCCGACAGCAGTATAATACTTATAAGCTGTCTTACATGCCCCTTCCATTACAGTTTGCATTAGGCAAAACATACCGCTGTTGTAACTCTTACATTATCAGTAATATATGCCATTGAAAAAAACGGTCAAGGCAGCAATAGTCAAGTCTTACTTCAGAGAAAAGAAAGCTATTAGTAAGCCATTCTTGTCCTGTAAAATTACAAATAGCAATATACTTAGTTTCCATGAAGTCATTTTCTTACTGATTCCAACTGAACAAAAAAAAAACCAAACCAAGCCAAAACACCAACAAAAAAAAACCAAACAAAAACCAGCTAAGGATTTACTCACTGTATCACCTGGATTCATAACAAAGTGGTGGCTTAGACAAAAGCCAGTGTCTGATATCAAGTTTAGCAGCCCTACTTCTAGAATAGCTTTTACCTCCATTAACCTAGCACTAAAAACAAGCCCTTGCCTATCTTCCTACCTTTTTTAAATTTCTTTTTAAACTTTTTCCCCCAAAGAGGATACAATCCCATTCTAAAAGTGATGATCATACCTTGTAAACATCCATTGCTACGTCACTGGTCTTCTTGAAAGCTTAGAAACACCCTTCTTTTTTTTTTCCCCCTGAGAAACATTCAAAAATGCCATATATAAGCCAGGTAACAGAGGCGTAGTAGAGTAAAACAGCTATATGCAGAGTCCCAGGGAAGAAGGGAGGAAATCAATTGAGGTGGTTGTGATGGCAGGAAAGGGAAATTAATAAGACTAATGAGCAGGTCTGAAACATGCAAGTAGAGTGTTGTTTACAATGCTCGATGAAATTTCTGGTTTGCCACTAACCTTTATAATTGCAAAAGTACATGAACATCTGAGCCAATTAAGTATGCCCAAATGTGCCTAGGATTAATATTTACCCTAATCTATAATATAGCTTGCAGACTTGAAAGACAAAAATCAAACTGAAAAGCAGCCTGTTGAAGAGAGGTGGTTTGGAGGAGCTGAGGTTTCTTTCAGGTGGGGTTTTCTTTGGCAGGGATGGATTACCAGGGATGGTACGTCATCTTGTACACTACAGCAGCCATTACTAACGCAGAGTAATTGAAGAACAGGGGTTGCAAAGGCTGTCCGAGCAGTTATCTGAGCACAGCCGTAGCCAGAGGGTGAAGAACAGAGCTCAAACAGCAGTAAGTAGCTGAGCTTGAGTGGCCACCTACCTCTTCATGCAAGCGGTACCTTGGGTGAAAGGCAGTGCTAGTCAGAGGATATGGGACCTGACAATCCCAAACTCTTGAGTGAGAGCTTGCCTTGTAGATCAGCCGTAGAGTAGGATTTTAAATAACTATAGACATACTTTCGCAACAGAACATTTAGTTAATATTCATTAGCCTGTTTATCTTACTGCTAAATTTATTGAAAGGAAAAAAGGAAAGACGTCTAACAAGCCATTTGATTTCCCTTTTGGAGGTGGGGATGGGGGTAGATTGTCTCACCAGTATCTCACAATGTTTCAGCTTTCCCAGGATGCTGATCAGGAGTACAAAATGGTGTTTATTAGAGACCTCCAAAATCTGTACATATCCCTTGCTGCTCCCAGTTAAGTCTTGGCAGAAAGGTAATACAAAGACACTCCCCAGGATTATTATGCTCCTGAGCCCACAGCTCTGTCTTTCTTGAAGTACTCCATAAGCTGCAAATTATCATTTGCCACAGGACAGAAATACTGAGGATGAAAAAGAGCCTGAGTAGTGCATACTGTTAGGGTACATCTCCACTGTTGTCCTGCATGTAAGCAGTTTCCAGGAGACCTTGCTCACATAAGTCATGGTCCTAACTTCAACTTCAAGCTGTAAAATAATGAAATGTCACATTTGGTATAAGATCATTCTTAATAAAGAAAATGATATCTGAAAATACCACAGATCTCAAAATATCATATTAAGAATGCTTCACTGTTTAGAAGTTCTTCTCCTGAACTCACCCAACAGACTTCAAGTCTCGCTCCCCAACGGTTGGGCTTCTCAGGAAGTGGAGGAACTGGATAATCTCTCCAAGGAGCTGATCCACAGACAGGTCAACATACAAGTGCCTAAAGTGTTGCATGTCACCGGCCTAACCAACTTTTCAAGTTGTCATCAATATTCTGCCAGTGAAAAATGTGGTAATTTCTGTCCCTTCATACACTTGCACTTCATGTTCCCATTTCCTCAAATGATTCTACTGTCTGTCTCCTGCACCTGCTTCTCCCACACGTTCATCAAAAACTCTTTTGCTCTGCACTCTTCATTTCCTTGGGTCATTCACTGTATTAGAGTAGCTTTCCATTCCAAATGGGGAGAATACAGGGAATAATTTCTCCATTTCAATAAACACTTCAGAGAAAGACATTTTAGACTACAAAATTGCTCCCAGGAGCACAGACCACTTTTCCTTCAAATAAAATCTGGTTTAGTAAAGGGGCTGGAATTATCTTTAATAACTTTATTTAGCAGCTGATATATGGGAGGAGGGAGAAAAAAAAGTTACGTGATCAACTTCTAAATATATCTGTATCTTGATTTTCACTTATCTTACTTCCATAAAGAAACTGGGCTTGGTGCCAGCTTTAGTGTGTGAAATTACTTTTCTTCACATTCAGCAAAAGCTCTCTTGATACAGAGTCCCAGAGGAATACAATATGAATTCAGTCTTCCTCAGCCATGTTACTCATAACCTGCGGGCATTTTCTTTTAAATAGTGTCAAAATCCAATAACTCTAATAAAAGGTGTAAATTCCCAGTACAAACTAATATGAAGCTTAAAAAACACAGACACACAAAACCAGCCAACAGTACTGTAGTGTAAGTCATAATCCAGTACCCAGAGTCCATGATTAGTCAACACCTTCATGTGACTATGGTGCTTTTCTCAGTTATGGTTATGTGATCAAAAGCATAGGTAACTGAGATTTCTCACCCTCAGTTTAAATGCAAGTAGATCTCAACAGAGAATTGTGATCTGGCTTACCAAAATATTTAAAAAAAAAAAAAATTCAAAATGGCAAATTCAAAATAGTCGTAGGGCTTCTTGCTGCCAAAGCGACTGAACGCAACCACTTGACTCCACTGAACAGCCAATGGTCTGATGCAGAAGCTGCACTCCCGGTGAGCAGCTTGAACAGCAAGCCATTGCATTGCTAGTCAAGAGCCTGCCTATGCTAGCAAAGACTCCTCCTATGTTTCCCCATGTCAAGGCACCATGAGGTTAGTGGTTCCCTGGGACTGGGAGCGTCGGGGGCTCCACAGGGTGGGTGATGGCAGGGCCTGGCAGCCAGGACCCATCCCACTGCCCCAGCCAGGAGCAGGGCAGCCAGGGGGCACTGGGGCAGCCCCAGCTCCGGCACCGGGCACCTCCCTGGGGACAGGATGAGCATCTGCCCGCAGGTCAGTGAGCCCATCAGGCACAGGCAGGGCTGCAAAGCAGCTACAAGGGGAAGCTAGTGTTTCTTCTTGAAAGCTGCACCCAACGGAAGGAGAGGCAGCCCCTGCTGAGGCTTCTTCTCGATTTATTCACAGCAGCTCTCAGTTAGCCTGCCTTGAACGCAGCCAGAAAAGTCCCAGGTGAGAGAAGAGCACGTGGGGCCCTGACACCCAGAGCTGTACCATTCTCCTCTCCTCTGGCAAACACAAGCAACGTTACAGTGCAAAAAGGTCACATTGCTACTGGCTTCAGGAGAATGTTAGTGGTTTACAACAGCCCCAGGGCCAGCCCTTAAGCAAATCAAGAATCCTTTTCAGCAATTTCTTGTTACTGCTTGTCTCTCCTTTATTTTCACGGGTATTTATTAGACGTAAAGTTCAAGTTTTACCTCTATTGGCTGGAAGGCATGTGAAAGAATTCCCATCCTGTCCTTTGAAACTGTAACCTTTCCCTTTCTTTAAGTGATAGCTTTAAGTGTTTTCCACAATTGTATTTGCGTGAATCCTCTAGTATCTTGTTGCAAGTTTATCAGAAAGGATACAATTATTTTCCTGCTGTATAAGCTGTGGAAAGATTTCTTTCAATTTCTTGTACTTTCAATTAGTACATTACTTTTACTCCTGCTCTCCAGTAGGAGTGCTGCTTCATTTAACTGTACAAAAATCTTAGTTTAGATAATTCTTCTGCAAATAGGGAAAGAGTTATCTTTAATACCTTGTTCATGTTAATGCTTGTACTAGGTTTTTTCCCCAAATTTCCTATGCAAACTTCAAAAAGGAAAATAAAAATTATTTTACACATATGTATCTATAACATATTTTATGCTAAGGAGCTGCATATAATTCAAAAATACCATCGCTGTACATACAATTCAAAACACAGAAGTGTAGCCTCTACTTCTGTGATGTCTAGTACCAGAAAGACAAAAACCATATTTGATTTTGCCAGTGGATCTTAAAATACATAGAAGGCCACATACCAGTCATGTGTATGAAGTGACATGTTTAGGAAATGAATGATTTTAAGGACTTCATATTTTTTCTAAAAATGCATCTAAAAAGAGCAGATGAACAAGCAGAGTTGATTATATGTTAACATATACATATGCTTAGACTTCCTAATGCTGTGAAGAAGCTGAGCAAGTACTCTTGCTTTTATAAAACCACATCCGTATAAGTAGGCAATATTTTCAATTGCTAGTTAGATACCTTCTTTATGTAACATAGTTAGCCCACTAAACTTCTGTAAATTCTTGTTCTGTGATAACTGCCCACTGTGTATCCATGGCATCCTCAGCCTTTCGTCTTCCCTCGCTCTCTTGCTTAAATCTGTCTATATTCCTAAACGTACAAAATTCATTAACGGTCACGGGACTTTGGCAAGACACAGAGCATGTTGTGGAAAACGCCATCCAGAAGCCTCATGGTTCTTGTTCTTTACACATTTCACATGTTTCTGCCGCTACTCCTTTGTTTGCATCGTAACAGAATATAATTACTTTCTTCCCTTTAGCTTTTTTCCAATCTTTTTGCTAAACAACTCTTTTATAAGGAACTGGATATAACACAACTGCTAGCAGTAGCAAAGTCTATTTTCACTTGTTTCATTCACAAGAAATTAATCCATGAGAAAAGCAGAATTGATGCACCTGAGCCATGGAGTGAGAGTTTTTCAGAAGCGTTAACTTGTTGGGTTTCCTTCAATGTAGAAATTACCATAAATTCTTCATTTACTTTTGTGCCTGTCATGGATCCCAACCATAAATAAGCTTCTCACCAGAAGCCAGTGGCAATTTGACAAAACCGTAGATAGCCCTTTGAAATTCATACTACACAATGACAGACTTCTTTTAGCTGGGATTATAATCCTCACGTTTTAAATGCTGATGATTCAGTCATGCTCCCCCAGTTTGCCTCTAGCTTCCCAGAAAGAGAAACTTGGTCATAGTTTACCAGAAAAATTGTAAGGTAGCAATGTACTTTTTGGTAAGAAAAAAAATTCAAGCAAGTACCTCACCCTCAGAAGTTAACTACATAGACGTAAGATGGTCATCCAGCTGACAGCAAATTGAAATTGCTTCACTAGACTTAGGTCTGTAACACAATATTTATCCAATCGCTCTACTCTGTGTTGGACACACGTTCCAAGACACCCACATCTGCATGTGAATAAAAAGTGTCTTTGGCAAAAGACACTTTGAAATAACAGCACCAAAAAGCTAATATGACTGTAAAGGAAGGAAAAAGCACAGACTTTTTCCCTAACTGTTTATTGCTAACTACATAATTTTCAAATATTTATTACTGTCCATGATTTCTTTTATGTTTATAGACAGTCTATTAGGGAATGATATAACTTTTAATATTTTTCATTCTAGTGTTTGGGTTTCATTCATACATATGCCTCATTTTTGGTGTTACATGAGAAGTGTAAAGTGTCAGTGTGTCATTTTTACAAGGTCTAGCTAAACGTATACTATATTCTTTGGGGGAATTACAGATTTTTGCCTAAGCCTCAGCTAAAGCTTCTTTTCTTCTGCAGTAGTGTGTAGAGTGATACAAGAGGATAATCTCCATCACAGTCAAAGGCATGACACTCTTAATACTGACAGAAGTACTTTTCTTTAGCTTCGACAACACGACCAAAGGACAGAGGCAGAATTTCTTAACTTCTGATTCAAAGACAGGATATTCAGAGCCGTCAGCCCGGGTGTTCTGGATGTGCGAACGTGCACCTGTGTTACGAGCAGAAATGTTAAATCAGGGACTTAATGCTTATAGAGGGATCTCATTCACTTAGGTTAGCTTGTTGAACTAGATATATGTAAGCTCTGAGGTTAATAAATCTTGAAACAGCTCCACGTGACTCAATAGACAACGCTGTGCCTGTTAAAGCTGCGTAAGCAGTTTCTTCAACACGCAGCATGCTTTTCCATTTTAGCCTGTTCTATTACTACTGAAAGAAGTTGCTCATTCTTTATTGTTGGTTGCTGTTTCCAGTTGTAACTGATTATACCTCTGTCCTTCTGAAGTGATGGTGCAGCTCTCAGAGCCACATGGGCCTCCATATTTTGGCTCTAAATCTCCATAGCCAAAACCATAGCGATAGCAACCACTGGTGGGACTCAAGAATATATACCCTCATTAATACCTCCTCCTTGATGCAGTAAATTTGCTAAAAACTCTTGCTTCTCTCCTTCAGAATCTCTACCATTTAATTCCACCTATACTGGAAGATAAATGCATACCAACTTCTTTTACCCTAGTCATGCTGGTTTCTTCATACTCCACTGATGCTGAAAAGTGAAAAGATGAAACCTTGCAAAAGACAAGTAAACATAGGTCAGCTCTGATGAAATCAAAGCATCAATAGATGAGGAAGAGTATTAGGCTACTAAAGAGTAAAGTCGACTTGTGAGAACTATTTCTTCCCACTCTGCCTTGATTTAAAGCCCTTGTAATTTCTCAGTCTCTCTCCCACCCTTTACTTGTTTTTTGCTGCATCAGAGTAATCTAAGCAAGATTAAGCCATTTTTTTTTTGCTGCTAGGCCACTGAAGGTTTTTCTGTGATTAGTCTATAAGACAAACTGCATGTTTCCACCAACCTTGTACTAAAAAGGAATCGATGGAGCTCTTTCACATATTTTTAATAAAACCATTCACGTAGCCACTCACATACATGGCACCTAATCAACCGCTGCATTTGATACTCAACCACAGCACTAATCACCAGCTTTTTAAAATCCCTATCTCACTCCTTACTTAATAATTAGTGATGCTCGTGATAGCTTAATGCTTATGTTACAAAGTGTTAGTAATGTAACTATCCCAAACCTTCCCTTCCTCCATGTGGCAATTGAAGCCATCATTATAAATAAATACTCAGCATCTCTATCAATGTTCAGCAGCACAGACAGCAAGAGGCATATATCAGCAGCATCTGATTTTCGTTACCACACACACCATTACTCACTTAGTTTGTTGTACTTGCATCTAAGCCTTTAAATTTACAAACTTGCATTTCCCACTGTGCATTCATTGCCTTTTGCTCTCACTTCAGCCTTGTTTGGTAACCCTCAGTACTAGATAATTGATTACCCTCTTCACTATCTCTTTGTGCAAAGAGTTATACTAAATCGAAACTGACACCTTTAAATTATTGTGCAGCCTTCACACTTAGGTATTAGCAGTACATTAAAGTGCTATCTCCAATCTATACTATAAAGTTTATTGTTTTAATTAAAATGTTCTTTGTGCTCTCTAAAGGAGATGATCCTTGCTTTCCCCTTGCTGCTCATTTATGGGTCATAAAACGTTTCTAATTATCCCATATGAATTTTGGGACGAATTCACATAATTTTACTTGCTCTGTGTTATGGTGACTTCATGTATGTACAGGTGTTCAGATGGGTACTTTCATCAGTGAAGTGTATTTAGTGGAATATGCCATGATTTATTTTTCCAGATGGAACATGAACAGAATGTGTCACCAATATGTGCTGGCATTACAGTGACTGTAACGATTTTTTGCCCTGTCTTTTGTCCGGTGCTAATGTTTGACTTGCTCTTCCTGGAACTGGCTGACCAAGCCAAGTAAAAGAAAAAAGATGGTATCAGAATTTAGAAGGAACATTTACAATAGTCAGGATTATTTAATACCCAAAGAAAAACCAAGTACCAAAATTCCCGATGCAACCTTAGTACAGGAAGGAAACACCTTTCACCAATGAGGACTCATATCTCACTTTCCAAGATGACACATGTACACTCTAACCAGTGGTCTGCAATGTTACAGTTTTATTAACTACATTTTACATCTGTTAGATGCTATTCCTTTGTTCTCTTTGCTACCCTTCAAAGACGTTTTGTCCAGCTGCAGGTCTGCATGGGTTTAGCTGTCCACTGGTGGGTTGTTTGTGGCCATAAGCAGTGCCAGTTTATGCCCCATGTCTTATCATCACCTGCCCATACTCCTCTACACTGCACTCCATGTCCCCACTTCTTAAGGCCTCTGCTATCACGGCAGGCCTGTATAGTTCTAAACTATACCATTACGTTAGTCAAAAAAGTCTCATTCTACACAGAATAACAACTTACTACTACCATCTGTATAAAATTATGGTCGTACCATGCAAAGATAAGGAAAGTAAAATAACTGTCCATAGTCACCTATTACAGCTAAATCAAGTCAAAAACAAAGCTCCAGGCAGGTCAAGACAAACTCAAACAGACCAAGCCTGACAATTTCAGAGAGAGCAAGCCTCAGCTCTGAGGTCTTGCAAACTCAGTAGCAAGCTTGTGTCCTGTTCTTAGCAAAGGCATCGCTGTCCTACAGGATATTACAGCATGTATGGTCAAAGTAGAACTACTGTAACTTTTGCATGTGCTACTACCATCTAATATCTCTGAGCAGGCCTGATTTCTAGAGTGGTGTTCACTTTCTCCTGTATCCATGCCAAGGCTGTACAAGCCAAACTGGGGGTGGGGGAGGGGGCGAGGAAACAAACAAACAAGCAAAAAAACCCAAAACCTAACCATTTAATTTGTGTTTCAGTTTTGCAGTGGATGTCCAAAAGATAAGGTCAAAAGATTACTGTCAAGATGGGGACGCTTGTGAAGCGTTTATATCGTGCATGTGGCTGGTAGAAGCAAGATATGGAGACAGGAATGAGTGCCTATATAGAAGACTTTTAAATCCAGCCCCATCAGAGCAACAATCCCTATCTTCAATCTCTAATTTTCATTCCCCAAGCTTACAGCTGTGAAACCAAGTACCAGAAGAGTTTTAAACTTCCTTTGACCTGGTGAACTAAACCATCCTGCTATTATGGCTCTATAAGGAACCACTTCTGTTGCGTGACATGCAACCAAAAGTAAATCATCACAACACACCAAAACTAAACCCTTTGTAGATCTTATCAGCATCACAGTTCTGATAAAATCTTGTGGTTTAAAATGACTGTAAAAGAAATAGATCTGTATTCTGACGGTATTCAGTTCCTAAACCAGAAGTCCTCAAGTGAGATGAATTACTTATTTACAGAGGGTCTAAATAATGCACCAGTAGGATTCGAAGTTGTTATTACCTAATCAATCTGAGCAAAACTAGGTGATGAATTAATATGGCAACTTCATGTTTTTCAAAGATAAGTGGAAATGAAGAAAAGGAATCATCATTGGCCTGGAATTTATCAGTTTAGGGAACTTTTAGTCAAATTGCTTTCACATTCATCACGTATTTTAATCTTCCTTACCATTATTTAAATAGATCTTTTTCAAGCACAATTAGATTTAGCATTATTTTGATCACAGAAATATTTTTAAATAAAGGGAAAAGAATTAATTCCCTTCTTTATAAAACATTACTTGAATGTATTTATTAAGCTTCCTATCAGTGTTAAATAAATGACGGGACTTTTTTTTAAGATAATTAAGCATTTTGTTTAGATAAAGGAAACAAGTCATACTAAGGAAGTAGAACATAAACTTTCCTAACTCTAGGCTTGATGTTCTGGTGTGCTCCTATTGAGGATGATGCCCTCTGAATGACTACTTCTACATCTGCAAATATAGTTAAAAAGCAGTCAAAGTTTCATCAAGATAATATTTCCAAAAGCCTTTGGCTTTTTGAACCATTCCTCTGCCCTCTCTGCAGTCCCTCACTGCAGCAGGTCTCACGCGAGTGAGAGACAGCCATAAACATCACTCAAGTCTTCTTTTACTTGACAGTCTGTGCAGGTTCTTCAATATGCATAGTACCCCAACTTGCTTTAAAACCTCCCATCTCTTCCACAAACGGCTTTCTTTCAGAATGTAAAATACTCCCTGCTTGGCAATTTGATTGAACAGGTATCACGATTTGGCTGTTACTGACATCCCAATAATTGAAATCCTGTCATTTCCCACTACTTTCCATTCCAGAGCCTCAAATACATCTGTCTCGAAACCTGTCAGGCTGCCTACATTTCCCCTTGCCCACTCACAGTGGGCCTTTGGTTGCTTAGATGACTCTGGCTGATTAGCATTCGGATTTGATTTTTCCTGTAGCCCGACTTATTTCATGATTTGCAGCAAAGAACATTTAGGTTTTGCATCCAAATTTCATCCCTGTTACTTACTTCTATTGCTATTATTAATATGCCAATGCATATTAATAGGGTGCTGCTTTTCTACCTTCTGTCCTAGTTCTGAAAGAGCTTGTACTGTGGAGAAATCCTATATCCTAGCCATTTAGGTGCACAAGAAATCAACTGTATGCTCTTTAAAAAGCCAAGCTTTATTTAATTTACAGTTTGATTAATCATTTCTGGGTCTACCATCAGAACAGAGAAGCCTTCTTGCTATTTTAACTAGTTGAAGCATTTGCTTAACCTATCACCTAGCAGCACTCAGCACAACCAAATTAACTTGTGAAATGCTCAGCACTAGGTCTACATCTTAAATCAATTGGCAGAGTTACAACTCTACATTTTCAACGGCATGATCTAGAGGGAAATTTACTCATTAACGCTATGTTGATGAAAAGCCTCAAACTAATAGAAAAGGTTTCCTGAAGTTGTTAAGAAAAATTTCTCTAGTGTTTCCTCTAAGTTGGAAATAAGTTTTTTACATGTATCAGAGTCAATGACAAAAATGTTTTCTTTCAATTGAGAGCATCTCTAGAGTTTTGATTTCTTTATATCAAACAGTAATCTGCTAGTTAGTACCACCAGCAAACCTCTTCTGTAGCCAGTAATGTATCAGAAGTTACAAGAGCATCATGATGTTATGATTCGCTCTTAAATAAATATCACTTCAACTTGGTTGTAGGTTTCTGAATTAGAAATGCTACAGTGAATATTAATTACATATAAATATCATGCAAATAGTAGGTATCTTGCCTGCTTTTAACTTCATTTTTCATCAAATGACCCCAGGAGTTCTTCAAGTTTTTAAGACACAAGGAAAGGAAAGATGAAGAGACAGGCAAATATAGACATCTTTGTGTCTTAGCTGCACTAGCAATCATGGATTTTTTAAAAATAAGCAGTAGTATAACACCTTACCTTGCAAAACTGAAGGCACCATGGATTTGCTCAGGAGTCTAGGTATCTTGCATGACGACTAGGAAGATCTGAGTTCACGCACCATCTTAATAATGCTTTTACTGCAGAGATATAGGTACATCATCTTCAGTGTTCCTTTGATTCTTACCGTATTTCGTACTTTATTATTTCACATAGGTTTTGCAAGGATAAAGACAATGACCAACAAGTCACTTGCAGCGTGGGAAGAAGCAGCTTTTAATACGTAACATGCTTTTTATATACTCTACCACAGATGCAGGGAAAGAACATCTACTTCCTAACATGTTGGCTCTTTTCCTGTTGCCAAACTATTCGTACATGCACGCAATATGACATTATCAGAAACTTAGAGGAGAGAGGAACTGTGACATCCAAGAAGGCTGAAGGAGGGCTCTTTCCAGCCTCTTGTATTCACACTTTATGCCACAACCTCATTATATGATTTTATGTTCTTTTGGCACAGAGTCTGTGTGTCTGTCAGCAGAGGATTAGGGCTTGGAAGGAGCCCTGCTGAGGAAGCCGAGCAAATGCAGTGACAGAGCTCTGCATTCTCCTGCTGCTGAACAGGTTGGGCACAAAAGATGTACAGCACGCTCTTTTCAGCAAGCTCCTCAGACACTGGTCCCATATGTTTAACCTCTGGTTAACAGCAAAAGAATGTCTTGAAGCTGTTAAATACATAGTCCACTGAAGCAGGAGTTTTAAATTTTTTTTTTTTTTTGCATATATGAAATAACTGCAAATGAAGAAGCTCTAGAAATTTAAATAGATTAACTAGTGACACAATACTAAATTTTTTATCTTCACTCCACTGTTAGTCTTGGCTGCAGGTCATAAACAAAGCTTCTTAGTCTAATGTCTAACCAGCACATCCCAATTTGAACTGAACTGGGAAACCAGTTAACTTTTGAGGAGCACAAGTTTACAAATCTACAATATAACACTGCCAGCAGCCCTCTCACAGGAGAAGGATGACTTCAACAGGCATTGGGACCTGTTCTGCATCCCCCTGCCTGCCGACAATGCACAATTCCGGTTCACTGTTGAGGCATGTGGGCAGATCACCTCGGCCTAGGCACCACCATTTTGAACACTGCATTTTCCCCATGACTAAGCAAGAAATACCCACATACAAGTTTCTGCCAGTCTGGCACCTAGAAAGTGAATGTACTCATCACTATGCGCACACTTACTAAGACCTATGCTCTTTCCACAGAATCCTGGGAAACCCAACCCACCAGCTAATGTTGAAATGTCATAGTCTGAGAAATGCATCACTAAGTAAGTAGCAATCAGTGCCCTTCAGGCAGTGATTTCTATAGATAGTGTCTACTATCGGGAATTCCAGAAATCAATTCCAGAGATTCTACTGCTGGAAATTTAAAAGAAGAGATGTATAAATTTGGAATAACAAATGTGGTCTTACTGAAGTGCTATTAAAATTAATATAGGTGGCTTGTCTAATGATAGAACTATGATAGACAGTGATCAACATAGAGCCATAAATAGTACTGATTGTCCTTCAATTGCACTATTTTAGATCAAGCCAATCAATATTAGGTGTAGCCACAAAATTAACAACTTGCTCAGAAGTGTGTCTTCTCAAAAAGAGTATAGTATTTACAGAGATTATGTATTATAGTTCACCATAAAGCAAATCCTAGTGTACTGATTCTGTCAAAGACCTTGATTTTAAGCTTACAGACATATCTACTGCTGTATATTTTACTTTACACAGTCAGAGGCTACCTGAAAAACTACAAAAATTTACCTCAGAGATATATGGATTGTTCTACATGATTGCTCTTGGTCACATTCTGTATCTCCTGGAACCAAGCAAAACAAAAGAAAACTTGGGGAAAAAAACCAATCCTATAACTCATATTTTAAGATACTTACAAAAAATTTAATGGTAAGTATTTAGACTTCATTATCTGTAAAAATTCTCTATTAGTTTTGAGCTGATCAGTGAGTTTACACAGATTTCAAATCTATACCTTCAGTAGAAACTTCTGCCTCTGTTTTTATTAAACGAAACATATTCAAGTCGAACAGCAGCTGACCTTATCTTTCTTCCTCCCTCTCCCTGCTTCATCCAATATGTTGTCCTTAAAACCTCATTGCGCTGTTTTCCATCAGTACAGAAACATCTAAAGAATGAGTGAATCTCTAACCTGATGAAAAATAAACTATGGACTGATGAAAAGTCTGGGTGTTACAGTTTTACAGGAAGTAAAGTACACAGTTCAGGACAATCCTGTAACACTTCCACCAGCCCCTTCAAAAAAGAAGGGAAAGTATTACCTGTCTATTACCTGTCCAAGCTGTTATCATACGTCATGGCAATGTAATCAGCATTTCCGTCTCCCAATGCTATACTAGGGTAACTGAACTGGAGGCAATCCCCTTTTCATGTGGTAAAAGCTGAATAGGATCCCAAGTAACATGAATCCAAAGACATTCTTGTTCTCTGTTGTTGCTACAGGAGGTTTCCTAACATTTTGATTCCCACTACCACACTTCAGGACAGTGTGACACCTTCCAAGAGCAGAAAAAATTTGTCTCCATAAGGTTTCGAATGGCTCCACTAATTGTTAGCAAAATAAAACACAAAAAAATCTTACTCCCTCTCTGTATGGTAATACAGTATAGTGATATACTGAAAACCTTTGCATGGGACATTGATCTTATAAAACTGCAGCCCCTCTGGATATCAGTGCAACCACCATGATACAGTTTATCAGGTAAATCATTTTTCTCCATCTTCCAGATGGCTGGGGATGGGAAGCAGCACCGGCGAGGCAGGTGCCCCTTAACTGTAAAGTAATATTACGGAAAGGATAAATGGATAGGGAACAAACAGATATTTTCATTCACATTCATTGGTGAAGTTTCAGAATGTTACAAACTCCCATATTCTCTCTAGTCCTTACTAAAAATTCTACATCGCCTGTTATTGAAAGGAAATATTAATATTCCTTAAGTATTCTGAATGGGAAAAAAGTTGTACTAAAAACCATCAACATGCCCTTCGAGAAAGAATTCATGCTCCTTTGCAAAAGACTGCAATACCTTTTTCACACTGTTAAGCTTCAAAAAAATAGGGATGTCCACAGGGGAAAATCCGCCAGCTGTGCTTCTCAAGTATCCCAAAAGAATTGAAGAGAGGTAGGGAGGAATGTCATACAGTAATAGTTTTGTTATATAATGGTAAAGTGCAGCATTACAAGACTACCTCAGTGGGTATCTTTCCCCACACGCTTCACTCCCTGTGACATTTCAGGATACAAAGAAAAAAAAAATATACACACATCATCTTTATCAAAAAGAACAACCATGAACCTCTTCCCCTCAAACTGAACAAGGGCTTCAGAGAGAAAAGTTTTTGGGAACATCAAGTGATCAGCATTGTGCTTCTGACTCCTCAGGCATGGCTCCGGTCTGGTAAGTCTTCCTCATATAAATAGACAAAAATTTTATGTTACATGAGACTATGTAGTTTCAGTAGTAGATTCACAGTCTATCTTGCTATATGTTTCAAAGAGAAAAATTAAAATAAAGAGAGCATCCATAAAATTACAGAATCAGTTGAAATGAAAACCTCATGTGCTTACATCCCTGGTCTCAGGTTTATTTCTAGCCATTAAGAATAAGCACAGCTTAGCTCAGATAAGAGGATGTAGTCATCCCACCTCCATCCACAAGCTGACTTTATCGCATGACTTCCCTCCACGCTGTCACTTCTATCTTAGTCATAGCCCTACTTCTGCTGTAGAACAGTCTTGTCAAAATATACTTTCACCTTGCTTCCATTACTAAGGCAACACAATTTATTTGTCCTATTCTGACCCTGAACAGAGAGCAAAATATTTATTTTTTTTTTCTTTTTAGTTTAAATATTGTACTGACTGTTTCAGCTCTGTAAAACTTAGGTAAAGGGAGCCTCCAGAGATATTAAATTTTAATAAACATTTCCTATCAACTATTGACCCCACAACAATTTAGGAGTTCTCTCTGTTTCTTAAGTTTAAAGATGGACTTATCTAACTGATTTCGTGACTGTATTGCATTTTCCACAGAGGAGAAGCAGGAGTAAAATCTCATTAGCAGGCAAGGACACAATCAATATGAACTCACACATAGCAAGTGAAGTCACACATTATGATGTCTAGTGATGTGGAACAAAAAAAAAAAAATCTCTGTTCAGTACTAATTCAGTAATGGAGATACTGCTGATAAAAAGCAGTACTGAAGGTAATTCTGCCAAAGATAGTAGCTTCACATGGCCAACGGATGAAATCATGAACCAGACGTACAAAGGCTGTTGTCCCAGATTATCTGTTTCAACCACAAGTGGAGACTTTGCTGTGTAAAGCAGCAAAATCTTTGTTGTCATCAAGAATGGTATGTGAGTCTCCATTTTAATTATCATCACTCTGAATAAAGGTGCATAAACCTGCCACTTTCACTCTCACCACGACATTGCTATTTCCAAAAGGCAATCATTTCAGGTAACAGTGAAAGATTTTTTGCTGACCTTACTTCAGCTTCTGTATTGTCAGTTCAGGATTCCTTTCATGGCTTGTGCATTCCTATTCTCTTCAAGTATTTTCTGAAGCATACTGTTATCAAAGTATGATACTATCTTGACAGCGGTTTCAGTTTCCCTGATTAGTGCTGAGTTGCCTTCATAGTTAGTGTATATACGTTTCTTTTCACAGTGTGTCCAATTATTCTGGTTATAATGCATAGTGAGGATCTCTCTTCAATCAGGATTTCAGTTACACTCTATCTTCATAGATCTTCTAACTTTCTAAACAAGTATCTGTCATCTCTTGGTTTACAAGAGCTAGGAGCTATGTGTATTTACTGGGTCCATAAAACTATAGCACATTTTCAAACCTGCTTCTGGCAACACATTTGTTCACATGCCTCATAACAGGCTTGTCTGTATTACAGTTTCTTCCAAGCCTAGGCCTCATTTGAGAAAAACTATCAAAATATTGAAGTTATGTAGCAAATTATACCTCTCAAAAATCTAAAGGTCACATTGTAGCATTTTAATGAACTTCTAATCCCAAAGCAAACAGGAAACAACAAACAGTGGATATGGAGTATTCACAGTTTGATAACGATCCTCAGATGCCCATGATCTCAGTACAATGCCATCACTGTATCGCCAGGAGTTCATTATACGGTTGGCGCAGGATGGCGTACTGGCAAGGGTGGCAGTGAGCATTTGTTTCAACTCCTTTGCTGATCCTCCATAACCCTGTTATTCCTAGTTGATCTTACACCGTCATTTCTATTGTAAAACCTGGACTTTGTGCAAACAGCTGAGTTTTCTTTCCGCCGTATAACCAACGCACACTGGGCTATGAGCACCGTCTTCCCTGACATGCTTGCCCTTCAAGCTCTACTTCCCGCTCTGAGGTGCTACATTTTTATTTTACGTCCTCTCTTGAGAAATGGTGGTCTCTAGTGATTCGGAGGCAAATCTGTATTTGCAGAAGCCTTCACTAAAACGAACGCTACGAGTGTGAATTCTTTCTGCTCACAGGAAATTCTTGGCATCCCTGAACTTTCACTGGGCTGAAACTGTCCCTGCACGGGGGTCAGAATTGAGCCACAGCAGCACTTGAAGGTGCAAATCAGCTCCTCTCACCTCTGAGCTGCTTCATTTCTATACTACATTCTGTCCTGGCTCCGTTAGGAATTTTCTTAAGGCACTTTCTCTGTCAGCATGATATTCAAGATGATAAAATTCAGTTTCATGCTCAGGCACGTTCTAAGCTGCAAGGCTGTGGGATCTGACAGACTTAGAAATTCATCAGCCTGTGAAGAAAACTCGTACAAAAAATAAGAAGCACAATGTTTCTTTTTTGCTAGTTTATAAGTTACATTCAGCATTTCTCAGAATGATAAAAGGCAATGCACGAGGCCAAAAGTCAGTGGTTGAATACAACACAGCAAGCAGGAGAAGAGGATGTGACATGCCAGTTTTTTGCTGGTGACGCATTCTTCATTCCTCTTCCTCTCACATTTGTGAAAAACAACCTATTAACTGTTAAAAGTTTCCTGTATGAAAACACTTCCCAAAAGCTTGCTGTCAGGCACCTGCATGCCCTTTAGGTGAAAGTGCATCCGTCTGAGCGCACCCGTGATAACACAGACTGAGAGGGGGTTCTTTCAGTCGAGTTTATTCAGCTATGACAGGTAACTACTTAACCTGTCTGACTGTAAAATATTGATTAAAATAATTAAAGGATCACTGCTTCATTGCTCTAGAGGTTTTAGATTGATATGCATAAGCGCACACTGACTAGTAGCAAAGCTCAGGACACTACAATATCAAATATTGTTCAGATTTACTTCCCCCGCCCTTTTTTTCCAATATAAAAGTTGTTACCTCATCACAATTAACCATGCCTTGTTCAGTTAATTACTCATGATTATGCCATTGCTAGAGAAATTTAAATATTATAGGGATTTTTCTAACTCAGAAAGCTGTTTCTAAAATACCACCTCTAATCAAGCAGCAATTATGTTATTCCCCACTAACACCATGAGCACGTTGACCCAGCTAGTCCTGTTCTGGCAACCACAAAGAGAAAAAATACATAGCAACAGTGACTACTCCATAGAAACAACTGCTGAGAAACAAAAGGAAAATCCACAGAAACATTTTAAATGCTTACATTTGGTCATTTCACTGCTTTGTGCTCTATCATTTCATCAAAAAAGGTCCTAGGAAAAAAAAAACAGTTTTGACTGAAACAATAAATGCATTATTTGTATAAAAATGTTTAAAATAATTTTTAAAAAAAAGCTTAAAATTGTAAAACCAGATGATAATAAACCAGGAAATTGGCCAGAGATAGGGTGTCTGAAAGAAACAAAGAGGCACAGAGTTCATTACTGGCTCCCAATTGAGACTACAAAACAGCAGCAAACACTTCAGTGTGACTAACTACCCAGAAATTAACTTTAGGAAATTTCATAGTGATATCAACATATGGGGGAATGCACTCATAACTGCTAAGTCTCACTTCCACTCTTCTTCCAATAAATTGGTATCAAGATACAGGAATTATTGGTGCAAAGCCATGCTTTGCAATAGAAGCCTATAGCTGTTGTAAAAGGCTGTTCCTGTTTCTAGGCTCCTACGCTGATTTTGTTACCTCATTTCTCTACCTGCTTCATCTCTGTTAGTTATCTTCTTTCCCGTTCTCATATCTTAAACCTCTACATTCCCCAGTCAGCTCATACCCCTTCCTTCTTCCCCTACTCCCACCTGCTTTTAACTGTACCCTGGATCTTCCTTATATTGTCCTCTGCCTCTTCCATAGGCCAGTCTTGGCTTTATTCCCCAATTTCTTGTTGTTCTTTCTCAAGATTCTCAGCTGTTCCCTCTCAAGTGTTATCATTGTCCCCCTGCATGCGGCCAGGGCACCCTGGGAGGAAGGAGGATCCCAAGGAGATTTTTCTCACCCCCAAGGACTCACAAGAAATCATTGTGGATAAAGTGTCTCCAATCACCATATCAGAAAAGTCAGAGGAAAGCTGAAGACTAAATCACCCACAAATGCTAATGACAGCCCTGACAACTCTCTGCACTGCACACATAAACCGCAGTTTCATCTTCAACTGTAAAAATTTGGCCAAGATACCAACAACTGCAAAAACAGTACCCTGCATGAAGTATCAAATTAATATTGCTATCAACTATGGCTTATGTGCCCTTCATAAGTGGCACTAGCTGGAAAAAAATACTTTTAATTGCTGCATTACTTTCTCAGGCAAGGCTGTTCAGAAAATTTCTATCAAGCTTAAGACTTGCTGTGTAGCCTGCATTCACTCAAATAACAAGTTTCTACCCAAACATTCTCCATGTCTTCTGTGGTCAACTGCATTCAATTTCTGTATTTCCTTACAATGTGTTGGCATCATATGCAGTGCTTCCTAAGGAACTTGTATAACTTCTTTTAAGAAAATACAACTTTACTGCTGTTAATTGTCATTTTAGCGTATAACATTCAAGACGCTACGGCATACACCAACAGCTTTTTACATCTAGCTAGTGTGCACTCCAGATATATCCATTTTCAGAAGCCCTGCGTTAACTTGGGCTTTACATTTCTTAATGCCACTTTTAATTTTCATTAGAAATAGCTAAAGAATAATTCTATCTTGCAGGTTTTATAGTTAAATTGCCAGTGTCCTCAAAATTTCCTATGAGCCAGTACAGTAGCATACTATGCTCCTCAAAGATAAGCTGAAACTCAGTTGTACTACACTGATTTGAAAACCATGTAATTTTTTTTTATTAATTCAAATATATATCCCTTGATTAGAGACTATCAAAGACAGAGGTTGGGCTTGTTTTTATGTATCCCCCGAAAATAAAAGATGCATGCTTGAATACAGCCTCACTGTAAATAATATCTATTTTCAAATATATTATGATTAAGAGCTTCCATTTTTAAAAAACACTTCAACATGTGCCCTTCAAGCACTCATTCAAGAGACTGTTATATCAAGGGGTTTCCCTTTTTTCTTGTACGTAGCAGCCATAAAATCATTCATAATCCTCTGTTTCTCTTTTTAAGCTTGTATCATATTGTCAATAAAGAAAGGGGAATTAGAGAAACATGAAACTCTGACACTTTCCTGTAAAAATAAGATTTCATACTAAACATCTTGCATGCAAAGCAGCAATGTACCGAGAGGTTTTAAAAAACCAATAACTTCAAGGAAATCTTTCAGGCTTGTATCTTCAATGCAATCAGGTTCTGATATTATTTTTTTTTTGTCTTTTTTTTTTTTCCAGAAAAGTTCTGTCCTGCAGTCAAAGGTATGCATGGTTTTCTGTTTTGGGTTTTTTTTTTGAGTGGAGGGAGTGCCTATAAAAACTAAGTTTACAAAATTGTATTATGCCAAGGAAGCAATCTGCAATGTTAACACGGTTCTGCCCTAATTATCTAGCTTTACAAAACTCTTTTACACACAATTCAAAAAATTAGCAGCAGAGGCCTGAACCATATTCTTAATTCACCTCAATAAATGCTTTCATGGGCAGAGGTACAGTCGGAACACAAAATACAAGATTTTATTCTACTGTAGTCATTTTCCATTATGACTGTTTAGCTAAAGCGGCAAAATAAATTCGAAGAGTTCAGGAAGTCAGAACATGCAGCATTTAAGACATATTTTGCATACAAAATTAATGTTGAACAAATTAAAGAAATCAAGGTTATTAAAAGCAAGTCAAAGCTTTACGACTCATTATTGCTACCAGTTAATCTGCAGTGAGCTTTTTCCAAAGCCTACCTGCTACAAAGCTACACACGTGAGACCAAGCCAGGGTGCCTTTACAAGCACAAAACCTCAAGGCTGCTCACCTCAAAAAAATACAACGCATTTTGTACGGGGTGTCTCTCTGTTCGTCATATCCCTGAAGCTAAAGACTGACTGCTTCACAGAATGCATACGGAAACAAAACGAACTCCCATATCCCTTATTGACTCCATCACAGAGAAGCTGCTAGCTTGGTACGCCCGGTTTCGGCAACAACTATTCTCTTGCTTGGGTACCCCTGCACCTTTTCTATAATTAATGATATTACCTCTGACACCACAGTGTTTCTATGCATCAAAAGCTGAATGGACATGATGTAGCCATCATGCTACACCTGCAATCTGTTGTTGTTCTTTTCCATTTGCCAGCAAAATCGATTTCAGGCTTCTACAATAATCCTAGAACATTTCTTACAATATTAGAAATCATTTCATATAGTGGTCCAAAGTTAACTATGGAAACATAAAGCAACTCCACTGTCACTGCTATTATTCAAGGCGCTTGCATCAATGCAGGATTTTAAAAAAATCCCGTTGTTGTATAATGAACAGTACCAACATGACTTGAAATCTAACTCATAGAGCAAAACCTTACCTTACACCACAAGAAACACTGTGCTACACAGCATTTGAGAGATCTGCAAACAAGACGGCTAATGACTTTTATCACTGGCACACCTCCCTTAAATCTCATGGAGATTAATTTGAAGGGGCCTGAAAATAGGTACACTTGATTTACACAGAGTGCAGGATCCACTCCTCAGAATGCAATGTGCTATGTATAGCTAAAATAAGCTACTTGATCTTATTTGTTAAGTTTAAAGCAGGAATTGTCCATACACTAATGTCAAACCTGAGAAGCGAATTAATGTTATCAAAAGCTAACTTAACATGAAAACATACCTCTTGATAGCACGTTTCTGAGCAAGAAAGCAAGCAAGCATGCAGTCAGTTACGGTAGCTTTCAGGATATTTAAAAGCTATTTTTGGAAAATGATACAGATATATTTTTTTTATTTCCATATTGCTGTGCACACCTAAAGCCACAAATTTATGAGAATTCCTACAGTTCTTATGAGATAGACTTATCCACTTATTCAGTCACAGCTTAAGACCTAGAAGATTCCCTCTCTTGTATTGGTGGCACAAGCTCACACCATTTTTACATTCTCAACAATTACATCACAAATTTGTCATACTATGTTGCTTATTTTTAGCATAGATATTATTTTTGTCAACATAAATAATATGGTCATTTTCCCATGTTAAAAAAGAAAAAGTTTAAATCATGATAAACTTATGAAAATAGAAAACCCACGTGTTTCTTTACGGAATTACCATCAAAGCAGTTATTGCATCTTGGGTTTCTTCAGTTTCTGGACAAATGTTCCAGGTATGGGAAAGGCAAAAGACATTTATTCTCTGTGCTATGTATATTAGTCCACTAACAACGAAGCTTATATGTTGTCTGATCCATAGCTTTTAAATAGGTCAGTCCCCTCTAACACAGCAGCAGAAGTTAAACATAGCGGTAGTCTTGTGGAGCACTATCTTCAAAAACGGTCTCTTCAAAAGTAAATTTAAAGCTTTAAATAAGAGGAATTATCTGAAGGCAATAATAATTAAATTCAGAGCTTTACTTCTTTAGAGGATGCATCCCCGTGAACATTTGCAGTAGCTTAACATTAAACAGCAGTTTCACAGACCATATTTAATGCTGCATAGCCTTAGATTTGGACAACTAATTTTTATTCGGACTCTTTCTTGAGCCTCAGAGGTCATTACTTCTTGCCTTATAGCATCACACAACTCTAACTCAACAAATTTCATCAGACACAGAGGATGAACTTTTCAGTCTCCACAATAAGCCAATATATATGCTTTCCTGCTTAGACAGAGGCCGAAGCGCTTCCATAAATAAATACAGAAATAAGCTCCAGTTTCCACAGACAATTCCCTAAGTCACTTAACAATTGCTTCTACATGAATATCAAAGCATCTGGTCTTTTAAAATAAAGAAAAAAAGCCATTTGAGAGAGTACCATATACCAAGTATTTCAAAACCTTTAGAAAACATACTTTTTGTATACATATAAATGCATATATACTGAAATGCATGCAACTATGCACCCTACATGTGGATTGTATCAGTTACATTTTATTGCACATCATGGAGTAGAAGCTGCTTGTTCTTCAGGTCCAAGCTATGGCTAGTGCTACAGTAGTTCCAGGTAAAGCTAATTTTGTGATGATTATAGAAAGGCTTTTCTGAACTGTTTGATTCTGAACCGTTTTGAGTGGCAAGGCGAGCCTTTGCAAACACCCCTAAGAGCAGGCCAAAATGTTAAAAAGGCATTGGGAAATAAAGGCAAAGTTCTGGAGGCTTATCTATCAGATAATGCTTGTCAAGGAGTTAAATAAAACCCCACTGTTGAGCCCAGCGTTAGCCAGAATGAAGCACACACTAGTGGAAGATGACATCTGAATGGCTGGCAAGCACAATTGCCTTGAGTGCAAAGGCAGATGCTATCATGTGTGGCAGAAGCTAGCTGAAAGCCAGAGAAAATACAGAAAGTTTTATCAATCAGTGGAATTTAGAAAGAAAAAAAAACAAACAAACAAACCCAAAAAAAAAACAACCCCAAAAGAGAATTTCTGTGCGTCTTTAGAAGAAACCATGGAACCTGATAACAGACAGGAAACGGAAGAGAAAGTTATTCATGACAGACTGCACACCTCATATCTGAGCAGACAGGGTATTTTGAAAAGTTTACAGAGCAATCACTTTTCTAACTCATAGTCTTTCTCGTTTACTGCCTGTTTGCAGCACGTAGTCACTGTTCCCTAGACACACAGATGATACTGTATGGAAAGCAGTTTGACTATGAAATAAAACAGAGCTAATGGCATGGAAAGCACAATAACACTGGTATTCTAGGTTAGGTTAACTTGAAAGGAAAGAACAGCCTAATATGCTTTAAAATTTCTCCTACATGCATGAAGTTTTAACTGTCATTTCCTTTTTTAATTCTCAGAGAAAAAGCTTTTTTCTGGACTACTTTGCTGACACCTAGCGAGCCTCGGCTCGAACAGCTTCAGGCACACAAGCTCCTAGAAAAAGAGAAGTGGTAACAGAGCGCCTGTTCTTTTCATTCCACTTGCAGTGAAATGTTTTCTACGGCCATGTCTGTGATTCAGCAGGGTGCCGACTCGTGTATCAACTCAGAGAACACCGTAATACTGACGAGATGCTAAAATGTGGAAAGATAGTGAAGAGGGGAAAGGGAAAAGAAGCACAATGGAAAGAAGTAAGGGTCAAAGTCTTTCCCTCCCACCCTAAATACCTTTTAAAAGGATGACTGAGTCAAAGAAAGGTGCCATGGGTGGTGAATTCCATCTTTTCCTTTTTGTGCCTCACACATTTAACTGGGATATCTCAGTACCTGGAACTTTCAGTTAAGGACTCCTCTGTTGCTTGCTTCTAATGTAAAATATAAACTACAAGTAACTACTTATTATTGTCTCAAAATTAATTTAAATCTAATCCTATCATTACAATAGTATTACCATGTCACTTTATCCTTGGCTTCGTTTGGGACAATGGCAATTTCACACAAGAATCTCAGCTTCACTGAAGTGGCTTAATATTGCCTAGGAAACAGGCATGGGTGAGATGACATGGCATTTTCTGATGTCAAGGAATTCTGAAACTTACAATGGACACAGAAACAATTTTATTTTTTTTAAATATCAACCTCCTGTTTTAAATAGAAATTGAACAACTGAACCTAAGTGCTGACTACCTGTGATAACAATGATGAATAAGACCCCATTTTACTTCTCTGAAAAATGGCTCCAAGACGTCAGCATCATTAGTCTTGCATAAAAAATGGGAGAAAACATACTGCTACCAACTGTCATGTAAGTTAGTCTCTTGAGAGATACTGGTCAGGAATTTTTAGGTTTCGCTAAAAGAACTTACTATCTTTCTGAAATACATGGTTTTACTAACTAAAATCTTACAAAATGCACACAGGTCTGGATGCTTAAAAACACCTATGCAGAGAGTTGTGCTGCTCTAAACTTTCCAGTATAGCAAATTTAGGGTATTTAAACTTAACTTCGCTGATATAAAAGAAGCCATAAACAACAGAGATGCTAAGGATTGCATATGCTGAATAGGACTGCAAAACTGTAGAGAATACGCAATTCTGTTAGTGAAAGAAATTAGCTAGTGCCTATAGGGTGCACTTTCTTACAATGCTCACGACAGCAGATGTGCTTCTCTTCTCAGACACCGCTCAAGCTCAAGCTGTCCACCGTGGTACCAAAACAGTCGCTGCTTCTTTCCTTCCTCGTCAGCCGGTTATCTTGGCTTAGGCACTTCAGCCAGCCAGAACTTAATCCTGCATTTAAACCGGAGGTTCACTCACTTTATTTCTTTCTTCAAGGCACAATAATAAAAATAAATATTTCCAGCTAGAGAAGAGAGTGCAATTAATGCTCTGGTTTTATCATCTTAACCCTTGCGTTCTGGCTGCGGAACCTCTGAGACTAAAAAGCAGATTATGTCCGAAACACTTATATGTCTATAATTTGTGTTTTCATGTAAGTTTACCAGTTATCAGTGCAAGATAAAACTGTTCAGATGAAACATCACCTTTTATATAGTTTTGTCTTGGAACTATATTAGGAATAGTATATTTGAGTATCCAGACCCAGACCTTAATCAAAGCCTCAGCATTTAAGCAGATTTTTGAAAGTTGCAATTTATTATCTATAAGTGTAATATACACTTTATTGCTTAACTGTGTTTAAGTGTGATTAATTGAACTTTTTGACTCACAGGTCAGACTTTACCACATGATATATTTCACCTTTATCTATGATAAATTTCAGACTCAAACTCTTCTACACAACTCAATAAACCATTACCTTAAAGTTCCTAAGTAATTTTTCTGTTGCTAAATTTCAAATAAAATCTGTCGTCAAAAGGCAAATTAAAACTGATTTTGTGCAAAAATTTTGTCTTTTTATTAAAAATATGCTTTTACCATATACACATTTAGTATTTTTCATAACTTGGTTTTGCCTGAGCAATAAAAGATTACTGTTATTAGTTAATGGAAAAAAGTGGACCATTTCACATGTCATTCACTAAGATGTGTATTAATTGTAATCGATACATACAAAACTATTACGTCTACATTTACCCTTTACAACGATAATTACGGGCTTTAAATAATATAATCAAGGAAATAATATATTCCCACAAAAAAAAAGTGAGAAGAGAAACAGAACAGGCAAGATTATTTTATCACACAAGTTCAGCAGACCTGCTTTTATTTCAAAAGCTTTCACCCCTTAGCCTTAACCTTGTTTAGATGAACGGCAGAAACTGCTTTATTCTCATTTCGATTGTCTTGATCCCTCTTCAGATCTCTCTTATCTCCACTTAATGCAAGGAACAATTTCTTCCTGAGAAACAGCTCGAAGGTGTTTTTTCTCACCTGTCCCATTGCCATAGCTTGGCTTGTAAAACCCACAAGACGCAAGATACAGCAACACGCAACAAAGCTCTGAACCATCTAAAAATAAAGACATTTGTATTGTTTCTATGCTTTTCACTGTCAGAGCCTTCTGCAAATACCAACAATTTAATCCTTGCAACATACCTGATTTCCATATTCCCAATGCACCAATACTAGAAAAAGAAACAAAACCAGTGTGATTAAATTCACTGAGAACTGCATCTAAATTTGAGATGCCCCCAGTTCCTCAACATAAACTGTTAAATGCTGCTGCTTTCTGTATAGCCATAGGCACTGTGAATCTACCATGCAATCAAGCCATCAAGAGAATTTAGAATGGTAACCGAATTTTCAAAGATTTGATATGATAATTGAAAACACAATATGTGCCTGAAACTTTCCTAAGAAAGGCAGAAGTACACTATACAGGTTTAACATCTCAGTGACTGTTCTGTAGTTCAAAACACATGTGGCATTAGGCACAAAGTATTTCAATTTTATATCAAAAAAGTACATTGGAAAATTTACCAATTTTCATTACAATGCAGCCAACCAGCAACGCCTTCAACTGACTAAAGAGGCAGGCACACCACTTCTTCATACAGAATACATTTTACGTTCATTTGACTGAATGCTTCTGGTAAAAGCACAACAGTACAAAAACTGGAACAGAAAGCCAGTTACACTGTTGTATTTAAAATACGTGCACTTGTAACATATGCATAGTTAGGAATCAAATGTATGCCAACTCTTGGAAAAGAAATCTACCATGAAGAAATCTACAGAGATACTGCAGAGGGTCCAGGGAAGGGCCACAAAGATGATGAAAGGACTGAAGCATCTCTCCCATACGGTAAGTCTGAGAGAGCCGGGACTGCTCAGCCTAAAGAAGGGATTATTAACATGTACAAATACCTAACAGGAAGGTGCAAAGAACGGGGAGCCAGACATTTTTCATGGCACCCAGTGATAGCACCGAAGATAATGGGCACAAACTGAAATCCAAGACGAAATCCAAGAGGTTCCCTCTGAACATCAGGAAACACTTTTATACTGTGAGGTTGACTGAGTGCTGGCACAGGCTGCCCAGAGAGGTTGTGGAATCTCCCCCTTGGAGAAATTCAAAAGCTGCCTGACACAGTCCTGGGCAGCCTGCTCTAGGTGACCCTCCTTGAGCAGGAGCTTTTGAACAGACGACCTCCAGAGGTCCCTGCCAACCTCAACCATTCTGTAATACGAGAACTAACATCCCTAGTTACAAGTAACAGACCTAGAGAGCAGTTTCCCTAAAATAAAACTAATTCAATAAACAGAATGTACAATAAAATATTGAGGTGACTCTCATCCACCCCAGCTTTCTCACATTGCCCTCCCCATTCCCTTTTCCCCCAGTCTTTTTTCTTCTCAAACACAAGAAATCAGTCAACACATAGCGCAAAAGAATGTTCTCATGAAGTAGTATTCTGAGAAGACCTCTGGTTGTACAGGACTTCATACACCAAACGCATGGGTCGGATATTTCCAGGGCCTGGTTTTCCATCTGGTTATTTTAGTATAATAGAGACCGGAAACTGCTGCTCATCCAGGGAAAAAAAAAAACAAACTCCTGTAGCATTATTATTACCTTTTTTAGTTTTTTTTAAAGGACAAAAAAAGGAGGAAACTCACTCAAACCTACCTAAAAAGAAAGCACCGCTCATTATTAAATTTCTCAGTCAGTATGTAGGAATCAAGCATAATTTTTGTTGTGCTGACGTAACACAGTGTAACACTAACTCCAATCGATCAAATTTTTGCAATCCAAAGATCACCAACCAGCATTTTTCTTCATAAGGATTTCATTTCCATTATGTTCTGTCATACCTCTTCCTATTGTGAAATTTCTCCTGTTATGCATAGATCATGTATTTCTTAATTAGCTTCTCATTTTATCCAAATAACAAACATACTAAACTTCAAATATAACTCACCTGAGACGTCTTTCTTTGGAAGAATAAAGAACAGCTTTATTTGCCCTTGGGAAGAAAGGATTACTATGAAGAATTTGGAGAACAAAATGCAAAAAGGAAAACTACTTCAAGTGTTCAGTGATTTATTTTTTTTCTTTGCAAAAGTTGCTTCTTTGTTGGCTCACTTTTTTCCAGAATAATAAAATAACTTCTGAATGCCTAAGATGAAAACTCAACATGTAACTGTTCTATGATACACAGTTTTGAGCTTTATTATTCCAAAACCTAGTGTTAAGAAGAAATGCAAAGCAACTTATTTTATGAGCTAAATGAAGTAAATATTTTTCTTTGAAGGCACAAAGTCCTTTGAGCTTCGGTTGAAATTATTTTTTTCTTATCTGCATATCTTACGCAAAGCATTTTAATTGAAACAATATTGGTTTACGTAAGTTATAGATTCATAACATAGTTTGGGCTTGAGGAGACATTTAAAGGTCATCTAGTCCAACCCCCCTGTGATGAGCAGGGACATCTTCAACTAGATCAGGTTGCTCAGAGCCCCGTCCAACCCGACCTTGAATGTTTCCAGGGATGGGGCATCTGCCACCTCTCTGGGCAACCTGTTCCAGTGTTTCACCACCGTCATTGTAAAAAATGTCTTCCTTATATCTAGTCTAAATCTACCATCTTTTAGTTTAAAACCATTACGCCTTGTCCTATCACAACTACTAAAAAGTTTGACTCCAACGTTTTTGTTATAAACCCCCTTTACGTACACAGAGTTAATATAAAGTAATTGATTTTTGCAAATGATGACTCAGAAAAAGGAGATGTATTGAACACATCTTACTTCATGAAGCATTTCTAGACATTCTTTGCACGCAGACTCTTGTCACAATCTTATACAGTGTTAACGGGCTTCATTATCAGTCAACACTTACTTTCCAAGTACTTATTGATGAGATTAGAAAAGAAACTGAAAGATGAACCATTTACCATGCCCTTCCCAAACTAATCTACTATTACTTTGCTGGAATCGCAGTTCACTCAGAGCAAGTGGTATAGATAGGAACTAATACAACTTAAATAGAGGAAAGCATAATGTGACGTAAAGGTCAGTTTACAGGAAGAGATATTCCAGGTTAAGTTTTTCTCAAAAAAAAAAATATACCTTTTATACCCAAATTTTGCAAGCTGGTGGGGGAGAGGCTTTGGGGGAGGAGCTACATATATTGGCTGCCATTCCTGTGGCGGTTTAACAGAGAAACTGAAAACTCGGTTATTTGTAGGCAATTCGTGTAAAAACAGTGACTTAACAAGTTACACTGCCTTCTGTTAAACCACGTTAAGCTCTTTTCACAGAAGATTGCGGTTCCCTAACTCTTCTTTTTTTGCGTGTAAATTTTCTTGTTACAAGATAGCACCTCTGAAAAAAAAAAAAAAACGTTTTTACATCAGCAGTCAAACATCTGTTGTTTTCCTTGCCAAAGTAGGATATCTCATGCCCTCTGACAGCAAAAACTAAAATAACTACTTCAGTTCTCAGTGACTGCAATGCAAATAATTGCTTCACTAAAAAGTTAAAGGGTAGTATCCATTTCAAATAATACCTCTAACCGAAAAATATTTTAACCATGTTGTTCTTCCCACTCTTTCTTCTGCCAGCTTTTCTACTGTTAGTTCAATAGATCTTTGTTTTGGATATTGGTTTAAAAGATTGAATATACAAGTAAACACCAAGAAATTTCTACTGTGGAGAGACTTCACAGGTAAATTGAGGTTGGCAACATGTGCTTGCTGTTTCGTTTTAAAAACCCACATTCTCATTTTCCTTTTTCTACATTAATATACAGACGCACACGCAATACATTATCACTTACACTGTATGTTTTAACTTTTCATAAGAACAAAAGGTATAGGAAAAGGTAGTACAGTAGTTTGAGGAAAAGCTGTGTATTGCAGCATATGCAGTAATACGTACTACTTATGTTAGTGGCCCCAGAGCTGGACGCAGTACTCCAGACGGGGTCTCACCAGAGCAGAGTGGAGGGGCAGAATCACCTCCCTCGACCTGCTGGCCACGCTTCTTTTGATGCAGCCCAGGATGCAGTCGGCTTTCTGGGCTGCAAGTGCGCATTGCCGGGCTCATGTTGAGCTTCTTGTCCAACAGCACCCCCAAGTCCTTCTCCTCAGGGCTGCTCTCAATATTGATTTCATTATCAAAAGAATTTAATGAAGGATAGTTCAGAATGAGAAATACTTTATAATCCAGTTTGTACATATACCGTAACAATGTACTTTGATTAAAAAATTCCTTTTCAATGATGGCAACTGTACATACTGCTAATTTGGAATTGTACTGCCTACTGTGATAAAACCTTGGCTTTTTCTTCTTCCTTATAATCTCTGAAAGTGGAACAAATCACAACAGTGAGAACAAAATTTCAATGTGACGTATGAGCTAAAAAGTATGAATGTAGGCCCAGAGCTCAGGGAAAAAATAATTTCTGAAGAGAAGCTCAGAAGACAAGACCTTTCTGTGTAGTACAGCCTACACAGCATAGTGTATATTTGAAAGATTAGGTTGCTTATTTTAAAACACTTATAAAATTTATGAGGAATTTCAAAGGATCCTGTGTAACCTGCTCTAGGTGACCCTGCTCTGGCAGGGCGGTTGGACTAGATGATCTCCAGAGGTCCCTTCCAACCCTATGATTCTATGATTCTGATGAAGCCATATCTCCACCTTATTCAGAAAGTTATTTTACCATTAATTTCTAAGAGAAATTTGTATCGCCTTTGTTTTTAAATATTCTCCAAAATACAAGTATTTATCATGCCAAATATCAGAAAGAAAAGAAGGAAATACCTTCTGTAATCCTGCATTTTTCCAGACCTCAAATTTATAATGCTGCATGCTTAATAACAGCACAATTAATGTCTGTGAATGGTTTTTCTTGAGTAATCCATTCAGTACCAACAGCAGAGCCAAACGCGGAGAAAGTATATCCAGTTCTATAATATGTCAGGGATGGTTATTTTATTGATATTCGTTTCCATAGGAACATTTTATTACCCACTTCTGCTATGAAGATGAACACGAAACAGCTCATTTTTTCACCTGTTTGAAGCCATACGTCAGGGAGCAGCAAGGGCAGGCTGCTTGGAAAGGAGAGTGGGAGCCAAGAGTCACAGGAGGGTGGGCAGGGCCAGGAACAGTCTGACAAGGGCACAGTCCCACAGCACCTGAACACAAAAGCAGAGCAGGACCGTGACAGCAACCAGGGTCAGCTAACATGTCAGTGACTGCCAGATGAGGCTGTAATAGCAAGGCAGATCTGACGTCATGCCAGAAAGTTGAGTCAGCAAGGCAGGGCCTGATCTGATGAGGGTAACCATTCAACCTACACCAAGTTGTCCTTCAGTCCAGGCAGCGAAATCCCTCTGAGAGCAGCATTCTGCACTCTGGCTCCCAACATGATACTGCATTTCAAAAGTGCTTTTTACTGAACTTTGCCATGCCTCATCATTCCGTTCCTGATGGTGTTTTTGCAGTCACCTGAAGAACCGATGCCAAACCTCTTAAGAAACGTAGCTAACAGAACAGAAATAACAGTGACAACCAACATCGCTGCTTCACTGATATCACAGTCTTTGGCATAACTAGGATCACCAGTGTGTATTTATTTGGGCAACTATCCTTTTCCCCATCTGCCTCATAGAAAATCACACTGAAAAAAAGTGCACAGTTCACCCACTGAGAATTACCGTGGGATTTGATACCTCCCCCGTGTCTAAAGCAATAATGGTACAACAAATCCACTGTTTGAAAGGTGGCATTTGAAGTGTACATGGCTTGAAAATTCTCAGTGTGAATGACTTGCACAAGGATGAAGTACGGGCATCTCCTTCAGAGAGGAAGGTCTTGGTGAAAGCCCACAGCAACTTAGAACTCCAATGAGTATCTGAAGGATCTCCAGGAAGTCTGAGTATGGTGCTCCAAGGTCCAGTAAAGAACAACTCAACCCTACCATCTTATATTTTATTTATTGCCATGTCTAAATTAAAAATATTTCCTAAAGGAGATTTTCATACATTTCATTTGTTTCACTGCTAGTTATTTAAAAGAAAAAAGAAAAAAAAAGAATAATTCTAAGAAGGAAGGACAATGGAAAGACCTCTACAACTACAGTTTCAAGCAGAATCAATGCTCCACCTAAGTTTCATAGCTGGTTTAACTGTAGAAATGCATGATGAAGTCTCCACTAAAATACAAAGACAATGGTGCTGTCTTCCAATATCTTATTTTATTTCTTTAAATATTAGCTTTAGGAAAGAGATATATTGAGCATGTTGATTTAATAAACTAATGAATGCACCCTTCAAATTCCATGTATTGATTTGATGTGAAATTGAAAACAGCTACTCCACTGCAGCATTTAGGCATGATAGATGCACCAGAAATATTGGTTCTTTCTGCTTCCTCTTCTGCAGCACTTGTTATTGTGAATGACTAGTGGGCCACTAAGATACATTAGCTATTGGACCCATCAACAAAAATACTGGCTTTTTGGTAATTGAATAAGTGTGCTTGATGTGCGAAGCCAACAGTGTTCAACTAAATGAAGCTGATAACATTTCTCTCATGGATAACATTTATCTGATATGAACGAATATGAATGAAACTGATAATATTTCTCATGAATTCCCATGCGAAAAGTTTCTTATCTACCTGAGATACCAAAATGGCTGCAGCACAGAGCACAGAAGTAAAAAAGGAGAAAGGAGCGGGGGGTGGGGGTAGAGAACTATATATAAAATCACAACACTGCAAAATTAGAGCAGAAAAAAAAGCTAGAATTGATGTCATAAAACTAGCTATCTTGATATCTTGATGAAGATTGAATCAAATCTGGTGTGCTAGCACATGAAAAAATACCCAAGCATTTTTATGGAACTATTTTCTTCCTATCCATTATATAAGTCATGAACCAGATAGTAAGGAATTTTGGCAGCTATCAAATGCTTGTTTTCCTATGTAACACAATGAAATTGTTCTCTAAGTGGTGAAACAGGTGTGATATTTTTCCAGTCTCACCTTCCTTATTTAGGCAGCAAGCAAACTAGAAACTACCAGCTAGGAAATAAGTCTTGGAACATCATCTTGAGGAATATTAACTAATATGAATAAGCAACTGGGCTTAGCTTTCCATAGATACACATGCATACAACACACAAAAATTAAAAAAAAAAAAATTGTATTTCGCTACTTGAAGGCAAGCCCTGATACAAGCATATTTACCACTGGGAAGTAAAAACATTCAAGTCAATTAATCTTTATTCAGGGTAAAATTAAGTGCACAATAGTGAGATAGGAACACTAAATATTTGTCATTATTTGTCAAGACACCAAAGGTAATACTTCAATCTATTTACCAAACTTAATATCACTCTTAAGATTTAGCATTTATAAGCCTATTGTTGAGGTATATTGAGAACAATTTTCTAAAAATACCATAATGGAGTCTACTAAAACTATATTTTTGAAGTCAAAGTGATCCATTGTATAGCTAACTACATATTGATGTTTAATTTAAAAACAGAAAAGAACTCTTAGAAACCTTTTTTTTAACATTACTTGACATCACACAGAAGCGCTACCCCACGCAGTACCCAATGCTCCGGAGGCTGAAGGGTTTTAAGATCCACAGCAGCAATGTAATTCATATCTGTTCGAATGGTCTTTTTGTAGACTGGACATGAATACAGACGTGGGTCTTTTGAAGCTGAAAAGACAGGAGAGAGAAAAAAAACAATGAAACTAGGTTGAAAAAACAGGGCTCTAAGGGACTGTGCATAAGGCAAATGTAAAATTGAATCAAAATTCAATAGCACAGAGTTCTCCATCACCACCGAAGAAAACTCTTACTTGACTCTCATGCTGTTCGCTACTGCGTTACTGACAGCTGAAGGCCACATATGGCTTGAAATTCCTGTAGGTTTATTTAACACCAGCACCTAGGAACTGGATGTAGCAAGAAATGTAAACGGCCACTCTCGTGTGATTAGTGTTATTAGTTCAATCTGACCACTGAATATTACTTTTAAACAATATATTACTAAATGTGTCAAAATAAAAAATGCCCTATTTTGAACAACCTATTTTGAAATGCATTTGGTATTTCCGAGTATAAATTGTCAACTTCTTCAATGTAGAATTAGAACAGTAGTCTAGTCATGCTTAATACTTCAGTATTCACTATTTAGCATCTTGGCTGCTTTCACAGTGATCGTGCCTCTTATAAAAGACCAACTACACAAAATCCAGGCAAAATAGCATGTAAGCAGGCTTTGCCTTTGGAGGTGGAATGCTTTTCAACAGAAATTTCCAATTTTACACTCGACAATGGATACTCTTATCCTATTTAAATCCTTATTCAGCAGCATTTCCTATTTTATACACACAAAAAAAAAACCCCATGAACCTAAATTATACATTTTCACAAAACAGCACTCTCTTTCAGACCCTTAAGTTTCCTTTCCATTCTTGCAGTCCTTTTCTGTCTCAAGGACAAAATATCTTCCACCACCTCACTCCACCTCTTTCTTGCTTCTGTTAGCTCAAACATAGCCTTGTCCAGAAAAAAAAATGCATTTTTATAAATACACACATTGCATATATAACATGTTATCTATAAATACCTTATATAAGATATACATGGGGTTTTATATGTATGTGTTGTGTATACATATATAAGTTTTATATTTATATAAATTGCATTAGGTTTAGGGATGTGGGAAAGAGGCTATTTGGGTTTAGGTTACTGAGGCTACAGAGTTTATGTATATAAATGTTGATCTTCTCAATCCAGGACACATATTGTCAATGGAAGACTAAATGCAAGCATGTTCATCAAAGCAGGCAGAGAGCAGCTCATTTGTAACTGGTTTAAAAAGCTATTAACACCATTAAGACCAGAAGGCAGAGACCTATCCAAATATTAGGATAAAAAGCACCTATTATCAAGGAAGGCTGAAAGCTCATTTTATATGGAACACTGGGAAGTTTCCCCTGTTGAAAAAGATTCAGTATGTATACAATGAACAGAGACAGCCCCATGAAAAGCCCAAAAGGCTTCCATGCTGTTCAATAAAAATTTACACTGTATTCTCTCAAAATAACATCCTTTACAATACAGTTACTTACTGTTATTCTCTGCATATATCCTTATAACCGGCATCATCTCGAAGAGCACCTTGGGCTTAGATTCAGTCAGCCTCATGTTTCTTCTGTCCCAACCAGCTCCTTCCAAATACAGCCCATACACATAGACACCTTCCAAAGGAGGGCTTGTGATATCATCCTTCATCCATCTAGTGACCTCATTGCACAGCACTACACTGTCAAGAGCCCAGCCTTTGTTAGCCCTTGTTATTTCCTGCCCAAACCAGACAAAAGTATGGAGGTTACATTTTCACATGTGCACAGAGCCATTTTTTCCAAGCATTTATTATAAACGTATTTGTGTGGTCACTGGAACAGGTTGCCCAGAGAGGTGGTGGAGGCCCCATCCCTGGAGACATTCAAGGCCAGGCTCGATGAGGCTCTGAGCAACCTGATCTAGTTACAGATGTCCCTGCTCACTGCAGGGAGGTTGGACTAGATGACCTTTAAAGGTCCCTTCCAACCCAACACATTCTACGATTCTATGAACTTATCCTCATCAGTACCAAAAAAATTAACTTTTTATGATATCCATGTTTGCAGCAGTTTGACTTCTCTCTAAGCTAGTGATGGCATGGTACTTAAAGAAAGTTTTCAGTACTTTATCAACTACATTTGATTTTCACTCTTTCTGTTATACACAATATCTTAAGACGATACCAAGTAACACAATCACTGAATGCCAGTGGTAACTGGCTCTTGCAAATACAAAAATTCCACAGCTTTCATGAGATGAGAAAACATTAACTGCATGTGCTAAGTAAAACAGTTCCAATAACAAAAACAAAATGCATAATATGCTGCATATTTTCTGGGGTTATCTCCCTTTTCCTGTACCTATAATCTTCATTAACTGTATTCTTAATAATGTGTAAGAGCTCACTCAGCTCCAAAGCTACATAAAGAGACTGTAAAAAACACAGACAACACTTGGAGATAGCCACGATTAAGATTCAACACATACTTCAAATTTAGTCAGTTAGTTAGTGCACTAGAAAACACTCCTTTATCTTGCCCAGTCCCTTACTGTTCCATGCCGTTAAGTTGTGCCAGACATAAGTTTTATCCCGGTCTTGTAAACGTTTCCCAAGATCTTTGTTTGAAGTAATCTGAATTAATGTTTATCCCATACTGCAGTTAATTAGCTGCTTTAAAAGAGCAGAAGGCTTATAGTTCAATGATCATTCAGGCTCTTTAGCTCTCATTTCTATTTGTTCCACCACATAGCAAAGCCCAGAAAGTCACTTTGGTTTTCACTTGGGACACTAAGTTGTTATGTACCCACTTTCTCATTTTTAGGGAATTGTCGTGGTTTAGTCCTAGGTGGCAACAAAGAACCACACGGTCTTCTCTCTTACTCCCCCCCAAGCAGTGGGATAGGGGGAGAATCAGAAGAAGAAGGCATAACTCATGGGTGGAGATAAAGGCAGTATAACAGAAGGAATTTAACAGTGAAGGAAAGAGGAAAACAACAATAACACTGGTAGAGGAATGTACAAACCATGATTAAAGTAGCACCACTCACCAACCAGAACCTGAACCCCAGCCCACTCCCAAGAGTTGATTTCTGCCCCCTCCCCAGCCAGTTCCCTGCTATATACTAGGCATGGTGTCACATGGTACCAAATATCAGTTTGCCTGCTTTGGGTCAGTCAAACAGGCTGTGTCCCATCCCAGCTTCTTGTAAAAAATAACCTTATCCCCACCAGAACCAGGACAGAAACCAGAAAAGTTCTATAGATTCCAGCTGTTTCAGATCCCGCTACTAAACCCTTTCCACAAGTCTGGGTCCAAAAGAAAATCAAGACAGCTTAGGACTGTTTACTCAAAAGAAATACCTTGTTATATAATTCCAAGGCTACATGCCTGCAATTTTAGTAGAAGCAGGTCAACAATTGGAACTTCAGTTTGGCAGCCAAAATTACATTACCGAGACCTCAAAGCAAGACGGGAGATTTTCCTTCTCTACAAATCTTCATTCTCTCCTCCAAACATTAGCTTTTTTCTGAGGACCCATTGGATTCTCACCTAAGTATTCTTTACCAATTTTACAGATTCCCAACAATTACCGTTTCCAATGCGTCCTCTTATGTCAAAAACCAAAGGTATTTATTGCCTCCTTTTAAAGTAAAAAGTAGCTCACTTGTCAAAGGCAACTAACGTGCTGAGCAACCAACAAAATCACCAAGTCAACAGACACACATACATTAACAAATACACTGCACTTCATATTTAGTACGCATTAATAAAGGAGACTCTTTCCCACTTCAAGAAGAGAGACTGAATCAGCTACTGAACTGGAGAAGTGCAATTTAAGACTAATTCTGAATAGCTGTTCTGGCAATTCAGCCAGGTAAGTACTGAACACAGACCAAAAGGGAGGGAAAAATGCAAAATAAATTCATGGGCTTAACACCTCTTTTCAGGGATATCTCAATGGTAACATGAGATGTTCCTTCTCCAGTCTACCTTAATAATGTTGTAACATAACCCCTAGATACTTGCGGCTTGGTCAAAGTACGAAATATATTTTAAAACATTAGTGGTTGATATACTGAAAAAGTATGTGCAGAAGAAGAATGCTTCACTCAGGAAATGTTAGAGAGTTATGCAGTCATGCATCTTCCCTGCTGACATGATGCAGCCGTAATTCAGCCTTCATCACACAATATTATTATTTCTTTTAAAGGATATCAAAGAATAATCAGAGTGAGACTTTAAACATGATTTACCTGCCTCACTGCAGTTAAAAATCCTTGAGGATTAAAAAACCCTGTCATCCAGAAGCAGTTTGGTCGGCTTTCAAAAATCCAATTGTAAAACTGGTGGTTTCTTTCTAGTAGCTCAGTAAACCAGAAACCAAGTGTACTGGAAGCCCAAGATGCCTGAAAATAGTAAACAGTGTGTTCGGTTTTTAATTTTATTCAATAGTTTTAAAACATCATATTCGTGTCAAAGTAATTCCTCATAAGGTAGTAAACAACATAGTATTAGCAAAGCATATTTAAAGCTCATTTTTCATATCTTAACTTTAAACCTAATAGATAAATGTTGCATCCCACAGAAACTTGAAGCAAATTCTTTTTCTGTTCAAATTCATGCCTACCATTCCATATAGACATGCTTAATGGTCCTTATGGTAACTGTCCATTTTATGATGTTTTTGAAAATTTAGTTAGCTATGTAAACTAGAAAGAAATATTGTATACTAGTCTTTCAAGGTCAATGCATCGAGATAACAGGATTTCTGCCAATACTATTCTGCTTTATCTAAAAAAAAAAAAAAAACCCAAAACAAAACCTAAGGAAAATTGAGCTTGAACTGGGAAGATTTATGATGATTTTTCTCTTTGAATGGTTGTATCATACCTGCGCTGTAAAACATCTGCTTTGGTCTAGGTTTTATACCATGAAAACACTTTGCCAATACAAACAAAACAACAAAATACCAAAAAACCCTCCCCATTTTAATTTTCCATCAGCTGCCATTAACAGCTCTGGTTGTTCCTGAAAACAATTACTAAGGGGAGAGGCTGAGAGAGGTGGGATTGTTTAGCCTGGAGGAGAAAAGGCTGGGAGGAGATACTATGAATGTTTATACCTCATGTGTTGAGACTGGAAGAAGATGGAGCCAGATCGTTGTCAGTGATAGGAGGAGAGGCAATGAGCACAAGACAAAATGTGGGAAATTCCATTTAAGGGTTTTTTTGGTTGGTTGATTGGTGGTTGTTTATTTTTTACTGTGAGAGTGATCAAACACTGGAACAGGTTGCCTAGAGAGGTTGTGGACTCTTGATTCTGGAGAGTCCTGTGAAACCTGCTCTAACCCCACTTTTGAAAGCAGGGTCAATTAAACTAGACTATCTCCAGAGGTCCCTTCCAGACTCTACTATTCTGTGATTCTATGACTACAAATCTTAATCTTAAAGAATAGCAATAGTGTAGTCCACTAGTGTGGGTGCTATTTTTTACAATCCATCATCATTTTAAATTATTCTCTTCTCTCTAGCTTTTTATCCTGCCAATATGCAACAGACTGTTAAAATGGGAAATACCTGCACCTCCCACATTCATTTCTATTTTTATAAATGAAAGAGGGCTTGTTTTGACTGTGTTTATTTTAGCCCAAAATCTACTCCAGCAGTTGCACAGTCCTCGTTAACACTTGTGTTTGAAAAAAAGTATTTACTGTATATCTAGTAGTTTAATCTAGCTCTACAGAAAACTTTTTCTTTTTTTTTTTCTTACAAAACAAGTGTTGTACACCTACTTTTTTCCAGCTAGCAGGAATCCTTCCATCATACATGCAGTCTAAAGCATCCCTCAGATTTTCACTCATAACGATTGTCCCATCAATGGCAAGTTTTAGATCAGTCAGAGTGCTCCTCACTAAGGAAATAACTCTCTGCATTTGTTCAATCTCCTGTCGCAAAAATATGTTCATAGGCTGAAAAGGTCCCATGTTCTTTAGCTTCTCTTTTACCTGTAGGTAGAACACCAAAGTTCCTTCAACAGAAGTAAAAAGAAAGATGGCTTTATGTCAAGGTTAGGCGTCGATACAGTTTTTAAGACATAATACTTTTATTTAGGAAGTTAAATGGCCAGTTTGGCATCTTCCATGAATCCTCTGTAAAATAGAAACATAGGATTTGTTCCAACAGTAATCTACGATGCTGAGACTGGCTATGTTTTTAGTCTAACTCACGATTTAGTCTGTATGTCATTCTATGAGCTAACATCATTTAAACAGCATGTAGGCCATACCCAGTTTCAAGAATTGCAGCTTTAATTCCAACAGACAGTTCCCAAAGTTCGCTTTGCACAAACCTACCAAGAGTGATTGCCCCAGCCATTTTTTGCCTCAGCATAATAGCTCTACTCATCAGTAATGCCAGGGAACTACCACAATGCCAGGCAGCCTTGTATTCTAGTAAGACTTGCTGATATATTTTTAATCAAAAGTGTAAAGTTAACAACTTAACAACAACTGTATGGACGTAACTAGAAATATTGTAGTCAGTATGGTCCTATTGGGAGATAGGTGAAAAAATTATATATAGCAGGTATTGAATCCTAGATGGGGTAACACCCCTGGTTCTTAGTAATATGCACATGCTTTCTAAGTTTATCAGTACTTTGCTACACAAAAAGAATTTTAAATAGTTTTCACCATGTTAAAAAGTTTAGTGCTCCAGATTCACTTTTATTAATACAAACTAAATTTCAATTTGTTATTACTGATCAGAGCTGATCTACCCAAACAGAGCTCTTGTAAATTTAACATGGCTAACTGTACCTATGACACTATATATGTCTTTATTAATCCACATATCTATTCCTGGAGATGTTAAGTAGAATTTGAAGAAGAGTTGTACTAACAACTACAAGGAGATTTAGCCCACCACTAAAGCAGTACCCTTCCAGGAAACTCAACATATTGCAATATTTTGCAGATCTCAGGCACCTGGTTCAGCCTTTTGGAAAGTAATAAAGCTCAGGCTTCTAGAAAGACAGTAGATCAGAAACTTCATCAAGTGCAAACTTTTGGAAGACTGATAGACAATCAGTACTCCAAAAGCAGACACATTAGTTTATCTTTTCAGACAAAATATATTATCATAATTATGCCATTTGAAGGAAAATTATGTAATACAAAAATGGGCTACGGAAAACATAACATATGTAAGACATGAGTACCTGAAGAGAATCTATACTCATAAGCAAATCCCACATAAGGGAAACTTATTTCTGTGTAAAAACAGAAAAGAGGGTGTTAGATTGTACAAGTCTCCTTACTCCTTCTCATAGCTCAGCATCCTGACAGGAGAAATTTGGCATAATTTTGAATTTTGGCAATTCATAAGCCACCTAGTCTTGTATTAGGTCCTTGTGCTAACCTCCATTAAAGAGTAAGCAAAATGGCAGAAGGATAAGAGATTTCACTCTCCTCAAGGAGGACATGGCAGGCAAATTATCTAATTAATAAAACATTTTACTGCCTAGATGAGCAGGTGGATATTTTGGGAATCTGTTAAAGTATAAACACGGGTCTCAACTTCTTTTTGATGATACATTGGGGTGGTTCACATCCATTTCATAACCAAAGTGTTGTAAATGCTTTATTACTGACATAACTCGTGTAACTTGCTTTTAAGCTTTTGCAAATACAATGAAACACAGAAGTTCAGCTTCCCCTGATATAAGAAATACAGGAACCTTCATTATTTTACAAGCATTTTTCTCTCATTTATTTGAAGCTCATAACCTGCCTCACCTGGGAAGAACTATAGCATCAGTATCCTAAAACTCTGTGGCTCTAAAGGATAACTAAGAATTATGGAAAGACCCTGAAATAACACAAATTTTCCAAACACTCAAACTGTAGTCTCCAGGATGGGGACACAGAATACAGTTGATTGGAGTGTCCATGTATCTAGTCATCAGTAAATGTTTTCTAACTGTAAGAAAACCCTCTCACCTTGAGAGTCATTCTGTCTTCAACATAAACAGAAGGAAAGTTGCTATTTCAGAAAAAAAATGGCTGCAAGGCAGCAGGTGTCCATTACAAATATAATTACAGGGGCTATTATGTGTTAATATGGATCCTGAGATACTAACACTAGGCTTCAATCAATTAAATCTATCACTTGACAAGCTCTTCAGCGTTCACTTTGCTGAGGAAGAAAGCAACCTAAAAATATCTTCAGGATGTAAGCTAAATCCCAAATACATATGTTAAAGCTGTAATACTTCTAGAAACATGAATACACTTGCAACACAACCTCAGTTCTCTACAGTGTCAACAACCTTGGTCAGAAGCTGATGATCCTACTTCCCCCATAGTGCAAATGACAACTTAAGCATTAAGTGGTTTCATATTTTGAAAAAGGTCTCACAAAAGCACTTCACTGCACATTTAGTGACTTCATTATAAATGTTAAGAGTCTGGTCAGACTTCTTCAAAATATGTTTTTGAAGTATCGCCTGTATGAATGAATTCAGATATGCTTTTAGAAAATCTAGTATCATTATTTTTTTTTTAATCCACACAAAACAAGATGGAACAAATGTTTTTCACAGAATTTCATTAACTCACTTCAAATGGTACATAATCAGCAGGAAGCTTTTCCAGCATATCATCAGCCAGTCTGGCTACAACTGCCTCTCGGGTTTCACCTCCTCCACCAGAGCTATCCTTAGGCTGAATGCTGAGGATGATATCCAAGACATCTTTGGAAAGTTTACTTTGGTAAGTGATATCCGCATTGGGGTGCAAACCAAACACCTCTGGTGTGTCGTAAGCAGGAAGACTCTACATAGTAAAATATAAAAAGAGTACAACTGGAGATGGATTTATAAGCTAATTATTAAAAAAAATAAAAATAAAAACAACCAACAACACACACAACAAAACCAAATATCAAACACACAAAAACCCCAACCTTACATTGGAAAGTAAGAGTCTAGATCTCTTCAAACAGTCTTAGGGCAAATAACTTGCTGTGATCTGTTTTCATGTCACAGCCCAAATCACACCAATGTTAACAAATTCATTTTTAACCTCCATACACTATTTCAATAGTCAGCTTTTACTTTCATATATCTACACTTCTGATTTCTGTGAGGTTCTACCCAATGTCTGGACTCCATTCTTTGCCCTCTTCAATAACTCTATGCCTTCAGGTATGTCCCTCAAGCAAATCACATGCAGAAGATTTCTGTCACGACAACGATAAAATTGATGACACAATTAGTTGTCACTAGTAGATATAGAGATTGTTAGAAAGCAATAAAGAATCTCTAAATAAAAGACAAAATGCAGGTATTCAGAAGAAAAGACAAAATATAAGGATTCAGAAACTTGTGAGAAACAAATAAACTGGGGTTTTTTTTGTGTTGAAAAGCTTTCGTTTACCAACCTGTATGTACTGAAGGTATTGCTCCAGCATAGTACATTTGGGTATGCTGTATCCTTTGTAGAAGCTGAATTCCTGACTGAATGTATTTTCACTGAACCAAACCTTTACAAAGGTGTTCATGAGTCTTTTGTCATAGTCATCTGTCACACGGCCACCATACTGGATCTCACCTATCATGTAACAAACAGTACTCCAGGAGATCCCCTAAAACCAAGCAGAAAGCACTGACTTTAGCTAATCCTCTTCTCACCTATTTACATCTCCCTTATTAAGAACAGCGGATATACCAAGTCCTGCATCTCTGTCCCTTTTGGAAGAAAGTTATTTTCTTACTACTCTTTTTTCCTACAACCCTGCATTCCCAGAACACCTTCAAGGATTTCTCAAAGTAGAATTCATTGACAACTAATTCAATTCAAGAGGCTATTCTAGCATCTGGGCAAGAAGGATACAGCTCCTTTCCAATCATGCCTTCAACTTCACTTAAAATGCCAATCACAAAGTGATCGGCCACAGACCTCTATATGACAACTGACCATATGAAAGTGAGGAATGCAAGACAAATTCTTACATAGTCATTTAAAGCCACTTTCAATTTCTTTATGCTGCCAAGATAATTTGGAGGAGCCAAATATTATTTTTATTCAAAACAGGTTTAAAAAAAAGAGTATTTTAAATACAGTGGTCCATTTTTAACAATCTGACTTAATTAGCATTGAAAAGAAGGTCTATACTTCTAAGGTTTACATTTCTGAAGTTTTCGGGGGAGACGGCTGGGAGGGATTTTTTTTTTTATGTACAGTTTAAAATAGAAATTTAACATGCACAGAATCAAAAATCTAATTTAAGCCTGCTGCTGTATAGAAATGTATACTTGGAATGTTGAATGTTTGTGGAAAGAAACAAAAGAATAATTTAAAATCATGTTTTTATTTCGGCTATTGGGAACCATGTATATCCATCACCCTAATCCCCCTTTCCCATAAAAACATTAATTACCTTCTTAGTATCCATGCTATCCAAGTGGTTTTGAATAAACTGCACAGTAGCATTGAAATCAGCTTGATTAAACTCATAGGGTATATTCCAACCCAGAGATCCAAACTTGCGTCTTTCTTGAACAGTGGAGTGTAGAAAGGCTACAGCATATAACATTGGTTTCCATTGTACCATGTCACTGACATCTAGTAAATCCTGGCTGACACCTATTGATTGTAAATGGGCTTTATAAGAAACACAGTATTTTTCAAAACTACTTCAAATCAGTGCTAAAACATCACTCCTAGAGATATTCAGTTGGCTCTCTGACTCTCCAAAGAGTAAATTATTGTCCTACTAAGTGTTCTATGCTGGAGACAGTTTATAGCATGTTATTAAGTTGCTCACATTAAAAGCATAAAGTTCAGGGCCGGGGGGGGGCCGGAACCAAAACCCAAAACAAAACACAATTTACTAGTGGCTGAATTCACATTAAGTTGCTTTCTGCACAGACTCATTGACCTTTATTTTATGCAATGTAAAGAGCACTTAATAGTCAAAGATTAACATGTCATTTTTTGGCCGAAAGACTCAAGAAGATTAAAAATTTAAACACTTTGAACTGAGATATCAGAAGCCACCATTTGAGCAAAGAAAAAACATTTCCTGTTTTGCTGTCCAATTAGATCTGGCAACAGAACTTCAGCAGATCTTCTCTTCCTTTTAACGTTCAGAACTTCTAGCTCAAACCAAGGATCAAGATGTGTCCTGGCATCATTATGATCAGCTCCCCATAGTAGCTCACAGCTACTATCAGTGGCTACAATGTGACCACATGATAACACCGGAGAGTCCAAAAATGAGTGAAATTCAATTTTAAGTCATTGTTACTGTAGCACTCACCACTATAAGTTCTCTTTAGTCCAGCTCTGAGCCCTTGTGGTGGTTCATAGGTAAACTTAATAGACATTTGAAGAAGAGTGATGGGGAACTGTTTGTGAATGTCAGTTGTCATCCACAGTCGAAAGCTTTCATGGACAGTCTCTGTCTCCGTTACAGTGTCCATCAATTCATCCAAAAAGTCAAGTCCAAGGTGGCAGTTTTGCAGAAGTGCCCAACCTCCCTTGTTTAACACAACAGAATATAAAGTTATGAACATGGTTTACAAAGTGAAATCACTAAAAATCACTCTTTGTTTATGCTATAGCTTAGGAACAAAGCCAACGCATCTAAGCTATATCAAAATATAGCATGTTTAAGTGTTTATCAGAGCTGTTAAAGGAAGAAACCCTCCACAGTCAATTTTGCACCACTGGCTCACCAAATAAAAACCAAGGCCTTAATCATTTGATTTCACGTACATTTCATGTACAGAGACCAGAATCCATAGTAATGGTACACATGCAATTGACAAAGTATTTTTTTCTCCAAAAGAGAGATCATGTGAGCTAAGCTGCAGGCTGTTCTTTCTGGAGGCATTGCTAGCTTGTTTGGTTTTATCCTTCTAAATAAGTGGTCCTTACTTGTCCTATGTGGTCTTCTCAAGTAGTCCCTACCTTTTCCATTTCAGTACATTTGAAACCTATCTGGACATGACTATGATAAACACTAACAAATCTCGACTTATATAAGGGAGCTCAGAAGTAGCTCCCATAGAGCAAGCTGCTAAACCTTATTCCTCACAAGGGTCACAGGCTTGGAAAATAACCAAATATAACTTAATTAATCTGTTGCTATCCATCAACAGATATCAAACTTCCTCATATGAATTACCATACTTCATATAGACACCTCACATAACTCTTCATTAAGAGGGTATGTGAGACAGTGAGGGAAAGTAGCTGCAAGGAGCTCTTCCTCCCTATCTTTTGAATAAGTATCTTCTCATCTGACCTGCTAATTAGCTCTTAATGTGAAGTTGTCAAACATGAATCTGGCAAAACTCAGAGGAAAACTGGTTATACAGACAGGGAAGAAGCTCATAACACAGGAGTGCAAGTTTAATCTGTTCACATCAGTAGGTATAGCAGTACTACCACCTGATGGACAAAGCATGCTAAATCAGAACATCTCAGCTTTTGTTTCTCATACAGGAAATTTTATTCTTTAATTCTTCCATGTTTCACTTGTAAAATGCCTGTTCTATCAGATGGTCCATCCCAATTCAAAATCCAGACTACAGCAATAGCAAAATATTTTGCTATGCAGACTTGTTTTTCTCAAGGTTATGTAACTCAGTAGTATATTTGGAATTAATCCTCTTCATTTAACAAAATATGCTTGTATTACTAAAAATACAAAACTGAAAAAATGTTGTGAAATGCTTGCTGAAGAATATTTAATATTCATGCAATCCAACCAACCAATTCAGCTGTGTTCATCAGCAAACAACCTACAACACAAAAACTCCATTTCATATGGAAAAACTGATTTCTGCACAGTATCAAAAAGCTTGTTACGGCAAATTAAATGACTGGGAAAAGACAGTTCTGTTGCTTAGGACACTTATTTATACAAATATAACTTCTCACATCAGCATTAAATACCTACTAAACAACTTTATTTCATAACAGATTTTCATTCCTAAGTGTTTAATACAGACACAATATAAATTCAGGTTTTTGTCTCTTACATGAGCCATTGTCTGCTGTAGAAGTTTACGAGCATGGATTTCTTGCCCTTGGCCCATGGAAACATAACGTGTCTCTATCTTCAGTCTTTTTCCCAAAGCAATAATTGAGTCTGTAGGATCAGAGCCCATGGAAAGAAAGCAAATGAGAGGAGTACGTGGATCTGAGTCTTCCCATGTCTTCTCCAAGTCCAAGATGACTCCCTCTGCGTATTTCTCCCCCATAGTGTCAACGATGTATTTTCTTGCCTGTATTAAAAAGTGTATATTTAACCTGTGATGTAATAATTAAATAGTGTTTTCTTCCCAACCAATAAGTAAACTGAAGAGAAAAGGCTGCTATAAATTTAGATCAGAAATACAAATATGCAACAGAGGTATTTTACATGTTAGCATATCATACTGTCTTTGAAAGTGTTATTTCTTACAACCTTATAAGATCAGTTAAAACTTTTAAAATAATTATTCTATTACATATATATGTATGTATTGTTCTATAATATCTATAATTACAGTATAATAAAAATTATAACCTTACTAAACTTCTAGAAAGGTTTTAATGATTTAAAGATGGTATCTCCTTTAGATGCTCCTAACCTTAAAATTTAGCTTTCCTTTCCAAATACTAGAGAAAAAAGGAGGAAAGAATCGAAGATATGCTTGAAAGGTGTTAGGTCTTTCCCACCTCCATGTTTAAACAAATGGTGAATTAATGGTAGCAATGATGAAAATAACTGTCACCAAGTAGAAGATCCAGAGGAACAAGTGAATATCATCTCTGTTATTCCTTATTTATTTTTGACAAAAATTGTTAGATTATTGTTCTTTTTTACTAATAAAAACAAAAGGCTCTTTCAAACAGTCTGAGATGAACTTTCTTGTATTCTTTCCCATTACATTGCTTTTGTCTTAGACCACTCTTCCCCTTAATACCTCTGGGTTACTTCTCAGAGACAAAAGATATTCAGCATTTAGCATGTGATAAACTATCAGCTTTCATAAAACCATCGTAAGATGAAAATGTATCTTGCCCCCACTCACAGAAGTGAGGAACTAATTTTGCATGATCTGTTTCAGACACATAGCACGCATCCGAGGGAATCATTATATAGTACCATTTAACCATCTATTGACTGCAGTTACACCAATAATTGCTGACACTTTCTCTGAATCCAGTCACAATGTCTAAAGGTTTGCATCCACAAAATTAATATGACGCTTTTAGTGATGCATTCTGACTTCCGTAAATTGCCAACCATTTCTCTGAAATTGTCAGCAATTGCGTAATTTTTGATTTTTTACTCTGGAGAAGAACATGAAGATTAAAAACAGGCTCCTAGAAGTTGAATTTTCTTAAAAATATGTCTAATCATTTAATAAACTTTAATTTTATATTTCTCTCCTTTCTAAATAGATGGCTTTAAATTAAAAATTTTGAACAGACCTTAGTATAGATTTTTCTAATTCTTCCATGCAAGAAATGGTTCCTCAATTAAATCATTTTCATATTTGGTTTTCTCTCAGACAACTGAGCTCGTGAGAAGATTTTACTTCAGCCTAACACAAAGACACTTCTACATTTCCAGTGAGTAATATCAGCAAGGACAGTAAAAAACACCTTCTGAACCGATAAAGCAGGAATGGATAAACACATAGATTTCCAGAAGAAATCCTATCTCCATAGTAAAATCACTGGGTAATATTCGTTCAATATATTGGAATAATTTTGCTAACACTGCCCTTGCAACAACTGCACAAATTGTCAGAAAAGAACTTCAGAAAATACAATGTAAAGGTCCATTACAAACAGGAGTTTAGCATTAAATAAAAAAAAGTACTGAACTGCAATACTGTAAATATTACTCTAATGACAGTTAAATAGACTACGTTAGCTATATAAATGTACCTGAGCTATGGTCCTGTCAGGACACCATGATCTGATAAGAAGAAGATGTCTGAAGCAGTCCAGGGATTGACCATAGCCACTTGGAACCAGCTCTTCTTCAGGATTCTCACTATCAAACCAGATTTTCCACTGTTTTTCTGCTTTGGAAATCTGCAGTTATACCAGCAAAGGAGTAACTCTCACTAAACAGACAAGTTACATTTCAATTGCCACTAGGTCACAAACTTTTAATGAGGGTCAGAGACATGTAATCCATACACAGGCATTTGTTGAGCAATGTTAGTATACAGATTTAATAAGGTTTTGTAAAAAAGAGAAGATAAGCTTTCAGATTTTAATTACAGAATGCAACAATGCCCTTAAGTATTCATATTCTGAAAAAAATGAGCTATTACTCAGTATTTTTCAGGAATAATGGCACAGCAAGGTCAGAACACGGATAGCTAGGCTCAGAAATAGCTTTGAGAACACTAGGTACGTATGTACTCCCCACAGGACTCTACTCACATACACCAAATGCTATTCACTTATTCCATTAGCTACCATAAACTTAGCGTCCATTAAGACTATTCATACAAGTGCTGAATTTACTGAACACCCTTTCCCTAACTCTTACTCCATGTAATCAGAGAAATATCAGAACAAGCATAATAAAACATAGTATAAGAAAGCACAACAGGGATGCAAGTAAATCTAAAAACAGGAAGAAGATTCAAGTTGCGTTATGTGAATTGGATAACAGCAAGTATCCCAATCTGAAAGTATTATAATTATATAGCATGTGAAGTGTTCTGCTTTCTTCTTATTTTCCTATGGGTTTTATCAATACAGGTTGCTAAGCAGTCAGGGCCACAACTTTGGCTATCTGCTATCAGTTTCATTCTGTTCTATAAAATAAAGCAGTTTCCCCACCGCATGTCTTGATTACTACCAGACCATTTCGGTCAAACAAAAAAATTAATTTTTAAAAGCTCTTACTTACTTGATCAAGAATATCTGAAAATTGTTTAAGCTTACTGAGCTCCACCAAGTTCAGCCAAGTCATATCCAGAATCCATTTAGCTGGCTTAGGAGGACAAACGTTAAGGTCTAGGGAAGCACCACCTGCAAGAAATTAGGAATTAGTTATAATTAGAACTGTTGGAGACACCCAAAAGACAGGAGAAAAAAAAAGATCTATTTAGAAAACGTAAACTAGATACTGTAAGACTATTTCACATGACTGTCTTCCCATTCTGGAGAAAGACTACTTAATAACTAAGGATGGTCACAAAGAAATTTGTGAGTTAGGTAACATGCAAAATTTATTTTCAAATCTTAACTTTTCATCTTACTTTAAAACATATTTTTTTAAGATCCATAACAGATTCCCATTGCAAGCTAAATCTATTTTCTACTATAAAAGAACAAGCTTGAGTTTACAGAGAAAAAAAAGGAGAAGCTTAATTTCAATATTGTTTTCTTTGATTTTTTTATTGTAGTAGATAACATAATAACTTTGCCAATATGTACTTTTGCCTTCCTTGGAATTCAACTGAAACTAAAATAAAGAAAACACAAAATAAAAAGAAAACACAAGCCATGAGAATCCAGATTTTTAATCACGAGGTTGCAGGGTCTTTCTACCTTATAAAGTCGTGCCATCTTTGATGAAGCAGAGTTTGTAGTTTGGTTAGTTTATATTAAATTTTTTTTATGATGTACCTAAACTTAATCTTTGTTAACCAGTTTCTCTTTTGAGGATTTACTATTTGTTAGTGCAATGTGCCTGGAAATAAATGCTTGTTGGGAAAAGATATTCTGAAGATTCAACATGCAAAAATTAACAGTTATATTCCATACATAAATGTTGCCTGGAAAAAGTATCTTTTAAAGGTAATACAAAATGATACAACTAATACAATACTCTGTGGGAAAGTAACAGAAGATCAGGGAGGAGGACTGTTAACATGCTCAAGTGACTCACACCTGGGGTGTCGGAAAACACACATCAGACGAATCACTGTTTAGTCTTACATGCTCAACAAGTAGAACATCTGCACCTAGATAACACAGGCCTGTGATGGACTCAGAGGCACCTTATCAAACATGCCTGAGATTCCTGCTCAGCTGTCGGAGAAGATCAAAGCACAGTGGAAAACTATGCCTGCTTGAATCCCTGATATACAGGCGAGAACAGCAGGTTTGAACTCATGCTCTCTCGCTCTCTAGCAAGGACTCGCTCGCTAACAAGGACTCTCTCTAGCAAGGACCGAGCTCTGCAGTGCCTGTGTTCCCACTTATGTGCCTCTGCCCAGATGTTGCTTTCAGTAATTCCCCAATTCGTGAAGTATTGAGATTAAATTTACTCTTTGCGTTTCATCCGTGGTTTTGTGGTTGTCCCTGCATCCTGCCTGTGTCGGCTCACACAGACTCCAAGCTTTCAAGTGAAGATACACAGTGCCTGCACGCAGTTAAGACTAAGGCCATGAACTTGTCACATCCAGCTAAGAGTTCAATATTCTTTTAAACTGTTAGCATCGCTTTCTGTTCCTATTTGCTTGCTCGTCCTCCTGCAGTTACCAAATAAACTAAAAGATATTTAGTATAATAATTTTTCTAAGTCAAACACATATCTGGTGGTATCTGAGCAGCAGACATAAACACCAACTGAAAGGATACTTAACAATTTTCCTTTTTAATTCTCACAATTTTCAATGCTATATTTATCAATATTCAGTGTGCTGATTATAAATTAGAACTACCATACAATGTTGTCTGTCACCACAACAGAATGATAAGCATGTATTCTTTCAATTGACTGGCTTCTCAAGTGCAAAAGGAAGCAGCAGGCTGGCTAGGAGATATAACCACAGCTCACAAATTTTCTACAATAATATACGTGCTCTACTTAAAATTTTTCCATAGTTCCAACCTTTAATAAGTGTCAGAAATTCTTCATGCTTCACTCTGTTTCTTTGTATATCGATTTTCAGTGTAAGTAATAATGTGAAAAGAAATTTGTGCTCCTCATAGAGTCCTCGGGCAGCATACTTGAACACTTCATATGTCATATGTTCGATAATATTAGTAACCCTCTTGCTAGTTATAGGGCTCTTTGTAGACCTGTTGGAAGAAAGGTCTGCAGTTGAATGTCGATTTGCATAGCATTATTAAAGCGAATACTATGTAAAAGACAAAAAGCTTTCAAAACATAAAAAAATAATAGATCACAAATACAGTATATTAGACAGCAAGCGAGCAACAAATTTCAGATTGAAGGAACAACAAAAAAAAAAAACCTCCTTCCTAATCAAGCCTTTCTGCATAGCTGAAGATCAACACAGTATAATGGTTTTTAATTAACTAATGCCTAATTTTTAAGGACTGTAAGTATATTTGAAGGTTTTTTACCTTAGTAACTAACAGACAAAGGCTTATGGGTATTTAAACTGACAATTTCTGTCAAGACTGTAACAAGCAAAACACTTCTTCCTGACATTAGTTTACAACAAATCTTTACTGTACTACAATCACCTCCACAACTGGATAAATACAAATGATATTTATTGTTAGCTAAATTACCTGGCAAGGGAGCGATCAAAAAGCCCCAAAAACTGCCGAAGTGAAGTCTGATACATCACATTGACCATGCTCATCTCAGTAATAAGGAAATATAAGATGCTACCTCGAGTTGCAACTAAAGCACAGGAAACAAGACTTTGTTCAAAGTAGAAATGCAGAGCAGAAAACTTTAATTCATACAATAAGTACAGTGAGTTTGACACTAATGATGACTGAAGATCCTTGAGTTGCTCCATTCTTTACTGGCCAGAAAAATAATTAAAAAGTGAATTTAATCCTCATTTATACATTGGCCAAAAAAAAAAATATCTTTACTGTAATTAATGCATACTATATAAAACCCAGTTTGCAAATATGAGCATATTTGGAGTGCATCTGGTTGGTATACTGCAATATTCAGATCATCAGCAGAATATAAAAAAAAGATGGTTTGAAGTACTGTTTGAGTATCCAAACAAATTTCTCTTTATAGACTTTTACAGGAGTCATATAAAAGCTAAATGAACTATATTCAGTTAGCTTACCCAGCACTGATTTACCTTACTTTCAGCAGTCATTTAGTTTTAAATACAAAGGTTTTACAAAATCTGCAATGATTTCTGATACACTAACTGTGCCATTTTACACATTTCCTAAAATGCAGATATAATACTTAATTTCAGAGAGCTTACTTTTTTCACATGTTTTCACCTGTCAGTTAAAAGCTAAGAGACTCATGAAATGTGTTGACTATAATAACTTAAGGATCTATGACAGGATAAATGAAGTGTTCATCCAAGCAGACGCAAAAAGCATTTACATTATATTGGCCCCCTAAAAGAATGTCAACGTGTTGAAATTAAACATACAGTTAGCCAAATACCCTAATGACTGGTCTCATTTACAGTCCATAAAAAGAGCCCTCCCAAGTTTCTTATCCAGTAGACTAGATGGACATGTACACTTGGATATACAGCAATGAGAAGTCCAGGGAGGGAATAGATTATTCCATTTTATAAATTCTACATGAAGCATAACATTGACTATTTTGTCAACCATAGCTCAATATGACATTTCCTAGATACATTTTACTTACAGGAAAACACAGATCCCTCCCACCCATTATGGTCTTCCTGATCTCATACTACAATTTCTCTTTCTCTAAGTATTGCCGTTTTAACTGTACGATCCAGCCATTTGTCTTTCATTACTACCTTCACTCACCAGGTCTGTACTCTTCACGGGCTGAGTTAATCTGTACTTCAGTTTCAGCAGAAGTTTGCAGTTTCTGTGTTACCTCCTCAGCAGTCTTCTTAGTGTTACTCAATACAATTATTAAACTCTCATCATCTGCCAGAGAACCCTTAGTGCTTGTAAGTCGGAACAAAAGGTTATCTTCTAGGTCTTTAATCCTCCTTCTGTTCATGGTCACATCTTCAATAAGATCTGTTCTTTCTTTCTCTAATTCCTGTTGGAACACACGGTAATATTTGGAAAACAGAAGAGTAATCAAAAATAAAACAAAATAAAACATGGTATTTAGTTTTAGAAGTAACTGATCCTACCAAAATAGCGTAGGTCAAGAGTAACTGCACTAATCTGGGGAAAGAATTCCAGTGGTAATTCTGACAGCACATCTACTGACAGGTTTCTGAACCTGCCATATTAGTGTACATTAGCAAATTATTTCAACAAATACAATGGAGCATGCCTTAATAGAATTAGAAATTCAGAATATTGATTTTTTTTCTTTTCTTTCTGTTTCAGACAAAGTGCAAACACCTTTCCAGGCACAGGATTTTATTTCACTCCATCTGATGCCATCTTCATACATGCTCTGTTTTCCAATCACTGTATTGAAAAATACAGCCTCAGTAACAATGAGCATCCTTAGTCAATGAATCAAGCATCAAATATTTCAAGAAGTGCAGCTAAAAACACTCCATCAAACAGGGATAACTTCAGTCTCTCATTGAAATGCTTCATTGATTAAGAAAAGAAAACATATAGAACTCAAATTGAGTTGCTTCACTAGAAGTATTTATTTGATTACTTTTAGTAATACAAGCTGGGTGGTTTATATACCTACTTTGTTTTCCAGTGGTCATATATAAAAGATGGATACCTGTTGATTAATAGCTTTACATTTAAAAAAAAAAAAAAAAAGAACAATAAAACTGTTTAAAATACCTAGAAATATATGTTCTTCAGAGGTAAAAGGCCTTCATTCTTATACTACTCTTATTACAAATGAATCCCTCAGAGATAAAAATACTCCATTGAAACAATAGCAAATGTTTCAACACAGTGAAGTAAAAGAAAGAAAAAGGGAGAGGATGGGTTAAGAGTCTTTTATAAAACAAGGATAATATGAAATTTATGAATCCACAATAAGTGAGCCAGTTGGTAGAAATATTAGCTATGCCTACAGAAGTACTCCTCCACTGTTCACAAAAGTCTGGTGGATATTTTTAACAATGTCTGTTCACCTTTGTCAAGTGTTCACCTTTGTCAAGTCCACTTCAGCACTGCAGACAGGCTGCTACTATTCCAAAGAAACACGGACAACACCAAGAAATACATGATCTCTCCTATAGCCCTAGAGGAATTATGAACCTGAGAGACCTTAGCAAGGCTTAAGGAAAGGTTTTACTCCTCCAATTTGAGTAGCCTTCATTTATACAGATTTGCAACACTGTTACAACTTTTGAGATTGTTTTTTCGTTTTCCCACATTCTAAACTTGTGGTCTTCTCATTCCTACACTCTGCTAACATTCCTAAGTACTTCAAGAATTTAGTTCTTGTAAAGAAAATCCTTTTATCTTAAAAAGGAATTTTTTAAAAAATTATCTCATTATCAGATTTAGGTTCTTTTCTTGTCACTGTACAAAAAGTATATTGAAACATCATCATCATCCGGTAGAAAACACATATTTGAACTGTTGTCATAGAATAATGTAAATGTCACATAAACTTAGAAGATGTGCATACAGATTCAAGATTCTTACAAAAAATGATGAAAAAAGACAAGAAAACTACAGTTAACTCCATTTTAATCAACTGATGCCTAATGGAACTAAAGAAAAGTAGGTAGCAATTACAAAGCAAGACAAGCATTATGCAAGTTTGATGAAGTAGAAACAATTTTTAAAAGTCTAGCATTAAAAGAATGTTAGCATCCAATTAAATATACTAATTATGCTGAGAAATCATTCTGAGCCAAATTAAATTTCATGTTTTGCTGAGTTCAATTTAAGAGGTTAAACATATTCTAGAGTGCAATGCATTTAAAAAACAGAAAGCTAAGTTTTCCTCATAAGAAGAGCCTGAGAAACAAGTTGGAAACAGAATGACCGAACTAAAGCAAGTGAAGTAACCTTAGATGAAAACCTTAGTGAAAAAGCTATCTATTAAGCTTTTAAAATACGTTTTGCAGATCAGGAAGAGTACACAGTTGAAAGTATTCTGCATGTCTTCAAAAATTTCCAGTCATAACATCAAGGATGTAAAAAAACAAAGACAAGTTACCATATACATAAATTCCAGGAATTTGCACCAGAGGCTATTTCAAAACCAGCTTTATGGAACTGCTTTCATAAGCTGATGTCATTTTGCAGGCTGCCATAAAGAATGCTAGATCTTGTTAATATTCATAGAATCTTCATGGTTGGAAAGGACCTTTGAGATCATCGATTCCAACCATACTCCTACAAAAACCCCCTACAATCTCTGTCACTAGAGCACGCCCTGAAGTGCCACATCTACATGTTTCTTAAATACCTCTAGGGATGGTGACTCAACCACCTCCCTGGGCAGGCTGTTCCAGTGCTGCTACATAACTTAAAACATTCTGTCACAAAATGATTCACAAGTGCAAGAATTTGCATCAACTTCCTTACAAAACTCGAGCCTTTCTCCACCAGAAATCTTGAAATATGAATATGAAAATTCAAAAAGTCATAAATAGTTTCTGTGTATTATAAGTTCACTACTAATCTGACATATCTATTTCTACAACACTAAATAAGCAATTTTTTTGTCAAATTACATAACAGCCAATGTAGCAAAACAATCATATCATTAAAACAGTATGAGTTATACTACATTCAGACATACATCAAGTCTCTCAAATCCAATAATTCCAAGAAATAGAATAGAATTAAAATTATACAGATATACCAGTTACCCTTTGACCTTCTCGTGCTTAGCTCACGTCTTGCAAATTGGTTTAACATTCTGGTGGAAAAGAAGAAATCAGTACCAGTATTCTTATCAGTAAAAAAATCAATTCTTTTAGATGTATGCCACACAGATTCTACCAATGGGCATACCAGACAACACAGGAACAGAAAGTCAGACTTTGCAAAATCTTTAAATGATGTGCTGTAAACCCTCCTTTTCCTCACTGCAAGTCTAAATCTCATTCATTCTAAGTGCAGAACCGTATTAGAGACAGTGGAATGGCAAGAAGGATATAAATGTACATACAAACCTTGAAGAACACTAACCTCAGGCAAATAATCTCTCTTTGGGAGCAGAAGTTCCACACATACATTCTAACACTGGATAGCACCAAGCAGTCATACTACTCAAATCATTTGGTAAACTGTATCACAGTTAAGTAATTCCACCACCTCCCTACCAAAGACTACAAGAGGATAGCAAGTATCCACACACTTAAGAGAGAAATTCAGAGAGATGCATAATTAGATATCATAGGGGAAAAAAAGGTTTTGGATGGTGGGATATGTCTTAATTGACTCTTCAGGAAACTTTGAACCACAGGGTGCAAGAACAGAGGCCAATCAAACTGAAAAGTGGTAAGTATATTCTATGAAAATCCCCCTGCCTGTTAAGTGGCCCACTTGTCATTTATCTGGAAGAACTATCCCCAGATGTTCTCAAGCAAAGCAGTAGTGAGTACACCACTCCAAGAAGCTGGTCCAGAGATCTCAGTATGTCCACCCATTAGACATTCCCAGGTAGTGGCAAAGATACCATAGAATAATTTGTTTGGAAGGGACCCCCATAAATGCACTAGTTCAATCCCCTGCTCAAAGCAGGTCTAAATAGGTCAGTTGCTCAGGGCCATGCCCAGTTTAGTCTTGAAGTCCTCCAAGAATGGAGATTCTGCAACATCCCTGAGTAATCTGTTCCTGGTTTTGACCACTCTCAATTTAATTATTTTCTTCCTAATATCTAATTAGAATTTCCCATGTTCCAACTTGAATCCACGACTTCTCAGTCCATTTCTTTGCACCTCTGAGGAAAATTAAGCTCCTGTCTTTTCTGTGTTCTCCAAGCAGGGATACAGAAACTGTGACGACTGGAGGAATTTGCTGATAAAATGACTGTTATCTTGAGGAATGTACTGTATTGCAGAAGTGACGTTTGGCATAAGGCTTTGTGAATACACACATCATAGTGTGTTTCAGAAAGACCATGATAATTCCATTACATAGTGGGTTGACAAGCTGTCACTGGTTGAAGTGAAGCTGATGGTGCAATGGAGCTGTCTGACAAAATATAAGCCTTCATAGAACGAGTATGATTTCTGTCATGAGATCCATGGACTGATCAGGAATGAAATGCAACTATTTGACACTAACAAGATGACTGAGGCCATTAAGAAGGAACATTTCACATTGAGGGGAGTTAGGGGAGGAGGACGGGAGGACCTCAGCAGATGCCACAATAAGGGAAAATACACATTCCTCTCTAGTGAAGGTAAACTGGAACTATTGACAAAATCTTAGTAAATACACAGTCATAGATGCAGAGAGTCTCATTTGACTTCAAATATTGCCTGACCAGGGTGTCCAATAGTTCAAAAGATACCAACCAACCTCCCTCCAGAACTGCTGGTGGAATATTTATTGGGATTGTCATCCTGAACTTGGACTTCCTCAACTAATACATCTGCAATGTCAAAATAGGTTGTTAGCCCATTTCCCCTTGAAGCGAAGCAAGGAAGTAACTACATCTGAACCCTTTGCACCAGGTTATGTTGCCATGAGCTCCACAGTGTGTAGACAGAAGAACATCAGTTTTTATTCAAGGCCCTTTTCCTTTTCACGGGCATTCTCATGCGGTTATAACTCATTGAGGCAGGAAAAATAAGGCGAGTATGGTACAGTTGCGATAATAAAGACAAATAGAAACTTCTACTTGAATGAGTCCATTTCTTCTATGCCAGCTTTTAAACCATCATAAATAGGTTATATTAAGAATAACCTCAATAGAGAGAGCCAGAAAGTTACCCTGCAATATGGGAATAGAGAGTAATAAATTAAAATTAAAGGAAAACCTTCTACAGGTAACTGCGAGACGTATAGCCAGAAAAAAGATACAACCAATTCTTTTACCTGTTTCTCTGTGAGAATGACTCTGCCTAGGAGTTGATTTTCAAGACCTTTCATGGTCACAGTAAAGTCAATGATGGAGGTTCGAGCACTAATTTCAGGAGAGTAACCTGGATTTGGCAGTTTTGTAGTAATGTAAAGTCTGAAGCCATTCATAACATCTACTTCCTTATCACCAACCTTCACCTTAAGAAAAGCATTAAAAAGAAGTTTTGAGATATCAAGAACCAGTACACTCTTTCAGTGGAAACAAAGGTTACATTTTTCTGTTCAAAGGTGTAAAAATCCAGCTTTAAATTATATGATTGATGCAAATAATTTGTTGAGAATATTTATGGAACAGTTTAAATGACGCATTCACAGATTATTTCATTTTTAAAAATTGTCATAAGCAAAGTGATATGGAACTCTATAGGTTAAATATATTAACGATCTGTGATCTTACGCTTAAACTCTACTTTTTTTGGTATTAGCATTAACCAAATTTAAACATGAGTTTAATCTTTTATAGTCATATACATATTAGGAGTTACTTTGTTTAGGACGAGGGGATGGGGGGCTGTTTCCACTTGTTTGCTCATTTGTTTTATTTTTACCTTGTTGGCTGAACCTATTTTAATGAAGTTTCTTTCCAGAACATTATCAAGTGCTGGGTCAAGTTCTTCTCCAATATCTTCTATCAAAAGAGGTCTTCCCAAAGAAAGGCTGTCTTCTAAGTGATTTCGAAAATACTTGTGATTCAAAGAAGTGATCTAAAAATACAATCATGGACCTATATATTATGTTATGCCACTTACCAAGTTTTTTGTTTGTTTTATATTTATAAATTATTTAATTTTATTTAAATTACTGACAAAAACAATGATCCTATGGTTGGACTAGGATTAAGGCAAAGATTGTGACCACAAGAAAAGGTAGCATCAGTGTACCATATTCTCAGATCTCATTGAAGACAAACTTCTCTTGTTCAAAGCAACACTGAGCACCTGAAGTTTTGATATCCTATGATCACAGGAGCCTTTTATCACCTTCAATGTTATCTTGGATAACATCCCCAAGTCAAACTGTGGCAAGGCTAGGGCCCTTCTCCCCCGCCCCAAAAAATAGGGGGTTATATTGAACAAGCCATTAAACAGTCTTTGCTTTAAAAAGTAGTCCTCAGTAAAACTGTGATTAATTTTCAACATGTACACAAAGCACATGCAGCTTAGTTTGTTTATAACTCCATAGTTAAAATCTAATAATCATTCTTAACATAACTAGCTAGGCAACCATTAAAGGGTTCCGCACAGAGATAACAATAAACATGAATTAATGTAGTTTCCTAATAATACTCTCAGAGCCACTCTATTATCCTTCAAACGACTCTTCATCATTTTCAGGAATATCTTTTAAAATAGCTGGTTTGTTGGTGTAATCATAATTATAGCAAGCAAGGACTTTGTCATATTTTCACATTTGCATTGAATTGGTGTATCTTGCCTCAGACTGTATGTTGTTGCAATATTGTCTTCCCTGTATATTTGCAATAATTTCTGATTAAAAGATGATAAAAATATCATGATGTGAATCTTCATTTTTAAAAATTTATATGAACTTGTATTAATCACTTATTTGGGGTTTTTTTTCTAATGCTTATAGTATTCTGCAAAGATGCTTCAGCCCTTATCAGACATTACTCGTTCAGCCTATTTTCCAACATTTTATGTTTCATTAAAATAAATTCATTTAAAAAATTGAGTCACTGGTACTAATAAGCTTCAAAAGTACACTTTCATATCTAGTCAAATCTCAAATCTACCAAAATATATCTGAAATGTCCTTTATATCCAGACTAGGCATTTTATATAAAAGGAATTTTTTAAGTATTACTTGAATCACTGAATTGTACTGTTTTCTGAGCTAAGAGTTTCTAGGGATTATGAAAACACCAGCTTTCCTATTACCTGAAGTTCATTTCTGCTTTCCTTATTTTTGATCCAAATTTTACCCTGTGCCTGTGGATCAATTAACAAAGGATAACGAGATGCTTTAGTGACAATGATTCCATTCTGTATGGATAAATCATCATTTGGTAATCCTTGCAGGTTCCATTCACTGATGGTTGGAGCATCAGTCAGCATTTCTATGAGGTTCAAGTTGTTACCAAAGGGGATTTTCCGGCTTTTCATTTCTTTTTGCCAGTCATTTAATAGCAGACTGCGGAACTCTTGGTTAAAAGGACCAGAATAGGACAAAAAAGCTGTAGCCAAGAGTACATCACCTTAAAGAGAAAAAGGAAAAAGAGACAGCAAAACATTACAGCTTTGCCAATTCCATCCATGAATGAGCTGCTTTCTTCTCTAGTTGTTACATGGTTTGCCTGGTAACTGGAGAACACACTTCGACCCATAAAGAAAACAAATCAGCCTTTTCCCCAAGGCTTAAAACAACGCTACGTTTCAGGAGATGCCACATTTACTTTATCCTTTCAATGCAACTGTAGGAATCAAGAGACGGGCATTTGGCAGCCAGCCAAGGTCAACCCAACGCACACATATAACACTATTCCAAACACCAGATCCTGCACAAGCAGGACATGGCAGAATAAGCTTAATTAAACTTCCAATTCCGTCATTCCCTTGCACAATTTTGAGAACAGGCTTAATCAATATTTTGGGGGGAGAAAAGAACCTTTATTTAGGAGTACTAATTAAGTACAAATTAATTGCAATTATTACTACTAGTAATAAAAAATTATTATGGAGGTATTAAGTGTGACAACTTTTAATGTTCTGGTCAGCTTCAAAACTGCCCCCCTAAGTTTCATGACACCGTAGTTTGGGGTGGGTTTTTTTTGTACCTCTGAAGTAAGAATGCAGGATTCATTTGAAGAAGATACTATACTTTTATACTGAGCACTAATATTTTTTAGATTTTTTCAAGTTATCTATAAAAAAAAACCCACGATGAGTGTGTGGGGAAAGTATCCTGTATTTTAAATAAGTTGGTAACACACATATACATATTATACCAGCAAATAAAATACAACCTATCTACTATAATACAAACTATACGACAATATCTGCTTTTTACAGCATTTCAAGGCAAAAGTCAGAGAAGAAACTTCAGACCACAGTAAAGGACAAGATAAATTTAATCTACTTGATCTAACTAATAAATTAATTCTTTATTACAAAGTACTTTAGTTTCCAAGTGCCTATTTATAAAATTGAAATGAACTTCTAAGAAACAAAAGTTTTATGAGCATTAGTAACTGAATTCAAAAATATTGATTTCTACATATAAATGTCAGCGCCTGAATATTGGTCTTCCTCTCCTCCATGCATATTCTCAGTTACAGTCATTTTATTGGCACTTGGTAATGTATCACTCTCTTTGGACTGCTGCCTACAAACATCAGTCAAGTTAAAACATCAGTGTCCCAAATATGCACTGCATGTTATACACATCAAGTAAAAGGCCATGCACAGCATACAGAGTCATTGTACTTTTTTTTTAAATATGAACTTTAGTCTCATATTGTATTTTTTTACCTTGCAGTGCTTTAGCAAGAAAATTAGTAACAATTACCCTCATTTTAGCAACAGGGAAGCTGAGCTACAAAGTAAAAGTTTGAAATTTCAAGTGTTTTCAGTTTTGCTACCCATTACAACTCAAGTGACTAACTTCCAAATTCAAGGGTGTGGGCAAAAGCTTACCAACTAGCCTCTTGGTTTGCACTGTAAATTCTTTACTCTGCTCCGTCCACCTCTCTTTTTCACCTGCTAAACCAGTTATAAGAATTGAGGCAGTTTGCATTTTATGACGGCAACGGTCAGCATCTTCAAGCAAAGTCTACAGACAACCATACACCAAGAAATATGGTTTAGAGTCAAGTATCTGATAGGCCAGAAAAATCTCTATATCTTATTAAACTAGTAGTTAACAGTGTAAAAATATATTCTCAAACATTTATATCACTGTGCAGAGGAGGGAAAGTGGGATGGAAAAAATACATCTTGACAATCTATCAACATCTGTCGTTAATGTTACTTAATTTTCTAATATTTCTGTTCTTAAATTTCATGGTGGCATGTATGTTAAATGACATGCAAAATGCCTGGTATCTATTAACTCTGTGGAATTCTGCCCAGAATTTCAAATACATTATACACAGATAACATACATTAATGAAACTTGATGTTACAGTAGTAGCCACTAAACAAATAATACGAATAAAATAGTTATTGAGGAGGTAGGAGGAAGGGGCGGAGAGGATCAGTGGCAAAGGAAAGAGGTGGGATCCAAAGAGGCAGGATCCAAATACCTATCTCTTATCCTCTGTTAATCAACATCCTTTTCCAGCAATATTAATGAAATTGAGAGAATGCATTAAGCTTTCCTTAAACTAAGAGTGGCAACTTTTCTGTAAAGAGCAGTTCACCTGTTTTTCTCTCATTGCTTTTTCATACTCTGCCTGCACAATATCTAATTCTTCTTGCTTGGCACCCAGTTCTTCTTGAGCTTTCTGCAGATCCAGCATAGCAGTGGTTAGACGATTCTCCTGGATTGCTAAATTAGCCTATGAAGCATGCAAATATAAAAGTGTATTCATACATACAACATCTCAAAGCATTTGCTATAATGTATCTCAAAGAGTTTTACCGTACTACATTTCACAACCAAGCTGCTGAGTGGAGATTTCATCATTCATCACTAAAACTTTTTATTTGAATTTTACAACAAACTAAATTCTTATGGCAGGTAGCTGCTGTTAAGCAGCAGGTCATTATTATCAAATTATCAATTATTAGAAAAACTTCTAGGAATACTGGCCATTTTCCATCTGACACAAAAGTTAGTCTGATCTGGCCAGCAAAAAAGACTGGTGCCACTAGAAGCCTATTCGATTTCTCTGATCAATATGCTTTGTCTAATGAAAGATACTACCTCCAACTACAAACCTTGCTTCCCTCTCGGTCATTCCTATTATAAATACAAACTATTCTATTTTAAAATCATCTTGTTCTTCCTGACTTTCATTCTTACCTTTTAACAACTATTTAGGCCTGTTTTTCGCTAAATAACACTGATGAACAGAGTGTCTGTACAGTCATCTTATGAACTGAGATCTGGAACATTAAAAGAACCAGAACTCAAGTTTTTTCCTGCTTAATTCTTAATTAAGGACAGCAATTGCTGTCCTTAATAGTGAGTTAAACTGGATGACAGCTGCTTCAACCCCATTCAGAAGGGGCCCAGAGGCACAAAACTGCACAATCTCTTTCATAATTTTGACAACTTACAAGTAGTAGTACAATTAAAATATATTTTACTGTAGAATTACTACTTTAAAGATAATAAATTCCTACAGAGGCATGCACCAGTCGGAATAAGGCAGCTGATGTTTGCAGATGATTAAATCCTCAAGTGCACACAGGTAGGGAGGAAAAGAAGCAAAGAGTGTTTGTGTGTCTCCCGCTGATTAATAGACTTACCTTTAAAGGTAATACTTCTTTGTTGATAGAAAAAAATACAGCCATAGCTTTGGTCCATGAGCAAAGGCCAGCAACATTCCCACATACTCTTTTAGCTGTCTCAATGTTGTAGTCCACCATTTCAAAATACGGGCTCAAAAGTTCTACTACTTCTTCATTAATTGTGTCCTTTTGAAATTGCTAAAAAAAAAAATGAGTGCAATATACATAATGTATGTAAGGTATGTAAACTACACACATACGTATTTCAGCACACACAGAATGCTACCAAGATCACAAATGTTATTTACAAACAGCTAATACGAAGTTCTCCGTCTCATGCATCTTTGAGATCTTGCTAAAGTCACTCTGTTCTATAGTCTTACAAAGTGGAAAAAAGTTTCCCTTTAATTATATTCTTCGTTATCTTACACTATCCATTACCATTACACCGCTAATTGTTGATACAAAATATCACTGATACCCTGCTTGAAATCTATTTTCTTTACGACTGAATAAGTAACGTAACTATCTTCAAAAATAAAAGGAAAAGCTTAGCTCTGGTTTGTAAACATACATTGTACAAGATGGTCCTTTCAAAGTGCAAGCCAGCTATCTTCTCCTTAAATTACCTTATCTCATTAGTGTAATGTATTTCAATTTTAAGAACTTATTTTGACCCCCCTCTTTTCTCCAGAAAACATCTCCATTTTTCATCCCCAAAAGCTCTCAATTTTCTCCCTCAAATTTATTTTGATTGTCAAATATTCTATATAAGTTTGGTCTTCTTAAAATATTTATTTACAAGGTATACTGAAAGTCCATCACTGATGAACTTGAAAAATATCTGTTTCCTGAAGCACAAATACGTTTATCTACGCACAAGCAATGAAATGTTCAAGCCCTTCAGTAAATTAAAAATCCTTATGAGGAGATGCAATGTGAATACTACATAAATGGCATCCATGGCACTACCAATCATACAAAGTTGGTCAAGCCTGCCATCTGTGATCTTCCGCTGAACCAGAGACAGATTAAGTAAACTTCTCAAAATGCAGAAATCAGCAATAATAACATCCAGTGGTGCAGGATAAGGTACAATTTATTCTGAGTAGATTAATCATAACATTATTAGTTTAAATTATGAACAGGGATTTATTGACCAGTTTACTCTTTCCCATTTCCCTAGACATATGCTATGGAGCTGAAAATCCCAAATTTAAAAAAAAATCTGATTTATACATCGTAATAATGAATTATTCTTTTGCAAGCCACTGCACAAGTTGCAATACTGAAAATTAATGAAAAGTTAAGTACCAGAAAAAAAGATGTTTTCTATCAGCTTTAATAAAACACATAAGTAATGGCTATTCAAACCAAATGCTTAAAGCTTTGAATCATTTGTCACTGAAAGTAACTTCATTGCCTTACTTAGAAAAAATTATAATTGATTTATGATCTAACTTTGCCAGAAGGATTCAAGTTTATTTCATTATGACATTTTTAAGGCCTTAACATTTCAGATCTATTGTGTGTCTGATTCCCCATGCACATCTGTTCTTCTACGAACACCAGAGAAAACACTGTCCCCCATTTTCCTAAATTAAAAAAATATCAAAAAGAAGGTTGCACAAGCACCTGTAGGTTCTGTAAGAAGTTCCCTGCTGTCATCAGTTTCAAAGATTCTTGCCATGATGGGATGGTACAGCACTTTTCCTGATCAATTTTCACATTGTTCACTTTTCGCTGGAAGAGCAGTAACACACAATCCATGATACGCATAATGAGGTGAGGAGGTCGACCCAGTGTGCGGACAGTGGCAATATCTGCAGGTTTTATTGTCTGTGAATTTAAAACAAAGGGTAAAGCAATTACTGTTACTGTTTACTTAATAAGACATAGAGCACAAGCTCACCAACAGTATTCATCCATTGGAGAAGAAAAAATTATTCACATTATTTTTGATTGAAAATAATTTTGCCTCTAAAAAGCATGAAGCTAGAAGGACCCTCCAACCAGATTTGCACTACTACCTCCTAGCAACTACCAGGAAACCTTAGTTAGGCCACCTCCACAGCAGCACCTAAAAGCTTAAAACTACCATGCGCATTTTTGACAAAACAAAGAGCAAAACAGATATGTCTTGAAATTTTACCTATTTTTTTTAAATGCAAACCTATTGACAGAAACTGAGTCTAGAAAGGAAAATACATTCTGTTGATATTTTAAGGTGAATTTAGGAAACCAGTGAGAAGGCCTGATACATATATAGATTTGCACCTTCTGATTCATCTTACTGGGAATGTTCCCATTGTAGAAGCAGGCCTGCGAGAAAAACAAATAAATTATAATAATGTATGAAAACCTAGGCCCTATTAAGTAAGGCCAAGTAAGCCTTAGGATGCAAATCTAATACTATAACTTGTAACTCTAGTGTACATCATGAATCAGAAAGGACTATCAGAAAAGTCTACTAAAGATGTTTCCTTAGAGAAGCACTGATTTGAGCAGTAGTACATACTGCACCACATAAAGAGCAAAAAACCACTGAACAATGGTAACTGCTGATGGTAGGCACACTCCTATACCACATGCAACTTGGATCAGAAGCTTTGTTAATTTACAGGCAATTTAATCAGTCGGAGTACATGACAGTGACAAACAGTAAGCAACAGGTTAATGCAGGTGGTATAATACCTTGCTTCTAGGATAGCACGTGCCTCACTGGGAATTCATAAAGGAAGATTTTAACTATTTGTGTTTATACTTCAGGAAAGGGATTGTAAATTATTGCAGATTATCCTGATCACCTTCCTTCCGCCTGCCTGTTGTTTCCCTTCGATTTTTGCTGCACATTGGGTTCAGCGCTCACCTGATAATTCAGCGGGGTTTTTTCAGATATACACGTGGAAACAGGGTTTCTTAGTGACTTTTGGGAAATTCAGCCTCGCCTTTTTTGCTACCATCCAAATTGTGGCAAAAGAGCAGTATTTAATTTCAATTTATTTATTTATTTACTTCTAGTTGTGCATTTAATATGCCATTTTAATTGCAGGGCAAGGGACAACTAAGTTTTATTGAACTTTGACAATTCTTACTCAAACTTTTAAAAATTAATCTCACTATAAGTTTAAAAATACTTATAAACTGTTCTGTACCTACCTTAACGTAGCATTTAGTTGTCCTAAAATACATAAAAAATTGAGTGAAATAACAAGCCATAGATTTTTTTTTTTTTTATCTGGGAAGTTACCTTTGAATTTATCAAATATTTTAATAGATATTTGTCTATAGTGCAAGCAGAAATCTGTTACAGGAGTCTCTAGCTGGAAATTTACAAATCTGTAATGATTATCAGATTCATTTTTTGAAAGATGCAGCCCTATACAGACTCATATAGAGAATTTTCTTGATTTAACGAGTTTCTGAGTGAATGAATGCATGCTGAGAATACAGATATGCATGCTGACAGGATTGCTTTTATTACAGTTTTCCTTTCCCCTTTAGCCAAAGGGGAAAGCAATTCATTATAGCAAATGCAAGAATTTCAAGATTAAGCCCAACTACCTTTTCCCATTGTGAAGTCTTACAATAACGCTAGTGTAGCTTTTCCTTAAAATCAGATTTTAATTTATTAGAATACAAAATTTCAGGAAGAGCAGTATTGTTTTGGTTTGGTAATTTTGGCCAAAACCAGAAAGTAAGCTGTAATAAGATGCAGGAGAGGACACAGGACACTGTTGCTCTTTTCGTACACTGCCCAGTTAGCATTTTGTTTATGCACTGGTCAGAATGCTTGCCCACCTCTGGATTTTATTCTTTTTTTGCCTTTCTCCTGTAGCTAAGTATCAGGATCTTATGGATCCAGACCTGCTCTCTTATTCCACTCTTATCAGCTGTCATGTCATCAGTTAGACATTCCTGCTCTGCCCTTCAAGAATCATGTCAGTCAGAGACTGTTAAGTACCTCTCCCTCAAAGCGAAGTCATACATTCAGAAGATCCATGAAAAGTTATTTATACTAGATTCTGAAGACTTTAATTTGAAGCAACATCATAATAGTCTTTAACCATCACAACTGTTGTCAGACTCTTAAGTGGAAAGGAAAACCTGTCAGTAAATCTACATAACAACATTTGAGGTTTATCTATCCTTCATTTTTTTCCTTCACTCTTTCTATTTCTTGAGATGCCAGCTCCCTGCTGGCCTCTAGTATTAGATTTACTTCAGATCCCACTACTGCTGCTCATGACAGAAATGCTTTGAGGGTCATTCTGTTATACAGTCAGCTAAACAGACATTAAAAAAAAAACTACGTGAGTTCAACAAAAATTAATCTTTTTTCATCACTAATGATGCATCACGTAAAGATATGGGCAGATCGCTATCACTCTATTAAAAAAGCTTTACAAAAAGAGCATGTTGAAAGACATGAAGTCCCATGGTGAATGCTAGAAATCTGGGTAACTCATAAGAAAAAAATTTTTTTTGAAGGTGGCAGAAAAGAGTGGATCAGCAAACTTATTCAAAATGCAATTCATTGGTGAAAACTTAAAATAAAACAGGAGGTTTAGCTTTGGATGGAATCATAACTGTTTTTACATGGAAGGCACTTCTTCACTCATTGCACACAATCTGTTTTATAACAGTATCAACAGTCATTTACTGGTCTAATATCAACCTACAGCACATCACATATCAACTATAGTTTCACATGAAAGGTAAAACTTGCCCTTCTCTGAAAAACTGGGTTTAGTACTCAGGTGGAAAAAGAAAAACAAAATTGAACTTAAAAATCCTGAAAACAGGTATATTTATTTGCACGCATTTCCTGTCAACTGATGAGTTATGCGATGCTCCTGCAATCTTATATAGCAGTAAAATAGGGTTATACATGGTCCACGTACTAACCTGTAAGGCTGCTTCTGCCTCTTCCAAAGCAGGCTTTGCGGCTTCCAACTTCTCTTCAGCAATGGCTTTGTCCACTGAGATACTGTCTACAATAGCTTGAGCTTTGTCTTTTACTTTCTGAACTTCACCCTTCACCTTCTCAGCAGCCTGTGCTTTTACAGTAACTTCTTTCAGTACCTAGAATGTGAGAAAATCCACATGCCAAATATTAAAGAAAACACCTAGTTGGAATGTGTTATTTTTTGTTGTAAAATTTTACCTGTTGAATTCCAGAACCAGAAAACTCAAACAAGATGACTTTCATCACTGCTATAATTTTCCAAGATCCCTTTTTTTCCAATGTAACTTCCTTTTACTTAATTAATCTTTTCAAAATAGAATAAATAAAAAGAGAAGAAAAATCAAACAGCAATACACTTTGAAGGCTGTACATACCATGTCAGCTTTTTCATTGGCAATTTGAAGTTCCTTTTCTTTTACCTCCAGCTCTCTGCTTAGAGCTGCCACTGACTCAGAGGCCTCCTTCAATTTTTCCAGTCCAGTATTCACTCTGGAGTTAAAAAGCAAAATAAGAAGCATGTAATTCTCTATGTAATTTACACTCCACTTCCCAAATAATTCCATTAACAGAATTAATCACATCAATCAGAACGAACACTAGCAAACGATGTTTTGCACTAAAAGTAAAACTTGTACAGGAACTTTCATACAAGTGTGTGATGTCTTCAAAATAAAGTGAACAATAAAGAATTACATGAAGAGAGTCTGTAGATCGAAATTTTACCCACTTCTAACTGAAATTATGCCTTTATTATTGCATAAAAATCCTATATGTTGGTTCCACATGTCACCATCTCTGTTGAACTCCAACCTGATACTTGTAAGGACTGAGTTCTATATAGCAGAAAGTATTTTGTCATCACTAGAATCCTAAGAAATATCTCAAATCAATATTTCTTGTTTGAAGAGGATATAAAAAAGGCTAAAAAAATCAAAATACTGAAATCAAGACCAACAAAAAGAGAGAAATAGAAAAATAGCATTGAGATAACACTTATCTCATTCAGCATTAAAATGCCCCTTCAACAGTGTTCTTTGTCTATCAAGAAGTCAGTCCTCATTTGGGACTTTTCAGACAAGTTTAAGTGGCCTCTACAGAGGCTGCTATTGCAAAGGCTAAACAGTTCTTGGACAGCTATAAAGAAATACAGAGAACACATAAAAAGTAACACCTGCCAAAGCAATTCAGACTACGCAAGGTGAAGTGAAACAAATTGACATGCATGAACTAATCTGGTACATTTGAGGTGTTGGGAGGTAAAAAACAGGACCAAACCTCTCTGTTTTACAAGTCTTCACCCATAACATAACTACAGATTTCTAACTCAATTTGGCTTTGAAGCCAAAGGATGTTTAAAAGTGAAATAAACTAGTTTGAGTCTTTTTTAAAGGCTTCCAGCTCTTTGTGCCAATCTTTCAAAATTGAGAAGACAGTTTTTCTTAAGGGTGATACCAATTGACATGCTAAATGCTAATTTTGCATTCTATTTGAGTATTTGTGACATGAAGATAAACCTGCAAATAGACAACATTAGTTTAATAAAGCATCCAAAAGAAGAACGAATGTATCAGAAACACTTTAATAATCTACAAGTAAAAAGCTCAGCAGCCTAAATTAGGTTCTATGATCACAAACCCAAAAATGCCAAGGGTATTTCTTACATGTTCGTATCAGAAGGATACAACTGTTTAGCAAAAAAACAGAAGTTGCTCTCTGGCAACTTAAATGCTATTGCGAGTATATTATGAAACTACATATAGATGTTTCCTTTCTCTCATTAAAAATACATAGGAATGATTTATATTCACCTTTTTTCCTACCACCTTGCTTTTTCATACATCACTACCCTTTTTTCCCCTCCAAAAATATATAGTCTTCAACTTATATGCCAAAAGCAACTATAATATTTGATCAAGTTACACCTTTACACAATTTAGGAAATTTAAAAAAAAACTTAAATAATCCTTTTGCTGTGCAGAGACAAGCCATGCATTGAAACTAAGTGTGTTAGAATATACCTATCTGGGGAAGAAAACTACAGAAAGACAGTAGTAAACTGAGCAGTTTACCTGTTTGCTAATGTCTGCACTTCGGCGCGCTTTTCTTTGTATGTGGTTTTATATCCTTGAATAAAGGACAGGTAGGATTTGGGAGTCACATGTGTAGAACGTCTGTATCTTTGAAAGTAATCAGAACACTTCTCTGCCACTCCATCCTGGAATGAGCCCATACACTGCACAATTTCCCTCTTTGTTTCAGCAGTACAGTCCATATCAAATGAGGACAGGAAGTGTTCAGATACTTAAGAAAGAAAGAAAAACATAAATGTAAGTAAATATTCAGGAAAACTTCTTAGCTTATAAACAAGGCAATATAAAACATGTCAGTGTGTATTATGTCACCTTTCCTGCAGCTTCTGAAACACCAGTTGTCTTTACCATCAGATTCTTAACACTATTCCACACTGCTCACTAAAAAGTATTGCAAGAATCTGGTATTCTTTCACCTCCAAGGTGTGCAACTCCTTTCTCTCTCTGAACCTGTGTAAATGCTAGCTACCAGTTATTGGGTAACCACAGCCTTCCCTGTATGCCTGATCACAGGCACAGTCACTAATAATTCCTTACTTTAGTAGTATTTTGCCTTCTTTACTAATGCCTTTAATCCATCTGCAAGGGGAATTTTTCTTCAAACTGTTTTCAAAGCCTTTCCTCTGTTAGAAATATTTCAACAGTTTAATACAGCAAGCTTTACAGAAGAAAACATCTATATCAAATTTTAGAACCAAATAAGTTTCTTTTGCTAGCGTGCTGGCAAAATTCAAAGCAATTAAAACAACTTCATGACCATTGATCAGAGAACGAAATATCTGCAAAGACAAAACCTACACCTACCTGCCACCAGAGCATCCTTAGGCCATCGGCTGAACCAATCTATAGTGCATCCAGAAATGAGAGCTGGGAATTTCAGGGCCCTATTTCGGAATTTTTCACCTACTGGTGAAAAGCAAAGAACCACATGAAGGTTCTGACGGACTCTGGTCATGAAGTAGTCATACAGAACCTCACTGGTTGGAGGTTTACGTGGATGTTCCTTTTTGAAGGTGGGTATGAGGTCACTAATGATGTCATCTACTTCATCACGTGCAAATAAATTTGACACCTTTGAGAAAAAGGAAATTTTTTTCATGCTTTATAAGATGACCCAAAATAGAGAATATAGTATAAGGTTCATTTAATACATAGCATTTCAGGAAGGGACATACACTTCAGAAACTGAAGTTATTAGGACGCACCCCACTTCTTTAAACTAGAAGTTTTACTGAACTCATTCCATTAAACACATTGAAATCTAACTTGCTCTAAAAGTAAAGCCCACTTTCCCATGTGAAAAACAAAGAATCCATGTACAAAGGCTTTGTTTTCTTCTCTTAATATTCTAATAAGTAGAAGAAATTACTCTGAAACACACCCCTGAATTAAAACAAACAAACAAACAAGAGCCATCCCATCCAGTCTGGACATAAATTTACCATACAAAAACTAGTTGTACATGAATTATTTAAATAATTAAATATTTAATTTAACAGACAATTTAAAAAAACTTCAGTGATGTTCCCCAAGTCTTTTTTTTTTTTTAAGCTATTTTCATGTCCCTGACAGCTTGTCAACACATTTAAAAGGGTATGACTTAGGCAATTTGTCTGTATGGAATGATGATGCTCATTCTTAATTTTACAATAGCTTTGTCTCACTATAACCTAGTATAATGGATTTTTTCCATTCTTTATAATACTGTAATGATAAAAAGCACTTGAGTTTTAGTTTGTGGACGTGTGCCCTGTGACATATATTGAACTAAATTTGGTTATTTTGCTTCAGAATTATAAAGTTTAAAAAGCAGAAAAACGATGATGAGAAGGCATCTTACCTCTCCTGATGATAAAACATTGTTCAGGTACTCCAAGAAAGACTCATCTTTGATCTCATTGTCTGTAAAAAGAAAACAGATGCCTTTGCCTTGCAGTCCTGCTGTTCTGTACAAGAGTTTCAGATCTTCCATCAAGTTTAAAGTGTTGTACGATCTACAAAAAATGACAGTTGTACTAATATTCATTCTTTTTAAAACAGGCTTCCAGTTAAAAGAAAAAGAGCAAGCAAATTTAAGTAAGAAACAATCTCTTGGAATTTAAGGGAAAGAGGTGTCAAAGTCCAGCAATTTTCACTTAGATTAGGAGGAAAGACATAGCTCATTTCAAAGTCTCACATTAAATACCTAATCTATTCTTCTCTTGCCTGTTCTCTTTTTCACCCCCCACATGAATAAAAAAAATTTTAAAACTACAACCCAAACCCACCAAAAAAGCAAAATAAAATCCAACAAAACAACCCCAAATCTGAAGTCTTATCATTTATTTATCTTTTACTAGAAAAAGTGAAAAGACAGGCAGGTGCTGTCTCACAGGATTTTGCCATGTGCTGAGTGCAATAAGATACTTCAGATTTTATTAACTAATTAAAAAAATAAAACTAGTTGGCCCTTCTGGTGAAAGTCATCACCAATGGTGGCACACTCACAGTTTTACAAGAAGGAAGGAGAGCAGCAGCAAAATAAGGCATTAAAAAACATAGAAATTATTCGACAAGGTGTGGTGGGTTGACCTTGGTGCCCACGTAGTTGTTTGCTCTCACATATTCTCACTCCTCTCTTCCAGCTGCTGTTGCACAGCAGGTTTTTTCCCCTTCTTAAATATGTTATCACAGAGGTGCTACCACCATTGCTGAGTGGCTCAGCCTTGGGCAGCTGCGTGTCCACCTTGGAGCCGACTGGCACAGGCTTTATCAGATATGGGGGAAGCTTCTAGCAGCTTCTCACAGAAGCCACCTCTCAGGAAATAAATACATTGGGTTTATAATTTTTTTCTTGATGATGAAGATAATTTTTTGCATTTCAGCAAAAATGATCATAATCAGCAAGATAAGGTTCCATACATGTGTTTATAAATAAGACATTTCAAAAGCAAAGACATCACTAAAATTAGAAATGGACACAGAGAAGACACAAATATTCTATGCCCTTTTATTTCAGCTGCAGGGAGAAATAATGACTGGAAGTTATTCCATTAATTACTCAAAATTAGACAAAAATACTGATCTGAAAAAAATACTTTCAATTATACGCATTGAGTTAGCAATATCACACTTCTGCACTTGCTTGTTGACCCACTTGGAGAACTCCCAAGGGGTTTGTAAGGCAGGACTGTGTTTTATCAGAATCTTTGATGAGTCTGTCCTATAACCATGTTTATTCAAATCTTCACTCAGTCTATTCTTCATGATAGTTTCTTTAATTCATCTGGTGCATACATCAGGTTTACAAGCCTTCAGATGTAAGGATTCCCCAGATCTTTCCTGGACTTTTGTTTTCATTGGCTTTATATAGGTCTTCTTATGATTCTCAGCTGCCACGCAACTTTAAGTGGGAAGCTGCACACCGTTTTTTAACTCAATAGTTCACACTCCAGTGGCTTCATAATTCCTTGTGAATCACATCCAGCAATTTATTACTGCTTGTTTTGTCAACTGTACTGTAATATCTCATGAAGTAATTTCTATTTCAAATAGATCCTCTGATGAGATCCTCACCAAGAGTCATTCCCACATGTGAATCTACAATTTCTTCTGCAGCCAACACAGTTGCAACAGAATTAAAATAATTTAGTTTCTCTACAATGACATCTTATTTGAGTGCTGAAAATATTTCCTGATCATTGACTTGTCCTACAGA